>NC_140595.1:771829792-774339792 GCF_964204655.1 Triturus cristatus | reverse complement strand
AATGGGGTGTGGGTGGCTTGTCCTGGGATGGGTTATGACCTCACAACCTAACAGCCATAACAGTCTTTTTGCCCTCCCAGGAAGTACAATAATGGCTTTACCCTCAAGTGTCCCCCCAGTGGCAGAAAGCCCACTAGACACCTGGAATTATCTTAAAACAATAATAGGGTGGGGAGGCCCACCAAGGCATTGGGCCATAACCCCACTATTAAAGTGCCCAACAGGTATCTGCCTCCCTCCATAAGGGGTGGGGCTTGTTCCAAATCTGCCTCCCTGGAAGTACAGAAGGCATACTAGACGCAGGGTATCATTATTTTTTTTTACAAAACATATGGGGTGAGGGCTGTCCGCTCAGGCACCTACCAGATCCCACCCCTAAAGGGCCTAAACAGTGATTCTGCATCATCAGGGGGGCAGGCTTGATGTTTTACTCCAATGAACCCCTCTCTATGGTGTGAGACGGCCCACTAGGCACCAGGAATTATTATTAATCGATCTTTTTTTTTGTTTTTACAAAAAAATATGGGGCAGGTTATTAGGCCTGGACCCAGTGATGTCATGAGTGATGTCACTGACCATGTCATGAGTAATGTAATATGTGTGGTCATAAGCAGAGCATTGCGGGCGTAAGTTATAGATAGCTCAGATGCTGAATTTCACTGGTTTTGTATGAGGGAAATCTGAGCCTAACTATAACGTCCTTGAAACCTTTGTTTTTTCAGTGAATGTCTATGTTTTTTAACTGGTAATCATGTTTGCAGAGTGGTGGAGAAAGGCGGCGTGGCCTCTGAAGTCCTCACACAAATCATGCTCTGTGAAATTTACTGGAGGTAACAGGAGGGGTGGTTGGCCCCTAAGGACCATCTGGAGTCAAGGGGCACTCACCCCCCAACCAGCAGGGCACCAGGAGGCACGTTCAAAGAGTGGTGGAGAAAGGGGGCTTGGCCGCCGACAATTTCTCAGCAATCCCACTGTGTGGGACTTACTGGAGGTAACAGGAGGGGTAGATGGCCCCCAAGGACCCTCAGCAGCCAAGGGGACTTTATCCCCCCACCAGCAGTGCGCCAGGAGGTGTGTTTGCAGAGGGGTAGATAAAGGGGGTGTGGCCTCCGAAGACCTCCCACCAATCCCACAGTGTAGGACTTAAGGGAGGTAACAGGAGGGGTATTTGGCCCCCAAGGACCCTCTGTAGCCAAGGGACTTCATCCCCCAACCAGCAGTGCACCGGGAGGTGCGTTGCAGAGTGGTGTATAAAGAGGGCGTGGCCTCTAAAGACCTCTCAGCAATCCCGCTGTGTGGAAGAGGTGTGGTGCCGCGGCCAGGGAGACTGACTCCGGAATCTGGGGATCACGGTTCGATCCCCGGCACCGGCGGCAGATAAGCCTAGCACCATGTGACTCTGGACAATAGCTTGCTTAATCCTCCCGAAGGCCCCCAGCGCCTAGAGACCCTTACGGGTGATTATTCGCTCTTTACAAATGTGGATTATTATTATTATTATACCTACTGGAGGTAACATTAGGGTTTGTTGGCCCCCAAGGACCCTTAGCAGCCATGGGGACTTCATCCTCCAACCAGCAGTGCACCAGGAGGCGTGTTTTCAGAGTGGTGGAGAAAGAGGGCGGGCCTCTGATGAAAGAAATTCTTTTCTTAGGGGAGGGGCCCGGGTGGCCCCCTTCCACTGGGCCAATTTCAGCCCCAGGAACCCTATCCCCCGGGACCATGCCTTTTTTAAATGGGGGATGGGGGCCGTGAGGCCTGCCTCCTCAGGCCGATTTTGGCCCCGAGAAACCCCTCCCCATGGCCCAGCCTTTCAAAAAAAAAAAAAAAGGAAATCAAAGGGAGGGGGCCGATTTTGGCCCCGGGCACCCAATCCCCTGGGGCCTGGCTTCTAGTGTGGGTGTCCTGGTCCCACCCAGGGTGCCCACTTAGATATTTTGCGGTCCCTGCGGGCTCCCCACCTCCTGCGGAGCAAGCATTGCTTTGACAAAGAGGCAGCTGCTAACATGCAGCTCCCTCTCTGTCACAGTAATTGTGCTTCGCTTTGAGCAAGAGGAAAATGCTCTTGCTTGCTCAAACCAGAGCACAGTTTGCTATGGCATAAGCCATAGCAATCAGCTATGTCCTGGGGGTGGGCACCCCGGGACATAGCAGGAGCCGGCCTTGGGGAATGGTGGTCCCCAGGTCCATCTTTAGCTCCAGGAGGGGGGGCTGTGTGCCCCCCTTTATTTACAATGTGCCCCGGGGAGGTGGTGGTGGTGGTTCCTGGGGTTGTGGGGGTTGTGGGAGGGTCCGCGGGCCCCCCCAGCATTTAATGTCACAAAAGCCCAGGGGACGTAGCAGTCCCTGGGGCTGGGGAGATCTGAGAAGTCCCTCTATTTAATAAGTAAAGAAGCCCCAGGGAGGTGGAGGTTCCAGGGGCGCGGGGATGCTGTTCGGGCACTCCCCTGATAAATTAAAACAAAATCCATGGGGCGGTGGTGGTCTCTGGGATTTTAATACACCCTAGGAGGGGGGCCTCATTGGCCCTCCTCTTTTATTTTCATATGCCCCCGGGATGTGGCCGACCCAGGGGTTTCCTTTAAACAAAGCGTAGGAGCCTGTGTTGTTTTTATTTTTTCAATTGTGCAGCGAATCTGCAGATCCAGTTGCACATTTGCGGCAAAATATATCTCTTTTTAATGTCCATATCTGGGGGGGGTCAAGGTATTCCTACCCCTGCCCCCTTTTCTTTATTTTTTACTTTTTTTGTGGGACTCTGCTTCAAGCTGTCCCAAGATGGCTGCCAACTTTTACTGGTTGAAGTGTTGGCAGCCAATCAAATTTCAGCAGGATTAGCGAGTCCATGGCGTCGCCAGATATCTATATTTTTTAAACATAAATATCTCTAAAACTACTGAATGGATTTACACCAAATAACAATAAACACACTTTCTGGACCAACATGTAGCTTTCCGCCAAATTTGGTGTAATTCCATTCAGCGGTTCTGGCTGTAGTCGTCTTCAAATTCCCTATGAGAAAATGCATAGTAAGAATGCATTTTGGGACCCCCCTTTGTTCCTCCGCCGCGCATGACTGTCCACCCCGATACTTTCAACACAGCCAGCTGAACCAAAAAGGGGAAAGGTTTCGAAAATTTAGTGAAGATTTTTCAAGCGGTGCCAAAGTTATTGGCAAAACAAAAACGCTTTTCCTATGGTAACACGGTTGATTGCAGGCTATCTGGAAAGTTAGTTACATTTGGATACTGCCTTGGCCTTTGGTGTTTACTGAGCCACTCTGCTTGCGTCGCTGTCCTAATTATCATTTTCAATATTAAGCAGCAGGTTGATTTTGGGGATTGTATCCCATGTCTGCAGGGACAAAAGGTTGTGAAAGGTCATGGCTAGAAGGAACCGTCTGATAGTACTTGTCTTATATAATAAAAATAGCCTTGCCTCATCTGTATTACTCCTAAAGAGACTATCATGTCTGTCTTTATGGCCTACAATGCCTCAACATCATGTTTGTCAAACAAATGCTTGCATGTAAATGGAATGTTGTGTATCATCTACTAGACCGCACAACAAAATTTAGTGCTACCTAGCCAGTCAAGATGGCTCCCGTTGCCCTCTGACTGAAACTGGTTTTAGAAGCAACCAGTGATGCATGTATGAGGATGGATGAAGTTGTTTCTGCTTCTCTTAATATGTACTTTGTTTGAGCTTGACAAATGTCTGAGAGTTTCTCGATGTAAGAGCGGTATAATTTTAGAGCTACCCATCATAGTATGACCAGATGGCATCAGCGTTTGCTATTTTCACTGCTGCTGCAGCAGAGACTCCAATTCTGTTCCTCAGGGTAAAAAACATCTTGCTCTCCATGTTTTCAGGCACACAACATGGAGATGAGGGATCCATGAGTAACTTTTTACTGCCGTTGATATATTGGAGTCAGTTTTAACTTGATTTAGAAGACACGCAGGAGCTGTGCCAGGTGCCTTGCATATTTTCCATAGTTGCCAGCCTCAAAATTTAAGTGGAACCTGTAGCTGGGTTGCAAATACATGACAGGCCTGCTTCCCAGATGTAATTAAGGACGACCTGGACAGTCCTAAAAGAACTTTTATTTTTTACTTAAAAATAAAAAAGGTTCCTTTTCCACATCTTTGTTCTAGTCAACCAAAATGTTGAATTCATTAATATCATTTGATGGAGAGTCTGTAGGAGCCAATTCTCGGCTGGGCTGTTCAGCTGGAACACAATCTTTCCAAATATTGCTTATTGTCATTCCTGGAAATACTGTCTTATTGGTGGCGATTATTGTCATCATCACCATTACCATCTTCAAAATCAGCATTTGAAGGCATGTTTTGACTCAAATCCGGTCAGGGCAAGTCAGAACGTGGACTTGTAAACACTTTTGATTGAGTTATTCAAGGAGGTAGAGCAGGTGGATGAGTCATTTGAGCGCTTCAGGGACTGGAGAGTTGGCTCTGGGCAAGCTGGAGGTTACCTACTATAAAAATCCATGAGTACTTGAACCATTTATGTCACTGAACTTGGTGACATTTTCATCTCTAAGGGCCAACCATATTATGATGGTTCTTCGTAGTCAAATGCTTCTTCCTCGGCAGTCGGCAGATACATAGTGGATATCAGGGTGATGAGGTTGCTCTGCTTTGAAGGCAACTTTAGAAACCATTTTGACATCTTAAGATATGTGATGTTGGCTGTTCCCACCATCTTACCAAGATTGCAGTATCCTTCACATGCACAGATGCAGAGGACAAATTGTACAAAAGGTATGCGGGCATTTCTAGGATGAAGCGTATTGGTGACAAAAGCTGCAAAAGTAGGCAGCGTGCATGGAATTGTTGTCAGGGGCAATGCTGTTATAATCTGTTGTCAATTAAATGGTTGGTAGGGTTGATGTCATTGCAGTTGCTACCAGGACAGTAAATGTCATTGAACGTACAGGTGGAAGATGCTCTGGCATTGATGACGGTGACTTCGTCAATGACAGTGTCTTGCTCAATGATGGCGTCTTCAATGTCAGTCGATTTTAAGTCGTTGACCTCTTGTAGTCAATAATTTTATAGTCTACATTATTGAAATAACGTTAGTCATCATCGTCGATAGTGCGTTTTAAATGGCAGATTTCTTTCCCTTACTTGTTGTAAGTCGCAGAAGCTAGTGATGAATTCTTGAAGGTGACTGGGCTCTGTATTCAACTACTGGAACCTCACCATGACCAGAGGAATGCAGCTTGCACTTTCAAGGCAGGCACAGATTTGGTGGGAGTTGTACAAGTCTCAGGGCAAGTACCTGTGACAGGAACATTTGTTCTTGCCACAACATTTTGAGTGTGGGTCCTCAGCAGGATCTTCTTTGCCTCACAGACCTCACATAACTTGAATAGGGTTCTTGGATGAGAAGTTACATCAGCTTTCTAGCGCAGAGACACGCAGACACTGCTAACCTTCTGTATAAGAAGTGAGAAATAGGTATTTCCAGATAAAAAGTTCAAAAGATCGACCAGAGGATTCCTTGTTGCCTGATATCAAACTGGCAGATTTTCTACTGCATTGTGACTCTGAGCAGGATTGGTAGTCTGGGTCCCTCCAACTGATTGGTTAAGCTTCACAACATAAAATGAGGTGAATGGGCTATTTGTGGTCTATAGACATGTTTCTTTTATTTTCAATGTCAACTGCTGTATTCACATACTTCTATGAACACGATGATTACCAAGGAATCCCAGACTAATGTTGGGGGAGTAATTGAAGCATCTGAATCTATGAAAGCTACAAAGCTGGAGAATCGACAGTGCCTCCGGCTCCAAGGCACAATTCTAGAAACAAAGAAATTACTGTCTGCTCCCCAGTCTCCAATCCCTTCACTTCAGGAATGATCAGGAAACACAATGTACTAGGAAACGTGAACGAGTGCCCTGGAGGCCCTGACCATGAGTCAGGAACACCAGAGGTCAAGTAAACAGGCATAAAGCACCTCTTAAGTGAGTGTGTGGACAAGGATGGGAGGCGGAGCCATGGCAACAGACTCTGGAGCCTTGTAGATGAGGGGGTGGATTGCAGCACGCACTGGTGCTAGATTGGAGTTGAAGCCAGGATAGTTACAGGTCCCTAACAGTTAGAGGGGGGGAGATGTGGGGGCAAGTATTTTTGGGCAACAGTAGTTGCAGAATGCTTCCCCACTTATGCACCTAAAATGGAGTAACTCTATAATACCTCCAATCAGAGATCAAATACTCAGTGTGAGTGTCTATAGATGCAAGCTTGGGGGCAGTGACTGCAGTAATTTGCTACAGTCTCACCAGCGAAAAACACAATGAGAGGTCAGCTTGAGGAATTACAGGGTGATGCCACAAAAGAGTGATACTCCCCCAGACATAACAACCTCCAAGTGCTAATACAAGATGCTAAGAGCAGGTCCAATACTATGGCCCCTGCACGTGCAGAGCTGAGGGGTTACTTTCAAAAGCCAGCCCCTTAGAAGCTCCATCCTCTCTTGATATAACACCCTCTCCCCATGCTCCAGGACTAGTTCATACCACAACATTCTTGCCAACTTAACAAGAGGTGCCACCACTGGTTTAAAACATCCCTTCCAAACACCCCTGGCCCCATCTCCCCACATTCAGCTAATAGAATGCATCTGTACCCTTCAGATGCACTAGCCTGATCAACATCTGGACATGAGGCAAAGGAAAATCAATTGTAGATGGTGAAACCCTACAGCGTTTTGGGATACTTTAGCTTAGCTTTACTTCATCCTAGGTGTCTGAATGATGACAGAAACGGTGGAGGGGGTGGCCTAATGCCATATTGGGGACAGAGTGACTGTGTTGATACCTTTTCATGGTTATTCTCTACATCTTTATACCTGGCTTGTTGCATTTTGGAGAGTTCTTCAAAGGAGAACAGAATAAGTGTATCACATTATGTAAGGTTGGAAGTCCCATGTGCTAGGTCCCTGTGACAACCTTCTTCTCATTTTCTCATTCTGGTATGTCCAGTATGCATTCTTGTGTCGGAGACCCTTGCCACAACTCTTGACAAGTGCCAGGTGCCCTGCAATAGTTTTATATGTGTTCTAAAACAGGGGTCTAGATTCTATTGGATGAGGATGGTAGAGGTGATCCTTTCTGCATGTGTAACTACTGATTCCATGACCAGGCCATAATGCTATTAACAGTTGTTAGAGCTTTTTCTTAAGACCTTCGTGCTACAGAGCCTTTTACCTGAATTGCAGTAGGGAGACCTTTTATTAGCCCCCCCCTGTAAATCAGTTTAGTATGCCATGACGGGATCACTGGTGCCCCCCTGATCGAATGTTATGTGCGTGAGAGTGCTTGGGTATATGAGAGGTTGGGCATCCCTCGGCTATTCCCCCAGATGTGAGCATCCCCCACTAAGACTGTAGGGTGCTCATATGCTTTAGTGCTGGTGGTTTGCTTGAAGTGATAATTATTATGTAGTAGATATACCTCTGAATATGAATTTTGAAATTAAATGAACTATGGCATGATATCAGAATGGATTATTCTGAATTAAATGTAACAGGATTTGATCCTTCAAGAATACCAAAATATGAACTAATGATAATATTCATGCTTGAGCTTATCCACAGAAATGACAAAGAAACATAAAATAAACTCGCGATGGGGTACATCTGAACTTCACTTCACATACGGTGGGGCCTTCGTAAAAAAGGAGATAGGATACACAGCTGAATGTCTGGTTTATTTGCCCAACCTATATGTTCTACACTCTGGGCTGCTAGGGAGGGAAGACTGAGGCAACAGCAGCATCTTATCCAGTTTTGTCTGGCAGCCAATACACAATGCAGCACCACAGAGAAGTGACAGCTCCTCAGGCACCAAGTGCCATTAATTTGTGGCAGACGGAAAACAAAAATGCACTGTCAGGGTTGACTCCCCTTAAACTCTACGACTAACTTTGTATCTGAGTGGACAGATGGATTTTGGCAAGTAACCCACAACAGGATAGTATGTGACCCTTGCAGCATCCAGTGTTCACCGTTGTCTTGAAGAAAGGTCTACACATCTGGGTAGAGGAAGATGAGGACCAGTGTACAATGTGTAGTTCTGTCCTCTTGAGGTGCAAAGACCATACTCCTATAACAGAGGACAAGAGCTGTACTCCTGACCCTGCTGAAGACAGAGGTAGACTGCCAGTAATATTAGGAACCTGCATTCACAATATCACAGACGGGCAGTAAGCTTTACGCTTTACTGCTGCAACTCCTCAGTTCTTGACAACGAGTATTTTTGAGGGCAGTGTATGTGACCTTGCAGCTATACCTTGCATTGGTGGCCCATTACCCAAAGTGAAATCTTGCAGCCTGAGTATAATGCTTATACTCCATCGATGATCATAGGCATGGGGGTGGTGTGGGTGTTCCTATTGCAGCAATTTGCCTCTGGTGGCGTATCACATGCTGTGAACCAGACAAGCGCAGATAACTGTGGCCTGGTGACCCCCCTTCAGGGACTGTAAGAATCTGGAGTGTTCTGAAGAACAAGTTACTTACCTTCGGTAACACTTTTTCTGGTGGATACAGTATCTGCCTGTGGATTCCTCACCTTGTGAATATCCCCTGCACCAGCAACATTTGGAAACTTTTGTAGCAGTCCACGCCGATGAGGTCGAAGACGACGTCACAGAGACACGGCTCCGCTCGCGACTCCGCTGACGTCACCGGCTCCATAAGAAGACCTGGTCGGCGTGATGACGTCAGTTCCGCCCCTTTTTTCCATGCCTTCGAGGCACACGGACGACTCACAGCAATATATACACAGCATACACAGTACATAATATGCAAATCAACACACACAGTGTGGAGAATAAGTAGAAAGGCAAAAGAAATAACACAATGCCTTTGACAGTAACAAAAACATTTCGTAGGTATAGAATCGTAGGTATAGAAGGATGGACAATGGGGAGGCGGGTGGGTCAGTGAGGAATCCACAGGCAGATACTGTATCCACCAGAAAAAGCGCTACCGAAGGTAAGTAACTTGTTCTTCTGATGGATACATCTGCCAGTGGATTCCTCACCTTGTGAATAGATTCCCACAGTAGTCCCACTCCTGGAGGAGGGTGTCCACCCTTCTATACCAGAAAGTCCTGAAGGACGGAACGAGCAAAATGTCCGTCCATCCTCATCTCGGTGTCCAAGCAATAATGTTTTGCGAAGGTGTATGTGTATTTAATGCTTATTAAGCGCAACTGTCACCCGAAAGGGTATCCTGGCGCTGAGACCGTATCTAACCATCAGGTGAGGTGTATTACATTGCTCTTGGGAACAGGTAGGTCTTAAGATCCCTTTTGAAAAAGGGCAGATCTTGGCTACTCCTCAATGCCAGAGGTAAAGTATTCCATAATGTGGCGGCCGTGAAACTGAAAGCGCGGCCGCCCATCCTCACTCTGTTAATCCTGGGATTCCTCACCAGGAACGCCGAGGAGGATCTCAGAGGTCTGGCAGCTTGATACCAAGAAAAAAGATTTTGGAGTGGTATTGGTCCTAGTCCATACAGAGCTCTGAATACAAGGCATGAAGCCTTGAAGGCAATCCTCTGCTGGACCGGTAGCCAGTGCAGATCGGCTAGTGCTGCAGATGAAGAAGCAGAACGCAGCCGAGATAGAGCCAATTTAGCAGCCATGTTTTGGATCCTCTGCAACTTTAGGATCAGGATCTTAGGAGCTCCCAGAAGTAGTGCGTTGCAGTAGTCTAACCTACTGAGGATAGAACTTCGCACTACCTCTGCTCTGGCTCCCCGGGGGAGTATTGGTAGGATCTTACGTAGGGCACGAAGCAGGCCCATACAGGTCGCTGCAGTCCTATTTACAGAGGCATCCAGCTGTAAATTGGGTTCAAACCAAACTCCTAAATTACGAGCCGATTCTGCGGCTTCCACCGAGCCCGGAATAGAAGTTGGCCAAAAGTCATCCGGTAGCACGCGAGGGAGACGGTCTAGGGAGCAATGGAGTACTTCCGTTTTCGACCCATTAAATTGGAGTGAGTTAGCTCGCAGCCATTCTGCTGTAGCCGACATACAGCGGTGAAAGATGTCCCTCGAGACTATCTCAGTGCCCTCAAATGAAAAAATCAATTGAGTGTCATCGGCATAATTGATGACTGATATGCCAAATGACTTGATCAGGTCTACCAGGGGTCGGAGATATAAGTTAAAAAGGATCGGGCTGACCGCCGACCCTTGGGGGACACCATGGTTCACCTGTCGTGTGGCTGATCGAAATGGTGGTAACGCCACAGCTTGCTGTCTGTTGCAGAGATAAGATGTTAGCCAACTTAGAGCCAGACCGTTTACTCCCACGCTTTGAAGACAGCCCAGAAGAACCTCATGGTCCACCGTGTCGAACGCGGCCGACATGTCCCCCTGTCGACACGCGTTCGTAGATCGTCCAACACGGTAACCAGTGCGGTCTCAGTGCCGTGGGCCGGTCTGAAGCCAAATTGGGCTGCATCCAGACAGGAATTTGTTTCCAGGAAGTTGGACAAGGCTCTCGTGACCCACCTCTCGAGAATTTTTATCGCAAATGGTAAAAGCGAGATGGGTCTATAGTTGGCCGAGCATAGAGGGTCTAGAGAAGCCTTTTTTAGCAGTGGAGTTACTATTGCCAACTTCCAACTGTCTGGGACTAGCGCTGTAGTCAATGACTGGCAGCAGATGGAATAGAGTGGAGGAAACAACTCATCTTGGAATGCCTTCCAGATCTTATGAGGCATTGGATCAAGTGGTGAACCTGAGGATACGCCATTGGCCAAGACACAGAATACCTCTAGCGAGGGAATAGGAAAACAAGACATCTGAGAGGAGTCTACCTTGTTGTTATCCCATGCGGGTACCGAATGGCAGAGGGATTCCAAGGGGAGGGATAAAGACGGCACAGACTGTCCGGGTACTGAAAGTCCATTCAGAATGGTCCTAATTTTCTCCTTGAACGCGAGGGCCAAAGAGTCACAAAGTTCCTGGGAAGCCGGAATGGCTGGTACTGTACAAGACGGGTTAGATAGGTTGTTAACCAGCTTGAATAGAGTCTGCGATTTATTAGAGGCCTTCACCAAGGTATCCTCTAAGAACTTTGCTTTAGCGCTTCTTAGCTGGGTCTTATATACCTGCAGGGCCGCTTTATATGCTGCCCTATCCAGCTCCTTATACCCTCTCCTCCAGGTACGCTCCGCCTGTTTACAACGGAGCTTGTGCTGTCCAAGATCATCAGTGAACCAAGCATTGGCTCCTCTAGGTCTGTCCCTCACCCTTCGCAAAGGGGCCAACTCGTCCAGAGATGTCAAAACTTGCTGGCAAAGGACAGCATAGCTCTTGTCCACACTATCCTCCACCAGAAAAGTCCTAGGCAATAGAGTGGGTCGAATCGGCTCCCTAAAAAGGCGAGACCATTGTCGATTAAACTTAGTGCCGCCCGGGTTACTTGATTTTAGCAGAGCAGGCAAAACAATAGACATATTGATCAGTGAATGATCGGTCCAACACTGATCCACGACCTCTTTCACTACAACCAATTCCTTCTCAGCAAATACCAGGTCTAAAGTGTGCCCCTTGACATGAGTGGGTGACAAGACCAGCTGTGCAAGTTGAATATTGCTACACGCTTGGCAAAGTTCCCTATAGGCCAGATCTTGAGGGCCAGAGGGCCAGAGATTAAAATCACCCAGTACTAAGAATTTAACATGGGAGTTTGAGAGGTCATAGATTAAATCGACCAATGACTGAAGGGCTGTTGTGGTCGAAGCGGGAGGTCTGTAGCATAAAAGGCCTGCTATCAAGGTACCGCCCTGGGCCGTAATAGAGAAGCCCATGAGCTCGAACCCTAACACCTCTTTTACCACCAGTTCCGAAAGGGAGATTGAGTCTCTGAAAATGTAACCTACTCCACCCCCCCTACCAGAAGCTCGGGGAGTGTGTCTTATGAGGTAGCCCGGTGGGCAAGCCCAACCGAGTTCCATCCCACAGTCTGCCGAAGCCCAAGTTTCGGTCACGAATAATATGTCCAGATGTAAAGATTCTATTAGAAGAGCAATCTCAGCATAATGCTTAACGAGAGAGCGAACATTCAGCAGGCCACATGAAAGAGTCCTATGAGAAGATGGGATAGACAAACATTGAATACCAGCCGCAGTAAGGCACAATGAATCGTAAGAATCCTCACGAGTATCTGCCAAATGAGAGGTAGCAAGCACGCCGGGAGCACCCAGGACGCGAACGGGCGCAAACGGGCTTACCTCTGGAGCACCTCCGGCGCGTCTACGGCGCGTCCGCTGCGCGCATCCGCTCGCCCATATCTATTTATAGTATAACGCCGCGCGGGCTTCCGGCTGCTAGAGCCTCTAGACCCGACCAATATGGCGCCTGAGAGTGGCCCAAGCGTCAACACCCACCCAAGATGGCGGACGGAGCACCACGACCTTACTACCTAAGTCCCGCAAAATGCGAGTGAGGACACAATTATTATGCAGGTAAGCCTAACTATGCCCCTAGTTGCTGTACTGACAAGCGCCTGATGATTAGGCAAGGAAAACAACAGCGCGATTACAAGCAGCGCAATTTAAAAGTAATATGCCCAGGAATAAACAAATAGGATTAAAATCTGTCCAGCAATGCGCGCGATGAAAGAAAGGTCTGTAAAGCGTGTTGAGAGAGCAGCTTAAATAAGCTCTCCAATGCGCAGGCTTCCGGCTGCTAGAGCCTCTAGACCCGACCAATATGGCGCCTGAGAGTGGCCCAAGCGTCAACACCCACCCAAGATGGCGGACGGAGCACCACGACCTTACTACCTAAGTCCCGCAAAATGCGAGTGAGGACACAATTATTATGCAGGTAAGCCTAACTATGCCCCTAGTTGCTGTACTGACAAGCGCCTGATGATTAGGCAAGGAAAACAACAGCGCGATTACAAGCAGCGCAATTTAAAAGTTATATGCCCAGGAATAAACAAATAGGATTAAAATCTGTCCAGCAATGCGCGCGATGAAAGAAAGGTCTGTAAAGCGTGTTGAGAGAGCAGCTTAAATAAGCTCTCCAATGCGCAGGCTTCCGGCTGCTAGAGCCTCTAGACCCGACCAATATGGCGCCTGAGAGTGGCCCAAGCGTCAACACCCACCCAAGATGGCGGACGGAGCACCACGACCCTACTACCTAAGACCCGCAAAATGCGAGTGAGGACACAAATATTATGCAGGTAAGCCTAACTATGCCCCTAGTTGCTGTACTGACAAGCGCCTGATGATTAGGCAAGGAAAACAACAGCGTGATTACACGCAGCGCAATTTAAAAGTAATATGCCCAGGAATATACAAATAGGATTAAAATCTGTCCAGCAATGCGCGCGATGAAAGAAAGGTCAAGGGAGGCCCAAGTTGCCGCCCTACAAATGTCCTCCACAGGAACGCCCCTAGACAAAGAAGAAGTGGAAGACTTTGCTCTAGTGGAATGAGCCCTTAAACCCCCTGGAGGTTCCTTACCAGCCAGGGAGTAGCATATCTTGATGCACAAGACAATCCATCTGGAAAGGGTGCGCTTGTGCACCGCTCGACCTTTCCTGCAGCCAACAAAGCCCACGAAGAGCTGGTCATCAACTCTGAAGTCTTTAGTCCTGTCCAGATAGAAGCTCACCGCCCTCTTAGGGTCCAAGCGGTGAAGTCTCTCCTCCTCCTTGGAAGGGTGAGGGGGAGGATAGAAGGAAGGAAGGGTAATGGACTGCCCCAGATGGAAGGGAGTTACCACCTTAGGCAGAAATGCAGCCCTGGTCCGGAGTACCATTCTTTCAGCATGAATGGTCAAGAATGTGGGTTTTGAACTTAGAGCGAACTTAGAGCTTGAAGCTCACTTACCCTCCTTGCCGAGATGATTGCAATAAGAACAAGCATTTGCAATGCAATAGGTCTCGCAGTTACACGAGTTAAAGCTATTGGCATTGTAAATGACAATGCCAATAGGCATTGTTATTTGCAATGTCAATAGCTCAAACTCGCGTAAATGCGAGACCTAATGCATTGCAAATGCTTGTTTTGTTGTCTTATTGAATAATGGCGGCCACTTTTGTTTTGGTACCCTGGTCTAATTTTTTTGCCCCAGTCCTGTCCAGTTAGAAACCATCCTGAACCCATGCAGAACACACTAACAACCTAAATGGAACGATGAGCAACTCGCCACATTGCACCTCGAATTGAGGAAATCTGTGAAATGATGGTTAAACATCAAAGCACTAAATGCGACCCCCCTCAACTAAATGATACCTCCACCCTAGGTCAGAACCTCACATGTGGGGGTCTGTCGGCGTTATAGAAAATACAAAAAATATTATAATTTATTTAAAGTTTATATTGCCCAACTCTTACTAGATGTGCAGAAAAAGATTAACTGTGAACTTGTTAAAGGAAGAGGAGTCCGTGTGACATTCAATAATGGCCCTGTTATAAAGTAATAATTCCCCTGTGCTGGTGTAACTCGTGAGTGCTTCCGGGAAACTCGAGCTGCGCGTGGCAGCAAAGAGAGGCTATTACTGAGAGCGGCGGTCTGGAGGTGTCCGTGATGTGTGTCTGTCTGTCCAGCCGGCTGCACTGGATAAGTTAATTATACCAAGAACACAGAGGATGACACATCATTGCCGACGGAATTAACGAAGTTAAAGGAGACTGAAGGTCATGTAGACAGGCTGTGCCTGCACATGGGATGTCGAATTTAACGTGTAAATGGCACGAATACATTAATCAAATGCGCGGGCTCCTCTGCGCGTGGCATCCTTGGGAGAGAGAACTATTATATCAGGAAGTGCCTGTCGCGGGGGGAGGGATTCCACGGAACCCAGAAGCTGCATTGGAGGGTTCCACTGCTAGTGGGCTTAATGCTCAACCAGAGAAAGAACAAGAAACGCAAGTGGTGCGCGCGAAGAGTGAAAGTAGGCTGCGCGCGCAAGTGAAAGTGATCGCGGCTGGCTGTACACATGCAAAGCTGCCAGCTGCGCATGTGCACGCTCGTGTGAACGCAAGCGCTAGGCCAGCCAGCAGCACTTTGAAAACTCATCTACAAAAGTATCTCTGAGCAGTGCATGCGCGCTGACTAAGCGAGACCTAAAAATGAAAAAACTGTAGGTCTGTATTTAAAAAATCAGAACAACGGGTATCTTTCCTTTTAGTAAGTTTTGTTTTATGAACCACAGTGTGATGTACTCTCTTAGTGTATTTGCAGACACAGTGACCAGGACTGCAACGACCAACTGTTTCATACCGAGACATCAAACATAATCATGGACTATGCAGCAATTTTAATAAGATCCTTGCTCGTTTTTTAATATGCCAATCTTCCTTTCTTGGTACACTGTTGCACATGCTGAAGCACTTAAAGAAGCAATACTGCATTGTTTAAAATTGTAATTGAGAAAAACCCCATTTAAAGTGTTTGTTCTCACAACAGGTGAAGTTGCCTCAACCATCCATCCTCTTCAGATTCTGGGCAGATTACAGGGGTCGTGTTTTTTTGTTGAAGGATACTATTCAGCTGACTGTGAAGTTGGATCAACTGCTAGGAACATATAGCTTTAAAGTCCGAAATGGACAAATTGACTCCTGAGCAGTGACCGTTGCAGCAGTCTTGGTAAAAAGATGTCTCTTTGTTGCCTCTGGAGAACACGATGCTGTGCCACACTCCGTACAGTTCCTTGAACATTTGTGTATATCACTTTAGAACTACATCAAATCCATTGCTTCTTGTGAATTAGTCAGTAATTTTCTCAAAGCACACTTTTATTGTGCATTATTCTTTTTTTTTTTTCTTCATTGGTTTTTTTTTGTGGCTATTTCAGCACTCTGTGGTATAAGGTACATAAAGTCGCCTTCACCGCCATCATTGATTATATTAAACCTGAAAATAGTTGTACATGTTGTGTGAATAATGGTCCTATAGAGCTACACAGGAGTAACGCTGTACTGTCCAATGACAAAAGTGATAATGTGATTAGAGGGGGGGTGAGGATGAGTAAAGTGGGGAATTAGTAAGAGGGGTCATGAAACGTGGAAAAAGAGTCAAAGGATGGGTAGGTAAAATGGAAGGTGCAGAGGAAGTAGAGTGAAATAAAGAGATCAAATAGATGTGGTCGAATCTCAAGCATTCCCCACAGCTAACAGAGCAATTCTTTCTAGAAGGAGGAGATGAAAGATTTTGTGAGGACCTACAGTAAAATCACAAAAACATTTCCTCCAACACAGCCTCCTAGAGGCAGTGGAGGAAAGTAATGTTTCTAGTGAGGGTACATATAAAACAGTAATCGTCACTACAGAACAGGTTAAGAGTCTAGAGTATGTCCCCATATGTGCTCAGACATCGAGAGTTGACTTTGTATTTGTACATCACCCTTTCGCAGGTAGATTGAAACATCAGTTCTGACATGTATTATCCATGTGTTGTAACTATTCTGATTCTTCAGGGCACAAGTGTGCTCTACTATCATGTGTGTCCCAATTTCCTGTAATTTTGAGGCTGATGCATGGAAATCAGGGCTTGAATTATGTGCTAGAATGTTGGTGTGCGGTGAAGGAGTGGGAGCTGGCAAACATGTAGAGTTGGAGGGAGGATGAGGGTCTGACAAGACCTTTTTTCTTGTTGCTGTAGCCTTGGGGCCTAACATGAAATAAAGAACCTACTCTTACTTGAATTACTTCACTCCTATACTAACTACAATACATGCGCACTTTGGCCACAGAGTTATCTACCCATGTACACCATTGCAGTGGACCGCATTCAACATTGGATACATTGTGTATAATAGCACATTTAGCAGTGACTTTATTTGTGACCATTTTGAGCCTTACAGTTGACCAGTACGTGTCAAGATTCAGGCATGCCCGCAGCCTATGAAACGGGTCACATGATAGCAGTCTCCATCTCCAGTAGGAACTGGCTTGGGATAGCCTTCTGCAATGTGAAGGGAGTCCAGTATCAATTATGATGAACTTTGTAGGAGTTGAACTTATGGCACTTCTGCCTTATCCCGCTCCAGTGGTCCGGCATCAGAACTGACTAGTTCTTTTCTGACTGTACATTGTATTTCATGATATGTTTTTAACAGTGCAAAAGAATACCAAGTATTTTGTGGTACCAAGCTCCATTTTAAAAAAACGCTTTATAGCTTTGATGTAATTCAAAAACCTTTTCACACTGAGGCATGCGGTGGAGAGTGAATGTGCATAACCAGTTATGATCTTTGCGTGGCTTATGCGCACTAGTAGGGGTTCGAAGGGAGATAAGAAAAATGAGAAACTCTGCCCAGGAGATGGAAGATTACTCCAAAGTAGTGACAACTGCAACCCAGCACTCTCTTTATAAAGTCGTGATTTAAATGTGCTGTTGCTTTCATCCTTTTTTTCCCCAGATCATCCTAGAGATGCCAGGTTCAAGCAAAGCTTTTCATACTTCGCACAAATTACCTTATCATGGATCCCGTGCAAAAGCACAGAAACACTTATTGGTTGTAGACTTGTTTCCTATATCAAATAACACTATTTTCAACTAGTTATGCTACTGTTCTGTTAAAATGTACTGATGCCATAAGTAACTTTCACTGTTTTTATGTGGTGCATCTCAACTGGGTGACTGTGTTGCCGTGTATGTGGCCAATTGAGGATTCCCCAGGCAGGAAGTTGCCTGGCAATATTTGTATTCATGTGGCATCCCACAACACAAATGCTCTGCAGAGGAGCCATCAGAAGTATGGGGCATGTAAACGATGGAGATGGCAACACAAAACAGTATTTCACACAGAAAAGGCAGCTCATACATTAAAAGGCAAGTGCAAACGTTATATCCCTCCAAACACTATGAGGTGTAGTATGTAGTAGGTCAAATGGCCTTTTTCAGTTTCGAGCATTTTGCATTTGAGATCTTTTTAAAGGAGTCTGACGTTAGTACTGCAGCGTTTAAGTGAAGGAGCTGCCAAAGAGAACATTACATGCATTTTGAGAATACATAGGGCTGATGAGAAGGCAGTGCTCGAATTGCCTGAATGGAGACTACCAGACGTAGACCACATTTAGAATGTTGGTAAAATGATCAAAGCCTCTGTTTCACTTGCTGTCGCTAGTGAGTGGTAAATAAAGATGTTGGAAGGATGCAAGGATATCATTAAATAGAAGAGTCTGAGGATGGGTATTTGCAGCAGTCATACCTTTTCTTCAGGACTGGTGTATTGTTCAGCAGCAAAGCATAAAGTAAGGTGCGATTGAATTTAGTGGTTATTATGGGCTTTCTGTAGTGTTCGTTTTCTTGTAGGGGTTTGATATAACCCTGTTGTGCGAACCAGGAGCTTAAGCTTCAATTCAGAAATTAAGCTTTTGTTTTCAGCTATGTTAGTTTTGCAGAGATATACCGTATCGTGTTAGTAGTGGCCAGAGGGATTATTTAAGGTTCTAAATATAGCGGAGGTGTTCTCAGTCTGAATTTGAGTGGATGTTTCTTAGTCAGGTGCTAAAACTGACATAGAAGCAGCAGTAAGCCATGACACCAAGTGAAGTTTCCCCACCTCCTTTTCGAGCTGATAGCCAAGTACACTGGCAGTGGCAGTCTGTCAGCATGGGTATAGCAAAGAGCACAAGCATTAACAATAAAAAGAGGCGCACAGACCCTGAGAATATGAGTTGAGGTGATGGGAGACTATAGAGTTGAAGTAGGTTTGTTTATTTTTCCTTTAGAGGTAGGATAAATATGGTCCCTCTCTTGGCTGGGTTTTCATGATGCAGTGCATGCTTATTCTGTATTGGATGGCAGTGAGGCAGTTAGTCTTGGAAGTCATAAGTTGGTCTACAACAAATGGCAAAGAGAAGATGATTTTGGTGCCATAGATTAAGTTGTAGCAGAGGAAACGAAATGTTGATAATATATAATATTATGTTATTGTTTCTTATTAGGCGCGACAAGTCACCCTGAGGGGTCTCTAGGCGCTGCTTCTTTCAACAGATTAAATTACAGGCCAATTAAAAATGAAGTGCTAAAACAACCATGTTTTAAGATCTTTTTTAAAATAAGTGCATATACGTAAGTGTAGTGGAAGCTGGTTGCAGTGCAAAGGAGCCAAATACAAGAAGGATCTGCAACTATATCTGGCAGTACAGATACATCGAGGATGTAGCAAACATTTCCCACTATACCTGTTTGAACAATGATCACTTTCTTATAGGCAGCCAGTGCAGGCATCTAAGAATGGGTTCAGATGGCAACCGAGGTGGAAGATGACCAACTTACCGTACAGCTGTATTTTGAACCACCTGAAGTTTAGCAATCAATCCTTTTTTCATAGAAGCCATTAGCGAAATTCCATAGTCGAGGCAACAAATTATCAAAGCTTGGACTAAGGATTGTCTTGACTGAAGTGGTAGCCACGCAGATAGTTTTCTGAGCATGCGCTTTATCCAAAGCAAGCGCCAGTGATGTCGTTAATATGTTCTTTGATGGAAAGATCCTCACCCACCATGATGCCCAGGTTTCTGCCCACAACCTTCGGAGTTGAGACTACACCCAGGCTATTCGGCCACCAGTCATCCGACCATACCGAGTGGGCTTTACCGCATAGAACGATCTCGGTCTTGCTTGTGTTAAGCTGCAGACCGTTTTGCTGCATCCATGTGGCAATGTCATTCATACAGTCTCAGAACCGCTCCTTGGTGGATTCTGGATTAGGTCCCATAGTGATGACAAGCCGAGTGTCATCTGCATAGGAGATGACCTCAAACCCATAGGATTTTATCACTCGTGCTAGTGTTGCCACATAAATATTAAAAAGAGTGGGACCTAATACAGATCCCTGTGGGACTCCCTAATCCAAGAGTATGGTTGGTGAGACAAAGGACTCTCACTGCACCGTGCTGGTGCGATCACTCAGAAAATACTTTAGCCAGTCTAATGCTTTCCTTCCAAAACCAATCTCTGTCTTTTAATTAAGACTGCATGAGAGGGGGCGTGGCCAACCGCTGAGTAAGATGACCTGCGTAGTAGAGCAGCTCCGACCAAACACGCACGTTGAAGCCAAAATTCCCATATTTATCCATAGAGAATACCTCTGTGACCTTCGGAAATTGTACTGGAGCCTGTCTGGAGTGACCCGATCGAGAAATTGAGTGAATCGGGCAAAAGTTCGGCCCGACTACGCAAGGTACAGTCCTGACAACACAGCCTACAAAGTGCAGGAGGGGGCGCTACGGAAAATAAAGTAGCGGAGAGCGCCGGACGGACGTAATTATCGGAGCAGACCTACTGAGACTTGCCCGATTGTGATCTGTATCGGGGCATACTGGAGCGTCTGTGGGCTGACAGTGCCCCAATGCGGAGGTTTTCGAGGGGGCGTGAGCGGCCTGGAAGGCACAGGATTGACGCACCGGGACGAGGCTGTGACACTGAGTACATCACGAGAAACGCCAGCGTAGCTCGTCTGTGGTGCACAAGCCCTAGTGTGCCGATCACTCAAGAACATCGCCCTTCACTGACGACCCCGGGGGTAAAATCGTGCAGAGACGGCACATCAGTTGATGTTCAAAGGTAAGGCAGCAGCGTAGAGGCGAGGGCTGGGAGGAGCAGCATCTCAGAGAGTCGGAGACAGCCGATGGGTTCTGTCTGCAGCCCCTAGACAATATTCTGCCAAAATACCCAGGGTGCTATATCTGAAACCTACCACACAGCTCCAAGTAGTTGGAAAAGAACTCCAATTTAAAGACGTTGTAGGCCTCCCACGTTGTGACGCGCTGGCCCTCCAAACAAGTAACTCGCACGCCGTCTATTACTTCTACTCGCAGCTTGCCTCAAATTGTGAATAACCCCCGCCGCGTGAGTGCAACTTTTGCATGGGTTATATAAATGGTATTGACTGCGTGTTAGACAGAGTAGTTCTTTAAACTTGCGCCCTGTTTTCAAAGGCTGGTGATCAAACATTCAAAAACGAACGGCCAGCACTATGCTTTGTGATCAACTGCTTTGTGATCAACTCACCAGGTTATTCACGCGGTGCCAAGATCAACAAGCCGTCTCCGTGGAGCAAGTCAGCAACGAGGTGTGTGCGCGCGCGTTAGGCAGCCGGGTCGGCAGCGGCGGGGTGTGTGCGCGCGCGTGTGTCTGTGTGTGCGTCTGCGCGTCCACAGACCCCGATCGCTGCGCGTGCCCCGGTCTGTCTCCCTTGGCAGGCAACTAGGCAACAATAGTACTCGTTGGCGGCAGCGCTTCGCGCTGCAACGCCAGCGAGACCTAAAAACCGTCTTAAAGGACAGCAATCTCAAGGGACACTTGTGTAAGGGCTCGAAGGGAGAACCCATAAGATAAGTTAATACAAGGTTTAAGTCCCATTGAGGCACAATAAAGGGAGTAGGAGGAAACC
The DNA here is from genome assembly GCF_964204655.1 of Triturus cristatus. Classification (NCBI taxonomy): domain Eukaryota; kingdom Metazoa; phylum Chordata; class Amphibia; order Caudata; family Salamandridae; genus Triturus; species Triturus cristatus. The sequence continues at coordinate 774,318,374 of NC_140595.1, read as the reverse complement.
TGTTTGTGAGACCCTTGAGAAAACGAAGAACAATAGGTGATTTGAATAAAGACGGCTGATCCAGCAAGCAAAGGAAAGCCAACAAAGCCGGTAAGTATCCCTTTACAGTGGCCACAGCAAAGCCTTGCTGAGCAAGCGAAAGGGCAAACTGTAGAATGTCAGAAAGACGACCCTTCAAAGGGTCAATTGACTTCTCTCCACACCAAAGTACAAATTTAGACCACCTATAGGAATATACGGATTTGGTGGAATGACGTCTGGCAGACAAAATTACATCTACCACATCAGGTGGGAGAGAAAAAGAATTCAGGTTGCCCCGTTCAATCTCCAGGCATGAAGGTGTAAGCTCTGGAGGTGGGGGTGTAGAACCTGCCCCTCCGATTGCGAGAGGAGGTCTGCCCTCAGAGGGAGATGGAGCGGAGGGCACGAGGAAAGGTGGTAAAGATCTGTGTACCACACCCTTCTTGGCCAATCCGGGGCGATCAATATGACTTGGGCCCGGTCTTGGCGAATCTTCCTCAGAACCCGAGGAATCAAGGGTATGGGAGGAAACGCGTAAAGGAGTTGTGAGCTCCAATCTATCTGAAACGCGTGCCCCAACGCTCCCTGCATCGGATACTGGAGACAGCAGAAGGACGGGCAGTGAGCATTCTCGCGGGTGGCGAACAGGTCCACCCGAGGAGTCCCCCATGTCCGAAAGACGTGACGAACTACCTCCGGATGGAGCCTCCACTCGTGGTCGGCGGAGAACTGCCGACTGAGACTGTCTGCACGCACGTTCAGCACCCCGGCCAGATGATTTGCCATCAGACAAATCTGATGGTCCTGAGCCCAGGACCATAGACGCAGGGCCTCTCTGCAGAGACAAAGAGACCCCACCGCTCCCTGTTTGTTGATATACCACATCGCGGTAGTGTTGTCCGTCAGGACTTGAACAGACTGACCGCGAAGGGAAGGGAGGAAGGCCTTGAGTGCCAAACGAATCGCCCGCAATTCCAGAAGGTTGATGTGAAGCAACCTTTCCTCTGGAGACCAAAGACCCTTGATCTCCAGATCCCCCAGATGAGCACCCGACCCTAAAGTGAATGCATCCGTAATCACTGTGGCCACCGATGGAGGTAGATGGAAGGGCTTTCCTTGAGACAGATTGCCCTCCAAGCTCCACCAAGACAGATCCGCCGCAGCTTCTCTGGAGATCCTTACAGACTCCCTGAGATCTCCCTTGTGCTGATACCACTGCCTGCGGAGGCACCACTGGAGCGCCCTCATGTGCCAGCGTGCATGGTTGGCCAACAGAATGCAAGAAGCAAACAGACCGAGCAGGCGAAGAACTTTCAGAACTGGAACGACCGCTCAATTGTAAAACAAAGGAATCATTTCCTGTATGTCGAGACTCCTTTGAGGAGGAGGGAATGCTCGACAAACAGTAGTGTCCAGTACCGCACCTATGAACAGGTTGCGCTGAGAGGGCACCAGGTGAGATTTGGGCACGTTTATCGAGAAACCCAATTTGTACAACAGCTGAGTTATATCCCGCAGATGATGTAGCACCTTCTCTGGCGACTCCACTTTTATCAGCCAGTCGTCCAGATAGGGGAAAACCGAGATCCCCGACCTTCTGAGATGGGCTGCCACCACTGCCATCACCTTCGTGAAGACTCGGGGTGCAGTAGTAAGACCAAACGGAAGGACTGCAAACTGATAATGTTGCGATCCTACCGTAAACCGGAGATACTTCCTGTGCGACTTCAGGATGGGGATGTGGAAATACGCATCCTGCAAGTCGATCGACACCATCCAGTACTCCTGATTCAGCGCTTGAAGAACCTGAGCAAGGGTGAGCATCTTGAACTTCTCTTGCTTTAGAAAAAGATTCAAGATTCTGAGGTCCAATATCGAACGCAATCTGCCGTCCTTTTTCGGAATCAGGAAATACCGGGAGTAGCATCCCTGACCCCTCTCCTGCTCTGGAACCACCTCTATCGCACCTTTTTGAAACAACTTCAGGACTTCCTTCTGCAGGAGAAGACGGTGGTCCGACGAGCAAGCCCCTTGACAAGGAGGGTAATTTGGAGGGAATTCCCGAAAGGGAAGGGCGTACCCATTTTCTACAAGATCCAGAACCCAGAGATCTGTAGTTACAGATCCCCAATCTTGTAGAAAATGGGTAAGCCGGCTCCCCTACAGGACCAGCATGATCCAGAATGGCGGATCTAGGGCTGCTTTGCGTTGGTGGGAGGGGCTGAGGAGGAGGAAGAGGAGGAGGAGAGTTGACGGCCACGTGAGCGACCCCTGATTCTGCCTCTGTATCCTTTGGACAAAGAGCCTTGCTGCTGTTGCTGCTGCTGCTGCTGGGTCTGTCTGTAGGTACGAAAGGTTGCCCTTCCGAAGCCTCTGTACCTTTTAAAAGACCCCCTTGACTGGGATTGAAGGCCCAAAGACCTAGCCGTAGCCTTGCTCTCCTTAAAGCGTTCAAGAGCAGCATCTGCCTTCTTACCAAACAAACCAGACCCATCAAATGGCAGATCCAACAAAGTCGACTGTACATCCGGGGAGAACTCAGAAGACTTCAGCCACGCACCTCTCCTGGTGGCAACAGAAGACCCCATGACTCTCGCTACTGAGTCTGCCGTGTCCAGCCCACTTTGTATCACTTGGCACGCTGCCAGCTGGGCATCAGTCAAAACTTCATTGAAGCCGACTCTATCCTCCTCTGAAAGCTTTGGTGCCAATTTCTTCGCCGAGTTCATGAGCGCATGGATATAGCGTCCCAAGAGGCAAGTTGCATTCGTCGACTTAAGGGCCATGCTGGCCGATGAAAAGACCTTCTTGGCCGACTGGTCTATCTTTTTAGCTTTTCTGTCCCCCGGAATCTGAGGGAAAGCACCCTTGGATTTACCCGAGCAAGCCGCCTGAACCACCAGGCTCTCAGGCGATGGGTGCGATGTTAAAAACTCAGGATTCCCTGGAGCCGCCCTATACCTTCTTGCAACCGTCTTAGAGACTGCGGGAGCAGAAAAAGGCTTACGCCATATGTGAGAAGTTGGCCTGATATATGATGTCACTAGTTCTAGTGTACACCTTGTATCAGTCCAAGCAACCCTTATGGTGATTGGTTGTAAAGTCAACCTTATAGACCAGCTATCCTAGTGGTAGCATGGACAAAGCAGTCTTAGGATAAACTCTGTATGGCATGTGAAGCCAGCTGTTATACCATTACAATCCCTTGAATACCAAATGAAAGGACACCACAACAGATATATATAAAATTAGAATGTATTTATTCTAACATATACCCTCAGCACTCTTTATGAGTTCAGAGGTCTAAGCACAACAACTTCTTAAGAAGCTTACGTTAAGTTACACAGGAAAAATACAGTTCGGCCCAGGGGCCACGCAAACCATATACTAAGAAAGTGGTATAAGTACCACGTCACAAACAGGGAGTAGGCCTAGGGCCTAGGGAATCGCTGGGGCTACACTACCCTACCACTAGTTAGGAAGTGGGAGGCCCACGGGAAGCGTGTGCAGTGTAGAAACACACACGCGGGTTACATTAAAGTTAATGAGAATGTAACAGTTAGAAATAGGAAGAATAAGGACACTTCCGAAGTAACTAGGAGGAAGCAACTAAAGACTTAGACACTTGGATAGTCAATATCCACTGGAGCACCGGAGTACTCGCGTTACCTCACCCACAGGAGACGGGTGCATAGGTGTGAAGATGTGTCGGGTGTCGTCGCTGGATCCTATGGATGCCTGAAGAACAGATGCTGGCAGGCACCCAGGAGGAAGATGTCCGGTGGATCCAAGGGTGAATCATGAAGGAAGAACACCTGCAAGCAGAGGGGACAAAGTCTGGGTCACTAGCCATTGACCGTGTGGAACCAGGAAGGAACCAGGCGATGTCGTGCAGAACACAGGTGATGTCTTGAAGCTTGTCTCTGCAGCTGCGTGGACCAGGAGGCGTCGAGGGTGACCAGAACCAGGGTACGAGCTGTCCCACGAAGGATCTTGCTGCTGGCGGAGTCGACGTCCCGATTAGAGTCAACAAGCCTTGGCAAAGGCAACCCACGCGGAAAGGGAAATTTGCTTCAGGTGCAGCCAACGGAAGGTCTGAGGTGCTTCTCTTTCACAGGGAAGCAAGGGCCAGTCTGGAGGAGCCAAACCAGCGGTGAAAAGTTAAGGGTTCGTCGTCACTGAGGCTACTAGCCAGCGGGCAAGCAACCGGACGCGTCAAGCAGGAAAATGCAGAAGGGCCCCACGCAGAACTCGTGGAGTGTGGAGGGCTGATCTTCGGTGCGGATGGTGCTCGGGGTTGGGGCTTCTCAATCCCCAGAGCACTACTTCGAGGATGCCTCAGAAGCTGCGCTGGAAGCTACTCGCCAATTTTCCCAGGTAGCCGGTCCCATGTCTCTCGTCGCCTCCACGGATCTCAGCTTGGCTGTGGATGTGGATCAGGGTCAGAGAAGTCTGGAGGTCAAGGCGCTGGTCGGGCTCTGCAGTCGGTTCCTCGTAGAACTTGGGCAAAGCAAACGGCAGATCGCTTGTTGGTGCCTGTTTGCACAGGGTGGCCACTCCTTGGCCACAAGGGAGATTCTTCAGTCTTCTTGTTGTCGAATGTCGAAGGTCCAGAGTTTCGTGTCTAGTTTCAGTTCAGGATAATCCAAAGTCCTAGGGACTCAGCTCCCACTCTTATACTAATCTGGGGGGCTGGGTTACCTGCTAGGTCCCTCCTATGGGTGGGACCAGGGAGGTGGGTGGTTACACCCCCTTCCCTTTGTCCAGTTTCGCGCCAGGACTGGGGCTGGAGTGCCCCAGCACCGGTTTGAACCGGACTATGCGTGGGACACCTTGTGTGCCCCAGGCAGTGTCTCGTTTCTTTCATCCCTCCCTGCCCCAATACACTAAGCCCTGTCTAGGGTGGTGCTAGCACCTCCCAAGGCAGGAAACCTATTGTCCAAGCCTCCCTCGCTGGAAGGACTCCCAGCAGCAGGAGGTCAGACTTGTGTCTGTGGCAGCAGCATCCATTTTGTGATGCTGGGGCTCTGGTTAACTTTAACCGGGTAGTGGGTCTTCAACATGTCTTCTCCCTCTAGAAGGGGGGAATACTATCCTCATCACCAGAAATGTTGTGGAGGTAGTATTTCAAAGTGTTAGACACCTTACACGACATGTTTTGATAAAGCCAAACCATAGTTACCATAACCGCGAGGATTATAAGGCACTTTAAGAGTATATGGTAGGCGATATCATAGAACAGCTATAAGGACATGGTTCCGAAAGCTGCAGACAGGCTCAGCTCATGCTAGAGCACCATCTCACATGTTACCAAGCACTCTGCCTTCAGGATTGTTAAGGCCTGCTATAGGAGTGGCTGAAAGGTTACCCATGTGTCTATATATAAGATAGGTATAGGGATACTATACCTAAGCAAGGGGTGATTACACGACCTTGCCCCAGCTGAGTGATCAGCCAGTTGTGTCATGATGGGAGGCCAGCCAGGGGTGGCATAATACATGCTGCAGCCCCTGGTAGGCCTAGGGTACACCCATGCCCTGGGTACCTAAGGTACACTGTACAGGGCCCTATAAGGTGATCCTTACCAATTGGGTTATGTACCTAAAGTACATAGTATGAATTTAGAGAGAGAACAGCGGGGATGTGGGTCTGATTAGCAGGCCCACAGCCACATCTAAGTCGAAAACCAGTGAAGCAAAAGCAAAAAGTGGGGGTGACCATAGGAAGCAGACCCTACTCTCCTACACCATACCTCCAATACAGGGTCAATAATGGCCTCATTAAAGGGTAACAAAGGCTCCGAAACTGTAGTGGGCGAATGTAGCACCTCAGTCAGAATATTTGATCTGAACTCCGTAGTTGGCAACTGGAGATCTAGCAACTCTGCAGCCTTCCTGATGACCGCATGATACGGAGCCACATCTTTTGAGGGTTCATCTGAAGGTGGAGTGATTTTCCACTCAGGAGACAAATCCAGTCCACTAGCCTCCTTAAGCTCCTCAAACACCTAATCAGACTCAACCAGCTCTCCCTCTTCAGCTTCTTCCAAAAGGTACCTCCTTTCATCCACCACTCTCTGTGCTTCCCTTCTGGATCGAATCCGCACAAGCGGCGTCGGCGGCGCCGTGTTCGAATCCGACGGCGCCGGCACCGGCGTCGAACGTGGATCCGCAGGAGCAGCCGGCGTCGAACGAGGTCGAGCCGGCGCCGGTGAAGATGGAAGCGGCGTCGATGTCCTCGGCGCTGGTAGATGCCAAGACGGCATCGCTGGAAAAAACGGCATGAAAGGGGCCTGCGGATAGACTTGCGGCACCCCCAAATTAAACGCCATTGGACCCATCGGAACCGCAGGTGCACCAGTGGTGTACATGGCTCTAGCGAATACCCCGTACATCGCATTTAAATAATGCGATGGGTCCTGACCTGGTCCAGGGAACGCAGGGTACTTGTCAGGCATCACCGGACTCGGGCCAACCGGCGCGGACGGTGGAATTAGCGGCGTCGCAGGCTCACCCGGGACTTGAAGATCCTCAACCGGGGCCGGAGACGGAGCCGGAGATGAAACCGGAGATGGAACCGGCGTCGGGGATGGCATCGGAACCGGAGATGTAGCTGGAGCCGGCGAAGTCACTGGAGAAGAAGGACTAGGAGAATCCGGGACTGGTGAAGGAGACACGGATTCCTTTCGGCATCGAGGCGGCGACTTCGACTTCAGAGCCGAACTCTTATTAGAGTGATGATGAGAAGAATGCCTCCTCTTCTTGTTATGCTTCTTGGTTCGCGAAGCATGCCCCGAAGTCGACTTCGACACCGACCTCGACCTCGATGGTGACCTCGATCTCGACTTCCTTCTTCCTCTCTTTTCCTTTTTCATCTTAGTGATGAAGAGCTTCGCCTCCCTTTCTTTTAGAGCTTTAGAGCTCATCTTGCGACAGCAAGAGCAACCATCGACATCGTGGTCGGATGAGAGACACCAAACACAGTTGTCATGTGGATCTGTGATCGACATGTGTTTGCCACATTCACGACAGAGCTTGAAGCCCGACTTCTTCGTCAACATCTTCTTTGAAGAGAAACAGGGAAACCCAGAAGAAAAACAAAGTAACAGTAAAGCTACCAACAGCAATTCCCGAAATCCGTTGGCGTTGACGGCGCGGAAAAAAGGGAACTGACGTCATCACGCCGACGAGGTCTTCTTATGGAGCCGGTGACGTCAGCGGAGTCGCGAGCGGAGCCGTGTCTCTGTGACGTCATCTTTGACCTCATCGGCGTGGACTGCTACAAAAGTTTCCGAATGTTGCTGGCGCAGGGGATATTCACAAGGTGAGGAATCCACTGGCAGATGTATCCATCAGAAACCATGTGCTGCAGCATAGGTTTCTGGGCAGCCCAAACATCAGAGGACAGTATACACCACTTGCATAGGTTGTCCTGAGACCAAGAGGCCCGAGCACTGGGGCTTCTTAACTATGCACTATGCCCTAAGTCCCCTGTCTCTTCCCACCAAGTTGGTGGTCCAACAGATGATAAGCGTCACTCCAGAAGATAGGAACAGAGAGAGTAAGACACTTGAGTACCAAAAGAACAAGTTACTTACCTTCGGTAACGCTTTTTCTGGTGGATACAGTATCTGCCTGTGGAATCCTCACCTTATGATTCCTCACCTTATGAATATCCCCTCCGTCAGCATCCTTCAGACATTTTTCGTAGCTCTCCACGCCGACGAAGTCGTCACAATGCCATGGCTCCGCAGGCGGCTCCATGTACGTCACTGGAGCCTCACTGGAGCCATAAGAAGACCACGTCGGCGTGATGACATAAGTTCCACCCATTTTTTCCGTGCCACCGAGGCGAAACGGGCGGACCTATCATATAGACAATGCATACATAGTACATAGTATTCACATAAATACACACAGTGTAAAGTGAAAAAGGAAAGCAAAATAAAGCAAACATTTCCTTTAAGCCTACAGAAAGGCAAAACAGAGGCAATGCAGAACGACAATATGAAACATATTAACAAATACCTCTTTTAAGGTATAAAAGGTTAGACAACAGGGAGGCGGGTGGGTCAGTGAGGAATCCACAGGCAGATACTGTATCCACCAGAAAAAGCGTTACCGAAGGTAAATAACTTGTTCTTCTGATGGATACATCTGCCTGTGGATTCCTCACCTTATGAACAGAATCCCACAGCAGTCCCACTCCCGGAGGAGGGTGTCCACCCTTCTATATCAAAAAGTCCTTGTCAGAGGGTGCCCGGACAGGGACCGAACGCCGCATAGGGGCTTGGCAGTCGCAGGAGGAGGAAAAAGGGGCCAGTCACAGAGGGGTTAACAAACTCCTCATGCCTTCTCCTCTGCAGGACGATGGAGAAAGCAGCGAGGAGAATATCCAATGGCCGCTGAGAGAGGCGGAGAAAAGAAACCTCTCGCGAGAAGACGGGACTAACGCGAAAGCCGGTGAGGAAGGACAGGGAGGAATCAAAGACGCCGCGGGTGCCAAGCAAGACGCCGAGCCGAGGAAACATTCCGCCGAACCGGAGGAAGGGGTTCCATGAGCTGAGCACAGCGTCAACGCCGCCACAGAAGAAACTGAGACGTGGAGCGAGGACTGGTGGATACCCCCGGGAGACACGAGCTTGCCACCGTAACTCAGGGAGAGTTACGGCTCTGGCGTATCCTGGGGAACCACCACCAGCAAGAAGGACTTCGCAACTTGGGAGTAGATGCCATCCAACCACAGCAACTCGACCATTCCACCTCTGCCGCACTACATTCGGACTTCCAGACCCTTCTGAACCAATAATCGTTTCTCAGCATTCATCCTCCCACTTTCATCCTTCCACTTTCAAAGACCCTAATAAAAATCTTGTCAAAATTACGCAACGTCTACGGCCTCCTAGCTTTCATTTCCGACCCTCCCTGCAAAACAGAGCGCGCAAAATGGCCGTCCCTCCTCACTTCGGAATCTAAGCAGTAATGCTTCCCGAGCGTGTGAAGGGAGGCCCAAGTTGCGGCCTTACAGATGTCAAGCACAGGAACACCTTTGGACAAGACAGAAGTAGATGACTTAGCCCTGGTGGAATGAGCTCTAATGCCTTCAGGAGGCTCCTTACCAGCCAGAGCGTAGCAGATCTTGATGCACAAGACGATCCACCTGGATAAAGTGCGCTTGTGCACCGCCTTGCCCTTCATCCGTCCAGCATAGCCCACAAAGAGCTGATCATCCTGACGAAAGTCCTTTGTTCTATCAAGATAGAAACTGATCGCCCTCTTAGGGTCCAAACGATGAAGCCTTTCTTCCTCCTTGGAAGGGTGAGGTGGAGGATAGAAAGTAGGAAGGGTAACGGACTGTCCTAGATGGAAAGGAGTTACCACCTTAGGCAGAAAAGCAGCCCTGGTCCTGAGAAGCATCTTTTCAGCATATATGACCAAAGACTGAGGCTTTGAACTCAAAGCCTGAAGCTCACTCACCCTCCTAGCCGAAGTAATAGCCACCAGAAAGACCGTCAGCAGTCACAAAGGACAGCTATGCATAGGCTCAAATGTAGAACCCATTAAAAAGCTTAACACTAAATTCAAATCCCACTGGGGCACAATAAAAGGAGTGGGCGGGAACATGTTAGTAAGACCCTTAATGAATCTTAAAACTATTGGAGACTTAAAAAGAGACGGCTGATAAGGCAAACAAAGAAATGCCGATAAAGCTGACAAATATCCTTTAACAGTGGCCACAGCAAAACCTTGCTGGGCCAAATGAAGCAAAAAGCAAAGAACATCAGAAAGATGAGCTTTCAAGTGATCAATAGACTTCTCTCCGCACCATTTAACAAATTTTGACCACCTGTAGGAGTAGATAGACTTGGTGGAGTGTCGCCTGGCCGATAATATAACATCCACCATGTCACCTCTCACTGCGGGGTTTCAAGTGATCAATAGACTTCTCTCCGCACCATTTAACAAATTTTGACCACCTGTAGGAGTAGATAGACTTGGTGGAGTGTTGCCTGGCTGATAATATAACATCCACCACGTCACCTCTCACTGCGGGGGTTCAAGTTGGCTGAGGGGTGGGAGGACCGGATTTCGCTCTATGCGGACGATATCCTCCTTTACCTCACCTCCCCTTACAAATCACTTTGTATTGCCTTATATATCTTCACTAGTTAGGGGAGGAACTCCGGATACAGTATCAACTGGGGGAAATCGCTGCTCTACGTCCTGCATGGCTCTCCCCCTTCAGTGCCACGAGGCTGTCCAATCAAAACAGTCACAGAGGGGTTTACGTGTCTAGGAATTTTTATCACCACTGATTTGACAGCCCGATATGAGAGGAACCTCTTACCTCCTCTGCAGAGGTTCAAAAGGAACACCGCCACCTGGAAGAAGCTCCCGCTGTCCCTACTGGGCCGGGCAGCTCTTTTCAAGATGATGGCTTTGCCGCGCTTCCTATACGCTCTCCAGAACTATCCGGATTTAGTCACTATCCGGATTTAGTCCCGCAAAGGTACTTTAAAGAAATCGAGGCCACCCAGAGGGACCTATTGTGGGCAGGGACACCGCGTATCTCACTCCACAAGCTCACACTAGGGTAGTACGATGGGGGAATTGCACTTCCAGACATTAGGAAATATTACTGAGCAGCCCACCTCTCGGCTATTAATCAAGGCACGTACTGTGGTGGGGTCGATCCTGGCTACGGGATGGATAGATGGCTCCTCCCGGGTGGGAACTTCGAGACAGCGCTCTACTGTAAACCTAACAAATACCCCCTTACAAGGCCCACAAAACACTCGGTCCAACTTTGGCACATTGTGAGCCGCAACCTGGGATGGGCGGATCGACTGACGCTGGCTACCCCACCCTGGGTTTCTGAAAGGTTGGGTACACTGGGTCGCACCAAAGGGTTCAGAAACTGGGACCCGATAGGGATTTCCCGTATAAAAGATCTATGGGGATCCAATGGAATGGTGTTGTTTGCCTCACTGCAGCAGACATATGAACTAGCACAGACAGAGTTTTTTCAATATGCACTCCTTGCAAATATTCCACCCGGAACATCACTCGCCAAATCCTCCCCCCTAGAGGACAGACTGCTGGACGGTCTCCTGCCCGAAAAGGCCATCTCCCTCACATACAAAAAACTCATACACCACACCCCTGACCCCTACTCGAACTCAGGAGAAAATGGGAGAATGACGGTCTTGAGATCGAAGATGAGGAATGGAGGGAAGCGCTTTCCTCCCCTAAGGAGGTGGCAATATCGGCAAAACTGAGGCTGATACAATTGAAAATTCTACATCGTAGCTACATCTCCGGTACCCGACTTGTATTAATGGGCAGGAGTGAGGGAGGGCTCTGTAGACGACAGTGCGGGGAAGTGGGGACGTTCATGCATATACTATGGAAGTGTCCCCTGATACAAACCTACTGGATGCAGGTGCATAACTGTATGCGTAATGTCTGGGGGGTGGAACTGCGGCTCGAACTCAAAAGATGCCTCCTAATCATCTGGGAGCTCACAGATCTGACAGCAAAAGGCAAAATCTGGGCGACACTTGGCCTGATGATAGCAAAACGCAAAATAGCTCGCCTGTGGGGGGCAGTAACACCTGCAAAGCTTGGTGCATGGAAAAAGGACATGGACTGGTGCATGCTGCAAGAGAAGACAGTCTATGTGGCTCGGGGCTGCCCCCGAAAATGGATAGCAACCTGGTCGAAGTGGAATGAATTCCGTGGCAACTTGTGTGAACCCCCCCTGATCCCCTCCCTTGACGAGCCGTTAACCCCTTAATGTGATATATACTGTTGCCATATTGTGCTCTTCTACCTTGAAATTTGTAATTTTTGTATGCGCTCCTGACCATGTAACACTGTTACAGTAATGCTTTAGTATATGTTCTGACCATCAAGACTACCTGTACCAATAAATAGAATTATAAAACAAAAACAAACAAAAAACATCCACCACGTCAGGCGGGAGAGAAAAAGAGTTCAGGTTGCCCCGTTCAATCTCCAGGCATGAAGGTGCAAGCTCTGGAGGTGTGGGTGTAGAACCTGCCCCTCTAACTGCGAGAGGAGATCTACCCTGAGAGGGAGACGGAGCGGAGGGTGCGATGAGAGGTGAAGTAGATCTGTGTACCACACCCTTCTTGGCCAATCCGGGGTCATCAATATGACTTGGGCCCGGTCTTGGCGAATCTTCCTCAGAACCCGAGGAATCAAGGGTATGGGAGGAAACGCGTAAAGGAGTTGTGAACTCCAACTCAACTGAAACACGTCCCCCAACGCCCCCTGCATCGGAAATTGGAGACTGCAGAACGACAGTCAGTGCGCGTTCTCGAGAGTGCCAAACAGGTCCACCCGAGGAGTTCCCCACGTCTGAAAGATGATGAAGCCTCCACTCGTGGTCAGCAGAGAACTGCCGACCGAGACTGTCCGCACGCACATTCAGCACCCCGGCCAGATGATTTGCCATCAAGCAAATCTGATGGTCCTGAGCCCAGGACCAGAGCCGCAATGCCTCCCTGCAGAGACGATACAACCCTACTCCTCCCTGCTTGTTGACATACCACATCACGGTAGTGTTGTCCGTCAGGACTTGAACCGACTGACAACGAAGGGAAGGGAGAAAGGCCTTGAGCGCCAAACGTATCGCCCGCAATTCCAGAAGATTGATATGAGACAACCTTTCCTCTGGAGACCAAAGACCCTTGATCTCCAGATCCCCCAGATGAGCACCCGACCCTAGGGTAGAGGCATCCTTTATCACTGTGGCCACCGATGGAGGAAGATGAAAGGGCTTTCCTTGAGACAAATTGCCCTCCACACTCCACCAAGACAGATCCGCTGCAGCTTCTCTGGAGATCCTGACAGACTCCCTGAGATCCCCGTTGTGCTGATATCACTGCCTGCGGAGGCACCACTGGAGCGCCCTCATGTGCCAGCGTGTATGGTTGACCAATGGAATGCAGGAGGCGATCAGACCGAGCAGGCGTAGGACCTTCAGAACTGGAACAAGCGCTCCATTGTGAAATGAAGGGATAATTTCCTGAATGACGAGAATCCTTTGCGGAGGAGGAAAAGCTCGACACACAGTGGTATCCAGTACCGCCCCTATGAACAGGTTGCGCTGAGAGGGCATTAGGTGAGACTTGGGTACATTTATCGAAAAACCCAAATTGCACAACTGCTGAGCTGTTACCTGCAGATGATGAAGCACCATCTCTGACGATTCTGCCTTCAGAAGTCAGTCGTCCAGGTAGGGGAAAACTGGAATCCCCGACCTCCTGAGATGGGCAGCCACCACTGCCATCACCTTGGTGAAGATTCCAGGTGCAGTAGTAAGACCAAACGGAAGAACCGCAAACTGGTAGTGTTGCGACCCAACCGTAAAACGGAGATACTTCCTGTGCGACTTCAGGATTGGGATATGAAAATACGCATCCTGTAAGTCGATGGACACCATCCAGTCCTCTTGCTGCAGCACCTGAAGAACCTGCGCTAGGGTGAGCATCTTGAATCTCTCCTGCTTGAGATATAGATTCAAAGTTTTGAGATCCAGGATCGGACATAACCTGCCATCCTTTTTGGGAATCAGAAAATACCGGGAGTAGCATCCCTGACCCCTTTCCTGCTCCGGAACCACCTCTATCGCACCTTTTTGTAACAGGGCAGGAACCTCCTTTTGGAGGAGAAGTAAATGATCCTCCATGCAAAACCCTTGGCAAGGAGGGTAAGGAGGAGGGAATTCCCTTAAGGGAAGGGCGTACCCATTTTCTACGAGATCTAGAACCCAAAGGTCCGAAGTGATTGATTTCCAATCTCGTAGAAAATGGGTAAGCCGACCTCCCACAGGACCTACATGATCCAGTATGGCGGATCTAGGGCTGCTTTCCCGCACTACCATGAGGGGCTGGGGAGGTAGGGGACGAGGAGGAGGAGGAGGAAGGATGACGCCCGGCTCCATGTTGACGACCTCTGCCTTTACCCCTATAGGACTTATACAAGGGGTTTTGTTGTTGCTGCTGTTGCTGTTGAGGCTGTCTGAAATTCCGAAAGGAAGACTTCCCGAAGCCTCTGTACCTTTTATAGCCATAACCTCTCACCTGTGTCTGCAGACCCAAAGATTTTGCTGTGGCCTTACTGTCCTTAAATCTTTGTAAAGCCGAATCTGCCTTCTCTACAAAAAGTCTAGATCCATCAAAAGGTAGATCAAGAAGAGCAGCTTGGACATCGGGAGAGAACCCAGAAAACCTCAACCATGCATTTCTTCTTGTTGCAATAGACGAACCCATCACTCTGGCAACAGAATCCGCCGTGTCCAGGCCCGACTGGATGACCTGGCGAGCTGCAGCCTGAGAGTCCGCCAACACCTCACTGAGATTACCTTTATCCTCTTCAGATAGCTTAGGAAGAAGCTGTTTGGCAGAGTCCATTAAGGCATGAATATATCTACCCAGGAGACAGGTGGCTTTGGTAGATTTCAATGCCATGCTGGCTTAAGAAAAGACCTTCTTCGCAGACTGCTCCAGTTTTTTAGAATCTCTGTTGGCAGGAGCTTGCGGAAAAGCCCCTGTGGACTGCTTCGAACAAGAAGCCTGAACCACCAAGCTCTCAGGAGAGGGGTGGGAAGACAAGAACACTGGATCCCCAGGAGCAAGCCTATATCTTCTGGACACCGGCCTCGAAACCGCAGGAGCAGAAAGAGGGTTGCGCCAAACATCCAGTATGGGCTCGGTCAGAGCATCATTAAAGGGCAAGAGTGGTTCGATCACCGAGGACGGTGAATGGAGCACCTCCATAAGAAGATTAGGCTTATACTCAGCCATAGGAAGCTGTAAATCTAGAAGTTCAGCAGCCTTCCTAATTACAGAATGGTAGGGAGCAACCTCCTTCGAGGGGGAAGCCTTTTGAGAAACAAAGTCCCACTACGGAGAAGCATCAAGTCCACTTGCCTCACACAAGTCCTCAAACATCCTCTGTGTCATACACTTCTCCTTCCTCCCTCTCTTCCTGGTACTGCTCCTCCTCCAACAACCTCTGCGCCTCTCTCCTCGAGCACATCTTCGGCAGCGGCGTCGATGGCTTCAGGAGCGGCATCGAAGAAGGGCCCACTGTCGTAACCGGCGCCGACGCCGATCGAATCCGTGAAGCCTCACAGGATGGAGCCGGGGACTGCCCAAAAGGCGTCGACGTCCTCGGAGCCGGAAAATGCCAGGACGGGGTCGCTGGCATGAAGGGCACAAAGGGGGCCTGTGGATACTGCTGAGGCACACCCAAATTATATGCCAAAGGACCCATGGGACCCTAGGGTGCACCAGAGCGGTACGAAGCTCTGGTGAAAACTCCATAAAAGGCATTAAGAAAATGCGATGGATCCGAGCCCGGCGCCGGAAACAGAGGAAGTTGAGCCGGTTCGAAATCCATACGAGGCCCCTCTGGAGTCGGCGCCACTGGAGCCACAGGCAGAGCCGCAGGAACAGAAGGAACCTCAGTCTCAACCGGATTCAACACACCTTCTGAAGCTGGTGAGAATCTCGGCGTCGACGACCTCTCCGGAGTCCCCTTGTATGACGGAGAATGGACCGGAGTCGTCTGAGGAGAAACTGAAGGAGAAGGAGAGACAAAGTCTTTTACTCGATGTCGAGGGGTTGGAGAAGGCGACCTCGACTCCACAGCCTTCGACGACCGGTGCCTTGAAGCATGTCTCTTCTTCTTCTTATGCTTCCTCTTGGAGTCATGCGAAGTCGATGAGCTGGACTTCGACCTCTTCTGACCCCTTTTTAGGTCTCGCCTGAGACAGCGCATGCGCTGCACTGGCGAGACTTTTAGTGAGGGCTTCAAAAAATGCTATCACACACATTTGGTGGTGGCCTAGAGCTTGCGTTCACGTGCGCGGGCGCGCGCTTACGAGCACAGGCGCCATCTCGCGGGCACCCTTACAGCCGCGATTACTTGCACTTTCGCGGCACCGCGAATACTTTCACTTTCGCAGCGCCGCCATCTGCCTTTCCTCTAGCTATGGTAGCTGGCACCCAATTTTGCACGGCGCGCTTTCATATGGCTGCCGGACGTTTTTATCTTGCCTTTTGTGATCCCTCGCACTTCCTTTGCTACTTCCGCTCTTAGGTCCAGTGAATGTAGGAAATGAAAAAATTAAGGTGTCTGTGAGGTATCTGTGTTTATTTGCTGTTGTTTCAACAACTCGCCAGTCTCAAGCCATAAAGGAACAAACATAAGGAAACGTGATGTCATTTCCGTTGCATCATTCTTGCCTTGGAAATAGTCAGCTATCTAAGTTATCAGACTAGGAGATCGGAGTCACGCCAGCTACAGCATCCATCCGTATTCGCACATGTGCCTCTCTATGCATTGTCTGAGCGTCTATGCATACCTGTATGTGAGGTATCTGTTTGTGTGTACACATGTAGAACAACGTGAAATCACTACAATAAATAACACATTTACCTACCATAGTCCAGACAGATTCACTTCGTCAGTGACTGTTTCGAGAGTACAGTTGAGCCACACAAAAATACAAAACAATAGAGCAGAAGGACCAGCTATGGTAAACAGTAGAAATGAAAGATTAAGTATATCAATTAGCAAATAAGAGCATATCCCATCATCTGTTAGCTTTATTAAAAAAAAAGACTCTTAGCATACCTTCAGTTCACGCCCCATTTTCTGCAGCTTCCTGAACAACACAGAGGCAATATTCTCCATGTTATCTGTCTGTAGGGTCTCGAAACGACCCACCTTCCATTCAGCCCAGTGGGTTTCCCACTCTTTTGTGGCTTCCCACACCTGTTGTATGGCATCCAGGTCCTAGAGGAAAGGGTTAAGAGAGAATTCATGTAACTGTGGGAGAGCTCTTTTCCATCATGGTATTCATGGACTACTTTATGGTCTTTATTTGCTTGATAAATCAATCAATCAGTAGATTGGTAGAGTGCTACTTGTCACTCGTGAAGGTTGCCAGGCACTTGATCCATCTAAGTATGAAGTTTCACAGTGCCTACAATTGACTGGATGTTCAATTCACTGGTACTCACCTTCTCTCTAGATGAAACATAACCCTAATTCTTAGATATATCTGCACAATATGTTTGTTCGGTATTTTATTTGCATTTGCCTTAACAGCTGAGCAAATCATTGCAATACTTGTCAATTAGACTGTAACTGTAAAAGAGAGCTTCAGTTTATCTGCCTCTTTTTTATTCTCTGCTCCCCCACCACTACCTTGACTTCATATTGCATGCTCTCCCTCCCACAAGGCATCTTGCCAATTTTAACAGCATCACCAAAGGACTGTATCGTACACGAGAGACACTAGGAAGTTTAAGCACATGAATCTATCACAATTAATGTTTCCTTGTATACAAAGGTAAATGAAATGCTTCACTCCAGGTATTACTTCTGGTTTTATTGCCTCCCAAAGCTGTTAAGACAGGACCAATGTGTCGCAATTACCATGCATTTGTTCTCACGTCAAACACAGCAATGCTGAGGGCTATGCAATGCTTTTGACCTGCATCGATTCCTTCATTAATAAGGCACCTATCAGTATAATTGTTCTGATTAAAGGCAGACGAGTGGGAAGGAGTGGGCTGGAACACTGAGTTCAAGCCTACAAGTACCTTTATCCTACTTTCACATATTTTTGCAAATCCTACATGTTAACTTTTTTCAGTTCCTAACCTATCACAAGATTGTCTTCGAGCAAGTGAAAAACAAAAGAGAAGAGAAGACAACAGTATTGAGAAACCAATGCCTTTGCAAAAAAAGATTTCTTAAGCTGTCTTAGCTAAACTATGCATCCGTTTGGGATGAGGGATCAAAACTGAAGTGTTTGTAGAAAGCAGGTGGAATAGCTCACTCTACCACCCCCACAGATATAAACAGATGAGCAAATGCCTATAGACTGCAGTAGAGCAAATAAAGCCATTAGTACTGCAGTGGCGTGTTGCATGGAAAGTTGTGAGAAAAGATATCCTGTTCTCAGTGTTGCAGTGCTACATACATGAGGTTATCAGTGTGGGAATGGTGGTTCTGGAGACTGCTATGCCCTCATAAACATCATCAAAAGATATGAAAACCTAATCAGAGGAGTAACATTTTGTGATCGTTTTGAAGTACAAATGAAAGAGCGCACCCAATGGCCAATTTATGAAAAACCTTCTACTCCAGGTTTGCACTCTAGCTCCCAATGTTATATCACCTATCTACTAAAGTTTGCATGGTTGGAAAATGTCTGCTTTACAAGGGAGCCAATTGAACGTTTTAGCCTGTGTTAGGCTGAGGCCTGTGTGGCATGTGTAGTTTTATATTCAAGAAAAAAGGGAGTTACCCCAATGTTAAACCAAAGGGACGGGGGTATAGAGAATCAACATCACAAGATTCCCTATAATTAATATAAGAAAGGCAAACACTATCACCCTGAACCAAGTGTCAATAGTTAGTGAAAGTAGCAAATTATCTTAAAAGAGGCTATTATTATGCATTGATTATTGTTATCTATTCTCAAAACTTTTTGCACTTTAATCTATCATACAAACACCCTGTATTGTATATACACCAAATTCTTGATTCCGATGAAAAAACTTTTATAAAAAAAACAAAATTGTTAAAAACGTTTTATTTAACTCATAAATCGTTAATCATATTAAAAAATGTTAAAAAACACGGTTTGAAAACACAATACCTCCCAAAAATGGGTTACAATCTTCTCTATTGATTTCAGATAAAACTAATCATTATTATTAAAAAGTCGACGCAGCGTTTCGGTGATTCCTTAATATTTCCACCTTCCTCAGGACTAAAAAGTTTCATCAAATCTCATATTTTATTGTATTAAGGTTCAATTAGGCCGTTCTTGGGGGATGACCCTCCAGATTCGTACAAACTGCCTGCTTGTTGATGAGCCTTATCAATGGCTGTGGCAGTATATATTGTCCGCAAGAGCCACCGTTTCTATATATTCATGTATAGATTAAAAGCCACTTGAATCACTTTGGGACTTTCTCATTAGAATCAGTAAGATGCAGACCCCTTTTTTTATCAATTTTGTATTCGGGTAATAGCATCGAAACACAATCGAAATGCAAGTCTTCTCAATTTATCATGGCTCTGTACTTGGTTTTGTTTCGACCATTAAAAACAATATCGGCCTCCCTGCTCTCGTGGACTCGGTATTTCCGGGAGTCCGCGAGAGCAGGGAGGCCGATATTGTGCATGTGTAGTTTTACCATTAATCAAACCTTCATCAACTTCAGTGCTGAGTCAGAGGAAGACGAGTTGGTTGCTTGCCTATGGCCATGGCCTTAGCCAACGGAAGATTTAACCTTGACCTTCACTTAAGTGAAATAAATCTGGTAGTAATGCTTGGATATGGCTGTGCCCATCATATGTTAAGCCACCTCCATCAAGGAATATAACAGCCTATCCCAACAGATTAACAAGTTGTTCTGAGTTTCCTTCTCTCAAACCCATACTCTCTGCCAAGTGACTCATGGGGAGAGCCTTTGTGTGTGGACTTAGCAACAATACTGATATGGTTCAGATGTCTCTGCACAAGGATGATAATAAATCTTCCATTTAGAAAGGCGTGATTGGGCAAGAGGGTGGGATAAATATCAAAGGCCTTGATAAAGATGCCTCCAATTGCTGATACAGATTTGACTCATAGCCAAAAGCCCTGGGAAGAAAGAGCATTATGTTTCTAAAAAGGGAATATCGGCTTGATCTCATGCTTCAGCAACCAAGCAGTGTCACCACAGGCAGATTAGGGAGCTGGACTAAAGTCAACAGTGTGGCAGAGTATGCCATGAGAGAAAAGAAAGTTTAGTCCCTGAGCAGACAAACTGCTGGCAACAACGAAACTCTACGACATTAGCAACTGGATTTGGCTAGAGCATGTCATTGTGAAGAGGATAAAAATGAATATGTGACCTATTGTGTTTGAAATACCATGACAAAAAATATGATGGTCAAAACAGTCTATGTTGGTAAGCATACATTCACTATTCTTAACTTCACATCCACATATGTTGAATAGATGTATATTTTCAAATGACATATGTGGGGTTAAGTACTGGGAATCCTTACTAAATGTACTTACCTGCACAATCTTTTGTTTAATTAACATTCAAGATAAAATATGTTGGTATCACAATATTATAACCACCCCTCCTCCTAAGCAGGGTGGTCAACATTGAGTTTGGATTACATGGTAATGGCCAAACTCAGCTAGAGGGATTTTAGGCGGGATGCCTTAGCATGACACTGAATATTGAGAAGTTCTGGAGAGCAGCTAGTTTCTGAAACCCTCTAATTACCCTTTACAATGGAGTCATTTGTCTTACTCTAGCTCTCTCAGGCAAGCCTCTGTGGCATGGAGGAGACGCACTCTTGGACCAGTTATCCCACAGTGGGGTTTGCAAACAATCATGAAAAGAAACAATAAGCATTTATATTCACCCTTCACCTTCAGTATTTCATTAAAATGAGGACATTGTTGATCCTGGGAAATTATACATTGAGCAATAGGAACTCAGGAGCCAGCACTGCTTGGGAGTAGTAAAGTAAGTAGACAGCATGCCATGAAAGCCAGAGAGATTACTGTACCACTGACTTTAACCTGAGGTAGGAGGGCCTGCGATCTGGAGCATCTAGACTTTACGACAATGGTGAGAGGGATAAGTAGCTAAATAAGATCTATATGTGGCAATTCCAAAATAAACAATCATAAACAGGTGAGAAAAAATAGATCACGGAGAGATTGCTCAAACTACCTATGACCTTACCGAAACTTCCCAAGTTACAGATCAGAATTTCAGACCAGAAGACTCAAACATTCTAAAATCTGATAACAAAGGTGAGTAGAAGGTTGCCATATACATCTCTTTGACAAGTTGGCACAACAGTACTCTCAGGCCTCCTTAATAGGACGGACCTCACAAAGGAGAAGACTTGGTCATAGGAACAACCAGATATATGCTCAAAACCAAACAAATGCAGGGTTGGAAGTGGCCCAACTCTGGAGAAGACAAAATTCCCCTGTACACATCTGACATCTTACTTTTCCCTGCAGAGCCGGCCCAATCTGGTCCCCACTGTCTCAGGGCGCTGCACGTCTTTGGTTGGACCTCGGGGCTGCAACTCAACCCTAACAAATCAGTTCTGGTCCCTTTACCCTTAACGAGAGACTGCTTCGACTGGCAGTCCACAATACCCATTAGACAACAGTCCTTTAAATACTTGGGGATCTGGGTCACATTGCTCCCTGATCTCGCTTGGTCCCTCAACATAACCACAATAATGAGGAAAGCAACGGAAGACCTCTGCAAGTGGCAGATGCTACTGCTGAATCCTCTGGGGAGGGTCGCCCTGTTTAAGATCATAATCCTCCCCAGATTCCTTTAGGTCATTGAAAATACTCCCTTTCACTTCCCACAGGCTTGGTTCAGGGAACTGGATAGCCTCACCACTAAATTCCTCTGGGGCGGTCGGAGACCCCGTATAGTCTTGGCCCGCTGCCGAATTCCACCCTTTGACGGGGCATGGAAATGACCAACTTATACTTATACTACCTGGCGACCCGCCTACTCACCTTACATGACTGGTTTAACGGGGGATGGTCCGAACCAGCATACAGACTCGAGCTGAGTGAATTGGGTCTACCCAACATCGAAACCATGATGTATGGGGGGCCTATATCCACAACTTTACCTATGGTGACTCCAGCTGTTCTCTTGGCCTGGTGGGCATCCTTGCATCACACCCACTGGACAAGCAGATTGACCCACTACACACCACTCTGGCAAGGCATGTGGCTTAGGGAAGTTAGCACACTGAAATGATTCCGGGCTTGGGATCTTATTGGGATTTCTCAACTTGGGGACGTGTGGACAGGTGAGCACATACACACTTTTCAAGATCTGCAAACCAGACACTCTCTACATCCATCACAATTCTATAGATATTTACAGCTGTGTTACGCTCTCCTCTCACACATATCAGAAGGCACAACAATACCGGAGTACAATCCTCCACAGGCGCAAATCATGATGGGGAACCTGGAAGGGAGGGCATTTCGCATATCTATCGTTCTCTCACCAACAATACCCCAACTAGACTTGATCAGCTCAGAAGCCAATGGGAGGGTTAGGTGGGACCCCTTGAGGAAGAAGATTGGAGGGACGTGCTGATGGCACCCAAGACGATCACTGCCTCAGCTAGGGTCCGTCTGATCCAACTATACTATTTGCATACAGCATATTTAACCACCCTCCATAATGTTGGTTTGAGCTCGACTGCATCCTGCGCGCGCTGCAACCAAGATCAAGCTGACTTCTTCCAATTGGTCTGAACCTGTCCCCTCCTAGGGCGGTATTTGGAATGCATAAGACAAGAGCTCACAGAGGTCTTGGGTTGGGAGGTTCCACACAACCCCCTACACATGCTCCTAGGGATTAAGGACGGCTTGGACGGGTCCAGGAACGACAAACTGTTCTTTAACAAGGCTATGATCGTAGCCAAAAGTGATATAGCTGCTAGCTGGAAGCTTCACAATCCACCTAGTGTTGCGAAATGGCGCAAGGGAGTGGACTGGTGTGCAACACAAGAGAAACCCTTATACGAAGCTCAGGGGTGTCCGAATAAACATTGTAAGGTTTGGGGCAAATGGTTGGGTCAGATAGACTAGATAAACATTCCTCGATTGACTGTATGTATCACAGGGGACCCCTTGGGGTCATGAGCTCTCATGGTTTGGTGTCCAAGCAACTGTGGAGATTCTTATCACTGTCGAAATGTACTGTATTGCTGGTTTGTTTACCTTTGCCTAAAATCAATAAAATTATTTATAAAAAAAAATGAGGCAAAAACCAGAGACCTTCAGGTGACCACCAGGGAAAGTCCCTACAAGAAGGTGAGGGAGGGGGAAAAATGGTAGTGACCAATGGTCACTGTTCAGTAGTTTTTTTCCAGCTTTTAACAGTGAGACACCCATGATAAAAAGTGAAAGGGAACGCTTTTAGCTCTTATGCTAAAAACAATACCGGCCCAACAGAAACCTGACTGAATTACAACACAAAGTAGAGATGTGCCACCAACACTGATGTGTAGCTCTGATTCCTGCCTTCTAAAACGTTTTCCAATACCAACTAAATGGCCCTGCACTCATGAAATGGGCAGAATAATCTCAAATACTGTAAAACAAACATCTTGCTTATCTCCAACATAGAGTTTCCTAGCTGATGTCACTTAGTAGTTTTCTAAGACTGCTGGTAGCTGCAAAAAGGAAGCTTGGAAACAGTTCATCAGTGAGTGGCACTCATATAATCTTTTTCTGTCTCCGTCTATTCACTTCTGTACTACATTTATGCTTGGTAAATTTAAAGATTTTCCAAATCCCATTGGAAGGACAAGGTATTTTGACAGCGTTAATGCCACATACCCATATTTGCTGTATTTTGAGTGTGCAAAGTTTGAATAGAGTGGTCTGGTGAGGACAGAGAGGCCTCATGGTAGCAGGCACTAAACTGGAGGTGTGTTTTGAAATTTCAAATAATCATCCTGCATCAAGATGGCGATGAAATTCCCAAAAGAATAATAACGAAACGTTCAATGTTTCTGTTCGCTGTAACTGTTGCTGGGGTAAATATCATTTAGTGAGTGGCCTTCTAACTTGTTTCTTTTATCAACCTTCTCTGTTCACAATTGTTGATCTAGAACAAAGTCTGAGAGGCAACTAAGCGACTCTTGCTATCTTGTTTTCAGGGCAACAGCTTTGCTTCAAGAAAGATGCCTTCTTGCATTCAGAGTATATTATGACCACAGAATACTAAACATTCAGTGTTGTAAGGTGTTCCCAAAATCATCAGAGGTGTATCCCGCATTCTTGAGGGATTTGTTCTGTCATATGTTTTCCTATCAAATCTCCAGTTCAGATTTACTAAAGTTTAATCTTGCAGCACCTATATGCTAGACTGATTTTTTTACCATCTCTCTACAAAAAAGCGATTTATTTGACTTTTATCTATCTCCAGTGGGCACAAAACTAGAAAACAAATGTGCCTCACTGTTAAGACATCCCTCATCTGCTCAGAGGTGTATTACTTTCTACAGCTTTGCAATCCTACTAGTCCATACCCCAAAAGCAAGGGCATGCGCCTCTTTTACACAAAATGAAGACTGCTAAATCCTATGTCATGAAGATATGCATTACCTATCTGTATGTCTGAGCACTGCGAAGCCTAAGGTGGGGATCAACTGAGAGGGTGTCAGGGCTGAGGACGACTGTCTGCAATCAGGTGACACATGGGAGAGTGGTTTAACTGTTTCTCAAGGGCCCTCTGGTACTAACAGAAGAGTGAATCAGGCAATGTGATCAAGAATTCACTGTCCCTTCCTGTTTCACGAGAAACATGCAGGAAAAACAAATGATGGGAAATAACAAAACCATCTGAGTATTTTGAATTACCTCTAGAACTTGTTAGCCAAGCCTCCCCAAGCGTATGTAACGCGTTAGATACCCCGATCAAGGAGAACTCAAATTAGCAGAGTCAGACAAAGGCTTTAAGTCCAAGGTGCATATCTTTACCATAGGTTGACATAAGAAAAGGTGTTACTTGGGTATCTGGACTGATGATAAGCTTCACTGGGGCGACCAAGTAACCAAGTCTAAAGTGGTTCTCTCTCAACAATCCGGGGCAGTACTGAGATTTGTGAGCAAGTGTATACACTCCTGATAAAGCCGGCTCTGTCTGCGTACAGAACTAAAGCAATAGCTGTAAGCACCCAGGGACACGCTAACGTGCAGACCCTACAAAAAGTGGAAACTGCCTTGCTGAGGTGACTGCTACATCTCGGCCCAGGGACACCATTGTTGGTGCTCAGAGCTGAACTGGTAATGACGCCTGTGGCAGATTACATTGCTTTCCACCAAGTAAGTTACTGGATATGTCTCTTGACTACACCCACTCTTACAGAGTACCAAAATAACGTGAGGCACATTCTGAGATGCCAGAATTCTAAAAAACACTTGCTGTGGTTCAGACACAAAGTACATTTTAAAGTCAATCAACTGTTTAGACGTATGGCTTTATCCAGAAAATAGAACTAAAATACTCTACCCTTGGATAAAAGGAAATTCTGGGATTTCAGTGAGGATGCAAGCAGTGTCTTGTTTACCAAATCTCTGGACATAAAAAAAGATCCCTGCTGGGTACCTTACGTTGACACAATTTCGCCACACGAGAAAAGGGCTCTTTTTTTTAGGTTCAAGCTAGGCACTCTACAGGTTCACTCCTATAACAAATCCTGGCCAAAGGGCTACAGTCGGAGAGATGGAACGTGCAACTGTTCTCTTGGTGGCCAGGAACCTTTGAAGCACTTTATGTTACTCTGTATCAAATCTTTAGTCCCACCCCCGAAGTAACTACCTTCATACCTTGTTTTTAAAATATTGTACGTGGAGTTGTAAGGATGCCCTTTTATTGTGCTACTGAACTGATCACTCAGAAATCTTTTAGGCTGTAGCTTCATATATATACATTGTCTGGAAAGGAATACGATTGGTTACACCACAACAAAAGGAGAGCAGCAATCCTTAAGATTGATATCCAACGGAGCTCATTATTATGTTATTTATATCTGAGCATCAGTTTGATGTCTTGAGCAAAATTGCTGCTAACGGTTGTTATTGAT
Source organism: Triturus cristatus (assembly GCF_964204655.1). NCBI lineage: Eukaryota > Metazoa > Chordata > Amphibia > Caudata > Salamandridae > Triturus > Triturus cristatus. The sequence continues at coordinate 774,292,638 of NC_140595.1, read as the reverse complement.
CTAAATTGCATATGTACTTTTTCTAATGGCAAGGTCTGGGGCTCTGATCCGACCTTACAGGTGCTACCTCATAAGTGAGCAGTATAGGAGGTCTTATTTCGGCCCTATAAGGACAATAAAGGGTGTAAAGGTTTTTCTAATATTGATGCACTTTCTTTTCTTAAAGGGTCTGCCTTGTATTGATGCATTGCAGTTGTCCTGTATAAACGCTTTTAACGCTTTAGAATTGGCCGTATCAGACAATAACTATACTCATTCTAAAGCCTTTAGCTGCCTATAATGGCAACTGTATACAGCACTTTATTCTGCTTGTTGCACGAATATATAACATCCCTTCTCACTAACCCTGCCTTTGCACTGTTGTAATTTTTACGGTCTTTGCACATACAAGCTTCTGAGGCTAAAGTCTATAGCCACCTATAATGGCAATCATTTACTGCACTTTTATTTTGCTTGTTGCGTGGATATATAATATCCCTTTCGCAGGGTTGCACTTTTTGCGGTTCCTGCTCATACAAGCTTTTGAGGCTCAACACTCTCAAGCCCTGCCTGGCACCACTATTGTTTTTAGTTTTCCCACCTGCCTGTTGTATAGGCACCACAAAAAAAATGTATACTCACAAAGCATTTAATAATAGCTTCAATGTTTTATTTATAGTCAGCCATAATATTTCCTGTTCTAGCTCCTACTGCACTGGAATCGTGCCTTTGTTTTAACACATTTATGACTTGATTCATTGTGCCTCCCTATAGAGCCTAGTTATAGTTTGTTTGTGTTGTATCGAAGGACGGTGGACATAGGTTTGTAATTGAGGGAAGCCATGCAGACTAATTGTTTGTCCTTTGAGGTAGCTTAAGCTAAGCAGATAGCACCTTGTTCCCTAGAAACCAATGAAAGGGGGCATGTTAGTTAAAAGGGAACATGCGGACAGGAATGTTCTTCCTTTTAGTTGTATTAATCATTTGGGGCATGAATTGTACAATGATTATATAGTTTGGGGTTTTTGTACTGTTTTTTTGTTATAATGATTGTATGGCTTTACTGTAAAGCTGAATCAATAAACTGTCTTGGATGCCATTTTTGTCCTTTAGGACTGTAGCTTTTGTAGATTCATTATTATGAGTTTCCCTTAGTGGCAGTACACTTTGTAAAACAGTATTGTAACCTCTGCATCACATGTGTGGGGCAATGACAGCCAGATGCATAATTAAGGTTTAGGGGAAGGTGATGAAGAAGACAATATGAACACGTCTTAGGCTAGAAGTACAAGTTACTTACCTCCAGAAACAGAATATCTGGTAGAGACACAATCTAGCCGCAGATTCCTTAACTTTTGAATTCTCCCCAAGTGCCAGTCTGGATCCGGAAATTTTTCAACAGTACGTGCAGCGGGGGATGGCGTCGTACGGCTCCGTGATGATGTCGTCTCCGGATATGACGTCAGTGGAGCCATATAAATCCCCTATGGTGCACAGACATCAGATTCTTCTGTGAAAACTTCTGCACCAAGTATCATCCACCAGAGACTCTGATTGGCCCGACAACGCACAAACTTTCATCGGCCAATGCCTCCTACCGGACCGCAAAGATCTACATAAGCTTGTCTCCGCCTGGCCTTAAGCGCCATGGTCCTGCAGTCTAAACATGACCTCGAGGCACCAATGGGAACGAAGAAACAGAAGCAACCGCATCTCACACTAAAACGTCTTTCGGTTTTCTTCCTCCCCCTTTATTTTTTTATAAAACCAAACATGTGTAACACATGCACATAGCCATGTATACACTGTATAAATAACGGCGAAAGAGAACTGAAAAACCAGTTCAAAATACTTTATAATATTATTGAAAAAGGTACTACACCTAACAACACCCCACCCCACCCCACCCCACCTTTGGTTATATGTACCAAAAGTATCATACCCACAGGTAACCTGACATTAATATAATGCCTCTTGCAATACTCTAGCCAGCAAACAAATCTTGATCGTTAGCCCACCGATACTTATATTTATAAGCAAATATATATATATATCGTTAAACTTCTCTAAGAAGCAACAGTCATGATTTCTCCAGGACCGTTTAGTACCGAAAAAAAAATTAGATACATACCTCAAAAAGACAGGTAATATCTAACCTTGGACAGAACAATATATGCAAGATCATTGTAGGATAATAATAATACAACCTTCTCATCCTGAAAATCCCCTACATGTAGAGCATGACTGAAAACAGGTTTACCGTTTCAGACACTGCCTCTCAGACAGTCTAAGGCAGCGAGCTTACACCGCCTTGTTCCAAGATTGAACAAAGGAATTACCTATACCCCCAACAACGGAGGGAGCCACAAACCTGTGTATTACAAATAATACAATAATGGTGTTCAAAATCGAAATACTCCTAATACATATGCAGTCCACTTAAAAAGAGAAAATAAACTGCACTAAATATCTGGTTAAGAAAAACCAGACAAGAATGAAAGAAAGCACCAAAGAAAAATAAGGGCTATGAGCCCTAATCTAATGGCCTCTAAAGGGCATATAATATAGTCCAAGAAGGACCAATCTAATAGCAAACAAATAAACTATGTAAGTAATACATATACAAGCTATACATTAGCGAACAAATACTCCACATAGAGTAAGACGCATACCATAAAAGGTATGAACTCCTGAGACTAAGCTCCTCATCAGAGTAAAATAAAAGAACAAAACAGCTATGCAGCTGTAAGGACCCTCCGGAGATCAAATATAGTCAAATCTGGAGGCAAACTACTCTCTCAGTAAAAAAAAAATGAATTTGTGTGCAATACTTCAACACCGCAACGCACAACAACAGCGGAGGCAGGAAATAAACCTTCACCCAACTAGTGGCTAAAAGGGAGCAAAAAACCTGAAAAGGCCATCCTATAAGCGACCAGCCATGAGGCATTGTAACACTGACTGGGAACGTTGCCGCTGACCACAGGGTGAAGAACAGTGCTTCCAGGAACGACCTCTGGCCTGGGAGGAAGACCGACGAAATGAGCTGGAAGTCTGGGACAACTGCACCATCATACCCGCAGCTCCTTCGGCTTCAACCGCTGATAGTCGTCACACTCGTCGGCGTCGTGGTGCCCACCCAGGCACCACATACAGCTAGAATGTGGCTCAGTATCCGACATCCTGCGAGCACCGGACCCACAAGGCTTAAACCCAGAGAGCATAGAGCACTCTGTTCCAGACTAAAAAAAGGTTAGTCACAGCAGGCCGAAAAACGGCAAGAGATACGCTTCTCCAGATCCTGCGTTGCAGTGTGGTGAAGAAGAAACTGACGTCCATGCACCAGAGGGGACTTATATAGCTCCACTGACGTCATATCCGGAGACAACGTCATCACAGAGCTGTCCCCTGGGGCACAGAGGCACTGCTGAAACATTTCCGGATCCAGACTAGGAGAATTCAAAAGTTAAGGAATCTGCAGCAAGATGTCTTTTTTAGATTATGGCAGTGGTTTGTCCCAAGGTTCTTCTGGCTCTGTGTTTCAATAGAAATCAAAATATAGCAAGCATAACTAACTGCATATATTTAATGATCTTGGGCCAGACGTAGTGTCAAGTAGGTCTCGAATAATGGGTTCAAACCACACACCGACATTTTGTGAGCTATGTCTCATTTTGTAAGGTGACGTATGAATTAATTTGTCGCGTAGCAAAATGTCCATTCACAGACAGCTGCAGAATGACCTGTCTAATGAATATTAATAAGGCAGGTAACCATTTGCGACTCTGATGAATGGCTATGAACACAGGGTTGGTGGCATGCCAGGGTCAGCCGAACTCCATCCCCGCATCCGTGTTCCAAAACAAGAAACATTTTTTTAAAGCGGCCCCATTGTGAAAGAGCTACTACCTCCTGTTATGGCAGTTACTTTTCAATGGTTTTGGACCTTAACTGTGGTTACAAACCATTGATACATCTCACTGCAAACAGAAAGGGACAACTCCTAATTACGTTTTGGAATATGTCACAAAATCTCTTTTGCGTATCGGAAAAGCTTTTACAAACTGCAAAATGGGTTTACTGTATTGTAAAATATTTTGTGGCCACAGTCTGATATAAAGTCAGGTTGTCTATCACCAGCTAGTAAATACGTGTGATACTGCACCCCGCAACATCCCATGCAGTCACTAATGTAGAACAGTGCTTAGACCAAGACTGCGAGATGCATTCAACAATCAAGACACAGCCAAGAGAGGAAAAAAAATCACACAGAACTGCAATCCCTTAACAATGTGCTGCTAATGGAAGGGGATTTCATCTCACCAAAAATGTATTTCAAATGTAATAGCTACATTTTCTCTTTAAAACACTCTAAATTCCAATGACCCCAAAAGCCTGTATGTCTATTAAATTGTCTGCCATTTGTTTATGTTGGACAGTTAGAAACCATTCAGGTGGCTGCCATATTCAACTGCACATGCTGTTCCAGCGCCAAGTAAAATATATTGCACATGATAATAGACTACAGCTGGTCTTGTTATCTCAATTGTAACAGCTGTATTTCTTTCACTCTTGGGGATGCAACGGAGAGCGGTAAGTGCATCACATGACACAAGACTGCATCCAGACCATACACTGAGGTATCGCAGGCTTGCCAAACAAATTACTTGAAGTCCTAATTCACCAATGCTTCAAAAAGCAGGAGGAGATATTTTGTTATATGAATGGGTTTTTTGCTGGATGGCGCTCTTTGGCGTGTTCCAGCAAGCGATGTGATCTTCCAACTACACCAAGCAGGAATCAATGGTAATAAATCAAGATACTAAAATAAGAACATATTTCGGTTAGATTCTAGGTTTATGGGAACTGAAGGATAGTGATCCCTTTTGGTGTGTCACTGTGCGACATGAGAGTTTTTCTTAATTCTTCTTGGTAAATCCATTGAGGACAACATCGCCTAGCAGGGTCACAGTTTGGGAATGCCTGCAAGAATCTGATTTGTGGAGCTTGATAAGTGGCAGGGTGACAGGCAAACACCAAAAATAGAGTTTGTAGTATTGAAACAGCATTTTGTGGAGGGTAATGGTAAGCAAGTATCAAGAAACCATTTCAGGTCAATAGTGAAGAACTAAACCACTGCTGGCCATCAAGGTGAACAGCTCTAAGCGAGATTGGGTATTCTGGCTACAATTGGGAATTTAAATGTGTGCAACATTCCCAACAAAAGGCTTACCTAGAAACCCCAGTAAGATGAAAACAATTACAACTACATCTTGGGTATGGGCTTGGGTTAGAAAATGGGATTTACCCTTTTGTAATCTTCTGCCCCTCACAGCGGAATGCCTGGTACAACAAACACTGAGGAGATTAGATCTACAAGAGTTTTGTAATCTATATCGGCAGTGTATGTTTCTGACACTGGAGCACCTACACTTGGAGCACACTTTGGGCCAGATGTACGACGTGCAATATTGCGCCTCGCAAAGTGCGAGTCATTTCTCAAGGCGCTATATGCATGTACAACAGTGTGTTTAACACTGTTTGCGATTCCCTTTTTTAAAAACTCTTAAAATCTTTTTATTGTCAACAAGTGGGGCACAAACTTTACACAATATTACATAAACAAAAGAAAACAGCAACAGAGAATAATTGGATAACTTAAAGCAAGCAAAAAATGAGTAACGTAACAAAGGGATCATCAGAACACAGCAACTATCTATACCTTAAATAATATTATACAAAAGACAAAAATGTTCCTAAAACAAGAGCCCCCATATTGCATTTAACTTCATCACAGAGCAGGTATCCCTTGCCTTGTCTAAGTCTTTTGCCATCTCATACGTTTCCTTAACCAGCAGCCACCAATCATTTATAGAGGGTGGTTTTGTAGCAATCCATACCCAGGCAATTGCCAATCAAGCAGCAACCAACAATATTGAAGATAGCTCAATAAGTCTATAATTCACTATCTTAAAACCTATCATAATTTCTTTGACCATCACTGGTGCAACTATCCCCAACCTCTGAGAAAATACTTGACCTATCTTCTGCCAACATGTCTCTAATTCAGGCCAAGTTGCAAACATATGTGTAATGTTAGTCGCATACAGATAACACCTAGGGCATTTTGTCCGATCACTACCCAGACCAGACATAAGCCATTTAGAGATTGTTTCCGGCGTGTGATATAACAAACACATAGTGCGAAATGTCTGCAATCACAGATTGACGGAATGCACTGACTTGTCTATAGTACTTAATGCTTGTTCAATAGCAATAGGTGTAACCTCTGTCCCCAAAGCTTTGCTCCAACGCCCCGCCAATCTTTCAAAGTCGTTTTGCCTAGAATTTTGGATACATTCATACATATGACTTATCACAGATTTTATCTTCCTGCTATACAGACAGTCCCATATATCAGACCTAAATATTTTTGTCAAGTTTAAGTGTCTCACCAAATAGTCCCTGATCTGTAAATATTTTAAAAACATACAATCAGGCAATTTATACTGCATCTGCAGATTCTTAAAAGAAGCAAAACCATTATAGTCATAGAGATCTCCTAGGCATGTAATCCCACACCTAACCCAGCGTTTGCTAACAACTTCCTGAAATACATCCGGAAATATCGGATTGTCCCATATGGGGAGTTTATCATGGTAAAATGACAAATTGCATCTAGTAAATATAGCACGCCATATAAATGTACTATCCCTTATGGTCTTAAACTTGACTCTTTTGAAATAGTTTGGGTCATTGGTCCAGTATAGATCCATATTGCTATCCTCTCCTAGTATAAATTGATGGAAAAAAATGTATGCTCAGGGATTAAAAGACTACAAAAACGGACAGCGAAAGCAGCATAAAAGTACTTTTTAAAATCAGCAAAGTCAAGTCCACCCTGTTCATATGGGAGCGTTAACAGATCACTAGCCCGCCAGGCTTTTCTATTTGGAACCCGCAAAGGAATAGATCTAAATAGATACAAGAATTTGGGCAAGATCTTCATCTTTATAATATTGGAACGCCCTATAATACCTATCGGAAGTTTATGCCACTTCTTTAGCATTTTAACTGTATCTTTCAAAAAAGATTCAGAGTTTAAAGAAAATATCTTGTCTATCTGCGTGGATAGCCTAACCCCCAGATAAGTAACAACAGAGCAAACACCAAAAATTGATTTTTCCGGTTTAAAATTAAGTAGTATTTGTCTTTTTTAACATTTAATTTGTGTCCTGAAATAGAGTCGAATTTAGCTGCTTTGTCCTCAATAATCTTGATAGCTGGGCTCCGCTCACAGCATACTTGTTGACAAGGCCGGACTTGCAGTGAACCTGTATATATGCACTGCACTCCCTCATGTACTCGCTGACTGGCTATAGATTTGATTTCACTTGTCATCCAAGGTGAATGGTTCTTAATGTGACCGCTCAAGGGGTTTTCATCGGCTGTTTACAATTGTAACCCCATTGGAAGGACTCTGCCTATGTGTAGTAGTGAATTACTTGTACTCTGTCAATGTACTGGACCTCTGCTTCTTCTGCCTAAAGGAGGGTGTGGGGTGGGCTGGGAGGGGTTGGTTTGTTATCGGTCTATGGTAATGGAATATGGATCGTGTTAACATTACCTTGTTTGAAACTAATAAACAAATTTTTTTTAAATTTAAAAAATAATCTTGATAGCTTTGATTGGTTCAGTTGTAAAAACTGCAATATCATCTGCGTAAGCGATGGCCTTAAGTGAAATATCACTTGATACTAATGGCATAATTTGAAGGTAGAACTGCAAAGCACATATAAACGGCTTGATATATAGAGCAAATAAACGGCTCGATATATAGAGCAAATAATAAAGGGGAGGGGGACACCAATGTCTAGTACCACAGAGAATCGGAAAAATTGTTTACTGCAAGCCTAAGTATGATAATTTGGCTTGAGGCTTGTTATATAAAGCATGTATCCATCTCTTAAATTGGCCTTTGACCCCAAACTTATCAAGTATAACCCACAAAAATCCCATCCCACTCTATCAAAAGCCTTCTTGGCGTCTAAAAGAATCATACCTAGGAAAGTTGCCCTCCTTCCAACCATATTGAATGCCCCCACTGCCATATTAACATAGACTGTGGTGTCCCTGCCTTGAATAAACCCATGTTGTTGAGAAGATACCAGCCCAAGCATAACTGGTGAAAGACAATTCGCTAAGACCTTTGCAAAGATTTTAGTGTCTACGCTAATAAGCAAGATTGGCCGATAAGAGCCGCACTCATCAGAGGACTTAACTTTTTTTTTTAAAAAGACCATCTGCGTCATATTCCAGGACTCTGGTATCTTTCCCGTAATGCCTATGCTTTGCATGACCAATCTAAACAATGAAGTCAAGATATCTTTGAAAATTTTATAAAATTCAATAGGTATAGAATCTTCCCCAGCGCCTTACCAGATGGCAGGGAAGATATTGCCAAGTCTATTTCTTCCCTCGTAATATCATTCTCTAATAAAACAGATGTTTCTTCACTCACTGTTGGGAAAGTTCTGCCCTGAAGATACCACCATATTTCCTCCTCTCCAGGATCTATAGTTGGAGTATATAACTTCTTATAAAACATGGAAAATTGTTCTAGAATCCCCTGTGGATGTGAGTACAAAGTATCATTTGCTCCTTTTATATTTCTTATTGGAGCTTTAGCTCTATTCTCTGCCACTTTGTAAGCCAAAACCTTACCTATTTGTTCTCCATATCTAACTGCAATTCTTTTCCTAAATGTCTTCCTTATAGCTAATCTAGCATCCATTAAGGAAAGAAGCACCTGTGCCTGATCATTAGTACCTAAACAAACTGCCTCTGAATGTAGTTCTTCAGCTCTTTGTGCTGCTTGAATAGCCTCCTTGCTTTCCATTTCACGAACTTTATTCTGTTGCCATATAAATTGTTGAGTTATACCTCTTACAACTGTCTTCATGGTATCCCAAACCGTAAGTGATGAGGCTGTACCTATATTCTCCTTAAGAAATAATTCAAGCTGTTTCCTAGTATTATCCAAATAGCCACAGTCTGAAAGAAGATATCTAGGAAGAGAGAAAGGTCTGAGTGTCCTGCCTTCGGTTTCTAGACTGAACGATAATAATATAGGATTGTGATCCGAGGTAACTAGTGGGCATACTTCTATATCTGATGACACCATTAAATGATCCTAAACCCATGCCATATCTATTCTGGAATACAGCTTGAGTGGAGCAGAATAATACATGTACCCTGGGATAGTTGGTTTTAAGTGTCTCCATACATCTCTGATAGATTGAAGCCACCCCAGTTCTATATTCGCTGCACAAATCTTCCGCATTCTATGAATAGCTCCTTGTCTAGTTGTGTCTATGCTATCATCCATTACACAATTGAAATCTCCCATTACCACCCACTACCCCTCCCAGTTTAACATTTCCATATTCAAAGTATCAATAACCGTAGGATCATCGATATTAGGACCATACAATGAACAAAAAACATATTTCTTACCCCTAATTTCCAGCTGCAATTGCCCATCTGCCCCTCTGATCAGCCAATATCTTACATGTCGTACACATAAAAAGTTTATGCTTTAATATAGCAGTTCCCCTCGTTGATGTACCTTATGTTTAAGAAGACTACGATCTTTATATGAGAGATGCGTATCTGTTAACAAGACTAATGAACAAGTTACTTACCTTCGGTAACGCTTTTTCTGGTGGATACAGTATCTGCCTGTGGATTCCTCACCTTGTGAATATCCCCTGCGCCAGCATTCCACGGAACTTTTCTTTCCCAGCACTCCACGTCGACGTGGGCGACGTCACAATGCATCGGCTCCGCACACGACTCCGTACGACGTCATCGGAGCCATAAGAAGCCCACGTCGGCGTGATGACGTCAGTTCCACCCATTTTTTCCGTGCCTTCGAGGCGAACAGGTGAACCAACGACAACTCCAAGTATACACAGTATATAGAATACCAATACATATACATAGCATACAAAACAAAAGAATGCTAATCAAACAAGCATTTCCTACAAATGTACCAGAAAGTATACAAACATTTCAAACAAGACCTATTCCATGGTATACAAAGGTGGACAACGGGGAGGCGGGTGGGTCAGTGAGGAATCCACAGGCAGATACTGTATCCACCAGAAAAAGGCGTTACCGAAGGTAAGTAACTTGTTCTTCTGATGGATACATTTGCCAGTGGATTCCTCACCTTGTGAATAGATTCCCACAGCAGTCCCCACTCCTGGAGGAGGGTGTCCACCTTCCTATACCAGAAAGTCTTGCAAGACAGAGCGCGCGAAGTGGCCCTCCCTCCTCATCTCTGAGTCCAAGCAATAATGCTTAGCGAAAGTATGGAGGGAGGCCCAAGTCGCGGCTTTACAAATGTCTGCCACAGGAACACCCCGGGCCAAAGCAGATGTAGATGACTTAGCTCTAGTTGAATGAGCTCTAATGCCCTCAGGAGGGGTCTTACCAGCCAGGGCGTAGCAGATCTTGATGGCAAGGATAATCCACCTCGATAAAGTGCGCTTGTGCACCGCTCTCCCCTTGAAATGTCCAACATAACCCACGAAGAGCTGATCGTCCAGACGAAAGTCCTTCGTTCTGTACAAGTAAAAGCTAACAGCTCTCTTTTTGTCCAGGCGATGAAGCCTTTCCTCCTCTTTGGAAGGATGAGGAGGAGGATAGAAAACAGGGAGAGTAATGGACTGCCCCAAATGAAACGGAGTGACAACTTTTGGCAGGAAAGCAGCCCTGGTCCTGAGAACCATCCTTTCAGCATGTAAGGTTAAAAACGGGGGTTTTGAACTAAGAGCTTGAAGCTCACTCACCCTCCTTGCCAAGGTTATGGCTACAAGAAAAACCACCTTAAAGAACAACAGCCTCAAAGGACAGCTATGTAGAGGCTCAAATGGGGACCCCATCAGAAAGGTTAAAACAAGATTAAGGTCCCACTGAGGCATTACAAATGGAGTGGGAGGAAACATGTTTGTAAGGCCCTTGATAAACCTCAGAACAACCGGAGATTTAAAAAGAGAAGGTTGATCTGGAAGGCATAGAAAAGCCGATATGGCCGAAAGATAGCCCTTGACCGTGGCCACAGCACAGCCCTGCTGAGCCAGGGAAAGAGCAAACTGGAGCACATCAGAAAGATAGGCCTTTAAAGGGTCAATGGATCTCTCCCCACACCATTTTACAAACTTGGACCACCGGTATGAGTAAATGGACTTGGTGGAGTGTCGCCTGGCCGATAAAATAACATCCACCACATCTGGCGGGAGAGAGAACCAACTCAGGTTACCCCGTTCAATCTCCAGGTATGAAGGTGTAAGCTCTGGAGGTGGGGGTGTAGAACCTGCCCCTCCGACTGCGAGAGGAGGTCTGCCCTCAGAGGGAGACGGAGCGGAGGGCACAAGGAGAGGTGGAGAAGATCTGTATACCACACCCTTCTTGGCCAATCCGGGGCGACCAATATAACTTGGGCCCGGTCTTGGCGAATCTTCCTCAGAACCCGAGGAATCAAGGGTATGGGAGGAAACGCGTAAAGGAGTTGAGATCCCCAATTCAACTGAAACGCGTCCCCCAACGCCCACTGCATCGGAAACTGGAGACTGCAGAATGACAGGCAGTGCGCGTTCTTGAAAGTGGCAAACAAGTCCACCCGAGGTGTCCCCCACGTCCGAAAGACGTGACGAACCCCCTCCGGATGGAGCCTCCACTCGTGGTCGGCGGAGAACTGCCGACTGAGACTGTCCGCACGCACGTTCAACACCCCGGCCAGATGATTTGCCATCAGACAAATCCGATGGTCCTGAACCCAGGACCATAGTCGTAAGGTCTCTCTGCATAGACAAAGAGACCCCACCGATCCCTGCTTGTTGACATACCACATCGCGGTCGTGTTGTCCGTCAGGACTTGAATCGACTGACCGCGAAGGGAAGGGAGGAAGGCCTTGAGCACCAAACGAATCGCCCGCAACTCTAAAAGGTTGATGTGAAGCAACCTCTCCTCTGGAGACCAAAGTCCTTTGATCTCCAGATCCCCCAGATGTGCACCCCACCCTAAAGTGGATGCATCCGTTATCACTGTGGCCTCCGATGGAGGTAGATGGAAGGGCTTTCCTTGAGACAGATTGCCCTCCACGCTCCACCAAGACAGATCCGCTGCAGCTTCTCCGGAGATCTTGATCGACTCCCCGAGATCCCCGTTGTGCTGATACCACTGCTTGCGGAGACACCACTGGAGCGCCCTCATGTGCCAGCGTGCGTGGTTGACCAACAGAATGCAGGAGGCAAACAGACCGAGCAAGCGAAGGACCTTCAGAACTGGGACAACCGCTCCATTGTGGAATAAAGGGACCATTTCCTGAATGTCGAGAATCCTTTGAGGAGGAGGGAAAGCTCGACACACAGTAGTGTCCAGTACCGCCCCTATGAACAGGTTGCGTTGAGAGGGCACCAGGTGAGATTTGGGCACATTGATCGAAAAACCCAAGTCGAATAACAGCTGAGATGTCACCTGCAGATGATGCTGCACTATCTCTGGGGACCATGCCTTCAGAAGCCAGTCGTCCAGGTAAAGGAAAACCGGGAACCCTGACCTCCTGAGATGAGCAGCCACCACTGCCATCACCTTTGTGAAGACTCGAGGTGCGGTAGTAAGACCAAACGGGAGGACCGCAAATTGGTAGTATTGCGACCCAACCGTAAAACGGAGATACTTCCTGTGCGACTTCAGGATTGGGACATGGAAGTACGCGTCCTGTAAGTCGAGCGACACCATCCAGTCTCCTTGCTGCAACGCTTGAAGAACCTGCGCAAGGGTCAGCATCTTGAATTTCTCCTGTCTCAGGTAAAAATTCAAGAGTCTGAGGTCCAGGATTGGACGCAATCTGCCGTCCTTTTTGGGAATCAGGAAATACCTGGAGTAGCATCCCTGACCCCTTTCCTGCTCCGGAACCACCTCTATCGCACCCTTCTGAAGCAAGGCCAGAACTTCTTTCTGCAGGAGAAGCAGATGGTCTTCCGAGCAATAACCTTGGCAAGGAGGGTAAGGGGGAGGAAACTCCTGAAAGGGAAGGGCGTACCCAGTCTCTATGAGGTTCAAAACCCAAAGGTCTGTTGTAACAGATTTCCAACCCCGTAGAAAGTAGGACACCCGACCCCCCACAGGTCTTACATGATCCGGGATGGGGGATCTAGGGCTGCTTCCCTGAAGCCTCATTTGGAGCAGAGGAGGAGGAGAAAGAAGAGGGGTTGCGTCCAGAACCTCTCCGACCCCTTTGCTTCCCTCTATAGGACCTATAGAGGGGATTCTGCCGCTGTTGTTGCTGCTGCTGCTGGGGTTGTCGGAAGGAGTGAAAGGATGATCTTCCGAATCCCCTAGACTTTCGAAAAGCTGAACCCCTAGCAGGAGCCTGCAGACCCAAGGACTTCGCCGTCAATCTACTGTCCTTAAATCGTTGAAGGGCAGAATCTGCTTTCTCCCCAAACAGCTTCTGTCCGTCAAAAGCAGATCAACCAACGTGGCCTGAACATCCGCTGAGAAACCAGAGGAACGGATCCAAGCCTGCCTCCTTGCGGCTATGGACGACCCCATAATTCTCACCACCGAGTCCGCCGTATCCAGCCCAGACTGGATCACCTGCCTGGCAGCCGCCTGAGTGTCCGCAACAACTTCCAAGAAGGACGACTTATCCCCCTCAGGCAACTTAGGGGCCAAAGATTTTATAGAGTCCATCAAGGCATGAACATATCGCCCCAGCAAGCATGTGGCATTAGATGACTTCAACGCCATACTTCCTGAGGAGAAGGTCTTCTTGGCCGCCTGATCATCTTTCTTTGACTGCTTAGAACATGAAGCCTGCACCACTAGGCTCTCCGGAGATGGATGTGTGGACAAAAAATCCGGGTCTCCTGGTGCAACTCTGTACCTCCTTGCCACCTGTCTGCAAACCGCTGGAGCTGAAAGAGGCTTCCTCCACACCTCCAACACTGGTTCCAAGATGGCCTCATTGAAAGGCAACAAAGGCTCCGAAGCCGACGTCGAAGAGTGTAACACCTCCGTAAGCAGGTTTGACTTGTACTCCACAGAGGGCAGCTGCAGATCTAACAACTCTGCGGCCTTCTTAATCACCACATGGTAGGGTGCCAATTCCTGTGGAGGAGAAGACCTTGCAGAAGCATGCTCCCACTCTGGGGTGGTATCCAAACCACTTGCTTCCTCAATTCCTTCAAACTCATCCGAAGAAGAGTCGACTTCACCTTCTTCCATCTCTGCCCGATATCTTCCTTCCTCCAACACCCTTTGGGCCTCCCACCTCGACCGGATCCGGGGAGCCGGCGACGACGACGTCGTACGCGGCGTCGGTGGAGCCAAAGGCACCGGAGTCGGAGGCGCCATAGGTGGAGTCTGCGGCGCCGAACTCGGCGCCGATGGAGTCGGCCTCGGTGTCGAAGAAGGCTCTGAAGACTGACGGTCCATCCGAGGTCGAGTCGGATCCCCAGCCGGCGCCGGAAAATGCCAAGAAGGCGCCATCGGCATAAAGGGCAGAAAAGGGGCCTGAGCGTAATGCTGCGGCACCCCTAGCGTAAACGCCATCGGACCCACGGGACCAGTTGGTGCTCCGGATGGGAAGGACGCCCTATTAAAAATACCATACATGGCATTCAGAAATCCTGAGGGATCCGTACCTGGAGCCGGGAATTGGGGATAAGGGACCGTCCCTGTATCCCCTTGTGGAGTCACCGGCGTCGGCTCCGCAGAATCATCCACCGGAGCCGCAGAGTCATCCGGCACCGGAACAGCCTCCTCCTGTTCTTGCTCATCCAAAGGAACATCAGACTCCACTTGACCCGGAGTCGAAGCCTTGGACGGAGCCGGTGACGGCGTCGGGGGAACGAGCTGGAGCCCGCTTCGGCGAGGGAGACTTCGGAGACTTAGCAGGAGAAGGAGAAGGTGACAAGTCCTTGCTCCAACGTCGACGGGGCGACCTCGACCTCCTGGACTTCGAGGACCGACGCCGAGAAGAATGCTTCCTCTTCTTGTGGTGTTTCTTCGACTTCGACGACCTCGAAGTCGATGACTCCCGCCTGGACTTCTCCTTTTTTCTCCCTCTCATCTCCTCACCGATTTTCTTCATGAAGAGCTTGGTCTTCCTCTCCTTCAGCGCTTTAGGATTCATGCTCCTACAGCACCCGCATTCTTCCATGTCATGATCAGAAGAAAGACACCATAAGCAGTCCTGATGCGGATCCGTCATGGACATCAGGCCTCCGCATTCCCTACAGGGCTTAAAGCCCGACTTCCTCGTCAAAGACATACTGAATTTAACACAGTAACACTGCTAAACTACAAAGTAGCTAGAGAGCACTGGAAAAAAACCGTTGCGCGTCGACGGCGCGGAAAAAAGGGAACGGACGTCATCACGCCGACGTGGGCTTCTTATGGCTCCGATGACGTCGTACGGAGTCGCGTGCGGAGCCGATGCATTGTGACGTCGCCCACGTCGACGTGGAGTGCTGGGAAAGAAAAGTTCTGTGGAATGCTGGCGCAGGGGATATTCACAAGGTGAGGAATCAACTGGCAGATGTATCCATCAGAATGGGGATTCAGCTCTTCGCAAACCAATTGGCATTTCATTCTACTATTAAGGCCTGCAATATTCCAAGCAAGCCATTTAATCCGATCCATAAAAAATATATTTCCCTTTCATTTTAGTAGTGCCCTGCCCTAAAAACCCTCTGTTCTTATGACCATTTCATTTTCATATGCTCTATTTGCCAATTTACTTCTAAGTTTCCTATATACCCACTTGTTGACTTTTTTCTGCCACTCAAAAATCCCCAACCCACCCTCTCCTCCCTTAGGAGCACCACTCCCTTCCTGTGTCGTAGAGGAGGAACCATCCCCTCTTACCAGCTGCCGCTGAATTGGCAGCTACTGGAGACAGCACCCCATGGTGATTCCCGAGCTAGACCCACATCCATTACTCAAAACCTGTTTATAAGTTGAAATTGAAACCAAACTCATTGAAAAATGAAAGCTAAGAGAAAGGAAACACCCCAGAGAAAAAAAAGAAAAAAAAAGAAAAAAGGGAGGAAAAAGGAAAAGAAAAGGACATAGACCACAGAGAGAAGAAAAAACATTATAATCATGTATCCAACCCTAAAACCAATCTCCCCCTCTCCCCCTCTCCCCCATTTTTCTCCCCCTTATTAGGCTTGTATAATAAAATAGATCTAGATCAGAACAATCTAAGTTTTGTCTGAAGGCCTTTTTTGCCATCTGTCAATTGCCTCCTTTGCCTCCTGTTCAGTCGAGAAAAAAATATGATTGACCCCCACGTAAAACTTTCAAGCGTCGCATCTTCTCTCCATACATGATTAGCTCAACGGGGGATGTTCGGATCTGGCCTGCAGGCTCGAGGTCGGGGAATTGGGCTTCACCAGGATTTAGGCCATGTTGTACGGGACCCCTATTCCTTCACGCTTACCGGAGTTGACGCACTCTGTGTTGTTGGCCTGGCGGGCTGCACTGCGGCATAACAAATGGACACACACACTGACACACTGTACGCCCTTGTGGCAGGGGACCTTGCTCAAAGAAGTTAACGCGTTGCAGGGTTTCAGGGCCTGGGACCTTATAGGCATTTCCCAACTAGGCGATGTGTGGGTGGGGGATCATATGCGGTCCTTTGGAGATCTTCAAAACAGCTATTCCTTACATCCATCGCAATTCTATAGGTATTTGCAATTGCCCTCCGCCCACACCTTGCGACAGGTACATGTCTTCCTGATCACAGCCCGCCTGAGGCCCAGATAATGTTTGGGACCTGGGAAGGGGTGACAACTCCCGCATTTACCACACACTCATTAACAAGGCCCCCACTTCCCTGGACCGACTGCGGGCTCAGTGGGAGGGCTGGGTGGACACCTTGGATGAGGAGGACTGGCGTGACGCCCTTATGGCTCCTAGGATGGTCAATGCCTCCGCTAGACTTAGCTTGGTGCAACTATATTATTTACATGCTACATATCTCACTCCAATGCGCCTTCACGGAGCTGGGCTCAGCCCAACCTCCGTTTGTACTAGATGCGGCCACAATCCCGCTGACTTCTTCCATATGGTATGGGTATGCCCCCGCTTGGAGCGGTTCTGGGGGGAGGTTGAGGAAGATCTCACTGAGGTTTTGGGATGGGAGGTCCTCCATGACCCAAAGCACACGATCCTGGGCATAACTGATGGGTTAGATGGGTCTCGGAACAAGAAGTTGTTTTTTCACTACAGCAATGGTGGTTGCAAAAAGAGACATTGCAGCCTCTTGGAAGCTCCCTGAACCTCCGAACATTGGACGATGGAGGACTGGGGTGGACAGATGTGCCACGCAAGAGAAGGTTATGTATGAGGCTTGTGGATGTCCCAAGAAATACCGTAGGGTTTGGGGGAAATGGTTGGGGGGTGTAGTATAGTCATAAAGGAAATGTCCAATTTCATTTTCCTATGTTTTTCTTTTATCAATGTCTGTAAACCGGATGGTGCTAATTCCTTTCCTTAGTCCTAGAATTTCATGGCATCGGGCTGTATGGCAGAGTATTTCTTTCCTTTAATATGTTAAATCAATAAAAACGTGTTTATCAAAAAAAACGTTCAAGCGTGCAGGCTCCTGTAAAAATACTTGTGTCCCACTAGCCTTTAATGGATCAATCAGTTGGCATAATGTAGGAGAGTAGGGTCTGCTTTCTATGTTCACCCCCACTTTTTGCTTTTGCTTTACTGGTTTTCGACTTAGATGTGGCTGTGGGCCTGCTAATCAGACCCACAGCCCTGCTGTTCTCTCTCTAAATTAATACTATGTACTTTAGGTGCATAACCCATTTGGATAGGATCACCTTATTGGCCCCTGTACAGTGTACCCTAGGTACCCAGGGCATAGGTGTACCCTAGGCTTACCAGGGGCTGCAGCATGTATTATGCCACCCCTGGCCTGGCCTTCCATTTTGACACAACTGGCTGAGCACTCAGCTGGGGCAAGGTTGTGTAATCACCCCTTGCTTAGGTGTAGTATTCCTATACCTAACTTGCATATAGACACATGTGTACCTATCAGTCACTCCTATGGCAGGCCTTGACAATCCTGGAGGCAGAGTGCTTGGTAACATGTGAGATGGTGCTCTAGCATGAGCTGGGCCTGTCTGCAGCTTTCGGAACCTTGTCCTTATAGCTGTTCTATGATATAGCCTACCATATACTCTTAAAGTGCCTTATAATCTTAGACGGTTATGGTAACTATGGTTTGGCTTTATCGAAACATGTCGTGTAAGGTGTCTAACACTGTGGAATAATACCCCCATGCCATTTCTGGACATGAGAATATTATTCCCCCCTTCTAGAGGGAAAGACATGTTAAAATCATACTTCAACTGTTAGCCACTGACCAAAGCCTCAGCATCACAAAATGGATGCTGCTGCCACGACACAAGTCTGACCTCCTGCAGCTGGGAGTGATCCCAGCCAGGGAGGCCTGGACAATAGGTTTCCTGCTTGGGGAGGTGCTAGCACCTCCCCAGACAGCCTTTAGTGTATTGGGGCAGGGTGGGCTGAAAAGAATGAGACATGCCTGGGGCACACAAGGTGTTCCTCGCATAGTCCAGTTCAAACCGGCGCTGGGCACTCCAGCCCTGGCGCGAAACTGGACAAAGGGAAGTGGGTGTAACCACCCCCTCCCAGGTCCCACCCATAAGGCGTGACCTAGCAGGTATCCCAGCCCCCCAGATTAGTATAAGAGTGGGAGTTGGGCCTCAAGACTTTAGATTATCCTGAACCTGCAAAACTGAACAGAAACTCTGGACCTTCGACATTCGACGAAAGAAGAAGACTGAAGAATCTCCCTTGTAGCCAAGGAGTGGCTACCCTGTGCAAACAGGCACCATCAAGAGACTACCCTTTGCTTTGCCCACGTTCTACGAGGAACCGACTGCAGAGCCTGACCAGAGCCTTGACTTCCAGACTTCTCCGACCCTGATCCACATCTACAGCAGAGCTGAGATCCGTGGAGGCGACGAGCGACGTGGGACCGGCTACCTGGAAAAAGTGGCTAGTAACTTAAAGCGCAGCTTCTGAGGTACCCTCGAAGTTGTGCACCGGGGATTGAGAAGCCCCAACCCCAAGCACCATCTGCACCGAAGATCAGCCCCCCACACTCCACGAGTCCTGCGTGGGGCCCTTCAGCATTTTCCTGCTTGCCGCGTCTGTCCGGTTGCTTGCCCGCTGGCTAGTGGCCTTTGTGACGACGCACCCTGAAATCTTCTGCGCTGGTTTGGCTCCTCCAGACTGGCTCCCGCTTCTCTGCAAAGAAGAAGCACCCCAGACCTTCCTGGTCTGCACCAGAAGCAAGTCCTTCGTTCTTCGTGGGTTCCGCTTGCCAAGGCTTGGTGAGTCCTAGTCCAACTTCGACGCCGCCGACAGCAAGAGCCTTCGTGGGACAGCTCGCCTCCTGGTCCTGGTCGTCCTCGACGCTTCCTAGTCCTCCTGGCTGCAGCGACAAGCTTCACCTTCACCTGCAATCTTCACGACATCGCCTGGTTCCTTCCTGGTTCCACGTGGTCACTGGCTAGTGACCTTGACTCTGTCCCTTCTGCTTGCAGGTTTCCTCTCTTCTTGATCCCAGCCTTGGGATCCACCGGACACTCTTCACTGACTGCCTGTCAGCATCTTTCTTCAGGCATCCATAGGAGTCGACGACGAAAACGACGCAGCTTCACCCCTATGCACCCGCAGCCTGTGGGCTAGGTAACTTGGGTACTCCGGTGCTCATCAGGATAGTGACTATCCTAGTGTCTAGTTTTCAAGTCTCAACTTCCTAGCTACTCCGGAAGTGTCCTAAATCTACCGTTTTCTAAACTGTACTATTGCTATTGACTTTTACGCATTACGCGTGAGTGTTTCCACTCTGCACACGAATCCCGTGGGCCTCCCACTTCCTAACTAGTGTAGTGTAGCCCCAGCGATTCCCTAGGCCTAGGCCTATCCTATTTCTGTGACAGTGGTTCTTATACCACTTACTTAGTATATGGTTTGCGTGGCCCCTAGGGCCTAACTGTA
The DNA here is from genome assembly GCF_964204655.1 of Triturus cristatus. Classification (NCBI taxonomy): domain Eukaryota; kingdom Metazoa; phylum Chordata; class Amphibia; order Caudata; family Salamandridae; genus Triturus; species Triturus cristatus. Next base: position 774,272,531 of record NC_140595.1, on the reverse strand, counting down.
TTACTTACCTGTGTGACTTAATGTATGCTTAAATAAGACTGTGTTGTACTTACCTCTAATCTCATAAAGAGTGCTGAGGGTTTGACTAGAATAAATACACTTTATTTTATATATATACCTGTTGTGGTGTCCTTTCATTTGGTACTCAAGGGATTATATATGGTATCACAGCTGGCTTCACATGCCATTCAGAGTTTAGCCTAAGACTGCTCTTGTCCATGCTACCACTAGGATAGCTGGTCTATAAGGTTGACTTTACAACCAATCACCATAAGGGTATTTGGACTGATATAAGGTGTACACTAGAACTAGTGACATCATACATCAGGCCAACTTCTCACACATAACTTCAACCGTCTGTCCATTGTCACTTTGCAAAGATCAGACCGCACAAAGATAGTATAAGAGCCAACAGTAACCGGGGAACTAAGACTAGCTTTTAAGGATACCGGCTGACGGAGCAAAAAATGTCCAAAAACAATCAAGAATGGCCTTGGGTAGCGGGACCCCTGTTTGAATTTTACCAGTGGAAGCCTATGCGCTCTTTGCAACTGGCAGTCCCAGTCGCCCAAGTCGGGAATAGCCTTCTGAAGAAGCTGGACTATGAATGCTCTCGGGTCCGACCCTTCCTCGCCCTCTGGGACGCCAAAAGTCTTAGATTATGGCACGTCTGGCGGTTCTCCAAGTCTTCTATCTTAAACTGCATGGCTGTGATGTGGTCCTCATGTTTCTGTAAACTAGCAGCTTGAACGGTAGTCTCCTCAGTGTTTGCAACCCTCTGTTGCAATTCCGCAATATTGTTTGCGAGTATCCCGACCTTAATATTCACTTCCTTTATTGATTGTTGGATACTATGATTATCAGCTCTAGCTTGAGCATAGTATTCCTGCGCCTCTAATCTCTGATCATTTAAGGCCTGGAGGATCAAGGAAAGTGATGGTTGCTCTAAATCTTGAGCATTCTCCAGCTAATCTTTCCCTATTGCTTGCTGCAGCTTCTTTGGCGATATTCTGGAAGTACCAGGGACAATCTCTGATTCTGAATTATCAGTGCCTACTTCAACCATTTCTGTACAGCCACCACCATCTGATGGGCTAGCACCCGATAGCCACGATAATATTGTTTTGATCCCCCCCCTTTGCTTGCACCCATCGTCAAAGAGGGCTGTCCACAGGAGAATCTTTAGCTCGTGATGAGGCAGTATTATCACGCGCATTATTAGTTTTCTTTGCTCCCTTCGTTACTTTAAATCTAGCATTTTTCTTTTTGGTAGACGAATTAAGTGTTAAGCAGTCTCTCTTTTCAGTAGATTTCTTAGATTCCTGTTGGAAATCTTGGATATCTTGTGTCTTGCAGGTTGTTGCGCTATCACCAATCAGTACCTGGAGAGCAGTTCGCCTTTCACTTTCACATCGGAATCCCTACTTAAAGAAGCAGAAGCGGGGGTCGTAGCAGGAGTTGTAACAGTAGAACAATCAGAGCTAGATAAGCTCTGTTCAATACCAGACTGGTCATCTATTACTTCATTTTCTCCCTCATGTGTGCCTTGTGCACTTCCATTCTCTTCAACAGCAGATTGCAAGAGCTACAAGAGACATTTCTAGCGCTACTATGTTTCACTGGAATCGTCTCAAGAATAACATTTGCTATATTGTTGCCGATAGAGAGTTCAGAGGGAGCCCCCGCTGCCAGCATTTCCGCTGCCTTGCCTGAATGTCGAGGTTGCAGCAGCGGATTACCTATTTTCGGATAGGTTTTAGTAATGTTTCCTCCCTGGGGCGCATGTGTCTCCTCCGCTGCATCGTCCCGTAGAGTGTATTCCCCGTTGGTTGAACTCACCGGCAAGCGCCCAGCTCATGTGGTTCTCGTCGTCTTTGGAGGAGCCACACTCTGCACGGCTGGTAGATAGTCCGGACGTTAGTCTCAGCCAACTGATTGCCGAGCAGTGTCCAGCCACCCAGTGAGCAATCCAAAAGATGCGCACCTGCTGCTCAGCACCGATAGCTGCCTGCATTCACCTTATCCTGTAAGCCGCAGCTCGGCACAGCACCCGCGGAAATTCAAATGTCGCTTTGATTTCACACCGCCTTCTTCCTCTTCGTAGTCTCCCTCATCTTTCCACTCGTATTCCCTAGCACGCTACATCAGTTGCTTAGTCGTTTCTGGTGTGGGAGCTCGTGAGCTCCTCCATGCGCCTGCTCTCACGAGCGGCGTCAATCCGCCATCTTGCTCCTCCCCGGATCAGACAACACTGTTTGCGATTCCCAATGAGGTCGCAAATTGCGAGGCTCATGAATATTAATGAGCCTCTGGCAATTTCCGAGCCCATTGGGAATGGCTGGCCCTCCCAGGGAAGGGCAAACCTTCATGTCTGGGACTGCTTTTAAATAAAGAAGTTTTTTTTTTAAATGCAGCCCGTTTTCCTTAAAGGAAAACGGGATCCATTTAAACAAAAAAAGAAAATGAAACGTTTTCGTTTAATTTTTTAAGGGCAGGCAGTGGTCCCTGGGACCACTGCCTGCCCTTAAAAAATATTTTTGCCGCCACTCACAAAGGGGAAGGGGTCCCCTGTGGACCCCTTCCCATTTGCGACTCGATTACCACCCTCTGGAAGAGGGAGGTAATTTGCAAGTGTTTTGCGACAGCAATTAGGGTTGCAAAACATTCATACATGGCTCTGCGGTCGCTATTAGGAAGGGGACGCCCCTTCATAATACCGAGTCACAAAACCTATTTAGCGAGTCGCAAATAATTTGCGACTCGCTAAATAGGCTTTGTACATGGCTCCCATTGCGCATGCAAAATCACAACATACATCTGGCCCAAGATAAACAAGCAAGAATAGATACAACCAGGTCTCATCATTGCCCTAGAAGTAATCAAGACAATGCAGGCTTTATCCATTTGGCATGTACATACTTTTTGGCAGAAACACTACTTATTGTCTGAAATAATCAGAAGTGCAGGAGCAATGCAGCCACTAGTACTATTGCTTGGTTGCTGTACTTGGAGTATGCCAGCTGGCAGCAAGACCAAGAGAAGGACTGCTATGAACTGGTGGGGGGAAAACACTCCAGCCAAAAAGGACTGGCTCATGAAGTTAGCAGTATGTAAGATGTGAGACATTTGCCACTCTACAGCCACCGGCTTACAGGCCCAGAGATGTTTGGGGCCCATTACGGATACATTCAGCCCAAATTAAAGATAATGCATTGTCAAGGGATGCTCCACAGTAGGAATAACAACATATATGTTAATTGCTTCACACAAAGCACTTTGGGTCTTGTAATACCATATTCACCATCTCACTGCTAAGCCCAACTTTATGTTATTGGACTAATATTTGATTCAACCGATATAAATTGTAACAGACACTACTTTGAGTAACGCCCACTCCAAGGGAGCGGTACCTATATATACCAAGACTGGGGCAGCCTTGACCCTTTGGTATAAATGCATTTCTCCTTTTCAGCATTTGTCGAGAATGTGACCTGTGCTGGTTGAAGCTGTGCCATGATTAACCCTTAAGAGGAAAGAAAACTGTGAAAGAGTAATTTCTTCTTTTTTGTAACTGTATTTTCTTGTACTGCATTTGTTGTACTTCGGCGTGTGTATTTCTAGATAAAATGTATAAAAAAGGTTTAACCTCAGGCGGATTCCTTCTCTGTCCTTTGATGTTCTCTTTGTCATTTTCTGACAAAACTGAGTCTTTGACTGGGTGCCAGGAGGGTAAGCAAACCACACAAAGTGTGGGTCCTTGGCAGCCTTATTCCTCACATATGAGGATCACTTCACATAAAATAAAGGAATTGCGGAAAAAAATTCTGTCATAAAATGTACGAAAAAGAATATAAATGCTTCCCAGACACATATAATATTGAGTGACGTTGACAGAAAAGTAGGTTTAAGGAATTTCCTAAACATATGGAGTGAAAAATACCTAAAGCGTTCAGAAATCCTTACATCACGAGCCGGTAAAAAAAGAACTGGTAATATGAAGCACACTGTCCGTTCGGTGTACACTGAGCGATGGAAGCTCCTGGCTCCTGAAAGGTGCAGTGTAGCTTTTTAACCTTATGCACTCCTTACCCGCATCCCAAACCATCATTTGTATTCAATAATACAAGGGTCTAGAGTTTCCTGTTAATACTGGGACATATTTTTTCAGGTAGGTGTTGCAGTGTGGTCTTTCTATTGTTTTAAAATGGCCATTCCGAAGAGAAAAGTTCAGTATTTTGGCAGTATGAAGTGCCCACTTCCAGTTTACATTGTATGTATGAAAAGAAGTGTTTCGCAGTCCCCGCACGCTGGTAGGAATATTCCATGTTTATGACTGTCAGTGAGGATCCTATGATGCAGAAGTCAAATTATCTTCTGCTTAGAAATTCCCAAATTCACGTGGCGGGGCAGAATCGAAACCATCAAGATGATGATTACGCCCTTAGTAAATTACCTAAACACAATGCTCCCTCTCTGACTGAGGATTTCCACCGTAAGTTAGACATCCTCATATCCAAATTTCTATGGCAAGGGTAAAAGGCTAGAATTGGTCTGAAAAAACTCGGATTAGATAAATCTCTTGGGGTGTCAACCTAGCAGACTTTAAACATTACCAAACAGTGTTCTTGGCTAAACAGGGTTAGTACTAGGCCTGGGCGATAATTTCGTTCCATTCGCGGAAATTGCGATAATTTGACATTTTCGCGTTCCGCGAAAAGCGCGAAAATGTCAAAATTTCCACATTCCGCAGCTTGGCGATAATTTGTTTCTTGCTCGCGCTGTAAAATAATACATTCTCGCGCGCGCACGATCGCCTTACCTGAATCCCTGCGTTCGCCGACAAGTTTTCTTGATCCGGTCACGTTCTTCATGGTAATATCTGTTTTGCCAAATAATCCCCTAAGGGGACGAACCTGAACAATGCTGTTGTATAATATTAGTAGATGCATACCGTCAATGTATAATCTGTATTATGGTATTCTTTTTCTTTTCTATATTTTCTGTGTTTAAAGTTTATTATATCATGTGATTAGGTTTAAGGTGGCCCTTACAACTCTTTGTGTACCCTCCCAAAGGGTGTGTCATAGGTTTAGGAACGCATTACATACAATGCCATGACACCACCTTAACCTCACGCATCATTGTATAATGTCCGTTTATTGATTTCATGTGAGTATTTTGTTTGTGTTTGATTTTAGTATGTGTATTATTGTTGATGAAAACAACTCCTAAAAAATTTTGGGAACACCAGAAATTCCCAAATTCTATTTCCCTAAACTGTTTACTTTAGTTCAAAAGGTGGTTATGGATTTCAGTTCCACTAAACTAGTGGTCAGATCTTTTTCACTGATGCCTCCAAAGTATGACATTTTCTACCAGATATCACACCGCCGCCTCTTTGTTGGCCCTTCGAAATGTAATAAAATCAATTATTATTTAGACAAGCTTTCCATGTGTATTGCACCTAATAGAATTGCTGTTTCGAAACGCTTTTGTTCCACTGATACTGTCAACAAAATTATCATATCCTTGGCTGTGCTATTTTTGATCATTGTAAGTTATTTATTTTTAACAATGTTTCTCTTTTCATTTTCTAACTCTTTCCCTGGATTATTATCCCAGCTGTATTGAAATGTTTAACGGGCAATTTCATTTATTTAGCCACATTTGTATATCACACCATCTTTAGGTCTTATAGATACAAAATGAATAAAACATCAAAGGTGCAGCTACAGTTGCAAGTACAGGAAAGCCCAAGCGCCTCACCTTCTCAAGGGCCTGCAGTTCCTTGGAGAGGGGGTGGTCGATCTTGAAGATGCCCAGCCCTGAGCGGATGCTGTTCTCCTCAGCCTTCATGGCGGCCAGCGTCTCTCGGATTGCGGCTAACTGCTCCAAGGCAGTATCGTAGGAGATGTTACTGGTGAACGGGCCTAGAGGGACAGGGATACAAAACAGCAGAAAGCAATGACTTTTCGGCACAAAGGGAGCCCACGCACAGGCAACCAGAAAGGATTCTGTGTCCACGAGGCGATGCATGGTCACCAGAAGACAACTTCAGGCAACTACAGCCTTCATTCACAGCAAAAGCGCGCCCCAGCTGATATCACATTATCACTGCGCTCTGCCCTAAAGCTCGACAACTAACTCGCAGCGCAGCAGGATAACTAATCAAGCCCACATGTTTCTACAGAGATGTGCAGGTGACAATCACAAGAGACTTTCTGTTCACTATTGCGAAAATCGACAGAGAATGGAAGAATGTGAGGCCACCCGATAATGCTGATTAGGGGCCGTGCCTCCGTTCTGTAAAAAGGGCTGTGTGCTGTGTTCATTGAAGCTGCATTTGACCCTTCATGGAATACTGTGCCAGGTGTTGGGGGGGGGGGGGGGGGAACAGTCGAACAAAGCTGCTGTAAGAGCCTGCAGTCCAAAGCTTTCTGCGAGTGACACGAGGGTTGGGGAGACGCCCCTCTGCAACCACTGACCCATGAGAAGAGCAGTCACTCCGAGTGAAATGCCTGGGATCCATGGATTTTTCCTGCAGATCTCATCATCGCTATGGGGCTGGTGACGCCAATTACTAGCTCTATCAGAGCACTTCTTATCAGGACATTAATCTATCATCTTTCTTCCAGTATTCCTTTTCCCGAACATCTTTCTTTCCCCGGTGTGCCTATTAACTCTTCAGTTTAATTATTATTTCACAATTTATGTTTAAAGAGAAATACGTTCTCTGTGGGTCGTCTATTTAAAGCCCACTAACATTAACTCTGGACGAGGGATTCTGTCTGTTTATACCAATACTTATCAGGACTACTGACGTCTATACTGACTTTGGGAATCAAGCAAAATTGCGAGGGACCGTTTTTGCGATAATTTGGCGCTCTTTAAATATTGGAGAGAAAGCTGCTTTCGCTATGCATATTATTCGCAAATTGGAATCCATTGACCCACACATACATGTCAACTGGACTTATAGTTAAATATCTGAGCCCTGACGAAGTTCCTTTGGAACGAAACGCGTTGGCTGATGACCAATTTTAACACTACAAGCGTAATAAAGTATTTTTGAATTGATTGGAAGCTTACTGACTATTTCCTGGTGCACCTTCCTTCTTTGTACAAATTAAAGCCCACTAACACCCTTCTTGGGTCAAGGAGTGCTGCATAAAATGGTAAATTAATAAATCAGCCTGCATGGTATATTATTTGTCCAAAATTCTTACTAAATCTGGGTTTTTTACAAATGGCACCATTGTATCACAGCGAGGACTGCGGATTGGACAATTTACCAAAGGGCACATTTTCTTCTTGTGATTCTGTATTCTGGCTCTACCTTTCTCATCTTCACTACGAGTTTGGAATGTTGGAGCTTTATACAAAGACATAGCCCACAATCACAGCCCTGGGTACTTAACGAAATAGCCTTTCGCGACCTACTAGTGCGAAATAACAAAGAGGTACTCAAGAGGTGTAGGAAAGTAGGATCTGCTTTCCTGGTTACCCCCAGTTTTTTCTGTTGTTATTCTGTTTCTATGACTAGTCTGAGTGGGATCCTGCAAATCAGGACCTTAGTCACTGTGCTTCCTCCCTAGATTGGACAGTGCTAAGTACTTAGGTACCTCCACAATTGGCTACTGGTGTACCCATGTAAGTCCCTAGTATATAGTACTAAGGTACCCAGGGCATAGGTACACCAGGGGTCCTGCATGGGCTGCAGCATGTATTATGCATAGCAGCCTCTGTAAGTTGGTGCTAGCACCCCTTATAATAGATATAAGTTTCCTTATATCTGAGGTCACTGCACTTAAAACCTCTAAGTCACCCCTTTCAATCCTGAAGACAGGGTGCTAGGTTATAAGTGTGAGGGTGCCTTGAATGAGCAGGACACCCCTACAAACCACTGAGTCGATTCTTCAGGCTTTGTAAGTGCAGTCAGGGCTCCAAAGGTTGGAGGTATGATTCCATGCTATGGGGGGCTCCTCCGGGAAGCCCCCAGTCCTCCCGGTAACAGCCTTCCATGGTCTGCCAGCAAGCTAGTGCTGCTGCTGACCCCAGACACAATTCTGTCCTCCTGCTGCTGAGCTGAGCTCAAGCAGGCGAAGGTAGAACAATAGGTTTCCCATCACAGGGAGGTGTGACCACCTCCCAGACAGGACTTAGTGTATAGAACTGGGGTGGAGGCACTTGCTAGCGCCGCCAGACTGCTTTGAAGGGCACGTTTGGTGCCCTCCTTGCACACTCCAGTTTGAGCCAGTTCAGGGAGCCCTGGGCTCCCACTCTAGCACGAAACTGGACAAAGGACATGGGAGTATCCTCCTCTCTGTCCAGCCCCTCCTCTGGGAGGGACCCAACCCTTTCCTTAGGGTACTTTAGGGCTTACCTGTGGGTGGTCTACAGATTTGTCGTGGGACAAGATTTAATCCCGAAACCACTTCAACTTCGACCGTATGGGCACCTTGGACTTCGCTAGACTTCACCTGGAACCGAGACTGCACCAAGGAAGACTCCTGCTGCTCCTGGTCTCACTGTTCTGCCAGTCTTCTGCGTCATCCGTGTCTGTGCTTTATTAAGGTTCCTCTCCAGGCCTGTGGGCATCAAGGATACTCAAAGTAATTTCCCTTGGAATGAAGGAGTCACTCCCCAGCATGTGCAGGCATCTCAACAAAGCTAACTGTTCTGCTGCTCCTGATGTTCCACGGACTACGAAAGGCTCACCAACACAAGTGGTGGTTCTGCAACTCCCTAGTGGCCTGACATGTCCTCTTAGCATGTTCCAGGCCAGTATCTCTCATCAGAACCGCTGAAACAGAACCCCTGTGCACCGCGCTGACTTGCCATTGCCAAGGCTTGTTGGCTCTGTACTCCATAGATCGTTGGGCTACAAGAAGCTGCAGCAACTCTTCCTGCCAAGATCTTCATCCTCACCGCTTCCTCTGCACTGTGGGCTTGCATCTTTGGTGAGCTGCTCGAGGTCCTCTTGTGACTCCTGTGATTTTAGCCTGTGGGTCCTCTTGAGGGTCTTCTTTGGCTTCAGTGGGATCCCCTGCTTGCTGGGGCCTGCTCCAACTGTCCTGCAATTGGTGAGTCCCTTGGACCTGGCTGGTCCCAACATTGCTTCTTTTTTGTTTACCACGTCTGTTGCTGCTGCCAAGGCTTGTTGGTGGCACTCCGGCCCCCTAGTTCTCGACTTCCGACATGGGACACCTTGTGAACAGCTCCTAGTCTTCCACAGTGTCACCTGGTCCTCACAGCTGCAGCGACAAGGTCATAGTCATCCCTCCCGTATCTTCCGTCATTTGTGGTCATTGATCTTCCGAGCCTCCTGGTCAACTCCAAGTGGCATAGACTCTGTCCCCTCTGCTTGCAGCTACTTTTCTTTAAGAATCCATCCTTGGATTCCATCGGACTCTTCCACCTTCCTCACCAGGGGCATCTTGTAAGAAAGTGGCTCTGTATATACTGTTCCCAAAAAGGTACAGTGTGCACAGAGTTTTCAGTCCCCAGAGGTTTGGCAGAGGCTAAAGTTAGATATAACCTTACTGTCTAAAGTGGTAGCTTGGTCGAGCAGTAAGGCAGTATCAGAGGACAGTGTAAAGCATTTGTTGTACACACTCAGTCAGCAAATGGTCTCACACACTCAAGAACTGAACTCTAGGCCAATGGTTTTTGTATAAACATATATAGTTGTTTTATTTTAGAACCAACAATAGGTATCAAAATATACTTTCTCAGAATTAGATGCTTTAGGTAAATACTTTTCAATAGGCAATAGACTTTTGAATATTACAGTTACAGTGGTTGCAATAGGCAACACAATTGCAAACACAATAATACATTGAGCTCAATGGGAATTTCTAGTTAAATGCAATTAGTTACTTTAAGGATTACTTTTCTAACCACAGGACTGGATCCTGGATTCAGTCCTGGGACATTTCCTGTAAACAATTGAGTAAAAGCGTTTTGGTTGCAGTCGCGATGTTTAAGCAATATTTTTGTATTTTAAAAGTTGACACTTAGAAACTTTTTCACATAGAATCACCAATGTTATCCTATGGGAGGAAATTCACTTAGCAGGTAAGTGGGGTTATGGTTACTTTTTCTAACTCAGTGGTGGATCCTGGATCCAGCACTGGTGCATCACCTGCAAACAGTTGAAAGAATGTGTTTTGGTTATACAGGCAATTTTTAACGAATATTTGTAAGTTTATAAAATCGACACTTGGAAACTTTTTCAGCAAAAAACAGTCAATGTTATCCTATGGAAGGAAATTCAAATCACAGGTAAAGTATGTTCTCGTTACTTTTGTAATCCAGTGCTGGGCTCCTAGGTTCAACACTAGGACATCTATCTAAAACAGGTAAGCTATTAAGTTTTCACAGTTGGTGCGATTTTTAAAGAATGTTTGTAGTTTGCAAAAATCGACTCTTAGAAGAAATTTCACAGAAAAATAGTCAATAGTTTCCTATGGAAGAAAATTGGGTTAGCAGTAAGTATGGTTGTAATTACTTTTCAGGGTCAGTGCTGGGCTCCAAGATCCAGCACTGGGATCTCTCCTAATAGCAGGTGAGTACATTCGTTTTCGTAATTAGGCTGATATTAGAGGAATATTTTAAAGTTTCAAAACACGACACTTGAAAGAATTTCCAAGTGAAACCAGTCAATGCTACCCTATGGAAGAAAAGAGAGTTATCGGCTTTTGGTTAAGTACTCGACTGGCAGAGTTTAGGTTCTGGGCATAGACTCAGGGGTAACCCAGGGTCAGGTAAGTACAGTTGTTACACCCTCAGCGGCACAGGGCTAGCCGGGTGCAGAGTGAGTTAGGCCCAATGTTATCCTATGGGAGGCAGGGGGCCTTTGGTTGGTGGCTGCTGGCTAGCAGGCCACGCGGCTGTGGGAGCTGGGCTCCTGGTCAGTTGCTCAGGGTAAATGTGGAAGTAGATTAGAGTAGAAGTTGCACTGCCAGGGGCACTCGGGCGGCTTGGTGCAGGGTACTTTTGAGCCGTCGGGTGCTCAATGGATTGCAATGGAGAAGCTCAAGAACGAACAAAGGCTGCAAGCTCGGGGATGAAGATTCTTCAGGTGCGACCACCACTTCGAGAGGTAAGTTGGAGGATAGGAAGGAATCCAGGAGTTGGGCACAGGGGGCCGCAGGGCGCCAGGTGCAGGGGTGCCTTTTGGTGTTGGGAAATCTTACCCTCTGCTGGTCGCAGTTGGAGGGGTCCCTGGTTCTGAGGCTGCAGGCGTCATCAGGAGCGTCGAGATCGGTCCTTGGGTGCTGGATTTGGGGTCACAGTCGCCGGGGGAACGTCCTCGTGGTCTTTGTTCACTCCGGCACAGGCCAGGCTTGGCGGGTGCAGAGTGTGCAGGGTTCGCGGTTCCTGGCTGATGCCAGGGGTCAGTTACTTGCTTTGAGCAGTACCACTGCTCGTGGGAGTCCCAGGTAGTTAGAGTCACAAGGCAGTCAGGTCCTCCGGGGTTTCTGAGGTTGCTGACCACTGGAGATGCCGGGGTTTAGCAGGAGCAGGTTCGAGGGTCGACAGGCCGGTAGGGCTGGGGCCAAATCAGTTGGTGTCTTCCTCTTGTTAGCAGCTGCATGGCAGGTCTTCTTGTTTCTTGATCTTCTTGCTTGTTTCGGAATCTGGATCTGAGGAAGGAAGGTTCAGGGTGCCCCTAAATACTACATTTAGGGGCGTTACGGGTAGGTAAAGGACAGGGACCAATGGGTCCCCTCCCTGGGGTGGGTACACCCCCTATCCTGCTACTCTCCTGTGGGAGGGGGGCAGTAGCCTAGTCCTGATTGGGCAGGGCTTCCCATCTTCAAGATGGCGACAGCCCGGAGATGTGCTTCACCTCGCCTCCCCCACCTGAGGGGTGGGGTTGGCAGAGGCTGGCACACCCCCTTTCCTACCTTGGGGTTTCCGGCCAGTCTTCCCACCAGAGTGGGGGTCAGAACAGATAGGGGCCAGTTGCTGAGTACAGCAAGTGGCCTGGAGATGCTCACAAAGGTGGCATGCCTTTGAAGCTTCCCCTGCCCATCCTGGGGGAGGAGACCTAGCACCTCGCCCAGGATGTGCATTGTTGCAGGCCCAGGAGAGCGCATGGCTCTCTACCCAGGGGTCCAGCAACATGTCTGCTGTGTGGCAGCCTAGGCAGCCCCTCAGACAAGACATGGATTGCAGGTTAGGTTCAGGGGGCATCTCTAAGATGCCCTCTGTCGTGCATTGTACATTAAATCCCACACTGGCATCAGTGTTGCCATCATGGTGCTGTGGAGTTCGTGTTGACGATCTCCCAGCACCATATACTCTTAGATGGCAGCACTGCACTTACAGTGCCCAGGAATGGACCTGGGTACTGTAGGGGCACAGGGCTCATGCACCTGTACCCACACCACTGGCATAGGGCACCCAGCTAGAGGGGTGGCTGATGTATGCCGGGGCACTGTGTGTTGTGGGCATGGCACACAGGGATGTGTGCCATGTCGACTCTCTGTTTTGTTCTGCACCCAGACACTCAGCCTGCAAGGGCAGTGTGTGTGTGTCAGGGTACAGGGCCTCTAAGGGTGACACAATAAGTGTTGCAACCCTTAGGGGCCTTCTCTGGTCACAAGGCCCTGGGTACCTAGTGTACAATTTACCAGGGGCTGACATGTGGCCAAAGATGCCAATTGGGTTTAGGCTTCAACACAGTTTTAGGGAAGGAACATAGGCCCTGGGTACCTGATTGGCTGGAGCCCAGGGCACACTCAGTCAAAGTACATCAGCAATTCAGCAAAAATTTGGGGCATACCATGCAAGAAAGATGGCACTTTCTCACACATCTTTCCTGAAGTCCTCCATTGTAGTCTACGGCGGTTTCCGGCGTCACTTTGCACATATGCACCCGGCTTCCCTGATGTAGGTATCCTGGTTCTTGGGGTATCCACGGGTGGGGTGACTCTCCAACCTTTTGTCTTCCACAGGGTTTCTTCATGGTCCACTGGGAAGTGTCCTTCCTCTTGAAAACGGCAACCATGACTTTCCCACTGACTTGCATTGAGTACACAGTTATGTTTCCACTCTGCACACAGCCTCCGTGGGAGTCCTGGGTACTTACCTCGGGTGGTTCCTTGTGTCCCCAGCTCTTATGAGTCGTCTGGTCCAAGTTCTGACTTTGATCACAGTTTGCATTCCACTTCTTTAGTATATGGTTTGGTCTTCCCCTGGAGACCACTGTGTATTAGTGCTTACTTACCTGGTTACAATTCAAGTATTGTATGTATTGTGTTGATATCTACGGGTAGGAGATATATCAATGTGTTAATGAGTGTGTATAATAAATATACCTATTTTTATAACTACAGTTTGTGGTTCTTTTTAGTTTAACCTACACTATATAATTTGATCTGTTAAAACAAGCTGCTTAACACTGCTTTTGGGCAAAGCCTGATTTCCACAGCTACCACTTTGAGAGCTTTCTAATGATTGTCTAAAACCACTAAAATCCCCAAATGCATTGCCTGGATTAGTGCAAGGTGCTTCACTTAAATAAGTGTGCACCATATACTAAGCCAGCCTCCTACAAGAGTTATTTTGAAAAAAACAACAATGGAGAGGACACGCCAGCTACAATTTGCGATGCGGCTAAGATGGTGATCAGAGGCAAGCTGATTTCTCACTCTGCCACCTTTGAGCAACTGGCCAAACAAAAGGAGGAGGACCTAGAAACATAGTTCACTCAGTTTGAACAGCAATATAATCAAGGGAGTACACAACTCACAATCCGTGAGCTCGAGAAAATCAAAGGCACGCCAGATAAATTGGCAATGAAAGATGCAGCTTGAAAGAGGATATATATATCAAGCAAAAATAAGAGAAAAACGACAAAGCCAATAGATTATTGGCCTACAAATTGAAGCAAATTTAAACCCATAATCATATCAGAGGGATAAAATATGGTACTAAGTACACTACTTCAACTGGCATCCTAGAAGGTCTTACAGCTTTCTATACAGCCCTCTATGCTTGAGAGCAGTTAGATTCTCTACAACAAGATGAATATTTCTACTACTAGCTCCCCATTGAACCAGAGGGCAGATTTTGAAGAACTTGGAGAGAATAACGATAGAAGAGGTGAACAGATGATTAAAAATATGCCCAGTAATAAGGCCCCGTGGTTGGATGGCGTTCCAGCCCCCTTTTACAAAGAATTTAGCAACTATTGTAGTAAACCCACAGTGCAAGTTATTCAACTACTTCTCACGATCAGTGACCTCTTTCTGTTGCTCCAAGCCGATAAGGATCCTTTAAGCAGTTGATCATACTGCCCTATAATGCTGTTCAACTGTGATGTGACATATGTGTCCATCCATGCTCAACATCTACAATGAATATAGCTCAGATTCATTGGAATATAGCAGTCTGGCTTCATTAAAGATCGCCAGACAGGGGACGATACAGGGCCGGCCTAATATTTCATAGAAGTTGCTGAAAGCACTCGCCAGCCCTCGGACATTCTCTCACTCGACACAAAGAAGGCCTTTGACAAGGTTGATTGTCCTTTTCTGCTTTAGCTTCTTGATAAAAACGCTATTGAAGGATATATGAAGACATACATGCAGGCCCTATACTGTGGCCCTCTATTATAATAGAAGTAAATGGAAAATTCTCTTCATCAGTTCCCTTCCCTGGGGCACTAGGCAGGGTTGCCTCTTGTTCCAATTAATATTTATACTCTTCATGAAGTCTCATGTACAGAGGATCCTGCAGATGCCCTGAGATCAAGGGGATAAAGGTGAGTGCGGTTGAACACATCGTTGCTCACTTCGCAGTCAACATTGTCTACAGTCAACATTTGGGACCCTCAACATTCTCCTGGAGCTCTCCAACTCTAACGTGACTGGTTCTCAGAGATTTCTAGGTTCAAGATTATTTATTCCAAATCCCAGGACATGGGGTAGCGGATGATCTTCAACACAGTGGTGAGTGAGGACGGCAAGTTTCGAGTGGACGGTAACTGTTAACCGATACTTAGGACTATTCCTGCCAGCAAAATCTAAAGATCTATATGCTTGCAAAAGCCCCCTTCTTCTCTGAATCTAAAGCACATCCTTGAGAAAATTGTGCAATTTGTTTGGCAAAACAAAGTCTTGTGTAGCGCAGACTACATTGTTCCATCTAGTGATTGAGGGAGGCCTGCCTTTTCCTGAGGTAGTGTTCTATGTTCAGGCAACGTAGCTTTGCCCTGGACTTGAATTATAATCAGAGAGACAAACCCTCAGTTCGAGTGGAACAACACTACTCTTGCATCCCACTACCTTACATACTATGACTCCCTCGTAAAACTCACACACAAGCTCATACTCAGCTCCTCACCGATCATGTTCATAACAAACTATCCACTTCTCTTCTCTAATCTCACCAGTGGAATACCGTTCTCTGTGCTGTGGGGTGTCCATATCATCATAGTTCAATGACTGTGCAGGTCAGTTGTGCTGGGTTGCGCCACCAGGAGGTGAGCAGTGTGCAGTTTTCAGGATAAGACCTATATCTGGGCTGCGTAGCTCACCCTGGTGTAGAGCAATATGCTGTGTGGCGACCCATGCCGTGCTCCCTGTGATGTGTTTCGTCCTCATCTGATGAGCCGTAAGTGCATTGTTCCTAGAGTTTTGAAGCGGCTTCTGAGTGGTGCAGGGGAGAGCAGGCTATTCAGTGCATGGTACATTTACAGTAGGCAATAGCGGTAATTGTATTGCTTTCTATTGGTATTTCTAGTGGTGTGACTTAGCCCTTGCAAAATCGAAAGCCCTTCCTTAATATGCTGTCTATAATAACCCCACCAGAAAGAGAATAACCATTTGTGATGCAATAGGTCTCGCATTACTGAAAGTTTGAGCTATTGGCGTTGCATATAATAATATTTATTAATAATTGTTTTTGTTAACATATATCCTAGCAATAGCATAAGTAAGTGTGCAGTACCTTATATGGTTAATAGGAGTCCCTTTACAACTCCACAGGGACACCTAGTAACAGCCTGTGCTAGGGCACCCTTTTCTTGCTGGGTGGAGTTTTTAAAAAACGTATTTATGCAACTGCTGGGATAATGCAAGACCTATTGCATTGCAAATGCTTGTTATCCTTGCTTCTCGCCAATGAGCCAATCAACTTGAACACTTTTTCTGAGATCACTTTTTGGAACTTTGCAGGCAAATTACAGCAAGATTGTACTAAACGTTTTGTCTTCTGCTGGCGTTTCCTGAGAGGCTCAGTTTCCTTGCTTGTCAACACGGAGGATGATGACAGCTGACCAGCAGTCTTTCTCTTCAGTGTCATGTCAGAGGGCCTTAGAATCGATGTGGAACTCTTTACCTAGACATCTCTGAGGTGAGTTTGAAGGTTAACACCTGCTTGTCTGAGGCGGAAAATCCAGTCTTTTCTTCCAGGACACCCAACACAGGCTTCTCAGTCTATCTTTAAGAGTCTTGGTTGAAAAAGCCTTACAAATGTCCCTTTTCTTGAGATCATAACCAGTGTGCAGACAATAATGGCATTTGGTGTGAGGATACTCTATATAGATCTGCCTCTTAACATAGGTCTTACAAGTATTGAGGAGAGACTTTTTCTCAGAAAACTCTGACACCAGAAATGTCCACAAAATAAGACAGTATACTGTTCTTCAGTTGTAAAGCTGATCAAGAAAAAGTTTAAGTAATAAGAAAAAAAAATCCCTTAGAAAGGTCAAATGGTGAGAGATCACAAGCAACATTGCGGTCGCGCACTAGACGGCTGTGGTCACCCCGGTGAAGGGGAGCGTGTAGCACCTCACAACATGCGGTGGACTTAGTGGTAAAGGAAAGGACAGTCCTACCTGCCCGGGGGCTTCGGAGGTTGTATGTCGCCATATTCTTTGCAACGGGTCCCTGCTGACGGTGGAAACTCCGCTGCACTATCCGGGTCTTGATCATTTTTTGTCGATGCTGAGGAAGTCGCTCTTGACCTTCTGATCAACGTGCACTGCGATCCCCGCTGGGCGCTTGCAGCGCAGGAGCTCCAGCGGAGCAAAACAGCTCTTTCCTGGGACCCGAGGGGAAGAGTCAGCACAAGTCCAGAGAGGCACGCTGGATAGGTAAGCCAATGAGCTGGGGAGGTCTTGGGCGAGAATGAGGTGGTGATTAGCATTAGTTCTCAGCTTGCTTGGGAAACAAGGTAGGGGAAAAGACTGAGGAGAAGGGAGGAATTTGAGGCAACTATAAAGCAAAAGTGCCAGGAACAACAACGACATCAGCACCAGTCCCCTAGATCTATTGATCGGAGTAGGTACAGACCAGATGGTAAATCAAGGTATGTGCTACACACTCATAGTGTCAGAAGTTATGGGGTAACTCTAGACGTAAACCCCTTGGTGGTATTCCCTGAAAATACTGCTAAACATCATTGCAGTATTGCTAGAGAGGATTGGGGGGGCCAAAATCAAAGTTTGGAAAATCCTCTTAACAGACTACTAAGACACCAGGCGTAACAGCCCAAAATCAAAACATAGAAGGAACGGATAGAAATGATATAGATGCTTCTATCACAGTAGTAGGGTTGGGTAAGAATGGAGGCACTCAGATATCTGCGCAGATCTCTACTAGGAATGGGTTGGAGGTGCTAGCCCCTTTAGAAAGCCCAGAGAAAGTGGATGAGGTACAGCTGGGGCTTCAGCTGGATAACGTCGCCACTCAGGAGTCTTCTGGTGGGATTGGCAGACAAGATGGGCTGATATGAAGTTCTTCGTTGTGGTATTACTACGGACACAGTTTTCTATTACAGGCCAGACATTAACCTAGAACTTGAGATTCAAAGAGTACACAGGGAATTATTTAAAAGGAACCTGAAATGCAAGAAACTTAGTAAGATCCTGGTGAACATCCTTAATTATACGGCGAAGGAGAGCATCTTGGGAATAGCTTTGAAAGGCAGATATGCACTGCTTTACTATTAAGTCAGATGTCTGTAAGGTCATTGATCTGTGGCTATGGGAGCTTAGTATGAGGCTGGAAGAGATCCATAAATTGGGGGCTGAAGCACAGTTGAAGTTCTGGGCAATGTTGTGGATCATGTGGAATAAACAGATGTATAACGATCATACTCTTTAAGAGGTGGATTATCTGATCGATACAATCAGGAAGCATAAGAACCCGGGAGGCTCCAGTACAGGGCGGTGGAGATCGATCGGGGAGCCTGGGGATGCACCTGGTGTGTATGTGTGTGTATCCTCTTCCCGGGGAAGCCCAATGGCATTCAAAATGCCAAATAGTAGAGGGAGGGTTCCTCAAGGGTGGGGTTGGGTAAGGGCACCGGGTGGGGGCAGTGGCCTCATCAAAATCACCACGTTTCTCTCTTAATCGCTCTTATACATATGTGAGGTTTCTCCTAAAGGATAATGGGGGTAGGTAAGGAGATATGTTTTTCAACCTGGAATGTTAATAGTCTTAGATCAAATGGAAGGCAGAGATTGGTATTCCGATATCTTGAAGAAAGTAGGGCCCATGTAACGATCTTGCAGGAGACCAACTTAACAGCAATAGAGAGTATTGCATTTTATTCAAAGTGTAGGTGGATTGAGTTATGCAGTTACAGATCAGGTAGAACTTTGTAAGGGCGTAGTAATCCTTTTGAGGAAAGGAGCAGGAGTTGAGATGCTATCATCTAAAATGGATAGTTCGGGTAGATGGGGTTTGGGAGGGTATAAGAAGCTCTAATTATGAATTTGTTTGTGGGGGGTTTTATGGCCCAAATGTTGATGGCCCCTCCTATCTCGAGACCCTGGAGTGGAGTTTGTTGGAGGATGCATTACTGATAGTCTTAGGGGGAGACTTTAATACTCTGCTTGAGCCTATCCTAGATCGATCTACTAGGAGAGACTGTAACACTACAGCTAACACTAGGCAGGCACTAATGAGTATGTTCCAAGATATAGGGTTGGTGGATGTGTGGCGCCACCAAATGGGCCAGACAAGGGGCTATAGATTTCATAGTAAGAAATGTGGCCATTTTTCTAGGCCTGACTATTTCTTTGTGGATACAGTCATAGCAGATAAGGTCAAAATAATTAATTATCAGCCAGGGCATATCTGTGATCGTTCAGCTGTAAGGTATAGTTTCTTACCTGTAATTCTAGTTCTCTCGTAGGGGTATTTCCATGATAGTAATAATTGATAAATAGTCCCGCCCATGTGCGGGGACCCCGGAGCACTTTATCCAAAATATGTTCGTAAGTGATGAAGTTCGCCTTTCTTCAGGAAGGTCTTGAAAAGTCACTTAAGAAAGTCATAATGCAGCCTAAGGGTGGGCTACAGTGGTCAGATGTCTTCATCTTGGAATGGCAAAAGAAGAGACTGTGATTGCATATGCTCTCAGAATACATCTTTTTTGTAATGGCTCAGAAAAAGAACCTTCACAAACCATTTTGCTATGAACAGACAGATATAAAGAAGTGCCTGGCCCTTTAGCCCATAGGCTGCCATTATACGTTCTTATATGAAAAGGACCAAAAGCCAGCTCCAACCAATCAGCTATCGGCACCCTCTAGAAAACTCCCAACAGAAGCAGTTCTCCTCAGATTTTCCAAGCACAAGTGGGAAGTAAATACCACCAAAATCACTGAGAACTGGTTCCACTGGGAGAAGGGTGGGTGCATGAGAGTCTATGAAAGATACCAATACTGGATAACTGTAGTTACAGGTAAGTAACTTGTTTTCTTATCCAGTATTGGGGTATCTTTCATAGATTCACATGCCTGAATCAGAATAGCAAGCAGTACCCCAATTGTACTTTCGTTCGCGGATGGAGGGAGACATGTAATCTAAGAAAAAAAACTCCCAATCTACATCCATAATCTTGAAACATTGCAATGACAAAGCACAAACGCAATAATCATACAGTGGATATCAGCATGAGCAATGCATAAAATTTAGAAACATAGGAGCATAAACATTGTAAGCATTGTAACAGTAAAGAAAGCTAACAATGAACAATCATTAAGGAAATGTAAAGAATCTGACCTTAGTGAAAGGGTTGACACAACACAGTTTGTCCACCCGCTGCATCCTCCTTCTGTGAAGATTGGAGGCAGTAGTGTCTTGTAAACGTGTGGACATTTGTCCATGACGCAGCACGGTATATCTTGTCCAATGTCACTCCATCAAACAAAGCTGTAGATGCAGCAACAGTTCTAGTGGAATGAGCTTTAGCCTTCACTTTCAGAAGTTTGTTGGCTTTCTCGTGGCAGAATTGAATGGCAGATGCGACCCATCTGGCTTTTGTGGCTTTTGTTACAGCTGTTCCCTGTTTCCCTTGACCGTATGCCACTAACAGTTGATCCATTTTTCTAATATCCTTTGCCCTTTGAAGATAGAACTTCAAACACCTCTTTACATCCAATGAATGTAGGGTTCTTTCAGCTGGACTGGAAGGATTCGGGAAGAAAGTTTGTAACATTACTGGCTCATTCAAGTGAAATTGCGCAGGTACTTTCGGAATGAACCTAGGATTTGTCCATAGAATTACATAGTCCTGAGAAAAACGTAAGAACGGTTCTTTGATAGTAAAAGCCTCAATCTCACTAACCCTCCTGGCAGAAGTAAGGGCCAGTAAGAGTGCAACCTTCCATGTGAGGTATTTGAATTCTGCCATATGGATTGGTTCAAATGGTCTTCTCATCAGTTGAGCTAAAACCAAACTGAGTTCCCATTCCGGAGGAGGTGAACGCACAGGAGGGAAAGTGCGAAAAAGTCCACTCAAACTGTTTTACAAGAGACGATGAACATAAAGAAGGAAGCTGCGGGGATTTCCTGTATCTGGAAAGAGCAGCCAGGTGAACTTTGACTGACGAGAAAGTGAGTCCAGACTTGACCAGTGAGAGTAAATAGGGTAAAATCTGTTCAGCAGGGGCTTGAACTGGATGAACCTTATTGATTTCACACCAACAACAAAATATTTTCCATTTTAAACGATACGTTTTGACATTGCTCTCAGCACGGGATTTAAACAGTACATCTCTACATTCCTGTGAGATATTGAGATCTTTGAACTCTAGGAATTCAGGAGTCATGCGTGCAAGTGCAGGGATTGTGGATCCGATGGACTATCTGACCCTTGTTCCGTGATAACATGGTTGTTGTTGGATGAAGGCGAATGGGTCTGTCCTGTGACAACAGAAGAAGCTCCTGGAACCAACACTGTCTTGTCCAACGGGGTGCAATCAGAATCAGGTGGCAGCCCTCCAGTTTCAACTTCTTGAGCACCTTGGGGATTAATGGAATGGGGGGAAAAGCGTAGGCATAGATCCCGGACCATCTCATTGAAAGGGCATTCGCCCTTGACCCTGGCTGAAGGAACCTGCTGGCGTAATATTGGAATTTCTTGTTCTCCTGAGACACAAACAGATCCAGAGTTGGCTTGCCCCATGCCTGAAAGATCTTGTTCACCTGAGTTTGTTCTAACTCCCACTTGTGGCAGCTGGATTGAGACCTGCTTAATGAATCTGCCAGGGTATTGTGCAGATCCTTGACATGCTCGGCCTTCAAGGATATACCTTGGAGTGTTGTCCATTCCCACAATTCTTGCGCTTCCTGGGAGAGAGTCACGGACTGTGATCCTCCTTGTTTATTTACGTAGTACATGCTGGTCGTATTGTCGATATGGACCAGCCCTGAGGAACCTGCTGTCCTTGGAAGGAAAGCCCGAAGAGAAAAAAATATGGGCCGAAGCTCCGAACTGTTGATGTTTTGCTGTTCTGTATCTGAGACCACTTTCCCTGGATTTGCAAATCCTGCAGATGACCTCCCCATCCTTCCATGGAAGCGTCTGTTGTCAATACGAAGTCCGGGATGTTTTGCAGAAAGGTGAGACCTTGGGCAAGATTTGTCATTTTGGACAACCAGCGGAGTGCGTCTATCGTCCGTGTAGTTATTTGAATAACATCCTTGAAAGAGCCCAATGCTTGAAGCCATTGTTTCTGTAACTCCTCTTGAAGAGGTCTCATCTTGAGTCGCGCTAAAGGGATCAAGTTGATCGCTGAAGAGCACATCCCCAGGAGCGATTTGAATGTTCGGACAGAAACGGACTTTATTTTTTTAAATGGTTGTCGCAAGTTTTTTGAGGCGCATTTGACTGTCTTGAGACAAGAATGCTTTGCAATGGACAGTGTCCAGATATGCGCCTAGGAATAAGATTTTTTGAATTGGCTGCAAATTCGATTTGCCCTTGTTCAAAGTGAGCCCCAGCGAATTGAACAGATGGAGACAAGTTGTTGTGGCAAAATTGGCTTCCTGCTCCGACTGAGCTTTGAGCAGCCAATCTTCGAGGTATGGGAAAACTTGGATCCCCGGGATCGTAGAGTCGCTGCTACTGCTGCTAAGCACTTGGTGAAAATCTGTGGTCCTGATTTTAGGCCAAACGGGAGCACCTTGAATTGATAGTGGGTGCCAGCCACTGTGAATCACAGATATTTTTGATGTTTTGGATGGATAGGGATATGAAAGTATGCGTCTTCCATGTTCAGAGAAGTCATTAAATTCCCTTCCTTTAAACATCCCAGAATATCGGTAAGTGTTACCTTCCGAAATGTTTGCTTTTTGAGAAACTTGTTGAGTTTGCGGGGATCCGGAATCAGTCACCATTCTCCTGACTTCTTTTTAATTAGGAAGAGACAAGAATAGAAAGCTGTTCCTTTCTGTTTTGATGGAACTTCTTCTATCGCTTCCTTGAGAAGCATGATCAAGACTTCTTTGCGCAATAAGTGTAGACGGGGGGGGGACCCCTGGGTGGAGTAGTAGGTGGTTTCTGGACAAATTCCAGTGTGTGACCTTTGGTGACTAGGTCCAGTACCCAGCTGTCTGAAGTGATATTGTGCCACCGCTGTGCATAAGCAGAAATTTTCGCACCCACGGGTAGGAAGGTAGAATTGACTGGCACCCTGCGAAGCTCATTGCTTCCTCGGATAATCACGGCCTTGTTGCTGTGTCTGCTTCAGGCCACCCTGGCGAGAGAAACCAGCTGTCGATGACGGACGGTAAGACGATTGGTTGTATGACTGGCGATATTGAGGTTGGTATTGACGATACTGTTGACTCGACTGATAGCCGACCCGGTATGTAGTGAAACCTAGCCCTCTGGCTCTTCTGAAGGGAATACGCCTTTATTGTAGAGCACTTAAAGATTTTGCGGTGTCTGTATCATTCTTGATCGCCAGAAGAGCATCATCAATATGTTTCCCGAACAGTTAATCCCCATCATAAGCCATGTCCAGGATCTTCTTCTGAACTTCTGGTCTAAAAGTAGTCGCTTTAAGCCAACCCTGGCGTCGCAAAACTGCTGCCCCAGCTAATTGCCGAAAGCCCGTGTTGGCGATGTCCAGTGCACAGTCAATGGTTTTGGAAGCAGCTCGCTCACCCACTAATAAAATCTTCCGGGCCTCCTCTCTTTGATCCTCTGGGATAAGATCTATTAATCCAGCTATATATAACCACATTTGGCGATCATAACGGCCAATGATCGCCAAGGCATTAGCAGCCCTAATTGATGCTGTAGCCATGGAAGAGAATTTCTTTCCCAAAAGGTCCATACAACGTCCCTCTTTGTCCGGAGGAGTGGTAATGGGTGTTGCAGGGCTTTTTGAACGCTGCTGTGCAGCCTGAGATATGACCGAATCTGGCCTCGAGTGACCTATGAGACAAGATGGACTGTTTTCTGGAGCGTCGTATTTTTTCTCTATACGAGGTAGCACTGCCGTTATGGATGCTGGCGTTTTCATGATTTTCACGCCCTCTTTCCAGATATAATCAATGATTGGGATAGAACGTATGATCTTTCTAGTGTCCTACTTGAAGTCATGTAAGAAACAGTCTGTTTGTTTGACCGTAATACGGAGCTGGAACCTAGTGGCAGCTCTCTGCATCAAATTATGAAATCCTCCGATGTCCTCAAGGGGAGAATCAGAGGGTAAATGCGGAGGCGGAGATGGTGTTTCAATGATATAATCGTCCCAGGGATCTGGAACATTTGCCTGGTTAGGTATTTCGCCTTCCTCAACTTATTCATCCGAGGAGGAAGTGTCTTTGTGTCAAATGTCAGGTGGACCTTGTGCAGGAGCCGGAATACTAGGTAGAGTAGGCTCTGGTACTGGAACAGGAACCTATACCTGCAGAAGTGGGCTCTCTGTAGGAATTTATTGTGGAGGAAATCTCTGACGATAATCTGCCAACATAGCCTGTAGGTCTTGAATAAGCACTGGAGGAAAATGAGCCATTTCCCTCTGACGTGATTTCTACCTGTGATGGAACTGGTATGTATGACGTGGAGCCATATATTGCTCATGGTAGTAATGCTCCTCTTGGTAATTATCGTCCTCGTCAGGGTCTTTGCACTTAACGTTGAGCTCAGATGGACTATAAGTCACTTTGTATGGATCCTCCTTCTCTTCCTCATCATAATCCTCGTCCTCCATGAATCCCTCTAACAGATGGGATGGTGGTAGAGGAGACATTTTACTATAATCCTGAAAAGGCCTCTGAATTGTCTTTATTTGATAAACTCTCATCGACTGGGGCGTCGACGGTGCGGAAATATGAATGGTAGGAAGGTCTCTCGTCGACAGTCCTGTAGTTGACGGTGGTAGGATCACAGGCACATTCATAGACAATGTCGTTGGCGGTGTTGTCGTCGATGTCTCTCTCATCGACGGTGTCGGCGGCGGCGGCGTACCTGGAATCTTATAGGAGATGTAATAGCTGTAGTCGAAATAGTCGCGTCGATGACGTAACACATACCGTTGACGATGTAGTAAAAGTCGTCGACACAGATTTTTTGTGCTTTTTACTCACAGATTCTGAAGAAAATGATCATGGACGCTATGTGAGTGGAGTGGAAGGTGGAAATGAAGCTGGCTCAGAGGAGTATTTAGAACTCCTCTCTTTGTGAAGAGATTTTTCCTGGGAAGTTTTCAGATGTTTTCTTCCCTCACCTGAGGAGCCTTCTTGAGACCTAGCCGTCTTGCTAGATGTGGAAGCTCGGTTCTCTTCCTCAGCCGAAGAAGGACGTTCTTTAGACTTGAGCCATAAAAGTAATCTTGCCTCTCTGTCCCTCAGAGTCTTGCTGGGAAAGGTACAGCAGATTTTACAGTCCTTAGCCTCATGTTTGGGGTAGAGGCAATATAGACAATCTTTATGAAGATCATCAACATGGACCCTTTTATTCCCACAGGTCCTGCAGGAGTGGAAGAGGCCCTTCTTGTCAGACATACTTGCTTGAAGAGCTGAAGAGAAGAAAACTGAGTAGCACTCAGGAAGAATCCCTTCCACTCGACGTGCGGTGAAAATCTGAGAACTGCTTCTGTTGGGAGTGTTCTAGAGGGTGCCGATAGCTGATTGGTTGGAGCTGACTTTTGGTCCTTTTCATATAAGGACGTAGATAGGCTACTAAGATATAGCTTGTTTATCCTATTTTGGCCTATTCATTACTTATGGCACTACTTTTGTATTTTACCGTGGGACTCCCATCTCGGTAACGGGGAATGATTCAGGCATGTGAATCTATGAAAGATACCCCAATACTGGATAACTATGGTTTTCCAGTGTTCTGCTTACCGGCAGAACCCTAGGTAGACAGTTAATCATGCCCTTCTCCTTGATGTTGAAGTAATCTCGACCCTGGAAAAGGCTAAGAAGGATTTATTTGCTGACAACATGGGGTCAGCCTCCCTCACAATAGTGTGGGATACATTGAAAGCTTTCACAAGAGGATTTTTGCAAAATGTGGGGTATGCCATGAATAGGGCAGAGAGCGGAATGTATTGTGCTAGAGCAGGAAATTGTGGCATTGGAGGCTGCCCTGCAGGCGCAAAGTATCCCCCAGGGCAGGGATATAGCGAGAAAGAGGCTGGAGGATTCCCAGCTAAAGTTCAAGCTCCAGTTGGAAAAGAAATACAGGGATAGGTGGCACGCCAAGAGTATGAAGATCGTTGAGTATGGGGTGACATTAGGAGCACTTCTAGCTTGGAAATCTATATCAGAGCGGTTATGGAATAATATCAAGAAGTTAATCATCAACTTGCAGAATGATATCTCTGAAAATGCAGGGAAGATGCAAGATCATCTGGTTTCCCTTTTTTCAGCGTTATATACAGAGGAGATTACTCCAGACCTGGAAGACCTTTGATAAGGCTGATCTCAAATTCATCTCTTGGAAGACTTTATTGCTTTTAGCTCTTACTTCTGCTCGACGAGTCAGCGACATACAGGCTTTTACTATTACTAGAATTGTACATTGCAATCTATAAGTCAATTGTGATCAATATATATATATATTACCTACTGGCGGTCGCCAGTAGGTAGTTATAGTTAGGACTTATTTTCCATAGGAAATCCGCAACATTCTATTCCCTATAACTTTGGCGCCGGTTGACGAATCTTCTCGAAATTTTCAAAACTTTTGGCCAGCTCCGGTCTGCTCCTGTCCTGAAAGTCTCGGGGTGATTCGTCAAGCGGTGGCCAAGAAAAAAGGGGGGTCCCAAAATGTGTTTTCCCCATGTTATTTTCCATAGGAACCTATAGTCGCAGCTACAGCCCGAACTACTGAACGGAATTACACCAAATTTGGCAAAAAGGTAGCACCTTGGTTCAGAGTCGTGCCTTTTGGTTAAATGGGGTAAATCCGTTCGGTAGTTCCTGAGAAACTCAAAAGTAAAATCACATATATATCTATGGGCGCTGTGGATCCGCGCACCCTCCCGATCACGAGCTGCATGTTAATTGGCTGTCAACTTATTGTCAACACTCCAAATCGGGAAAGGTTGGCAGCCATTGTGCCTCGGTAGAACCGAGGCACAAGAAATCCTTCAAAAAAGGGCGCAAAATGCAAAAAGGGGGCAGGGTAGAAACACCCTGATCCCCTAGGCCTGCTTAGGGTGTCCCACAAGGACCCCCTGGGCCCCAAAATGTCACTGACCATGTCATGAATGATGTAATATGTGACATCATCAGCAGTGGATTGCGGGCGCGCAAGTTATAGTTAGTAGAACTAACTATAACAAAAGAATTTCAATGGTTTTGTACAAGTGAAATGTCCAGCTAACTATAACACCCCTGAAACCTATGGTTTTTTCAGTGAATTTTTTGGATTTTGTAAATGCTAATTCCTAACTATAACATGTCTGAAACCTATATTTTTTCCAGTGAACACATACATATATATATATATATATATATATATATATATATATATATATATATATATATATATATATATATAGACACACACATTTAAATATACATTCTGTGCAGGAGGAGGGAAGAAAACAGGGGCTCACCTTACTTAAAAACATTACGTAGCACTGCTGTGTCAGCATTGTGTGCAGCTTCCAGACAGTAGTGCTAGGTGAAGATGTGTCTGCTAGACCATGTTGCAGCTCTACAAATCTGGTGAAGAGGCACACCAGCAAAGATAGCAGCAGAAGAGAAGACTGCTCTGGTAGAATGTGCTTTGACCGTTGTTTGAAGTGTCTTGCCCGCTTGCTGATGGCAAAAGGAAATTGTACTAGATATCCAACGTGCAATACTCTGTTTAGTTACTGGATGTCCTGCCATAGGCTATAAAATGTTGATCAGTTTTACGGACACTGGCTGTTTTTTGCAGATAAAATTATAAAACACCTTTTAACATCTAAAGACTGTAAAGTCTTTTCCCCCGGCAACTGTGGATTAGGGAAAAAAGTATTTAAGATGCCCAGCTCATTTAAGTGAAAATCAGAAGGTACTTTAGGGATAAAGGCTGGGTTAGTACGGAGCACCACAGAGTCCTTGGTGAATTGAAGAAAAGGCGGTTTAATAGTAAAAGCCTGTATGTCGCTGACTCGTCGAGCAGAAGTAAGAGCTAAAAGCAATAAAGTCTTCCAAGAGATGAATTTGAGATCAGCCTTATCAATGGGCTCAAATGGGGACTTCATGAGTTGTGCCAACACAACGTTCAGATGCCAAGGCGGAGGTGGACGTCAAATTGGCGGAAACATTCAAAATAAGCCTTTGAAAAATTGTTGTATTATTCTTGAAGAATATAGAGAGTTGGAAACATCCTGCCAGAATCTGGAAATTGCATCCAGAAAAACCTTAAGGGTAGAGTGAGAGAGCCCAGATTTCGCTAATTGTAAGAAAAAAGGCAAAAGTTGCTCTAGTGTAGAATGAACCTGGTGAACAATTGAAGCTTCACGCCAAAGCCAAAACAGTTTCCACTTAAGTTTGTAGGTTTTGATAGTGGAGGATGCTCTGGCGTTAGCAAGGACCTCCCTGCAGTCCGAAGGGATAACTAAGTTGGCAAACTCATAGTGTTCAGGCGCCAGGCTGCCAATCGCAGAGATGTTGGATCCGGATGACAGAGCTGTCCTTGGTTCATATTAAGAAGATCCAACATTGGATGAAGCACAATTGGATCGCACTCCCAAAGAAGGAGCAGCTCTGTAAACCAAATCTGGTGAGGCCATCTGGCTTCTCTCTGCATTTTCTGAAGCACCCTTGGAGCTAGAGGAATAAGTGGAAAAGAGTAAGTATACATTTTTGACCAGTTCATCAAAAAGGCATTCCCGTACGACCCTGGTTGGGGAAGCCAATTTGAGTAGAATGGGCATTT
This sequence comes from Triturus cristatus, assembly GCF_964204655.1. Taxonomy (NCBI): domain Eukaryota; kingdom Metazoa; phylum Chordata; class Amphibia; order Caudata; family Salamandridae; genus Triturus; species Triturus cristatus. Next base: position 774,243,884 of record NC_140595.1, on the reverse strand, counting down.
GCGGTTCAGTTTGGTCGCAAACAAATCCAGATTGGGGTGTCCGCTAAGCTGAAAAATGCGGTTCAGCATTGATTGATGAAGTCCCCAATCGTGGTTGGACGTGATTGGCCCGCTCAGGGAGTCCGCTAGGATGTTGGACACTCCCAGAACATGAACTGCTTTTAAAGTTATTTGATGCTGAATTGCCCAATCCCAAATTTGCTGAGCTTGCAGGGATAGCAAAGTGGACCTCGTGCCCCCTTGTCTGTTTACATAATGTATGCTTGTTGTGTTGTCCGTCCGGATCAACACTGAATCTCCATGAATGAGGGTGCAAAAGGATTTCAGCACCAGGGATATCGCCAGTAGCTCCAAGTGGTTTATGTGCCAAGTTAGTTGCTGTGTGTCCCATTTTCCCTTAACTGTGAGGCCCTGAAGATGCGCCCCCAACCCCTCGAGGGAGGAGTCTGTCGTGAGGATGAAATTTGGAGCGTCCACTACAAACGAGCGGCCTGCTGGGACGTTTGGCATGCGAGTCCACCATAACAACGCCCTTTTGCATCCGAGATGTGATGTTTAGGACATCGTCGAAGGACCCTGAGACCTGTTGCCATTGTTTGTCGAGTTCCTCTTGTAAGGGTCTCCTTTTGAGGCGACAGTTGGAAATTAAAGGGATGCAGGAAGACACCATCCCCAGTAGCAATTTGAACTGTTGAACAGAAACTGACTATCTTGTGCGGAGGAGAGATGCCATTTTGCAAATTCATTGTTGTCTTTCGTTTGATACGAACATACTTGCTTGCTGAGTGTTTATGATGGCTCCCAAGAAAGTCTGCACTTCAGAGGGGGTGAAGTGCGACTTCTCCAGATTTGTGGAAAGGCCCAGCGACTGAAACAGAGATCGGCATGCTAGAGTGGGTCTAGTTGCTACTGTGAACGACTACACCTTTATGAGGCAGTCGTCGAGATAGGGAAATATTTGGACACCAGCTTGACGAAGGTGTGCTGCCACCGGCGCCAAGATTTTGATGAACACTCGGAGCCCAGAGCGGAGGCCAAAGGGAAGACCTTGAATTGGATGTCTCTGCCAGCCACTCTGAAGCGCAGGAATTTCCTGTGTCTGGGTAGGCTAGGGACATGAAAATAGGCATCTTGAAGGCCCAGTGTTGTCATGTAATCCCCTTGAGACAGTAATTGAAGTACTTCTTGGAGAGACAACATCTGGAATGTTTGTTTCTTGAGGAATTTGTTGAGGGAACGAAGGTCCAGAATGGAGCGCCACTCCCCCGATTTTTTCTTGATGAGGAAGAATCTTGAAAAGAAACCTGCACCCCTTTGTAAATTTGGTACCACTTTGATCGCTCCTTTCTTTAACATGACCTTGATTTGGCATAAAAGTTCCTTCAGATGAGCAAGAGGAGGACCTCTGGGAGGAGAATTTGGGGTAAATGTTACAAATTCTAGAATGTGTCCTCTGGACACTATGTCCAAAACTCATCGATCTGTAGTTATGGCAGACCAGTTTGAGAAGAAATGGGAGATTTGCCCTCCAACCTTGGTTTGGTTGATGGGTAGAGTGGTTGGCAGGTGGTGGCTGTCACTGCTTTTTTGAGGAATCTCTGCGCCTGTAGGAGGATTTCCCTCTGTACTGTTTATAAGACGCAGCCGGCGGTTGATGAAAAGACTGCTGTTGCTGGGTGGAAGAGTAACGCTGTTGACCCTGATAGGATTGGTACTGCCGGTATTGATTGTAGCCTCCTCGAAAAGAATAGGAGGAACCACTACCTCTTGCACCATGAAAGGGCTGCATTTTAAATTGTAGAGTGCCAGGAGCACGAGTGGTGTCGGTATCCTCTTTAATCGCCTGGAGGGCTTTGTCAATGTGCTGCCCGAAAAGTGATTCATCATCATAAGGCATATCGATACTTTTAGTTTATGGTTCTTGCTGAAAAGAAGTAGCTTTTAACCAGCCCTGCCGTTGGAGGACTGCCGCCCCTGCCAGTTGGCGAAAACCCGTGGAAGAGACGTCCACTGCTCAGTCAATGATCTCAGCAGAGATCCGCTCACCCTCTTGGAGAATGTTTAAACCTTCCACTTTAGAGGCCTCAGGCAACATGTCGATAAAGGGGGAAATGTCTGACTACATTTGCTTGTCATTGCGGCCTAGGATAGCAAGAGAATTAGCTGCCCGGACAGTAGTTGCCGCCGTGGTGGAAAATTTCTTCCCAATGGAGTCAAGGCATCTGCCCTCTCGATCAGGAGGCACTGACAAAGGAGACGAGGGATTCCTAGCACGTCGTTGTGCCGCCTGAGAAATAACAGAGTCCGGCTTCGGTTGACCAATAAGACAGGCTGGTGAATTGTCCGGGGCCTTGTATTTCTTATCCAGGCGTGGCAGGACTGCAGGAATGGAGGCAGGGGTTTTCATGACCCTCAAACCCTCCTGCCAGATGAAATCAATTATGGCCCGTACCGGTTTCTGTGGTTGATCTTTGAAATCATATAGGAAAAAGTCCTCTTCCTTGGTGACCACAGGGAGAAGGAATCTCTTGGACGCTCTGTCCATGAGGAACATGAAATCCACCTACATCAACAACTGGAGAGTCAACAGGAGTTGGAGTGGTAGGCGTCAGAGTCTGGATCTGATAATTGTCACACTCAGTAAGTAGGGATCCATCATCTAACTCCCCTTCTTCTCTGTCTTCGTCAGTGGTATGTGTGTCTTCTATGTTGTGAGATCTTGATGCCACCGGAGAAACTGGAGGGGGCGGCCCAATGATTGATGAAGACGGAGGAATAGGCGTTTGAGGGACCGATGAAGCTGGCTCTGAAGAAGGAAAACGGCGGTAGTATTCATCAAGCATATGTTGCAAATTAGAAATGAGTGACATAGGCATTTGTGCAGTAGGATTTTCAAGCTGTGGATAAATATTAGGCTATGAGTAATAGTCATACTCTTGGTCATCCTCTCTATCCTGGCACTTGATGAGAAGCTCCGAAGGACTACAAAGTGCCCTAAACCTATCATCCTCCTCTGAATCCTCCTCATCCGCCCCATAATCAAACAGTTCCACTGGAAGATTAGGAGATGTTTGAACTGGAAGATTGTCTACGTTGAAGCAAGGGAACATTCTTCGGTTCTGAAGATGGCAAAAGAGCTGCTGAAGGCTTCAACGGGACTACAGGCATCAAACCTGGAGGTGAAACCTAAGATTCCGCTGACGAAGCTGCAGCCGTCGACAAAAGACATAGTTGAAGCTCTGTCTGCGAAGGTTTCAGTGCCGTCAACGAGGCAAGCGTCAACGAGGCAACCGTCGGCAAAGCAACCGTCGGCAAAGCAACCGTTGGCAAAGCAACCGTTGGCAAAGCAACCGTCGGCGAGGCCATCGTCGACGAGGCAACCATCGTCGAGGCAGCCGCCGACGAGGCAGCCGCCGACGAGGCAGCCGTCGACGAGGCAGCCATCGACGAGGCAGCCATCGACGCGGCAGGCTGATCTTTGGAGGGCATCGACCGTCTCGACGACGAAGAGGCATCCGTCGACGAATGCTTCTTCTTTATCGTCGATGACGAAGAGTGGGAGGCGGTAGATGAATGAGGCCTGACTGTCACAGACACAAGCGCCGACGGAGAAGATGCAGACGACATCACCATTGCAAGTTGAGGCGAAGAGAAGGTGGCAGTCATCGTCGTAGTTGTGACGACGGAGGACTTCGCTGGCGGAGGAATCGATGTCGAGCTCGTCGACGAGATGCCAATTTTCTGAGGCAAAAGTCTCTCAGGCAGAGATTTAGACGATTGAGACTTAGATCTCGGAGGTGTAGAGGGTGGAGCCTGACCCTTAGGAAGAGCAGGAGCCCCTTTTGATGAGGAAGGCTGGTCTTCACGCTTAGAAGTGTGGCATTTCTTCAGCACCTTAGCCTTAGGAGATATCAATTCCACCTCACCAGCCATTTTCTTTGAGTCAACAGTCTTGAGAGAGGAATCACTCAACATCTGACAGTGGGTTATCCTTTGTCTTGAGCTTCTGTAGCCACAGAAGAAGACGTCCCTCTCTGTCTCTTAAGGTCTTTTGAGGAAAAGTCCTGCATATTTTACAATCTCTCACCTGATGGTCAGGGTGGAGGCAGTAGATACACTTTTTGTGTGGGTCCTCAGAATGAAGTCGCAGTTTCCCACAAGACTCCCAGTGTCTGAAGAGTGATCTCTTTGTAGTAGACATTGTAGTGAAGATGTTCTGAAGAATTCCTGAAGAAAAAGTTGAATTACTGAGCAGAGCTCAAGGAGACTCCCTTCACACGACGCGCGGTAGAAAATCTAAGGGTCTGAGCCTCTGGGGAGAAGGTTCTAGAGGGTGCTGTCACCTGATAAGCTGGAGTTTGAACTATATTAAATGACTTGGACAAGTTATTAAAGTGACAGGTTTTTACCTATTGATTTCTATGTTACAGTACTTTCTATGGATCTTTTAGCTATGCTATTGTTATACTATGGATATATTGTTATTTTATGTACCATGGGACTCCCACTTCGACGGGGAATGATTCAAGCATGTGAATCTATGAAAAATACCCCAATACTGGAGAATTGTGCGTTCCTTGATTCCAAAATGTAAAAGATGTGGTCATCCTGAAGAACATGACGAGCATGTTTGCCACTTGTCCTTCAATTAGTGGATTCTCGAACAATGTGAGCAATATTATAGTGAATATCCTGGGACTCAGGACTGAGATAAGTCCCATTCTGGTGCTGATGGGAGTTGATACAGAGTCACTTAGCCTTTTGGGCAGGTTGCAGAGAGGCTTGTTTTCCTATTTGGTGCTTCTTGCAAGAAGGGAGATCTGCAGACACTGGCTAGATGCGGTAGCTTCCCTCCCGGAGGATTGACCTAAAGCTGTGCGCTGGACTTGCAGGATGGACATGGGCTGTACCCCAGGTAGAGCAAATACTATCTGGACAGACTTTCTAAGGTGGAGTGGTGTGTCAGCTTCGGAGAACGGATCAGTCCTATGTTTGCACCAAGCACAAAAAACATATGGGTGTTAAGCCCAGACTGGTGTGGCTGGGACACTGTCTGTGCATCAGGTGCGAGGTCAGTTACAAGGTGTCACCTGGGATTGAAACAGCTGCGGTGTAAAGAGGACAAAAAAAAAAAAGTTACATGGAGCAAAACTCAACAGTGTGTACCAAATCCCTGAATGTTCAGTAGAAAATCTGGTAGTTGTAAGCATCTGCCAGGTGAAGGGATGATAGTGCTGCTATCTGATTGGCGGAAGTTTGAGTCACACAAGGAAATGGACTGGTTGTGTGTAGTCTATGGGATTTTTAATCTAATAGAGTGTATTGTACAGTTCTTTGCTAACACTGAGCACAGAGGGTTACCAGCCTGATTAATAATAATAATAATAATAACCTTGAATTTGTAAAGCACACAGCTACCTCCGAAATGGTTTCCCGGTGCTAGGGGTCCTCGGGAAGATAAAGTGAGCTATTGCCCAGAGTCAGATGGTGCTGGGCTGACCTGCCGCTTGTGCCGGGGATCAAACCGTGAACCCTGTCGTCCAGAGTCAGGCACCCTGGCTGCTGCGCCACACCTCTTCCACATATGATTCAAGCATGTGAATCTATGAAAGACCCAATGCTGCAAAACAAAAGATTTCTGTTGGACATCTGTTCTGTCCCCATCTGCAGATGCATATGTTCCCAACCTGTTGAGAAGAAGTAGCAGGCATGGTGTGTGCAGTAAGAGGGCTGAAGAAATAAGTGATAATATTTTTCCAAGATCATATAATTATCACTTGTAACTGAATATGTATGTTTAAGGGTTCATGGAACCCCACTGTTTGGTTTCGCCCAAATTGGATTCTTCTTATCTCTTTCCTCCTGACCAGAATCACTGGGAGACTTGGTTTCATCTCAGGTGGGTTTTTGATAGACTACAGGGGCTTGATCTGCATTATCACGTCACTAGGCTGACTCACCATTGGTTGCAAACTCTTCCATTATGAAATGAGCTTTTTTCTTGAACTCCTCTGCAGACTGGATGAGGCCAGTCTTAAACTTCTCTTTGGATTTATTCAGCATCCCTTCGCTGTCAATGATGCTCTGCTGGAATGCGAGCCACACACTGTTCAGAGAAAGTAGCCTGTTCTGTACCTGTGAAGGAATGACAATCAGTGAAAGCACTGCACAGAAAAGGGTCTGCATGGTGTACACTTTAATATTCAACATGTTCTCTCTCAGAAAAGCATCACTAGACACAGTACATATATATCATGTCTCAATAACACATCACATTACTAGTCACATAGATTTTAGTGGTTTAATCTTGCTGGCTGCATCACTGGACTAAGTCTCATCCGTTCTCACATTACTGCTTCCGTTCTTTGCTACGAAGACTGGAGTCATTCCCATCCCTAGCCTTGGAACCACCAATAGAGTATTACTTTGTCCAACATCAGTGATCATGTTCAAATCAGGGGATTTTCATACAGTCACTATTGTTGGGCTCCACTGCCAAAGGAGCCTCACTGATGTTAAATACTTCCACAGAATCGCACTCATTCACAACCTCAGCCATCATACATTTTAATAGAGTCTGAGCCATTTCACTGTACTCAAATTATTCAATGTTCACCGGTGTAAGGAAACACCTCTTTTTGCATATTCAGCCCCACATTATTGTACTGATGCTGCTGGTTTTTCGACTCTGAGAGTACACTTAGGCCTCCTACCAGCTAACCAGACCTCAGTGCCAGTGTTCTGAACCTTACAAAGGGTATGTCAAATTGGTTATAATCAATTGGCAAGTACTGACTTACTTATACGTTCCCAGTGTATGGTACCCAGTGAGTGTAAAGCAGACTGTCCACATAGAGCTGGAGCACTGTTTGTGCCACCCTGAGAGTGACAAAGGCAGTAGCGGCTGAAACCGCGGCCTGTGCAGGTAAGAGCGATGGGGCGATGGGACCGGGTCGGGGGGGGGAGGTGATTTTGACAGATGATGACGAGGGAAAATTAAATAATTAATTTTCCCTCGTCGTCGTCTGTTGAAATTCTCCCCTGTCCCAACTCTCTTACCTGCACAGGCCACGGCTGGCAGGGAACGAGAGTGGAGGGGTAGGGAGGTGGCGGGATGGTGACAATATCCTCAAAATAAAAAAAAACACTTACCTCCCCGCCGTGTCTCTCCTCCGTCCTTCGTTGTTTCTCAGCGTCCGGAACCAGGAAGCACACAGGCTCTTTCCCCTAAGCCAATCACAATGCTACAATGAAGCATTGTGATTGGTCTGAGCGCTGTGGTTCGGCGCTCAGATGAGGAATGGGACCCTGAGCATGATCCTCACCAGGCTGTGTAATACATCCTGGTAGGGGAACTTGTAAAGTGCGTATGACCGTTTGGCCGGCCCAGGAAGGCTTGCCATACTGTCATGCACATTTGGAGTGGGCAAACCACTCCTCTCCCTGTGCCACCAGCCCCGCCCCACCCTAACTCAGCCCCGCCCCACCCTAACTCAGCCCCGGACCTACAAAAATAAAATGATAATAACGACGGTATTATCATTTTATTTTTCCTGCTCTGAGAGCGGTGGGGCAACGCTACTCAGCCTTATCGGAGGAGCTGCCCCTGGACAAAGGACAAAATGGCTCCCAGCCGGTTACTACAGATTGGAGGAGCAGTGTATATACTGCTAGTTCGACTTTGCCATTAAAACCACTGGTAAAGCCATCACTCCCTTAAATCTATACATAAGTCTCCCCTAAGCCAAAGGTTGGACCTGTGTCTGCCAGACCCAGGAGAGCTATCAGAGTCCAGTTTTGTCGTACTCAAGGGACACCAGCCCCCACCTAAGGATTCCACTTCAACCACAGTGCAAAGAGACCGGTAGCCCAGCTTTGGCTGGTCTGCTACTGCAACGTAGAGGACTTTGATCGCTGTGGCCAAAGTCTCCCTTCATTACCCGTGGACTGAGGGACAACTACAAAGAGACTCCAGTCAACCGCACCTCAACTGGAACATCCTTTTAGCATCTTTAGAACGCATCCCCAGCATCAAGACCACTCTGTGGGTGTCTATGGCGGTCATCCTGTATAGCATAGAACTTGCCTTAAAAAAGGCTGTGATGGCCAGGTAACTGTCCGACGTAGCCCCCTAGACCTCAACCTGGTCAGATTTGGTCATCCAAGCCAGGTTGGAGTTGCTGAACTAACTCTTTCAAACTTTCCAAAAGCTTAGAAACATTTTCTTGATCAATGCTCGCTTGCGGCTTCATTTATAAGTATTTGTATCTTCAAAATCTGGCTCTCCGGAATCCCTCAAGTGGATTTTGATCTTTATGGTCTCTAAAAATTCATATAAATACGATCTATTTTTATAAATTGAGGTTATGTTTCTTTCTTGTTGTGTGACTTTCTTATTTTATTGATTGGTGCTGTTAAAAGCTTTACACTAAGTTCCTTTGTCAAGCCTTGCTGCTCGAAGCCACAGCTACCTAGGGTTGAGCTTAAGGTTTATAAACGTGCCTGACTGGACCCAAGACGATGTTTGAGAGTGAATTACATGATGAGGCCCCACAGCCATATTATATAATACACCCAAATCCTCACAACAGGTCTCCTAATGGAAACATGAGAATCATGGCAGATAGGAGCCTTGTCGAGAATAAAAGTACTGCTTGATCTTCCGTTGGACATCATCCACGATTGCGGTTACCTATGAACCTGAGCCTGGCTTATCCACATCTAGCAAGTGCTTCTTGGGGGCAGTCTTGCACTCTTGTGAAGAGATAACTCACCTAGACACTAGTTGGTGAGGCAGCAAGTGGACTGCGAAGACATGGCTGAGTCTGGTTCATGGATCACAGCTTCAACTAATATTTCTGGTGCCTGACACAACTGCTCAGTGCAATTGTGTGGAGAGAAAAACTAATAAATGACAATGAGCGGCCTATGGATCAGGCAATTAGAAGGTGAGGGTGGATGGAGAACACAGACCTGGAAATCCCAGAAGCAATGGGAACCCTAAGGATGCATGGAATCTTGGCAGCATGTTTTTCCTTAAGCAGTGAGGAGCAGGGATAAAACTCTGAAGTCTCTGCACCAGCGTCTGGTATTTATGTATGCCCACTGGAGACTGAAGTCTACCAGAGTAAAAGAAAAGAGGAGCCTGCAACAAAATGTCAGTGAATGCAGATACTTCTGTAGTGAGTTCAGGGGAAACTGACATTTTGTCCACTGACTCACCTACATGTGGGGTGGTACTTGCACCTTCTCTTCTACAAAGGCAGTATAGGATCCTGGTGGAAGCACCTTATTTTTAATATAAATTCTTTTATCACGGATCTTTCCTTGTATCCATATGACCATAAACTTCAGCGTTGATGAACCAGATCTGAAACACACATGTATCTAATAGAATTCCACCAACCTGACAACAGTCCTTCCAACTTTTGTAATGTTTCTGTGGGCACCCTCTAGCTAAATAAATAGGCTCCTCAAGGCTCATATAGTGGTCCAGTCCTTTTTCTATCCCTCCAGCGTGGTGTGAATCTGTCCCCTCCCATGCCTAGCAGTATGTCTTTTGCAATATGACGTCCCGGCCACAATAATGATATTCTGAATCTCTTTGAGTCCAGATTATCATCAATATGTAAAATGGTCATCTTGGGGTCTACCAGCAGTCTCCTACCCAACACCTCACTCAAAGAGGAAAGCGCCCCCCTCCAGAAAGAGACAATTAACCTGGAACACCATATTGTGTATATGAGATTTCAGGTGTGATCTGCATTTTAGGCATAGCGGGAAGGCAATAGGGCCGAACTTCCACAGCCTTTATCTGGTGAGGTAAGCGTGGTGCAGTTATTATAACTGGATACATCGAAATTGTGATGCCATCTCGTGAGGATGCCTGCACCTCACTCTAGTCCTCATCAGAAAGTGGTTGTAGATCTTATCCCCAAGCACGACACAACTGGTGAAAAGAGTCTGGGGTATTTGAAAATAAGGAGCTGTAAATTTGTGTCATCTTATGATCCTTCAGCTACATCCATCAATAATTGTTCTCACAGTGGACTAAAATCGTGGGAGTTTCTTCAGCTCATTCATATAACAAATGAGCGCATGGCATAGCTGAATAAGAATGGACGCCAGCGAAGGTTATATTCTTCTTGCAAACTGAGAAATGATTTCATCACTGTATCGGACAATACATCTGAAAGACACAAGATTCCTTCTGTATCACACAGCTTCAATCCCTGCAAATCAGCAGCTTGGCAGAGTATCCCTCCAACCCACACTGGTGTTTCGTTTGTTACTTTTTGCCTCCATTCCATGTGCCTGTTTCTATCCTTTCAAATGTTTTTAATGAAGTCACTGCCAATGGGGAGGAAGGGATTAATAGCTCCTCCGTAGATTAGGTGTAATATTTGAACTCCCTGCATTGGCCCTTTTTTATATGTGAATGCTAGGTCGTCTAGCGAATCATGCCACCACTCATTAAGAATTACAAGATGGGCTGCTCTCTAATAGTACGAAATGTCGGCTGCCACCACCCCACCATCATATGTGGATTTAAAACATTTTGCTATAAAGTTATCCTGGAGAAATGCAAGAGAAAACTCCTTAAAATTAAGTGGATCAACCTAAAAAATGTGTGCAATGTTTTAAAGGGGAAGTTGCATGGCTGACATAAAAGGTGCAGTAAACCACCATTTTAAAGATTGATGGCCTTCCCAGCAAGGGTGGAGGGAACGCCCCCAGAACTTGATGTACCAATCAATTTGTCTATTTGCGGTTGAATATTCCTGCAGCAAGCTATCTTTGAGTCATGCAACGCCCTAAATATTTAAACCCACCTCTAACCACTGGTAGAGCATGGGCCCAGCAGAGGTCCTGATGGTGATTGCAAATTAGGTATATAGTCAACTTGGTTCTGGTTAGGTTGAGTCCAGCAATGGCTTCAAATATACAGAAGATCTTGGGCCAGACCACTAAGGGTCCTGAAATAACACCAAAACATCATCAGTGTTCAGCGCAACTCTACCTGTGATGCCATGCGTCCATCCAAATTCCTTCATCTGGACATCCACCCTTATCCATTCTGCTAGTGGCTCAATCGCAATAGCAAAAAGCAACAGGGCAATGGACAGCCTTGTCTAGTGCCTTGTTTCACTGGAAACAACTTGGACACTTCCCACCTCACCATAACCCTCACCGAAAGGTCTGTATACAACAGCTGGACATAATAAATATATGATAAAGTTAGGACCAATGGTGACCCTCCCTAACAAAGCTGACAAGCAGTCCCAAACCACTGAGTCAAAGGCCTTTTCAAAGTTGGCCAGAAGAAATGCCAGCGGTAGCTCTAATCTGTCCACAAGAGTCAAGGCGTAATGATTATGTCTAATACGTGTCTAGTGACAAGAAAACAAGTTACTTACCTGTAACTTTGGTTCCCCAGTATTGGTAACTTTCATAGATTCTCATGCTTTGTATCATTCCCCGTCGCCGGAATGGGAGCCTCGGTAACAAAAATATATATATATATATACATATGTATAACCATAGAAACAAAAGAGAAAAATAGGCCTAGGCCTCATCTCATTTTGTAGTATATCACCCTCTTTGTGTAAAAGAGCCCAAACTTTTGCCAGGGCCAATCAGCACAGCCTCACCCTCTGGAACCTTCCTGAGAGAGCTCAGAGCCTCAGATTTTCGTAGCCGTTGTGCCAACAGCCACTACCTTAGTAAACCGGCAGAGCTTTCCCAGGGGAGGTGGGTGGGCGCATGAGAATCTATGAAAGTTACCAATACTGGGGAACCAAAGTTACAGGTAAGTAACTTGTTTTCTTACCCCAGTATTGGAACTTTCATAGATTCTCATGCTTTGTATCAGAATAGCAAGCAGTAGATCACGACAAGCACATTTCGGTAATTACATGGCTTTACAAAATCATCTCAGTGCACATGATAAAACAACCATTACTGAAACCAAATGTGCTTACCAGGATGGAGGGATTGTAGGGAAAGCTCACCTCTCATTGAAAAAGATTCCGGAGGACTGCTTGACCAACCGCAGCGTCAGCTCGTCCCACCGATTCCAGGCAGTAGTGCTTCGTGAAGGTGTGTACACTGCTCCACGTTGCTGCCCTGCAGATGTCCTTAATCGCCACTCCAGCAAAGAGAGCCACTGAAGACGCCATCGCTCTCGTAGAATGCGCCCGGGCCCTTTTATCCAAAGGTTTGCCCGCAGCCTGATGACAGTACTGAATTGCACTGGAGATCCAGCGGGAAATGCCACTCTTGGCGAGCGGTAACCCCTTCCGTGGTGCACTGTAGGCGATAAATAGTTGAGTAGACTTTCTGAAAGAGCGTGTGCGCTCCAGATAGAATTTCAGGCATCTTTGGACATCCAAAGAATGCAATGTTCGTTCCGCTTGAGTGGAAGGACGCGGAAAAAAGGAGTTCAAAATTAAGGGTTCATTCAAATGAAACTCCGAAGGCACCTTCGGGATGAATTTTGGGTTGGTTCTCAAAATCATGACATCCCTCTTGAACTGTAGAAAAGGCTCCACTATAGAGAGAGCCTGGAGTTCACTAACTCTCCTAGCCGAAGTCAATGCTAGGAGAAGGGCCAGTTTCCAAGATAGGAACTTCAAGTCCGCTTTGTGAATCGGCTCAAAGGGCGCTTTCATCAGTTGAGCCAGTACCAGGTTAAGCTGCCAGATAGGCGGAGGTGGCCGGACCGGAGGATACATCCGAAATAACCCCTTAAGGAACTGCTTAACAATTCTTGCAGACCATAGAGATGGTCCCGATGTCTTCCGTCGAAAGAGGGATAAGGCAGCCAGATGCACCTTGATCGAAGAGTGCGCCAGACCTGATTTAGCCAGAGACAGGATGTAGGGCAGAATCTGATGTGGCCGGGATTTGTAAGGATGGAGTTTATTCCTCTGGCACCAAAGGCAAAATCTCTTCCACTTTGCCCTGTAGGTCTTATTAGTGCTTGGTGCCCGCGCCTGAGATAGAACATCCCTGCATTCCTTAGACAGATTCAGATGGCGGAATTCTCTGTGCTCAGGAGCCACGCTGACAAGTGAAGTGACTCCGGATCCGGATGGAGGACTTGCCCCTGATTTCTCGATAACAGAGATGGAATCGGTGGCAAGCGAATCTGGCGATCTTGGGAGAGCAGTAGGAGTTCCGAGTACCAGAACTGCCGCGCCCATGCTGGAGCAATGAGGATCATTTTGCATGGTTCTGCCCTGACCTTCCTGAGAACTCGAGGAATGAGGGGAATCGGAGGAAAGGCATAGCAAAATGCGCCGAACCAAGCAATCGAAAGGGCATTCCCCAGAGACCCTCGCTGGGGAACCTTGCTTGCGTAAAACCGGCACTTGGCGTTCTCCGGGGTCGCAAAGAGGTCTATGGTCGGAGTACCCCATTTCTTGAACACTGCCTCCAGAGTGGCCTGATCCAGCTCCCACTCGTGTGTCACCTTCGTCTGCCGACTTAGAGCATCCGCTGTGATGTTGAGACACCCCGCCAGGTGCTCGGCTCGCAGAGTGATCCCGTGAGAGATGGCAAATTCCCAGATCACCTGAGCTTCTTTGGACAGCGTCCGTGATCTCGTTCCCCCTTGCTTGTTTATATAGTGCATGGCCGTAGTGTTGTCTGTCCGGACCAGCACTGCACGGTCCTGAAGTCTGGGGAGGAACGCCAGCAAGGCTAAGTGAATGGCCCTCAGCTCCAAAAGATTGATGTGGCGCAGTCTGTCTGCTGGACTCCAGTGACCGCTGACCTGAAGCTCCTGGAGGACAGCTCCCCACCCTTCTAGGGAAGCATCCGTGGTCACCACCATAGGAGAAGGAGGGACTCGGAACGTTAATCCTCCTGCGATGTTTTCCTTCACCAGCCACCATTCGCAAGCCGTGCGCATGGCAGGTGTTATCCATACTTTGTCGTTGAACGATCCTTCTGCCTGACGCCACTGTTTGTCCAGCTCCTCCTGTAGAGGACGCATATGTAGCCTGCAATGCGGTATCAAAGGTATGCAGGATGAGATTGATCCGAGCAAGGACTTGTACTGACGAACCGATACATGTCTCTTGTGCAGTAGTAGACGAGCGGAAGCGGCCAGTTTGCCCTGACGCTCCTCTGACGGACGAGCCGTGCATCGTCTCGTGTCCAGAATTGCCCCAAGGAACTTCCGTGACCTGGAGGGTATCAGTTCCGACTTGGACACATTGAGCTGAAGACCCAAATGGGCGAACAATCTTATGCAAGTTGACACAGCCTGAGACGTTGCCCTGAACGACGGAGCCTTGATGAGCCAGTCGTCCAAGTACGGGAACACTTCCAAGGACTGCTTCCTCAGAAAAGCAGCGACTGGTGCCAGCATCTTCGTGAAAATGCGGGGTGCCGACCGAAGGCCAAACGGGAGCACCTTGAACTGGAAATGGCTCTTGCCTACTGTGAAGCGTAGATATTGCCTGTGAGCTGGGTGGATCGGAACATGAAAGTAAGCATCCTCTAAATCCAGGGATGCCAAAAAATCTCCCGGATTGAGCAGCCTTAGAATATCCTGGAGTGTGACCATCCTGAAAGAGAGCTTGATGAGATAGGTGTTGAGCTCCCTGAGGTCTAGTATAGGACGCCATGCCTCCTCCGTCTTCCGAACCAGGAAGAACCTGGAATAAAACCCCTTGCCCCTTTGTGAAAGTGGCACGGGCTCTATCGCCCCCTTGATGAAAAGCTGGTGGGCTTCGAGATGTAATAGTCGGAGATGTTTCGTTGCACGGGCGTCTGGAGCTCTTGTTGGAGGAAGATCTTGGAACTCCAACGTATGGCCACTCTGAACTATGTTCAAGACCCACCGGTCTGATGTTAAACGCACCCAGCTGTCCAGACAAAAAGATATCCTGCCCCCGACCGGTGTTTGTGGCAGGGGAGGAACAGTAGCCAGAGCCAGGAGGCCGCTATTGCCTCTTGGCGTTGTCTCGTCCCTGACGATTCTGACGTCCTCTCTGGGACTGCCGAGAGAAAGACGCCGACTGTCCTTGGCGCTGGCTGGAATATTGTCCTTTATAGGACTGTCCAGATTGAGAGGAATACTGTCGTTGGTTTCCTCTGTAGTTAGAAAACCCCCGACCACGTGCCCCCTTAAATGGCACCTTGCGGTAGGTCAAAGAGCCTAAGGACTTAGCTGTATCGGTGTCCTTTTTAATGCCTTGGAGGGCGTCATCCACATGCTTTCCAAAAAGCATCTCTCCGTCAAAGGGGAGGTCCAAGATCTTATTCTGGACCTCCTGGCGAAACCAAGTCGCCTTCAACCAGCCTTGGCGGCATCCAAAACTAACTCTGTGAAAAACTGAGCAGAGCTCAGTGGAGACTCCCTAGCACAACGTGCGGTAGAAAAATCTGAGGCTCTGAGCTCTCTCAGGAAGGTTCCAGAGGGTGAGGCTGTGCTGATTGGCCCTGGCAAAAGTTTGGGCTCTTTTACACAAAGAGGGTGATATACTACAAAATGAGATGAGGCCTAGGCCTATTTTTCTCTTTTGTTTCTATGGTTATACATATGTATATATATATATATTTTTGTTACCGAGGCTCCCATTCCGACGACGGGGAATGATACAAAGCATGAGAATCTATGAAAGTTCCAATACTGGGGTAATCAGCACATCATCTTCAATAATTGGTCTGCCAGGGTTTTGGATAGCATTTTAACTTCAACACTTAAGAAGGATACCGACAATAAGTGGAGCATCTGGCAGTCGGTGAGCATAATAGCTTCAGGGGGGCGGATGTTGGCCTGGATAATGTATTACAACTATTTCAGCCAACAGCCATTCCAGTGACCGTGCTAGAAATTTTGCACATTTGGAAGGGCTCTACTGGAGGAACACACCTCCCAAAGTGTCTCGGATCCACCCCATTCAAGTCTCCCTCCAAGAACAATGGCCTTAGGGGAATTTGCGCCAAAAGACTCCATAAAAGCCGCTGTGAGAGAGCTGGGGACAGGGGGTGGAGGGGAAAGCACGCATATGGTAATTAAGGGACAGTGGCTTCCCATGTAGTGGAACCCATGTGGAATACCTGTGAGCCAAAATGGTTTACGTGCAGAAATGAGATGCCTGATTTAAGGTTTTTTTCTGCTGCAAGGAACATTCCCCTTTTAATTTTGTCAAGAAGACCATTTATGTTCCAGGTGAGAATAGGTAACTGTCTTTCATAAAATACTAGGTTGTGCTCAGCCATAGGGGAGAAGGCAAGGGTATGTAGCAGTACAAGAACATGTTTAGTGCGCTGCAATGTGTAATGAGCTAACAAAGTGATGTCACAAACGTTTTTCCATTAAAGCCAAACGCCTGCACCATCCAACACTTCAAGAACATGAAGCACTGTTGGTGGATAGATGATAGACCACCGCCAACTGGACAGAAGAACTACCAGGTCTCACTGATGCATAGCCCACTGTCCCCAATATAACACAGGAGCAAAGTAAATACTTATTCCAAGGGGGTTCACTATGTAGGGGCCAATGATGCATGCCCCACTACACTGCCAACCCATCCCCTTTATCTGACCCTATTAAAACATTGTGTTTTGTGAATGATGACAAGATTTGCTCCAACAAGGGGAGTGTTACTGCCAAAAGAAAAGGGCCACCAGGCATGTCAGTGGTTAAGAGAACACTCTCCTGGTTATGTGTGCCAGGTCTCGCATAGTCCTCTTTCACTCTGGATTAAGTTGAGGTGGGGTATGAGGAGCTCTGCACACCATCAATCGAGATTGATTCCTAATATGACAGTGGTTGAGAATCTTAACTACAGAGTTTCAATGGTGTGCGTCAAATTGTTATCAAAAGGCAAATGTTTATATGGCCTAGCATCATGTCTTTCCTCCACCCAAAGAAGAATATTTGGTACTGGAGCATGATTTTTAGATTGGAGGGGCAAAGGAGCAAGTGACAAATGTTCATAGCTCCAAATTTCCTTTTAGCATCCTCAAAAGATTTTGGTTTTTGCTGAACTAGTTTTGTGTAAACCGGGAGGATCATGATTTGTCGTGATTCGTAGGCTGTCATACCTTGACCTCGACCAAGGTGGACAATGTCATATCTGTCCCTATAGTTAATAAAATGAGCAATCATGGGCAACCATAATACGGGGTTGCGGTGGGGCCCGCCTGGCGGGGGCCTTTGCAGAAGCACCCTACTTGCATATTTAATTATAATGCATGTGGAGAGTCTTCCACTAGGTATCAACGTCAGCAGCCCCTTTTCTATGAATATCTCACGAGGGGCACTCTCCCAGTTCTCCAGAAATACCACAAACCTTCATTTGTTTCTGTGGGCAAGTCTCTCTGCATTTAACACCCATGCCTCTAGTCCCCTGAACGTCACAGGGAGATTAGACACTGCAGTAGGGTTTTTTTTACATCCAACACCCTGTCCTCAGCCTTCATGATTCTGTCAATCGCCTGCCCAAGGACCCGCTTTAGCAAAGTGACATCAGAGCCCACTGCACCAACTTTGGCCTCAAGGGCTTCTCTGGAAGAAATGATAGTCAACATGATTGTAGCTGTCTCCAGGGTGATGCTTAAAGCCAGAGCAAGCTGCAAGAGTGCAGTGCTGATTGTATTTAACAATTCTACTTGGTCCACCCTTCCAACGTGGGCATATCGGTCTATGATGCCTTGCTTGATGGCTTGCGGGTTTTTGTCTTTAGCCATTTCCGATCAAAGAAGCAATGAAAGTCCCATCCATGAGGAACTTTTCGAGGACCCAAGACAGTCGGCACGACCTACAAGTCCAAGTCTTCAGTGTGTCCCACTGACTCACCAGCCATCTGAGCAGGGAAATCGACTGGAGGCAGCACGAGCAGACAAATACTAATCCCAGTTGAGCACACTGAGGTACTCCAGCTGCCAGTCAAGAGGAGCCACTCAGGGAGAAGAATCCACGGTTATGAGCTGAAGGGAGGCATACGGCTAATGCCACATCTAATCATAAGCCGGATATGCGGAATCTGCAACATCCTGGGGTCTCCAGTGCACTCCCTGAGACAGCATTTTGTCTCCTACCCATCATCTGTCCAGGTCAGTCTGTTGTTTCTGCCCCACTGCATGTCGATCTCCACTGGCCTCACTACACAGTACGAGCCTCTGCATCTGTGGCAAATGGTCCAGGGTACAATCAGTGGGGGCAGAGTGGGTTCACGTCTTGAAATATGCACCTTCCTCCCGGCTTGCGACACAGCTCACATATGTGGCAAGGCTACTCCTGCTAGAGTTCAGCAATGTCAGGGACAAGGTGACAAGAGTTTCATCATTTCTCCCTGCGCCATCTCCATCCTGAAACTCCAGGTGGAATTAAGGCGGCTCATGGATTCCTCCCAAGGGGCTGCAAACAGCTGTAAGTCACTGGGCACTGGCGACAGTCCCTGTGAGAGTCCCTGAAGGTCCAACGATCAGGATACGAAAGAGGAGGGGATAGACCCTGCATCCACCACAGGGATTGACATATGCTCAGTGGGCCAGGGAGCCCCAAACACACTCTGTGGCCTCTGGAACGCAGAAATCTCTCCCTGAATCTCCTCCTCCATACCAGGCCACAAGCCTAGTCAGGCCGTGAGGCATCCATAAAGTCCTCCGAGGGCCACATCACGATCTAGGCACCAGTTCACAATTACCCCAGCTTTGCGGTCATGTCCTTGAAGTCACAGGGTCAGGGGCTAGGTGAGAAGTGAGATTTTAACGTACAGAAACAGGACACGAGGTGAATTCACTCAAGCTGCGTCTGCCTTCTTTGGCAGTAAGTCATGCCTCTAGCCAAAGCACGTTTAATTACCTCCTCCCACTGTCAATGAGCTGACTGAACTTTGAACGCTGAATGGTGTTGTTGAACTCTTGCTAAGCATTTTTTAAATATTCCAGATACTATGTACTGTTCCGCCAGAGAAAGGTGTCATAGCTCTTTTACACATTTTGTGAGTGGTTCTTATTTGTAGACTAAAGTGAGAATCCTTTTTCAAGTGGCCTGCGTTTCATGAAGCAGTCACTCACAGAAGAGGGTTGAGTGAGTAGAAAATAAAACAGGTCCCTTTAATACTAGGGGAAGTTGATTTTCAAAGTCTGGAAGCAAAACATGGTGTATCATAAAGCACTGCTAACCCAGAGGTTACGGGAGACGCCGCTAGCAAGTCTCAAGATGCCTAAGCCAGGAGATTCTGAGCTAAGGGCTGCTGGGGTCCTCCATCTGCAGTGAAATTCATTATCCCCTAACAGAGGAAAGGCTACCTAGAGCAAGTCCAGGTACTCATGCAAGCTAAAGAATCCAAAGGAGAGAAAGATATAATTAAGATAAGAGAGGGACTAGTGAGTTCTCTTTTATTTCACAGGAAATGTGACTATAGTATGCATGGATAAACAACCTTTCACTGAAGTGGCAAGCACAACCCCAAAATATTCCAAAATTAGAGTTATAGGGATGGTGCAATTTCTGAGGCATCTACCCATGAACCCTGAAGGATGCAGGCATCCAAGATTGGGAACAAAGAACGCATACCAGAATGACTGGTGGGCTGGTGCCTATGGCTGGGAACACCCAAAGCCAGGATCAGACAAGCCCTGCCCTCAACCCTTTTGGTTCAGAAAAAGGTTTGGAAACCTTCCAAAGAATTTATCTCTGATTGACTGATACCAGGGGATAATCAAATGAGATAAACGAGGTAGTCCAACCAAAACAAAAGTGAACCTACTGAACTACTCCACCCCAACAGGATTTCTGAGTGAGAGAGAGAGAAAGATGGTTGCAGAAAAAGGGGCAAGCCTGAAATTATTACTAAAGAACAAGTTACTTACCTTCGGTAACGATATATCTGTAAGAAACATTAGTTAGTTAGATTCCTCACCTTAGAATATCCCCAGGCGTCAGGCTGGATCCAGAAAGATTTTTCGTCAGCAATACCCTTGCGCGTCGCTTGGCGTCGTCTGCGGCTCCACGTCCGTCGTCGGCGTCGTGCGCCGGGATGACGTCGTCGGAGTACTTAGACGCCGCCCTCGCGCGCTGACCTCAGTTCTTGTACATAGCTTTCCGCGCCAGGAACGCAGAGCCATGCAAGAGACCGACACTGGTGGCAAAAAATTCTAGGACCCTGAAAGGGATAACCTCAACCCTAGATCTCGGTTCGCAGAACGGGGAGGATGGGTGGGTCGGTGAGGAATCTAACTAACTAATGTTTCTTACAGATATATCGTTACCGAAGGTAAGTAGCTTATTCATCTGAAAGAAACACGTTAGTTAGATTCCTCACCTTAGAATAGATACCTCAGCAATACCAACCCCGGTGGTGGGTCTGCTAACCAAGATCACACCAGAAAGTCCTGGAGAACAGAACGGCCAAAGAATCCGTCTCTCCGGACTTGGCTGTCCAGGCAATAATGTTTAGCAAACGTGTGCAGCGAGGCCCACTTTGCTGCCTGACAGATGTCCTGCAAGGGGACTCCCCGGCCCAGGGCAGTTGTCGCCGCTGTGGCCAGAGTGGAATGGGCCCTCAGCCCTACAGGAGGTTCCTTTTTAGCCAAGGAGTAACAAGCTTTGATACACAACACGACCCACCGAGAGATGGTCCGCTTGTGCACCGCTCGTCCCTTCTTAGTGCCCACGTAGCCAACAAAGAGTTGGTCATCCACCCGGAACTTCTTGGTGCGGTCCAAATAAAAGGACAGCACCCGTTTTGGGTCCCGACGGTGGAGCCTCTCTTCCTCTTTCGAAGGATGCGGAGGCGGAAAGAAGGTGGGCAACGTAACAGACTGCCCGATGTGAAAGGCAGTTACCACCTTAGGGAGAAAGGAAGGACGAGTCCTGAGAACAACTTTGTCCGGGTGGACAGAAAGAAAAGGAGGCTTAGAAGAGAGAGCCTGGAGCTCACTCACCCTTCTAGCAGAAGTGATGGCTACCAGGAAAGCAGTCTTAAGCGTCAAGTGATGAAGGGGACAATTATGAAGTGGCTCAAAGGGAGCGCACATCAGAAACGTCAAGACCAGATTCAAATCCCACAGAGGCATTATGAAAGGGACAGGAGGAAACATGTGAGTAATGCCCTTAAAGAAGAGAGAAACAACAGGGGATTTGAAAAGAGAAGGCTGATCTGGAAGCCGTAAGAAAGCAGAAATAGCAGAAAGATAACCTTTTAGGGTGCCCAGAGCAGAGCCCTGCTGGGCCAAAGAAAGAAGAAAGAGGAGAACCTCAGAAAGAGGGGCTGAAAGGGGATCCACAGCCTTTGCTGTGCACCATGCCACAAATTTGTTCCACCTGCAGGCGTATACCGATTTTGTGGAGGGATGCCTGGCTGCCAGAATCACATCACAGACTTCAGGAGGCAAGTCAAATGGCATCAACTGTCGCCGCTCAGTCTTCACGCATGGAGGTGGAGGCTGGCCAGGTTCGGGTGGAGGACCGTCCCCTGCTGCTGCGACAGAAGGTCCTCCTGAAGAGGCAGTCGTATTGGGGGATCGATTGACAGACTGAGTAGCTCGGGATACCAGAACCTAGGTGCCCAATCCGGAGCCACCAATATGACTTGGGCCCGGTCGTGCCTGATCTTCTTCAGCACTCTGAGCAGAAGTGGTATAGGCGGAAAGGCGTACAATAGACCGCAACTCCACTCGCGACGAAAGGCGTCCCCGAGCGGGTGCCGCCTTGGAAACTCCAACGCGCAGAACTGCTGACATTGCGAGTTCTCTTCGGTGGCGAATAGATCTAACCAAGGCTCTCCCCACTGCCGAAAGAGGCCTTGCGCCACGTCCGAGTTTAGACACCATTCGTGATCCATCAGGCACCAGCGGCTGGGTTTGTCTGCTCTGGCGTTCAGAGAGCCCGCCAGATGTTGAACCACCAGGGTGATGCCCTGATGTTCCAGCCATGTCCAGAGGCGCAGAGCCTCCTGACAGAGGGTCTACGACCCCACCCCGCCTTATTTGTTGCAATACCGCATGGCGGTGGTGTTGTCCGTGAACACCTGCACTACACTTCCCCGGACAGAGGGAAGGAATATCTTCAGTGCAAGCCGGATCGCCCTCAGCACCCACCTGTCCGACGTGATGGAACGCCAGTGGAGCAGGTGATGGCGAACTCTGCCTCCCACTGGCGTGGAATGGGCCTGAAAGCATGGACTAGGAGGGCTGTGAGGCGGTTGCTGCTGGGGTAGATGTGGACGGACCGGCACGTTGTCCCCCTGTACCGCCTCGGCGGAATCCACGTCCGAGACCGCATGGAGGTTGGTTCTGCGGCCTGTTGCTAGGTGGATGTGAGGGGGCGCCCCTTTCTTGGCCACGACAGGGGTGAAAAGCGGACGTTGGCGGGCACGGGGCCAAGAGGCCCAATGACTTGGCCGTAGCCCTGGAATCCTTAAAGCGCTCCAGCGCACTATCCATTTTGTTGCCAAAAAGGCGACTGCCATCGAAGGGCATGTCCATGAGGGTGCTCTGGACATCCCCAGAAAAACTTGTGGACGTAGCGCCACCGTGGTAGACATTGCCCTACCCAGTGAGTCCGTAGTGTCCAGTCCACATCGGATTGCATGCCGCGCTGCATCCCGCCCCTCGGCAAGAGCCTGGGCGAGCCGTGTCCGGGCCTCCTCCGGACACTTGGGCAGCACGTCCTCCATCGTATCCGACAGGGAGTGGGAGTAACGGTCCAAGAGACAAGCGGTGTTAATAGACCGCAATCCCAAACTAAGGGAGGAGAACAGCTTCTTACCAAACTGTTCTAGTCTCTTGGATTCCCGATCCGGGGGAGCAGACGGGAAGGAGGTCTGGGAAGTAGAGGCCTGGATAACCAGGCTCTCGGGCGTGGGGTGCATAGACAGAAACCTGGGGTCGCCGGGTGCAGGGTGGTGGCGCCGGGCCACGTTCCGGTCCACAGGAGGTACTGTGGAGGGCTTGGACCAGGCGCCCTTCAGAAGGTCCACTAGTGCGTCATTAAACTGCAGCAGAGGCTCCGAGGAGCTTGCTGATGGTTGGAGCAATTCTGTGAGGAGGTTAGTCCTCACGGCCACAGCAGGTAGTCCAGCCCAAGGGCTTCGGCCGCCTTGCGCAGCACCACTAAAAATGCAGCACCTTCCTCCGAAGCCACGGTCGGAGGAGAGATGAAGCCAGTGTCAGGGGAGGAGTCAAGACCACTGGCATCCCCCAGCTCGTCTGCCAAGTCCTGTGATAACTGGCCCTACCGGGCCAGAGGGTCATCAGACTCCTCCCAGTCGTCACAGTCAACCGATTCCTGGTAGACAGGTGGAATGATCGGAGCGGGGCTGAAGATGAAATTGCCACCCATCGGCGTTGGGTGCGGCGCCGCTCCGACCCCGGGCCCGGACCGGGACTGAACCGGGGAACGGCGTCGTCCGAAGGCGGCGCCGGTGGTGGCACCGGAGTCGGCGCCGGCGGAGGTGTCGTGAGGTCAACCGGCGCCGACTGGGATCCAGGCCTGGATCCCGCGGGGACCTGCGGCGTCGGGACCGGAGTCGACGACGGTGCCGGGGCCGGAGCCGCCGGCTCGATAGTCCTCCCAGTCGAGCCCGCGGGGCCCGAAGGTGCGCCGGCAGGCGTCGACTGCGGAGCCAGGCCTCTCATGGCCGAGAGGAAGGCACTGATCTCCGCCAGAGTCGTGTCAGTCCCAGGGACCGGCGGGTATGGGGACAGACGTGACTCCTGCGGCTCCGACGGAGCCACGTGGGTGGTACCACCCGAACCCTCAGCCGAGTCGCGCGACCGGTGAGGGGAGCCCGAAGAGCGATGTCGCCTCTTGGACTACTTACTATGCTTCGACTTACCCGAAGACTTGGAACCAGATGAGTGGTGATGGCTGCGGCTCCACGACCGGTCCCTCGACCTCCTCCTCAACCGGGACCGTGAATGGCGCGGAGCCGACTGCCGGAGCTCGAGTAGCTTGCGGGACCGCTCCCGCCTAGCCTTCGAAGTCAAGGCCCGGCAATCGAGGCACGACTCAGCATCGTGGTCGGCCCCAAGGCAGTAGAGGCACCGGCAGTGATGGTCCGTAACCGACATCAGTCGGTGACAGGAGTCACAAGGTTTAAAACCAGGAATCCTACCGGCACCAGAGTCGAGTCGACGAGAATAGACCAAAAGAGTCCAAAAAGTTTAGTCAAATAATGACTAAAAGGGTATGCTCTTCCCAGATCGGCGCTGTCTGGCGCGGAAAAAAGAAGAACTGACGTCAGTGCACGAGGGCGGCGTCTAAGTACTCCGACGACGTCATCCTGGCCCACGACACCGATGAAGGACGCGGAGCCGCAGACAACGCCTAGCGACGCGCAAGGGTATTGCTGACGAATAATCTTTCCGGATCCAGCCTGACGCCTGGGGATATTCTAAGGTGAGGAATCTAACTAGCGTGTTTCTTTCAGATAGGAATAACTATCATTCTGAACCTGCTCCCCAAGGAATCAGGCCAGTCTGATGGTAGAGAAGAGGGTACCGTCCCTGAAATACAGAAAGATGCTATCCTGAGAAAGGTCAAAGGAAATGATTGTGGAGAAAATGAGAGTAGCTGCCGGGTCCAGGAATATACTGGCCTTGTATTATGCCACTTATTTGGTAGAGAGAGGGTCCTGGTTTAGCTCTCTGAACCATTTCACTGACTCCCTGGAACTACTGACTTGGATGAGTCCAGCACAATGCCACTACATAGGAAGTGTCCGAGAGCTGCATTTACTAAGAAAGGGACTCAAGACTAGGCTGGCTTAATCCACTGTTCCTCTCCTAAGAGTTCAGCTCTTTTAATGAAGACATCATTAAAGATAATTGTTAAAGAAGTTATTGAAACTGAAACAAATCAGAATTCCTGCTCAGTTTAAAAAATATATATATCTTTATTGGCCTTTATAGATATATACATGTATTGTTGAGCCTGATTACATACTTGAGGTATCATGATATTGGGTGGTTATCCCCTTCCCTGTCCACATCTTTTATGAGCAGGTAACCTCAACCAAACCTGTTTAACCTTTTCATAAATTATGCAATACACTTAACCAATGACTCTCATGCCAAGTACCTTTTAAACTCCCCAACTACCCCTCCCTCCCCTCCCTTTTCTGTGTCAGAGTGCTAGTGTTACTACCTGCCGGATTTTGCCAGTAGTGCCAATCGTGTATTATCTCACGTCCTGTCCTTCTGCTGGTCTCCTTCTTGTTTGGGATCTGGGGGTCAATTCCTTTGTCCGGTTCTGGTCAGTTAGGTATCATGCGTGTTTGTGAAGCCCTCATGTCCACTAACATTGTTGCCCAGGCTCGCAAGTCATCCTCCAGTTTATCATCCCGTCTGATCTGTTTCATTCGAACTGCCTCTGAAGTTGCCCATTCACAGATATCGCTCATCCATGCCTTCGTTTGCAGTGGGGTGGGGTGGGATTCGACGTTTTGCTTGTACGAGTCCTAACCTTGTAAACATCCTGCTTAGTTTTTTATTCTTGGGAGCACGTGTACTGATTTCTTCAGGTCAGACTTCCTACTCAGTTATGATTCATCCCGCTAAACACATAGGCAACCACGCGAGAGGCCTGTTTTGGTAAAGAAGAGCACATTTCCACTTGGGAGGACATTGCTAACTATCAGTGCCAAGGAAGGTGTCACATGTCAGATTTTACAGCATAAATCCGTAGATTTGCATTTTCACACGGTTGGGGTTCTGGAAGGGTTAGAATGGATGGAGCAAGGGTTGGGATGTGTTGAAAGCATGATTACATAGCTAGGTGGTTTCTTTTACCAGCATGTGTTAACAGTCGAGGATGGGACAAAGAATGAAAGCAGACTATTGCTAGAGCATGGGCCTCCTTCTCTGTTCCAAAAGAAACTACTCAATGTTACATCATAGCAGAATATTTTCAAGATGTTTTAGTCCAGCAAAACAATTTTGAATGCTGCTAGTGAAAAAAGTGGTTTGGAATTATACTTGGTTTTGCATTTTCAGTGTTTCATTATTTAGCTTTCAAAACTATAGTACGCATATAAAGTAAATAAGGAAGCGTAAGTCCGCATTTAGGCAGTTGGCCATTCAAGTATCTTTGGTCACCATCAGCAACAGAAAGATAAATTGGAGGGGCACCTTTAAAGTCTTTACTCAAGTGGAAGAAGCCAGAGAGATTGTGAAGAACCTTAAGTTAACCGGTAGTAACAGCTGAAGAAACAGAGGAAATGAAATAATAGAGAATAGAGAGGGTCAGGGCCAGAAGAAACGGAGAAGGGGAAAAAGGAAAGAAAAGAAATACACGAAAAAAGGAATTTACTTTATTTTGAACAAGGTGGCCAAGCTATGAGCATACAGGGAAGGAGAAGGGACTGGAGGGCTGTAGGTTTCTTTATCTCGAATGAAGTACTTAGGAAACTGTTCAGCAAAATCCGTTCACTTTTGTAGGGTCACAATTAAATACAATCAATACACTTCACTACTTTTAGGCTATGTTACACACATGATTAGCTGAATCCATGATTTATGCTTTGGAAGTGAGGCTAGTGTTTAAACCCGAAAACGCACATCGTTTGAAGCTCTTGGAGTTTGGTTATCAATCACTAGGTTGTTGCAAGAAACAACTAAAGTAGACATGAAGTTGAGCCATAAAATACAAATTTTGGTTGTCTAAGGTGGACTATGTGGTATTTTTGGAATTCATCCTTATTAAGAGGTGAAAGGCCCTACATTGCTCTATTTTTAGTGAGTGGTATAACCAAGTCGCTCTCAGTGCCATGTTTGAGATACATTTGCTAAAAGCAATGAGTGCATTACTAAGAGGTGCATTACTAAGAGGTGCAGAGCTTGTCTATGTGAAATGGCAGAACATAGTCAGAGAGAACACTTAAGTGTATTTATCACATTGTGGATGAAAGTGCACAATGTATTTAATGATCAGAATTCTTGCTTTTTCTGTTTTGAGTTGTATTGCATCACTGTTCTTAAGCATATTAGTGATGTCTCATTCAGCCCAAACACTGGTCAAACACACCTTAGTACAGGCTCAGCAGTTCCCCACAGCACAGGTCTTGTTTCTCTTTGATGATGAAGTCTAACCCACGGCTCACTTTACTGACCTTAAACAGAGGGTCAGACGTTCCCAATCATACATCTTGTTGGATTAATAAACTATTCAGCAAAAACGGCAATTTATGCCTCATAATATGGTACATCCTGTATCAGTATTATTTTGGTGTTTTCCATATTACCATATTGTCTTTTGGGCAAACGACTCATCTCATTAGCACAAGTTTCATTCCTTAATCCAGCAATCGGCAATTTAATTGTGACCGATAACCTCAGCAAAGCCTGCACAGCATCACATGGCCCTTTATTTTGTAACTTTGATATGTTTAACCTAGAAACATTTTTTAAATCTACAAAATAGGAAAAAGATGGAGAATTATGTGGCAAATGTGCTAAATGAATAATGATGCTAAAAACGCATAGGAATCACATAATTTCAGTGGCCCTAATTATTCGAACACTTCAACTGTACATGTATTAATATAACCCCACAAGGGTATTACTGATCACGGAATTCTGAACTTACTATTTCATTGATGGCTACTTCGTATTTTTCCAGGATTGCAAACTGCTCATGAATTGGTGGGATTTGTGCTTCAATCTTTGACATCTCGTTCTGTAGGGTCTCATGGAGGCGTAAGCTTGTCCCCAGCTCTTCTAAGGTCTGTGGAGGCTGACTGATCCTAAAAGCCAAAACACAAAATATCTTATAGATCACAAACCACAGCATTTTTCGTCATTATTCTGGTGATAACATGGCCAGATCAATAGGATGCTATCCGTTCTTCCCTCTATTGGCATCAGCGCAGCACATCTTTTCCTTGTGTGTGCATGGAGCCTTCAAATTGGTGCTGTGTTAGTTACAAAGTAACCACACATACAGATGAACACTCTGGTCTCAAATAACCTAAAATCTCTCCTCATCCTGCTTCACGCTTCTCATCGCAACTGCAGGTGAATCACTGACTCCGGGCTGCTGTACTGTTTTCCTCATCAACACCCTAGATCAGTGGCTCTCAACCTGTGGGACGGGGACACCTGGGGGTTCATGAGGGGATCTGCGACTGCTTAGAAAATTAAATAATATTAACAGATTGGTAAATGGTATATAAAGAGGCAAAATCTACAATTGAACATTTTAAAAACATTCTGTAAAGGAATTTGAAATTGGAGGCTACAAAGTAAGTTAATATCCTCCGATTGATCCATGGGACCAGTGCAGTTTTATCATACAGAATACAGTATGAACGATGAGTGGCCTCTGTGGATTGTTTTGCGGTGCAAATCATTGAAAATGCTTAGGCCGTGGGTCTTGGGCTTCTTGAAATAACTCTGTGGGGGTCTCCAGATTCTAATAATGATTTAGTTGGGTCCTCTGGTTCCAATAATGATTAAGTGGGGGTCCACAGTAGTCTAAAGGTTAAGAACCACTGCCCTAGATAAAATAGCTTCCTATTTCACACCCCTACATTTCATGGATGGGCAAATATACAGATTCTGCATTTGGTTCACTTAAAACTGTACTAACAAATTAAAACTAAGGTATTATACAGACATTTTAAATTGCTATTCATAATCATGGACACTTATTGGCCTACAATTTAGCCTAAAGTCAGAATGCTAACTGACTCTTTGACATTCTGGATCAAAATGTCACATGGCTGCTGAATCGCCTACATGTGGCTCAATTGAAATTAATATACTGCTACCTATTTCAAAGCCCCGAATCCAACTTCAGACTGTACACCCTTGCCTTCCTCTTACAGTGCTGTTTTAAGCTCACATTTACTAGTCAAGCTACTTTTGGAAATTTCTAAAGACCATCCATCGGATAAGATTCTCCTTTAATATCATTCAAAAAGATTATGGATACACCAGAAAATGTCACAGAAACTGCATGAGATGGAGCAACACCTTTGATTTATGTGGGTTCACCAAACCCTTATCCAGCCCAAAAACAGAGGTTAAGCTTTCAGCCATGTTCCATCTCCAATATCTCCTTTTTTATAAGATGGCTCTGTTTTTTTTCTCCACAATATAATTTTATTGTTGACAGCCAAAACAAAGAAGATGCCTCACAGGCCACCTAAAAGGCGCATAGAATATGACAAATATGGACATCAACGTTTTCAGCAATGACAAGATATCGATCTGCAAGAATAAGTTGCATAAATAAAGGTAACAACAAAAAAGAAAAACAAATAACTGTGTCACATTTCCTCTAATTGACCAATAAAGATGTCTCTTACATATGGAGAGTCTTTGCCACCTGTAGCCACATTCAGCATGTACACTACACATAGTCCAGTCCACTGGATTCATAGCGAAGGTTGTGTAATATCAGACGGGAGGGAGGAGGCTCTAGATATAGTCCCCTTTAGTAAGATGGCTCTATTGAGGTTTTGTTTATCATTTATCACTATTATTTGGCAAGGCAAGCCTTAGACTGAGAAACAAAATGTCAAAGAAGTTATGCCCAGCCAGTCTATTCAGCTTGTCCATTTTCCTACCAACTCTTTCTATGTAGGATTTTAATGGTCATCAGCTGTGCCTTGCTTTCTCCACCTTATTGTCCCTATGTCTGACCCCGGTGTTTTTCAATCCATCCTCTTAATATTTTTGACTGTACTACTTCTTGTGGTAGACAGAACCCATCATAAGTGGTGAAGACATGACAATTGTTTTCAATATGAAGAGCAACAGAGGATCTTTTATCAAGTTTATGTAGCCTCTATCAGTAACACTAGCACTGTGGAATTTAGTCTTATTACTTCTGCTACAAATTGTATTTCAGTACTACTATTCATGTTGCAACTGATAGTTCTACTAGTGGAGCGTCAAGTACTACTACTAAAAAATAAGCAACTACACTAATAACTGTTAGTACTACTAAAGGTGACACTGCTGCAAGCATTACATCTAGTGTGAATGAAACAAGTACTACTGCTGGCTTTAGCACTACTACTACTGGAACTACTACTATTATCACGTATATTGTTATTACTGCTACTGGTATCCCTATGCTGTTACAACTACTGGTAGCAGTTCTACACGTAGTGCTGAAAATAATACTAGTACTTCTATTATGTACAGAAGTGCTAATGTGCACTAACCCCTGACGCTAGTAGCTCATAGATGTATTGCCTACCCCTCTTTCTTTATACACTGCCTCTCAGCTGTGAGGCATCCTCTTCTCTCTGCCCTAAGCACCGGCGCTGCGCTTTATGTGACTGCATTGACATCCATGTGCTTGCTGTTTTCCTTCTTGCCATCCTCAGACACATTCTCCCACTGGTCCTCTCCTACTGTTCAGGAATGGTCTTTTCCAATATTCTCAGGAGAACCTTGCTGGGACCATGACAGACCCTCTAGTGAGAGCATAATGTATGCTGATTCTCCAAAAAATGTCAGTTGTAGCAGAGCAACTAGATACACTGTTTAACCCGATGACATCACAGGATTGACCATTTTTGCTACTCATAGTCCATCAACAGCTTCCTATTTACTGTTGAGGGGCTAAAGGATATGGCAAGGAGAGTAAACGACAGACAGTAAACAGAGCTCTTTAACCTTTGTTTACTTTCCGTCCCTGCAGACATTCCTGCAGCTGTCTACAGACATCCATCCATCTAGTACTTTTTGGAGGGTGTGTGGTCTAGTCAGAAAATAATTTACAAAGGCATTGTGAATGTGTATCACAGAATCAGATGATAAAGCATGCTGGAATTCAAATGGGAGACTCAATAGCTTGGGAATAATTAACCATCACCTTTCAGCACTCTGCTTCAAGTAGACATCAAGATCCTGCAGCTTAGTGCCTGCCATCTCACTCAGCAAGGTGGTGAACTTGTTCTGCCACTCGTTGCAGTGTTGCACCAGAGAAAACTTCAGATGGGTGCAGTCCAGAAGCACAAACTGGATGTTCAGCACGGTCTCCTCCTTCTGCACATTGTTGGCCACCTCTGTATATCTATATTCAAAGAGACCCAACAACATCCAACAAGTTAAGAATATGAAGGCATCGCGCGGGCTTTCTATTGCTCTGCCAGCCAATCGTGATTTGGTAAGAAAACATGAAGTGCTGGTACCGCTTTTCTCAGGTCTGGCTGGGACTGCCTTGGCTGCAACCATTCTTAGTATGGCTACATGAATTAGACAATAGGGCCCTCATTACAAGTTAAGGGCTAAATTCCAATCCCTGTGCAAACAGATGTTTGCACAGGGATCAGAATTACGTGTTGTGCGATAATTATCACACACTCACAGAGTTCCCAGACAGATTCAAGTAGGTCATACCTGCTGAAACTTTAGCAGAGGAAAAGACCTGTAACAAAGGCAAAACATGCAGAATTTGCTGTATGCATTCAAGCTGAACATTTTGAATAGGAGGTATTTACCACATGTAGTTCATATCGCATCCTGAGATAATGGTGTCTACCAAGTGTGGTAAATGCCCCACCCTGCTCCGCCTAACTTGTTAGGAAGGTCTTTGTGATATCAATTATGTTGATCACTCCATTGACTTTAGCCTTTTTGATAGATACTTTTTGTGATATATGCTAAACTATCTAAATATAAATCAATCAAAGCCTTTTTAGTATTCAGGTTTCCTAATCGAAAACTAAATGACGGTAGGCTTCTCCCCCCAACAATACCTTGAAATGTATTTGTATATTTATATACGTACAGTATTATGTATGTGGCGCAGATCACAAACCTAGCAATAAAAAAATGAAGACTAATGCACAGTGGGGGTTTTACACAGTAGAGAAGGGGTGAAAGAAGAGGTAAAAGGGCTGCAGGGATGGTGCATCAATACAGGCGTTTACAGAGGGGCGTGAAAGGTTGCTGGGGTGAATCGTACTGGTAGGTACCGATAGTGAGAGATGGCTCGGTGAGAAGTGGCCTGTGATGATTTGTTGCTTATAGAGATCGGTTTCAGCTAAAAGCAAAAGTAAAGAAGAGATGTAGCCTGGTGGATATCGAGTGGGAGGCAGTTCAGATCCTAAGAGTGTAGCAGAAAACATTATTTCTCAATTTCTACATCACATATTTCCTGATTTTCAATCTGGCAAATCTCCTGCATACTCCATCATAATTCTTAAACTTCACTGCCGAGTCTGATGGAGAGCTAGAGTTGACGGCTTAGTAGATGGTGCAGCATGTCTTGCAGGTGGTGAGGCAGGGTGGTTAAAGGGAACAAGTGCAGTTATGTGAAGGTCAGTGGGATCCTTTCGAACTCGATCACAGCATTCATGAGACATGCTGCTGCCTGGAGTAGTCCCTTCACCCGAGTCTGGTGGATCTCAGTGGTGCCCGGCTGCAGAGCATACCTTTATCAAGCTGGGAAAGGACCATGGCCTTGATAGTGGTACTGATATCTGGTTCAATTTGAAAAGGCAATACTCTGCAAAGCAGAGCATATTGATGCCAGACAGTGTCCGACTTGTGTTCACAGTAAGCATGAATCTGTGGTTAGTGTCAATGGACAAGTACAGGGAATCAGTCAGGTTAACTAGGAGTGGAGCTGTAAACATTTATCTTAGACAGCCAGTTTTGCATCAGTTGTTGTTTGCAGTCACTAGCAATGAGTACAAACTTTGTTTTGGTGGATTCAATGAGGCAGCCCTTGGAAAACCCTGGCCTGCAGCTAGGCTGTCCTTCTGGAATCATGTGTTGTAGCCACATGAGACTTTCGGATAGAGTTGCATGTCAATTGTATATCTGTGGATTCTGACATCCATGCAAACTTGCAGGACCCACAAGGGCTAATGGTGAGTGGAAGAGGCAGCGGTGGGGACATTACAGGAAACAGAGATGGGTTTGGTCTCAAGGAACTATTCTGCACCAGCATGGCTCTTTTCTCCAGAAACGACTTAAACCATTGCAGGACAAAGCTGTTGAACTCTATTCAGGATGTGAGTGTCAAATAATTCACAGCGGTCAGTTAGTGTTGAAGGCTGTGCTGGAGAGAGCTCTAGCTGGACGAGGAGGCAGAGGTTACCGATGCGACAGACCGGTATTTCATCAACAACCACTTGGATTCCTGCCATCTCTGCTTTTCACCGAGGTCTGAATTCAGACTGGTAGTCTTTAAAGAGAGTGTTGCCTTTCAAAACCGTAACTGATGCAGCAATTGTCCACGCTCAGTACTGCACAGGCCAGCATGGACCAACACTAGCACGCAAACTGGCTATGACTGGAGATAGAATAGTAAATTAGACAGGTCCCAGTAACAGTGAATTTGGTGATATCAAATCCTAAAGACAAAGTAAGAGTAGTAGAAGTAAAGGGAGGGAAAAAACAAAACTTACAAAAAGTGGCATAAAAGGGTTAACAACCATGGGAAGCGTAAAGAATAACAAATTACAAACCCAAGAAGGATATGGAGAAAGTATGAAATTACAACCACCTTTTTATTTTTCAATCTATATGCTTTTCTCACTTTGATTTTTCAATCAAATGACATTTACATAGGGCTTTTTTTACCATTGTGCTTCTAAGAAACATAAAAAAAAATCAAACAAAAGTTTTTGATTTCTTCGCTCACATCTGACTTCATAACTTCGGTGATGTTCAGATTATGTAAATACAAGTTTACATTTTAAGAAAACACTGACCTCACATTCATACGAATAAGGTTAAAAAGACTCAGTTTCTTACATTTACCAGAACAGGTTGCAGCAGGGTAGCTGCATACACCAATGGCAAGTCAAGAAGGGCCATACTTCCCAGGACTTGAGCAGTTTTAAGATCTTCAAGATCACCCTATCCCTTGCTGTTCTGAAGATCCCTGAAACAATAGACAACTGCACTTCCTGGAAAACATATCAACGCCTGAATAAGAGAACCTCCTAGTTAAAAACTACTAGAATAATAGATTCACAGATTTTTTTAACTTCACAAAATATAAATACACAATTATTTCTGGATCTTGACTGTAGTAAAGACTTGAACTCATCTGGTACCTTGAGGAGTCTTGCTTGCAAACCATTGGTGCATAATGAGCCAAAGAATGGACATTATACATTTTAAATATAACCAGGCATGTGAAACACCCATTGTGATTGTCTGTACAAACGAAATGTCCAGTGGAGAGTATAAGAAAAACAAAAAAAGTGGAGGCATACCCAGGTGAGAGTCATTAAGGTTTCTATCAAGATAATAATAATAATACTGAAGCTTATAAAGCGCGGCAGCTACCCCAAACAGGGGTGTCCCGGCGCTGAAGCAGCAGGTAATTGCGTCCAGAGAGAGTTACGGTGTTAACAGCCCATATTAATCTGCCCTAAAGAGCCACATCTTCAAGGCCTTTCTAAAACAGGTTTCTGAATTGGCCTGCCGCAGGAACCCTGGCAGGGCATTCCACAAAGGAGCCGTTCTGACTGTGAGAGCTCTGCCACCCAGTCGGGATTTCGCAAAGATATCATCCCAAAGGGCTGAGTCAGTTCTTCCCTTTTACAGCAGACCTACAGAAGGAATGGACTGTGAGACAATGCCTTGATAAACGGGGTGAGACCAGGAGTGGGGGTATCAGGGTTCTGTTTACGTCCTATCATACTTAGTTCATGCTATTTATTGGGTTATAAACACAAAAACACAATAAACCTTGTAATTGAGCATAATGCTTACCGTGCAATATCTGCATCAAAAGAAGAAACAGGTGGGTTTAAACGCTGGTAGCGGCGGATGAAGGAATCTTTATTTATTTCCCAGATCTCCCTGTAGGAATCCCAGGTTTTTAGATAAGTCTGTAGGTGAGTAGCATTGGCAGACATGCCACTACTGATCTGTGCCTGAATTTTTTTAATTTCCTCATCACGCTCTGATAACAAATGAAAAAAGGAAGAAATTGGTATTTATTTAGCCACTCCTAGAGGGTGGATTAATTTAGTGACAAGAATGACGATACTGTTTAAGAAATCATTACTTACTGGTAACATTGGTTCTCCAGCATTGAATGCTATGTAGAATCATGTGCTTAGTGCAGCCTCCCTATTTAGACAATATTCTCACACATCTCATACAGATCTACAAACATGGATATGAGTCTAGAGCAGGTCATCTTTGAGGTGCATTCCATGTTATTGGACAGCTGGTGAAAATCATAGCAGCATTTCCCTAACTAATGAAGAAAAAAAGCTTTCCATAGAGAATAGTCTCTTGTCCTCAGTCAAAAGATAAAATAAAGACATGGGTGATTTTTTTTTGTTGCAAACCGATATTTCACAGGAAATCCTCATTTGCTGAAGACAGACTGAAAGATCTTCTTATTCATCTGCCATTTGCGAGAAGCATGGCTCACACTGCTAAGGAGGCTGAATATAAACATTATTTTTTTCTATTCTAATGTAACACCAGTGGGGAGATGTGTAGCTAGTCCTTCATCCAGAGCCATCTGACATAAGACTATAGCCCTCACAGTTTGATCAGACTGAATTTAGCAGCAGGGTTTTCTGTGAGAATGCAGATAACCGCTTACTGAAGAAGTGACATAAGTGACATTAGTACCATAACACAGCCTTGGACTCGAGAGGATTTACAATGAGAATTATTTATTGAAGTAATATAGATTGCAGAAGGGAACATCAAACCTGTACTGGGCAGAGTTGTGTATCATTGTAATTTGTTAAATACATGGCTGAAGGAAGATTGGATTCCTGCAGCCACTATAAGAGTCTCCAGAGTTTTTCTTATATTGAGATTTTTTTACATTGAGTTTCTCATTGCTGGTTCTAATTAAAAGCTGATTGCTATTGAAAAGATTTTATCTTCAGAAGAGCAGTGGAAACACATGGCTGGCATCATGTTGGGGCCTTGAAGTCTCACATAATACAGTGACCCAATTGGCAGTCTCAGCGTGAATCGGGCATTAATTTGTTTGAGCATGTGTTCTCTGTGGTGGAGAACAGGTAATTTCCAGAAAAATATCCAGCAAAGCTCCTAAAAAACTGAAGTCTTTGACATGAAACCATGCGAGACATGAAACCACACGAGACATCTTGATGTTGACAGAAAAACCAAAAATAAGGAAAGTCCATATTAGCTGTAGATTCTCCCCCAGGGGTTCCCTATGAATACTCATAAGTGCACTGAACTGCCCTGCCTGCAAGTTCTGATTCACATCTGAATTACCTTTAAGATTTGCTCTCATTGTTTATTTGATGTAACTCA
Organism: Triturus cristatus; assembly: GCF_964204655.1. NCBI lineage: Eukaryota > Metazoa > Chordata > Amphibia > Caudata > Salamandridae > Triturus > Triturus cristatus. The sequence goes on along the minus strand of NC_140595.1, from coordinate 774,207,677 downwards.
CAGCCCCTCAGTGCAAAACATCTCCATTATTGACTTAGATGATGATTCTCCTGGAGAAGAACTAGATTACAGGCAAGTAACTTTTTCCTTCTTGAATGCCTCCACTAAGGGCTAACCTTTTACTAGCCAGTCACAGAGGTAAGGATTAGATGCATACCCTGTACAACATGTAGATAGGAGTATACAAGAGGATCATGTTCGTAAAAAATGTTGGAGTTGAGTTGCAGCTGAATGGAATACACCTATACTGATGATGCTGAACCCCAAGGCAAACCTGAGTTATCGGTGAAGCTCCTTTTTGGTCTCATTGATTTAATGTCTTCAGAATTTGCTGCAACGAGTAAAATGTGTTGACTAGCAGAAAGTTACAGGTATAGGAAATGTCTGACAGGCTAAGCAGTTTTTAGGGACTATGAAGTATATTCAGTAACACTCCAGGCCCAACACTTAATCTGAAACTAACATGGGAGCTCCCACGAGTAAAACCTTTTGCATCTTTGTAAGACTGAGGAATGTCAAAAACGTGATCATTCACTATCATCCTGAAATATACACTGTGGTGCGCACTAAAAACAAGATTTTGTACATAATTACTCACAATGTTTCTCTTGTAAACATTGTGTACTACAATAGTTATCCCAGAGGGTAGTACCAAAGATAGTAATGCAGAAATGTAAAGCTGTCACAGAGAGAAGAATAGACGTGGAACTCCTCTCAAAATTTCCATCCTCATGCAGATGGGATGCCTAATGTTACGCTTATAGGGGGCTGATATAATCAATTTTGTTTCGTGTGAAAATGTTTTACGTTTGCCGACATATTCAAGGATTTTTTTCTTTCATGTAATCCTAGTTCTCTCTCAGGGTAATCAGGGTAATCCCTATTGAAGTCATAAGCACTGAACAGTCCCACCCCCATGCAGGGATCCTGGAGAACTTCTTTACAACATATATAATCTCAAGTGTAGATGTTGGCCTTTCCTTAGTAAGGCATAAGACATTCATCTTTTGCAGCCTATAAGGAAGGCTATATTAGCCAACTGCTTAAGATTGCATGTTTTTTAAAGAAATAAATATATATTTATAAACCAGGCAAATTGACTAGAATTGCGTTATTTGAGTGTTTACGTTTCATTCACAAACCAGTTGAAAAAAGGAAAAGATGAAGGAGGAAAGAACAATGTAGCCATTTAGGCTGCAGCTATGTAGATATGAAAAGAGAGTGTCTGTTCCAGTCATAAACTTTATTCGGTTGTTACGACCATAAAAGTGCAAGAGCTTACAGTACAGTGATCCACCATTATATATAAATAAGAGAATCATTAGATAGTACACGTCATTTGCCAAACGTTTTGACGTATCACTGTTAAAAGTATTAAAACAACATTAAAATGATAAAATCTAAATATTACTTGTAAAAAATATACCACATTGTAATACAATAAGGAATCCACGCACATCAAAATTTGATCAATTTAAAAGAATATAAGTTACATAGTTATTACAGAGCCTGGGCATAACAATTTAATGAAAATTATGAAATGCTATTGTGTATGAAACGCGTACCTTCTAATAATCTACACTTTTCCAAGGAACTTTGCAACTCCACATGCTAAAGAAGGCCTACAATCAGATTTTCGGATACAAAGCGCTTCCTTGTGGCAACGAGTTCCCAACAATCTACAAACAGGGGCTAGCCACTCATGTCTTGGGAGACTATATAGAGGGCAAACAAAGAAAATGTGGCTAATTGTTTCAATCATCGTAGGACAATCCGGGCAGTGCTGTGTTGTGTTGTAACCAAAGGCTGCTGCCAAGCAGCTGTAAAGGAGTTCACAGGAGGGGAACCAAATCTAAATTGGATATAGAGTTTCCTATCCTGTGGAATGGTGATGAGCTCGATATACTGTTTGAAAGTGCTTTGCAGTTTGAATTCTATGAATTCTAGCATAAGATGACCCACAGATGATTGAGTGACAAACTACTGTAATACTCGGCACCAGTATTGGTTTTTAACCACTTCTTTGCTTGGCAGTTGTCTAACGTCTTTAGTTTCCCAAAAGCTCCCCAAACCTATGGCTGATAGTAATGACCTAACTTCATTGAACCACCCAATCTTTTTGAAGCGGTCAAGCTTGAAAACCTCATCAAGAGCTGCAGCATTATGGGAGAGCTTGGGGGTTTGTTTCAGTCACAGCCAAAAAAGCAGGGGATGCAGCCTAGCTTTGTACACAATTGAGCGTCTCCCCATATCTAGCCGTAGTGGTTGAAGTGGGGTACTCTGAGAAAGTGAACATATAGATCTTAAAAATGTATTCTCTGTAATTAACAGGCCTTCCATGTTTTCAAATCCACAGAGTTCAGCCCCATACAGAGCTGAACTCGCTACCTTGTGGTCGTAAATTTGAAGAGGGGCAGCTATTGGCTTGGTTTGTGAAGTTCTATGCTCCTTAATCAGTGCCCCAATGGTCTGACTTTGCTAAAGGTTCACCTTCATAATAGGGTTTTTCCATGTCATTTTCTCGGACAGGGTTATGCCGAAATAATAAAAAGTGGCCACTCTCTCAAGAGGGATCCCCCCCAGCAGCAGTTTACCTTTGAATGTTCTATGTGGATTCATTAGCAGAAGCTTGGTTTTCGAAGTTTTAACCTCGACCTCTTTGGTCGCAAAAAGCCTTAAAGCGATGCAAGAGCAGTTGCAGACCACTAGGCGTTTTGGACACTATCAATGTGTTGTCCACAAATAATAAAGTTGTTACTTTGACACCCCCCAACACAGGGACGTAGGCTGGTCCCTCCGCTAGATATTGGACTACACCATTTATAAATAATGAAAACAAAGTGGGGGCCAACACACAACCCTGTTAGACCCCCTTATCAACACTGATTGGATCTGTCAACTGGCCTTGGTCTCCCCAATGGACCCTTGCGTAGTGGTCCTCATGAAGGCGGACAACCAACGCCAGGATCTCAGGGGAAAGACCCATTTCCTTCAGAACATATCACAGCTTGCGCCTGGGGATGAGATCAATAGCGAACTTCAAATCAATGAATGCGATGTAGATGCTCCCCTTTTCCATAATCACAGTTTTCCAGGCCAATAAACTAAAACCAAAGACATGATCTATGGTGCTGATCTTCCTTCTAAACCCTGCCTGGAAGGAGGATAGTGTCTGTGCCTTTAAGAGCTCACAGCCCATTAGTATCCCATCATGCCCAGCAGGTGGCAGTGCCTCATTACTTTTTACAGACAGTGTCAGTATTAGGAAAGAAAAGTGTCTAACAATAGTCTCGGTTAATTCCACCGGGGTGGAAAGCAGGTTGCTTATGACTTCGGTGGAGATTTCCCTGAGAGAGAATTAGGATTATAGGTAGAAAACCATTTCTGCTCTCTCAAAGGATCTCCGTTGATAGTCATAAGCAATGAAAAGAGTATTAAGCCTATCCACACAAACAGCAGTGGACAGGAAAATAGATGACCCATAGACCAGACTATGCATATATATTTCTTAGGGAGGCCTTTCCTACTTGAACATCTGCTCGAGCATCTGAGTCCAAACACTAGTATTTGGTAAAAGTGTGAATAGATCTCCATGTAGCTGCTTTACAAATCTCAGCAATTGGTATATTTCTCATTAAAGCAGCTGTAGCCATTTTCCCTCTAGTTGGATTAGCTTTAGGTTTATCAGACAGAACGTTATTTGCTTTCTGGTAGCAGAACATAATGCAAGACTATCCATTGGGATATATATTGTTTAGAGGTGCCTAAACTCATACAGACTGAGCCATAGTTTACGAACAATTGGTCAGACTTGAGGGTATCTTTTTTTCTGTCCAGATAAAATTTTAATATTCGCCTAACATCTAGAGTATGGAGAGTCCTTTCAGCTGGAGTGGAAGGATGCTCAAAAAATTAGGCAGAGAAATGGTTTAATTAGTGTGGAAATACGAAATAACTTTCTGTAAGAATTTTGGATGAGTCCTCATAAATACCTTATTACTATGGAACACTGCATATGGTTTGTGAGAACATAACACCTGAATCTCACTAACCAAGTGTGCTAATATGATAGCTACAAAAAAAGCAGCTTTCCATGAAAGGCGTGGTAACAAGGATTTATGAATGGGCTCAAAAGGGGTCTGCATGAGGCGTGACAGTACTATGTTCAACTCCAAGGGAAGAGATGGACAAAGTATTGGAGCGAAAACGTCCTTCAAATCCTCTGAGACATCGTTAATAAAAGGAATTTTGATAAAGAGGGTTGAGAAGGACATTTTCGGTAGGCAGCAAGTGCCGCCAAATGAACTTTAATAGAATAGAACTGTAAGCCTGATTTGGCCAGATAGAGCAAATATAGAAGCATAGCTTCTTCTTGCCATTTCATAGGATTTAGTTCAGACTGGACTGTTCCCATGAGGCACAGGGTCACGACTGATTTGCATACAGTTGTGTCTGAACTGGGGTGGCAAAGTGAGCTAAAGAACGATGATGGATTAAACTCAGATCTGTGACCGGGGGTAAGTGTCTGAAAAGTTTCAGCGCTCTGTCAATCATCTCTTTGTGTTTGCTTTGTTCGCCCTAAGTTGGCAGGGTATGCCCAGACGTGGGTCCCTTGCTCACTTTGCCACTGGATTCAAGCTAGCCTGGCTGATGAGGGCCGTTAGCCCGAATGCGGTCCCGGATGCTTGTTTCCTGTCCAGGGAAGACATGGCTTGGCAGTTCGGGCTGGACTGTTCCCATGAGGCACAGGGTCAAGACTGATTTGCATGTAGCTGTGTCTGAACTGGGGTGGCGAAGTGAGCTAAAGAACGATGACGGATTAAACCCAGATCTGTGATTGGGGGTGAGTGTCTGAAAAGTTTCAGCGCTCCTTTCATCATCTCCTTGTGTTTGCTCTGAAATTCTTGCCACTACACCAGATACAGAATTTCTTCCATTTAAAAGAATAGGTAAAACGTATTAATGGACATTTAGCCTCTTTGAGAATGTTCATGCAGTATTGTGGCAGATTCAAATGCCCATTTTGTACTAGCTCAGGAGCCAAACTGCCCAACTCAAAGAGGGTAGATTAGGGTGAACCATCTGGCCTCTGAATTTCGTGAGACGGTTCAGTGTGCATGGCAGCTTCATGTGTGGATGGTCCGACATGTGGAGAAGGTGAACCACCATTGTCGGTCCACTCTGGAGCTATAAAGATCATTCTGGCCCTCGAGTACGACTATTCGATGAGTAATAAAGGAATCAGGGACATGGGAGGAAAAGCGTAAAGAAATTTGCCAGCCCAGTCGATCCATAAGGCATTCATTCTCCAGTGTCCCTGGTTGGAGGTACCTTGATGAGAAGCCTGGGCATTTTTTGCTTTCTGAGGTTGTGAATAAATCTAAGTGGGGGAACTCCACGTGGAGAAGATGCTTTTCAAGACATCGTCATGAAGAACCCACTCATGGTTTTCCTGAAGAATCCTGTTCAAGGAGTCTGTTTGAATATTTTGAGCCCCTGGAAGATGGGTCACACTGATGCTCAAGTCACTGGCTATCAATTGTATGAGCTTTGTGAGACAAGGCTCTGGATCTTGTTCCCTCTTGTTTGTTCAAATAGTACACTGTAGTTGTGTTATCCATCTGACCGAGAAGGGGTTTTGACTTGAAGGACTTAAGAAAAGCCTTTAGAGCTACTTGAACCACTCGTACCTCGAGGAGATTGATGTGATAAGTAATTTCCCTCGGAGACTAGGATCCCTGGATTTGAAGGTGGAGCATATGCGTTCCTCAACCTTACCATTGTCTGAGAAGGAATCTCCTGGGGAAAGGGTATCCCTCAAAGGAGATTTTTCGGTTAGCACCACCATTTGAGGGACTGCTTCACTTTAAGGGAAAGTGTGATCTTGTCCTTCCAGTTTTGAGTATTGATCCCACTGATCCTCCAAACATTCTTGAAGGGGTCTTATGTGGAGATGGGAGTTTGGTATCAGAAATATGCATAATGCCATTGAGCCCAGGAGAGATGACACTTGTCTCATTGAGGGATGAGAAGCTTTCACGGAGAGTGATACTTCAGATGGATGAATAACAGTCTATACACTTCTACTTGTATGGTGTTGATGGTGGCACATGGATTATGCAGTGACTGGACCAGAGAGAAGGTCAATTTGTTGTGATTAGCCTGCAAGCCTAGTCAATGGGGAGTACTGATAGTCATCTGATAATAAAGTTATGCTTCTTGTCATGTTGACGCCTTGATAAGTCAGTTGTCTAGGTATGGGAAGACAAATATGCAGAGTTTCCCGAGATGTGCAGTGACCACTGCCAGGCACTTCAAAGAGGTTCTGGGGCTGATATGAGGCCAAAGGGAAGTACTTTGTATTTGATTGGTAGTGATCATGGCCTACTACATATCTCAGAACTTTGTGTTGTTTCCTGGCTACGGGAACGTGAAAATACACACCCTGGAGATTTACTGAGTAAAGCTAGTCTCCCTGATTGATTCTGGGGATTGATTTCATGAAATGCAAGCATTCTGAATTTTTCTCTCTGTATGCATTTGTTGGGGAGTTTCAGTTCTAGTATGGGTCTGAATTAGTTTTTGAGGCCTTTCTTCTTCACCAAAATATAACAGGAATAAAACCCCATGCCTCGGTGGTTGGGAGAAACGATCTCCACCACCTGCTTCTGCAGACGGATGCTCACTTCCGATCTGAGCATTTCTAAATGTTGATTGGAAGGTTTTGGTGGGATATTTGGTGGAGGACAAACCTGAGACAAATCTGAGACAATAACCATTCTGTACAATTTTCAGAACCCAGGCGTCTTTTGTGATGGATTGCCATTCTGTCAGATATTGTTTTATACTTCCCCCTACCGGAGTGGGGCATGGAAGAAGGGGAAGCAGAGACTCATTGTTTGGAGCCTGCTTCCCTGCTTGGACAGGTAGGTGTCCCGTTCCTCTGTTGGGCTGACGACGTTGGTGCTGCTGGAAAGGTCTTTGCTGCTGTTGTTGGTGGTGACCGTGGAACCATTGAGGGGTTTGAACTCTCTGCGGGTAGAAGCGTCATTCATAATGCTTGTAGGTGTGGCTATTATGTTCCTTGCATTTATTTAGACCCACCACCGTCAAGGTCTCCATCTTAGACATCATCAGACCCATCTCATCACCAGTATGACTGCCGAATAATGTGTTACCCGAGAAGGTTAGATTAAGAATATGCTGTTGGTATTCTTGTTTTAGGGCTATTAGACGAAGCCAAGTTTGCCATCTAAGGACCAACCCATGACAGTATCCTTGGGCTGCCAGTAGTGAAGAATCAACAGAAGAACTAATGACTTGGTTGGAGACCATCATGCCATCATTTACCACCTCAAGGAAGTCCTCTCATCTATCTCTCAGGAGGTTTGCTGCAAACTGCTGCAAGGAGTCCCATTAGGCTCTGTCATACCTGCCCAGCAGGGCCAATGCACTTGCTGCTTTCATGGTTGTGGGAGCTGTACCACATACCTTCCGTCCTACTGAATCAAGCTTCTTTTTCTGTTTGTCTGGTGGAACTATAGATGAAGGAGTAATAGAATGCACTTCTTTTGCAGCTAGGATGAATTCGGAACCAGGGGGAGGATCTGAACGAAGAAACAGGAGGTCCTGCTCTGGAGCACATACTTTTTCTGGAGCCTCAACTGAGCTGATTTGGCTGCAGCTGGTGTAAGGTATAGCTCTATGGCTGATTCCAACAGACACAAAACCAGTGGTAGGATGGGTCTGGATACCACCCACTGGTGAAGCCTCTCGAAGATTACTGATGTGGATGTAGTTGAGGATGGCATTGAGGTATTCAACTTCAATGACCTTCGCACAAGCACCACTGGAAAGACCTGTGGCTGGGGAGAATCAGCCAGTGTTGGTGAATATCTCCTAGTGCTGGGGAGGAAGAAGTAGAATAGGGAGAACGAAGTCTTGATAGTGTTCTAGACTAGACTTGGACAAAGACGCGTGATGTGTGTGACAAGAAGACTGTCGTGAAGAGGAGTGTCGAGACCGATGGCGATGTGCTTATTTTGAATGATGACGAGATCTGGAATGAGGAAATTTTGATCCTTCAGGAGAAGCTAGAGTCCTCAGCAGAGGTGCTTCCACAGGTGTTTGTGGAAGAGGCACCAGCAAAGCAGGTGGAAAAGATGCTGGAGAAAGCGGCGGAGGTGGAGGAGGCAAAGGACAGTCAAGAAGCAAGAGGCGCTGGCGAAGTAGGTGGAAGAGATACTGGAGGAGGAGGCAGAGGAGGCATAGGACAGTCCAAAAGCAAGATGAGCGACAATGGAGAATACGCCTTGAAGTATTCAGAATCAGAGGTGGATAGTAATCATCTTGATTTTCTCACTTTTCTTACAGATCTAACATTTCCTGCTGTCGACAGACTTCTCAATGTCGATTGTCAACTATGCGTTGACATCGACAGACGTCTCAAAGTTGAACTTCTCCTATGTTTCGATGTCGAATGTTGTCTCTTCAACATCAACCCTGCTCTCGACAACAAGCATGTAGGCACTGTATCTTATCTCAACGTCAATGTCCTTGACGTAGTTTTTGATGGTGGTCTCTCTTTTTGGATCTCTCTTGCCTAGAGTCCTCATATGAAGGAGGAAGAGCCCTGGTAGAGGACTGCCATTCTCCTCGCTTTCATGATGTCTTACCTTCTGACTGTGACTGTTGGTGCCTGCACCACTCTTCTGTCCCATGAAGGTGAATCTTCCCTTTCAGGGGCCATCTGGAAAAGGTCCTGCAGTGTGGACATCTGTCAGGAACATGACTCGCAGGAAGACAGATGATACAAACGTCATGGGGGGTCTGAGTTAGCCTTCTTTCTTACACAAGCAGGATACTTGTCAAATAAAGATGGCATTTTATTTGACAAAGGAAAACAATTATCTGTCAGAAAAAGACAGAAAAATACTGGAACAGATAATATCTTTTGAGTGAAACGTTTTGAGAGACATTTTTGAGGAAAAAAAGCCAAGAATGCTGAGCTCAGTGCGTCAAGATCCTGTTACCAGCATCCGGAAAAAAGAACTGAAGCAACTGCTCCTGTCACCTGCTGGGCATGATGGGATACTGGTGGGCTGTGCGCTCTTAAAGGTGTAGATGCTCTTTTCATATCTACATAGCTTTAGCCTATAGGGTTACATTGTCCTTTCCTCCTTGATCCATTCCTCTTTTTAAAAGTTTTGTGAATGAGATTTAAATACTCAAATAAGGCAATTCAAGTCAATTTGCCTGTATATATATATATATATATATATATATATTTTTTTTAAACATGTTTTTATTGGCATTTGGATAATACGTCAAGAAGATACAAATAGAGAGCAGGAATTCCTACTTCATATATCACAATGGTGCACGTCGCAGCATTGGCGCCGTAGAATCAGCCGTGCCACATATATACATAGAACACATGGTAGAACCTTGGTACAACTTAAACATTGGAGCACTGGTGGCGACTGATTCCACTTACTATGACCGTTATTGGATTACAAGCATATGAATGCATTCCATGTTGCTCTATTACACTGTAATTATTTGGGAGTCATAGCAATAGGCACCTATATGGCGAACTTATTAATCCAGAGAATGAAAAGAGAAAAATAACCCCATGTATGTAGTCATATCAAAACAAAGAACAAATGATGCCTAAAAGAAACTTCTAAGTCACCCAGCTGGCCCAACGGGGAGATGGGGCGGGGGTGGGGAGTATGAAGGGAATCACGACAGGAGGCCAAACCACTACAGTGCTCTATCATGGGTGGGGAGGGGGCAGGGGAGCGCACAGCAGGGGACAAAAATCTCATTCCAGTAGCCAAGCAAGATCATCCATCACTTCACTTAGGTCATTCATTCAACCCAGGGTCTCCGACATGTCCTCCCTCGATGTGTCCGGAGGGGTACTGTGGCGGGTATCCCACACTTGGAGTACCTCAGCCCACAGCTCCGCCAGTGGTCTGCGCCGCACCCCCCAGGTGTCATCCCTTAGCAGGGCCCTCTCTTCCGCCGTGGGGCATATACCAACATCTCCCTCCCAGGATGCAACCGTGGGGCTACATTGGTCTTCCACTTCAGGGCAATGCGCCGCTTTGCTAGGATCAGGTCCAGGTCTATAAATCTAGTGCCAACCCTACCTGCCCTGGGCCTTGGAAACAGCCCCAAGAAACATACCTCTGCTATACAAGGGAGTGAGCGTCCCAGTACTCCATTGAGTGAGGATATTACTGCTATCCAGAAGTTTCAGAGCCCTGGGCAGTCCCATGAAATATGTTTAAATGCTGCATCCGGTTCCTCACACCTTGGGCAGGCACGGGATCGCCCACATACATAACCTGTAGCCTATAGGGATTTAAATAAATCAGGTGGTGTGGTTTGAGTTCTTGGAGTTCCGATCGAAGTGACAAAAAAACTCTGCAGAGTTCCAAAAGCGATGCAGTGCGGGATGAACTGCTGTTCGCACTGATCTTCCTGCCACTCTGGTAGAAATTGTACCGGGGTAGCAGCAGCTCACGCTCACCAACTTACCGTTGGCGAGTGCGGGCATGAAAAAAAAACTTTGCTCCACTACGCGGAGCAGAGTTTTCTGCACTTCGCGAGCTCCGCAGACCACGAAGTGAAGAAAACTCTGCGAACAGAACGGAGTTCACAGCCCAGGCATAGTAGAGAGTTAAACTGAAAATGTTTAAAGTTAAAGCTGGTGTTCCCGGAGACTCTCCTGGGGCTCTCCTTAGATTTGTTCCACTCAGAGTCCGTCAGGTCCCTACCCACTAAGTGAGCCCATCTCTAACCATGTCCCTGACAGGGGTTTCATGACCATGGCCAGTTGTACTCTATAAAGCCATTTTACCAGGTGTCTCACCGAGCCCAGTGTCACCAGTGCCTGTAGAACCTCATGTGTTTCCAGCGTCCCTCCACTCCCAGGCCATGTATCCTTAAATATCTTAGCTATTGTATGGTATGTCAAAAATTGGCCGGGGAGGGGGACCAAATCAGTCTATAATGTCATTTAACTGAATCAGTTCCTTAACTGAAAACAATTGCTCACTGTCACAAGGCCAGCTGCCATCCAGTCATCCAGCTGCACACTTGTAAACGGTGACAGGGGATTCCCATGTGGGAACCCCGACAAGTGCAAATTCGGGGAATACAGCGGTGCCATAAGGGTATGCCAGAAACTTCTCCGCCAGCACTGTACGCCATCCTAAGTAGAATCCCCGATGTGGGTGCAGGTGTCCTTGAGTTAAGGAATTTAGCCAGTCGGTGGCTCGGCTGGCCCGCCCGTCCCACAGGGTCCAGTAAATCAACATCTCTGCCATCCAGCCAGTGAGCCAGACACTGGAGTTGGGCAGCCAGATAGCATAGTTTGAAATCAGGGGCCCCCACCCACCCTCCTTCGGAGACCTGTTTCTCCCACCAACCCCAAACAGGTAACGGAGCAGGGAGTCCAGGTTGTTAATCCAGGAGCGCAGGAAAGGAAGATTCACAAAGTAATACAGGAGTCTAGGGAGCATAATAATTGTGGCTAGGGACATGAGGGCCATCAACCAGCAGTTTCAGAGAGTGCCTGAACTGAATGCTGGTCTTAAGAGATCGGCACACCGGCCCCAAATTGACCGCCCTGAGGTTCTCTAGGTCATAGAACACCTGGATACCCAAATAATGAAAGGACTGGGGTGACCACGTCAATCCCGCCTGTATTCCAGCAGGTCGCGCCATGTCCACTCTTATGAGAAACAGGTGTGTCTTGGACCTGTTAACCAGTAAGCCCAAAACTTTAGAAAAGTCTTCCAGTAGCCCGATGGCATGGGCCCCGCCGTCCTGCCCGTCCCTCAGATAGAGCAGCAGATCGTCTGCATATAGCAAAATGACATGTGCCCTACCGTCTATCACCAGGCTGTGGTCCGTCCCCTCTGCTGAAAAAGAGCCACCAAGGGCTCAATATCCAAAGCAAATAGCAAGGGAGACAAGGGGCACCCCTGCCTGGTACCCTGGTGGACCCAATTTGCCGCAGAAACCATGCCGCCTGTCTTCACCTGTGCGGTAGGATTAGTGTAGAATAAGCACACCCAGCGAACCCAGCCATCCCCCAACTCCATCAGTCTCATGGTTGCATATAAAAAATTAGACTACAAGCAGGCAAAGGCCTTCTCCAGATGAATGAACATAATCGAGGCATCCGGGTAGGAGTCTCCCTATGGTGGAGAATGTGAAATAGCCTACGAAGGTGCCCTGAAGTGGACCGTGTCGGGATAAACCCATTCTGGTCTGCATGCATAAAGAACTCTCATGTGTGAGAGTAACGTCGAAGCTTAGATTTTGCGAAGAATTTTGAAATCCATGTTTAACATGGAAAGCGGGCGATATCCAGACTGGTCCGTGATGGATGTTTTGGATTTAGGGAGGGGGATCTCCATTGCCTCCCTGGAGGAGGCTGGCAGGGATCCCAAACGCAATGCTTCTGCATATACGGTCTCAAGCTTGAGGGCAAGACTGAAGGCAATGGGGGGGTCCAGGCATTGGCCCAATGGCCATTTCCATAGGATTTTATAATAGTCATGAAGAGCTGCATTGATGGCCCTGAGGGCATACAACGGCTATCCCCCTCCCGTGAGGATTTGCGTGATGAGGGTTCCACTGGACTCCACATGCACCAACCAGGCCAGAAGCCTTCCTGAGTGGCCCCCTTCCTCATGCACCCACTTCCTGTAGCACTTCCGCTCCAGGCAGTGGAGTCGTTCCAAGGCGACTCCAACGATTCTGCTGGGAACTCTGTAAACTGTATTCTGCTGAATACTAGATCTCTGATCAAGCATAAATATGAGTCTGAATGCCTGATGCATATGTCAAACCCGGATTTGGTTTTACCTAACGGACAACTGGGCTAATGAAACATCTGAGTCCGAATGGATTACTGCGCTCACGGTAGGCTATGAAATGGCCAATGTAGATAGGAAAGGTAACAAGCATTGGCATAGCCAATAGGTCTCACCTTTGGGACCTTATAAGTGTTTAGTTATCCAGCACAATATCATTGGTACAACAACATTTGGGGCATCATGTAGGTAGCCAAATACCGGTCGGTAACGGCCGATTTTCGGTAATTATACCGTTACCGACCGGTATTTTGGCTTTTGGTATGTAGGGGGTGAATTTCTGTATTCGGTAATTTACCGAATCGGTAAAATTACCGAATCGGTAATTTTACCGATTCGGTAAATTCCGAATACAGAAATGAGATGTAGGGGGAGTGTGTGGGTGTTGTTTGGAGTCGGTATTTACCACCAACTAATAGTTGGTGGTAAATAAAGAATGGATGTGGAAAAGCATTACATAGCGCTTAGAAGTGTGCAATGTGGCAGACATACATGCCCTTAGGGCATGTATGTGTGCCACATGTGCACACATGGCCGAATCAGGGGTGCAACAGGGTGTCAATGTGACACCCTGCCACCCTTGCATGTGTTCCCCCCATTACCGAATCGGTATTTACCGATTCGGTAATGAGGCATACCTTCCCATCAATGGGAAGGTATGCCTCATTACCGAATCGGTAAATACCGATTCGGTAATTACCGACTCACTCCGATTCGGTAACATTTACCGAATTTTTACCTACATACACTTTACCGATTCTTAAATACCGAATCGGTATGATTCGGTATTTTAGAATCGGTAAAGTGTATGCCACCTACATGAGGCCCCAAGTGTTGCATGGCTAAACACTTATAAGGTCCTAAAGGCGAGACCTATTGGTTATGCCAATGCTTGTTGAGTTTGGGGGCCAATTGCTTTACAGAGTCCATTAAAGCGTGAATGTAGCAGCCCAACAAACAAGTGGCATTAGTTGACTTCAGTGCCATACTAGCTGAAGAGAAAACCTTTTTAGCTGACTGTTCCATTTTCTTTGAGTCTCTGTCAGCTGGAGCTTGTGGAAATGCCCCCGAAGATTGTTTGGAGCTGGATGCTTGCACTACCAAACTCTCCGGAGATGGGTGTGAAGAAAGGAAGCTCGGATCCCCTGGAGCTACTCTATATCTTCTAGCCACAGCCTTTGAAACAGCAGGCGAAGAAAGTGGCTTGCGCAAAACATCCATGATAGGATCCAGGATGGCCTCATTAAAAGGCAACAGAGGCTCAACAATTGAGGAAGGCGAATGTAGAACCTCCGTCAATAAGTTAGGCTTATATATTCAGCAGAAGGCAACTGCAAATCTAAAAGCTCCGCAGCCTTCTTTATAACCAAATGGTAAGGAGCCAGCTCTTGAGGCGGAGAAGACCTTGAAGAATTAAGTTCCCACTCAGGAGTGGTGTCCAATCCACTTGCCTCCTGAATTCCTTCAAACTCATCCATTGAATCATCTAATTCACCTTCCTCCACTTCCTCTGCATGGTACTGCTCCTCTTCTATAAGCCTTTGAGCCTCTCTCCGTGAACAATAAATAAATTTAGAGCTTGCATGTTGTTCCCCATTACAGCTGGAAATAACAAGGTACTGGGAAGGTATTACAAGCCAGAATCAGTGATTCTGCCACAGTAAACCCGGCTCCCCCTGTGCCATCATACCCATAATCGTGGCGTATGATGCCTTGGCAGCTGGACAGATGCACTCAGTATCTAAAACAGTAGATCCCTCTTAACCGCTGTTGATTTTGGCTTGCCCCCTTACATTTCCATGGCTCATTCACGCCCCCAATACAGAACCCGGGGACAGTGTCTTGTCGAGCAACACAGTATCACGATTACATTTATCTAGAAGACTTGTTCCCCAGCAAGGACAGTATACCAAAATGCTTGTAAAGTTTACGAAATACACAAAAATTGAAAACATATTTTAAAAACTTCAGATCTCCTACAATATTCTGCTTGTGTGAACAAATTTGTAGATGTGAATGAAACTTACAAACATGAACTAAATGAAAGCTCTTGCAGTGTTCTCTGTCCTACATGTGTGTCGTATTTCCAGAGGCCACTACACTGAAAAGGCTTCAAAGCACACCACATTAATGCATTTTGTGGTACATTTGGGCTGCCGTGACCCCATTTATAGGGGCATGTAGAATAAGGGGGCTGAACGTCATTCTGAAAAGTGTTCCTTTTACTTCCCCTCCATCCTTGGGCTGAGTGTGGGTATCAATAGTGCAC
The DNA here is from genome assembly GCF_964204655.1 of Triturus cristatus. NCBI lineage: Eukaryota > Metazoa > Chordata > Amphibia > Caudata > Salamandridae > Triturus > Triturus cristatus. The sequence continues at coordinate 774,192,512 of NC_140595.1, read as the reverse complement.
CTTTGATCTCACAGACACACACACAGCGTGGCACCGTCTGGGCCTGGAACCCGCCCTGAGCCCCCATGACGGATCCCAGGCCCCTCCTCAGTAGGCCGTGAGGAGGCTGCGCGGGCACGCCCAGGCCTTGGTGGGCACCGGAGCGGGCAGAGCCAAGAGGAAGGAACATTGTGTGCTGCTGGCAGGTCTGCAGGATACCGTGTGTCTCCTACAGGTGCCGATAATGCCATGTGCGGGCGGAGTGCTCCCCGCAGCTCGAGCCAAGCCGTTACCGGGAGGGGCTGAGACGAAGCGGCGGCCTGTAGTGAGTTCAAGTCTGGCCGGTGCAAGGAGGGGGTCTCACGCGAAGAGGCTTATATGGAAATAAAGAAAGACATGGCTCATTAGGATCCAGTGCCAGGATGCTTGGGCAGGCGGTGTAGCCACAAGGTCATTCGGAGTGTGCAGTTGGTCACGCGCACATGATGTTTTGAATTGGGTGGTCACGGGAACCCAGGGGCCTAGTAATCAATTGCGCAACAAGTGTATTGGCACCAATTCCTAAGGGTGCGAGGGGCTTTCAGTGCTTGAGCTATGCCCATCTATAACAAGCTGTGGCGAAGGGGAAAGCGCATTTTGTTTGTTTGCATTAGGGAGGTTGTCACTCCTGCCACTCAATTACCTAATGTAGATTTATTTCATCAATCTCAGAATATATTTTTCGTTATTGCCATGTGCATTGCTTAGTATATAGATAATGGTGCGCTGGAGCCAGGGAGGGTCCTTTGTGTAGCGGTACATCGGGAAGTGCGGACTGAACGCGGCACCGTGGGAGAATGCCTATAGTGCGGAAGGTTGGCATGGGCGCACGGAGACGCAGGGTGGATGTGTCGTGCCCGGCGGCCCCGCACGTATGCAGCTGCAGCATGTGCGGCCCCGCCCGCCTGTCACCGCTGGAGGAATTAATAGCGCGCATTATCTCATCATCGTTGTCTGCCGTGACCCAGGATGCCCTCCGCGGCTGCTCCTACTGGGCCTGGGAGCTGCGTGGCCAGTTTTGTATCACACGGCCGGTACTTGCTTGACGCCTCCCTCAGGGAGCTCATTATTGCCTATAATAATTACTAATAGAACGAGCGCTGCGAGGGGGACCCCGGATGACGGCAATAGTGAAGTACGCCCAAGGTTATTGATAAAGCGCCCTAAAAAAGAAAGACGTGTCAGTGACTTACCACACTCTGCTAACATTCTCAGTGGTCTGCAGGGCACGAGATGTAAGAATTCTGCGTGACAGCAACGTCGGTCAATTACAGCGCTCAGAAGCGGCAGGAGTGCTTTATGAAGTGCTACACAACAAACACGTATGACAATCTCTAGTCTTTCCTTACCCAAAGCACAACCTCGTACATTTATGTTTTTCTTACTATAGCATTCTCCGCAAAACTGGAAGCTTAAATTAATCGGACAGGGAGTGAACGTGGTAGTTGTGAAAATGACTGGGGGTACTGATGAAATGTAATGTTTGCTCCTGTGTTGTGGATGGGACGGTGATGAGGGTCTGTGAGCCACGGGCGTGATTGTTAAATGTGTACGCCTATGTTCTGCAAGTAAACGCGGGCGCAGTGTTAACAAGTTTGACGAGGAGAGGAGGAGGCAGTAGGGGGAGGGGAGAGAGGAGCGGGGCTGTTTCCCTTGCGGGAGCGAGCTTTGAAACCATCAGGTAATTACAAATAGATGGTTTCAAAGCTCGCTCCCGCAAGGAAATCGCCAAACGTGCTCGCGTTGCCATTCAAAGCAATGCAAAGCGTGCACGTTTTTGGCCAAAAAAGTGAATCGATTTCTAAAGGTCTCCTCCTATGCAGCGCATGCGTGCTGCGCAGGCGAGAGCTAAAACGGGTGGTGGCATAGCAATTATATACTGTTCCTGTTCTAAAACCACCTTGGAGCCTACTCAGCAATTTGAAGTAGAGGCAATGAATTTTAATATTAGAATCACTAACACCTGGTCCTTCCCTGGTCTACTTCTCTACGGGCCGTCAGGGCCGAAATCCGTGTTTATACAATCACTGTAGACTTTTATGGAATCATGTTTAGATTTACCCACCTTCACGACACTTGATGACTTTAACTTTCACCTTGAATCCGAAATAACGCAGATACATCAACTTTACTGGATAACATGGCAGGATTTGGATTGACTCAGATCATCTCAGAGCCCACGCATAAGGCCGATCAGACTCTGGATGGTATTTTTATAAATAACTCTAACATTACATTAGATAAAATACTGCCTTTAACATGGGCGAACCATAAAGCTATTTCCTTCAAACTTCCTCGCAAAGAGAGAAATATGCGTCCTTCAAAAAGCCTGCCTCCTGCTAAGTTTCGACCTTGGCACATAGTTAATAAAAAGGATCTTGAAGAGGCCCTTGAAAGAAACCTTCCCATGCCCTGGACAGCTGGCGAAGGTCTGTGTTTTGAACGTCCACTGCTTTGTCCATGATTGTTTCTGATGTTGTTACACCCTTTTTGATGATGGCTTTGGCAGGCTCCTTCTTAACCTCTTACACTCTGGTATGAGGCTGATTACTGGAGAGATGTCATGCCACATTTGGAGATCATAACGGTTCACAATTGCCAATGCATTTGTAGCATTGAATTATGTTGCCCCCATGGAACCAATTTGATGGCCCAAATTATCTATGCGCATGCAGTCCCTATCATGTTCTTTGATCTGCGATGAACACAGAGTCGGGTTTGGAATGGAACATAAGGAAGGCTGGGGCCCAGTCTAGGGCATTGTACTTCTTTCTAAATGAGGCACTATTGCTGAAACTGTTGCCTTCTGACCAAACAAAGTCCAGTCTATGTATGGATCTAATTGCTTTGTGCGGCTGCTCCTTGAAGTAATTTAGGTAGCATTGTTGGTCCACCAAAGTAACTGCGAGATCACATTTTTTAGCCCCTGTTTCCATCAGCACCTGGAAACGTGCTATGTCATCGGGAGGTGAATCTGGCTGGATGGGCAACTTGCAACTTTCCTTTGGTATGATATAATAATCCCACTCTTTCTTACCTCTAGTGTCTAGTAGTTCACTCTCTTCCACCAAATAGGAATACAGAGACACTGATGAATAATCGTCTCTCATATCCTTAGGAGTTGGCAGAATCAATGGTGTAGTGACCACCCTTGACTGCTGGAGTCAAAGGTGAAGGGAGTGGAGGTAGCAGAGGAGGCGCTGGTAGCAGAGTTGGAAGCAGAGGTAGTTGTTGAGGGAGCAGACATAGGTTGTTCGGCAGGTGCTGAGGGACCAATCAATCAGGGGCTTTTAAAGCGCGCTACTCACCCGTGAGGGTCTCAAGGCGCTGGGTGGGGGCTGTGCAGCTCCGGGTCAGCCGAAAAGCCAGGTCTTGAGGCTATTCCTGAAGGTGTGCAGGGTAGGGGAGCGTCTGATGTTGGCTGGAAGCTTGTTCCAGGTCTTGGCTGCGACATAGGAGAAGGCTCTTCCACCTGTTCTGGTTCGGTGGATGCGTGGGGTTTCTGCTAGGGCGAGGTCGGCAGGTCGGAGGTTTCTATTGGGTACGTGGAAAGAGACGCTTTCGTTGAGGTATTTGGGTCCGTTATTGTGGAGAAATTTGTAGGCGTGGGCGAGTAGCTTGAAGGTTACTCTCTTCTTGACGGGGAGCCAGTGGAGGTCTCGCAGGTGCTGGGTCATGTGCTCATGTCGTGGGATGCCAAGGATGAGTCTGGCTGCGGTGTTATGGATGGTCATGAGTTTGTGTAGCAGGGATGTTGATTCCAGCGTAGAGGGTGTTCCCGTAGTCCAGTCTGCTGGTTATGAGAGCGTGGGGGGTGGTCTTTCTGGCTTTGGGGGGGATCCACTTTAAAGTCTTGCAGAGGGAGTTGAAGCAGTTGGAGGGGATGACGTTGATTTGGCAGGTCATGGTGAGGGAGGAGTCTAGGATGATGTCAAGGTTCCGTGCGTGGTCCGTCGGGGTGGGTGGGTTTCCAAGGGCGGAGGGGCACCACGTGTTGTCCCAAGCGGAGGAGGACGGTCCCAGGACAAGGACCTCTGTCTACTCCGAGTTGAGCTTGAGGCAGCTGTTGCTCATCCAGGCTGCACAGTCTTTCATTCCTTCCCAGAAGCTGAGAATGGTGTCTTTGGGGATCTTCATGAGAGAGGGGATGAGCGGGGTGTCGTCGGCCTAGGATACTATTCTGAGCCCATGCTGTCTGACGATGTCGGAGAGGGGGGCCATGTAAATGTTGAAGAGCGTGGGGCTGAGAGATGAACCTTGGGGTACTTTGCAGTTGATCTCTGTGGGTTCGGAGAGGAAGTGTGGGAGTATGATCCTTTGGGTTCTACCGGCGAGGAAGGAGCGGATGCAGTCGAGGGCAGTTCCCCCGTATGCCGGCGTCGTGCAGTCGGGCTGCAAGAGTGTGGTGGAAGACGGTGTCAAAGGCTGCAGAGAGGTCTAGCAGGATGAGGGCCGCCATGTGGCCCTGGACGAGTAGCATGTGGATGTCGTCTGTGGCAGCGAGGAGGGCGGTCTCGGTGCTGTGGTTGCTGCGGAATCCAGACTGGGAAGATTCGAGGATGGCGTTATCTTCGATGATGGTGGTCAGCTGGGCGCCGACGAATTTCTTAGTGACTTTGGCTGTGAAGGGAAGGAGAGAGATGGGCCTTTTCTTTTTCAGGTCATTCGGGTCAGCTGTGGGTTTCTTGAGGAGGGGCTTAACCTCTGCCCGTTTTCATTCGTCGGGAAAGGTGCCGAAATCGAATGAGGCATTGATGGTGCGGCGTAGTTCGGGTGCTATGGCGGCGGCAGCTCTGTGGAAGATGTGCGGCAGGCAGGAGTCCATGGGGGCTCCTAAATGGGTGCTCTTCATGGTTCTGGAAGTATCTTTGGTGGTGACCGGTGTCCAGGTGGTGATGGTAGGCTGGCTATCGTTTCTGGAGGGAAGGGTTGTTTCTGCAGGTTGTTTGCTGAAGTTGTCGTAAAGGGCCTTGATTTTCAGGTGGAAGTAGGAGCCGAGCTTGTTGCATGCCTGTGGCTTTGCTGGGGCGTTTGGTGAACTGCTGGAAGATGTTGAAGAGCTCCTTAGAGTTGGTGGCCTTGGTGAGCATTTTGCCCCGGATGAAGGTCCTCTTGGTGGCTCTTAGAAGTTGGTGGTAGTCGGTCATTGCCTACTTGTAGGTGTTCTGGTCCTCAGTGGTTTTGCTGTTTCTCCAGCATTTTTCAAGATGTCTGCAGGAGTATCTGGCTTCTTGGAGGTCGATGGTGAACCAGGCTACCTTCAGGGGGCGTTGTCTGTCGGGGTGGTGGAGGGGAGCAAGCCTGTTTGAGCAGCTGGTGATCCAACGGTGTAGTTCCTGGGCTGCAGAGTTGGCGTCGGTCGTGGCGTTGGGGGGGTCGTGGATGAGGGAGGAGTTTAGGTGCTCCTCTGTGACCTTGCTCCAATTCCTTTGTGGTGGGCAGGGTCAGGCTTGTGTTTGTTGGTGGTGTTGAAGTAGAAGTGTACGCAGTGCTGGTCTGTCCAGAGGGGCTGCAAGGTGTGGCTGATGTGGATGTTGGTCCCACCAGCGAAGATGGGGTCGAGGATGTGTCCAGCCTTGTGGGTGGGGGTGGTGACGAGCTGCTTCAGTCAGAGGTTGGCGAGGTTGTCCAGGAGGGCAGTGTAGTCGGGGTCACTGCAGTTGTTGAGGTGGAAGTTCAGGTCTCCAATGAGTATGTAGTCCGTGGACGAGATGGCGTGGGGTGCGAGGAGATTGGCAATGGTGGTGGTGAAAGAAGAGTGAGGCCTGGGGGTTTGTAGGAGAGGGTGCCGCGAAGGGTGGTTCTGCGGTTGGTCTGGATCTGGAAGTGGAGGTGTTCTGTGTTGGAGAGGGAGTCGCTTGTGCTAAAGGTGGAAAGTCGAAGGGAGCTCTTGTGTGCGATGGCGAGTCCCCCTCCTGGGCGGTCCTTCCTCTGGATCTTGCATCCGTCGTGGATGGCACTAGCAATATCCGGGGCGGAGGAGGTGTTGGTCCCGGTTTCCGTGAAGAAGACAACGTCTGGCGAGAGGGTGTCAAAGAGGTTCCATATCTCTACGGGTGTCTGTGCAGGGAGCGCACGTTGAGGAATATGCAGTTTAGGGTGCCGGAGGTGTTGGGGTCTGTGGCGTCCGTGGGGTATGGTCGGAGGCGAGGGTCTGGCAGCACTGGCGGCAGGAGAACTGACAATGGGTGGTGTTTGGTGAGGCCAGCTGGCAGTTCTTGTTCCTTCCTTGGAAGAGTGCGAGGAGGGCGGCTGGGTCGTAGTGGTGAGTGGCTGGAGATCCAGGGGTTCTGGCGCTGGTCGCGGCCGGGTCGCATCCAGGCTTGCTTTTGGCGCACCTTTGGCAGCCAGCGGATCGCCTGCTGCACACGTCCACTGCGCAGCCATTAAATAGAGAAGGGGGAGGGATGTGCAGCTGGGAGGCGGGAAAGGTGCCCATCATGTGTTGTAAGGTTGACAAAAATACAACAGGCTCCTGCATGACCTCAGAATCTGTATAGCACCAACGAGGTGTATAGGACTGAGGTGGGCATCAGCTACAAAATTGAATGGGGTAGAAAAAACTGCCAACAACGGTGTCATAGAAGAGGTTGACTATCCTCTAATTAATGAAGGGTCACAGTCAACTTTTATAGATTCACATGCTTGAATCAGAGTACAAAGCAGTAGGGAGGCACACTGAACTGTGAGTTAGGAATACAATTATATATCCCTTTACATAGAATAAAAGAAGACATAAAGACATAACCATGAACATATCTTTTAATTTTTCGTTCAACATATGACAAGATTTCAGCATGCTGTAAAGAAAAAAACACGTTTGCGGGCAATGTGCAGCACTAGTAATAGGTTGATGGCTTTAAAGAGGTGGCTCACCTTCACCGGAAAAGATGTCTTAGAACTGTTTGGCCTACTGCTACATCCCCTTCAGTAGTCAAATCCAGGCAGTAGTGTTGCATAATGGTATGCATATTCTTCCAGGTAGCTGCTCTGCAAATATCCTGGAGTGGCACACCTGCAAAAAGTGCCGTTGAGGTTGAAATAGTCCCTGTAGTGTGAGCATGCACAGATGTTTGGAAAGGTTTTCCTTTTGCTTGGTCACAGAAGTGAATTGCAGCAGATCTCCATCTAGCTATGCTCTGTTTGGAAAGGGGTTGCCCTTTCTGTGGTGTGCTGTATGCCACAAACAACTGGTTAGACTTACGAAAGCTCTTGGGCCTGTCTATGTAGAACTAGATGCATTGCTTGATGTCCAAAGTGTTGAAGGGTTTGGAAAGAAGGTCTTTAAAATCAGCTGCTCATTGAGGTGCAAGTCCAAAGGGACTTTAGAGATAAACGTTGGATATGTATGTGGGATTATACTGTCCTCTCTAATTTTTTGTAGGAAAGGTTCTTGAATAGTGAGGGATTGGGTCTCACTGACTTGTCTGGCAGACGTCAGGGCCACAAGGAAAGCAACCTTCCAGGACAGATCCTTTAAACTCGGTCTGTGAATGGGCTCAAATGAGTTAGGTCTGGAGGGAAGATCCTAAACAAGCCCCTAAGGAACTGTTTGATTATGCCGAAGGACCAAAATGAGGGTGACCTGGGTGATCGTCTGAATCGAGAAATGGCCACCAGGTGAACTCTGATGGATACATGAGCTAAACCTGAATGTGGTATGCTAATCTCTGTTCAGGTGAGAAAGACAGGGAATGTATCCGCTCCGGTTGACACCATAAACTACATTTCTTCCCCTAGTGAGAATATGTTTTGTTAGTACTGTCTGCTCTGGCCCTAGAAGGTATCTCCCTACATTCAGGAGGGATGTTCATATGGGCAAATTCATTGTGTTCAGGAGCCAGGCTGGTAAAGTAAAGAGACTTGGGATTCAGTGCAAGACTTGGCCCTCGCTCATCCTCAAAAGATAAGGTGAGATATTCAACTGGATGTGAGGTTTCTCTAACAGCAGGGAGAGTTCTGTTAACCAATGTTGGCGAGGCCACATTGGGGCTATCAGTATCATTCTGCAAGGTTCGATTTTCATCTTCATGAGAACCTTTGGAATCAGGGGAATAGGCGGAAAGGCGTTAGGCAGGATTCTAGACCATGCCATCGCAAATGCATTTCCCCATGATCCCGGATGGTGAGGCCAGCTTGCAAAGAATCAGCATTTGGTGTTCTGTGGGTTCGCAAAAAGGTAGAGATTGGGTTTTCCCCACTGTGAGAATATGTGGTTGACTGTTTCCTGATCCAGTTCCCACTCGTGGCAAGATGACTGCTGAGAGTGTCTGCTATCTTGTTTTGCTTTTCTGGGACATGATCTGCTCATAGATGCAGTATATTTCAGATGGCCCAATTGCAGATGAGAGAGAGAGGAGAAATGATCTTGTACCCCCTTGTTTATGTAGTGCATCGTTGTTGTATTGTCTGTTCGTATGAGAACCTGTGAGTTCTTTATCTTGGGGAGGAAAAACTGCAAGGCCAGATGTACTGCCTTAAGCTCGAGCAGATTGATGTGAGCACGTTGACGAGGCTTCTGTCTCTTGCCACTGACGTGCAGGTCTTGAAGGTATGCTCCCCATCCCTCTAAGAAAGCATTGATGGTAATGACCAACAGAGAGGGTTGAGACATTAATGAAAAGCTGCCTGAGAGTTGTGCCTTCTGAGTCCACCAATCCAGGGCTTTGACCATGGCTGGAGTGAGTTTGATGATATCATCCAACAAACCTTTCGCTTGTACCCATTGGAGGTCTAGTCTTTCCTGGGGGGGGTCGCATCCTTAGCTGGCAGAACGTAACTAGAGAAATGCATGATGACATCATCCCTAATAATGACTTGTAGAGGCGTACTGAAAGAGACTCTTTTTGTCTGAATGGACTTTGCTAATGTTATTAGCTTTACTCTTTTTGTCTGCATGGACTTTGCTAATGTTATTAGCTTTACTCGTCTTTCTGATGTGGGGCAGGCTTTTTTAGTTATAGTATCTAATGTTGTTCCCAAAAACGTTATAGCCCTTTGCAGCTAGTGGGCTTGCCATTTTCCAAGTTAGAGTGAGACCTAGCTCGATGAACAGTGCTTTGCATGCATTTGTTGATTTTTGTGCTGCCTGACTGGAATGTGCCTTGACGAGACAGTTGTCTAAGTATGGGAACACATGGTGTTTTTGTTCCCTTACAAAGGCTGCTACCGGAGCCAGACACTTTGTAAATATCCTGGGGACCAACTACTGTGAACCTTAGCAATCTCTTGTGGGAAGGATGGATGAGGATGTGTAAATATGCATCCTGCAGGTTGAGGGTTGACATATATTCTCAGTGGTTTAAGCATAGGAGAATACCTTGGAATGTTACCATTGCGGAATGATTCTTTTTTGAGATATGAGTTGTGATCTCTTAGGTCGAGGATAGGCCGCCATTCCTTCCATTTTTTGTGAATCAGGAAGAAACGGGAATAGAGTCCCTTTCCTTGTTGCGAAAGAGGGACCCTCGCTATCGCTCCCTTCCGAAACATGGTCTTGACCTCCAATTTGAGCAGTTGTAGATGTTTGGGAATGGAGCAGTGTGATGGGTTTAATGGTGGGTTCTGTAGGAATTCCAGGGTGTGGACGTATTGAACAAAGTCTATGACCCATTGGTCCGATGTTATTTCTAACCAGCGTTAGAGAAACTGGAATATTCTTTCTCCTAGTCTGAATGGTGAGGAGATAGGGGTAGCCGGAGCCTGTGACAGGTCACTGGTGATGTCCAGTGGACTTTCCCTTATGTGTTGCTCTTTCTCTAGGTGCAGGCATGTTGTAGGCCCCTTGAGATGGTTGTCTCTGGGAATATTGCGGACAAAACTGCTGGGAGGTAAATGTGTAGGAGGGATACCAGTATTACTGATAACCTCCTCTATATGATGGAATGCCTTTTCCTCTGGCCCCACAAAAGGGCATCTTCTTGAACTGTCCCCAGCGATTTAGCTGCCTCTGTGTCTGTCTTTATTGCCTTTAGGGCTTCATCGACATGCTTGCGGAACAAGGCCTCTCCATCAAAGGAAAGAACTAAAATTGTATTTGGTACTTCAGATCTAAAGAAGGTAGCTTAGAGCCAGCATTGCCTTCTGAGCACAGCCTGCAAGTTGCCTAAATGCAGTGGTGGCTATAGCCATGGCACAGTCTATGATCTCTGCTGGATGTGTGCTCCCCCTCCTGAAAGATCTTTTTTGCTTTCGCCCCTTCCGGAAGTTGATTTATATATGGAGTAAGGTCAGTCCAGAGCCGCCAATCATATCTTCCCTAAACCGTCAGAGAATTTGCCACCCGAACTGTCAACCCTAACATTGATGAAAAAAGTTTGCTGATATTATCTAAGTGTTTGCCCTCCTTATCCGGAGGCGCAGAGATCGGGAGGTTCTTTGATCTTTGGCAATGGATGGCCTGTTAGACACGCTGGAGGGTCCCCTGGGGCTTTATGTTCCTCGTTGAGGCATGGAAGACCCACCGCCGTGACTGTAGCCAGATTTTTCATTACTTTTAAGTCCTATTCTCAAATATAGCTGACAATAGGCACAGACCTTACACTTTTCTGGAAAGGCTCCTTAAAATCATAAAACAAAACAGTCCACATGCTTAGTGGGCATGGGGAATGTGAATCTTTTAACTGCTCTTCTAGCAAACTATGAAAACCCACAATATCTTTCAGTGGCGAGTCCACTGGGGTGGGTGACGGATATGATGGGGTAGGGATGAGTGATGAAGCAAGGTTTCGTATAAAAGAAACCTGCTCGAATGCAATCCTCTCAAATAACATGTAATAATGTAACCAACCTGTTTGTAAATACTAATATTGCATTACACTCAATATACTGTATCTAGGGGAAGCTTTCATATGTGTATTATTAACAAGTAACCCGAGTGTCCTAAAATGGCCGCCAAAAACGCGGGATTTTCACTGCGCATGAGTCTACTACATCTACGTAGTATGGCGCCTTCTATGCTTTGAGGGAAAACTTTGTAGCTGCGCAATAGCTTTTAAGATGGCCGCTTGAAACTCACATGGTAATGTTCATGCTATTGCTTGATCTAAACCTTATAAGTTCTACTAAATACGAATGCAAAGATTAAAAATAAGTAAATGGGGATAGAGTAGAGATAAGTGGTATACAGTGAATTCATTTCTTTGCGTATTCTAACATGTCTTTTTCTGACTTTATTAATAGTTCATATTTGGGCCTTGGAGGGTGACTGAAATCCTTAGCCCACATGACCTGCGCGCAGGCGCACAACAACCTGCCCGGAACCATGATGACAAAGTTGAAACTCAGCCAAGCTCACACTGGAGAGAATCTCATGAGAACTCAACCCATTGACCCGGACAAAGGAAGAAATATTAGAACAAATGTATCTACAATGTATTGATCATAACGTGAAATGCGGGTGGGAATAAAGCTTGGGAAAATGAATTAAGGGACGGGAACATTGAACAAAGAACCTATAGTAAAATATTACATCTAGCATGGTGTGATGACCTCCTCCCCTTGCCTAATCCGAAGTAGGGGTTTTCACAATATTGAAACATTTGGGGTGGAACATACACGTAGAATAGTATAATTGAGGCAGTTTAGTTAATTAAACATGACACCACTGTCACAGATGCAGGGACAGCCACAGACTTTATGCCAATTCCAGATGCCTGAGACCTTGCTCGAGAGAAAGAGATACTGATCAAAGAAGCCAATCGTCTAGAAGGGGAGTTGCGGAAGAATTATTTGAGGAGAGTAGCGCCAGAGAGGGGTGCGATGCAGGCGTTGCACGTAGAAGAGGTCACCTTCCCGGTCCTGAACCTGTCTTGATCCTTCATCTCCCGACCTGTTCTGGAGATTTTCACCTGACTCTTAGGCTAGGGGTTCGGTCATCACATTATCCTAGGTAAATGTAAATCTGTGTAGTATGCCTTTGTACTGCTCTCTGTTTCATCCTCTTCAGGTACTGTCATCATGATCTTTAAATTGAGACTTTATTTTTAACTTGACTTAAAATCTTCCTGAAGGAAGAACGTGCAACCTGTATTTGATTTTGACTCACAAAATTATTGGTTAGATAAAACTCTTAAAACTCTTCGAGTCTGTGGTTATTTTTGGAGATAAAGTTTTAATGTCATTTCTACTTAATATAACTAAGCAACTAGATTCATTGACCAGAGGAAATTATTAACAAGAAGATCGAGTTGGTAAGAATTTGGTAAAGGTAAATACAAATTCACAGGCCAAATAAAAATTGATGCCAGCGGGTTTTACTAGCTTATTTGTTTGAATGTTATGGACCCAGGTGAGTATATGGTATGTGTGTAACCCGAGCTGGTAGCCCGCTCCATCATGAGGTATTCATCCCATTCCATGTGGACGTCGCAAAGCTACCCTTCGTCTATCTCATCATCGGAGATATCTGGATCATGGTCAGGGCTGTCTGTGGTGTATGCCTCACTGAGATAGGCAATAACGTAGGACTTTGTGCTGGAGTGGATGGATGAGCAGTGGATGATCTGGCAGTAGATGGAAAACGCTTCCTATAATCTGAAAGTATGAACTGCAAGTCAGAGAGCTAGACAAACCATGTCCTCCTGGATATCTGCTGATACTGGTTATGGGAAGAATAATAATGTTGTTCATAATCCTCATCATAGTCCTCCCCTTCTTCTTGGCACTTCACATGCAACTCGGAAGGACTGCGTGCGACCCCAAAGGGCATGTCACCATCAGACTCTTCTTCCACCAAGAGTTGAGCTGGAATTAGGGATGTCACCTCACTTGGAGAGGTGTGTTCTGGTGTTAAAAACCAGTTTTTTTGGATGTTTTGCCATTTTTTCTGTCGTTGACTGTGTATTCGACAAGGTTGTTAACAGTGTCACTAATACCTTATACACGCCAATGGCAGTGTAGTCATTATCAGTATCACTGTCATCTGCAGGGTTATTGGTGTCGACGGAGGTGGTGTCGACGGAGGAGCTGTCGACAGTGTCGTCGACAATGATATCAGGGAAATCTTCAGCGTTGATGGTCTAATCATAGATGCCGTCGACAACTATGTTGTCGCCGAGAAGGAGGAAGAGGTGGTGGACAACGTATTGATAGTAGCAATTGTCGATGATGATGCCGTATACTTTTTCGACTGCACCGATTATGTTCTTGTCGGCGGTAGAGTGCTCGTCGATGATCTGTCAGCAGGCGGAGCTGAGGAAGGATTTTTGAATGAGCAACTGGCCTTAGGAGGTGGAGTAGGCGGCTCAGAGGATGACCTTTCAGCCTTTTCTGAGGAGACAGAAGATTCTTTTCTCTCCTTTTTTCAAGAATACGACTTGGATTTGTGAGATTTTGAAGGACCGCAGCCTTTGTAAGACCTATGAACAGTCTTTTTTAAAGCTTTTTTTAGGTTGTTCAGAGAAAGATCAGGAATGGGGGTGATATCTCCCTATTATGGGATTTTCTAGAGGACGAAGAGGAGTCCTCACAATCACACATTCAGAGTCTAAAACTGTCTCTTTTCTAGTTTTGAGCTTTTGAAGCCAGATAAGCAGCCTTCCTTATCTATCCTTCAAAGTGTTTGATTGAAATGGTACAACATACCTTACAGACCTTGGCGGAATGATGCGGGTTATTCTGCAATCTTGGTGTGGCTCTTCAGAGTGCAATCTCTTTTTATCGCAGGTACTACAGGCCCTGAAGAGACTTTTCTTCTCCTGGTCTGACATGATGGTTAAATGAAGTCAGATTTCTATGGAGGATCACACTGTGGGTAGAAGGTAAAAACTTCCACAGTACCAAAATATTAAAAATATTCTCTTGAACGTTTCCAAGTAGCAACATAACTGAGCAGAGCTCAGTAGAGACTCCCTAGCATGATGTGGATGTGTGGTAGAAAATCTAAGGGACTGGAGCTTCTCTCAGAAGTGTTTTAGAGGGGAAAGCAGCCTGATTGGCTGAAGTATAAGTTTGGTCTCTTTTTTAAATAGACTATGACAGGTTGTAAAATTGAAGGGTCTAGGGTCTTTATGCTCTATCTTTAACATTGTATTACTATTAAATGGTACCGGGGACTCCCATCTGGACAATAGCGAATATTTTAAGCATGTGAATCTATGATGGAGTAAACACATTGCCCACAGGTAGAGAAGGATGTGAAAAAAGATTTTTTTCTCCGTCAGTCAAGATGACAGTTGGTGCCAGAACTGTACGTCACTGAAAACTGAAGATGGGGCTGGCACAGCTCCAGGGCGGCCCAGAAAAGTATCAAGATAAGGTCACTGAAAGGTTAGAGCAGACCTCTTCTCAGAAGTGCTCTCACACACAATGTGCAGTAGAAACTTGAGCAGTGGTGTCCTCTAGGGAAAGTAGGAGATCTTAGCCTTTTCACCACATTTGCAAGGGATTCGGTTTGTTTCAAATGAGGTGTATGTGCTACAAAACCTACATTGTTGTTGAGTCCTATGGCCATTTTAACATTGTTTACTGCTTTGTAAGTTACAGGTTATCCCCGAATGCTGGAGAAAGAGCATGCAAATCTATGTCTTTCACCACCTACCTTGAATAGGACCCATCAAGTGCTTATTGGCTGTTACCTGAAGCCCAATCATGTTTCTCCACAGGCTATAAAATAAAGCTCAGAAGAAGAATGGCAGCACCCTCCTGTGCAGGGTGCCAAAATAATTTAGGACCTTCTCTGGGCACATCTAGATTAGGGTAGGCCATAGTAAGTCACAGTTGGGAACTTAAAGGAGGCTGGGGCTAGACCTTCATAGAGTCCACATCTAAAATATACTGTAACATCATGTGGATTCTCCAATTTGGGACCCCAATAGGTTGTAGTGGGCTACTGTAAACTCAATCAACTGGGGGAGGGGCGGTATAGAAAGTCAAGGAAACCCAGAGACCAAATCCCTTTTGCAGTCCTATATTAATCTTTAACTGCTTTCAAAACCGGTTATGTCCACAGTGTAGTTCCTCTGAGTCAGTTTAACTGAAGTGAGCAACCCTGGGAGAGAGATTGCCTCATTTTGACATGATCAGATTATTCCTGCATCTTCTTTGGCTCTCTGCTGCCATCATGAGCCCTGCCAACAGTCTTATTCAAAGGTTTACTTGAGGTTAGCCATAGGCTGCCTCTATTAACATCCAGTTCCAGTTTAAAACATATATTTATAGAGACAGTCTTTAATACATTTTATAAAATAAAGGATTGGCATTTAAAAAATCCTAAAACAAATGTATTGTTTATGTCTAATACATTTCTTCCCAAACCAAATGCTTGATCTTCATTGTGCATTACCTGTGCACATCTATGGGCATAGATTTTAGCATTAGACGTGCACTCCTAAAGCAGTTGTGGTGAAGGTATTGTTCATATGCTCTTGCAAAAGTGCTATGGCACAAACCTACTTGTCTAAATAACCATCTGTCCCAGAGAATCAGAAAAGGCTACTTGGCTGTAACTACAACACTCCAGAACTGGGATGTCTTTTTTGTATTTCTTGAACACAATTACTGTTCTGAGTATTAATAATTGCATGTTAAGTGTGACTTGAGTAAGGTCTAGGTTCACTTTCTGCGAATTAACTTTCTGGTCTCAGTCCTTTCTGTCCACCCACTTCTCTCCAGTTCTATGTGCCATCATACAGAATGACCTTCACATTGCAACCCTCCAGTCCCAGCTAAACGCACTGTATATAACATTCATGAGCCCATTATACCCAGACATAGGAATGAAGAGAGCTCCTGTTGAAAATAGCTCATTCAGAGTGTGTCAACAATCTGCTGTATATATGCATTCCTCCATCTCTTACCCATGACAGTGTGAATGGGATCCCGCTCTGACTTCTTTTTGGTAAGGATGTCGGGCAGACGTCGGAAGCGTGAAACGGTGTTGATGATCTGGCCGCAGATGCCGTTCACTGCACGGGCAAGTTCTGCCAGGGTGGGGGAAAACTCCACCTGATTTAATAAGGGACTTTCATAAATTAGGCAATGCAATTTGGATTGTATAAATACATGGCAGCATCGAGGACACAACAGAGGTTCAAACTTATGGATACATGTTTCATAACTGAGTTATAAATTATTGACCATCGAGAATGATTCTCCAGTGTTATACTCTAGATACAGATTCATCATTGAACTATTCCTTGGTGTCAGTAATATCAGAATACCGTTCGTAACACTTTGTTACTAGTCACATTAAGACCTAAGCTTCCAATGGTGTAATGAAATCAAAATAGCTAAATGTTCCTGACATACATTGAAATGTTATAGCCCTTCTCAAGAACTCTATTCTTAGGAGCAAAAAAAACCTAGCACAATAGAGCTAGATAGGAGCAACTTGGTTAATAGAAAATTCACTCTGGTGTTTTCAGAGATCAAGCTGTAGCAGAATTGTAGAGTGGGGAGCTAGTAAAGTTGCTGTGAATTCATGCTGGTGGTAAGAAAGAAATATAAGTTCTTAAATGCTACTTGAAAATAAGCTATCCATGACAGGAAAGTAGAATTATAAATACAAAAAAATGACTTCGTTGTAACCCTGGTTATGTTTTCTGGGAAGTTTATTTTTTTATATATATAAAGTTTTAATGATTTTATGAACCATAACAAATCCTAAATAATAAATACAATTCTATCACACTCACACAGTGCATTTGATCTGTTTCTGGAGTGGCAACATAAACAGTTGCTCCCAAAGGACTAGCCTGAACACTTAGGTGAATATCCCCTGCGCCAGCATTCAGCGGAAATTCGGTCATAGCTCTCCCACGTCGACGACGATGTCATAATAGCACGGCTCCGCTCGCGACACCGTATGACATCATAGGAGCCATAAGAGGACCTCGTCGGCGTGCTGACGTCAGTTCCATCCATTTTTTCCATGCCACTGACAGGTAAACAGGTAGACCGACACATTTTCACATGTATACATAGTATACTAATATATATATATATATATATATATATATATATATATATATATATATATATATATATATATATATTATCTACTGGCGGTTGCCAGTAGATAGTTATAGTTAGGACCTATTTTCCATAGGAAATCCGCAACATTCTATTCCCAATAAGTCTGGCGTCGATTGACGAATCTTCGCGAAATTTTCCAAACTTTTGGCCAGCTCCGCTCCTACCCTGAAAGTTTTGTGGTGGTTCGTCAAGCGGGGGCGAGAAAAAAGGGGGGTCCCAAAACACGTTTTCCCCATGCAATTTCCCATAGGATCTGTTGTCGCAGCTACAGCCCGAACCGCTGAACGGAATGACACCAAATTTGGCAAAGAGGTAGTCCTCAGTTCAGACTTGTGCCTTTTGCATAAATGGTGTGAATCTGTTTAGTAGTTCCTGAGAAAATTAGGGTAAAACAGTTAGTGATATCTATGGCCGGGGAGGATCCGCGGACCCTACCCGCACCGTAAGCGCACCCTCCCCGAACCGGGCGCGCACCATCCCGCGCTGAATGCTAATTGGCTGTCGAGTGTCTCTCTACATTCGAAACCAGGAACTGTTAGCGGCCATTTTCTGCCTCAGTAGAAGCGAGGCTGAAGAAGCAAGGGGAATAAGTGTGTAAAACATATAAAGGGGGCAGAGTGGAAATACTCTGACCCTCTAGAGGTGCTTAGGGGGTCCCAGAAGGACCCCCTGGGGCCCCCTTTTAAAAAAAATAAAAAACGGCAAAATACGCGCACGGTGCACGCATCCTAACGCGTTGGGTGCACGGATTCTTACGCGTTGGGTGCGCGGATCCACGGCAATGTTTTTTAAAAAAAGACAAGAAATCATTGGTTGTATGACTACTTTCTACACTGAAAGGTAGGGTGTATATTTCTGTTTTTTAAATGTATGATTCTTATTGGTTAACAACAACAGATTGTAAGGAACATTATATATGATAAGCTGATATGTTGAAAAGTCAAGCACACTTCCTGTCTTGATTAGCAACATTGTGTGCTGAACTTGTGACCTGTGAGCTCAGTGCAGTGTTCCATGACCTGTTTCTATGGTAACAGGCAGAAGGCAGATTGGGGGAAGGGTTGAAATGTATTTCAGTTGGAAAGGGTTGAAATGTTTAACCAATAGAAATGTGTGTTTGCTTTTGAGTTTATGTGTGAAGGATTGTGATTTGATGTTTACATGTATATGTGTGGAAAATAAAAGGGAAACTTTTCCATTCTTTGTTTTTGCTGAGAGGTGCACAGTGCAGAGATTCTGTAAAATAAAATATGGTGAGTGATTGATATACTTATTAATCTACAAAAGAACTTGAAAGATGAGTTATTTAATTGTGAGGGGATGTATGTAGACTATTTTGATTTTAATCAGACTAATGTATTTCTCCTGCTGAAGTGTAGGGAGTACTTTTTTTCTCTACAATGTGTGTGCATGTAGAAACCATTCTGTGATAAGCATTTGTGTTTTTCATGTGTTTGTAGACAGATAACTGCGCTGTTTTTATATTTTGGTAGAATTAGAAACCAGTCATTGTTTATGAATTTGTGAAATGAGTTATGTTATGTTTCTATACTAAAATGTAGTACTACTTCTAGATGAAGAAATATGTTTTGGTATAGTGCAAGGGATAGTGTTTGCCTAGAATCACACAGTGAGTCTGTGTGCATTTGGGAACCACTGTGAGAGAAGCGTTTGGTAACATCGTGTATTTGCTGACAGATATGTTTTAAAACATGTCTTGTTGTCAAGTTTTAGTAGCATTAGAAGACAGTTATGGCTTATTCTTTCATTAAATGAGTCAGGCATTGACAGTAAATTGCAGTCGTGAAATATGTAGATTGTGTGCAGTTCCCTTACCACTTGCACTGTAGTGAATGAGTTTTGGTAAACTCCTAGGGATAGTGGTGCTTGTCTAGAATCACACTGTGAGTTAGTGTGTATTTGGGATCAGTGTGAGAGAAGCATTTGGTAACATCATGTATTTGCTGACAGATAACTGTTTTAAAACCTGTCATGTTGTGAAGTTTTAGTAGCATTAGAATCCAGTCTTTGCTTATGCGTTGATTAAATGAGTCATGCTTTGACACTGATGTGCTGTACTTAAATATGTAGATTGTGTGCAGTACCATTAACTCTTCCAGACTAGTGAATGAGTTTTGGTAAACTCCTAGGATAGTGTTGCTTGTCTAAAATCACACTGTGAGTCTGTGTGCATTTGGGTAAGCATTGTGAGAGAAGCATTTGGTAACATCGTGTATTTGCTGACAGATAACTGTTTTAAAACCGGTCATGTTGTCAAGTTTTAGTAGCATTAGAAGCCAGTCTTTGCTTATGCTTTGATTAAATGAGTCAGGCTTTGACACAAAAGTGCAGTCCTGAAATATGAAGATTGTGTGCAGTTCCCTTACCACTTGCACTGTAGTGAATGAGTTTTGGTAAACTCCTAGGGATAGTGGTGCTTGTCTAGAATCACACTGTGAGTTAGTGTGTATTTGGGATCAGTGTGAGAGAAGCATTTGGCAACATCATGTATTTGCTGACAGATAACTGTTTTAAAACCTGTCATGTTGTGAATTTTTAGTAGCATTAGAATCCAGTCTTTGCTTATGCGTTGATTAAATGAGTCATGCTTTAGTAGCATTAGAAGCCAGTCTTTGCTTATGCTTTGATTATATGAGTCAGGCTTTGACATACAAGTGCAGTCCTGAAATATGAAGATTGTGTGCAGTTCCCTTACCATTTCCACAGTAGTGAATGATTTTTGGTAAACTCCTAGGTATAGTGGTTGTTGTCTAGAATCACACTGTTAGTCTGTGTGCATTTGGGAACCACTGTGAGAGAAGCATTTGGTAACATCGTCTATTTGCTGACAGATAACTAATTTAAAACCTCTCATGTTGTCACGTTTTAGTAGCATTAGAAGCTAGTCTTTGCTTATGCATTGATAAAAAGAGTCAGGGTTTGACACTATGGTGCAGTACCATGTACTATTCTGTTCACTGTGGCAGAACTGAAAATTTAAAAGTTTTACCTAAGCACTGTCTTAGAAGTAGTCTGATTATTTAGTCAGTTTCTAAGTACCAAATAGATTGCTTCAAATGTCTATGCAGTATGCATGTAGTGTTCTAACATACTATACACTTGTCTTTTACACCTTCTATTCCCTAGTCAGTATCCATACACTTCCAGGAAACATCCTGTCACTTCCTTTGCAGTCCTATAGAGACCCATTCAACAGCATGTACTAATCCATTCACTGTGCCAAAACCCAAACACTTATAAATTCACCAAGACACTCTATTTCCAGTACTCTAATGATTCAGTCACTGCCTAAGTATTCATGCACTGAGCCAGGTCTTAGCACATGGACTTCTTCAAACCCCTATCCACTATGCATGCAGTCCTCTAACCACCTACACACTTGTCTTTCACACCTTCAATTCCCCAGTCAGTATCCGTTCACTTCCAGCAAACACCCTGTCACTGCCGTTGCACTCCTCTAGTGACCCATTCAGCATCATGTACTAATCCATTCACTGCACCAAACCCTAATAAATTCACCCAGGCACTCTCCTTGCAGTACTCTAATCATTCAGTCAGTACCCAAGTACTCATCCAGTGACCCAGGCCTTAGTATATGGACTGCTTCAAACCCTTATCCACTATGCATGCAGTCCTTTAACCACCTACACAATTGTCTTTCACACCTTCAATTTCCTAGTCAGTATCCATACACTTCCAGGAAATACCCTGTCACTCCCTTTGCAGTCCTCTAGTGACCCATTCAGCACCATGTACTAATCCATTCACTGTGCTAAAACCCAAACACTTATAAATTCACCAAGATACTATCTTTGCAGTACTCTAATCATTCAGTCAGTGCCTAAGTATTCATACACTGAGCCAGGCCTTAGCACATGGACTGCTTCAAACCCCTATGCACTATGCATGCAGTCTTCTAACCACCTAGACACTTGTCTTTCCCACTTTCAATTTCCTAGTAAGTATCCATACAGTCCAGCACTTGTCACTGCCTTTGCACTCCTCTAGTGACCCATTCAGTACCAAGTACTAATCCATTCCCTGTGCGAAAAGCCTAGCACTTATAAATTCACCTAGGCACTCTCCTTGCTGTACTCTAATCATTCGGTCAGTACCCAAGTAGTCATGCAGTGAGCCAGGGCTTAGCACATTGACTGCTGTAAATGCCTATGCAGTATGGATGCAGTCCTCTAATCACCTACACAGTTGTGTTTCACACCTTCTATTCCCTAGTTAGTATTCATACTCTTCTAGCAAACACCCTGTCACTCACCCAGTGTGTCTCCTTATAGTACTGTAATCATTTAGTCAGTTAGCATGTAGTCTTTTAGTGAGGTAGGCTTTAGGGCATGAACTGCTTCAAAGTAGTATGCACTATGCATGTAGTGTTTTAACGATCGTCACACTTGTGGTTCAGGGCTATAGTTTCTTAGTCAGTTTTTATATAAAATGTGTTTGTACAGTAATGGAATAGTATAAATTTGAAAGTTATTAATATACATTTATTTGTGATTCTTTTTTACAGATACAGAACAGGAGTGTTCCTCATCTGTTTGCACTCTTCTCGTGCAAGATTGTTTGGATGAAGGGTCCTTAGGTGTTTCATCATACTTGCTGTGCCGCACGAGTATTTTTTGTTAGGATCCCCTTGTAACAGAACTCTTTGGCAAATCTTGCGAGTGACGAAGGTGGCATTGGTCTTTGTTTGCCCCTTGGGAAAAGTAAAAAATGTCCTCACCACTGAAGAAAAACGTTGTGGGCGTGGTACCTTCTGCAGATTCGGTAAATATTTTAAAGCGGCAACATTTACAGTTTTTGTAAGTTAAACTTATAAAATTTTGTTAGCTGTATGCATTTTATATATCTGTGATTTGTTTCTTGTGGTATTTTGTTGAGAATACCATGTTGGGTTTTTTTTAACAATCTTTCTGATTTTCCAGGTCTGTCGTCGACATCCATGGTCCCCACAGGAGTGTTCCGCCTTGTTATTTTGTATTATTGTTGTTACATTTTGTTTATTAGTTTATTGTTCATATATATGTTAATAAAAAAATAAAGTTTGAAAATAGTTTATCGTTTATATATTTATTATTATAAAAAATAAAGTTTGAAAAAACAATTAATAACGTTTTTGGTTGTTCTCTTAACTGCTGTGTGACTCTTTCTTGTTCTTATTACTGTTATTTGATGGAGTCCACCATGGTGTTAAATTTTGGGGCACTTATCGCTGGAATACTGGTGATATCTGCAGTTTGCACCAACTTCTGACTAGTGTGTTAGATTTATCTCAACTTTACTTCCGTTAAAGTGCTGATAATGAAATGGAGAGTAGCCGTTCCCGTGCAAAAAGACACAAGGTGCACCTTTCCGATTTATTCTAAATACTAAAATCCTGTATTGAATTGCACTGAGGTATTGGCTGCACTTACAGTGTACACACAAAATCTATTAAGAAATCTCATTGTATTTATATTGATTGGGAATAGTGCGTCAGGTGCTGGATCTTGACGAGATACACTGCTCAGTTCGTATATTGTTCTGCACACGAAAAAAATCACATCATAACTTTCACACCAATTGCAATGCGAAACAAATTCCGGCGATAAGACACGTTAGCACCAGGGATTTTACACCTGCTTTCTGCTGGTGTTAAGCAGGACAACTACCTGCACCATGAAAGGGAACACAGCCAAGAGCCACACCAGAACACCCACAGGTGCCATAAAGTCAATGAGCATGATACAGGGATACCCATGAGGGCCAGAAGACTCATCTCAACAACTCCAGGACCGCCAATGCCCCCCAAACCCACATCTTAGTAAGTGTGTCCCTGTGGTCATTGTCTTAGCATGATAGGCATGAGCCCCGCAACATCACAGTGTGCTGTCACCTCAGCGTTGGCTGTGAGCCTGGATGTGTAGCTACGCATGCATCCTCCTGCATGCACAACTGGTGTGTGCTGGTCTGGGGTTCACAGGTCAGTGCAGGGGTGTGCCTATCCGGCAAGGGGAACGGGGTGTCTTGACATGTCCGTGTACAGGAAGTGCGGTAAGTGTGTCTCTGTGTTCTGGTGTGGCCTGCTACAAGAGCCGCAGCAGTCGATGTTGTAAAGTGGCATGCACGACCTCCAAACGGCACTGTGATGTTGTAGTTGTAATGTAGCAGGACATGCACAAATAGGCATTACAATGGTGTGCCGTACGAGTGCACGAGATAGAACAGCGCACCGTACAAAAGTGTGGGGGCTCGTGGGAGGGAGGAGCAGCCGTTTGGCAACATAACACACAGTGAACTCGACCATGTGCCACATGCTGGGCATCTCATCCATGATGACCACGTTCGCAGACATCCCACAACACCAACGACTGGCCTTTGTACACATCCTGTATGAATGCAGCGTGGTTTTCACTTCTATGCTCCTTCAGTGGTGTGATGTTGGCGGGTTGTGTGACTTGTGCTCCTTGTTGGTGTGTTTCATTTTGGCCATTGTTAGTCTATATGTGTGTTGTACTTAATTGTGCATGTGTGCCATTCTGCCCATTTCCCTCCCTCCCCCCACTCCCTGCTTCTTCCTCTTCCTAGTGCTGTTGTGTCTATAATTTTGTTGCTGCACACATAAATACATGTAAAGAATAAATTAGAATAGTTCCTTGATTCTTTTAGGTTTCAAAACGTCTCTATTGGTTTCTTTTTAATTTTCCATATGAACCGTTTTTTTAATATTCAACAACACATAGAAGTCAGAAGTGCAACGTATTCTATCAACACACTTTCTAGAACATTCTATAACACGTGCAGGTTAAAAGTTCATCAATTTTTTAAAACTTAACGATTTTTTTTGTAACATTTTCTTGAATATTAACGACACGTGCAGGTTAAAAGTTGACGATTGTTTTAAGTTCGAACAGTGCCTTACAAATGCAAGTAGCAGGTGTGGTTGAGCTGAGCAAATTTTATCCTATGATATGTACTCCACGTTGAAACTGCTTTTTCTTAACCAATCACAGAGATGCTTTTCCACAAAACTAATGTGCACCCTACTTTTAAAAAAGAATGCTTTTCATGATATCTTTAGAGATAAGTTATAGATAGGAATTAGCATTTAAAAAACCTTTGAAATTCACTGAAAAAACCATAGGTTTCATGCACGTTAT
The DNA here is from genome assembly GCF_964204655.1 of Triturus cristatus. NCBI lineage: Eukaryota > Metazoa > Chordata > Amphibia > Caudata > Salamandridae > Triturus > Triturus cristatus. The sequence continues at coordinate 774,168,345 of NC_140595.1, read as the reverse complement.
AGTTAGGAATTGGCATTTAAGAACCTTTGAAATTCACTGAAAAAACCATAGGTTTCAGGCACGTTATAGTTAGGAATTAGCATTTAAAAAACCTTAGAAATTCACTGGAAAAAAACATAGGTTTCAGGGGCGTTATAGTTAGCTGGACATTTCCCTCGTATAAAACCCTAGAAATTCCCCTGTTATAGTTAGTTCAGCTAACTATAACTCGCGCCCCCGCAATGCACTGCTGATGACGTCACATATTACATCACTCATGACATGGTCAGTGACATCACTGATGACATCACTGATGACATCTCAAATGACATCACTGATGACATCACTGATGACGTCGTCCATGTGATAAATTAGTACATCTTCTCACACCCTAATATAACCTTTGATACACCGACTCAAAATTTCACATTGACAACCATAGATACTCCAATACCAATAACTACACACCCACTCATTGACTTTTAGGTCTACATACATATCCACTCAATCACCTGTACAGTCACTCATACTTACAGTCACTCTGTGCATTTATATACCTATATAGACACTCACACACCGCCAATCATCCATTGAGGTGCTGACACATCTAGTCAGTCATGCAAATAATTAATCACAGTCCAATTTACTCACCTATACAGTTAAACACACTCAAGTTCACTTACTCATAAAAATACTAACAAATTCTGTGTCTTCCTGCAGAAAAATAAACAGCACATGACACAGATATCATTGCACTATGGCGCATACAGCCACTCCCAAAATCACACACTCTCACATATAGATAGTTATATACTCTTACACACATATACACTGCGTTTCACATATGTAGTTACTGACACGAGTACAACTGAGATATACATTCAATCACTAACACACCCATACGTACACTCACCCAACCATACAGTCCATCACAGATGCACACTTAAAAACATGCACCCACTGAATCAACCACTCACACATCTAGTCACAGAGTCACACACACCCTACCCACACAAACACTCAGGCACCCATACAGATACTCAGACAACCAATCAATAACCCATATAGACACTCATATAGCTATTCACAAAACCATTCAGCCACTTATACACCAATACACAGACACATACAGACATTAACACAGTTTAGTCACTAGTCTGCAGTAACATACATTTAATGACTCACTTATAGAGTCAGTTACGCACCTAGAAAATCATCCATTCACACACTTGTACACCCACCTATTCTTCAACAGGCCTTTCCCTATATATATTAAACTTAATAAAACTGTTCAGAAACACATACTCAATGGATGATGTCATCAGTGATGTCATTTGAGATGTCATCAGTGATGTCATCAGTGATATCACTGACCATGTCATGAGTGATGTAATATGTGACGTCATCAGCAGTGCATTGCGGGGGCGCGAGTTATAGTTAGCTGAACTAACTATAACAGGGGAATTTCTAGGGTTTTGTACGAGGGAAATGTCCAGCTAACTATAACGCCCCTGAAACCTATGGTTTTTTCAATAAATATATATATACATATATATATATATATACACACACAAATGCATAACCAATAAAGGCATAAAGAAATAGCAACAGATCAAGCATTTCTCACTATTAAAACATAAGCATGATTAAGACATATTAAAAACATTCATGCCAAACAGTAAAAGCATCTTTTTGGTAGAAACACGTGGACAACGGGGAGGCGGGTGGGACAGTGAGGAATCCACAGGCAGATACTGTATCCACCAGGAGTGTTACCGAAGGTAAGTAACTTGCTCTTCTGATGGATACTTCTGCCTGTTGATTCCTCACCTTTTGAATAGAATCCTCAAGCCGTACCTCACCCGGAGGAGGGTGTCCACCTGACTAGACAAAAAAATCTTGCAAAACAGATCAAGCAAAATGGCCATCCCTCCTAACCTCCGAATCCAATAATAATCGAATAATTTTTAGTCGAAACTATATTGAAAATAATACTTTAAAAATACTTTTATTGGGGCGTGGCCTGAGGCGTCAAGATAGCGGACGCACTCTAAGAGTGCTCCGGGACACCCATCCATCATCCGCCTCACATCCACCGCCAACGGCCGCCACTCACCTCTCCTGATTGCTTGCGGTGCCTCCTGAGGTCACAGGCTCAGCTCTGGTCCCTTTCCCGGGCGGATCAGTGCTCCGGTGGCCCAGGGAGGCTCTTCTTCAGCCGGGGGCCTCAGCGCCACAAAATGGCGGACCCGCGGCGGCTCTGATCCCGGGCCTAAGGATATCCCTGGGCGGCCCGGTCCCCCGCCTGCAGTGAGACGAGGGCGGTGTCTGGGGCTCCTTCACTCGCCCCCAACATTTACAGCAGACCAGAGGTGAGCCCTCGGCGCAGAGGTCCCGCGACCGCGCCGGTCGCCGATGCTGCGGGGGGGGGGGGTTGGGGGGTGCTCCGTGGGTCGGAACTTGGCCGAGCTGCGCACTTGATCTGCCAGCCCTCCCGGGGTTGCTGCGGAGCACCTTGGACCTCGGCCACTGTGGTCGGGCGAGGGCTGTCTTCAGGCCCCCCCACATGTGTCTTCCCCCCTTTTGACTGTCTCTCTGAGAGCCGGTGGCGGACGTCCCCTGGACCCGGCGGGGGCGCCGCATCTGGGAACTCTTGAAGCCGCCTGGGGAGTGGTGAGCCCCGTGGCATATTGTCCTTTGGTGGGGCCTCTGCAGCTGTTCCGGGCACATGGGCTGCCCTGGGCCTGGACGTCCTGAGACCGGCCATCTTGTCGGGTGGCAGGGCGGGAGGCAGCCTGGTGCCCAACCCCGCCAACCTTCATCACTTTCCTGACTTTTCCCCGCGGCTCTGGGCCTATTCCTCAAGACCACCCTCGCTGTCGGCCACGGGCCTGGGCGTCCTGAGCCGGGCCCTCCCCGCTAGCCCGCGCCGACGTGGGAACATTGGCAGCCTGCCTCGGGGACCATTGAGACTGCCGGGCGGAGTGGCGGCGCTGTACCGGTGAGAGGGGCCTGTGGTGGGGGACCGGCCATCTTGTCAGGTGGCAGGGCGAGAGGGTGAACTGGTTGTCCCCACCCCCCCAACCTTCATTGTTCTCCTGACTCCCACCCACAGTTCTGGGCCTGCTCCTCTGAACCATCCCCCACTGTCGGCCACGGGCCTCCCGGTGGCGGGCTGCTTTGGACACGACCCCTCCCTCCACCTAGCCTCCGAGGACACAACAGCTTCCCTATTGCTGACGGGGCGACTGGGCCCGGGACGAGTGAGAACCCCCTGTCGCCCCTGCTTCCGGTCCACCGCTGGGTGGGGTGGGGAGTGGGGACCGGCCACTAAGTCGGGTGGCGGCACGGGGTCTATAGTCGGTGCCTCCGCCCCCCCTCCTCCTCCCTCGCTGCCTACCCTTCCCCCTTCCAACGCCTTACCCCTCGTTGGGGGGTCCCTCCCTGGGGGCAGTTGGGGCCCCCTATTCTGGCTGACCGGTGGCGGCGGCAGACCCACCACAGAACTTGGCCCCTCTCTAACCCCTATCCGCTTCAAGCTACCCAACTGGGTGGGAGGCCATCTCTGCCGGATGGGGGGTCCGAGTGGCGGACTTGTCGCTGTAGATACTGACTGCCCGGCCCAGCGGCCTTCCACTGGAGTGCTCAGCGCGGACCCGACACTGACCCTGAGGCGTTGAATCCATCTTCCTCCTCACGGCGGGCTCAAGGGGGTAGACCTGGGCACCCGGACCGGAGTATTGATGGCCTGGGTGACTGGGGACCCCCTCCCCTCTGCAGGACCGCTGTGTACTCCCCCTGCCCGAGCCGAGGTCGAATCTTTCCTTGGTGGCGATGGGAAGGAATCGCACCCCGCAGAACCCTGCCACTCCAGCCCAAACCACAATGGACTGATTCACTGCGACAGATCGGGATCCTGGAGGTGGGGCTTCCAAGGCCCCTGCCCCTACCGGGGATGATCTCTCCACCATCCTTCAGGCGATAGGCGCCTCGCAGGCCTCCGTCGAGACCAAGATTGGCGAGGTGAGGGTGGATGTGGTTCTTATCCGCCAAGACCTGCGCAACGCCATGGCACGAATCAGAGGCAGAATCCCGCATCTCCATGGCGGAGGACGACATTGGCCAGCTTAAAAAACAGGTGACTCGCCTCCAGTCCCAGACCTCGGAACTCCACCGGCGGGCGGAAGACGCTGAAAACAGGTCGAGAAGGAACAATCTGCGCCTCATAGGCTTTCCAGAAGGAACGGAGAAAGGTCACGCAGACACGTTCGTGGTGGACTGGGTTCGTTCATGGATGCCCAAGGAGTCCCTTTCACCCTGGTTTGCCGTTGAGCGGGCACATCGCTCCCTGGCCCCCAAGCCTCTCCCCGGGGCTCCTGCCAGACCCATCATCCTGAGGGTTCTCAATTTCCAGGATCAAGACGCCGTCCTCAGGGCAGCTAGGGCCCAGGGCCCTCTGATGTTCCAAAACAGCAAAATCATGGTTTTCCCGGACTACACCAGGACGTTCAGGCACAGCGTCGAACCTATGACAAGGTCAAGCAGAAGCTCCGCAACCTGGGTCTTAGTTACGGTCTTCTCTTCCCGGCCCGGCTCAGGGTGGTCTTTCAAGACAAGACATTCTTCTTTGATACCCCGCAGGTGGCATTGACCTGGCTCACGGAAGACCGCCCCCCCTGATTCGGCCGACCCCCTCCCCAACCCGGCAGCCCCCCCCGCAGCCCCATCCAATCCTACCTAAACCCCAAAGACGGCAGACTAGGTCACGTAAGAAAAACGACTGTTGGGGGGAGGCATCCCGCTCTCCGGGTGCGCCGTATCTGTGCCCTCCCTCACATGCTTCAGCTCAGAGGTCCGCCACTCCCAGCCCTACTAACTCTCTGATTAATTTGAGCTGTATCCCGGACCCCTCCAGGGTCTTGCGCCCCTCCCTCTCTGACTCAGACCTGTCTAGGAGCCATACGCTTCATAGATCCGGAGATGATGGGGGAGCTTCAACTGCGGGCCAAGCACAAACTTTCCACTTAGTTCCCAATATGGCACCTGCACTTACGAATGTTTGCCAACCTCTATAGTAGGTGCAATCCATCTTCACAGTAACCACGGCTCGGTGAACTGTTTCCTATTCCAACTCCTGAACTTAAATGTACTTCTTGATGCATATTACCTTAAATGTAATTGCAGCTGTTGACAAATCTCTTATCAGGCTCTATGGATGGGGGTCCTGCTCTGCCACGTTCATGTTTAGCTAACCGTTTTAGCTTAGCAGTAAGACTCACTAGTGGGTTGTTGTTTTGAATGTTTTCCTTTTCAGGGCAACAGATGCTTAGTCTTCAGAAGTGTAGGGTAGGGGGAGTTGGGGGGCGAGGGAGGGTGGGTAGACCGTTGTCTCCCGATTGTTTTTTTTTTAGCCGCCTACGGGCCGCTGTTTTTTGTTTTTCTTGGTATCAACTCAGGCATGTATGCCATGGACGACGACATGAGAGTCACCAAAATGCACAACCTTTACCCAAGACACCGGCCAGGAAACGCTACTTCCCTTGGGACCCGGGCCGATCTACGCTTGCATTGCCTCCTCCGTGCACTTCCCATCCCAATGACGTCCACTTTGCATAGACCCCTCCACATCCTCTCCTGGAACGTCAACGGCCTCTTAGACTGCATAAAATGTACTGCTGCTCTCCGTAGCGCCCAGCGACATAAGCCAGATGTCTTGTTCCTACAAGAAACACACCTTATGGGACCCCAATGCAATTTCCTCGCCCGGTATAGGTTTGACAGGGTATGGCATTAAGGTTTTGCACGGGGTTCCCATACTACTCCAGAGGGACCTTCCCTTTACCCTGGCGCAGGCTGAGACGGGTAAGATCGAGGGACATCCAGTTAACCTCCTGTGCAATTACATTCCCTCCGCCAACATGGCCTCTGCTCTTCGTCGTCTCACACTCGTGGTCTCCTCCTTTACTCATGGTCGGACTGTCATCGGGGGGGACTTCAACTCCGTTCTGCAACCCTCGAACGACACAACAGGTGCTCCTTCAGCAGCCCGCCTTGCCTCTGCTAAACGCCTGTCTGACTGGTCCTCTGCTATGGGTCTTTGCGATGGTTGGAGGGTCTGGAACCCCCGCAGAAAACAATATACTCATATATCGGCAGCCCACCATTCCCACTCTCGCATTGATCTGTTTCTACTACCTGCCCCAGACTGTCAACTGATGCCTCTGGGCAAGATAGGGGCCCCGGACATCTCAGATCATTCCACGTCTCCCTCCGCCTTGGGAACCCCCCTAATTGTACCCGTACGGCATGGCGGATGAATGCCTGGTTCCTGCAAGAAGAGGAACTTGTTGAGTCCCTCGGGCAGGAACTGAGGCATTATTTTTCGACTGATACGGGCTCGGTCTCTTCGTTGGGGACATTATGGGAGGAAGGCAAGGCCACCATGCGTGGGGTGGCTAGAGGTTTGGTTCACGTGAAATGCGCGGAGCAGACCACCCAACTCATACAGCTGGAGGCCCAGGCGGCACAGTTGGAGGGGGCCCTGGCGGGCACGGGCAGCGATGATTCCGAGCGTCGGCTTAACCTGATCCGAGAAGAGATCTGCCAGCTCTCACTGGAGGCCGCTAAAATGCTCTGGCGCTCCTCTGTGGCACACGTGTATGGATGGGCGATAAAAACGGTAAATTACTTCACAACTTAGTGTCTTACCCCAAAGCCAACCGCACTATCCCTGAGATCTGTGATGAGACCGGGGCTCACCACGCCACCTCCAATGCTATCGCCCAAACTTTTGCGGGTTACTATGCTGCCCTTTATGCGGCTTGACCTCCCAGGACCACCCTGGCTGACCTGCTATCAGAAACTGGGACTCATCTACCCTGCCTCTCCCAAACGGTCTCGGGGATGCTTGATCTTCCCCTCACCCAGGAGGAGATACACAGGGCCATTACACGGTTGCGCTCCGGCAAAACGCCCGGGCCCGACGATTACCCCCAAGAATACTACGCAACTTATCGTGACACACTGTTCCCGTCTTTAATGGAACTGTTCAAATATGTAGTAGACACGGGGTCCTTCCCACCCGAGACCGACGTGGCCACGATAGTGGTCCTTCCAAAGACGCAGCCGCCCTCCCTTGTCTGTGCGGACTACCGCCCCATCTCCCTCATAAACACCGAGGTAAAAATGTTCGCCACTACCGTGGCACAGCAACTCCGCCCACACTTACAGGATTTGGTTCATCCGGATCAGTGTGGCTTTATGCCTGCCTGGGGCACCTGGCACTGCATCCGTCGTCTCCACCTTGCCCTGGCACACCGTCACCACCTCACCCTGTATCTCGATCTGCTTATTATTGATTTCGAAAAAGCATTCGATACGGTGGACTGGAACTACCTTGGGGACGTGTTGGGGAGGATGGGTTTCGGCTCCCCGTTTCGGCGCCTTATCCAGGTCCTATACTCCAACCCCACGGCAAGGGTCCTCATTAATGGCGTGCTTTCGGAGAAGTTTCCCATTCAGAGGCACTCGTCAGGGCTGTCTGCTCTCGCTGCTTTTATTTGCCTTAGCAATGGAGCCTCTGGCCTCCCTTCTACGTCAAGATCCCCTCATACGAGGCTGGGCTTGGGACCCATACCAGACCGATAAGATCACCTTGTATGCCGATGACGTCCTCCTCTTCCTGGCGGACCCAGAGAGCTCAGGTCCGAGGTGCTTGGACACCCTCCTAGCCTTCGAATGGGTCTCCGGCCTCCCTTGCATCCATCCTGGGCGTGCTTCGACTGGCAGACGAACATCCCCCTGCACAGGCAATCATTTAAGTACTTGGGGGTGTGGGTCGCCCTCCTTCTAAACCTCGAATGGGCCCTGAACATCACGCCCCTGGTCACTACGGCCAAGGCAGACCTCAAGAAATGGCAGTACGTACCCCTCAATCCCCTTGGCAGGAGTGCTCTTTTTTAAATGATGGTCCTACCCTGTTTTTTATAGATTTTACAAAGTATCACCCTTCATCTCCCAGGGGGTTGGTTCTGGGAAGAAGACAGTGCCCTTACCCGGTTCCTGTGGGGTGGCAGGAGGTCAAGATTGTCTTTGGCGCACTGCTGCATACCTCCCTATGATGGGGGCATGGGGGTAACCAATAGAACAAGTTACTTACCTTTGGTAACGATGTATCTATAAGAAACATTAGTTAGTTAGATTCCTCACCTTAGAATATCCCCAGGCGTCAGGCTGGATCCGGAAAGAATTTTCGTCAGCAATACCCCATGCGCGTCGTCTGCGGCTATACGTCCGTCGTTGGCGTCGTGCGTCGGAATGACGTCAGAGTACTTAGATGCCGCCCTCGCGTGCTGACGTCAGTTCTTGTACATAGCTTTCCGCGCCAGGAACGCAGAGCCATGCAAGAGACCGACACTGGTGCCAAAAAGTCTAGGGCCCTGAAAAGGATAACCTTAATTCTAGATGTCGGTTCGCAGAACGGGGAGGATGGGTGGGTCGGTGAAGAATCTAACTAACTAATGTTTCTTACAGATACATTGTTGCCGAAGGTAAGTAACTTGTTCATCTGAAAGAAACACGTTAGTTAGATTCCTCACCTTAGAATCGATACCCCAGCAATACCAACCCCGGTGGTGGGTCTGCGAACCAAGATCACACCAGAAAGTCCTGGAGAACAGAACGGCCAAAGAAGCCGTCTCTCCGGACTTGGCTGTCCAGACAATAATGCATGGCACACGTGTGCAGCGAGGACCACATTGCTGCCTGACAGATGTCCTGCAAGGGGACTCCCCAGCCCAGGGCAGTGGTCGCCGCTGTGGCCCGGGTGGAATGGGCCCTCAGCCCTACAGGAGGATCCTTTTAAGCCAAGGAGTAACAAGCTTTTATACACAATAAAATTACACATTTCTTGAAACTGGAACGGATTACTCCCACTAGCGCTGTTATTTTAGACTAGAAATTGCACAGTTACCCTGTAGGGTGTTAGAAACGAATTTTAGAGAGAAGCTGAATGAATTCTGGAAAAACGAACAAATTTTAAAGAATACGTCTTTTTAATTGTGATAACAATGCTTTTAATATTGCACTAACCCTAGCGTGATTTGCACAGTATTTTGGTGCCTACCTGACCTGCCAGAGCGAAGGGAATAGGGCACTTGACCACGAGCACCAGCCGCCATCTTGGGGCAGGGTCGGGACGCGGTCTAGCTCTTCTCCACTTCCGGGAGAGAGCTATTTAGAGCGAGCGAGCCCTCTGCTCTGTTGATTCTCATTTACACATTTCTTGAAACTGGAACGGATTACTCCCACTAGCGCTGTTATTTTAGACTAGAAATTGCACAGTTACCCTGTAGGGTGTTAGAAACGAATTTTAGAGAGAAGCTGAATGAATTCTGGAAAAACGAACAAATTTTAAAGAAAACGTCTTTTTAATTGTGATAACAATGCTTTTAATATTGCACTAACCCTAGCGTGATTTGCACAGTATTTTGGTGCCTACCTGACCTGCCAGAGCGAAGGGAATAGGGCACTTGACCACGAGCACCAGCCGCCATCTTGGGGCAGGGTCGGGACGCGGTCTAGCTCTTCTCCACTTCCGGGAGAGAGCTATTTAGTCCTCGCTCGACTAGGATGCGCAGCGGACGAGCGCAGCGGGCGCGCGCCGAAGACGCGCCTAAGACAAGCCCGTCTGCGCCCGTCCGAGCCAGATCCGGGCCCAGGGCCACTCCCCCTGGTCCTGCTGGTATCCTACATACAGCTTCCACCCTACGCTATACTTCCACACAGCTGCAGGAATGGAACACAGGACTGGGTATGTCTTGTCAAGTACTTCCGTTATTAAAACACTCATTATCCACACCCATATCATGTGCAGGTTGCTCTTATACTCTGCCACCTCCCCTGTCTGTGACAAATACTATAGACCACCCCTTTATAACTGCCAGCGCTCCTCGCTTAGCGACACAGTATACTAGAGCTGCACTCATTAATTCACGCTCTCTCCCCAAACATAGTCTGGACATTAGGGAGAGCATTATTAATCATGAACTGGACATCTTATTCATCACAGAATCATGGGGAGATGATGCATCTGGCCCTGACTTTGTTCAAGCTACTCCTGAAGGTTACAGTGTAGCTAGACAAGATAGAGCCTCGGGGCGAGGCGGAGGTTTAGCCATTATTCATAGGGACACTTATCGCGCTAAATTTGAGCCCATTCTAAGTACCAATTGCGAAGCTCTCGCATTTACTATTAATCTTACACACAAACAGGCGTTTAAAGGAACCCTGGTGTACAGGCCACCTGGAGCTCGAACCAAATTTCTAGCTGCACTCATTGAAATTATGGAATCAGCAATAGAATCCCCGACTTATACAATTCTTGGGGATTTTAATTTTCCTTTGGAAAACTTGGAAAACAAAGATACACTCCAACTTATTACTGATATGCAGGCAATAGGACTGCAGCAGCTGGTGAAGGGCCCCACGCATGAAGCCGGACACACGCTGGATGGCCTGTTTACGAATGACCATGGCATTGAGTTGGTAGCAACACTACCTTTGATCTGGTCTGACCACCAAGCCATTATTTTTAGGATCCGGATGCTACCACTCAAACCCCCTCAGACCAAAGATAGGGCACCAGTGGGGGCGCGGATGTGGAAAAACGCAGACATACCACATCTCTCAAATCTCTTGCTGTCATCTGCTCCAGAAAGCGGAGACAATATTGAAACTATGTCCATTAAATTTCAGGAATGGATCTTAAAAGCAGCGAACGAAGTTGCTCCTGAAAAAACTTATCGCCCCAATAGAACCACTCCATCTGCCCAGTGGTATACAGAAGAGCTGCGACTTCAGCGTCAGTTCTGTAGAAATTTAGAAAGGCGCTGGAGAAAGCACTATAGTCCATTGGCTAAGCAAGAATACAAAAGTGCTCTGGCTATATATAAGAAAGCTATCACCACACAAAAGAATCTTTTCTTCACTGGTCGTATTGAGCATGCCCAGAACTCAGCTAGGATGTTATTTCAGGTGGTGAACTCTCTGTCTAGTCCTCCAGCTGGCTCCACAATAGAGAACTCGCAGGAATTCTGTACCGCCCTAGCCACATTTTTTACTACTAAAGTAATGGATATTTACTCCACTTTTTCTAAAGAGCCGGTAGGAAGAACCACTGATTTAACTATTCAACCAGCACTGAAGCACCCTTCCTTTACCCAGTTTCAGTCAGCTACCGAAGAACAGGTCAACGCACTTGTTGGCAAAATTAAATCAGGCTCTCCGTTGGACCCATGTCCTCCGACCATAATGAACCAACTACACAATGTGGTTACCCAGCCGCTGACCAACATATGCAACTCCATCTTTAGGACAGGTGTCTATCCACAGACCTGGAAGAAGGCTATTGTTAAACCCCTGATTAAGAAGCCATCTTTAGACCCTACCATCACTTCCAACTACAGGCCAATTGCCTGCCTTCCATTTCCTGCCAAAATAGTGGAGGCAATAATGAATAAACAGCTCTCTGAGTTTATTGAACAACATAAGCTCTTAGATGACACTCAGTTCGGGTTCCGGAAGGGACACGGAACTGAGACAGCATTGATAAAGGCCTCGGATGAAATTCGAGAGATCATGGATTCGGGAGGTGCTGCAGTGCTCATCTTATTGGACCTGTCAGCTGCTTTTGACACGGTCGACCACGTCATCTTGGTCGACCGTGTCGCAGCCCTTGGAATTAGTCATCTGGCTAAAGACCTTATAGCCTCCTTCCTTGTTAATCGCAAACAGGCAGTCAATCTGGGCAACTACTACTCGCCCACTTCTGAACTGCCCTGTGGAGTCCCTCAAGGATCCTCGCTAAGTCCCACGCTTTTTAATATCTATGTTGCGGACTTGGCGAGGGTTATTAAATCACATGGGATGCGATTAACTACCTACGCGGATGACACCCAGCTTGTGCTGGCGGTGCATAAGAACGGTCCAGTGGTAGCAGCTAAGTTTCAGGAGGGGTTACTGGATGTACAATCATGGATGCACAGTAACTGCCTGAAACTTAATGCAGAGAAAACCGAAGTTATGACTTTCGGTAAGATCTCCCCCGAATGGTCTCCAACTTGGTGGCCCAGTCAGATGGGCTCCCCCCCGATTCCAGCTGTCAAGGTTAGGAATTTGGGAGTGATTTTTGATAACAGGCTATCTTTTGGTTATCATGTCAACAAGGTGGTCTCTGCTGCATTCTTCGTGCTGAAGAAAATAAAAAAACTCATGCCATACCTACCCGCTTCGGCAGGGAAAACACTGATTACCACCTTAGTGTTTTCGAAGCTGGACTATGGAAACGCCCTCTTCCTTAGCACTCACAAATACATCCTGAACAAATTGCAGTCCGTGCAAAATGTGGCAGCACGAAGTCTGCTTAATATTCCTTGGCGACACTCTACTTCAGCAGCCATACGCCATCTACATTGGCTAAGAGTGGAGAGCAGAATTAAATTCAAGGCTCTCTGCATCGCCTACAAGGCCATTCATCAGACTGGACCAAAGTTCTTAAAGGAAGCTTTTCAGGTGTACATACCTGGAAAGAATCTAAGATCAGCAGCAAGCCACCTATTGCATGTTCCCCGAACAAGAACGGCCACATGGGGAGATAGACGCTTCCTGGTAGCGACCCCCATACTGTGGAACACACTCCCCTTGTATATTAAAACAGCACCAACACTCATTGCCTTCCGTAAGGCTCTGAAAACTTGGCTATTTAATCAATAAGTTCCTGTCCTCAATTTTGTGTATCCTAGAGAATCTCATTGCGCCTAGACACCCTAGGGTATTAGTTGCGCATTAAAAATCCCATAAATAAATAAAATAAATAAATACGACCCACCGCAAGATGGTTCGCTTGTGTACCGCCCGCCCCTTCTTAGCGTCCACGTAGCCCACAAAGAGTTGGTCATCCACCCGGAACTGTTTGGTGCGGTCCAAATAAAAGGACAGCGCCCGTTTTGGATCCAGAAGGAAGACCCTCTCTTCCTCCTTCGAAAGATGCGGAGGCGGAAAGAAGGTGGGCAACGTGACAGACTGCCCAATGTGAAAGGCAGTCACCACTTTAGGAAGAAAGGAAGGACGAGTCCGGAGGACAACCTTGTCCGGATGGACAGAAATAAAAGGAGGCTTAGAAGAGAGAGCCTGGAGCTCACTCACCCGTCTAGCCGAGGTGATGGCAACCAGGAAAGCAGTCTTAAGAGTCAGAAGACGAAGGGGACAATAATGAAGAGGCTCAAAGGGAGCGCACATCAGATATGTCAAGACCAGGTTCAAATCCCACTGAGGCATTACGAAAGGTACAGGAGGAAACATGTGAGTAATGCCTTTGAAGAAGCGAGAAACAACAGGGGATTTGAAAAGAGAAGGCTGATCAGGAAGCCGTAAGAAAGCAGAAATAGCTGAAAGATAACCTTTGAGAGTGCCCAGAGCAGAGCCCTGCTGGGCCATGGAAAGAAGAAAGAGGAGAACCTCAGAAAGAGGGGCGGAAAGGGGATCCACAGCCTTTGCTGTGCGCCATGCCACAAATTTGTTCCACCTGCAGGCGTATACCGATTTTGTGGAGGGACGCCTAGCTGCCAGAATCACATCGCAAACTTCAGGAGGCAAGTCAAATGGCATCAACTGTCGCCGCTCAATCTCCACGCATGGAGGTGGAGACTGGACAGGTTCGGGTGGAGGACCGTCCCCTGCTGCTGCGACAGAAGGTCCTCCTGAAGAGGCAGTCGTATCGGGGGATCGATTGACAGACTGAGTAGCTCGGGAAGCCAGTACCTTCATGCCCAATCCGGAGCCCGATCTTCTTCAGCACTCTGGGCAGAAGTGGTATAAGCGGAAAGGCGTACAACAGACCGCAACTCTACTCGCGACGAAAAGCGTCCCCGAGCGAGTGCCGCGTTGGAAACTCCAACGCGCAGAACTGCTGACATTGCGCATTCTCTTTGGTGGCGAATAGATCTAACCAAGGCTCTCCCCACTGCCGAAAGAGGCCTTGCGCCACGTCCGAGTTTAGACGCCATTCGTGATCCATCATGCACCGGCGGCTGAGTTCGTCTGCTCTGGCGCCCGCCAGATGTTGAACCACCAGGGTGATGCTCTGATGTTCCAGCCATGTCCAGAGGCGCAGAGCCTCCTGACAAAGGGTCCACGACCCCACCCCGCCCTGTTTGTTGCAATACCACATGGCGGTGGTGTTGTCCATGAACACCTGCACCACACTTCCCCGGACAACGGGAAGGAATGCCTTCAGTGCAAGTCGGATCGCTCTCAGCTCCAAAAGGTTGATATGGAGTCGAGACTCCGCCGGATACCAGAGTCCTCTGATCTCCGCCTCCCTCATGTGGCCCCTCCATCCCAGGAGGGACGCATCCGTCACTACTACTTGCTCCGGTTGGGGTAGGGAGAGGGATCTGCCGCTGACCCAATCGCGGTCCGTGAGCCACCACTGCAACTGCTTTGTGGTGCCCTCCGAGATCAAGACATGGTCGGACAGGTTGCCCCGATGCTGGGCCCACTGAAACTTCAGGTCCCACTGCAGAGCCCGCATTCGCCACCTGGCGTGATGCACTAACAGGATGCAGGAGGCCATCAGACCCAGAAGCCACAGCACCAACCTGACCGAAAACCGGGATAGAGACTGAAAGATGGGAATCAGAGCCTGAATATCCCGGACCCGCTGGTCCGGAGGATAAGCCCGGAACTGCGCCGAGTCCAGAACCGCCCCGATAAAGAGGAGCGTTTGGGAGGGACTCAGATGCGTCTTCGGCACATTGATGGAGAACCCCAGCAAATGCAGGAGGTCGGCCGTAGTCTGGAGGTGGGAGACAACTTGCTGGGGCGAGCCCGCCTCCAACAGCCAGTCATCGAGATAGGGGAAGACTGGAACCCCTGATCTGCTCAGATGAGCTGCGACCACCGCCATCACTTTTGTGAACACCCAAGGGGCACTGGTGAGGCCGAAGGGGAGCACAGTAAACTGAAAATGCTCCTGACCTACCGTGAACCGCAGGTAACGCCAGTGGGCCGGCAGGACGGGTGTGAGAAGTTGGCCTGATATATGATGTCACTAGTTCTAGTGTACACCTTGTATCAGTCCAAACAACCCTTATGGTGATTGGTTGTAAAGTCAACCTTATAGACCAGCTATCCTAGTGGTAGCATGGACAAGAGCAGTCTTAGGCTAAACTCTGTATGGCATGTGAAGCCAGCTGTTATACCACTACAATACCTTGAATATCAAATGAAAGGACACCACACCATATATATATAAAATTAGAATGTATTTATTCTAACATATACCCTCAGCACTCTTTATGAGTTCTGAGGTCTAAGCACAACAATTTCTTAAGTAGCATACGTTAAGTTACACAGGAAAAATACAGTTAGGCCCAGGGGCCACACAAACCATATACTAAGAAAGTGGCATAAGTACCACGTCACGAACAGGGAGTAGGCCTAGGGCCTAGGGAATCACTGGGGCTACACTACCCTACCAATGGTTAGGAAGTGGGAGGCCCACGGGAAGCGTGTGCAGTGTGGAAACACACACGCGGGTTACATTAAAGTCAATAGGAATGTAGCAATTAGAAATAGGAAGAATAAGGACACTTCCGAAGTAACTAGGAGGAAGCAACTAAAGACTTAGACACTTGGATAGTCAATATCCACTGGAGCACCGGAGTACTCGCGTTACCTCACCCACAGGAGACGGGTGCATAGGTGTGAAGATGTGTCGGGTGTCGTCGCTGGATCCTATGGATGCCTGAAGAACAGATGCTGGCAGGCGGCCAGGAGGAAGATGTCCGGTGGATCCAAGGATGGATCTTGAAGAAAGAACACCTGCAAGCAGAGGGGACAAAGTCTGGGTCACTAGCCAGTGATCGTGTGGAACCAGGAAGGAACCAGGCGATGTCGTGCAGAACACAGGTGATGTCTTGAAACTGGTCTCTGCAGCTGCATGGACCAGGAGGCGTCGAGGACGACCAGAACCAGGGTACGAGCTGTCCCACGAAGGATCTTGCTTCTGGCGGAGTCGACGTCCCGATTGGTTCAACAAGCCTTGGCAAAGGCAACCCAGGCGGAATGGGAAATTCGCTTCAGGTGCAGACCAGGAAGGTCTGAGGTGCTTCTCTTTCACAGGGAAGCAAGGGCCAGTCTGGAGGAGCCAAACCAGTGGTGGAAAGTCAAGGGTTCGTCGTCACTGAGGCTACTAGCCAACGGGCAAGCAACCGGATAGACGCGTTGAGCAGGAAAATGCAGAAGGGCCCCACGCAGAACTCGTGGAGTGTGGAGGGCTGATCTTCGGTGCAGATGGTGCTCGGGGTTGGGGCTTCTCAATCCCCAGAGCACAACTTCGAGGATGCCTCAGAAGCTGCGCTGGAAGCTACTCGCCAATTTTCCCAGGTAGCCGGTCCCACGTCTCTCGTCGCCTCCACGGATCTCAGCTTGGCTGTGGATGTGGATCAGGGTCAGAGAAGTCTGGAGGTCAAGGCGCTGGTCGGGCTCTGCAGTCAGTTCCTCGTAGAACTTGGGCAAAGCAAACGGCAGGTCGCTTGTTGGTGCCTGTTTGCACAGGGTAGCCACTCCTTGGCCACAAGGGAGATTCTTCAGTCTTCTTGTCGTCGAATGTCGAAGGTCCAGAGTTTCGTGTCTAGTTTCAGTTCAGGATATTCCAAAGTCCTAGGGACTCAGCTCCCACTCTTATACTAATCTGGGGGACTGGGATACCTGCTAGGTCCCTCCTATGGGTGGGACCAGGGAGGGGGGTGGTTACACCCTCTTCCCTTTGTCCAGTTTCGCGCCAGGACTGGGGCTGAAGTGCCCAGCACCGGTTTGAACCGGACTATGCATGGGACACCTTGTGTACCCCAGGCAGTGTCTCGTTTCTTTCATCCCTCCCTGCCCCAATACACTAAGCCCGGTCTAGGATGGTGCTAGCACCTCCCAACGCAGGAAACCTATTGTCCAAGCCTCCCTCGCTGGAAGGACTCCCAGCAGCAGGAGGTCAGACTTGTGTCCGTGGCAGCAGCATCCATTTTGTGATGCTGGGGCTCTGGTTAACTTTAACCGGGTAGTAGGTTTTTAACATGTCTTCTCCCTCTAGAAGGGGGGAATACTATCCTCATCGGCAGAAATGGTGTGGGGGTAGTATTCCAAAGTGTTAGACACCTTACACGACATGTTTTGATAAAGCCAAACCATAGTTACCATAACCGTCTAAGATTATAAGGCACTTTAAGAGTATATGGTAGGCGATATCATATAACAGCTATAAGGACATGGTTCCGAAAGCTGCAGACAGGCTCAGATCATGCTAGAGCACCATCTCACATGTTACCAAGCACTCTGCCTTCAGGATTGTTAAGGCCTGCCATAGGAGTGGCTGAAAGGTTACCCATGTGTCTATATATAAGGTAGGTATAGGAATACTATACCTAAGCAAGGGGTGATTACACGTAATGCCCCAGCTGAGTGATCAGCCAGTTGTGTCATGATGGGAGGCCAGCCAGGGGTGGCATAATACATGCTGCAGCCCCTGGTAGGCCTAGGGTACACCCATGCCCTGGGTACCTAAGGTACACTGTACAGGGCCCTATAAGGCGATCCTTACCAATTGGGTTATGTACCTAAAGTACATAGTATGAATTTAGAGAGAGAACAGCTGGGCTGTGGGTCTGATTAGCAGGCCCACAGCCACATCTAAGTCGAAAACCAGTGAAGCAAAAGCAAAAAGTGGGAGTGACCATAGGAAACAGACCCTACTCTCCTACAACGGGGATGTGAAAATAAGCGTCCTGCAAGTCCAACGCTACCATCCAGTCTCCAGGGTCTAGGGCAGCCAGAACCTGAGCTAAGGTGAGCATCTTGAACCTCTCCTTCCGGAGGAAGGCGTTGACGCTCCTGAAGTCCAAGATAGGGCGTAGGCCCCCTTTGCCCTTCTTGGGAACCAGAAAGTAGTGGGAATAACAACCACGGCCTACTTCTGGACCAGGAACGCGCTCGACGGCCCCTTTGGCCAAGAGGGTCGCAACTTCCTCCCGTGGAAGATTCAAGTGATCCCCCGACATGCGGTGGCGCTGTGGTGGCATGGCTGGAGGGGTCGTCTCGAAGGGGAGGGAGTAGGCCCTTCGGACGATTTGCAGCACCCACCTGTCCGAAGTGATGGAACGCCAGTGGAGCAGGTGATGGCGAACTCTGCCGCCCACTGGCGTGGAATGGGCCTGAAAGCACGGACTAGGAAGGCTTTGAGGCGGATGCTGCTGGGGTGGATGTGGATGGACCGGCACGCTGTCCCCCTGTACCGCCTCGGCGGAATCCACGTCCGCGACCGCATGGAGGATGGTTCTGCGGCCTGTGGCTAGGCGTACGTGAGGGGGCGCCCCTTCCTTGGCCACGAAAGGGGCGAAAAGCTAAAGTTTGCGGGCGCGTGCCGAGAGACCCAAGAACTTGGCCGTAGCCCTGGAGTCCTTAAAGTGCTCCAGCGCACTGTCCACTTTTTCGCCAAAGAGGCATGTCCATGAGGGTTCTCTGGACATCCCCGGAAAAAGACATGGACTGCAACCAGGCGTGACGACAAAGCGCCACCGTGGACGACATTGCCCTGCCAAGCGAGTCCGTCGTGTCCAAACCACATCGGATGGCATACCTCGCTGCATCCCGCCCGTCGGCAAGAGCCTGCGCGAGCCGTGTCCAGGCCTCCTCCGGGCACAGGGGCAGCACGTCCTCCACCGTATCCCACAGAGAGTGGGAGTAATGGTCCAAGAGACAAGCGGAGTTAATCGACCGCATCCCTAAACTAAGGGAGGAGAACAGCTTTTTGCCAAACTGCTCCAGTCTCTTGGATTCCCGATCCGGGGGAGCGGACGGGAAGGAGGTCTGGGGAGTAGAGGCCTGGATAACCAGGCTCTCAGGGGTGGGGTGTTGGGACAGAAAACTGGGGTCGACCGGTGCAGGGCAGTGGCGTCGGGCCACGTTCTGATCCACAGGAGGTACTGTGGAGGGCTTGGACCAGGTGCCCTTGAGAACGTCCATCAGTGCTTCGCTAAACATCAGCAGAGGCTCCGAGGAGCTTGCTGACAGTTGGACCACTTCACTGAGGAGGTTAGTCATCACGGCCACAGTAGGTAGCTCCAGCCCGAGGGCTTCGGCCGCCTTACGCAACGCCACAGAAAAGGTAGCACCTTCCTCCGAAGCCACGGTCGGAGGAGAGATGAAGCCAGTGTCAGGGGAGGTGTCAAGGCCACTGGCATCCCCCAGCTCATCTGCCCAGTCCTGTGATAACTGGCCCTGGCAGGCCAGAGGGTCATCAGACCCCTCCCAGTCGCCACCGTCATCCGATTCCTGATAAACAGGGGGAATGACCGGAGCGGGCGGAAGATGAAATGGTCATCCATCAGCATTGGATGAGGCGCCGGGCCCGGACCGGGGCTGAACCGGGGAACGGGGTCGTCCGGAGACGACCGGCATCAACTGAGATCCAGGCCTGGATCCCACGGGGATCTGCGGCGTCGGGACCGAAGTCGACGATGGCGCCGGGGCCAGAGCCGCCGGCCGGCTAGGCCTCCCAGTCGAGCCCGCGGGGCCCGAATGCGCACCGGCAGGCATCGACGGCGGAGCCAGGCCCGTCATGGCCAAGAGGAAGGTACTCATCTCCGCCGGAGTCGGGTCAGTCCCAGGGACCGGCGGGTATGGGGATGGACACGGCTCCTGCGGCTCCGGCAGAGCCGCGGGGGTGGTACCACCCGGACCCTCGACCGAGTCGCGCGACCGGCGAGGAGAGTCCGAAGAGGGATGTCGTCTCTTCGACTTCT
Organism: Triturus cristatus; assembly: GCF_964204655.1. Classification (NCBI taxonomy): domain Eukaryota; kingdom Metazoa; phylum Chordata; class Amphibia; order Caudata; family Salamandridae; genus Triturus; species Triturus cristatus. The sequence goes on along the minus strand of NC_140595.1, from coordinate 774,148,513 downwards.
TACTATGCTTCGACTTACCCGAAGACTTGGAACCCGACGAGGGGTGATAGTGGCTGCGGCTTCGCGACCGGTCCTTCGACTTCCTCCTGGACCGGGACCGTGAACGGCGCGGAGCCGAGTGCCGGAGCTCAAGAAGCTTGCGGGACTGCTCCCGCCTAGCCTGCGAGGTCAAGGCCCGGTAGTCGAGGCACGACTCCGCATCGTGGTCGGCCCCAAGGCAGTAAAGGCACCGGCGATGGTGGTCCGTTACCGACATCAGTCGGTGACAGGAGTAACAGGCTTTAAAACCAGGCATCCTACCGGCACCAGTTTGAGTCGACTAGTAGACAAAAGAGTCTAAAAAGTTTTAGTCAAAAAGTGACTAAAGGGATAAGCTCTTCCCGGATCGGCGCTGTCTGGCGCGGAAAAAAAAGAACTGACGTCAGCGCGCGAGGGCGGCGTCTAAGTACTCCGACGACGTCATTCCATGCGCACGACGCCGACGAAGGACGTGGAGCCGCAGACGACACCTAGCGACACGCAAGGGGTATTGCTGACAAAAAATCTTTCCGGATCCAGCCTGACGCCTGGGGATATTCTAAGGTGAGGAATCTAACTAACGTGTTTCTTTCAGATTCCACCTATACTACCTGGCCACAAAGCTCATTGTGATCCATGACTGGTTCGCAGGCGGCTGGTCCGACCCAGCGTACTGGGTGGAACTTCAGTCAATGGATTTCCCACAGCTCCAAGCCTTCCTTTATGGGACCCCTGTGCCACGGGCCCTCCCCCCATCACTCGAACGGTACTTATGGCCTGGCGCTCAGCCTTATGCCACACGAATTGGGATCGGAAGCTCACCTCAGGCGCCTCTGTGGAGTGGTGTTTGGGTAGAGGAGGTCTCGTTACTCGAGAACTTCTGCCAATGGGACCTCATTGGTATTTTGTTGCTGGGGGATGTATGGGCGGGGGACCACATTCGATCTTTTGCAGACTTACAGCAACGCCACTCCCTCCACTCCTCCCAATTTTACAAGTACTTACAGCTACAGCATGCCCTCCGAACACACATTCCATCTCCCACATCCCTCCCGGAATTCGGCCCCCTGGAAGCCCAAGTGATGATGGGGAACTTAGGCAGAAGGGGGGTATCGCGGATTTACCGCTCCCTGGTGAACAATGGCCCGCTTCCCTGGACCTGCTGCGTGCCCGCTGGGAGGGGTGGCTGGGCCCCCTGGAGGACGCGGATTGAAGGGATGCCCTTATGGCTCCCAAGACCCGGACGATCTCCTCCAAGCTGCGTGTAGTCCAACTTTATTACCTCCACACGGCATACCTCACCCCTGCGAGCCTCTACAGCGCCCGTTTGCGGCCGTCCCTGTCCTGCGCGCGATGTAACCATGCTCCTGCTGACTTCTACCACATGACATGGCAATGCCCCACTCTTGCACCATTCAGGGCAGGGGTAGAGCTAGAGCTCACACAGACCTTGGGTTTGGAGGTTCCCCACAACCCGTTACGCATGATCCTGAAAGTGTTCGAAGGCCTCGATGGTTCCCAGGCCGATAAACGCTTCCTCGGAACGGCTGTGGCGGTGGCAAAACGCGACATAGCGGCGCTTTGGTCTAAGGCCAAGCCACCTACTATGCGGAAATAGAGACGGGGTGTGGATTGGTGCAGAACTCAGGAGGAACCCCTCTTCGAGGCCCAGGGCCGTCCCGAGCTTTTTGGTAAGATATGGGGCAAGTGGTTCAACTTGGTGCCCTGAGGGACACGAACACATCATGTAAAAGAATGTTTGTCTGCAGGTGCTCTACTCATTTCCAAAGTGTTGTACAAGTCTCAGTCGTCCTTCTTCCCAATGTAATTCACCTCTTTACCATGCCTGACTGTGCTGCCATTATTTTTTGTGATCTGTTCTCAAAATACCAATAAACTTTATTATCAAAAAAAAAAAATACTTTTATTAATAAATTTAGACAAACACTTAAAGGAAAACTTTTATTTCTAATTAATTTAAAGATATTTCAGACTTTACAAATCACGCCGAAGTCGCGACCCCAGCATGACTTTTGAAAATGGCTACCGGAATGCGCACAGCCATCGTGTAGGGTGCGCGACCTCTGTATAATATTAAAAAAAAAAAAACAATGAATATAGTTTTCCTAACTAAAAATTATTCACACTTTTTTTTAAATATATATAAATATAATATATATATATATATATATTACCTACTGGCGGTCGCCAGTAGGTAGTTATAGTTAGGACCACGTTTCCATAGGAAATCCGCAACATTCTATTTTGAATAACTTTGGCGCCGGTCGACGAATCCTCGCGAATTTTTCAAAATAGGTGGGGCGCTACGCTCCGCTCCTACCCTGAAAGTCTCGGGGGGATTCGTCAAGCGGGGGCTGAGATAAAAGGGGGGTCCCAAAACGCGTTTTTCCCATGCATTTTTCCATAGGACCTTTAGACAGGGCTACAGCCCGAACGGCTGAACAGAATTACTTGAAATTTGGCAGAGAGGTAGTCCTCAGGTCAAGGAAGTGCCTTTTGTAGGTTTGGTGTAAATCTGTTCAGTAGATTCTGAGAAAATAGCCTTTAAATCAATATATATATCTGAGCCAGCTTACGGTGCGCTTACGGTACGCTTACCGTACGCGTACGGTGGCGTGCGCGAGCGCGATTCTGATTGGCTCTTAGATCTTAGTAAACATTCGAATCGGCCGAAACCAGGAAGCGGCGGCCGCCATTTTCTCTCTCGCACTGAGAGTGATGATGAAAATACAAAGCACAAAAACATGTAAAGGGGCTGTTTAGACAGCTCCCACACACATAGCCATGTTGAGGGAGTCCCCAAAGATCCCCCAAGGCCAAAAACGGAATTATTTTTTTTTCGCTAATTTCGCCGATTACGCTTACCGTACGCGTACGGTAAAAAATTAAATAAAAAAAATAATTATCCACACTCTCCCCACCCCGTGTGCAATTGGTGGCCTGAAGGCCACCAATTGTGCATGGCTTATAACATATGAGATAAACTATAATATTTAAAAAAAAAAAAATAATAATTATCCACACTCTGTCCACCCCGTGTGCAAATGGTGCCCGAAGGGCACCATTTGTGCATGGCTTATAAAAATTACGAAAAATTAAAATATTACCTTTCAAAACGAAGTGCATCATATGTCCTCCATGTGCGCACGGTGCGCGAAGTGCATCGTGCGTACATGGCCCATCTAGCGTAACGTGGGCAGGCGGTGCGCGTAGCGCACCGCGTGCCCACCGTGCGTGCACGGAACGAACTGCGTTAAGTGGGCGCGCACGCCACGAATGGCGTAAAGTAACTTAGCATTTAAAAAACCGTACAAATTCACTGAAAAAACCATAGGTTTCACACACGTTATAGTTAGGAATTAGCATTTAAAAAACCTTGCAAATTCACTGAAAAAACCATAGGTTTCACACATGTTATAGTTAGCGGAAATTTTACTGATAAAAAACCAATGAAATTCCCCCGTTATAGTTAGTGCAGGCAACTATAACTCACGCGACCGCAATCTTCTGCTGATGACATATGTGTCTTTATGAAAAAAAAATATTTGTAATATATGTATAGCTAAAAATGTATGGAAGAAGACATGGGCAAATAAGTGTCTAAATACAGTATTAGCATCAGCAGAAGATTGCGGTCGCGTGAGTTATAGTTGCCTGCACTAACTATAACGGGGGAATTTCATTGGTTTTTTATCAGTAAAATTTCCGCTAACTATAACATGTGTGAAACCTATGGTTTTTTCAGTGAATATATATATATATATATATATATATATATATATATATATATATATATATATATATATATATATATATATATATATATATATATATATATATATATATATTATCCATAGGAAATCCGCAACATTCTATTTTGAATAACTTTGGCGCCGATTGACGAATCCTCGCAAAATTTTCAAAATAGGTGGGGCGTTCCGCTCCGCTCCTACCCTGAAAGTCTCGGGGGGATTCGTCAAGCGGGGGCTGAGAAAAATGGGGGGTCCCAAAACGTGTTTTCCCCATGCATTTTTCCATAGGACCATTAGTCCAAGCTACAGCCCGAATGGCTGAACAGAATTACTTGAAATTTGGCAGAGAGGTAGTCCTCAGGTCAGGGATGTGCCTTTTGCAGGTCTGGTGTAAATCTGTTCAGTATTTCCATTTAAATCAATATATATATCTATAAGCGCGCTCCGAGCGCGTACGGTAAGCTTACCGTACGCGCACGCTGCCGTGCGCGAGCTTAATTCTGATTGGTGGTTACATGACTGTAAACATTCGAATCGGTCGAAATCAGGAAGTGTCGGCCGCCATTTTGTGTGTCTCACACTGATAAACAAAGGAGGAGAACGTGAAAAGGGGGCAACGAAGAGAGTTGCAGACCCCCTAGCGTTTGTCAGGGGGTCCAAGAAGGTCCCAAAAGTATGAAAAACACATCAAAATTTATTTTTTTTAAATCGCGGGGTGCACGTACGGTAAGCTTACCGTACGCGCACAGCAGAAAAAAACAATAAAAAAAATAGAAGTAAAAATCAAATTTAAGTGTTTAGATATTAGAGGGCTCTAAAAAGAGCCGTTGTGTTTATGAAGTTTTTTTTTTGTGGTACCTACAAGTAAGTACCGATGCAGAGTCTAAAGTTCAAGAGGAAGACTCTGTTGCCTTCATCAGTGAAATGTACACCGTCTCCTCTATAAATGCCTTGCATGTTGTAACGCAAGTTGTTGTGGTATATAGAACCCATACCATAGTCTCTGAGGAAAGCAGAAATAGATTTGTTGATGTGCTTTCTTGCTTTGTCAATCTGTGGACAAAATTGGTTGGACCAGTTCCACTTTTGCCTTTGGCATATATTAGAATATACAAAGGCAGATTGAGGAAAAAGCGACATCAATTGCACAAAGGTGTCCTTAATAAGCATTTCCAGACCTACACCAGTTAAAGTGCCTAGGTCATTTCCACCACAGTGCACAATAATAAGGTTAGGCTGTGGGAGATGTAGAAAGGTTTTCACCAAAGGCATTAATTGGTGCCACTTTAACCCTCTCTGACCAATCCATTTAATGTCTACATTTGGCAAAGCAAGGTCTCTCACCATACCTCTTTTTTCTGCATACTTTTCACTCCAGAAGACATAGCTGTGACCTACAATCCACACTGTGAACATCTTTCAAGGAGATCTGGATGCACTCAGGAGGTGTCTTTCAGTAGAATGGCAATTTGAAATGAAAGACAGTTGTAAAATGGAGGCATACATATTTTTTTTTTAATAAAAAGAACTCATTGGCTGATTCAAACCATTTTACAGTTAAAACTAGGCTGTATGTGTACATTTTTAGAAGCATGTTTTGTATTGGGTCAGAAAATTGTGTTCCCACAGAAGATTAATTTGGATTTGCTGTTAGGTTTGACAGGTGAAGCACTCTTGCTGATTGGAATAGAAACATTGTGTGCTGAACTTCTGACCTCTCTGCTCACACCAGTGTTCCATGAGCTGTTGCTATGGTAGCAGGCAGAAGTCAAGTTGGGGGAAGGGTTCATTTGGAAAGGGGTTGCAGTTTTCAACCAATAGAAATGTGTGATTTCATTTGAAAAAATGTTGGAAGCACTGAGATTTGTAATTAACATGTATATGTGTGAAAAAAGTGAGGGAAACATTGCCATTTACTGGTTCTGGTGGGAGGAGAGACGTGTACAGCTCTGAGATTCTGACTCTGATAGTCTGCTGTTTGAGTGCCACATTTCTTTCTCAACTAACTAATTTTAAAGGTGAGATATGAGTTTGAGAGGGGATGTATGTGGTGATTTTTGAAATAAATATTAGAATTGTGGTGATTCTTTAAAAGTTATGTTTTACATTTTGTGGTTTGGGAGATATTTAACTGTCTTGAACTTGTAAAATATTATGGAGTATGTTTTCATCATAAGTTATGGTGTACTGGTATCACTGAGGAATACTGTTTTGTGCCTAGAATCAAACCATGAGTCTGTGTGCACACAGGAATTGTTGTCAGAGATTTTATTTGTGTTGGTCCGGTTCTGTAAGAATGGCATTTGTAGGAAAGGGTCAGCTTTTTTTTTATAAATATGATGGTTTTATTAATAAATAAGTTATTTTGTTGGTCAGGTAAGTGTGAAATTTCTGTATTTATCACACATTTAGTTTCATGCTCCCTTTTTTTCACTTCTCCTCTATCTGCTTTTCTCATTTCCGTTGTACTCCCTCAAGGACCTTGTAGGGTGTAAAAAAAATGTTTGTTTTAAAAAAAAAAAAAAATGCGCGTACCGTACGCGTACGGTAAAAAAAAAAAATTAAAAAAATTAATTACATTTTTTTTTTTAAAGTTGTGAGGTAAGGTTGGCTCTTAAAAGAAACGTTGTGTTAATACAGGGACAGAGGAAAGAAAGAATGGGAATATTAACAAGGACCACAGATGTGCTGGTCTATCTTATTGTTTATTAGGGAAACACTGGTCTCCCCATGAACAATTAGACCATAACATCTGGTGCACCTCATTTGTACCCTCTGAAATCGAGGGTTCGTTTCCAGAGGAGCAGAAGAGGGTGATGCTCCCACCGCAGAGGAAGGGCTCGGCTGAGCTGCCGAAGATGTACTCGGCTGAGCTTCTGCGGATGTGCTCGGGTGACTTACTGAAGTGTTTGCTTCAGTATGTCGAGCAAAAGTCCTTCAATGAACATCCCTAAGGTGTCTCAACATAGTGTGATTACCAAAGGAATACTTCTTCCTAGGATTACCTCTAGATAACACACGCTCACAAAGTGAGCAGGTAACTAAAGGAGCATTTACCTTTTTCTGCCCCTCAGGAAATGTAAAATACTCCCAAATAAAAGAACTCTTCTGTTTCCTCCTTCAGAAGAGGTCTGCTGCTCTGCCATTGTATCCCAAAGACCATTCAGCTCCTTCTCCTAGAGAATCACAAGCTGTAATGAGGGGAATGGGTGTGGTGTAGGAAGATTCTAGAACTGAAAGTAGTTTAAACCAATCAAAAGTGTTGTTTCTTGATCACATGACCAACCGTACGCGCACGTTAAGCTTACCGAGCGCGTACGGTAAAAGTACGCATGCGCGTACGAAAGACACGCGCACGCGCATTACAGGCACGCTCGGACATTTCCGCGTAACGTGCACGCGCGCGCGTATGAAGCATGCGCTTACGCGTCGCGTAGGAATTACGGACGCGTACGCAAATTGCTTAAGCATGCGCACACGGAGTATAAATATTACGTACGCTCACCGTAAATAAAGCGAAGCGTGCGCTTACGGTAAGCTTACCGTACGCGCACGCTAAAAAAAAAAAAAAAAAAAAAAAAAAAAGATAAAGGTTTGTTGAAGATATTAACTATGTTATACAACTATATCTAACCATTTATTTGAAAAAGGTGAATCTTTCTATATTGCAGAATGCATTAAAACCATGAATATATACATAGGTTTAAAGGAAAAAAAAACAAAAAAAAATTATGTAAAACAAAACCCAAATTCAGTGAAAAAAACCATAGGTATCACACACATTATAGTTAGGAATTAGAATAAAAAAAAACAAGCAAAAACACAGAAAAAAATATAGGTTTCACACACGTTATATTTAGAAATTAGCTTTTAAAAAACCTTGCAAATTCACTGAAAAACCCATAGGTTTCACACACGTTATAGTTAGGAATTAGCATTTAAAAAACCTTGCAAATTCACTGAAAAAACCATAGGTTTCACACACGTTATAGTTAGCTGGACATTTCTCTCGTAAAAAACCAATGAAATTCCCCCGTTATAGTTAGTTCAGATAACTATAACTCGCGCGACCGCCACTCTATCCCAAGGATGATGTCATCCATGATGTCATGAGTGATGCCACTGACCATGTCATGAGTGATGTAATATGTGACGTCATGAGCAGTGGATTGCGGGCGCGCGAGTTATAGTTATCTGAACTAAGTATAACGGGGGAATTTCATTGTTTTTTTTACGAGAGAAATGTCCAGCTAACTATAACGTGTGTGAAACCTATGGTTTTTTCAGTGAATATATATATATATTACCTACTGGCGGTCGCCAGTAGGTAGTTATAGTTAGGACCACGTTTCCATAGGAAATCCGCAACATTCTATTTTGAATAACTTTGGCGCCGGTCGACGAATCCTCGCGAATTTATCAAAATAGGTGGGGCGCTACGCTCCGCTCCTACCCTGAAAGTCTCGGGGGGATTCGTCAAGCGGGGGCTGAGATAAAAGGGGGGTCCCAAAACGCGTTTTTCCCATGCATTGTTCCATAGGACCTTTAGACAGGGCTACAGCCCGAACGGCTGAACAGAATTACTAGAAATTTGGCAGAGAGGTAGTCCTCAGGTCAAGGAAGTGCCTTTTGTAGGTTTGGTGTAAATCTGTTCAGTAGATTCTGAGAAAATAGCCTTTAAATCAATATATATATCTGAGCCAGCTTACGGTGCGCTTACGGTACGCTTACCGTACGCGTACGGTGGCGTGCGCGAGCGCGATTCTGATTGGCTCTTAGATCTTAGTAAACATTCGAATCGGCCGAAACCAGGAAGCGGCGGCCGCCATTTTCTCTCTCGCACTGAGAGTGATTTTTAAAATATAAAGCCCAAAAACATGTAAAGGGGCTGTTTAGACAGCTCCCACACACATAGCCATGTTGAGGGAGTCCCCAAAGATCCACCAAGGACAAAAAAGGAAAAAATTAAAAAAAAAAAAAAGCATCCACACTATCTCCACCCCGTGTGCAATTGGTGCCCGCAGGGCACCAATTGTGCATGGCTTAACAGCGTGGGATAAACTAAAATATTTTTAAAAAAAATAATAAAAAAAAAAATTATCCACACTCTCTCCACCCCGTGTGCAAATCGTGCCCGAAGGGCACCATTTGTGCATGGCTTATAAAATATACGAAAAATTAAAATATTACCTTTCAAAACGAAGTGCATCATATGTCCTCCATGTGCGCACGGTGCGCGAAGCGCATCGTGCGTACATGGCCCATCTAGCGTAACGTGGGCACGCGGTGCGCGTAGCGCACCGCGTGCCCACCGTGCGTGCACGGCACTAACTGCGTAAAGTGGGCGCGCGGTGCGCAAAGCGCACCGCGTGCTCACTGTGCGCGCACGGTGCGCGAAGCGCACCGTGCGCGCACGGAACGAACTGCGTTAAGTGGGCGCGCACGCCACGAATGGCGTAAAGTAACTTAGCATTTAAAAAACCGTACAAATTCACTGAAAAAACCATAGGTTTCACACACGTTATAGTTAGGAATTAGCATTTAAAAAACCTTGCAAATTCACTGAAAAAACCATAGGTTTCACACATGTTATAGTTAGCGGAAATTTTACTGATAAAAAACCAATGAAATTCCCCCGTTATAGTTAGTGCAGGCAACTATAACTCACGCGACCGCAATCTTCTGCTGATGACATATGTGTCTTTATGAAAAAAAAATATTTGTAATATATGTATAGCTAAAAATGTATGGAAGAAGACATGGGCAAATAAGTGTCTAAATACAGTATTAGCATCAGCAGAGGATTGCGGTCGCGTGAGTTATAGTTGCCTGCACTAACTATAACGGGGGAATTTCATTGGTTTTTTATCAGTAAAATTTCCGCTAACTATAACATGTGTGAAACCTATGGTTTTTTCAGTGATATATATATATATATATATATAATACAAAAAACATAGGATTGAGGTACATTAGACTTACAAATTTTCATTTAAAAAAACCTTTGAAACTCACTGGAAAAACATCTATACACAGTCACACACCTCCCACCCACCCACACACACACTCAGGCAGCCATACAAATACTCAGGCAAGCAGTCAATAATCCATATAGACACTCAAGCAGCTACTCACCAACCCATGCAGCAGCTTACACAACAACAGACAGACTGATACAGACTTTCACACAATTTAGTCACTAACCCATGCATTCAGTAAGACACATTTATTCACTCACTTATACAGTCAGTCACGTACCTACTAATTCCTCCATACAGACACTTATACACCCACTCATTCCTCAATACAGCTTGGCATATATATATATATATATATATATATATATATAATATCTACTGGCGGTCGCCAGTAGATAGTTATAGTTAGGACCGTGTTTCCATAGGAAATCCGCAACATTCTATTTGGAATAACTTTTGCGTCGATTGACGAATCCTCTGGAAATTTTCAAAATAGGTGGGGCGCTCCGCTCCGCTCCTTCCCTGAAAGTCTCGGGGGGATTCGTCATGTGGGGGCTGAGAAAAAGGGGGGGTCCCAAAACACGTTTTCCCCATGCATTTCTCATAGGACCTTTAGTCCGCGCTACAGCCCGAACGGCTGAACAGAAAACCTTGAAATTTGGCAGAGAGGTAGTCCTCAGGTCAGGGATGTGCCTTTTGCAGGTCTGGTGTAAATCTGTTCAGTATTTTCTGAGAAAATAGCATTTAAAAGCATATATATATCTATAGGCGCGCACCGTGCGCGTACGGTAAGCGCACCCTGCCGTGCACGAGCGCAATTCTGATTGGTTGTTAGATCTTAGTAAACATTCGAATCGGTCGAAACCAGGAAGTGTCGGCCGCCATTTTGTCTCTCGCAGTCCGAGGGAGGTGAAAAATAAAGGTGGAGAACATGAAAAGGGGGCAGGGTGGACAGTTCCTGACCCCCTAGCCATTGTCAGTGGGTCCCCAAAGGACCCCCAAGGGCCATAAATGTTTTTAATATTTTTACAAAAAATCGCGGAATGCGCTTACCGTGCGCGCACGGTAGAACCGTGAAAATTACGCGAACGTGGTAACGTGGGCGCGCGGTGCGCGAAGCGCACCGTGCGCCCACAGAGTGCGCACGGTGTGCGAAGCGCACCGTGCGCACACGGTACGCGCACGGTGAAAAACCTTAAAAAAAAAAAAAAAAAAAAAATAATAAATACATAACTTAGCATTTAAAAAAACGTACAAATTCACTGAAAAAACCATAGGTTTCACACACGTTATAGTTAGGAATTAGCATTTAAAAAACCTTGCAAATTCACTTAAAAAAACATAGGTTTCACACATGTTATAGTTAGCTGGACATTTCCCTCGTAAAAAACCAATGAAATTCCCCCGTTATAGTTAGTAAAGGGAACTATAACTCACGCGACCGCAATCCACTGCTGATGACGTCAGATATTACATCACTGATGACATATGTGTCTTTCTGTAAAATAAATATTTATTAAATATGTATAGCTAAAGGTTAAAGGAAAGAAAAATGGGTAAATAAGTGAATAAATACAGTGATGTAATATCTGACGTCATCAGCAGTGGATTGCGGTCGCTTGAGTTATAGTTCCCTTTACTAACTATAACGGGGGAATTTCATTGGTTTTTTACGAGGGAAATGTCCAGCTAACTATAACATGTGTGAAACCTATGGTTTTTTAAGTGAATATATATATATATAAAACAAAATTAAACTTAGTCATACGGAAATGCTGAGTTAATCACTAACACATGTTTTCAAAGGTCTTTCATAGACATGAAGAGCGGACTTAATAAAAGATTAGGTCAGTCACAAAAATCATTGCAATCCAAAATTGAATTGATGTAAAATATGACGGTTTCAGTCGGTATTCACTCCATTCATTCATTATAATAACTGCAGTACCAGCGCACATTACAAAAAAAAAACGACTACTCCTGTTTCCTCCAGTAGGTCACACACAGCGGGAATGCTCAGAGGTCCAAGTAGTCGACGGCCCCTTTCTCCACCACTCTGTAAACGCACCTCTTGGTGCACTATTGGTTGGGGGATGAAGACCACTTTACCCCTGAGGGACCTTGGGGGCCGGGATGCCCTTCTGGCACCTCCTGTAAGTCCTACACATCGGGATTCCTGAGAGGTGGTTGGAGGCCCAGTCCTCTTTCTCCACTACTCTGCAAACACAACTACTTCTTAAAAAAACATAGAAATTCACTGGGAAAAAACAAAGGTTACAGGGACGTTATAGTTAGGAATTAGCATTTTCAAAAACCTAGAAATTCACTGAAAAAAACAAAGGTTACAAGGATGTTACAGTTAGGCTCAGGTTTCACTAGTACAAAATCAGTGAAATTCAGAAGGTATAGTTAGCTGAGCTAACTATACCTTGCAACCCCTGCAATGCACTGATTATGACCTCACATATTACATCACTCATGACATGGTCAGTGAAAATACTGATGACATCATTTACATAATCACTGTTGCACCCACTCCCACCCCCATAGAATCTTTCATACACCCACTACCACAAAACCATTCACAAACCCATTCACATACCCATACCAGTACTTACACACTCACTCACCGATTCATATTTCTACACACACATCCACTCACTCACCCATACAGCCACACATACACCCACTCACTCACTAATTCAGCCATTGACATATCCACTCATATAGCCACTCACAACCTAAGTCAGTCACACATAGAGCAACTCAAACAACTAGTTACTCACCCATACAGTCAATCACACAGCCACTTACTCACCCATATACACACACACACACACACCCCCACTCACTTACTCATACACATACTAACTTGTACTCACTCACCTATACAGTCAATGACACAAGCACACACTCACCCATACAACCACTCTCACATTCACTCACTCACTGTAGGAGGATGACTTAGTATATGGTGCACACTTAAGTGATGCGCCTTACCTAATCCAGGCAACCCTTATGGTGATTTTAGTCGTCTTTGATGACCATAGAAAGCTCTCAAAGTGGTAGCTGTGGCAAGCAGCCTTCAGGCTTATCTCGAAGAAGTGTTAAGCAGCTTGTTCTACCAATGTAATCATGTAATGTAGGTTAAATGAAAATGAGTCACACAGTGCTTACATAAAAATATTTCTATTTATTACACAACACTCACTAATACATTGGTATATCTCCTACCCAGAGATATCAACACAAATACACAATAATACTTGCAATAAGGTAAGTAAGCACAATACACAGTGGTCACCAAGGGGAGACCAAACCATACGTAAAGAAATTAAAATGCGAAATGCAAAGGAGGACAGGACTTGGACCAGAAGACCAACAGGAGGCAGAGACACAAGGAACCACCCAAGGTAAGTACCCAGGACCCCCGTGGAGGCTGTGTGCAGAGTGGGAACCCAGCTGCGCGCCCAATGGAAACCAATGGAGAAGTCACGGTTGCAGTTTTGCACAAGGACCCTTCCCAGAGGACCCCAAAGAATTCCCTTGGAGGATGGAAGGTTGGAGAGCCACCCCAACAGTGGATGCCCCGGAGACCAGGCTACCTACACCAGAGAAGTGAGGTGCATAGGGGCAAAAAGAAGTTGGAAGCCTACATAGAGTACAATGGAAGACTGGGAGAAAAGTGCCTCTGGAGAAGAAGGTGAAGAAGTCAAGTGGAATCCAAGGGTAGATTCTGGAAGTGAAGAACCTGCAAGCAGAGGGAACATAATCTATGCAATTCAGGAGTGACCAGGAGGCACAGAAGCGCTGAGGAAGACCAGGAGTCGTGCACGAGCTGTCCCACATCAGAAGTCGGTGACCAGGGGGTCGGTGTACAGTGGGAGCACCAACAAGCCTTAGTAGCTGCAAATGGCACGGAGAACAAAGAAGGGGTAACGTTGGGACCAGCGAGGTCGAAGAGACTCACCACAAGGAAGAGAGTCAAAGCAGGCCCAAGCAAGCAGGGGAGCCCACTGAAACAGGATAAGACCCTCAGGAGGACCCACAGGCCAAAGACACAGGAGTCGCAATAGCAGCTCGAGCAGCTCACCAAGAAGAAAGGCCCACATGCAGAGGACGCAGCGAGGACGCTGTACTTGGTAGGAAGAGATGCAGGAGGCTGGAACTTCTTGTAGCCCGAAGATCTATGGAGTGCAGAGCCAACAAGCCTTGGCAACTGCAAGTCGATGCAGTGCATATGGGTCTGGTCCCAGCAGTTCCGACGAGGGATACTGGCCTCAAAATTGCAGAGAGGATAGGTAAGGCCTTGTGGGAGTTGCAGAACCACCACCTGTGTTGCTGAGCCTTTTGAAGTCTGTCGAACGTGTGGAGCAGCAGACCAGTGAGCTTTGTTGCAGTTCCTGCAGATGCAGGGGAGTAACTCCTTCAATCTAAGGGAGATTACTTCAGGTGTCCTTGATGTCCAGAGGTCTCATAAAGATCCTGGAAGAAGCACAGACACAGACGACGAAGAAGACTTGCAGAACTGCGAGACCAGGAGCAGCAGGAGTCTTCCTTGATGCAGTCTCGGTTCCAGGCGAAGTTCAGGTTGTCAAAGAGTGCTGTTTTTTCAAACTTTAGTCTTGACCCACGACAAATTGTAGGAACCACACACAGGTAAGCATTAAGTAGCCTAGGGAAAGGGTTGCAACGACTCAGGGGTCCCTCCCAGAGGAGGGGCTGGACAGAGGGATAGATACTCCTATGTCCTTTGTCCAGTTTCGCGCCACAGCGGGAGCCAAGGGCTCCTTGAACTGGCTCAAACTGGAGTATGCAAGGAGGGCACTAAATGCACCCTTCAAAGCGGTCTGGTGGTGCTGGCAAGTGCCCACACCCCAGCTCAATACACTAATTCCTGTCTGGGAGGTGGTCACACCTCCATGCGACAGGAAACCTTTTGTGCTAGCTTCCCCTGCTCAAGCTTGGCTCATCAACAAGATGGCAGAATCGTGGCTGGTAGCTTGCTGTCAGACCCTGAAAGGCTGTTATTGGTAGTACGGGGGAGGGTACCCCAAGGGAGCCCTCCAGTACATGGGATCATTGTTTCAACACTAGAATCAGTGTTGGGGTATGATTCCAACATGTTTGATACCAAACATGACCGGGTTTGGTGCAGTCACTAAATAGTTATACAAAGCCTGGAGAATCGACTCCGGGGCTTATAGAGGTGTCCTGCTAATGCAGGGACACCCTGAGACTTGTAACCAAGCACCCTGCCCTCAGGACTGAAGAGCCTGCCAGAGGGGTGACTTAAAGGTTTAAAGTGTAGTGACCCCAGATATAAGGAAACTTATATCTGTCGTGAGAGGTGCAAGCACCAACTCAGACAGGCTGCAATGGCAGGCCTGTATTAACAGTTTATGTGGACTCCCATGGGTGGCACAATACATGCTTCAGCCCATGGGAGACCCCTAGTGTGCCTATGCCCTGGGTACCTTAGTACCATATACTAGGGACTTACAAGTGTACACCAGTAGCCAACTGTGGATGTAGTACTTACTATGGTCAATTTAGGGAGATAAATGGAGTCCTGATTAGCAGGATCCTAGTCAGACTAGTCAAAAACATACAGACACCAAGCAAAAAGTGGGGGTAACCATAAAAGCAGATCCTTCTGTCCTACACTCACCCATACAGTCACTCATTTACCCCCTCACTTACCTATACTGCCTTTCACATACCCAGTTACTCACCCATATACCACTGACATATACACTTACTCACCTACATAGTCCCTCACACGTGCAGTCACTAGCCCATACACCCACTGACTTACCCACTCACTCATCCATCCATACAGGCATTCACACACACCCTCACCCACCCACACAGACACTCCAACACCCATACAGGTACTCAAACAACCACTTACACACCGAAATAGCCACTTACACACCAACTGACAGTCTGATACAAACATTCACACAACCAGTCATTCACCCAAATAGTCACTGAGATACCGAATCACTCACTTATACAGTCAGTCACACACCCACTAAAACATCCATACAGGCACTCATACACCCACTGATTCACCAAAACACCTTGGTATATATATTTAACACTCAAACGTTTTAAAAACACTAACAGTCACCGGATGATGCTATCAGTGATGTAATTTGAGATGCCATCAGTGAAGCCATCGGTGATGTCACTGACCATGCCATGAGTGATGTAATATGCGCGGTCCTAAGCAGTGCATTACGGGGGCGCGAGTTAGCAGAGTTACCTCAACTAACTAGAACTGCTGAATTTCACTGGTTTGTACAAGTGAAACCTGATATATATATATATATATATATATATATATATATATGTATATATGTATATATATATTTAGATTTGTGGGTCTCTAGTTGGCAATGGTATACACTTTTATTCAAATAGGGACCCTTGCTTCTAGTCAGGGTAAGGGGCTACACTTCTCAAATATCCCCTGCTCACCCCTTTGGTAGTTTGGCACTAGCAGACAGGCTTATCTCAGAGGCACTGTGTAAAGCATTTGTGAACACATACAGTAATACAGTGAAATCACCATAGATGGACACCACACAGGTTTAGCAAAATAAGTAATCTTTACTAGACTTAATACAAGACCAATGACAAAAATCCACAATACTGTAATCCAAATAAGTCTTTAAAATGGTAGAAATAGCTTAGTTCACTTCAGGTTGTAAATGCGACACTTTACTCTCACAGTACCTGGGATGCGTAACGCAAAACAAGCAAAAGGGTCGCGGGGAAGGTGATGCGCTGTTCCTTACACTCAGGGGAATGGATGCGTCGGTTCTTTACTGCTGCACAGAGGAGTTGAGGCTCGCTTCCTTACTGTGAGGGGAGATGACGCATCGGTTTCTTACTGCGATCTGATGCGATGGCGCTCCGGTGCGATGTGACAAAAATGGTATCTTGGTTACAGTGCGACAACGTAGATTCGATGCGTGCACGCCCGAAGGCCGGGTGTCGACTCTGTGAACTTCAGAGCCGCGACAGGTCCTGCAACGACGACCTCGGCGGTGGCGGCACGCTTCTCCGGTGATGCGGAGTGCCTCGGTGATGCAATGGCGACAGCGGTAGTGGTGGCACACTTACTCGGTGATGCAACGGCAACTGCTGTAGCGGCGACACGCTTCTTCTTCTTTGAGTCGTGCTTCCAGCTCCCAGCGACACGCAGTCTCTTAGAAGGCCCAGCACAACAGCAGGCACGTCAATTCCCAGCAAGGTGGTGAAGTCTTGTATCCCTGAGACTTCAGGCAGGAGGCCAGCACAGTTCAGGCCCTTGGGGATTCTTCTTCATGATGATGAAAGCACACTCAGTCCTTTTTCTCCTTTCTTTGGCAATGAAGCAACCACTGCAGGCCAACCCCCAAAACAGCACACAGCACAGGGGTAGTCTCCTTCTTCAGTTTCCTGGTTCTTCTCCTCAGCAAAGGTTTGTCTTGATTCCCAGAAGTGATCTAACGTTCTGGGGTCTGGGTCCCCCTTTTTATACACACAAATCCTTTGTCTCTGAAGGCAGAGAGTGTCCGTACCTGGTCCAAACCAGTTCTGGGTGCATTCTGCCAGTGCACAACTTCTTCCTTTGTCAGTGTGGGCCAGGGTCATGGCAGGCACAGCCCTATTCAGGCCCAGGTGCTACTCCTCCCACAACTCTCAATGCAGATAGGTCTATTCAGCGTAGTTCTGACTCACCCTGTCTCCTGGAGCCACCCCAGCCCCTGTCACTCACAAACCAGACATGCAATACACAACCTAGCAGATGCAGGCTTGGATGGTTATGCAAGAAAATACCTAATTTCTAAAAGTGGTATTTTCAAACACAGAATGTTAAAAACCAACTTCACTAAAAGATGTATTTTATTATTCCGAGTTCAAGCATACTAAACTCAAATTTCTACCTAGTTCCCTGAGTCAGTTAGGATTATAATACGTTATAATCAACTGCCCATTGTGGCCTATGGGAACAGGTAGCCTTGCAATAGTAAGAAACGAAATTGGCTGCAATTGACTATCAGGACATGCCACACACATCAGGGCATGTCCTGCCTTTTACATACAATGCACCCTGCACTTGGGCCTACTTTAGGGGTGGTTAACATGTAGGAATGGGAAGGCTTAGGGACTGGTAAGTGGGTGCACTTACCAAGTCAACATGTAATGTAATGTAATTTATATTTATAGAGCACATTATCACCAACAGGTCTCTAAGCGCTTTCAGAGGGCGTACCTATCAATGTTAGTGGAGAGATGGCAGAAGTTACATGATGTCCCAAGCTTCAGAGAAGAGAACTGTCTTCAGCTTCTTCCTAAAAGGTAGGAGGTTTTCTTCCTTACGTATGCTTACCGGCAGACTATTCCACACCTGAGGGATAGATGTAGAGAAAGCTCTTCCTACGACGGAGGACAGGTTAAAACGGGGGCAGACTAAAAGGCTGGCCTCTGCTGACCGGAGCACCCTGCTAGGGACATAATTGGCTAGGCGGTCTTTGATATAACTTGGTGCTTGGTCATACATAGATTTATGTACAATGCAGAGACCTTTAAACTTCATTCTCTGTCTGACCGGGAGCCAATGTAGCTCGCGTAGCAGGGGGTGGTGTGGGCTCGTCTCGGCAATCTGTAGATTAGTCTGGCTGCGTCGTTCATGACAACCTGCAGTCTGGCCAACAGTTGTTGTGGGATGTCAGTATAAAGGGTGTTGTCATAGTCCAGACACGACAGTATCATTGCCGAGACCGCCAGTCTAAGGGCTGGAGGGGTGAGAAGAGGGGCCATTTTACGCAATTGTCTCAATTGGCCCACACAGGTACCCACTACTTCCGACACCTGTTGTATCATGGAAAGCTTGGCATCAATTTTGATGCCCAGGCTTTTCACGGCCCCGGCTGGTTCCGGAAAACGGCCAAGTTCTTGTGGCCAAAAAAGATAATTCCAAGGATTGGACTCTGTGGTGACGGCCAGTACCTCAGTCTTGTCTGGATTAATTTTAAGAGAGTTGCCCGACATCCAATTAACAGTGAATTTTAAAATGTTTTGCATCCTTAAATGGGCCATCGGTGAACTGTCAATCTGGATGATAATCTGGATATCATCAGTATCATTGTAAATCTGGCACTCCATCTGGTTTAAAGCAGATATTAAGGGCTGAAGGTAGGCGTTAAAAAGGAGGGGTGATAGTGCCGAGCCCTGGGGTACCCCACATAAGAGAGAACCTGGCTCAGACACCAGATCTGCACTAGGCTGCACACAGGCTCTGCAATGGCAGGCCTGAGCCAATGGTTACAAGCTGCTCCGGTGGGTGGCACAATCAGTGCTGCAAGCCCACCAGCAGCATTTGATTTACAAGCCCTGGGCACACACGGTGCACTATACTAGGGTCTGAAAAGTAAACCAAATAAGCCAATCATGGAGTTACTAAACCATTACAACAATTTACAATAGGGAGCACTTGCACTGTGGCACTGAATAGCAGTGGCACAGTGCCCAAAGCATCTAGACCAGCAAAACATATAGCAAAAACACAGGAGGCAACAGCAAAAAAGTGGAAGGGAGACCCATGCTAATGGTGCGAGGTCGAGGTTTTCTCTCTCTCTCTCTCTCTCCCTCTCTCTCTCTCTCTCTCTCTCTCTCCAGTGTTGTAAATTATGTCAGAGCGATGTAGCATATGGGTCTTGACCATGGCTTGCACAACCCACAAGTGTATCTATTGGTCCAATATTGAACCTGTATGTACTAGCCCTTAATGCACCAGAAGGTTAGCGTAAATCCCTCCTTTCCCAGAACTTCATATCCAACTTCCATATTTTTGGGGGTATCCTCTGGCTCTATACAACTCCCTCTTCATAAGCACGCAGCAACTCATTCCCATCTGCTATACTTAAGGATTGGAGTCTCTCTAGAACCCCATGAACAGGCAATATCTCACTCTGCCTCCAAGAATCCTTACCCTATGAACAATCCAAAATGTCTCTGACCACTCTCCCCACAATTAGTCCAATAAGACCAGCTTGGGGTGTTACTGTATTGGCTTTCCCAACACTGCATTGGGTTCCCCACCACTGCCATCAGGGTGCCTTTGACATGGGGTCAAAATTGTCTAATGGTTGGGCATTCTCATGTCACACACAGGAGCGTGCCTCTCTCTGCTGCACAGTAGATCACCTGGGGTTTGTCTTTCTCCCCATCCCCCGATCGCATAGGAGTGAAATATACCCTGAGGAGTATTTTAGTTGGATAAGTTGTAGGCAAACTGTGATGGGCAGCACTCTTGGGGTCATCCTAGCTTCCCTAAACTCATCATCATCTAGATCACCAACATCGTCTTCCCATTTGGAGTGCAGCTCTAACGGGGGGTCTAGGGCATTAATCGACAGGGAGCAGTAAAGCCAAGAATATCCATGTTTTCTGATGGGCTCTAGTATCACTTTAACCTCTAACAGGCAGATTTCCAGGAGGGTATCCAGAGAACAGAACATACCAGAGGGCAAGCAGGCCCCTAAGCTGTAGAAGCTAGAAGTTTTGTGAGTTGTGCAGCTAAAACTCAGACTTGTGCTCGTCGTATCATTGCATGTGATTCTAGAACCAGACATCCCCCAACCGAGAGAGGTTTATTAAGTCCTAGACTCAGAAGTCCACAGCTCTACTGGTGCTGGCCAGCCAGTATCTCACTCAAAGGAGTACCCTGCACAGGGATCTCATTCCAATTATTACTTGTCAATGCATGTTGCCATGTCCCTAGTGTTGTTCTAGTGGTGTCAGGGAGGATGTGATGAAACTTTGTATTATAAATGTTTATGGGGTTCCTTTCTATCTGAATCTCCAATTCCAAATGTAATGCTGAGTCATCCTGGTTCCAAAATAGTTAGCTGTTAATCATCATGATTTGGTGTGAATCTTCCTTGAATCCATAAAAGGTTAAGTGATAGAAAAAATGAGATAAGAAAATATTTAACCAAATGGACAAGTTACTTACCTTCAGTATCGCCTTATCTGGTACAGACATGATACAGCTGCAGATTCCTTACCTTTGAATTTCCTAGGTATCAGACTGGATCCAGAAGATTTTTCTCCTGCACGCCAGAAGGTGGTGTCGGTCGACTCCCTGTGACATCCTCTGCATCGTCTGCACCACTGTGACATCTGCATCACCTATATAGGCACCACCTCGGTGCGCTGACATCAGTTACTTTTCACGACTTTCCACGCCAGAAGCATCGAGCCAGGAAGTCCACTGACATTGGTGTGTTTCTGAACAACTTATGCCCTGAAAGAGATCTGCTCTGACCCTAGAAACCTGTGCGCTGTGCAGGGAGGATGGGTGTGTCGGTAAGGAATCTGAGATTAGCTCTGGTGCGATGAGCCCTTATCCCTTCAGAAGGCTGTGTTTTTTTGGCCAGATTGTAGCAAATTTTTATGCAGAGGATGACCCATCCAAGATAGTCCTCTTCTGCACTGCACAACCTTTCTTCGTTCCAACGTACTCCACGAAGAGTTCGTTGTCCAATTGAAACTCTTTAGTGCAGTCAAGGTAGAAGGACAAAGCTCTTTTTGGGTCCAGAGGGTGGAGCTTCTCCTCTTCTTTAGAGGGGTGCGGTGGAGCGTAGAAAGTGGGCAAAGTGACAGTTTGCCCCACATGGAATGGTCTTACCACTTTCGTAAGGAAAGAGGCCATAGTGCGAACCACCAATCTATCAGGAAATATTGTCAGGTAAGGAGGCTTGGGTGACAAAGCCTGCAATTCGTTCACCCTCCTGACAGAAGTTATTGCCACTAAAAAGGCTTTTTTGATGGTAAGCAGCCAGAGGGGGCAGTTGTGCAGAGGTTTGAATGGAGCACACATCAGGAAGGTAAGAACTAAATTAAGGTCCCACTGAGGCATGATGAGAGGGGAAGGTGGTGACATATGTACAAGGCCTTTGAGGAATCTATTTACAATAGGAGATTTAAATAATGAGGTTTGGTCTGGCAGCCTGAAGAAGGAAGACAGGGCCAAAAGGTACCCTTTGAGAGTGCCCAGCAAAGAGCCTTGCAGGGCAAAGGTTAAAATAAAAAGCAAAACTTGAGAGAAGAAAGCAGAAAGAGGATCAATTGACCTTTCTGTTCAATATGTTACAAATCTGTTCCACCGGCAGGCGTACTCGGTCTTGGTGGTGGGCCACCTGGCCACCAAAATAACATTGCAAATCTGGCATGGAAGGTTGAATGCTATCAACTACCACTGCTCAATCTCCACGCAAGAAGGCGTAGAGCTTTTCCTTGATTGAAGAAATAAAGGCTTTCAATGCCAAATGAATTACTCGGAGCTCCAACAAGTTGATGTGGAGTCTGGATTCCGCCAGAGACCAGAGCCCTCCGACCTCCACCTCTCCCAGGTGGCCGCCTCATTTCAGGAGTGAAAAACCTGTCACCACTGTGTGGTCTGGCTGGGGAAGGGAAAGGGGTCTGCCTCTGACCCAATTGCGGTTGGTTAGCCACCACTGCAGATCCTGTGCAGTCTCCTTTGAGATCTGAACCATGTTGGAGAGACTTCCCTGATGCTGCGCCCACTGGTACTTCAAGTCCCACTGCAGAGCCTGAATATGCCATCTGGCATGTGTCACTAGCAGGATGCAGGAGGCCATGAGGCAGAGCAACCTCAGAGTCATTCTCATTGAATTCCAGGATACAGGCTGAAACATCGATGTCATAGCCTGATACCATGTAATTGCTGCTCAGGAGCATATGCCTGAAACTGCACGGTGTCCAGAAGAGCTACATTGAAAGGGGACTTCTGAGAGGGAGTCCAGTGTGACTTTGGCATGCTGATAGTGAACCCCAGTAACTGCAGGAGGTTCGCCGTAGTCTGGAGGTGGGAGTCCAAAGTCTGAAGCGAGCCCGCCTTCAATAGCCAGTCGTCGAGATAGGGGAAGACTGGCACCCCTGATCTAGGCAGTTGAGCTGCGACCACCGCCATCACCTTGGTGAACACCAAAGGGGCACTGGTAAGGCCAAAGGAGAGCACGGTTAAGTGAAAATGTTCTTTGTCTATCTTAAACCGAAGGTGGCGCGGATGAACAGGCAGGACGGGAATGTGAAAATAAGAGTCCTGCAAGCCCAATCCTACCATCCAGTCTCCTGGGTACAGAACAGACAAGACCTGAGCCAGCGTGAGCATCCTGAACTTTTCCTTTTTGAGGAAGTAGTTGAGGGCTCGCAGATCTAGGATAGGACAAAGACCTTTGTCCTTTTTCGGGACCAGAAAGTAGTGGAAATAACAACCACAGCCTACTTTTGGCGCTGAAACCCTCTCTATGGCTCCCTAGGATAAGAGAGTCATGACTCCTTCCTGAAGCAAAGTCAGATGATCCCCCGTCAGCTGGTAATAAGCTGGAGGCATGGAGGGAGGGGTAGTCTCGAAGAGGAGGGAGTAGCCCTTTCAGACTATCTGGAGAACCCACCTGTCCAAATTAATTTTCTACCAGTGGTGGAAGTGATGGTGGATCCTGCCATTAAATGGTGCCAAATGACCTGGAAGGTCCGGGCTAGGAAGGTTTAGCGGCTGAGGCAGCAGGAGTGATAAGGGTCTGACTCAACCTCTGGCTGCCTGACCCACGGGGTCCAAACGAGCCATGGCCACAAAGAGGTTACTGAACCTCTATGGTCTTGTGGATGGGGAATGGCTGACACAGCTGAAAATCCCGTCAGAAGCCACAAAAGGGTCAAAAGGTAGACGGGGATATGTGGCAACTGAGAAGCCCAAGGACTTGGCCGTAGCCCGTGAGTCCTTCAAGCGCTCCAGCGCTTTGTCTGCCATTTCTCCGAAGAGACAGGTGCCATTAAAGAGCATGTCCATGAGAGAGGCCTGGACATCCCTTGAAAAGCCAGAGGTTCTCAAGCAGGCATGGCATCCCACAGCCACCATCGGTAAAATTGTTCTGCCCAGAGAGTCGGTCTAGTCGAGACCACAACAAAAGGCGAACTTTGCTGAATCTCTCCTGTAGGAAAGTGCCTCTTTTGGACATGGTTAGCCCCCACTTTTGCCTGGAAATAATATAATATCAACTGGAAGTGCACAGGGTCCCTGACAACCAGGTCCCGTGTGCCAGAAGCTCTTTCCCTAAACTGATCCTTTTGTTTCCTAATTGGCACAACTTCAGTACCCCTCATAAGTCCTTAGTGAATAGTACCGCTGATGCCTTGGGTATTGGCACAGAAAAGGGACCTCAAAGGTATTGGCGCAAATTGTGCTTCTCTAGTGTCCCCTCACCAAGGCCTTGCACCCTGCCATTGTAGACTGCGCGCCTTGGTGCAGACAAAACCTCCCTGTGTGCCATGCCCACAAAAACTGCTTGGGATATAGTTAAGACACCGCTATAGCAGGCCTTATAGTCTTAAGAGAGGATGCCCTATATCTCCTGTGAGGATATATCTGCATGAGCAGATATGCCTCTACAATATCCAAGTTGATTCTTGAATATTGTAAGTGAACAGGGAAGTCATAGAGAGTAAATGGGCTGAACACTCGTCACTATGAGTTCCCCAGCTCCATGATGGCTTCACTGTACTATGGGATGTTTGGTACCAAACATCTCGTCTTAACAAACCTGCACTGATTCCAGTGTCAGATTCAATAATAACTGCACTCAAAGGACCCCTTAGAGCGGTCCACTGAAGCCTACCAACCCTTCGTGTGATCACCGACTGGTCTAAGCCAGCCTGTCACCACCAAACAGAGTTCTGACCTCATGGGGGGAGCTCCAGCGCACTCAGAGGTCAAAAACAAAGCCTGTCCTGGGCAGAGGTGTTCAAACCTTCCCTACCAGTCAAGAAGAGTAATCTGTGGCGGGAAGCTTCAAAGGCCTTGCCGTCTTTGAAATGCAACTCCAGCTTCTCCTGATAGAAGACGCACAGCCCAAGTTCTCACCCCCTTTTGGCAGAAAGACTGGTGGGAAACCTTAGAAAGAATAGGAGGTGTGTCCCCCTCTGCCAACTCCACCCCTCAGGGGTTGTAGGCGAGGTGAAGCACATTTTTCAGTGCCCGCCATCTTGAAGATTGTGGGACTTCTCCAATCAGGACTAGGGCTATGTCTCCCTTCCACAGGAGTTTGGCATGACAGAGGAAGAGGTGTGGTGCAGCAGACAGGGCGGCTGACTCCGGAGCGCGTGGTCACGGTTCGATCCCCGGCACCGACAGCAGCTCAGCACAGCACCATGTGAGCCTGGGCAATAGCTCACTTAATCTCCCCTACGGCCCCCAGCGTCTTGAGACCCTTAGAGGTGATTAGTTTGCGCTTTACATTACTGGGTTATTAGGGTGTAGACACCCCAGTTAAGGGAACATTTGGCCACTACTTGCCACTCTCTTCGAAATTCCCCTACATTTAGTATTTAGGTGGCATCCTCGGAAGAAGCTGAACAAAGAACCGCTGTTAGAGCGAAAATTGCAGACCTTGTGGTGGACTTTAAGCGCAAACTCCTACCTGCCACCACAGAACTCGACAATCGCCATCCTCCAGCTTGTGTCATCACTGTTTGGCATCCACAAACCCCAGAGAATCTTCAGCACTTCACAAATCGCCAAAGAAACTCCCTTGAGTAGCGTGGGTGGTAAAATACCCTAGGGTCAAGATGGACCTGCTTATGCATCCATATTCTATGGGTGGACTGGGCGCCCTGGATCTCGATCTATACTATAGAGCTGCTCAGAGCTCACATGCTTACTTCTGGTGCCATGGACCACATACTCTCCCGTACCTACTCATAGATAGGATTGCGGCCGATCCGTCCCCGCTCCCTAGGCAACTCAGCCAGATTCCCAACAGGCATTATGGGGCTCTTGACTCTATCAACTCGGCTGTTCATGCGTGGCACAAGATATTAAAACGACAGACTGGCACTCTGCTATATTCTCCACCGCTCCCACTCGGTTGGTGTCAATGGTTCCCGCGGAGTTCTAAGGTCGACGTGTCTGAATCGTTTAGGGAAGTTCAGATCCATAATATGGGAGATTTCTTCTCTGAGGGTAAAGTCCGGACTCGAGATGAGGTTGCCGCTGGGGGGCATAGTGCCAATACTCTCACTCAATTTCAATATTTCAGGGCATGACACACCATGAAGGTGCTGCTGGGTGAAGAGTATCTAGAGCCTCCGGTTCTCCTGTCTTTCACCTACCTCCTTTGCGCCAAATCTCTGTATAAGCTGGTCTCTAACATATACACCATGTCACAGGAATTCTACCGAACAAACTACTCTCTGCCTAGAGAGCAGTGGTAACTCGATCTGGGCACTCTCATAGATGACAGTCAATGGAGATACTGGTGTGAGGTCACCCAATCAATGTCAATGAACGGCAGGCATAGATTAATCAACTTCAAGTCCCTAATAGGACATATTATACGCCGGCACAACTCCATAGATATGGTTTGGGAGACACAGACTGCTGGGAGCGTTGTGGTGTAAGTGGTGCAGATTTTTTACATGTGGCATAGTCCAGTCCCCAGATTGCTGCCTTCTGGAATCAGATATTTCAAGACCTGGGAAAGGTGGTGGGTATTACGCTCGCCCGTGACCCCCTACTGCCTATTGGGATACAATAAACCTCTGGCAAAAGATGTTCGGAAACTGTTTGGGCTTACTTTTGGCTATGCGGAGGATAGCATTGCGCTGGGCACGTGGCCCTCCTCCCTCAAAGTCTGAGTGGGAAAAAGACATGATATTTTGTAATACACAGTCCGAAATATATAGTGAGCTAATGCCCTCCACAGAGCCACCCAAAAAGCATCTGGGTTTTGTATAAACAATATCTTTTGGCAAGGGAGGTGGACAGGTTGAATGATGTCTAGTATCACTGAGCCAAATTATAACACTCAATAACTTTGTGATGTTTTCTTTTTGCTGATCACTTATGTTTTTCTCACTGCTATAATTTTAACAAATACAGAATTATGTACACTGCTATGAACTGTTAAATAAAATCAATACATAAATTTAAAAAATAAATAAAAAGAAACTCCCTTGAGATAGAGGTACTATCTTCCTGCCACCGGCCTCCAAAACAGCAAAGTCTGGTCTATCTCCCCAGCCCGTCCAATGACTCCGAGTGCCAACCGAAGGCACACTTGCTCTGGATGGTCAGCTCGGTCTCTGCACCAAGTCTTGAGGCCCCAGCACCCACCGGAGCTGAAAGGCACCAATACCCGGGCTACTGGATCCTTTGCTGCAAAAAACCTACAAAACCGAGTCAAGGCGAACACCAACTCTACAGTGAGCCAGCACCCAAAGAGGGACATCAGGACTCTGGAGACTCACCTAAGCAGTGGATCAGCACCTCCAGAACGTCACTCAAAGCTGCCAGCCTCTGACCGTGAGGTGCTTCTATGGCATCTTTGCCCAACTGCACATCTTCACTGCACCCAGCCCGCCCGTCTGGGGCATCTTGGAACCATCTGTGGTCCTGCGGCCCCAGAGCCCTTGTGACCGCTACTTTCCCTTGAGAGCCCTCAGACTTGATTGCAAGTCCCCCTTTGCTTGTGCAGGTGGCCCCCTGTCTTCATAGCGCACAAGCTACAAAGTCCCCTTTTTCCTTGCTCCTGCTGAAATCCGGGAAGCTCCAAAAACTTGGCCTTGGTACTTTAGACCTTGGTCCATGAACCTTCAGATTCTAAAAGGTGAACCACTAAAGTAACTGCATTGCATTGATTTTCCAATTGCCTTTTTCCTTCCATAGGAACATTATTGGCGCTATTGGGCACAACTGTGATTATTGCATTTATGGTGATCTTCTTATACGGCAAAAAGTATTTACCTCATATCCGAAGTTCTTGGTCTAAATATTTATATAAAAAGAAGTACTATTTTTTTAATTTGATCTCAACTTCATTCATTGAGTGTGTTTATCATTTATTGCCTCTGTGAGTTCAAAAATGGTTACCACTACCCTCTGATAAGCCTAACTGCTCACCCACACTACCACAAAATAGAGCGTTAGTGTAGGAAAGTAGGATCTGCAACTCCCTGGAGGCCTGACCTGCCCGCTCTGCAATTTTGGGGCAGGTATCCAAAGTCGGAACCACTGGGACCGAACCCCTGTGCACTGCGTCGACTTGCTGTTGCCAAGGATTGTTAGCTCTGCATTCCAGGGCTCTTCGGGCTACATGAAGCTCCAGCTTTCAGTATCTCTTCCCTCCAAGCTCAGTGTCCTCACCACATCCTCTGCACTATGGGCCTTCCTTCTCTGTGAGCTGCTCGAGATCCTCTTGCGACTTCTGTGCCTTTTGCCTGTGGGCCCTCTTGAGGGTCTTTTACTGCTTAAGTGGGCTTCCCTGCTTGCTCGAGGCCTGTTATGAATTTTCTGTTGTTGGTGAGTCCCTTGGACCTTGCTGATTCCAACGTTGCTCCTTCTTCATTCACCTCACCATTTGCGACTACCAAGGCTTGTTGGTGCTCCCGCCGGACACTGACCATCTAGTCACCGATATCCAACGTGAGACAGCTCGTGCACGGCTCCTGGTCTTCCTCGGCATCACCCGGTCCTCACAACTGCAGCGACAAGTTCACAGTTGAGTCTTCTGAAAACTCCCAACATCAGTGGACATTGTGTCTCCATGCATTCTGGTCACGTCCGAGTGGCATGGACTCTGTCCCCCTGGTTGCAGGTTTTTCACTTCATGAATCCACCTTGGATTCAATCGAAATTCTTCACCATCATCTCCAGAGGCATTTTCTTTCAACTCTTTCATTATCGTACTTACCCTGGGAGGTTCATTGTGTCCCCAGCTCCTCTGGTCCAAGTCCCATCCTCCTCTGCAGTTCGCATTCCACTTTCTTAGTATATGGTTTGGTCTCCCCCTGGAGGACACTGTATTTTGTCCTGCTTACCTGGTTACATTTGAAGTATTCTTGTGTATGGTGTTGATATCTCTGGGTAGGAAATATACCAATGTGTTAGTGAGTGTCGTGTAATAAATAGAAGTATTATTATATAAACACAGTGTGGTTCTTTTTCATTTAACCTACACCATAAGATTAACCTGGTAAAAACAAGCTGCTTAACACTCTGTCAAGATGAGCCCGAAGGCTGCTCTCCACAGCTACCACTATGAGAGCTTTCTATGGTTATCAAAGACCACTAAAAGTACCATAAGTGTTGCCTGGATTAATACAAGGCACATCACTTAAATACGTATGCACCATATACTAAGCCAGCCTCCTACAGTTAGTATTATCTACTATTGCCTCTGTAAATCAATATGGCTCTACCCGATCTCTCTGCACAGTGTACCCCATTGTGGTGCACTATATAGAGAGGTGGGTTTCCTACATTTCCCGTCTGATACTGCATGGGAGAGGATGGTCCGGTCCTCCTCTAGGACCTGTGGAAGTACTTGCGCAACCACTTCCCACAGGGAGTAGAATTAACGATCCTATAGGCATGTGGTGTTAACCGACCTTCAATGTAAGGCTGGCGGGATAAAAAAATGTCTTACCCCAACTGTCCAGCCTCTTGGATCGCCTGTCCAGGGTGCAGAAGGGAATGTGCCGTGGGAGGTAGAGGCTTGGACCACCAAGATCTCTGGGGGAAGGTGGTTGGTGAGGAAATTTGGGACGCCCAGTGCAGGGCGATGGCGGCGGGCGATTGTCCTATTCAAAGGAGCCCATGTGCTGGGCATGGACCAGGTTCCCAGTAGGACATCAGTTAAGGCCTAGTTGAAGAGGAGCAAGGGTTCCGAGAAGGAGACACCTGGCTGCAGGACCTCTGTCATGATATTTGTCTCGACTGACATTGAAGGGAGCTGAAGGACCAGGACCTCAGCTGCCCTTCGCACCACCTTATCATATCATGCTACCTCCGCCATATCCACGGTAGAGGGAGAAAGCAGGACTGAATCTGAAGAAGTATGCAGCATGTTGGCCTCACCCAATTCCTCGTACCAGTCCATGTCTTGATAAGGCTGGTCTTGTAAAGGGTGCAGTAACCACTCTGTAGGAGGCTGGCTTAGTATATGGTGCACACTTATTTAAGTGAAGCATCCTGCAATAATCCAGGCAACCCGTATGGTGATTTTAGTGGTCTTGGACAACCATAGTAAGCTCTCTAAATGGTAGCTGTGGAGAGCGGCCTTTAGGCTTAGTCCAGGAGTGTAAAGTAGCTTGTTTTACCACTACTTATCATATAGTTTAGGTTAAGTGATAAAGAACCACACAGTGTAGTTATAAAAATACGTATTTATTATAAACACTCACTAACACATGGCAATATCTCCTACCCGGAGCTATCATCACAATACACACAATACTTCAACAACAGAATACGTAAGTGGCACAAATAAACAGTGGCCTCCAGGGGCAGACCAAAACCATATACTAAGAAAGTGGAATGAGAACCATGACCTAAGTCAAGACTGGACCCAGAAGACTTAGAGTTGGGGACCCAAGGAACCACCCAAGGTAAGTACCCAGGAACCCCACAGAGCCTGTGTGCAGAGTGGAAACACGACCGAGTTCTCAATACAAGTCAATGGAGAAGTCGCAGTCGCAGTTTTCAAGAAGAAGGACCCTTCCCAGAGGACCCTGAAGAAACCCCAGGAAAGAAGGAAGATTGAAGAGTCACCCCGCCCATGGATACCCAGGAACCAGAATACCTATACCAGGGAAGCCAGGTGTATAGGTGTGAAGTGACGTTGGAAACCAACGTAGACCACAATGGAGGACTTTAGTGAAAATGTTGGTGGCAAAGAAGGTGAAAAAGTCCGGTGGAATTTAAGGCTGGATTCTAGAAGACGAGTACCTGCAAGCAGAGGGGACAGAGTCTATTCTACTCGGAAGTGACCAGGAGGCACGGAAGACCAATGACCACAGTTGAACGAAGATGCAGGAGAGTTGACGGTGACCTTGTTGCTGCAGCTGTGAGGACCAGGCAACACTGTGGAAGACCAGAAGCCGTTCACGAGCTGTCCCATGTCGGAAGTCGATAAGGGGGTCAGTGTCCGGTGGGCGCTCTAGCAAGCCTTGGCAGCAGCAACAGACAAGGAAAACGAAGAAGGTGCAGTGTCGGGACCAGCAAGGTCTGAGGGACACACCACGTGAAGGAGAGTTAGAGCAGTCCCCAAGCAAGCAGGGGAGCACACTGGAACCAAAGAAGACCCGCAAGAGGATCCACAGGCCGAAGGCATAGAAGTCGCAAGAGGACCTCAAACAGCTCACTAAGAATGCAGGCCCACGGTGCAGAGATTGCGGTCAGGATGAATATCTTGGTAGGAGGAAATGCTGGAGGGTGAAGCTTTGTGGAGCCCGAAGATCTCTGCAGCAGAGAGTCAACATGCCTTGGGAAATGCAAGTCGACGCGGTGCACACGCGTACTGTTCCAGCGGTTCTGACGAGAAATACTGGCTTCAAACTTGCTGAGAAAACAGTGCAGGCCTTGATGGAGAAGCAGAACCACCACCAGTGTTGCTGAGCCTTTTGGAGTCAATGGGAGCTCAGGAGCAGCAGACCGGTCAGCTTTGTTGCAGTGCCTTCAGATGCAGGGGAGCGACTCTATCACTCCAAGGGAGATTCCTTCGGGTGTCTTTGATGCCCACTGAACTGGAGAAGAACCTGGAAGGAGCACAGGCACAGACTACGCAGAAGACTGACAGGACGACGAAACCAGGAGAAACACAAGTCTTCCAGATGCAGTCTCTGTTCCCAAGGTGAAGTCCACCGAAATCCAAAGGGCCCAGACTGTTGAAGATGTAGTGGTTTCGGATCTGAATCTTGTCCCACCACGGATCTGAATAGTCACCCACAGGAATGCACTTAAGTACCCCAAGGAAAGGGTCAGGACGAATCAGGGGTCCCTCCCAGAGGAGGGGTCTGGACATAGGAGAGCATACTCCCATGTTCTCTATCCAGTTTTGCTTTAGAGCGGGAGCCAACGGCCCCTGAACTTGTTCCAACTGGAGTATGTATGGAGGGCACCAAATGAGCCTTTCAAAAGCAGTCTGGTGGTTCTGGCAAGAGTCCCCACACTAGGCCAATATACTAAGTCCTATCTGAGAGGTGGTCACACTTCCCTATGGCAGGAATCCTATTGATCTACCTTCCCCTACTCAAGCCTGGCTCAGGAGTAGGAGGGCAGAATTGTGTCTGTGGTAGGCAGCAGCACTAGCTTGCTGTTAGACCCTGAAAGGCTGGTACCGGGAATATCAAGGGGGCTCTCTAGGGGAGCCCGCCCAGTACTTGGGTTCCTACATCCAACACTAGAATCGTTGTTGGGGTAGGATTCCAACATGTTTGATACCAAACATGACCAGTTTCGGAGCAGCCAATATATAGTTAGACATCTCGTAATTGACTTGATGTCCACTATAGGTATAAAATGCTGACTACACTTACAAAGCCTTGGGAATCAACTCCTGGGTTTGAAGGGGTTGTCCTGCTCATGCAGGGCACCTTCACACTTAGCACCAAGCAGCCTGCCTTTATGATGAAAGGCCTACCTTAGGGGTGACCTATAGGTTTTAAGTGCAGTGACCTCAGATAGAAGGAAACTTATATCTGTGGTGAGTTCTGCTAGCACCAGCTCACAAAGGCTGCAATGGCAGGCCTGTCGTCACAGTTTGAGTGGTCTCTCATGGGTGGCATAATATATCCTGCAGCCCATGGGAGACCCCTGGTGTACCTATGTGCTGGGTATCTTAGTAGACATAGACTTAGAAGGGTACACCAGTAGCCAATTAGGAAGGTACCAAAGTAATTACCATAGTCAATTTAGGGAGACAGCACAGTGACTGGGGTCCTGATTAGCAGGAGCACAGTGACTGGGGTCCTGATTAGCAGGATCCCAGTCAGAAAACAGAATGAACACCAGCCAAAAGTGGGGGTAACCATAAAAGCAGATCCTACTTTCCTACACCCTCCCAATCTTTCTCAATTCCTAGCCCTTCAGAATAAGGCTGAGGAGCAGACCCAGGACCTAAAGGTTCTGACGGCACAGGATTTCGAGGATGAGAATGGGGCTGGCGCTGCCAGGGGGCACCAGTGGCATCAGCGGTCTCAGTATTGGGGCCAGCACCATGGAAGGGCACAATGCACGACCAGTGCTGGTCCAGATCCATCATCAGATCCAAGGGGGGAGGGGGTCATTGGTGCTGGAGCTGTCGGTGTGGTACACCTGAAGGAGCCTCCTCTGAGCCTCCAGGGCCTGAAGGCAGGCCAGTAGGGTCAGGCCGCCCAAACATGAGACACATGGCATCATAAAATTCTTTGAGCTGGGCGGGGATCGCTCCAGCTCCCAGAAAGGCGGGGAAGCGTGGAGCCAACCCAGGAACAGGTTCAGAGTAACGAGGCCTAGAAGGCAGACTTCTCCGTTGCGTCAGCTGACGGATGGAGAGAAGTTGAAGCACCCTTCATTTGCTTATGTTTTTTGTGCTTCTTAGCTGACCTACTCGATGACTTGAGTGCGAGGATGAAGACTTAGGACTCCCAGAGCAGTTCCCAGATCTTCCTCTAGACCGGGACTATAAAAGAAACCTCCAAGAAGAACGACGTGGTGCCAGGTGCAGGGCCGCAAGCAGCTTTAGGGACTGCTCCCTCAAAGCTTACAGAGCCATGGCCCAGCAGTCGGAGCACGACTTCAAGTTGTGGACGCGCTCCAGGCACCAGAGACAAACCAGGTGTGGCTACGTCACCGACATGGCGCAGTGACAGGTGCTGCACGATTTGAACCCAGAAGTCTTCTTGGACACGAGGCAAAACCTACACACCAAAAGAGGGGCTGACAAAACATTAAAAAATGCCTGCCAAAAAGTGACAAAAGGTAGCTCTCTTCACGGATCTGCGCTGTCTGGTGCGGAAAGAAAACAACTGATGTCAGCGCACCGAGGTGGTGCCTCTATAGGTGACACAGATGTCACAAAGGCACAGACGACACCGACAATGTCACACGGAGCCAACCAACGCCATCTACTGGCACGCAGGGGTATTCCTTTAAGAAAAATCTGCCAGATCCAGTTTGAAGCCTAGGAAATTCAAAAGTTAGGAACCTGCGGCTTGATATCTCTATCAGATACATTGTTTAAAGCAGCTTGACCAACTATATTATATTCTCTGTAATCTAGGCTGAAGTGTGAATGTATAAATTGACTTCCTTGTAGCTGCTATACTCATATCTGCAGTAACCAGTCCTAGAGCCAGTGCTATGTTAAAAGACACTTAGAATACAGTGAAAACACCTACATACAACATTATGCGTTGGGGTCCCCCTGTGATTAGCATGAAGTCCTCTGTAAGCCCCTAGTATATAATAGGGCAGGGGGATTAAAACTACCTCTTAAAACAGGCCACAGGGCGTTTTTGCACACGTTAACTCAGGCCCCGTCCCCTCCCTTCACCACTGTGTAAACACGCCCTGTGTCCGTTTTTAGTTGGGAGATTAAGTTCATTTGAATCCTGAGGGTCCCTAGGGTCCAACTAGCCCACTAGGTACCTCCAGTAAGTGCCACAGAGCTGCGTTGCAGAGAGGTGTAAAAAGTGGCACGGCCTGGACCACCTCTCTGCAATGCAGCTCAGTGGCGCTTACTGGAAGCACTTGGTGGGCTAGTTAGCCCCCAGGGGCCCTCAGTATTGAAGGGAAATTATATCCCCGATTTAAAACATGCCATAGTGCGTGTTTGCACACGTCACCTCAGGCCCCGTCCCCTCCCTTCACCACTGTGTAAACGCGCCCTGTGGCTGTTCTAAGTTGAGAGATTAAGTCCCCTTAAATCCTAAGGGTCCCTAGGGTCAAACTAGACCACTAGGTACCTCCAGTAAGCGCCACAGAGCTGCGTTGCAGAGAGGTGTAAAAAGGGGCTTGGCCTCAGAACACCTGTCTGCAGCGCAGCTCCCTGGCGCATACTGGAGATGCCTGTTGGGCTAGTTGGCCCTCAGGGACCCTCAGTATTGAAGAGGAATTAATTCCCCAACTTACAACTCGCCAGGGGGCGCGTTTGCAGAGTGCTGCAAGGAGGGGGCGTGGCCTCCGGCACGATGCCAGTCTTTTATTTATTTTAATTTTTTAAGAAGGGGGGCTGTGTGGTTCCCCTTCTTATTCTAATTTATTGGCCCTGATGACCCCATCCCCCAGGGCCTGTCTCCTAATTATATATTTTTGACCCCAATCCCCAGGGCCGGCCACTGTTTTTTATTATTTTTAAAAAATATATATTAATAGACACACCTAGGGCATGCTTGACAAACCGTACGTACCTATCACCATGACGATTTGCGTGATATTCATTAAAAGGCGACTATGCATACAATGAATCCACGTGGAATGTATTTACACCACTAGTGAAGCTCTGACATGTCTGATGCCCTACCGTGCCTAATCCCGGTAGACACCCTTGTCGTTTATTTATACAAACATGGGTAGCTATTGACGGGCACATTTAATACACATGCACACCAAGCCATTCAAAGGGGATTCGACAAAATTCGACCAAAACTATGCAAGAAACCCCCCTCATGGTTAATAAAACACACATCCACTGCCGGATGTGTAATACTTTTTATTTTACTCTCTGGAAAGGGGACGAACATCACTTGAGAGTCACAGCGCACTCCTGGCGGAGCCCAATGCTGTGTTACACCCACCATTGCCTGCTGAGTGCCACACACCTCTGTGTTGTATTCCACTAGCTAGTGCGTATGCTATGACACTCTCTAGACCATGTGCACTGTAACACCACCCCGTGAATATGTCATGCCACACTTGTCATTCGCACGGGTTATATTGCCCCATCTAACGTGCCTTCCTCGATGCCTATGTTATAACGCACAGTGCTATGCCATACATATTACAATCTGGGATCCATATCTTTGTCACAGTGCATATGCAACGTTTCACTCCCCAGCACATATTTTATATTTCAACTTTAGAGACTAGTTAGGTTACACAACGCTGCCCTGTGCATATTACACTCCAAGGCGCATATTGCATAGCACGCGCTAGTGCCTGTGCAATCTCACGCTCTCCAATGAATCTGTCATTGCGCACAATGTATTGCATATTATATTTCACGCCCGGTTCATCTTATATCACACTTTTTGGTGCATAGTTTATACCATACACTATATCTGGTTTTCATTTTCAATCGTGCTCTCAGGACTATGTTCTATATAACACTGTGTTCACCTACCCTTTTCACGGGCATTACATTTTGCGATAGGGGGTGGAGGGTCAGGGGGTGTTTCTGCCAAGTGAGCCCGGAGTCACATTCACAAACGTCCTCTTCTTCCTGAATAAAAGTGAGATTATGCTGCATACTTGTTCATATTTTAAGTAGTTCGCACAGACACACGTTTTAAAAACAATAAAGTTCCTAATACCCGCCTCTGAACAGTTAGCTTGCTGCCCCATTCCCCTCCTCCCTATCCTCTGTTGCTCTGTTGTGTGAATCCATGGACTAGCCTCCTCCCTCCTGCCATGCATGGTCTGATGTGCTGC
Source organism: Triturus cristatus (assembly GCF_964204655.1). Lineage (NCBI taxonomy): Eukaryota > Metazoa > Chordata > Amphibia > Caudata > Salamandridae > Triturus > Triturus cristatus. The sequence goes on along the minus strand of NC_140595.1, from coordinate 774,112,256 downwards.
CACTGCCCTCAATTTAGTATGATGTACCAGTCCACTCCTCCTACCCTTCATTGCCCAATTCTATGCCCCATCATTGACCTCCTGCTTAAACTCTGTGCTTAGCTTGCTGCCCCTATTCTCCTTCCCCCTGCCCTCCGATGTCTTTGTGCATGCCCCTGCTCCATCCTTTCTGCCCACCATGTTCCATGGACCTGCCATTCCTATCTACTCTGAGTGTTCTGTTGAGCTGCCACTCCCCTCCCACCTGCCTAGCATTGTCAGATGACTGTAACCTGTCCCTGCCACCTCCACCCTGCCTGTCCACATGCCATGCCCCTATCCTCTTCCTCCTGTCCTACATGGTCCATTGTACTGCCACACCCTTCTGCCCTCCCTGGTCTGTTGTGCTGCAACTGCTCCTCCTGCCTGCCCCGTGCGGTCTGTTGTGAGGCCCCTTCCCCTGAACTTTCTTGTCTGTGCACAGGTCCTGACCCTCCCTTCTATCCTCCATCGTCCTTTGTGCATGCCCCTGCACCCTCCTTCTTGCCCATCATAGCCATTGTGCTGCCACTAACCCTCCCACTTGCCATGCATGGTCTTCTGTGCTGCCATGGCCCCTCCCACCTTCCCTGTGTGGTCAGTTAGCTGCCCCTGACCCCCTCCCACCTTCCCTCCATGGTCTGTGTGTATGCCATCACAGTCTCACTGTTGCTCTTCATGGTGTGCCTTGCTTCTAGTGCCCATCCTGCCTGACCTCCATGGCTATCTTGCTGCTCCTGCCCTGCCCCCTTGCCCCCAGCCCTCTGTTTACATGTGCAGACCCCTACTCCCTCCCTCCTGGCTTGTCTGTTCCATTGTAATGCCCCTGATCCGTCTCTCCTGCCCTTTATGGTCTGTTATGCTGCAGCTTTCTCTCCTGTCTGTCCATTATGGTCAGATAGCTACCATTGCCTCTTGCCCCTCTGTTCTCTGTTGTCCATGTGCATGGTCCTGTCCCCTCCCTCTTGCTTTCTATGGATTGTTGTGCTGCACTCCCGTCCCGCATGCCCTGTGTGGTGTATTGTGATGCTGCAAACCCTGATGCCTGTCCTGCAGGGTCAGTTTGGTGCACCTCTCCATGTCCCTCCTGTCCTCTGTTATCCAAGTTCATGTCCCTACCCCATTTCCTTCCATGATCAAATGTACCATACTTGCGAACATTTTGAACTTGGTAAGAGGGAGATTTTGAAATAAAACTGGGGTATTGATTTTCCCCTTTGAGTTACATTGAAAAAGAGGAGATTGTAGACAGGAGACAGATCAAATAAAGCCCATTTGAGCTTAAAAACATTGGACGTTTCCTGGCTGAATCGGGTCTGTTGGCATGTATGGTTGTACTACCATTGCCTCTTCCTTCTGCCCACAATGGTCACTCTATTACATTGCCACAGCCTCTCTTGCAAGTCCTGTATTGTTGGTTTGTTGCCCCTGCCCCCCTTTCCACTGCCCTCCATAGTCTGTTGTGCTGCCACGGCCCTTCCAGCCTGCTCAGTGTGGTTAAATTGTTGCCTTTGCACCCTCCTACCTGCCTTCAATTTTCAGAGTCCGTGCCCCTGGCCTCTGCCTCTCAACAGTATCCTAATGAACAACTAGATTGCTAACATTCTATATTTATTACAAAAGTGTGGAACGCCTGACGTCATCTTGATGTAATCAAAACTGTAATACCTAGAGCATTTCCTTTAGAAATTACATATATGAGAGGGTCTTATTGGCATCAAAATTATGGTTAGTGCTCTAAAAGACTAAAATAAGGACATATTTTCTGAGTTTTCAAATAGCGACAAAGCACTTTTAAATTATTTGTTATCTTTATGTTTTTTTATCCAGTTGACCACTTGATTAAATGTTGCACTTAGGGGAGAGGATGTGGTGTTACTTCCAGAACTGCAGACTTTGCAACTGGGGAACCAGGTTGGAGTTTCTGCTTCAGATCGACATTCTGTGATTCTGGTCAAATCACTTAGTCTCCCCATGTCTACAACCAAAATGAATTTGCTCTTGTGTGATGTAACCAATGCTCATGTAAAGCACTCCAATACCTGACAAGTGTGCACTATATAACACTGCAAAAACACAAAATAATAAGTGTTTTGCACACTTCTGTCATTGGGCTATATTTGGGCTACATCTGGGTGATTTTGGGCTACATTTGGGCTCTTTTGTCTCCGGTGGCCATCTTGGGAGATTTATTTGTTATGAAGTTTCCTAATTTCCTCATGTACTGCAGTCTCTTCAGTAGGAAATGCTTTCAGTTTTTTACTTTGATTCCATCATGAAGGTATTCAGATATGTCACACATTTGCCATAAATTCTGAATGTTAGCACTCTAGTTGCTCATTAGATCACTGTAGTAAAACTACTGTTCACCATGGAAGTCTGCTCCTGGTATTAAAAGTTCATGTTTCAGTCTGCATGTCAGAATTTTTTAATGAAATAGAAGAGGATTTGAGAAGTCACTCAAAATGTGCCCTCATTTTCTTTCTTCAGCATTAATAATAATTTCTATGGCAAAATGAACCCCCTCATTGTGTTCCTTTTTAAATTAAATGTTTTAAGTGTTACCAGTTTATTCCAATCAAGATGGCTTCAGGTGTGCCATACTTTTGTCATAATGAAGACAGTAAGCGCTCTAGTTGTTTTTAAGAACACTCTGGGACATTCTGTCATTGGGCTATACTTGGGCTACATCTGGGTGATATTTGGGCTACATTTGGGCTCTTTTGTCTCTGGTGGCCATCTTGGGAGACTTATTTGTTATGAAGTTTCCTAATTTCCTCATTTACTGCAGTCTCCTCAGTAGGAAATACTTTCAGTTTTTTACTTTGATTCCATCATGAAGGTATTCAGATATGTCACACATTTGCCATAAATTCTGAGGGAAAGACACTTGTGGTGGATTATCGATAAGTGGAGCAGATCCGTGTTCCACCACTGCCTCGGCCAGTCCGATATGAGGATCATTGTGGTGCATGATCTCAGTAGCTTCTGTTTTACCTGTGGAATTGGCGGGATTGGTGGAAAGGCGTAAACAAATGGAATTGCCCAGTCTATCAAAAGGGCATTGCCCAGAGATTTCTGTTCAGGAGCCCAGGATGCGAAGTGCTGGCATTTTGAGTATTGGGCGGTAGCAAATAGATTTTCAGTTGGGGTGGCCCATCCTCGGAAGATGGCGGCTACGACTTCGTTGCTGAGAACCCATTTGTGGTTTTCTTCGGAGAAGTGGGTGAAGAAATATGCCTCCACGTTTAAAACTCCTGGAATGTGAAAAGCTGTAATGGAGAGGCCTCTCGCCAGAGCCCAATGCCATAGAATTTGTGCCTGGTGAGGCAACTGCTTGGAACTTGTTCCAAACTGTTTGTTGACGTAAAACATTGTGGTAGTGTTGTCTGTCAGAACCATAATGTCCTTAAATTGCAGTGATGCAAGAAATGCATTGAGGACCAGAAAAATCTGCTTTCATTTCTAGGAGATTTATATGGTATTTATTTTATGGGACCACAGAACTTGTATGGATAGATCGTCCATGAGGGCACCCCACCTTGTTAGGGATGCATCTGTGATGATGGTGTAGGATGGGATTGGTTTCCGAAAAAGAATCCCTTTCAGAAGATTGTCCGAGTTGATCCCTTTCAAAAGATTGTCCGAGTTGATCCACAATGATATGGGCTGGTGTGCATTGGGTGTCAGAAGAATCCAATCCTCTCCAAGGCCTGTTCTCTGACACCATTGATCCTTGAGGCATGTCTGTAGAGGCCGCATATACAAGCGAGTGTTTGGTACAATGTTGATGTAGGAAGCCAATGAACCTAGCAGTGATGCTAATATGCGAAATGTTGGTCTTGTCTGGCGAAGAATATGGGAACATTTCACTTGAATTGAGAATACTCGCTCCTCCGAAGAATTCACACTTTCTTTTGGAGTGTCTAGAATAGCTCAGAGAAATTTTAGGCGCTTAACTGGATTTGTAATGGGCTTCTATGAATTGACCTGGAGACCTATCTTTGCCAGAGGAAATGTTGTGGCATCGAAGTCTTACTTTGCTTTTTGAAAACACTGCTCTGATGAGCCAGTCATCCAGGTAAGGATATATGAAAATACCTTGTTTTCTCATTTGGGCCGCAACCATTGCCATGCATTTGGAAAAAGTTTGTGCTGCTGATTTTTTATATATTATATATATTTTTATTTTATTTTGGATTGCATAATACAAAACAGCTTCAAGTTGCACGTCTGTGCTATACATTGTATAGAATTGTACATTTAAGCAACAGTTAACTTCATTTCTAACAATACAATCCCACCTCCCCTCAACCAACCCCTACAAAGAACACAAAGACAGGTAGAGCATGCTAACACATTGAAGCGCATATTCAAGGCATTGTAATCCCTGGGTCACGCAAGTCTTACGCAGTGTTTAGGTCAACTTAGTCCATATTCACTTGTATCAAGTCTGGGTTCTCCAAGAGTACACTGTAAGAGGGGCCCAAAAATCCTTAGGCCTGGACGTCACTGGGATCTCTTCAGCATACGCCTCAAGCTGCTCTTTACAATATACCAAACCCACCTCCCCAATGTAGGAACCGCTTTAGTACACCAGTACATTGCAACAACTCGTTTTGCGATCAAAGTAGATACAGCAATAATTCTAAGATTACATGGCTTTATCATTTTCACTAGTCCCAGCAAACCTATTTCCGGAGTGCATTCAATCCTATCTTGTGTTATATCTGCAAGTATTTTTACCACCCGCTGCCAAAAATTGAATATAGCACTGCACCCCCATGCCAAATGGATAAAATCAGCATTATCCTCCCCACATCTAGGACATTGTGCATCTCCCCGCAAGCCAAATTTAAACAGTTGGGCAGGCGTATAATACAATTGATGCAAATATTTGAAATGTATAATGGAGATTGCAGTAGGCAGTTAAACGCCCAGTCAAGTTACAACAGGACTCCCAGTTTTCACGAGTCAGAGGCACCTCAAGTGTATCACTATTTATCAAGTGACGGTGAATCTGACCACTCATTTTCCCGTTCGGAGGCCCTGTTCAACCTGGTGATCAGACCTCTACTTTCCCCTCCAGCTGCACTACTTGTAGCGCCCTCAACACCCACGGCTCCTGAGGGAGGTCAGGGTATAGTAAATGCACTGCGAAGCGAAGTCTGGTATAAGTAAAGCCATAAATTGCTTTGTATGGTTGTCCCGTCTGAAAATCTGTACATATCGGCAAGTTTAGTGATACCGGCATTCTTCAATACATTCAGAGTCCCACGTTCCTGCGCCACCGAGATGCCTGGGTGCGCAGCGATGGGCAAGTCTGGTGCATATAATTAGTCTCCTCCAGCCCGTGTAGCAAGGGTGCACCACGCCCAGGCAGTGCAGCCAAATGAGCTAATCTCTTTTCTGGAGCATCCCTCACGGCCATGCAATATCCTAATAGTCATCGGCACAGGGTGCGCAGCGTCTGCCACCAGATGTGGTTAATATTCTGAGGAAAGTACCAATAGTGCTCAAATTGCGCCTGTGCACATAGGTAGTACAGCCTTAATCGGGCACTTCAAGTCCACCATGCTCAAACGGAAGCGCCAAAGTGCTCCAACTACATCTAAGCTGTTTGCCAGCCCACACCAGCGCCAGCAAACCAGACTGCAATGTTTTAAAGAATGTGACACTTAGTTTTATTGGGATGTTCACAAATAAATAAAGTATTTTAGGGAGGATAGTCATCTTGACCACTGCTATTCTGTCTGCCAATGATAACGGTAAACGGGTCCAGCAAGATATCTGATCTGTGATTTTAGTGATAGTTCGACCATAATTCATGCATTACACAATCTCCGGGTCTCTATGTATCCAGACCCCAAGGTAATTCACTAGGTCTGTGGACCATGAGAGTGAATACTCCATTTCTATATCCTGCGTACAGTCCGTCAAGGGGATTATCATGGATTTTTCCCAATTTATTCCAAGTCCAGAATGCCTTTCGAACAGCACATATTCCTGCAGTAGGGATTCCACATGCCTGGCCTGTTCCCGGACATATAACATCATATCATCAGCGTAGAGCGAGACAACCAGCGGGCGTTGTTGAAACCTCAGTGCTGCCTCTGCATGCTTTTGTCGTAACTTGTATGCCAGCGGCTCAAGAGCCAAGGAGAATAACATGGGCAAAAGCGGGCAGCCCTGTCGAGTCCCCCTAAATATTGGGAAAGTGTCCGAAACCCACCCATTCACTCGGAGCCTTGCGACAGGGCCAGCATATAGTAGGTGCACCCACTTAAAAAAGAACAGAGGCATCCCCATTCTATGTAGTACTACAAACATGTATCCCCATTGTATGAAATCAAAGGCTTTCGCCACATCCAGTAGTACCGCCACAGCCGGCAGTGTGGGCTCAAAAAAATGGAGCACGGAAAAGATGGTGCGCAAGTTGTGTGTAGTCGATCTTTTGGGGAGAAACCCTGACTGGTCAGGAAGTATCAAATTTGGAATCAGAGGCTGCAGTTGGGAAGCAATAATTTTTGCTAGAAATTTTGTGTCATTATTTATAAGGGATAGTGGTCTATAGGACTCACATTGGTTCGCAGCCTGGTCAGGTTTTAAAAGCGTGACAATTAGGGCCTCCCTAAGTGAGGGGGGGTAACACACCAGCCTCGTAAGACTCAGCGAACACTTTTAGCAATTGCGGGGCTAAAGCCTCACAATATGTCGTAAAGAATTCACTAGGTAAGCCATCTAGCCCCAACGCCTTACAAGTCGATAGTGCCATAATGGTTTCTATGACATCATCCACGTCAAATGGCTGGGTCAAGTACTCACGCAGACCCTTGGGGAGCCACCCAAGGGCTATATCCTCCAGATACCCATTAACTTCTTCATCACTGGCGGCCTGTCTAGTACCATATATTTTGGGTAAAAAATTCAATAGACACCCTACTAATATCTGCAGTTAAGTGTCAGGCAGTGGACTCTTCGACCAGCAGTTCATCTATATGCTCCTGCCCTTTAGGTGAAGACAGCTTGTGTGGAAGCGAACGACTCGGTCTGCCACCCTCTCCATAGTACCACGCTTTGCATTTCCTAGATCTATGCAAGATCTCCTGGTCCGCTGTGTCATTGTATTCCGAGACCAGTTCCCTAATTCGGGCCAAGATTGCAGATGAGGGTTTAGACTCATATTCACACTCTAACATATTGATCTTTTTCCGCCAGGCCCCTTATTCTAGTCTTAATAGCGCTCAATACTCCTGCCTGAGCTCCTATGCATTCCCCCCTTATCGGGACTTTAAAAGCCTCCCACATTGTACCAGCGCTTTCAACTGAACCCTCGTTTTCCGCAAAAAAAACGTGATTACCATCCCAATTCTAACCCGAAATACTTGGTCAGTTAGGGAGGACAGATGTAGCTGCCATTGAAAGCGTGGCCTTGATCAGGCCTGCATATTAAGCTCCAACAGCACAGGCAAATGATCAGATAATATTTTTGCTAGGTGTTTAATGTATATCGCCCAGGAGCCCACATCTCTTGAGACCAACCAGTAGTTCAGTCTCGACCAGGAGTTGTGCACCGGGGACACAAAGGTACAGTCTCTTCCAGTTGGCTTCCTGATTCGCCACACATTAAAAATGCCTTCGGATTCCATTAATTCCATTACTACCTGTGGGGCCTGTTTACCACATCCCATCGTTTCAGAAGAACGGTCCAAGCAAGAGTCTAAGCTTATGTTTAAATCTCCACCCCAAATCACCACTGAGGGAGGAAAGGAGGAGATGCGCATCCAAAAATTAATTTAAAAAACGGCAGGATCATCGATATCTGGCCCGTACGTATTCACAAACAAAACCATCTTTTCACCTAGTTTGCAGAGCACTAGCAGCACCCTGCCCTGGTCATCTATTACAGACTTGATCAATGTGAATGGGGTACCCTTCTTTATCAAAATCATGACCCCAGTAGATTATGAGGAAAACAACGCTGCCACACGTACCCCAGCCCATCTAGCCCCCACATTTACTTCCGATTGTTTGGTAAGATGCGTCTCTTGCAGAAACGCAACCTGCACATCCTGCCTATCTAGAAAGGCTAGTACATTACGGATCTTCCTGGGATTGTTTAACCCGCTCACATTCCAGGTGATTCACTTAACAGTACGACCCATTCCTACGTATCAAGATACTTAGGCAAGATTACTTTACTAGAGCTTGCATCACAGATTTTTTTTTTTTTTAAATATCTTTATTTGATTTTGCAACAGTTAGACACACCCCAAACCCCACGCCCCACCCTCCCAGGTCAGACACTTGATAATACAGTACAAAAGAGAGAGAGAAAAAAAAAAAAGAAATTGTATGTTCACACAAATTCATAGTCATGTTACATTATACATTATCCCAGCAAAATACCATTTTCTATTAAATCATAAAGTTGAATATAATTCACAATGTACTAGGTGTTGTTTTGAGATTGACACCATTCTATTAATGGGGACCAAATTCTCAAACCCCTTTTACGCCGTATCCTCCCTTTCCGTTTGTAAATAGCAGCCTCCAGATTGGAGATTGCAAGAAGCCTAGCCAGCCATTGATGAAAAGACGGAGCATTGGGATCCTGCCAGGCCGAGGCAATACACATTCTTAAAACCGCCATAGCTATAAAAATAAGTTCATGACCGGGCCTGGGATTACTAGGGTCTGTCGCTCCCAATAATATAACTTCACTGGACAAGGCAATCCCTCTTTGCAATACAGTCGAAAAGAACTTCTCAATGTTTTGTTTTAAAGATGTTAGTCTATCACAGGTAGAGAAAATATGTACACATTCGGCATTGAATAGCATACATCTAGGGCAACATGTCCCCTTACCACTCCCCCATTTGGCGATCTTATCTGGAGTATAGTAATAAAAAAGCTTGTTTTATAAAACTGCGTTTGGAGTTTTGTGGACATAAGAGTGTTTGAAAAATTGAATATGCATAATGAAATTTATCCATAGTTGTCCCAATTTTCCCCTGCCACTACTGAGATGCTTTCTCCAGATCATCCGGAAACAGCGCATTTATAAGAGAATATATTCCCCTGATTGTATTTTTTTCAATGTGAATTAATGTTTCTACTAAAGTTATTTTTCCCAGTAGAGTCCCTCCTGTGAGAAGTTGGCCTGATGTATGATGTCACTAGTTCTAGTGTACACCTTATATCAGTCCAAATACCCTTATGGTGATTGGTTGTAAAGTCAACCTTATAGACCAGCTATCCTAGTGGTAGCATGGACAAGAGCAGTCTTAGGCTAAACTCTGAATGGCATGTGAAGCCAGCTGTGATACCATATATAATCCCTTGAATACCAAATGAAAGGACACCACAACAGATATATATATAAAATAAAGTGTATTTATTCTAGTCAAACCCTCAGCACTCTTTATGAGATTAGAGGTAAGTACAACACAGTCTTATTTATGCATACATTAAGTCACACAGGTAAGTAATACAGTTAGGCCCTAGGGGCCACGCAAACCATATACTAAATAAGTGGTATAAGGACCACTGTCACGGAAATAGGATAGGCCTAGGCCTAGGGAATCGCTGGGACTACACTATACTACCAAAGGTTAGGAAGTGGGAGGCCCACGGGATTCAGGTGCAGAGTGGAAACACTCACGCGTAATGCGTAAAAGTCACTAGCAATAGTACAGTTTAGAAATAGATAGATTTAGGACACTTCCGGAGTAGCTAGGAAGTCGAGACTGGAAAACTAGACACTAGGATAGTCACTATCCTGATGAGCACCGGAGTACCCAAGTTACCTAGCCCACAGGCTGCGGGTGCATAGGGGTGAAGTTGCGTCGGGTTTCGTCGTCGACTCCTATGGATGCCTGAGGAAAGATACTGACAGGCAGTCAGTGAAGAGTGTCCGGTGGATCCCAAGGCTGGGATCAAGAAGAGAGGAGACCTGCAAGCAGAAGGGACAGAGTCAAGGTCACTAGCCAGTGACCACGTGGAACCAGGAAGGAACCAGGCGATGTCGTGAAGATTGCAGGTGAAGGTGAAGCTTGTCGCTGCAGCCACGAGGACCAGGAAGCGTCGAGGGCGACCAGGACCAGGAGGCGAGCTGTCCCACGAAGGCTCTTGCTGTCGGCGGCGTCGAAGTTGGACTAGGACTCACCAAGCCTTGGCAAGCGGAACCCACGCAGAACGGAGGACTTGCTTCTGGTGCAGACCAGGAAGGTCTGGGATGCTTTTCTTTTTCAAAGGAGCAGGAGCCAGTCTGGAGGAGCCAAACCAGCGCTGAAGATTACGGGGTGCGTCGTCACAAAGGCCACTAGCCAGCGGGCAAGCAACCGGACAGACGCGGCAAGCAGGAAAATGCAGAAGGGCCCCACGCAGGACTCGTGGAGTGTGGGGGGCTGGTCTTCGTTGCAGATGGTGCTTGGGGTTGGGGCTTCGCAATCCCCGGTGCACAACTTCGAGGGTGCCTCAGAAGCTGCGCTTGAAGATACTAGCCACTTTTCCCAGGTAGCCGGTCCCACGTCTCTCGTCGCCTCCACGGATCTCAGCTCTGCTGTGGATGTGGATCAGGGTCGGAGAAGTCTGGAAGTCAAGGCTCTGGTCGGGCTCTGCAGTCGGTTCCTCGTAGAACTTGGGCAAAGCAAAGGGTAGTCTCTTGATGGTGCCTGTTTGCACAGGGTAGGCACTCCTTGGCCACAAGGGAGATTCTTCAGTCTTCTTCTTTTGTCGAATGTCGAAGGTCCAGAGTTTCTGTTCAAGTTTGCAGGTTCAGGATAATCTAAAGTCTTGAGGCCCAACTCCCACACTTATACTAATCTGGGGGGCTGGGTTACCTGCTAGGTCACGCCTTATGGGTGGGACCTGGGAGGGGGGTGGTTACACCCCCTTCCCTTTGTCCAGTTTCGCGCCAGGACTGGGGCTGGTGTGCCCCAGCACCGGTTTGAACTGGACTATGCATGGGACACCTTGTGTGCCCAAGGCATGTCTCATTCCTTTCAGCCCTCCCTGCCCCAATACACTAAAGTCTGTCTGGGGAGGTGCTAGCACCTCCCCAAGCAGGAAACCTATTGTCCAAGCCTCCCTTGCCGGGATCACTCCCAGCAGCAGGAGGTCATACTTGTGTCTGTGGCAGCAGCATCCATTTTGTGATGCTGAGGCTTTGGTTAGAGTTAAACAGCAAAGTAGGATTTTAACATGTCTCTCCCTCTAGAAGGGAGGAATAATATCCTCATCACCAGAAATGGTATGGGGGTATTATTCCAAAGTGTTAGACACCTTACACGACATGTTTTGATAAAGCCAAACCATAGTTACCATAACCGTTTAAGATTATAAGGCACTTTAAGAGTATATGGTAGGCTATATCATAGAACAGCTATAAGGACATGATTCCGAAAGCTGCAGACAGGCTCAGCTCATGCTAGAGCACCATCTCACATGTTACCAAGCACTCTGCCTCCAGGATTGTTAAGACCTGCCATAGGAGTGACTGATAGGTACACATGTGTCTATATATAAGGGTAGATATAGGCATACTATATCTAAGCAAGGGGTGATTACACGACCTTGCCCCAGCTGAGTGATCAGCCAGTTGTGTCTGATTGGAAGGCCAGACCAGGGGTGGCATAATACATGCTGCAGCCCCTGGGAGGCCTAGGGTACACCTATGCCCTGGGTACCTAGGGTACACTGTACAGGGTCCAATAAGGTGATCCTTACCAATTGAGAATGTACCTAGGGTACATGGAGTCCATTTTAAAGAGAGAGCAGACAGCCTGAGACCCTGAATGGCAGGATCTCAGGCCAACTAAGTCGAAAACCCAGCTAGACACTAGGCAAAAAGTTGGGGGTAACCATAGTCAGATATCCACCTTCCTACACAACCCCCCCCCCCCCAAACGAAAGGAGATAAGGCTGGCCTTGACAAGGTAAGCCTCTATTGCCTAAGTGGCCATATAAGGAAGAACCAGCACTGGCATGGTTACCCCCTGTCTCATGGTCCACTAAGCAATCCCTCACCCTAAAGGTATCATAGGATCTCCACCATAGGGAATCACTACCTTTGGTGTGTCTTTGCAAAGTAAAAGACTGGTGTTGAGATGGAGCACTGAAGTGAGTGTCCTCAGAGTGAGGCCTCAGCTTCCTCCAATCATCCTCCACCATGGATACCTTTCTTTCTTTCACTGAGTTGCACTGTGCTCTCAGGGTCAGCCTCTGGCTACCTAAAGCTGGAGGCTGGGTCCCTTTTGTGGGCTTACTGGAGGGACAGGTCAGGTTTGGGGCCCTAAGGTCCCATGTTTGCCTGTGCCCAACAGAATCCCTCTGGGGGAGGTCCCTGACTACCTGTAAGGGAGATCCCTCAGGAATGTTTTTAACCATCACCTGGCTAGGGCTACTAGCCAGACAATCCTCATTATTTTGATGGGGGGTTTCTTGTGGACAGGGGCCCTCTTGGGGTCCACTGGCCTCCCTGACCTCTGCAGCCCTGGGCTGACTGAGGCAGGGTAGAGAGAGGCAGGCTACCTGCACCAGACTGGGTCCCACCTTGGAAGGGGCCACTGACATCAGAGGCTCTGCCAGGTCAGGCCTGGCTACCTCTGGGGCAGTTCCTTCACAAGGGGTGAGGTCAGATCCCTGAGGAGGCTGACCTTTTCCTAATGTCTGGGGAGAGGGAGACTTTTCTTCCTCCCCCCTACTCTCTGTTTGTGTGGAGTGATCCATAGTTTCAGGCTTCACTACACCTATGTCAGTCTGAGTATGGGCTGAGACCATTACAGCCTTGCCAACCTTTTCAGGGAGGCACTCAGTTTGGGTTTGAGCTGTGACTGTCACAGCTCTGCCAATCTCTACAGGGAAGTCTGTCTTTGCCTGGGCTGTGGCTACCACTGCCCTTCCAACCTTTTCAGGGAGGAAATCTACTTGGACAGGGGTTGTGATTGGCACAACCCCACTACCCTTTTGTGAAAGGCCTACCATTTTGGAATGGGTGTCTTGTTCAACTCCAGCCCAAGCTGAGAGTTCTAAGTCATTCCCCAGTAAGCAGTCCACAGGCAAGGTTGGAGACACTACCACCCTTTTAGGGCCAGTGACACCTCCCCAGCTGAGACATACCTCTGCCATGGGATGACTGTTCTGTTTGCCATCAATGTTAGTTACCTGGTATGAGAAACCAGGCAAAAGCTGCTCAGAGGGAACTAGTGATGCTAGCTCCAGTGTCTCTGTAGGACTCAGCTTTTCTACCATTGATGTAGGGCTCCTGTCTGTACCTACCCAAAGTGTTGGGACAGGCAGTGAAGTTGGCAAACCCCATGCCACCATCACAGACAAGAGTAGCTGCTGTAGGGGAATTGGCTAAGCCAGGGTCCCCCTGTGTTCCCCAAGAAAACCCAACCAAATTTTTGGGGGCACTCCCACCACCTGGGGGATTACTGCTGACAGTAATAGGTGGTGTGACAGGAGTAGTTGGAGGAACAGTTTTGTTTTTAGCCTTTGGGCAACTGCTGTCAGTTTTCCAATGCCCAGGAGTTTTACACTCATGGCAGTATGGCTTTTTAACTGTGGTAGAGGAGGGAGCTTGGGACCCACCACCCTGTGTGGAGTTTTGGGGCCCTGAGGAAGATTTCTCTTTTGCTTTATCCCCACCCTTCTCTTGAGGCTTGGTGGTATCTTTCTTTTGGTCACCACCCTGATTTTTAGGCCTAATCCTGGTCCTGACCCATTTATCTGCCCTCTTTCCCAATTCTTGGGGAGAGGTCAAATCTGAGTCTACCAGGTGTTGATGGAGAAGCTGGTTCTGACAATTACTAAGGATCTGCTCCCTCATAATCAAGTTGTACAATCCTGTATAGTCCTGCACCTTGCTGCCAGTTAACCAACCTTCCAAAGCCTTAGTGGCACAATCCACAAAATCAGACCAGTCCTGTGTCTGTGTCTTCTGGGTGTCTCTGAACAACAACCTATATTGCTCAGTGGTTAAGCCAAACCCATCTATCAGAGCACTCTTCAGGACTTTGTAATTGTTAGCATCCTCATCACTGACTGTGAGGAGCTTGTCTCTACCTTTGTCAGAAAAGGAGAGCCACAAGATAGCTGCCCACTGACTCTGGGGTACCTGCTGTACTTTGCAGGCTCTCTCCAAAGCAGTCATCCACTTGTGGATGTCATCCCCATTCTGATATGGGGGGTCTATCTTGCTTAGGTTTCTATTATCATAGTGCCTGTCTCTATCCTTAGGGATATTGCTGCCACCAGTGGGTTCTGACCCACTTAACTTTTGCTCTCTAGCCAGAGCAAGCTTCTCCTTGGCAAGGGCAAGTTCTTCCCTCTGAATCCTCAGATTAGCTTCCCTCATTCTGGCTTCATGTTCCTTTCTCTCAGGGGAAGTCATTCCCCTGTGAGAGGAAACACTAGAGATGCTAGAGACATGGGAGTGGATGGACTCCCTTGAGGGGGATCTGTCCCTCCTGCTTCTCTCTGTAAGCCCACTTGGGGGTCTGTATGGGGGGACCCCATGCAAACTCCCATGTAAGCTTAGGTTAGCCTGGCTAAGTCTTCCTACTTGGCCCTGGCTGTCTACCTCTTCATCTGAAGTCCCATCTGACTCATCTGTGGTGGGTAGACCCTCCTTTGTACCTAGGGTACCTGCCTGTGAGGCTTTAAGAGCATCATACTCCTCTAGGCGTTGTCTTAACTGAAGGAGGGTAGGGTTTGCACCCTGTTCTATTCCTCTGGAGGTACACAATTGTCTCATCTCCTGGAATGTTAGGGTATCATATCTAGAGGGGGTCTTCTGCAGACCTGACCCTCCTGAGAGAGCATCTACTTGATCTCCTCCCAGAGACATGATCTAGTGAGGGTGAGGTGTGTGCACCTACCTACACTAGTTGTTTCTACTAAACCTCTCTGGTAGTTGTAGTCAGGGTGTGTTACTCCCTACAACTACTAAGTCCAGTAGGACTTAAGTATTATAATCTATGTTATATGTACCTAGACAATATCTGTGTGATCTTTCAATTTAGTATCTCAAGATTACAATGGTATTACAACAGCAAGCTCAGATCCCAACCGCTGCTCACCAATGTGAGAAGTTGGCCTGATGTATGATGTCACTAGTTCTAGTGTACACCTTATATCAGTCCAAATACCCTTATGGTGATTGGTTGTAAAGTCAACCTTATAGACCAGCTATCCTAGTGGTAGCATGGACAAGAGCAGTCTTAGGCTAAACTCTGAATGGCATGTGAAGCCAGCTGTGATACCATATATAATCCCTTGAATACCAAATGAAAGGACACCACAACAGATATATATATATAAAATAAAGTGTATTTATTCTAGTCAAACCCTCAGCACTCTTTATGAGATTAGAGGTAAGTACAACACAGTCTTATTTATGCATACATTAAGTCAGACAGGTAAGTAATACAGTTACGCCCTAGGGGCCACGCAAACCATATACTAAATAAGTGGTATAAGGACCACTGTCACGGAAATAGGATAGACCTAGGCCTAGGGAATCGCTGGGACTACACTATACTACCAAAGGTTAGGAAGTGGGAGGCCCACGGGATTCAGGTGCAGAGTGGAAACACTCACGCGTAATGCGTAAAAGTCACTAGCAATAGTACAGTTTAGAAATAGATAGATTTAGGACACTTCCGGAGTAGCTAGGAAGTCGAGACTGGAAAACTAGACACTAGGATAGTCACTATCCTGATGAGCACCGGAGTACCCAAGTTACCTAGCCCACAGGCTGCGGGTGCATAGGGGTGAAGTTGCGTCGGGTTTCGTCGTCGACTCCTATGGATGCCTGAAGAAAGATGCTGACAGGCAGTCAGTGAAGAGTGTCCGGTGTTCCCAAGGCTGGGATCAAGAAGAGAGGAGACCTGCAAGCAGAAGGGACAGAGTCAAGGTCACTAGCCAGTGACCACGTGGAACCAGGAAGGAACCAGGCGATGTCGTGAAGATTGCAGGTGAAGGTGAAGCCTGTCGCTGCAGCCACGAGGACCAGGAAGCGTTGAGGGCGACCAGGACCAGGAGGCGAGCTGTCCCACGAAGGCTCTTGCTGTCGGCGGCGTCCAAGTTGGACTAGGACTCACCAAGCCTTGGCAAGCGGAACCCACGCAGAACGGAGGACTTGCTTCTGGTGCAGACCAGGAAGGTCTGGGATGCTTCTCTTTTTCAAAGGAGCAGGAGCCAGTCTGGAGGAGCCAAACCAGCGCTGAAGATTACGGGGTGCGTCGTCACAAAGGCCACTAGCCAGCGGGCAAGCAACCGGACAGACGCGGCAAGCAGGAAAATGCAGAAGGGCCCCACGCAGGACTCGTGGAGTGTGGGGGGCTGGTCTTCGGTGCAGATGGTGCTTGGGGTTGGGGCTTCGCAATCCCCGGTGCACAACTTCGAGGGTGCCTCAGAAGCTGCGCTTGAAGATACTAGCCACTTTTCCCAGGTAGCCAGTCCCACGTCTCTCGTCGCCTCCACGGATCTCAGCTCTGCTGTGGATGTGGATCAGGGTCGGAGAAGTCTGGAAATCAAGGCTCTGGTCGGGCTCTGCAGTCGGTTCCTCGTAGAACTTGGGCAAAGCAAAGGGTAGTCTCTTGATGGTGCCTGTTTGCACAGGGTAGCCACTCCTTGGCCACAAGGGAGATTCTTCAGTCTTCTTCTTTCGTCGAATGTCGAAGGTCCAGAGTTTCTGTTCAAGTTTGCAGGTTCAGGATAATCTAAAGTCTTGAGGCCCAACTCCCACTCTTATACTAATCTGGGGGGCTGGGTTACCTGCTAGGTCACGCCTTATGGGTGGGACCTGGGAGGGGGGTGGTTACACCCCCTTCCCTTTGTCCAGTTTCGCGCCAGGACTGGGGCTGGTGTGCCCCAGCACCGGTTTGAACTGGACTATGCATGGGACACCTTGTGTGCCCCAGGCATGTCTCATTCCTTTCAGCCCTCCCTGCCCCAATACACTAAAGTCTGTCTGGGGAGGTGCTAGCACCTCCCCAAGCAGGAAACCTATTGTCCAAGCCTCCCTTTCTGGGATCACTCCCAGCAGCAGGAGGTCAGACTTGTGTCTGTGGCAGCAGCATCCATTTTGTGATGCTGAGGCTTTGGTTAGAGTTAAACAGCAAAGTAGGATTTTAACATGTCTCTCCCTCTAGAAGGGAGGAATAATATCCTCATCACCAGAAATGGTATGGGGGTATTATTCCAAAGTGTTAGACACCTTACACGACATGTTTTGATAAAGCCAAACCATAGTTACCATAACCGTTTAAGACTATAAGGCACTTTAAGAGTATATGGTAGGCTATATCATAGAACAGCTATAAGGACATGATTCCGAAAGCTGCAGACAGGCTCAGCTCATGCTAGAGCACCATCTCACATGTTACCAAGCACTCTGCCTCCAGGATTGTTAAGGCCTGCCATAGGAGTGACTGATAGGTACACATGTGTCTATATATAAGGGTAGATATAGGCATACTATATCTAAGCAAGGGGTGATTAGACGACCTTGCCCCAGCTGAGTAATCAGCCAGTTGTGTCTGATTGGAAGGCCAGACCAGGGATGGCATAATACATGCTGCAGCCCCTGGGAGGCCTAGGGTACACCTATGCCCTGGGTACCTAGGGTACACTGTACAGGGTCCAATAAGGTGATCCTTACCAATTGAGAATGTACCTAGGGTACATGGAGTCCATTTTAAAGAGAGAGCAGACAGCCTGAGACCCTGAATGGCAGGATCTCAGGCCAACTAAGTCGAAAAACCAGCTAGACACTAGGCAAAAAGTTGGGGGTAACCATAGTCAGATATCCACCTTCCTACACCTCCCCTCACCCTTCGTACCAGAAAGTCTCTAATTTAAAGATATTTTAAAAAATCCCGCCAGTCCAGTCGAAAATTTTCTCTAAGTTGCTCAAAGGATTGTATCCCTACAGGGGAGAGGAAGCACCCAATATGATTTATACCTGCCTCGTTCCACTTGCTAATGTGATTATCTTTAAAGATCTCCGGCAGAACAGGATTATCCCTTAGGGGAGTATAGAATGATATTCGTCCAATACCCAACATTCTTCTCACAGCTTTCCATACCTTAAACCCGTTAGTCAGTGTTTTAAGTTTCACTTTTTTATGATAGCTATCATGTAGATGCCGCCAAAGATATCCGTAATTTTTACTGCCCAACGTTAATTGAAAAATAGATGGCAAATCACCCCCTGGTGTCATTTCTATCCCGGTATTCTGTAATAGTTCACGGCTATAGAGCAGCACAAATGCCCAATAATATGCTTTTAAATTTGGGAGAGCCAAGCCTCCTCTTTCTTTTGACAGAGTCAATAGTTTATACGCACAACGAGGTTGTGTATACGCCCACATAAAGTTTGAGAAGGTGCGTTCCATAGATTTGAACCATTGATCTGAGAATTCTAAACATATAGCTCTAAATAGATATAAAATTTTAGGAAAAAACACCATTTTCAAGGCATTAGACCTGCCAATTAGGGATAGATGTAGATTGTGTAGGCGACGGAGATCTTTCTGCATGGTGCCGAACAATGGCTTCATGTTTAAATCCACCAGAATCTCAAGTTTAGATGTAATGCAGATTCCTAAGTATATAGCTTTATCCACAACACGAGGGTCACACATCTCGCTTTTGTTATTCAGCACGATCTGTGTTTTCCCCTGATTGAGTGCGTATCCAGATACAAGCCCAAATGTATTAGCCTCACATTCGATAACCGACATAGCTGTGCTAGGATCAGCTGTTACAACAGCAATGTCATCAGCATAAGCCAAGATCTTGGTTGGGTATTCCTGTGACAAAATCTGTGTTATTTCACTGTTTCCCTCTAGTCTACGAATAAAGGAATCAATATAGATCGCAAAGAGCAATGGCGAACATGGGCACCCCTGTCGAGTTCACGAGATATAATCAACTCTTTAGTGAAGCTACCGTTCACCATTATCATGGCCCTGGGATTCACATACAGTTTTTGCACAGGCCAAGTCCAACACACAGCATGAATAAACCCTACCTTAATTCCAACCCTAGACATAGCAGCCCACAGAAATTGCCAAGAGACCCTATCAAAGGCCTTCTCGGCATCGAGAAGAACCAATGCCATAGGGTCTCCGGTACAATCCATACTATCAAACAAGGTGATCACTTTCTGAATGTGGTTAGTAGTTGATCTCCCTGGAACAAAGCCGTGTTGGTATTTAGCGATTACTTTATGAATAATCGGGGCGATACGATTTGCCAACACTTTTGAATATAGTTTAGAGTCTGCATTTATCAGAGTGATAGGGCGATATGAGACTAGCTGATCTGGGTTTTTTTTTTTTTAGGAAAAATAATTATCTTTGCCCTGGACCAAGAGTTTGGAGGCTGCCCCCCTTTAAATATATGTACTATTAGGTCAAATAGAATATCTTTAATCTGATCTATAAATACTAGATAGAATTCCGAAGGTATATTATCCAGTCCAGTTGCTTTCCCTTTTGGTAAGTTTTGGATTGTAGTTACAATTGCTTCTAATTTCTTCTAAATTGGGGATTTTGTCTAAGGTAAGCTGATCATCTTTGTCAAACCTAACGGTGCCTCCTCCATCTAAATAACTCTCAATCTTTTCTAGGTCCCTCCCCCCCTCTTCAGTGTACAGGGTACTATAAAATCACCAAAATGCCTCTCTAATTCGTTTCGGATCAGTTATTTGGCCTTCCACTGGGTCCTGCGTTTCCCAAATCAAATTTACTGAGGCCTGCTGTCTCATACGAATAGCCAGCTGGTGGCCAACTTGTTCATTAACCTCGTACACCATCTCTTTATGAGCGGTAGCTTTTTTTATGGCTTTAGCAGTGAAAATGTTTGTAATTGCCGCCTTTGCGATTGCCACCAGATTTTGAATTCTATTTATTTCTTCTAGCTCATGGCTCCCTCGAGTTGCGCTTATCAGCTCTTCTTCAGCAAGTCGAAGATTTTCCTGCAGGCCTCTCAAATGTTCCCTGGCCCTTTTGTTAGCCTTCAGTGAGTATTGCATTGCTTCTCATCGAATCCCTGTTTTTAAAGCGTCCCACATAACTTCAATTGATACACTCCCAATATTGTCCTCTAAAAAGTTAGGAATCCACTCTTTCATGTGAGCGCAATACTTGTCATCTGAAAGCAGGGATTTCTCGAATGTCCAGGAAGTAGATGTTATAGTTCCTGGTGTTATTTCTAGGGTGCAAATTAAAGGGTTATGGTCTGAGAGAACTCGAGGAAGTTTCTCAATTTGAAACTTAGATCTAAGTGAGTTGGACATCAATATGTAATCTATCCTTACGTGTGTGCGATGTGGATTAGAAAAAAAGGTATAACCAGCATCATTAGATTTTAAGATCTGCCAACCATCTACAAGCCCATGTGTATAGCACATATGTTTAATTGCCTTAAACACTTTAGGTTTCCGGCCCTTATACTGCCAATCATCCTTCAAAGACCAGTCGCTGGGGAGATTGATATTAAAATCCCCACAGATCACTAAGGGTAGAGGCCAGTGCGTGAGTTCATTAGAAATCTAATGGAAGACTGACGGATCATCGCTATTGCTCCCATAAATAGCACAGAGAGTAGTCTTTTGCCCCTGTCCATTCTATCACTGCCCAGCGGCCAAATTGATCTGCCTTAGAGCGGTTAAAAGTGTACCCTGAACCCTTGGCTAATATAGCGACCCCCCGTATCCGCACACCCTGTGAAGTTGCACAAACCAGTTTATACCCCAGTGTTTTTAAAATATGTTTTTCTTTTTCACGTGTGGAGAGTGAGAGAATGAATCGGACAGTTGCGTTCTCCCAAATAAACTTTTTTTCACTAAAGGCAACTGTTGCCTGCGACTGTATTCCCCAAAGGGGTTACAGTTTCTTCCTCGAGATGGTCCTACAGTACTTTCGTCAGATGGAATATCAAAGATATTGACGGAAACGCCTCACTCACATAATAGTGACATGCTTCATCATCGGCGTTACCTCCACACCCAGATAAGGTGGTACTATCTGGGCGGACTCAACCATAGATATACCGGGAGTTCTTATAAGTAGGTCACTGGTTAAGAGGCGAACCAGATTTTTTGATACATACACTAAAAATACCTACAAGTGTACCTCCTCTTGATTCTTTATTCTGAGGCACTTGTGATATCATTAAAAGCCTTATGTTGGGGTTTTTTTGAACATTAGTGTGTTCAAATTTACCCTCTACTAGATGCTTTTTAAAATATGTATCTGTGTGCCCTCTATGTGAGTTTCCTGTAAGCACACAACATTCGCACCCATAGTTTGTAATCCTATTGCAACCATTTGACTCTTTTTAGGGTCATTCAAGCCACAAATATTTAATGATAGCACTTTTAGGACCCCCATCTAATTAAATCATGTGGTCCGGATATGTACTCTGATTTTTGCATTGCCCCTTTGCTGCACCATAACCTGATATTTCCAGCATACCAGTTACCAACATACCTCAATATAACCACCTGTCTGACCTGCCACTCTGCCCACCCTACTCAACCTAGCCCCCCCCCACCCTCGCCCATCCCTCCTCCGCCCAGCATTATTAGCGGTTACCTGGCCAACACAGGGCAAGGGATGTGGCATCCGTCAAACACAGCACCCGTGTGCCCGCTAAGATTCCCCCACTGTAGAGTAACCTTCAGATAAACAATACCGGCATAGCGAATACCCTAACACGGGGCCTGGTTCCCCAAAGTTCCCTTAGTTTAGTTTATAGCTTCAGCATATTTATTTTTACTTATGTCCCGAAATTTCTTCTAAATATTCTTTCGCCTGTATTTCAGAAAAAAAGCTACGGGTAATCCCTTGATGGACAACTTTCAGTCTGGCTGGATTTTGGAGATATACCATTGCCCCAAGCTTTTGAAAGGGATCAAAGAGCTGCCGCATTCTCCACCTGTGCTCGACTGTATTGTGTACGAAGTCAGGCCTAGTGAAAAAAGTTATTCCATCAAACGTCCGCTTGCTTGTGGGTCTGGCCAAATCGTAGAGAGCTTGTTGAAGCAAAAAATTTCCAAGAAATAAGAGCATAGCTCGGGGATGCTGTTGGGATGCCGAGTTACGCTTCCCGAGAGATAAAGGAAACCGGTGGGCTCTTTGAATTTCCTTCTCCCAATCCCAGGATTGTAGTTCGGGGAATGATCCTTTAAGAAGTGAAATCATGAATTTTCTGGGATCCTCTTTTTTGGCCCCCTCCGGAATCCCTAGGAAGCGGAGGTTATTACGTCTCTGTCGGTTTTCCTGCTCCTCCAGCTTCCACATGAGATCCTTAACTACCCCCTCATGTTCATCAGACTTAGTTTTCAGCGAGGAGACATCTTTCTCTAGTTGTTCTGCTCTTTCTTCCACTAAGGCCATTCGATCAGCAATTTCGGCACAAGTTTTGCCCACTTTCCTGACTGCCCCTTGCAGTTTCTTTGCTGCCAGACGAGATCTGCGACTATCAGCTTTGGCTTCTGCCTGAAAGCTCTTGATAGACTGCAAAATATCTATTAAAGCTGGTTCGGTTCTTGGGACGTCATGCGCCCCCATTTGACAAGTGGCAATGTCAGTAATTGTTTGATTACCCCCCGATGCTGCCATTGCATTAGAGAGAATAGTAAGTGAAGTATCGTTGTAATCCCACTTCAAGTCAGTGGCGCTCGCTTTACCTGTTACATCCGTCACATCATGCTTGTTACAGCGGTCTCTATTTCTCTTCTTCTGTAGCTTTTTAGAAACAAGTTTAGTTTTCTGCGGATCAGTATTTGAGCTGCTATACCACTTGCCCTGCTCCTCTCCGCTGGACAAGGAAATGCTAATTTCAGACATCTTTGAATCTTCTGTGAGGGAGTAAAATTGATCCTGATTATCGGGTGTTTTCAGCATATAATCCTTCCATGTACTATGTGTGGCTTGTGGTGATAGTACAACCTTTGAGCGCACCTCCTCAAGAGTTTTTGACCCCTCCCTAGGGATAGCATTTCCCCGCAGAGCAGAAGAAATCAAATCATTTGTTTTTTTGCCATGAGTTGCGGGGCAGGAGGTGTCTGGAAGCAATAAATCACTCAAAGCTTCTACTTCTATCTGTACAGGCACTTGTATGATTACTCCAGGGGGTTCGTCCGGTTGTGTAGAGGTGCCTCCCTCCCCATTCATAGCATTCGTAGCACCAAAGCTTCTGGTAATCAGTGGCTGAGAGCAATCAATTTCTTTATTTGAGCGAGTGGGGACTTTCTTTTTAGTAGCATCGATATTTACCATCGCACTCTCTCCAAGGCCTTTATCAGCACATTCCCCTTTCTCCCCCTTCTCTACCCCAAATTTGCTGTTCATTATCAAGGTGTCAAGTTTCTTCTGTCGTGATGCTAAGTTTGTACTGTCCAGGGAGGGTATCATGGCATTTTTGTTTTTTGCTATGCACCCCCCTCTTCCAGCCATTCTTACTTGTCTCTCCATGATACTGATGGAGAGCTGTACCACAGCCGGGCCGACGCTTGAAGACCTTCCTCCGCTGTGGCCACGACGTGACTGTAGAGACCGGAAGCTTCTCCCCGTCTGACGTCCGACCCCGCTCCTGGCCGCTCTCCCGCGGTTTCGCAGCTCCGCCTGATGCTCACGTAGACCAGGGAGAATCCGCGGCGTCAGGGGCGTCAATGCTGTCAGCACTCGTCGGACACCCTCGAAACCGGATCGCCGTGTGCACTTGGGCCACAGCAAACAGGCAAGCGTAATACCAAAGCGATTTTGCAGTCGCTGCATTTCAGTTTAATTTTCAGCTCATATTTTGTTGATATCCTTGGAACTCCGTTTGGTTACGTGAAACGAATTAGATGTATTTTGCCGGGGGATACTCAGCGGAGCATCACTGCGGTGGTATCAGCCGGATGCCATCTTGCCTCAGCATCACAGATTGTAAATGTGAAATAGAACACTGCATTTTTATCAGACCATGCCTGCCAACTCCCAACTCCTCCTCCCAACCCCCCCACCCACTTCAGCACCCCCAACTTGCTAAAGGCATCCCGACCTAGCATACCCCCCCACCCCAAACTCCAAATAACCCAAAAAGTTAGACGGGGTACACCCATTGGGGGCACAAGAGTGCAAATCAGCCTCCCAACTTGGCGGGGAGGTGGCCGTACTCTCCCATAGTTTTGACATAATCAGGCTGATCACGATCACTGCTCCGAAGACACATCCAGCTCGGAGCCACTCCACCACCCAAGTACTTAAATATCAGAAGATGAGGAGGAGGGCCCACTCATATAGCATACGTTTCATATCAGTCATAGTGCCCCCACAAGTGTCCTTCCCTACACCCCTGACCAGACAAATATAGAGTAGCAGTTAATCCCCAATTCCAACCTTACAGAATACACAGACAAGCGGAGCTTCATTATTCATCTTCTTCCGGGTCAGTTGCGGACTCTAGGCAACGCTTTTTCAAATGTTTCACATGCTCCATAGCAGCTTTTGGATTGTTAAATATCTTGGCTGCCCCTTCTGAGCCAATCCTCAGGCACGCTGGGTAAAGCATAGCGTATGGTATATCCTCTGCCTGTAGTAGCTTTTTAGCCGGTATGAACTCCTTCCAAGCGGCCTGTACTGCAGCACTAAAGTCCGGGAAGAACGCAAGCGTATTTCCCTTGTATGTGATAGAGCCTTTGTCGCGGGCCAGACGGAGGATTGTGTCCCTATCCCTATAATTTATCAGCCTTGCGAAGATAGGGCGCGGCGGGGCACCAGGGACAGGACGTGCCGCCAGCGAGCGGTGAGCCCTCTCAACTATCAAAACGGGGGACAGATTGTTAGCGCCAAAAAGTTCTGAGCATCCATTCAATATGTACCTCCAATTTCCCAACATTGGTCGACTTGGGCAGCCCAATAATTCTGAGGTTGTTTCTTCTGGACCTCGCTTCCAGGTCCTTATTTTTCGCCTGGATGACTGCAAGGACTTTTTCCATAGTCAGGGTCTTGTCAGTAACATTCTGTAGGTTATCCTCCGCCGTGGAGACCCGCTATTCCACCTCGCCCAGCCTGGCGCCTAGTTTGTCAAGTTTCGCCGCCATGATATCCATGGGAATATTGAGCTTGTTGATTTTCCCATCAATTTGACTGCAAACTATGTTGCATTGCCACAAGAGTGGACTCCAGTGACGGGACTGTGTCTGACTGAGCCTCCGCCCCCAAGTCAGAGGTCTGTCTTTGCTGCGATCTTCCCGTCTTACGCATATCAAATGTGAGACGAGACGGCGTCTTATCAGGCTTCCCCATTGTATCCTGTCTTTTTGGTGTTCTGTTAGTCCCAACTCACTGCCAATTGCACCTGCGCACCGTGTCCTACGCTGGGCAAAGGATCACTGGCCCAGCACCAGCCTATGCAGATTATTGATATGCGCGGCTCCCCAGCACAAGGCCGTCATTATATCACAGGCACAGTCAAATTGCAAATTGCACACTTCTATATACCTCACAGCTTAGCCACGATGTGCCCCAATCTCAGCTTCCAGCACAGTGTGGTACAGGATTCTTTTTTTTTCAGTCCACTCCAAGGCATGGGGTAGACCAACACATTCCAACTACAACAGTCTCTTGATTTTCTAAGAGTGTAGCATGTGGGCGCCCCAGCTCCGCTCCCCACACAGCACTTTAAAACCAAACTCCCAGCTAGCCACTGTGGGGTTATAAAGCAAGGAACCAGAAGTCTCACCGCATCAGAGTGTCCATTCAGGCTTTCAGTAGCAGGTGAAGACGGCAGCCGTGAGGACCCCAAATATAGTCTAGCTGTACCAGAGGGACTCCGCTTCCAGTCAGCCCTACAGCTCAGGTGAGATCAGCCCCAGAGCCAGCAAATCTGCAAACGCCGATATCTCAACTCACTGCGTCTGCAGAAGAAAATCTGGAGTAGCCCAACCTCACGTGCCTCAGTCTCTGCAGGCAGGTTTTCAGGCCTGTATCCGCTGCTAGGCCCAGCTCGCCCCCAGAGCGGTGGCAGCAGCACGGCCCTTCACAGCACAGGCGGCAATAGTCTCATGTTCCCTGCTTCTCTTCACAGCGACAGCAGCCTGCAGTCCGCCCAGGTGCCTGGTTCTCCACGCACCAGGATCATGCCACCACACTCGGCAGTGTAATAGCTCCGACGATTCTCGGCAGCCAGCGCGGAGCTCCTCAGTAGGGCCCCGCCTGCCATGCTGGTCTCGCAACCGCTTCTCATGCCGCCAGGTTACACGCTGCCACTGCTCCCAAACGATCCCCGAGCGTTTCAAGATTTCCCTGGGCTTTCGACTATTTCACCCCTCATTGGATGCGTAGTTATGTCATGTCTTACTGCTGAATATTGAAAGGATCGTGAAGCGGCCATCGGTGCTGCACTAAGGCGCAGCCATCTTGCCGTGAGCCCTCTAGTGCCCCTGTGCTGCTGATTTTAGACCAAAGGAGAGCAGTGCGCATTGATAATGATTAGAGCCCATTTGAAATCTGAGAAATTGTCTGTGACGCAGTAGAATGGAAATATGAAAATATGCGTCCTGTAGATCTACAGCACAGAGCAAATCGTTTTTTTCTCAAATGTGGACAAATTTGATGCAGTGAAAGCATTCTGAAACTATCTCTTTTGATAAATTTGTTGAGGAGTCTGAGGTCTAGAATTGGCCGAATTTAACGTAGGTGATCTTTCTTTCTGATCAAGAAATATCTGCAATAGATTCCTCTGCCCCTCTGATGTAGTGGGATTACCTCTATGGCTCTCTTGCGCAGTAATATATCTGTTTCTTGCTTTAAGTCGTGCAAATGGGCCGAAAAGGTCTGTTATGGAGAGGTTTTCAGTGGAAGGCTGATAAAGACCAGAGCATTGCGATTTTGAATGATATTTAGGACACATTTGTTTGTTATAATCTTTGTCCTCTCTTTCAAATGCAACTGTACCGCTCCCCCCACCAAAGTGGGGCACTGTGTGGAGGTGGGGGGGATGTGGTCCTCATTGCTTTCACTGGGAAGATTTACCCTTGGTTTGAGAGGGCTTGTGTGGAGATGATCTCCATCTTTGGTACCGGTTTTAAAAGGTACGCTGAGTTTGCCTATTTTGTTGCTGGTATTGGTAAGGCCTCCTAGGGGTTAGAATCCTATGGTAGAAACTTCTTTTGTCCTTGGGTGTGAATTGTTTGAAGAACTTTTTCTGTTCTTCCAAACCCACCGCCTTGAGTGTTCCCGCTTAATTTTTCATGCGTAAGTGGACTTTGTGAAAAGAGCAGGAATTTTTCTCTTCAGAGAACATGTAAAAACAGATTTACTTAGCAGAAGAGACATCACACTGCCAAGAAAAAGCTTTGAAAAGCACATAGAAATGTTTTAGAAGTATAATAAGGGTGTTCTGAGATCCTGACAGAAGGAGCCAGAACAAAACTGACTCTCAGGCAAACTGCCACTGCAGTGTATTGTGGGATGGGGTCCCACTGGGATTCTTAAAGGTACAGATGCCTATTGTACTTTTAGTGTTACCCTATCAGGCAGTTTTTTCCGTACATTTTAGACTTTCTGACACACACCCTTTTCCTATGAAAAGTGTTTTAGGCTTTACAGTTCCTGTCTCCTGCAGTCTCTACCAGCATATTCCAGGAAAATACAGCCCTGGCAGTCTACACTTCAAATGAATGGAAAAGGTCTTTCAGTAAGGATTTTTTTACCTGAATATTCTACATATATGAATTAAGGTGTTCCGGGGTCCGAACAGGAAGCAAAGAATTATTCAAGGTTTATGACTATCAATGAGGATCCTACGATGCAGAACTTGTTCTTCTGAAGGATATTATTACCTTAAATTCCTCACCTTTAGAATAAATATTAAAACAGTACCTTCCCAGGTGCAGTGTCTGTGGAATGAGTCAGATCAAAAAGTCCTGCAGGACTGAACAAACAAAGTACTCTTCCCATCAGACCTGGCGGTCAAAGCAGTAATGCTTTGTGAATGTATGCCCTGATGCCCAAGATGCAGCTTGAGAAATATTCAGGCAGGCACTGTGTTAATGCAGAGGTAACATGATTGCTTTTGATGATCACATAGCAGATCTTAATGCAGAGGATTATCCAGCAGGACAAACTGTGTTTTTGCACCACTGTGACTTTCTTTGCCATAGAGAATCCCACAAAGAGCTAATCGCCCACCCAGTGGTCAATGTAAAAGCTGAATACTCTTTTAGGATCCAAACAATGGAGTCTCACCTCTTCTTTCAAGGGGTGAGGTGGGGCAAAGAACATCAGAAGAGTGATAGAGTGTAAGACGTGAAAA
The DNA here is from genome assembly GCF_964204655.1 of Triturus cristatus. Taxonomy (NCBI): domain Eukaryota; kingdom Metazoa; phylum Chordata; class Amphibia; order Caudata; family Salamandridae; genus Triturus; species Triturus cristatus. The sequence goes on along the minus strand of NC_140595.1, from coordinate 774,083,912 downwards.
GAAGTCTCAACTTTTAGGAGGAAGGCTGCTCTAGTCTTCAGCACCAGACATCCGTAAAGAAGATGGTGTAGGGTGGCTGGACAAAAGAGGTTGAAACTCACTGATGCAATGTGCTGAGGTTATACCAGTGAGAAAGAAAGTCCTCGGTAAATCCCTCTTCTTTCTTTGTGAGAACAAAGAACAAGCTCTATCTACAAGGTTTAGCTGCAACCTGAGTGCTTTCCATCATGAAATCACTGAAGGAGGTCCCCATGTGTCTTTAGTCATTCTTCTCCAGTCAAGATGATTTTAAGATACTTTCCCCATCGGAATATTATACAGTGGAAGGGATAGTGTAGTGTAGAAGAGAGAATTACAGCACTCCTAGTGTTCTTGTACGTTCCCGATAGTTGGAAAATGGAGTGATCCTTGAAATAGCACAGCCAAATAGTAAATCTAAATATGTAGCTTGAAGGTCCTGGGAACCGGCCAGCAGCAAGACAGTGGAATTTTGTCAATGTCTAGGGTTATAGGCCAAAGTTCATTTTTGTGCGTCCTGGCTTACATGTGCAGCTTAGTTCCTAGTGTCCTCATGTGTTTGTTTTGATTGCCTAGCAGACAGCAACCTTCTGCTGGATTGGAGTGCAGCCCAAGCCATAATGGAGGGTGTCTACTACATCTACACCAGTCTACGGGTAGACTGATAGTTGCTGGCAACTTATTTATTAGGGAGGGTTATAGACCTTTTTCCTGTTATTTGAAAATGTTTCTACTGACCTTTTAAAAAATACATACAGTTCGCAATAGCTTGGAATGTTTCCTTCCTCAGGGGCATATACTCTGGTGTCTACAATACATGTGGTCCCCACGGAGATAGTGTACTGCAAGAATGGTTTCCTCAGGGTGAAAACACTGAAAAATAGGAGTGTGTCTCAGAGAACATTTAGTAGATTCCCTCTGTCTGGTTATGGGCTACAATTCAGTTTGAGCAAAAGACCTATACAGCAAACATATCTATATGAAACTGGTTTGGCTGCCGTGCAGTTCAGGTCCATGATCTGCTCGGAAAACATCCACCTGTAGCTTCCCAATCCAAATGTCTGATGATTTGTTGAAGCCCCATGCTAGAGGAAAGGCCTTCTCACAAAATCAAAAGGTATTTAACTTGTATGAAAAGGCATAAAAGTACACAACAGTAGCTCCCAGTCTCCTGAGATAATCAGCTATGAGTGGAGAAAGATGCAGTGGAGTATAACTGTGTGGGGCTATGTCTTATGGGACAAACCAAGTTAGCTTCCAGCCTTAAATATACTGTGCAGCTTTTCACTCTGTAGTGTTAGCCTGAAGGCTATGTAGGCAGGCATGGTCTTCGATTTATCTTATGTTTTTAAAACCAAGTAAGTTACAAGATTTAATTTAATAAGAACAGGCATACTTATGCAGGTATTCAGATATTTTAAAATGAGTTTAAATGAAATAAAATATATAACTTAAAGTAGTTCAGCATACTTTTAAATTATCTTACATAATTTGTTAGGCTAATGCTGTCCATTGTCCCAGATGATTAAGTCATTATAGAGCATAAGAACAAAAGTTACTTACCTGTAAACTGTGGTTCTCCAGTATTGGTGTCTTTCATAGATTCACATGCTTTAATATTCCCTGTCGTCTAAGTGGGAGTCCCATGGTACATAACATAGCAATGTAGTAATAACATAAGCCAATATATGCATATAAGAAAGTAAAACCATAGAGTTTTTATAGATAGACAACTTGTCACTTCTATAACATATTACTGTCATTATGTTTTAGTCCAAATTACAGCCAATCAGGCATCCGCACCCTCTTAGAATGTTCTCCTCCAAGGTTGCCAGATTGGGCTATTTCCCACACAATTGGGCGAGTTTTTCCCCAGTTGTGCGGGAAAAACCCATGCCTGGCGGGGGCTACTTTTTGGGCTGGATTTATGTAGTTGTGTGGGAATTACTGGCCTGGGGCGGGCGCCCACCATCGCCACATGCATGAGATCGCACTGTCTGAGTCTGGCATTAAATTGGCATTGGCATTTAATTGGCATTGGCAGCAATTGCACAAATCATTCAAACAGAGCGCAGCTGCACAGGCGCACAGGCAGGCTCAGCCTGTCTCAGTCAGCAGTAGGGTAGCACACGTGTGACGCGTGACACGCGTCCTAAGTTGGGGGCCTGCCTCTGCCTAAACTGCGCGCCGCGGTGGCGCCGGCGGCGGTCAATCAAAGTTGTTAAATCCTCCCCCCGCCCAGCGGCCCAGCCCCAGGCCAGCAACAGCAATCATCATTCCTGCCCAGCTCCCCACCCAACCCCCTACCCAGAGAGAGCACGTGACGTCTTCAGGCCAGCAGCCACAGGTAGCAACAACGAACCAAGCCAGGCAACGGTCGGCAACGCAACAAGTCATTGGTCAATGTTGATCTTATTCTTGACTTGCAGTTGCCATTGGCTAAGTTGACTAGTTGTTACATTGTTGCTGCCTGCCGGGCCCGGCTGCGGCGCCCGGCTGCGGCACCTGCCTGCCACCAAGTCTGCACAGCAGCACAGTGCACACACACTCTACTGTGAGTCACGAGTCACGACGTGACGTCACACCGACACGAAGAGCCAGACCACGCAGGCACCACCTAACTTTACCGTACCCCTCGTGGCAAATAATTAGCCAATGTGGGGGGTCTCCAGGGCCGTCATGTTGTAGCACACGAAAACGCTACCAATGACGGCCCTGTGAATTAATTTTAGGTCAGCCCCCGCGGTTCCCATATAATGCGGGGGCTGACGTGAGCACTCAGCGCGGTCTTTTCGGCGCGGTGCGGCGGCGATTGATCCATCTCAGTGAAGTGAAGTGATCACTGATGGTTGGTGCTTGGTGGTGCTGCCACTGCTGACTGTCTGCTGATGACGAGTGTAGTCAAGTCAGTGCAGTGCAGCAGGCAGTGTTAACTCACTGTTACTGTACTGTCTGACTAAAGAAGAAGACGTCTGTCACTGTGCTGCCTGAGAGGACTGGAGACGACGACGACGAGTCCTCCGACTCCGACATGTGTGTGCACTCATCATCATCATCACCAGGCCCAGGCCCACCTCGCTCCAGCTCCAGCCCCAGCCCCAGCCCCCAGGGTTAGTCACTCCAGCGCCCAGCCAGGGCAGCCGGGCAGGCCCGCCAGCGCCCAGGCCCACCCCAGCGCCCAGCCCGAGGCCCGCTAGCGCCCAGGCCCGCCAGCACCTAGGCCCAGCCACTGCCAGTGCCATGCCACCGTGCCTGCTGCCAGGCAGCTTTAGTTTTCCTTTCCAGTCCACTGCCAGCCACCCACCACCGGTGATCGCGTGACTCACCACCGACCAGGACCAGGTAAGGGAGACATTAGTCACCCCATGATCCAAAGGATCAATTCTGTGTGTATGTCGAGAGTTATTTGAAAGTAAAAGGGATATAATTAGCACACACTTTAGAATATGTTGCCCTAATGACCCGAGTTGACTGCTAGTTAAATGAAAACAGAAAGGCGATGACAGGGCCGTGTTTAGCGCTAGTGCGAAAGTCTTTTTTGGCGCCGCACCAATGACCTCTTTCTCCACAGATACCATTGCTACCAACCTCCAACAGTGCCCTTCATGTCTCTGTAGCCCCCTATCATATGCATTTAATTTGTTGTAACTTGTATAGCGCTATTCATATGACAGTGCAGGGTGTCACAGTACTTATGCAGCTCAGGAGAGGAGACTGACGTAGTGTGCGAGAGAGGGATCACACGCTCCTCAACTGTGCAAATCTGAGGTGTGCATGATTTTATCCACATCAATTTGGCAACGATTGCTTGTGCCTCATCACAGTGTGTGAGTGAGGTGGAAACTAATCATTTATCTACGTTTGAAGACTTCAAATGAACCAACACATGCACATATAGTTCCTTCAATTACTGCTACGTCCCGGTGTACGTTTCGCTACATTATATTGAGAAGCTGTGGCATAAAGGTACTGTTTTGTTTTATTTTCACTTACTCGTAATCACAATATACAGAGACAATGAATCATGCAAGTATGTCATACAGTCTATAGGGAATGTCACATAAATCAATGAGGATTACAAGGTGTAGGAATTAAATGTCATCCATACTGTTGGGCAGTATATTTTAAGAGGGTTTGGGCTGGGAAAGCACAAACTCAGGATTTAAAGCATACCCAGTGGTTGGGGGTTGGCTTTACTAATAAAAATGTATATCGGCCCAAACTCATTTGAGCAACATTAAAATAATGAAAGACTGGGGAATTTCTAACTATATAGTAACACAAAAAAAAGTGAAGTTCTAACTATACCATCCATGTTTGTATGCAGTTCTTTGATGACAGTTCATAGGTCACTGTCCTATGTTAGGATTGTAATTTCTGAACTGCAAGTAACACAAGAATCTCTGTGACAAAGGCAGTAACCCACTGAGCTATCCAAATAAAATACAGCCTATCTGCATTTCAAAACTACAAACAGGCAAAGGACTGCTCTCCAGCAGGATCATTAATCACCAGTTCGCTGGACATTTTTTATTGTTGCCTTGCATCCATGGCCATGTTAATGATAAAAACAATTTAAATGAAGCATATGGAAAGTATGTGCCTTGCTGCTAACACCCTTCCACCATCTGTATATTGAATAGAATGTATATTTGTCGTTAAAATTGGTTCTGATGTCGATTTGCGCTTAATTGGACACTTGCTAATTTGGGCTGGTTTTTGGGCTGGAACTGGTCTGATTAGGCTTATTTTGGGCTTATATTTGAGCTGCATTGGGCTTGGGACGGGTCTAAAAATCTGGCAACACTGTTCTCCTCAGAGGCTCAGGCCCTCAGATTTTTGTAGCACAAGAGTGATATCGAGCCAAGTAGAAAAGAGAGCCTTTGAGGGGAGGAGGGTGGGTCGCATGTGAATCTATGAAAGACACCAATACTGGAGAACCACAGTTTACAGGTAGGTAACTTTTGTTCTTCTCCAGTATTGGGGTCTCTTTCATAGATTCACATGCTTGAATAAGAGTAGTGAGCAGTGGTATAAGAACAATACAAGGTACATACAAATCAATGCAACCACAATACCTAGTTCGAAAAGATTATAGGTATATATAAAAAAAAAAAAATTACCTTGTATACAGGAGGAGGAAAGCATCAGAGGCTCACCTTATTTAAAAAGATTACGAAGGACTGCTTGTCCCACAGCTGTGTCAGTGTTGTCAGCAGCATCCAGACAGTAGTGTCTTGTAAAGGTGTGTCTGCTGGACCATGTTGCAGCTCTGCAGATGTGTTGAAGAGGCACCCCCAGCAAATAGCGCAGTGGAAGAGGAAACCTTTCTGGTAGAATGTGCTCGAACAGTTGCCGTAAGTGGTTTTCCAGCTTGTTGATGGCAAAAGGCAATTGCAGTAGATATCCAGCGTGCAATTGTTTGTTTGGTGACTGGATGTCCCTTTCGCATCTGCCTGTAGGCCACAAAAAGTTGGTCATTCTTATGAATAGTAGCCGTTTTTTGAAGGTAAAATTTCAGACATCTCTTGATGTCTAAAGAATGAAGTGTCTTCTCTGCAGGAGTTTGAGGATTAGGGAAAAACGTTTTTAAAACAACTGGTTCATTGAGGTGGAAATCCGATGGCACCTTGGGGATAAAGGCCGGATTGGTGCGGAGCAAGACAGAGTCACTGGCTCGGCGAGAGGAAGTGAGAGCCAGAAGTAGAGAAGCCTTCCAAGTAATGTATTTGAGATCGACTTTATGGATTGGTTCAAACGGGGGTTTCATGAGCTGTGCTAATACAATGTTCAAATGCCAAGGAGGAGGTGGTCGACGAATTGGTGGAAACATTTGAAAAAGACCCCTGAAAAATTGTTGAATTACTCTTGAAGAGTAAAGAGAGTTGGAGCCATCTTGACGAGATTGCTGCTAGAAAAACTTTAAGGGTAGAGTACGAGAGGCCTGATTTTGCCAGATGTAAAAAGAAAGGCAAGAGTTGTTCTGGCTTGGAATGAATAGGATGTACTTGAGCTTCATTGCACCATAGACAGAATCCTTTCCATTTGAGTTTATATGTTTTCACAGTTGAAGCTGCTCTAGCCTTAGCCAAGACCTCTCTACAGTCTAAAGGAATGTCCAAATTTACAAATTCATAGTGCTCAGGTTCCAAGCCGCTAAACGTAGAGATGCTGGATCGGAATGACAAATTTGGCCGTGTTCCATGGTCAGAAGATTTGGAAGAGGGTGAAGAATGATCGGGTCGCACTGTGACAGGAGAAGGGGTTATGTAAACCAGATTTGTCGAGGCCACCGGGGGGCTAGTAGAATAATGTGACACTTCCTCATTTTTCGCAGAACTTTGGGGACTAGAGGTATCGGTGGAAAAGCGTAGGCATATATTTTCGACCAGTTCCTCAAAAAAGCATTCCCGCATGACTTTGGTTGGGGAAGTCAACTTGCGTAGAACAGGCATTTGCGGTTCAGATGTGTTGCGAATAGATCCAGATTCGGGGGACCCCATAACCGAAAAATGTGATCCAGAGTGGGTTGATGTAATTCCCACTCGTGATTGGTCGTGGATGACCTGCTCAGGGAATCCGCAAGATTGTTTGTCGCTCCCGGAAACATGCACTGCTGTGAGGACGATGTGATGTTGAATTGCCCAATCCCAAATTTGTTGAGCCTGAAGGGACAGCAAGATGGACCTTGTGCCTCCCTGTTTGTTGATGTGGTGCATGCACGTTGTGTTGTCCGTTCGGATCAACACCGAGGCTTCTCGTATGATGCTGCGAAAAGCTTTCAGAGCCAGAAAATGGCCAGTAACTTCAGCAGGTTGATGTGCCAGGTCTTTTGTTGAATGTTCCACTTTCCTTTTACAGTTAGTCCCTGCAAGTGCGCGCCCCAACCCTCGAGAGATGCGTCTGTCATGAGAGTGAAATTTGGAGTGTCCACCAGGACTGGACGACCTGAAGAGACATTTTCCTCGAGAGTCCACCACAATAGAGCTCTTTTCATTTGAGATGTGATCTTGACTATATCGTTGAAGGATCCTGAGACTTGAGCCCATTGCCTGTCTAATTCCTCCTGGATAGGTCTCATTTTTAGGCGGCAGTGAGGGACTAGAGGAATGCAGGAGGACAACATCCCTAGGAAAGATTTCAACTGTCGGACAGAAACGGACAGAAACTGACTCTTTTAGACGGATGGAGGGTGCTAGATTGCGAAGTCGTAGACGTCTTTCGTGCGACACAAAAGCTTTTGCTTGCTTGGTGTCTAGGATGGCTTCCAAGAACAGTCTGTTTTGAGTGGGGAGAAATTGAGACTTGTCCATGTTGAATGTAATGCCCAGGGATTGGAAGAGGGACCTGCAGAAAAGAGTGTGCTTGGATGCCTGTTCGAACGACCGTGCCTTCAGCAGGCAGTCATCTAAGTATGGAAAGATTTGCACTCCTTGCAGGCGAAGGTAAGCTGCCACCGGTGCAAGGACTTTTGTAAACACTCGGGGAGCGGAACAAAGGCTGAATGGAAGAACTTTGAATTGAAAGTCGTTTCTGGCCACTCTGAATCTGAGAAATTTTCTGTGCCTCAGCAGAATGGGAAGATGAAAATAAGCATCTTGAAGATCCAAAGTTGTCATATACTCTCCTTGGGATAGAAAAGGAAGTACCTCCTGAAGGGACAACATGCAAAAAGTTTGTTTTTTGATGTATTTGTTCAGGGCACGTAGGTCCAGGATGGGGCGCCATTCTCCCGAGTTTTTCTGTATGAGGAAGAACCTTGAATAAAAACCTCTGCCCTTCTGTAGTTTTGGTACCACTTCGATCACGCCCTTTCTTAATAAAATTGTGAGTTGATTTAAAAGGTCCTTTAGGTGAGCAGGAGGGGGACCTTTTGGTGGAGAATTGGGAGGAATCTTTACAAATTCCAATGCGTGTCCCCTGCGCACAATATCCAGAACCCTTTTGATCGGTAGTAATCAGTGACCATTTGGAGTAGAAGTAGGAGATTCGACCTCCAACCCTTGAAAAAGCGGAAGGACTCTGGGATGGTGTATGGTGAAAGTCATTGTTTTTTGGAGGAATCCTTTCCTCTGTAAGAGGATTCACCTCTGTATTGTCTGTAGGACGAAGAATGTTGTTGTCTATATGATTGCTGATTCTGGGAGGAGTAGCGTTGTTGTCCTTGTCTATATTGATTGGAGTTTCCTCGAAAGGAAGAAGAGGAGCCACGTTCTCTTGCGCCTCGAAAAGGCTGCTTTTTAAACTGTAGAGTTCCGAGAGCATGGGCAGTGTCGGTGTCCTTTTTTATTGTTTGAAGGGCATCGTCGATATGTTGGCCAAACAATGATTCACCGTCGTAAGGCATGTCCAATATTTTTGTCTGTACCTCTTGACGGAAGGACGTGGCCTTTAACCAGCCCTGTCGCCTGGTGACTGCTGCACCAGCCAAAAGACGGAAACCAGTGGAAGACACATCAATAGCACAATCAATAATTTCTGAGGAAATTCTTTCTCCTTCTGGCAGAATTTTTAATGCCTCTGCTTTAGACGCCTCTGGTATTAGATCTACAAGTGATGATATGTCAGACCACATTTGGCGGTCGTAATGGCCCAAGATAGCTAGAGAATTGGCCGCAAAAGTTGCAGCCATAGTGGAAAACGTCTTGCCAATACCATCAAGGCGTCTACCCTCTCGGTCTGGCGGTGCAGATAATAGAGATGATGGATTTCTGGCCCGACGCTGTGCTGCCTGAGTAATAATGGAATCAGGCTTTGGTTGTGAAATGAGACAAGCATGTGAATTTGCAGGGGCTTTGTATTTCTTATCCAGCCTCTGTAGAACAGCTGGAATTGAGTTAGGATTTTGCATGAGCTTGAGGCCTTCTTGCCAAATAAAATCGATGATGCGAATAGAACGAACTTTTTTTTGAGGTTGAGCTTTAAAATCATATAGGAAACAATCTTCCTCTCTGGTGGTCATAGGAAGGTGGAAACTTTTTGCCGCTCTTTCCATGAGTAAATGAAAACCACCTATGTTGACTGGTGGAGAATCCAGAGGAGCTGGAGCAGTGGGAAACGGTGTTTGAATCTGATAGTTGTCCCATTCAGAAAGAAGGGATCTGTCATCCAGCTCACCTTCTTCCCTGTCACCTTCATCATCATTATCGTCGTCATTGTCCTCCTCTATGACTTGAGGAACATCGTGATGCTGAATTCTGGTCGCTGACGTAGGTGTGGCAACTGATTCTCTTATAGGAAGAGGCTGTAGAGGCGCTTGCGGCGTTGGAGAAGCCTGTACTGAATGTGGAAAATGGCGGTAGTAATCATCCAACATGAACTGGAGTTTGGAAATAAGAGTTAAAGGTATCTGTGCCATAGGAAGTTCTGGCGCAGGCTGTGTGTCACAAGTAGAAAAATCCTCTTCTTGTAGGTCATCATCATCATCAGAGTGCTGACATTTTATAAGAAGTTCAGAGGGACTGCGAGCAGCCCGAAATCTGTTGTCATCCTCCGATTCCTCATCGTCAGAAGAAAATAATTCAGCTGGAGGTTGAGAAGGAGTTTGAATTGGCATAAGGGTATCCAAAGAGGAATGTCGCCGTTGAAGCAAACAGCTTGAAGCCTTCAATGATATCAGATCCATGGATGCAGTTGTAGCCGTCACCGTCGACGATAAACGTCGCGGTTGAGACACCGTCGACGACGAAGCCACTGACGACGAATGCTTTTTTTAATGTTTGCTTGCCGCCATCAACGAAGTCAAAGGCACCGTAGACGAAATAGGTCTCACCTTAATGGATACAAACATCGACGGTGAAGATGCCGACGACAGGATCATAGCTGGTTTCATAGACAAAGTCGTCGACGTAGACGCAACGACAGCAGCTCTCGTCGACGGAGGAAGCGACGATGAGCTCATCGACAAGATAGGCAGTTTCTGAGGTAAAAACTGCGCAGATGGAGTCTTTGACGGCTGAGAATCAGATCTCGGGGGCGTAGAAGGTGCAGAAAGACTCTGAGGGGAAGTAATCACCCCTTTTGAAGTTCAAGGTTGGATAGTTGACTTATCCACATGATGTTTCTTCACCACCTTAGGTTTTGGAGAAACCTTTTGATACTCACTGGTTCTCTTCAAGGATGAAGCAGTCTTGACTGATGACACACTTTCCACATCTGAGAGGGGGTTCTCTGAAGTCTTCAACTTCTGTAGCCACAGAAGGAGACGCCCTTCTCTGTCCTTTAGAGTCTTCTGAGAGAAGGTTCTACAAATTTTACAATCCTTTACCTGATGTTCAGGATATAGGCAATAGATGCATTTTTTATGAGGGTCTTCAGAATGAAGTCTCCGTTTCCCACAGGTTCCACAAGGTCTGAAGAGGGATTTCTTGGCAGTAGACATCATAAAGCTAACTTTCTGAGAAGAAATGAGAAGAAAACTGAGCTTAGCTCAGGGAGACTCCCTTTACACGACGTGCGGTAGAAAATCTGAGGGCCTGAGCCTCTGAGGAGAACATTCTAAGAGTGTGCGGGCGCCTGGTTGGCTGGAATTTGGACTAAAACATAATGACAGTAATATGTTATGGAAGTGACAAGTTGTCTATCTATATAAACTCTATGGTTTTACTTTCTTATATGCATATATTGGCTTATGTTATTACTACATTGCGATGTTATGTACCGTGGGACTCCCACTTCGACGACGGGGAATATTCAAGCATGTGAATCTATGAAAGACACCCCAATACTGGAGAACTGCTTATACACTAACATTTGGAGGTGTATCTAGGCCCCAGAAGGTGAAAAGGTTTTCTGGTTTTTGTTTATATTTTTCTTTTACATTGGCTACATTATGCCATTGGAAAGAAGGACTTTAGATTTTCAAAATAATTAGCTTTGATAGGCCAAGGGCACTTACTGAGTATTACCCGAGTTCAAACCACCTTCACCGAAATAGCGTCCAGACTCCTTGACCATACTGCACTGTGAATGCAAAGACCTATATTTGCATCCAGTGCGCTGTGAATTAGTACCCAAGGTCTGAGACACCAATGATAAAAGACAATCGCTCACTAGAATATTCTGAAGTACAGTTGAGTAAAACTTTGCTGCCCCATAACCGGGAGAAATAAAGCTCACAAGCCCTCTGCCAGAGAGATAACAAATTGCTGAGTATCCAAAAGTGAAAATGGGTTGGTATTTCTGTAGACCTTAAGAAAAAAAACTCTTACCTGTGCTGTGCTCCCTGGAAAGTCATTCTGCAGGATTACCATGACCCGAAATAGAGGGTTTGGAGTCGTCTTGCTGTCTCCATTGATAGCCTTTGAAAGTTCCTGCAAGGACCACTTAATATTGAGTCGAAAAGCCTCTTCCACCAGCTTGTCCATCTTTTCAGTGTAATTGATCCAGTGCTGCTGCACCTAAATAAAGGGAATTAACACACAATGTACTAAGTGGACACATATTGACTTAAATAAAAAAGGAGCCAAAGAGCCAATAGTGATTTTTTCTGAGGTTTGAAAAGAACCCTTAAGTAATTTTTTTATACAGCATTCCGTGCACACATAGTTGGTGGATTCAGTAGAATGGGATACAGAAAGAATTCCCTTAGTTTGTTTCATTTTTTTCATAAGAGTTAGGAAACGTCATACTGACTCTACCCATTTAATTCAACGCATTGTATTCGAGCAATCTGGAAGCAAGCAGGACCAAACTAAAAAGGTTGTTTGAAAATCTTTAATTAAACCATGGCATCAACCCAATGAGCCATCCTCTATGTAGCTCAGGCATTAAAAAAATGGCTGGTTGATCCTCACATTATTTTAACTATCAAGTTGTGCCCAATAAGTGCTATTACTTGAACTTTTCCAAATCAAATTTCAAATGCCAAAATACTGGTTGGAAATTTCTAGTTTGGTGGGAACTATTAAAGCCAGTGAAGGAATGGATACGTCTCAATGATTTGGAAATCTATCTATTGGCAAATAGCAAAAAGTGTGAGAAATACCTATGTTTCTGCTTCTGCACGGACTAGATTAGGAAGCATAACCACTGACTGAAAGATTGCAATAACTGTGCGTTCTCCAAACTAGATGGCTATCTTCTGAAGGGATTTTGTCCACCCTTAAACTGTACACATTGAAAAGTTGAGCGGGGATGCATAAAACGCTACAGGCAGGAGCGTCCTGTGCAGGTAAGAGTGGTGTGGGTGGGGACTTGACAGACAACGACGAGGAAAAAAAAAAAATTCCCTTGAAATCTGTTGAGTCACCCCCACTCCGCCCCACCACTCTTACCTGCACGGGCCACTCCTGGCTGCAGGAACTATTCACAAACATAACTTACACTTGGGATAAATTTACATGTGTAAGTATACTCTTACAATTTTGACTATCCTTTCTACTTTTGGCTACTCACAGTTTACAGGTGTAAAGTTACTCAAAAGTGTAGACATAAACATCTCCCACCCCTAGCAGATATCTCCCTACGGTAATGTACAGGGAAGAAAATGTTTATTTAACTTGAAATAAAATAGTGATATATTTTTACATATAAAAATAAAAAAAGCTACAGCACTAGTAACTTAATTTAAATCTAAAATGTTATTATTTTGGCTATATTAAATTAAATTATTTTTCTGCCAGTAAAATTATACAAACAAATGCAACCTAAAGTAAACATTTATTTTTTATTATATAGTAATAATTATTAAAAGGGATGTATAGAATTAAATGAAAGTCATTTATTATATATTAACAAAGGTTCAAGTTACAATAATGTTTACATTTGAACCAAGGGCATTTAAATATTTTAAAATAAAATAAATTTTTATTTTTAGAACATTTCTTAACATTAAATTACATTTATTTATATTTTTAAGTATTTTAAATAATGTAATTTAATATTTCTTATGCTGTTTTATATTGAGTTACAAACGCCAATATGTTCTATAGGAGGGTGTTGCAGTACCTTTGTTTGGCTATTTGTGGTGCTGGACTTACTACAGCTCTTTGCTGAAGCATATTTACTAATGTGTGGGGTCCTTTTTGGCTGTAGTAACTTTAGATATGCAGTTTATGAATAGAAATGCGCTTACTATTTTGTGGGTGGTTGCCCATCCCTACCTAAGACCCTTCCCTTTTAGTAGTAAGCATACCCTATTTTACAGTCACTCCCACAGGTTCCTCCCACATTTACTATAAGTAGTAAACTTACATGTGTGAGAATCTTCCCATAGAAAATGATAGGAGAGGTGGAGGTGGAGATTGAAACTGGTAGGTTTGTGAATTGCATTTTGTAGTAAGAAGTACTACTGTAGTACTACTTCACATATTTTAAAATGCAGTTTGTGAATCAGGCCATAAAGGTTTTGATCATAAATCAACCTACTGAATTCACAAACCATGTATGACCTAAAATACCACATTGTTTTACTGTATATCCAGTTTATTCAGGCTGCTGTATTTTGGTTACCACCTGTGACTTATGAGGGGCAAACCTGGTATTGGTTTTACCCCAGAGCTTACCTGGTATTGGTTTTACCCCAGAGCTTTGAATTACGTAAAACCATGTACACTACAATCACTACAAGCATCCTTCTATGTCGCATAGCTTGTGAAGGTCTGGCAAAGAATGGCCAGTGTGGAATTCTACAATGTTTTGGCAGGATGGAAACAGATACCACCTATCATTTAAGTACCTCTGGCCCATCATTTTTGAAGACTTCATAGACTTGCTTCATGAGTACACTGATGTCCACATGAATGTTCATCAGCTTCTGACGAATGTTCTTGCGATGGTCCTCCTGGTGATCTTCAAACTCCAGGTCTTTGTAAACACGCTTGCCATCAATGTAGACCAGGAGCAGCTCACTAATTTGTTTGGCGTAGCGCGCAATAGTCACATTGCTCATCTTATACTCATCCACAATTGCTTGCACCTAGGGAACCCAATGACAAAAGATAGAAATGTCAATGCAGTGTTCTTTATGATGTTATCTGGCAATCAAAAAGCATTAGCATTCATTTGTGCTCCCATTTGTGCTCTGTCCTCGCCATGTTTTTCTCAGGTGTTATATATTCCACAACAAACGACATCCTGGCAAAATCCTGATAACAGACCTGATTCACAGAGCTTTCTTCCATGACTGAGTATTATTTCTGCAAATTCATGAGTAATTTATATCTGTCAGGAATAAGACAACTGTGCACAGAACAAACTTGCTAAATGGGCCCACAGAGTCAAGCTTTATCACTGAAAATGAAAAAGATACCTTTATGGTGATTCCCCTCTTCTTACATTCTGATTTAAAGTTTGGCGGGCAGCTGCCATAAGTCTGAGGTAGTAGAGGCATCACCACAGCTGTCCCAGTCTTAGTAAGCCCCCAAATTTAGAATGAATTGCCTTGTATATGGGCTATTTCTGATAAAGCTGCTCCGCCACTGTGGTGGAAACTGGTTAAAAAAAAAAATGTGACAGCTGCTCCACCATGCCATGGCGGCACTGTGGCCCTACCAATAACATATTTGTTTACCCGAAAATAGGGCTCAAAGTGTGATTCTGTTTTCTTTAAAAAATTTATCAATTTCCTTGAGGTGCTGGGAAAATATTCTTACTATTTTCCTGCTCAGGAAAAAAGCCCAAACTCACAGTATTAGAGGGGCCACCCACCAACTGCTGCACCCGCTGGGTTTCCGCAGAGTGCAACCGCTTGCAGATCTACCTTTAGGAAAACCTATTATAAACTGTGGCGAAAACAGAACCCGTTTTAAAAGATGTTAAATCAGAGCTTTGCATGCCGGTACCATACATGCATGCATGTTTCACATTTGGTTCACATCTCGTCCCTGCACCTCCTTTCCTACTATGTTAATAAAAAGAATAACCAATTGGTGTGTATTTTTGACCAATGCCTGCGAGCTAGCTGTACAGATATTGATAATGAGAAAGCCATGAGAATGGGTAAAGTGTAACCTTAACTTTTTGCTACTCTTAAGTCCTCTTTACTTTCATCAATTTTGTTCGTAGATTCCACAGACTGTGAGAATGAGAAAAAAGGAGAAGGTTGCATTGGGCAGCTGGGGTCTAGGCAAACATCTTCATCTCCAAGCTTAGCATTACACTTTGCAATAATAGTGTCAGCAGAATTCATATGGGGTAGCCCATGGAGACCTCCAGCATATATTTGTGATAATTACATACGGCAAGAGTTCAGTTGAATCTATTTTTACCATTGCTGGAGTGTGCACAGACACTGAAAGGATGTTGGGCTTCCAGAAAAGTGTAACAATGGATGATAAAGGATGTAATCCTCTGGAAGGTGCAGCATTAGCAACCTCCCAGTCAAGCTATAAATGGAAAGCACACCTTAAGTCAAGATTATGGAGTGTTCCTTGGCCAACATGTGGAAAGAATGTCAGACAGCCTTCTTATTCAAAGGAAATTCGGACAATCTTTGGACCAGCTTGTCCTAGCGAAACACAGCAAATGATTCTGAATTGCAAATGGCTTACTGTTCACTCATGCGCATGGCCGATATGTAGGCCACCAGTCTCAATCTCACTACTAGAAGGAAAGCTTTCAATGCCAGGAAATGTGTGGCTCTAGCTCCAACATATTTCTGTATAGGACCTATTAGTCCCACAAGGCATTGATCAATTGTTCTCCATAGTGACACCCTTGCCCATACTCTAAGGAGTTAGTTTTGGGGGATGTGGCTATGGCAGCAATGGAGTCTGACACATAAAGCCAAGCTCCCGGCGCAGTAGGCCTGCTGGTGTACAGATCCTGGCCAAGGGAACGGACCCCCTTCAGCCCAAGTGGGGGAATTGTGGTGCTGGCGGCGGACTGGGGCCCGCAGCGCAGCTTGTTGGACCCGCGGCTGCACTGTCCTGCAGCTATGGATGTGTGGGCTGCACAAGTCTGGAGGAGCTCTGCGGTGAGGATTTTGGTCAGCATAGCCAGCACCTGAGACCTGGTTTAAGGTGAGAGCCTTGAGTGGCGTAGCGGTCCCACTGAATTCGGAGCAGTGGCGGCCCTGGGTGGGCGGAGGTGTGCAGCAGCGGCACATTTCTGAGTGGCGCCTTCAGCATTCTACTGGTGCTCTAGAGGTCCCTGAGGACTTGGGCCTTGTGACATGAGGGGCACTGGAGAGGGTGCACGCTACCCCCGACTCTGTGGGACAAGAGACAGCCTCCATATACAGGGTTCTCCCAGTCTACTTGATCAGGGTCTGACTGTCAGAGGCGCCCTGGGGCAGCGGGGACGAAAGCAGCCTGGTCTCTTGCTCTAGTGAAGGCTGGCCCTCACGGCAGCGGTGGTGCAACTTGGAGGCTCCTTGCTTCAATGTCCTGTGCAGTGGCACCCTGTCAAGCCAGCCCTTCCCCTCCGCTGCAGAGGTGGGAACTTTGATGGCTCCCTTGGAACAGGAGAACTGATGGACAACTGTGGTAAAGGCGCTGGCCCTGCCTAATATCATACTGGTCTGCAACAAACAAGGGGGCCAGGATGGGGATGGGAGTGGGCCCCCTGCAGAAAGCCTTGCAAAGAGGAGGGCAGAAATGGAGTTGGAGGCCCATACTGCCACCATTCTGACAACTATTCGGGACACCAAGGATACCCTGGAGCAGAAGATTGAAGCAGTGGTGGTGGATTTGGATCTACTATGGGCATATCATAAAAAGCTGGCAGACAGAACTGATACAGCGGAATCCACATTGGCGCAGCTACGCCTGATGGTAATGGATTATGATGTTCAACTGCGCAAACTGCAAAAGGATGTAGACTTTTACGGCTAAGCTAGAAGATGCGGAGGGTCCCTCTCAAGGCAACAACATTCGCCTGGTGTGGGTGCCCAAGCGTGCGGAGGGGCAATGCATTGAATTGTTTGTGGAACAGTGGTTGGCATCCACAGTGTTGGAAGGAAAGATCTCGCCCATGTTTAAGAGTGGAACGGGTGCACCGGGTAACTGGTCAACCCCCGGGGTCCACCCCAGACTGATTGTGCCAGATTATTGAACTTTAGAAGCAGAGACAACATCCTCCAAAGTGCACGCAAACAAGGACCCTGGACAGCTGGCGGAATCGAAGGTGGCGTTGATGGTCCGGCGTTGTTCGGGCGCAATGGCTGCGGCGGCTCAGTGGTAGATGTGAGGTGGGCACGGGTCCGTTGGGGCGCCTGAGCAGGTGCTCTTCATGGTCGTGTTTGTGTCTTCGGTGGTGACTAGTTTCCAGCTGGTGATGGTGGGCTGGCTGTCATTACTGGAGGGGAGGGTGGTTTCAGGGGTTTGTTCGCTGAAGTTGTCGTAGAGGTCCTTGATCTTCACGTGGAAGAATGAGCTGAGCTTGTTGCAGAGGTCCTGGGACGGTGTGATGTCTGTGGCTTCGCTGGGGAGTTTGGTGAACTGCTGGATGATGTTGAAAAGTTTCTTTGAGTTGCTGGGGTTGGTGAGGATTTTGTTCCCGATGAAGGTCCTCTTGATGGATCTTATGAGTTGGTGGTATTCTGCCGTGGTGTGCTTGTAGGCGGAGTGGTCTTTGGTGGTTCTGTGGTTTCTCCATTGTTTCTCAAGTCATCTTCAGGCGCATCTGGCTTCTTGAAGGTCGGTGGTAAACCAGGCGCTCCTCAGCGGGTGTTGTCTGTCGGGCAGCGGGGGGGGGGGGCGAGCTTGTCAGCGCAGTTAGTGATCCAGCGGTGCAGTTCTGTGGCTGCAGAGTTGGCGTTGGTTGTGGCGGAGGGGGGGGGGGTCGTGGACGAGGGTAGAGTTGAGGTGCTCCTCTGTGACCTTGCTCCAGTTCCAAGGCGCCGGGCGGGTTTGTGTGCGGTGGTGATTTTGAAAGAGGTGTGGTTGAAGTGGATGTTTTTCCCTCCTGCGAAGATGGTATTGAGAGTGTGTTCAGCCTTGAGGGATGGGGTGATGATGAGCTGCTTCAGTCCGAGGTAGGCGAGGTTGTCCAGGAGGGCAGTGGAGTCGGGGTCGCTGCTGTTGTAGAGGTGGAAGTTCAGGTCTTCGATTAGTATGTAGTCCGTGGAGGCGATGGCTTGGGGTACGTGGAGGTCAACAATAGGGGTGGTGAAGGGGGCGCGGAGCCTGGGGGTCTATATGCAAGGTTCTGGGGCTGGTCTGGACCTGGAAGTGAAGGTGTTCGGTGTTGGAGAGGGAGTATACCCATCCCACTGAGGTGAAAAGTGCTACGCTAAACTGGGGTGGCATGGTGAGCAAAAGAACGATGGATTTAAACAAGATCGCTTGACTAGGGGAGAATGTATGATTTGTTCAGCATTCCGTCCATCATCTGTTTGCGTAGCACAAGAATGACTTGGGCCCAGTCGTTCCTGATCTTCTTCAGAACACTGGGCAGGAGTAGTATGGACGGACAGGTGTACAGCATACCTGTGCCCCACTCACAACAAAAGGCATTGCTGAGCTAAAGCCACCTTGGAAAAACCAGCACGCAGTATTGCTGAAACTGCGCGTTATCCTCGGAGGCGAACAGATCTAACTAAGGATCTCTCCAGTGCTGAAAGAGACCTTGCGCTACCTCAGACTGGAGAGGCCATTCGTGATCAGCTAGGCATCGACAGCTGAGTTTGTCAGCCCTGGCGTTCAGAGAACCTGCCAGGTGTTGAACCACCAGGGTTATGCCCTGCTGTTCCAGCCATGTTTTTAGAAGCAAGGCCTCTCGACAAAGGGTCCACGAACTTATGCCACCCTGCTTGCTGCAGTACCACATTGCGGCGGTCTTGTCCGTGAACACCTGCACCAGAGGGAAGAAATCCCATCAATGGAAACTGAACAGCTCGAAGCTCCAAGAAGTTGATGTGGATTCCTAACTCCGCCGGAGACCAGTGTCCCCTGATCTCCACCTCTTCCAGATGGCCACCCTATCCCAGAAATGAAGCATCTGTCACAACTGTGAGATCTGGTTGGGGAAGTAAGAGGGTTCTACCCTTGACCCAATTGTGGTTCGTCAACCACCACTGCAGATCTCTCGCAGTTCCTTCCGAGATCTGGACCACATCGCTGAAATTTCTTCGATGCTGTGCCCACTGGAACTTCAGGTCCCACTGCAGAGCCCGCATATGCCACCTGGCATGCTTTAGCAACAGGATGCAGGAGGCCATGAGGCCCAACAGGCTCAGAGGCAGTCTCACCAAAATCCAGGATACAGGCTGAAACATCTAAATCAACCTAAATATCCTGGACTCTTAGCTCAGGAGGATAGGCCCGAAACTGCACTGTGTCCAGAATTGCCCCGATGAAAGGGAGTGTCTGAGAAGGAGTCAGGTGTGACTTTGGCACATTTAAAGAGAACCCCAGTGAATGCAGGAGGTACGCCAGAGTCTGGGGGTAGGGGAGATGACAGGCAGGGGCGAGGAGAACTTCAAAAGCCAGTCGTCGAGTTAGGGGAAGACTGAAATCCCTAACCTGGGCAGATGAGCTGCGACCACCACCATCACCTTGGTGAACACTTGAGGAGCACTGATAATGCAGAAGGGGAGCAGGTTAAGCTGAAAGTGCTCGTAGCCTACCTTGAACCACAGGTGGCACCTGTGGCCCGGCAGGATGGGGATGTGAAAATTTGCAACCTGTAGGTCCAGCGCTCCCATCCAGTCTTCTTGTTCTGGGGCAGAAAAGACCTAAGCCAGAATGAGCAACTTGAACTTCTCATTCTTGAGGAAGAGACTGACACTCCGAAGATCTAAAATGGCCCGCAACCCTTTGCCCTTTTTGGGAATCAGAAAGTAGCAGGAGCAACAACCACTCTATAGCACTCTTGGCCAGGTGAGCTGTAACTTCCACTTTAAGCAATTTTAAATGACTCTCCGCCAGCCATTCTTGATTTTGCAGAATGGGAATAGGAAAAAGAAAGGAAAGGCAGAGAATAGCTCTCTTGAATGATCTGCAAGACCCACTTGTCCAATGGTGTGGACCTCCAGTGGGAGAGATGATGATGGATTCTGCCACCAACTGGAGTGGTGTGGTCTTGCAGAATCAGACTAGGAGTTCTTAGAGGCCTCGGCTGTCGAGGGCAGGGTGGCAGATGACTTCTGGCTTCCATTACTTGGACAGGATTAACCGTGTCCACGTCCCCGCACAACTTGAGAGGTCTACCCAGGACGGTGGCAGGAGAGCCCTGACGCCACTGGAACCCTCTTCCGTTGCCATGAAAGGGGCAAAAGCTAGACTGGCCAACAGGGTGTAGAAGAGAGGCATAAGGATCTGGCTGTAGCTCGAGAGTCCTTGAACCACACTAGGGCCGAGCCTGCCTTGTCCCTAAAAAGACGGGATCCATCAAAAGGCATGTCCATCAAGTTTGCCTCGACATCGCCCGAGAACCCAAATGTTCTAAGTCAAGAGTGGTTCTGCAAGGCCACTGTCGATGAAGTCGCTCTGCCTAGCGAATCAGATGTGTCAAGGCCACACCTTAAAGGGAATTTTGCTGCATCTCTCCTGCCCTTCCCTGCCTGAGAGAGCACAGCCCGGGCCTCCTCCGGGACTTGTGGCAGCACTTGGGCAACCGTCTCCCAAAAGTAGTGGGAGAAATGACCCAATAGGAATGCACTATTCACCGACCACAATGCCAGGCTGTAGGAAGAAAACATCTTCTTCCCAAGTGATTCTAGAGTCTTGGATTCCCTATCCAGAGGGGTGGAAGGGAACACGCCCTGGGAGGTAGAAGCCTGCACCACAAAGCTTTCGGGGAGGTGTTGGATGAGGAACTTTCGGTCGCCCGGAGTGGGGCGATAGCAGCTTGCAATTGTCCTATTCTACGAAGCCCCAGTGCTAGGCTTGGACCACGTGCCTAGAAGGACACAGTAAGTGCCTCATTAAAGGGAAAAGGGGGTTAAGAGGTGAAAGCCCCAGGCTGAAGCACTTCGATCAGGAGATTAGTCCTAACCTGCACAGAGGGCAACTGCAGTCCGAGGACCTCGGCTGCTCTCTTGACAATCATAGCATTAGATGCCCCCTCCTCCGTAGCCACAGTTGGCGGGGAGTGCATGCTAGTATCTGGGGAAGTGACCAGTCCACTGGCCTCCTCAAGTTCCCCATACCAGTCCATCTGTTCTGCAGAAACATCCTGGTGTTCTAAAAGGTCCATCACTCCCTTTCTATCCTCTGCCATGTCTAAAACATCATCAAAATGTTCAGGTGACAACATAGAATCCCAGGGTTCTATCGACATCGGAATTGGCGATGCCGTTCCAACTTCCTGTCGTTGGGGATAAGGATGGGTCTGGAACCGCCAGGGGCACCGTCAGCCCTGAATGCACCGGCTTTGGATCAGACACCGGGGAAAGTCACGATGCCATCCTGGATTCGGGATCCCCAAGGCCCCACAGGCACCATAGCCGGAGCCAACAGCATCGAATCAGATTGGGCCCCTTCCAACACCGTGGTGCCTGGGGGCACACCAGAGGGGTCGGCCCGCTAAAACATGCAGCGCATGGCGTCATAAAAATCTATTTAATTTGAGCGAGGATTGCTCGGACTCCTGGAAAGGGAGGGAGGCGCGAAGTCAACCCTGGCTCCGGCTCCACAGAACCGTGCCTAGAGGGTCGGTGCTCCTTACCTCATTCGTCAACAAATGACAGTCGAGGCGAAGACGAAGTCCGATTGGACTGCTTCTTTTTTTTATTCCGCTTCCCCGAGAGTCCTGATAACATTGAGTGGGACGAAGAGGACTTGGCACTCGGGATGGGTCTCGCGACCTCCTCTTCTTTGAATGAGACCGGGACCGCTGCAGAGTCTCGCTGGATGCCGTCGACTGTCGGGCCACAAGAAGCTTCATACAAGACCTTCTGAGCCATAGCCCGACAGTCCAAGCACAGCTTTGAATCATGGACGCACTCGAGACACCAAAGACAGACTAGATTGGGGTTGGTTATTGACATCATTTGGTGACAGGCCCCGCACAGTTTAAACCTTGTCTTCCTGGAAAACATCCCTTGCACACGAAGAAAAAATGACGAAGTCAACAAAAGTCCTGTCAAAAAGCAATTGAAAGGGGTAGCTCTTCTCCGGATTGGCTCTTAACTGGCGCACAAAGAGAAGTACTGATGTTTGTACTCAAGGTGGCACCTATATAGGTGACCACGAAGTCATAACCGATACTAACGAAGTCGACGACGTCACACAGAGCCAAATGGAGCCACCTGACAACACGCGCAAGGGGTACTGCTGGAGCAAAAGTTTCCGGATCCAGCCAGACACCTGGGAAATTCAAAGGTAAGGAATCTGCTGCTAGAAGTCTCTATCAGATCATACTGACACCAAGCAAAAAGTCAGGGTACCATGAAAGCAGATTCTACTTTCCTACACTCCCAAATATCTCTACCAAGCATAGCATAGATTTCTTCATTAATTTTAGGTAATTTGCACTCCTGCTACGCGGGAGGAATTTCCTTTAGGCGTTGGCATATAACCAACGCCGCTCTTTAATGTTGCTCAATATTAAGGAACCTGAAACTCCTTCTCCTCAAGAAATACTTTACCTTCCAAGTCAACTAACCTAGACTTCAATAACCTAGCTAACTCCCTGCTCACTTGTCCATCAAGGATAGGTGGTTATTTGACTGTTTCAACCTCCTGAGCTTCCTCCCTCCCCTTCACTGTATGCCCAATTATAATGTTTTGCTTATATCTTTATGCATCCTTATGTCCTGCTATGAAATGCAACTTTTTTTTCCTTTGTGTATGTAAAGCGCTCTGATACCCCCGGGTCTAGCTAGCGCTATATAAAACTTACAAATAAATAAATAATAAATAAATAAATAATGGATGATACTGTGGCAAAATTGCCCATCAGTTCCATCCCTAAGACCTGGATAGGTGCTGCTCCGTGCTCATTCTGGAGTTGTTTTAATACTTCTGGTAGAACTGCCAAAGAAGGGGGTACCATGTGTTCTGGTATATGCTGCAGCGAAGACAGTACCCCAAGAGGCACAGTCCTCTACCCTCTTCCAGTGTTGGAAGTATGACCCATGTACTGGGAGGCCCCTAAAGGGGTAGCCCCAAGTACTACCGGTAACAGCCTTTCAGGTTCTGACAGCAAGCTAGTGCTGCTGCCAGCCACAGACACAATTCTGCCCTCTTGCTGCTGAGTCAAGCTCAAGCAGGGGAAGGTAGAACAATAGGTGACTTGTCGCAGAAAGGTATGGCCACCTCCCAGACAGGTCTAAGTGTATTGGGGTGGGGTGGGGGCGCTTGCCAGTGCCACTAGACTGATTCACCTTCTTCTCGTGAGGCACTTTTCATCAAGTCTTACATTGTCGTCTATGGAAGGGGGTTTCCGACATCTTTTCACCCCTATGATACTGTTCTTTCGGATCCCATTATTTCTGGAGGTGTATAGTACACGGTATCTGATAGCTGCTGTTCCTACATAAAGAAACTGTATTGTATTGTTCTTGATCTATGTATTGGGAAGATTTGTTTTTACAGGTGAGGGAATTATGATTGTAACATATTGTGATGGTAAGTGGAAGGATAAGTAAGAATAAAAACATTTTTTTTAAAAAAATCTCTTCACCCCTATGCAACTGACTTCCATGGTGTAGGCAACCTGGCCTCTGGGGCATCCAAGGGTGGGGTGGCTCTCCAACCTTTCGTCCTCCAAGGGAATTATTTGGGGTCCTCTAGGAAGGGTCCTTCTTCTTCAAAACTGCAACTTCTCCATTGATTTCCATTGGTCACGCGGCTGTATTCCTGGGTACTTACCTTGGGTGGGTCCTTGTGTCCCCGGCTCCTCTCGGTCTTCTGTTTCAAGTCCCGTCCTCCTTTGCAGTTCGCAGTCTACTTTCTAAATATATGGATCGGTCTCCTCCTGGAGACCACAGTATTTTGTGCTACTTACAGTATTGCAATTGAAGTATTTTGGTGTATTGTGTTAAAATCTCCTGGTAGGAGATATACCGATGTGCTAGTGAGAGTTGTGTAATAAATGGAAGTAGTTTTATATCAAATCTGTGTGGTGGTTCTTTTTCCTTTCACCTACACTGCATGATTAAACTGGTAAAACAAGCTGCTTAACACTACATCAAGATAAGCCTCAAAGGCTGCTCTCCACAGCTCCCATTTTGAGAGTTTTCTTTGGTTATCAAAGACCACTAAAATCATGGTAAGGGTTGCCTGGATTATTGCAGGATGCATCACTTAAAGAAGTGTGCAGCATATACTAAAGCCAGCCTCCTACATTGGTGTGCAGTGGTTGGTATTTACGCCTGCACTGTTTTACCACTGAATGTAGGTGTGGTTAAACCATCACTAGCTTAGGCACATATAACTACTTTTTATGATTAGTAAGTTCAACTGAACCTTTTGGATTGGTAGTTAAGGTTCTAGCACAACCCTTTCTTCAATCTTGAGACGTTTAGTTTCAATAGGCGAAACGCCACACTACACCGAGTTGTACAGATTCACAGAACTAACTTAAGACAAAATCCTAAACTTACTACCATTTTGGTATTCACAGAAGGCACTTACTCATTTTGGTATTCACAGTAGGCACTTACTCATTTCGGTATTCACAAAAGTTAGGAGTCCTAACTTTAGGATTCCTAAATGCCTTCTGTGAATACCGAAAGTCTTAAAATTAGGGTTTTTCTCAGTTTAGGGGTAGTAAAGTTAGGACTCCTAACTTTAGGATCCCTAAATACCTTCTGTGAATACCGAAAGTCTTAAAATGAGGATTTTTCTCTGTTTAGGGGTAGTAAAGTTAGGACTCCTAACTTTAGGACTCCTAAATGCCTTCTGTGAATACCGAAAGTCTTCAAATTAGGATTTTTCTCAGTTTAGTAGTAGTAAAGTTAGGACTCTTAACGTTACTACTCCTAAACTGTGAAAAATCCTAATTTTAAGACTTTCGGTATACCGAGAAGATATTTAGGAGTCCTAAAGTTAGGAGTCCTAACTTTACTACTCCTAAACTGAGAAAAATTCTAATTTTAAAACTTTCTATATTCACAGAAGGCATTTAGGAGTCCTAAAGTTAGGAGTCCTAACTTTACTACTACTAAACTGAGAAAAATCCTAATTTTAAGACTTTTGGCATTCACAGAAGGAATTCAGGAGTCCTAAAGTTAGGAGTCCTAACTTTACTAGTCCTAAACAGAGAAAAATCCAAATTTTAAGACTTGCGGTATTCACAGAAGGCATTTAGGAGTCCTAAAGTTGGGACTCCTAACTTCTGTGAATACCGAAATGAGTAAGTGCCTTCCCGTGAATACCAAAATGGTAGTAAGTTTAGGATTTAGTCTTAAGTTAGTTCTGTGAATCGGGCCCCTTGTCTTTAGTTGGGGAAGCCGGTGGGTCCCAACCCTCTTGATACAGTGGTCTTAAGTTCTAGGAACAGAAGAGCAGGAAATCTCTGGGTTGGGTGAGCCTCATGAAGAAGGGTCAGGGGTGGCACACCCCAGTGACCACAATTCTAAGATTGACCAGGAGGAGTCTGAAGACCCCTCACTGGTGAACTATAATCTCCCAGGGAATAGTGGTACAGAGGGAATCCATAGAGGTAGGTCCCCCTTTATTCCTCCTTGGAGGGTGCAAAGAGTCCGGGGGAAGTCTAGGTCCTCCTCTGTCAATTCCATCGTCACTTACCACTCTATAGGGACCTCTGTCACAAGCCAGAGGGAGTGCTACCTTCTCAAACTTGAGAGAACTAAGCTTACGATCAGGAAGGAGCAATTGGCCCTTGATAAGGAGACCCTGAGAGTTCAGGGAGCTAGGAGAAATTTGTGACTAGTGTCCAATTGTGGCAGCACTAGCAAATTTAGGGTCAGGGAACATAACTTTGATAATAGGAACCTGAGAAGGATAGTCCCACCTTACGAAGAGGGGGATGACATCCATAAATGGATAACTGCTTTAGAGAGGGCCTGTAAAGTTCAGAAGATACATCAAGTGCAGTGAGCAGCTATCCTGTGGCTCTACTTTGCACACAAGGGTAGAGAAAAAAAGTCTCACTGCTAGGGAGAAAGATGCAGATAATTACTCAGTCTTGAAGAGTGCCCTCATAGATGGGTTGGGTTTAACCACTGAACAGCACAGGGTTAACTTTAGGGACATACAGAAGGCACAGACTGGGTTGATTTGTAGACAGTGCCATTAAGGCTCTGGAAGGCTGGCTTCATGCAAATAATTTACATGACTAAGAAGGACTGTCCAATTTATTGATGAGGGAGCACAGCCTTAATAATTGTCAAAATCAGCAACTGAATCAGTACCTGGTGGGCTCTGATCTGACCTCTCCCCCAAGAATTGGGAAAAAGATAGACAAATGTGTCCGCACCGGAGTCAAACAGAAATCTCATTGTGGCGGTGAACAGAAGAAGCAAGATTCTTCTAAGGCCCAAGAGAACGGTGGGAAAAAAGAGAAACCATGGTGTTACCGGTGTAAGGAAAAAGGCCACAGAGCAAAATATGCCAATTGCTCTTGAGCAGGCACCAAGGAGACTACAACTAGTGCTCCTAAAGCAACTAATGCCCCAGCACCAGAACACATAGTAGTAGTGCCCCCATAGAATTGGTAGGGTTAACCTTGGCCTCTGAAGTGGGTTCTGACCTAGGCATAACACACACTCTGGCTGTTCTTGTCTGTGACAGTAGCATGGAATGTGCCACTTTACTTGTAAATCCCACTAACTTGGGCGAGTTCTGACAACAGCCACTCATTAATGGTCAAGAATCTGTGGCATACAGGGACACAGGGGGCAGTGTCACTATGGTGACAGAGAAACTTGTGTCTACTGTCCAGATCATACTTGGTAAAATTTACCAAGTGATCAATGCTAGCAATGTCAGGACTGCTCATGCCTTGGCAGTTGTGCATTCCAGCTGGGGAGGGGTAACGTGCCTAAAAAGAGTTGTGGTTTCGCCAGACCTACATGTGGACTGTCTGTTGGGCAATGATTTGGAAACATCAGCCACGTCTTAAGTAGAGTTCAGGACACATGCAGAGATGATGGTAATTTCTGCCAATGCCTTTGCTGTTACCCGGGCTCAGGCCAAACAATTAAGCACTGAGGGAGCTCTGGATCCTGGAGGAATGGACCAGCCAGCTTCCAAGAAAAGAAACGGGAAGGGGAAAGAGTCATCCGCTTCTCAGGCTCCCAGTGAGGATCAGTCTCCTGAGGGAGATGACCTCAGCCCCTGTGAAGGAATTGTCTCAGAGGAACCTGGGCCTGACACATCAATGTTTTTGGGGGCAGGGGGCGCTTCTAGGACAGACTTGAGTATGGAGCAGAAAACCTGCCCCTCTGTTGAACAGCTCAGACAGCAAGCTGCTGCTGAGGAGGCAGGGAATGTCAGTGGGTCCCACTGGATCTATTGGGAAGATGGGCTCCTCTTTTCTGAGAGCAGAGACCCCAAACCTGGTGCCACCAGGAGGTTGGCCATGCCTCATAAATTGAGTGGTTTTCTATTATCCCTAGCACAACACTCCCCTTGTAGGACATCTTGGGCAAAGCAAGACTAGGCACAGGCTTGTCCCTCACCTTTTTTGGCCCCACATATCTGAGGATACCAAGTAGTGTTGCCGCTCCTGTGTCACTTGCCAAGCCAGTGGTAAGTCAGGTGGCACTACAAAGCCCCCATTAATTCCACTTCCAGTGGTTTGGGTTCCCTTTGAGAGGGTAGGGATAGACATTGCAGGTCCCTTAAACCCTCCAACAGCATCTGGACATAGTTACAACCTAGTGGTGGTGGACAATGCCCCTAGATATCCCGAAGCTAGTTCACTTAGAGCCACCACAACTCATGTGACGGCTGGGGCCCACCTGGGAATCTTTCCAGGGTTGGGTTTCCTAAGGAGGTCTTGTCAAATAGAGGTAGCAACTTCATGTCTAGCTCCCTGACTGCCATGTGAAAGGAGTGTAGTGTAAACTACAAGTTTACCATACCCCATCATCTACAGTGCAATGGGCTTGTTGAAAAGTTCAACAAGACCCTAAAGGGTATGATCATGGGACTCCCAGAAAAGCGGAGGCGAAAATGGGATGTCTTACTACCCTGCATTCCTTTTGCTTAAAGAGTGGTTCCTCAGAAGGTGGTGGGCTACAGCCCATTTGAACTTCTGTTTGGATATCCAGCTAGGGGTCTATTGTGTCTATTTAAGGAGAGATGGGAGTGATGGAGCAAGGATTCGAGGAACAGAAACTTGCCCGGATCTACCTCTCATTAACAAGTACTAATAATACGAAATAGTAAATAAAAGAGAACTAACATTCACACGACATTTACATAGCTTTTATAAATGCCTAAATAACAAAGAATAATTGCTACATAACTAAAATCCTGCTTGAAACCGAAAATTGTTTTGCGCATGTGCGAACTAGAACCGGGAAAATAACCATGTGATTAACCCATGTGAGAGAGAAACTCTCACGCATGCGCAAAGAGTTACTAACTGTAGGTCTCGAGGCACCGTGTGCCTGGCATATGCGTGCCTGAATCTTAAGAGAGCTGTGACTGCTAATGCTTTTGCCTAACAAAGAAGAAATTAACACGGGATAGAGTAGGAGTGGGTGGTGAACAGTGTCAATAAACATATTTGAGAAATTAACATCTGTTTATGATTCCTCTATTTAATAGTGTACGTTTGGGCCTGATGTGCTAAGCCAAGGGAAAAGATGGCGGTTGAAACGTAACACAAGCTTAGTCTGCGCACTGAAGTTTTGAAGTGACCCGCTGACCGGACCATTGACAGGCTTCCAAGAGCCAAGGACAGATGCCTGGGAGCTCTCTTCAACTGTAGAACTATATATGAATTTGTATCTAATCTGTTACTTAAGATGTGTGTGAAGGGAAATGGCACAGAAAAATTAATAAATTAGATGGGAAGGGTTTGTTAGACAAAACGTTCCTTAAGAAATCGAAAATGACAGCATGAGGTGATGACAACTCCCCTGCCCAATCACAATCCATGATCCACTGAGACTTGCAACTTTTGAGGGTAGGACATGCAGAAATAAAGACTATAACTAGAGAGATTTAAGTAAAGAAAGTGGTTGACGTCGATGCTGAGTGAGGTGTAGGGGAAAGCTGCTGCTGGAAGAGAACAGACTGGGAAAATTCAATCCTGAAAGACAGCCTGATTAAAGTGAAGATTTTGCGGAAGAATATCAAGGAGGGAGAGAGTGTAAGAGGGGGATGCACTCCGGTGCGTCGGGGTTCTAGAGAAGTGTAGTAGATATCGTCCTATCCTGCACCTGTCCTATAGTCTTTGTCACCTAATTCTTAAGTTAGGAGACCCCCGCCAGTCCTTTGGCCACAGGGTTGGGTTTCCCCATTTCACTATTCAGTAAATATTATTCTGCCTTAAATTTGCATACTTTTTTGCAAATGTATGATTTATTATGTCTTTTGTCTCTTCATCTATCACTCCTAATGCATTAAATTATTGAATGAGTCTGAAATTTGAATGTAATTTGATAAATGAATTTTTCTCTCCCATGAAAGTTGATGGAGTTTGTTTGCACTGTGAATCTGTACAAATGAGCGTTCATTTTGAATGAGTTATTAGAGGAAAATAATTGAATCTTACCTGGAGTCTGTGATTATTTTATTGAAAGTTATAAGAAAGATTAATGAATTTGTTAATATCACCATAAACTACTCGACTAAAGAAGAGTGTTGATCTGTGATGGTTAATTAGACATTGACTAATTCAGATCAAAGTGAAAATAAAAGTTGACCCCCAGCAAAACAGTCAGGAAACTTGAATGTGTATATGGACCCATTTTGAGTAATTTGTCGATTGTGAAATGTTCATCCTGGCCTTTCACTGGATCAGTTTTTCTGGTAGCAGAGTGATGGTTATTATGGATTAGTTTGGTGATTATTAATCATTGATTATTGATTACTGATTTGACTAATTGACTATATGTTTAACACAAAGAGTTAGTGTCCTGTTCTATGTTGTCTGGAAGCACAGGTACAGAGATACCTGGGAATTCTGGGAATGGAATTTAGAAGAGTGCGGTAAATGGAAATCACACTGCAGAAGGTTACTCGTCTGTTGTCGTAATAATGAGAAGCTACGCAGGGCTGGCAGTATTAGATCAGGGAATATATTGTATAAGAGTAGAGTGTGAATGACAGCAGAGGGCCCGCCTGTGAAACTTTGGCCTTACCCAAAGGCGGAGTATCCCTAGAGGAGTAGCAGGCCTTCCCCGAGCTTAAGTGAAGGGAAAACTGTGGTTTTTACTCGTAGTGACAGGAAGAAATTGTTCTCTTTATAGCGAGTGAAGAAACTATCTTTGGTTTAGTGGAGCAGACAGAGTAGCGCTGTTTTTACGTTGTTACTAACAAGAATGTTTTATAAAGAAAAACTAGAAAAGACATTGTTGCATTACCATGTGAAGGGAGGGTCAGTAGCAGGAGCCATACTGATGTCACAGAGTGCCACGCTGGTATTAGTCGAAGCAGCAGATGTGAGAAAACTGCAGATTGTAAAGGGAGGGTCAGTACAAGGAGTATTACTGACGTCATAAGAGCTGCGCTGGCATTGGTCATACAAGTAGGTGCGCTGTAAGCTCGGATTGGTCAGTAGACAGGTAGTGTGCTGGTATTGGGTGAAGAAGAGAATACGTAGTGAGCCCTGATTGGATTGTTGGTGTGAGTCACGCAGGCATTGGACAAATCTTGGCTAATAGGTTTAGTGAAAACAATGAAGAGTGTTGGATTTTGTCGAGTGAATTAGATAAAAGAACGAGAACATGAAGTTGATTAAAAAGATCAAGAATTTCTTTAGGAAGGACAAGAATTAGTAACTAGGGAGGTAATTCTTATGCCACCTCCTAATACGCCTGCCTCCTATATGATGATGGAAAGTAGATATCATACGTGTGTATGGTTGGAAAATTGGGTGGAGTATACGAAAGATGATGGTGTTTTAGCTTTCCCTGGACATGGTACATTTAATGTAAGAATTCTTCAGAATTTGAGAAATAGCATTAATTTGTTAGAACCAAATCCTAGGCTAACACAGTATGAGGCTTTGGAAGAATGGGAAGTTGAGGCATTTGAGCGTGAGAAATACAGAGGAGGTATAAGGATTAATAGAGGATTTTTACTGAGATACCCATTTGACACTCGAGGAGATCAAATGAAAAGATAGAGAAGAGCTGTAGTAACAGAGGGTTTGTATCCAGGATTGATGGCTGCCTAGCAAACGGCGCTCTGGCGTGCGGTAACAGTGACTGTGCAAGTGCACAAAAGTACGACTGGGAAAGCATATCTGATCAGGAATGTGGCAACTTATTGGACTGCTTTATTGCCACACTGGAAGCAAAAATTGAAGCATTGCTGGCACAAACCTCTGTATTTGGAAGTGAGTACCAGCGTATGCCCATCAGCCCCATACAAAGAGGGGCACCCATATCTAACTCACTGGGCCTCCTAGCCCCTTCCTGGCCTCTCTGACCTATATTAGCATCAAGCAAGACACGATTGCCGGGGCTCTTTTATGGCAATCTCAAAAGATGGAGATTCAGATTGACTTAATCCAGTCCATTGCCTCAAGCTTAGTAGGTCGGGGGCTCAGACTAAGCTAATTGAAAAATCTCCCCATTGATCTGTTGTGTAGTTTCCCCTAATCAGTAGGAACCGCACATTTGTTGACGACATAAACTTAGAATGGTGCCAGACTGATTTCATGCACCCCCACAGGATATGTTGTCCCTTAGACCAGCTAGCTCACAGTGACACCATAAGGCCCCCTAACCCAGACAGGCAGCAAACAGTTCTGGCTAGCACTGACATGACAACCCTGTTTCCTCAGGAGCAGTAGTGACAGCCCCAGAACCTTTCGCTCAGAAACTCATGCTCTCGTTCACTTAGAGAAATATACAAAGAAAGCACAAAGGGAAATTTTCAATGTTTATTGAACCGAAGTGATTCTTGTATAGAAAATATGTGCTGCAATGAGCAATAAACCGAAACAGACGAAAGTTATAAAAAGTGTCAGGACAGTGACTAGGACGAAGAGTTCCACCATCTTGCTCAGACGATGTATATATGAAGCATATGTTACAGTATAGCAATCTAGCGTACTCCTACTATGCAAATCCTAACCTATGTGTCTAGGGTGTAAATGTATGTTCTGCCTAGAAACCCCTACTGGATGATTCAATCCTGTTACCTGGTGGGTAAGAATGTAGAAACCCATCTTGGTCATGAACTGGACACCCCTTATGGAGGTAACAGTCAGCTGCTGGGCGAAAGCTTCAGCATGCAGGGACTCCTCAAAGTGTGCCGAATTGTCTCCTCTGATTATACTCGCAAACAAAAGATTATATATAGAAAAACGCATCCTTGCCTTGGGCTTAGATTGTGATCAGGTTGCCATTGTTTGTACTCCACAGAGAGCGGTGTTTCCATATGGACGTAAATAACAAAACAGATTTTCACAATGCACATGAGGGCCTTGTACACAATACAAAGGCAATGTGATAGATTTCTCACAAAGTTTATTTGTGTGAGCAACGTTGGTGTTTCCAAGAAACGAACCCAAGTGTCACAAATGCAAAAGTGTGTCAAAAAGTCAATGTGGTAAAGTGAAGGCAACTTTAGGAAAAAGCAGTGTACATGTAAAAATGGCAACAGATCCTACTAGGCCTAACTGGGACACACGACACACACTCATGGTACATAAGTCGATTAAGAAGATATCTAAAGCTAACAAATCCCATAACTAAGAATTATATGAAAAGCAAAATGCTCAAAAATTATACGCTAAAAAGGATGATAAAATCACTTAAAATCAGGCACTTGTGCTATTTGGAGGCCTAAAGCATAAAGAAAGCCAACGTTAATAAAAAAAATATAAAAACCAATAAAATGGAAGGCAATTTAAAACAAATTTGGAAGTTGAAAACAGGCGGAATAAAAGTCCCCACCACATTGAAAAGCCAAATGTTTACATGTTCTGAGTGGTAGACAAGGCATTGCTATTCCCAGTGTCCGCAGAGGATGATCCCAGAGGCACTCCTCGGAGCAAATTGATAGAGCAAGTATGTTTCCATCCACCCCCCACAGCATCCACTGAGGGAGCGAAAACAACCACTTTGTGTTCCGTTGAGACAGAGCCTGGATCCAAACCACTAATTGCGAAGGCAATCCAGGGGGGCTTATAGAACGGGCCAGGAGCAATGAAATCCTCAAAGAACCACTACACAAATGAACCTTCAACTGGTCCACCAGTACGTGTATGTCCGAAGGTTCAACCAGTTGCGTCCCCAAGCACATATCCGGGGCACACTCGAAAGTGCACAGGAGGCAGTGGAACCCAGGCTGTAGGCAAGGTTGTAGACAGTGGCATGCATGACTAAACCACGCGTGCCTCTACCCTGCCTAAACAACAAATGCGTCTTAACTACCCTTTCCTTTACCACTCAGGCCTTTACCATGCAATTTCGTGGTAAAGCCATGACTGGTAAAGGTATGTGTGGTAAAGTTTAGATCCGAGGCCACCGGCCCTTAACACTACCCAACCCCCAATCTGACCCCCTCAGCACTCATAACAAACCTGCCCCACAGCCCTAAAATTAACCTGACCCCCCAACCCTGAGCCCTAAAAACTACCACAATCCCTTAAAAACTACCCCCCCAAAACCAGCCCCAATTGGCAGTCTGTTTCCTCTCCCGATCCTTCCTCTTCCTGTGCTCGCTCATCTCAGCATCTAGTCCGTGCATGGCCTTAACCACACATATGCGTGGTTAAGGCATATGTGTGGTTAAGGCAAACATGGTACCTCTTGCGGGGAAATGGCACGCGTGGTTCAGCCTGCGTTGTTGAGGTTGTTTCCCATATGCAGTGAAGCCATACAGGCCGGAATGACAGGAAGCAATGCTCTTACTGTTCTTGAAGCAAAAGGTGTGCCAAAGCAAAGCACAATGCATTCACGGAACAACAAGACATGAGGCAGTGCCAGCTCCATTTGATCTTAAACTGGGACATTCATTGCAGAGAAAAAATATTAAGAGCAACAACCCTGCAGTAAGGAGCCGAAGCAGCAGAAGACCTTCAAAAATGCTTCAGAGGACGGTGTGGATAAAGGATGGAATAACTCCAAACGCCTTCTCGAAGGTGCTAATCAACACAGAGCCAATGCTCCCGAAAAAACCTGCTATTCCAGTCGTAGTAGGCATGTTAAATATACGGTGGACCAGCTCCCCTAAATGTCATGGGAAGTTGGTATGGAGAAGCGCCTGTATCTCCGAAGAGGAACGCACCACCTGAACATCAAACATCTCCTTGCCTAAAGTTAAGGCAACATCTTTTTGAAACAATAAGGCTTTCAGTTTGCTCAAGGCATCAAAACGCACAGTGGTAATATTAATTGAAGGCCATAGATTATCCTCCCTAATTATAATGGCAGGCAGAAACAGAACTTGTGTAAAACAAGTAACAATGCATGATACAGTCACCACATAGGCAACCCCTGGTTTCATCCCACAGCAACCTTGACTGTTCAACATCAGGTAACTCCCATTCGAGAGCAGTCTTTAAGTTGGACATATTATGGCCGCTCGGGACCCTTTCAAGTAGCAAGATAAGTTCACCACAGACGCATTACATGCTCTGTGCAACAAAACATCGTTGTATACTAGGGACCCACTTAAAGTATTCTTACAGTCGGTGCCGCTAAGAAAACTTTATATATACTTATTCCTGCACCGGAATGTGAAAGGAAGCTCCCACTGTTCGTGTATGTACCCCTCACCCCACACTTTACATCTGCCCACTTGATGGTGTTGTAGACAGTACTGAAAGTGAAAAGTTGAGATTGGTAGTGTAATTTACCCATGGATTATCCAATCTGAGGATGCTATGTCAGCAATGGTAAAAGGCAATTTCTCCAGTCTTTCAATCTGTAACATTGTGTATTTTGCATCCTTCTGTGCCATAGCAGCAATCTGTTGTCCTGAGAGGTGGTATAGTGAAAACAGATTTGTGATGTTAATGTGTTGCCACGAAACGTGGCCAGAATGCAGTGTCTGTAGTGCCCAGCTCAACAATAGAATAGGCCTAAGCTGGGACTGTCCTTGCTGTAATGCAGACATATGCTGTATAACATCTATTGTGGAAGATACAATGTTACCTAAAGAATACATTTTAGATGATAAGGTAGTCATAACATTGTCCACTACTACAAGACCCTGTTCTAAGTTGGCCCTATCAGTCTCACGCAGCTTTTCAGCAGCTTCTTGTTGAGATATTTTCCATATCTCATTATAGACTGTGTAAAGGAAGCATTTTTGACGTAGTTTCCAAGGACCCATCAAGAAGTCTTGTAAGTCCAGGTCATCAGATTAAAGGGACAAGTGCTGTTGTAACTGTGACAGTGTCGAGGTTTATAGCCAATCATGGCACAACTTCCCAACACTGCAAGTTTTTACAAACCCTGAATGTTAAGTCCACACATATTGCATGTCAGGCCTATTTGCTGTAAATCTCTTGATGTTACCTAAGAATCTATTCTGACATTTGTTAGTGTCTAATGGCCAGACAAACCATGCTTTCCAATTGTGATCTGATAAGTTATGCTTACTCTTGAGCAGCATTTTATCAACGGTGTTTCCATTATATGGCATTAGCTGCTGCCGGTTTTCAAGCAGTGTAAGAGTGAGAACCTGTGGTGTGTTCAAATCTTTTATCTTGGCTAAGCCAAGACATGCCTGTTGCACAGTTTTGTTCAGGAAAATCATTTGCTGTGGAATTAAACAGGCCCTAAACAAAGCCTCAGTTCCCTGAAACCGCCAGTCTTCGGTCCCCCAGATACACTTCACATCCATTGTGTCCCTTCAAAAGTAAAGCCTTGTACAGAGACCTGGAAAAAAAGCAGAGTAAATCAGCTTGGTGTCAGTTAACATATTTTTCTTTGTAGGTGATGGTGCAAGCCTATAGTAAAAACAGGCCGGGTCAGATGTGTCATACCCAGAACATTTGTCAAAATTCTGTGTAAATGGGGGGCGTGGCTTAGCAAGCCATCATGGCGGTTGCATTTTAGACGAGCTCCGCTGAGCCCGTCATTAATATCTTGAATTTATCCTGCTTCGTCGACACTGTCTGCCTTGCGACTCATCTGAGGGGGTGCGGAATGTCTAGGGAACACGGCAACGGCAAAACCGCCCGGTCCCGTACACATTGAAGGCGTCTTCACTGGAGCGCGTGCCCTGGAGGTCCTGTGGTCGAGCTCGGGGCGGAGCTGCGCGGGCACTGGCTAAACGCGAGTGCGGCTGGAGCCGAGGCATGGCCCTGCCCCTTGAGGACGAGCTTGAGTGCCGGTCGTTGGCCCCTGCTTGCGACTTCGAGGCCAGGATTGCTGTGCTGGTGGTGCCGTCGCTGCGGGGAGACAGCGGACCGGTGAGTGTGCTGGGGGCACCCCCCCTTCCCTATACCCCCTCGCTGGGATTCGGTGGCTGCACCGGGCCGCGGAGGGTCCGTTGCCCCATGGGCTCGTGGTCCTGGAGGGCCCTTTGGCGTGCCGGACTATGCAGTGGGTGATAGCTGGCCCCATTCTCGCAACCTAACCATGTTTTGGTGGTTGGATTGAGCCACACACGTGAGGGGCTGAGTGACGGCTCCGTGCAGTGGCGCAGTTGTGCGGCGCTTTTGGCATTCCAGCCTGAATCTATACTGGGGGCTCCAGAAATATGCCATATCTGGTTCTAGCTGCAGGAGCAGTGTAATTACCAGGCGAAGTGTGACTTGAGCTTTCTCCCCTCCCACATTTCCTGTCGATTCATCGGCGGCCATATCGGGCCGAGCAGGCGGGGGGTTCTTGGACTGCCTTGTACGCACTGCAGTGGCTCCCATATTCCTGGATTGGAGACCTTTTCCCGGATGGGCAGTGGGCTCCCTCTCCTCCCCTGTGTCCCCCCTATAAAGATTTGGCGGCTGGATTGGGCCACGTGCAGAGAGGGAATGTTGGCGCTCCCGTGACATCCTGTGTGGCACACCTTGGGTCGCGTGTGGCCCTAAAGGGGGGGCACGAGTTGACCGATTTGGGAGTTATCCTTGGCTTCGGTGACGTGCCCTCCAACCACTAGGAGCGACCTGCTGGGGCCCCACTAGAATTTGAGGCGGTGTTGAGTGGAGTGGTGGCAGCACTTGAGTCGGCTCAAAGAGATGGGCATTGGAGGAGCTTTGCTGAGCCGCAACCTTGCAGACGTCCGGTAGATACTACGCCCAGGTGGGTACAACGCTTCCCAGCCTGCTCAAGGAGGGGATACCAGTTAGGGGGAGGGGGGAGTTTCGACTACCTGTGGAGGCAGCCGGGAGAGCGCTCGGTGTGGCTTGTGGGTAGGAGATCTCCACCTATGTCCTATCTCCTCAGGAGTTGCCATACTGAACTCTGCCCACAATGAGTGAACATGGGCGGGTGAGGTTATTGTACACCCAGGATTGAGCTGATCTGTTTAGCTTGGGAGTTTTGTGTGGCCAAACTAGCTGGTGAACTCATTGTATTGGAGCCTTATTGCCAACATGACAAAGGACAAGCACACGAGGGGCTCAGCGAAACAAAGCACCTTAGACCACTATACTTGGCCTGGGCCTCGGCAGCTGACCAAGGAGGCGCACAGGGCGGTGTCCCAGACAATGTTGTGCTCATGGCCACAATCATGCAGTCTAGAACGACTCTGGAAACCAAAATAGGGGAGGTGGGCTCCGAAGTCCTACTCTTCCGACAAGACCTGCGGAATGCAACGGAGCGCATTACAGTGGCTGAGACCAGGGTCTCAGAGGTGGAGAACTCTGGTACCACATCGAAAAAGAAGGTGGCGACTCTGGAAACAAATACTTGAGGCCTGACTTCTCGTGTTGAAGATGCAGAAGGAAGGGCACGGAGGAGCAATATGCGCTTTGTGGGGTTCCCGGAGGGCTGTGAGGGGGGATATGGAACAGTTCCTGACCAAGTGGCTCGTCAGTTGGCTTCCCTCAGAATCTATGTCTAGCTGCTCTGTCATTGAGCGGGCACATAGAGATCTCATGCAGAAGCAGCTCCCGGGAGCTAGGCCACGACCAGTCATAGTGAAAATTTTAAATTATCATGATCGGGACGCTATCTTGAAACAGGCCCGACTTAAGGAACTCCTACATTTTGACAACGCTCGTATCCTTGTGTTTCCGGAATATACTCTGCTGGTTCAGCAGCAGTGGCAGTCTTTTATGGCGGCGAAGGCTTGCTTCCGTGACTTGAAGTTGCCGTACATTCTCCTGTATCCTACGAGGTTGCGAGTAGTTTACCAGTCACGCACATTGTTCTTTGACTTGCCCGAAGATGTCTTCAATTGAACAGATGAAACAGTAAGGGTGCGATCACACACACCACCCAGGGGGGCAGCCCATACAATATGGGTGGGTTCCAGGGGATCCATTGGTGGAGGAGTGTGGGGAGCCCCCATTGGGGGTCCCCGTGCCGCTTTCACCGCGACAGATACTTCAGTAGTTTTGAGGTATTGGGGTTGGTTTTTTTTTGGGATGTTTCTGTTTTTTGTTTGCACTGGATCATTATTAAGTAGGGCTTTTACCTGCTCTCTCGATGTTGCATGCTTCAAGTGCCACGTTCTGAGGAGTTGTTATTATTTCACCGCACTGTCTTACCGCTGCTATGTACTGCTGTTTCTTTACAGGTTGCCACATGTCCTGCTCATTGGTGCTGCCGATTCAATAGATGTCTGCCCCTGTAGTTAGTCCGCGACTCCCTGCTGGGGCCCTTCGAATTGTGAGTTGGAATGTCAGAGGGGCGCTGGACAAAGTGAAGAGGGGGGGCCATCCTTCATCAGGCCAAATATTATCGGGCTGATGTCCTTATGTTGCAATAGACACATCTGTTGGGGACTAAGGCCCTCTGCTTTCTTAGGTATGGCTATTCCCAGATTTTCCACTCTGGTATCACGAGGGGGTCCCGGGGGGTCGCCATTCTTATTCATCGTAGGGTCCCAAATACCAATTCCAGGACGTGGGTAGATACACAGGGGTGGTATGTCTTTATTCAGGGGTCTATTTATGAGGAACAGATAATGTTGGGTACTGTCTACACCCCCCACCCATCTATCTTGGACATTGGTTGAGCACATTATGACTTTGTGGAAGGATATTCCGGATGGGTTGGCGGTTATCAGGGGCGACTGGAATGATGTGATGGATATGGATAGGGACAGATGGCGGTGGGGGGGGGGGGGAACACCAGCAATCGGCCAAACCACTAAATTATTTTCCTTGGTGTCGGGACTGGGCTGGGTGGACTCCTGGCGTCGGTTGCATAGGGAGGAACAGGGTTATACATATCTTTCTACCGTACACAAATCCTTCTCACGGTTGAACTATATATTCATACCGTCTGCTGTTGCAGGCAGAGTGAGAGATGCAGAAGTTTTCCCGAGGGGTCTTTCGGACCATTCCCCGGTGGCGCTTATGTTACAGTTTAGTCCCACAAAGCCACCCTTTCGTTGGCGTTTCTCCCTTTGGCATCTACATGACGAACAGTATAGGGACCACATAGGTTAGGCCATCGATCAGTATCTGAAACTTAATGTTGGCTCGGTGGCGGCAGCCGAACCCCTATGGGAAGCCATGAAGTCTACCATACGAGGTATGGATATCTCCTATTGCTCTGCAGCACGCCGGGTTAAGAAGGAGTCATTGTTGCCGTCGGAGGCTCATATAATGGAGCTGGAATAAGCTGGCAGGGGGGTGCCCTGGCACATCGACAGTGGAAGGTTGGCAAGACAAACACGCACAGATTTGTTGATGGACGAAGCTCGACTGGCATGGCTGGCTTCTCGTAGCAGGATTTACCAGTTGGGGGATAAATCTAGTAAACTACTCCATCGTCTGTGTCAGGGAGTCATGCACCCCTTGATTCTTCCTGGGCTTTTGCGGCCCGATGGGAGGACTCTGGGGTATCCCTCTGCCATAGCGGAGAGCTTCGTACAATACTATGCAGTACTTTATACCCCGAGGGAATCCCTATCGGAGGATATGGTCTCCCGTTTTATAGGGGACCTCCTGCCCTGGACACTCTCCGACGAGACTCGGGTGGCGCTGGATCTCCCGCTCACGGCAGAGGAGCTGGGCTCAGCTCTAGGGGATCTTAACTCTGGGAAGGCCCGGGTCCTAATGGGTAACCCTGTGAGTTCTTTAAGAGATACTCCACGAAATTGGGACCTCATTTCCTTTGGGTGGTGGAGGGGGCGAGGGAACGAGGGTGCCTCCCGCAAGACTTGAGACATGCCGAGGTGGTCGTGTTTCATAAGCCAGTCCGACCCCCACAACAGCATGCATCGTATCGCCCCATTTCTCTACTGAACATTGAGGCTAAGATCTTGGCCAAGGCCTTGGCCAACCGCCTTCATTCCCATATTACCACATTGGTCCAATCGGACCAGGCGGGTTTCATGCCTCAGAGGGCGACACAACATAATATCCGACGGGCACACAGTGCCATAGATTCTATTCGGGGGCTGGAGGTGCCAGCGGCACTCCTGGTAGCGGACATTGACAGGGCGTTTGATTCCCTTAGCTGGACGTACTTATTTGCCCTTTTGGATCACTTGAATTTGGGTCCACGCTTCTTGTCCTATTTAAAATGACTATATACGAATATCATAGCGTCTGTCCTCGTCGCGGGGTCTGTCTCCTTCACTTTCCCTGTTGGATGAGGTACCCGTCAGGGGTGCCCGCTGTCGCTATTTCTTTTCGCCTTAGCAATGGAGCCTTTGGCGGCATGGGTGCGGATTGATGCACCGGTAACTACCTTTGAGTGGGCCCGGGGACTATCTGATTGCATCGCGTTATACGCGGACGATGTCCTGTTTTTCTTGATGAACGTCAATAGAATGGGACCAAGGCTGCTGCGCATCATGAAAATCTTTGGGGAAACATCTGGTTTGTTCATGAACCCGAGTAAATCTGTTATGTGGACACTTGGGCAACAGGTGGAATTGGGTGCTTGGGGCTCTGCGGTAGGCATAAAGTATCTGGGGGAACGTAACATTGTACCAGTTGGATGCGTGTGCGCGATGAGTTGAGGGCCTGGTCCCAAATGCCCCTCTCTCTCCCTGGTCGTTCGGCCATCTTCAAGATGGTCTTGCTGCCGAGCCTGCTCTACCAACTGCAGAACTATCCCTTCCCCGTCCCCTCCTCGTGGTTCGCCAGGTTAACTCGGCTCTAGGGCAGTTTCTGTGGGCAGGTAGGGGACCCAGAGTGGCGCTGCGGACATGTTTTCAGTCCATCTATTGCGGTGGGTTGGCCGCTTCGTCTGTCCACTCCTACTATATGGCCTCGCAACTCCTCATATTGAATGACTGGTGGTATGGGGATAGATCTGACCCCGCTTATGCGGTGGAGCGGAGGCAAATGGGGTCCCACAGTTTACACACTATTTTATATTCGGCTCCCATACGCAAGGCACTGCCATCCGCCACAAGGGTGATATTTCAAGTGTGGAGGCTGGCCCTGCGAAGAATGGGATGGTGGGGCAGGCTGACAAAGGAGACTCCCCTTTGGTCTAATGGTAGGTTGCAGCAACTGCCCAGTTTGGCAGGTTTCCCAGACTGGGAAACATTGGGATCTCTACCTTAGGAGATGTTATGCAAGGCACGGTTCTAAAGTCTTTCCAGGATCTCCAGCACGAATTTCAGATGCCAAAATCACAATTTTACAAATACCTGCAGTTTAGGCTCGCTGTCCTTCCCAGTGTTGCAGATTTGGAGTCCCTCCCCGATTTCAGTCCCATCGAAGCTAAGCTGTTTATGGGATACCTACAGGACCATAACATTTCCAAGATTTACCAATCCCTAGTGACGAACTGCCCCACTACACTAGATAAACTTAGGGAGCATGGGAGGAAGACCTTGGTCCTCTGGATGGAGAAGA
Organism: Triturus cristatus; assembly: GCF_964204655.1. NCBI lineage: Eukaryota > Metazoa > Chordata > Amphibia > Caudata > Salamandridae > Triturus > Triturus cristatus. The sequence goes on along the minus strand of NC_140595.1, from coordinate 774,042,029 downwards.
CTGGACAGAAGCACTGGCTTCCCCTCGGGGGCGACAATAGCAATGCGCCTCCTGCTGATCCAATTCAATTACCTACACCAGATTTATTATACTCGCATTAGGCTGTGGAGGGCGGGTTTGACAGCGTCCCCGCATTGTTTGCGTTGTGGTCAGGAGGATGGCATCCTGTTTCACACGATTTGGCAGTGTACGGTGCTTGTGAGGTTCTGGCGGGGGGTACTGGCCTGTCTTGCTGAAGTTTTGGGGTGGGAGCTCCCCTATTCCCCAAAATTGGTGCTGCTTCATATAATGGAAGGGGTGGGGGGAAATATTTATAAGCGCCCCCTGATGCTATTGGAATTTACGCTTGCCAAACGAGACATTGCATGGAAGTGGATGGCAGGGACCCCGTTGCCCCTGTTGGGGGTGTTTCGGAAGTGGGAGGGGAGGGAGGGGGTTGGGGGTTCTTTTTGTTGCTTTACATCATCGGACTGGATCACGCATGCAGATGGACTGAGCTATGTCACGGGTTCCTCGTAGGGGTACGGCGAAGACTTCGCAATAAGTTTGTCATTGTATCTATTGTACTGCATGCTGATTACCTCCCTTGATCATTCCGATGCCCGCAGGATTGAATGAATGTTTTCTGAAAATCAATAAAAGTCTGTTTAAAAAAAAAAAGGCAGGGATCCCGCCCTCATTGTCAGCACGGAAAAATGGTCTTGATTTGAATATCGGTCTGGAGGCTCCTATTTTTAAGGCTTGAGGGTGTCCACACAAGCACTGTAAGATCTGGAGGAGGTGGGCGGATTTTAGAGGCCTATACCTGGATCCCCCCTCCGCGGGGGATGTTGCGGTTCTGGGTTAATTGGTCAGGAATGTGGTACAGGGATCTAAAAGGTCCCGCGGGATTTGTCATCTATGGACGGGCGAAAACCTGCTGCTTATGGTTTAGTGCAAGGACAGTGCATTGGGGGTGGGGGGGTGTTTTGTTCCTTTATTATCTCATTTTTGTAAAATGCATATATTAAAAGTCAACGCATTATTCATGTTGTACTATGTAGCAGTCAGCCTCTGGTTTACAGAGCTCTGCATTGTATTTGACAATTGACGCAATAAACATTGTTTACAAAAAAGAACTTCTGTGTAAATGCTTTTGAACTACCCCTTGGTGGTGTAAGGCAAGTTCCCATTGTGTAAAGTTAAAAACTTCACGAGGAATACTAGCTTTGTGTAGAAAATGATATCAGTAAAGCTGGAAACAAAACATCTCATGAAAATTAGCTGTACCATCATATAATTCATCAGAAGAAAACACAATTCAATGTTCAAGATCTTTGAATGTTTCCTATACTGCATGAATGTTCCAATCATCAGAAATAGTACTGGGGGTGATAATGTCATTCAAAAATGTTTTAAACAAATGGTGTATTTGTAAAAGTTCAGTCCGCCCATACACATCAAATAATACCTTATCCCATCTGGAACTGAAACAGCTGAAATGTTCACCAGGGACAAGTCTCTTCGCTCAGGTTGTGATGGTGTGTGTGGTTTCAGGACCAAGTTAACTGTGTGTACTGTAGAGCCTTCTGGGACAAAATGTCAGTTGAGAAGCAGAAAGAACACAGTCACAAAACCAATCCAGAGAACCAGGAAAAGTAATGCAATTGTAATCCACAGGTGTAAACATCTAGAGACAAAGTATGTTTTTTTCAGACATAGATAGAAGACATGTACCTTCAGTTCAAAAGGTGGGGGGGGGGAGGCGCCTCCGATATCTTGGAAGAGAAGTCATCAAAGTCGATGAAGTATCCATAAGCCGTCCGATCTATTTTAGGCAGCTCAGGATATTGATTCGAATTTTATGAAGACTCGATCTGTGGTACGTTGACTTAGACCTTGTTGAATTCCGAATCAAAATCTGTGTTTCTGTGCTTGTTGACTGCACAGTTGTTTTTTAACCTCCTCCCCGCTCATGACGGAACCACTCCATCATGAGCCACGGTTGCGCTGTGCTCATGACGGAGTGGTTCCATCATGCTGCGGCCGTTGGCCGCCGCTCCGCCCACGCGGCGCTAATTCCCCGCCTGTGCGGGCGATTAGCGTAGTGGGCGGAGACGTGACGGAACCACTCCGTCATGAGCACAGCTCAACCGTGGCTCGTGACGGAGTGGTTCCGTCATGAGCACAGCGCCACCGCGCTGCCCCCAAACCCCCCCCAGCGCCGCGGCGGAATTCCTGCCGCGGCGAAGGGGTTAAACAGGTAGAAGACATACTTCATTGTTGTTTGCTGTTGTCTTTTGTTGAAGAGAGCAAGCTTCATTTGTAATTAAAGCTTCCATCTGAACTTCTTGTATGACAGCAAGAGGATGTTGATAGCTACCAGGAGCCCATGTGGCTAACTGTTGAGAATCGGCAACATTGTGTGGTTTGATCAGATCAATGGAGACAAACTGTTTCTCTCAGTGTCCGGCAAGGGACGGGCGAAGTACAGTTTGTGTACCTTCAACAGCCACAATCTTGTTCTAGGACCAGATCCCCGACTTCAGGGATCCAGCCAGATCTTACCAGAACTACCTTAACGTCTCCAGTGGTGGTGCGTTTCACATCTCAGGAAAAAAAGTCCTTGGTCTGTTTGTAAAGACCTGGCCACCAATAGCGTTGTTGCAATGGTGAACTTGTAGCTGTCACCTCTGCATGTGCAGAAGACAGACCCTCGTGCAGCCAGATTTAGTCCCAGTCTGCGATCTCTGTTTGGTATTGCTCTGTCCCCTACTCCTGGAATCTGAGCATATGGTATGTTTTTTTCATCTAGCTTGTGGGAGTACTTGAGTGGAAAGCTTACAGCAGGTGTGTGTCATTGTACGCAGCATAGACAGCCACCATGATGTCTCTGTCTACCTTGTACTTGAACGAGTGATTGCAGCAACTGCTACAGTGTGAACTGTCACCTTAATGGCTTCAGCAGCCAGTGAATTCCCTGCAGTGTGAACACCAACACGTTGATGAGTCAATGTATGAATGACATGAGTCCATGGCAAGCATTCATTCAGCTTCACCGCCTGTTTCCAAAGCAGCTTGTGCTTTCGAGTCCCTGAATCCATTCTATCTCCAATAAGAAAGGTACTCATTATATGATTGTACACAAAAATGCCAATCACACACAATAAGTGTGGGAAATCCAGCATCTGTATTCTTTTGAACAAGTACTAGAGCCTTTAGTTCTGCCAGCTCTGCCTTGCAATCACCTTATGACTTGCAGGATGGAGAGCTCCATCATGCATACACCCTTTTACAACTGCGTATGCAGCTAAATATTGGTGTTTGGTCCCTACAACAGGTTGAGTAGAACCATTGATGTAAATGATGTAGTCATAGCGATCTAGAGGCATAAATTAATTATGCTGGGGATATTCCTGTTCGTACTACTGGAATACTTGTGTTTGTTATGTAGGATGAAATCTGTAATCTACATCTGTTGCCACGAGGTAGTTTGCCCATTGTATCCATTGTGGATTTAGAGCCTTAGCATTTAGAAAGCTTGCTATGATAACCGCCTCTATGGTCGGTACCGGGTTCACAACAATAATTCGGATCCCTTGAGCCAGGGCACGCTCTCTCATTACACCAGACTGTACCGTTGTCAGTATTTTTCAGTGGGTGCAAAACGCATTTCAGCATTAGTATATAAGTGTGATTTATATGCAATCGGTACAGTGTCACCTTCATTTGTATCTTGATGTACCCACGATTACACGGATTGCCAGGTTTGTTGTGTTCACACGTGTATGTAAGTGTTTGGAAGCTATAATGTCGACTTGAACGGAAGGCAAAATTTCTGTTTGCTCTTGTGTCCAATGTGTGCTTGAAAGTCTAGATATATTAAGTTGTAGAACGGTTTGAACAATTCTTGAAATCTGAAATGTATGTTCTGCCAGAATTTCGGAACCCTAGTATGGATTACAGTCTTCAGTGTCGTTGGATGGTGAAGCAATGCACATTTTTTGAAAAATGGGTCCCCATGCTTTTCCTTGCACTTTAGAACTTGTATCCCAAAAATAGGACACTGAGGTGGGCGATCCTTGATTTTTTGAAAATGAATCTAGAGCCCATGTGAACAAAACACAAGATTATGCGATCTACTCTGGTCAAGTGTTTACATCAGGTCATCGTCTGTTAAGTATATGTCATCGACATATGACAATGCATAATCGTCAACATTTTCAAGTAATTCTGTAACTCTGGCTGAAAACAGCACAGGGCTATTCTTATACCCTAGTGGTAAACAGCAAAATAGTTTTGAGAACCTAGCACTGTGAAGGCTGTCAAATATCTGCTTCCAGGAGCTATAGCTTGGCAGTAAAATCCATTCGAGATGTCTAGTATTGTTTTGTATTTTTTGCGCACAATGTTATTCATTAGTGCGCACCTTGTGTGTTTTGTACTGCAAATGTGCGAGTAGCTGTCTTTAAATGTCTGTAATTCAATACTAGACAATATGATTGATCTGGTTTCCTTACAGGAAACAAAGGAGTATACACTAAAGAGGTACATCTCTCAATCATACCTTGGTATTCAAGTTGTTTTTAGGTCTCGCCTGACCCAGCGCTTGCGCTGATCTGGCGAGACTTTAAGTAAGGGCTTCAAAAAATGCTACCGCCGGTTACAGCTTGCAGTGCATGTGCGCGGGCGTGCGCTTGAGCAGAGGCGCCATATGGCATTCCTCATGCTCATTAAGCGCATCGCTCGCCATGCGCTTGATCGCGATCACTTTCGCGGCCAGGCACACACCACTCCCTTTATACTCTCCCTTATTTTTCTTCAAACCACACCATAAGAAATAACACCTTTGGGTATTTGGGCGCTTTTATAAATCTTATTAACATTAACATTAACAATTATCATCATGTGGCGACAATCCCAGCTCTGTAACAATACTCCCACCCCCATAGCTGAAGAAATATCTTCGCCATATCGTCAACAAGACTTTCGTCCAAACCCGTCCTCACACTCACATTTGTCGCAGACCATGACTGAAGTTTGGAGAACTACTTCTGCTCCTCAGCCTGATAGATGCCCACAATAGGAGCACTAGATCGCAACCTAACAACAGGGACGGGACAAAACATAAACAGAAAGGGACCACTATCCAACAACGACAACTTCCGCTATCAATTTATTTCACCAACCACTGGCGCCCTTATGAATTTCCGCCAATCACAAGGAATCTCTTTGTGGCTGTCATTTTCCCCATATTCTGCCTAACGTCACTTTATTTATGCATTTCAGACAATTATTCCAACACGAAGTGAGCGTTTATATTGAACTCTTACGATATACAACCTCTTAAACATGAACCTTTCCTTTTGAAAAATCGTAGTCGTGTGTTCGAGAAGGGGCATACAATGGTTATATTTTTCAGTCCGCTCTCTATGTTAGTGGCGCTGCCGATTCCTGGTTCTCCTGCTGTACAGCGCAGAAAAGGCACCTTGGTTATGCTCAGCATATCCATCTTTAGCCATAGAACAGTGCCTACGGTATCCACTGAAGCGACTGGTAAGGAAGGGTTATACATAGAACACCTGTGAAAAGAACATGTTGGCTGAGGGATTCTTGGGGAAACATACCGGCTGCCGACACTGTTCTCATGGTGAGTCAGTTGGGGGAATCTAAGGTCTCCGGCTACCTCTCACAAGGACACATAACTACTGACAGTTCTGCCTCTTGCAAGGAAGCAGAGCTAGCACAGAGCCTTTGATGTGCACAGAGCAGCCAACTACTGCCACTAGGTAATGTCAGGAGCATATAAATATTTCCCATTTCCCTCTTTAAAAGTGCACACAGCTATACTCACTGCGTGGCTCCCCCGATGAGGAATGGGGCGGGGGTCGTTGCGTGGGTAGAACTGGTGCTACCTTTACAGATCATGGACATGTGGCGCTGCGACTCTGACAGAAGCACAGTTCAGTTTCAACAAGCATTGGCATAGCCAATAGGTCTCGCCTTTGTGACCTTATAAGTGTTTAGCCGTGCAACAGTTGATGCTGTTGTACCAATGATATTGTGCTGCATAACTAAATACTTATAAGGTCCCAAAGGCGAGACCTATTGGCTATGCCAATGCTTGTTTATTTGGTATTGTCTTTGTAGTTGTAGAGTTGTCCTCAAAGGTATTTCATGATCATGGGAACCATCATCCCACCCCACATGGTTGAGGTGTAACGCAGGAGCTAGTAATTAAGCCCACTCTCTGGCATATGAGTGTCTAATGGATTGTGGAATAAGGTCAGAAAAGCCAGGTAAATTCACGGTTTCCCCCTTTTAGCAATCCATTAAAAAATCAGATGGGCAGTCTTTTTCGACCAGTAGAATATCGTATCCTTGAGTGAGTTCCTGCCAAAAGAGGACATTGATAAACCTGGGTACGTCCCCCTCCAACTGTATTAAAATTTTGGATGAACGATGTGGAACGCTTCCCCTGGTACCTGGTGTTTCCATTGTGATACACAACCTCAGCGCTACTCCCACCAGACAATCTATCAGGTTCTGGTGAACTATTGTGACTTCTGCCGCGCTGTCCAGCATTATCAATGCCCATTCCCCGTTCTGAAGTGGAGTTTTCAATATGCGGGGCATGCCTGATCTTAACTCCGGCTACCTTCTTCTTTTTAGATTGAGGTTTAAATGTTTTAGATTTGTCTTCCTGTTTTATTATTTAGTCAGACGTGCGTTGTGAGTCCTTTCTTGGTTTCACGTGCTCTTCTCATCTGCTCTTTGATCGTCCTCTCTCTGAACGTTTATCGGCTGAATCCTTGATGGAACTAGAGGAACGTGTATCAGAATCATGATACCTATCAGGCAGTGTAACATTATCACGGTTGCAGAAATTGTAAAGTTTTTTCTGTAGATTCCTGTATAGGAGACCCCCCTGTGATTTTTTTTAATGCTCTTCTTTCTTATTGTCCCACTTCTTCTTCTTTGAAGAGTCGGGCGTTTGCTTAAAGCTCTCCTTTTCAGAATTACTCTTTAATTGTGGTTTTCCTGGTCTGGCTCCCTGTAGGATGCTGGGTTTGTATATGGTGCACACTTATTGCACTAATCCATGCAACCCGTACGGTGATTTTAGTAGTCTTTGGTAACCATATGAAACTCTCAAAGTAGTAGCTGTGGAAGCAGCCTTCAGTGTTAAGCAGCTTGTTTTACCAGTTTAATCATGTAGTGTAGGTTAAACGAAAAAGAACCACTCAGTGTGTATATAAAAATACTTCCATTTATTACACAACGCTCAGGAACCCATTGGTGTATCTCCTACCCGGAGATATTAACACAATACAGCAAAAACTCTTCAATAGCAGTACGGTAAGTAGCACAACATACAGTTGTCTCCAGGGGGAGATCAAACCATATATTAAGAAAGTGGGATGCAAATTGAAAACTAGGACGGGACTTGGACCAGAAGACCCAGAGGAGCCGGGGACACAAGGAACAACCCAAGGTGAGTACCCAAGAACCCAACGTAGGCTGTGTGCAGAGTGGAAACACAGCTGTGTGACCAATGGAAGTCACTGGATGAGTTGTGGTTGCAGTTCAGTAGAAGAAGGACCCTTCTTAGAGGATCCCTAAGAATTTCCTTGGAGGTCGGATGATTGGAGAGCTACCTCACCCGTGGATGCCCCGGAGACTAGGTTACCTTCACCAGGGAAGCCAGGTGTATAGGGGTGAAGAGACATCAGAAACCTCAGTAGAAGAAAATGGAAGACTTGGAGAAAAGTGCCTGTGGAGAAGAAGGTGAAGAAGTCCAGTGGAATCCAAGGGTGGATTCTGGAAGTGAAGAACCTGCAGGCATAGGGGACAGAGTCTATGCCAACCAGGAGTGACCAGGAGGCGAGGAAGAGCAATGCCAACCGATGCCACACGCTTCAGTCAAGTTGGCAGTGACCTTCTCGCTGCAGCTGTGAGGACCAGGCAACGTTTTTTAAGACCAGGAGCTGTACGCAAGCTGTCCCAAGTCGGCAGTAGATGACCAAGGGCTCGGTGTCCGGCAGGACCACCAACAAGCCTTGGTAACCGCAACTGGCATGTAGATGAAGAAGGAGCAACGTTGGGACTAGCAAGGTCCAAGGGACTTGCCGCAAGCAGGAGAGCAAAAGCATGCCCCGAGCAAGCAGGGGAGCCCACTGAAGCAGGAGACTGTCAGAAGGATCCACAGGCCAAAGGTACAGGAATCGCAAGAGGACCTTGAGCAGCTCACCAAGAAGGAAAGCCCATGGTGCAGAGGATGCGGTGGGGGCATGGCCAGCTAGCCAACATGGCAGGCACATCTTGAGAGGGCTTTGCGCTCAGGCACCCTTAATCCGACTACATTTGGCCCACGCTGCCATCCTGTGCCCCAGCTGAGCTCTAAGATGCAGCGGATGATGCAGATTCCCTGGAACTGCCCATAAACTGAATGGCTGCACCAGTGGGCGGTGAGGGGTGATCGGCTGCCTCCCGCACGGGCGGTGTGTATCCAATTCTCCGGCTGCCTCACTGAATTTCCGACCCTGTGATGAGGCGCATCCAGATTCACGCCCAGCAACAAGACTCTGCAACGGACTACTCTTGGTGCCAGGCTTCCTGTGCGTAGTGTGGCTGCAATGTCCCGAACTCACTTGGGCTCCGCAACGTCATGTAGACAAGGTGGTGCCCAGCTGAACTAGTAGGAGCATCCCGCTGTGGGCACCACCCCTCCATTGTGCTTCTGCCTTATTATTATTATTATTATTAGTTCGATTTGTAGCGCGTATGGCTGCCCCAGCAACGGGGCGTCCCAGCGCGGCCCTGACCCAGACCAGACACCAACGACAGACACAGCAGGCTTACACAATCTATAAAGAATTAGCAGGACCAGAGAACAATGTTATGTTATGTTATTCTTCATTTATAAGGCGCACAGATGCCACAGCCAAGCGGCGTCCTGGCGCTACAAAGGACAAGCAACACAACCAACACATGTAACAAGCTAACCAAGATCGCTAGACCAAAGGAAATAAGAATGATTTCACCGCTTTCCGAAAGGGAAGCAAGTCCGGAATGGATCGAACACTGAACGGCAGAGTGTTCCAAAGGCTGGCCGCCAAGACACCAAATGAGCGTCCGCCCATTCTGGCTTTTTTAAAGCGAGGGACTGTGGCCAAAAATTGACCGGTTGAACGAAGTGTTCTAGCCGGTGTGTAGTAGGAGATGGTCTGAGACAGAATAGGAGGGGAGGCCAGTTTCAGAATCTTAAAAACCAGGCACAGTACTTTAAATTTTATCCTCTGCCTAACGGGCAGCCAGTGAAGATCTAAAATGGCGCTCCTAACTGAGCAAAATTTAGGCAAACCTATCAGCATACGGGCAGCCGCGTTTTGTACGTGCTGAAGGCGTGTGAGTTCTGCTTGATTGGTGCCCAATAAGAGTGCACTGGCATAATCCAGTCTGGAAAGGATCATGGCCTGCACTATAAGTTGCCTGGTAGAGGCGTCAAAAAATTTAAGGATAGGCCTGAGACTCTGAAGAACGCCATAGCAGGTGCCCGCAACTTTCTTTGTGTGGGGGGTGAATGAAAGATTAGCATCAAGCAGAATTCCAAGATTCTTCACCTGGGTGACTGGTGTGGGAGTTGGACCGAGCTCTAAAGGCCACCAGTCGTCTCCCCAAAGATGGATTTCCTTGCCAAGCACTAAGACTTCTGTTTTTGTGGCGTTAAGTTGGAGACGATTGTCGGTCATCCAACTTGCCACCTCTCTAAGAGCTTGTTGAAAATTAGAGGAATTCAGCGTGGTAGAGCCATTAAGAGCCACAGCTAGTTGGGTGTCATCGGCGTAAGATACCATTGTGAGACCCCATTTATTGGCAACTTCCGTCAACGGTCTCACGTACAAATTGAACAGGGTCGGACTGAGTGCCGAACCCTGCGGAACTCCTTGGGAAATCGGGCGAGGGGAAGACTCGTAAGGGGGAATACAAACCTTGAACGTACGCTCGGCCAAAAAAGAACGAAACTAACCCAAGGCAGTGCCGTTTATACCCGCTTCTCTCAGCCTCAGGAGCAGGATCGGGTGGGAGACTGTGTCAAAGGCGGCACTGAGATCTAGCAGAATCAGTGCCGCCGTCTGACCAGAGTCTAACATAGTACGAAGATGTTCAACCATAGCCACCAAGGCTGTCTCAGTACTATGGCCTGCTCTAAAGCCATTCTGGGAAGGATGAAGGATACCTGTATTTAAAAGATGGTCAGATAGGATGTTATTGACGTGAGCCTCAGCAATCTTGGAGACCCATGGGAGCAAAGAGATGGGCCGGTAGTGCTCAGGCTTCGCAGGATCTAATGTGGCCTTTTTCAGTACCGGCATAACCATAGCTTGCTTCCATTTTACAGGTACCGACCCAGTACTGAGAGATAGCTTAATGAGACTGAGAAGAGACGGAAGACACAGCTCTGGCAAATCCCTGAATTGTGCGGGTCTCAGAGGGTCCATTGGAGAGCCCGACTTGACCCTCATCACCAGGGAGTCAAATTCTTCCTGAGAAGGCGCAGGAAGCACCAGTAATGGGCTAAAAGAGTCATTCATCGACGTAACAAGGTAAGAAGAAGAAGCAGGGGAGGGGAAAGATCTATAAATCGCCTCCACTTTTTCAACAAAAAATGACGCTAGTTCATCACAATGAGCCTGAGAACCGTTACCCAATGTAACGGCTTTTCTGCTAGTTACCTCTTTAAAAACTTTAAAGATTAACTTAGTTGGATTAGCACTATTCCTGAATTCTAAGGAATAGAAGGAGGCACGTGCTTTGCAGATGGCTCGATGGTATACCTTAATACTGGCTCGATAAACCTGCTTAAGAGTGACGTCATATGCCTTACGCCAAGCTCTTTCAGCCCTTTTACAGGCAACCTTGAGGAGCCTGAGAGATTCGTCATACCAAGGGCTAGAATGGCCAGGTCTGGTCTTACTCCAGCCCGCTGGAATTAAGGTGTCAAGGGCCTGGATAAGCCAGCTACAGAAATGGTCATATCCGGAGGTGACATCAGTGGGAGGGTCAGGTATGTGATGCGACAGCAACAGCTGAAAAGTCTCCAGGTTCAACTTCCGCCAAGGGCGTCTGAAAATGACAGATGTAGTGTTTCTAGGAGAAGAAGCTGCCAAAGTAATCCGAATGTCAATAAGAAAATGGTCTGTCCAGACAATTGGTTTCGGTGGCAGTGCTTCGACACAATCCAAATTCGTCAGGAAGGTGTGACCCCCAACATGCGTGGGCCCATGGATTAGCTGATGTAGCCTAAGTGCTTCCAGGTCTGTGAGAAAACTACTCACCACCGAGGATAGAGGAGCATCCATGTGAATATTAAGATCTCCAATAACACTGAAATTAGCTGATCTAAGGGCTAAGGCAGAGACTACTTCTGGAAGGGCTGACCGAAAGGCGTCGTCGGGACCAGGGGGTCTATAAATAACCAAGCCCGAAAAAGTAAACTGGGGAGTCAGCGAGATAGCGAAGTGGGCACTTTCACAGCCCGCAATGCTCACAGCGTTCCATAAGCAAGGATAGCATGTTCTTACGACCGCTGCGATCCCACCACCTCTCGAGTTACGGTGTAAGGTGTGCATAAAGTAGTCTGCAGGCAAGGCAAGGTTAATAGCCGCCGTGGCATTATCGTGCAGCCAGGTCTCTGTTAGAAACATGATATCCGGCTTTTCATCCGTGAGCACAGTAAAAATATCTAGATGATGACAGACTAGGGATCTTACGTTAAGGTGGAGTATTTTGAAGGTGGACGAGCGAGGAGGGACGAGAGGGCGGGTGGCAGAGTTACTAACAGTAACAAGGGGCTCAAACACCCTAGCGGGCATGGGCAACGGGAGTACGAAATTGCACCCAGGGCATTGGTAAGGGCCCGAAAGGGGGTCCACAGGACCATGAATACAATCACTCACCCTGTTTCTAAGGCTGCGCAGCTTAGCAGCCGTAAACATGGTCATCCCCCTGCGTAGCCCGCCGAGTCCTGCCGAGGCGCGGACGAGCGCAGACGGGCAGGACTCTGGCGCGACTCCGGCGCAGGGAGGGCGCCCACCACTGCGCGTCACCGCTGCGCGTGTGAATGGCTGATTTAAATGCGCCGGCCTTGCCTGGATAGCCCGCCTACTCCTCCAATATGTCACCCAAGAATGCCCTAGCAGTTCCCAAACCAAAATGGCGTCTGCAGGTCATCCACACTTCCCCAATGACGAGGACCCGCAAAACAGTGGTGAAGGTAACTTTTAGAGTGCAAGTATGAGGAGCATGATATGGTAAAATCAGGGAAAACAAAATAAAGACCAAAGCAAATACAAAACGGGAGTCTTAAAAGCGAATAGCGATTAGCGCTAGCGTTGTTATCAGGTAGAGGCACAGTCACCCAGTCCAGCTGACGCGAGCGAGTGCCCGGTTTAAATGCGCCGGCCTTGCCTGGATAGCCCGCCTACTCCTCCAATATGTCACCCAAGAATGCCCTAGCAGTTCCCAAACCAAAATGGCGTCTGCAGGTCATCCACACTTCCCCAATGACGAGGACCCGCAAAACAGCGGTGAAGGTAACTTTTAGAGTGCAAGTATGAGGAGCATGATATGGTAAAATCAGGGAAAACAAAATAAAGACCAAAGCAAATACAAAACGGGAGTCTTAAAAGCGAATAGCGATTAGCGCTAGCGTTGTTATCAGGTAGAGGCACAGTCACCCAGTCCAGCTGACGCGAGCGAGTGCCCGGTTTAAATGCGCCGGCCTTGCCTGGATAGCCCGCCTACTCCTCCAATATGTCACCCAAGAATGCCCTAGCAGTTCCCAAACCAAAATGGCGTCTGCAGGTCATCCACACTTCCCCAATGACGAGGACCCGCAAAACAGCGGTGAAGGTAACTTTTAGAGTGCAAGTATGAGGAGCATGATATGGTAAAATCAGGGAAAACAAAATAAAGACCAAAGCAAATACAAAACGAGAGTCTTAAAAGCGAATAGCGATTAGCGCTAGCGTTGTTATCAGGTAGAGGCACAGTCACCCAGTCCAGCTGACGCGAGCGAGTGCCCGGTTTAAATGCGCCGGCCTTGCCTGGATAGCCCGCCTACTCCTCCAATATGTCACCCAAGAATGCCCTAGCAGTTCCCAAACCAAAATGGCGTCTGCAGGTCATCCACACTTCCCCAGTGACGAGGACCCGCAAAACAGCGGTGAAGGTAACTTTTAGAGTGCAAGTATGAGGAGCATTATATGGTAAAATCAGGGAAAACAAAATAAAGACCAAAGCAAATACAAAACGGGAGTCTTAAAAGCGAATAGCGATTAGCGCTAGCGTTGTTATCAGGTAGAGGCACAGTCACCCAGTCCAGCTGACGCGAGCGAGTGCCCGGTTTAAATGCGCCGGCCTTGCCTGGATAGCCCGCCTACTCCTCCAATATGTCACCCAAGAATGCCCTAGCAGTTCCCAAACCAAAATGGCGTCTGCAGGTCATCCACACTTCCCCAATGACGAGGACCCGCAAAACAGCGGTGAAGGTAACTTTTAGAGTGCAAGTATGAGGAGCATGATATGGTAAACAACCAAGTCTTTATCGCTTTACGAAAAGGAAAGTGCTGTTGAATAGATCTAATAGAAAGCGGTAAGGAGTTCCAGAGTTTGGCGGCAAGGTTCCGAAAGGAGCGACCTCCAGCTCTGGCCTTATGGATACGAGGGACACAGACCAGCGCACAGCCCGCCGATCTCAGGGGGCGGCTGGGAGTGTAGGTTGTTAAAAGATTGGCCAGGCTCAAAGGGGCCTGCCCCGCTAAGATTTTGTGGGCCATACAGAGAGCCTTAAATTGAACATGCTTTTCCATCGGAAGCCAGTGCAGTTTAGGGAGCAAAGCCGTCACTGAGCTAGACCTAGGAAGCCCTACCAGCAAGTGCGCAGCGGCGTTCTGAACCCGCTGCAATCGTTGGATGCTGGTTCTGTTGGCGCCCAAATAAAGTACGTTCCCATAGTCCAGTCTAGACAAGATTAAGGCCTGGACTATGGTCTGACGTACCTCAGGAGGAAAAAAAACAATCACGGGTCTCAGGCCACGAAGGAGCCCAAAACACACCCCAGCAACAGACTTGGTCTGCGCATCAAAAGTCAAATCTTGGTCGAACCATATCCCAAGGTTTTTTACGACTTTCTTAGGAGAGGGTGCAGGTTTAAGGCGTTCCGGCCAGCATCCATCGGACCATACATCTTGGTCCTTCCCGAGCAGTAATATCTCGGACTTGCTGGCGTTAAGCTGCAAAAAGTTACTCGCCATCCAGTCGGCAACTGCTAAAAGATCCTCCTTAAATTTCTTTACGTTATCATAGCAATTCTTAGAAAAGGAGATCAGGAGCTGGGTGTCATCAGCATATGACACCAATGCAAGGCCTTTGCTCTTAGCTACCGCAGCCAAGGGGCGAACATAAAGATTGAACAGGAGAGGACTAAGAACAGAGCCCTGTGGAACGCCCTGCGGCAGGGCATGCTCCTGGGAAGAAAACGGAGGCATAGACACTTGAAACGACGTATCATTCAGAAAGGTGCAAAACCAGTCTAAAGCCACACCTTTGACACCAATTTCCCGCAAGCGAGTTAGTAAAATCGCATGAGAAATGGTGTCGAAGGCGGCACTAAGGTCCAATAGGACCAAAGCCACGGAATCACCCCTATTCAGACTGTCCTTGATAGCCTCCGACACTGTTAATAGGGCAGACTCAGTCCCATGATGTTCACGGAACCCATGTTGCGAAGGGTCAAGGATAGCATTATGCGCTATGTACTCTTTAAGAACAGCATTAACGTGGGACTCAGTCACCTTGGCCAGGAAGGGAAGAAGGGAAATAGGCCTGTAGTTAGCCAGTTCCCGGGGGTCCAGGGAAGGCTTCTTAAGCAGTGGCAGAACTTTTGCATGTTTCCACGCTCTGGGAACCATTGCAGAGGAAAGACATAAGTTTTCCAATCCCCGAGCCCAGGGAGAAATCACAGAGTGAAGTTGGCAAAATAAAGCAGGAGTGAGAGGGTCGGCTGGGGATCCAGACTTAATCTTCCGACAGAGAGCAAGGAACTCATCGGAAGATAAAGATGGAAAAGAAGTTAAGCTACTACCCACCAATGGGCCAGAGGAGATGAAAACCTCACTCCCCACGCCTTGATCCACCGGAGGCAGGTTCAAGTAGATCTGCTCGACCTTAGCCAAGAAGTGGTCGGCCAACTCACTACACTGCTGGTTAGAAGCAATCGGAGAAGTAACCTCAGATCCAGCACTTCTCATGCTCTTAAGTAGAGCGAATACCGACTTAGTAGGGTTAGTACTGGCCACAATTTCCTTTGCCATATATTCAGTCCGAGCCTTTCTAAGAAGATGATATTGTTTTATAGCGGCCCGGTATTCTCGCTTAGCTGAGACGCCATAGGAACGTCTCCAGACGCGTTCCAAATGCTTACAGCCCTTTTTGGCTGAAACAAGAGAGGCATCAAACCAAGAATTTGAGGACCCTCTGCTTTTTACTCCCAGACGAGCTGGGATACAAGTGTCTAAGCCAAGGCCAACCCATTCGTGGAAGCAAGATATTGAGGCCTCCACATCACATGGCATTGGAGGCCTACTCTCTGGCCGACAGTTGGCCAAGATCTAGTTTGTGCCAAGGTCGCTTCATTATGGGAGCTGGGCGAGAGGGGACTACTTTCCCCTGCAATTGTAAGGAAAAAGACACCAGATAATGATCAGACCAAGCCAGAGGAACTGGGGAAGCGACTTGTATAGATTGAAGATTTGAAAAAATAGGGTCTAACAAGTGCCCTGCCTCATGGGTACTCTTGAGAACACATTGAGTAAGCTGAAAAGCCTCCATATCAGCTAGAAAATTGGAGATCTCCGCTTTCTCGTGCAACTCAAGGTGGAGATTAAGATCCCCCACTATGGTAAAATTGGCTGCCCTACCGGCGTAGAGAGCAATCTTAGTGAGAAAGTCCTCCTTGAAACAAGTCGCAGGTCCCAGAGGGCGATAAACTAAAAGACCTGACATGGTAAAATTAGGGGACAACATAATTTTAAACATAGCACTTTCACAACCTATGATAGAATCTTTTACAAAGTTGCAACTATAAACATCTTTAATAATTATGGCAATGCCACCGCCACGCCCCCCCTTCTCTGTTTACGGTCTTCAACACATAGCCTTGAGGAAGGGCGTGCCAGGGTACGGCTAGTGAGTCCTGAGAAAGCCAGGTCTCGGTTAGAAATGCAGCATAAGGGGCCTCCTCATAAAGTAAATCAAACACTTCCGCATGATGCTTCGTGAGGGACCTGCAGTTAAAACTAAGGAACTTAAAAACCGTAACAACAGGAGCAGAAAGCATTCTGTCCAGACCAGCTAACTGAAACATACAAAATTTACACTTGAAAGGAGCAGCCTGGGGTGTCCAGCGGGTCGTAGGGCATTGTGCCTCCAGCCCCAGCAGCTCTGCATGCGAGTAACTAATGTGCTTGGTAGGAATTTGAGCAGGGTGCCCGGCGACCAGCGACGACCTCGCTCCCCCTTCTTCCTTCCGGTGCGCTGCGGGTGCGGGATTGGGGCCCACGAACAGACATCACCAATCTCAGTGCTGAAGCGCATGTGACCGCTTTGGAATGGAACACATCAATACGAATGTAATTGTTAGCACACTTTCAGCCACACCAACAAACTCCATTGGACCGACCACCGCTGCATCCACTTCTCCTTCGAGAAAAACACCGCACACAACCACCCACCACGAATACCCCACTGCAGCTGGAACAGGGTCACTGCAGACCAGCTTATCACCACCCTCGCCCGAGACCCACAAACCAACCACACCGACACCAACACAGCCGCTCGCAACCTCAGGCAATGGATCGACGACTGCGCCAACACTCTAGCCCCGATCAAGAAACCCTCAAACAGATGCACTGACAGAAGGGCCATCTGGTTCACCGCCGACCTCCAAACATCCAAACAGACCTGCCGAAGACTCGAGAAGAAATGGCGCCTCGAGCAAACACCAGACAACCATGCAGCCCTCAAGAACGCCTGCCGCAGGCACCACCAACTCATCCGAACCACAAAAAGGACCTCCTTCAAGGAACGCATCGACAACAACGCGCACAACAGCAAAGAGCTCCTCAACATCGTGAAGGAACTCGCCAACCCCAGCCCCAGCCCCAGCTCCAGCTCCAACGACATCCCGCCATCACAAGACCTCTGCGACTCCCTAGCCACCTTTTTCCGCCGCAAGATCATAGACATCCACAACAGCTTCATCACTCAACCCCCCCTTACAGCCACCAAGACCGCAGACTAACCGCCCCCGGGTCACACCGGCCTCCGGTCACACCGGCCTCCTGGAACCACATCAACGATGAAGACACCCTCAAAACCATGAACACCATCCACTCCGGCTCACCGTCAAACCCCTGCCCCACCACATCTTCAGCAAAGCGAGCTCCATCATCGCACCCCAACTTCGAAAGATCCTCAACAGCTCGTTCGAGACCGCCACCTTCCCGGAAAGCTGGAAACACGCAGAGATCAACGCCCTACTCAAGAAACCCAAAGCAGACCCTAAGGACCTCAAGATCTTCCAGCCCATCTCCCTGCTACCATTCCCGTCGAAAGTCATCGAGAAGATAGTCAACAGACAACTGACTCGATTCCTAGAAGAGAACAACACCCTGGACTCATCCCAGTCTGGATTCCGCAGCAACCACAGCACTGAAACCTCCCTCATCGCCGCCACCGACGACATCAGGATCCTGCTGAACTTTGGCAAAACAGCGGCCCTCATCCTCCTAGACCTCTCGGCCACCTTCGACACAGTCTGCCACCACACCCTACACACACGCCTCCACACCGCAGGGATCTGCGACAAGGCGCTGGACTGGATCACCTCCTTCCTCACCGTCAGAATCCAGAGAGTCCGCCTCGCTCCATTCTGATCCGAAGCCACCAAGACCATCTGCGGCGTACACCCAGGGATCATCTCTCAGCCCAACCCTCTTCAACGTCTACATGACACCACTCGCCAACCTCATCCGATCGCACAACCTCAACATCGTCTCATACGCCGATGACACTCAGCTAATCCTCTTCCCTCACCAAAGACCCCGCCACCGCCAAAACCAACTTCCACGAAGGAATGAAGGCCGTCCTGCCTAGCAAACCAGGCCAGGATAACCAATTAGAGACTACAAAGAATCTCTTGGTGTACCCCCAGATGAGTACCTCAGATGATCATCAATTGCCAAGGAGGAGGAAATGAGGACCAGGGACTCAGTAGGTGCAGAGTGTCAGTCAATATCCTGAAGATTGCCCAAGGGGGAGAATCGATTGCTTAGAGGGATCGTGGGGGGGCCCTCTTGAGTACGCATTTGGCACTCCAGCCTGGTTGATTCTATTAACCCCTGACACATACTATGGACGGGCCTGTAGGAAAACCCTAGAGGCAGGGCTCTTATTCGGTCTTGAGAACCAACCAGGTGGTTAAGGGCGACGAGTAATTTTTCCACCAGCAAAGGCCTTCTAAACTTAATTACGACACAATCCCCAGTAGAAGATTTCGGTTCACCGCCCACCTATGGCACTCATCTTATTGTCAGGATTTCTCTAGAGAGGTCATCTGACCATCCTGAATTTTCCTTAATCCAATGGATTATCTTGGGTGTTAGATCCACCCAGTTATCCCTATTTGGATGTAAAAGTGGGACTTGGTCCAAAACAATAACTAAAGGAGTGAACTCTGGGGGTAAATGTGTCAATTGGAGATCAGTAAGGTTATAAATATCTGGCTTCGGCACGAGGGGTTGCTGGAAATTAAAAGACGGAGCAGATTTAAAGTTGGCGGGTTCAATTGTGCCCACAAAGCTGTCTCTTGTAAGCGGACGACCCACAGGGGGAGCTGGAATAATATTGGCCCCTAGCGAGGAGACGTCATTAACATGAGTATCACGAGCCTTTGATTTAGAGCGGACAGGATGGTTCTAGGGGCATCAGCTAAATGCGGCCCAGCCTAATAATAGCTGGGCAAATCAAGATTTTGCCCGTCAACTGCTCAATTTTCACCATCATTTCAGACCAGAAGCCCTTCAATATAGACTCTAGTTGGTCAAACAGTCCATCACAATGTACCTTAACAATGGAATTTAAAAAAAAAAAGGAGATGGATCTTGTGCTTTCAGCCTGCTGAACATTAATAGCAGAGGGACAACCTGACTTGTTGGAAGACGTTGAATAAAAGGATTATTGGGTGAGGTTTTCAGTTTTAGAGGGACCTGCTTGCTCTTCCGGATTCTCTTTGTAGGGGGTGAGTTTGACTAAGAGGGGGTCGGAAATGGCCTCATTAGTCTCCAGAGAGGTGCTAAGAACCACGCACTGGTTACTGGTTTGGCCATTGCCAGTGCCTGTGACTGTTCTCTAGTTAGGATTGTTTGAAGGCTCTTCCCTCCCCTCAACAATGGCATGGGGTTTCCCAATAGGGCAGTAAGGACTTCCTGTAGTGCTAGCTGGGAGATTTAAGGACTGCGCACGTCAATTCTCTCCTCCACTAAGCCAATTTCAGAATAAATTGTTCCCATAACGGTGGACAGATTGTTGGTGTTCAACGGCGCAAGGGCTTTTGAGAGTTCTTTCCCTACTATGAATGATGTAGATTTTCTTTTTCCCATGGCCCCACGGTGGAAAGTAAATTGGGCTTAAATAATAACATAACAAACCAGCTAAAATAGTCCAACCGCAGGAACAAAAGTACTACTCTCCAGCAGGGCCAAGCAGATTGCATTGCCCGGCCTCTTCCTGGCGATGACAGTACTGGTAAGAGCAGGGGAACACAGTGAGGGTCTGGGCTGGCACTGACAGGAGAAGAGACAGCGCTGCTTCTCGGAGCTGTAGTGTTGTTCCAGCAGCTCCATCAGAAAGGCTCTTTCAGTACCTGTGCAACTTTCCGCAGAAGGCAGGTCGAGCCCTGAGGGGTAGGTGGGTAATGGTGGGTTAGCTGGGGATGTCCGAAGCAACAGGGCAGTGGGGGCTTGGCATCCTGGTGATGTGTGAGGGGCATAGGCTCCTATGAATCTGCAAGTCACACTGGACTCACATCGGCCGCCTCGGCTCGCTACTGGGGACCTGGCACCTAGCGCACAATGCGCTTGCCACCTCTCACACATCTAACCTCCACTGGCCTCCAGGCACAGAGCTGTAGTACCACTCCCAGCGCTGGAAGAAACAACTCAGATTGCTCTTGATGGTGAAGGAGCAGCAGAATATGGCGGACTCCAGCCTAACAGGCTGCGGTGACTCCTCTCTTTTTTGGGGGAATCCCCTGAAGAAAGCCCTGAAAAGGGCTAGAGATGCAGCAGCAAGGAGACTATGCTGCCTCTGCCATTCAGAACTACCAGCGTGACCGGCATCAGGCAGAGCAAACAGTGGGTCAGTACACCGCCAGCAGAGGCTAACTGGATCTAATTCAGGTAGGGCAATGCTGCAGCATCCAGAACAATGGTGGTGTATAAGCACCTCTGCTACCGTGGCTTCTCCTGCCTACTTTGCGCGTGCTCGAACACCAGTATGCTGGGGCTCAAAACTGGTGTAATGCAGCATCCTTGGCTGGCGTGGCATGACTCCGCGTGATATGGCGCTCTTCCTTCAGCCTCTTTAGTCCGCAGCCACTTCTACTACTTCCGCTGGGTTCCTCTATGAGCACTCCTCATCAAGATAGTCCTATTACTCGAAGACTGTCTGGATAAGTTGGAAGAGCTGCAAAACTGCTTGAAGATGCCAGGCCTAACAGGATTATCCAAAGAGACGCGTACATCATGAAAGATTCAACGTTAGAGAACTGGGGCTGGATGGTTGGAACTGGTTGTTCGACCCACCCAACAGTTTAAGAATTTTCAACAAGTACAAGCCCATCCTGTTGCTTTATATTTTGAAGCCTGAGTAAAGATAGGTGAGAAAGTCTTACAGAATTCCATCATGCATGTATGGTTCTGTAGGCTGTATCTCTGTGCTCAGAGGGGAGACCAAAAATAACAACCATGAAGATGGAGAAGTGGCTGCTGCTATATTCCAGTGCTCTGAGATCAAGGGATGTTTAAAATGTGAATCCCACCACGCAGATCATGCACAAAACACAATTTTGTTATCGGCTTACCCTACTGGCATGAAGTCGGCAGTCTGCAAGGAATAGGTTGGAAGCTCCTTTGGAACCCCAGTGCAGTTTGGAAAGACCAGGTTGGATCTTCTTGTCAAGGAACCGGATCCTCTCCCGAAATAAGCCTCTCTCTTCTGGAGATAGCGCAGCAATGATTCTGAGAGGGAGAGATAAACAGGGTTAGCTAAATGCTTATTTGTGAGCAACTCTAATCAACCAGGGAGTTCAAAGCTTCTCACAGTACATGGATAGTCAATCGACATCATGGGTGTTAATGAGAGTGGTTCTGTTATGCCTCCCTCTGAGACTCCGAGGAGGAAATATCAAAAGCACAGTGGAATTTATCTGAATCTTTATACAGAGTACACATCCCAATAGTACATACTTTGATGCCCATTTCAAACTTATGGGCTCTCTTAAAATCATGGTAAGTGCAACCTTATTTTGAACTCTATTGTACCTCTCCAACGCAGGCCAAGTGGCCCACAGTAGACCTCGATCTCAAACCAGTTTGCGACCTACTGCTAGGCCAAGTTACCATCAACCTCTAAATGTAGTTAGGACTCCAGAAAAGAAAAGTGACCTCCTTCACATCTAGACTACCAGCATTTCAGGCCTTGTTCCAAAAACCACATCTGTGACTTTAGCACACAAACAGAAGTACATGTATGGAACATATGTATGACCCAGATAAGCCCCAAAAGCTTCCATGACACCCAACCAGGATGGGACTTCACCAAATTAGGAAAAACACCACCCAATTGCCAGCCTCACTCTGATCCCTCTTTTTTTAACTGGGTTGTAATTTCCACAACCAGGCTTCGAGCCAGCCTTTTCCTCCCACCAGAAAGACTGAAGCCTCATCCTCACATCCATCAAATGCAAAGTCATGCCCAAACCTAGTCTTGAACGAAAACATGTCTGTGATCTCAAACCATGCCTCCAAAATTGTCAGTGAACACAAACCCATAGTGACCCCCTTGAACTAAGCTATTATAGCTCAAATCGGACCTCATAATGAGAAACACTGCTTTCAGGTTTCATGGGGGGGTGCAGGAGAGCAGGCGTGTAAGATGGCCGCACTGCCATGAGGCTCCTGCAGCCATGGGGGACTATCTGCCATAATCCTGCTCCAATTGTCCCCATCAAGCAGCAAACTACCATTGGCCACCGCGCTAGCGGTGTGGGGGATCACCACATACCCTTGCTGACTGTAGAGTGCGGAGCCAACCCGGCAGCCCTCGTATATCGCCGTGGACCGCGAGGTGGTAATGGCGGCCTGCTGACAAAACGGCACATCTGGCAGACCTGCTAGGAGCTGGTGAGTGGCGGCGGGGTAAACCGCTGGCCCCATTGCCTTGACAGGAGCCATTGAGCGAGACCCCCATGCCGATCTCGTTCTGGCCATAGCAGTGGGCGGCCTCTGCAGAGACCTATGCTTGGTGGCGGCTGCCGTGGCCTGGTTGCAGCCTACTGCTCCTGACGGTGCTGTTGTCATGCCTCAGGGTGTACTGAGGCTTGGGGCCTGTTGATCGACTGCGGCTGCAATCGGCTGCAGTGCGCTGGTTATTGCCCGCACACACCAGAAAGCAGTAAGAAACCTAGCTGCCTGCGGCTGCATGGTGAAAGATTGGCACACTGAATCACAGGAGTGCATGGGGATGAGAGGACGAATGGCACATTTACTGAAGCGCTGGATTCTGAAACTATCAAAAGACACTGGTGGTGAATGAGCGCATTGGAGTCTGGATGCAGCGACCCCACTATGAATACTGACAGGCGGCTCCTCCATAGGGGCGTGGGGGCGTTGCCCAAATGCTTTCTCGCAGTGCGAGAAGCAGAAACATAAAATGGTAAAACTACCATCTTATGTTTCTGCTTCTCGCACTGCAAGAAAGCAGAAGTGCCTGGTTGGCGGCGGGAAGGTGGGCGGTCCTGCTCAAGGGCGAGGGGGGGGTGGAGTGGCTTGCCACTGTTGTGGATACTGACTGTTTGGTCGGCCCCAGGGCCGACCAAACCAGTCATGCACACTCTCCCTTTTTAGGTCGAGCCTGTAACAGCGCATGCGCTGTTCTGGCGAAGACTTTATGTTAGGGCTTTTGAAATCTCACCACACGTTCGTGTGTGTGGTTTTGTTTTCGTCGCAGGCTATTGAGCTTAGAGTGCATCTTTCTAAGAAAGACAGCACACAATTGTGCAAAGGCGGGCGCATGACCCGCCTTTGCTCCGCCCATGGCCTATTGGTTGCGGTTACCCGCACAGGCCACATCTGTTTTCAATTATCGTGCCCAGACACGGGCACGATAATTGAAAACAGATCGCTCGTTGTGGCGCGGGCACCACTCGCGGGCTTGTCTTTTTAAATGTCTTTTTAGTGTTGTGGGTAATGCCGCAGTAACTAAATTTCCCACCAATTTTCCAATCTTTGCTCCAAAATACCAGCTCTGATGTGATTTACACAAAGATAATGTCTTTGCATACCCGCAAGGCTTGAAGACAGTCATGAAAATGTGTGGCACTTGACATGGCTGAAATCAACTTAGCAAATAAATCTGCCCCTCATTAACTGGCTCTGCTGCTTGTTATGAATGTGCCTGTTTGTATGCGTGGTTGTACCTGTTAGTGTGCCCGCGCCTGTCAGAGAGTTGGTTTGTGTGTTGGTGTTCTTCCCTGTGTGTAAGGAGGCTGCTGTGGAACTTGGAGCCCTGGTGTGTAATGAGGACAGACGCTGGCGTCTGTTGGGTTGGGGTCCGTCAGCCCGAGCTATCTTGGCTTTGTAAACCTTTCAGGTGTCCCTGCACACCCATCACCTCCCAGGTCCACGGAGCTCTGACAGAACTCGGACTGTCCAACCCCTTGGCCCCTTACTCCCAGCTCGTCCCTCAGACTACCCTCTACACCCCGCCTTCATCTCCCTGACCGCACACGTATGCCCCGCCCTCACTGGCCCCTCTCACTGTAAAAAACCTGTGCCCCGCCCTCACCTACCCCTCTAACTGTACACACCTGTGCTCCGCTCCCAGATTTACCTGACTGTACGCATGTATGGCCCGATCCCGGATCTACTTGAATCCACACCTATGCCCCGCCCCAGATTCCCTTGACTGTCCCTACCTATGCCCTGCCCCACCCCCAGCTCCCTTTCATTACACATCTATGTGTCTCTCTCGTCATATCAAGGACAATGATCTTCTTGACAATTCCCAGTCCGGCTTCATTCAAAACTGCAGCGCTGAAACAGCCCTGCTGCAAGTGATTGATGACGCGCTGCGGATACTCGATTTGGGGGAGTCTTGTCTTCTAATTCTCCTTGACCTTTCTGCAGCCTTTGACACTGTCAATCACAACACTCTCCTTAATACTCTTCAACAGAGAGTGGGCATGGAGGGTACTGTGCTTAAATGGTTTGCCTCCTTCCTCTCTGATAGATCCCAAATGATCAAAATAGCGAACAGTCTTTCATCTCCTTTGGCGGTCGGTCAAGATGTTCCTCAAGGCTCTATACTTGCACCCACATTGTTCAATCTCTATTTAGAACCATTTGGGAAATCCCCTTAGTAAATCCGGGATCCACTATCATCTCTATGCGGACGACACTCAAATCTACCTTAAGGTGGCCTCCACTCACGATCTCTCCATCCTAAGCTCTACTCTCGACTCCATTCAAAACTGGATGTTAACTCATCAACTGATTCTGAATCCCTCCAAAACTGAATTCCTCCTCCTCTCCTCCTCACTTTCTCCTCCCCCGTTCAATCATGGATGGATCAGATGAATCTACTTAATAATAAACCCATCATTGTCGACAGCATAAAATCCCTTGGTGTCATACTCGACAAAAAACTCAATCTACTCTCCCACATCAATTCCATTGCAATGTTTGCTCGATGCCAACTGCGCCTTCTTTGGGGGATTCGTCGCTTCTTCCCGGAGCAAGACCTTAAAACCCTGGTCCAATCGCTGGTTCTCTCCAGATTGGACTACTGCAATTCTCTTCTTACTGGCCTCCCCAAATCCCACCTGTCCCCCCTTAAGTCTGTTCTCCATTCAGCAGTTCGTTTCATATATGGGGCCAAAAGAAGCGACAACATCACACCCATTTTATCCACCCTCCGTTGGCTTCCCATCGAGGCAAGATCTATCTACAAGACTGCCTGTATCACCCACAAAGCCTTGCACTCATCCTCCCCTCGCTACCTGGCGAATAAACTGAAACTCTCTGGAGGCTCTAGACCATCACGTAATGTGGAAAATGTATTGCTTGAACCTCCCACTTTCAAGAAGGAAAGATCGATGGCCCAATCCTTTTCAGGCAACGCAGTGAGAATCTGGAACTCACTTCTGCCTCAGCTTCGGACCACCACCTCTTCCCAGTCCTTCAAAACGGACCTCAAAGTTCTCCTCCTTCAAAGACACTTCCAAATTTAATTCACGCCCTCTATTATCTGAAGGAAGTCCTTCCATTATAGGAATTTCTGTTCTCCATGCCTATAGAAGTGCCTTCCCAGTGTGTTCTTGTGTTTTGAGTGTCTGCCATTTGTAGCAGTACTATACCTCTACTTGTACTTTGTACGCTTTTGAAACATGCACACATGTCACTTTTTCCTTTTGTAACTTATCGTTTGCTACCTCTTGTATTTTTTTTTGTTGCTCTTGATACTTGCACAATTGTCACTATTGCCTCATGTAACGTAACGTTTGCTTTTGTAACATGCTCACTTGTAATTTTCTCCTCATGTATCAGTACTGTTCCTATTGTGAAGCGCTCTGACACCTTCGGGTAAAGTCCGCGCTATATAAAAACGCATAAAATAAATAAGTAACTATGCGCTGCCCACATCTCCCTGACACTACACACCTATGCTCCGCCGCTGATCTCCCTGACTGTTCACACCTATGCGGTGCACCAGATCTCACTTGCTCACTGACTGTACCACACCTATGCCCCGCCCTTCCAAGGCCCCTCTGACTTTTTACACCTATGCCCAGCACCTAGATTTCCAGGGCTGTATACATATATGCCCTGCCCTCTACAGGACTCTGTGGATGTGCAAACCTATGCTGCGCCCTTCATCACCCTGACTTCACAATTATGCCCTGTCCCAAATCTCCTTGACTGTTCACACCTTTGCTTCGCCCTCTGATCTACAGAGCTGTATACATGTATGCCCGCCATCTACAGGACTCTGTGGATGTGGACACCTATGCCCCACCCCCAGATTCCCTTGACTGTTCCCATCTATGCCCTGCCTCACAGCTCCCTGCCATTACATACACAGATGTCCCTGACACTACACTCCAATATTCCGCACCTGATCTACCTGGCTGTTCCCACCTATGCGATGCATCAGATCTTTCTGACTGTTGTACAGAGTTCACACATATGCCCCGCCCTCTCCAGAACTCGGTGGTAGTACACACCTGTTCACGTGCATGCCTTTCACTGTCTGTGCCCCTCTACACCTATGTCCCGACTCCGGATCTCCCTTATGGTTCACACGTATGCCCCGCCCCCTGGATCACCCTGACGGTTCACACATATGCCCCCCCCCCCAGCACCCTGCCAGTTCACACGTATGCCCCGCCCCCTGGATCTCCCTGACGGTTCACAAATATGCCCCCCCCCCCATCACACTGACGGTTCACACTTATGCCCCGGCCCCTCGATCTCCCTGACGGTTCACACGCATGCTTTGCCCCATTTGTCGCTGGCAGTTCACAGATATATCTCGCACTCCCCAGGTCCATCTGACTGTACAAGTTCCGCCTGAGTGTCCCCCTATGCCCCGCCTCCTAGTCCTTCTAGTTCTCCTCCACTATTCCCCACACCCCAGGCCTCACCCCATGTCTCTCTGACTGCACTCCACTGTGCTCCGCCCCAGGTACCTCCGACAGGACCCCTATGCCGCACACCCCTGGTCCATCTGATTCAAAGGCAGCTCGCTGACCTCTGAACTCGAGTTCAAGGTCACGTGTGTCACCGAGGACCTTCTCCTGGCTGCATCAATGCTAATGCTCCCATCTCTGATACATAAACCTTTGAAGCATAATGATTGGGCGACTGAATAGATAATTTAGTCGAGTTCTGCAGAAGGACCTGCCTCAAGGCGCTCTTTAGCCTCTAGCCTATGCAGGGAGCATAGAAAAGGAGCAACTGGTCACTTCCGAAGCGAAGCAAACGGCTTATGTAAATTGACATCTGATCTTTTCATTATAAGAACATCAAACATGGCTTGGACCAATAACTTTGCTTGGGCGTATGCATTTGGAATGCTCTAACGAATCTCCTGGAAACTTATAGTATGCAATTTATAACATAAATGTAAATGCTATATATATTTTTTTTGATTTAAAAGTAGCTGAATTTAGCCCACTTTCCTGCCTTCCCAAACGGAGACCAAATAGGTTACTTAGCGAAGATCACACAATGACCCAGATTTTGTAACACCGAAGCAGTGCTGAGCGGGCATAGTCTGCGCGTTGTGACCGGAATAATACTTGTGCAGCACCACATTTGTAACGAGTAGCACGCCGATGACGTCATTGGGTACACTCCTGCTAAAAATGCTGTCTCAGAATGATGTTAAGCATTGTGCTACGGTGCAAGGGCAACCCGGCTTTGTCTTGTTTGAGATTTATACTAGTGGTTCGGCCTCCACAGCAAAAACTCATAAGAACAAGCATTGGCATAGCCAATAGGTCTCGCCTTTGGGACCTTATAAGTGTTTAGTTATCCAGCACAATATCCTTGGTGCAACAACATCAAGTGTTGCATGGCTAAACACTTATAAGGTCCCAAAGGCCAGACCTATTGGCTATGCTAATGCTTGTTCTCTATGTAGGCTGCATGCATACATAGAGAAAATGGCCTCCAAACATGCCCCCGCTGGGGCGTTCTTTGCTGCGCCACACCAATCAGCGTTGTGATTGGCTTAGGGTAAGGGACGGAGGCTGCCTGATTACTGTTCCTGCAGGAAAGCAGCAGGAACATGCGGGACCCGGCTGTACCATTACACCGTCCAGGAGCGGAGGCGGCTCGGAACCCGGCGGTAAGGTACGTTTTTTTTTTTTTTATCCCCACCCGCGAAGCAATGCCTGTCCTGCTAGTTAGACAACGGAATGGGTTAATGCTCTTGCCTCACAATTCAGTGGGCAACCTGTCAGTTACTGGCTGAAACGTACGTTTGCACACAGCACTTGTTGCGGCTGGCTTAAAGCTTAGCAACACTATAAACAACAAGTGTTGTCGTTACCCTACTCAAGGTACTTATTTTATCGACCACTGAAGGGTGAAAGGCTGAGTCAGTGACGATCACGATTCAAGTTGCGCCTAGATTTCTACTGCATGTGGATTAACCCTTCAAGTATCGTGAATACTTAGAGGGTATTGGGGATTAACTTGAGGGGGTGCATGTCAGTGGAAGAGTCTGGTTTGTTCTGAGGTGCAGTCTATAGTGGCTTGAAGCCCCGTTGACACCCTGTGACCGGAACCGGCAGTTGGCCAGTTTTTAACCCAGAATCTCTGGGATGCATGAGCTGTGCTCATCCGGATAAGCTTCGGTGCCAAGTGCACCGCGCTCTCCCTTTCACTCGGCGGACACTGTCTGGTATTCGCATCAATGTTCGCCCCAGTTGGAGTGTTTTTTACCCCACAAATTGATATTCAGTGTAAGAGGGAAGTTTATCCTGGCGTAGGCTGCAGATGGATGCTCTCGAAACGTACACGCTGGTGTTTGTGCACGAAAGGTAAAAACCCCATACCAACTTGTCCACACTTAGGCTCACCTCTACGCCAGGGCACCGAGGGGCACACACGTCGCAAGTGGTTTCCATACATACATTATCATGGCTAGACGCTGCGACCATGGGGTGGAAGTGGAGGACCTAGATGGAGGGGGCACTTTTTACGACTGTCAGTGAAAAGTGAAGGGCGGGGGCTAATTTATAGATAGGAGTAGATGGATGGAAAGGAGGACCGAGGCAGACTCCAGATCCAACAGCGCGCACACCCACACTAATCTTTGTTTCCTGGGCGCACTCATCTATCAGGCCACAAGTGTTGTAGTTCCTAGATGGACTTAAGGATTCCCCAATGCACCGTCTCTTTGTTAAAGGAAAGTCCAAATAATGCCTTGTCTCAAAGATGCATTTCAGATTTTCAATAATGGCAGACAAAGGGCTGGAGTTAAAGATTGACTTAGAATAATTATGCAAAGAACAAGGCACAGAATAGTGACAAATCAATTACCAATATAGTCAATCAATGTGCCAAGCCCAATTACAGAATCCTGACAGAGATTCACCTTCTAAGAATGGGAACCTCCTCCTTACACTGTAAATCACACACTTTTCATAGGGTTTTGGACAAAAGGTTCAAAATTCACTACATTAGTACATGATTCTCAGGCTCATAATCATCAAGAATCAAGCAAAAAGAAACATTTGCAAACAGAATACATTGAAGGATTTTCTCACTTTCACATAACATTGGTTTCAGTGTTCACAACATCTGGTACATAAATACAACCATCACATAACGAGTTACTTGGGCTGGGAAAGCTAAAATCGTCAGAGGTACTTAGCAATGCATTGTATCTCGAAGTCTATTATGAAGCTCTGTGGTTATACTGAATAAGCAGCTACCTATGTTATATGACATCTTTTTATTAATGTAATAACTGAACTTTCACAATTGCTTTATTAACCTTCCGGCTTTCTCAAATTTGCTTGAAAATGCACCATTTGTCCACTCTTTTTTCAAAACTTTCTAGGGGAGAGAATCCCCCCGAAGCCCCGTAGGTTGTTTCGGCTCGCTCGCTATGCTTGCTTGCTGCGGTACAGTATGACAATCATTTTATGTCTTACCACTTTCAAATGTCACCAACCGCCACTGCAGCCGCATCCTCTGTCAGTGACAGAGGATGCGGCCACTAATGACTGATGTCATCCAATAAAACTATGGTATAACCTGGGCCCCAGTGCACACATGTGACTTGTGGTGAATGAACTTTGATGTCACATGGAAATAGTTGCGCACCTTGTAGTTAAGCAATAGTGCTATTATTGGCAGGAGAAGTAGCTGGATGTCCCCTGACTGCGTAACAATGATTATATTGCCAGAAGCTACATTCCCAGACATACTGGAATGACTGTGACCTCCCAGATTCACCTTAGGATACATAAATGGCTCAATGTAGAGGAGCGGCGAACTGTGTGGTATGTCCTGTTGGTGGATGCTACCCTCCCATATTGCTCCAGGCTGTATGGAGCTAAGAGCACTCTAGGCCATCCCGGATGCTACATATCATCAACAGTTCTTCTGGATTGACTGTTCCTGTTTGAACCCGAGTCTGCTAGTACCCCTTTGGGGTCTCCATGGGGGTGAGGCGGGACTGGAGCAGTGTGGTGTGCTGGACCTCAACACTCGAGTATATATAGCATTGAGGGAACTCACTCCCTCATCAAGCACTGAGAGATGGTGCTCCTGGGTGGCACCGGGGGACAACACGAACGTATCACTTCTTACATTACACCTGCCACTCTGATACAAGACAATATGCTGATAAACTCACTATATTTCATAACTATTGCTACCTCTCCTTCCAAAACCAATATGGGAAAAACAGACGGACAGAAGACCAAATTGCTGTTGAAGGCTCGGAGATCCACAAGTGCCCCTCAAAAACTGCTCAGACCAAACTGGTGCACAAAAACCACAATACAAAGACTCTAATGATGCAGTGGACATAAAATTGCTGCTTATGGCAATGCAACAAAGCCTCATGTCCATTGAGGCCAAAATGGATACCATGTGCACCACAATGGACTCTACCACCCATAAGCTGGAAAAGCATGATGGATGCCTAAGAGAAGCAGAACAAAGAATCCTCACCATTGAAGATACTGTCTCTAGTCGTAGTGAACAGTTATTTACCATGGAGAAGGTTCTTAAGCTTATATCTGCGAAAAGCAATAGCCTGGAAGCAAGGTCATGCAGAAATAACCTACGCATTCTGGGTATACTGCAATCCACCAACTTGAGAAAAATGGAGGATTATGTAGAGTGTTTGCTCACTGCACTGTTTGGGACTGAGGCCGTCTCAAAAATGTTGATCGTCGAGCGCGCTCATCAAGTGCTGATGTCCCGACCTTCGTTCAGGGATCCGGCATGGCCTATTCTTGCTAGACTATTGAACTATCGAGACCAAGACACAACTCTTTGTCTAGCCAGGGAAAAGCTGAATCTACAGTTCGAGGGCAATACTGGTCTATATACCCAGGCTTTACTGTAGCAATCCAAGAAGTGCTTAGGAAATTTGCTACCATCAAGTAGAAACTGAGAATGGTTAAAAAACCTTACGCCATGCTCTATGATGCTCGGCTACCGATATCATACGAAGGAAAAGACCACCTTTTCAATTCCTCGCATCAGGCGGGAGACCTTCTCCATCGCAACTCTGCCTACTTCTCTGCCAAAACCTTCATCTGCAAGGCCTAGAGCATCATCGCCAATGTCCGAGACAGACTGAATGAGAGACTGGATGATGCTAGCCCACCATCCTGTTACATTGCATGTCCTACTGATAAAAACATGTATACACTGCAGATTCATGCTCGACTTTACCGCCTAACTATAAACTACTGTTATTTCTCAATGAATCCTCCTAAAGGCATGCTTATACCGTTGAAATGTTGCTCTCAACTCTATACCCACTACTGCTCATGTGAACTCATGATAGGGAACATGTGACGCTCAATCCCTCAGCGCTGGGCACCCTCGTTAATTTGTGGATGACCATGGCTGTCTCTTTAGATGACTCCCTACAGCATACCACAAAACTACTCTGAACTCGGTATATTTGACGGTCTCTTCTTATTTCTACTCACTGCTACTCTTTAGTCTACTGTTCCTTTCTCTAACGCTATTCTTTTACCTTTTTCTCTCTTCCCCTCACTCTTTAGCCTCGCTCTGCTCTCCTCCTTTCCCTCTTCAAATCTTCTCATTTTCCCTCCTTTATTATCCTTTACAAGCTCTAACAATGATCTTTCATGTAGCATAGATGATATTATCTTCCCAGTGCTACCATGGCCGTTCTGCTATTAAAGCTTTTTGTTTGGGAGGGATGAATATATATCTGAGGGCATTGGGCCGTCTGACTGGAGGGAAGGGGGTAATGTTTCAATTGTTACTATGTGCACATAATTATGCCCTGGTGATGCCAACACCACTTATGTCATGCAGAATTGATTTACAATTATGTCTCATCCCACACATGATTTCTCACCAACCTCAGTCTGTACTACTACCGCAGGTAGGACCACCCACACTCTCATTAAATATAACTGCTTATCCTGGAATGTCAGGGGATTGGGAGACCCGGGTACACGGAGACACATAATTGCCTCTCTAGAGAGAAATAAAGTTCATATAGCCTTATTGCAGGAATCTCACCTAACAGATTCAACGCATACAACATTTGTGGCCCGCTGGGCAGCTAACAGATACTTTGCTACCTTCTCTTCCTATGTGCGAGGAACTGTCACTCTCATCTGTAAGGGCGTACTATACACACCTCTGTGCCCCATCAATGGCAATCAGTGGCGGTATACACTGGTGTGGGGTCAGCTGGCCTCGACATTGATCACCATAGTGAACTGCTATGGCCCCAACACGGATGACTCGATATTCTTTGACAGGCTCTGGGAGCGGGTTATAGACATTGGCTCCCTGCGCATTTTTTGGGGAGGGGACTTGGGGACTTAAATGTCACTCTGGATAGGATGGTGGATAGATCACACAACCCTCCCACATACCACAGCACCGCAGCTCAACATGTTAGAGACATAATGGAAGAACAAACTCATTCATACATGGAGGACACTTCCTTTGGCTACGGAAGGTACCTTCTACTCCACGTACATAATAGCTGGCTGAAACTGGCCTAAATAGCTGGATACATAAGGTCACACATTTATCCCGCACCTACCCTGATCACTCCCCCATCCTACATGACCTACGACCCTCCTGATCGCTACCCTTACGGGAGCCTGGTGGAGTCTTTCTCCCACTCTATTATTGGATGCACCATTCTGAGAAGAACTGCGGCAAGAAATTATCAATTTTTTGGACAGAAACAAAGATTTTGTCATACAGGTGGGAAGAGTATGGGAAGCATATAAGGATATCATACGAGGTTTCTGTCTAGCCAAGGGAGGTGGGATACTGCAGTCCATACGAGATAAGCTCAGTAAACTGGGGTCGGAATGAAATAATTTGGAAGCCCGGCTAGGTGGCTGCGAGGACCCTAAACTCTTTAAACAAATCCTCCACAACTTATATGAATATCAGGAGAAGGCGGAGAGAGAATGCCTCTATCGTGGGAAATACGTGTGAGCTTGCGGACATGGCAAGGGCAAATACCCAGGTCACACACTGGCGAATCATGACACGCAAACCTCGCTTTGCTAATGAAATTCACGAAATAAGAGATGCAAACAACTCACTGGTGCGCGGCATGCCAGATACAATGAATTAATTTGTCACATTCTATAGTACTCTTCACACCTCTTGCAGACCACAGAATACAAACATGGATGCCTACCTTGATGATACTGCACTGGGATGGTTAAGTGACACACAAAGACAATTCCTGGAAGCTGAGTTTGAGGACGATGAGATAAGGGAGGCCATAATGCAGAATTCAGTCAGGCAAAGCTCCAGGACCAGACGGGCTATCAGCCGAGTTTTATAAAACATACATTGGCGCATTACGACCAGTCCTGAAATCAGTAGATCAGGAGGCAAAAGAAACGTGCCTCCTTCGAAATCCGAGCGAGAGACTATGATCATCACTCTGCTTAAACACGGGAAATCCCAAAGCAATGTGAGTCTTACAGACCCCTATCACTCATCAACTGTGAGGCTAAGATTCTTGCAAAAATACTAGCAAATCACCTCTACATACTAACTGGTGAGAAGCCTCATTATAAGCCCTGTTTATTTCCTTGTATTTAGCACCTTGGTGCTCATTGTTGAGGAGGTGCCTGGATCCTCTTAGCTCGGGCGCCATATTAGTAGGGTTGCAAACCCTTTTTTAAATTCATTTCATGATTTTATTTCAACATACTTTTTTTAATTAATGCATTTGATTTGACAGTATTTCATGCAGCAAGGCAGCCTGCTCACTTGATTTGGGGATGCTGGAACCCACTTTGATTCTTCCTTTCACCCACCTGTTACTACATATGGGTTGCTAACAGCCCTCTGGCTACACCTTTGGCTACGCCCCCTTCCATGGCAGAATATTTTAACAGAGAAACAGCACACCCGCTCAGCAGGCGTGCCACTTGTGCGCCAAAGGCAAGCTAGTCTGTGGCCGTCCGAGCCCGGATCGTGCCCAGGGCCCGTCCTCCTGCCAGTTTTGGCACACACTCGACTTCCAGACTCTGCTACACTAGAAATTAACTCATAGCCCACAATGCTGTAAGTAAGGACACAGGCTGCTTACATTTACAACTGAACGCTTGGTCTGTTCACTCCATATTTGAATGGAATGATCATAAGCTTATTTTAGATATGGAGGGCATCGGGATAAAGAGCCTTCCTCGCGAGAATATCTCACTTTCTGCTACCCAAACCTCTAGCTCCTACAATTGGTGTTGCGCTTTAATGCAAGATCTCTCATCAAACAAAAGCTCAAGGTTGCAGATTTGATTGATTCCCAAGCTTTATACATCTTGTTGATAACTGAAACCAGGGCTGATCAATCTTCAGGCCCAGATTTCATTGCCGCCACTCCCCCAGGCTTCATGACACACAGGGTGGATAGATCACTGTAGGAAAGTAGGACCTGCTTTCATGGTTACCCCCAATTTTTGCTGCTGTTACGCCATTTTCTGACTAGTCTGACTGGGATCCTGCTAATCAGGACCCCAGTCACTGTGCTCTCTCCCTAAATTTGACAATGGCAAGTACTTTAGTAGCTCCTTGTAAGTCCCTAGGATATGGTACTAAGGGACCCAGGGCATAGGTACACCAGGGGTCTCCCATGGGCTGTAGCATGTATTAGGCCACCCATGAGAGACCACTCAGACTGTTAATATAGGACTGCCATTGCAGCCTGTGTGAGTGGGTGCTTACACCCCTCACCACAGATATACGTTTCCTTATATCTGTGGTCACTACACTTGAAACCTATAAGTGACCCCTATGTCAGGCTTTTCAGTCCTGAGGGCAGGGTGCTTAGTTACAAGTGTGAGGGTGCCCCTGCATGAGCAGGGCACTCCTACAAACCCTAAAGTCGATTCCCCAGGTTTTGTAAGTGCGGTCAGCTATTTAATACATATACTGGACATCAAGTCAATTACGAGATGTCTAACTATATATTGGCTGTACTGAAACTAGTCATGTTTGGTATCAAACATGTTGGAATCTTACCCCAACACCTATTCATAGGCTTGATGTGGGATCCCATGTACTGGGGGGCTCCCCTAGGGAGCCCCTTGTATTCCTGGTACCAGCCTTTCAGGGTCTAACAGCAGGCTAGTGCTACTGCCAACCATAGATACATTTCTGCCCTCCTGCTGCTGAGCTGAGCTTGAACAAGGGAAGGCAGAATAATAGGTTTCCTGCCACAGGGAGGTGTGACCACCTCCCGGACCGGACTTCGTGTATTGGGGGGGGTGGGGGCGCTTGCCAGCGCCACCAGACTGCTTTGAAAGGCACATTTGGTGCCCTCCATACATACTCTAATGTGAGCAAATTCAGGGAGTCCCAACTCTTCCACTAGGGTACTTAAAGGCTTACCTGTGGGTGGCTCTTCAGATTCGTCGTGCGACAAGATTCAAACCCAGAACCACTTCAACTTCGACCGTCTGGGCACCTTGAACTTCGCCTGGAACCAAGACTGCACCAAGGAAGACTCATCGTCTGTGCTTTATCCAGGTTCCACTCCAGGCCTGTGGGCATCAAAGACACCCGAAGTAACCTTCCTTGCAGTGAAGAAATCACTCCCCGGCATCTGCAGGCACTGCAACCCAGCTGACCGGTCTGCTGCTACTGACGTCCTACGGACTCCAAACGGCACAGCAACACAAATGGTGGTTCTGCAACTCCCTCGAGGCCTGACCTGTCCTCTCAGGAAGTTTGAGACCAGTATCCCTCGCCAGAACCGCTGGAACAGAACCTCTGTGCACAGTTGAGTCGACTTGCTGTTGCCAAGGCTTGTTGGTTCTGCCCTCCAGAGATCTTCGGGCTACAGAAGCTCCAGCCTCCAACATCTCTTCCTGGTAAGATCTTCGTCCTCACCCCATCCTCTGCATCGGGGACTGCATCTTTGGTGAGCTGCGCGAGGTCTTCTTGCAACTCCTGTGCCTTTGGCCCATGGATCCTCTTGAGGGTCTTCTTTGGCTTCAGTGGGCTCCCCTGTTTGCTCGGGGGCCTGCTCTGACTCATCTACACTTGGTGAGTCCCTTAGACGTTGCTGGTCCTAACCCAGCACCTTTTTCGTTAACCACATCTGTTGCTGCTGCCAAGGCTTGTTGGTGCTCCCGCAGGACACCGACCACCGGGTTCTTGACTTCCGACGTGGGACCGCTTGTGAAGAGCTCCTAGTCTTCCACAGCTTCGACTGGTCCTCAGAGCTGCAGTGACAAGGTCACTGTCATCACTCTTGCATCTTCTGTCATCGGTGGTCATTTGTCTTCTGTCCCTCCTGGTGACTTGTGAGTGGCATAGACTCTGTCCCCTCTGCTTGCAGGTTCTCCTCTTCAATAGTCCCTCCTTGGATTCCACTGGACTCTTTGACCTTCTTCGCCAGTGGCATATTTTCTGTAGTCCTTCAATGTGGTCTAAGGCTGTATACGACGTCACATCGCACCTATGCACCCGGATTCCATGGTGTAGGTATCCTGGTTCCTTGGGTATCCACGGGTGGGGTGACTCTATGATCTTCTGTCTTCAACAGGGTTTCTTCAGGGTCCACAGGGAAGGGTCCTACTTTTTAAAAACGGCAACCGCGAGTGTCCCATTGACTTACACTGAGTACTTAGCTGTGTTTCCACTCTGCATACCGCCTCCGTGGGGTTCCTGGATACTTACCTCAGGTGGTTGCTTGTTTCCCCAACTCTTCTGAGTCTTCTGGTCCAAGTACTGACTTTGGTCACAGTTCGCATTCCACTTCTTAGTGTATGGTTTGACCTCCCCCTTGAGACCACTGTGTTTTTGTGCTTACTTACCTGTTTACAATTGAAGTATTGTGCGTATTTGTGTTGATATCTCCAGGTAGGAGATATACCAATGTGTGTGTATATTAATTAGACATATTTTTATAACTACACTGTATGGTTCTTTTTCATTTAACCTACACTATATGTTTAGTACTGGTAACACAAGCTACTTAACACTCCTTCTGGACTAAGCCTGAAGGCTGCTCTCCACAGCTACCACTTAGAGAGCTTTCTATGGTTGTCTAAGACCACTAAAATCATCATAAGGGTTGTCTGGATTAGTGCAAGGTGCTTCACCTAAATAAGTGTGCACCATATACTAAGCCAGCCTCCTACGATCACTCAAAAGTGGAAGAGGGCTAGCAATTATTCACCAATCCAACCTTAATGCTGCTTTTCATCCTGTTCAACTAACACAGTGTGAAGCGCTCTCCTTCACCACTGCGCTATCTAAAACCCATTCTTTTAATTGGCCACTTATTTATCACCCGCCTGGCCCTAGGCACTTCTTTTTCCAAGATCTTGATACTATTTTAGAATCTTCCTCTAGCAATCAAACTTCATTTTTCTGGGAGATTTTAACTTTCATCTTTTCCAAATCGGTTTGAGTTTTTTTTTACCTTCTCAAGAATTACATATGGACACAGCGTTAGCTCAATTCAATAAAACGTTACACCTGGCATTCAACAACGTAGCACCCTTAAAAACTAGGTAGAAAATGGTATCCTCTCCTCCAGTTTCTTGGTTTTCTAAGAAACTGCAACAGAAGTCCTCCTGTAGAAAATTGGAACAAAGATGGCGAAGAACCAAAAATCTGACTGACAAAAGATGTATTGAAACGGGCACTCTCCTTATGTCACAGAAGCATAAAGGCGGCTCGTAAATCTCACATTCTTAAGACATTTCAGAAAGCAGGCAATTCCTCTAAATAACTGTTTAAAGTACTGAAAAGCTTTGTCAATCCCTCTGCTTGCTCTCATGCTACTTTTGGTTTACAAGAACTATGTAACTCTTTAGCGGATTTTATTCGAAGACAAAATCAATCAGATATATTTCAAATTTGTCATTTCAATAGATCAGCCTTCAGAAGTACACTCATACGGCACTCCTCCCTTAAACTGCAGATGTAGCCTGGAAAGGTTTGCACCTTTTTCAATTTAACAGATTAAAAAAACTCTGGAAAAAGCCAAATCTGACTCCCCTCAAGAGCGAGGTCCTCCGTGGATCTTTCCATTGATTTCCAATCAGATCGCACCTGAAGTCCGGCAATTTTATAACTTATCAGTTGACTCAGGCACTATCCCTCTTACATGGAAGTCAGCTCAGGTTACAACTAAACAAAAAAAGTCCAAAGTCGATTGCAGCAATTTAGTAAACTATCGTCCGATTTCATTGCTTCCTCTCCTAGGCAAGTCACTGGAAGGTAAAAAAAATATCCAACTCTCAAATAACTTTGAAGATAACCAGTTATTGGACCTATCTCAATCTGGGTTCAGACCTTCCATTAGTACGGAGACAGCTATAGTCGCTGTGATTGACATTAGGCTTTCCGTGGACTAAGGCATCCCATCAATGCTGGTATTATTAGATCTATCTGCTGCCTTTCACACTGTGTCCCACACTAGGTTGATTCAAAGGCTACATGAGATTGGCATCTTTGGGACAGCTTTCCAATGGCTGTAAGACTTCCTAAGTAACAGAACTCAGACCATCTTGCTGGGTACCTTCAGGTCCCGCACTATATTGATAGACAAGGGGGTGCATCAGAGCTCTTGTTTAAGCACCACGTTATTTTACATCTACGTGGCTCCCTCGGCTAACATAGCAAGATCCCTTGGTTTTGAAATTATATCATATGCAGATGA
The DNA here is from genome assembly GCF_964204655.1 of Triturus cristatus. Lineage (NCBI taxonomy): Eukaryota > Metazoa > Chordata > Amphibia > Caudata > Salamandridae > Triturus > Triturus cristatus. The sequence goes on along the minus strand of NC_140595.1, from coordinate 774,002,753 downwards.
CACCCAGCTTGTCATCTCTTTTGGGGATGACCTGGAGAAGTTCAAAGGTCAGTTCTCAAATGGTATGAAAGCTATAGCAGATTGGATGGCAACTAACTATCTGCAACTAAATACAGAGAAAATGGAGATTCTGTTATTTGGGAAAGCAGAGCAACTTTGGAGTCCAGAATGGTGGTTTAAAGAATTAGGCCTCACCCCTACCCCAAAATAAATAGTGAGAAATCTTGGCATAAAAATAGATCAGTCTCTGTCCATAAAAGATCAGGTAATTGCCACCAGTTCCAGGTGTTTTAATATGATGCATCTGATGAAGAAATCGTTTTCCTAATTTTCTCTCTGTTAGGAAAACCTTAGTTCAGGCCTTGATTCTTAGCAAATTAGACCATGGCAATGCACTACTCTCATCAGCCAATGAGTTCTTAATGTCCAAACGACACGTGGTCCAAAATACAGCCGCACGACTTGTATGCAATCTTCCTTCCCGCTCGTCAGCATAACCTTTAGAGAAAGCCCTGCACTGGCTCCCCAATAAGAAAAGTAAAAAAAAAATGTTATTTGCTGCCTTACATATAAAACACTAGCAGGAAACGGACTGAGCTACCTGCGTCAAAAACTGAATTACTACTGCCCAGTTAGGGATCTGCGCTCTAAGGACAAAGCTCTACTTATCCTTCCTGGGTTCCATCTGACTAGATGTGGGGGCAGGTCTATTTCTTACCTAGCCCCATACTGTTGGAATTATCTGCCATATCAGGCCCGCCCTTGCCCCGATTATTTAAAATTTGGAAAATTGCTCAAAACAATCTTATTTTAATTGCTATGTGTTAGGTTTTTCTGCCTGTGTTTCATCGCTAGCACAGAGCTACTTCTTCGGAGGTAATTTGAGCGCTATAGTAAGTTACATTAAAATAACATAACATCTCATCTTAAAGACCTTACTGATAACGTCACTAAGAATACTCTTGACCTGATAGCCAGTCTAGGTGGTTGTAGGGCCATCCACTCAATAGTATCTTTACCAACAATACTTCCATGTCAGATAGTTCAATTTTTCCATTACTCTGGACTGACCATCTAGCAGTAAGATTCGATCTATTTCTAGCGCAGCCCCTTCAACATGGCAGACCTCCCACCAACGAATTGCTTCGACGTCCTTACCATAAGATACACCCAAACCAATGTAATCAGGCACTATCAGCTTCATTACCTCTAATATCTGAGGACTATGATGTTGTGGTAGACACATACGTATCTTGGCTTTAGCCGTCAACTCACTGGCACCAGCAAAGGCCTCTGTTAGCAAGAGACACCTTCCCTCAGCTCCTTGATATACTGAGACCCTTAGGAACCAAAAACACAAATGCAGAAAGCAAGTACGTATCTGGAGAAAGGAGTATCTTGATTTAGAAAAGCTTGAATATAGGCATGAGCTCACTACCTACAAATATTTGATTATGATTGAAAGAGAAATCATCCTACTTTACCCAAAAGATCGAGACCGCTAAGAATTCAGTTAAAGAACTATTCCTAACGGTAAAGAAACTTACAACTACAGAGCCAGAGATAGCAATCTTAGCAATCAAGACTTAAGTAATGACTTAGCTGGTTTCTTTCAAAATAAAGTTAAATATAATAGGTTTTCCTCCATTAATGGCACGGTTCGGACAAGACTACCCCAACCCATTAAAATTGTGGGAAAACATATGAATTCTCAGCTTGCCACATTTCTACAAGACAAAAGTTGTTTGGGCTCCACTCAATATGGCTTCAGAAGTGAACACAGCACCGAAATAGCCTTAATTAAAGCCACAGAAGAAATTAAAGACACTGTGGACCAGGGGGGCAAAGCAGCCCTCATTCTACTCGACCTGTCAGCGGCTTTTGACACAGTGAATCATGAGCTACTGGCAGGTCAACTATTTCACAAATGGAATAAGAGGTGAATCTCTGGCCCTTCTAAAATCCTTCGTGGCTGGGCATAAATTATGTATCATTTAACTATTTTAACTTCGAACCCTTTACACTGCCTTGTGGAGTCCCACAAGGCTCTTCACTAAGCCCTACTCTGTTTAATGTTTATGTGTCTAATTTGGCTAATCTCCTCAGAAAGTTCAGATTTTCTCTTACATCCTATGTAGAGGACACTCAAATAGTTGTCTCACTGTCAGAGAAAGATGTTGACATAGACTCCAGGTTTCGGAACTGTATATTGGCAGCCAATACCCGGATGGCCAACAATTGCTTAAAGCTCAACTCAGGTAAAACTGATGTCATCTTATTTGCGAATTCATCTTCTTTCTGGTCCCACTGCTGGTGGCCAACTAAGTTAGAAACTCTGCCTACCCCAGTTAAGAAGGCACGCAATCTTGGGAGTGATCATCAACAATTTGCCTATAGTCATCACGTAAACTGTGTTTCCTAATCTGTTTTCCACATCATCAAAATGCTAAAAAAGATTCTTCCTTTTCTTCCATTCTCATTGCAAAAAAAAGTTGTTACATCTATGATACTCTCTAAACTTGATTATTGCAATGGTCTTTATGCCAACCTACAAAAACAACACCTTTTCAAACCACAGACACTGCAGAATGCAGCTGCATGCATTCATCTACTTATTCCTAAATTCAACTCAGTGACTAATGGACTAAAGCAGCTTCACTGGTTGCCAATAAGACAGAGAGTTAGGTTTAAGGCCCTCTGCATCGTTTTTAAAGCCCTGCATGATAGTGGACCGGATTACCTCAAGAAGAAATGTTTCTGGTATAAGCGATCAAGAATCTGAAGATCATCTGCGTCTAACTACATAATTGTTCCCAAATTCATACTTCTTTCTTGGAGAGGCAGAAGGTTTGTGAATAGCCACTCTTGTTCTTGGAATGCCCTGCTACCTCATCTAAAACATATAAACAATTTCTTGGTTTTCAGGAACGCCTTAAAAACCTGGTTATTTAACACTGCTTGACTTATACCATGGTCATTTGATTCTTGAGCCTAGATGAGGAACATAACATAAAATAACGTAACAAAACAATATGAGCAAAATATGGCGTTGCTGTGTCTAAACTCATGGATAGCATTACTTGTTGGATTTTGTTGCCCCTGTCCATTGCAGGACGCATCTCCCTCATGTCCTACCTAAATTCTTATACCTATTTCTTAACCTTCCCTATTCCCCAGGCAGTCACTTTTTTCAAGCACTTTGAACACAAATGAACTGGCTATTATGGGCCGGTAATCAAGCTCATTTGGAGTGGAACGTCCTCAAAAGGCCTTTTTCAAAAGGGGGTTTTGAAGCTCCAGATATGGAGCTATGGAACTACATTACCTGTGCAAACAGGTGCATTATGCCATCCATTGATATAAAGTCAACCCATACATACCACACATGGCAACTAAACAATATTATATGACCCCTCTACCTTCCTACTCCTACTCAGGATCAATGTTGACCGCTTCCCAGTCAGCAGAAGCTACAGTCATGTGTACATCTATAGCGTGGTGCAAACGTACCAAAAAACTAGATAAGCCAACACTAAATACTGCACTTGTACCCCTGCCTTATCATCCATCACTTCCAGTTACACGTGAAGCAGCATGCAGACAAAGTTTTCAGAAATACGAGATTCGCACATGGGATGATCTTTATCGTGAAGGAACCATCTTCATCAGAGAAGCATTGTTTGAGGGGAAGGACCCAGCTCCACTGGAAATATTCTTATACATGCACATTTGACACAATGTAAAAGCTGCTACACTGGACTTCCCACTAGAACCCCCTACTACAGACAAACTACATACCTTACTGAAAACTGCAAGTCCCAAACATCTAGAAAAGGCGGTGCCGGCAACGGCCCGCCGATAATATGGCGGTCCTGCCGGCCCCCGACGACCGGGGAGGCGGGCCTGACGCGCACAGCAGTGACGCGACAGGCGCGCCCCCTCTTTCATTGGCAGGCCGGGTCGTGACCCGGAAGTGAAAAGAATCACTTCCGGGTCACGCAAGTTGCCAGCCGCCCCCCAGGCTGGACAGAACCGGTCTGGGGGGCTAGTAGTTGCCAATAAAAGGCTGGGGAGCAGAAGAATCTTCCTCTTTGCCTTCCACGCTCCCCAGCCTGTAGTGCGACCTCGCTAGGAGGGGTCGTAATCTAATATTTGTCTTTTCTTGTTTCCATACAGATCGCCGTTGTAATCGCCGTTGTAAAAGGAGCGTTGGGCCCCCCATATGGAATATCGCGATCGTGGTCGGGGATTGCTGCTGGCGGCGTTGAGGCGAAGTCTGCGGTGGCTGGGGGCGAGGATCGTCGGGAGTGTATCCGGATTGCCCCGGGATCGTTCTTGCGGCGAAGCGGAGTTCGTCATCACAACGTTGATGTGAGCGTACGGCCGCGGGTGCAGGTGCAGGTAGCGTTGAGGGCTGCGACGGGTAAGTGCGGAGCCTTCGGTGTCTCCTGTGCTGGTGGGAGAGTGTTGTGCGCAATTGCCGGGCAGCGAATTTTATAATCTGGGACAGCGATCCCATGTTAATGTATGCCCGCGATCGGGGTAACTGCCGGCATTGCAGAAGTAATTGCTTACGAGTCTGGCGGGAGGCTCTAGTATCCGTGAATGCATGTGTGAGATCACTTTTCTCTTTGTGTTAACGTACTTAGCCTAAAGCTGAGTGATTAGAAGCCAACGCGCAGCATTGCTGGATGTTTGAGTGTGCTTCCATTTAAGTTTATCAGCGTTTGAGGCGAGCGGTGGTTTCTGAGTAACCACAGAGCGATAGTTGAGCAAACAGGGTTCAGAGTTCGATTCTCTAGTAGGACATTCAAATAGGGGGATTGATGAATAAATATACGCTGTTTTTATAGAAAAAGCAGATACTCTTACTCTCAAGGTTAGGTGTTCAAGTCCCATTGTACCTGTTCTGTTGTATCTCTTTTGAACTGATCCTTGGAAATGCTCAATGCTGAATGTGGTTATGCTACAGTTGATTGCATATTGTGGGGCAAATAACAGTGACCTAAAGACTAGGGTCTGTGGCTCTTGCTCTTTTTGGTTTTAAATAAACATACTGTTGGGTAATCATTCAAGATTGAAGCTTGGTTTGCGGGTAGGGCAAAGCGCACAAGGGCATTATAGATTTGGGATTACGCTTCAAACAATTTTGCTTATCTATTTCAGTGATAGAGGGCTGAACAGTATTTTATCCAGAAAGACGTAGTTACGTGGGGTATCTTTAGACAGGTTAAGAAGGTAAACAGGGCTAGCATTGTGTACGCGGTGTTAGTCTACGGGTCAAAGCATTTGCAGGAACTTAAGGGGCAATGGCAGGAAAAATGAAGCGGGGCGACAAGCGCTCTCGCATGGAGTATATGATGGAGACGATGATGCGAAAGATGGTTACCATGGACAAGAGATGGAGAAAGGTAGATAGACTGGGGCAAAACCTGGCAGATCTCAGGGATAGGGTTGAGGGTCAGGAGGGGACGTTGGAAAGGCCCAAGCGCACCATAGTACCCCCCAAGCCCAGAGGTGAATTGGAGCCCCTGGCTAAGCGGGTTAGGCCCAAAAAGAGTGGGACTAAGGTTAAAACCACGGCTCCGGTATCTCAGCCCAAGGATGGGGAGGTCCCTGGAGCATCAGGAGTTGTTCCACTGGGGGGAGCCCCTTTGAGTGCTCCGGCCCCGACAATGCCAGTGGGGGTGGTACCTTTGGGGGAACCTTTGACTGATCCATTAACAGCCATCCCGGCAGGAGCAGTCCCGGTAGCTATTTCGCCACAGACCCCAGGGGTGCCAGTCAGTGGGGTCCCAAAAGATAGCCCAGCAGGTGCTAATCCGGTCCCAACAGATTGGGTGGCACATTTAGTAGCGGTTTTGCCTTGGTTGGGGAAAGCAGGGATTTTGTCACCAACAGTAGGGGTGAAAGACATACAGGGGGACCCTGAGGCAGAGGCAAGGAAGTTGATTGCCCAGTTTGTGGTAACACCAGTGGGGCCACTAGGGACAGGACAGGCGCCTATTTCTCTTCCCAATCTCAACAATGGGGGTGCATCAGTGGATGTCAACAAGGAAGTACAGGTGGTCAGCCAGGTGAAGGAGAAGCTGACAGAACCTGCTGGAGTGACCACAGCAGGTAAGCAGGGGACACTGCCAGTGCTGGGAGTGAGAGAGTCGCGTACCGGGAGTGAGAACGTGGCTAGGCATGTGTCGTGCGAATTGAAGGAACTCATTTGGTCAGGTTGTTATGTTAGCATGTTTTCTCTGCTACTAGATGAAAGAGAAAGAGAGGAAGCTAAGAAACAGAAAGATTGGATGCTCCCGAGAGAATGGCCAAGTGAGTTGTTAAGATTCAGGGTGGAAGAGAACTTGAACAACTGGATCAGGGGCTTTTCAGTTTTCATGGCAGTAATGGCAGAACGTTTCCCTAACATACAGGCAGAGATGGCATGTTACCAGAACCGCATTACTATGGCTCATGACAAATACGGGGGAGGGGGTTGGAAGCAGTATGACATAGATTTCAGGAGGGCAAAGTCATCTGACCCTGAGCTATCCTGGAACCAGGTCGATACGATCTCTTGGTTGGATCAATTTGGTGCACCACAGTCCAATTATCAGTTTAGCACAACCCAAGCTAATAACAGAGGGCAGGCAATACCAGCTTACCAGTCCTACCAGCCTTATCAGCCCTTTCGGCCGGCGCAGAATACAGGCCTTGCCCATGGCTCAGGGGGTGGGGAAGGGCGGAAAGGGACTTGTTGGGATTTTAATAGGAGAACATGCACTAGGGCACCAGGCACATGTAAGTTCAAACATGCCTGCTCTATCTGCGCGAATCCTTCCCACACAGAATCCAAGTGTCTCAAAAAATCAAGAGATAAAGGCAAGAGAAAGCAGGATTGATGGTAGAGTGCGACAAGTCACACATTCCCCCACTGATATCACAGCTATGACCCCGTGGCTAAACAAATACCCCTGTCATGATACTGCTAGGACACTGCAAGAAGGTTTCACATATGGGTTTAGGATTCAACATGCCTGCTCTATCTGCGCGAATCCTTCCCACCCAGAATCCAAATGTCTCAAAAAATCAAGAGATAAAGGCAAGAGAAAGCAAGATTGATGGTAGAGTGCAACAAGTCACACATTCCCCCATTGATATCACAGCTATGACCCCGTGGCTAAACAAATACCCCTGTCATGATACTGCTAGGACACTGCAAGAAGGTTTCACATATGGGTTTAGGATTCCTGCCCCAGGTTATGTTGGGACGCCTGAATGCAAAAATCAATTGTCAGTAAGGACCAACCCAGGCGTGGTGGCAACAAAAATTGCTAAATAGTTACGCCTGGGCAGAATAGTGGGCCCCTTTGATCACATTCCGGTGCATAATTTTGTTTGTGCACCTTTGGGTGTTGTTCCCAAAAAAGAGGAGGGCGAGTTTAGGTTGATCCACAATCTATCGCCACCTAGAGGCAACTCACTAAACGATGCCATCAGTGAGGAAAGTTGTAGTGTGAAATACGCACCGTTTGATCAGGCCGTGGAAATGCTTAGGGAGCTGGGCCCTGGCGCTTTGCTGGCAAAATCTGATATTGAATCAGCCTTCCATCTTTTACCTGTTCACCCAGAGGACTTTCACTTGCTAGGCTTCAAGTTTCAAGACAAATTCTACATGGATATGTGTATGCCCATGGGTTGCTCGGTCTCCTGCGCCTATTTTGAAAAATTCAGTTATTTTTTGGAATGGGTTTTTAGACGTGTGACCAGGCACCAGTCTGTCATGCACTACCTAGATGACTTTCTTATCCTGGGGTCGGCGGGCTCTCAGAAATGTGCGTGGGCACTGCAGGAATTCTGCACACTCATGCGTGCTTTTGGGGTTTCCCTGGCGCCGGGAAAGACAGTTGGACCAACGACAACGATAGAATTCTTAAGTATTGAGCTAGATTCAGTCCAAGGGTGTTTCCGCTTGCCCGAAGATAAGACTAAGAAATTCAAGGCAGCTTTACAACAATGCTTGGCTAAGGATAAGGTTACCTTGCATCAGTTGCAGCAAACAGTAGGACAGTTGAACTTCGCCCTCAGAGTGATTCCAATGGCACGCCCATTCTCCCGCACCATCGCCCAAGCCATGACCGGGATTCAGGAAAAACATCATCACACCAGGCTGTCGGCTGAGGTCAAGCAGGACATGCGGATTTGGATGGCATTCCTGCAGGACTTCAACGGCGGGGTGGTCTGGCCCGGTCCACCCACTACCTCTGCAGAGTTAGGTTTATGGACTGACGCTGCGGGTAGTGTGGGATTTGGTGCCATACTTGGCAATGAGTGGGTGGCGCACAGTGGCCGGACGCATGGGTTCAGAATGTATTAACGGCTAACATTGGCTTCTTAGAATTGTTTCCTATCTGGGTGGCCTTAATGGTATGGCCCGACAGACTGCGTAACCAATATGTAGTATTTTGGGCTGACAACATGACTTTCGTGGAATGCATCAATCATCAAGCAGTGAGATGCAAGATGATCCTCCGCCTGTTAAAAGAGATAGTCCTGTTGTGTATGAAAGAGAATATATTGTTTAAGGCTAAACATGTGCCAGGTGTGTTGAATAATGCTGCTGATGCACTCTCTTGCTTCAAGATGCAGGTCTTCAGAACACACCTCGCTTCTGCAGAAGCGAACCCAACACCCTTCCCAGAAGTACTTTGGCTGATTGGTGCCCCCAACTACCGAACCTCGTGGCAGCTAGCCTAGCTCCCAGGACCAAGAAAGCCTATGAGGGGGCGTTTTGGGCATATTGTACTTTCTTGGGAAAGGATTGGGCAGAAGAATGGCATGCCCCAAGGGCACTGCTACGTTACTTAGGCGTTTTACATGAGAAGGGGCGCTCAGTGGCGGCAGCCAGGCGCCACGTGTCAGCGATATATTTCTTTGCCCGAGCCAGGGACAAGGGGGATCCCACTGATAGCTTCACAGTCAGGAATGCTTTAAGGGGTTTGCAGCGCATCCAGGGAACAACACCCGATTCAAGACGTCCAATAGGAGTGGAACTGCTAGCAGCCCTACTGGGGACGCTTGACGCTGTCTGCACGACAAAAGGGGAAGCTTTATTATCCAGGGTGGCTTTTTCACTAGCCTTCTATGGCGCATTTCGCATTGGGGAATTGGTCACCCAGAATAAGCAGGATACACAAGGGGGATTGCAGTTAGACCATGCAAAAATACATGGCGACGCCCTACTAATATCCATTAAGAAGTCCAAAACTGACCAAGAGGCCCGAGGTGAGGTGTTAGTTTTGCATCTAGCACAGGGCAATCCATGCTGCCCTGTAGCACAATTGGAAGCATTTTTGCGGCATAGATCTTCTATAGGGGGTGGGACATTATTAATCCATGCAGACGGTACACCTCTCACCCGGTTTCAGTTTAAGAGGGTCATGGATATGGCAATTGAGCAGACTGGTTTAGATCCTGCTCGCTTTGGAACCCATTCGTTTAGGATAGGGGTTGCGACCGAGGCAACAGCAAGGGGGTTACACAGCAGCAATGTCAAGAGAATTGGGAGATGGTTCTCCAATTGTTACAAACACTATGTGCAGCTGCACATGTTGTAAGTAGGCTGTGGGCATTGTACTGATGCGTGTCTTTCTGCTTAATCTCTACAGTTTCCTGAACCAGTCACGCAGGGGGGAAACTGGCGTTGGGTCATCCGTAACGAGCGAAGCAAGGACATGCACCTCTGCCAGCGTCGGGACCACAGGTGGTTTGGATTATAGGCCATTCATATGTGAAACGTTTGAAGGAATTTTTTCTTTTCAGGGAACTACATACACAGGGCGGAGCAGGCTGGTTTAAAGGTCTCATTCCATGGGAGAGGGGGCCTTTGTTTGAGTCAGTGCAGGGGTTTTGTAGGGAATTTGCTGAGCAAAAAGGGTCCCCGTCCGGATATCATTATCTTACACCTAGGAGGGAATGATCTAGAGAATCTGGGTAGAAGAGGGCTAGTGGAATCCATAATGACAGAGGTGGGTTGGTTAGCAAAAGCATGCCAGGGATGCACCATTGCATGGTCGCAATTGGTACCTAGATGTCAATGGGGGGGGGGGGAGTCTGTAAGAGCACTGAACCACTCGGTATGACGTATCAACAACAAGATAGAGAGGTTGTTTAGGTCTCCTCAGTTGCAGAAGATCGCCCACGGGTGTATCAGGGGTGACCCGTGTTCCTTAAAAGACGGTGTCCGTTTATCAACGGTGGGTAATGCAATCCTCTCGGAGAATCTGCTGGCATGGTTAGTGGCCTTGAAAAGCAGGACATGACCTTCTAGCTAGCATGAGGGTGGGGGGGTGCCAGATAGTCAGGCAACTATGCTGGCCTGTGGCGGTAAGGTCATGATTGGTGAGCAGTAAATTGAAGGTCCTTAGGGGGCGGCGCCATTCTTGAATGGGGTCGCCCAAGGGGGAGGGACAAGTCGTCCCTCCTAGAACTCCAGGGGCAGTTACAGCCTTTGTGGCTGTATGGGTGTGGGGGAGGGGAGAGTTACGCTTTTCCTAGGCTGGTTGGCCACCCCGCACGAGCACAATGGCACCAGTAAAGGGCGCAGAACTGCAAGGGCCCCTGATGGAGATAGTATGCAGAGTGTATGGGGGTAACGGGGGGGGGGGGGAAGTACCCTCACGGTGAACGGGCCCTCTCCGCATGTGCACTCCGGTGGGGTTTAATTGATAAGGATCTGACACCAGTTATTGACCTTGCCGTAGGCTCAAACATGGATACGCAGAAAATGATTGCCATTATGATTATGAATGATGTTATGCTTAGATTCGGATAGGAATAACTTGTATTAGAGTTATGTTACAGATAGCCATCTGATCTCTGTACATATCAAATGTAATCAAATGTCAATTATATGACTGTCTACGTAAATTTTGTAAAAATGTTTAATATTCATTGTTTGATTAATTTTATTAATAAATATGGCCGGGGGTTATCTATGAACCCCTTTTCCAACTAAACTCTTGTGCTGGATATTGTGTGGGTCTGGACAAGGGAGGAGGGGGTATAGGCAGTACCAGGCCATATAGAAAAGGGGGGGCCGGCATCGGACCCGCCGATAATATGGCGGTCCTGCCGGCCCTCGACGACTGGGGAGGCGGGCCTGTCGCGCACAGCAGTGACATTTCATTGGCAGGCCGGGTCGTGAACCGGAAGTGAAAAGAATCACTTGCGGGTCACGCAAGTTGCTAGCCCCACCCAGGCCGGACAGAACCGGTCTGGGGGGCTAGTAGTTGCCAATAAAAGGCTGGGGAGCAGAGGAATCTTCCTCTTTGCCTTCCGCGCTCCCCAGTCTGTAGTGCGACCTCGCTAGGAGGGGTCGTAATCTAATATTTGCCCACCCATTATCCCCTAAAGCAAAGGTTGTGTAGTGTACGATTGTCTTCTCTTTTCGTTTCAGGTTGTGATGTGTAAATAACTTGTTTTTTCCCCTTTTTTAAGGTAAAAATTGTCGTATTTTAGTGCGATTCCGTGGTCAGGCGGTAAGGTCATGATTGGTGAGCAGTAAATTTAAGGTCCTTAGGGGGCGGCGCCATTCTTGAATGGGGTCGCCCAAGGGGGAGGGACAAGTCGTCCCTCCTAGAACTCCAGGGGCAGTTACAGCGTTTGTGGCTGTATGGGTGTGGGGGAGGGGGGGGAGTTACGCTTCCCCTAGGCTGGTTGGTCACCCCGCACGTGCATAATGGCACCAGTAAAGGGCGCAGAACTGCAAGGGCCCCTGATGGAGATAGTATGCAGAGCGTACAGGGGTAACTGGGGGGGGGGGGGAATACCCTCACGGTGAACGGGCCCTCTGCGCATGCGCACTCAGGTGGGAGAGCGGGGTTTAATTGATAAGGATCTGACACCAGTTATTGACCTTGCCGTAGGCTCAAACATGGATACGCAGAAAATGATTGCCATTATGATTATGAATGATGTTATGCTTAGATTCGGATAGGAATAACTTGTATTAGAGTTATGTTAAGGATAGCCATCTGATCTCTGTACATATCAAATGTAATCAAATGTCAATTATATGACTGTCTACGTAAATTTTGTAAAAATTGTTAATATTCATTGTTTGATTAATTTTGTTAATAAATACGGCCGGGGGTTATCTACGACCCCCTTTTCCAACTAAACTCTTGTGCTGGATATTGTGTGGGTCTGGACAAGAGAGGAGGGGGTATAGGCAGTACCAGGCCATATAGAAAAGGTCTGGCGGAGCCGGCATCGGACCCGCCGATAATATGGCGGTCCTGCCGGCACCCGACGACTGGGGAGGCGGGCCTGTCGCGCACAGCAGTGACATTTCATTGGGAAGCCGGGTCGTGAACTGGAAGTGAAAAGAATCACTTGCGGGTCACGCAAGTTGCCAGCCCCCCCCAGGCCAGACAGAACCGGTCTGGGGGGGGCTAGTAGTTGCCAATAAAAGGCTGGGGAGCAGAGGAATCTTCCTCTTTGCCTTCCGCGCTCCCCAATCTGTAGTGCGACCTCGCTAGGAGGGGTCGTAATCTAATATTTGCCCACCCACCATCCCCTAAAGCAAAGGTTGTGTAGTGTACGATTGTCTTCTCTTTTCGTTTCAGGTTGTGATGTGTAAATAACTATTTTTTCCCCCTTTTTAAGGTAAAAATTGTCGTATTTTAGTGCGATTCCGTGGTCAGGCGGTAAGGTCATGATTGGTGAGCAGTAAATTTAAGGTCCTTAGGGGGCGGCGCCATTCTTGAATCGGGTCGCCCAAGGGGGAGGGACAAGTCGTCCCTCAGAGAACTCCAGGGGCAGTTACAGCCTGTGTGGCTGTATGGGTGCGGGGGAGGGGGGAGTTACGCTTTTCCTAGGCTAGTTGGCCACCCCGCACGTGCACAATGGCACCAGTAAAGGGTGCAGAACTGCAAGGGTCCCTGATGGGGATAGTATATAGAGCGTACGGGGGTAACTGGGGGGGGGGGGGGGGGGGGGGAGTACCCTCACGGTGAACGGGCCCTCTGCGCATGCGCACTCAGGTGGGAGGGCGGGGTTTAATTGATAAGGACCTGACACCAGTTATTGACCTTGCCGTTGGCTCAAACATGGATACGCAGAAAATGATTGCCATTATGATTATGAATGATGTTATGCTTAGATTCGGATAGGAATAACTTGTATTAGAGTTATGTTAAGGATAGCCATCTGATCTCTGTACATATAAAATGTAATCAAATGTCAATTATATGATTGTCTGCGTAAATTTTGTAAATATTGTTAATATTCATTGTTTGATTAATTTTGTTAATAAATACGGCTGGGGGTTATCTACGACCCCCTATTCCAACTAAACTCTTGTGCTGGATATTGTGTGGGTCTGGACAAGGGAGGAGGGGGTATAGGCAGTACCAGGCCATACTGTCGCTCGCTTATACCACACAGCACAACAGAAAGCTCCAAATACAGAGACGCATGCACTTACCCAATGGGAACTAGAACTAGGCGCTTCCATTACAGACAAACAGTGGCAATACTGTTGTACACAGAAGGGACGGATTGCCCCCAGCAGCAGACTACGAATAATACATGATACATTTTCTGCATAGAATCAATTACACGCCTGTGAGATTACACTGTTTTCACCTACGCACGGATGATCACTGTACACGATGCGGGGCGGCGGGAGCGGAGTCTGTCCGTCTAGCCGTGTCCTGCGCCCCTATTCATGCATACTGGGAGGAGATAAAATTAGCACTTTCTATTATGATATGGCAAAGCATTACAATTACTCCACTCACAACACTCCTGTGTTATGTTGCAGGGATAGAGCAGGGCGTCTGAAGGTATGTGGCGCTAAGTCTTTTGTTGGCTAAATGAAGAGTCGATGCCCCCAGCTCTCACCCAAGGGACATTTGAGCCCCACTGCAGGCCTACCTACTCACCCAAATGCGAGAAACTGCAGATGAGATTGAGCCCACTCTTGACACGCCCTGCGCTGCCTAGGTGAAATACTCATTAGTAACACTTAACTTGAATTCACATACACTTTCACATGACTGCCCGAGGACTCTTTGCCTGCAAGCTGGTGATGGCTGACGACTGTGCGCACCCTCTGTCATTTAAGAAGTACAGTGTCATGTGGGAAAGGACACATATGCTCACACATCCTCATATTTCCATGGATTTGATTATGTATGATTCCATATTATCACCTACTGTATAATGATGTGGAACAATTGTGGGCATGATGTACCAGATCTATTCAACAACCAGACGTTGCACAATTGCCTATAACTGCCTTTCTTTCTTCCTATTGTCACATGGATGGCAAATTATCTCAAAACTTCAATGAAGAAATTTATCAACAAAAAAAAGGTTCATTTTCCACACATGAGCAAGACTATACGCTGCAGAATGCAGAAGGTTTTCTCACCTATTATAGTCTCGAACAACAAGTAAGACGTTCTCACGCAGGTTGTGAAGTTCATCTTTCCTCTGATAGATGTCTACCACGTAATGAGGGATCTCAAACATTAGCCTCTCCCAATAGTGAATCTCTGCAAACAGCTTCAGGACCCCCCTGTGAGATAAAAGGCAAGAGTAAGAGGGCACCAACGGATAGTGCAAATATTCACCACAAGAGATATTTACACAGAAAAACTCTACTTCAATTTAACATCTTTACTGGTTTTGAAAAATGGCTCTTCATGTGGACCAAAAAAAGACAAAGGCGCTATTAAGCTCAAGCGACAACTAATTATGCGAGACTTCTTATTTTTAAACAATGTAGACTCAAAATACGATGGATGCACATATTTTAAGAAAACATGTCATGGATGATACCACAAAATGTAAATGGGGGACTCTTTGCATCAGCTAGATTTGTCCTTTAACTCAGACAACTATCTCTCCCTACCCATACAAAACCATCAAAACAAATCAAACCATCCTCTCTCCACAGTGTTCCATTGACAGTCATCCATGTGGTATGTCTTTGAAAACTACCCTTACCTTCTAAGGCAAATAAAACCTATTTTAATGAAATGCAGAGGTGAAATGTAGCTTGGCATCAGTTTTTAGGTGAAACACGAACACCTTCACACCTACTGATCCATCATGCAAAAACAATACTCTGAAGGGCTTCTACTTCCTGAAGATCATTTGTTAGATTTTATTTTGTCAAATTGAGCGTCAGCCTTCACCCTTAGAAGCATGACCACCACCCTCATCCTTCAAAGTGGTTGTGACTGCTGGTGTTTGAGTTCTATATATGCCCTCTTGCAACTAAACACCAACTACATAGTCCTGCTGCCTATGATGAGGTATGTCGATCCAGGTGTACCCTGGCTGTAATGGGAACGGCAAATAAGTCTGTCAATCATATTTCTAGGACATTTAGCAACTCTACCAATGTTAAGTCTCCACAAAGTAAAAGGAAAACATTACTTCCTTGCATCTACAGTTCTTTTATGATGCCATCTTTCATACAGTTATTCCAGGCTTACAGGCTGGAAATCCTCTGTAGTCAATATCTACAAAGAAGTGTACATATACCCTCAACATTGCAAAAAGACGAAAAAAAAGATACGACTTGTAGCCTATCCCCATCTTTACTTTATTTGAACAAAACTCTGGCAAATGTGGAGTAGCGGCACAGAGCTCAGCTCTCATCAGAGACTCCAACTGTCAGAGTTTCAGGGTTTGTCAGGTATAAACAATTTCTGTAGCCTCATAAAATGGAAGGTAGCTGTTTGCATGTGAATCTATCAAAGCTGGAGAATAGACTACAGAGAAGTCACATTTTTGTTTTCCGACAGTCTTATGTTAGCATGCTTGAATTTATATGAGCAAAGCAGTTCCAGAAGAAAAACGTGGTAGGCAAGAATGAGGCTCACAAACAAACAGGATTGGAAGCACCGCCTGCCCCGCTGTTGTCTCTGAACTGTACATCAATGGAGCAATGTGGGGCAAATGCCCAAGTCATTCTTCCATTTGCCACTCCTTCAGTAACTCTCTGGTGAATGAGCAGATGGATTGGATATGTTTTAGGGAGAGTGATCTGTCTCCACTAGAGAGTGGTCTACCAACCATATTGTGGGCTGCAGTGAGGATATAATTATTTGCCCCAAGCTAAATTTCGACACTGCTTTCCCCTTGTTTAACTGGACAAAGAATACAAAGAACAGGTTACTTACCTTCGGTAACAATGTATCTGTAAGAGACATATGTTAGTTATAGATTCCTTACCTTAGAATTACCCCCAGGCATCAGACTGGATCCGGAGAATTTTTTGTCTAGCAGTACCCATGCACCTCGGTAGGTGGCGTCGGTCGACTCCACGTCCATCGTCGCTGTCGTGGTTGCTGGGATGACGTCGCAATGTCTACTTAGACGCTGCCCCTGCACGCTGACATCAGTTCTGACACGACTTTCCACACCAGAAGCGCAGAGCCATGCAAGACACTGACCACTGGTGTACATAACACGGGCACTGGAAGGGGGTCCCTATCCCTAGAAGTCAGTTCGCTGAACGGGGAGGATGGATTGGGCGGTAAGGAATCTATAACTAACATATGTCTCTTACAGATACATCGTTACCGAAGGTAAATAACTTGTTCATCTGAAAGACTGAAAGAGACTGGTAACTATAGATTCCTTACCCTAGAATAGATACCCAAGCAATGCCAACCCCAGAGGGTGGTCTGCAAACTAAGTTCACACCAAAAAATCCTGGAGAATGGAACGGCCAAAATAGCTGTCTCTCCAGACTTAGCTGTCTTGGCAATAATGTTTAGTAAATGTGTGCAGTGATGCCCACGTGGCTGCCTGACAGATGTTAATGAGTGGGACTCCACGTCCCAAGGCAGTAGTAGCTGCCGTAGCCTTGATGGAGTGGGCACGCAGTCCCACTGGACCTTCATTTTCGCTAGGGAATAGCAGATTTTAATGCATAGGAAAACCCACCGAGAGAGGGTACATTTTTGCAAAGCCCGACCTTTCTTGGAGCCCACATAGCCAACAAAGAGTTTATCATCCACCCGGAAATCCTTTGTGCGGTCGAGATAAAAAGACAGCGCATGTTTTGGGTCCAAATAATTGATTCTCTCCTCCTCCTTGGAAGGGTGCGGAGGCGGGAAGAAGGTGGGAAAAGTGATGGTCTGTCCTATATGGAAAGAGGCAACTACTTTGGGAAGAAAAGAGGGCCTTGTGTGAAGGACCACTTTGTCCGGATGAACAGCCAGAAAAGGAGGTTTGGAGGATAGAGCTTGAAGTTCACTCAACCTGCGAGCAGAGGTGATGGCAACAAGGAAGGCAGTCTTTAGAGTAAAGAGCATGATGGGGCAGTTATGAAGAGGCTTGAAGGGAGGACACATTAGATACGTCAAAACAAGATTCAGGTCCCACTGGGGCATAATGAACGGAGGAGGAAAGAGATGAGTAATATCCTTTAGAAATCTATTCAAATTAGGGGACTTGAAAAGAGAAGGCTGACGGGGAAGGCGAAGAAAGGCAGATATGTCCGAAAGATAGCCTTTAAGAGTGTCCAGAGCAGAGATCTACTGGGCCAAAGACAGAATGAACAAGAGTACCTCCGAAACAGGGGCAGAAAGGGGATCCACAGCCTTTGCTGTGCACCATGCCACAAACTTGTTCCATTTATAGGCGTATACCAACTTAGTTGAGGAACGCCTGGCTGCCAAGATGACATTACGGAGTTCAGGAGGAAGATCAAAAGCTGTCAACCGCTGCAGCTCAATCTCCACGCAAGGAGGTGGAGGCTGGACAGGTTCAGGTGGAGGACTGTTTCCTGCTGCTGTGACAGAAGATCTTCCTGAAGAGGCAGTCTGATCGGAGGGTCGATGGCAATGCTCAAGAGCTCAGGATACCAGACTCTTCATGTCCAGTCCGGAGACACAAGAATGACTTGGGCCCAGTCACGCTTGATCTTCTTCAGCACTCTGGGCAGAAGTGGTACAGGCGGAAATGCGTACAGAAGGCTGCAGTTTCACTTGCGAGAAAAGCATCGCAGAGCGAGTGCCGCCTTGGAAACATTGTGGTGATCTATGGGTTCAGAGGTAAATATTTGTATATAGGTATAAACTGATTCCGGCCTCCGTTACCCTTATTGAATCAATCCCCCCATTTTGTATCTAACGATAGAGTAGGCACCAGGCCTACGAGGGACTAACTAGAGGTTTCCCCGTCAGAGTACAAGAAGGTCTCTACGCTAGGTTAAGGACCTTAGCGTTTTTTCAAAAAAACAGACACTGAGTTCCCCTTCATCTAGACAGATCACATTATCCTTATTTCACTCTGTATGCAAAGAAACTTACGTACCATCCATAAGACTTCACTCAACACAAAGCAAACATACCCTTTACCTGGCCAAACCACAAATGTCAGAACTCAAAACTCTTAGTATAAGGGAGGAAGATATTGAAGAACTCTTAAAACGTCCATCGACACTAAATGTAGGAAGCACCATCTCCACAAACTTCGGTCAACAATCTGAATTAGAAAAAATAACAAGGTTGAAGAAAAAACAAATAAGGACTGCCCTGCATGGAGAAGTATTACTGGAACATCTAAGGGCAGGCACAATACCAGCAGGCCTACAAGTAAGAAATATTCCAGTGATATTCACTGATTTACCGGAATACTTGGAGGGATTCAGCCATATCGGAACTAAATGTTCCAGAGATTGGATGTTCCACTCAATTAAGACTGCTGAACGTCTTAGTCTTCAAGAACTTGAACTGATTAAAGAATTGGAGGAAGCTCTACTTAGTAATACAGCACTTGAAAATGCACAATCATTACTAACAAAGCTGGAAAAAGAAAACAAGATCTTTAAAAAAAACACTGAAGACCAAAAACGACAAAAACTTCAAAAAGATATAACGAACTTCTCCGAAAAAAACACGTATCCGTATCTGGACAAAGAATACTACAAGCTCCCGCAGAACACAGGAGCATTAAAAACATACGGAGGTAGAAGTAGGAGACGTTTTTTGACATTCTCAGACCCATCTTCATCAGGTAGTTCGAGTGAAAACGAAGCCAGTTCAAGCAATAACAGCAATCAACAAAGAACCAACTATCAACCGGCTCCTTTTTTAGGCAGAGGAAACAGCCGACCCAGAGGCCGTCCACGCTCAAGCAGATGGCAGAACTCACGCTCCAATCAATACCAAGGGGAAATTACCACCAGAAGGAATGTCTATCGCTGGTAACAATAACAAACAAAGATAAAGATGAAGAAAAAGATTGTATTTACAATCTATCTAACTATGAGTTATCAACAAATGAAATAAATGTTTTGCAGAAGGGTCTCTCTTTCATCCCTACAGTGAGGCCTGATTTGAATCAAACGAAATTGGAAATAATACAACTATTCCGAAAAATGAGACTAAAAATTTTCTTCCAGAAGAGAATGGAGACGCCTCCACGTAACCCCTCTGGTTTACAAAATCCATCTACCTTCTTTCCCAACACAACAAACATGCCGGTAGAATTGCTATCTTTTGAAAAGAATGTACTTAGAGACATAAACAATCTGGAGAAAAAGAAAGTCTTTACGAAATGGAACCTTACGAAAGATCAACAGCAGGCTCTAGATAATCTATCCAAAAACAAAAGCTTGATAATTAAGCCTGCAGACAAGGGAGGAGGAATAGTGATTTGGCCCAGAGAGAATTATGAACAAGAAGTATTACGTCAACTAGCCGATGAGAAATATTACAGGAAAACTGACGAAGACTGGAATCAAAAAATAAAAGTGAAATTGATGTCCATTGTAAAAACCGGAATTGAAGAAGGATGGCTCTCTAAAAAAGAATCGCAATTCCTTATCAATGAGAACCCGAGGACTCCAATGATGTATGTCCTCCCAAAGATACATAAGGACCCAAGGAATCCTCCGGGATGACCCATAATCTCGGGGGTCAATTCCATTCTAGAACGACCTGCAAAATATGTGGACTCCTTCCTCAAACCCCTTATATGGGACACCCCTAGCTATTTAAAAGATACCATGCAAGCAATCAACATCCTGGAAAATCAACCTTTTGACGAAGACAATGAAATTTTGGTGACATTGGACATTGTGAGTCTGTACTCAAATATCCCACAATCAGACGGCATTGAAGCTCTAGAAGTCTTTCTTGAAAAACGACCCAGACCGCACATTGTACCCACCTCCTCGATATTACAGCTAGCAGAAATATGTTTAAAAAATAACTTTTTTACATTCAATGACACACAATTCCTGCAAATTATGGGTACAGCCATGGGTTGTCCCTTTGCGCCGGAAATGGCTATAATGTTTATGGCCCTATTCGAAGAGAGGTGGATTTACAATAACAACCCCCACGATGGACACATTAAAATCTGGCGTCGATATATCGACGACGTGTTCATGCTGTGGAGAGGGAACGAAGAAGAACTCGGCACATTTGTGACATGGCTCAATGACAGAAATCAAAATATTCAATTCACCATGAATTCCAACAAAAATGAGATGAATTTTCTCGACATTCTGGTTAAACACGAAGGTGGTCATCTGTATACCACACTTTTCACAAAAGAAACAGACAGAAACACTTTTTTACACTTTTCAAGTTTCCATCAACGTAATCTACGCGAGAATTTACCGTTTAGCCAATTCTTAAGGATAAGGCGTAACTGTTCAAAGCAAGAAGATTACTTCAAGAACGCGACAGAACTTCTTGAAAAACTGAAAAGACGAAATTATCCGAAAAAACTTCTGAAAAAAGCACCGAAAAGAGCTTGGTATACTCCCCGTGAGTCCCTTCTCACTCCAAAAGACAAGAAGGCAGATATACCACTAGTTTGTGTTACAACATTCTCAGGATGTACAAATGAAATACAGAAAATCATCCGAAAAAACTGGAATACAGTCAAAGATCTGCCACCATTCAAACAAACACCCATATTTGCTTTGAAAAAAAACACGAGCATAAAAGAGAAGCTAGTACGTGCCAATACAACCATGCCAAAATCAGAAACCACTTTACGAACTATGTGGTCACTGCCACCAATTAAAGGACACAGAAAATGTGGGAACTGTACCTCATGCGAAAGCACCATCGAAGGCACGAAATTCACATATGACACCAAGTTCATCAACCATGAAAATTTCACAAACTGCAACACCCACAATGTTATATACTGTGTGGTGTGCCCGTGCTCATTAGCATATATTGGAAAAACTACCCAAGCAGTTAAAAACAGGATCTCACAACACAGATCACGAATCAGATGTAGGACACCTAATGCACCCATGGTGGCACATTGTATTGAAAGAAATCATGGTCCTAATGATATGAAATGGACAGTATTGCACCATATAAAAGGAAACAATACAGAATCTCGCCTCTCCAAGACAGAAGCCAAAACAATCATGCTCTTGGGAACAATTGTAAATGGTTTGAATGAAATGACAGAACTCGGAAGCATATTTTAGAACATGTTCACTCCTCCATGCCTCAATGTTCCGAGCCAAACCTCGAAGTACTACGTGTATTTAAAACATGGTCACGGTCAAGACAAGCGAGAAACAACGGCATAGCCCTACACATACACAATTAAACCTATCGTATGTGTCTAGAGGCTCCGTATGATTGAGCACAATATCAACTTGCCTTCAAGTCAAAAAAACGAATTAATGAGCATGTCCGTCAAAATCAAGAGTACGCCAATAATACCTTATTACTAAGAGTCCGTCAGCAAAACTTCATCAAAAAAAACCCCATCTCCATAGCAACACTGACGCGAGGCCATCAACAAGGACGAACCAGTGAAGGGCTTGAATCAATACCCGTGCGATAGGAACGTCATGACGTCGGACGCCGGCACGTCACGCTAAACCAACCAAAAGAAGCGAACATGGAAACAGCGGAAACTCCACAACGGCGAGGACGCGGAGACAGCGAGTGGCGAGAAAATGAAAGTTGAAGATCTCCCCGCTCTGGCAAAGTAAGTTCTAATGGATCATCGAACTAGTTTTAAAGACTAACACCACCATAAGGGTGTGGGACGAAGGTTTACGCACAGGAAATTAGAACAAAAAAACCCCAGTCAGCACTGTCACAGTACGCTTCATCATTAAAAGCATGGTGCAGGACCCTAATCACTCTAAAGAAAGAATTCGTCCACCATACAAATAACGGATGGTTTCCATCTTATCACCTCGCATGCAGCAAATGATTAGACCCCCGTTTCACACAAAGCAGGGGGAGGCACCGAAGCACGCTTTAAATGCATGCCAATAACGCTGAAAAGAGTTGCACTTAAAGCAACGACTAAAACAAACGTCTCTCTCTCATACACTCCGATAGTTAACAGAAACTACAGGAACAGATAGAGCGGAAGCCAGAACCGAATCGTAGCAGCATCCCCTTCAACTCGGATTACACCCGGGTAGGTCTACATGTATATACAATAATAGAAACTTGACATGTAATGCTATGAAGATGGTAGAAGTCTTTTTTAGACAACTATGCCCTAATAAAGACACATATATTCCCACAGGATAACGAATACCACCATTTCAAGATAAATTTGCACAGTAGGAACCACGGTACGTAAGTTCACTTTATGTGACTCTTTACTAAGACGCTCTATTAAGAACGCACACTGTAAATAAGATACACTGTCACCCACACAGGAGAAAGATGTCCACTCTACAACATTACAAGCCCTGAGGAAGACCTTACCAAGAATACACAGGTCCGCAAACGAAGGTCGAAACGCGTAGGCAACAGACAAGCAGAGAACCAGAACACAGAGGGAAAGTCAATAAAGTTTCATTGCTTCCCCAAAATAGGAAACATAACATTTGTAAGGTTATTGTATAAGAATATTAGAACAAGTGTTTCTGACCCTGCTTAGGACCTAATAAGACTAAGGAAATTGAGGACCACTTCATTTAAGGTCCCTAAGATGTAAATAGTTGGACAATTTCGTACTGTATTGTGAAGAAACATAATCAGTGGAGATTTAAACTTGCACAAACGTTATAATATTTGTTTTATGTTTATGTCATTGTCGTAATGTGTAAATAATGTGTACAGGATAAATGTGTGAATAATGTAAGATAAAAGGAAGTCTAATGATGAAGAGCTAACTCTGTTTAAAGCATATGTAAAAAAGAAAAATAAGATTGTTATTCTCAGTCAATAAAAAGGACTGATTGACAAAACATTGTGGTGATCTATGGGTTCAGAGGTAAATATTTGTATATAGCCTTGGAAACTCCAACGTGCAGAACTGCTGACATTGAGCGTTCTCTTCTGTGGCGAACAGACCTAACCAAGGCTCTCCCCACTGCTGAAAGAGACCTTGCACCACCTCTGAGTGAAGACGCCATTTGTGATCCATCATGCACCAACAGCTGAGCTCGTTCGCCCTGGTGCTGAACCACCAGGGATATGCCCTGATGTTCCAGCCATTTCCAAAGGCAAAGAGCCTCTTGACATAGGGTCCACGACCCCACCCTGCCCTGTTTGTTGCAGTAAGTACCACATGGTAGTGGTGTGTCTGAACACCTGCACCACTCTTCCTTTGATAGAAGGAAGGAATGCCTTCAGTGCGAGACGAATCATCCAGAGCTCCAACAGGTTAATGTGAGGACCAGACTCCGCCGGAGACCAGAGACCTCTGAGCTCCGCCTCTCCCAGTTGGCCGCCTCATCCCAGGAGTCACACGTCCGTCACCACTGCCAGCTCTGGTTAGGGAAACCACCACTGCAATTGACGTGCAGTACCCTCTGAGATCTGGACATCGCCAAAAAGATTCCCCTGATGCTGCGCCCACTGGAACTTGAGGTCTCTCTAAAGAGCCTGCATATGCCACCTAGCATGGTCCACCAGCAGGATGTATGAGGATATAAGGCCCAGCAGCCTCAGGGTCAATCTAACCGAAATCCGGGATAGAGGCTGAAACATCAGTATCATAGCCCGAATATCCCGGACTCGGTGTTCGGGAGGATAAGCCAGAAACTGGGCTATATCCAGAACTGCTCCAATGAAAAGGAGCTTTTGAGAAGGAGTCAGGTGTGACTTCGGCACATTGATAGTGAACCCCAGGCAGTGCAGGAGGCCCGCCTTAGTCTGGAGGTGGGAGACGACAGCCTGGGGCGAGCTTGCCTTCAACAGCCTGTCATCGAGATAAGGGAAGACTGGAATTCCTGATCCGCGTAGATGAGCTGCGACCACAGCCATCACTTTCGTGAGCACCTGAGGGGCGCTGGCAAGGCCAAAGGGGAGCACGGTAAATTGAAAATGCTCGCGGCCTACAGTGAACTGTAGTAAACGCCTGTGGGCTGGCAGGACGGGGATATGGGAATATGAGTCCTGCAAGTTCAATGCAACCATCCAGTCTCCGAGGTCGAGGACAGCCAGGACCGGAGCCAACAAGAGCATCTTGAACTTCTCCTTCCGGAGGAAGCAGTTGAGGGTCCTGAAGTCTAAGATAGGACGCAGGCCTTTGTCCTTATTGGGTACCAGAAAGTAGTGGGAGTAGCAAGCACAACCTACTTCTGGCACAGGTATCCTTTTGATAGCGCCCTTGGCCAAGAAAGCTGCAACCACCTGGCGGAGAAGGGCCAAGTGATCCCCCGACACGCGATGGAAGGATGGAGGGATGGGTAGTCTGAGTAGCCCGTTCGGACTATCTGCAAAACCCACCTGTCCGACGTGATAGTTTGCCAGTAGGGGAGGTGATGGCGAATCCTGCCGCCCACTGGCCTCTTGTGGTCCTGAAAGGTCGGACTGGGAGGGTATGGAGGCTGTTGCAGGGGGGGGGGGTTATGTGTCGACTGACCCACTTACTGGCCCCCAGATCTGCATCGCTGGGTCCCACGTCTGCAGCCACGCACAGACTGGGTAGCTTGCGTGAATTAGTGGCTAGACTGGGTCGAAAGTGGTGGGGCACCCCTTTAGTAGCCAAGAAAGGGGCGAAAAGCAGACTCCGTGGGGTGAGAGGTCGCTGCGAGGCTCAAGGATCTGGCCGTAGCCCTAGAATCCTTAAAGCGCTTGAGAGACAAGTCTGCCTTACAAACAAAAAGGCGACGGTCATTAAAGGGCATGTCCAGTAAGGTGGATTGGACATGCCCCGAAAAACCACACGTCTTCAACCAGGCATATGCCTCTGGCCTACTGACATGGAAACTGTTCTGCCCAGTGAGTCAGGGGTATCCAGCCCACATCTGATGGTGAATTTGGCTGTGTCTCTACCCTCTACCACTGCACGGGTGAGAACGGCCCGGGCCTCCTCCGGGCACTGTGGCAGCACTTGCGCAACCGTATCCAACACTGTATGGGTATAGCAGCCCAAGAGGCATGCAGTATTGACTGACCTCAACGCTAAGCTGCCAGAAGAAATCATCTTCTTCCCAAGGTGGTCCAGCTTCTTGGATCCCCAATCAGGGGGAGCAGTTGGGAATACGCCTGTAGAGGACGAGGCTTGGACCACCAAGCTCTCTGGGTTGGGTGTTGGGAGAGGAAAAGTGGGTTGCCCGGGGCCAGGCAGTGGCATCGGGCACTCATCCTGTCCACAGAAGTCACTGTGCGGGGCTTGGACCAAGTGCCCAGAAGGACATAAGTACATACTTGAGGGCTTCATTGAAAGGCAGAAGGGGCTCAGAAGAGGCCGCCGCCAGTTGAAGCACCTCTGTCAGGACTGTAGGAAGCTACAGGCCTGAGGCCTCAGCTGCCCTATGCAACACCACTGCATACGACGCCCTCTCCTCCGTAGCCACGGTAGGGGGAGAAAGCATGCCAAGGTATGAGGAGGTATCCAGACCACTGGCATCATCCAGGTTCTCTCGCCAGTCTGGCTCCTCAAGTTGGTCAGATTATGGGTCCACAGACTCCTCCCAGTTCTCCTCACCCTCTTCTGGTTGCCAAGCAGGCCTGAAAGGAACACCAGGGATGAACAGAGGCACAAATGTGCCTTCCAGCGCCGGTTCCGATGTCGGTTCGGCGCAGTATCCAAACTGGGGGTGAAGCTGGGGTCGGCGCCGGTCAGGGGCACGACCGGCGCCGGGGGAATCATCGTTGAGATTGGCGCCGGGCAAGGTACAGTGAGGTCGACCGGCATCAATCAGGATGTAGGCCTGGATCCTCGGGACTCTCCGGCACCACAGCTGGAGCCGCTGGCATCGAAGGCAAAGGGTCCACAGCCGATTCTGAGTGGCCCGAAGGTGTGCCGGCGGAGTCAGGCTGCTCAAAGATGCTATGAAGCGCTTCGTAGAAATCTCAAAGCTGGGCAGGGGATGCTCCGTTACCGGGAAAGGGAGGGAAGCTTGGAGCCATCCTTGGAGCAGGCTCTGAAGACGGAGCTGAAGAGCGAAGACGCTCTGGGTCCCACGTTGCGTCGGTCGACCGACGAGAAGGCAAAGAGAGACGCTGCTTCTTTGCCTTCTTCATGTGCTTTGACTCAGGCGTGCAATGCCCATTGATCTCAAAGGGCTTCAGCCCCCCCGATGTGTGTGTCAGCCCGGGCTGAGACAGCTTCCCGGGCACACACACACAGACAGCTTTTGAGCTTGTCGCAGCCGTACCCGAGTACTTCACAGGTCTTTAAAAGACCATTCACGTGTTAACGAGGCTTTATTGTTTTTTCACCCTTTCATCTCCACTCTGCCTATTACTTTAAGAATTAGGCCCCTGACAATTTTTAGTAGCCCCTGTAGGAAGGTGGAATCTGACTGCATGGTTACCCCCACTTTTTTCCTGGTGTTTTGTTGGTTTTTGACTAGTCTGACTGGGATCCTGCTAATCAGGAACCCAGTTTATCTGCTTTCTCCCTAAATTGGTTGTGCATGTACTTTAGGTACACTTCAGATTGGATACTGGGGTACCCTTATCAGTCCCTAGTATATGGTACACCATGTACCCAGGGCATAGGTACCCCAGAGGCCTCTCAGGGGCTGCAGCATGTACTGTGCCACCCCTGAGAGACCATTCAAAATGGCACCACAGGTCTGCTACAGCCTGTGTAAGGGGGTGCATGCACCCCTTACTTAGATATAGGTTACCTATATCTATTCTAAATCACTGCACATATAAACCTATCAGTCACCCCTATGGCAGGCCTTATCAATCCTAAAGGCAGGGTGCTGGGTTTTATGTGAGAGGGTGCCCCTGCATGAACGAGCCCCTCTGCAGCCTTCGGAACCTATTTTCCAGGGTTGTCTGTGATGCAGCTAACCATATATATTTAAGTGCATTATAACCTCGCGGTAAATTCTAACTTTAAAACAGCTGCTTAGAAACATGTCGTGTTTGGTGTCAAACACCTTGGAATCATACATTCTAGAGGGACTTATGTGAAACACCGGTACAACTGGTACCAGCTTTCTCGACCTGGGCATCACAAAATGGATGCTGCCAGCCACAGACACGAGTCTGCCCTCCTGCTGCTGAGCGAAGCTTGTGCAGGGGAAGGCCTGACAATAGGTTTCCTGTCACAGGGTGTGACCAGCTCTCAGACAGGCTTGGGTGTATTGGGGCTGGGTGGGTCCACTCTGAGAGTGCCAGAAAGTCTGCATTGGGGGCACATATGGTGTCTCTGTGCATAGTCCAGCTCAAACTGGTTGCAGGAGCCAACTGGACAAAGTACATGGGTGTAGCCACCCCTCTGTCCTGACCCTCCTATAGGTGCCCCCCCAGAGTTTGTCCAACCCCTTCCTTGGGTATAAAGTAGGAACCCTGGCTACAGGACTTTAGATTTTACCTGGAATAAACATTTCAAGCAGAAACCAAGTACTTTGACGATCTACACTTTGCTGGACGACAGAAGAATCTCCCTTGGAGTAAAGGAGTTACTCCCCTGCAAGGCAGGCACCTTTAACGCATCTGACCGGTTTGCATCTCCCGAGCTCCTGAGGACTCCGAAGATTTCTGCAACATAGGAGGTCGGTTCCCGAGCGTCTCGGAGGTCAATGTGCTCTCTCAGCAATTCTGAGACCAGTATCCCTCGTGGGGACCGTGCAACCCGAATCCCTGTGCACCGTGTACTTTTGCAGCAGCATATGCTTTTTGGCGATCCTTGAGGCTGTGCTTTGGGCTACATGTAGTCCTTACCCCGAGCAGTATTTCCACTGAATATTTCCGGCCTACACTCCACGAGTGTCTCGTGGGCTGGTATTTCGTGATTCAGCTCGAGGTCCCTTCGCAATCCCTGGTCTGTTGGCCTGTGGGTCCCTGTGAAGGTAACTTTGACTTTCCTTGGGTTCCCTGGTTGCTCCAGACGTGCCCTGACTCCATTGCTTTAAGAGTCCCCAGGACCTTGCTGGTCCTCACCGTAACCTGTTTCCTCTGCCCGTTTGGGTTGCCGTTGCCAAAACTTGTTGGTGTTCAATCCGGACACTGACCCCCCCAGCACTCGACATCCTTCATGGGACAACTCACCTCCAGACTTTGGTTGTCATCAACGTCTCCTGGTCCCCGTGGCTGCAGAGTCAAGCATCCTATCTTCTCACCTGAAGCACCCGACATCGGTGGGCATTCGTCTACCGAGCCCCTGGTCACCCTGAAGTGACCCAGACTCTGTCCCCTCTGCTTTCAGGTTCTTCTCACCTCAGATCCAGGCTTGGATTCCACCGGACACTTTTCATCTTCCCAGCAGCAGCACTTCTTCGCATTATGCCATTGAAAATGACGAGGGTTTCCAGCACCACTTGACCCCTATGCACCTGGCTCCTCTGAGATAGGTAACACGGGTACCTCAGTACTCACAAGGGTGCTGGCCTCAGAACCTTCTATGTTCCAAAGGGTTTGTTTGAAGTCCTCCCCGAAGTGTCCTTAAACTGTAATTTTCCAACCGCGACTTTCCCATAGAGTAGTACGGAGCTCGCATCTGTGTTTTCACACTGCACTCGTCCTCCGTGGGACCCCTGTGTCACTACTTTGGGTGGTTCTTTGGGGTCCCAGCGATTCTACGTGCTCTAGGCACTGTGTCTAGTGAAGTTGTTGTTGTTATACCATTTATTTTGTATATGGTTCGGTCTCCCCCTGGAGCCCGCTGTGTATTGTGCTATTTACTATCGTTCTATTGATTCAGTTTTGTGTATCTTGTGCTCTAATCTCATAAATAGGTTAGTAGAGAGTGTTTAGTAATAAATACATATATTTTATATAACACTTGTGTGGTTCTCCTTTCATTTGGTCATTCAGGAGGTTCTGATCTGGTAAAACAAGCTGCTTTACATTCCTTCGAGACTTAGCCTGAAGGCTGCTCTCCATAGCTACCACTAGGATAGCTTTCTATAAAGGTTGTCCTTAACCTAATCATCAATAAGGGTTGTTTGGACTGGTACAGGGTGGCCACTTTAATTAGTGGATAGCAAATACCAGGCCAACTTCTCACAGTTCCCCAGATATTTGTCTCTAGTTGCGTCCCCGCTTCGACTTATCCGAAGACTTGGATGATGAATGATGGTGGTGGCTTCGCGGCCGGTCTCGAGACCTTCCTCTCGACCGGGACCTCGAGCTAACTGCCGGGCCTCCAACAACTTTCAGGACCGCTCCCGCAAAGACTTCGGATTCATGGTCCGGCAGTCAGAGCACGACTTTGGGTCGCGGTAATGCTTCAGGCATCAAAGGCACACAAGGTGGGGGTCCGAATCCAAAATCAGGCAGTTGCAGGCCTCGCACGGTTTAAACCCGGTCTGACGATGGGACATCCGTCGTACAGCAGGAGTCGATAGACTCAAAAAAACAAGTCGACAAAAGTCGAGAAAAAACGTAGTAAAAAAATTAGTAAAGGGTAGATCTCTCCAGATCTGCGCAGGACTGGCGCAGAAAAATAAAGAACTGACGTCAGTGTGCAGGGGCGGCATCTAAGTAGGCATTGCGATGTCATCCCGGCAACCATGACAGACGCAGAGTCGACCAACGCTGCCTACCAACACGCAGAGGTACTGCTAGAGAATAAATTCTCCGGATCCAGTCAGACACCTGGGGGTAATTCTAAGGTAAGGAATCTATAACTAACAGTCTTTCAGATAAGCTGCTCAGGTTGGCAAACACCTTTAGTCTGCCGCCGATTGACATCAAGTGAATGTAAAGTTCATTCAGTTGCAGTTGATGAGTAGGAAAGTGGGATCTTTCTTTTATGGTTACCCCCACTTTTTGCCAGGTGCCAGTATGTTTTGACTGTAGTTTGGTGGGATCCTGCTAACCAGGACCCTAGCAGCTGTGCTCTCTTTCTCTCTCAAAATGGCTTTGGTAAGTACTTTGGTACCTCCACAATTAGCTACTGGTGTACCCTTACAAGTCCCTACTATATGGTACTGAGGTACTGTTGGGAGTCCACTCAAACTTGGACTACAAGCTTGCAATTGTAGCATGTGTGAGATGGTGCTTGCCCCCCTCATGATATATACAAGTTTTCTTATATCTGAGGTCACTGCACTTAAAACCTATAAGTCAACCCTATGGAAGGCCCATCATTCCTGAGGGCACGGTGCTTGGTTATAAGTATGAGGGTACCACTGCATGAGCAGGGCAGCCCTACAAACTCCAGAATAAATTCTCCAGTCTTTTTAAGTGTGGTCAGCCATTTTAAGATTTATAGTGGACACCAGTCATTACTAGATGTCTAACTATATAATAGCTGCGCCTAACCTAGTCATGTTAGGTATCAAACATGTTGGACTCATACCCCAACACCAATTACAGTGTTGGAAGAATGATCCCATGTACTGGGGTGCCCCTTAGAGGAGCCCCCTGTACTCTCAGTTACAGCCTTTTAGGGACTGCCAGCAAGCTATTGCTGCCGATGACCACAGACACTGTTCTTCCCTCCTACTGCAGAGCTGAGCTCGGGCAGGGAAAGATAGAACAATAGGTTTGACGTCACATGGAGGTGTGACCACCTCCCAGACAGGACTTTGTGTATTGGACTAGGGCGGGGGCTTTCCAGCACCACCAGAATGCATTGTAGGGCACATTTGATGCCCTCCTTGCATACTCCGGTTTGAGTCAGTTCAGGAACCCTTGGTTCCTGCTATGGCATGAAACTGGATAAAGGACAGAGGACTATCCTCCCTTCTGTCTAGCCCCTCCTCTGGGAGGATCCCAGAGTTGTTTCAACCCTTTCCTTGAGTATTTAAGGGCTCCCCCGTGGGTAGGTCCTCTGATTCCTCATGGAACAAGACTCACCTCTGAAACCAAGACACTCTTCGACCATCTGGATCTTTGGACTTCGCCTGAAACCGAGACTGCATCAAAGAAGTCTCCTGCTGATCCTGATCTCGCTGTTCTGCAAGTATTCTGCCTCATCTGTGCTTCACTCAGGTTCTCCAGAAGAGTGAAGGAGTCACTCCCTGCATCTGCAGGCACTGCACCGAAGCTGACATGTCTGCTGCTCATGTCTTCCTACAGACTTCCTGAGGTCCAGCAACACAGGTGGTGGCTCTATGGTTCCCCCAAGGCCGGACCTGTCTTCTCTGCAATTTGGAGGACAGTATCCCCAGTGTGAGCCGCTGGGACCAAACCAGTGTGCACCGCATCACCTTGCAGTTGTCAAGGCTTGTTGCCTCTGCACTCCAGAGATCTTTGGGTTACAAGAAGCTCCGGCACCTCATCCCTTGAAGATCAGAATCCTTCCTGCATCCTTTGAATTGTGGGCCCCCTCTTTGGTGAGCTGCCTTTGGTTCTCGTGCGACGCCTGTGGAATGTGGTTCCTCTCTAGGGTCTTCTTCTAGTGGGCTCCCCTACTTGCTCTGAGGCTGCTCTGACTCTCCTGCACTTGGTGAGTCACTTGGATCTTGCTGGTCTCAACAATTGCATCTTTTCGTCTTCCACGCAAGTTGCAGCTACCCAGGCTTGTTGGTGCTCCCGCCAGACACCGACCATCTAGACACCAACATTCGACGTGGGACGTGTATGGCTCCTGGTCTTCCACAGCATCACTTGGCCCCCACAGCTGCGGCAACAAGGTCCTGGTCAACTCTTCTGAGCTCCCTGCCAAGGATTGGCATTGTGCTTCCGTGCCTCCTGGTCACCTCTGAGTGGCACATTTGGTCCACCCTGCTTGCAGGTTCTCCCCTTCAAGAATCCACCCTTGGATTCCATCGGATATCTTCACCGCCTTCTCCAGAGGCACTTCTTCCCAAGTTGTCCATTGCCGTAAAAATATGTAAAATGCATTTAGTTTTCCTTTAAGGAAAACGGGCTGCATTAAAAAAAAAAAAGACTGCTTTATTTAAAAGCAATCCCAGACATGGAGGTCTACTGAGCCCAGCAGACCACCATCCCTGGGAGGGCCAGCCATTCCCAATGGGGTCGCAAATTGCGAGTGCCTCATGAATATTCATGAGGCATGCAATTTGCAACCCCATTGGGAATCTCAAACAGTGTCTCTGACACTGCTGTACATGGCAATTGAGCGAAATTTGGGAGTCGCCAAATGCCCCAGTCGGACATCTGGCCCTAAGTCCTGTTTCAGGGGTGGTCACACCTCCCTGTGACAGGAATCCTATTGCTTTACCTAACCCTGCTCAAGCTCAGCTCAGCACTAGGAGGGCAGAATTTTGTCTCTGGTCGGCATCAGCACTAGCTTGCTGTTAGACACTGAAAGGCTGGTAGCAGGAATACAGGGGGGCTCCCTAGGGGAGCCCCCTAGTACATTGGATCCTACATCCAGCACTGGAATCGGTATTGGGATAGGATTCCAACATGTTTGATACCAAATATGACCGATTAGGTTTTCAGTTTAGTGACCTCAGATATAAGGAAAGCTATATCTGTGGTGAGGGGTGCAAGCACCAGCACACACAGGCTGCAATGGCAGACCTGTATTCACAGTTTGAGTGATCTCTCATGGGTGGCATAATACATGCTGCAGCTCAGGGTTGACCCCTTGTGTACCTATGCCCTGTGTACCTTAGTAACATATACTAGGGTTGAGAAGGGTACCAGTAGCCAATTAGGAAGGTACCAAAGTACTTACCATAGTCCAATTTAGGGAGCGAGCACACTGACTGGGGTCCTGATTAACAGGCTTCCAGTCAGACTAGTCAGAAAACAGAATGACACCAGCAAAAAAGTGGGGGTAACAATGAAAGCAGACCCTACTTTTCTACAGGTAAGGAATTACACATTCTCCATTATTGAATCTTTCATAGATTCACATTTTCATTTTTTAATACGCCTATAATGGCCCTAGGCCATGAATTTAATAGCCTACACATGTCCTTTTTTAGAAAGGACAAACTTGGCCTATAACCAATCAGACGACATCACCCTCTGGAACACTCCCCACAGAGGCTAGCTCCCTCAGATTTTCTACTGCACGTCGTGTGAAAGGAGTCTCCCTGAGCTTTGCGCAATTATTCTTCAAACCTTCTGATTTCAGGAAACTTCTTCTCAGGTCAGACAAATATTTCTATCTAATTTGACTCTTGGCCATGTCAAAACATTCTAAGAAAGGATTATTCAGGCCATGTAACACCTGTAGCAAAAAGAGGCTATATATTGATGACCCTCATAAAATGTTCATCTATTGCCTGTATCCTGATCACACAGTCAGACTGTAAAGTATGTTGCACTTTTTCACAGAAGACACTCCAGGGCAGAGAGGGAAGACTTCTGTTGTAGTTACAGAGGATTAAATCTAAGGAAAACCAAAATTTTGAGCATCAGTTTTGCTGCTGCAGAACATAGATATCTATTTGGGGCATACCAGTGCAATGACCGCCTCAAGAACTGAGGGCTGGTGCTGTGAAGTGCCCTGTAAGTAATGCAAAGAACCTTAAATATGATGCGGCTCCTGACTGGGAGCCAATGCAACTTCTGAAGGTGCTTTCCAACCGATTGAAACATGGGAATCCCTAGCAGAAGCCTAGCAGTGTTATTCTGAATCGTTTGAAGCTCACGTAGTTGCTTCTTGGACATGCCAAGGTAGTGCCGGTTGCAATAGTCCAGTTTGGCAAGAAATAACAATGTAACCACAGTTTTCTTGCTACCTGCTGGAATTTCTTAATCACCTTAAGTAAAAAGAAACTAGATGAGGAGACGGCAGTGACTTGTGCCTCGAAGTTCAGTTTCTCATCAATAATCACACCTGGGGGCGTGGCTAGCAGCCAACGAAGATGGCCACAGCTTAAGCGAGCTCCGCACCCGGCAGCACCAAACCCGCAAAATCCTGTCATTAATCCGGCGGCTACAGACAAGGAAGAAGCAGAGGGTCGCAACACTTCCGATACATGATTGGTACAAGTACTGAGCCTGTAGGTGCTACAAGTGATGCGCGGCACCACGAAATGCAGAAGCAGCCTATGCACCGAAAGTAAGCCGGGGGCTAGGTTTGCAACGCTGCCGAATACGCTATGGCGGGAGTGGGCTTGAATCTGCGGCTCGAGACGGCATCGGGGAGAGGTGATGCGACCTGAAGATCAGACTGCGATCACCCACGAGGCACAACGAAGACCTGCGGAGTGCCAAGACTGCGACAGCCGACGATAACTCCACACACTGACGCTCCAGCAACGGTAGGGGATCGGCGGAGACACCCCGGGCCCCAATCACTGTAACTACAAGGACCGGGATTATATCTGCCACTGACGACGGATCACAGAGTCACCGCTGCATCCTGATCAGGACACAGTAGGACGGGACTCCAAACCCGCGGACCCAGAGACAGTGGCAGTGCGTACTCCATCATGGGCTACATCTCACTCCACCACGCCGTCATTGTGAACGTTGCGCCCGGGGGGCCTGACTCCCAACATAAGACAATCGAAGACGGGGTGGCGCACTGTCTCGAGCGACAATTTTGATCAGAACACTGCAGAAACTCACCCCACAGGCGTATCCTGACCACAACTGAATGTGAGGACTACTGCGCATTGAAGGTGATGTGCCTCCACCCGCGAGGCTCACGCTACGCCGGGCACAGGCAAAGCCCCTTAGTGACCTCCTAGAGGACCGTGCTACAAAACAGGGACATGATTGGTTCGAGTGACCCACACTTCTAAAGGGGGAAGAGAAACACAGGAAA
Organism: Triturus cristatus; assembly: GCF_964204655.1. Classification (NCBI taxonomy): domain Eukaryota; kingdom Metazoa; phylum Chordata; class Amphibia; order Caudata; family Salamandridae; genus Triturus; species Triturus cristatus. The sequence goes on along the minus strand of NC_140595.1, from coordinate 773,967,725 downwards.
CCTGCATGGTGAGATCTCCCGTGGTCAGGCGACGGCGACTACTGTGCCCCCCCCCCCCAAAGATCCATCGTGAAGGCCAAAGAGGGAACGGAAGCATGGGGGGACGTGGCCAACGCACAATCCAGACTAATAAGCTGGATAAATATGCTTTCAATAAGGAACAACCGGACCGGCCAGGTCCACCCTCAGGAACCGCGGAGGACCCAATGAAAGAGAAACCGAAAGAGATCACTCTACAGGACATAATGGCTACTCTGCATCAGGTACAAACATCGATCGGCACGATATCCACGGACATAACATTTCTGCATGCTGATTTTTCCAAAATGAACTCCAGAATAGCAGAAGTTGAGACCACCACGGCGGGTCTCTCCACGGACACAGCAGCTTTACAACAAGTGAAACAGTTGGAACACCTAACTAAGCGAATGGCCGCCAAGATTGATGACCAGGAAGGGGCGCTCAAGGCGCAATAATATCCGCTTAGTTGGAGTGCCGGAGAGCGTCAAGGGGCCCGCTCTGGACCTCTTCGTCAAAGACTTTGTTAAAATGCAATTACAACCACAAGGTCTGTCTAGATTCTTCTCGGTGGAAATAGCTCACCGAGTCCGGGTGGGAAGGCCCTGGCCGGGAGCCCCCCCAGTCCCATACTGGCTCGCATCTTCAACTACCGCGACCAAGACACGATTCTCCAGGCAGCGCGTGTTGCTCCTCCGTTGCGAATAGACAAGAACACAGTGTCCCTCTACCCAGATTACACTGCTATGGTCACTAACCAGTGTAGAAACTTTCTAGAAGTTAAAAAATAACTGCGCAATCGGGAACTAAAATATGCGATGCTCTTTCCCTCAAAGCTCAGGGTAGAGGTGGAAGGGAAAAGCTGTTTTTTTTCAACCCCGGAGGAAGCCCAAGAATGGTTGGAAGGCAGGAGACCTGCCGCAGGTCCAAATAGGCAGGACCGAAGAAGACAGCGTCAACTCTCCCAATCCGAGAGGTGAACACCAGCTCGACTGATGGACCCACTAACCAACACACAGCGGATCACAGACGAAAACTCTGTCTAAACCTACGGATACATGCCGGACAGGCAAAGCCAGGAAACTGATGCACAGAAACCGTTGCGGACAATGCATAGTCATGCAAAATAACAGCAGCACACCAACCTTGGAAGAATGCTGATCGACTTCCAATATAAGTGATACAACTGTGGCCTTACCTTGTTATAAACCTTAAGCCGCCACAGACTGGGGACTATTCAGGGGGAAGATGCCAGACGATCGCTAAGCAGCTCTACCCCGACGCAAGTATAAAGTTATGGGACGGATGCACTCTGCTAATTTGGGGTGGCGGAAAGCTCTAAATCCGCTATGCAGGGAGGCGGGGAGGGGGGACCAAGGTATGTTCAAGGTTTTGTTTTGTTTTGGAACGCAACGGTACTGAGAACTTCTACAACATACAGATAGGCAACACGAAAAATACATTGCGGGGCGAGAAATACTCTGACTTGTGGGATAACACAAAAAGCACAGTCTAAAGCATCAACAGATGGTCCTATCACGGGGGTGACGACCCACCAAATAACACACTTTCCCTTTACTATACTCTCATGGAACTTGAATGGTCTCGGAGACAAAATAAAGCGGGGGCTGGTCCTTCAATATATAAAAGTAAGGGACCTGCGGTCGCTCTCATACAGGAATCACACCTGGTAGAATCGACATGTAAAGCATTGGATCGATGGGGCAACAAAATGGCCGTACATTCAGAATTTACCTCTGGATCCCGGGGAGTAGGTATTTTAATTAATAAACGTTTTCCACTGATACTACAGGGGTCTTGGGCGGATGACTAGGGGCGCTTTGCGTCCATAGCCTGCCAGTGGGAGGGACGCCCCTATAATCTGGTATCGATATATATTCCACCGGCGCTGCACCACACAGCTTTATCAGCACTGGGCAAGTTTCTCCTATCACTCCCACAAGGAAAACTCATACTGGGTGCGACTTTAACTCCACGATGGACGTGTCCCCAGAGACCCCAGTGGATCGAGTTTAAAATTGTCGGAATTCACAGAGGCAATCGGCCTAATAGATGTTTGGCGGGCCAGATACCCGCAAACGCGGGAGTACACATACCTCTCAGGTGTGCATGGCAGTCTCTCTAGAATTGATTACATCCTCACATTGGCAACGGGTTTAGAAAAGGTAGGGGAGATCACACACCTACCCCGGGGCATATCTGACCACTCACCGGTGCTAATCACCTACATTTCACACACCCCGGGACAACGCCGCATATTCCTACTGTACCCAGGATATCTTAAAAACCGAAAAATTGGGAAGGGGCTGGTCAAGGCAATGGAACAATGTTTCACAGAAAATGAATGCACAGTATCATCCCCGACGACCCTATGGGAAGCGTATAAAATGGTGATAAGAGGACAGGCCATATCCCTAGTAACAGAGCACAAATTACACAAACGACAGCATACTGAAACTTTGGAGCAAGAAGTATCCAGGGCGGAGACAGATCATACAACAGGCACTAGTGACACCATGAAGCATAAGCTGCAATTAGCTCAGCAAGAATACAGAACATATGCATGGGAGGAGGCGAAATATAAGATTTCAAACACCCAAAATATTGTCTACGAGATGGGAGATAAAGCGGGGAAGCTGCTAGCCTGGCTGGACAGAAAGGATAAAGCGGGCAGATGGGTGGCGCAGCTCCGGATGGAGACAGGCGAACTCACAACGGACCCACAACTAATAGTCGAGACATTAGCTGCAAATTTTCAGCAGATATATACACCCCAGGCCACAGCCACTCTAGCCGACAATTTAGCTTTCCTTAAAGACATACAGATGCCAACATTGGGACCGGAAGATGCCTGAGAGTTGAAATATGATCTGATCAGTGACGAACTTCAACTAGCGGTCGGGGCGTTACACACTGGGAAAGCACTGGGGCCCAACGGGCTACCAGTGGAACTTTACAAAAGAGCAGCAACACAGCTTATACCACATATGCTCAATATGTTTACCAATAGTCTGCAAAAAGGGGAACTGCCCAGGGATCAACGCCTAGCAGCGATAGTCGTTATACCCAAACCAGGCAAACCTCCAGAAGAATGCGTGCCGTATAGACCAATTTCCCTAATAAATGTGGAGGCGAAAATACTCGCCAAAGCGTTAGCCATGCGGCTCCAGACGCACTTCTTGACCTTAATCCACCTGGACCAAATCGGGCTTCATGCCGAACCGTAACACAGCGCTCAACCTGCAAAGGTTGCATAGTGTCATGGCACGCAAAGATACGATCAAGAAAGATGCGGTTATCCTGTCTTTAGATGCCTGTATGGCATTCAACTTGGTGGAGTGGCCCTTCCTCTTTGCGGTGCTTCGGCACAGGGGCTTTGGTCCAAAAGTTTGCACGTGGATAGAGCTATTATACATGAAACCTCTATCCCAAGTGGTAGTAAATGGCCGCATTTCGGTGGATTTCCCTCTGGGAAGAGGGACGAGGCAGGGCTGCCCCCTGTATCTGCTACTTTTTGCACTGGTACTGGAGCCTCTGGCGGCGTGGGTCCGGCAAGATATGGTCATTCGCGGAGTGAAGTGGGTGATGGGGTGGGAAGACCGTATCTCGCTCTATGCGGACGACATACTCTTCTATCTGGCGTCCCCCGCACGCTCCATAAACAGTCTACTAGATATCTGTGCGGCATATAGGCTAGCCTCTGGATACACGATAAATTGGGCGAAGTCCCTCATTTATATATTGCACGGGCCAGCGCCGAGTCTCCCGCGGCACTGCGATATACAAATTATGACTTTAGGATTCAAATATCTTGGTATATACATTAAACACAGCGACACACGCTTCATCGCAGAAAATCTCACACAGCCACTGACACGACTTCATAACGATGTCAAACATTGGCGCTCCTTGCCGTTAACACTGCTCGGAAGACCAACTCTTTTTAAGATGATGGCGCTTCCTAGGTTTCTCTGCGCCCTTCAAAATACGCCATTCCTGGTTGCTCCCACATATTTCTCAGCGATCAACGCGGAAGTAACCAATCTGCTATGGGACGGTAGAACGAGTCAGATAGCCATGCACAATCTCATGCGAGGGTGGTATGATGGAGGAATTGCCCTCCCTACTATAAAACAATACTACTGGGCTTCACAACTCATGGTTATAAAGCAATGGCTTCATGTGCCGCAGGACGAATCAGCATTCTGCATGGACAGACACCTCCTTCACAAAGAAGGAATTCTGGGGACATTATACAATAAAACACGGCGACTGACACTTACGGGCCCTACGGCCCATACAATCAGAATATGGTTTGAGGCACAGCGTGCAATGGGATGGGAGGATGTAATCACACAGGCCACGCCACTATGGGACACCCGACGCCTAGGCAAACTGAGAAATACAAAGGGATTCCGACAGTGGGATCTGATAGGCATTACGAAGGTCGGGGATATCTGGAAGAAAGGAGAGGTCACCCCATTTAACCAATTACAGAAATCCTATGGGTTGGCACAGAAAGAGACCTTTAGATACATGCAAGTTAGGCATGCGCTCCAAAGTGTACTCCGCGTTACAACAAACAAATGATGGACGGAATGCTGACAATGCAGACATTCTCCCCCAGTCAAGAGATCTGGGTTAAATCCATCGTTCTTTTGCCCACTACGCCACCCCAGTTCAGACATGGTTTACAACAAACAAATGATGGACGGAGTGTACTCCAGCAGGGCAAACAACTACCAGTAGCCTCAGCTCTGGAAGATAGACTCCTCACAGACCATCTGAATAAGAAAGCCATCTCCCTAGTATATTGAAAAATAATAAACAACCAGCCAGACCCCATGGTAACCCTTAAGGAACGATGGGAGAGAGAAGTGGAACCATAAGACGAGGCAGATTGGCAGGAAGCGTTGGCATCTCACAGGCAGATAGCAATCCCCTCAAAACTGTTTGACGCCTGGTTGACGTCGACGGAGACGCCTGCTTCGACGCCGATTGCTGGTGACCCTGCGAGGGCACAACATATCTCAACGTCGACCGCCGCCTGGTTGCCGTCGACGGAGACGCCTGCTTCGACGCCAATCGCTGGTGACCCTGCGACAGCGGAACATGTCTCGACGTCGAACGCTGACTCGCCGGCGGCGACGACGGAGAACCATGCCTCGACGTTGGGCGAGCCCGCACCATCGGAGATCTACCCCTCGACGGCGATCGTCGCCAGGTTGACGACGGCGGAGGATCCGACGTACCTGTTGTCTTCGTCGACGACCGGTGTTCTCTCGACGGCGAGCCCGATGTCGATGGTCTTCTTGTCGACGTTTTCATTGCTGATGAAGGAATTTGCGGCGCCGAGCCTGACGCCGATGGAGAGCAGATTGGAACCTTACTTCTAGATGGAGTAGTAGCTCTCTCTTTCCTCCTCTTCATTGGAGACCTGCCTCTTGAAGGAGATTTCCTCTTCTCAGCCAGCCCATAGAGGCGAATCCTCCCCCTGTCCTTAAGAGTTCTTTTGGACAGTAGCTGGCAATGCTGACAGGTCTTTGGATTATGATCAGAAGGAAGGCAGAGAATACAGACAGGATGGGAGTCTGTTTTAGACTACAGGGCAAGAGTCAAATAGAGAGGGCATTTTTGACTGGAAAATAATGCTCAACTCTCTCAAAAATAGCAGAGATATACTCCAACAAAAAGAAGTCGAAGTAAAAAGCTTTTGACAAAAAAAGAGAAGTATTTTCTGACAGAAATCAGAAAAAAGTTAGAGCTGAAGTAACCAGGGTCCTCACAGAAGGAGCCGGAAAGAACAACTGACCTAACTGTCAACCCTGAGGCATGATGGGAAGCTAGGGGTCATGGCTGCCTTAAAGGCACGGTGCCAGTTTATCTGTGTGTTTCTGTGGGTTAGCTTTTCAGCTTTCTACACTAAGGTTTTTATGCAAGGCAGCATATGTGCTGACAATGTTTCCTCATTCTTCCTTGTAAGATGGTGTTTTTCTACTGTTTTATTAAAGCAGTTTTTCAAATGTGCATTTTCTCCCTGCTTTTATTGGAATGTATTTATATACAGGGGAATTTTCGTACAAAATTGTTCAGCATTGCTATGGAAGGCTGCATTGTTGTGTATATATATATATATATATATATATATATATATATATATATATATAGCTACATATATGTTTCCACATATATGTTGTATATTTCCGGGGTCCCGCCCATGGGCGGGAATATTCATGTGCTTATGACTATTGATGAGGATCCCCTGGAAGAGAAGCTCCAGCCTCCAGCATCTCTTGCTACCAAGATCTTTGTCCTCACAGCATCCTCTGCACTGTGGGCCTGCATCCTTGGTGAGCTGCTCGAGGTACATTTGGGACTCCTGTGCCTTCGGCCTGTGGGTCCTTTTAAAGGTCTTCTTTGGGTTCAGTGGGCTCCCTTGCTTGCTCGGGGCTGCGCCGACTCTCCTGCATTTGGTGAGTCCCCCGAACCTTGCTGGTCCAGACACTGCACTTTCTTCGATTTCCACATCTGTTGCTGCTGTCAAGACTTGTTGGTGCTCCTGCTGGTAACCGACCCCCTGGTTCTCGACTTCCGACGTGGGTCAGCTTGTATATGACTCCTGGTCTCATAGCTGCAGCGTCCAGGTCACCATCAACTGTCCTGAATCTTCCGTCATCGGTGGTCATTGGTCTTCTGTGCCTCCTGGTAACTCCTGATTGGCATAGACTCTGTCCCCTCTGCTTGCAGGTACTCCTCGTCAAGAATCCAACCTTCAATTCCACCAGACTCTTTCACCTTCTTCGACAGAGGCAGTTTCCGACATCACTTTGCACCTATGCACCCAGCTTCCTTGGCATAGGTATCTTGGTCCCTGGAGTATCCATGGGTGGGGTGAATCTCCTACCTTCCAATTTCCACAGGTTTATTCAGAGTTCACTGGGAAGAGTCCTTCTTACAAACTGCAACTGTGACTTTACTATTGACTTGCATGGAGTAAAAGTCTGTGTTTCCACTCTGCACACAGCCTACCTGGGGTTTCTGGGTACTTACCGTGGGTGGTTCCTTGGGTCCCCAGCTCTTCTAAGTCGTCTGGGCCAAGTCTCAACTTTGGTCGCAGTTCGCATTCCACTTTATTAGTATACGGTCTGGTCTCCCTCTGGAGACCACTGTCTATTTGTCTTAAATGTTCTGCTTTTGAAATATTGTGTGCATTGTGTTGATATTTCCAGGTAGGAGATATACCAATGTGTTAGTGAGAGTGTCTAATAAATATAACTATTTTTATAAATACACTGTGTGGTTCTTTTTCATTTAACCTACTCTACATGATTCGTTCTGGTAAAACAAGCTGCTTTACACTCCTTCTGGAATAAGCCTGAAGGCTGCTCTCCATAGCTACCACTTAGAGAGCTTTATATGGTTGTCTAACACCACTAAAATCACCATAAGGTTTGTCTGGATTAGTGCAGGGTGCTTCACTTAAATAAGTGTGCACCATATACTAGGCCAGCCTCCTACACTTCCGCATACAGCAGAGCAGTGGAACCATAGGGGTTCTGCCCTGCCATTGTTCATACTGTACTTTCTTCGGATACCCTTGACTGTTCACTAAATATATTTTCAGCTTTGCTACATTGATTATTCAGCAGCTACGTGAACTCTTTCACAGCATACTCCCCCGCCAAAAAAACCTTCACTCAATATAAGCATGTGTTTTAAGGCTGCTCTTTCCTAATCATTTACAGCAAACCAACAACTTTTTCTAAACGACTCAAGCCAAGAGACTGCTGATCTCAAATGCAAAATACTTTAGAACAGGATTTACAATTTTAGAAACCAGTTTCAAATGCGTAGGACATATTAAATAACAAAAGCGGAGGGAAGATTTACAAGTCAGCTAAAGAGAACCCATAATGCAGACAGTACTCATTCCTTTCTGCAAAGCAGATCAATGAGCCTTGAAGTAACAGAAACTCACTGGGTTAGAACAAGTTTTAATTTGTGGCGGTGCATGCATTTTTGTTGAGTAGGATTTATTTTTCATCATCAGATTGGCAAACAGTAAGAGAGAAAAACACATAAAACAGAGAAAAAGGGGAGGATAAGAAAGATAGGAAAATAGTGACAGAGGGAGAAAGCAGGAAGAAAAAGAGCCCACTAAAGTGAAGTAATGGGGCAGAAAGTGTGAGGTGGCAGAACGTAGAGGCATGAGGTGGAATTAAGTCTAAGCAACTAGCTTGGATATTTGGCCATCCCTGTATTAGTGGCAAGTGGCAGGAAAATAATTTGGCCCATGCACTAGTTTGTTAAAAAAATAATAATAATAAGCTGTATGTCAGCATGTGGCAGACCCAGAGTGAGGTGGGATAGTTACTTTTTGATAACGTTGCAGAAGTGTTTTCTAAGCTTTAAAGGTGATTAAAAAATGACGGTAACTAATGATATCCAACTTGAAAGAATGATTGTCAAAGAAACTGCAGATAACTGCTACCAAGCAGCGACTTAAACCCATATAGGTATTGGAAAGAACACAGTGGAGTAACAAGGGTGCTGCACAGCCCAGATAATATAAGGTGCAGAGAAAACAGGAGGTTGGGCTGGCTACAGCACTAACCTGCTATACCATTTAATGCTTTATTATGAAACTGGTATGGCCTGGAGCCCCCACACCATTTGGCATTTTGAGACATAGCTAACATACTTGTCAAAGTTGACGTCCAGCATGCCTTGTTTCTCCTGACTTCGCATTATCAGGGGGGAGTCCAGGCGCTTCATAGCATGCTTGTCCACGGCCTGCGACCATTCAGTGAAAATCTTCCTCACCAACTCCTCCAAGACTTGTGCCAGATGATGGTACTCCTCCACGGTTTCTTCCCCTATGCCAATGTGGGGTAGGAAGAATGCATTTGACAGACTCTACATGATGAAAAGGAGAGAAAACAAAGGATGGCACATGTATTTTAGAAGAAACTTTCTTATAATGCATTCTACACTGCAACACAGTTGTTTCTCCACTTTTCACAAAAATTGTGTTGACTCTTATCATCACTTTAAAGGAGTATTACAATAAAATTAGTCACAACAACAGATTAAATAAATAAGACTGGGAATTGTAACTAAATCTGAGCTTCCAATGAGCTCTACCTTAATTCCTTTGCACAGTAACTAGCAAACCTAAACATTTTTTTTTAATTTCAATACATTCTGCCTTACAAAAATTATACCACTAAAAAACTTACATTAATGACCCGGAAAACGAATAAACCCACCAACCCTGAGCGCTTAACATCCTCCTATGACATCCCTACAAACAGTCTTAGCAAAGCACTTAGAATACCAAACCCTTGATAAGTTGCACAAAACCTGACAGTAGAAAAGAACCCCTTTTGACATGGTTACCCCCCACTTTTTGCCTGACTCTGATGCATCTTTGACTGAATGTGCACAGGGTCCCTGCTAACCAGGTTCCCCGTACCTGTGTTCTTTCCCAAAACTGTACCTTTGTTCCCCCAATTAGCGCACCTCTGGCCTACTTATAAGTCCCTTGTAAAAGGTACCAGTGGAAACAAGGGCATTGTGACCAGAGAGGGTCTCTGAGGGCTGCAGCATGTATTTTGCCACCCTCAGAGACACCTCACCAAAAGCATGCACACTGCCACTGCAGCCAGCGTGTTTTGGTGCAGAAAAAAGTGAAGAGTCGACCTAGCACACATTCATATGTGCCAGGTCTATCAGCACTGCAAGAGACATAGGTAAGTCACCCCCACAGCAGGCCTTACAGCCCTTGGGCAGAGTGCACTATACCTCTTGTGAGGGCCTAACTGCATGAGCAGATATGCCCCTGTAGTGTCTAGGTCCATTCTTAGACATTATAAATGCAAGGTAGACATACTGAGTAGATGGGCTGAGAGTTTGTCACTACGAGTTCCACAGCTCCATGATGGTCTCACTGAATTCCCAGCTGTTTGGTACTAAACCTCTCAGATTAATGAGCCCAAACTGATGCCAGTGCTGGATTCATTAATAAATGCACACAGAGGGCACCTCAGAGGTGCCCCTTGAAAACCTACTGACCTACTTGTTTGTGCCTGACTGGTCTGCACTTCTAAACATGTTTCTGACCCCCTGAGGTGGGAGCCTTTTGCTCTTGTGGGTCAGAAACAAAGTCTGCTCTGGGTGGAGGTGCTTCACACCTACCCCCAAGCAGGAACAGCGTTGTAGGGCGGTATGTACAATCTTATGCAAAAATACAGTTGATGGAGAGGGAATCGGAAAGGATTAAGATTGCTCGTGGCACAAGACAGGGTTGCCCCTGCCCCCCTATCCTCTTTGCGCTCTATATAGACCCCTTAATCAGATCAATACTAAATGATCAGGGTAATAAACTGGTAGTGGTCAGGGGATATAGGGCCAAAGTGTTAGCCTACACTGACGATATTGCAGTTTTTTAAAAATAGAAGGAATTTTTTCACAATTCATCTGGGGGTATAAAAAGATAAGGCGATCACTGAAGCTGCCAGAAAATCGAGGGGGACTGGCTGTCCCTCACATGTTATATTACTATTGGGCCATAACATTGCAGCAAATGACCAGTTTGTTCAAACCTAAAATATGGTCAGATCCAACGTTGGGAGATCAAGATAGGGAGATTCCCCCCTCTATTTACGAGCTTGCCATAGGGGATGCAGCACCAGGAATCTTACTGAGGCAATTGGAGGGGAGCTATTACAAGAAAACGCGCTTCAAATCCCTAACAGTAGCATGGAATGTCTGGTGCAAGGTTAGTAAGTTTATGAAAATTCCAAAGGTCCAGAAATATCTATTGTTATGGCGATCGTCAATCTTCCCAGCTTCACTCAATGATATAATAGGTAGAACTTGGGAACAGGCTGGAATAAATCATTGAGGAGACATCTTTAATTGGACCGGGTAATGTCATTCAAAGAACTCCAGGAACAATATGGGGTAGACCCTAGGCCTCTGTTTAAGTATATACAAATCAGGGAGACAATTAAACCAGCTGTATCGCAGCTTACTAGCCTGGCTCGAATTCCACTGTTCGAATGCTTAGTGTATAGACAGCCTCGTGTTAACGATCTGTATTCAATATTGATGAGTGTTAACCAAGACAATATAGTCAGGTCAGAAAGCACATGGGCTGTGAAGCTTGGGAATCAGGATGTGGATTAGTGTAGATCTCTAAAGCTGTCTAAAAAGAAATTTGTATCTGCTAATCTCAAAGCTCAACATTTTAAAACATTGTTCAGATTATATTTTACGCCGGCAAAACTGTACGCCTGGGGAAAAAGGGAAACCAACTGTTGCCCAAGATGCGGACAAGGTCCTGCTGATTTGGTTCACATGTTCTCCGATTGCAGCAAACTAAATGCATTGAAAAAGGGGATAGAAACCTTTTTGAATCAAATTACAGGGCGGCCAGTCCCATTAACTCCAACAATGGTGTTACTTGGCTTTGATGAAAGTTTGCAGATGGAATTGACTCAAATTTATTTTTGTTTTATGGTAACAGCCATTCTCCGTATAATAATCGCTTCAAAATGGAAAGATGCAGACCTGCCGACTTTTTCAGGAGTTGTATGCTAGACTTCATCATGTGTACAATTTTGAGAAAACATTGTATAAATGTAAAGGGAGGAGAGCGAAGAGAAGGGGCCGCCAAGTACGGGAGCTCCTGATGGAGTAGATGGGAGTTAGGAAAATTTAACTAATAAGGTTGTCTGAAAGATGTATTCCTCTCTGAATCAGCCTCGGGTATATTGTCGTTTTTAAACATTCGTTTTTTCCACTTGTGTTTTTCTTTTCTTTTTTTTTTCTCTCTCTTGTTCCCCTCCCTTGGGTAAAATCCGTAGGATAAACTAATAGGAAACAACCTTGGCTAAAATAACCTATATGAGGTTTTTTTTGTATAGATGAAGAACCGATGAATTGTCATTATGTGTTGATTACTGGATTAATCAAATTTGCTGCTTTTCTGAAATGAAATGAACAAAAATAAAAAAAAGAAGTGTGGTAAGCCTCAAAGGCTTCCCGTCCTTTGTTATGCTGACCAGGGCCTCTCCAGCTAATGGAGATGCCCGCCCCTCTGACCAAGCACCACTTTTGGTAGTAAGGTCGGCTGGAGAATTAGTAAGAAGGAGAGGTGTGTCCCCTCTCAGCCAGGACCATCCCTGTCCTCAGCAGACATGACCCCTTCCTTTGAAAATACACCATATTGATTTGGAGGATTTAAGCCAATAGGGTTAGGGTTAGGGTTATGCCACCTCCCCAGAGGGAGTGTACATACAAAGGGGGTCATCACCATAAAGGTAAGAAGCCCATTAGCTACTACCTTCTGACATCTGCAACGCCCTTAAAACTAGTTTTTAGGGGCACCCCTGAACCCCAATCCTCAGTTCCTGAGAACCTACGAAGAAAGAGGGCATCCCAGAGCCGTACAGCAGATGAAGACTGAAGACACCCATTGACATGGCTCAGCCGTACTGGCTTGTCTGCAGCCCTTGAAGATCCTGAAAAACATTACGACTCGTCCTGCAACCCAGCAACCTTCAAAAGTCTGAGGAAGGACTGCTGACTTCAACAAAGACCAGAACTCCCAAGAACAGTGTAGGAAAGTAGGATCTGCTTTCATAGTTACCCCAACTTATTGCTGGTGTCATTCTGTTTTCTGAATAGTCTGACTGCGATCCTACTACTCCCCGGTCACTGTGCTCTCTCCCTAAAGTGGACTATGGTAAGTACTTTGGTACCTTCCTAATTGGCTACTGGTGTACCCTTCTAAGTCCCTAGTATATGGTACTAAGGTACACAGGGAACAGTTACACCAGGGGTCTCCCATGGGCTGCAGCATGTATTATGCCAACCATGGGAGACCATTCAAATTGTGACTACAGGCCTGCCATTGAAGCCTGTGTGAGCTGGTGCTAACACCACTAACAACAGATATAGGTTTCCTTATATCTGAGGTCACTGCACTTAAAACCTACAAGCCACCCCTAAGGTAGGCCTTTCAATCCTGAAGGCAAGGTGTTTGGTTATAAGTAAGAGGGTGCCTTACATGAGCAGGACACCCCCTACAGAACCAGGAGTCGATTCTCCATGCTTGTAAGTGCAATCAGACATTTTATACATATAGTGGACATCAAGTCAATTACGAGATGTCTAATTATATATTGGCTGCACCAAAACTGGTCATGTTTGGTATCAAACATGTTGGAATCCTACTCCAGCACCGATTCCAGTTTTGGATGTAGGATACCATCTACTGGGGAGTTCCCCTAGGGAGCTCCCCCTGTATTCCCGGTACCAGCCTTTCAGGGTCTAACAGCAAGCTAGTGCTGCTACTGACAAAAGATACGATTCTGCCTTCCTGCTGCTGAGCCAGGCTCGAGCAGGGGAAGGTAGAACAATAGGTTTCCTGTCACAGGGAGGTGCAACCACCTCCCAGACAGGACTTTAGTGTATTGGGCTGGGGTGGGGGCGCTTGCAAGCGCCACCAGACTGCTTTGAAGGGCACATTTGGTGCCCTCCTTGCATACTCCAGTTGAAACAAGTTCAGGGAGGCTTTGGCTCCTGCTCTGGCGCAAACATGGACAAAGGACATGGGAGTGTCCTCTCCTCTTTCCAGGCCCTCCACTGGGAAGGTCGTCTGAATCGCCCCAACCCTTTCCTTTGGGTACTTAAGGGTTTACCTGAGGGTGGCTCCTCAGATTCGTCATGGGAAAAGATTCAAATCCGAAACCACTTCTACTTCTACCGTCTGGGCACTTTGGACTTTGTTGGGCTTCGCTTTGGGAACCGAGACTGCATCTGGGATGATTCCTGCTGCTCCTGGTCTTGTCCTCCTGCCAGTATTCTGGGTCATCTGTGCCTGTGCTTCATTCAGGTTCTTCTCCAGGCCTGTGGGTATCAAAGACACCGAAAGAATCTCTCTTGTAGTGAAGGAGTCACTCCCCTGCATCAGCAGGCTCTGCAACTAAGCTGACGGGCCTGCTACTCCTGACGTACTCCAGACTTCGATAGACCCAGCAACAGAGGCGGTGGTTCTGCAACTTCCTTGAGGCCTGCATAGTCATCTCACAGAGTTTAAGGCCAGTATCCCTCGTCGGAACCGCTAGAACAGCACCCCTGTGCACCACGTTGACTTGCCATTGCCATGGCTTGTTGACTCTCTTCTCCAGAGATCTTCGGGCTCCAAGAAGCTCCAGCTTCCAGCATCTCGTCCTGCCAAGATCCTCATCCTGACACCATCCTCTACAACGCGCGCCTGCATCTTTGGTGAGCTGCTTAAGGTTCTCTTGCTACTCCTTGTGCCTTTGACCTGTGGGTCCACTTAAGGGTTTTAACGGCTGCTGGTCTTTCACAGCGTCGCCTGGTCCTCACAGCTGCAACAACAAGGTCACCGTCAACTCTCCTGCAGCTTCTGTCATCGGTGGTCTTTGGTCTTATGTGCCTCCTGGTCACTCCTAAGTGGCATAAACTCTGTACCCTCTGCTTGCAGGTCCTCCTTTTCAAGAATCCACCCTTGGATTCCACTCTTTCACCTTCTTTACCAGCGGCATCTTCACTGAAGTCCTCCATTGTGGTCTACGGCAGTTTCTGACATCACTTCGCACCTATGCACCCGGCTTCCATGGTGTAGGCATCCTGGTTCCTGGCGTATCCACGGGTGGGATGACTCTCCAACCTTCCATATTCCACGGGGTTTCTTCAGGGTCCTCTGGTAAGGGTCCTTCTTCTGCAAAACTGCAACCACGACTTCCCCATTGACTTGCATTGAGTACACAGCTGTGATTCCACTCTGCACATGGCCTCGGTGGTGTTCCTGGGTAATTACCTTGGGTGGTTCCTAGGGTCTTTTGCCCGCATGTCGAGACTTCCGCTTCCGGTTTAACAGAGGCAGAGTCAGCGCGAACCCCTTCCACTCAGGCGGCCACACACATGTGCAGCCCGGGCTTTCGCGCCACTGATATTGAGGCAGCAACTCCAATTAGCGACCATACTTAAACTGAACCTTGAACATGATTCAGTTACCTAGAAGAGCCGTTCGGGGAGGTTGTACGAAGCAAGGCAGTGTCCCAGGAGTCGTAAGTATGGCATAGCCGATAGGAATCTCACGTTTACAAGGTTGAGTCCATGAACTATCGATCAATCCTCTCTGGTAAAAACGTGTTTTCCTCTCTTAGATAGCCTATCAGGCACTCCCTCCACCCGTTCAAAGGCTCATGGTGCTTTAACCTTACAAACTTCAAGTAGGTTGATTTCTGATGTCCTACCATATACTAAGCGCTACAATATAGAATTATGAATTCTATGGGCTCATCAACTGAGATTCGTTTTTTATAGAGTGTGTGCTTTATGTTCTGTGTGTGTTCTGTCTTTTGTTATCATCCTTCACCTATTTTCTTCACGCCAGGACACTTCATTAAAACTAATGATAATGAAACCTTATAGTATCACTTTGTTACAGGTCACTAATGCTCACAATGGATCAAGCATTTAGCATATAATATACGCTCTTCTCCCCCCAATTTTTCCTCATTGTTGTTTTTTACAGGTATAACGACTACAAAGACCTATTGAGGCATTATGATTTTATGCAGCCATTTCTCCTGCATAATAACAATTTTTTCCTACACCATACATTTATGACTATATAACACATCACTGTGAGTATAGGAAAGGATCCTTAAGGTCCTGAAGAAGAAGCTTGGGGAGCTTCAAAACATGTCGGCAGACATAGGAGGCACAGTTCATTGAGGCATACGCACCACCTCCCCCACCTTTTATTAATACCAGCTCAAAGGTATATTAAAAAATGTTTTAGACCACCGAGCCAGGTATTTTTTATCTCACTCTCCCATTCACCCCAGACCCTCCCTCTCACACCCCTACACAACACATAGTTGTCTCACAACAACAGTGATCCCACGTAAACGTAGGTCGCAGCACGCCCCGTCCCGTAGAGGGGCGGGAAGACCCCTATGATGAAGCATGACACCAAGGGCCCTTTTGGTGTGTGAGGGGTATTTAAACAACTAGTGTGCACTTCCCACCACTGTGGGGACACATACCTATTTTGGGAGGACCTGCCATACATACATACCTGTGGGTGGATCACTATGTTTATAAGCTGGTTCCTTGGGTCCCCAGCTTTTCTAAGTCTTCTGGGTCAAGTCTCAACTTCGGTTGCAATTCGCATTCCACTTTATTAGTATATGGTTTGGTCTCCACCTAAGACCACTGTGTATTTGTGCTACTTACCTGTTCTCCATTTGAAACATTATTTGTATTTTGTTTATATCTCCCGGCAGGAGATGCACCGATGTGTTGTATCTATAACGAATATAACTATTTTTATAACTACACTGTGTGGTTCTTTTTAGTTTAACCTACACTACAAGATTAATACTGGTAAAATAAGCTGCTTAAAACTCCTTCTGGATGGACTAAGCCTGTAGGCTGCTCTCCACAGCTACCACATAGAGAGCTTTCTATGGTTGTCTAAGACCACCAAAAATCACCATATGGGTTGTCTGGATTAGTGCAAGGTGCATCAGTTAAATAAGTGTGCACTATACTAAGTCAGCCTCCTACAAACAGTGGCCCTGTTCAACAAGAAACTCCAAGAAAGGCCTCTTTGACTTGCAGAATCGCGAAACCCCGCTTCCCGATCTAGCACTGCACCAGACGCCTCCAGGCCGAGTCCGAGTGAGGTTCCCCAGTAGTCAAGCTGCCAGAGTCCTCCGTTGGCTGACCCCTCCTGGGCTCCACAATGACGTCTGCAGCTTCAGCACAAAGGTCCCCCTAACAGCGACCGGCTCCAGTAGGCCATTTCCGATGTCATAGGACACCACTGCCGCTGGTGGTGCATCTTGGTTCTCACTAGAACCTTGCTCTGTGCTGACCTAAAATGCCGAAGACTGGGTTTGTAAGTAAAGTACTTACCTGTGAAAATGCCTTCTCGTGTTCCTCCCACAGGACAACATTGCTCATCTGAAATATTGCACTAAGTGTACATTTTCCTGCATTGCAAAGTATTGCTATTCCTAAAACGTTTATCTACCTTGCTTAACTTAAGTCTTGCATTGAGTATTCATTTTCTGCATTGAAAAGTATTGCCAATTTGTTAACTAAACTTACCTGCAATTAAGTTTCTTTGTTTTTTGCCTGATTGTGTACAACAAATGCTTAACACAGCACTCTGATAAGCCAAACTGCCCACCCACACTACCACAAAAGAGAGCATTAGAATGATCTACTTTAGCAGCTGTAAAGCCTCTGCGGATCCACTGGACTCTGTGCACACTGTACCTTACTTAGGTATAGTATATACAAAGCCAACTTCCTACACTGACAAAACATTTCCAACAAAATGCAATGACTTTCTACAACTCAAACACTTTTTTTTTTTGCAGAGTTTTATATAGCGCAAACTTGACCCGAATCCAATCAGGTATCAGAGCGCTTTACATAGCACCAGTTACGTTACATGAGGACACACATTCCTTTTTTGTAAGGCACGGGGAGATTAAGTGATTTTGCCCAGAATCACAGGATGTTCAGCGTCATTACCGAGACTCAAACCCAGTTCCCCAGGTCCGAGGTCGAGCGCCCTAGCCGTTAGGCCAACTCCTCTCCCTTGTCACTTGTCGTACATACACCAGCTCTCCCACACCATGGACCCTTAGCTTCCCCAAATGAAAAAAATAAATCATCTGCATTTGCCCTAGCACTTCCCTATATATAACACACTCCCTAACTCCCTCCTCTGTCTCTTGCCAATCTTCAAGACTGCTTCTTGGAGGTTTCCTCCCCGGTTCCCCGCCCCCACCCCTTCTGACACAGCAAAATAGGACTAGGTAATGTTTGCCTGGGCGGAAGAATACTGGGACAGCAAAGGGAGTTAGACTTAACCTCCAATGGAAGAGACTGGGCACAAGGCCAATTAACTTTCATTTAGGCGTTTGGCTCATGATGTGTCAATGTCCCCAGAGTGATGATGTTCAAAGGCAGGAGCACACCTCTGCATTACCATAATGTCTTTTGCAGGCTTGAAATAATTGTCTGATACTATGGGATCCTAAGTCTTGCGACAGGAAGCTTTTCAACAAAGCAGTATCTGCGGACACTGATAGCTCAACAGATGACTGACTGGCATTCTCAGAAAGAACGGACAGCTGGGTGACAGACGTCCTAACCTACGAAGACCTAGAGCATAGCTCATTGCTCAATATCCTTCAAAGCCATATAAAGTAAGTGGACATAATGGGATGTAACAGAGACATGCCTGTGTAGCACCACAACAAACTAGAACGGTACGCTTTCCTGCGAAGCAGTGTATCTGCACAGATAGAGAGCCAGTCATCGCCAAACTTACCTGGGCACAGCAATACCTGAGGGCAGTAAGGGAGATAAGATATGCTCTAGAAAAAAAGACAGATGTAATAGTTACAGACCTGAATCTCCTGTGTTCAGACTCTGGCAGGAGCTCTGAAAGAGTAGTTGTTGTTGATAAAACGGCAGCTGCTGAAATCAAAACCATGAAAGCCAGTGTCCACACTGCACAGGTTTTGCAGCAAAGGCTGAGCATGCAAGAAGGTGCTCAAAACACAACAATGTACGATTTGTGGGAGTTCCAGAAAGAAGGACAAAGCACTAAATTGGTTGTTGAAGACTTGATCTAGACTATGTCTCTATCAACCATCTTCTGGGTGGAAAACACCTATGACGCACCAATGCTAATGCCATGACTGGCTACTCTTCCTCGGGCAAACATTGCTTGAATCTTCAATTATAGATAGAAGGATGAAATCCTCCAAACGGCCAGAACTTATGGACCGCTGACACTTTGCATTGCCCACCAAGATTCCCTTCTTCCCAGACTTCATTCAAGCAGAGAATTCAGGAAACAATGTATCAAGTATATGATGACAATCAGTAACAGGAGGCAGAGGGAAATGGACCAGATGACCTACCTCCATAGGTTACCATGAAGATTACAGAATATGTATTCCAACAAGAAGCTCAGAGGCGCTCCCACTAGCAAAGAGAAACTAAATGAGATGTTAATAGAGATTCTGGGCTGTTGCAGACTCAGGAAAAAAGTGGGTAAGGGAAAAGGAAAGGGAGAATTAGGTTTTGCATTAACTTACGTGGCTAGATCTAGCCCAGGGACACTTATAAAGGGTAGAGTTACTAACAGTGACAATTTCAATTAAACCAATTCTGTTACTGTAAGAAAGTAGGATCTGCTTTCGTGGTTACCCCCACTTTTTGCTGGTGTTATTCTGTTTTCTGACTAGTCTGACAGGGATCCTGCTAATCAGGATCACAGTCACTGTGCTTTCTCCCTAAATTTGACATGGTATGTACTTTGGTACACCCACCTTTGGATACTGGTGAACTCTTCTAAGTCCCTAGTATATGGTACTAAGGTACCCAGGGCATAGGTACAACCAGTGTGAGTTGGTGCTAGCACCACGTACAACAGATATAAGTTTCCTTATATCTGAGGTCACTGCACTTAAAACCTATAAGTCACCCCTGTGGTAGGCTCTTCAGTCCTGTGGGCAGGGCCCCTCTACAAACCCCAGAGTCAATACTCCAGGCTCTGTAAGTGCAGTCAGCCATTGAAATCATATAGTGGACATCAAATCAAATATAAGATGTCTTAACTATATATTGTCTGCACTGAAACCGGTCACGTTTGGTATCAAACATTGTTGTATTGTGTTGTAATTGCATTTATATAGCGCTTACTACCCCTGACGAAGAGTCAAAGCGCTTTTTCGGCGAGTAGCATGCTACTCCGGAACCCATAAAGGATTATTGTTGAATTAGTATAGTGAAATATGAAAGTAATTTGACTGGTGGATATGTTAGTCAGTTATTTGGATTGAGAAGGTTAGTGAAGGGATAGTAGAGGGAAAAAGGTTTACATATATATATACATATATACATATACATATATATATAGCACTTGTTATCCCTGATGGGGTGCAGAAGCGTTTTTTTGGCGAGTAGCACGCTACTCCGGAACGCATAAAAGGATTAGTGGTGAATTAGTATAGTGAAATATGATAGTAATTTGAGTGGTGGATATGTTAGTCAGTTATTTGGATTGAGAAGGGCAGTGAAGGGATAGGCGAGGGAAAAAGGTTTGCCTCTATATAGCGCTTGTTAGCCCTGATGGTGTGTTGAAGCGCTTTTTTGGAGAGTAGCACACTACTCCGGAAACCATAAAGAATTTGTGGTTAATTAGTATAGTGAAATAAGTAGGTCATTTGAATGGTGGATATGTTATTCAGTTATTTGGATAGAGAAGGGTAGCGGAGGGATAGAAGAGAGAAAAAGTTTGCATTTATTCAGCGCTTGCTACCCCTGATGAGGTGTTGAAGCGCTTTTTTCGGCGAGTAACATGCTACTCTGGAACACAAAATTAGTGGTGAGTAAGTATAGTGCAATATGAAATTTGAGAAGTGGACATGTTAGTCTGGTATTTTAATTGAAATGCATAGTGGAGGGATACAAAAGTGAAGGATTTAGACCTTTTGTGTTTGTTTTGGAGGTCATAGCAGTAGGATAAGGCTTGGGATGAGTAAAAAGGGATGTGGAGGGTAAGAGTCAGAGGGAAGAGTTTAGAAAGGCATGTTTTGGGGGACTGGTATAGTAAAAGAGATGTCAGATGATGCGAGGAGGGGTAGCGTTGGGGAGAGTCTAGAAAGGGCTATTTTGGGCATCATAGTAGTGGTGTGGGGTTTGGGATGAATGAGAGAGTGGATGTAGAGGATATATTGATAGAAGTATAGGGTGAGAAATAGGGTATTGCATTGGAAAGAGTAGTAAAAAGAGGTTTGAGATGAGTTAGAGAGATGAGGTAGAATATAAATTGAGAGAGGTATAGGGTAAGAAATAGGGTAGTGCATTGAATATGCTTTTTTGGGAGAAAAGTAATAAATATATAGATCCAAGTACATGGAAGGTAGATAGATGCATAAAGGAAGTAAGTATATATAGATTAAAGATATTGATAGAGGTATAGGGTGAGAAATAGGGTATTGCATTGAATATGCTTTTTTTTTAGAAAAGTAATAAATATATAGATCCAAGTACATGGAAGGTATATAGATGCATAAATAAAGTAAGTATATGTAGATTAAAGATGCATTAGATAAACTCTGGTTTTCAAGTGTTGTACTTAAAAAATTCATTGTATTTTTTTAAAAAATATAATTATTCTACATTTTTATACAAAGCAATACACATATACAAGTACATATCTATAGTACAAATACATGCTTACATACAAAGGGATATGCTGTATATTTCTGTTTGCGTATGGAGCTTATGTGGGTAAGAGACAATTATTGAGTAGTTTTCTGAAGATAAGGTGGTTGTCCATGGATCTTATGTTGGGGGGTAAAGAGTTGCATAGTTTGCCTGCTTGAACAGAGAAGGATGCGCCACCCATGTGTTTTTATGGTATATTGGAATTTTGAGGCGAGGTGCCACTCTAGAGCGGAGGTTACTTTGTTGAATGTGTTTGGTGATTTGTTTCCTGATGAAGAGTGGTCCCATTCCATGTATTGCTTTGTGGGTGATACATGTTGGAATACTATCCCAACACAGATTCCAGTGTTAGATGTATGATCCTATGTACTGGGGGGTACCCCTAGGCTGCCCCACTGTATTCCCGGTACCAGCCTTTTAGGGTCTAACAGCAAGCTAATGCTGCTGCAGACCATAGACACTATTCTGCCCGCCTGCTGCTGATTTGAGCTCGGCAGGGGAAGGCAGAACAATAGGTTTCCTGCCACAGGGAGGTGTGACCACCTCCCAGACAGGACTTTGTGTATTGGCTGGGGTGGGGGCGCTTGCCAGCGCCACCAGACTGCTTTGGTGCCCTCCTCGAGTTCTCCAGTTTGAGCCAGTTCAGGAAGCGTTGGCTCCCGCTTTGGCGCGACCCTGGACAACGGAAATGGAAGTATCCTCCCCTTTGTCCAGCCCCTCCTCTGGGAGTGATCATTGAATCATCCCAACCCTTTCCCTAGGGTACATAAGGGCTTACCTGTGGGTGGCTCTTAAGATTTGTCCTGGGACAAGATTCAAACCCAACACCACTTCAACTTCAACTGTCTAAGCACCTTGGACTTGTTGGATTTCGCCTGGAACCGAGACTGCAACAAGGAATGCTCCTGGTCTAGCTGTTCTGCAAGTCGTCTTCATTCTATGGGCCTGAGCTTCATCCAGGTGTTCCTCTCCAGGCCAGTGGGCATCAAGGACACCCAAAGTAATGTCCTTTGGAGTGAAGGAATCACTCCCCTGCATCTAAATGCAACACAACCAAGCTGACTGGTGTGCTATTCCTGGGATCCTACAGACTCCGGAAGACTTGGCATTACAGGTGGTGGTTCTGCAACTCCCTCAAGGCTTGCAGTGTATTCTCGGCAAGTTTAAGGCCTGTATCCCTTGCTGGAACTGCTGGAACAGAACCCTTGTGCACACCGTCGACTTGCCGTTGCCAAGGCTTGTTGACTCGGTCCTCCACAGATCTTCGGGCTACAAGAAGCTCCAGACTTTAGAATCTTTTCCTACCAAGATCTTCGTCCTCATCACATCCTCTGCACCATGGGCCTGCATCTTTGGTGAGCTGCTCGAGGTCCTCTTGTGAATGCTGTACCTTCAGCCTGTGGGTCCTCTTAAAGGTATTCTTTGGCTTCAGTGGGCTCCCATGCATGTTCGGGGCCTGCTCTGACTCTCCTGCATTTGGTGAGTCCCTTGGACTTTGCTGGTACAGACACTGCACCTGCTTCGTTTACCACGTCTGTTGATGCTACCAAGGCTCGTTGGTGCTCCCGCCGGACACCGACCCCCTGGTTCTTGACTCCTGACGTGGATCAGCTCGTAAATGGCTCCAGGTCTTCCACAGTGTTGCATGGTACTCACAGCTGCAGCGACAAGGTCCCAGTCACCACTTCTGCATCTTCCATCATCGGTGGTCATTGGTCGTCCGTGCCTCCTGGCCACTTTCAAGTGGCATAGACTCTGTCCCCTCTGTTTGCAGGTACTTCTCTTCAGGAATCTATCCTTGGATTCAACCGGACTCTTTCACCTTCTTCGCCAGCCGGATCTTTGCTGAAATACTCCAAAGAGGTCTATGGCGATTTCCGACGTCACTTTGCCCCAATGCACCTGGCTTCCCTGGTGTAGGTATCCTGGTTCCTGGGGCATCCAGGGGTGGGGTGACTCTCCAACCTTCCATAATCCACGGGGTCTCTTCAAAGTCCACTGGGAAGGGTCCACCTTCTTGATAAAAAAATCTGCAACCAAAACTGTCCCAGTGACTTATATTGAGTACGCGGATGTGTTTCCACTCTGCACCCTGCCTCTGTGGGGTCATTGGGTAATTACCTTGGGTGGTTCTTTGGGTCCCCAGCTCTTCTAAATCTTCTGGGTCCAGTCCCTACTTCGGTCGTAGTTCACATTCCACTTTCCTAGTATATGGTTTGGTCTCCCCCTGGAGACCACTGTGTATTTGTGCTACTTTCCTGTTCTACTATTGAATTATTGTGTGTATTGTGATTATATCTCCTGGTAGGAGATACACCAATGTGTTAGTGAGTGTTTATGATAAATACACTGTGTGGTTCTTTTTCACTTAAACTACACTTCATGATTAGTACTGATAAAACAAGCTGCTTTACATTCTTTCTGGACTAAGCCTGAAGGTTGCTCTCCACAGCTACCACATAGAGAGCTTTCTATGGTTGTCTAAGACCACTGAAATCTCCATAAGGGTTGTCTGGATTAGTGTGAGGTGTTTCACTTAAATAGGTGTGCACCATATACTAAGCCAGCCTCCTACAATTAGGGTGAAATACTCCTTGTATTTGTGGATGGTGGGCAGTTTGAGAGCCACCACAAAAGATTCTATGGTGGAGAGTAGGTAGAGTTTTTTTTTTTGCTATAAGATCTTTGGGAAAGGGATCACACCTGCTCTTGATATGACTCTTACTAAATTCCAGACCTCATAAGGTTAATTACTACCCAACTCCTGAAGAGACTCCAGATCCAGAGCGATACAGTACTCCGCGGCCAGACTCATACTCGACCTCCCTAAAAGGATATACATCACCCCCCATCTCAGGAACCTCCACTGGCTTCCCATCCAGAAAAGATGCCAATTTAAGATGCTGATACACACCTACAAGGCCCTCCACGACCGAGGACCAGCATAAATCGACCACCACCTGAACTTCTACCAACGTTTCAGACACCCGCGCTCTGCCTCCCTCGCCCTTGCACACACTCACTGTATCCGCCGAAGCTATAGTGGAAGCCAGTCCTTCTTCTTCCTCACAGCCAAGTCCTGGAACGACCTCCCCCAGAACCTCTGAATATCATCCTCTCTCCCGGAATTCAGAAAGGGACTCAAGACCTGCTTTTTGACTGATCTCAGCAAGAACCTAGCGCCTGGATACCCTCTTGGGTTATTAGCCACACTCTATAAATCTGAGTTGATTGGTTAATAGATTGATTGGAATGTGAATAGCCTCAGCCACAAGCTTGAAACGGGATAGTCCTCCCGTTCCTAAATAACTATAAGCCAAATGTGGTGTTGCTACAGGAAGCTCACCTGGTGGGAAATAATTGTAGATTTGCAGGTAGGCAGATACTTTTCCCCGTTCATTCAGGGTTAACTTCGGTTTGTGAGGAATGGCAGTTCTTATTGGGAAACCTTCCCTTCGACATTCTGGAAAACATTCTCCATAATGAACTTCATGCATGCAACCATGGATCCCTGTCCCCACTCAACATTGTGACCAAGACGATTGGCGACGAGCTCAAGAAAGTACTGAACACCTCCATCACCTCAAGCAGTTTTCCTGAAGCCTGGAAACTGGTTGAAGTGAGTCCCCTCCTGGAGCAACATTTCGCCGACCCAGCAGAACCCAATGAACTACGTGCTCATTTCTCTACTCCCCTTTCCACTGATGGTTCTAGAGAAGACAATCATCCAGCAGCTCACCGAACACTTGGAACGCAACAACCTCTGGACCCCTCTAAATACTGATTCCGAGCCAACCACAGCACAGAAACAGCCCTGATTGCAGACTCCGATGACATCAGGTCCATCTTGGACTGCAATGAAATGGCAGCTCTCATCCACCTGGATCAGTCAGCCGCCTTCGACACAGTTTCCCATCACATCTTAATCAACAGACTCAACCACATCAGAATCCAGAGAGACGTTCTCAAATGGATCGCCTAATACCTCACCGGAAGAACTCCGAAAATCAGTGCACCCCCATTCACATCGGAACCCTAGAAGATTATCTGCAGTGTCCCCCAAGGATTATCCCTCAGCCACACCTTCAACAAGTACATGACCCTCTGGCCAGCAAAATCAGATCAAATGGACTCAACATCATTTCCTACGCCGACATCTCCCAGCTCATCATCTCGCTGTCAGAAGACCCCTCCACCACCAGAGCTAACTTCCACATATGTATTATGAATGTCGCCGACTGGATGAAGGACAACTTTCTCAAGCTCAAAACGGACAAAACTGAAGTCCTCATCTCTGGGAACAACACCTCTCCATGGAACAATGCATGGTGACCTGCTGAACTCGGCCCACCCCCCCAAGCTTTCCATGAAGAAACAGGCAAACACAGTCTCTTTTGCCTGCTTCCATACCCTACGCATGCTCCGCAAGATCTTCAGGTGGCTCCTAGTCAACACCAGAAGGACCGTCACACAGGCTCTCATTACCAGCAGGATGGACTACAGGAACGCACTTTACGTAGGAATCACCACACGCCTCCAGAAGAGACTATAGACAATACAAAGCACAGCGGCCAGACTCATCCACAACCTCCTGAGACAAACCCACATCACACCCCACCTCAAGAAGATACACTGGCTCCCGATCCAGAAGGGGTGCCAGTTCAAGATGTTGACCCACGCATACAAAGCCCTGCACAACGAAGGACCAGCTTACATCAACAAACGTTTGACCTTCCACCAACCAACTAAAAACCTAAGATCCGCTGCCCTCTTCCTCGCAAACACCCCCTGGATCCACTGTAGCAACAGCGGAGGAAGCTCCTTTTCACACCTGGCAGAAAAAGCGTGGAATGACCTTCCCCTGCACTTCAGGAATACCCCATCACTCTAGCATTTCAGGAAAGGACTCAAAACCTGGTGGTAAAATGAACAAATCACCACAAAGCAAGCAAGCTACTCCAGAGCCTTGAGACTCTCATCGGTGATCTGCCGCGCTTTACAAATCATTGATTGATTGATTTCCACTTAGAAATGTCTTAGCACTCTCGCAGGGATTTAAGCAGCTGTTAAAGGGGACTGGGTTAGTGAAAATAAAATAAATTACTGACCTGTAACTTCAGTTCTTTAACGTTGGCATCTTTCATAAATTCATATGTTGAAATGTCCCCATCATCAAAGTGGGAACCTCCAGTACATTATTAGCAGTACAAAAACAATTTCCCTTAGAAAAAAAACTACAAAACAGTGCATGCTCAGTAACTATTGTATCTAATTTGAAAAAACCTGAACTTCAACCAATGAGGATGAAGCTGAAATGGTTACTATATCCACTTGCAAGAACAACAGTTGATGGACAGAATGCAGAACAATGTCAGACATTCACCCCAGTACAGAGATTTGGGCCTAAATCCATCGTATTTTTGCTCACCATGCCATTCCAGTTTGAACCAGCTATATGCAACTCAGTCTTCATCCTGTGCCTCATGGGAACAGTCCAGCCCGAAATGCCAAGCCAGGTCCTCCCTGGACTGGAAACAAGCATCCTAGGACCGGTTTTGGGGTTTCACCCCTCTTCATCCAGGATAGCTTGATTCCAGTGGCATGGAGAGCACGGAACCCACGTCTGGGCATACCCGTCCCACTCGGGGTGACTATATCCACTTCTCAGTCCCTTTTACCCAGATGCAATAGACAAATATGCTTTCATAACATTGATTGCCTCCAAAAGTGAAGGTCAAGACACTGACAAAAGAGTTGATCTCGGCAAAATGGGATGGGACTAGGTGAACGTTTCCAAAAAAGACAGCGGTCTTGTAAAGATGTGCATGTTAAAAGAAACTGCTGCACAATCAGCACTTTATAAATAGGCAAAAGAGGAGTGCAACTTTCTTACAATGCACAAAAGAACATTACCAAAACTGAACATAAAATGTCAGCCAAAAAATAGATGAAGGCTCTCTCTAAGAATGTGCAGTGCTGGGAGAAACCCTTCCCAGGGTTCTGCCTATTTTCCAGAAACAGGGAGTGGATTGGGGTGGCTGAGACAGCTCGAGATGTAAAGGTAAGAGGTTGGGGATTGGATGTGAGGATTGGCTCCTCTTAAAAATCAAACATGTCAACATCTTCGGCAGGCCTTTTCATGTTTCGTCTTTATGTGTAGGCACTTTACACTGAGCTGGGAAGGAAGGAAAGCAAGAATGATAATAGAAGAGGTCTGTACACTTACTTCCATGGGCCTTTCAATGCGATAGCGGAGGCAGCGCACCCCGTGTGCCTGCCCAGCATAATGTGGCATGTGGGATGCCAGGTACGGTGGCTTTTTGCTCAACACTTTGTTGACCAGGTGAAGCTCTTCCTTAAAAATCATATAGACCTCCACGGCTCTCTTATCAAATGTGCGCTTGATAGTCTGTTTAAAAAGTAAAAAATAATTTACAAAAACAATCATTGGCAGCTAAGGAACTTATTACTGCACCACCTGTAGCAGCTACTAGGTACAAACACGTATTGCCCACCTCTATAGACCTGCTACCAAATGTCCCAACATTAGAGACATTTATTTACATCAGAGAAGCAACAGAAGTGAAGGGTATGAAGAAGGACTCAAACAGGAAATCAGTTAACTGCACAATAATGCTCAGGATGAATGCAAAGTTCGCAAAAATAGTTCTTGGTACATATGCCTAATAATCTAATCATCCAAGCTGTGTTCAGCAACCATGAACTATTCCAGAGTCAGTGTGGGCAGTAGTCGACGACTTCAAATTGGATTGGGGTGTTATTGCTGCAGGCTGAAACTAAAGGAGAGCCCTTCTACGCTTCTTACCTGGGGACCGGTGGGAGCTGAACAGGGGCTGCTGCACGCTCGCGGAAGGTGGACGCTCCTTCTAGCGTTGCTGTTGCTGGTCGCGCTTGCTGCTCGGTGCAGCGGGGACAGAACTACTATTCCCAGCATTCCCGGCAGCGTCACCGCCCCCACCCACGACGACTTCCGCGCCTGGAGGCGCTAAATTCGAACGGCTCCCTCCGCGTTGCGGGACGCGCGCGGCGGCGCCGGGCTGAGCCCGGGCAGAGGGCGGGCCGTCTGTTGCCATCCGGGGCAGGGAGAGGCAGGGCTGGGCCACCCCCCTTTCCGTTAGGTAAGGTGGGGGATTATCCTGGACTACCAATAGCACCCTTGTTGCCCACTGTCCGTGTTGAACATTCGTTGCAAGGACCAAACCATTTACTATTGACTGCGCCCCCTTATTTGTGCTGTGACTTGTGTCGCCTTGGTGATAGAGTGATTAGCTCCCCCAAAATATTGTGGGCTTGCTTACTTTTTTTTCTCTTTTTGTTTTGAAAGCTTTAGGAGGTACTTTGTGAGTTGAGCTGTTTAATCCACGCCAGGTGAAAGGAGAGGGGCGGGGCTGTTTGTTGCCTGTTTTCCTGATACGGCTACGCCCAAACTGTTGCGTCTCTTAATTGCGCTTGGTCGCAGCAATAAGATTTCTTTGTGTTTTGTGAATAGCGTTCGGGTGATTATTTAACAAGTATTTGTAAAGCTTGATTGCATTTATTAGAAGTGTCTTAGCCTAGAGTTAAAACGTGTAATATAAGTAAACCAATGGCTAAAAACAAATCAACTATGGATAACTACCTAGTAAGGGTAGTGAGTAAAATTAATAATGACAGAAGAAAATCATTGGGCTGTGATAGTAGTACGGAGTTAACATCTCCGACTACTGATGCTAGCACCACCCCAAATGTTATTGCACCTATTGTAATTGACTGCTTATTAGCAGAGTCTCCTGCACTAATGGTTGTGGACCAGGATGTATTAGACCTGAATCTACTGGACGAGCCCAGGGTTGCTCCAATAGTTCGCTCTCCTGTAAAGAGAGCGGTAAGGAAGTGTAGGAAAACGCAATTCAAGCGGGGGGGTGCACAGCACAAGTTATTACCCGAACCAGCTCAGAGAAGTTCTATTGGCCATAAGGAAACCATGACCAACAATTGTGGCATTAATATAGATATGAGCTCAGAAATTTTGGCCCATATAGCTAAGGTATTAGAAAATAAATTGGAAGCTGTCGTTAAACCACTTGTTGAAAAAATAGATCTACTATCAGCAGAAGTGACTAGATTGGGTGGTCTTCTACCTAAAATAATTGAGGTCCAGAGTAATTTACAGAGTGGGATAGTGGAACAACATGGAAAAGCTGTACAGCTACCGTTGATTGAGAGCGTTTCCTCACCTAACCCCAGGGCAAGAAGCCGGATGGCCGATAAAACCACTCCGTCTAAAATGGCTTCAACTAGCCCAGCATGGACTTCGGCCCCAGTAAGGAAAATACGCTCCATTAATCTACCCCCAGAGTGTGAGCCATATGTTGTTGTTCTTTCAAACGTTCCACCCCTAGACTCCTCACAGCCTAGTGCACGAAATGAATCACATGACTCTCTTGAACGGAAAACAGTGTCCTGGTTGAACAAAAACTGTGGGTTCGCCGTAAACTATTCGGACCAGATACTATTGACTAGATGGGTTTCCTGGATTGGCAATGCCAGGAAAACCTGCAGAGGCGATTGTATAATTATAAATTTTAAATATCCCCAACATGTTGCGACTGTGTTACTCAGAGCAGCATCGCTGGTACTGGGTGAGAATAGTGTGGGTGTGCATCCCTTGGGATACTTCTATAGTCATCTAGCCAGGGCTCCCCAGGTTAACATTCCAAGTAGGTCTCAAAATTCTAATAAATGTCCAACCTTCCAGATCACTACAAATAACAGATACCTGGCATTAAGTACCCTGGATCAGAATGATTGACTTTTGCCGGTCGGTAATTTTGATGTAGAGGCTGCTGTAGTCACTCAGGTTGGGGACATGAATTGGTGTATTGTAGAGCTTATTATAGAGCATGAACAAATAAAGATGGAGGCTCCCATATTGTCTCATGATGCCTCGACTCTTAAAGCCGTGGTAATTGATGAGCTCCCAAACAATATGGTAGCTATTAATGCTAGTTTGGGTGAGGCTGGACAGTGTTGCATTAGGAGTACTGAGATAGAGGGGATTAATACTGTAAAACTCCCAGTTGATGGAACTAACACCTCAAGTAGCCCTGTGGATGGTGTAGTAAGACACTGACCTGTTAGATTAACATCATGGAATATAGCAGGGTTAGCCAGGAACCTACGGGATGCAGCCTGGTGTTCCTATATTGAGGAGTATGATATCATTCTCCTTCAGGAGACTTGGGCTATAGAAATGCCGCATAGACTAGGGTATAAAACATTCTGTTGTGGCGCAATTCCGTCAGTAAGAGGAAGAGCGTCTGGGGGTCTGGTGATTTGGGTAAGGGTTACTCTGGAATTAGATATCACCCAATTGATGATTTCTTCCCCCGATCTACTAGGATTAAAAATGGTGACTAGGGAAAAGAAACTATATATTTGCTAAATATTTATAATAGACCACACCCTCTTAATAAGGAATCGAAGGTGGTAGAGCTCTTGGATTCTTTTTTAGATACACTAAGTCCAAATGAACAGGTAATTGTTGGAGGAGATTTTAATTGTAAATATGAACCAGTGTTGGGCCTGGACATTCTATTTGACGAACAGGATATTGCAAACAATGTCCTGCCTTTGGATTCCACTGGTTCAGTTAAAAACTCCATAGCTGCTATGCAGATTTTACAAATGTCAGTGACCCTCGAATTAAGGGCATGTAATGGCCGTTTTCAGTCCGATAGACCATCGGCTCTAACATTTTGCAAAGGCAACTGTAGGTCACATATAGATTTTATATTGGTTTCCATGAGCCTATGGTATTTAATAATTGATTTTAAAATAGATCATAGGATAGAGAGTGATCATTTTCCGCTTCAACTATGGTTATACTCAGAGCCTTTTATATCTAACATAGCTGTAGAAGCTATGTTAAGCAGCCCCATTGGGGAACTCCAGGTAACAAACAATAGACGTGCTATAAAATGGCCCTACATCCTGGCCAAGGAAGAGATGATGCTAAATATTTACAATACCTTTGCTGATACCATTGAAGCATGCCAAATGCCCTTATTGGGCACTCAGGGTGTTTTAGACCTGCATTATAAATTAGTAGATGCGCTAACTCCTCATTTAAGTAAAATTTATAAAAAGGATATGAATCAGAAAGACAATCATTTAGAGGTAGTTAATCAATGGTATAATAAGGATTGTCGTGTAGCCAAGTCCAATCTGATCCAGGCTGTTAGATCAAAGAACCCTCAGGGTATAAAAGATAGTAGACAGGTATATAATAAAACACTGACACAAGCAAAAAAAGCATGGGATGATGCCCTATGGGATGACCTTTTAAATGCGGCTAAACGGAGAGATCAGGGCGCATTTTGGAACTTAATCTCAAAAGGAAATAAAAAGGGTAGATCGCCTAGGGATATCTATCTAGACGAAAAAACATGGTGTGACCATTTTTCTAAATTATATTCTAATGTCAATGAGGGGTTGACCATGGGGGACTATGAGACTAATCTAACATCGGATAATTCTCCCCTGTGTTTTGGTCTAGAAGAGACTATTGAGGCGTTACAGGCCGTTAAAATGGGTAAAGCCCCCGGTCCTGACAAAATCCCTGGTGATTTACTAAAGCACGATGTGGAAGTTTGGGGGCCCTATATTAATTTCCTATGTAACTCTATAGCGGCCGGAACGCCAATTCCCGAAACCTGGAAAGGGGCTGAAATTGTAACGATTTTTAAGAAAGGCGACCGTTATGATCCGGCCAACTACCGTCCTATAAGTTTAATAGATCTTTTACAAAAGGTTTTTGCCAGACATATTTTAAATAGACTTTTAATATGGATAGAGGGGACTCAGATATTAACTAAATACCAGGCAGGGTTTAGGTTAAAAACCAGCACGGTCGATCAAGTATTCAGGTTCACATGCATCTGCTGGAAATACATAACATAACGGGGACACGCCGGGAGGCGTCACCAGGCGCTTTACAAGCTCCTTTAAACTAAACTAAACTAAACATAAGGAAGGGCAGTTTGTACGTGGCATTTATTGACTTGAGGGCCGCCTTTGACCTCGTACCACGTAAATTGTTGTGGTCTACCCTTGAGAATATGGCGGTCCCTAGTGAGTTACTTAAAGAACTCATTAGACTACACACAGGGAATTATGCTAAAGTTAGATGGGGGAAGGGAGGCGAAATTTCAAAAGCTATTCCAGTAGGACGGGGTGTACGCCAAGGCTGTGTGCTGGCGCCTACACTCTTTTCATTATACGTTAATGATATACCTACTTACCTAAGAGACTGTAAACATGACTCCCCGAAATTAGGAGATGAGGCGATCACGGCATTACTTTTAACCGATGATACAATTCTCATCTCACAGACTCCAAAGGGTCTGCAAAACCTAGTGAATTCCTTTAATAATTACTGTGTGGGGAAGGGGTTAGAAATAAATTTATCTAAAACAAAATATATGTCCATAAATCCCCAAAAGTCCTTCAGGAAGAACCTGGCCTTAAACAACCAAAAATTGGAGTATGTGGAGAGTTTTAATTATCTAGGAATCACGCTGGATAGTACGCCTTCTTGGAAGGGGCAGTTGGAAAAAAGTAAACTAATTCTAAAACAAAATTCAATGCCTATTCTAAAGGTGCACGGCAGTAGTCACTCTACAGCTATTACGCCGGCACTCAAATTATTTAAAGCGAAGGCTCAATAAGCGGCACTTTATGGCGCTGAAGTATGGGGGCATTCTTGTAAAAGCAACTTCGAGAAGGAAGAAAATTATTTTATACGTAGGTTGCTTAAAATACCAATTAGAACCCCCATAGTTCCAGTGTTTATGGATATTAACCTCAAAAGGACAGACTACCAAGCCATACTAAGGCCATTATTGTACTGGGTTAGGTTATGGACAACTCCGGAGTTGAGTGACTATAAGAGTGGACTGATAGAAATAATCCGGATTGATGGGTTTAAGAAGATGGCGTGGTTGAAGCACATTTCCCAGTGGTTTACCAGGCTAGGGTTCTCACACCTTTGGGAAGAACCTCAGAACATGACACCGCCCTTTAAAAAGCTTGTGAAGTCTACTTTCTGGACATATATCAATGGCGAACCACTTTCTAGTTCAACATTAGGCACATTGACCCAGAGATTTTTGACCATAAAGGATACTCCTGAACTGGAACAATTTATGGACGAGATAAGACCACCTCTAGCAAAAACATTATATTTGCAATTAAGATATGGGGTCTTACAGACTTCTGCAAATACTTGTAGGTGGGGGGGTAAGGAGGCTAGTGGGCTGTGTACCCTTTGTTCCCAAAAAGCAAAAGAAGATGATGCCCATTTATTGCTTTTCTGCCCAGCCTATAAAAAACCAAGGGACCGTTGGATCAAACCCTTATGCAAAAACATGGGGATTGGGTCCTATAAAGAGGCAGAACGTATACTCAAGTCAAATACCTCGCAACTAGTAGTGTTTTGTATAAGTAGGTTCCTATTTAATGTGTACCTCATAAGGAAACAGACAGGTTGCAAGTTGTAATGTACAGATGCTGGTTGCACCCTTCCCCGGCCTGGTTAGTTACTGCGAATTGTACTGATTCCTCCTTTTTAACATGTTTCTAGAAAAAGTTTTAAAACAAAATCTGGCTTTTTAAATTAAATTATAATGTATGTCCTTGTTTTTAAAGCTGTAAATAGCATAACCGAGATGTGATTAATTGTGGTTTGTCCTCCGTATGTATTATCTTGAAGATTTGGTCTGTGTATCTGTATCTGTATGTTGGAAATGTTTTATGTATTCTTGCTTTTATGGCTATATAAGTCGAAATAAAGCTTAAAGAAAGAAGGAAAGAAAGAAATTTGATCATGCCCTGAGTAAGCCCGAGACAAGGTGAAAAGTGTTGGCTGCGCTTTTTGTTTACACTAAAGGAGTATAAAAATAAAAGAATGTAAAGAACAACAAAAATTGCCTGAGCATTATTGTGCACTTAAGTGATTATCTGTTTGATTCCTTCTTCACACACTTGACTTCTGGTGCCTCTCTAATGTAAATAAATGTAAAAAAACAATCACTTGCATTTCTTAACCATATGTTAGCATGCATGGCTGAAGCAAGATATACATCTTACTACGAATGCTTTTGCTATCAAGCCTCATCACAGTCAGAAGCACTTGGAACAGTTGTTCATCCCACCACATTAAGAATCTGTGCTTTCCTTAAAACAAACATTACAGCAGAATGGAGCTTTCATTCCTTACCAAAATGCAATTCACATACAAAGATGTGCAAAGACAATTACTTTAACAGTACCCAACTTCTACTGAACTGAATGCACAGAAGATATAAGAACTAGAACATAAGAATATGAGAGAAAAGAATCTTTAATATGAGAAATTAACTTCTACATTGCTCCTGGATGAGATCCACAGAATTTGTGAAAGAGGTTAACATGTCAAATGTACCTTAGAACTAATTATCATTTCAATTTCTCTGGTTGCCCCAGTACAACACAACCCATTTTTTTTAAAATAAATGTTTTATTGAATTTTTAATTGAGATGAGTCGGTAACACTCAGTACAGATATAACTTATAATCCTTGCTTCTCCGCTTAATCAAACTGTGTGATCCTAGGTGATTATTTTATTTCACTTTCCCTCCTTTTGTCCTCATTAGGTCATAAGGACCTCGAAATACATGACTTCAGGATGTGTGCTGTACAAAGCTTTCTCCAGTGTTTGGTTTAATAAACTATATGTTGTCCATGTATAATAGAAACCCCAGCCCCAAAAGGTGCACATGACAACTGATTTGCCTCTTCATACAATATTGGCATTGTTATCAGGGTGTAGGGAAGAATGAATGTTTCTCAATTCATGTTTGAAAACTATCACTTAAAAAAATACTTCTCAATGCACTGATAATCTGATTTACTAAGGTGAAATGATTTTGCATGTTAATGAATTATTAACAGACTATCATACTTTTTCTGCAAGATGTTTTTTTTATACATGATGGTGTTCCTTATGTTAAGTGGTTTGGGAAGAAAATAAATTACTTACCTGTAACTATTGGTATCTTTCATAGATTTACATGCTTAAATCCTTCCCTGTTGTTGAAGTGGGAGTCCCACTGTATAATAAAGCAGTGTGTATCACTGTTATATGCTATAATGGCAATGGAAAAAGACAGATTAATAGCCTCTCTATGTCCTTTTTTGAAAAAAGGACCAAATCTGAAGCATAACCAATCAGGTGACAGCACCCTCATAACACTCCCAACCGAGGCTGAGGCCCTCAGATTTTTAAAAAGGAGTGTTAACCCCTTCGATGCGAGTGACGCAGCGGTTCTGTCATGCGCGTCGGTTGCGCTGTGCGCATGACGGAACCGCTCCGTCACGGCCCCGCTCGCGCACGGAACCTTCAGCACGGCGCGGTAATGCGCGCCGCGCTGAAGGGGTTAATAACTAATCCCAAGCTATAAGGGGAGCCTCTTAGGGGAGGAGGGTGGGTTCATGTGAATCTATGAAAGGTACCTTATTTTCTTATCCAGTATTGGATCCTTCATATATTCACATGCTTGAATCAGAATAGCAAGCAGTGTTGTAAGTAACATAAATCCCTTAGAGGATGGTGGGTACAAAGTAATATGCTGTTGCAGTAATTCCAATATTATTAAAGCATATATAAATACACACATACATAAATATAATATAGAATATATATTTAAACAAGCATTCATATAGAAATAGTAAGCATTCATATAAACCTTTAGCTAAAGGAACATTAGTAAAATAAGGGTTACAGATATATATATAAATATATCTATAGAAATATACAAAGCCGCCTGCGAGTTTAATAAAATAAATCAATGATTGTATAAATACTGTAACTAAGATGGAACCAGTATGTATATGACAAAATTATAGAAATGTAATATTATTACAAATAACCACATACATAAATATTCCAGAAATGGAGGCTCACCTCATAGAAACAGATAACTTAACCCATCTGTCCTACAGCTACATTACTGCAGTGTGATGATTCCAAGTTGTAGCTCTGTGCGAACGTGTGGGTGCTGTTCCACGCTGCAGTCTCGCAGATCGTTTGCAAAGGAACATCTGCAAACAAGGTGTATGCCGCCCTTGTACAATGTTATATAGCCCTCAAATTTAGATGTTTACTTGCGGTGGAGTGGCAAAAAGTAATTGTTGCAGCAAAAACATTTTGTAATGGTTGCGGCTTTCACTGAAATACCTGGTGTGGATTATCCCTACGAAAACAATATTTGATCTGTTTGCCATATTTGTTTTGTCCGATATAAACAGAATGATCTGAATGGGAATTTAGAGCAACGATGTCTAGAGCAAGGAGAATTTTAATCGGAGATGTTGGAGTTGGATAAAAGAAATTATGAAGTATGCAAGGCTAATTGAAATAAAATTGTGATGGAACTTTGGGAATCTCATTTAATATGGACATTTTGCTAGTTATTTCCACTCTTGCCTTGTATAGGCTATCCCTGAAGGCATGAGGAAGACGGAGGTAAAAATAAACTGCCAAATGCCGATGAGGCCATTGTAATCATAAAAAAGGTAGTGATGTCGACGAAGACCTGTCCATGAAACAATGGTAGACGGCAGAATTCTGTGGAGCGGACGACGCAGATGCATTGTTGATGTTGTAGTGGACTCCGTTGTACACATCATTAGCATGGTCGTCGAGACATTGAAGGCGGTAGATTTAGGCCTTGCTGTTAATGAGTATGTGGAACATTTAGAAGAGCAAACTCCATGTGAAATAGTAGGAGTTGTAAGCTCTGACAGCAAAGCTCCTAAGTAGAGGTCGTTGTGCTTCTCCTTTGCACTGTCCTTTTCTGAGTTGCATGAGTCTTTTAAGGAGCTCAGAGAGCATCTGGAGTATGTTACTTCTTTGACGACATCTTAGTTGAAAGCTTTTTCCTTTCTCAAAACTGAGGTGTGAAGCCTCGGTATGAGCTCAAAAAGGTAAGAAATCTGGAGGATCTGATAATAAAAGTATTTCCCTATTGCCATGGGAGTGGGTATGGGCTGGAATAGAACTGACGTGTATAGTTTTCCTTTATCGGAAGAGATTCTGTGATGGTTCTACTTGAAAGTTGAAATATTCTATATTTTGTGATGGATCCTATCCTAGGTTCTGGAGGCTGATCTTGGATTTGTTGAGAGCGCCTGCTTACGTTGGATGTATGTGGGGTCTGAGAGGTATTCCATGGGTTGATAGCTGGCTCCACAGCTGTGGAGCTTGTTGTGAAGGTGTACTTGAAAGAGTACCTTCTAGATTGTTAAGATAATGCATGCTGGCTAATTATCTGTTCCTACTAGTATTGAATAGTGAGCTATTCCTTTTTGTGTGTAAAGTTTACTGCATTGCACACCTTTGTATAATTTATTTATCAGGAAGAGGAGTAATGGGGAAAGGATGTGAGGTCTGTGAGAAGTGAGAGATTTGAGACCACCGCTAGTATTACACCGATGTCTACGGTGATGTTCCAGATGTCCTCAAAAGAACCTTTCTGTTTGAAAGCTTGTTCTTTTAACTCATTTATTCATGGTGTCATCCACAGTTGCGCAAAAAGTACTGGATTGGCTGTGAAGGATATGGTGCACAGCAATCAGTTGCGCAGGCATTTGTTTTGGCGACATTGATAGTAAAATGTCTTAGTATCTGCTGGTTTTGAGTGAGAGAGAGAAAGACTAAGGTTTTTATAGATCTAGGTCATGTCGTGAAACAGTTATTGACATTGAGGGAAATATCATACTGGATGAGTAATGTAAGAGCAGCTTTGATACTTCGGATGGTTCAACCTGCGTTGGAGGGTTTAGCAGCTAGTACTCCATGGTTGGGAAATAGCTAATGACCTAAAGTTGGTACTGGTGGTAGGCGTCTGAAGAGAATGTGTGACGGTGATGCAAGGCCGAATGGTAGGACTCAGAACTGGCAATAGGTTCAGTATTTTGGAAAAATCGGAAATACTTGAAATGTTTGGGACGCACAGGAATGAGGGCATACGCATCCTGTAAGTCCAGATATGTGCATAACATGAGCTGTGAGAGAGGAACCATTTGAAAGGTCTAGGATGGGTCCCCTTTTTTAGTAGTAACTGATCGCTGTATGGGAGTAGGACATTTTGTTAATTGGTGCATAGCATGATGCATGCTTCCTTGTATCATTATTCGAAAGAAGGGGGAACTTCTCCTCAGCGGACTGGTACTTCATGAAACTACAGGGTCTGGCACAGGTGTCAATTTAATACCATGTGAGAAAAGGTATCTTTCACCAATGCGGAAAGTAGTAGGAAGTGTGCGCACCCATGGGATGAGTGGGGATGAAGGTAGGTGGTACCTGACTAAGGTCAGTAATTGCGAGCTGTCGCCCGAACCCTAATTGGGGGAAAAACTTGTGTAATGTAGGCCGCCAAATGTGGTAAACGATATATTGCTGTTAGTAAGCATGGCTGATGTGCAACTGGAAGGGCAGGAACTAAAGGAATTACTGTCTTAAATGCAGAGAATTATGAAACTTGTGCCCAAGGAAAAAAAGTAACCTTTGAAGTGAAAGGTGCCAAGGGATGTAGCCATGTTTGACAGTGAGTATGGAATAGGGTTTGGGAATTTTATGTACAGAAGGATAAGTTACTTACCTGTAATCCTAGTTCTCTTCCAGGGGTATCCTCATCAAAGTCATAAGCACTGAATATTCCAGCCCATGTGCGGGGACCCCAGAAATAATAAATTATATATGAAAAACATATGTACAGCTCTATATATATATATATATATATATATATATATATATATATATATATACATACACACACACACATATATATATATTTTCTCATACCAATGCAGCTCCCATCTAGGAGGCTAAACAAAGCAATAACACACATAAAAACTGTATTTGCCAACATATAAAAACACAAGAGGGCAAGTAGCACTTGAACTCTGTTTTTTAATGAGTAAAACTCATGAATAGTAAACTGCAAATAAAGTAGACTTTGTTAGCCTCCATGCTGCATTGTAAACCAATAGCATAGAAAATGAAAGTATTTTCACACAAAAACTGGCACTGTGCCTTTAAGGCAGCCATGACCTCTAGCTTCCCATCATGCCTCAGGGGTGACAGGTAGGTCAGTTGTTCTTTGCGTAACCCTGAAGATCAGGGCACAAAGATATCCTTTAACAATGAAGAGAATCTCATTTGCCTGGGGAGGAGGGTGGGTTGCTTATGACTTTGATGAGTATACCCCTGGAAGAGAACTAGGATTACAGGTAAGTAACTTATCCTTCTCTTCCAGGGGATCCTCATCAATAGTCATAAGCACTGAATAGAATAGCAAGCCCATCTTCCATCTGCAGACAAGTGAGAGAGAATGACCCAACATACAACAACAGCCATAATCAGCTGTTGAACAGATTCCTCAAGGAGGCCTGGCCTACTTGGGTGTCTGTTCTGGTGTCTGAATCTAGACAGTAGTGCCTGGTATGGACGGACCTCTAAGTCGCCACCTTACAGATTTCAGATATGGGCACGTTGTGGAGAAAAGCCGTAGTAGCCGCTGTTCCTTTGGTAGAGTGCGCTTTGGGAGTAAACCCAAGGGGCCTCTGCGCTAATTGATAAGCTAGCTTGATACAGGAAATTTTCCATCTGGAGATGGACCGCTTTGAAGCTGCAAAACCTGTTCTGATCGACCCATAGTTAACAAATAGTTTGTCAGATTTTCTCGTGGACTTGGACCTATCCAGATTGAATTTTAAAACGCTTTTCTGGTCCAAAGAGTGCAAAGCCCTCTCAGCTGGAGTGGAGGGGTTAAGAAAAAAGGTGGGTAGAGATATAGTCGGATTCACATGAAAATCCGACACCACCTTAGGGAGGAAAGAGGGGTGCACCCTCAATATGACCCTATTCAGATGGAAGACTGTATAAGGTTCCTTAGAGCAGAGAGCCTGTATTTCGCTCACTCTGCGAGCTGCCGTGATCGCTACCAAGAAAGCCGCCTTCCAAGAAAGGTGTTGTAATGATGCTTTGTGTATGGGTTCGAAGTCGGACCCATCAATCTTGATAGCAACAGGTTTAGCTCCAAGGTTGGGGAAGGAGGCCGGACCAGAGGGTAGACCTTCTTTAAACCCTGTACAAAGTCTTTAACAACCTGTAATTGAAAAAAGGAATGTTGAGAAGATGAACGTCTATATGCAGTGATAGCTGCTAAGTGCACCTTAATGGAAGGAAACTTAAAACCTGCTTTCGCCAGATAAAGCAGGTATGGAAGGAGGACCTCTTCCTGTCCTTTGGTTGGGTTACAAATGTTCTGAACTCACCACATATAAGAACGCTTCCACTAGCATGCATACGAGTGCCTAGTGGATGGTCTTCTTGCTTCTTTCAAGATGGACATGCAGTCCTGTGGCAGTCCTAAGGGGCCATACTGGAGGACCTCAGGAGCCATGCTGCCAAGTTCAGTGAGGGAAGGTTGGGGTGATGAATCATCCCGTTCATCTTGAACAGCAGGTCCGGTCTGCACGGCAGCTTCCTGTGAGGGCATTCTGGTAAGTGCAGAAGGTCCGGGTACCACCACTGTCTCGGCCAGTCCGGGGCAATCAGTATCATCCTTGTGCATGAATGAGACAGCTTGGTCACCACCTTCGGGATGAGAGGAAGGGGTGGAAAGGCGTACACAAATGCCCCAGACCAGTCTATCAAAAGGGCATTCCCTCTCGATCCTGGTCGGTAAAATCTTGAGGCGAAGTCTCGGCATTTCATATTTTCATCTTCTGTGAAGAGGTCGATGGTGGGACGGCCCCACGACTGGAAAATGTCTTCGACGACCTCGTCGTTGAGAACCCAGTCTTCTCTGTCCTCGAAATGACGACTGAAAGTGTCCGCTCTCGTGTTCCATTCTCCCAGCAGGTGGACTGCTGTGACTGACAGATTCTGCGCCAGGAGCCAATGCCAGAGGTTTTGAGCTTCCAGTGCGTGAGCGAGTTCCCCCCTGTTTGTTCAGGTAGTACATGGTGTTGGTATTGTCTGTTAAGATCGAACTTGCCTGAATCGAGGGGAGGAAAGCCTTGAGGGCTAGGTGGACTGCCCTCAGCTCCAGCATGTTGATGTGGTAGGATCGCTCTTTAGGTGACCATAAACCTTGAGTCTGGAGAGGCCCCATGTGGGCTCCCCAACCCTGCAGTGAAGCGTCCGTGATCACCGTTTGAGCAGGCGGAGTTTGATGAAAAGGAGTTACGACTTGCATATTCTCCTTTTCCATCCACCAAGGGATGGAAGCTCTTGCTGCGTTTGAAAGACTTATTTTTTCGTCCCAGCAAGCGGTCTGTTGGTCCTACTTGTCCTCCAGATCCTGCTGAAGAGGACGAATTCGTAGTCTGGCGTTGGGAAGGCCTTAAGTGGAAAAGTCGGTTGACGCTGCGACTTTGACCGCCTGCTTAGAGACTTACCTTTAGATGTCAATGGAGAGTGAAACCCACAGGAACTGCTTCTGCATCGGTCCCACAACGGGTCCTTTGAGCACGAAGGGGACCGAGGTCGATGGGACGTCTTGGAAGACTGAGACAACGGTGCTGCTAGAAGCTTCATCCGATGCACCTTCAGCGCCTTTGGTCGAAGCTGTTGACATGAGTCGCACTCCTCTGAGTCATGGTGCTTCCCTTGGCACCACATACAAATAGAGTGAAGGTCCATGGCAGACATTTGTCATCCTCAGGATCCGCAATGATTAAACCCCGAGGACATTCGTTAAAGGCACACTGTTCTGCTCAGTTAAATCATCGAGGTAGGTCAAAAACTGCCAGAGGAACGGCTGATCGGATTAG
The DNA here is from genome assembly GCF_964204655.1 of Triturus cristatus. NCBI lineage: Eukaryota > Metazoa > Chordata > Amphibia > Caudata > Salamandridae > Triturus > Triturus cristatus. The sequence continues at coordinate 773,925,493 of NC_140595.1, read as the reverse complement.
CGTTGTAAGCATGGAAAAGAAGTCAAGTCAAGAGCACTTGTATCGCACACATATCACTCACAAGAGTCTCATGGCACTTGCAGACGTCTCTGATAAAAAGGACTAGATCTAATTTCCAAAAAGCCAGGTCTTCAGCTTTTTGCGAAAGCAGCTGTGTTCAGAAGTACTGCGCAGGTGAGGAGGCAATTTATTCCAGGATGTCGGTTCTAAAAAAGAGAACGATCGACCCCCTTGCCTGACCATTCGAATTCTGAGGGGGGTCAATAGCGCTTTATTACTGGAACGAAGCAATCTAGGCGGCTGATACCAGCGTATTTTTTGCAGCTAGTATTTAGGGCCGGTTCCATATATATGCTTATGAGTTAAGCATAGGATTTTAAAAAGAGTTCGCTTTTTCACTGGAAGCCAGTGGAGCGTGTTAAGACATGCAGCCGAGGGAGATCTTTGTGGACGGTCAAGAACCAGTCTGGCAGCGGTGTTCTGCAAAACCGGAAGCCTATTTAAAAGGTCTTCGTTTATTGACAACGGTAGGGCGTTGCCATAATCCATTCTGTTAATAATAAGTCCTTGTATTAGGGGTTTCCGTGCCTCTATAGGAAGCCATTTAAAAACCTTCCGCAGGCTGCGCATTATGCCAAAACATGTACCAACGACATGATTAACGTGGCCCTTCATGGACAAACAATCGTCCATGTAAAAACAGAGATTATGGACCACGCTCCTTGGGCCTAGCCTAAGCGGCCACCAGTCGTGCGTCCAGTAATCTGTGGCCTTGCCAAAGAGCATGATCTCTGATTTGCCCCCATTAAGCTGGAGATGGTTCAACCTCATCCATTCGTCAACATGGGTCAGGCAATTTTTAAAACGCTGTTTGGTGTCACTGTGGTCTGGGCCTAAGGTGACCAGAATCTGTGTGTCATCTGCATACGATATGACATCAAAACCATATGATCTGATCACCTCAGCCAATGGAGTCATGTACAGATTGAAAAGTGTGGGTCTCAAGATAGAGCCCTGTGGAACACCCACCTTGACCGGTCTCTCACATGACATGGTATTTCCCATCTGAACCGTTGTTATACGTTCAGATAGGTAACTACTAAACCATTTAAGGGCATTCCCTCTGACACCAACCTCCCAAAGCCGTTGTTCAAGAATCTTATGGGAGATGGTGTCAAAGGCTGCTGACAGATCAAGCAGAACGAGGATAACTGATTGGTGTTTATCTAAGGCCAATCTAATATTATCAGTAACCTCGACCAGTGCTGTCTCCGTACTATGTGCTGTTCTGAAACCGGACTGAGAAGAGTCTAATAGTCCATAGCTTTCAAGATGGTTTACAAGCTGTTGGTTTACATGAGACTTCAACATTTTCCCAAAATAGGGGAGTAAGAAAATGGGCCGGTAGTTTAAAAGCAGTTTTGGATCGGCCGTCGGTTTCTTCAAATTGGTCTTATTCTGGCTGCTTTCCAAATAGTAGGAAAATCAGCTTCCAAAAGAGACTTATTAAATAGATCGGTCAGTCTATCCAAGACTGTGGGGGCAATGATAGAGAAAAATTTAGAAGGGATAGGATCTGCGGGAGAGCCCGACTTTATCTTCTGCATGACCAAAGTGACAGACTTGCGGTCACATTTGATGAACTCATTCAGGATACCAGGAGGTTCAAATAGAGAACAGGACCGTTCTTCTGGATGGATACAGTTATGTGAGGATATAAAAGATCGATGGATATTTATAATTTTTTCCTCAAAATATTTAGATAGGGAGTCAGTCCAATTCTGGGAAACCGGTACTGTGGGCTGATTAATAGGGGTAGTGAATTCTTTTAAAATATGGTAGAGTTCCCTTGAGGAATTTTCTGCCTTATTTATCCGGTCAATCAGGAAGGACTTTTTTGCCAGTTTTATTTCATTCATATAGCCATGATGTCGCTTCTTATAACTTTCGCGGTCGACTGGGCTTTTACTTTTTTGCCATATTCTTTCAGCAGTTCTACATAAACTCTTAGTAGTTTTTAATTGATCGGTAAACCAGGGAGCAGTTCTAGTCTTAAGCTTAACCCTACTCAGAGGGGCGATTTTATCTAATACATCCAGAATAGTTTTGTTAAGTTGTAATGCCACATGATTTACGCTTGCTTCAGGATCTATCGGGTCCAAGTAGAAGTGGTTTAAAAAAAGGAGTTACTTTGCACCATGGCCTGCGCAATACGAATTCGCTATCCAAAATAGTTTTAACTGACCTAGTAGGAATAGCGAATTTCAGTAAATAATGGTCAGTCCATAATAACGGCGCGGGGGACTCCACAGTCACTTCAGACGCATTTGTAAAGAGAAGATCCAGCGTGTGGCCTGCGCAATGTGTGGGGCCTACAACCAGCTGGACAAGACCAAGAGTACTCATATTAGAGATTTATTTATCGGTGTCAGAATTAGATAATATTTCAGCATGATGATTAAAATCTCCTGTCAGGAGAAAGTTGTCAGAGGCTAAAACATGAGGCGCAATAATTTCTAATAGCGGATCTGAAAAGTCTCCTTTTATACCTGGAGGTCGATAGATTAATGCCCCTCTCCAGGTGCCATTGGAAAGGCCAGTGATCTTAAAAATACATATTTCTTTATGACTGTGCATTAGACTTTCCATAACAGTGATGGTTAGGCCATGTTTATAGGCAATTAATAGGTCACCCCCTCTGGTCTCCCTACTGTCTATTCGAATAATTTTATATTGTGAGGGGAAAAGCAATATGTACATCCGGAGAGGCATGCTCCTGTAGCCAAGTCTCAGTAACGAAACATATATCAGGATCCATTTGTTCTAAGAGGCTCCATATCTCTATAGGATGTTTAGAGATGGAGCGTGCGTTAAAATAAATTGTACTGAGTGGCCTAAGGGGTGCACTAAGCAAATTTGGACCCAAGGAGACAGTAGGGTCTTTTAAACCAGTAGGATAGGAAGAGCGCCTGATTTTCGGAACCCCAGATAGCTCAGTTTCCCATATGCCAGTAAATTCTATCAGCGAAGAGTTTAGGTCTTTTATTTCTTTACTGGTATATTGGATGAGTCCCATGTCTCCTCGATGAAGGGGTCAACCTACATATACAGGTACAATATGAGAACACTCCTGAACCTGGCAAGGACAGACGGAAGACGATGCAGGGGTCCTGGTGACTGGTGCGATCAGGGGCGGACGGGCGCAGACGGGCTTGCCTTTGGCACGCCTTCGGCCATGCTGAAAAGAAGAAACTGACGTCAGTGTTTCTGAGAAGGGCTTATATGGATTCTGTTGATGTCACATCCGGAGGACAATGTAGCTACAGTTGCTTGGCGCCCTCTACCGACACACAGAGGTACTGCTGCACAAAACATTTCCGGATCCAGTTTGGCGGCTAAGGAGAATCCTAATATAAGGAATCTGTGGCTAGATGTCTCTAAAATCAACTATGCCTTGACAGCACTTCAAGGCCTAAATTCAGAGCAAAACATGTGTCTGCTGTCCTAATATCTACAATTATCTCTCTGTTACTACAAAATAAAGAAGTGTGGACTGATTTAATGAGTATTTGAATAAATATTACAACTGCACAAGGATAGCCTTTACAGGATTCCTTTTTCTATACATCACACTTTTGGGACGGAGGGTTCATCCCAGGACAATCCTTAGAGACATGGGAATCCCAATTCTGAATTCAATGGTTGTGCAATTCTCCTTTTGTCAACTTGACACTACTGATCATTTTGTTAGTTTTAGAATGGTCTATGAAGAAGCCGTACATTCTCATCCAGTAAGTGATAGCCAAGAGACAGTCACTCATAGTTATCTCTTTAGAGTTGTGCACTGGATCAACCAGAAACTGAGTGTCATCTTCCCACATCTGGCAATGGTGCTCTCTTTCAAACATCAGGTGGACCAGGTGTAACATACGTAGCTTGAATAGAAGAAAGGTTTAATTTTGATAGTGTAAAATAGACTGATCCCTAGAGTAACTGTGTCCACTGACACGCAAGTAACCATACTTGCTCCCAAGAATACTATTTGCTTTGCAGGCTCTGGCCTTGCCATGGTGTACGGTGTGAACTGTATTGCTTTCTGTGCCTGACTGTACAATTATACTTTTATCAGCCTATCATCTAGATACGGGTAGACTATGTAAATACTCCAACAGTCTACAACTGGTGCCATACATTTTGTGAACACTCATGCGGCCAATCTGAGGCCAAATGGATAATGATGTTTGCCTACTTGGAATCTTAGAAAATGGTGATAAGCACAAGGCATGGGTTTGCTGAAATAGGAATCCTCTAAATGTATTGAGGTATGCTAGTCATGTCTTTGAATGAAAGAAAGTTTTTTATGAAGGTTTAGGAGTCTGAAACTCTGTTTTCTCTATATTTTCAAATATTTGTTTATCCTGAGGCCACGAGTACCCAATCCAAGTTTTCATTAAGGAGCAATGACAGAGAGTGATGACAGAAGGGCATGTGCATAGTACTTCCTAAATCTGAGATGTACAAGAAAACAATAATGAGTGCTAAGCAATGTCCTCTCTAGCAGGACATGGCTAACACTGTTCCACATTTAGAAACGTTTCAAAGCAGTACTTTGCTTGTGTGGGATCCTCCTACAAGGATCTGAACAAGGTCATATATTGTTCTGTATTGTAATTGCACTTGTACTAACTTCGCCTGACAAGGCGTTGAAGTGCTTTATGACAGGAGCACGTTAATCTGTAACCTAAACTTAGTGGTTAACCAGGTGGTTATTAAATATTACTGTAAATTTGTAGGTTATTGGGTTAGTCTTGTGCTTGAAGGAAACTGTTTGGAGCATTTCATCCAGTTGTGGGGGGGTTGAGTTAATAGGAATTAGATACTAGTACCTTAATACAGAACGAGTACCTTAATACAGAACATAGTCTCGCATGCTGTAGTGTATGGCTGAAGGACTGACACGATGCAGCAAAAAAAAATTAATGTCAACAAAGGCCAAGGCCATTGCAGGTCTACAAGGAAGGCATATGAGCTCTCAGTGAAATGTCTGTTTGTTTTGTATACATTTAAGAAAAGGAAGAGTTTTATTTGTGAGTTATTCCCAAGCAGTGGGCGCAAAAGCTTAATTCCTTTCTCATTCTTATGTATGAGATAGATTGAGCTGTCCTCTAAATCTACGAAAGTTGAGAAGCCTTTGTAAATTTTCCTTCCGAAGGACTGTGAAGTTAGGCCATAGGATATCCCTTTAAGCAGGTAAAACATCAGCCCTAATTTCTCTGTAAAGTTAGTGTCTAGGTTATCCCCCAGAGCACATCAAAGGTCAGGCCTTGAAAATTAAAGTAAGATATTTAGAAACACACAGAAATACAAAGAAAAGTTGAAAGAAGAAATCAGAATTGTGGTATTCTTTAAGTTATTAAGTTTGTGCTATTTGTTTCAGTATTTCAAATGTGGAATAGAGCACAAGATAAAAAGGACAGAGTAAGATGGTGAGGCATAGGATCACAGAAAAAATGGAAAGAGGATCCTGGGCGACGCAGTGAGGTGATTAGGTGCAAAGTAAAAAGGAGATGGACTAAATTGTGCTCAGTAATTATGTACAGAAAAAAAACAAAAAACAAATGCACTTAAGCTGGGGATCAGTCTGATGGTCTGAAGAGGTGCAAAGAATGAAAGGTCGGGGAATTATCAAAGTGGGACAGTGAAAAGATGGAGAGACAGAACAAAGGGTTTCCAGCTTTTTAAAAGTACACATTGTTAAAGATGACTGTGTCATATCATATTCCTTAAGAAGAAACTGGCAATACAACAGGATTCACTAGAATGTTTTTCCAGAATAAAAAATGGTCAAGTGTGAAATCTTCAGAAACTTATAGACCTGTCCTTGGGTTCTCTTGCAGATATTGATAAGCTTGCTTCAGCTTTATCTCAGTAGGATGACAAGACACTCATTAGGAGACCACAATGACCAGCTGCATTAATCTTTCTAATTTATTTATTATACAACATAAAGTCACCGCCGTAATTTAAAAAAGGAAAAGGAAGCAGTACAGATCCGCCAATTGATTTAAATGCATGAGAGATTTTCTTTTGGTATATTTGAGGCAAACCAGAATATGTGTGAGCTGAGAAGGACCACGTGACGTTGGTGTGCTTGTGGGTTGTAACACTTGTTTGCTTATGTGCAGAGGATGGCATAATTCATCACAGATTCCTACTTACCTCTCGCATCGCCAGGTGGTGGAAAATATCTAGCAGCTCCACCCCATGCTCCACATATCTCACTGTTGAAAAAGCTGTGGTGATGAGATTCTGCATCATCACTTCCAAGTCCTTAATGCCAGCACGGAACCTAGGGCATTAACACAAACACATACGTCGGTAACAGTCCCAACACAGATTGGATTCTACAGGTTCGCTGTACAGGAGACATTTCACAGCAAGGCTTCGGACGGCACTTTAGGCAAATTATACGCTGTTCAGCAGGAGAAAGGGGTCGCTTCCTGCAATATTGTGAATGTGATAAGGCATGGCTGCCTTTTGAGAATACTCTGGTCAAAACGTTCAAAGATCGTGCTTGTGTAATGCACGGACAGAAACATGGAGGAAACTTCAAACCCACAAGAAGGTCCATTTATTTCAATCTTCACTCACTGCTGGGATCTTTGTGTAACCTGAAGGAAACATGTTCAAAGTACCTTCTGGTCATTATAGTCCTTCCTCCACTTAGGCTTAAAGTATTGAGTAAAATTATGTTGTGTACTTTTAGCCATTTACTTACAAGGCAAGGTATGGCAAACTTTTTTTTAGCTGTAGTTCAATTTTCATTCATGAGTATATGAAAAAAATCCTACAAAAATGTAATATCTTCCTAGAGCATGTTTCTTGAAGATGAAAATTGCTTTGCAATGTACTCTTCATGCCTTTCTAAATGATTTTTTTAAACAAAATTAGAACTAAAGAAAAGTATTTGAAACTGCCTTTACATAGCTGCTTGAACCAAGTTGTGCCTTAACAACGTGGTCCTAAATACCAATTCATCTTTACAACGCATTCCTTTACCACACAAGTCTTGCAACGACTTGCCTTCAAGAAAAGCGCCGTTGGACTGATGTTGGACTTTAAGTCCAACACATTTCCTACTGTTGCACAGACTGGAGTTGGAATAGTAAATTATACTATTCCAAAGCCCAGAGCTTTCCCTAAGGCAAGTTGTTTTAACGACTTGTATGGTAAAGGAATGCATTGTAAAGATGCATTTGTGGTTCGGACCGCATTGTTAAGGCAGGCATGGTAAATGCCTGCATGGTTCTGACATACAACCAAGAAAGAACGCTACAAATCATTGAGACTAATTTAGTCTTTTAACTCTCACTTTAAAAATTTTTTAAAAACATTTAGGAATACAGCCTTACACTTAATATGGTGGATAACACCAAGCTACCCAAACCGTATAACATTCCTCAGGGACAGTCAGTCCTCAATGTTGGCAGTTAACTTTCTCAGGATCCGTCACATGACTTTATTAAGTAGAGGAGGTTTGTTCATGTATTTAATGAGATAAACACAATGGAAAAGTAGGCTCTATAATGAGATCTTTGGTAATAGTCATGAGCACTAGAATAGTACAGCAAACTAAATCTCCTATTAAAGGGTGGTGGGGATGCCAGTAAGCAGTACAAGGAAGAAAAGGATGAACCCGTGAAGATAAGAGATCGTGAATAAGCTCAACACTTTTTCAGGTTAGTCATGAGCACTAGAACAGTACAGCAAACTAAGGGCCTCATTTATAACCTGGAAGATGGCCTGTTGCCCCACCAAGGTGAAGAAGTAAATAGGAACTTCCCGCCATTTATAAATGACCACCAAACATGGAGGTTTCTGTCAATGCATTATGGTATTTGGTGCACAGCTACATCATTTTTATTTTCAAAAAGAAAATCCTGAAGTGTGATTTTCTTTTTGAAAATCAAAAAGAAAATGCTCCCCTGCCATGGGAGTCATAGCCCTTGGTGAGGGAAGACTTTAGAGGTTTTCACTGCCCATTACCACCAGGGTTTTCCTGGTGGTGACGGGCAGTGAAAACTGACCTCATATTCTGCCATCTAAATCACATGGGCAGAATTTGAGGTCTGCTTTCCACAGCTGTTTATCCGCAGGGCAGTAGGAGAGATTAAATCACTGCAGAGACATAAACGTCTCTGCTGTGATTAAACCTCCTGTCCACTCGCATCTAAACCAAAAAGAACAGATGAGGGACGGAATGCTGAACAATGCAAACATTTACCCCAGTTACAAACCTGGGTTTAATCCATTGTTTTCTGCTCACCACGCCACCCCAGTTTGGACCCAGCCATATGCAAATCAGTCTCGACCCTGCTCCTCATTTTTCCTTTTGCCGCTCTAAGTGGGAAGGATTTGCCACGACGTGGGTCCCATTCTCACTGTGCTATTGGATTCAAGGTAGCCTGGCTGATGAGTTGATACCCCGAAACTGGTCCCAGGATGCTTGTTTACGGTCCAGGGAGGACCTGGCTTGGCAGTTCGGGCTGGACTGCTCCCAAGAGGTCAGTGTCAAGACTGATTTGCCTATGGCTGGGTCCAAACCGGGATGGTTTAGTGACCAAAAGAACAATGGATTTAACCCAGAGATCTTGTCTGGGGGTGAATGTTAGATTAATTCAGCATTCCGTCCATCATTTGTTGCTGCAGCACTTTTCGCCCTAAGTGGGATGGTTATGCCCAGATGTCGGTCCTATGCTTGTTGCGCCACTAGGTTCAAGCTAACCTGGCTGATGAAGGATGTTACCCCGAAACCGGTCCCAGGATCTTGTTACTGGTCTAGGGAGGACGAGGCTTGGCAGTTTGAGATGGACTGTTCCCATGAGGATCAAGGTCAAGACTGATTTGCATATGGCTGGGTCCAAACTGGGGTGGTGTAGTGAGCAAAAGAACGATGGATTTAACCCAGATCTTTCGACTGGGGTGAATGTTTGATTCATTCAGCATTCCGTTCATCACTTGTTGCTGACGCACTCTTCGCCCTAAGTGGGATGAGTATGCTTAGACGTGGGTCCCATGCTCGCTGTGCCATTGGGTTCAAGGTAGCCTGGCTGAGGAGGGGTGTTAGTCCGAAACAGGTCCCGGGATCTTGTTTCCAGTCTAGGGAGGACCCGGCTGAGAAGTTCGGGCTGGACTGTTCCCATGAGGAGCAGGGTCAAGAATGATTTGCATATGGCTGGGTCCAAACTGAGGTGGTGTAGTGAGCAAAAGAATGACGGATTCAACCCAGATCTTTTGACGGGGGGTGAAAGTTTGATTCATTCAGCATTCCATCCATCATTCGTTCTTTTTGCTTTCACATCTAAATCAGGACTGTGAGAAATGGAATTGTTGGTTGGCTGGGCTGGGAACCCTGGAGAAGCAGCAACCACAATCCTGGTCATGGTTGGGCACAAGTCAAACCTAAATTAACTGGTGCTCAACCCTCTGGTAGCTTTGCACAGAGCAGTCAGACTTAACTTAGAGGCAATGTGTAAAGTATTTGTGCAAAACTTCCAACCGTAATAAAGTGACAACACCACACAAAAGGATCCCACACCAAGTTAGATAAATAGAACTGATTTTAATAAATAAAAGAAGACCAAAACGAGAACAATCCTATCAGTAGAACTGGAGATATTCAGTTTCAAAAACATCGCCAAACAGCACCAAGTGCCAAATGTGGATATATGGTTGTGGCTGCGGGGGACAAATTCACAAATTCAGTCTGACTGCGGTGGAGAGAAGGCCAGCTACATGAACACAGTTAGGCCTGCTGAACAAAGTATCTTAAATCCTGGTTTGCGAAGTGATGCAAGGATCTGCATCAAAGATAAGTCATGCAGCTGAAGCAATGCATTGGTTCCGGAATATGGCGATACTGAGATGTAAGGGGATTCGATGTGGTCAAGAATCCTGTCGGACGTGCGATGTGAAGTCCGGCATTGAGGATGTGCCACGCAGTAAGGTGATACGTCAGTTCCAAAGAGCTGCGAGGCTGTGATGTGAAGACCGGCATCAAGGCTACTGTCGACAAGGGATGCGAGGGCCTGCGCCGAGATTGCATCATGCAGTCAGGGCAATGAGACGATTCTGTAGAGCTGCAATGTGATGCAGGTCTTACCGACGAGTTCAATCCATGCAGCAGCAGCAATGCATCAGTCCTGCTTGGGCTTGCACTGCACAGCAGAGAAGATGCGTTGGTTCCATCGAACCCACAGAGCCTGGTAGCGCCTAAAGCCCAATTCTGAGGGTTCAGGATTGGTGTGGCACCCCTTGTCAGAGTAGACTCGCAGATGCCACAGTCCAGCTACAGATGAAAGGTTGTTGGAAGCCATGCTATGTCCATGAAGCTTCAGATCAGAAGGCCAGCCAATTAGCCCTGGGAGCTACTCTAGGTTCTGGGTTCAAGAGATGCAGGTCCAGCCCTTCTCATCTAGGCAGGAGGGCATCTGGTCAACACAGCAGGGCAGCAGTCCAGCAGTGTGGCAGTCCTTTTAGCAACACAGAAGTCCTTCTTCCTGGCAGAGTATCCACAGGTCCAGAAGTGTACTGAAGTGGGGGGTGTGTGAGGTCTAGTATTTATACACAGATGTGCCTTTTAAGTGTGGAGAAGCTTCTAGAGCAATGCTGATGAAGTGTACAAGTGCCCTGCATTCCTGATCGTAGCTCCAGACTAACTACAAGGGGTATGCAGCCCTTTGTGTGGAGGCTGGACAAAGCCTATTCAAGTGTAAGTGGGGTGGGGTCCAGCTCCTCCCTCCCATTCTGCCAGTGATGGCCCATCCATCCACATCTAAGCTCCTCATTGTGTGTGGCTGTCCAGAAGAAATACACAAAGCCCAACTGTCAACTACACCCATTTATGTGAACCAGAGACAGACTGCAGGCTACGAATGGCTAAGGCAAGAATATGCCAACTTTCTAAAAGTACCATTTTCAGAATAACAATATGAAATCTGACTTAACCATGAGTTGGGATTTTACATTATGACTCCAGAGACACCAAACACAAAGGGGTTACCTGTTACCATTTGGAAATTAAACTTATAACATGTAAAGAGGTAATTTCAAAGTTTCCCAGGGGAGAGGTAGGCCTTGCAATAGTGAAAAATGAATTTAAAAGTTATTCACTATCAGGACATGAAAAAGGTATAGTTTCTTACCTGTAACTCCAGTTCTCTCAATGGGGTATTTCTATGATAGTCATAAGCGTTGAATAGTGCAGCCCATCTGCGGGAACCCCGGAGCACTTTATCCAATGTAATTTCTTAAGTGCTGAAGTTCACCTTTCTTTAGAAAGTCATAATGCAGCCTAAGGGCATGGCTACAGTGGACAGAATTTTTCATCTTGGTGTCGCAAAAGATGAGACTGTAATGAAATATGCGCACAGTACATGAATTATTTTGTAAGGGCACAGAAAAAAAACCTTCACAAACCCTTTCGCCATGAGAGAAACAGAGATGAAGTAGTGCAGGGCAATGTAGCCAATAGGCTGCCATTATAGGTGAAGAAAAGGAGGCTGTGCCTTTAACAGCAGAGACCTCCAATATCCCACCATGCTCAGCCAGAGGCAGTTACCTCAGTTCTTTTTGAAGGCTGTACTAGATGAATAATAGCGAAGCATGAAAGTGTCTGTCTACACCATCGGTAAGGAGGGAGGATTGCTTATGACTATCATGGAAATGCCCCTACCAGAGAACTGGAGTTACAGGTAAGAAACTATACCTTCTCTCGTAGTAGATTTTCATGTATGGTCATAAGTGTTGAATAGAATTGCAAGCTCCTCCTCCCTGAAGTGGTGGAGTCAGCAGAAACCAAAAGGTATGAACATAGCTAGGCAGAGATTTCTAAGAAATGCCTGTCCTACTTGAGCATCTGCTCTAGCATCTGTGTCAAGGGAGTAGTGTCTAGTGAATGTGTGGGTTGTTCTCCAAGTAACTGCCTTCCAGATATCCGCCAAAGGGGATAGATCTCATCAAAGCCGTAGTAGCCACCTTACCTCTAGTAGAGTGAGCCTTGGGCTTACAAGTAAGTGATTTATCAGCTAGCTGATAACAGCAGAGGATGCAAGAGACAATCTACCTGGACACGGACTGTTTGGAGGTAGCTAAACCTGTGCGAACTGGGCCATAATTGATAAATAGCTGTTGTGATTTGTGAATGGATTTGGTTTTCTCCACGTAGACTTTTAACATTCTCTTTACATCCAGCAAGTGGAGGGCTCTTTCCGCTGGAGAAGAAGGAGTTTGAAAAAACGTGGGTAAGGAGATCATCTGATTTACATGAAAATCTGAGACCACTTTAGGTAGGAACTTGAGATGGGTATGCAACACTACTTTGGAAGAGTGGAAGACTATGCATGGCTCATGAGCGCTAAGGGCCTGTATCAACTAACTCATCTAGCAGGTGTTATAGCCACAAGCACTAGTTTATCTTAGAAGGGTGCCTCCAAGACCATCAATCAAATCTTTCTTTGATTAAAGGAACCAAAAAATTGTTCCTTTGGGTATCTCTGGTTTGACCTGTTATAACTATTGTTTCTTAGCAGAAATGTACAATCGGGTGTATCGCGCCTGGGTGTATTATTCTTGTAAATCTAAATAGAACGATTCAATCTACATCTTTTTTAGACTTTTACTTTTTTCATTGCTTGTTTGTATAAAAGAACTTTTTGCAGGGCAACATTATACATGTAGTAATAACATTCACAAACATAAATGACAGAGTACAAAATTTGTATGGACAAAAAACAATACATAACATCCCATGTTGAGTATATGCAAAGAATTAATCAAGGAGTAAACAACAAAACACATACAATTACATATCTAGTGTCCTTCTTTGTCGTATTGATGGGACAATTATAACTCCAGTCCTCTATTTAGTAGTGCCAAATAGCACTAATGGGCCCTATTATATTTGGAGTCAGAGCATGGATTTGTGGCAGGATGAAATCCTAAATTTCATCTATCGTAGTGCACAAATATATGACAAATGTAAATAGTTAATGGTAGCTCTTGGCGCCATATGTAATTACACACGGGGCCAAAGTTTTCCAAGTAGGATGCTGAAGTGAATGAAGCCTTATGAATAGGCTCAAAAAGTGGAAGCATGAGGCGAGAAAGCACTACATTTAGCTACCATGGAGGAGAGGGAAGTCTAATCGGAGAAAACCCATATTTAACCCCTCCAGGAAATATAATAACTGGAATCCTAAAGAAAGTGGTTTGTGATGGACCTTTCCCATATGCCGTGAGAGCAGACAGGTGGACTCTGATTGAAGAGTTTGATGCCAGATTTAGCAAGGTGTAACAAATACAGGAGAATGACATCCTACTGGCAAGAAGTGGGATCAATCTGGGGGAAGAGCACCAAATGCAAAATCTTCTCCGTTTAAAGGTGTAAGCCGATTGTGTAGATGGTCGCTATGCTCCCTTTAGAATGTCCAGACAGTCCTGAGGTAGGTTTAGAAGACCATACTGCACTATCTCAGGAGCCATGCTGCCCAACTCAAGGAGGAGAGGTTGGGATGTAGTAGTTGACCTCTGAACTTCGTGAGAAGGTCTGGCCTGCCTGGTTGCCTGAGATGTCGACAGACAGACCGGTGAAGCAGGTGTGGGAATCACAGTTGTCTCTGCTATTCTGGGGCGATAAGAATCATCTTGGTTGACGTGGTTGACAGTTTGTGCAGGACTGCCGGTATCAGAGGTATTGGAGAAAAAGCATACAGAAATTTGTTGGACCAGTCGATTCATAGGGCATTCCCTAATGACCTTGGATGCTAAAATCTGGCAGCAAAGTCTCTGAATTTTTGGTTGTCCGCTGTGGCGAAAAAGTATGTAGAGGGTGTGCCCCACAAGTTGAAGATATCTTTCATGGCCTCTCTGTTCAGTACCCACATGTGGGTTTCGTCGGGAACCCTGCTGAGCACGTCTGTCTGGATGTTTTGCACACCTGGAAGGTGGAATGGCTATCAGATTCGAGTTCCTGGCGAAAAGCCAGTGCAAGATAGTTTAAACTTCTAGCAACAGGGCTCTCAACCATGTTCCCCCCTGCTTATTCAGGTAGTACATGGTGGTAGTATTGTCCATCTGAGCAAGCAGGTTGTTGGTCATGAACGAAAGATAAAACGCTTTGAGTGCCAGGTGAACTGAATGGACTTCCAGGAGTTTGATAGGTATGTCTGTTCTTTCAAGGACCATATTCCTTGTATCTGCAGGTGATCCATGTGGCTCCCCACCCCAGCAGAGAGGCATCTGTCACTATGGTCTGTGTTGCGTCCTGCTGGTGAAAAGGCATTCCCCTCGGGAGATTCTTTGGGGAACACCACCACTGAAGTGATCCTACAGCATGGATAGGATGATGTTGTCCTCCCAGTTCACTGAGAACTGGTTCCACTGATCCTCCAAGCACTCCTGGAGAGGGTGCATGTGGAGAAGAGCATTGGGAGTCAGAAATATGCAGGCGGTCATCGAGCCAAAGAGATAGGAGACTATGCAGACTGGTGGACAGGCCATCCGCTGGTGGTTTAGGCATTTCAGGAGACTGGAAAAACTTCATTCCTCCGAAGGACACACCTTTTCCTGTAGTGTGTCTATGGTAGCACCCCAGTAATGCAACCTCTGGACTGGTGTTCATGTGAACTTTTTTAAATTGATGTGAAGACCCTAGCGATAAAGCAAATCGCAAGTCCATTGGAAATGCTCTTGGGCTTCTGGGAAGGTGGATGCCTTGATCAGCCAGTCCTCCAGATCAGGATAGACAAAGATGCTGTGCTTTTGTAGATGCACTGCCACTACAGCCATTCATTTGGAAAATGTCCTGGGTGCTGATTTGAGGCTGAATTGCAGAACCACTTATGGGTAGTTGTTCTGCCCTACGACGAATCAGAGGCATTTCCAATGTGACTTTGCGATGGGAATATAGAAATAAGCATCGTGTAGGTCTATTGAGCAAAGCCAGTCTCGTCATTGAAGTTGAGGGTAAATTTGATGTAATGCCAGCATCCTGAACTTTTCCTTTCGGATCCATTTGTTTGCGATTCGGAGGACGAGAATAGGCCTGAATTCTAGTCTGCCCTTCTTTAGCGTGAGGAAGTATCTGGAGTAAATACCTTGACCTCGTTGGTTTCGAGGGACCTATTCCACCTCTTTCTTGTGGCATAGCGTCTTGACTTCCTTCTGTAGAAGCTCGAGGCGAGATGTGGATAAGGTTGGTGGAATGGATAGAGGTGGGGCATTGAATCTGAGAAGATAGCCATGTTTGACATTATTCAATACCCAGGCACCTGTTATGCGTTGCCACTCTGCCAGGTAATTTGAAATGCTTCCCCCTACCGGAGTGGGTAACAGAAGAGGGGGAAGAGAGGATTTAGGGATTTGATGCCGCAGGTCATCAGCCTCCCTCGTTAGCTGGTTGAGAGGTGAGTTGAGACTGGTAGAGCCGTTGATACTGGTGTGACCTTCTGGACTGCCATTGAGGGGTTTGAACCCTCTGTGAAGGGAAACGACGTGGTAGGGTCGGAATGGATGTCACTGTTCTTTGGATTCTCTAAACCCACTGCTTTTAAGGTATCCATCTTCATCTTTATTCTCGCCATTTTGTCATGGGCATGCAAGCCAAAGAGAGCATCAGGCTTGAGTGAAGTTAGTCAAAGCTATGCATGTCTAAGTAAGGAGACCCCATGACAGTAACTGTGGGCAGCTAAGATCGAAGAATCCACTTCTGCACTGATGACCTTGTTAGAGACCATAGCTCCCTCCTGGACGAGTTACAGAAAATCCTCCTGGTGTTCTTCTGGGAGGTGATCCGTGAAGTGGCGAATGGAATCCCACAAGTTTGATCGTACCTTCCTAGGAGTGCTGTGGCGCTGGCTGCTTTCATGGATGTAACCGCTGTATTGCATACTTTGAGTCCCGACAAGTCCATTCTTTAGCTCTCCTCATTAGTGGGAGAAGTGCCAGATGGTGATGTGGAATGGGATTTTCATGCAGCTAATATCACCACTGAGTCAGGTGTAGGATCAGCACGTCAAAAAAGAAGATCTTGCTCCGGTGGCCGATATTTCTTCTGGAGCCCGGAAGGTGCTGATTTTGCCATAGCTGAAGTGAGGAACAATTCCATGGCTGGTTCAAGAAGACCCGGGACTAGTAGGAGCAACGGTCTTGAGGCTGTGCGTTGGTGAAGAGTTTCAAAGATCAATGAAGTCGATGGATTGAGGACCGCCATAGAAATGTTCAATTTTGATGCGTCTCGAACCAGAACTTCTAGAAAAGTGTTGATATCATCAATTGGTGAGGACCGAGGTTGAGGTGAGTCTGACAAGGTAGGAGAGAATCCCCTGGTGGAAGAGGGTGTATCCCCATGGGGATGGCGGTGGGAACATGATCTTGACCTGAGATGAGATCGGCTATGCCAACCTGAGTGTTGCAATGCAGTAGAGGAACGTGAGTGTCCATGACGAGAGCGAAGGCATGACCTTGAACATATTCTCCTTAATGCTGGGGTAATAGGAACCTGAGGCACCGCAGGAGGTGGAATTGACAGACGCAGGTAGAGCTGGCAGTGGCTGAGGTGCTAGCGGAGGACGCGGAGCAGGTAGCGCCGGAAGCAGGGGCCCTGTTGGAGCCAATTGTAGGAGAGTAGGATCTGCCTCTTATGATTACCCCCACTTTTTGCTGATGTATCACTGTTTTCGACTAGGATTGACTGGGATCCTGCTATTCAGGACCCCAGTCCTGCTTTCTCCTCTAAACTGATTGCATGTACTTTAGGTACACTCCAGATTGGATTCTGGGGTACCCTTATCAGTCCCTAGTATATGGTACACCATGTACCCAGGGCATAGGTACCCCAGAGGTCACCCAGGGGCTGCAGCATGTATTGTGCCACCCCTGAGAGGCCATTCAAAATGACACCCTAGGTCTGCTACTGCAGCCTGTGTAAGGTGGTGCATGCACCCCTTACTTAGATATAGGTTACCTATATCTATTCTAAATCACTACACATATAAACCTATCAGTCACCCCTATGGCAGGCCTTAACAATCCTGAAGGCAGGGTGCTGGGTCTTATGTGAGAGGGTGCCCTTGCATGAGCAGAGCCCCTCTGCAGCCTTCGGAACCTATTTTCCGGGGTTGTCTGTGATGCAGCCAACCATATATATTTAAGTGCATTGTAACCTTGCGGTAAATGCTAACTTTAAAACGGCTACTTAGAAACATGTTGTGTTTGGTGTCAAACACCTTGGAATCATACCTCCCCGCCTGTAACTGCCGGGGGAGGTACGATTCCACCCTTCTAGAGGGACTTATGTGAAACACCGGTACACCTGGTACCAGCTTTCTCGACCTGGGAATCACAACATGGATGCTACAAGCCACAGACACAAGTCTGCCCTCCTGTTGCTGAGCCAAGCTCGAGCAGAGGCAGGCCTGACAATAGGATTCCTGTCACAGGGAGGTGTGACCACCTCCCAGACAGGCTTTAATGTATTGGGGCTGGGTGGATGCACTCTTAGAGTGCCAGAAAGTCTGCACTGGGGGCACATTTGGTGTCCCAATGCATAGTCCAGCTAAAAACCGATTGCAGGAGCCATTTGCTCATGCTCTGGTGTGAAACTGGACAAAGGACATGGGTGTAGCCACCCCTCTGTCCTGACCCTTCCCAAGGTAGGTCCCCAGAGTTAGCCCAACCCCTTCCCTGGGAATAAAGTGGGAAACCTGACTACAGGACTTTGGATTTTACCTGGACTAAACTCTGCAAGCAGGAACCCAGTACTTTGACGGTCTAAACTTCGTTGGACGACAGAATAATCTTCCTTTTAGTAAAGGAGTTACTCCCCTGCAGCAGCAGGCACCTAAACGCATCTGACCGGTTTGCATCTCCTGAGCTCCTGAGGACTCCGAAGATTTCTGCAACACAGGAGGTGGGTTCCCGAGCGTCTCTAAGGTTGATCTGCTCTCTCAGCAATCCTGAGACTAGTATCCCTCGTGGGGATCGTGAAACCCGAACCCCTGTGCACCGTGTACTTTTGCAGCAGCATATGCTTTTTGGTGTTCCCTGAGGCTGTGCTTTGGACAACGTGTAGTCCCGACCCCGAGCAGTATTTCCACTGAAGATCTCCGGCCTCCACTCCACGAGTGCTCTGTGGGCTGGTGCTTTGTGATTCCGCTCGAGGTCCAGCCTGAACCGCCAGGCCAGGTCCTCCCTGGACCGGAAACAAGCATCCTGGGACCTGGCTTGGCAGTTTGGGCTGGACTGTTACCACAAGGAACAGAGTCAAGACTGATATGCATATGGCTGGGTCCAAACTGGGGTGGAGTGGTGAGCAAAAGAATGATGGATTTAACCCAGATCCTTGTGACTGGGGGTGAATGTTTGCATTGTCCAGCATTCTGTCCATCAATAGTTCCTTTGGCAACAGTAGTAGCATTTAATGTACAGGCCCTATACACAAGTAGTGCCACTTTACTAGAGACTTGCAAGTAAATTAAAAATGCCAATTGGGTATAAGCCAATGTTACCATGTTTCATGTGCACTTTAGCACTGGTTAGCAGTGGTAAAGCGCACAGAATCCCAAGGCCAGCAAAACCGAAGTCAGCAAAAACAGGAGGTCTGTAGGCAAAAAGATAGGGGAAAACCACACAAAGGACGCAAGGTCAAACACAGACTATTATCTTGCTGGTATAGATACTCATTTGCTATTGCAATGGAGTATCTATACCGCCAATATATGAATTTGCCCCATAACCTCATTAAAGGGTGGTCGGAAGGCAAGTAGGGAGTACAGGAAAGGAAAGGATGAACTCATCACGATAAGAGATCTAGAAGAGACATGTAGAAAATTAGGATCCTTCTAGCATGGTTATCCCCACTTTTTGCCTGGTGTCAGTGTGCTTGTGATTAGTCTGACTGGGATCCTGCTAATCAGGACCCCAGTCACTGTGCTTCCTCCCTAAATTTGACATGGTGAGTACAAATGGCTACTGGTGTACCCTCGTTAGTCCCTAGAATATGGTACTAAGATACCCAGGGCATATGTACACAAGGGGTCTCCCCTGGGCTACAGCATGTATTATGCCACCCATGAAAGACCACTCAAACTCTGACTACAGTCCTGCCGTTGCAGCCTGTATAAGCTGGTGCTAGCACCACTTACAACAGATATAAGTTTCCTTATATCTGAGGTCACTACACTTAAAACCTATAAGTCACCCCTAAGGCAAGCCTTTTAATACTAAAAGAAGGGTCCTGGGTTATACGTGAGCAGGACACCCCCTACAAACCCTGGAGTATATTATTCAGGCTTTGTGAGGTCAGCCATTTTGATACATATATTGGCCAATCGTCATCACGCGATAGCTAACAACCTGGGCATGTTTGGTATCAAACAAGTTGGAATTATACCCCCAACACCGTTACTAGTGTTGAAGGTATGATTCCATGCACTGGGAAGCCCTCAGAACTCCCGGTAACAGCCTTTCAGGGTCTGCTAGCAAGCTAGTGCTGCTGCTGAGCACAGACAAGATTCTGTCCTCCTGCTACTGAGTTGAGCTTGAGCAGGGGAAGGTAGAACAATAGGTTTCCTGTCACAGGGAGGTGTGACCACCTCCCAGACAGGACTTAGTGTATTGGGCTGGGGTGGGGGCACTTACCAGCACCACCAGACAGCTTTGAAGGGCACATTTGGTGCCCTCCTTGCATACTCCAGCTTGATCCAGTTCAGGGAGCCCTTGGCTCCTGCTCTAGCACGAAACTGGACAAAGGACATGGGAGTATACTCCCCTCTGTCCAGCCCCTCCTCTGGGAGGGACCCCTGGGTCGTCCTCACCCCTTTCTTAGGGTATAAAAGGGCTTAACTGTGAGTGGGTCCTCAGATTCGTCATGGGACAAGACTCAAGCCTGAAACCACGCCACTCTTCGACCGTCTGGACACTTGGAATTCGCCTGGAACCGAGACTGCATCACGGAAGACTCCTGATGTTCCTGGTCTAGGTGTTCTGCAAGTCTTCTTAATCGTCTATGCTTCTTCCAGGATCTTCAACAGACCTATGGACATCAAGGTACACTCTAAGTAATCTCCCTTGAAGGGAAGGATTCAACCCCCCCTGCATCTGCAGGCACCGCAACGAAGCTGAACAGTCTGCTGCTCCTGACGCCCCATAGACTTCGAAAGGCTCAGCAACACAGGTGGTGGTTCTGCAACTCCCTCGAGGCCTGACCCTTCCTGTCTGCAATGTTGAAGCCAATATTCCTCGCTGGAACAACTGGGACTAACCCCCTGTGCACCGTGTCAACTTTCCGTTGCCAAGGTTTGTTGGCTCTGCACGCCAGAGATCTTTGGCTACAAGAAGCTCCAGCCTCCAGCATCTCTTCCTGACAAGATCATCCTCCTCACCGCATCCTTTGCACCGTGGGCCTTCATCTTTGGGGAGCTGTTCGAGGTCCTTTTGCGACTTCTGTGCCTTTGGCCTGTGGGTCCTCTCAAGGGTCTTCTCTTGCACCAGTGGGCTCCCCTGCTTGCTCGGGCCTGCTCAGACTCTCCTGCACTTGGTGAGTCCCTTGGACCTTGCTGGTCTCAACGCTTCTCCTTCATCTTTTTCCACGTCTATTGCTGTTGCCAAGACTTATTGGTTCTCCCACTGGACACCGACCCCCTGGTTCTCTATTTACCACGTGGGAGGGCTCGTGAATGGCTCCTTATCTTCCTCAGCGTTGTCTGGTCCTCACAGCTGCAGCAACAAGGTCACCATCCTCACTCCTGCATCTTCCATCATCGGTGGTCTTCATACCTCCTGGTCACCTCAGAGTGGCATAGACTCTGTCCTATGTGCTTACAGGTTTTTCTCGTCAAGAATCTATCTGTGTATTCCACCGGACTCTTGCACAGTCTTCGCCAGCGGTATCTATACTGAAGTCCTCTATTGTGGTCTACAACGGTTTGATGTCACTTCGCACCTACGCACCCGGCTTCCCTATTGTCGGTATCCTGGTTCCTGGGGTATCCATGGGTGGATTGATTCGCCAACCATCTGTCTTTCACAGGGTTTCTTCAGGGGCAACTGGGAAGGGTCCTTCTTCTCCAAAACTACAACCGCGACTTTCCGGTTGACTTCTATTGAGTAAGAAAACAAGTTACTTACCTGTAACTACAGTTATCCAGTATTGGTATCTTTCATAGATTCACATGCCTGAATCATTCCCCGTCGCCTAGGCAGGAGTCCCCGGTAAATAAAGAAGTAGTGCCAAAAATGTTAGTAGCAGTAGTAGGCCCAAAGAAAAGGCCTAAAGCCTATATCTTAGCAGCCTATCTACCTCATTATGCAAAAGAACCAAGAATTTGGTAACAACCAATCAGAGACCAGCACCCTTCTAGAACCCTCTCAGCAGAGCCAGTTCTCCTCAGATTTTCCTAGCACGAGTGGGAAGCAAATGCCCCAAAACATAGAGAACTGACTATTCGGGTAGGAGGGTGGGTGCATGTGAATCTATGAAAGATACCAATACTGGATAACTGTAGTTACAGGTAAGTAACTTGTTTTCTTATCCAGTGTTGGGGTATCTTTCATAGATTCACATGCCTGAATCAGAATAGCGAGCAGTATACTAAGTATACAGTCATTTGCGGATGGTGGGAGACTAGTGCTGATACTCCCCAGTTGCATCCACAACTCGTTAACAAGAGGTATAAGAAATCCAATCTTAAAATTCGAAACATGCAAGCTACAAAGAGAAAAACAGCATGTAATGCAATAACATTAAAAGTGAAACATATCATCACTGTAAACATCGCATTGTCATACCAAAAGATATCAACATATAACATGTGAAAAGTATAAAAGAGGTACCTGAAATTATCTCAAAGAAAAAGATATCACAGGACAGCTTGTCCGACTGCTGAATCGTCTTGATGCGTAGATTGTAGGCAGTAATGTTTCGTAAAAGTGTGGACATTTTTCCATGTCGCAGCACAGCAGATATTCTCCAGAGTCACTCCAGCAAACAATGCTGTAGATGCTGCTACTGTTCTCGTTGAATGGGCCTTCGGTTTCCGTAACAACGGCCTCTGAGCTTTGTCATGGCAGAAAAGGATTGTTGATGCTATCCATCTGGCAATGGTGGATTTTGTCACTGCATTCCCCAGTGTAGCTTGGCCATAAGCCACGAACAATTGGTCAGACTTTCTAAGGTTCTTTGCTTTTTGAAGATAGAATTTGAGACATCTCTTGATATCGAGAGAATGTAAGGCTCGCTCCACTGGAGTAGATGGGTTAGGAAAGAAAGTCTTTAACTTCACAGGTGCATTAAGATGAAACTGTGACGGCACCTTAGGGATTGTGGAAATATGGATTTTTCTGGTCAGTTATGTCCCCTATCTTGGACCCCAACGGTTCTATGTGCATGTTACAAGTACATGTATGTTCCCTCCAGTTCCAGTTATGAAGACGCAAATACATGTGCGTCCACCGTTAACATGTCCTCTGTTGATCCGCCATGAATGGGCCGGATATTCCATTCCTAAGTACGAAAGGCCACCGCCTTTATATGGTTCACTTATGCCATTTTACAGTCCAGGCAAGTAGGCCCTGATTCTGTCATCAAGCTTTTCTTGCCTTCTGCCTCTGAAGCTCCAGTCCGAGCCTGCATCTGTGACCATGAACTTTGTCTCATTCTCTGCGCGGCTCACGAAGCCTGACATCAGCTTGCTGCCTGCCAAGAACTGTATTTCACCTTCGAAAATTATCTGCTCCGCTCCCTGCCCAATGCATTCCTGTCTAGTAGCTTAAGTAAACATTCTTCCAGCTACCAAGCAAAGGCCCGACTTCTCTGTCTTCATACAAGTAATTCATAGCCCTGTTACTATGGAAGATTCCGCCCTCGCATCTAGTGTAGACACTTAGACGCTTGTACACGCACTAACCGTCAGTATAGTCAGTATAGAATAAGATTCTACTCTAAGAGACCTCTCTTTTGGATAACATAGTTCTTTAAACATAGGATGTTAGATATGATTTGGGATTAGGTTGACTTGACCCTCCAGACTTCTGTCGCCACATGTAGAGCTAAATATCAAGTCCCCTTCACCCCCTAGTTGCACGTCAATCACACGTCATACTGCTGCGCGCGCATCTCTGCCAAGTATTTCTGCTGATACTGCGAAATTATCTCATAGATCCACCCATTTGTGACATCACAACCAATGACGTTTCTCTGTTACGCCCTATTACGCCTCTTTTCATTACGTATGTGTATTCTTATCTGTATTATCAGCTGTTACGCCTCCTGCATCTGTCTTAATGTAAATGCTTTTCATATATATATTGTTACCTGTCAATAATGTATTGCCTTCACTTCCTGAACCTTCGTGGTGATGGAACCTGAAATCCCTGATTCGAATCAGTATTGGAATAAAGCCCATTCCGAACCTCTAATACCACGGATCCTGCCTCTTATTTACTGAGCTATTTTTATTATGTTTCCGTATCAAATTAAGTCCCGGTAATTAAATTATTTACCACATGAATGGCGCCCGAACAGGGACACTTTCTCATCTCACGCGCCGGCGGTGCGTTGCAGGCCCGGTCTCCTGCCACAGCTGGACGGACAATAACGCGTACCAGCAGGATTTCCTGTATCTCCCTCCGGTCAAGCGGGGGCGACTGAGGCTGCGATCAACACCCAGACGAGGCGGTGAGAAGTGCGAAGTATCCCGACCAGAGCCTAGCTGAGAGAGCAAGATCCGAGGTATACAGAGGCCCACCAGTTTCCGAAGTCCCAAGTCGAGTCCAGTGTCCGAAGCGTTCGAGTCGAGTCCAGTCCGGTTCAAGTTCAGTCCAGTTTCTGAGGCCTTCCGTTTCCGAGCTACCCGGTGAGTACCATTACTGGGGAGGCGTTCTGGCGTGCACATAAGTTGTGCCGGTCCAGACGGGTTTGGGTACACAAATCCGGTCTGCACTGTTTCAGCAGTGTATCTGTACTGTTTAGCAGTATATCTAGTATATCAAGTATATAAATTCAGAATAATTCAGTTCAAGTCGAGTATCATGTTTAATGATTAAGTTTTTCTTAGATCGTCATCATCATTGTTGCTCAGTTAAATGTTAAATGTTAAATGTTTATAGTACGTTCTGCATATTGTGGTATGAATGACTGTTCATTATTGTGATTACTGTATTAAGTTTGTTCAAGATCAAGTATCAGATCAGTTCTCAATATGCCGCTCTTTTCGAAACTAAGACAGGTCACAACTAGAAAAGGGGTACTCGAAGAAGCTGTTCCCATTCCTCCTAGGGACACTCCAGGGTACTTCATGTATCATAAACATGGTCTAGACGCCATATTATTTCTTGATCTATGGGTAGACTACACTAAGGAATTACCAGAAAGTCAGAGGTGGCCCGCAGCGGGGACCTGGGATGCAGAGTGCATCGTGAAAGTAGAGGAAGAATTATGGAAAAAGAAAGCTAGACAATCACAGAAAGACGCCATTGAATTATGGCGTAAAGAATCATATAGACGAACAGAAAAAGCACGTAGACAGGAAGAGAAGAGTAAAGAAAATTCAAATGAAGTCCGAGAAAATCTATTAATTGAAGAAGGTGCACGAGTGAAATCAGAACAAGTAGACAGACAAAGAAATGCCCTTATGAATGGTATGTATCCCCTTCTGGCTGAAGGATTACCTAAGGCTACTCCAGGGATACCAAAAGACTTGCCAACCCCATTATTTCCAATAAAGGTACATCCTAAGGGGCATCCTAGAACCGCAGAAGATGTTTTTCTTTCGTCATATTTAGATGACGCAGCTCCCGAGTATGCTCATCCCGCCCCACATAGACCGCCTGCCAGGGAGGTTCAACGCCAAGATCCAGTACCCGTATCGTTACAGCAACAAGTTCTGACACAAGTTCCGGCAAGCACATCTGTTTCTGCATCTGTTCCTACAGCTACTTCTATAGCTGTATCCACGCCTATAGTTGCTGTATCACGTTCAACGAATCCTTTCACACCCGATACCCCAGATGGGGCTACCGGAGGTGCTACCAATATCTTTTCTACGCCACCTAGAATAAAAAAACTTACTTTTCAAGAGTCAGCACATTCACGTACCCCCAAACTCATAAATGCCCGTACGCTTAAGGAACTTCTTATAGATTGTAGATATGACCCTGTGCCCGGAAAAGAGGACGAAATGACCCTAGCATCATTACGTATCAGACGAGCCGCAGTGTATTTAGGGAAATTACCAGGAATGACTGCACATCTAGATAATATATATCATTTTGTCCAAACCGGGCGAGATTCTGAATGTATTAACAGAGCTATGGAATACCAGAAAGTGGAAATACAAGGGGAACTGTTGCGTTTCCTCATAAATTGTGTGATCAGAAATCAAGACCGACCGGGGGTAGACCCGGAAGCAATGCAGATTCTTACCAGATGGAGCCAGAATATATCAGAAGGGAGACATGATAAGCAAAACTGTATAATAGCCATGTGCCGAAAGATCCGTAAAGAAATAGAACGCCTACACGAAGAAAGATTAGCGGTAGACCAGTTCGAACAAAGCGAGGAAGAAGCATCAGCACTGCCCACAGGACAGTCAGAAACTATAGCCTATGTAGGTAGAAGAAGATCTTGTAATAGTACTAGATGTCTTACTGATCCGATACGTCCGATGTGTCTAGAAAATAACAGGAAATTTCAAACACCAATAATAAATATAAGGTCTAACGAGCATTCATTCCAAGCAGCAGATAAATTACTCCGAGAACGAAGGGGTTATCATTTTCTCGATTCTATGGATGAACAAGAATTAGCCAGGTCAGCTGTCCATTGGGTTGACAGTCCCGGGAAGTATAGTGATGACACAGTAGCACACACATTTTTGAATCTCACCCCAGATGAACAGCGTTTAGCTGGGATTTATATGATTCAACAACTTCTTATACTATATAAAAGCCAACATTCAGATCCTGGTCCCTTACCTGATATATTGACCGAATTACTCACGAATAGATGGAGAGGTTCAGGTACTAAGCTAATTAAAGAAATACTAGAATCAAGAAAGCAGTACATTCTTTTTATATGCCCAGAACATGTCTCACTGCCCATCAAGGAAAGAACCACGTATTACATGGACAGACAGAATCCCTTACGAGAAGTGCACCCAATAAAGGGCGAGGACAATGAGTTTAAACGTGTATATGTATATACGCCCATATCGAAAATAGAATTGTTGGAAATGAAGAAAGTGGTACCCAGTCATGACAAAGACCCAGCGGGTTTCCACCGAGAAATTAAAGACATGTTACTCATGGGAGAGTATACCTATCCCGACATTATGACAATATTAAAGGTATTGATGCCTGCTGGCATTTATGAAAAACTCAAGGAAAAAGAGTGGGAGGTAGGAGACCAAAAGATAGATTGGACAGCATTAGAAGCAGAAGAAAAGGCCCGAGGTCCAGGTTCGGGGCTTGGGGACAAAACTAAAGCACTACCAGGTCTACTAGTACAGGTACTGCCACGTTTATTAACCACGAAAAAGGAAGACTGGGGTGCAATTTCAGCCTGTAAACAAAAGCAAGATGAAGACACTAGTGATTTCTATGCACGATTTGAGAAATGTTTTGGTATAAATAGTGGTATAAAAGCAAGTAGCGAATCATACCCACATCTGTTTGTGACAAAATTAGTTGAAAATTCCTTGCCCCAAGTGAAGAATAGAGTATTAAAATTCGAGAGTACCTGGCAAGGTAACACTCCATCACAAATGTTACAAATGTTACAGTATCATCACAATAGAATTAGAGAGGAACAAGATCATGAACAAAGGCGCATGAAAGACACGAAAATGAAAATGCTAGTCTCCCAGACAGTTCCAGTTGAAGGACATAAAAAGGGTACGACACATTCTGGCGATTTAGCGGGACCTGTAAAAGGGACATGCAACTATTGTAAACAACTAGGTCATCATGTACACGATTGTCCAGTCCTGAAGCGTAATATCGCCACGGGCATTACAAAAGAAAGACCACGGCCACTTAGACAGGATCAGAATGAACAAGGAGCCTTGCAGCATGCACAGTCCATGCCAGCTCCACAACAGTCTATACAGTTTGTGCCAGCTGCTCCAGCACTGCCTGTTGCTGCCACGCAAACCACGACACGACAACTGTACCAGACCGCACAGTATGACTATCCTGATTATCAACGATATGCATGAACCAGCCTAGAGAGGGAAGTTGACTTACCCCTTATCGAGATCCCTGTAGATCAAGAAGGACCTTATGTACATAGTGAATTATTAGGCCAAGACAGAACATTTTTACTCGATACAGGGGCAAGTCGAACAACCATAAAACGTAGTGAAGTTCCAGGGGCACCCCTCTCAGGCTCACAGAATATTTCCCTTGGTTTTTCAGGAAAACCTATTGTTAATGAAGTGTCACAACCTCTTCCACTTACGATAGGACCTTTGACCCGAACTACAGATTTATTGCTTACTAAATCATGTCCAGAAAACCTGTTAGGAATAAAAACGCTGAAGGCTCTAGGAGCTATAATATGTTGTTCTCCGGAAGGAGTAAGATTGTTTTTACGTGATTTTAAAGGTCATTATGTGTCTAGAGACATGGATCCCCGATTGCAGACTTTACCTACACATTTATGGGCACAAGGCCCTACTGATGTTGGTTGTATGAATATTACACCATATCGAGTCACACTAAAGGCAGGAGTGGTACTACCACGAATGCGACAATACAAGTTACCACCAGATGCTGTAGTGGCTTTACTGCAAATCATTGACGAACTCATTGCCCAAGGAGTGGTTGTAGAAACAGACTCCAATATATGTAATTCACCGATAATTCCGATTCTCAAACGAACAGATCCGAAGGCCCCGCCAGTATATCGATTGATTATTGATCTGCGCGAATTAAATAAGTGTATTGTGCCACAATTCCCTGTGGTCCCCGATATCTCATCATTACTGACAGCTATTGATTCCGAAGCAACATTCTTTACTGTAATTGATCTCAAAAATGCCTTTTTCAGCGTCCCAATAGATCCGGAAAGCCAATATTTGTTCGGATTTAGTTTAAATGGACGTAGCTTCAAATTCTCACGCGCACCTCAAGGATTTACAGAAAGCCCCAGCATCTATAGCCAAGCACTGAAACGAGAACTCGACAGCATCCACATGCCAGTTAACACTGCCTTGCTTCAATATGTCGATGATCTGCTGATCACCGCCCGAAGCGAACCTGAATGTGAAAAAGCATCACTGACAGTTTTACAATTTCTAGCCGAAAAAGGGCACAAGGTGTCCCCTTCTAAGCTGTAATTCTGTGTCCAGCGAGTTATTTACCTTGGTCACTCGCTGTCCAAGGAGGGAAGGCAGCTTACACCAGACCGCATTCAGTTAATAGCTAACATGCCAATACCCAAGACACAAAAGGAGGTGCGGGCTTTCATAGGCCTCACTTCATATTGTAGGCAGTGGATCCCTCAGTATGCATTTCTAGCAAAACCACTCATTCAGTTGACAACACAGGAGGCAGCCACATCGACTGACCTCCCTTGGACTCAAGAACATACACATGCCTTTAAAAGCTTAAAGAAAGCTCTATGCCAAGCACCTGTTTTAGCAACACCATGTTACAGTAAACATTTTACACTCTTTATTACAGAACGCGAAGGTACTGCCTTGTCAGTACTCACACAGGAACAAGCAGGAGCACACAAACCATGTGCTTATTTTTCTAGTACATTAGATCCCGTAGCTCAGGCTCTGCCTGCGTGCCTGAAATCAGTGGCAGCGACAGCTTTAGCAATCAGACAAAGCGATGCCATAGTGTTAGGACATCCATTGACAGTACAAGTACCACACGCCGTAGAGGTTCTTGTGAATCGAACGCAAACACAACATTTGACTATAGCAAGACTTACAGGGTATGAACTAACACTGTTTCAGCCACATATAGAAATCAGACGTTGCAACACATTGAATCCTGCCACACTTTTACCTGTAAATGGAACAGACCCACTAGCCCATGACTGTATTGATGTTATTACAATCACGACGAAACCCAGACAAGACTTGACAGATGTCCCATTGTCAGACCCAGACCTGACGTTGTATGTAGATGGTTCATGTATGAGAACAAGTACAGGAGAGCTAGTGGCCGCGTATGCAGTCACAACAGACACTGAAGTCGTTGAAACAAATCGTATTAATACCTTGTCAGCTCAAGCAGCAGAGCTCATCGCTCTGACACAAGCCTGTATTCGAGCCACAAATAAGAAAGTCAACATATACACTGATTCACGTTATGCATTCGGAGTCGTACATGACTTCGGCGTGCTGTGGCGAGAGAGAGGTTATTTAACTTCTCACGGTGCCCACATTCAGCACGGACCCCTCATTCATGCCTTGTTAGATGCAATACATTTACCCATTGCAATATCGATTATGAAATGCAAAGCACATACGAAAGTTACTGATATCATTTCTCAAGGCAACGATCTAGCTGATAGAACAGCTAAACGGACTGCTCAAACTCAAACATCCGATATGACAAAGACAATAGTCCCGACGCCAACACATTGTATGACGGTTAAAGATCCTACTCTTGACGTAATTGATATACAGACACATGCTACACCAGAAGAAATAAGGAAATGGACGGAATTAGGAGGGATCCAAACGGATCAAGGATGGTTGATGAAGGAAAAGTCTGTGTGGTTCCTTCCTGATTCAATGGTCCAAGTCATTATTAACATTATCCATAGTCCAGCGCATCTAGGAGAGAAAGCTATGCTAGACAGCATTCAACATATTTGGTTCAACAAGCATTTACGAGCTGCAGCCAAACAAAAGGTTCGTACCTGTCTGATCTGTTGCCAGTTCAACCCAGGAAAAAGCGTTCCCGTAGAACAGGGTGGATTTCAGCCTCCTGATCACCCTTTTGAAGTCCTCCAGATGGATTATATCCAGATGGAACGATGCAGAGGATTCAAATATGTTCTCGTAGTTGTGTGTGCTCTTTCCCGTTGGACGGAGGCATACCCGGTTTCAGATTACACTGCCCCGACTACTGCCAAACAGTTGGTTCGAGAATTCTTCCCACG
Organism: Triturus cristatus; assembly: GCF_964204655.1. Taxonomy (NCBI): domain Eukaryota; kingdom Metazoa; phylum Chordata; class Amphibia; order Caudata; family Salamandridae; genus Triturus; species Triturus cristatus. The sequence continues at coordinate 773,895,312 of NC_140595.1, read as the reverse complement.
ATACGGTTTACCACGTGTTGTTCACTCAGATAACGGCCAGCCGTTCTCATCCGAATTAATGAAACACGTTTCACTTTTGTTAGGCTATCAGTGGAAATTCCACTGTGTCCGACACCCCGAAGCAGCAGGTCTCGTAGAAAGACATAATCAGACTCTGAAAATAAGATTATCCAAAATATGCAGAGAGAAAGGTGTCGACTGGGTAGTAGCATTACCAGTTGCACTCTTTTACACAAGAATGGTAGCACACTCTCGAACAGGGCTATCCCCGTATGAAGTGATCTTCGGCAGACCACCAAATATGTGGGGGACGCCTATACCACGCAAAATAACTGATATTGACTGTAACATGCTGACAGATTACTTGGCTTCCTTGATGTCTGCACTACAATCTTGTCGTTCACAGGTAGCTGCAGCTTTTCCTGACAACACTGAGGTGAAACCCCATGACGTGGTTCCGGGAGACTTAGTCCTCGTGAGGAACTTTGATCGAAAAACGCAGCTGGAACCTAGGTGGAGGTCACCTCAGCTGGTGTTGCTCACAACAAGAACAGCCGTGAAGATCGAAGGCAGAAAAGGATGGATTCATTCAAGTCATATCAAGAAATTTCATGGACTGAAATCAGATGTGAATAGCACACCTTGTGTGTCTTCACCCATTGACTCAAAACTTCCTTTTGTGGAAAAAAGTGACTCCGAACTTTATAAATTAAAGCTCAGGCCCAATCAGTCGAGCAATTTGATTGTTTAAGTCCTCTCCAAGGTGAAGCGGTTGAATTGTCTCTGACATGTATCCCTTGGACCTGAATAGAGAAAACACCCGAAAAATGTTGAAACGACAGGCGTACTGTAAATCACTGCGTAGTCATTGCATAGTGACGTTATTAATTTTGTTTTTCTCAAGTCTTTTAATAATTACTGCAAGTATATTGTTGCACATATATTATCCTATTTCTAGACATGTTTACAATGTTACTGCTGAACATTCTTTTAGTGAATTACCTCCGCTTGAATTGTCATACAGATTTGCGCTGCGCAATAACACTTTTATTAGTATGTTACATCATTCCCATCAGGTTAGCAATGCTACAGATTGTTGGATATGTGGCCGACTCCCTCCCTATCAGAATGATAAAGGAATTCTACCTCTTTTTCCATACCCGTTCACACACAACGGCTCCTGTGGAGCATGGTTTAGCCTAATTAATTCTCTGGATTCGAATTCTGCAGTTTATCAAGATAACTGGGTATGGGGACATTTGAATTTAGTTTTACTTAAGGTCTGCTATCCTAACAAGGAGGGACTTCCCAAAAGAACAGGAACTGATCTAGAAAATGAAGTATATGGATTAGGTAATTTTACGCTTAATCTTATGATCCTAAATGTTGAATCCGAAGCTACTCCAATTTTGCCCGCTATGTCAATACTTCCAGTAAAAGGTGAATTATGTATAAGAAAGAATGGTTCCATACACATGGGCCATAGTAAATGCACCACTGTAGTAGAATTTAGTGATCAAGGCAAGTCTACATTTAGAGCTTCCCGCCATTCCTATTTCATATGTGGTCAGACGGCATATGTACGTTTGCCTCTAGATTGGGATGGTACCTGCTACATTGGATTCCTTTTGCCACCTGTTTTCCTAGCTCCTCCTGATTATCACAGAAATATTCATTTAGTACACAATAGAGAAAGGAGAGATCTCCCAATAGTCGATTACACTGAAACGGCATGGGAAAAATACACAGATTTCAATAAAGGTCTCTTTCCCTATATAGGTACCGTTACTAATAGTAAACTGATACGTAGATTGACTAGAACCCTTGAAGCAGTAGTGAACGAAACTATTTCCGCCTTAGGCAATTTAACAGAAGAGCAGTCTGCTATGCGGATTGTTGTGCTTCAAAATCGTCTTGTCCTTGACGTCATCCTGGCCGATAGGGGCGGAGCTTGTAGAGTCATCGGATCAAGCTGTTGCATATTCATACCAGAAAATTCGCCATCTGTATATAAGGCCATAACCCGCCTTCATAAGATTGTAAGCCAGATACACCAGAATCCAGGCACCTGGACTTGGTCCGGTTGGTTTTGGAGCGTGATATCAGCCTGGGGATGGAGAGTTCTATCCTTCCTAGGTATTGGCCTTCTCATATTATTCAGTTGCTGCTTATGCCTGCAATGTGGACCAGCGATTTGTGGTCTGTGTGCCACATCGTGCATTCCACATCAAGATTTTCATTCAAGATCCCGGAAGAAGAAAGAAGAACAAATGATGCTATATGAACAGATCAATGGATTAATGAAGATTGATATCTCTTGACGGGCAAGTAGGGGACAAGGAGGGAATGTGGAAATATGGATTTTTCTGGTCAGTTATGTCCCCTATCTTGGACCCCAACGGTTCTATGTGCATGTTACAAGTACATGTATGTTCCCTCCAGTTCCAGTTATGAAGACGCAAATACATGTGCGTCCACCGTTAACATGTCCTCTGTTGATCCGCCATGAATGGGCCGGATATTCCATTCCTAAGTACGAAAGGCCACCGCCTTTATATGGTTCACTTATGCCATTTTACAGTCCAGGCAAGTAGGCCCTGATTCTGTCATCAAGCTTTTCTTGCCTTCTGCCTCTGAAGCTCCAGTCCGAGCCTGCATCTGTGACCATGAACTTTGTCTCATTCTCTGCGCGGCTCACGAAGCCTGACATCAGCTTGCTGCCTGCCAAGAACTGTATTTCACCTTCGAAAATTATCAGCTCCGCTCCCTGCCCAATGCATTCCTGTCTAGTAGCTTAAGTAAACATTCTTCCAGCTACCAAGCAAAGGCCCGACTTCTCTGTCTTCGTACAAGTAATTCATAGCCCTGTTACTATGGAAGATTCCGCCCTCGCATCTAGTGTAGACACTTAGACGCTTGTACACGCACTAACCGTCAGTATAGTCAGTATAGAATAAGATTCTACTCTAAGAGACCTCTCTTTTGGATAACATAGTTCTTTAAACATAGGATGTTAGATATGATTTGGGATTAGGTTGACTTGACCCTCCAGACTTCTGTCGCCACATGTAGAGCTAAATATCAAGTCCCCTTCACCCCCTAGTTGCACGTCAATCACACGTCATACTGCTGCGCGCGCATCTCTGCCAAGTATTTCTGCTGATACTGCGAAATTATCTCATAGATCCACCCATTTGTGACATCACAACCAATGACGTTTCTCTGTTACGCCCTATTACGCCTCTTTTCATTACGTATGTGTATTCTTATCTGTATTATCAGCTGTTACGCCTCCTGCATCTGTCTTAATGTAAATGCTTTTCATATATATATTGTTACCTGTCAATAATGTATTGCCTTCACTTCCTGAACCTTCGTGGTGATGGAACCTGAAATCCCTGATTCGAATCAGTATTGGAATAAAGCCCATTCCGAACCTCTAATACCACGGATCCTGCCTCTTATTTACTGAGCTATTTTTATTATGTTTCCGTATCAAATTAAGTCCCGGTAATTAAATTATTTACCACAGGATGAATGTCGGATTAGTTCGGAGGTGCACGTAGTCTTGAGTGAAGTGTAGAAAAGGTTCCTTTACAGTTAACACCTGAATTTCACTCACTCGTCTAGCTGACGTTACGGCCAGAAGTAAGGCAACCTTCCAGGTAAGGAATTTGAGATCAGCCTTGTGGATAGGCTCGAATGGATGCTTCATTAATTGCATTAAGACTGTGTTGAGTTCCCACTCCGGTGGAGGAAGTCTGACCGGAGGAAACTCCTGGAAAAGTACTTTCCTAAACTGCTTAATTAAAGAGGATGAACACAGAGAAGGGTCATGAACACCCTTTCTGAATCTGGAAAGTGCAGCTAAATGGACTTTGACTGAAGGGAAAGAAAGCCCAGATCTTTCCAGAAGTAACAAATAAGGGAGGATCTGTTCTGCAGGTGCTTCCACCGGGTGAACCTGGTTTGTTTCACACCAACAGCAAAAACGTTTCCATTTTAGACAGTACGTTTTTATCGTGCTGTGAGCTCATGATTTCGCTAATATATCCCTACAGTCTTGAGGGATATCCAGGCCCTTAAATTCTAAGAAGTCAGGAGCCATGCATGTAAATGTAGGGACTGAGGGTCTGGGTGGAGTACCTGACCTCTGTTCCTTGACAACATTGTGGGTGTCGGGAGAAGACGTATCGGCTGGTCCTGGGATAATAATAGAAGCTCCTGAAACCAGTACTGGCGTGGCCATCTGAGTGCAATCAAGATGAGACGACAGCCCTCCAACTTCATCTTGCGTATGACTCTCGGTATTCGAGGTATCGGGGGAAAAGCGTAAGCACAAATCCCTGACCATCGCATGGACAGGGCATTCCCCCTTGACTCCTGTTGAGGGTATCTGCTGGCATAAAAGCGGCATTTCTTGTTTTGTTTTGTGGCGAACAAATCCAGTGTCGGTGTGCCCCAAGCTCTGAATAGCCTGAGCACTTGAGCCTGCTCTAGCTCCCATTCGTGGCAATCCGATTGGGATCTGCTGAGTGTGTCCGCTAATGTATTGCAGAGACCTCGGACATGTTCTGCTCTGAGGGTTATGTTGTGGAGTGTGACCCATTCCCACAACTCCTGAGCCTCTGTGGATAGAGTTGCTGATCTTGTCCCTCCCTGCTTGTTCACGTAAAACATGCTGGTGGTATTGTCGGTCCGAACCAGAACCGAAGAACCTGCAATCCTTGGAAGGAAAGCCTGCAGAGACAGGGAAATTGCTCACAATTCCAGACTGTTGATATGCTTGTTCTTGTACTCTGGAGACCATTTCCCCTGTATCTGTAAGTCTTGGAGATGACCTCCCCATCCTTCCATAGAAGCATCCGTAGTGAGGATAAAGTCTGGAACCTTCTGTATGAAAGTGAGCCCTTCTGCTAGGTTGGGTATGAGGGACCACCAACGTAGAGCGCTCTTTATGCCTGGAGTGACTGTGAGGATGTCGTCGAAGGAACCCATAGCCTGCTGCCACTGAAGGTGTAACTCCTCCTGCAGAGGTCGCATCCGAAGTCGTGCCAAAGGGACGAGCTGTATTGCAGAAGAGCACATCCCTAGGAGCGACGCGAACATCCGGACAGAAACTGACTTTCTTTTTGAAATCAGGATTGCCAACTTTTGAAGACGAACCTGCCGTTCGTGAGATAAGAATGCCTTGCAGCGGACGGTATCTAGCAGAGCTCCCAGAAAAGGAAGGACCTGCCTTGGGTGTAATTGAGATTTGCTCCTGTTCACAGTAAGCCCCAGAGAGTGGAACAGATGAAGAGATGTTGTCACAGCAGTCTTGACTGAGCTTTCCGAAGGGCCTTTTAGTAACCAGTCGTCCAAATACGGGAAGACTTGGATTCCTTGGGATCGTAACGCTGCTGCCGCAGGAGCTAGGCACTTCGTAAAGATCCTTGGGGTAGATTTTAGCCCAAACGGGAGCACTCTGAACTGATAATGGGCGCCAGCCACAGTGAAGCGAAGATACTTGCGATGCTTCGGATGTATTGGGATGTGAAAGTAAGCGTCTTCCATATCCAAAGAAGCTAGAAAATCTCCCTCGTTGAGACACCCTGGAATTTCTGCCAGTGTGACCATGCGAAATCCCAGCTTCTTGAGGAATCTGTTCAGGTTGCGAAGGTCTAAGATCGGACGTCACTCCCCTGATTTTTTCTTGATGAGAAAAAAGCGGGAATAGAAACCCGTCCCCTTTTGAAGTGCGGGAACCTTCTCGATTGCATTCTTGAGGAGCATCGTTAAAGCTTCTTTTAATAGTAAGTGAAGACGATGGGGAGGGGGTCCCTTGGGTGGTGTGGTGGGTGGCTTGGTGACAAACTCTAAGGTATGACCGTTGTGAACCAGGTCCAGAACCCATTGGTCCGACGTAATTTCTTGCCACTTGTTCACAAAAGTTGAAATTTTCGCACCCACAGGGTGGGGAAAAGGAGTGGAAGGCGCCCTGCAGAAATCATTGCTTCCTTGTGGTGTCTCTTCCTTGATTCTGCGACCTTTTTTGTCTGCCTTGACGAGAGAAACCAGACGTGTTGGTTTGTCTGTACGAAGACTGATAGGATTGTCTATATGGAGGCTGGTACCTATTCTGTTGGGTTTGATACCCTCCTCTGGATGAAAAACCACGGCCTCTTGCTCCTCTGAAGGTACCGCGTTTGTACTGCAAGGAGCCCAAGGATCTTGCGGTATCGGTCTTTATTGCTTGGAGTGTGTCATCTATCTACCAAACAACGATTCGCCATCATAGGCCATATCCAATATTTTCGTTTGGACTTCTGGTCTGAAGGTGGTGGCCTGGCGTCTGAGAACAGCTGCCCCAGCCAACTGGCGAAAATTAGTATCAACGATATCCAAAGCGCAGTCGATAGTCTTGGACGCTGCACGCTCACCCTCCAACAAAACCTTCTGAGCGTCTTGTCTGTTGTCCTCCGGAATGAGCTCAATAAAGCTTGCCATTTCTGACCACATCTGGCGGTCATAACGCCCTATTATCGCTAGCGAGTTGGCTGCTCTGATGGATGCAGCTGCCATCGTGGAAAATTTCTTGCCAATTAAATCCAGGCGTCGCCCCTCCCTATCCGGCGGTGTAGTAATAGGTGCTGCCGGATTCTTAGATTTTTGTTGGGCTGCCTGTGAGATTACCGAATCTGGCCGAGGTTGGCCAATGAGACAGGAAGGACTGTTGGCCGGAGCACGGTATTTCTTGTCTATCCGTGGAAGCACCGCTGGCACCGATGCAGGGTTCTTCATAATTTTGACTCCTTCCTTCCAAATACAGTCAATGATTGGGATAGCTCTTGTGACCTTCCTTGACTCCTCCTTAAAATCATGGAGAAAACAGTTGGACTGTTCAATGGTAACCGGCAAGTGGAACCTGGTCGCAGCCCGCTGCATAAGGTTATGAAACCCCCCTATATCCTCTGTGGGCGAAGCAGATGGTAGAGGGGTGGGTGGCGAAGGCATAGGGATTATATATGAATCCCAAGGATCTGCTGGATCTGGTAGTTAACCCTCTTCGAATTCTTCCTTAGAGGTTGAATCTTGACCTTGACGCGGGTCCTGTGGAGGATCAGGAAGTTGAGGCGTTGGGACTGGATCCTCAGGCAAGGGCAATGGGTCCGGAAGCGGCGCAGTTAGCGGAACCTGTGGAATGACTGGCTGCGGTGGAAAACGCTGTTTATAATCTGAAAGCATGGCTTGCAGGTCTTGAATCAGAGTCGGAGGCAGATGTGACATCTCACTCTGACGAGGTTGTTTGTAGTAAGGTTTATGATGCGGGACGACAATGTCCTCCTGATAGTAATGCTCTTGATAATTGTCTTCATCATCATCGTCATCTTGACATTTGATGTGCAGTTCAGAAGGATGGCGAGCAATTCCAAAGGGCCCTTCGTCCTCGTCATCCTCATAGTCATCATCCTCACCCTGCACATATGTTTCCAGGAGATGTGAGGGAGTAAGCGGTGATATATCTCTACAGTCTTGCCTTTGAAAAGTCTTCAGTTGAAAACTCCTGGTGGAAATAGGAGTGGAATGAGCGGGCGCCATTGTAAATGTCGAAGACGGAACAGGCAAATCTCCTGGCATCATCGTCGTCGATGTGGATATCTTTGATGTCAACAGGCTTTTAGTGTCTATCGTCGACGGGCTATCGTCGATGGGATCGACGTCGACGGGGTCTTCGTAGATGGGATCTTCGTCGATGGGATCTTCGTCGACGAGCTCTTCGTCGACGGGCTCGATGTCGACAGGCTCGATGTCGACAGGCTTTTCACTGGCGGAATCGTCGTCGAAGGGACCTTCGACAACGAGATCTTCGTCGACACTGCTCTCTTCGACGACGAAAGCTTCGTTGACGGCATCGTCGTCGATATAGTATTCAACGCTGGCTTCGACGACGAGGACTTCGTCGACGATTCCTCGACGACGGGCTTTTTTGACAGGATAGTAATCCTCGTCGACAGAATAGGAGAGGTAATGGACGTCGTCGAGATGGTTTCCGTCAACGAAGGAGCAGAAGAAGTGACGGAAATCGTTGAGGGAGAGAAAGCCAGAGATTTTGAAAGGCTTTTACTCACAGTTTGCGTCTTAGAGTCCTTGACAGCAGAATCCTGAGGAGAGTGCGCTGATTCAGAGGAAATGATGGGACTCCTCTGAACAGAAGTAGAATGGGAGAGATTTATGGCGTTTCTTCCCTTCACTGGAAGAGCTGTCATGCGATCTAGCTCTCTTGCTAGAAGTAGAGGCTCTGTCATCCTCCTCAGCCGAAGAGGATTTAAGCCACAACAGCACTCTCGCCTCCCTATCCCTAAGAGTCTTGGTAGGGAAGGTGCGGCAAATCTTGCAATCTTTTGCCTCATGTTTGGGGTAGAGGCAGTAGATGCAGTCCAAATGTTGATCATCAACATGGAGTCTCTTCCTGGCGCAGGTTCTGCAGGACTTAAACAAGGCCTTCTTATCAGACATGCTGAAGAAAGTTAACTGAGTGGCACTCAGGGAGACTCCCTTCCACACGACATGCGGTGAAAATCTGAGGAGAATTGGCTCTGCTGAGAGGGTTCTAGAAGGGTGCTGGTCTCTGATTGGTTGTTACCAAATTCTTGGTTCTTTTGCATAATGAGGTAGATAGGCTGATAAGATATAGGCTTTAGGCCTTTTCTTTGGGCCTACTACTGCTACTAACATTTTTGGCACTACTTCTTATTTACCGGGGACTCCCGCCTCGGCGACGGGGAATGATTCAGGCATGTGAATCTATGAAAGATACTCCAATACTGGATAAGTGGCTGTGTTTCCACTCTGCACACAGACTCCGTCGGGTTCCTGAGTGCTTACCTTGGGCGGTTCCTTGTGTCCCCAGCTCTTCTGAGTCTCCTGGTCCAAGTCCCGACTACGGTCGCATTCCCCTTTCTTAGTATATGGTTTGGTCTCCCCCTGAAGACCACTGTGTATTGTACTTACTTACCTGTTTACAATTGAAGTATTGTGTGCATTTGTGTGATATCCTCAGGTAGGAGATATACCAATGTGTTAGTGCTAGGGATGGACTATTTTATAATAGAGGGTTGAGTGGCTGAAAGCTTGTACTCTTGAGGTATAGTTTAAGTGGGCACAGTGGGGAAGGAAGGGTAGCATCTTGGATAAAGTGTCTGAAATTGGGGAAATTGCTTACTAACCCATTGGGCCTCGACTAAAGTGAACATTAGAAAAGAAACCCGAAAGATGAGACTCTCTAAAGACCGGGGGGGCCTTGCAGTACCTGACTTTAAGGCATATTATTTTGCGTCAGTTCTTCAGTACTGCAAAGGACTTCTCGGCGGGAATACGAAAGACATTTGGAGGGGTAGGGCTGGCATTCCGGATATATATGAGCTCTTGGTTTTGGACTCTAATAAGGGACTTCTTACATTCAAGGAACTAAACTACTATAAAAGAACAAAGTTCAAGCTGTTGGGGGCTGTTATATCGGTTTGGTCAACGATCCGGAAGAAAATTAAATTAGGGAGAATGAATTTCTATACCCCTCTATATATGAATGAACTCCTCCCAGAAGTATTCCATGATCAATTGATGAGGCGTTGGGATAATCTTGGGGTTAGTACAATTGGCGATATCACGGATCAGACAGGGTTTATCATTTGAGAGGGCGCAACAGCTATATAACTTGGATCGGAGAGATTTTTTTAAATACTTACAGATAAGATCAGTTTTGCAGAGGAAACAGGCAAGTAATTGTAAGTATGCTAGGGTAGATCTGATGGAAATTGTTCGAGACGATGAGGGATGTTCAATCTCTCAACTTTATGCTGCATTGTGCGAGTATAATGAGGATGATAGAGGAAAGGTATTTGATAAATGGAGAACTAAATTAGATTTAGTCGGGAACGAGGGCGAAAAATCACTTCAGCTTGGAAATTCTCTCCTGAAGGTTGCAAACTTGCAAGTACAATCTTATAACACCTTACATGAACTATATTACACACCACATAGAATAGCTCGTTGGGGTGGTACTATTGGGATCCTCTGCCCAAGATGTCAGAGCTTGGAGGCACTGGGGGAGTGGCCTAGTGTAAAGATAACTAGGACTGCAATGTGCACTGCTGTGAAGTTATTTCAGTCATTTAATTCAATTTACATACAATTCACAAAAATCATATACAATTTTTTCGATACGCGTTACTGTAATTATACAATATACATAATCAGTCAATATGTGTACACTTGTACATAAATACTGAACAAAAGTTGAAAATCAAATAACATTTAAAGCACCCAATGCATTTCGGGACATTCATGGTCCCTTCGTCAGGGGTAAACTGTTGAAAGAAAGGAGAGAACATCAAAATCTGCATGTTGCGAGATCATTGGTTTGTAGTTGAACTTTAAGGTGAGGTATACGATACCTTTAGGGTTTGATTCGAAATTCGCAAGTTCGCGTGTTCATTCTCTAAAGAAACAATATGAAATAAATTGAAGAGAACTTATCCCTCGTATTATTCGTATTCAATTCAAAGAGCATTAGAAACCCAATTGCATACCTGGTCTGTGTATGTAGTTCTATAAGTTTCATATTGCGGTGAAGATGAGGGTCTGTAGAACAAATAAGAGTTGAGTTTTAACTAATCTGTGTGAAAAGTAACGGTAGTCAGCGCTGTCCTTAGAGCGTGGCTCACCTTGATTAGAGGAGTTCTACTGAAAATGAAACCATATAACGTGACGGGAACCGGGACCGGAGTTGATTCGACCGGAGACCGTAGGGAATCTAAAATGAAAGGGTAAAACCTTTAACCTCAGCTGAGGAAGGATGCTAGGGCCAATAGTTTCAAGACTTCAAATGGATAAGTGGAGATGTGCTTACCGAGTCGGAAAATACGCGTCACGGCGTGTGCATCCACGAACGCTCTCGATCGCAGGTTTACTTCCTGGTCAGTTTCAGAGGAGTTTATACGTCACCCCGTATGGGTGAACACTGAAAAAGGACTCAACTGCTGCCGACTATGAGACGGAGGTGGATAATCCTGATCTGTGTTTATGAAAATAAACACCGTAGATAGTTTGCTATCACAAATCTGGGTGACATATTTAAACGTCTGGGTGTTAAAAGTAATTCCCTAAATAATAAAAGAATTTGGGAGAACGGGACTGTAAAACTGGCGTTTCTTGTGTAGGTTTGCCCCTCCGAATAAAGTTTTACGAAAATCGAGAAAAATAAAAAAATTAATCCTGAAAGTGGCGTTGCATGCTCACTGAAGGAAATAAAGGTGTGGTGCTGGTGAGGATTGTTCTAGGCAATTCTGTTTAGTGGGTTAGTTCTAAACATTGACCTTGGAGTTTATGCGAATGAATCTGGGATATCTGAACAAGAAACATAATGAATATACATATGAGCATATATATACAAAACATCATTTTACAATTCAGATCATATTCTGTGATATACTATCCATTGACATTCTATCTGAGGATAAATGTCGTGTAGTCTATTAATGAATGTGGAATGTCAGACTCTTGAATCAAGCAAAGGCACACAAAAATGCTGGAATTGTACTCATTGTAATAACGCAATTACAGGAGACACCTTATTGCATCCATCTACGGGTCAAAAAATCAAGATACAAAGCAGTACTACATGCAATTCTGAAAATGTAATCTACACCATTAAATGTCCATGCGGATTGTTATATGTCGGTAAAACAGAGAGAAAAATGAAAACCCGACTGACAGAACATAAGAGCAAAATACGCACCAAAAGCACGACTTCAAGTATAGCGACACATTGGGAGGAATCACGACATCAAATTGCCCAACTTAAATTCCAAATCATCGAAGAAGTACCAAAGTTCACAGATCGTGACAACTCAAAGTACTTATTACAAAGAGAAGCATTTTGGATCAAAAAACTTAAAACTCTTACCCCTTACGGACTGAATGACAAATTTGAGATGGCTTGCTTCCTTTAAACAAACACTAATATCTGATACACGCACTCCGCAACGGGATCCCAACTCAATTCGAAACCACTAGCATTCAAATGCATTTGACCCACACTTATCTCATACCTGACATTCCACATTCATTAATAGACTACACGACATTTATCCTCAGATAGAATGTCAATGGATAGTATATCACAGAATATGATCTGAATTGTAAAATGATGTTTTGTATATATATGCTCATATGTATATTCATTATGTTTCTTGTTCAGATATCCCAGATTCATTCGCATAAACTCCAAGGTCAATGTTTAGAACTAACCCACTAAACAGAATTGCCTAGAACAATCCTCACCAGCACCACACCTTTATTTTCCTTCAGTGAGCATGCAACGCCACTTTCAGGATTAATTTTTTTATTTTTCTCGATTTTCGTAAAACTTTATTCGGAGGGGCAAACCTACACAAGAAACGCCAGTTTTACAGTCCCGTTCTCCCAAATTCTTTTATTATTTAGGGAATTACTTTTAACACCCAGACGTTTAAATATGTCACCCAGATTTGTGATAGCAAACTATCTACGGTGTTTATTTTCATAAACACAGATCAGGATTATCCACCTCCGTCTCATAGTCGGCAGCAGTTGAGTCCTTTTTCAGTGTTCACCCATACGGGGTGACGTATAAACTCCTCTGAAACTGACCAGGAAGTAAACCTGCAATCGAGAGCGTTCGTGGATGCACACGCCGTGACGCGTATTTTCCGACTCGGTAAGCACATCTCCACTTATCCATTTGAAGTCTTGAAACTATTGGCCCTAGCATTCTTCCTCAGCTGAGGTTAAAGGTTTTACCCTTTCATTTTAGATTCCCTACGGTCTCCGGTCGAATCAACTCCGGTCCCGGTTCCCGTCACGTTATATGGTTTCATTTTCAGTAGAACTCCTCTAATCAAGGTGAGCCACGCTCTAAGGACAGCGCTGACTACCGTTACTTTTCACACAGATTAGTTAAAACTCAACTCTTATTTGTTCTACAGACCCTCATCTTCACCGCAATATGAAACTTATAGAACTACATACACAGACCAGGTATGCAATTGGGTTTCTAATGCTCTTTGAATTGAATACGAATAATACGAGGGATAAGTTCTCTTCAATTTATTTCATATTGTTTCTTTAGAGAATGAACACGCGAACTTGCGAATTTCGAATCAAACCCTAAAGGTATCGTATACCTCACCTTAAAGTTCAACTACAAACCAATGATCTCGCAACATGCAGATTTTGATATTCTCTCCTTTCTTTCAACAGTTTACCCCTGACGAAGGGACCATGAATGTCCTGAAATGCATTGGGTGCTTTAAATGTTATTTGATTTTCAACTTTTGTTCAGTATTTATGTACAAGTGTACACATATTGACTGATTATGTATATTGTATAATTACAGTAACGCGTATCGAAAAAATTGTATATGATTTTTGTGAATTGTATGTAAATTGAATTAAATGACTGAAATAACTTCACAGCAGTGCACATTGCAGTCCTAGTTATCTTTACACTAGGCCACTCCCCCAGTTATTCCACGTGCCACGCAAGCATATGGCAATGTAGCACGCATATCGTTAAAACTTTTGCTGTACATTTCAAAACGAGTGCGCTCACCACCCATTTCTACAGAGCTTGGAGGCAGACACGATACATATGTTTGCAGCCTGCCCTAATTTAGATCCCTTTAAACTAGCTATGGAAAACTTCTTTAAAGATGAATTGGAGATCTCGATTAAATTAACTAATGAGATCATGGTTCTTGGAGTGGCAAAGGAGGGACAGGAGGTACCTCATCAAGAATTTTAGTTTATTGCTATGACGCTGAGTCGGCTTTGTATCGCAACGGTATGGAAGACTCTAATCCCCCTTCGTTTCAACAATGGCTGTCAAAATTATTAGCTATCTACACCTTAGAGAAATCTTTATATGAAAAAAAAGGAGTGAATGCAAGACAGCTTGGGAAACGGGTATGGGCCCCAGTTGAAAAATGGAAACTTAAACTAGATGGCTAATCTAAAGGGTGATAGGTACATGCTTACTCTGTTAGGACTAAAGCTGGCGGTGCTGAAATTGTTCGATTCTTACTTTCATGTTTCATTACTTTGGATTTTTTTTTTATGTATTGCATCATGTTGTTTAATTTAAGAGATTAAGCTTTAATTGAAGGATTTCTGTTGTATTAGATATATATTTCAAAGCAATTAATTGTTTATACTTTATTTTTCTGATGATGAACAATAAAAATATTTAAAAAAAAAAAAAAAAAAGAAAAGAAACCCGAAATTATAGAGTGCCTGCGAACAAATATTTTGCATTTGTTGTCTTTAAATTTAGTGTTTGGAATCTACCCTTTTAGCAAATTTGACTGGAAATTGGTTAATTGTCTAATAATCTCTTGAGCCTCAAGTGTTGTGAACATTCCCAAAAAAATAAACCAAGTAACAGAGTTCCATCAAACAAACTTTGCGCATCTGCAGAACGAAAAATCTGTGACTGGGGACTGGCTGTTTAAAGTTTCCAATATATAGTGTATTCTGCCATTTATTATGGTCATTGTTGGACATATTGCAGAACCAAAACACTAGTGGTGTGGGGGAAGGTAGGTTACCTGTAGCTTGGGGCCATGCCAGAACCAAAATGCCTATAGTTCTGCTTGTTCACAAATGTAATATTTTTTTTACTTTTGGGCACATTTATCTAGCGTAAATTCACCACGAAGGAATTTGAGCACTTTAATGACTAAGTTGTCATTTTAATAAAATGTTTTAGCAGTTTTATATAGCGCAAACTCGACCCGAAAATTTGTGCATGCTTTACATAAGCACCAGTTACAGTAAACAAGGGCACCTTTGTTGTGCCCAGAATCATAGAACGGTGAGCCAACAACGACACTTGAAACTTGGTTCGCCGTTTCAAACTCGGTATATCGCATTGCTCTTTCGCCACCCTGTTCTCCACGGTGCCCTAATGGCAGTACAAACAAGCATTGGCATAGCCAATAGGTCTCGCCTTTGGGACCTTATAAGTGTTTAGCCATGCAACAGTTGCATAACTAAATACTTATAAGGTCCCAAAAGCGAGACCTATTGGCTATGCAAAGCGGCGGTGGGGCCGTGAAAGTGAAAGTGATCGCGATCAACCATCAAAGTGCGAAAGTGAAAGTAATTGCGGTAAAGCGCGGCGCGCGCGCCCGCGCACATGCACTGTAGCTCTAGGCTGGCCTGGTAGCACTTTTTGAAGCCCTCTCAATAAGTCTCGCCAGACCAGTGCATGCGCTGGGTCAGGCGAGACCTAAAAAGGAATCTAAAAGCGGTCCAGGCCTAGGGTGTGGGAGAGGGTGGGAAAAAAGAACGTAATTTAGATCCTAAATTTCCAGTAGCGCCGATGAGCCCCAGCTCTTCAGGCGTGCTTCATACATTGTAAGGCCTTACATAAATTTCAAGTATGCCTTAGAAAACGAGGAATTGTGTTTGGTCACACATTTGGTTATGGGAAGTGACGGAAATAGTGTTATTCTTTTATAATCCATCACACCAAAAATATTCTGCACATTTCCAAAAACAAAATACTAGCAAGTGGCTCGCTGGAGCGCTGAGAACAGATACGGCACCGCAGTGGAGCTCTTTACGGGCTCATTGGGAGGCCGATTTACAGCGTCCATGCGCCCACCGTGAATGGTTGGTCTTGCTGGAGGGTCCCGCCTGAATCCCGAGCAATGTAAGATTTTGTCTTATCCAATATTACATAATACACAGAACCTACCTGACACCGGCCAAGATAAATAAGTATTTTAACCGTACTGACACTGACGGTACGAGATGTCAGGAGAGGGGAGCTGATGTGCGCCACATGATTTGGTCGTCCTGCATTAACTACCTATTGGGGGGCTGTCACCACGACGCTGGCGCAGTGCACGGTGTGCGAACTAAATTGGTCTTGGGGGGTATGCATACTGGGGTTATATAGCAGATCCCAGAAGCATAAAGTGACATCTCGGTACATAGATCTGGGACTCATCACTGCCAAGCGTTTGATCACACGACGCTGGAAGTCCCCTGACCCCTCCATGGTGAGTGCCTGGTATCAATCGTTTCTCTGCTAGGCGCAAGCAAAGAGTGTGGCGCTGCGTCGGGAGGACACTTTGGGTATTCGTAAACAACCACTTGCGGGGAACTGGGATGTAATTTTGACGAATATCCGCACAATCTGGCAGACAGAGACTGAGAGGCCCACCAGTCCACCTGCACTACATGGGAACTAGAGCTGGGAAACACTGTTGGGACCTAGGACCTGCACTAACACCTGCCCTTGAAACATATTTAGTGTATTGGGTGCAAACCCACAACTGCCCACTGGCCACATCAGATAAGTCAGCAGGCATCAAGATCAACACGGTGTGGCAAACACCCTGGGTGATGGGGTAACAGAATAACTAGACTCTGTCCAGGCGCTGTGTGCGGAAGGGTGAACGGGTTTGTTTTTGCAGCTAGCAGACATCAGCAGTGCATCGTGTTGCTATGGCTCCAAGATATAAATCCAAGTATGGGAGTCAATGTGATCATTGATTTATTTGTTTGTTATAGCAATGTTGTGTTGCAAACAGCCGAATCCTACGTTTATCAGGTTAATAACTATATACTGTAAGCATCGGACTTAATTGTTATACATTGTCGTGACAGCACTCTTGCAGAATGTACGTGACACAGTCAGAGGCTGCAGTTTCACAGACTGTACATGATAAACAGGCTGAGACAGCACTCTTACAGAGTGTACATGACACAGTCAGAGGCTGCACTTTCACGGACTGTACATGATAAACAGGCTGAGACAGCACTCTTACAGAGTGTACGTGACACAGTCAGAGGCTGCAGTTTCACAGACTGTACATGATAAACAGGCTGAGACAGCACTCTTACAGAGTGTACATGACACAGTCAGAGGCTGCACTTTCACGGACTGTACATGATAAACAGGCTGAGACAGCACTTTTGCAGAATGTATGTGACACAGTCAGAGGCTGCAGTTTCACAGACTGTACATGATAAACAGGCTGAGACAGCACTGTTGCAGAATGTATGTGACACAGTCAGAGGCTGCAGTTTCACAGACTGTACATGATAAACAGGCAGAGACAGCACTCTTACAGAGTGTACATGACAGTCAGAGGCTGCAGTTTCACAGACTGTACATGATAAACAGGCTGAGACAGCACTCTTACAGAGTGTACATGACAGTCAGAGGCTGCAGTTTCACAGACTGTACATGATAAACAGGCTGAGACAGCACTCTTACAGAGTGTACGTGACACAGAGTCAGAGGCTGCAGTTTCACAGACTGTACATGATAAACAGCCAGAGACAGCACTCTTACAGAGTGTACATGACACAGTCAGAGGCTGCAGTTTCACAGACTGTACATGACAAACAGGCAGAGACCGCACTCTTGCAGAATGTACGTGACACAGTCAGAGGCTGCAGTTTCACAGACTGTACATGACAAACAGGCAGAGACAGCACTCTTACAGAGTGAACGTGACACAGGGTCAGAGGCTGCAGTTTCACAGACTGTACATGATAAATAGGCAGAGGCAGCACTCTTACAGAGTGTACGTGACACAGAATCAGAGGCTGCAGTTTCACAGACTGTACTTGATAAACAGGCAGAGACCGCACTCTTGCAGAATTTACGTGACAGAATCAGAGGCTGCAGTTTCACAGACTGTACATGACAAACAGGCTGAGACAGCACTCTTACAGAGTGTACATGACACAGTCAGAGGCTGCAGTTTCACAGAATGTACATGACAAACAGGCAGAGACAGCACTCTTACAGAGTGTACATGATACAGAGTCAGAGGCTGCACTCTCACAGACTGTACACCACACACAGCTGGAGGTGGCACTCTCACAGAATGTCCTTGGCACAGTGTAAGACGTGGTGTTCTCACATATTGTGCATGACAAACAGACAGAGGAGACACGTGCATAGACTATGCTGGACACCCCACTGACTGATATACTCTTAAAGACTTGTGAACTGTTATTGGCACCGAGCCAGCAGTGACCTGTGCACGAGACAGCACTAAGGAATGCAGCTGCTTCTGCAGATAAATGACTGTAGGCAATTTCACCACCCGGTAGTCACACACAAGTTCATCTTAACCTTCAATCCAAGTAACAGCAAAAATGATGAGAGTACATGTTCAAGCCGAGTGATGCTTATGACTTGTAGCCTCCAGTTTTCAGCTTTTGTTGCATACTTGGTGTCTTCTTAAGGCTGGAGCACAGATGGCAAATATTCACCCCTATCTCTTGGGCCTAAAAGCAGGCATGACTAAGCAAAGTAAAGTTGATGTCCTCAGATGACTGCAGCCAAATACAATTTTTAAAATGCCCAAATGAGTAAGAACAGTGTGCCAGCTGTTAGTGTCTGGTGAAGTTGCTGTTAAGGTTTCATTTTAGTTACAGGCTGAGCCTACTGTCTCCTTTGCTTTGTCACGCACACACAAAACAGGAGCTGCAATAACGGAGCCAACTGGGGGGGCAGAACCACTATGGCCACAACCCACTGAGCAGGAGAGGGCTGGGGCGCGCTAAGTGACAAAAGGGACGTGCACCATAAGAGGAGGTAGGGGAGGAGCAGCGTGACATACTGAGAGTCACGGGTTGAAACTCCCGTCACCTTCACTTTGACATACATAGGAAGGAAACAATTAAAATAACAGGGCCAAGTGGTAGGGAGCGGAACCTCTACGGCCACAACCCACTGAGGAGGAGAGGACGGGGGAGTGCTAAGTGGCATTAAGGGGCACGCAGCATAGGAGGGGCCAAGGAAGGAGGAGTCTGCATTCACAAGAGTCACGGGCTGAGCCTCCTGTCGTCTTCGCTTTGACGCACAGGTAGGAAACATTTAAAAATAAGCATTGGTCAATGCAAGAAAATATGCTACAGCCAATAGAACTGGAGGAAAAGTAATTGCCCCGCACAGGAACCAATAAAAAGCCAGGAAACAGAGGGCGCGGGATGTAAACTCTTTGCAGGCCCTACCTAAAAAACAAGCCCAAACCAAGCAAAAATCCTACTAGAAAAAGCCCAAATGGCAGTGGAGATCAAAGAGTGCAAAAAGCTTAACAAAATAAATACAAGCAATCCATGGGCGGTAGCAGTAAAAAAGGCAGCAGTAACATAAATGTGGCATTAAGAGGAGGTGGGAGGAAAAATGCTATATTTTAATGTAAGCAGTTAGGGTGCTTGAAGCTAAACACAGACAAACTGAAACATAATAGGAAACCAAGAACAAAATAGTCCACTAAAGAACAGATAAAGAACTGTAGCGGAATGAGACTGTACTAAGTCCCTGCTCAGTGGGAGGAACAGAAGAGAAAAAGGAGGGACAAAGAGGCAGGACTGACCACTAGCAAGCAAAGATTTTTTTAAAGGAGACTGACATAGACAAATTGTTAGACCTGGCACCTTGGCGTGAGTCTCCCTTCCACTTTTTTGTTGCTGTGCCTCATGTGTTTTGCTGGTGTTAGCTGCTCAGATCACTGTTCCACTGCCAACCCGTGCCACAGTGCAAGTGCTCCCTATATAAAATGTATATGTTGGTTGGATTCCAAGATTGGCTTATTTGGTTTACTGTCAGACCCCAGTAAAGTGCACCAGGAGTGCCCAGGGCTTGTAAATCCAAATGCTGCTAGTGGGCTTGCAGCACTGGTTGTGCCACCCACAGAAGCAGCCTTGTAAAATTTGTCTAAGGTCTGCCATTGCAGAACCTGCGTGCAGTCTGGTACTGTCATGCTGACTGGGCAAGTGCACCCACTTGCCAGTCCCTAAACCTTCCCTTTACTTCATGTGAGTCACCCCTATGGTAGGCCCAAGGGCAGGGTGCATTGTAAGCGTAAGGTAGGACAAGCCCTGATGTGTGTGGCATGTCCTAATAGTGAATTACAGCTATTTTCGTTTTTCACTATTCAGAATTGTTACATTCTATGATCCTAACAGACCCAGGGAACATGGTAGAAATTCGAGTTTAGTATGCCTGAACTCAGAATAATAAAATACATCTTTTAGTAAAGTTTATTTTAATATTCTGTGTTTGCAAATACCACTTTTAGAAAGCTGGTATTTGCTTGCCTAACCATTTCAGCCCGCCTCTGCTATGATGTGTATCTGCTGTCTGGGTTCTGTGAGTGACAGGGCTGGAGAATCCCAGAGGGCAGGGCTAGGTAGCCTGGTGGTGAATAGAGAGATTGACATCCAGATGGGTGGGAGGAGTGCACCTGGACTCTGAATAGGGCTGTGCTCTGCCACCACAATGCTGGCTCCACCTCCTGTGGAGCGGCTGATGTCTCTGCCCTGCACCTTGAATAGAAAGTCAGAGTCATGTCAACAAAGTGCTCAGGAACTGGTTCTGGCTGGGCAAAGGCCCCTCTACCCCAGAGGAACAAAGGAATTAGGGGTATAAGTATTGGGACCCTGCTCCCAAGAACTTAGATCCTGCTTGACAAGTAGAACCTCTGCCTGAGGAGAAGGAACTGGGAAAGCTGTAAGGAGGAGTACTGTCCCTGACCTGGGGGACTAACCTGCAGTGGTTGCCTTGCTGCTGAAGGAGAGGAGAAAGACTACCAAGAAACTTTGCTTCAACTTGTGCTTAAAGATCTCCAAGGGCTTGTGAGTGAGCTTGCCCCCTGAACGAAGTCCCAGGACCAGTGGACTTCATCCGCCTCGCCATACGCTGCTAGAAACGCTGTTTTTAGCACTTTCCGAGGCCGGAAGCTGGGTACGCCTCGTACCGCCAATTCGTGTCCAGCAACGCACCGTACCAGCTTGTCTGCCTCAATCAACGCGTACCATGATCCGTAGATCGCACCGTGACTGGTCGACTTCGCCGCGTACAAATGCTGCGCTTCATCCAGTCCCCTTGGTGGGTACGACCCGCACCCTGCCGCTGAAGTTCCAGGCTGCCGCTCGCATCGAAGGAGGGAGTACGCACTGTACGTCCGCTCCGCACCGCAGCCAAAGACTGAAAGCCGCTCCCACAGTACGGCTCGGTCACCGCAACGAACAGCAAAGCACCGTACAACATCCCGTCCCCTCAAGCAACGCGACTCAGGGCCTCAACGAGCCGTACGCTCGCACCGCGAAAGGAGGACATCGCAGCGTACAATGCATTGCCTTCACCACAGCGTCCGTGACAAACTCTCCAAAAGCTAAGGTACTGTGCACGTTTCACCCCGTAGGGTGTACGCTTCGCACCGGAGCATCCACAGCACGTATAGACTCATTCTGTAGGCCAGTTCATCCCCGTACGGGCCGAACCAAGAAGAACAAAGCGCACAGAACTTTTAAAGTAGGCTGTAACAAAGAACTGTTTATTGCTAATAGTATTGTGGGCCTTTTTATCGTTATTTGGTCTTGTGCTAAGCCTGATATAAAAATACTTATTTTTGATAATCCCAGTGTGGAGTCCATTTGTGGTGTTGTCACTGAGTCACTTTATGTGGTCACAAATGCTTAACCTATAACGCTCTGAGATAAGCCTTGTCTGCTCGCGCCAAGCTACCTAGAGGGTGAGCAGGGGTTGTTTTAGGAGTGTAACCCCTTAACCTGACTAGAGGAGAGGGTCCCTGCTTGTCACAAGTCTCTACCTGTGCCAACCAGAGATCCCCAATTCTAACATTGGTGGTCAGCGGTGAGGATTCTGAATTTGCATTTGTGATTCATGTACAGTGATTGGTGAACACCACTTAGTGAGTTCAGACCATAATGCAGCCACATACCTTTTTATTTTTGGGTGCCAAGAAATCTCAATTTTTGAAAAATCATGCCTGGTTCAGTCGTTGTTGAGAAAGCGCCATCTGTAGCCTCTGAAAGCGAAGAAGTGGAATGGGAAGAGGAGAGACTAGAGAGCTAAGCCAAGGCCCAGCTGAAGGGCTTCTGCAAAAAGTTCAAAGTTCCCCATGCTGGATGCAAGGTCAAGGCAGATCTACTCAAGGCGCTGAGGGCCTGGATTGAGTCAAGGTCGCCTGAGGATGTGGTAGTAATTGAACCAGCAGAAAGCGTCCATAGCTTGGGCAGAGGCCTGTCGCCAGAAGAGTTGGCAGACAGGAAAGAAACCAGGATGCACGAGATGGAGATGGCAATGCTCAAATTGAATGGGCATCTGGAGCTGGAAAGCAAAAAGCTGGCTCTGGAAGAGAGAAAAATCCAAACGGAGCATGAAATGAAGTTGAGGGAATTGGATCTAAAGGCTAAGGGTTTAGAGTCTACTCCATCTGGTGGCAGCACACCGTCCGTGCAGGTAGAGTCAAGGGTGTACATACCAAAAGATGTGGTGAAAGACTTTTTTAAGAATGATGACATAGGGCAGTGGTTCAAAGCCTATGAGGTAGCCATGTCTTCCCACCGGGTCCCTGAGAAAGATTGGGGAGCGGGGCTGTGGGGACAGTTCCTTAGTGAGGGGTGGGACACACTGCTAGACTTGCCTTCAGATGTTTATAATTCTTATCCCCATATGAAGGAAGCTTTGATGACTAGATATGGGTTAACCCCTGAGTTGTATAGGCTAAGGTTCAGGGGTTGCACCAAGATTCCAAACAGTACGTATGTTGAGTATGTAACTTTTTTTTGCAGAGCACTGGATGGTTGGGTGAAGGGTAGCAAGGTTGATGATTTTCAAGGGCTTTTTGATTTAATGGCATGGGAGCACTTGTCCAGTAATTGTTTTCCTGAGCTACACCAGCACCTGATTGATAGTAGGCTGACTAACCCTAGGAAGCTTGCTGAGGAGGCGGACCGCTGGGTCAGTACCAGGGTCCACAAGGGTCCAGTGGGAGACTCCGCCAAAGGTGGGCAGGGTCCCCAGCAGAAGAGTGGGGGTGACAGGGGTAACCAGAGGGAGTTCCCAAGAAGGGCCCAAAGTATTCCCCAAGGGAACCAAGGGAAAGGTTCTCAGCCTCCCCCACCCCAGAAACCGACCGGGGCCCCGACAGGTCCCTCTGTTCAGAAGGGGCCCCTAAAATGTTACAAGTGTGGTAACATGGGTCATTTTGCCTCTGATCCAAAGTGTCCCTTGTTTGGTAAACCAGCACCCACTGGTGCTCCGCCCCGGCAGATGGCTAGTGTAGCCTTGGGGGAGGAGAGGGCAGTAAAAGGTGGGTGGGGTCCTGCAGAGATGTCCCTTGTCTCATTAGGAGACTGTGAGATGGTCCCCCAAACCCAGCTGCCGGATAACACTAAGAAATACAGGCAGTGGGTGACCATCAATGGCCATAGGATTGAAGCTCTGAGAGATACAGGAGCCAGTGTGACAGCTGTCAAGTGTCACCTGGTGTCTCAAGAGCAGGTTGTCCCAGAAGCATTCTTTCCGGTTGTTGCCGCTGACAACACAGAGTC
Source organism: Triturus cristatus (assembly GCF_964204655.1). Lineage (NCBI taxonomy): Eukaryota > Metazoa > Chordata > Amphibia > Caudata > Salamandridae > Triturus > Triturus cristatus. Next base: position 773,871,897 of record NC_140595.1, on the reverse strand, counting down.
ACTGCAAGGTGGCTCAGGTTCCCTTTGAGTGGGGGGGGGGGTCCTCTGGTACTCTTCAGGTAGCTGTGAGGGCCGCCATGCCTGTAGACTGTCTGTTGGGGAACGATTTGGAGAGATCACCTTGGGCTAAGGTGGAGCGGAGTGCTCACCTGGAGATGTTGGGTATGCCGGATTGGGCGTGTGTCACCACACGGTCCATGGCAGCAAGTAGAGGTGCTAAAGAGGTCCTGGAGCCTGAGAGGGAGACCCAGGGACCGGCCTTAGAGAGAAGAGGAAGGGGGCGCGGGAAACTGGCCCCTGAAGTTCCCACGGTCCAGGAGGAAGTAGACCTTGAGGGGGATGCCCTGGAGCCTACAGGGGAACAGATAGCTGAACTGGGGGACCTGTCTGAGCTAACCCATTGGCAGCAAGAAGGAGGGCCCTCCAGGGAGGACTTTTGTAAGGCGCAGAAAGAATGCCCTTCTCTCGTGGGTATGCAGCAGTAGGCTGCAGACCAGGCCGCAGGTGATCAGTCTGGGTCACATTTCATTTACTGGGAGAACGACCTCCTGTATACAGAGCCCTAAGGTTGCTGAGCCTGGGTCGGCCCGTGTGCTGATGGTACCCCAGAGCTTCAGAGCCTTCCTACTGGGGCTGGCTCACGATGTGCCATTGGCAGGACATTTGGGGCAGGACAAGACCTTTGAAAGGATTGTCACCCACTTTTATTGGCCTCAAATGCGCAGGAGTTCAGACACTCACTGCAGGACCTGTCAGACTTGCCAGGCAAGTGGAAAGTGTGGGAGGAAGCAGAAGGCTCCTCTCCAGCCATTCCCTGTGGTCAGTACCCCATTCCAGCGAGTGGGGATTGACATTGTGGGGCCACTGGACCCCAGGACAGCCATGGGCAACAGGTTTATCCTGGTCCTGGTGGACCATGCCACCCGGTACCCGGAAGCCATCCCTCTGAGGACAGTGACGGCCCCCGTGGTGGGACATGCACTGATGAGAATTTTCTCCTGAGTGGGATTCCCTCTAGCGTTGGTGTCTGACCGGGGTCCCAATTTCATATCCAAGTATATGAAATCCCTTTGGCAAGAGTGTGGTGTAACCTACAAGTTTACCACACCTTACCACCCCCAAGGAAATGGGTTGGTTGAGAGATTCAACCGTACCCTCAAAGGCATGATAATGGGTCTGTAAGAACCCATGAGGCGTAAGTGGGACGTCCTCTTACCATGCCTTCTCTTTGCTTACCGCGAGGTGCCACAGAAGTCTTTAGGGTTCAGCCTCTTTGAGCTCCTGTATGGCCACCCAGTGAGAGGACCTCTAAGTCTGGTCAAGGAAGGCTGGGAGCAATCTCCCAGGAAACCTCGCCAGAATGTATATAGCTACATGCTGGCCTTCAGGAATCAGACTAGGCGTTTCAGGCAACTTGCTGAGGCAAATCTGGAAGCCAGCCAGGAGGAGATGAAGCAGTGGTATGACCAGAATGCCACTCTGGTAGAGCTTCAGCCTGGACAGAAGGTGTGGGTCTTGGCCCCCGTGGAGCCTTGTGCGCTCCTGGATAAGTGGACAGGTCCCTTTGAGGTTGTGGAGAGCAAGAGTCCTGTTACCTATTTGGTGGACTTGCGGTCTCCCAGGAACCCCTTGAGGGTCCTACATGTTAACCGCCTGAAGCCCCACTTGGAGAGGTCCCAAGTGGGCGTGCTCTTGGCAACAGATGCTGGGATGGAAGAGGAGACCGAGCCTCTGCCTGACCTCCTGTCAGCCCAGGAGCAAGATGGGTCAGTGGATGGTGTCATCCTCTCTTCCACCCTGACCCCTGAGCAACAGAATGATGGTCGCCAGCTGCTGGGACAATTTTCTGATCTGTTTTCCCTGGTTCCCGGTGTCACTGATTGGTGCATCCATGATGTGGACACTGGGGATAGTACACCTGTGAGGCACAAGGCCTACAGGGTGACTGACAGGGTGAGAGCGTGCATCAAGGAGGAGGTCTCCAAGATGTTTGCACTCTGGGTAATTGAGTCCTCCAGCAGTCCTTGGGCCAGCCCAGTGGTCTTGGTCCCAAAGGCTGCAGCGCCGGGAGCCACACCCGAACTCCGGTTCTGTGTGGACTACAGAGGACTCAATTCAGTCACCAGGACTGACGCACACCCCATCCCCAGAGCTGATGAGCTCATAGATCGGCTAGGGGCTGCCAACTACCTCAGCACGTTTGATTTAACGTCTGGGTACTAGCAGATCGCTTTGACCGATGGGGCCAAAGAGAGGTCAGCATTTTCCACCCCAGATGGGCACTACCAGTTCCGGGTCATGCCCTTTGGGATGAAGAATGCCCCTGCCACCTTCCAGAGGTTGGTCAACCAGGTGTTGGCTGGACTGGATTCGTTCAGTGCGGCCTACCTGGATGACATCGCAGTGTTCAGCTCCACTTGGGAAGAAAACCTGCGCCACCTCTGGGAAGTGTTGATGGCACTGCGGAGGGCAGGCCTCACGATCAAGGCCAGTAAGTGCCAGATCGGGCAGGGTTCCGTGGTGTACTTGGGGCACCAGGTTGGGAGCGGCCAGGTGGCGCCCCTTCAACCCAAGATAGAAACCATCCTGAATTGGGAGTCGCCTAAAACCCAGACAGAGGTGAGAGCCTTCTTAGGTCTCACCGGGTACTACAGGAGGTTTGTCAAGGGGTATGGCAACATTGTTGCCCCTTGACAGCGCTTACTTCCAGGAAGCAGCCCAGGAAAGTGATTTGGACTGATACCTGTCAGAAAGCTTTTGAGGCCCTGAAAGCTGCTATGTGCACGGCGCCCGTGCTCTTGGCTCCCAACTTCTCCAAAGAGTTTATCGTTCGGACAGACGCTTCAGAGCATGGTGTGGGGGCTGTTCTTTCACAGATTAATGAGGAGGGCCTAGATCAACCCGTAGCCTTCCTTAGCAGGAGGTTACTTCCACAGGAACAGAGATGGAGTGCTATTGAGCGTGAGGCATTTGCTGTGGTCTGGGCACTGAAGAAGTTAAGACCATACCTGTTTGGGTCTCACTTCCGGGTTCAGACAGACCACAGGCCTCTCAGATGGTTGATGCATATGAGGGGTGAGAATCCAAAGCTGTTGAGGTGGTCCATTTCCCTACAGGGTATGGATTTCACGGTGAAACATCGCCCTGGTACAGATCACGCCAATGCTGACGGTCTGTCCAGATTTTTCCGCCTTAGTGATGAGGAACTCCCTGGGGTAGGGTAGTTTGCCCCACATTTCAGCTGCAGGGGACACGTGTTAGACCTGGCACCTTGGCGTGAGTCTCCCTTCCACTTTTTTGTTGCTGTGCCTCATGTGTTTTGCTGGTGTTGGCTGCTCAGAGCACGGTGCCACTGCCAACCCGTGCCACAGTGCAAGTGCTCCCTATATAAAATGTATATGTTGGTTGGATTCCATGATTGGCTTATTTGGTTTACTGTCAGACCCCAGTAAAGTGCACCAGGAGTGCCCAGGGCTTGTAAATCCAAATGCTGCTAGTGGGCCTGCAGCACTGGTTGTGCCACCCACAGAAGCAGCCTTGTAAAATGTGTCTAAGGTCTGCCATTGCAGAACCAGCGTGCAGTCTGGTACTGTCATGCTGACTGGGCAAGTGCACCCACTTGCCAGTCCCTAAACCTTCCCTTTACTTCATGTGAGTCATCCCTATGGTAGGCCCAAGGGCAGGGTGCATTGTAAGCGTACGGTAGGACAAGCCCTGATGTGTGTGGCATGTCCTAATAGTGAATTACAGCCATTTTCGTTTTTCACTATTGCAAGGCTACCTGTTCTCATAGCCCAGAATGGGCTGTCAGAATTGTTACATTCTATGATCCTAACAGACCCAGGGAACATGGTAGAAATTCGAGTTTAGTATGCCTGAACTCAGAATAATAAAATACATCTTTTAGTAAAGTTTATTTTAATATTCTGTGTTTGCAAATACCACTTTTAGAAAGCTGGTATTTGCTTGCCTAACCATTTCAGCCCGCCTCTGCTATGATGTGTATCTGCTGTCTGGGTTCTGTGAGTGACAGGGCTGGGGAATCCCAGAGGGCAGGGCTAGGTAGCCTGGTGGTGAAAAGAGAGATTGACATCCAGATGGGGGGGGAGGAGTGCACCTGGACTCTGAATAGGGCTGTGCTCTGCCACCACAATGCTGGATTCACCTCCTGTGGAGCGGCTGATGTCTCTGCCCTGCACCTTGAATAGAAAGTCAGAGTCATGTCAACAAAGTGCTCAGGAACTGGTTCTGGCTGGGCAAAGGCCCCTCTACCCCAGAGGAACAAAGGAATTAGGGGTATAAGTATTGGGACCCTGCTCCCAAGAAATTAGATCCTGCTTGACAAGAAGAACCTCTGCCTGAGGAGAACGAACTGGGAAAGCTGTAAGGAGGAGTACTGTCCCTGACCTGGGGGACTGGCCTGCAGTGGTTGCCTTGCTGCTGAAGGAGAGGAGAAAGACTACCAAGAAACTTTGCTTCAACTTGTGCTTAAAGATCTCCAAGGGCTTTTGAGTGAGCTTGCCCCCTGAACGAAGTCCCAGGACCAGTGGACTTCATCCACCTCGCCATCCGCTGCTAGAAACACTGTTTTTAGCACTTTCCGAGGCCAGGAGGTGGGTACGCCTCGTACCGCCAATTCGTGTCCAGCAACGCACCGTACCCGCTTGTCTGCCTCAATCAACGCGTACTACGATCCGTAGATCGCACCGTGACTGGCCGACTTCGCCGCATACAAACGCTGCGCTTCATCGAGTCCCCTTGGTGGGTACGACCCGCACCCTGTTGCTGAAGTTCCAGGCTGCCGCTCGCATCGAAGGAGGGAGTACGCACTGTACGTCCGCTCCGCACCGCAGCCAAAGACTGAAAGCCGCTCCCACAGTACGGCTCGTACGCCGCAACGAACAGCAAAGCACCGTACAACATCCTGTCCCCTCAAGCAACGCGACTCAGGGCCCCAACGAGCCATAAGCTCGCAGCGCGAAAGGAGGACATCGCAGCGTACAACGCATTGCCTTCACCACAGCGTCCGTGACGAACTCTCCAAAAGCTAAGGTACTGTGTACGTTTCGCCCCGTAGGATGTACGCTTCGCACCGGAGCGTCCACAGCGCTTATAGACTCATTCTGTAGGCCAGTTCATCCCCGTACGGGCCAAACCAAGAAGAACGAAGCGCACAGAACTTTTAAAGTAGGCTGTAACAAAGAACTGCTTATTGCTAATAGTATTGTGGGCCTTTTTATCGTTATTTGGTCTTGTGCTAAGCCTGATATATAAATACTTATTTTTGATAATCCCAGTGTGGAGTCCATTTGTGGTGTTGTCACTGAGTCACTGTATGTGGTGACAAATGCTTAACCTATAACGCTCTGAGATAAGCCTTGTCTGCTCGCGCCAAGCTACCTAGAGCGTGAGCAGGGGTTGTTTTAGGAGTGTAACCCCTTACCCTGACTAGAGGAGAGGTTCCCTGCTTGTCACAAGTCTCTACCTGTGCCAACCAGAGATCCCCAATTCTAACACAAATGAAAAGAAATGCCAAGAAAGGTGATGGACTTGAAGCCCACAGACCGATTACAGCACGTCTCAAAGAGACCGCGCAGGCGTTGTCTAGCTCGACCTAAAAAAACGGTTTGGTTCTATCAATAATAAGGATGCCTCAGTTTCACATCCTAGGTGTGATGGGATGGCAGTGTTACTCCCCTCTTTCTCAAAATAACAGAAAACTCCCATTTTATACAGTGATATTTTGCTTTGTAGCTAGGTTCATGCAACACAAGTCACATACATGTCAAACGTCTCTGTTACAGAAGAAATGTTACTTACCTGTAACTATAGTTCTGCACAGATGGTATCTTCCATAGAGTCACTTACTGTAATATCTTTCCAATTGTCACATGTACATAAGATTGAATAGAAATCCTATTGCATTTTACTAATATCAGATGAACACAGTGGATATGCTTCACAGCTATCTCATTATAACACCCAAACCTTAGACAATTAGGTGGATTGACAGAGACCACTCCCCTCAACTGAGGCTCCAAATACCACATTTTTCCACTGCTTGTTTGAGAGAGGAACCTCAAAATCTCAGCTCTACAGTGAAAATGTTTGCAACAAAAATGCACAACTTTTGCTTCGGAAATTGTTTGCATTAGCCCCATTTTCCAATTTGTTCCTACCAGCATTGTTATGGCCAATAAGGAGAACAAGCATTGGCATAGACAATAGGTCTCGCTTTTGGGACCTTATAAGTATTTAGTTTTGCAGCACAATATCCTTGGTGCAACAACATCAGCTGTTGCATGGCTAAACCTTGTACCTTATAAGTGTTTAGCCATGCAACAGTTGATGTTGTTGCACCTAGGATATTGTGCTGCATAAGTAAATACTTATAAGGTCCCAAAAGCGAGAGCTATTGGCTATGCCAATGCTTGTTATTTATATGTTTTGAAACCCTGCAATAAGTGCATAAACACACATTTTGTACTTTTAGTAGTATTTGCTTAGGAGATGCAAGGCTGTTAGTAACTGTGCCTGTTTTACTGTCAGCCGTGCATTTCGCAAGCAAGGACTACAAGTACAAAGTGCATATTTACACGTGCTTGCTGGCTTTTAAAATGCATAAATAAAAGGCCTTGGCATTTACAATGCCAATAGATCAAACTCTCACAAATGCGAGACCTATTGCATTGAAAATGCTTGTTCTGATCTGTTTGTGATTCTTCTAGGGCAGGTGAAGTTTCTCATTGTTCTGTGCGACAATTTTTCAAAGTAGATTTATTGTGACTTTGTTAATACTGCATCAACAAACAATGTTGGGAGTTTTTGATAAAAGGTTTTGTTGCACAACATGTTCCAAAACTGCTAATTTCTGATAATGGTACTAATTTCACTTCTGATAACAATATTACATTCATTCTAGGAGTTCCATGGCGTGAAACAGTTGAATACTGCCCTGCACAGCGCTTCAGCCAATGATTTAACTGAAATAGCTAACAGGTTCTTAAAGGGGGATTCAGGCAGTTACTGGCATAGGTTTGGATGTGAGGATGTGTTTGCGGGAGAAAATGTGGTCATATGTGAACATGCCGCATTCTAGCACAGATGTTTCACCGTTTGTGCTTCTGCGTGGAACGATGGTAGGACTAGACTAATACCACGTTCCAAAAGTGACTGTATTAAACAACCCCTTGACTCCTGAGGTGCTCTCAGAAGTGAAAGAATGTAAAGAGAAAACAAACAAATTCAAAGGAATGTTACAATAACATTGAAGGAGCTACAGAAGTGTTAATTCATATTAGTAACATGGTGTTGATAAAGTAACCTTGGAAGGTAAAGAAAATAATTTCTAAGCTCACAGGCCCAGTCAGAGTAGGGAGAGTCACATGTTATTCAGTACTGTTGGCTTCTAAGGGGTGTCGGAATAAACAGTGTTGTTCTCATGAAGAAGCAGCAGACATTTTACATGAGGTCAGAAGGCGTTCAAAGGAAAGTTTTGACTGGACCAGTGTAGATGTAAGCTCAGCTCTTAGAGGAATGGGTTGTCAGGGAACCCAGAGTGTCAGTGTCTATCCAGTTATGGGTTCATCCCTGAACTGTGAAAGTGGTCATGATGTCGATGGTGATAATGTAGCTGGGCCTGATCTGTGAACGGCAGCGAGAGTGCGGTTTCTAATGGTGAAACCCTTAGTGAGATAACACATTAAGAGATACATTGGTGATAATGATAAAAGGAGCAGTAAAAGATGAGTGAAGCTACCTGACAAGTAACACGATTTTGGGTTTTATAAATAATTGTATTTTTTTCTTTCTCTTCTGTAAACAGAAATCTGTGTGGTACGTGGTCAGCTGGAAATGCCTTAATGTCACTTTCAGCCGCGCGGCGCGAAAGTGAAAGAAAAAAAAATGAAGAGATGATGAGGAGGGAGTGGGGGGAGGGGAATCACGCGTGCTGCGCGAAAGTGAAAGAAAACAAGCTGACGAAAGCCAGATGGCAGCTGTAAACGTCGCGCACGGTTGTGCACGTCGCGCACGCTTGTGCGCGTAACAGCAAGCTGGTGGCCGGCATCCTCTGGGTAGCACTTTCAAAATCCGCTTACTAAATGTCTCCCTTGAGACAGCGCATGCGCTCGCTCAGGCAAGACCTAAAAAGGAAACACAGCACATTTTTAAAAAGTGTGGTGTGTGACAAAAGGCAGATTTATGTAAAGTTTATACTTTATGTATAGCTTGCCTTCATCCAGACAACAACCCCAACAAATGTGATGCAAGTGTCACTTATCCTAAAAAGACTTTAAAGGGTTGCAACAGGAGATTAGCCCTCACTCGGTTGGATAACAATGGCGCGACATCAGAAACTTCTGCTGTTGCTGAGAAAGTGAGACCGAGACCCCACTTTAAATGTTGGCGGAGATGGAACTCTGTTGCAACAGAGACGGAGTTCTCTCCCCACCAACATTATAGTCTGCCAGCCCGATTTTGATTCAGGCAGATCATAGTTTGGCGACGGCAGAGATTGCTCTTTTTCTGCCATAGTCAAGCTTCTCCTACAGCCTGTCGGAGTAAGTGCCGTCACAGATTTAGCTATATATCCACCCATCTAATTTAGGTGGGTGGACATAGAGTCATTATTTAAATGGCTGTCACTGCCTTGAAAAAACGGCATTAAAAGGCACTGAGAAGTGATCAATGTCAAAGGCTATTTCACAAATTGGTAGATGGCACCTCCATCAAGGCAACAGAGTAATTCACTATGTCATCGTGGTGCCAATGTCAAATTAAGGCCCCAATTCTTCTTGCCTGAAAAGTATACCTGAAGAAAAAATTGAGAAACGACCCACTGAGCCTGCACCAAAGTTTCAGTCTCATGCTCTGCCAATTATATCACAATTAAACAAAGCTGAAGCAGTAATGATTCCTGCAGGAAAGGAGGCAGCACAATTAAGAAGCATTCAAGAAAGATTGATAGAAAAGCAGATTCGCCAGCTTCAGCTGCAATTCCACTTTAGGAAAAAACAAAAAGGAAATCTAGTCAGACTCAATATACAGAAAAAAGGTAGGACATTGTTTGTAATCTAAATCATCACAGACCAGCCAAAGCAAGCCATAGATATGTTAAAGACAACACTACGGCAATCGCTGATGACGCAACAGACTAGGGCATCGCCTAACGATAGACAGCCAACTGCAAATTTAACGTTGTCAAAGAAAGGGGAATTATCAAAACAAAATCCTTCTCTACTGAACAAAGACATTTTCATAGAGGAGATGATAAAAGAAGCTTCATTTAAGCAGAGTGACGATTGTCGAACAGCCACTGTTGACAAAGCAAACTGTCATTACTTCCCCATTTTCAACACCCATCGATGGCATATGTTTTACTTAAAGACTATTCTTACAATGCTGACGGCTTCATCAAATCCACCAATATTACCAATAAAATCCACATTGGTTTCAATATTAAACAACATCTCTGTAGAACTACCAGAGCTATTGTTTCAAGGACCAGTAGTGATCAGGGATGAAGAGGATTCATGAGACAAAGATAGCAACTACGAACAAATCGAAGCGTTCTTTTAATCAGTTGTTGAAAATGAGTTAAACCAGCAAACCCCAAGCCTAGGCCAAATGTACATGGAGTTCTTGCCACATCAGGATACACATCATGCCTAAAAGGTACACCAAAGGTGTTAACTGAAATCATCAGCTATCACAAGCAATGAATCAGAAATGTCAGCAAAACATCCTCTGTGCACTCTGATGATTTAAGTTCTGCTAGATTTATCTTCTTCTTTGCAACAAATGATTACTGCCATTACGTTGCTATACACAGATCAGTACAGTGCTCAGGGAATAGTTGAAGGCACACTGCAGAAACTAGTGTTTGATGGATGTCATTGTGACAGTATTGTATAAAACGGTGTCTAGTGTTTTGCAAATTTGTGCACATTACACATATGTACAATTTGATGAACATGGATTTAAGTAATTTGCCTGGATTCATGGACTGAAAACCAGGTATTTGGTCTATAAGGTGAGCAAATAAACTACTCGGCCAAATCCCCCTCCTTGTTACTCCTCGTTTGTAATTGCACTGTATTTTAATGAGGCAGAATTTGTCCTCTGTGTCCAAGTACTTTTTATTTTCAGGTGATGAGGAAAGGCATCTGTTATCATTCACTCCAGTTCGGTGGGTTGCTCTTCTGGAAACATAATGGCAAAGATAGCAAGGTAGTGTGTGTCATGTACAACTTGCACTCCCACTTTCCTATTGTCTAGCACCATTAGTTTTAATTACACTGCTCTAGAAATATAGGTGCAGGAAACAACTGATCCGAGATTAGAAGTATCCAGTGTGGAGAAGTGCTAAAGACTAGTTGAAAGGAAGAGAGAGTTTGGATTGTAGTTTCTGCTGCAAAGCATATATCTACTGGTCTAGTACTGCTCCTAGGTATTGTATTTACTTTGATGAAGAGAGTTCTCTGATTTCTTGCAAAGGGGATATAAAAATGCACATTTTACAGGTCTTTGAGTATAAGAAGTCCTGACAGAGGTGGGGGTAAATTGATGTAAAACCAATCTGAATTGTTCTTTCATGGTCAATTTCGTTGTGGCTTCTAGGGCTAGAATGGCATGAATAAGCTGGACACGGATAAGGCAGCTTACTCCCTGCTGCATCACTGCCACAGACTCCTACCCCCTAAGGTTAAGATTAGATACATTCGGAAATCCCAGGGGCTGGAACTCCTACTGGGGGGCTCCTTAGAAGACCCACCCAATACCTACCTGTGTAACCTTTCAGAGTCTGCTTGCTAGCCCGTGCTGCTGCTGACCAAAGACACTGTTCTGCCCCCCTGCTGATGAGCTTAACTCGGACAGGGGAAGCTGAACAAAGGATTTCCTGCGAAGGAGAGGTGTGACCACCTCTCCTTTAGAAGTAGGCAGGATGGGGAGACTGTATTGAAGGGCATATCTGGTGCCCTCCATGCATAAACACGTTTTGCCAAGTTCAGGAGCCCTTGGCTCCCACTCTGGATCGAAACTACACAAAGGATAGGGGAGTGTCCACCCCCCTGTCCAGCTCCTCCCTAGGAAGGTGCCCAGAGCTCCTACTGGTGGCCATTTGATTCTGCCATGTTAAGTCTTGGCCCCTGGGAGCATCTGACTGGCTAAGCCAGCTGAGTAGCGTCCCTGACCACCCCCTCTCCGACAGGTGAGTCATCATAGAAGAGGTCCTTCCCATTTTTTTCGGTTACTTAACCCCTGAGGGTGGTTCCTTAGAATTGTCCCTACAACAACTTAAAGATCGACTGCCTGTCGTCTGAAGACGGTTTAAAGACTATTCTGCTGGCCGACACGGACTCTCTGCTGTTTCTTTAAGCCGGGACTAAAGATAAGACTGATCTCGGTGAGAAGGATCCTGCTGCAACTCTGTCTCCACTCAGTCAACAAGGTCTCTGCCTGCATTCAAGCCAGAAGGAATCGCCCTTGGAGTGAAGGAGTCAAGTCCCTGCATCCGCAGGCACCTCTACATCAATGACCAGTTTGCTGATCCTGTTGTGCCATGGACATCGCACAGCTCTGCAACAGAGGCGGTGGCTTGTTGGTTCTCCAGAGGCCTGACCAGTCTTCCCTGCAACTTGGGTGACTGTAATCTGTCAACAGCCAACAGGAACCGCCTCCTTGGGCACATAATCTGTTTGCCACTGCCAAGGCTTGTTGGCTTTTTTCACGGAAGAGCTTCAAGCCCCAAGAAGCCCCAGCCTCCAGCATTGCACAGCTCCAAGAACTACTTCCTGCCTGCATCCTCTGCATCGTGGGCCTTTATCTCCTGTGTTCCGCTGAGGCTTCCTTGCGACTCCCTGTGCCTGCTGCCAGAGCATCCTCGAGGGGGCTCCATCGATTCCTGCTGGCTCTTCTGCGTGCTGAGGGCTGGCTCTGATGTACCCTTGCTGAATTAGTACCACAGACCTTGCAGCATCTTCTCCTTCACAAACCATTGTTTGCATTTGCCAAGGCTTGTTGGTGGTCCTGCCAGCCACTGACCTTCCTGCACTCGTCGACCGGTGTGGCACAGCTTGTGGATGGCTTCTGCACCATTGCCTGGTCTCCACAGCTGCAGTTTGAACCTCACCGTGCTACAACAAGAAGCTCTGACAAGGGCTGGTTTTGTGCTCCTGTACCTACTGGTTGCCTTAAGGTGTTTTGGACTCTGTCCCCCCTGCTTTCAAGTTTTTCTCGTCTGGATTCTATGGACTGGTTCCACCGGCCTGGTCCATGAGACTCTGTAGCTGTTGATTCTCCACGACCCTCCACTGGCGTCAATGAGTCGTTCTGACACCACTTCACTCCTATGCATCTGGGCTCCCTGGTGTAGGTATCCTGGGTATCCACTGATGGGGTGGCTCGCCAACCTTTCTTTATCCAAGTAGTTCATTTGGGGTCCTTTGGGAAGGGTACTAGAACTGTAAAAATCCAACCACAACTTACCCTGTGTTAACCTATGGACGTTTGGCCCAGTGTAACCAATCTGCATTCGGGAACTTTGGGGTCCCTGGCTACTCACCTTGGGTGGTTCTGTGCTTCCCATGGGGTCCTCCATCCTCGGGTATTAGTCCCGTTTTGGTAACCATTTTACATTCTGCTATTTTAGTATATGGTTCGGCCACCCCCATAGGGGCCGTGTGTTTTCCTATGCTACTTACCTGGTTGTTAAGTATTTTGTGTGTGTATTTGATATCAATATAAGTCAAGTTAGTGTCTAGTGTGTGTTCAATAAATACAAATTACTTTTATACTCACCTGGTATGGTTCTTTCTTGTGTGAAAAGCTTACTGACTGACTATGTGGTAAATGCACCCACTTTCCACCCTCCTGAATAAGCCATAGCTGCTCTCCAGAGCTACTCCTTGGGAGCTTTGGTTTTCAGGGACCTAAACACTATCACTAAGGGTTGCCTGGACTCAGTGCACAGTGCCTCACCATAGGTGAACACTATATACTGAGCTAGCCTCCTACATTGCATAGTGATCTCTCCTTGCAATTTAAACACCACAAAAGATAAGGTTCTCAAAAAATGCCAGCATGGAGAGAGACCGACTAGCAAACACTTATGGAAAACGGTAAAAAAAAAGAAAATCAATCCTGATCAGTGAGTAAATAACAAAAGCTATTGAAAGAACCGAAAGTAATTTCTTATAATGAATCCCTTTTTAATTAAAAAAATTTAAAGTCAAATGGACATTGTTCGGAAATCCTTTTGCCACAATGTGAACATGGGACGACGCTGCATTACACTGAAGGTCACTGGGAATGCCTGGTCAGTGTAAGGTACCACCGTATATGCCTTGCACTGTAAGGCCTTCTGCTGACAATTTAATTCTTTTTTCCATGTTACAACTAGAGAAGTAAGGGAAAACGTAAACCAATTGTTTGTAATTAGTCTTTTTAGGTCTCGCTGAGCCCAGCGCATGCGCTGGCTCGGAGAGACATTTTGTATGTGGCTTTTTTAAGTGCTGCTGGCTGGCCTAGCGCTTGGTGGCACGTGAGTATGCACGCGCGCTGCCGCCATGCGCTAGGCCAGCCAGCAGCACTCAGGAACGCCATTAGCGCATCATCGCGATCACTTTCGCTTTCACAGCGATCGTGATCGCGATGACTTTCGTAGCATTGGCCGCGCGCGCACACAACTCCCGCTTCTCCCCCTCCCCCACCACATATCGCGTCTCGCTGCCCCGCGCGCGGCCAATGCTTGTTTTCCTTTCCCTCTGGGAATCGCAACCAATATGGTGGATACCTCCTTGTGATGGCAGACATACACTCATGAAGGTCCCGGGCATGCTCACTATCTTGAGAATCTTTTTTCCTCTTCTGGTGACCTTAACTGTTTTTGGACTTCCTATTTCTCTTTTGTGCACTCCCTGTTCCGCTCAGTTCCTGCTCACACTGCATTTCTGTGAAGGCAGGAGGGTCACAGGCGAGCCCAGGAAATTCTACAGCAGCAAAACCGCTTCTATAGGTAAGCTATCATTTCATTTTACAGCTTGAATCTTTTCGGAATTCAGATACTGTCTATGGATTATGTAGTGGTATCACCCCCCCTTCCCCTTTCAGAAAGTTAGGGGAAAAGGGAGTAGAAGTTTGTGAACCTGGCCCCACATGTGCGTCTCTGTCCGATTGAACTCTGTTAAAGTGCAGACATCCTTTATGCCAATGTCACTCCTTTTATGCTTGTGGCGTTCGCTCTTGACTTCTCACCTACTGCTACAACCACTAGGCTTATAAAATGTTTGCACAATCCACCTCATCATAGTCCCTTTTGTGATTGGGGAACCCCCGTTTGTTGATGCGAAGGAAAGAAAGAACAGACTTTCCTGTATTGTCTTGCTGCTTGTAGGTGATAGAGGACTGTCCTTCTGACGTCTAGTGTGTGTAGAGCTGTTTCCGCTTGCACCAGCGGCTATAGGAAACGGGGCTTATCGTGTGTTTAACATGGAGATGTGAAATTACCTTTGGTAGAAACTGTAGGTTTGTTTTCATGACAACCCTGCCCCTTTGTATTCGAAGGCAATGTTCTTGTATTGTGAGAGCCGGTAACTTACTCACCCTACACAGTGAAGTGATGGCAATCAAGAATGCGGTTTTGAGTGTTAAGCATTTGAGTTCTGCTTTGTGCCTGGGCTCGAAAGGAGGTCTCATTTGCCGTGGTAGCAGCTGGTTCAGTTTCCACACTGGTGTGGGTGTTGACCTTGGTGGTATCTCTCTTATAGTTCCTTATCAGAATCTTGCACTAACTGGTGTATTAAGAAACTCCTTCCTATCGTGTCCAGTGTGTATGCCACTTTACCAGACAGGTGCCACTTTAATGCTTTGTATGACTGTTTCGCACCCAAAAGGAGGTAGGTACTTGATAATAGAGGCTCTTGTCAAGTTCTCTATTAGCCCTTCCTGCATGCACCAGTGGGAGAAGCTGACCTACTTGGTGGTATGATGTAGGTCTCCAAGCCTATCTGAGGACTTCCATGCATTTTTGAGGAAATCTTAAGAGTCCAAATTCTCTGTCCTAAGGAGCCATGCTGCTAAGCTAAGGCTGGCTGTTTCTAGCGGACATGCTTATTTCCTGTGTCGTTAGTAGGTTTTGTAAGGCAGGTAGTTCTATTATTCTGCCTTATGCCATCTCACCAGGTCTTTGTCTTCCCACTGCTGGGTCATCATTGTAAGTGTTGTGGTTGTTTGTCTGCTTCTGCTTAAAACTAGTGGGAGCAGTGGAATTGGGGGAAACGCATATGCAATTTTCCCCGACCAGTCAATCGATACAGCATTTTTCCGAGATAGATGGTAAAGCTACCTGTTTGTAAAGTTTTGGCATTCTGCAATTGCATATGTTGCAAACAGGTCTTTTTTGTTTGTCCCATTACTGAAAGCCTCTTTCCATGATTTGTTGATTTAGCTCCCACTCATGTGAGGCACCACCTTGTCTGCTTAGTCTGTCCACTTCTGTGTTTTGCACACCTGGCCGGTGCATCCCTATTAGTTATATCTCTTTGTATTGCCTATTTCTATATACCCTGTACTGGTTTGGACAGCACGTATGATCTAGTCCTTCCCTGTATGTTTAGATTGAATATCATTGTTGTGCTGTTCGTCTGAACTTCACCTTGGCATGTACATGGAAAGCCTTCAGTGCCGGAAAAATAGTTTTTTGCTCCAGCACATTCACGTGCTTCACTGCTTCCAGAGAATTCCATTGACCCCCGATGCTCATTTTTCCCATGTGTGTTCCGCATCCCATGTGGAATGCATCTGTAGTAACAGTTACAGAGGGAGCCCGTTGTTTGAAAGATCTGCCTACTGCAATAGTCCCTATCTTCCACCATTGTATTTCCCTTTGAGACTTCTCTGTGACAACCACTAGCTCCCCCCAGCTCCCAATTGCTTGGGACCTCTGGCAATAGATCCTGTCTTTAGCCTCATGTGGAGTCTGGCATATGGGTTTAGAAGTATGCACGAGGCCATCCTATCCATCAGTCTCAACACCATCCTCACTTTTATAGGCTGTCCCATCTTCGAGAAGTGAGTTAATTCTCGTATGTATTGGGAACACTTTGGCGTTCCTCAGGTTTAGTATTGCTTCTAAGGAAACCATGTCTCTCAGGGACTGGGGAGGATTTCTCTAACTTTAGAGAGAATCCCGACCTATATAGAATTTGCATCATACTTGTATACTTTTTTGACGTTGTGCCAGCGATTTCGCATCTACACGCCAATTGTTCAAGTAGGGATACACAGTATCTACTACCTTCACAAGTGCATTTCTACCACATCAATATATTTTGTAAACACCCTTAGTGCACTTTGAATTTGAAATATACACTGTCTACCACAAACCAAAGATATTATTTGTGTCTGCTGTGCATCAGGACGTACAGTGCATCGGGACGTGAAGGTAGGCATCCTTGAGGCCTATGGTTGCAATAGATTCCCCTTCCTTTAACCCCTTCCCCGCTCATGACGGAACCACTCCGTCATGAGCCACGGTTGCGCTGTGCTCATGACGGAGTGGTTCCGTCATGCTGTGGCCGTTGGCGGCCGCTCCACCCACGCGGCGCTAATTCCCCGCCTGTGCGGGCGATTAGCGCAGTGGGCGGAGACGTGACGGAACCACTCCGTCATGGGCACAGCTCAACCGTGGCTCGTGATGGAGTGGTTCCGTCACGAGCACAGCGCCACCGCGCTGCCCCCAAACCCCCCCCCCCCCCCCCCCCCCCCCTAGCGCCGCAGCAGAATTCCTGCCGCGGCGAAGGGGTTAAGAGTGGGATGACTTCTTTCAGTGTGGTCATCTTAAACTTATGGGTCTTGAAGAACTTGTTCAAGAATCAGAATAGGTTTCAGTATCAGGTTTCAGTATCAGCTCTTGTTTCTGAATCAGGAAGTGTACAAAGTTCACACACTAGTTGTATTAGTTTCTTGGTACCTTCTCTATAACGTGTTTTTCTTGGACATCTTTTACTTCTTGTAGCAAGCAATTAACTCTTCCCTTTTCCCAGTTTTCTTTTTTGGTTTAACCATCAGTGATGTTTATAAGCTCTATAGAATACCCATGTCATATGATATTGAGTATCCATTAGTGACTTCTCTCCACCACAGGAGGATCCTCCTATTCTGCCCAGTACTGGTGTTACATGTTGGGGGCCCTCTAGTTGAGATTCATTTTGATGCAGGTCCCAACACTCTTGGGGGTCTGTCCCCTTCCTTTGGTCCTGCCTGGAAATGGCTGCCTTGGCATTGTGGTGTGCCCCATACAGTGGTACAATTTCCCTGTGGGGTACTTGACTGAACCTTCCCCACGGTGTTTCTCTTGAGTGTGGCACTCCCTCTTCTAAAGGACTCCTACACTACAAGACCCTATTTATTTTTGCTGTCACACTGTCCTTCATTTGTTGGATTCATTCATCCAGTACAAACAGTGCTTTCCCATAAAGAGCATACCGATATTTGATGCCTGTACCTGTTTCTTAAACCTCATCACCCTTAACTAGACATGCCTTCTCTGGTGGTACCTATGCACATCTGCCTGCTAGCTGGGTCTACTGAACCTAGCAGTGGCGTAACAAAACTTGAGGGTCCTCCTGCAAGGTACATGGAGGGGGGCCTCCCTCCACTCTTAATCAGGAGCTTTCAAATCAGAGTACAGTGCTGAGGGGGCCCCTAGAGCTTGTACCCCACACCACGGGGGCTGCAAGGGCCTAAGTTACATCACTGGCATATAGTGTGGATTTCAGACAGGTTTCTGTGATGCTTTTCCCCTCCAGTATCACTACCTTAGCTCTAGTTTCTGCATTTCTCTGAGAGATGTTGGAGTGAACCTTCTATCTCCTCACACTGCAAATGCCCATATCTGTTGAGGAGGGCAAATAGCTATCCACCATTGTATAATGGCTGACCTCTCCATTTTCTGACCCACTGTATAAATAAATGTAAATGTAAATGTTGTAGACTTGTAAAGCGCACTGCTGCCCTGAGGCGTCGTGGCGCTGTAGACCGCTGGGGAACCCGTCCTGGCTATCCCTGTGAGATGGTCCCTTTCTGGGTATCTCCAAGGTGAAACCAGGCATCCCCGGCGTAGAGATGAGGCAAGCTTAATGCCCAGAGTTGCCGAGTGTGTTCCTGGTTAGAGTAGGTACCGAGGCGAGAATTATCGAGTCTGTTTTGACCCTGGTCCACGACCCTGCCGTGTCGGGAATTGAACCCTGGTCCCTGGCCGATTCTCTGCTTACGGGTCTGCCGCCTCTAACCAGTGAGCCACACCTCTCCTTTCACTTTCTGGTGGGTGGCCTGTAAATATAGCACTGACTCTCTTTCTGGCCGTGGACATTGTTATAGAATTATAGAATCAGCTGGGATGTTTCTTATTGTATATGTAGGATCCTGCAAGACGTTTAAATATATTTTCTTCACTCTGGGTGCAATGTGCTTAGAAGAGGCCGGCTACTTACATGTTTCCTTACCCTGGACTAGGATGCTTGGCAGCATAGGCAAGTGCTTGCTCTGTTTCTGAGAACATGAATCAGTTCGCTCCTCCTATAGGTATACTGTGTATGTGTTCACTGCCCTCTTAATAGTGGCCTTGAGGGGTATGAGTCTATGTCTTCTTCTGTTGAGTCAGTTTCCTGCCAGCAAAAAAAGGGGTTTGTAACATAGTTCCTCCCCATCGTTCTTGCTCCTTTTCTTACAGTTTAGGTGTAGCAGGAGGTTAGAGATCTGTGTTTTCCTCCTCTGGTATGTTAGTCTCCTGTATCAATGCAAGGATTCAGAAGGACTTGAAAGAATTGTCAAACTTGCTCTTCCTCTGGTGCAGCCCTACCATCTCAGCTTCGAGTCAACATTAATTTTTCTGAACTTCAAGCGCCAACTGCTCAGTATTGAGGAAATATTTATTTTTGCCATCTGGATTTCTTTCCACATGGAACTCCTTTTCTATCCCCTGGATGCAATTCCCTTTTGGAGTCGAGTCAGAGTTTGAGGGTTTGTCACAGACGGTGTCTCTGTGCTTGGACCCATAGAGCTCTATTTGTTTTGACTTCCCTTTGACTACTGATGGCTTCAATGGTGAGGATGTCTTGGAGGACTTGGAGTCCAAGGTTCTCTGCTTGACCTGGCAGACGACTCTCCAGCATTGCAGGCATATGTTTCTTATAATCTGTGTCTTTCAGAGCTTTCTTGGCAATTCCTCTTTTACGAGGTCAACAATGCTCTCCTCAATGTTGTACTCTTCCGTCTGCGCTACTTTTCGGATCCTCTTGAAGTCCACTGTTGATACCAAATTTTTCTCTCTCTTTTTGTGTTGTTCTTTCAGCTTTGTCTGCTTTTAATTTGCTGAACTGCAAGCTGGAGCTCTATATCATGCTTCCAAACCCAGTGGTGAAAAAATAATCAGATGATGGCGGCCACACATTCGGGCTGGCGTCAAAAGGGATGACCAAATCCACCAAATGGTCAATGATTCTCAGAGGGGGAGGCAGTTCCAGTTCCTGCCACTAGATGGTGGAATAATGTACAGCATGTGAATCCAGAAAAGAATCATGCGGCAAAAACACAGCTGCAAACCCTTGTAATCACAACTGACAGACAGTAAGCAAATCTCATTAAGCCCATAAACCGGTTTCTGAATCCAATAGACAACTACCCAAGTCTAAAAATACAACTTTTTTCAAAAGGGAGTCTAAAACATGAAACACTGAGCCTGAAAACAGAACTCCCTAATCCTGAAAACAAGAACTTCATCAATCCGAAATGAGAATTCCTGAGCTATTTCTATGAATATAGATCACTGAGTCTGTAAACACGCCTCACTGATCCAGCAAAAAGCCAATCTGAACTGTAAATAGCAGACCAGCCAACATATGAAACAAGCATTGGCATAGCCAATAGGTCTCGCCTTTGGGACCTTATAAGTGTTTAGCCATGCAACGGTTGAGGTTGGGGCACCAAGGGTATTGTGCTGCATAACTAAATACTTATAAGGTCCCAAAAGCGAGACCTATTGGCTATGCCAATGCTTGTTTTAAATACTAACCTGATATCAGATCGGCAAAACAGGCCACTCTGGTAAATAGTTTTTCCATTACAAAAACAACGTTTCATGATCCAGCACAAGGGGGCTTGTTGCAGTGTTTATGACTAGTCCTAAAGATCGGAAGGCAGCGAATGGACTGTGCCGAGGCACTAACACTACTGCATTGCATCCAAGCAGGGCACACAGCAAGAACAGTCACTGCCTGGCACTCATTATATCTGCTGCAGGTGGCCAGAGGCTGGGCAAGGCTGGGAGAACTTGAACCTGACATTTGGCTCGCAGTGAGATCTTCCAGCAGGTGCTTGAACCTACAGGATGCTTGTGTGAGCTGTAAAAGAGGAAATCTCAAGATTGGTGCAATTAGATTCTTCAGCTGCTTGTGAAACTGTGAATGAACCCAGGTGTGGCACCTTTGTCGACTACACGGATATAAGTAATTCACAGAAGAGCATGCCTCTCCCCTTGACAGGCTAGACCTGCTAAATACAAGCTGATGCTTAAATCTCATGAGGGCCAAGACTGTAAGAGAGAAAAACAAAGAACTGTGAACTCAAGTTTAGTGATGTGGACTTCAGGGCGCTATACCAAGGCCTCAAAGTATTCACACGTGTGTGTGTAACTATGCTCGGGCATGTTAAATATAGAAACGTTACTCAACTCTTATTCTCCTGAATTTGATTTTTGATTTGATTTATATTTGTGAAGTGCAGCAATTACCCAAAAGCATCAAGGCATTGTAAACGATGGTCCAGAGGAACCCTGCTGCGTTTATAGAAAATTTAGAGAGATAATCTATAGGGAGTTTAACCTGGTGTTGAGTGCTATCCTAAATGGATTCAGCTGAGGAATAGCCCTAAGGCTTTGTCGAAGGGAGTTCCAGAGTTTGGTTACCGCCATTTGAAAAGCTCTATCGCTCCATTTCTTTCTTTTTGGTTCTCGGCACCATAAGCTGGTTTTGATGCACTGATCGCAGATTTCTTCCTGAGAGGTACCAACCAAACCAATTTTTTTTTCTTAGTGGGCAGGGGAGATAAAGGGCCTTGTGCACAAATTACTTTCATATTTCACTGTACTATTTTTCAACACTAGTCCTTGATGGATTCCGGAGTAAAGTGCTACTCACCAAAAAAGTGCTTCAACACCCCAACAGGGGTAGCAAGCGCTATAGATAGGCAAACCTTTTTCCCTTTTTCATCCCTTCCCTTCTCAATCCAAATAACTGACTAACATATCCGCCACTCAAATGACTTTCATATTTCACTATACTAATTCAACACTAATCCTTTATGGGTTCAGGAGTAGCGTGCTACTCGCCAAAAAAGCGATTCAACACCCCCATCAGGGTTAAAGAGCGCTATATAAATGCAATCCTTTTTCCCTCTTCTATCCCTCTGCTATCCTTCTCACTCCAAATAACTGACTAACCTATCCACCACTCAAATTACTTTCATATTTCATTATACTAATTCAACACTAATCCTTTATGGTTTGCAGAGTAGCATGCTACTTGCCGAAAAAGCGCGTTGACGCCTCGTATGGGGTAGTAAGCGCTATATAAATGTAATTACGATACAATACAATGCATTGAGATTTAAACATAATGCGCTTTCTAATCGGAAGCCAATGTAAGGCTCTAGTCCCTTGGCGGCAGACTGGCGCCTAGGGATATCTAGACTTAATCTGGCAAGCGCATTTTGTACCACCTGAAGTCTGTACTGAGTGCTCTTATTGGAGTCCAAGTATAGTGATTTGCAGTAATCCAGTCTGGACATAACTAGGGCAAGACTTGCTTACATGCTGACTGCTGAATAAGCGGAAAGATTTTTTTAAGCATCCTTATAATCCAGATACAGGTTGCTACCGTGCGATTCGCTTGGGCATTAAAGTTGACTTCGGTATCAACGAGAACTCCAAGGTTCTTAGCCTTCCTCCCAGGGGTCGGGCAGATTCCTGGTGATGCTGGCCACCAACTGCTATTCCAGCTGGATGATCCTGTGCCAAAAAACAACAACTCGGTCTCTTCCCCATTAAGTTTTTAAAAATGTCGGCCCATCCAGTCTGCAACTGCCGACATACATTGCGAGACATTATCTGCTATGGAGCATGAATTCTTGGGGATTGACACAATTTGAGTGTCGTCAGCATATGACACTACCTTCATCCCAAATGCTTGGATTATTGCCACCAGGGGGCCACATAAAGATTAAAGAGCGTGAGGCTCAATGGGCCCAGCCCTGTCTACCCTCAAAATTGAATAATTTGTTGGGATGGCATCCACTAAGTCGGGCCGGGATGCACCATAAGCCTAGGTTTCAGTGACAAAGATCCAGTCAGGCTCACACGCTGCCAAGTAGACAGCAAATCCAATATGTGTTTTATAGAATCATACCTTTCCTTAGATGTTCTTCTGTTGATTTTTATGGTGCAGCTTAGCACCTATGAGGTCCACACGCTTTAGTCTTTACCATTGCCAGGGACATCCATTTCCACTGGAGCGTATTGTGGTGGTCAAGATTGGGGGGGCGCGAGCCTCAGATTTCCCAACAATTACCCCTAACATATGATTTTAAAATATATTCGTGATGAAATCCGACACTCCTCACCATACCCGACTTAAAGCAGCTGTACCCAACTATTTATCAGAAAATACACTTATTGAAAGGGTTGGGGTGTACCCAAACACCCCCTGAAGCAACGCCTCTGCAGTGGGCATTTATCTAGATGCCACACTGGAGGAGGGATGCCTCTATGTGGTCCGTCGGCTGCGCTGCCGCCTCTGGTGCAGGAAACCAGGGTTCGAGCCTCAAGGTCGCGTCCACATCCTATAATTCTGGGCAAATCACTTAATCTCCCCGCGCCTGAATGTGTAATGTAAATACGGTGCTACGTAAAGCGCTCCAATACCTTTGGGTCGAGTTCCCGCAATATAAATATGCAACAAAACAAAAAAACTAGGTAAAACGAATGCTCATCATATGACCTCCTGTAACATCCAATGCTGTCGAGGGGCTCAAATCCCTGATTATTCAAGGGCACGATAGGGGAGCAGTGTACTACTGCCGAGGGCTCTCCTACTCTGAACCTGATTACAGTGCTGAAGATCCCTCCCTTTCATTTAACTCACAGTGCTAGCCGACTTGGGGACTGCTCCCCAACTTGGCGCTGCCACTAGAGCGAATAAAGTATGCATTAATAGAGGGCGTATCTTTCCTGGAAAAGCTATATGGACTAGGCAGGGGCAGACATAAATACCCATCCGTCTTTCAGTGGTTGAGTACATCTCCTGTTCCTGAGTGGTTCGAAAGCTCGCACCAGACACTACACTCATAAAGTCAGGAATGACTGACCTAGCAATGGCCGCCACGCCAGGCTGGAAGAGGACGGGGTCTAGCGGCGTTTTGTCTTCGCCTGTGCTGTGCAGCAATCCGTACCGCACCCGCCTGAAGGCAACCAAATTAAACAGCAACTCCAGGGAGCGCGGAGCCCTTAATAGAATTACTCAGCTGGAAAAAACGCCAAGGTTTCTTTAATGGTTTTTGTAACGCTACAAAATCAACTTAACGTTGTACTGCTAATGTTGTCTTCTCTTTGCTAGGCTCAAGGGGGAACATTTGCAGAGCTCTCCATTAGCACGAAGCCATTGAGATAATGGCTTGTGTGCGGTGCCGGAAGCGAGGAGCGCGCAGACGGGTCCCAGAGACGCCGGGTACTTCAGATGGCCATCCTGGCGGTCTCCGGGGAGACCCAGAGGCTGGGAGCGGGGCCTGCTGCATCTGTGCTCCTCCGAGCCCCCCAGAGGGCACGTTGGGGTACCTGCAGCTGGAGCGCATTCGCTGCTCCCAGCACCGTGTGGATGGTACAGAAGCGCTCGTCGGGGGATAGATCCAGCCTCGCGTCGCTGATGCTCGTCAGTCATGGAGCGGGAGAGCGGCACGGGTCGACTTGCTGTCTCAGTTAGTAGTAGCGCTTCTCTTTACCAGCCCCCCAGGCGCCCCAAATCTCAGATCCTAGGCCCAGCCATGAGCGGAGATTCGGTGTGGACATAAAGTGCGTGTGTGGAAAATACCCCCACGCCTAAATACAGGCGTTTTGTCCTCGGAATGGGGAATAACATGCGACCCGGATTTACCACCACATGGCCGGGTAGTAAAGAGAAGGAGGCGGGGGCAGTGCAGAGCGGGTGTAGGCTTGCTTCCTGGTCCCCCATGTCAAAAAATCAAGAAATGGCGTCTATGGGGCCAGCTCAAGCCTACTGGAACTAGCACCCCCACCTTATAATTGGGGCCCATCTGCTGAGCTTCCTGCCTCTCCCGGAGCAGCCGGGCTGGCTTCAAGGGGAATCGTCCAATGTCATTTGCAGGCCCAGCATCAGGCCAGGCTGGCATGACGCTTTCTACTCTTCCTTGGACACTCGCATTGTACTTGGACAAGAGCATTCTTATTCTTTCTTGATACTTCCCTTCGCCTCCCCAAACATGTGCCCCGTACGTGACTCCCTCCACTCCATCTTTGTTGGATTTATCTCTGTCGCTTCCAGCATCTGGACTGTGTTCCCTACTTACATTTATTCTTTCGCTCAATGCCCTCATACATTAATCGTGTGTTGTATTACCCCCTCCATCCTTCCTTAATTTTATTGCCCTTTCTCATCAAACATTCAGTCATGTTTGTCTACCCCCTCCTTTGAATGCTGTTTTGCGTTTCTCTCTAAACTCAGACTTTGGGCCTGTGTTTTAACTCCTCACCCTCAATCAAACCTTTCTTGAATTTTTCTCTCAGTTCCTCAAGGGTTTTATTCTTATTAGCACCTTCATAATACTTTATGACTTCCGAACCGTATGTTTGTTCCATTCCCATACTTGTTTCTGGATATTTGAATATTTCTGTACATTGCTTCCCTCCTGTCTATTTCTGTACCAGTCAGGGATTTGTAACTCCTACCTCCCAATTAGATATCGTTCTTTTCTTTATACCCACCCAAACTTTCGTTCCCACTTTACATTTTCAGTCTCTCGCTAAGCTTCTGATTTTCATCTCTGCTCCATTAACGCTCACTTTCCCTCGTCAAACACGGATTTAAAGTTTTTATTCCCTTCTCTCTCTTTTCTTAGTTTTCTCTATCACCTCAATTTGTAGGGCTTGCACTTTACCGCTGTGTTTTAGTTTCTTCTTTATGCCGTCACACACTGTACTTGTATGCTACATCCATCATTCGTCATGACTTTCTGAATTGTCTTCTCTATTCTTGAAGACATTAGTGGGGTTTCTCTGACCCCCCAGGCCCCTTGAATCGATTCTGGAGGCTTTTTGCCCGTTTATACTTCATTTCGGCATCGTTACATTTTTGGACCAATGACTATAGGTCATTTACCACCTCCCTTCCAGCGACATGAAGGCAGCAGAGCCAGGCGTCTTTAAGCCATTTTGAAATACCTGTTGTAGTCGTCATGCCAATTGGTGTTCTTGATATCAAGAATGGACTTCTTCACAGACTTGAGAAAAAGGATGTTCTTCATGAATGTTTCTTCTATCTCAAGCAAGTTGCGGGTGATCTGTGGACCAATGTGTCCTGAAAAGCAGGGCAAAGGGGTCTGGGTGCCATCCTCCCACCTGCCGAACTGCTGCTGGCAATCGCAGACCTGGAGAATGAGTAGAATAGAGAGAAAAACAACAAAGTGACATAGCTCATTAGTACCGAAACCTCTTGATTTTCTATTTAAATATGTAAATACACACAAGAAGCAGATTGTTTTTCTGTCTCCATGTGTGTGACAAAGAAACAAACAGACACAAATATCCGGATGCCTTTGAGGTTAATGGGGGATGAGTACTTTCACAGTGTCTAGCAAATTGGAACTTAATTACTGGCACATTAACTGCCTGTTGGTAGCATCATTACAGGGGCGACCTCGGAGGGGGTACCAAAACTGGCATTGAAACTGCCTGACGGAGGCTTCACTAGTGACAAAATACATAACTTATTAATGGAGGCATAATTATTGGAATATTATCTGTCTTATGGACCTTGGTTACTGGCACAATAGGTGTCCCAGAGAGCAGGACTTCTAGCACAATGAGTATCTCCTAGTGCATGATTGCTGGCATAATGGGTTCAGGTACAGCATGACTACTATCACAACAAAAGAAGGCTGGGCGTATACCTACTGATACAAGAACTGTTTTATGGAGGCATGATTACGTGCATGCTGTCTGGTGCAAGGAGTTGAGGGGTCATGCTAACAGTAACACAGGTCTACGCCACTCTGCCCCAAGAGGATGTGAAATACAGTGGACATTTTGACCTGGAAAGCCTTTGTGCTGTGTTTATAATAGTCTGGGGCCCACGAGGTTATGGAAGATGTAGTAAGTAAAACAACCAAACACACTTTTCAAGGAGATAGGGAGCGACTGTGCTCGGATGCACATGGATGTGGAGATGAAGCAGATGTGGGATGCATGGATGTCCATCGCTGGAAGATATATCTGAAGGGTTACTAACTACTGGCAGCTGGTACATAGAACTTGGACTTTGGAGCCAAAACCACAACATGGTGGCTGTTTACATACTGTGCTATTAAGAATGTGCGGTGGATTAGTATTCTGCCTACACTTCTTGATGTACCATGGAAGGTTCTGCATATGAACAAAGAATTAAAAGAGAGTTAACCCTAACAGGCCCCAGTTAAACAAAGAACATTTCCTTGCAATCTAGAATAACCATTTGTGCTGAGCTTGTCCTCTCTTGGAGAAGCCCTCCTAGACTTCACACCTCATACAGAACCTGATAAGTCAGGGACAACTGAGGAACTCAACTCTGACCTGACAGTAGGTTCTTGTAAGTGAAGGCTAGCTCAGGGGATTGCATGGTTGGTGACTGACAGCCCACTACATCCTTTGACGAAGGCATTATTACTTAAGTTAGTGGCACCTTTTTGGAGACACTGGGTTATGTCAGGTTGTATGGTCACAGGAGTGGAATTGTGTTTTATCAATGAAGACCTAGCTGTAGCAAGGTCAGCTCTTACAGAATTTCCAGACCTCAATTTCAGAATCCGAAGGCCACTTGCAGAGCTACACCGTCTAATGCCTTTCTCTAGTTACCTGCCAGGGTGACAGACACTACATTCTCCCTACTGTGGCCCCATGTTTTTCCTAGTATGGCTTGAACTCTACTGTTCTCTCCCACCATGGCTGCATAGGGTCAACATGTCATCTGTGATCTTATGGTCGCCGCACCTACTGTGCAAGCAGGACATGTACAAGTATGAGGTCAAAGAACTAATAATCAATGTCAGTCCAGGCAAGTCTTGTAACAATGGAAAAAGAAAGACAAGCCGGAACAAACCACTCACAAACATGAAGCTAAGGCGGTACAAAAAACATTGTATGCGTTACACCTCACTTTTACAAAAGGACAAAACTGAACAAGAAGAATGTCTAATTTACTAAAATTAGGTGAGCTCTAGCTCCCCAATCTAATGAACTCAAAGGGTGCGCTTAATATTTCCACTCTGACCCAAAATAAAATATAATTGCACCAAAAAATATGGGCACATTTACAAAATATTTACATAAGATTTTATTACAGCAATTTGTATTGTTTCCTCCTGATCTTTAAGACTTTTGAATGTGCAGATTGACTTCAGGCATTTTCTTTTTATATGACTCATCTCCAGAGCCTTGTCTTTGCATTCACATCCCTGATAAAATGCTACAAATTTGACGACCTTAGTCTCAGTTGCAAACATGCAAAGGACACCTGCCCTCAAACCGACAAAAAAGTAGTTTTCCATGAATGGAACAATACAAACAAGAAAGCCCAAAAAGACCACTCTCAGTCTCCATGTACCTCTAGAAGATCCCTGCAGCGCTGCACGAAGGCATCCACCTGGGCAAAGATGGTGGTTTGGTCCAGAACCCAGCCCATCGAAGAGTACCTGTCAATGGAAGCACATTACATGGAATGCCAGTCTATATGTTGTAAATTATGATAAACTGTCCTGGCTAAACAAACATACAGTATGATATGATAGGTTTTACTAGATGGACAAAAGACATTCAACAATGTTTTACTCACAAGCTTTGAAAACGATGGATTTTTGGATAAAGAAGGGACAGTGTGTCCTTCAAGTGTAGCAGCGACCCTTTGTGGAACTTCTTCAGATGTTAAAAGGGGACTGGGTCGTTCTTTTTTCAACAGAGAGACCTTTGTAATTCTCTTCAGATGTAGAATGGTGACGCATCATTCCGTAAAAGAGACCACTGTGGCTCTTCTTCAGATTTTGAAGGGAATTACATGGTTCTACAACTGTAGAAGGACTTTGTGTAGTCCTTCTTCAGATGTAGAATGGACGTGTGGGTATACAGATGTAAAAACAGCCTTTGAGGTCCTTCTTCAGGTGTAAAATGACAAATCTTCAATTTTCATTATGATTCAAAAGGGAGGTATAATAATTTAGATGCTGAAGGTCAGCTGCAAAAGGGAACCATGTGATAATTGGGTTTCGAAAGGGGTCCTTAAGGTCTTTTTCAGATGCTGGAGGGATCTTTGAGGTTCTTCTTCAGATGTCAAAAGGACTTTTGCGGCCCTCCTTGAGATGTGGAGGGACATGTGTGAGCTTTCTTCAGCTGTAGAAGGGACTTCAGTGATCTCTTTAAATAAGAAATAGAAGGGACCTTTGTTGTGCTTTGTTTGATGTCAGAGAGACTAATATAGCTGTGATCAGGAGGTCGTACCTTGGGGGCATGAGGAGATTGGCGGCTAGCACTTTAGTTGTCTGCCATGACAAACCCTAGAGTGCTCTGGGACTCTGATAGGCTGAATGTGACTGACCACGGTGTTTGTGACCAGGAAGCGGACCCTGATGAGGAAGATGGAAGGGAGCACGAAGACGCAAATGAAAGAGAGAACGAAGAGATGAACACCTGTGGGACTGGTCTGGCAGCAGAGGAGGCAAGATTGACATCAGGGCTGTTCCAGAAGGTGGAGAGGCAAGAGACAGCACAGCTGCAGGTCCTGGAGATCTCGACCAAGGGAGAGGACGGTGAACAGCATATCCGGGGGAAAGGTGACAGGGACGAGGCCGCAGTGACTCTAAACCAGAGTCACAGCTTCAGTGAGTAACGCAGTGCTGAGCACAAAGCATTGTTTGGTGGGCGGTGGTACAGGAATACCTGGTTGGGCTTTAAACGGGGTCATAGACAGCACTATGAGAGTCCATTAAGGCACCGGTTGAACTGTTGAGCACAGAAAAGTGGGGCGCACTCTGGCTTACTAGATATTCGGGTCACTTGGATGCAAAGTACGAGTGCAACTGCCTGACTAAGTGAAGATTTATCAGTATACGCACGGAAGTGGGCACAGTGTGGTCATGTCCTTGTTTAATGACCGGTGGGTCTCACACTAGAAGTATACACTATAGTGTGGTGTTGGGTCCCTGTGTTATCGTATAGCCTGATTACTGAGGCCTTTTTCTCCTTTTCTATTTTTCCCCAAGGGAGAGTACTGGGGGTTTGCAGAGACAGTCCGCCAGAAGTAGAAGACCCTAACAAAAAAAACAATGATTAAGGAAACCCACCCGACAAATCCTTATAATGCTGTTTGTGCAAAAAGAACAAGTTACTTACCTTCGGTAACGCTTTTTCTGGTGGATACAGTATCTGCCTGTGGATTCCTCACCTTGTGAATATCCCCTGCGCCAGCAACATTTTGAATTTTTTCGTAGCTCTCCACGCCGACGAGGACGACGTCACAATAGCACGGCTCCGCACGCGGCTTCGCTGACGTCACTGGAGCCATAAGTGGACCTCGTCGGCGTGATGAAGTCAGTTCCGCCCTTTATTTCCCGTGCCTTCGAGGCACACGGACGGACCGACAACAATATAAATACAGTATACATAGATTTTCAAACCAACACACGCAGTGTGAAGTCAATGCAGGAAAGCAAAAGAAATAACACACTTCCTTAGAAAGTAACAGATAAATTTGTCACATTATCACTACTGTAGGTATTCAAGGGTGGACAACGGGGAGGCGGGTGGGTCAGTGAGGAATCCACAGGCAGATACTGTATCCACCAGAAAAAGCGTTACCGAAGGTAAGTAACTTGTTCTTCTGATGGATACATCTGACAGAGGATTCCTCACCTTGTGAATAGATTCCCACAGCAGTCCCCATTCCCGGATGAGGGTGTCCACCCTTCTATAACAAAAAGTCCTGAAGGACGAAACGTGCAAAGTGTCCGTCCCTCCTCACCTCTGTATCTAAACAGTAATTCTTCGAGAAAGTGTGGAGGGAGGCCCAAGTTGCCGCTCTACAAATGTCCTCCACAGGAACACCTCTAGATAAAGCAGATGTAGAAGACTTTGCCCTGGTAGAATGAGCTCTTATACCCTCTGGAGGTTCCTTACCGGCCAAAGAGTAACAGATCTTGATGCACAAGATAATCCATCTGGAAAGGGTGCGCTTGTGCACCGCTCTGTCTTTCCTGCATCCAATGAAGCCCACGAAGAGCTGGTCATCCATTCGAAAGTCTTTAGTTCTATCGAGGTAAAAACTCACCGCCCTCTTAGGGTCCAAGCGGTGAAGCAGCTCCTCCTCCTTGAAAGGGTGAGGGGGAGGATAGAAGGTAGGAAGGGTAATGGACTGCCCCAGATGGAAAGGAGTTACCACCTTAGGCAGAAAAGCAGCCCTGATCCTGAGTACCATTCTTTCAGCATGAATGGTCAAGAACGGGGGTTTCGAACTCAGAGCTTGAAGCTCACTTACCCTCCTTGCCGAGGTAATGGCAATGAGAAAAACTGTTTTAAAAGACAATAGCCTTAAGGGACACTTGTGCAAGGGTTCAAAGGGAGAACCCATCAAGTAAGTTATGACAAGATTTAAGTCCCATTGAGGCACAATAAATGGAGTGGGCAGAAATTTGATGGTAAGGCCCTTAATGAACCGTAACACAATAGGTGATTTAAACAAGGACGGCTGATCCGGCAAGCAAAGGAATGCCGACAAAGCCGATAAATAACCCTTCACAGTAGCTACAGCAAAACCTTGCTGAGCTAGAGAGAGAGAGCAAACTGAAGGATGTTGGATAAACGAGCCCTCAAAGGGTCAATAGACTACTCCCCACACCAATGGACAAATTTGGACCACCTATAGGAATAGATAGACTTGGTGGAGTGACGCCTGGCAGACAAAATCACGTGCACCACGTCAGGCGGGAGAGAAAAAGAATTCAGGTTGCCCCGTTCAATCTCCAGGCATGAAGGTGTAAGCTCTGGAGGTGGGGGTGTAGAACCTGCCCCTGCGACTGCGAGAGGAGGTCTGCCCTGAGAGGGAGACGGAATGGAGGGCACGAGGAGAGGTGGAGAAGATCTGTATACCACACACTTCTTGGCCAATCCGGGGCGATCAATATAACTTGGGCCCGGTCTTGGCGAATCTTCCTCAGAACCCGAGGAATCAAGGGTATGGGAGGAAACGCATAAAGGAGATGCAAGTCCCATCTCAACTAAAACGTGTCCCCCAAAGCTCCCTGCATCGGATACTGGAGACTGCAGAATGACGGGCAGTGAGTGTTCTCGTGAGTGGCAAACAGGTCCACCCGAGGAGTTCCCCACGTCCGAAAAACATGACGAACCACCTCCGGATGGAGCCTCCACTCGTGGTCGGCAGAGAACTGCCGACTGAGACTGTCCGCACGCACGTTCAGAACTCCGGCCAGATGATTTGCCATCAGACAAATCTGATGCCAGGACCAGAGACGCAGAGCCTCTCTGCAGAGACAATGCGACCCCACTCCTCCCTGCTTGTTGACATACCACATCGCGGTAGTGTTGTCCGTCAGGACTTGAACCGACTGACCACAAAGGGAAGGGAGGAAGGCCTCGAGTGCCAAACGTATCGCCCGCAACTCCAAAAGGTTGATGTGAAGCAACCTTTCCTCTGGAGACCAAAGACCCTTGATCTCCAGATCCCCAGATGCGCACCCCACCCTAAAGTGGATGCATCCGTTATCACTGTGGCCACTGATGGAGGTAGATGGAAGGGCTTTCCTTGAGACAGATTGCCCTCCACGCTCCACCAAGACAGATCCACTGCAGCTTCTCTGGAGATCCTCACAGACTCCCTGAGATCTCCGTTGTGCTGATACCACTGCCTGGAGCGCCCTCATGTGCCAGCGTGCATGGTTGACCAACAGAATGCAGGAAGCAAACAGACCGAGCAGATGACGGACCGTCAGGACTGGAACGACCGCTCCATTGTAAAACAAGGGAATCATTTCCTGTATAGCGATAATCCTTTGTGGAGGTGGGAATGCTCGACACACAGTAGTGTCCAGTACCGCCCCTGTGAACAGGTTGCACTGAGAGGGCACCAGGTGAGATTTGGGCACGTTTATCGAGAAACCCAATTTGTACAACGGCTGAGTTGTAACCTGCAGATGATGAAGCACCTTCTCTGGCGACTCCGCTTTGATCAGCCAGTCGTCCAGATAGGGGAAAACTGGAATCCCCCGACCTTCTGAGATGGGCTGTCACCACTGCCGTCACCTTGGTGAAGACTCGAGGTGCAGTAGTAAGACCAAACAGGAGAACTGCAAACTGATAATGTTGCGATCCCACCGTAAAACGGAGATACTTCCTGTGCGACTCCAGGATCGGAATATGAAAATATGCATCTTGCAAGTCGATCAACACCATCCAGTCCTCCTGTTGCAGCGCTTGAAGAACCTGCGCAAGGGTGAGCATCTTGAACTTCTCCTGCTTCTGAAAAAGGTTCAAAATCCTGAGATCCGGGATTGGACGTAGCCTGCCATCCTTCTTGGGTATCAGGAAATACCAGGAGTAGCATCCTTGACCCCTTTCCCGCTCTGGAACCACCTCTTTCGCACCTTTTTTCAGTAATGTTAAGACTTCCTCCTGCAGGAGAAGAAGGTGGTCCTCCGAGCAAGCACCTTGGCAAGGAGGGTAATTTGGAGGGAATTCCCGAAAGGAAAGAGCATACCCATTTTCCACAAGATTTAGAACCCAAAGGTCTGTAGTGACCGATTCCCAATCTTGCAGAAAATGGGTAAGCCGAACCCCCACAGGACCAACATGATTCAGAATGGTGGATCTAGGGCTGCTTTGCAGTGGTAGGAGGGAGGGAGGTAGAGGAGGAGGAGGAGGAGGAGGAGGAGGAGGGCTGACGCCCTCGTGGACGACCTCTGTTCCTGCCCCTGTAGGTCTTATACAGGGTATTTTGCTACTGCTGCTGCTGCTGAGGCTGCCTGTAGGTCTGAAAGAACGACCTCCCAAAACCTCTGTACCTTCTGAAAGAGGAACCTCTAGGCTGCGCCTGCAGGCCCAGAGACTTAGCTGTGGCTTTGCTGTCCTTGAACTTTTCCAAGGCTGCATCTGCTTTCTTTCCAAATAGTCCAGAACCATCAAAGGGTAGATCTAGAAGTGTTGTCTGCACATCTGGAGAGAACTCCGACGACTTAAGCCAAGCACTTCTTCCTGTGGCAACCGAAGAGCCCATGATCCTGGCAGCTGATTCAGCAGTGTCCAAACCACTCTGAATAACCTGTCGTGCAGCTGCTTGAGTGTCCGACAAGACCTCATTAAAATTCTGCCTGTCTTCCTCAGACAATTTAGGAGCCAGCTGTTTTGCAGAATCCATCAGGGCGTGAATGTAATGGCCCAAAAGGCAGGTGGCATTTGTGGACTTCAAGGCCATACTTGCCGAGGAGAACACCTTCTTGGCCGACTGGTCAAGCTTTTTAGACTCTCTCACTAGGAACTTGAGGAAAAGCTCCAGAAGACTTCTTCGAACAGGCAGCTTGAACCACCAGACTCTCAGGAGAAGGATGGGATGTTAGGAAGTCCGGATCTCCTGGAGCCGCCCTGTACCTCCTAGCAACAGATTTAGACACTGCTGGAGCCGAAAAGGGCTTACGCCAAACCTCAATAACTGGCTCAATGATGGCATCATTAAAAGGAAGCAAAGGTTCTATCACAGTGGGGGGAATGAAGAACCTCTGTCAAGATGTTGGACTTAAATTCAGCCGTTGGGAGCTGCAAGTCTAAGAGCTCCGCTGCCTTCCTTATGACTGTGTGGTAAGGAACCACATCCTTAGAGGGAGCATCTGAAGGAGGAGAAAGCTCCCATTCTGGGGACATATCAAGGCCACTTGCCTCCTTTAATTCTTCAAATAAGTCATCTGACTCTTGAAGTTCACCCTCTTCCATTTCTTCTGCCTGATACCTCTGCTCTTCCAAAATCCTCTGCGCCTCCCGCCTGGATCTTATCCTTGGAACCGGCGGCGGCGGCGCCACACACGACTCCGACGGAGCCAGAGCCGGCATTGAACACGGATCCGGAGGCACAGCCTGTGCCGAACGAGGTCGAGCTGGAGCCGGAGATGAAGGGAACGGCGTCGACGTCTTCGGCGCCGGGAAATGCCAGGACGGCGCCGCTGGAAGGAAAGGCATAAAGGGAGCCTGAGCATAGGCCTGAGGAACCCCCAAATTAAAGGCCAATGGACCCGAAGGTGCTCCAGAGGGGTACAATGCTCTTGAAAAGACACCATACATGGCATTCAAGTAATGCGATGGGTCTTGACACGGGCCAGGGAAAGGCAGGTAAGGGCTCGATAAAGGCTCGGGCTGAGTCATTACCAGACTCGGGCCAATCGGCGCCGACGGTGGAGCCAATGGAGTCGAAGACTCATCAGGTAACGGAGCCTCTTCCACCAGAGCCGGAGAATGAGTCGGCGTCGGAGATGGAGCCGGACCTGGAGAACGCTCCGGAGAAGCTGCAGGCGAGGCCGGACAAACAGGTGAAGCCGGATTCGAAGGAGAAGGTGAAACATAGTCCTTACGACGCCGAGGAACTGGAGAAGTCGATTTCGGAGCCGTCTCCTTATCTGAACGGCACCGAGAGCCATGCCTCTTCTTCTTCTTATGCTTCTTTGATCTTGAAGCATGACCCGACGTCGACTTCGATCCCGACCTCGACCTGGACCTCGATCGCCTTCGACCTCTCTTCTCCTTCCTCATCTTAGCTATGAACAGCTTGGCCTCTCTCTCCTTTAAAGCCTTCGGGTTCATCTTACGGCAGCAAGAGCACCCCTCAACGTCGTTATCCGAACACAGGCACCAGACACAATCTTCGTGCGGATCCGTGATGGACATATGTCCTCCACACTCATTACAGGGCTTGAACCCTGACTTCCTCGATGACATCTTCAGGAAAGAAGCAAGTGAGGACCAGAAACAATTCAGGAAAACAAAGTAACCAGACAAGCTACGGAGAGTCCCAGAAAACCGTTAGCGTCGACGGCGCAGAAAAAAGAAAACTGACGTCATCACGCCAACGAGGTCCTCTTATGGCTCCAGTGACGTCAGCGGAGCCGTGCTATTGTGACGTCGTCCTCGTCGGTGTGGAGAGCTACGAAAAAATTCCGAATGTTGCTGGCGCAGGGGATATTCACAAGGTGAGGAATCCACTGGCAGATGTATCCATCAGAAACCTTCATACTTCTCAATAAAATCCTTTATACTTACCTAACCTGGTCCGGGTCATAATTCACAACCTGTTTCAGTGGCCTTTCTTCATTTGTCTGAGGTATGTCTCTGGTTATTCTTCACACGTAGAAAAGACACGAGCAGTTTTGAAAGCTAATGCTCTATTTTGTACTTCTTCTGTTGATTAAATAAAGTGTATCACAGGCTCCACAAACTGCTTTGTACTAGTTACCCCAGATACTGAAATTTCAAGGACTCAATAAATTACACAATATGAATGAAAGCCCCCTAAATTAAATTTGGTATGAATTCAATGTGAATTCAAGCCCCTAATGTCTTGAAAAGATCCCCCTGAGAGTGGCCCGCTTCCTCAAGCAATTGAGGAAAGAGTTAAATACTGTGCCCTTTGTAATCAGGCTCTGCAGTCAGGACTTGAATCCATGTACTATGTAAAGAACTCCTGTTTGTCAGTGCTATATCAAATTCTTTCCAGTTTCAGGACATCATTCCAGGTAGCTGAAAAGAGGTTCTCAACATATTGAATCTATGAAAGAATCTTTGTACTGGCATATAAAGATTTTTCTCTTGTTCTAATACAGAAACAAACAACCTTTCCATCTACAGAATGTACAAATCCAATTACGTAGCATTCCAAATAACAAGCATCACATATATGTGGAGGTTCCTTTTCATACACAGTTACCACTCTACATATTAAATAAAGATGACAAAATGCACATACCCACAGTTATAGTACTAAAACATTGGCAATTTCTCAAGTTGTAAAATGTAGACTTGTGTTCCCAGTATTTCATTTTCCTACATTTGCTCCGTTTACTGATCAAAATCACATCTGCTGAAAAATAGTAGCTGTCATATATTCCACGTCAATTGTATTGTACTGTAATTACATTTATATAGCGTTTACTACCCCTGACGAGGCGTTGAAGCGCTTTTTCGGCAAGTAGAACGCTACTACGGAACCCATAAAGGATTAGTGTTGAATTAGTATGGTGAAATATGAAAATAATTTGTGTGGTGGATGGGTTAGTCAGTTATTTGGATTCAGAAGGATAGCGGAGGGATAGAAGAGGGAAAAAGGTTTGCATTTATATAGCGCTTGTTACCCCTGATGGGGTGTTGAGGTGCTTTTTTGGCAAGTAGCACGCTACTCCGGAACCCATAAAGGATTAGTGTTGAATTAGTATAGTGAAATATGAAAGTAATTTGAGTGGTGGATACGTTAGTCAATTATTTGGATTCAGAAGGATAGCGGAGGGATAGAAGAGGGAAAAAGGTTTGCATTTATATAGCGCTTGTTACCCCTGATGGGGCGTTGAAGTGCTTTTTTGGCGAGTAGTACGCTACTCCGGAACCAATAAAGGATTAGTGGTGAATTAGTATAGTGAAATATGAAATTTGAGAAGTAGACATGTTAGTCTGTTATTTTGATTGAAAAGGATAGTGGATGGATAGAATAGTGGTGGTTTTAGACTTTTTCCCTTTGTTTTGGTGGTCACTGCAGCAGGAGGGGGCTTGGGATGAGTAAAAATGTATGTGGA
The DNA here is from genome assembly GCF_964204655.1 of Triturus cristatus. Lineage (NCBI taxonomy): Eukaryota > Metazoa > Chordata > Amphibia > Caudata > Salamandridae > Triturus > Triturus cristatus. The sequence goes on along the minus strand of NC_140595.1, from coordinate 773,834,754 downwards.
GGGGAAGAGTCAGAGGGAAGACTTTAGAAAGGCTTGTTTTGGGGGATCGGTATAGTAAAAAAGGTATCAGATGATGCAAGGAGGGGTAGAGTAGGGGAGAGTCTAGAAAGGGTTATTTTGGGTATCCTAGTAGTGGTATTGGATTTGGGGCGAGTGAGAGAGTGGATGTAGATGATATATTGATAGAGGTATAGGGTGAGAAATAGGGTAGTCCACTGTATGCTTTTTAGGAGAAAAGTATTTAATATATAGATCCAAGTACATGGAAGGTATATAGATTCATAAAGGAAGTAAGTATATGTAGATTGAAGATGCATTAGATAAACTCTGGATTTCAAGTGTTGTACTTAAACATTTATTATTATTATTATTATTTTTAAACATAATTATTCTACATGCTTATACAAAGCAATATACATATATAGGTATATATAATACAAAAAAATGCTTATATACAGAGTGATTTGCTGTATATTTCTGTTTGCATATGGTGCTTATGTGGGGAAGAGCCAATTCTTGAGTAGTTTTCTGAAGATAAGGTGGTTGTCCATGGATCTTATGTTGGGGGGTAAAGATTTCCATAGTTTGGCTGTTTGAACAGAGAAGCATGTGCCAACCATTGTTTTTTTCTTGTATCTTGGGATTTTGAGGCGAGATGCCACTCTAGAGCGGAGGTTCTTTTGTTGAATGTGTTTGGTGATCTTATTCCTGATGAAGAGCAGTCCCATTCCACGTATCGCTTTGTGGGTGATACAAAGCAGCTTGAACGTGTATCTTCTGGCAACCAGTAACCAATGCAGGGCCAACAAGGCAGGGGAGATATGGTCTTGCGGTTTGATATGCAAGAGTAGTCTGGCAGCCGAGTTCTGAATCCATAGTAGTCTTTTCATGGTCATTAAAGATGATCCGTGGTAGAAGCTATTGGCGTAATCAAGTTGGACAAAACAAGGAAGATGGTAACTTGGACCTTGTGGGGGAATCCCAAATGGGGGAAGATTCGTAGCAGAGTTTTTAAAGTAACAAAGCTTAATCTTGCTAGTTTGTCCACTTGGACATTCATCAATAGCTTGGATTCTATGGTCATTCCGAGGTTTTTTACTTCCTTTGAAACTTTAGGCGGTGAGCCCAGTTCATCAGGCCAGGCGGTAAGGAGGTCATAATTTTTCCAATCGCCACGAATGAGTATTACCGTTTTGGAAGCATTCAATTTGAGATGGCTCCAAGTTATCCATTGATCCACAACTCTCAGACAACTGAAAATTGGTGCGTTTCCAATGTCTTTGGGGCAATTCAGTTGAAGGAGTATTTGCGTGTCATCTGCATAGTTATAGCACGTGAGGTGAAATTAATTGATCAGTACAGTAATGACTTAATGTAGATGAAAAGCATGGGCGAGATGATGGAGCATTGAGGGACCCCTGCTTTTGTGGAGGACGGTTTGGACGAGAAAGGTGGGGTATGGATGACATTATTTCTGTTTTAAAGGTAGGACGCAATCCAGTCTAGAGCGGTCCCCTCTCTGCTGGCTTCGTAGAGTCTTTGTATCAGTGTAATGGGCAGCAGAGAGGTCCAAGAGAAGTAGCGAAGCAACCCTGTTGCGGTCAACTGTGTTCTTCAGGTCATCCCAGATGGCAAGGAGGGCAGATTGTATGCCCCTTCCTGGATAGAATCTGTTTGGAAGTCTGAAAGTATGGCATTCTCCTCCATGAATTGTGACATCTGGGCGAATGCTGCTCTTTCTATCAGTTTGCCCAGGAAAGGTCAATTTGTAATAGGTCTGTAGTTGCCAGGGTCCAGCAGGTCCAAGTTTGTTTTCTTCAGTAAAGGGCATATGTATGACATTTTGAATTCTTCTGGAAATATTCCAGTAGTTAAGAAATCGTTGATGATTCTTCTTACTGGATTGACAGCAGAGGTTGTTAGAAGAATGGACTGTAAAGTTTGCGGTGGACACGGGTCAGAAGGGCTGCTGGCAGGCCTGCTTGCTTTGACCAGGTCCATAAATTAGTTGTGTGAAATGTGTTGGAAGGAACAGAAAGGCTGGGTTAGAGTATTCTTGGATTGGTGCTTTGTAAAAGGGTTAGTGCTGCCGCTTTGTTTCTGGTTTAAGTACGAGTCCAACATGTCTACGTTGTCCGTGTAATGATTTGCCAGTTTGTCTGTGAAATCCTGAGTAACAGGATGAGTTCCTTCTAGGCAATTTGGTGCACCAAATTCATTGACTATTTTATAGAATTCTTTATTTGCACATTTAGCATTTTGAATTCTGTCTGAATGGTACATTTTTTTTGCTTTTTTGATAGCTGACTTGTATAACCTGTTAATTTTCTGTAGGTGAAATTTGTCGTGTTTGGCGTTTGTTTTGAGCCAGGCACGTAGCAGCTTTCTAATTTGTTGTTTTATGTCTTTTGTCTCTGTATTTCTCCAAGATGCTGGTTTTCTTTTGTTCTGTTGTGTGGTTTTGAGTGGTATCAGGATATCAAAAGCTTCCTGTAGCCACTCATATAGTGTTGGAACAGAATTGATTGTTTCTAGATCTGTACTGGACGGTAGTTGTGTTTCTAAGTGTTCCAAATTGAGTTTGTTCCACGGTCGACAGTTGGATGCATGCAAGGGGGTTTTAGGTGAGTTGCTTAGTGTTATGTTGGAAAGCAAGCAAATGGTGGTCTGACCATGTGCCTTGAGTTATAGTTTGAAAGGTTACTAGTTCGGTATTAGCAAAAATGACATCTAGGATGTGTCCAGTGATGTGTGTCGGTTTGTGGACATGCTGATGCAGGTTCAGTGCGTCTAGGTCAGTGATTATTGTTTTTGGATGGGGTATAATGGGTTTGTCAAACCAAATGCTGAGGTCACCCAGAACGCATAGGATGGAGTGCACTGTTATCAGGATGGAAACTGTGCCTAGAAGTGTGTCTGGGAATGTAGCCTTGCTAGGTGGAGGTCTGTAAAGGAGCAGGAAGTTACAGGAGGAAGACTGTGTAGGATTGCATCTGGTGGGAAGAGCCTCACAATTCTTTATGGAGATGTCGTCAAGTTTAGTGATATGTAATATTTGCCTGGGCAGGAGGCGTGGCTTGGAAGCCGAAGATGGCGGACGCGTGAGCCGAGAGCTCCGTGCCGGCCGGCCAATTTATCCTGTTTTATCAGCGACCGCTGGGATCCGGGAGAGCATTGGTGAGGGCCTGACCCACCGGAGGTGCCCCGGCGTGTAATCTGACCTGCCTGGAGCCTGGGGGGACAGGAGAGTAGAGGCTTGGAGGCGTGTGTGCCGGTGGAGCCAAGGCAAGATGACGGCTTGGGGCCTGGAGGCGTCTGGAGCGAGGTGATGGGCCCAGGCTGGGTAGCGAGGGCAGAGTGACCCGCTGTCGAGGGTCCGGAAGCACACACTACAGAGCGGAGGCGACCTCGAGGCACAGGACGCCGTAGGGGAAAGACGTCGCGAAGAAGCTGTGCCAGGGCTGAAGCCATAAGAGCACCTATTCCGACTGGGGAGGCACGTGAGGAGACCTGCAAGGGCATCTGGAGGATGAAAGATGGCGGGACAGACTGCGACCAAGGACGCCGCGCTGAAGAACCCCGGGAAGGTGCTGTGCCAGAGCCTGAGGAGTGCTTGCCCTGGCTGGGGGAGATATATAAGGAGGTTGGCGAAGACGTCAGGAGGTCGGAAGGCAGCAGGACTGACCGCAACCCTGGCAAGATGGAAGCGACCCCGAACTGAGGCAGAGGACAGCGGCATCTGAGGGTCTCAAGGGAGCAGGAGGCTGGGCGAGTTGAGGTGCAAAACAGATGCGGCCTGCGAGACGAAAGGAGGGCCCGGGTGACGGCGATGGCCACAGAACAAGTTGGGGTCCAGCACTGCCTGTGGTGCGGCCCCGGGGCCGAGTGGTGACAAGGGCTGGGCTTGCCAAGCCCGATACAGGTACGGAGCAATGCGCCAAGGGGTGCCTGGGCTAAGACCAATAAGTGCCATGGCAGGGATGCCAGGAGGGAAAGAGGTGGTGCGTTCACCCTCACTGACCCTACCGAGGGGAAAGTTTGTCTATTGAGGGCCGAATGTAAGCGCTGCACATAAACGACACTGGGGAAGTGCGCGATAGGGTAAGGTCGATGGGCTTCCACACCACTACATGGGAGAGATCTCGGCTCCCTGGAGAGGACGGCCCCAGAGACACAGGCCACGTGTCGCGCATCGAGGTGAGAGTGTAGGCTGCAGTGAGGGACGCTGCAATAACGGTCTGGAGAGGCGCTGAGCCAATCTGAGGCCCTGAAAATCAGTTGCCGAACGCTCAGGGAGGCGCAGACCAGACCTTTGGACGGACTCCAAACCCCCCTTGGGATAGGGAAGCCTAGAGGGAAGCAGACGGTGCCTACACTGGAGCAAGGGGAAACCGCTCCAGAACAAGCGCAGAAAGAGTCGGGTTTTGAACTCCCAGGAAACCCTGTCCAACAGCAGCTGTCCCAAATATTGGAAGCTATTGCCGACACCAAGTCAACGCTACATCAGGACATAAGCACTGTGGCAGTGGGCCTCAGCCTGCTGATAGCTGGACATGCCAAACTGTTTAACAGGGTGAAACAGACCGAATCCTCCGTGGCGGATATTACATTGGTGCAACAGGCTTTGACAAAGCAAGTGGGGGTACTATCCAGCAGAGTCTGCATGTTGTAGCGGATGGCTGAAGATGCTGAAGGGCGGAATCGAAGGAATAACGTGAGGGTCCTGGGATTGCTGGATGTAGTGGAGGGAAATGATATGATTAAATACCTGGAGGGCTGGCTCCGTGAGGTGGTGGCGCCGGAAGGCCTATCACAGTTTTACACATTGGAAAGAGCGCACCGCGTGCCTGGCAGGCCGCCGGCCCCGGGAAGGCCCCCGCGCCCAGTGGTGGCCAGACCTCTCCATTTCAAAGATAGAGACACTGTATTGCAAAGGGCACGCATTGAGGGGTCTTATGTGGTTGAAAACAGTAAAGTCTTACTCTTCCCTGATTACATCCTTGAGGTCCAGAGACGTTGCACCTCCTTTATTGAAGTCAAGAAGGCCCTGCGGGAAGAAGGGATCCAGTAATCACTGATGTTCCCGGCCCGGCTGCGAATATTGTTGGATGGAAAGACACACTTTAGTGAAGATCCCAAAACAGCATGGGACTGGATTGAGGCCAATAAAACCGAGGGACTACCTGCAGCACAGAAGACGACAGCACCACCTAAGGAATGAGCAATGGGAAGCACCTCAGGAGGCAGCAGAGGCGAGGAGCCCCAAAGAAGCCAAGCTCTTCACAGATGGAGAAAGAAAGGGCTGAGGCACTGCAGGCTGTAGTGGCCATGATGCAGGGCAGGAGATCGTCGTCGGAGAGTGGCTCCGGATCGAGGAAAGGGACTGATGGATCAGACTCGTCACGCAGCAGTAGTGTTAAGCTACCGGTAGTAACCCCGAACACACCTGATGAGATTATATATTCTGCGACCTGACATTTTCTTTCCCCTTTTTGATTTTCTCCTCTCTCTGTTTCCCCTTACTCCCTTTCTCTAGCTCAAGGCTTCAAGGAGGGGAAGGGGGTGCGCCGGGTGGGCCCCTGGGTGCCTTGCGGATCGGCCAACTAAGGCCGACGCGTCAGGTGTAAACCTTGGTGCCTTTGGTTGGTCACTTGTTGTGATTGCCGCGCTCCTTTCAGGTCCTTACGCTAGCTGCATTGGACCTTTACTAGTTGATGCAATCCGACCTGCTGTTTGTGTGGATGACCGTTGCTAGACCATCCTGGAATCGAGGAGTTGTCCTACATGGTATTTTTTGTTAATCTTTCGTTTTGTGAGTGCAGAGGGAGACGGTTGGGTATGAGCGGGAGAGCTGCCAGCCGGGGGTACAGCAGAAGTCGACGAAGGGGGTGGGGGACCAAGGCACCTACACACAACATGTTTAAGTTTCTCACATGGAATGTAAGGGGGATGGGGTCCATGGCCAAGAGATATAAGGTGTACGCATATCTAAAGAGGAGAGACGTGCATGTGGCCCTCTTACAGGAGACCCATTTGATTGGCAGTGAAGTGGAAAAGCTGCGTAGGAGGTGGAGATGTCGGATCTACGCAACTACCTACTCTGCATACGCTAGAGGGGTATTGGTATGGGTGTGGCCTGAGTTCCCCTTTGAACACATCCGCACTAAGGTCAATAGTGAGGGTAGGTACGTCCTGGTAGTCGGGAAACTGGCTGGGAAGGAGGTGATGTTGCGGAGTGTGTATGCACTGAATGCAGATCAGGTGATGTTTCTTAATGCCCTCTCAGTCCTGATGGTTGACTAAGCAGGAGGGTATTCTGTCATCGGGGTGACTTTAATTGTTGGCAAATACCACAGCAGACTGCTCACACCCACCTCTCCCGGGAGCGCAGACCCACCGGGTGGCAGCAGGGTTCCAGGGCTGGATAAACCATTGGGGCTTGGAAGATGTCGGGAGGGTGCAACACGCGACCAACAGGGAATACTCGTACTTCTCCCCGATACACCAGGTACACACCAGTTTAGACACTTTTCTGTGCACGTCAGCGTTTAGCGTCTCCGTTACACAAACAGAGTACCTGGGTAGGACCCTTTCAGAACACAGCCCCCTACTAATGACACACCAACCCCTAGGGAAGCGGCCCCCGATTTCACTGTGGAGATTGAACCCTCTTTCGTTAGAGGATGCACCTTTCCACGACTCTTTGAGGGCTCTCATAGAAGCGTACTTCCCGATCAATGCCAACTCACCGTCCTTGGTGTTAGTGGAATGGGAGGCATTTAAGGTGGTGGTGAGGGGTCACTGCCTGGGGCAGTCGTTTGGACACAGTGTGAAATTAGGCAAGAGCTTTTGGACTTGAAGTCCAAGATCAGACAGTTCGGTAATATCAAGGCGACAGCAGGAGGCACACGCGAGCTATAATGATCCACTGTAGAGGCTGAGGTTCTACAGCAATAGGGAATACCTAGACAGGGTGCAGAGGGAGGAATGGAAGGCCGGTCGCCTGCTGGCGTGGCTGATGAAGCCAGAGAGTAAAGAGTCACGGATCACGCAGGCCCAGACGGACACCAGTGAATTGGTTTACGATCTTGACGCCATTATTACCCTGTTATAGTTGTATATTACTGGCCTGGAGTCGGTCCCTCGCTCCAGTATCTGGGACTTTCGGGACACACTGCCATTACAAATGCTGGATGAGGAGGTGCAGGACGACCCTGGCGGGCCCAGTGACCCTACGTGAAGTCAGAGTGGCCATTGCGGACAAGGCGACGGGGAAGACACCGGGCCAGATGTACTCTTGGGTGAATTTTTGCAAAATATGTGGACCAATTGGCACAGCGATTAGTAAACCTGTAAGCGGAGTCACTGCGCATTGGGGGCCTCCCTAAGTCCACTCAGAGCGCGTTGGAAATACCCCTCCCTAAGACCAAAGAGACCGGCACCCCAGTTACAGAGTACAGACCGCTCTCCATGCTCAACCTCGATTTCAAGATTCTTAGCAAAATACTGGCGCTCAGATTGCTCCCGCACATGCACACCATCATACACTCCGACCAAAACGGTTTCATCCCTTCCCATAATACATCTTCTCATCTGCGCCGGCTGTACTCTGTCCTGTTCCACGACGTGACGAAATCCAGGCCTTCGGCAGCTGTACTTTCGGTCAATCAGGAGAAGGCTTTCAACACAGTTGGCTGGGACTACCTTTTTGAGACAGTAACGCGGCTGGGCCTTGGGGAGGGTTGGGCGAAATGAGTACAACTGCTTTATGCATCGCCCACAGCGAGGGTCAGGATGGGGAAGTCTGTATCCTCCCAGTACCCTATATTGCAGGGAACTCATCAGGGTTGACCTCTCTCGCCCTCATTGCTTGCCCTAGCGATTGAACCCCTTGCAGAACTGATTTGGAGGGGCGGAGAGGGGAAAGGCTTTAGACTAGATGGTCAGACGCATATAATTACCCTGTATGCCGACGACCTGCTGGTTTATTTGGGGGGGGAGACATATTGGGCACCTCAGCTACCCTTGCTCTCTTAGAGCGGTTTGAGGCACTGTCAGGCCTGCGGGTCAACAAGAAGAACAATTGTTACTTACCTGTAAACAGGTGGTTCTCCAGTATTGGTGTCTTTCATAGATTCACATGCTTGAATATTCCCCGTCGTCGGAGTGGGAGTCCCACGGTAAATAATATAGCAATATATACAGTGATAATATATATATATATACATACTTATACATACGTAATTATATAAAACAGAGATATAAGCATGTAATAACCTAAAGAATGTCCCTATATGAAATTTCCATAGAGAAACATGGAAAGAGAAAAAAGACATTCGCAGTCTATCTCTGTCATTATGTTAGTCCAAACTACGGCCAATCAGGCGCCAGCTCCTCTCCAGAACCTTCTCCTCAGAGCTCCTCACCTCAGATTTTCGTAGCACCAAAGTGACTCTTAGAGTGTATGAGGAGAAGAGAGCCTCTGAAGGGAGGAGGGAGGGTCGCATGTGAATCTATGAAAGACACCAATACTGGAGAACCACCTGTTTACAGGTAAGTAACAATTGTTCTTCTCCAGTATTGGGGTGTCTTTCATAGATTCACATGCTTGAATATAGAATAGCTAGCAGTAACAATCATCATTGTTTCCATGATCACACAGCTTCAAAATTGTAATGACAATCAGTCTTCTTATGCATATGACAGTACTGAATAACTGTAACAGTATAAATGCATCATTTTGTCAATATAAATGGAAACAATATGGAGGCGGGAGGAAGAGGCTCACCTTATTTAAAAAGATTGCGTAGCACTGCCTGTCCTACTGCAGCGTCCTCTTCGCTTAAAGTTGCCAAGCAGTAATGCTTAGTAAACGTGTGTCTAGTCGACCACGTAGCTGCCCTGCAGATGTGTTGTAAAGGTACTCCAGCAAATAAGGCGGTAGATGATGATACTGCCCTAGTGGAGTGTGCTCTCACTGAAGACTGTAGGGGTTTGTTTGCTCTTTGGTGGCAGAAAACAATAGCTGCCGAAATCCAGCGTGCAATCGTCGGCTTAGTAACCTGACGTCCTTTATGACAACGTCCATATGCTATAAAAAGTTGATCGGATTTTCGAAACGAATTTGTCCTACTGATGTAGAACTTTAGGCATCGCTTCACGTCCAAAGAGTGTAATCTTTGCTCTGCAGGTGTCTGAGGATTGGCAAAAAAGGTCTTTAATATTACTGGTTCATTAATATGAAAATCAGTAGGCACCTTGGGTAGGAATGATGGATTGGTGCGTAACACTACAGCATCCGGTTTGAACTGCAGGAACGGAGGTTTGATGGTAAAAGCATGAATGTCACTGACACGACGTGAAGACGTTAATGCCAGAAGTAGTGCGACCTTCCAAGTTAGATATTTTAAGTCGGCCTTGTGAATGGGCTCGAACGGAGGTCTCATCAATTGCGCCAACACAACGTTAAGATGCCACAACGGAGGAGGGCGCCGAATCGGCGGAAATTTCCGAAACAAACCTTTGAAAAATTGGCGGATTATTCTTGAGGAACAAAGGGAATTTGATCCATCCTGCCGGAAACGGGAAATTGCTGCTAGGAAAACCCGTAGGGTTGCATGAGACAGTCCAGAATTAGCTAGGTGCAAGAAGAAAGGTAGTAATTGGTGCGCCGTGGAGTGTATCGGGTGGACTCCGTTAGAAGCACACCAGTGGCAGAATCTTTTCCATTTGAACTTGTACGTCCTGATTGTAGAGGGTGCTCTTGCTTGGGCCAAAATATCCCTACAATCCTGCGGGATGTCTAGATGGGCGAACTCATGGTGTTCAGGTTCCAGGCCGATAAGCTCAGTGAGGAGGGATTTGGATGACAAATTCTCCCTTCGCTCATAGTGAGCAGATCTGTCCGATGTTGCAGGAGGATTGGTTGACATTGGGACATCAGGAGCAGTTCCGAGAACCACGCTTGTCGGGGCCAGCGTGGGGCTATTAGAATCAGGTGGCAAGGTTGTCTCTTCATTTTCCAAAGGACCCGAGGTATGAGGGGAATTGGAGGAAAGGCGTACGCATATAGATTGCACCAGTTTATCAAAAGGGCATTCCCCTGCGACTCTTTGTGGGGATGCCAGCTTGCATAATTCCGGCATTTCCGGTTCTCCGGCGTAGCAAAGAGATCCAGTTGCGGACGACCCCATAGTTGGAATATCCTCTCTAGAGTGGGCTGGTGTAATTCCCACTCGTGGGTCGACGAGGAGGACCTGCTCAGGGAATCCGCTAGGACATTGAATACTCCTGGTAGGTGTACTGCTGTAATCATGATTTGATGACTGAGAGACCAGTCCCAAATTCTTTGAGCTAACCTGGACAGATTTGGGGATTTTGTTCCGCCCTGTTTGTTGACATAGTGCATACAGGTTGTGTTGTCTGTCTGTATTAGCACTGATTCTCCTTGGATCAAGGGCAGAAATGACTTTAGAGCGAGATAAATCGCCATCAACTCCAACCTGTTGATGTGCCAAGTTCTTTGATGTGTTGACCATCTCCCTTTTACCGAGAGATCCTCCAAATGTGCACCCCATCCCTCTAATGAGGCGTCTGTCGTGATTGTCCTGTCCGGCGGCACCGACAGAAAAGACCTGCCTTCTGTCAAATTGGCTGGATTTGTCCACCATGCGAGTGCTGACCTCATTTGATCTGTGACCCGTACCATGTCGTGGAAAGAACCCGTTACTTGACGCCACTGAACATCCAGTGCTTCCTGAATAGGACGTGTTCTCAGCCTGCAATGGGGAACTAAGGCAATGGAGGATGACGCCATCCCCAGAAACGATTTTAACAATCTCACAGAAACGGACTCTTTTGACCTGATCAAAGCCACCAGCCGTAGAATCTTTTGCAGACGGTCTTGGGAGAGAAACGCTTTTGCTGATACCGTTTCCAGAGTTGCTCCCAGAAAATCCCTTTGTTGAGCAGGATGAGGTTGGGATTTCGTTGCATTTATGGACAGACCTAATGATCGAAACACGTTCTGGCATAGAAGTATGTGTTGTTTTAGGTGAGTGCTTGACCGAGATTTCAGGAGAAAATCGTCCAGATATGGAAACATTTGCACTCCCTGAAGTCGCAGAAACGCTATCACTGGAGCGAATACCTTCGTGAACACACGAGGGGCCGAGCGCAGACCAAACGACAACACTTTGAATTGGTAATCGTGTTGACCCACTCGAAAGCGCAGGAACTTCCGATGCCTTTGTAATATAGGAATATGAAAATAGGCATCCTGGAGATCTATTGTAGCCATGAAATCTTCCTGCGAGAGTAGACGCAAGAGGTCTACTAGCGTCATCATACGAAAGGATTGGCTCTTTAGGTATTTGTTTAGTGCCCTTAGATCGAGGATGGGCCTCCACTCTCCGTTCTTCTTTGTGATCAGAAAGAATCGGGAATAAAAACCCTTTCCCCTTTGAGATACTGGCACCAATTCTACAGCTCCTTTCTGCTTTAGAAGTTGAACTTGATGTAAAAGTTCTTTCATGTGAGCAGGTGGTGGTCCGGAGGGTGGTGTGGAAGGAGGGAATTTGGTGAATTCTAAGGCGTGTCCTTTTATCACAATGTCCAAAACCCAACGGTCCCTTGTGACGGAGGACCATTGAGAAAAGAACAGAGAGATTCGACCTCCAACCCTGCATGTCCGGAATGAGTCACTGTCTTTTAGATGCGTTTCCTCTGTATGAGTATTTCCCTCTATACGACTTGGAGGCCTGCTGTCGTGAAGATTGCTGTTGCTGGCCATTCGAATATCGGTTGGATCCTTGATTATAGGGTCTGTATTGATTACTACCCCTGCGAAAATTGGAGGAGGTGCTGCGTCCGCGTGCACCACGAAAATTTTGCCTTTGAAATTGTAGGTTTCCTAAGGATCTAGCTGTCTCAGTATCCTTCTTTATGGACTGGAGTGCCTCATCAACGTGACTTCCAAATAACGCCTCGCCGTCATAAGCCATGTTAAGGATCATGGACTGTACCTCCTGACGAAAGGATGTTGATTTTAACCATCCTTGCCTGCGCAGAACAGCCGCTCCGGCAAGCTGACGGAACCCCTTGCAGGCGATGTCTACTGCACAATCAATTATCTCCGCCGATGCTGCTTCTCCCTCTTGAAGCAACTTCATTGCTTCTGCCTTAGATGGCTCCGGCAACTCTTGCAGCACATCTGAAATATCAGCCCACACTTGTCGGTCATAGCGACCCAATATGGCCAAGGCATTAGCTGCTCTAACCACAGTAGAGGCCATTGAAGAGAATTTACGCCCTATGGCATCCATTCGACGTCCGTCACGATCCGGTGGTGCGGTGACAGTCGACGCCGGATTTTTCGCCTTACGTTGCGCTGCCTGCGTAACGACTGACTCAGGTTTAGCCTGTCCCGTGAGGCATGCTGGGGTTCCTATTGGTGCCTTATATTTCTTCTCTAATCGAGGCACCTGTGCCGGCAAGGTATTCGGTGTTTGCATCAACTTCTTGCCTTCTTCCCAAATAAATTCTACAATAGGAATAGCATGAGTCTGTTTAAAAGGTTGACTTTTGAAATCATAAAGGAAACAATCTTCCTCTCTGCGCTCCGTTGTCAGTTTAAAACGTTGCGCTGCCCTCTCCATTAGTTGGTGAAAGTTCGCTATGTCCACTGGAGGTGAATCCCCTGTTACTATCTGAGAGGGGGATGGTGTTTGTGCTTGGTAATTGTCCCACTCCGCCATATCATCGTCATCGTTATCCACATCCCCATTATCATCTGGGATTTCACCCTCTTCTGTTTCTTGAGGGACTTCCTGCGGAGGCTCATAGTGAGGCAACACTCTCTCTGGGACCTGTCTTGGTGGGGCAGAGGGTAGCAGAGGTAAAGGATTTACAATTGGTATCGGTGGTATAGTTGTTGGAACCACAGGAGTTGACGGGACCTCAGAACGTTGTGGAGAAAGAGGAAAGCGTTGATTATAGTCGTCCAACATGCATTGGAGATTAGTTATGAGCGACAATGGAAGAGTCGCCGTTGCATGTGTCGCAGGCACCTGCTGCATGTAAACTGGATCTTCATCCTCACTGCTGTCATCCTGGCATTTGATTATCAAGTCGGATGGGCTTTGCGCCGTTCCAAAGGACTCCGGTAAACCCTCGGACTCCTGATCAGAATCCGTAGCAAATAAAGGTGAAGGAGGCTGCGCATCCCCTACAGGAATAATCTCTTCCTGTGTAGTTGGTAATGGTGTCAAAGGAACCCCAGTGAATGATGAAAGCGACGCTGAAGTTGCGTGAGGTAGCTGTTCCCTCCTTGACCTTTGGGCAGACGATATCCTGTTCACCTTTATTTTTATGAAAGAACCTGCCGTCGACTGCTGCATGGTATGCACTGTGGACGTCTTCGGAGAAGGCCTCGTCGACGGAGCTGTCGATAATGGAACGATGGTCGACGGAATAGTCGTCGGCGGAATCTGTGCCAACGAAATCGACGTCGACGGAACCGCCGTCGACGATCCCGTCGACGGGATCTTCTTCTTCTTCGTCGACGGAGTGGACGCCGACGAGATCGACGACGTCTTCGTCGACGACACGGGTAGCGTCGACGGTACCTTTACCTTCTTCCTCGACGACGATGTAATGGGCAAAATAGAAGTCACCGCCCTTGTAGTACTGATGGTCACCGTCGACGAGGATAACGTCGACAGAACACTCGTCGACGACGAAGCAGCTGATGTCGTCGTCAGAGTCAGCGTCGACGAGCCTGATACAGTAGATCTCGTCGTCGGCAGCATCGTCGACGAGGCGGACAGTCTTTTTCCTGAGGACTGGGAAGTAGACGCCTCTACAGCCTGAGAACTATGTCCCGAAGGCGACAAAACAGTAGGTGAGACAGCAGAAGTGGCAGCTGTCAGAGTCATAGACAGTTTCTTTTTCTTGAGGAAAGGAGATGGTAACTCCTGCACGCTACTGCGCTTAGAGGCTGTCTGAGAACGGCCAGAAAGAAGACTTTCCATATCAGACACTGGGTCATCTTTATCCTTCAGTCTCTGTAGCCATATTAAGAGACGGCCTTCTCTGTCCTTTAAAGTCTTTGTAGAAAAAGTTCTACAAAATTTAAATTTTGCCACTTCATGATCTGGGTACAAACAGTAAATACACTTACTGTGTGGGTCCTCAGAAAATAAACGCAGCTTTCCACACGAAGAACATGGTCTAAACAAAGATTTCTTACTTGAAGACATTCTGACTGACAAAAACTGAGCAGAGCTCAGGGAGACTCCCTGTCACACGACGTGCGGTAGAAAATCTGAGGTGAGGAGCTCTGAGGAGAAGGTTCTGGAGAGGAGCTGGCGCCTGATTGGCCGTAGTTTGGACTAACATAATGACAGAGATAGACTGCGAATGTCTTTTTTCTCTTTCCATGTTTCTCTATGGAAATTTCATATAGGGACATTCTTTAGGTTATTACATGCTTATATCTCTGTTTTATATAATTACGTATGTATAAGTATGTATATATATATATATATTATCACTGTATATATTGCTATATTATTTACCGTGGGACTCCCACTCCGACGACGGGGAATATTCAAGCATGTGAATCTATGAAAGACACCCCAATACTGGAGAAGAAGACATATCTGTTTCTGCTGGCGGGACCGATTGCCTGACCGGCATTGCTACAGGCAGATATCAACTGGGGCTCCCACTCATTTAAGTATTTAGGCATACATGTTTTTCATACTCTGGAGGATCTAAAAGAAGGGAATTTGAACAGGGCGCTGAAGTCTCTCCAAACTAGTGTACTTTTCTGGCGCACACTGTAACTGCCCAGTATGGCGGGGATCTCTTTAATTAAGATGGTCATGCTGCCGCGGCTATTATACTTCTTTGTTAATTTACCGACCTTGATGCCCCGAGGATGGTTCAGACCATTGAAATCCCTAGTGAGAGAGCTGATATGGGGAGATGGCCAGCGAAGGGTCTCCCTGAGGATGTTACAACGCCCCATGACGGAAGGCGGCCTGGGAGTGCCGAACTTTGAGCTGTATATGCTGGCTGCCCAGCTACAATGGCTGGCACCGTGGGTAGAGGGTGTGAACGCAGAGGGAACCTGGTTAATGGAAACCAATGAAGGCCCAGATGTACTGTTAGCAAAGTTACTGAGACCGACGGTCGTCGCCCCCAACCGGTCAACGTTACAGCTCACAGCTATACACACTTGGAAATGCTGCATGGGCAGACTGGGAGTGACCCCGTGGCATACTCCTATGTTGCCGTTAGTTGGGCTCCCCCATGGAGACCCAGTGACTACGTTCATGGCTGAACTGGCGCCATGGACGGAGGTGGGTCTGGATACAGTGGGCGATTGTTACCAGGATGGGGTTCCTTTCAGATAGACAGTTGCAACCTTCCCCAGGCCGCTGCCTGCAGTAGCTTTGGTTCGCACTTTTGGGCAGTTGTGGGGCTTGGGTAGGGAAGAGCTGACGACTCACTCAGTACTACATGCACTGATCACCCTGGGCACCGCGAGACACCAGTTGAGGTGGCACCATGAAATCCTGGTCGCCGCGTCTATTGGTCCTCTGGGGGAACTCCGGGGGAAATGGGAGAGGGCGGTGGATAGAGAGCTTACTGATGAAGAATGGGGTAAGGCTCTTCGGTCCCACAAGAAGATATCGCTAAACACTAGACTCAAGTACACGCAGTTCAATTACATACACATGGTTTACATGACACCCAACCAACTCAATATTACATATGGCGGTGAAGTGAGAAACTGCCCGAGGTGTGTACATGCAGACGCTGGCTTTATACATGACTTGGAGCTGCAGCGTTATACACAAATACTGGGAGGGGATCCTGGCCAAGATTAAAGACGCCCTGGAGGGAGAACTAGAACCCATGTTAGAGGTATGCTTAATAGGGCTCGTCCCACGACCAACTAAACAGAGGGTGGGGAACAGACTAATAGATCTGGCCTTAGAACTGGCCAAGAGAAGGATAGCACTGGCGTGGAAGTCCTCTTCTGGGCCACAGGTAGCTAGCTGGAACCGAGATGTAATTAATTGGGCTGGAGCGGAGGGTAGAGCCTTGAGTTGGGAGGAATCTAGGGGTTTACAGAAGTGGCTGATAGCAGAACTATCGAAGGAAGCTCTGGCGGCCTGGGAAAATCCAGAGCGAGAGCAAGAGACAGGAGAAGGGGACTGGTAGTGACAGTGAGTAACTCACACATTCCTATCTAGGAGATCCAGGGCTAGGTGGGGTTGGCGTGCACAGATAAGCACAAAGAAGGCCACACATATTTGTAGTTGAAGGACAGATATATGGCTAGATGGAGATTGGGAACAGAAGGCGGACCCCCCTGGGAGGCACACACTGCACGGAGCAGATTGCTTAATGGCTGAGAGCAGCATGCACATCCCCAGAACCGGATGCTCCACTGCCTCCTCTGCACAAAGTTTTTCTTCATTGGTTATGTTTAATAAAATTAGAGTGAAATTGCTGAGGACATCACCGAGCCCTGGTCCGAGGCTGGAGGCCACTCAGCCGGACGAGGCAGGGAAGAAGCGATAGGCAGAGTCCAAGGGAAAAGTAGATAAATTAAACTACTCTCTGGTAGACAAAGTCTGAGACGGGGGTATTTCATCCCGATTAAGCGATGAACAGGAATAATATATGGTACCAGACTGGACTGTATGTGGAACTGCCCAAGTGATAATTAAGAAATGTAAAGTGAATAACTGAATCATGTATATGCACAAATGTGCTAAAAATGCAAATGTCAATAAAAATATGTTTAAAAAAATGTAATGTTTGCCTGAACACAACAGCTAGGCCACCTCCTTTTTTGCCTATACAATTTTGGGTGATCGTTTGATAGCCTAGGCTAGAGGAACGGTTTCATGCAGGACTGGAGCCATATCATCTCCCAACCATGATTCAGTTATGAATAGTATATCTGGTTTTGCCTCAGTGAGAAAGTCGTAGATGTGATATTTGTTCTTAGAGAGCATCAAGCATTTATTAGTAGACAGTTTAGAGAATGTGCTTTGGTGACAGTGAGACTTTGTTTTGTAGAAGAGTGATCAGTATTGTGTTGGTTTGTAGCAGGTGTTTTTTTTAGTGCTGGTATTAGCTGTATTAGGATAGCAATTGTGTAGCTGCTCTGTAATGTGGTCCTCGTCCAGCAGGCTAAGAAGGCATTTTGATGGGTCTGCGTGCGTAGGAGGTGGAAGCAGTGTTTAAGAGTGAGTTGGTGTGCTTTGTTGTTTTTGTGGTGTAACCTTGCTGTGCTGTAGACATGGAGACGCAGAGTTGTGATGTGTAGCATGTTGCTTACATTGTTTGCTTGTGTTTAGGGTGGAAGGTGTATGAGTTAGGGGATGTGGTGCAGCATGTAGGTCATGTAGTAAGGTTCTAAATTGTCTAATGGATGAGAGGCGGTTAGAAGAGAGTTGCTGTGTTTCTGTTTGTGTGTTAGGTGTGGTGGAAGAGAGAAAGCTTGGAATTATAGCTTGTTTATTTATGTAGTTTGAAAGGTGGGTGTATGATTGTTTTTTGTGACTGCAAGTATTATGAGGTGTTGTGCTTGAGAGATTTTGTTGTGCTGGTATGCGTGATAGGTTTTGTTTTTGAGGAGTAGTGAAAAGAGGTGCTGATGTATTTTTTTGATGAGATGGATTTGTTTGTATAGTACTGTTTGTGAGTGGAAGTTGTAGGGTAAAGGGGTGGTAATGTGTTTGTGAGTAGAGTGTATGTTGGATGTAGGAGGGGATGAAGAAGTGTCAAGACTGTCAGACTTGTTTGCTGCAAGAGTTAACAAGTGTGATGTTGTGTAATGAAAGTGTAGTGCTGTTGTGTTATCGTGGTAGAACGAAGAGAAGGGTGTTGGTTGGACACATGATGAAAGGCTGAGTATAGGTTTGTTAGTGATAAAAGGGATCTGTTAGGAGTAATTAGAGTGGGGAGTGTGTCTGGGTGGGTTGTAGTTAAGTACGGTATGGATTTTGGTTGTGTTAGTGATTAGTGGATTGGCTAGTGGTATAGTATAGAGTTGTGTACTGTTTGTAGGTGATGGTGGAAATGTGTGGTAGCTGGGATACAAGGGTATTTAGGTGTGGTTTTTGGGGTTTTGTAATGTGTGCTGGTACATTGATTTGTGCATAGGGTTGGTTTGTAGTAAATGTGGAGTACATTTGGTGTGAGTGTGTTACTCTGTGGATGTGGATGGTGTAGGGTGGGTATCAGTGTATGAGGAAATAGGCAGCATTTCTGGCCCTGGTCCCGACCTGTCTCAAACAGGCTCCAACAGGCACTCACCTCTGTCCTCTCTACCCTTAGCCTCAACACCCGGGCTGAGACGCCCTAAGCCTTGGCCTTTCATAGCCCTAGTAGCCAGGTGACCCCCCTTCAGACAATGGAAACCCTAGCCCTAACCATATCCAATCACAACACTAGCCCTAAACTCTAGAAACAATAGGAGACCAAGACCTTACAGCTAATCATAGCCCTAGTCCAAGCACTCAATCAGGCACAAAACCCTAATCCCTAAATCCAATAGAAGGCCTAACAATAGCCCAAGTCCCAACCCTAGTCCTAGCAACCAATCACACAGGAAACCCTAATCCCTACTTCCAATCGAAAGCCTCCCTAGTCCCAACTTACATGAATTGAATCACGGACCCAGAAACCAATCAGAACCCTCAAATAGCTAAACAATGGGAACACCAGCCCTAATCCAATAGAAACACCAGATACAATCACCAATCAGTGGTCATATATTCCACATGTTACTTGTTATATATTTCATGAGGCCATATTGGTCCTGCTCTGAAATCGTCAGTTTGTATTGCTGTTTCATCTTATTCACCAAACATGGTCACTTCCAGGACAGCTGAAGAGCCTTATCCCCAAGACATGTCAACTAAGAGGCACCAAAACCAAGCATAGCTATGTGTCACGAATTAGCCTCTTACCTGTGGTGGATGTGGGCGGCTTTCATATAGTGCTCCCTCCATGCTAGGCAACAGCCGATACAGTCCTGGAGAACCATCCTGCTTGACAAGATGAACCCATCAAAGATCTGATCCAGATTAATCTCTCGACAGCACAGGCGGATTATTTCGTTGCTCATCTAAATGAGAAATCAGACCATTTCATTATTAAAACAGAAACACAGAAGCTGACAGAAGGCTCTGAGTCAATATCGCCCAGAACAGGGGGCAGGAATGGTATGGCACCTGTCTTGATCTTACAGTTGTGAATGGCCATAGAATGGATGTGAGACAGTCATCCTTTCCTCCCTGATCTATCCCATGTTTTGACTGATACTGCTGGTAACTGACTTGGACTGTGCCCTGGGCTCTGCTAACCAGACCCAGGGCCAGTGCTCTTTGTAAAAGGTATATGGTAATTAGGTGTAATTACAATTGGTATGACAACCTACCTGTAAGCCCATAGTATAAGGTAGGGCATGTAGGTTTAGAGGCCCAGAAGATTTAATCCACTTACGTGTGCACAGCTGTGTTGCCTGCTGTCATTTAAAGGTAGCCCTGCTCTGCAGTATGATTTTAAAATGAAATAATATGCAAATTCGGCTTTGGAATTAAAGGTACTTCCAAAGTCTTTAACTACCTAATGTTTACATATAAGTCACCTACTGTCCCCCCCAGGTGTCCTAATAGTAGGGTGACTTGTACATATAAGCAGGACATTTTAAAAGATGTTTTATATGCCCTGGTGACGGAAAAATGCCAATTTCGTTTTCCCCATTGTAGCACATTGGCTCCATAGGTTAATATGGGAATAGTTTAATAAAGAATAACTATTGGCAGGAGTGAGCTAAATATCTACTTCAAAGTATTAAAATGTTAATTAGAATAAATCCAACAACTTGCCAAGGTTAGATTTATTATAACAATCACAGAAAAGAAGTTACAGAACTTGCTTTTCTGATTAGCCAAAATCCGGCCTTCCAGCAACCTCTCCTGATTGGCCAGTCTTTAACAGGCTGAGACAAACTGATCTGATGAGGTGTGAAGTGGCCGGCATAGAGACAAAGGACATCTGGTGGGAAGAGATCTGCAGCTGCAAAGCAGAAGGCAAGATGGGGGTAGAGTAGCCAAACTGTTCTTCAAGGAGGAAATTACAGCTAGGACAGAACACAGGCTCACCCCCACATTATGCACCCTCAGCCATACAGGAGCCCCAATAAATGAATTAGCAGAGTGGCTGCGAGGGGAGTGTTAGGGAAACTTAGCCATGGCAGTGGGTTGGCTTAGGCCAATCTTAACATCCAGGAGAGTTTCCTCATTTTGGATTTTAAAGAATAGGTCTTTCTGGGTCAAGAATATACCACACGTTGGAGGAAGTTGTTATACCTGAGGGTGGCCCCCTGCACCCCATTGATCAGGGGTTCCCTCCTGCTTGGCACCCCAAGAGCACGGAAAAATATGGGAGAACTGCTCAGCAACTCCGATCCCTGCCTGAAACTACAAGAAGAAGGACTGTCCTGCACCAAGAGGATTGCACTCTGAATGACTGCACCTGCTGCACACTTTGGAACTACGGCCCTAAGAACTTTGCCGTGCTTTGAAAAGTGAAGGCGTGGGCTCCTTGAAAGCAGCAGATTAAAAGAGCACCGGCGGCATCATCTCCAGCAGGAAGAAACAAGCTGACCACCTTCAGTTGGACTTTAGAGGATTTGTCTAGGTGCATTGTGGGAGACACTGTCCCAACATCCCAAAGAGCAACTTGGAGCTTCTGCAACCTTACGTTGGTGGTTGTGGACACTGTGGAACCTCAAAAGAACCTTCTTGTGCAAGATCCAGAAGTTTGAGAAGATTTGGAGAATTATTGTCAAAAAGCTCCAGAAGTTGACCGGCCCGTCATCGAAAGTCAAGCCAGTAACGTCTAACCATGACTCAGCCAGAGGATTCATGTTTTCCCCTCTGAAGTTCCGTAGCTTTTTGTTGTCAATGAGACTTCGAGGAGCTGACCGAGGCATTGCGCTGAGCCAAGCTCAATGCTGGCCTGACGAGAAGCCCCGCTTGACGTCAAGAGAAAAAGCTCCGAAAAAGTGATTGAGGCGGAAGGTAAAAACTTGACGGGCCCGGTCACTAACTGTATCTTTGCTGGCGGATGAGGGGTGTTACCCCAAAACCGGTCCCAGGATGCTTGTTTCCGGACCAGGGAAGACCTGGCTTGGCAGTTCGGGCTGGACTATTCCCATGAGGCACAGGGTCAAGACTGATTTGCATATAGCTGGGTCTGAACTGGGGTGGCGAAGTGAGCTAAAGAACGATGATGGATTCAACCCAGATCTGTGACCAGGGTGAGTGTCTGAAAAGTTTCAGCGCTCTGTCCATCATCTCCTTGTGTTTGCTTTGTCCGACCCGTGCTCTATTGCGGTTGTCCTCAAACTTTGACTTTGTCCGGGTGAAGCACAACCAAATGTCCCAAAATGGCGTTTTTGGCTTTTAGGCACTAGAAAGTGTTTATTCCTTAAAAATTCACATCGCTTGTGTGAGAAGTTGGCCTGGCATATGCTGTTCCTAGTTATAGGGACACCTTGCACCAGTCCAATTTGACTCTTATTGATGATAGGTTTAAGACAACCTTTAAAGAAAGCTATCCTAGTGGTAGCTGTGGACAGCAGCCTTCAGGCTAAGTCTTGAAGGAGTGTTAAGCTTATTGTTTTACCATAATAACCTCTTGAATAACCAAATGAAAGAGTAGCCCACACAGGTATATATATATAAAATATATGTATTTATTCTAGACAGAATCCCACAGTCACTTTATGCGACTAGTGGCAAAGTTACACTTCAAACAAGCATTTATAAACACAATAAATAGTACAGAAATCAATGGGCCCCAGGGGGGTACCAAACCATATACTAAAATAGTGGTATAAGAACCACGACAATTCTACAGGCAATGCCTAGGGCATTCAGGATCGCTTGCCCCTTCAGAATCCACCCACAGTTATGAGGAAGGGGACCCAAGGGAGACGCGTGCAGTGCAAAGAGCTGCTATCGGGATCATAATGTTAGCCTATGGAGAATGTCGCGGTTTGAAATAAACAGATTTAAAATACTTCTAGCAGTAGTACAAAGTTAAAACTTTGGAGTTAAGCTTTTGAAGAGCCCACCACCTCGAGAGTACCGTAGTACCACTGTTACCTGCCCCAGGGAAGCCGGGTGCATAGGTCGATTCTGGTGTCGGGTCGCGGCTGATTTTCAATGGAAAAGTAGTCAAAAGTTCTGCTAGCCAAAAGCGTCGATGATGCCGTGAAGATCAAAGATGTGAAGAATGTAGAGAAGAACCTGAAAGCAGAGGGGACAGAGTCTGGGTCACGGCAAAGTGACCAGGAGGCTCAAAGCAAGGAGCCCTTCGATGTCGGGTGCTTCAGGTGAGAGGTGCTGTTGCTTGGATCTGCAGCCACGGGCTCCGGGAGGCTTCAAGGAAGGCCAGCTTCCGGAGGGCGACTGTCCCACGTCGGATGAGGGTCGCTGCGGTGTTAGTGTCCGGATTGGATCCACTAAGCCTTGGCAACCGCAACCCATGAAGAATAAACAAATCAGCTACAGGGCAGACCCACGAGGTCTGGAAAAGGTCTCCTTCGAGGAGACTGTAGAGCAGGCCTGGAGCAACCAGGGGAACTCTTGTTTTCAAAGATAGACCTCCGTTAGGGCCCACAAGTCGAGAGACAAGGGACCGCGGGAGGCGACAATTTGGAATGCGTAAAACGGCACCCACGGGCCACCGGAGGAGGCTAGGGCGCTGGTCTTTGGCACAATTGCTGTAGAGTGGTTGGCTCGTAAACGGGCCAAAGAACAACTTCCCCACTGGTCAGGGTCATGTGCTATGCAAGAAGAGGCCGGGGTCTCGGGGTATTGGGGATCTCGGCACCCACGCGGTCCACGGTGCCCAAACTCGTTGAGCACACTCACTGGCCTCTGGGATGCGCTGGAAACCCACCTCAAGGGTTCTGGAAGTCGTCGAAGTTTGTGAGAGCAGCGAAGTTCCAACCGGGTCACTTGCAGTGTTTCAGGTGCCTGCCAAGCAGGGGGATAACTCCTTTATCCCAAGGGAGATTTCTTCCGTCAGCTGGGCAGCAGCTCGTTGAAGGTCGGTTCTGTAAAGTTCCAAAGTAATCTGAGGCTCTGGGGCCACGTTATTCACCTTTATCCCCAAGATTAGGGGAGTGTCCAGAGTAGTGTCCACCAATGGCTGGTGAGGCGGGAAAGGGTGGCTACACCCTCTCCCCTTTGTGTGTTTCCCGCCTGGGCGAGGGGCAGGATGCCCCTGAACCGGTTCCAAGCGGTGTATGCAGAATTAGGTCTCTGCAGCTGCCTACGTGCAACTCTGAAAGGACATTTGGTGCACCCACCCTGTTCCAATCCACATTATCATGTCTGGGGAGATGCTAGCACCTCCCTGTCACAGGAGCCCTATTGTCCAGCTGGCGAGGCTGGGGTTTTCCCCAGCAACAGCCAGCCAGGGTCGTGTAGGTGGCGGGCAGTAGCCATTTTGTGTAACTTGTGCACTTTTAAATTGGTGTCTAAATTCTACCGCTTTTCCCATATCGCCCTTCTAGCAAGGGGGAATCGTACCCTCATGCCCATGGCTGGACTGGGGGTATGATTCCTACATGTTTGACACCAAACACGATATGGTTCTGTGTAGCCATTCTCAAGTTATCGCGATGACGCGATTTACTTATAATGCGGTTAAGAGTATATGGTATGGCTACACTACAAACAACCCAGTAACGTTTTTACGAAGGTTGCAGAGAGGCCCTACTCACGTAGGGGTCCCCCCTCACACATACCTAAGCACCCAGCCCTGTAGGATTACCAGGGCCTGCCATAGGGGTGACCTATGAGAGTATATGTGTTGTAATGGTGTGGGATATAGGGTACCTACATCCCTGTAAGGGGTGCTAGCACCACCTTACCCAGACTACAGTAGTGGTCTGGTGGTGTCAGTTTGTATGGCTGTTCCAGGGTGGCACAATAAGTGCTGCAGCCCTGGTAGGCCTACTGGGGGACCCATGCCCTGGGTACCTAGGGTACCATCTACAAGGGACTGGTAGGGCATGCCCAGCATCCAATTAGGTTTGTACCTAGGGTACTCACATCCGTTTTAGGGAGAAAGCAGATAGGCTGGGGTCCTGGATAGCAGGATCCCAGCCAGGCTAGTCAAAACCACTCAAATACCAGGCAAAAAGTTGGGGGCAACCATTAGTCAGATTCCACTCTCCTACATAACCCCCCCCCCCCCCCCCAAACTAAAGGAGATAAGGCTAACCTTGTCCAGATAAGCCTTTATTTCCTGAGTGGCCATATAAGGAAGAACCTGCACTAGCATGGTTGCTCCCTGTCTCATGGTCCACTTGGGAAATTCTACCCCAAGGGGTTCTAGAGTTTCTCCAAAGTCTAGGGAAATTACCTGTATTGGTTTTTGGGTCAGAGGTGGGCTGGTGGGGTGTCTGAGACTGGAAGTGAGGCCCTACTTGGGTTGGTCTCAACCTCCTCACATCACTGGCCACTATGAAAGCCTTTCTGCCCATGACTGTGTCATATCTGGCCCTAAGGGTCAACCTCTGGCTGCCTACAGCTGGGGGTCGGATCCCTTTGGCTGGAATAGTGGAGGGCACTGGAAGGTTTGGGGAAACTATGCCCCAGGTTTCCCTGTGCTCAACAACATCCATTTGAGGGGTGCCTATACCTAAGGGTAAGGGGGATCCCTCAGTTTGTAGAGGAATATTCACCTGGCTGAAACTACTCTGCTGGGTGTCCCTAATCTGCTGATGAGGGGGTTCCTCTTGACAGGGGCCCCTTAAGGGTCCACTAACCTCCCTGACCTCTGCAGCCCTGGGCTGACTGAGGCAGGGTAGAGAGGGGCAGGATACCTGCTCCAGACTGGGTACCACCTTGGAAGGATCCCCTGCCATCAGAGAGGTGGGCATGCCAGGCCTGTCCACTTCTGGGGCAGTTACTTCCCAAGGGGCAGGGTCAGTTCCCTGAGAAACTTGATCCTTACCTGTAGTCTGGTGGGGGGAGGACTGTTCCTCTTCCCCTATGCTCTCTGTTTGGGTAGAGTGATCCATAGTTTCAGGCTTCACCCTTTCTACTTTCTCCTGGGGTGGAGGTGAGGCCCTCAGGCTCTCATCCACTCTCTCAGGGATTCCTACCATTTTCAAATGGGCCTTGTGGTCAACCTCAGCCCAGGCTGAGATTTCCAGATCATTCCCCAGTAGAAAATCTACAGGCAAGTTTGGGGACACTGCCACTCTCTTTGGGCCAGTGACCCCTCCCCAGCTGAGATTTACCACTGCCATGGGATGGTCTATCCTGATTCCATCTATGTTGGTCACCTGGTAGCTAAACCCAGGTAAAAGCTGTTCTAGGGGCACTAGTCTCTTGGTCACCATGGTGACACTGGCCCGTGTCCTTATAGGCCACAGCCTTCTGACCATTGATCATGGGCTCTTGTCTGTACCTGCCCAGAATACTGGGGCTCATGGTAAAGTTGGCAAACCCCATGCCACCATCACAGACTAGAGTTGCTTGTGCAGGGGATCTGGTTAGGCCAGGGTCCACCTGCGTTCCCCAAGAAAACCCAACTAAGTTTTTGGATACACTCCCACCACCTGGGGGATTACTACTAGTAGCAACAGGAGGTGTTGGAGCTGTAACTAGAGGAACATTTTCTTTATTGCCATTCTTTGGACAACTGGAGTCAGTTTTCCAGTGGCCAGGCTTCTGTCACACATGGCAATATGGTTTCTTTTTTGAAGAGGAAGGATTTTGGGACTCACCCCCAGCACTGGGTTTTTGTGGCTCTTCAGGGGACTTTTCTGTTTTATTATCCCCACCTTTCTCTTTGGGTTTGGTAGAATCTTTCTTCTGGTCACCACCTTGGTTCTTGGGCCTGATCCTGGTTCTGACCCATTTGTCTGCCTTCTTTCCCAATTCTTGGGGAGAGGTCAGATCAGAGTCCACCAGGTGCTGGTGTAAGAGTTGGTTATGACAATTATTAAGAATCTGCTCCCTCATTATGAGATTATACAATCCTTTATAATCATTAACTTTACTGCCATTTAACCAACCTTCCAATGCCTTGGTAGCACAATCAACAAAGTCTACCCAATCCTGATCCTGTGCTTTTTGGGTATCTCTGAACTTAAGTCTGTATTGATCAGTGGTTAAGCCAAACCCATCTATTAAAGCATCTCTCAGGATATAGTAATCATCAGCATCCTCTTCTCTTACAGTGAGGAGCTTGTATCTTCCTTTGTCTGCAAAGGAGAGCCACATGATTGCTGCCCACTGCTCTACTGGGACCCTTTGTACTTTACAGGCCCTCTCAAGAGCAGAGATCCATTTGTGGATATCATCCCCTGTCTTATAGGGGGGCACAATCTTGTGGAGGTTCCTATTGTCAGGGACTTTCTCTCTAACTCTAGGGGTTTCATTACTGCCACCAGGTGTCTCTAGACCCCACTTTCTTGAAGCTTTCTGAAGCTCCAGGGCTTCCCTGTCCAATGCTAACTGTTCTCTTTTAAGCTGTAGCTTAGCCTGCTCAAATTTGATCAGTCTGCATTTCCTCTCATGAGAGGATTCTCTTCTCTGAGAAGAGGCAGAGGAACCTTTGGATCTACCAGAATGGTTGGATCCCACTGAGGGGGATCTGTTCCTTCTTGGATCCACCACTCTCCCTTTAGGGATGGAGGGAGTGCCACCTGGGCCATCACCTCCATGTTGTGAGTGGTTTGTTTCCTCCAGGTCAGGATCTTCATCCTCTTCCTGGTCCTCATCAGAGTCCACTCTGGGAGTGTCCTCTTCTGATGGATGCCCACCCAACCTGTCTACCCCACCAGACCCTATGGTCTGCATAAAGTCTGCTATGAGCAGGATTTTCCTGAGACGTTGGGTATTGGCACCTTTGTTTGTCTTAAGTTTCCTAAGGGTGCACTTCTCCCTGAGCTCAGCAAAGGAGAGATGATCATACTTGTCGACTGGGACCCTTTGGGGTCCTTCCAGAGCCTTATGGGCACCTGAACCTACAGACATTTCTAGTGTAGTGATAGTGGTGTATCTACCTACACTAAGTGTGGCCTACTGAACCCTCTCTTGAGTTGTAGTCAAGGGGTGCTAGACCCTCTACACACAACTCTAAGTTCAGTAGAACTTATTGTATTCTAGCTTGAATTTATATGTACCTTTGGTACCAAGTGGCTTTCACTTTAGAAATTCAATTTGTTATCTGGTAAAACAATGGCAAGCTTGAATCCAACCGCTGCACACCAATGTGAGAAGTTGGCCTGGCATATGCTGTTCCTAGTTATAGGGACACCTTGCACCAGTCCAATTCGACTCTTATTGATGATAGGTTTAAGACAACCTTTAAAGAAAGCTATCCTAGTGGTAGCTGTGGAGAGCAGCCTTCAGTCTTGAAGGAGTGTTAAGCTTATTGTTTTACCATAATAACTTCTTGAATAACCAAATGAAAGAGTAGCCCACACAGGTATATATATAAAATATATGTATTTATTCTAGACAGAATCCCACAGTCACTTTATGTGACTAGTGGCAAAGTTACACTTCAAACAAGCATTTATAAACACAATAAATAGCACAGAAATCAATGGGCCCCAGGGGGGGACCAAACCATATACTAAAATAGTGGTATAAGAACCACGACAATTCTACAGGCAATGCCTAGGGCATTAAGGATCGCTTGCCCCTTCAGAATCCACCCACAGTTATGAGGAAGGGGACCCACGGGAGACGCGTGCAGTGCAAAGAGCTGCTATCGGGATCGCAATGTTAGCCTATGGAGAATATCGCGGTTTGAAATAAACAGATTAAAAATACTTCTAGCAGTAGTACAAAGTTACAACTTTGGAGTTAAGCTTTTGAAGAGCCCACCACCTTGAGAGTACCGTAGTACCACTGTTACCTGCCCCAGGGAAACCGGGTGCATAGGTCGATTCTGGTGTCGGGTGGCGGGCTGATTTTCAATGGAAAAGTAGTCAAAAGTTCTGCTAGCCAAAAGCGTCGATGATGCCGTGAAGATCAAAGATGTGAAGAATGTAGAGAAGAACCTGAAAGCAGAGGGGACAGAGTCTGGGTCACGGCAAAGTGACCAGGAGGCTCAAAGCAAGGAGCCCTTCGATGTCGGGTGCTTCAGGTGAGAGGTGCTGATGCTTGGATCTGCAGCCACGGGCTCCGGGAGGCTTCAAGGAAGGCCAGCTTCCGGAGGGCGACTTTCCCACGTCGGATGAGGGTTGCTGCGGTGTTAGTGTCCGGATTGGATCCACTAAGCCTTGGCAACCACAACCCACGAAGAATAAACAAATCAGCTACAGGGCAGACCCACGAGGTCTGGGAGAGGTCTCCTTCAAGGAGACTGTAGAGCAGGCCTGGAGCAACCAGGGGAATTCTTGTTTCCAAAGATAGACCTCCGCTAGGGCCCACAAGTCGAGAGACAAGGGACCGCGGGAGGCGGCAATTTGGAGTGCGTAAAAGGGCACCCACGGGCCACCGGAGAGGGCTAGGGCGCTGGTCTTTGGCACAATTGCTGTAGAGTGGTTGGCTCGTACACGGGCCAAAGAACAACTTCCCCACTGGTCAGGGTCGTGTGCTATGCAAGAAGAGGCCGGGGTCTCGGGGTATTGGGGATCTCGGCACCCACGCGGTCCACGGTGCCCAAACTCGTTGAGCACACTCACTGGCCTCTGGGATGCGCTGGAAACCCACCTCAAGGGTTCTGGAAGTCGTCAAAGTTCGTGAGAGCAGCGAAGTTCCAACCGGGTCACTTGCAGTGTTTCAGGTGCCTGCCAAGCAGGGGGATAACTCCTTTATCCCAAGGGAGATTTCTTCCGTCAGCTGGGCAGCAGCTCGTCGAAGGTCGGTTCTGTAAAGTTCCAAAGTAATCTGAGGCTCTGGGGCCACGTTATTCACCTTTATCCCCAAGATTAGGGGAGTGTCCAGAGTAGTGTCCACCAATGGCTGGTGAGGCGGGAAAGGGTGGCTACACCCTCTCCCCTTTGTGTGTTTCCCGCCTAGGCGAGGGGCAGGATGCCCCTGAACCGGTTCCAAGCGGTGTATGCAGAATTAGGTCTCTGCAGCTGCCTACGTGCAACTCTGAAAGGACATTTGGTGCACCCACCCTGTTCAAATCCACATTATCCCGTCTGGGGAGATGCTAGCACCTCCCTGTCACAGGAGCCCTATTGTCCAGCTGGCGAGGCTGGGGTTTTCCCCAGCAACAGCCAGCCAGGGTCGTGTAGGTGGCGGGCAGTAGCCATTTTGTGTAACTTGTGCACTTTTAAATTGGTGTCTAAATTCTACTGCTTTTCCCATATCGCCCTTCTAGCAAGGGTGAATCGTACCCTCATGCCCATGGCTGGACTGGGGGTATGATTCCTACATGTTTGACACCAAACACGATATGGTTCTGTGTAGCCATTCTCAAGTTATCGCGATGACGCGATTTACTTATAATGCGGTTAAGAGTATATGGCATGGCTACACTACAAACAACCCAGTAACGTTTTTACGAAGGTTGCAGAGAGACCCTACTCACGTAGGGGTCCCCCCTCACACATACCTAAGCACCCAGCCCTGTAGGATTACCAGGGCCTGCCATAGGGGTGACCTATGAGAGTATATGTGTTGTAATGGTGTGGGATATAGGGTACCTACATCCCTGTAAGGGGTGCTAGCACCACCTTACCCAGACTACAGTAGTGGTCTGGTGGTGTCAGTTTGTATGGCTGTCCCAGGGTGGCACAATAAGTGCTGCAGCCCTGGTAGGCCTACTGGGGGACCCATGCCCTGGGTACCTAGGGTACCATCTACAAGGGACTGGTAGGGCATGCCCAGCATCCAATTAGGTTTGTACCTAGGGTACTCACATCAGTTTTGGGGAGAAAGCAGATAGGCTGGGGTCCTGGATAGCAGGATCCCAGCCAGGCTAGTCAAAAACCACTCAAATACCAGGCAAAAAGTTGGGGGCAACCATTAGTCAGATTCCACTCTCCTACAGCTTGTTCCCTACATTGGATTTTTTATCGTTTTGTTGTCCTTTTAATCATAAAAATATTTCTTATTTTTATAAATTGGTGTTAGATTTTTTATTGTGTGTTCTATATTACTTATTTAATGTATTTGTGTTTTTAAATGCTTTACACAGTTGTCTCCTAAGTTAAGCCTGCCTGGTTGCAGCCAGCTACCAAGGGTTGAGCAAGGGAATAATTTATTGAGACCTTGACTGGGCCTTATATTGGGAGTTTGGCCTTTTTACTAATGGTAGGTACCTACCTACACCTACTAATAAACCACATTCCAACAATGGAGGTACCTGCCAGGCCACATGGTTCTTAAGCGTTAATGGCTTGTTAGTGGCGCTTAAAAGATAGCAAGCACTGTGAAGATACAAACCATGCACAGTGAAAGGACGTGGAGACATGATCAACCATAGACCTGGAGTATAAAATTAGTTAATAACTTAAAACTTCAGAATGGAAGACAACGCTAATATTTGAACCTCATTATACTTAAAATCACAAAAGACTGAGCGCGAGTAGGTAATTGTAAAACAATTTGAAGCAGCACTATATCAGAAACATGATAAGTAAATTGTGAGAAAGACACCAGGGAGGGGACACATTTAAAATAAATTATAACAAGTGTTTCTGTAATCAGAAGTTGGCTGTGCTTCATGATAGTCGTGTAAAGGGCAGGCCAAGGCCTAATAACCTCAGCTGTTTGGCAAGAGTATGGGAAAGTCTCCAAAGAAAACACTGAAATGACGGTGAGCTGCAGCCTTGAAGATCCTGGAGCTACACCAGATGTCTGTGAATGTCAATCAGAGAAAAGGTGGAGAAACATGGCAAGTCAGAGGTTCAGAAATACCAGAAGTGTGGAGTATGGTGGATCAACAGGCACAGGCTTATGAGCGCCTTTGTGAAGCACGACTTAGTGAACCGTGGGGTACCGTTAAGAGGGGTTAATAAATAGAGGCTCAGATGTCCTGGAGCAAAGTATAATTAAAAGGAACTAGACCCGTGTTGACAGAAGAAATAAAGAATATATGTCGTTACTACGCATTCCGTTGCAACGCATGCCTTTACCGGAATGATTTTTCTACGCATAGCCTTTACCTCGATTTTTTCTTTACCACGCTTTTTTTTTTGGGGGGGGGGGGGGGGGGGGGGAGACCCCCCCCAAGCCCCCTTTTTTTCTATTTTTTGCTTTTTTCTCACTTCTTCGCCGACACTAAAAAAGGACTGACACATTTTTTCGGATGAGGAAGAAGACGTTCCGTGAAGACGTTGCTTGTGTGGTAAAGACGGCCGTGGAAGCAATACGCGTTGTGAAGACGTTTACGAGGTAAGTGTACCGTTGTAGACGTAACGCGTAGAAAAGCCTTTGTGGTAAAGGCTGTTTCCCGAAATAAACATGTTACTTACTTTACAGATAAAATCAGTGATGACACCGAATCAGATCTCGAATATCAAAAAATACCATGGGGTCTAAATGCAACACCTTCGTAAAATTCAGAAACTTTCTCCTTCAGGCCAGTAACAGAAACTGAAGGCATAAACCTGATCCACCCCTGACGCATGCCCTGCTAAGATAATGAAGCTTTTGATCCCTTATCTAACTCTTGATGTGTTATACTTGTTTAATTAATCTTTTCATCAGAGTAAGATGCCAGACACATGCTATGGTCAATCGTTACTGAAAAACCTTCATTAGTGGGGATGATCCTGTATATTATCATCTTATTTTCTTACTCCCTTATCTAGCGACACTTTTGGAAAAACTGGAATTCAGCCAACTTCATTCTTTATTGAATCAAATAATGTATTAAATTCATTTCAAGTTGGATTCAGACCAGGCCAGAGTACAGAATTAGCTGTAACATCGGTGCTTGATGATCTTCGTTGCACGTCTGAAATTTTCAAGATGTATCCACATGGTTTGACCGCTCCCTTCTTGTGAAAGATTGCACTTTTGGCGTAAATGAGGAGGCAATTAGCTGGAACAGTTAATTTCTGTAATATCGCTACCAAACAATATTTCATTCTAGTCGGTCACTAGAAAACCTTGTAAAGTTGGAGGCACACAGGGGTCAATATTGTCCTCTTTATAAATAATATTCATATTCGCTGATGATACTCAGATTCTTTTCAAACTGGCTTAAAATGGAAACCCCATTCACTAACACAAATACATATAAAATCTTGAATTTGGTCCACTAACGTCTTTGTTGGAAATACTCCACTCCCACACCGGAAAGGATGGTGGTAACGGGGTCTCTCCAGACATACACAGTGGTAGCTTGGCTCGAGTGGTCAGGAATCAGGCACCGTGCTAAGCATACGTCATACCCATACAATAACCATGCGTGCATCCGTTCCAAAAACGACTCTACACCGTAAAAATTATGAAAATATCTCTGTTTATCTTCTTTTTCTCTTAGTTGCTGATTAAATAAATAATAACACAATCACCATATACAAGGCTTTTTCTGTGGAAGGGTACGTCAAATAAATACTGTCTTAATGATTCAATAAATAGGGGAGATCATAAATAATTAAGGCATAAATATAAGTGCATTACATACAGGCAATTAAATATTACGAGGCAATAAATACTGCAAGCCAATAAATATTGTGCGACAATAAATACTGTGGAACAATAAATACAGTGAAGCAATAAATAGGTTGAATACAATAAATACAGTGCTCTCAATAAATAATTAAAAGCTGACAGTGACACTCATAGAATCAGATCACATTTAGATTTCTATGGGCTGATTTGGCCCAGTCACAGCTTGTGGTTAGATGGATGGCTTGAGGGTGTCTACTCCCTGGCTTGGACAAGGCTGAGGCCTAAACTGAGGTAGATCAAGGGGGGGGGGGGAATTCTAGAGACCTGGCTCCCTCACTCTACACAACCCCTCTGAATCAGTCTCAGCTCACCCCTGGCACAATCAAGCTGGTTCCAGCACCTCTCTAGCCCCTAGGGTAGTCTCTCAGGATTCCACAGGGCCTTAGGCGCCCTCTATTCCACTTACTGCCCTTTTTTTGAAGCTCCGACGCCGCTGGAGTCGTGTCGACGCCGTGAGGCGGTTCCGGTTTGATGTCGGCGGCCTCGGCGCAATGTCAGTTCTTGACGACGCCGGTAGGCGGTTCCGGTTCGATGTCGGCGGCCTCGGCTCGATCTCGTCCTCCGGTTCGATGACGTCGGGCAGTCTTGGCTCGATGTCGACTTCAGGCGGCTCCGGTCCGATGGCGACCTCAGGTTCGATGACGTCAGCCGGCCTTGACTCGATGTCGACTTCCGGCAGCTCCGGAGTGCGATCCCCACTCCCGACCTCCGGTGCTCCTCTCCTCAGGTTCCGGCGACTCCGGAGTGCGACCTCCACTCCCGACCTCCGGTGCTCCTCTCCTCAGGTTCCGGCGACTCCGGAGTGCGATCTCCACTCCCGACCTCCGGCACGCTTCACCTCGGTCTCCGGCGACTCCGGAGGGCGGACTTCACTCCCCCGTCGACGCCGCTCACTCGACCTCGGGTGACTTCCTCCTCGACCTCTGGTACTCTCTACGACCTCCGCCGGCGCCCTCTCTCGACCTCTGGCGGCTCCGGGTACGACGTCTGCTTTTCCAGTCAGCGCCGCTTCTCCACCTCGGGCTCCGGGTCTCTAGGCTTCTCGACGTCGGACTCCAGGAAAACCAATAATCAGGTCAGGACTTTGCTGTTCTTTGCTTCTAAGGCCTGTTCCTGCTGTCCAGGTCCTTAAGATGGTTTTTCTTGCTTCTTCCCACACAGGGCTCCAGGCTGGGGTCAGTCAGTAGGGACTAGTATCAAGGGTGGGTTTATGGACCCCACTCCAGGCACAAGTTTCCACCCCTGCTGCCTCACTCCTTCCTCCTTCAGGTTTCTGCTGCTCTCTCTTCACCAGTCAGGTGCCAACTGTCAGCTCCAACGGCCAACTCTCTGTCTTAGCTTCCCAACATTCTAAACCGCCTCCAACTGTCACAGGGCTCCAGAATGTTGCAGAAGGTTCTAGTAGGTTCCAGTGGGTTCTGATGATGTCACAGGTGGCCACCATTTTGTGCTCCAGGCCCTCAGACAGAAGTTCCAGGGGTAGATAAAATGGCTCCCTGAATCTGCATCAATACTAAAAAGTCTGGTGGTTCCCAAAAAGGAAAAATACTAACAGGGCTTGAGGCAAAAGTGGGACAAAATAAATAATGGAGAGGAGGGACCACCCAAAGGGCTGACAGGTCTAACAGTCTTGAAATGGAGTCCCACCAAGACAGATGCCGGTTACCAGAAACCGTACATATTATCCAGACCTTAATTTCTTGTGTTCTTAGATGCATGCTCCACCTCTTCCAGTAAACACTGTTAAAAACGTTGACATAATTCTAGATGCAAGCTTATCTTTAGAACCCCAAGTAGCAAAGGTTTCCATCACGTGTTTCTAGCACCTCAATTTTCTAAAAAGAGTTTAGCATTCATTTCTAAACGTTTCCACAAACGTGGTAAACACTCTAACTTCTGCTATTTAGCCTTACCTAACCACCTTCCCAAATGGCGTCTACTGATGGACAATACAGCTGCTCGCTGAATTCCTAACTGTACTTCTAAGGATTAGATCCCTCCCGTTCTTGGTTACGGGATCAATACACAATTCTATTCAAGTCTTTAATCAGCCTTCTCAAGGTCCTGTATTGACAGTCCCTAGCTGATACATTTTGCTCCCATTCTCCTTTCAAGCTTTACACTGCAGTAGCAAACACGTGTCATCCCAAAAGTACAGACTAACATCATTGGTCATCGGGTCTTTTCCTGTGCAACTGTCATTAACCATACAGTCACAAATGTCATTTGCGATTTAGAAAGCCGTTTAAAACTAGGCTGTTTAAGACAAAATGTAATCTATCATAATATTCTTCGTGATTTGTGAGCTCAGTTTTCAGTGATGTTTTATTGTTTCAGTTCCATGAACCCACTAAAACTGTTATGCAGAAGAAATAATATGTTAACATAACATGACAAGTGTTGGACGGACGAGGCACAGCAGTTCCTGAAGTGGCGCATGATTAGCAGCAGCAGGACTAGTGTGGAGACAGCCGAACAAGTAGAGGATCGGAATATCCTACACGAGGCATACTCGGAAAGTGATGGAGCAGATCTGTGGAGAGAGTAGGACAGATAACTGAACAATTTATGAAATGAGGCACGATCAGCAGGAGCCGGGCTAGAAAAGAAAGAGTGAGAGAGGGGAATTGTTGGGGGTTTAAACTCCTGGAGTGAGGCAGGATTAGCAGGTAGTAAGCTGTTTGGCGAGTTGAGCAGGTGAATGCTCAGCAGTCGCAGCATTATGGCATGATTCAGAGGCTGGGCTTGTTTGGAGAAAAGCGTGGCTGCAGAGGTTTGACAGACCAGGAGCTGAGCAAGGGTGGAGATATGTGAACAACCTAAGGATCAACTGTTCCCTTAGTAATGACAAGCAGGAGCTCCTGCTAGGGTGCATAGAGGTAAACAGGGAGGCCTTGGTGATGTTTGCTTAGAAGGAACCTGTCCAGGGTAATGGAGGGGGGCAGGATACCTCTTGTGAGATATTGCTAGTAGAAGCTGAACTAGAGCAGAAAGAGGTGTGCAGAGTGCAGCTCAGGTTACCCCGGAGAAGGCTACTGCCTACCCAGTAACAAATAGAGCTTCTTAACAGAATTTTATTTCGTTTTAGACTTTGCAGAAAAGATTTGGATATTCATACTTTGAAGAAATAAGGATAGACTCTTAATTAGACATTGCAGGATATAAACATTCTGGCAATTAAAAGTCTACACCTCTAGAAATGTGAGTAAGGAAAAATGTCCCTGATAGTGACTTCAGAACTCGTAATCCTAGTTCCCCAAGTTTTTACCAAAAGTTCAGTAATTACCTGTGTAATAGGTAGGTAGGAGAAGGGACTTATTTGTAATCCTAATTCTTCACCTTGGGTATTCTCTCTGAATTTATAAAATAATTAATATCACCAACATGTGTGATAGCCCGGATCAAAGTTCAACAGATACATTTTCCAAAACCAATACTTAATCTAGAAAACATGCTCAATAAGGGAAGGTTTAGTGTTTTTTTTTTTAAGTAGCATGTACAAACAGCCAAACTAAAAATAAGAAGTACATCTGTACAACACTGTAAAGTACATTAATAGAAGAAATAAAATCTAGAAATGTTATTTGAATTCCCCTCCTCACAGAGCAGTGAAAACATGACCCTAATACTTTAAGGGTTACAGAAGGCTGTCTTATCATGCCAAGGTAGTTCCTTTGTTCCACCTTTTATGGAACATCCCAAATAGTTTCTTGCCTTTTTTCAAAACGGTTTTTGTCTACAAACACTACATTGTTGGGAGAATGTTTGCTTTTATTCAAGATCCTTTGACGTTCTCGACCTTTTTCCAACAAGATATTAACCCCTTGAGTGCCCATGACGAGATAGTCTCGTCATGGGCCGCGGTTGCTCTGTGACCATGACGAGACTATCTCGTCATGAACCCCGCCCGCTAATTCAACGCCCGGCACAGGGCGGGGAAAGGGCGGGGCACACAAGGGGTTAAGGCATATTTAGCTAAATTTTCCTGAAGACTTTTTATTTTTCCCTAGTCACCAGGACTGCACCTTTTGACAAGTATCTAGCTTCTGGTGGTGAAATGTCCAGTAAAGGCACCCATGATGGGTATATGCTCTGTCTCCATAACACTCATTCTATCATGGACTGTAACATTTGCAGAAAATATACATGAGGTTGAGGTACAGAGACAGGGTTTGTCCTAAGGCTAAAAAATGTGAGATTGGCAAGAGCCTCTTTTATGACATTAATATCTGCCTCTGGGGTGAAAGGGACAGATTTCTTCCTCTGCCTGTCATAACACAACTTCTGCTGCTTTAGTTGGTGAGAAGGCAGCATCTCGAAATACCGGTGGTCCTTGTCATCACCAAGGCTCATCAGGTGAATGTTGAGCATTTAAACAGTTGATGTCAAGGCACTGCCATGTTTCAAGGTTCAAAATATTCTGGGTTGCCATTGAAACATGTCAGCGTTGCCAAACACTACAACATTGGAGGGCTTGTCGACTCTTAGAAGTTCATTTTCTTCCTTAAGAGACGGGTCATCATCTTCTTGCAAGGCTTAGAAAAGGATTTTTCGAAATTCAGAATGAATGCATACAGAAGTAGATGAATGAGTCACAAATGAGACAACAGATCATTCCCCTGCTCCATCAACATCTTTACAGTGGGTTCAGCTTCCACAGAAACCATCTGAGGATCCTTGACCCCCAGAGAGTTGTCCACTCTTCACGTTTAGTTCAGCCTAATGTATCACCTCCTACACTGACTCCTCCTCCCAATATGTTCATACACCCTTTTTATTTTATCCTGTCATCCTAAGTGATTGAGAATGTGATTATACAGTCCATGACACTGCATTGGGAAGACCGCATTAGCCAAACAATTATTCAACCAAACAAACCAAGACCTCAGCTTTCTGGTCAAAAGCTGAATCATTTCTAAAAGGTACATTCAGAGAAGAGATGTGTCCAGAAATGTATTCTTTTCAAAAGCTTGGTAACTCAGGCTGGTGGCCAAAACATTACTGCAATTATAAAATATTTTTGGAAAGCCACTGATGCTGGCTCTGGACTGAAAGAATGATCATGAACTCTTTAAGAGGGACTCTTATAATGTCATAAGATTTCAAAATAAAGGAGATTTAATGGACATGAACAATTTATTGCCTTGGATAAGAACATCACAAGTCACAAACAGATGTTCAGAAACTATGAATGGTCTTACACTTTTCAACATAACTTTAGGGCTCTAGAGATTTCAGGATTACTGAAAAGTTCCTTAGCTGAGGGTAAAGGAGGTCTAGAATTAAAGTCAGGAAGAATATCTCCTCACTTTAGATACAATTTGATTTGGGGGGGCATTTTGAATAAAGTATGGAAAGTCCAATGGAAAGCACTGTTCTTATAAAACAAAGTGTGTTCTTAACCTGAAAAACCCAGAAGCTTTTCAATTCTTCTTCCAGTTTGCAGGAAAGTGGGATCTGCTTTCATGGTTACCCCCACTTTTTGCTTGGTGTCAGTATGTTTTTGACTAGTGAGACTGGGATCCTTCTAATCAGGACCCCAGTCACGGTGCTTTCTCCCTAAACTGACCCTGGTAAGTACTTCTGTACATCCACAATTGGCTACTGGTGTACCCGTGTAAGTCCCTAGTTTATGATACTAAGGTACCCAGGGCATAGGTACACAAGGGGTCTCCCCTGGGCTGCAGTATGTATTGTGCCACCCATGGTAGTCCACTTAAACGGTGACTACAGGCCTGCCATAGCAGCCTGCGTGAGATTGGTGCTTGTACTTTTCACAACAGATATAAGTTTCCTTATATCTGGGGCCACTACACTTAAAATCTAAAAGTCACCCCTATTGCAGGCTCTTCAGTCCTGAGGGCAGGGTGCTTAGATAGAAGTGTGAGGGTGCCCCTGCATGAGCAGGACACCCCTACAAACCCCAGAGACGTGTCTCCAGGCATTGTAAGTGCAGTCAGCCATTTTAATACATATAGTGGACATCAGTCATTACGAGATGTCTAACTGTATAGTGTCTGCAACGAGCCTGGTCATGTTTGGTATTGAACATGTTGGAATCATACCCCAACACCGATTCCAGTGTTAGAAGTATGATACCATATACTGAGGATCTCCCTTAGAGTAC
Source organism: Triturus cristatus (assembly GCF_964204655.1). Classification (NCBI taxonomy): domain Eukaryota; kingdom Metazoa; phylum Chordata; class Amphibia; order Caudata; family Salamandridae; genus Triturus; species Triturus cristatus. Next base: position 773,795,910 of record NC_140595.1, on the reverse strand, counting down.
CCCCCTGTACTACCAGTAACAGCCTTACAGGGTCTGACGGCAAGCTAGTGCTGCTGCTGACAACGGACACAATTCTGTCCTCCTGCTGCTGAGCCAAGCTCATGCAGGAGAAGGTAGAACAATAGGTTTCCTGTCACAGGGAGGTGTGACCACTTCCCAGACAGGACTTACTGTATTGGGCTGAAGTGAGGGTGCTTGCCAGTGCCACCAGACTGCTTTGAAGGGCACATTTGGTGCCCTCCTTGCATACTCCAGTTTGAGCCAGTTGAAGGATCCCTTGGCTCCCACTCTGGCGTGAAACTAGACAAAGGACATGGGAGTATCCTCCATTCTCTCCAGCCCCTCCTCTGGGAGGGACCCCTGAGTCGTTCCAACCCTTTTCCTAGGGTATTTAAGGGCTTAAATGTGGGTGGTTCCTTAGATTCATCGTGGGACAAGATTTAAACCTGAAACCACGTCACTCTTCGACAGTCTGGACACTTGGACCTCGCTGGACTTCGCTTGGAACCAAGACTCCACCAAGGTAGACTCCTGCTGCTCCCGGTCTCGCTGTTCTGAAAGTCTTCTTCGTCATCTGGGTTTCTTTCAGGATCTTCAACAGACCTGTGGGCATCAAGGACACTTGAAGTAATCTCCCTTGGAGCGAAGGAGTCACACCCTTGCATCTGCAGGCAATTCAACAAAGCTGACCGGTCTGCTGCTCCTGATGTCCCACGGACTTCAAAAGGCTCGGCAACACAGGTGGTGGTCCTGCAACTCCCTCGAGGCCTGACCTGTCCTCTCTGCAATTTTGAAGCCAGTATCCCCCATCGGAATCGCTGCGACCGAACCCCTGTGCACCACGTCGACTTGCCGATGCCAAGGCTTGTTTTCTCTGCACAAGACACACAATTGATGGACGGAATGCAGAACAAATCAAAACATTCACCCCCAGTCAAGGGTTTTGGGTTAAATCTATCATTCTTTTGCTCACCATGCCACTCCAGTTTAGACCTGGCCATATGCAAATCAGTCTTGACCCTGTGTCTCATGGGAACAGTCCAGCCCGAACTGCCAAGCCAGGCCCTCCCTGGACCTGAAACAAGCATCCTAGGACCGGATTTGGGGTTTCACCCCTCTTCAGCCAGGATAGCTTGATTCCAGTGGCACAGTGAGTCCAGGACCCACGTCTGGGCATACCTGGCGCACTTAGGGCGAGAAAGCAAAAGACACACAATTGATGGACGGAATGCAGAACAAATCAAAACATTCACCCCCAGTCAAGAGATCTGGGTTAAATCCATCGTTCTTTTGCTCACCATGCCACCCCAGTTTAGACCTGGCCATACGCAAATCAGTCTTGACCCTGTGCATCATGGGAACAGTCCAGACCAAACTGCCAAGCCAGGTCCTCCCTGGACCGGAAATAAGCATCCTAGGACCGGTTATGGGGTTTCACCCCTCTTCAGCCAGGATAGCTTGATTCCAGTGGCACAGTGAGCCCAGCACCCACGTCTGGGCATACCTGGCGCACTTATGGCGAGAAAGCAAAAGACACACAATTGATGGACGGAATGCAGAACAAATCAAAACATTCACCCCCAGTCAAGAGATCTGGGTTAAATACATTGTTCTTTTGCTCACCATCCCACCCCAGTTTAGACCTGGTCATATGCAAATCAGTCTTGACCCTGTGCATCATGGGAACAGTCCAGACCGAACTGCCAAGCCAGGTCCTCCCTGGACCGGAAACAAGCATCCTAGGACCAGTTTCAGGGTTTCACCCCTCTTCAGCTAGGATCCGGTCCTCGACTTCCAATATGGGACAGTTCGTGCACGGCTCCTGGTCTTCCTCAGTGTTGCCTGGTCCACACAGCTGCAGCAACAAGATCACAGTCAACACTTCTGAACTGTCGGACATCAGTGGGCATTGCTCTTCCATGCCTCCTGGTCACCTCCAAGTGGTATAGACTCTGTCCTTTCTGCTTACAGGTTCTCTTTTTCAAGAATTCACCCTTGGATTCCACCGGACTCTTGCATAGTATTCTCCAGTGGCATCTTCTTCAAAGTCCTTCATTGTCGTCTACAGTGGTTTCCGACATCACTTCCCACTTATGCAGCCGGCTTCCCTGGTGTACGTATGCTGGTTCCTGGGGTATCCACGTGTGGGATGACTCTCCAACCTTGTGTCTTCCACAGGGTTTCTTCTGGGTCCACTGGGAAGGGTCCTTCTTAAAAACTGCAACCACGACTTTCCTGTTGCCTTCTATTGGGAACACAGCTGTGTTCCGGCTCTACACACAGCCTCCGTGGGGTTCCTGGGTACTTACCTTGGGTTGTTCCTTGTATCTCCAGCTCCTCTGAGTCTCCTGGTCCAAGTCTTGACTTCGGTCGCAGTTCGCATTCCACTTTTTTGGTACATGGTTTGGTCTCCCCCATGGGACCACTGTATTTTGTGCTACTTACCATATTTGCAATTGAATTATTGTTGTGTATTTGTGTTTATATCTCTGGGGAGGAGATATACCAATGTGTTAGTGAGTGTTGTGTAATAAATAGACATTTTTATATATAGACTGTGTGGTTCTTTTTCATTTAACCTACACTGCATGATTAAACAGGTAAAACAAGAGGCTTAACACTCCAAGATAAATCTGAAAGCTGCTCTCCACAGCTACCACTTTGAGAGATTTCTATGGTTATCAAAGACCACTAAAATCACCATAAGTGTTTCCTGGATTAGTGCAAGGTGCATCACTTAAATAAGTGTGCACCATACACTAAGCCAACCTTTTACACTGTTAAACAAACTATGTCACACAAAGGTAAAGACTCAAATAATGTATGCACAAGAGAGACTAGACATAGGCGCATGATTACTTATGTTATGAGTTATCATTAGACCCACTAGAGCAACCTCTCAGAAGACGAGGAAGATGCAAACGCAATACATATTGCGGCAAATGTTAGAAATGCGGTCACCCTGAAACTGCTTGCGCATGGTCTAACACCTAGGGGTGGCGTAGTAGCTTTTGTGATTGAGGCACACAAATCATACAGAACAGAGGTATTTTGTTTGTGGGTTATATTCCCAGCAGCAAATGCAAGAACAAAAACATTTCATTACTACACAGAAGATGAGGCACCAATGGAATATTGTCCGTATGAGGACACTGAAATTCCGCTCACGTACCAGGAACACTTACAATGGTTTAAAGGCGCCCTCCCCGTACAAGAAGCAGAGTAAGACTAGGTCCGCTCGGAAGAGAAGGAGCGACATGGCCAATATTGGTGGCCTATACACCACATCCTGACATTGAAACAATGCCATGAGGAGACTTACTTATACTTCACAAAGAATTAATAAAAAAAATTACAGAAACATGACGCAGTTTGTCATGAGTACACTTACAGTCCAGCCAGCAACATTTACAACAAATACAACTCCAGTTTAAAATAAAGCAACTAAAATAACACCACAAACGTTACACGCAGTAATGGGTAAAATACCCGCAAAGCGTGAACATATGCCATTCTGGGTAGCTCCGAAAATAACACAGCTAGTAGCAGTAATTCCGAATACTAGCCCTTATGAAAAATACAGAATGCTGAAAATCTGCTTACCCATGGGGATAACACCACAGATAGAAGACTGTACCTCTTGGGGTACAGTTTTTGCTGCCATATATACCAGAACTCATGGCATCCCGTCATTAACAGTAATAACAGATGTATTAAGACAAATACAAACAGAGTACAGAGCAGAGCCTGCTCTGAATTTAGGAATGAAATTACTAGGTAATTATGCCCAGGTATCAGCCATAATATTAGCAAATATTAAAGGGGAGGCAGCATCAGCGCTATCCACCAACACCTAAGGGTGTTCAGTCCTTTACAACAGGCACACGAAGGCAGGGACAGTTTGGGTGGAAAAGCACTAAAACCACAACTGATGGATAGTCCCGAAAAGGACACCTTCAAGCAGACATCTGCTTCATCAAAAAAGAAGTGGAACAATAACAAAAAACAAAATGTTAAAGAAAACCGATCTCAGTCCAGAGGTAGATCTCCTCCACAGGAGCCCTCCGAAAGGAGATATAACCTTAGGAATAGGGACAATATTAGGAAATGTGACAGGTATCAGGATACTGATAAACGTTCCTCTCATTCCTTTCAGGGTTCAATGAAAAACTCCGAGAGGGAAGGACAGTCAGACAAACAAGAAGAGTGTACAAAGTCCAGAGACAAGCAGCACGCTCAAGAATATACTTCCAAAAATGAAGATAAACCAAAACAAAAGACACAGTTCAAAAAGAAGAAGGTTGCAGGTCTAAAGATCAGACATGCCCAGAATTCTGAGGACTCGACTGCTGAACGGGGAATGGGCTCTGACGATTCTAGACAGTGCCACAGAAGTAACAGTAGCTCCCCAGAACCTGATGGAATTTCTGGTGACAGCGGACTTGAATGATTACATCACGGTAGAAACACCTGATACTAAAATGTTAGAGGTCTCTTTTGAGAGAACCTGACGTCTGGCCATGACATTTTGTAAGCTGAACAATATTGGCTGCCAGCATTCGTCATAGACTGCCCTAGGGGAGAAATGGTAATTTTACCAGCATTTTCTGACCCTGTTCCCAAATATCTCAAATATACATATGCACGGGAGAGGGCGGTAGCCCTAGCCCCGGTATTATACAAAAACCATGTTGGATGGGATGAGGATTCAACCCACCACATTATTCCATTAAAAAATACTCCGACTGCACGAGGCAGTATCCAATAAAGCAAGAAGTTAAAAAACAGGTCAGGGAGATCTTAGATCAACTTGAATACCAAGGGGTGATTTAAACTTGCACCTCTCAAATGAATAACCCTTTGTTTACTGTGTCAAAACCAGACAATTCATATTGTTTAGCTTTGAATTACAGCCATTTAAACACTTGCACTAAGACATTTGCAGTTCAAAATGCACACATTGCCACATTAATGAATAACATTGTGCGTAAAAAATACAAAAGACACTAGATATCTCAAATGGATTCTTTTGCCAAAATATAGCGCCTGAAAGCAGATATTTAACTGCATTCTTCGTGTTGGGCTCTCAGAGTCAATTTTGCAGGCTCCCCCAGGGGTGTAAGAACAGCCCGGGGTTATTTTCGGCCCGAGTAACTGAATTACTTCAAAATTTGGATGAAGAGGCATTGTCCTATGTGCATGATATCTAGCTAAAGGACGATGACCTGGAAGAACACTTGACCAGAGTAAATGCCATAATATTGGGATTTGCCTCTGACGGCTACAAATGTAATTTGAAAAAAACTAAAGATAGCCCACCTCAATGTCTTTTTTCTGGGATATGAGCTTTCAAGTGAAGGAAAAACCCTAGCGGCTAACTTTTTAGAAAAATTTGCACTGGTTCAACCTTCAAAATCATTAAAAAAAACTTACAATCAATCCTGGGATTCCTGAACTTTGGCAGAACATACATTTTGGATTATGCAGAAAGAGTAAAATCTTTCTACAATTTAATAAAACCTGACTTTTCAGTTAGGCAATGGACACAGGAACACACAGATATCCTTTGTTCCCTACAAGCTGATATGATAGCTTCCAAACACTTACAGACACGCGTAAACGTACGCAACCTGGTGATCCTTATAGTGGTGGGTCAATCAGGGTAAACATACCTAACATATAATGAAGGTGAGACAGTACCGATAGCATACAAATCACATTTGTACACAAATGCTGAGATGCGCTTTGCATCAACAGAAAATATTCTAACAGCAGTACAGACTGCTGTAGTGTGAAAAAGAGCACTGGCTCAAGGGAAGCGTATAATTGTTGTTACCCCAGTGCCAGCCTTAGAAGCTGCGACAAAGACAGGTGTTCCCAACGCTAATGCCTTACATTCAAGCAGGATACAATGGGCTAATTCTCTCACTGCAACAGATGTAGACTACAGGTACAACCCCAAGTCTAAAAACACAAGCATTTCTGCAATACGAACAAGAATATCCGCTACCAATGAAATAATGCCTCTGGATCAGTATGAATACATAATTTACACTGACGGTTCTGCTCAGACGGCCACAGGAAGTAAACAGCAATACAGCGCCACATGTGCTATCGTTAAAGGACACATGCAGAATGGAAAGTTTAATCCGAATTGTACTAAAACCAAGTCTCTAGGAGACTGCACGGCGCAGCTGGCAGAATTAAAAGCCCTGTTACTGTCACTGGTAAACACAGATCGAGAATTCCCCTCACTAATCGTGTGCGATTCCTTTTACTATGTACAGTCATACAATGAATATTTACACCACTGAGGAAAGAATGGGTTTAAAGATGCAAAAGGTGGCACAGTTAAGCACAAAACGCTATGGGAACAGGTAGTGGAGTTGAAAAACGAACTACCAAGGGCTCACGCGATACATACACTGAGTCATCAACGTGATGGCATTCACATTGAAGGGAATTCATTGGCTGACAAAGCTGCAAAGGGGGCTGTACGTGTGGCTTCCGTAGCTGCAATCACTCCTTCAAATACAATAATAGAAGGTGAGATTATGGCTGCGATTATTGCTGCATACAATAAATCAGCAGAACCGAAATGATTTCCACTCAAGTACTCCTAAGTTAGATGCACACAAAGTTCCATTTGCTCAGATTCCTGGAGTGGGGAATAGAGTAATACCGTAGATGTATCGTAGGTTAGGATTAATTCTAGCAGCACACGAGGGTATAGGTTCTGAACACGCAGGAGTTACTGCAACTGTTTCTCTACTGAAACAACGCTACTGGTGGCCAGAATTAACAAAGCAAACTAAGGACTATGTCTTGAAATGCGAAATCTGTCAGCAGATGTAAGGCTCCACCGTAACAAGTCCAGTGCAGACACCATTGCTAATATCAGACAAACCACTCACGTGTGTTTATTTGGACCACTGCAGCCCCTTCCAAACAGACGGGGCTTACAAGTATATCATGGTTGCAGTGGATTCCTGCTCTAGATTCCTAGGGTGTCGCCTCAGTGCTCGGCTGACGCTCAAACTGTTATAAAAGATTTGCAAGTCTTTATACAGACATACGCAATTGGCAAATTACATTCTGGGGCTTACAATGAAGCCATGGGAAGTTTGGGTGTAGCATTGCGGTACTCCTCTCCGTACCATCCAGAGGGAAATTTGGTTGTGAAGAGGAAAAACCGGGACTTAAAGCAGTCTTTAACAGCTAGAGTATTAGGCTCGTGTGGAAGTTGGGTAAAACATCTGTATGGAGTACAAAGGGCGTTGAATAACATGCCGAGAAGCTCTCTAGCGGGTGTCACTTCTCATGAGGTCCTATTTGGGATGAAAATGTGGGTACCTGATCTTGATTGTGAAGGCACAGTGGCGGATGAAAAACCTTTTGACATCCATAAACGTTTGGCTGTTTTACAGGATCCAGGGCACGGACCGCCACTGGGGGAAGTCAAGTCTGTCACGGCAAGACCTATCTGGATCCCTAAAATCGGGGATCTGGTCAGAGAAACAATAGAGGACAAAAAATAATTTGGGCCATCATACAGAAAGCCTGTACCTGTCCTGGCAGTTGAAGGATCAAGAACAGTACTTCTGCCACCTCTTGCCGTCAAAAAGGAGAAATGATTTGTCTCAATAGACCTAATCAAACCACACTATGTGGCCGAAAAGGAGTAGTAGGCCGCGTGGACTCCGGAGTAACAGACACGCTCCTCTCGCAACTATACAAGAAGTTCAAACAGAAAGACTCATCACGTTTGAAGAGTCACATGCACGGAATGATAGACTATGAAACAATGCCATGGAACTCCTTCCTCTTGAAACTGAAGTTCAAAATCAGAACTTAAATGAAAGGCAAATTTCAATTCGACCAAACATGGATATCTACGTCAATATGCCCCAACAAGAGTAAGCTACAGTTTCCACTAGACCTGCGGATATACTGAAAATTGATTGAACTGCATCTGGCTATTTCATTGACTTTGATACTTTTCATTGGATCCAAGTGAACCTGAAACGATGCCAGCCCAAAAAACTTGCCAACAGAAAATAAAAGATTTTCTGAGCTTTCTTAAAAAGACTTACCTGGTATCACCTTGGGTGGAACTCTGGGTAACTACCGGGATACTTTTCTTTCTTTTCTGGATAGGGTTAGTAACTGTCTTTAGTATGCTTATAAATGGAACTTATCTTCGAGAAAGCTCTGCAGCACAAAAAGTGAATGTGATTCTGAAACCGCATCTATCATCGCATCGTAAAAAAAGAGACCTATCATCAGTGAACATTACAGCAGTTCCTATACCTGATGGTATAGTATGGGACAAGGTTGATTACAATATATTTGGCCCAACCAAACTTTTAAAAATACCACATTTATTTAAAATTTCAATAAGTGATATCATTACCTCGAGTACATTTTCCGATGATTGGGATTATGAAACTGTAAATAATATGTTATCTGATTTAGAAAAATCTGCTGCTTTTTCTAATAATGAAATGTTGGAAGACACATCAGACTTTGAAACAATGTATTGCTATCAACATTATGGTAATTATTTTCTTCATAAATCTGCTAATCCCAGAAATGTTTTCCCATACCACCCATGGGAACATTGCCCAACACCGCCAAAAAGCAGTTCAAAGACATTTGCACAGAAATTTCCATATTTTTCAGGGTTTAACACGTCAGACCCAGCCTCATATTATTACAAGGTTGCACCAAAACCAGCGCAGAAAAATATGATGACACACCAAACAGATTTATTCTGCTTCCTTTATTGCCCAGTTGTCTGAACAAGGATTCGAATTATGGAAAGACACTATAGACTTAAAATCAGTCTGGGGTACTAGAGACTGGCAGGTCCAGGGAACAGAGGCACTATTTAGAGCATGCCTCATTTCAAAGGAAATCATGTTTTTGAATGAAACGGTGCAACAAACGATCTGTCTTGGATTAACCAAGAACAAAGATTTGAATACACCTCGGATGCCCACACCATCACACACTGAGGGTAACATAACATCACGAGAAGGGATTAGGCTAAATGAGATCATGCAATACAATAGATCAGACTCCGATTGGAAGGGATGGTTGATTTGGCCCACAGACACCAATAGATGCCAGGAAAGATTCATGGGTAAAACCACAGGGTTTAATATCAACAGGCCAGATCCATGTTATTTACAGATAGAACACCCAGGGGGTAGTGACATCATACAGTGCTGGGAAGTTCTGCCTTAATTGGCTAAAAACCTCAACACTCACACATGTGAAACAACACTTGTCCTTACTTACAGAGGATGTGGACCTACGGGATTTGTTATTAGGTCCTAAGAAGACACGTCATAAACGTTTTTATTATGCTGTTTATAATATGATTTGGAAAATGTCACAACAAGAGGCCTCTGAAAGATTAAGAGAAATAGATCGTATAAATCTAGAGAAAGCTCTAGCAGTGGTCGACAATGGGTTAACTACACTAACCTCCAGGATATATTCACTAGGCAACATTGTATTAGGTTATTAAGCTGGAAGCTGCAATCTTTGCGCACAGGCTATGTGCCTTGACGTTTCATAAACAGCACGTCTCTTTTTTTTTCATACAATCTAACTGGAAAATAGAAATGGCACAGAGGGGAGCTAAGTATACAATGCTGCGTATTGAAAAACTGGACAGATTAGCATTTAGAGTGGCAGAGTCACCGTCCACAGAATGGTTAATCCATGGCCACGTAACTCTTCCGGTCACTACTTTTCAATTCCAATATTGCCTTGAACAAATGCAGGCAGGCAGGCAGATATGAAGGAATGAGAAGGGAATTCATCAAGGAATCTTGGGAATTACCGTACAGATTTTGATGCCAGAGTGGGGAAAAGGAAGTGTTTCTAAGCGGTACAAACTGTGAGAATACTTTAAGTGGATCACTCAGATGCCAGGATATAATGCTTCATGGGGTCTGTAACGGTTCAGTTGCTAACTTATCCTGTCACTTGAGGGGTGCCCCAGCTGCCATGATTACTCCAGTGTTCAGGCTACTTTCATATGGGAGTAACTTGATGCTGAACGATCAAGGTTACTGTGGGATGCTTCCGGGCATCGCATATCTGGTAACCGTGAGCCCCAGGGTTACTTGCTGTATGCAAGTATTGTTTCCACCAACACATACAGTCAAGGAGGCACAGTTATGGCCTTCACTAAATATTTCATTAATACGGTTTGATGCTTTGAGCAGAATGAAAGCCATGCTTTTACAGAAATCCGTGCCCTTAACCTCCGCTCAAGAGACTTTTGATCTTCAGATCGCAAGGTCTTCGGCAGAGATACAGGCACTCATACGAACAAACTGCCCCTTCCATTTCGCAGAAATGGTAAATCGTATCTTTAACATACTGATACGACAGGCATCGTCCACCTATTTAAGACCATGGGTTCTAGACTATTAAGCACCTTTCAGACGGTTCTCGGAGTTATACCAAACTTTATACACTCAGTATTTGGAAGCATATTTTGAGGGCTGCCGCTGATCCGGTTTCTAATAGCAGGTATCCTGATTGGTATTTTTCTGCTACGCAATTGACGTCCCAGTCACCAAGGAAATGGGAACAGTACTCCTGGAGCGAAAATACAGTGATCGCATAATACAACATCTAGGCACACCTCGCCTAAGAGAACTAAGTGCATCTTGGTTCTTGTCATTTAGACCAGTCTGGATAGACTGCATCTAACCTGTCCTCTGATGCCTGTTTTGCGGAGAAGAATGCGTGGTAGATCTCGGTCTGACACTCCCATCATGTGAGCAACCGGACGTTGATGCTTTACTGGACCCGATAACGGCCCATGTTCTGCAGTGTCCCCAGCGTATTCCGATGTTGATGGCGGCATTCCTAGAGCCACCACAGGTAGTATAGACTCCTGTTGGTATGGGCATCGACTCCTCCTCTGACACCCAGGCCTTGGATATTGTACAGGCTGCCCCAGCATCGGTTGTGGGCAGTACAAAAGATCATCTGTGCTCCTTGACATAAACTGTGAGGTGTTCCAGGGACCGTCGTCTGCAGAGGCAGGCAACGAGAATGTTGCGTCTACCAGCCAGGACACAAACATTTGACTCATTTGGCCCGTTGTGTGCTGGGAGAGATTCGACCTTTTATTTTGAGAAACAAACTAAAAAATTGAAACTCCATAACAAAATTTACATTCTTTTGAGCATGCATGGCTTTCAAATGCTTATAGTAGTTCGAACTATACCTTCGGACACATTAGGGCAATGGCTTGAGTGACAATTTCCCTTTTAAATTTTTAAAGAACTTTTTAAACATTTTTAGCACAACGAGAAACAAATGTTTTTGAACTAGTTGCGTACAAGTATATAGTCAGCACGTTTAGAATTTAACTATGTTGTCCATTCGGAAGAGGAGTGGGTGTTCTATTCCATATACGTATCATAATATAGGCCCCGGTAACTTCATGAGCCTTCACCTATATTCTTCCCTACATTACACTTGTAACGGTTTTACAGGGAATGACCTTTTACCTAGATATGACACTGCATTCAGAATGCAGGTTTTCCCTAGTTCGAAATCTCATACACTATGCATGAGGATTCTTGGAAGCACAGCAGGACGACCATCTCCTTTATAATATCTATGTATAAAGTTCATGCCCAACGTCACCCTTAGGCCGACACAAGATAGAGAAGAAGAGACCGAGACTTCCCGGCAGACACACTGACCAGAAATGCTGAGCTTCCTGTCTGCAGACACTCCAGCTCGCAGAAGTCTAAAACATCCCTTGCAGGGGGTCCAACTCGAGACCAGGACGGGGTCCCACAGTCTCTCACGTCAGGTAATGGGTTGAATAAATCCTTGAGGGATTCTTGGCTTAACACCTATACACATGCTAGGTACATTTAGGCACATCTAGTTAGGGAAGCACCGTAGGAGTATGCATCTTTTTACCATGTGTTTTATATACTCGTATGTATTCATGATTATTGTAAGATGCTACCATCCATTTACCTTTATAGTACTGCTAATCATTTATATCTTATACTGTCTAACGGTTGTTGCAGCTCATCTAATCTACACCAGAATAACAACTGTTCAATAAATACTTGTTGAAAACGCCCAGGCTGTTTATTCGGTGTATCTCTCTGAGACAGACTAAGTAAGCGCGAGTGACTGAGCGAAAAGTAGTACTTTGTTTCCACGGTCCTGAGGGATCAGGGTTGTCATATTCGATGGTTGCCAAGAACTATTACTCTCCTTGGTAAGTGGAGATTATAGTGGCACTGTGAGCTAGCTGATACAGAAGACCAACATATCCGGTGTGAGTGTTTCAAATCAGTCTGGCACCAGTCCTACAGTGTATGTTGTCAGAACGCACAGATCCTGTATACGTTTTTATAGGAACTACATGACAGTAAGTCCAGTTTTCATGTTGTTTCTTTTAAGAGACCAAAGTTCAGAGCTCAGCATTTTAGTGCAAATTATGCGAACCTCTGGTCACTGTAATGCAGAATGATAGAGCCTCGCTCTTCCTCTACCCCGCCTACTTTGCATGAATGTCTATTGTAAGTATTATAAGCGGAAAGGCATGGTTCTGCAACTCTCTGCTACTGTTCACTGACATCGATCAGCTTTCCCAACTAGCAGCAATCATGCCTACCTTTCTTGCAGCCAAAGGGCTGAGGTAAAGGGGATTTAACACTATATATATATTCACTCAGTTCAGGTCTGTGCTTGCACAGGAAGAAAACAGCAGAAAAAGAGGCAAAGCGATGAAAATACACAAAAGAACCTTAGCCTACCTTGCGTAGAAGTGCTGTCATCCTCTCCCTGCTGTTGTAGAAAGGAGAGTTAGTCCAGATGATGCGGATAAGACTGAGGAGATGTGGGTACTTGCTGGGAATCTCTTTCAGTTTCAGTGCTGCTAGCTGCTCATAAGGTGCCTTCAAGATTGACAGAAAGCTGAGGTTGGACTGAGCTTGCTGAGAACCATCCTGTAAAAATAAATAGGAGCTGAAGAAAATCACATAGCTGCTGGCTGGATTATTAGCTGTCCTTGCGTCAGAATAAAGGAAAGAGAATGGAGGGTTAGATACTTAATTGTAGGATTAGGATGTCCCTAGTGATACACTATGAGAAGCTGAACCTTTGTTAGCGATAAGGGTGTAGAGTACAAAAAAGCCAAGTGAAAAAGTACACTTTGCTCACCACAGGGACTTCCAAATTCAGAGTCTTACATATTGAACATTGTTAGAAATGGGGTCTCTAGTTGGCAGTCGGTATGCACCTGTCCAAGTAGGAACTCACACTCTAGTCAAGGTAAAGGGATCACAAAGCTAAGATAACCCCTGCTCGCTCCCTTGATAGCTTGGCATGAGCAGTCAGGCTTATTTCAGAGGCAATGTGTAAAGCATTTGTAAACATACACACAGTAACACAGTGAAAACACGGAAAATGAGTCCACAGTTTAGAAAAATAGCCATTATTTATCTGAATAAAACTAGACCAAAATGACAAAAATTCAACATACACAAGTAAAGATATCACTTTTCAAAGTTTCAATAAGTATTAATCCATAGAAATCAATGGCTGCGGGTCTTTTAGCACAAACTACCTGAGATGCGTTAAAAACAAAGACGATGCGAGCCACACGGGAGGTGAGGCACCGGAAAACACAGTGATGCATTGATTCTGTACTGGCAGAGGAGGTGATGCATTGGTTCATTACTGCAGAGGAGATGATGTGTACAGGTAATAGCCTTGGGGCGGGACTCGACAGACGACGACGAGGGGCAATTAAATAAATTAGTAATTGTACCTTCTCCTCGTCTGTCGAGTCCCCCTCCCCACCGCTGTTACCAGCACAGGCCGCTCCTGACAGGAGGCAAGCACACACAAACCCTTTGAGAACCTTGAAAGCAGGATACAGAAAGCAAAGTCCAGTCCTTTCACTTCCAGGACAGAAGCAACAGGGCAGCACAACAAAGCAATAGGAAGAATCTCAGTCCCTCCTATAGCATTCAGCTATTATTCCTGGAAGAATGTCCTTTAGTCCAGAAGTGTTCTGAAGTTATGGTGTCACAGCTCCACTATTTATACCAGTTTTTGCCTTTGAAGTAGGCAAACATCAAATGAAAGTCTTTGCAGTGCACAAGACACTGCATTTCCCTGACCTGGCTATAGAAACACTCCAGGAAGGCAGAGACAGCTTTGTGTAAGGAAAGACACAGCCAGATTCAGGTATCAGTGACAACTCCTCCCACCACTCTAGCCAACAGCCTGGTTATGGCCCATCAGGATATGCAAGGCACACCTCAGCTCCCTTTGTGTGACTGTCTAGATTGAATGCACAATAGTCCAACTGTCAACCAACCCTGACATGGATTCCACAGACAGGCAGAGTCACAGAATGGTTAAACATGAAAATGCCCACTTTCTAAAAGTGAGAAAGAGAAACAGCTGGCGTGCACTCAGGTTTAAACGGTAAAATCAAATAGATAACGTGTTCTAAAAATTGTATAAAGCTTGGTGTGCTGGCCCTGAGGTGGTTCCACCCTGCCACCTTGATTCAAAATGCGTGAGAGACTGGAGCGGGACGCTCTAGACAGGGACTGCACTACCACTAGACACTCAGTGATGAGTATGTAACAAGTTAGACGAAATTTGTCATCTGTTTAACATATCAGAAAATTGTAATCATCATCAAAACCAATATTGATGTCTAAACCATCGAAAGACATTCGTGAATATGAGAAACGAATCAAAGCTTCTTCTTGTTGAAGTGTTCTTTAATCACACTCCAATCGTGCTGAAAAAGTTCTTGTTACAGAGTACTATAACAAAATGAGGCGTAGCTTGATTTTCCCAATGCATTTCGGGCGTGGTGTTCGCCCTTCTTCAGGGGTTATCTATGAGTAAAACATCAAACAATTACATTCAAAGGTTTTAAGCTGATAACTACGTAGAAAATTGGAAGGCTTTACGGCGTCACACAGAAATTTCAGGCAAGATCAAAGATTAAAGCCACTGGAATTGAGCAAATGAATTGAAACGTGAAAGCACGTCACCAAAGAGTCTGAGAAAAATCTGTTAGACATCTGAGAGGGAGAAGGGTGGTCCAGAGCATGAGAGCGGAAAAAAGAAAGGAAGGAAAAATCACCGTGTGCTAAAAATCAAAGATCGTCGTGCGCGAAAGATTAGACCCAAGACGTATCCAGGTGGTAGAGACTATAATACCTGAAAAAGCTAGCAAGGCTGGTATCTGTTTAAGGATGAAAGTGATGGAATGAGGTTACCTGCAAAAATGCAAAGAAGGGTACGTGTCTCGTAAGGTGTTGAAAAGGACTCTGCGAAGCAGTGTGGGTGCTCCGACAATGATCGGACATGCAAGGGAAACATGCTAAAAAAACTCACTGAGCGTCCGAAGAACGCTAAGGATCACTTTACTGGAAAACAACAGTGCACTATATAGTACACAAGCGGAACGGTGAGATAAGGAGGTGGAAAACCTGCGGGAAATAGGTAAATGCAGGGGGTTAAAGGGTGTGTGGTGCGTGCGGAAAGACCTGACAATTAGAACATGTAAACCAGGGTACCTGGGAAAATACTCTCTGTCTCCACGCTCTGGGTCCGAAAGTTGTGTGAGCTGCTGAATCCCGCCCGTAAATATCGGCGGTGTCCGGGTTGCGTTCACGTGGGGAAGTCTCAGTGTAAAACATGAAAGAAGGACTCGCGATGAATGTAAGGTATAACCAGGGGTGGCCATCTTGAGTTGGGAAAAGAGCTCTGACAGACAGAATGAGCAGGACAAAAAGTGCACGAAAAGCGGTTGCGAGTGAATGACAGAGTGAAAGGACAAGCTTATACGGCCTAAACAACGGAAGTGCTCCAGAGGTGAATGACACCTGTATTATGGAATAACAGCATACGAAAAACTGAATACAAAAAACTTTAAATCGTAAATGTCAAATGAACAGTGTTCTACCTATATACATTCTAATGAGTGCTAATAGTCCACAAGTAACATCCTGCCTATTTACAGTCTATATTGAGTTAACGTTCTGACATTGTGTCTTTAACAGAAAGGTAAGAGCGTCAAACAAATAAAACGCGCTACTGGTATAAATACATTAAATGAAAAAGAAAAACATGACTACTAAAAATTCACTACAGTAATGTGTACGAAACTACTACTGGAACTTGATCTCTATGAGATGGAAAAGTGTTGTCCTGGCAGTTACCACGGAGTGAGTGTGAATACTAGTGGATTGAGGTGAGGGGTAATGCATAATGAGACCAATCTGTCATGTGGTGTGATGAAAGTGACATGGAACACTGGGCTGTTGACAAGAACAGTAAAGTGATAAAGTGATAAAATGAAATCGGGCATAAATCAAGATTAAAGCTCTGGTGCGTTGTAGGACGACCCTGTCCCCCTTCTGTTCTATGTGAAGGAAGAGAATAGGAATCACAGGAAACATGCAAACTCAATTTTGTCGTTGAGACCCTTGGGACTTAGGGTATTGAGATACCGAATCCAAAAGGATTCCCTTTGAACAATAAATTTGCTCATGTCACGGTCATTATGAGATGTGATGACTTCAATCACACTAAATTTAAGTTGAGCAATCGAGTGGTGTGAATCACACCAATGACTGGCAAGTGGTGAAGATAAAGTTCTAGTGCGAATGCGACTTTTATGTTCCGTGATACGGGTACGTAAAGATCTCTCAGTTTTGCCTACATAATATCGGCCACGAGGGCATTGGATGATGTATATGACATTTGAGGTGTTACAGTTGGCAGTGAAATGAAATTTAACCGGCTTACCCGACCAGGGGTGAGCTATCGACACGCCTGTAATAACATTATTACAGTGGGAACAGTTGTAGCATTTAGTCATACCCTTGGGTGCCAGATCAGTGGTGAGTTCTCGTGTCTTGAGGAGTTCCTTCAAGTTATTGGAGCGTTTGTACGCAAAAATCGGTGGATTTTTAAACAGATTCCCAAAATCTGGTTCAGTCTGTAGTATGTCCCATCTGTTGAGGATGGTTTTTTTGATGGCAGGAGAGAGGGTCGAGAACTTGGATACATAAACTTCCCTTGTTTGAGCTGGTTTTATGTGTTTGTCAAGTAGTGTTGACCTGGATACCTGATTGAGACGTTCAACTGAAGATTCAATGAGTTTTTTGGGGTAGCCACGTGCCAAGAACTGAGTTTTGAAATCTTCAAGGGTGGTATGAAGTTGTGTAGTATCAGAAGTGATGCGCTTGATTCTCAAAAATTGAGAATAAGGAAGATGTCTTTTCAGGGATTGTGGATGGAAGCTATCATAGAGAAGCATGTTATTGCGGTCTGTGGATTTTTTGAACAAAGAAGTGACGATGTTATTGGATGATAATTCAATATGTACATCAAGGTACGAGATGGAATGTTTGTCCAATATGTGTGTAAACTGAATTCTGGGATTGAAATCATTGAGCGCTGAGAGTTTCGATTCCAAAATCTGCTTGTTGTCTTGCCACATAATGAAAATATTGTCGATGTATCGGCGATATATGATGAGGTTGTCTGTCCATTCCCTGTCATTAAGGATGTTCTCCTGTTCAAATTTCATCATATAGATATTTGCGTAGCTGGGAGCTCCCGCAAAACCCATAGATGTTCCGTGAGTTTGTAAGAAAAAACTGTCTTTCCATTTGAAGTAACTGTGGAATAAACAAAAATGCAAAAGTTCTAAAAGGAAAATTTTGTTGGCTGGGATGGTGTCCATTTGGAGTAATGCCCACTCGATCGCTTCGATACCTTCAGAGTGTGGGATTGAAGTGTATAAGGCAACAACATCTACTGTCAGTAACCATATGTCATCGTGACTCTGGAGGTTGAGATTATTGAGTACTTTCAAAAAGTGTGTGTTATCTTGTACGTACGTGGAACCTGCCTGAACAAACGGTTGCAAGAAGTAATCTAAGTATTGACCAAGAGGGTCATGAATGGAGTCCCACCCTGATACTATAGGGCGAAATGGTGGATTGGAAAGGCGTTTGTGTATCTTAGGTAATGCATAAATGAGTGGTCTGCGTGGATGTTTATTATACAAAAAATCGTATGTTTTGGAATTAATCCACTCCATGTCTTTGGCATGCTTGAGGATGGTGGTCAAAATGTCTTGAAACTCTACTGTTGGGTCCTGTTGCAGTGGTACATAAGTAGACTCATAAGTAGACTCATCAGACAGCATTTCACTGATTGCAGATTCATAAAAACACGTGTCCATTATAACCAATGCACCACCTTTGTCAGCTGGAAGAAATGTGAGGGATGAGTTAGTCCTCAAGCTTTTAAGTGCTGTCTTGTCCTTGAGTGTCAAATTCTGGTGTTTTTTTGAAGGTGTGCTAAGATGTAATAAATCGTGTTTCACCAGTGACTCAAAAGTGTCCAGCACTTTGTGTGACATAGGGGATACAAAAGTGCTTTTGGGTTTAAACTCCTTGTATTCCATCTCACTGACCGTTGGAGCGGAAAGAATCTGAGTGGAGAAAAAATATCGCAATCTTAGTTTTCTCCTAAATTTGTATAGTTCAACTTCTGTTTGAAATGAAGTAGTATGGTGGGTAGGAACAAAGGATGTTCCCTTGTTGAGAAGAGCGATTTGCGATTCTGACAAACTGGAGGAAGAGATGTTAACAACTAATGTTTTTTCTGTCTCCTGCCTGAGCTTTGTGATTTTGTGCTTTCCGCTACCTCTACGGGTTTTGGTGGGATTATTTCGAGGGAAGATTGGTTCGTGGGTGGATTGTTGGCCGCTGGGCTTGTTTCTAAAAAAGAAACCTTGGTGTTGGAGGTTGATGGAACGGCTGAAGCCCCTAAGTCACATGAAGATGGTACCGGAGGTCTGGTTAAGCGAGTGTCACTGACAGAGACAACGCTCTCCTCAGATGAGGCATTTCCAGGTTTTGAAAAAGTTCGCTTTTGGGCGTAAACTTCCGCCCAAGAGTAAAAGTGGCATTTTCAAACACAATAGTGAAAAACAAAATTAGCAGTAGCATTTGATTTACAGACCCTAGGCACACCTGGTAAACTTTACTAGGGATTTGCTAGTAAATCAAGTATGTCAATCATGGATAAGCCAATCACCATTAAATTTAGACAGAGTATAGGCACTTTAGCACTGGTTAGCAGTGGTAAAGTGCCCAGAGTCTTAAAGCCAACAAAAACATGTCATAAAAAATTGGAGGAAGAAAGCAAAATGTTTGGGGATAACCCTGCCAAAAGGGTCAGGTCCAACACACATCATTTGAAAGGGTTACAGCACAGTGTACCCTAGCACTATCAGAGAGCTTAAAAGCTCAGCGATGGCGTCTGAGAGTAAGTGGGTCCCAACACTGTACCCTTTACCTTCTGCCACCTAAGTCTGCTTTTTTCTGCCCCTTCTATGAGAAGATTTCCCGTAAAAGTGTCCCAAAAAATAAATATAGTGAAAGAAGTTGTTAGTTGTTTTTAATTTAACAAGAGAAGTTCTATGCGGGGTTTCAAAGGACCTTGAACCAGCTCCTGAGCCAGAATTCAGAGACTAGTGTTTGAATAAATGTGTGGGTTTGATCCACACAGCAGCTCTGCTGATCATATAAATAGCAGGATGTCTTTGAAAATCAAGGTAAACCACCTTTGCTCTTGCTGTATGACTGTGAATGCCCTTTGATCACAAAGGAATGCCCATAAGGGAGTGACTCTTCAAACTACAGGAAAATATACAGCAAGCGGTAGGGTTCTTTGACGTCTAGTACTAGGTGTGGAACTCTCAAACATAATGGGTTGGAACACTTAAAATACACCTTACGTCTACCTAAAAAGAACTCACTGGACATCAAGATGAAGAGTTTTTCTTGGATATGAAGGAGGGTTAAAAAAAAAAAAAGGGAACAAATGACTGGGTTCAAATAAAATGTTGCTACATTTTTACAAAAATCAAAAGGTAAGCCCTTAAGATTACCTTGTCTCTCCTGAACGCACTGCGCAGCTCTTCAACTGACACCAATATGAGGTGAGCTTTACTAATCCATGTCAGTAAAGGGCACTTGCTCAAATGGTTTGTGAACTAGCACACTTGAAACCACATCCAGGTCCCAAACAAGAGCAGACATCCTAACAGGAGGAAACAATGTGGAAATCTACTTAGTGTTGATAAACCACTTAATTTTGTAAGGAAAAAGTATACTGTTTTCTCCATGTATGCCCTATGGCTGCCAAATAAACTTTAAATTATGTGACTTGCATACATGTATGTGTTAAAGGTGGTATGAAAGCACAAAATAAAGTTGATGGCACAAGTAAGACACTTCCCCAAAATTATTGGCTTCAATAGGATTCCTGGTGGATCTTTCCTGGCTAATCGATGTACTGCATAGTTATCGTCAAAAGAGATGGCAGTGATAACTCATACACTTAGGAGTTAGGGGCTTATGTTCAACAACTGAGGAAAGGGGTGGATAGTCTTTCTCTGTGGCTCTCTTCCTTAGTCATTAAAGCAGAAGTCACTGTTAAAGCATTCGGGTAAGGATACCACAAAGGATTTGTTAATCTGATATTGATCTCATGCACACTGTGTGATGGCACATTGCCAGGACAGAGGGCAGAACAAAGTTGAGTGGGGCAATGTCGCTCTGCCTCTCCTCTGAGTGTGATCAACACCTGACTAAAACAGCCATTGAGAATTGTACGTATATATGTTTGCGGTATGGGTAAAGGGCAAACCTAGCCAAAAGACAGTAGTGCACTGTGCAGGGTAAAAATGCAAGGGTGCAGTCAACAAGAACAGGGAGAGATCGCTGTCCAGGATGATGCGGAGGTTGTGGGCGTGCTTGGTGGGGGCAAGTGAAGGTCCGAGTGCAGTGGACCTCCATGTGTCGTCCCGTGGGGAGGTGTTCTTCCTGAAGAGGAGCATTTCCATCTTGTCCTTGTTCAGTTTCAGGCAGTTGGATCTCAACCAGTCGGCAACGTTGATCATGAGGTTCTACAAATTGGACTCTGGTGGTGGCGGTGTCATCAGAGAGAAAGGATGAGTAGGGTGTCGTCAGCGTTAGAGATGATGTTGAGTCGGTGGGCACTGGCAATGTCAGCCAGTGGAGTAATGTAGGCGTGGGGCTGAGGGAGGATCCTTGGGGGACTCCACAGATGATGGTCTTGAGTTCAGAGGTGAAAGGCGTTAGGTAGATTTCCTGTGTGCGACCTGTAAGCAAGGAGGTGATCCACTTGAGGGAGTTTCCGCAGATGCCCATTTTGTAGAGTCTGGTGATGAGGGAATGATGGGATACAGAGTTGAAGGTCACTAATAGAGCGAGGAGGATCAAGGCTGCTGTCTCGCCATGTGCGAGGTTGATTCTAATGTTGTCGGTTGCGGCTATTAAGACGGTCTTGGTGCCGTGGTTGGTGTGGTACCCGGACTGGGTGGCATTGAGTGGGTTGTGTCCTTCCAGGTGGTCTGTGAGCTGGTGATTGATGGCTCTCTCCAGGACTTTGGCTGGGAAGGGGAGCAGCGAGATTGGGAAGATGTTCTTGAGCTCGTTGCTGTCTGCTGAGAGTTTCTTCAGGAGGGGTCTTACCTCCATGTGTTTCCAGGCATCAGGGAAGATGACTGTGGTGATGGATGAGTTGAGGATGTCAGTGCGCTCCTAATTTCCTTCAGTCCCAGGTTGAAGGCATGATGGAGACAGGGGTCTGTTGGTGCTCCAGAGTGGATGGAGGTCATGAGTGCTGTGGTGATTGGCATGGTGAGCGGTGCCCATTAGGTGAGGTGTCTGTCGGAGTTGCCGGTGTGTGTCAGGAGATGCAGAGGTTTATTGGATGAGGGTCGGAGTTGCTGTAGATCTCTGCTATCTTGTTGTGGAAGGAGTCTGCCAGGGAGTCGCAGAGGGCTTGGAAGGGGCGAATCGTGGTTTTGGTGGCCAAAGGGCATGCAATTTGTCGGACGATGCTGAAGAGTTCTTTTGTGTGATTGGCTCTGGCTTCGATGCGGTTGTTTACGGCATCCTTTGTGCATCCTTGAAGCGGTGGTGGTATTTATCAAGGGCAGATTTGTAGGTGGTAAGGTCTGAGGTGTTCCTGCTGGAGCGCCACTGTCTCTCCAGTCACCTACACTTGAAGGCGTGAAGTTCGGAGGTGAACAAGCTTGCTTATTTGGTGGGTTTCCTTGTGCTGGTCGTTTTCAAGGGTGCAATAGTGTTGGCGCAGTTGGAGATCCTGTCTGAGATGTTTCAGATGGCTATCTCATGGTTGCTGTTGGTGAGGGGTATGTGGGTGTTGAGGGCGGCAATCCATTGGTTCTCTGTGATTTTGCTCCATTTGGGGCGGGTGTGTGTGGGCGGGGTAAGATGGGTGGGTCGGGGTGAGCCTGCAATGGAGAAGTAGAAGATGCTCTGGTTTGTCCAGGTGAGTTCAGTGGTGTGGCTGAATTTGATTCAGTTGCTAGTCGTGTAGACTGGGCCCAAGAAGTGTCCTGTGCAGTGTGTGGGGCTGGTGATCAGTTGTGTGAGTCCGATGTTGCTCATGCTTTCTAAGAAGCTGACGGAGTTGGTGTCACTGGGGTCATTGAATCATTTGGGATGCACCAGACTGAAAGTCTTGGTGGACCTGAACAAGGATTTATGGACATTCTGTCTGTCCAACAATGTCTCAGTCACATCGGAATACCTCAGGGAGCCTCCAAGGAGGTAGCGATTAGTGCTCAAGGGAGTAGTCCAATATGAGCCTATGGCAGTTAGATACTCGCGTCTTCAAGAAATTGAATGCCCATTGGGGGCCTTTCACAGTAACATGACATAACATAACATGTGTATTTGTATATTTGGGGCTTGGCCAAGCAATATTGAGCGTTTTCCTCTACTGGTATCCGATGCCATTCACCACAAACCCAATGAGGGTTGTGGTGTAAATCAACTGGTACCACACATTTTTTTAGGGTGCTGTACGTGTGGTCAACTCTGATACCTCCATGAGGTTGTGACCACCACCAAAAAAAGTGTAGGCAGTATTTATCCTGGTCCTGAAGAATTGCCAATCAATAGATAAACAGGCAAGAAACATGTTGACCCTTCCACTACATACCCTCACAAACCTTAGAGTGAGAATGTGCTTTTCACTATGGTTTTAATCAGGGTAGTGACCACAACTCATTAAAATTGTTCTGAGTGGATCACTATTTCCTGTTTTATATCTCACTAATCTCACACATGACTGTCACCTACACTAGATACTATAGGGCCCTCACACGCATTACACCCATCGGCATTGGAAAAAAGATCTCATCAAAGAAGGCCCCTTCCGGGTGCCTGATCGGGTATTGCACCGCCGACCCGATAAGGAGCTAGACCCGATGATGAAGCAAGACACCCGCTTGTTGGGTGTGTGAGGGTCTCCATTCCATAAGGAGGAATTCTCTCTCCTGCCTTCCCCCTTACCCACACCCTGGCACCAACTGTTTACTTACCACTACCTGCTACATCGTAGGAACTGCTTACCAATTCTGGTTCTCTGTCTTTTGGGCACGTATGCTGGACCCTAATAATTAAACAAACTATTATTATTTAAAAGCCCACTATTCCCCTATTTGAATAAGACAAGCAAAATGGCCGACAGTACGTGAACCCTTGAGCTCCCGGCCAGACTGCCCAGTAATCCTGCATGATCCTGCCTGAAAGTAATAGCAATTGACCTGGAGCCCAGCCCTGCGGCGCCTGTACACTGCGGGCAGCGGCGCAGAGAAACAACAGTGGTCATCAGATTGAAGATAAAACCTGGGTGGGCCCGTGGAGGAGGAGCGGCCCGCCACGTGGAGGAGGGCAACGGACGCAGACCCTTCTGCCTGCGCCGCTGATCCGCAATGCTGTGATGGAAACCCTGCCCCGGTGTGGCACCGATCCCTGATTGGAGGTCCATCATGGCTCAGGGTGGCCCAGGCTGCTGTTGACGCCTACCAGGGGCTGTCGGCGGAGTTGTGGCCCGCACCGGCAGATGAGTGAAGTGGTGCTCGTTGGAGGGAGACACAGAGGGGGCAGCCGCTGCCTACTCGGCTGCTCTCCCCACTCGCCCTTTGATTATCAAGGCCGGCGGTACTCTGCCACTGTGACACAGGCCTTACTGCCGGTTGATAGGGAGGCCCTCGACTGTGGAATCTTACCCCCACCATGAGACAGATAGAGATCTGTATGATCTTGAAACTGGGAGGGGACAGCTTGGATCCAGATTCTTATCACCCACTCACTATGATTAACAAAGATGCTGGGCTGCTAGTTGTGTCGGACGCAGAGGTTGAACTGGCTGCTGGCGGCTGCATCGGCGTGGACTGGAAATCAGTGTGCTGCGGAACGAGGTTCCTGCCCTTCTTGCCTCTATCTCCGGTAGACCTTCATGCTTGGTACAGACGCTGGTCCTCATCCTATTCAGCCATGATGGCAAAAGACAGGGATTCCAAGATGGCCAAACAGGGGAAGATGGCTTGCTACACGAAGGTTCTTCCCGCGCCTGCCGGGGCAGAGGGGGGCCCAGCCCCACGCCCGGACACAGAAGAGATCCTGCATGCGATCCGCGCCTCCCGAGAGAGCCTTGAGGGCAAGTTGGCTGAGGTACAGACGGAGGTCTCCTTTCTACGACAAGACCTGCGCAAGGTCTCTGAGCGAGTGACAGAAGTTGAGCAACGTGTCTCGGAGCTTGAAGACATCTCGCTGTCTGCCAGCAAGGATGTGAGGGATCTCCAGGCCGCGGTGAAGGAGGTCATCTGGAGGGTTGACGATGCTGAAAACAGGGCCTGCAGAAACAACCTGCGCTTCGTAGGCTTTCCGGAAAATGCAGAGCGTACGGACCCGGGACATCTTCTCCTGACTTTCCTCAAGGATGCCCTCCCGGTGGTGCAGTTCTCCTTCTACTTCCTCATAGAAAGGGCGCACAGGATGCCAGGGGTTAGGCCGCAGCCCAGGGCCCCTCCCCGGCCGTTGATAGCTCGATTCTTGAACTTTCAGGATAGGGATCGGATACTCAGGGAGTTGCGGAAAAGGGGTGAAATCAAGTATGAGAGCACGAGAGTGATGGTATTTCCGGATTATTCGTGCGATGTTCAGAAGCAACGGCGCACCCTTGGCCCCGTCAAAGTGAAACTTCAAGCCCTTGGGATCCAATACATGTTGCTGTTCCCCGCCAAACTTAAAGTCATCTTCCAGGATACCGCACATTTCTTCCAAACACTGGAGGATGCGTGGTCTTGGATTGAGGAATGGCCTAGATTGCAGCGGGGGACGCCCTCTCCTGCTCCCCTGACTGCCACCAAGTAACCGAGCCCTAGTTGGGAGAGGCCCCAGGCGAAGAGATGACGACAAAAGCTCAAACGCCAGACATCTGTTGGGAGCACACCCGGGAGATCATTAAGGCCCAGAAACCCGAAAGTCAACTTGTCGGACTCGGACGATGATACCGCCATGGAAAGTGCGTTGAGGACTTCCTTGAGATCCAGCGGCCCTGGAGACTTTGATCAGTCGGAGAACCTTGAGTCTCGGCCTTCCGGCGCTGCACACCCTCTTCTGGAGACTATTCACCACCTGGAGGCCTCGGGCTCGGGTCCCCCATGCGGGGACCCCTGTTCGCTGCAGCACCCACACATTGGCGAGGAGGAATGACGTACTGGGGCCAGCCGCCCCTACAGAGTCACTGCTACGTTCCTGCAACATTGAGGAAATTCAAATTATCTGTTGCGAGGAAGGGAAGTATACAGCAGATTGTGTGTGTTATTTCTTTCTTTAATAGTATTATATAGTTGAGTGGGTGGGGGGGGGGGGCTACAGACCTCGGAGAGGTTTACCTGCACCAGTGTTGTCCTGTTGACTATTTAAGGGGTGGTGGGGGTGCCTGCAGAGTGTGGGGAGGGGGGCATGATGGGTGTTGTTTGTTATTTCGGACGCTGTGTTTGGGGTGGGGGGGTTGTTTTGTTTTGAGAAATTGTGCACACATTGACATTGAAACAAGGTGGCTAAACGATGAGGTGGCATACATCATGATATTGCGGGATAGACAGCAGTGAGGAGGGGGTTAAGGGACCCGCTTCTAAATCAGACACCCTGCATCACCACAATGGCTACATCTAATATAGGAATATACTCGATCCTCTCCTGGAATGTGAATGGGATGGGGAACAAAGTTAAGAGGGGACTAGTGGCCGCATATTTTAAACGGTTGAAACCGGATGTCATTTTCCTACAAGAGACGCACCTGAAAGGCACTCAATGTGGGTTCCTAGGTAGGGGTGCTTATAAAACTATTGCCCACGCTGGATTCTCCACTGGGTCAAGGGGCGTGGCAATACTTATCAGGAAAAACACGCCCTTTAGAGTAGAACGAACTTGGACGGATCCTAACGGCACATATGTCGCGATCAAAGGGATATGGAATAGAAGACACATCATTTTTATTAGTGTATATGCACCACCCAAGCTCCAAAGGCAAACAATGGATAAGCTTGCAGCGATTTTATTAGAGGCCGGGTCAGATACGCACATTAGAGGGGGAGACTTTAATGACGTCATGGACCCTACGAGTGACCGCACGACTGTCCTAACGGGGAACCGCAAGGAAACGCCACTCAAACGGTTACATTAGCGCTCACAGACGCATGGCGTGGCCAACATCCCCAGACCAGAGCCTATTCCTTTTACTCGGGCGCACAAAGCCTTTTCAAGGATAGATTACATATTTGCTCCTGTGTGGGTACTTGGGGAGGTACACAGGGTAGAATATTTGGCATGGGGCCTCTCAGATCATTCACCCCTGTGGCTCACGGTGGGTACTCGCACACAGACAGAATGAGGAATGGAAAGTGAACCTGTGGGAACTCAAAGACCCACAGGTTGTGGAAGAAATCAGGGTGGACACGGAGTTGTATTTCAGGGAGAATGTGGGGTCGGTGGATTCTGCTATCAGACTATGGGAGGCTTACAAACCGGTGCTAAGAGATAGGGCACAAAATATTATAGCACATAAGAAACAGAGGGAGCAAGAAGTGATCACAGGGTTGGAATCCAAACTACTGCAACTCGAGTCACAGGCAAGTGCGGGTAGTGATCCCTCCATGCTACGCAGTCTACCGACAGGAATATTTTTCACTGGCCAAAAAGGACGCACAACATACAATAACAGCCATGCACCGGCGCCTATATGACGTAGGTGACAAGACCGGTAGGCTGCTGGCCTGGCTTAGTAAGAAGGAGCTGGATAGTAGATGGGTTTCGCAGATACAAACGGAGGATGGTCGAAATCATCTGACCCTAATATCAATAGTCAACGCCTTTGCAGACTATTATGAGGCCTTTTACATGCAACGTAAACTAGCCGAGATGTCCCACATACGAGCGTATCTGCAAGAAATACAGCTTCCAAAATTAACGGACAATGAGTCCAAGACACTAGATGATGAAATCACAAAAGAAGAAATCGTGTCAGCGATCGGCCAAATGAAAACTGGAAAGGCCCCAGGACTTAATGGGTTACCTCCAGAATTCTTTAAGCAACATGCGTCATCTTTTGGTCCACACCTCCTCCAATTATACCTGGAGGCGCACAAGACGGGAAGCCTACCCATAGACTTGCGGACAGCCACGATTGCAGTAATCCCCAAAAAGGACAGGCTACTGCAAGCGTGTAGCTCATATCGCCCTATCTCCCTCATAAACATGGAGACCAAGATACTAGCCAGAATATTGGCAAATAGGCTTGCCGCAGTAATTACTGACCTCATTCACAGGGACCACTCTGGCTTTATGCCCAAAAGATCGACAAGGCTCAACCTGAGGAGACTACATAACTGGTTATAAGTGGTTCACGATAGAGGAGATCCCCACCTTGCTCTCTCCCTTGATGCCGAAAAGGCATTTGACACGGTCCAGTGGCCTTTTCTTATGTCTGTGCTGGAGGAGTTTGAGTTTGGCCCGGTATTCAGGCAATGGATCTCTGTACTTTACGAAAGACCTCTAGCCAGGGTTAGAGTCAATGGAGTAGTGTCGCAGGAATTCCCGATAGGTAGAGGTACACGACAGGGTTGCCGGTTGTCGTCCTTGCTTTTTGCCCTGGTGCTGGAACCACTTGCCTGTGTGATCCGACTGCATCCGCACATCACGGGATTTAGGAGTGGAGAGGATGCTGAGACTGACGAACGCATATCACTATATGCGGATGACATTTTAATGTATGTCACAAACCCGGAGACAACACTTCCCACGATAATGGACAGCTGTGAGACGTAATGGTATGCATTGTAATGGTATGCGTTGTAATGGAATGTGTTGTAATGATAGTTTTAAAAAATGCGTTGTAATGGAATGCATTGTAAAATCATGCAATGTAATGGTAGTTGCGATGTAAAGACTGCGTTGTAAAAGCATGCGTTGAAATTGCATGCGTTGTAACGTCATATATTACCTAGGCGTCCAGGTAGCACTTGAGAACACCCAACTGATACACCTTAACGTAGGCAGGGTCATAGATGCACTGCGTCATTCTGTGACCTTCTGGAACTCGCTGCCACACTCTTTGGCAGTGTGCAAAATGGTGGTGCTGCTTCGCTGCATTTTATGTGCTACAAAACTAACTGCGTCCGGTTCCCAGCCGGGCCTTCAAGCAGCTAAACTCTTTGCTAGTCTCATTATTATGGACGGGCCACTCAGTAGAGTGGCACTGAGCAAACTGACACGGCAGTATGAGGATGGGGGGGTCTTGAGGCTCCAAGGCTGGACTTATATTATTCGGCGGCGCAGCTACAGCATGCATCACGTTGGTTAGAGAACGGAGATAATTGGGAGCAACGACTACTGGCAGGTCGAGTACACCCAGGCACACTCACGGTTGCATTGATGCAGGGCAGGGAGGTCCCAGACGATATGCTCTATATAGTATGCCACCCCGCGAATATTTAGCAACCATATGTGGAGAAGATCCTGAGACATGCCCCGTTCCACAAAGAACTCCCTATATGGATACTTGCCCCTGTGAGGGAAATGAGCCTACATATGTCCTTCACGGTGTGGAAGAAGGGAGGGAGGGAGGGAGGGTTCAACGTCTTGGCAGACCTCTACCCAAATGAAACATTCATTACATATGAGCAGACCTGTGGTGACTTTGCATTGGGACAGGGGCACTACCTACACTACACCGGCCTGATGGAAATTGCGAAGATAACCTGGCCCACGTACCCTAACATACCACAAACATCCCACACACTGGATATACTGCTCACATGTGGCTCTGGGCGCAGGCTGATTTCCCTCCTGAATGAAGCCATGAGGATGGACTCGATTGGCCCTCCTCCACGGGCAAGAGCAGCCTGGGATGTGGATTTAGATGGGCTACTGGATGACAAGACCTGGGCAACCAAAAACAACACTTACACACACAGTATCCTGTAATGCACGATTTAGACTGAACAATTATAATTTTTTGCACCGCACCTATCTTACACCGGTAGGCTACGGCGCATCTTCCTGACCCAAACTCACACGTGTCTTAGATGTGATGCAGAGGAGGCAGATTTCTTACATTTAGCATGGAGATGCCCTGGGGTGAAGCAGTTTGGGCCTCAGGTGGTGGCGAGGGTGCGGGAGAGTACAGGACTCCGCATTAAGGAGGAGCCATTACAATGCCTGCTGGGCCACATTAAGAAACACAGGAAGTGAAAAATGGCATACAAGTTGCTACAACTGATGTTAGGGTTTGCTAAGCGAAGGGTGACTAGTACTTGGATGGGGCAGAAAGGCTTAGGGACGTGCAAGAGTGGACTTTAGCAGAAGAAGCCCTTATGAAATTAAACGTTAGGGATGATAATTTGCAGGCAGATCTGACTGAGTGGCGGGAATTGTGCAACTCTGCCTTGACCTCAGACCCTGCTGGGGACGACCAGTATGAGTCAGAAGCGAATAGGGACACATCTAGGGAGGGATAGCAACGAAAACGGGCAGCAGTAAATAAGTGAAAGACATCTGGAAGACATACCCGGTTTCCACTTTAAAATGTACTATTAGTCACTACCTCATTTTTAGCCGCATTATGTTTGTGTGGGATTGAATCCCTCAGCGTCGCTGATACTGTGCATCTGCTCCCTGTACTTGAATGATTGCTGCAATGTTTGTTAAAATCTCAAATAAAAGTTGTAAAAAAATAAAATGAATGTGTATTTGTAAAGCACACATTCACCCCCAAAGGGACATCTTGGCGCATAATAACAGATGTTTTTTGTTACCCAACTCAATGGTACTCATTTTAGCGGCCTCAGAAAGGATGAGAGGCTGAGTTGACCAGCCGGGATTTGAACCTGTGGCCATGAGGTCGAACACAGGCCACTGCAGTGGATGCATTAGTCCATTAAGCCACCAGACCCAGACAGTGGACCTCTTTGCCTCCCATGTGGATCATAAGGAGCCCAGATACTTCAGCTGGAAACTGGACGGGGTTACGCATTTCCCCCATTCGTGATAATCATGCGATTGTCAATGCAAATGAGGTGGCAACAGGCAAATTTAGTCCTGATCACGCCGTTCTGGAGGTTTCAAGTGTGGTTTCCAGTTCTTCTTGAACTTTCTTGGTATCCTCCAATCCTTCTACCTCACACTCCAGATCTCCTACTGAATCCTCTAGGCAACTTTCACCTGTTAATCCTACAAGAACACCTGCCTCTCATGGAATGGAAGATAACTGGGAAAGATGGCAAATCCCAGGATTTTCACAGGATGCTGAAAGAATGCTGGATGCAGCATGAGCAGATTGAACCACAAATTGATACAAGTCTGCATGGTCTTGATGGGTTTGTTGGTATGTTCAAAATAGTGAAGATCCCATGGGGTGCGAGGTTGTCCCTTTCATGAACTTCTTGGCATCTTTGGCCTCACAAGGTTGGGCTGATCACACGGTTAAAACATACAGGTCGGCCATTTCAGTGGGTCATGTCCCAATACAGGGTTCTCAGATGGGAGAACATCCAATGTTAAGAAAATTGATGAAAGGTATACATCTGGCTTTGCCCCCAGATACTCCTCCCTTTGGGCATCAACAGAGTTGTACACCGGTTTTGGTTATGACTACAAAATTAGTTTTTGTCCCTCAAAGAATTATAGCAAAACTATCAATGCTACTCTGCTTAGTTTTTTGCCGGCGAGTGTCAGATGTTCGAGTCCTGGATATCATCAATTAGAAGTTTTACTCCACATGGTGTAACTTTTCACATTT
The DNA here is from genome assembly GCF_964204655.1 of Triturus cristatus. Classification (NCBI taxonomy): domain Eukaryota; kingdom Metazoa; phylum Chordata; class Amphibia; order Caudata; family Salamandridae; genus Triturus; species Triturus cristatus. The sequence continues at coordinate 773,764,644 of NC_140595.1, read as the reverse complement.
CACGAAGTACAAAATCGAGTTCCAGGTCTTATCAGGCCTTTGATAAGTTCCCCAAGTTATGTGTGGTATGCTGCCTAAAGGCCTACCAAAACATGATGTAGGAAGTGTGTCCCCCTGTCAAGAGGCAATTGCTAATCTCTCTCTCTCTTGAGAAACCTTTCAAAGCAGTCTCATCTCCCACCATAGCCCGATGGGTCCACTGGCTAATCCAAGAAGCGGGCATCGATGTGTTGTACTTTGGAGCCCACTCTGTGAGAGGTGATGGCATCTAAAGCCTTCTCTATGGGGCAGTACTAGAGGATATCATTAATGTGGCACATTGGTCTTCATGTTCAAACGATTTGCAAATGATGTTACTTGAAGCAGGTTTTGGATATGGCGCTCTTGGTGGTGGACAATATTTGAACGTGCATAATCCTCACCTTCGGTCCCGACACAGAATGAACATTTTGCTAGCATTTGTAAAGGAAAGTTTCAATTATATTAAGAACATGGAGATGAGGATTATTCCCACCCTGATCTTACATACTTTCAGAGAACAAAATTATTGGAATCAATGCTATTTGTATGGACTTCAATAGTTACTTACCTGTAATGTGTGGTTCTCCAGTATTGGTATCTTTCATAGATTCACATGCCTGAATCATTCCCCGTCGTCGGAGTGGGAGTCCCACGGTACATAAAAAAGCAATAATTATGCACATAATAACCATAACATAGGTAACCTAGAACCAGGAAGTAAAGTAGCCATAAACTAGAAGGAAAAAAACTTCCACATCTACAACTTGTCCAAGTCATTATATACAGTCCAAACTGCAGCCAATCAGGCGACAGCACCCTCTAGAATGCTCTCCTCAGAGGCTGAGGCTCTCAGATTTTCTCGCACAAGAGTGAACCAAGTGATAAGAGCATAAACCAGCCTCTGAGGGGAGGTGGGTGGGTTGCATGTGAATCTATGAAAGATACCAATACTGGAGGACCACAGATTACAGGTAAGTAACTATTGTTCTTCTCCAGTATTGGGGTATCTTTTATAGATTCACATGCCTGAATCAGAGTAGAAAGCAGTACGCCAATAATGCTCGTAAGACGCTATTTGTAACATAAACATATGTACAAAAGACATTATGCAATAACATCCCTAGAATGCTATACTATGCATAAATACATGTATATATGGATATATGCTATGATATATAATAATCATGTCTGAAATGCGTCTGAGAAACAATACAGAGGAGGAGGGAAGAACAGAGGCTCACCTTATTTAAAAAGATTACGGAGAACCGCTTGTCCCACTGACGTATCTGCATTACTGGCAGCTTCCAAACAGTAGAGCTTGGTAAAAGTGTGTCTGCTGGACCAAGTTGCAGCTCTGCAAATTTGATGAAGAGGCACACCCGCAAAGAGAGCAGTAGAAGAGGAGATTGCTCTTGTAGAATGTGCTCTCGGAGTTGTTTGCAATGGTCTTCCTGCTTGCTGATGGCAGAGGCAAATTGCGGCAGAAATTCAACAAGCTATAGTCTGCTTGGATACTGAATGTCCCTGCCGCATCCTTCCGTAGGCTACAAATAGCTGGTCATATTTACGGATTGTAGAAGTCCGTTGTAAATAGAACTTGAAACATCTTCTAATGTCAAGGGAATGCAAAGTTCTTTCCGCATGTGATTGAGGATTAGGAAAGAAAGTTTTTAAAATGATAGGCTCATTGAGATGGAAGTCGAAGGTACTTTAGGCAGAAAACTGGGGTTAGTGCGTAGCACTACTGAGTTTGAGGTGAATTGAAGAAAAGGTGGATTAACAGTAAAAGCTTGAATGACACTGACTGTCTTAGCTGATGTTAAAGCCAATAGCAGAGACACTTTCCACGATAGAAATTTCAAATACACTTTATGAATAGGCTCAAAGGAGTGCCGCATGAGTTGTGCAAGCACCACATTAAGATGCCAGGATGGAGGTGGGCGCCGGATAGGAGGAAACATCCGAAACAATCGTTTGAAGAACTGCTGAATGATCCTAGCTGAATAGAGAGAATTGGAACCGTCTTGCCGAAACCTTGAAATAGCTGCCAAAAATACTTTCAGAGTAGAATAGGACATGCCTGATCTTGCCAAGTGTAAAAAGAACAGAAAAATCTGTTCTGGTTTTGCATGAATTGGATGAATATTGGCAGATTGACACCATATGCAAAATCTCTTCTGTTTAAGCCTGTACGTTTTAACAGTGGCAGGCACTCGAGCATTGGCTAACACTTCCTTACAATCCACAGGAATGTTCAGATGTGCAAATTCAAGGTGTTCAGGTACCAGGCTGCTAATTTCCGAGAGGCAGGGTCCGGGTGGCAGATCTGTCCGTTCTGGATGGATAGGAGGTTCGGTATTGGTCGAAACTGAATGGGATCGCATTCTGAGAGAAGGAGAAGTTCGGTAAACCAGAACTGGCGAGGCCATCTGGGAGCGATGAGAATTAGGTGACAAGGTTCTCTCTTCATCTTCCGGAGAACTCTGGGAACCAACGTTATCGGAGGAAAGGCGTAAGCATATATCTGCGACTAATTCATCGAAAACACATTCCCGCGTGACCCCTTGTGGGGAAGCCAACTTGCAAAGAATGGGCATTTGCGGTTCTGATTGGTCGCAAACAGGTCCAGGTCGGGACGACCCCACTCCTGAAAGACCCGATTCAACTTTGGTTGATGTAACTCCCACTCGTGATTGGATACTGTCGATCTGCTGAGGGAATCAGCTAGGACATTGGAGACTCCTGGAACATGGATCGCTGATAGGCTGATTCTGTGTCGTATCGCCCAGTCCCAGATTTCTTGGGCTTGAAGAGAGAGAAGGGAAGACTTTGTTCCTACTTGTTTTTTCAAGTAGTGCATACTTGTAGTGTTGTCAGTCCGAATTAGTACTGAAGTTCCCAGGATGATGGTTCGAAAGGATTTTAGGGCTAAAAAGATGGCTCGTAATTCTAGAAGGTTGATATGTCACGTCCTTTGCTGGAAGTTCCACTTGCCGTTGACCGTCATCCCTTGAAGGTGTGCCCCCCATCCCTCAAGGGATGCATCTGTGGTGATGGTGAAATTTGGAACTTCTACCAGGAATGCACACCCTTTTTTCACGTTCTTTCGTTGAGTCCACCAGAGTAAGGCTTCTCGCATCCGAGGAGTGATGCGAATGATGTCGTCGAACAACCCCGAAATCTGCAACCATTGGTGGTTGAGCTCCTCTTGCAGGGGCCTCATTCTGAGACGGCAGTTGGTTATCAAAGGGATGCAGGAAGAGATCATCCCTAAAAAAGACTTGAACAGCCGGACTGAAACGCACCTTTTTGATTGTAAAAGGCGGGCTAGCTTGCAAATTTTTTGTTGTCTTTCATTTGAGACAAATGCCTGGGTAAGCTGAGTGTCTAAGGTGGCTCCCAAGAAGGTCTTTCTTTGTGATGGAACAAGATGAGACTTGTCGAGGTTGATGGAGAGACCTAGAGATTGGAAAAGTGACAGACATCTTGAAAGGATTTCTTGAAGCGTTAACGTCCGGAAGGATAATTTCTTCAGGTATTTGTTGAGGGAGCGAAGATCGAGGATGGGGCGCCATTCTCCCGACTTTTTCATTATCAGGAAAAATCTCGAATAAAATCCTGTTACTTTTTGTAAATGAGGGACCCTTTCGATCGCTCCATTTCGAATCATCAAATTTATTTGGGAAAAAAGCTCCTTCAGATGAGCAGGAGGTGGGCCCTTGGGAGGAGAGTTTGGAGGAATCTTTATGAACTCTAGAACATGGCCTCTGGCCACGATGTCCAGGACCCACTTGTCTGATGTGATAGCGGACCAGTTTGAGTAACATTGGGAGATTCTTCCTCCAACTTTTAAAGGGGAAGGCGGTAGAAGTGGTGGCAGGTGGCGGTTCTCATTGCTTTTTAGCTGAATCCCGTCCACGGTAGGAGGGCCTTCTTTTATTTTGCGAATAGGAGGTATTTCGCTGTCCGTATGACTGTTGTCTTTGGGACTGATATCGCTGATTGCCTTGAAAGGACTGGTATGACCTTTGTTGGTTGTAGCCTCCTCTATTGGAAAAGGTCCCTTAGCACCCCGAAAGAGCGGCTTGCGAAATTGAAGAGTACCAAGAGATCTTGCTGTCTCGGTATCTTTTTTGATGGCCTGAAGGGCCTCTTCGACATACTGGACAAATAGTGATTCCCCATCAAACGGCATGTCAATAATCTTTGCCTGAACCTCCTGGCGAAAAGATGTCGATTTCAGCCAGCCTTGCCTTCGCAGAACTGCAGCACCCGCTAGCTGCCTAAATCCTGTGGATGCGACATCCAGGGCCGAATCTATTATCTCAGCAGAGATACGCTCCCCTTCTTATAAGATCTTTAAGGCCTCCGACTTTGATGGTTCCGGCAACATGTTGATGTAGGGAGAGATGTCCGACCACATTTGTCTGTCGTATCGCCCTAATATGGCCAGTGAATTAGCAGCACGGACGGTCGTCGCTGCCATGGTGGAAACCTTCTTCCCAATAGCATCCAGTCATCTGCCGTCCCTGTCTGGAGCAGCTGTGATTGGAGAGGAGGGGTTTCTAGCTCGTCTTTGTGCTGCTTGGGCAATAACAGAGTCAGCTTTCGGCTGGCCTATGAGGCATGCAGGTGAGTTATCTGGTGCCTTATACTTTTTGTCTAGTCGAAGCAAGACTGCAGGAATAGAAGCAGGCGCTGTCATAACCTTCAATCCTTCCTTCCAAATGAAATCAATAATGGGAATGGTCCGTATCTGTTTCCTTGGCTGATCCTAAAAATCGTAGAGGAAGCACTCATCCTTCTTTGTTTCCATCGGTAGAAGGAACTTTTGTGTTGCCCTTTCCATAAGGAGATGAAAGCCTCCGATATCGACTGGAGGAGAGTCAATGGGAGCTGGAGTTGAAGGGGACGGAGTTTGAATTTGGTAGTCGCCCCACTACGTAAGAAGAGATCTATTGTCCACTTCTCCTTCTTCCCTATCATCGTCAGTGGTGTTAACATCATGGGAATGATGAGACGGTACTGGAGAAGGTGGTCTGGGAGACCTTAAAGAAGAGCCAGAAGCTTGAGGCATAGGGGTCGATGAAATGGACTCTGCCGATTCAGATGGAGGAAAACGGCGATAATAATCGTCCAACATGTATTGCAGATTGTTTAGCAGAGCTAAAGGCATCTGTGCTGTAGGTATCGTGTCAGGAGCTGGAGCTACAGACTCCGGGAAAGGATCTTCCTCCTGGTCATCCTCCTGATATTTAATAAGCAATTCCGAAGGGCTCCTGGCAGTGCAAAATCGGTCATCCTCTTTGGACTCCTCATCATCCTCCCCAGAGTCCAGTAATTGCTCTGGTAACTCAATAGGTACTTTGGTAGGGTAAATATGCAATGGAGAGAAGGCCTCCAACGAAGAACCACATCTCTGTAGTAAAGAAGATGTTGTCGTAGACGGTGCAGAGGAGGCCGTGGCCGTAGAGGCAGACCAAACCTGGAATTCTGTGCAAGATGACAATTGAAGCGTCGACGAGGGGGCCGTCGACGGTATCGTTGTCGATTGAGCTGGTATCAAGGAAGTAACCGTCGACGAGGCAGTTGACGACGACGCGGTAATCTTCGACGATGAGGCAGTCTTCGCCGACGAGGCAATCTTCGTCGATGAGGTGGTCGTCGACGACAAGGCAGTTCGTCGACGACGAGGCGACCGTCGAAGAGGCAATCGTCAACGAGATCTTTCTAACCTTCGCCGTCGACGGGGCGTCGGCGGTAGATGTAATTTCCTTCGTCGACGAGATGGGCGTCACAGAGACAGAGACTAGCGTCAACGGAGATGAAGCTGATGACATGATAATTTTTGGTCTCGGCGACGAGAAGGTAACAGTCGACGTCGAAGTTGCGTCGACGATGATTTTCGACGACGGTGTCGACGACGGGATTTTTCTCTGAGGTAAATCCTTCTCAGGAAGTCGTTTTGAAGCCAGAGACTTCACAGTCTTTCTAGGGGGCGTAGTAGGCAGAGGCTTACTCTTTGAAGGTGGAGGAGCCTTTTTTGAGGTGGAAGCCAAATCAGAACCCATAGAGGGTTGTGTTTTTCTCGACACCTTAGCCCCAGGAGAAGACAGATCCTCCTCAGCCAACCTCTTCCTAGAGGACATAGATGAGCCAGAGGCAATACTTCCCACCTCAGATAAGGATTTGGCTTGATCCTTAATCTTCTGTAGCCACAGAAGTAGATGCCCTTCTCTATCTCTTGAGGGTTTTCTGAGGGAAGGTCCTGCATATCTTGCAATCTCTCACCTGGTGATCAGGATAAAGGCAATAAATGCACTTCTTGTGGGGATCTTCAGAAAACAGCCGGAGCTTCCCACAAGATTCAAAAGGTCTAAAGAGAGATTTCTTTGAAGATGACATCCTGAAGAGAAGAAATTCCAGAAGAATAGAAGAGTACTGAGCAGAGCTCAGGGAGACTCCCTTCACACGACTTGCGGTAGAAAATCTGAGAGCCTCAGCCTCTGAGGAGAGTTTTCTAGAGGGTGCTGTCACCCGATTGGCTGGAGTTTGGACTGTATATCATGACTTGGACAAGTCGTAGATGTGGAAGTTTTTTTTCCTTGTAGTTTATGGCTACTTTACTTCCTGGTTCTAGGTTACCTATGTTATGGTTATTATGTGCATAATTATTGCTTTTTTATGTACCGTGGGACTCCCATTCCGACGACGGGGAATGATTCAGGCATGTGAATCTATGAAAGATACCCCAATACTGGAGAAGTATTTGTTATGGCATGTTTCCACTGTTTAGAAGGGCATTATATTCTATAAAGTACAAGTGTTGGTTTTGAGAAAAACAGGTTATGTAATGTATTGTATGCTGGCATCTTCATCTGCAGAAGACGATTGGTTGTTTAATTTGGATCCATGGGTTCTACTTTGTATTCTGTCATGTTCTGATAACACTAAAGGAGAATAAGGAAACAGTATGGACAAGCTTCTGTTGCATTAAAAAAATTGGAAGTTGAACAGAGGAAGTTATAGCTAGGAGGTGCAGCGGTCCTTAGCCGAATGCCCATCCGTAAAAGACTCTGCAGCCTCTGAGGGCTGGAATTATAACTAGGAGGTGCAGTTGGCCGTAGCTGTATAGCCATCCATAAAGGTCTCTACACCCTTTGCGGGCTGGAGTTATAGCAGGAGGTGCAGCTGTCCATAGCCGTATATACCCATCCATAAAGGGCTCTACAGTCTCTGAGGGCTGGAGTTATAGCTAGGAGGTGCAGCTGTCCATAGCCATATATACCATCCATAAAGGGCTCTACAGCCTCTGAGGACTGGAGCTATAGCAGGAGGTGCAGCTGTCCTTAGCCGTATATACTCATCCATAAAGGGCTCTACAGTCTCTGAGGGTTGGAGTTATAGCTAGGAGGTGCAGCTGTCCTTAGCCGTATAATCCCCTTCCATAAAGGGCTCTACAGCCTCTGAGGGCTGGAGTTATAGCTAGGAGATGCAGCTGTCCTTAGCTGTATAGCCATCCATAAAAGGCTCTGAAGCCTCCGAGGGCCGGAGTTACAGCTAGGAGCTACAGCTATTCCTATCCATATGAGCGACCATAAAAGACTAAGTGGGTTGAAGTAATAGCTAAGAGTTACAGCTATTAAAGCAGCTATCATTCAGGTAAGGTGCTGAAAGCCTGGCCTAAACATAAGCTGAAAAGAAAAGTAAAGATGCTGGAGGCTGGTAGGCCAGCAGTGAATGCAAACAGATCCCAGGAAATCTGGTATCTGCAGGTGGTCAAAATGTTGACCAGTTTGATCAATAAAAGATTTTCATCTAAAGGAGAGATTGCAGTTATGAATATTTTAGCAAGCAAGCTCGAAATGTAAATTTGCTTTTTGGAAATGATTTTGATAGAAGAAGGGGATTGGTGATGAAAATAAAATTGTGCCTAGTGCATTACAGTTTTTATGGAGAATTGTTATAATAAGAGGGAGCAGGTGTCTTGCTGTTTATTTTGTATTCTGCTGAACAATTTCCAAAAAGGTGTCCAATCAAAAAAATAAAACAAATGAAATTCTGATTAGAATACACTCCGTACCCAGCAATAGCAGATAAATCAATATTTAAAGTTGGCAATATTCTCCTTAGTTTGTAAGATGCAGCACGTGGACTATATATAGGTCATTTCCACTAAGAATGCGTCAGATGAAGGGCCCCAGTTTTTGCTCGAGGGCTGCTCTTTGTCAAGTTCATGATTTACATGTGGATCTAGATGTCTAAGCTGGAAGGCATCAAGGCTATTAAACCTAACCAAGTCAGTTTGTGCTGGAATATTTTAGTCAGCAGCCTCGAAATACCTTCTTTCTACATGACATCCTCTAAAGTAGTTGGCTTGATAGCTAAACAATGTGAGGGTACCACCACCGGCAGGGCCAATAGATTTGTGTTTGAGTAGGTTTTCTTGAACATCTGCATTGCCTTGTGTATCAAGGCATTAGATGGAAAGCATACAATAATATATTGTCTCTAACCATGGAACTGACACCGAATTCCAACAAGATTCTGGCTATGGAAACCTAGATGCTATATTTGACATCTTGTTTTCTCTGCTGCAGCAAATAAATCATCATGCTGAAAATCAAATGGCATGAAGAGGGTGACATCTTGCTTAGAACAAACTTAGTTATTTCCAAAGCACTCTGTTTTGATTGTATGCCCTACTCTTAGAAGCTGTACTGCGGTTAGAGAGAACTCTTATTTCCAAATTCAGTGTCAGAAAGATTGAACTCCTCTGGAAAGGAAAAATGATCTTATTCTCCCTGCTTATGGATGTAATGCTTTTTAGGTCGAGCCTAGAGCAGCGCATGCGCTGCTGCTCGACTTTTAGTAAGGGATTTTCAAAATGCTACACTGTGGCCTAGAGCTTGCGTGCTTGTGCGCAGGCATGCGTTTACGAGCAGAGGCGCCATATGGCTTTCCTCTCTCGTCATGGGTCATCAGATTTCAAGATACGAGAGCCTTCTTTCACATTCCTGAAGTCATAGCTTCCTTGTTGCTCTTTGTTACTACAACTGTCCACAAGGTGGTAGTGCTACCACATTGTATATGGAAGCTACTTAATATAGACAACATAGAAGTTAATAAGGCATAGTGTTGCTTCCTGGCCAGTATTGTATCGACACGGCTGGTGTTTGTATGTCACGTCCATTTAAAAAAAAATTTAAAAAATGGAAAATACGCAGATGGCACTAGTTTTTCCAATTTCAAGCATGAATTGAAATTTGCACAAACAAAAAAAATGTCACAGCATAGGTATTTTAGAGAGGCAGAAATACATTGATAACATAAAATGCATAGAATTTTAGTCAAGCAGCGGCTTTCCTCCCTCGTTTCTAACTTGTTTCCAGAAACAGTTTGGGGTATTTCCATGGCAACGCAGCCATAGCTGGGTCTTTACTCACTTATGAAATGTCGTCAATTAGTTTCAAATAAGACATTTGTCTCTCACAGGAGTCGCGTTTCAAAACCCTGGCATGCTCAGACTTTGGAATCCCCGTTTGCACCTTATGTCCATCTCCTCTTACCATCCACAGAGACTAAAAACACTATAGACTGGCCGAAACAACACAACACTTCCACGCCCGAAGGAGACAAGCAACTCTCGCTCCCGCAGGGAGAGGGGATTCTTCATCAAGCGCCTTGGAACCGGACCCTTCGCAAGGAAACTACCATTATTTGACTAAATGCGGCTAAAACTCCCCGGCGTAAATTGCTTTTGTAAGAGAAAAATGCAGAGTTCTAGAGAATCTAACATTACAGGACATGTGCGGAGCTGTCAAATAAATGAGCCCTTTGAATATCTTTTTCAAGTCCGCTTCTGGCAGGCCGGCAGCCCTTTTCAATCCCGGCCGCCACGCACTGATCTCACCCTTGTCTCCTCGAATCCAGGGAACGGAGTGACGCGAAGCAGCCTTCTGAAGCCTGTTGTGACCCACAAAACCCGAATCTGTTTTCCTTTCAGTTATTTCAGCTGTGTTGAATGTCCGCCTCGTCGACAGGTGCTGATGGCAGGGCTTTCATTCCATAGCGAAGTCACCCAGTTATTGAGTGCGGGCACCGACGGGGGAAGTTCATTCTGACATATTAATTTAAGGATGTGTCTGTTTTGCTCTTTCTCAACAAGTTATGTGCGCCTTTCTGTCAGTCTAATATGCTTGACTCTATCCAATAACGCCTTCACCAACATAGTGCCTACAAGGACCCATATCTTGCTTTGTGCGCCTGAGTTTAAAACTCTTGTGTGCCTAGCATGATACTTTTCTATGGCCAGTCAGGGTCACTTAACTAATCTACAGAGCTGTTCTACTTTGGTGCATGGAATTACATCATTTTATAGCGTCAGTTTAATTGTTTACAGCATTTTTGGCATTCCTAACTTCCATCTTACCTTTAAGGGTGAATCAGTATTAAGGGTTAAACAACCTTCGAGTATCGACCTGACAAACTTATTTTTTAAAGCTAAACTGTTTGTTTTCATCAGAAACGAACTGTTCTTTTATATATGGAGTGTTTGCTCTCTGAGAGCACTACCTTTCTTGGGAGAGCACTGCCTTTCTTGGGAGACCCGAAAAGAGCTCCCAGGATGTGGAAAGAGCAAAGGTGATTTACTATAGAGTGCTACTCGACGAAAAGCGCTTTGACGCCTCGTCAGGGGTAGTAAGCGCTATATAAATACAACTTTAATCACAATTACTATTAGTGCCGCAGGCCTCTTGTAAAGTTTGTTACTGCACCTAAGTGCATTCCAAGTATTTCTCCGGAGCTTTATCTTTACCAGGTCGATCTAATGAGCGCTTTTTAGGTGTAGGATAACGCCTATAGACCTGTCCTTTTATGCTGAGAGCCGAGTAATTATACAAGTGCTTGCCGAACTAGCGCCTCTTTATTTCCTGCCCATCACCTGTATTTCTAAAAGAAAAAAAGATCGTTTCACCTCTATATTTATTCACAGTAGTCACTGTTGATGTTCCGGCGCTTCCCCGCAATTTGTCTTTCAAACTCACGGAATGTGTCATCTACTCAGCTTCGGGGAGGGGGGGGGGTGGAGGGGGGTGGAGTGGGCGTGTGTGCATAAACCTTGTACCTTATAAGTGTTTAGCCATGCAACAGTTGATGTTGTTGCAACAACTACATTGTGCTGCATAACTAAATACTTATAAGGTCCCAAAAGCGAGACCTATTGGCAGTGCCAATGCTTGTTGGTGATGTTGTTCAGCTGGATCACCACAAAAAGGCTTTGCATTATGGGATGAATAACTTTTACAGCCCAGAGGACTGTTCTGAGTTCCAAAATGTTGTTTTGTTTGTAATGGTTTTTTTTTATGGATACAATGAGCAGTACACTGTATTCGTTTCTTGGCAGGTTCCCTTGCCCTGAAGGGATGTGTTTCATAAATAGAGTAGTTATTTCTGCCTAGGTTTCTTAAACTCATCTTCATAACTTCATTTTGGTGCACCACCAGATTTAGGGTACTAAGTGATGAGCATCCTTTTTTCCTAGTTTCTGGTCACTTGGTGCAACTAATCAGTCTCATATAAAGTCTGGCGTTCAGAATAAAAAAAATGCAGAAGTCCATAGAGCTCGACTTCAACCACACTTCCTTAAATCAAAGATTGTCCCTGAAGGACAACATTTTTTCTCTGAAGTAGAGAAGAGAATCTCCAATCTCAATAATTACTTTTTATCCGTCTCTTTCTAATATGATTCTTCAAGGTACGTGGAAATCCTTATCCCTGTCCACCAATAACCTACCACAATGCAGAAGATATGCTGCAATTCAAGGCCCCATACTGCTTGTTGATAAGTGCCTGTCCTGATCAGCTATTCGTCCAAGTAAGAGGAGATGAAGCTGCCCTGTCTAACGACAGAAAATGACAACACTGCACTGCTATGTAACTGAAGAAGGCTCTGATGATATACCTCAGGCAAACTATTATAAAGGGGAGGCCCATTTGGAACCTCAGGTGTTTCTTGCACGAAGACTGCATTACGAAATATGGAAGTTGGCATTTTATAAAATTATAAAAGAGCCAATCTCCATTTTGGAAATATGGTATTATTTGCTACAGTCTCTGGCAGTATTCTCCTTCTCGAATAGCATGTTAATGAATCTCAGACTCAGCAAAGATCATTAGTCTCTTCTCGAGCATAGTTTCTGCCTGTGCCTTGAAAATACTCTTGTTTTTTTTTGTTGGCAATTTGGAACTCCTTCTATTGCCTCTTGGTTCTATCTGAAATAGCCTTTGTGCAATAGTAAATGTAGTTGTGAGCGAATGTAACTATTGCACTGGCGGCATTGCTTGAAAGATTTCTATCCTCTGTGGATCATTTTAGCACCCAATTATCTGTGGTGGATTTCATTCAAGAAGAATTTAGGCTGCTAAATGGTATTTGAGAGAGGAACCAGCCACTGCTGTTGAAAAAAACCTTCCTAAACATTGCTGATGGAGGAGCACCACAGGGTATTTGACATCTTTGCAACTAATGAAAAGGCAAACATTCTCTTTGAGAGCTCTGCTCCTGAGAGTTTCCTAAATGTGTCAACGGGGGTCACCTTTCTTTCAAGACCCACTGATTAAATTGTTTGGCTTATTTGTAATCTCTTTGTCAACCTGTGCTTCAAACAGAGCATTGCCTGAGAAATGTAGGTCTTGACTCTTAAGCGGCACCAACAAATTCCGTGGGCGATAGCCCTAGGTGCAGAAGCGGCTAAAAAGGCAATTAAATACAATGTAGCAGAGGTTCCATAGATGCTGGAAATCCATGCACATAAATTTCCACCACCAATTTGCAAAGCTTTCAGACTTTAAGAATTCATAATGGTGCCCTGGATTAATCACATGTACTCACATTCCTATCTTTGCAGAAGTGGGGATTGTCAACAGTGCAGGCATTTCATTAATATATGTATCGCAAGAAAGTGCAGGTAGTTGAATGTGTGAAACAACCTACATGGTTGTTGTGAATATCCACAAATATACAGGTTGCTATCTATGCCTTTTGATAGTGTTGATCTCATGTATGTGAGGAAAAGGGTACTGAATTCTAGAGGATGGCCTGGGACGGCAAGATGTGAAGATCCTTCCGCTATCAAGAATAAGCAGCTTTCCTGCTAAGAGACTGGAGCAGGATACAAGATATCCCTTGTGACTTGTAGTCTGGAGTAGAACCATTTGCTCTTCTAACAAGGGGATGGGTTACCTAGACAGTGCACCCTGTAATTGAAATAGCTAAAGATTCCGGAGAAAAAGAGAGGCAGAGGGAGGGAGAGGGGAAAAGGGAGGGAAACAAGAGTCTGGGACTGTGCTGTTTGGTAGTTTTGGGAAAAAATACCAAGTGAAGAATAAGGTAGAGCGGAAATATATTTGGATTTTGTAATTCCCCCGACTCCCCCACATAGTGCACGAAAACAGATCCTTCTTGTTACGCACCCCTTTTTGAGCCTGAACTCCTCTTGGTAAAAGTTGTTTGGTTTCACACAACAGTGGAGATGGTCCTCCTCAATTTTCACTCTCCAGAGTGAAGGGCCCTTCAGTTCACTTCAGATGGCTTTCTGAAATCTGCACCTTTCCCCACTTAACATTTGAAGTTTCTGATGCCCTCTGACCCAACTCCAGACTTTGTCGTAAAAGCAAGGTGTATATACTTTACCAAAATACCAAGTTCGTAGTATTCGGAAGCAAGTAAAGGGGATGGTTGGAAGGTCTCACCTGAATCTGCTTGGACAGCTTCTGAAATGGGGTGATGTATGAGGATTTGGAGAGTTGAAGAATATCTTCAATATGCTTCACTCCAGGCTTGTCCAGCTGTTGGCTGATCCCAGACAGATCGCTGACACGGTCAGCCCAGAACTCAATCTCCTCCAGTGGTCCGGAATTCTCTCCAGTTTCCAGAGCCTCCTGCGCACTCAGCACTTCTTTAATCTGACGCGTCCAATGAACCATGCATGCTGCCAAAGGGAGGATCATAGAGTGAGTGGTTTTTACACCTGTCCCTTTCATCAAAGTTGCTCACTAGGATCACAGCAGCCCCTTTTCTACAATGCATCCTATATTTCTTCCCAGTCTGAGAGTATAAAGTATATGTGGCAGACCACATTGTATACATTTTGCTGACTAAAGTGTGCCACCATGTACCACGAGATGTATCCTAAACTGAGCACTCATTGAAAGTATTCACACATCAGCCAACCAGTTTGGCGAACCAGGCCGCCTTGCTCATAGACTCTTTCCAAAGTTAAACTTGTTTCACTCATTTTATACCACATTACACAATGTACAATATCGGGAATCACATCTACAATATAATGTTCAACTTATTATCATACACTGATACAGGAGGAGCAAGTCATAACATACGATAAAACATCATGACCATAACTCTGATAACATATCATGACCATAATAAGAACCTGACCGCTCAGGTCCTCAACGTCAGATGCATTCATCAAAATACCAATACATTCCCACAACACTAAACCACAATTGCACATTTACTTCTCATTTCAGTGTCACTGCACTTAGTCATACATTCATTCTAAACTAACCAACATATTGGCTTTACATTTCATTACCATATAGGCCATTCTAAAGCACCAACACAGTTCAGAGATATGCTTACGGTAGTACATGAAAACATGAATTTCTCTATACATTCTGTTATAATAAACACTACTAACACCACATCAACCTATATCCTCATTAACTTTAGATTATGGAGGAATGTTCATGCCTTTTAAAAAATGTATGGCATTTCTAATGGATGATGAGAACAGGAAGGAAAAAGTAGTAACTAATCCTAGTTTTTCACCATTGAGTATTCCCTCTGAATTCATAAAAGTTTGAGTATCCTAGTACATGTGCGTGATCCGGAAACAGAATTCAAAGAACATTTTCAGGTTTGGCAGCCAAATAAATATAAGGAAACCGGTTCAAACAGTAATAGTTAAAATTTGTAATCCAATTAGCCAAAATGGTATAAACAGAAGTACATTTGGCTGGGAAACACCGCTTAAATAGCTTAAGTAACATACCATAAAACCAGCAAATGGTGTCCCCGTATAAAGGGGTACATACTGTAGAATTCAACGCCACCCCTCTGAGAACCTAAGCCTGAACTATCCCACTCCAATCTGTGAGGAAGATCCTGACCATGGACCTCCGACCTGCATTGTTAAATGTATTTCACTGTGAGTTAAGAGCAGAGCTAGGAGAACGAAGTTGGTGCAGATTTGGGAATATTTCAAAGGAATTTTGGGACCTAGGATTAGACTACTCTGTAAGACGTCAAAAAATAGTAATGTGATGAGCTTTAACTGAAATCCGCCGAACTCTGCTTCAGTTTCTGATTGTCAGTTTTCATTGTTGTAATGAAAATAGCAATATCCAAGAGTCCAAGTGTGCATTAGCCAGTGCTGTACACGTGCATAAATCTTTGTGCTCGCTGAGCAAGTCTTTGCAAACTAATAGTGATTGTGCATGTGCACAGAGAAGGAGCATGCCAGCCTTAACACGTGTTGAAAATGATTACAAACAGCAATAATCACAAGCACTACACTAAAAACGGTGCCTAAACACGGCAATGGCAAAGCCCACCTTCTAGCAGTTCCAACTCACATCTGCCACCGCCACATACATGTCCCAAGTTATGCCGAGTTCTAAAGTCAGACACATTTCAATGTTCATAAACATCGAACTGATGTGGGTAAAGCCCTCACCCTGGCAGGCAGAAATGTATGTCTAAACCTACACATATAGGTAACAACTTATGTATGATGCAAAAATCAAACACACTCAAAGGATTGTGAAAATCAAACTAAGTACATTACCAAATTTAGGAGTAGGGAAAGAGGCTCGACATCGTGAGCCTGTCAAACCTCCCACATACATGTACTGGCCATAATTCCAATGTTATAAGCAAAGCCCGTGCAGGCATAACTCTCACTCCTCCCACAGACACATGCAAGCCTAAAGTTATATTGTTTAGGAAAACCAAACATACTGCTATTTTCACTAAACAACATAAGACACCGAATGGAGCTGAGCACCATGTGCCTGCAGAATTTGGTGGACTTTCATTGAGCAGTTTTGGAGTGGATTACAACGAAAGTTACCTGTAAAGTTTTCTGTGTTAAACGTAAAAAAAGACATGTTTTTATACTCTTCTTCAAATTTTTGACCCTATTTGACAAATCTGTATCAAGTTTTGCATCCTTAAAAGTCAAAAGCTAAAGACCATTTCCTCAACGTTTGGTTCAAATTGGTTAAGATCACCACAAATAATTAGAGTGAATATTGGGATTCCATATGGAATAATGTGCCTTTGTAGTTGACACTAACCCTGGGCGAAGCTGGCATAGTGCCACAACGCGGAGTCCCACGGAGTTATGAAAAAACTCTGTGGAACTCTACTCTGCACCGCCACCCACCTCCGCAGCAGCAGGGCCCGGAGCCTGGGCTCCGGCGGGCCCCGAGGTGCTGGAGCCCGCATCCTGCGGCCAGCCGAGGGCCCGTGTGCCCGGGACAGGGGTCCCTCGTGCCCGGGCAGCCTCCCAGATCCCCCCTGCCTGGCTGGGTTGAGAAGCAGGGATCAGGCCCACGGCCTGGGCTTCAGGCAGGGCCTGGGGTGCGGAAGACCCCCTCCTGCGGCCTGCCGAGGGTCAGTTTGCCCAGGACGAGGGTCCCTGGTGCCCGGGGAGGCTCCCCACTCCCCGGCCTGGCTAGGTTCAGAAGCGGGGACCGGTTCCAGGGCCTGGGCTCTGGTGGGCCCTGAGGTGCGGGAGCCCTTGTCCTGCAGCAAGCCGAGGGTCCGGGTGCCCATCACAGGGGTCCATCGGGCCAAGGCAGGCCTCCCCCGCTTCGCCTACATGTCAAGGTGCCTGCGGACCCCGGGTCAGAGTTCCGTCGGGGGCCCCCCTCGCAGCCCCGTGCCCGAGACCCAGCTAAGGGCTCTGATGAGCCCCAGGGAAGCAGAGCCCCCGAGCCCTCCAAGGGCAGGCGGGAGTCCTTCCTTTAAGGGTCAGGGAGGGCTGATGGGTGTCCTTCGGGTCCGGCCATCTGGTCGCGCATTTCACCTCAGCCATCTGGTCACGTGCAATGCTTTCCAATGGAGCGACCAGATGGCCGGGCTGCTCTGAAAGTCCCGATGAGGGCTCGTTTGCCTACCCGATCCCAGCCAGGGCTCCGGGAGGTCAGGTGCAGCCGTACCTTAGGTCCCCTCCATCACTCGGTGCGCATGAGTTACCAGAAAAGGGGGAACCCTTCCTCCGGATTACTTGGGACAGGGTACGCCGGAACCCCTCGCGGACTGGGGACTCTCAGCCGGCGACCAGATTGGCTAAGGCCGGGCAAAAACCTCCACCACCCGTCCGGGGCTCCGTTCTACGGCCCGCTGCGTGACTAAGTGCCCAGGATGGGCTTAGTCGGGCCCGGGCGGTCTTCCCTTGGGCATCCGGGCCCGAGAGCTCTGGCCGGGCGCTCCCTACACTGGGCTCTGTCCTCTGCTTCGCCATGGGCCCGGGGCCCGTCGGGCGTTCCCTAGCTCGGCTTGGGTTCAGGAGCTTCGGCAACAAACCCTTGGTGGCCCTGCTTGTCAAGGTGTCCGCAGGCCCCAGGTCGGAGGGGCAGTAGGCTCCCCCTCGCAGCCCCATGGCTGAGGCCCCCGGCCTCCGGTACCCCATGCTCCGGTGCCCGCTCGCCCTTTCGTTAGGGCACAGAGCGACCAGATGGCCGCCCTTCGAGCCCGACCATCTGGTCGTGCCTTTCCCCTCAGCCATCTGGTCGCGCCTTTCCCCTCGGCCATCTGGTAGCGAGCAATGCTTTCCAATGGAGTGACCAGATGGCCGAGCTTCCAGGAGGTCAGGCACATTCGCGCCTTGGGTCCCCTCCGTCACCCGGTGCGCACAGATTACAAGAAAGAGGGGTATTTTTGCTCCGGATTACTAGGGAGAGGTTCAGTTAGACCTCCACGAGGTCTGGCGATTCCGAGACAGGGGAAGGCCTGCCGGGGCCCCCAGGGGCCCGGTTCTGCCACTGCCTCCCAGCCCTTCCAGATGGGCCTGTCCTCCAAGCCTGCCTGCCCTGGGACCGAGGAAGGACGCAAAGCCGGCACCATCCGCACAGGGCGGCCTGCCAGGGGGATGCCCCGGCCGTACTCCGATCAATTGGGCACGCTCGTTCCGTTTAGGGATGGACTGCTTTGCCAGCCTCGGCTGTTGTTTCAAGCAAAGAGCTTCCACCCTGCATGGACCGTCTGACAAGAGGGCATGCCGCCTTGCCCTTCCCCTTATCCTGCAAAGCAAAGTTAGAGCGGCCCCGGCAGCTCGCGCCCACCAGTGGTCCGACCTGAGCGGAAGGGGTTGGGTGGCACCAAGCCCTGGACGATGCCGCCCAGCAGGTCCGTACGCCCCGCCCGCCGCGCCATTCCCCTCTCCACCGAGCGCATTTCCGCAGCAGCTCAGAACGACTGTACCAAGGGGTGCCGCCGACAGGCTTCGGCACCCCTGCGTCTCGCTCAAACTGTGCCTCGGCCTGCCTCTCTGCTTCCGGGGACACGGCTGGGCCCACCGGTGCCCATGCGACCACACCTCTTCACCCCTCCAGCGAGCCCGCTAGCCCAGGAGGGCGGGCGGGCTCCTTCCCCTAGCAGGCTTCTGAGAGGGAGGGGTGTGCGAAAGTTGTCAGTCGGGGAGACGGGCACACGGCTCCCAAACCCCAACCTGTCAGCAGGTGCGGCTACCTGGTTGATCCTGCCAGTAGCATATGCTTGTCTCAAAGAATAAGCCATGCACCTGTAAGTACACACGGCCAGTACAGTGAAACTTCGAATGGCTCATTAAATCAGTTATGGTTCCTTTGATCGCTCCATCTGTTACTTGGATAACTATGGTAATTCTAGAGCTAATACATGTCGACGAGCGCTGACCTCACGGGATGCGTGCATTTATCAGACCAATATCAATCCGGGCTTGCCCGGCCGCTTTGGTGACTCTAGATAATCTCGGGCCGATTGCACGTCCCCGTGGCGGTGACGATACATTCGGATGTCTGCCCTATCAGCTTTCAATGGTAATTTTTGTGCCTACCATGGTGACCACGGGTAACGGGGAATCAGGGTTTAATTCCGGAGAGGGAGCCTGTGAAACGGCTACCACATCCAAGGAAGCCAGCAGGAACGCAAATTACCCACTCCCGACTCGGGGAGGTAGTGACGAAAAATAACATTACAGGACTCTTTCGAGGCCCTGTAATTGTAATGAGTACACTTTAAATCCTTTTTTTTATTTTTTATTTAATTGATTTTATGAGATAAGCTCATACAATATGAACAATAAAGGAAAAATAAACCAAAGAAAAATAAAAAGCAGTCACAGTGTACATGGACAAACATTCAAAAGCATTACTGGTAGGATAATACGATATAGACACATGTGATCTCCAGAGGGAAACATATACTCCTAGTGTGATCATACTGCGTGTAGGACATCTCACAAAGGGCCTCATGTACGTAGCCCAATACCGGTCGGTAACGGCCGATTTTCGGTAATTATACCGTTACCGACCGGTATTTAGGCTGTTGACATGTAGGGGGCACATTTCTGTATTCGGTAAGTTACCGAATCGGTAAAATTACCGAATCGGTAACTTTACCGATTCGGTAAATACCGAATACAGTAATGAGATGTAGGGTGACTGTGTGGTGGGTGTGGGGATTCGTTATTTAACACCAACTAATAGTTGGTGGTAAATGACAAATAGGTGTGAAAATGCATTTTTGTGCACTGTGAAGTGTGCAATGTGGCAGACATACATGCCCCTAGGGCATGTATGTGCGCCACATGTGCACACATGGAAGAATCAGGGGTGCAACAGGGTGTCAATGTGACACCCTGCCACCCATGAATGTGCTCCCCCCATTACCGAATCGGTATTTACCGATTCGGTAATGAGGCATACCTTCCCATTGATTCAATCAATAGGAAGGTATGCCTCATTACCGAATCGGTAAATACCGATTCGGTAATTACCGACTTACTTCGATTCGGTAACATTTACCGAATTTTTACCTACATACACTTTACCGATTCTTAAGGGCCTCATGTACGTAGCCCAATACCGGTCGGTAACGGCCGATTTTCGGTAATTATACCGTTACCGACCGGTATTTAGGCTGTTGACATGTAGGGGGCACATTTCTGTATTCGGTAAGTTACCGAATCGGTAAAATTACCGAATCGGTAACTTTACCGATTCGGTAAATACCGAATACAGTAATGAGATGTAGGGTGACTGTGTGGTGGGTGTGGGGATTCGTTATTTACCACCAACTAATAGTTGGTGGTAAATGACAAATTAGGCAAATTAGGCTGTTGACATGTAGGGGGCACATTTCTGTATTCGGTAAGTTACCGAATCGGTAAAATTACTGAATCGGTAACTTTACCGATTCGGTAAATACCGAATACAGTAATGAGATGTAGGGTGACTGTGTGGTGGGTGTGGGGATTCGTTATTTACCACCAACTAATAGTTGGTGGTAAATGACAAATAGGTGTGAAAATGCATTTTTGTGCACTGTGAAGTGTGCAATGTGGCAGACATACATGCCCCTAGGGCATGTATGTGCGCCACATGTGCACACATGGAAGAATCAGGGGTGCAACAGGGTGTCAATGTGACACCCTGCCACCCTTGAATGTGCTCCCCCCATTACCGAATCGGTATTTACCGATTCGGTAATGAGGCATACCTTCCCATTGATTCAATCAATAGGAAGGTATGCCTCATTACCGAATCGGTAAATACCGATTCGGTAATTACCGACTTACTTCGATTCGGTAACATTTACCGAATTTTTACCTACATACACTTTACCGATTCTTAAATACCGATTCGGTAAGATTCGGTATTTAAGAATCGGTAAAGTGTATGCCACCTACATATGGCCCAAAGTGCGCAAACCATATGACCAGTGGAATCTATCCCACTGAGATGGGGCCAGCCGTAATATGGGATTGAAATATCATAACAGAGCAAGAGCTGCGGAGGGAATCTCCGCGCAAGCTCTCCTAAAATTATGAAATGTACCCAAGCCAACTGGATCAGAATTGATTGAAATCTGACTATCTGTTGCTTAATTTTTTGTCGTCCATAAAGCTCTGATATAAGCTCCAGAAGTTCTTGGGGCAACTTTGGGGGGGGGGGGGGGGGGGGGGAGGAGTGGTTTGCTATATATCTCAGTCTGCGTGTTACAATATAGCATATCTCTTGACCATTGTGTCAGGGGGGGGCTACCACCCGCTTTGCTACCAACAAACCCATATCCACCAAACGCCTTATATCTTTTCGTAACCTTTTGGAGAAACCTAGAAGAGCCAACAGGGGGTCTGGTGTCAAAGGCTCCTCTGTGATGTCGCTAAGTTTTTGGAATATTGCAGTCCAAAATGTCGCTATTGAGGGGCACAACCATGCTAAATGCAGAAATCCCGCTGGCTCTTTCCCGCACCTCTCACATTTAGCTGTATATCGTAGGCCGTATCTATGCAACCGACTTGGTGTATAGTAAACCCTATTGAATTATTTACGCTGAATAAATCGAGGCCTACCATTCAGGGATATGCGTTGTGTGGATTCGCAGCAGTACCGCCAGGTAACATCGTCTAAGAAGACCTCTAGGTCGGACTGCTACTCCAACCTGGCCTTGGTGTAATGTGTCTTCCGGAGGTCTTTCATCATATTGTACATAGGAGAGCCAATCTTACACTGAGACTGAACGCAGCATTAAAGAGAAAGGGGGAAACTCCGGAGGCTCCAGCAACTCCTCTCCTAACATCTTGCGGAGAGCGTGACGAGCTCTGAAGAGGTGAAACAGCATAAGGGGGGAAAGTTCCTGCGTATCAGAGGTGAAATCCTCCCAGTCACGCCTATTCCCATCCATGAACTGGTCACCTATCACCGAGATATCGAGGCTGTTTAACGCGCGCACCACCTCTGGTTCCACAAGTCGGGAGCCAGGCACACTATTCCATCGGAGTTAATGGGGAATACAGGATAGAGGCAGCTTGATATTTTATTAAATTGTGCCAAGCGTGTGTGGTGGCGTTAATCGAATCCAACGCACCGGTACGCCGTACCGGGGCATGGAATAGAGATGTGACCAAGTGAGAGGGCACCGCTGCCACCCTTTCAATATGAAGGTGGGGGGAGGGGATCTTTGGCACAACCATGCTAAATGCAGAAATCCCGCTGGCTCTTTCCCGCACATCTCACATTTAGCTGTATATCGTAGGCCGTATCTATGCAACCGACTTGGGGTATAGTAAACCCTATTGAATTATTTACGCTGAATAAATCGAGGCCTACCATTCAGGGATATGCGTTGTGTGGATTCGCAGCAGTACCGCCAGGTAACATCGTCTAAGAAGACCTCTAGGTCGGACTGCTACTCCAACCTGGCCTTGGTGTAATGTGTCTTCCGGAGGTCTTGCATCATATTGTACATATGAGAGCCAATCTTACACTGAGACTGAACGCAGCATTAAAGAGAAAGGGGGAAACTCCGGAGGCTCCAGCAACTCCTCTCCTAACATCTCGCGGAGAGCGTGACGAGCTCTGAAGAGGTGAAACAGCATAAGGGGGGAAAGGTCCTGCGTGTCGGAGGTGAAATCCTCCCAGTCACGCCTATTCCCATCCATGAACAGGTCACCTATCACCGAGATATCGAGGCTGTTTAACGCGCGCACCACCTCTGGTTCCACAAGTCGGGAGCCAGGCACACTATTCCATCGGAGTTAATGGGGAATACAGGATAGAGGCAGCTTGACATTTTATTAAATTGTGCCAAGCGTGTGTGGTGGCGTTAATCGAATCCAACGCACCGGTACGCCGTACCGGGGCATGGAATAGAGATGTGACCAAGTGAGAGGGCACCGCTGCCACCCTTTCAATATGAAGGTGGGGGGAGGGGATCTTTGGCACAACCATGCTAAATGCAGAAATCCCGCTGGCTCTTTCCCGCACATCTCACATTTAGCTGTATATCGTAGGCCGTATCTATGCAACCGACTTGGGGTATAGTAAACCCTATTGAATTATTTACGCTGAATAAATCGAGGCCTACCATTCAGGGATATGCGTTGTGTGGATTCGCAGCAGTACCGCCAGGTAACATCGTCTAAGAAGACCTCTAGGTCGGACTGCTACTCCAACCTGGCCTTGGTGTAATGTGTCTTCCGGAGGTCTTGCATCATATTGTACATACGAGAGCCAATCTTACACTGAGACTGAACGCAGCATTAAAGAGAAAGGGGGAAACTCCGGAGGCTCCAGCAACTCCTCTCCTAACATCTCGCGGACAGCGTGACGAGCTCTGAAGAGGTGAAACAGCATAAGGGGGGAAAGGTCCTGCGTATCGGAGGTGAAATCCTCCCAGTCACGCCTATTCCCATCCATGAACAGGTCACCTATCACCGAGATATCGAGGCTGTTTAACGCGCGCACCACCTCTGGTTCCACAAGTCGGGAGCCAGGCACACCATTCCATCGGAGTTAATGGGGAATACAGGATAGAGGCAGCTTGACATTTTATTAAATTGTGCCAAGCGTGTGTGGTGGCGTTAATCGAATCCAACGCACCGGTACGCCGTACCGGGGCATGGAATAGAGATGTGACCAAGTGAGAGGGCGCCGCTACCACCCTTTCAGTATGAAGGTGGGGGGAGGGGATCTTTGGTGTAGCCAATAGAAGGCATGTGAGCACTGCGCCACCCGATAATAGAGCTCCACATCCGGAGCGCCAAGCCCACCCATGGAATATTGAAGAGTAAGGATATCCCACCTTACACGATGTTGCTTACTGGGCCAAGCTAACATGACCTGTAGAGACTTGATAAGCTTAAAGGAGTGGGTCAGAAGAACCATAGGTATATTTAGAAACAAAAATGAAGTCTGGGAAGCACCACCATCGTCTTCAGGGATATGCGTCTCAGGAGTGATAGGAGTAGCCGTACCCATCTGTTTATATCTTCTTCTAATTTAACAATCGCTCTGCCGTAGTTCTCTGTGAATACCGTTTCTGAGCATGTATGGACTTGAATCCCCAAGTATCGCACAGGGTCTGTGGTCCAGGTCAGAGGGAACTCCAACTCTATCGGCTCCATACTTGGAGTAAGGGGAAAAATAGTAGATTTAGACCAATTAATTTTATGCCCTGAGAATTCACCAAATCTTACAACCTCTCTTAACACTGGGGAGAGTTTAGTAGGCGGATCCCTAATATACAGTAGTGTGTCATCCACGTAGGTGGAAATTATTAAATTATAGTTAGGGAAACTGAGCCCTCTATGACTGTGGTATTCTCTTAGGGCACAAGTCAATGGTTCCGCTACCAGTGCATAAAGTAGTGGGGATAACAGGCAACCCTGACGGGTACCTCTGGAGATTGGGATAGAAGAAGTTACGATGTTGCCCACTCTCACCCCAGCCATAGGAGAATTGTAGAGAACCTCCACTAGTTGAATAAAAAGGACACCTATACCCATACATCTTAGCACCAGCAACATGAAATTCCACTCTACAGAATCGAACGCCTTTTCGGAGTCTAAAGAAATCGCGGCTGCTTTAATCTCCGACTTAACATGTTGAATTTCACCCAATACTGTATGTAAGTTGTGTGTTAATGTACGTTCAGGGACGAACCCTGCATGTTCAGGACCCACCAAAGTTGGAATAAGGGGAGCAAGCCGGTTCGCCAGGACTTTGGCGAATAGTTAAGTATCCACGTTTAATAGGGACAACGGCCTGTATGAGGAGCATTCGTGTGGGGGTTTGCCTGGTGTTAAAAGTGTAATCGGCATAGCTTCCTGCATCGTTGGTGGAATAATCCCGCTCTCCCTCATCTCTTCAAACAGGGTGATCAAATGAGGAACTAGCAGCCCCAGAACTCTTTATAAAAAGACACAGTGAGCCCGTCTTGGCCCGGAGCACTTTTGGCTCGCAGGATTTGAGGGCATCAAGGTCTTCCCAGGCCTCCAGAGGTCTCATAAGGTATTCTCTATGCTCATCTGCAAGCCAGGGCAAATTAATGTGGGCTAGGTAGTCTAACATAGCAACGTCAGTGTTATGCAGTTTGGATTTATATAATTCGGAGTAGTAATTCTTAAAGCGGTTAGCAACAGAGTCAGGCTCACTTGGACCGTCCCCCGACTCCGAGCTGATCTCCATAGGACATGTCGTCTCACGTCAACTTGTCATTATGGTTGCCGGAGTACCACCCGGGCGTTTACCCCTTACCATTTGCTCTAGCTTGAGTGTACTTCCCAAGTAGTTTGACCTCTCTATCAGCTTCTTCATGGTACTCCTCTAATGTGGCCTTGAGCTTGTCTGTGACCTAAGCATTGTCGCCATCCAAGGTCACCCTCTCTAAGTCGGCTAGTTTCCTCTCAAGAGTTTCTAAGCGCCCTCTGATGGAGCGCAGGACCCCCGCGTGCTTGGCTATTGCTGTCCCTCTAATATGAACCTTAAGGGTTTCCAAAACAGTGGCAAATTGAGTTACAGAACCTATGTTTGTGTCTCAGAAGGTTTCAATGGCTACTCACATTTAGGCCCGGAACGCCTCATCTAAGAGTGCGTATGGGGGGAATCTCCATGTGATTGCAGCAGGGTTTTTTTTGGACACTCAAGGTCCAGTAAAATTGGTGAGTGGTCAGAATACGAGAAGTATCTTGCAGCCCCGCATTGTGTGTTTTAGCGAGCCAGCTAGGAACCAATAATCTATTCTAGTGTATAGATTGTGTGGGGCAGAGTAGTGAGTGTAACCCCCCTTATCCCTGAAGCAAGTATACCAGACGTCAATCATGCCAAGCTCAGCAGTCACATCTTCAATCACCTTAGCAGTCAAAGACTGACGCCGGGCAGGGCCCCCAGAGCGGTCAATAGCTGGGTTTAGTACACAGTTAACATCACCACCCCATAACTTTGAGAGCAAAGGTAACTGCAGAGTGGGTTCTAGGAGTGATCAATAAAACTGGGGGTGATCAAAGTTAGGGCCATAGACGTTTATGATAATGACCTCCATGCCCTTCCCCTTGCATTTTGCGATTGCATATCTGCCCTCAGTGTCTGCGTGCAGTCCCTCTGGTGAAAGGCCTGATTTTGGATTAACCCATGTGAGAACCCCACGCGCGTGGGTGGACAAAACCAACCGCAATGGAAAGTACCATGCAACTTTCTGCGTGTTAACATTGGGTTGTCTAAGGGTCGGTGTGTCTCCTGTATAAGTGCGAAATCTATGTAATGCCTATTGAGGTAAGCAATTACCTTCCTAGTTTTCCAGAAATAATTCAATCCCCTTACGTTCCAGGTCAGCAATCTCAGCTTATCACCTAGGGACCATTTAGGGGGAGTCGATTTCCCGATAATATCCCTCAGAGAGTAGTCCTCCGTATCGACACCAGAACCGTCTTTTATCTCGAGACCCTGTGACAGATGAGTCAAGTAACATATTGATACTGTGACCAAAACAAAACAAATAGAAAAAAACACCCAAAGCAGTATAGCCATCCCTTGCCCGCGCCATGCAAACCCCCAACTCCGCATAATCTATGTCCTCCCTCCCCCCCACCCTTCCCCCCTAGATTAGAATGGCTAGAAGCCATGAAGTGAGTAACACTCGGGGCGGATGTTGCAAGGACAACACAAACTACACTCGTAAAACAAACAGTATGCTGAATCATCAGGACTAAATAGGGCACACCTGAAATAAACAATTCTAACATTTGTGAGCATTGAGGACGGGAAGAAAAAACACAACAGCTGCCTGTCTATACCTCCGCACCCAGTGACTCCGAAGAGGGCTCAAGTGTCCAGTTGCATCTAAACAGATACCCCATAGGCCGTTGCAACCTTGTTATTAACAGTACTTGCAATTGTCCAGTCTATTTCGTACCTCCCTTTTCAGTCGTCATGTAGCTGACCAGGCAGCGCCGCTCTGCAGAACGCAACAGAGAGGGCTAATTTTTAGAGGCATGTACTCTGTGAGTACCGGAGCGCAAGGGTGAAAGAATAAACAGAACCAGGGATATCTCAGTCTTGGTCGTCCATGCCACCGCCAGCAGCCCCCTCCGGGCGTCCTGCCTCCGGTTGTCGCACCTCCGACTTAGAGTATTCTTTGAGAGCCTTTTGAAGAGATTTGGGAGCCGAGAAAATCCTGGCCTTGCCGTTCATTATGACTCTTAGTCTGGCTGGGTACAACATTGCATAGTCCATGTTCTGCTCACGAAGCCGATGTTTTAGCGGACCGAAATGGCGCCTGGCCTCCTGCACCTTCATGGTGAAGTCAGGATATAGGGATATCGTGGAGTCCTCGTATGTCAATACACCCTTTTCTCTGGCTTGCCGTAGGGCCGCATCCCTGTCCCTGTAGTTGAGCAGTTTTGCTATCATGGGACGAGGAGGGGCTCAGGGAGGAGGTCTAGGGCTGAGCCAGCGATGCGTGCTTTCCACCACGAGTACACTTTAAATCCTTTAACGAGGATCCATTGAAGGGCAAGTCTGGTGCCAGCAGCCGCTGTAATTCCAGCTCCAATAGAGTATATTAAAGTTGCTGCAGTTAAAAAGCTCGTAGTTGGAGCTTGGGATCGAGCTGGCAGTCCGTTGTGAGGCGAGCTACTGCCTGTCCCAGCCCCTGACTCTCGGCGCCCCCTTGATGCTCTTGACTGAGTGTCCTGGGGGTCCGAAGCGTTTAGTTTGAAAAAATTAGAATGTTCAAAGCAGGCCAGTCACCTGAATACTTCAGCTAGGAATAATAGAACAGGACTACGGTTCTATTTTGCTGGTTTTCGGAACTGGGGCCATGATTAAGAGGGATGGCCGGGGGCATTCGTATTGTGCCGCTAGAGGTGAAATTCTAGGACTGGCGCAAGACGAACCAAAGCGAAAGCGTTTGCCAAGAATGCTTTTATTAATCAAGAACAAAAGTCAGAGGTTCGGAGATGATCAGATACCGTTGTAGTTCCGACCATAAACAATGCCGGCTTGCGATCCAGTGGCGTTATTCCCATGACCCGCCGAGCAGCTTCCGGGAAACCAAAGTCTTTGGGTTCCGGGGGAAGGATGGTTGCAAAGCTGAAACTTAAAGGAATTGACGGAAGGGCACCACCAGGAGTGGAGCCTGCGGCTAAATTTGACACAACATGGGAAACCTCACCCGGCCCGGACACGGAAAGGAATTGACAAATTGATAGCTCTTTCTCAATTCTGTGGATGGTGGTGCATGGCTGTTCTTAGTTGGTGGAGCGATTTGTCTGGTTAATTCCGATAGCGAACGAGACTCCTCCATGCTAACTAGCTACGCGACCCCAAGCGGTCGGCGTCCGACTTCTTAGAGGGACAAGTGGCGTTCAGCCACACGAGATCGAGCAATAACAGGTCTGTGATGCCCTTAGATGTACAGGGCTGCATGCGCGCTACACTGAACGGATCTGCGTGTGTCTACCCTTCGCCAACAGGTGCGGGTAACCAGCTGAACCCTGTTAGTGATAGGGATTTCAATTATTTCCCATGAGCGAGGAATTCCCAGTAAGTGCGGGTCATAAGCTCGCGTTGATTAAGTCCCTGCTCTTTGTCCAGCCGCCCGTCGCTACTACCGCTTGGATGGTTTAGTGAGGTCCTCGGATCGGCCCCGCCGGGGTCGACAACAGCCCTGGGCGGAGCGCTGAGAAGACGATCAAACTTGACTATGTAGAGGAAGTAAAAGTCGTAACAAGGTTTCCGTAGGTGAACCTGCGGAAGGATCATTAACGGTGGAGCGGCCTGAGTGACGGATGGCGCCAGTCCATAACCCTCGGCCACCTCCTGCAAGCACACCCTAGGCACCTCGCCATCATCAGACTGCAAGGGTGACTGGGTCCCTCTGTCTCAGGCCAGCTGGACACTGAGTCGTCCCAGGCCATCTGGTCGCCTGGCTTCGTGACCAGATGGCCCTGCGGGCCGGGCGACCAGCTGGCCCTGCGGGCAGGGTGACCAGATGGCCCTGTGGGCTGGGTGACCAGATAGCCAGCCTGCCGGCTGGCCAGGCACACTCCAAGTGTTGTCTTTCCCCAGGATTCTGTAAGCCCCCTAATAGTCTAAGGAATAGGGCTCCCTGGGCAGACCGGCGGGGGGAGGACATGGCCTGGGCCTAACCCTCCTTGGTTCCTGCCCCCCCAGGCTTCGGGAAGGTGGAAGGTAGACCTGCCCGAGTCAGCACTCTGACGCATAAGGGTCTGGGTGTGGGGGGTGACAGTCAGTAGCCAGGGCAGGGCGGCTGCAGGGTGGGGAGGACTGCCTAGCTCCTCGTTGTCTCCGGGGGCGGTTTGGAAGCTGGGCTCTGGGCTTGAGCTCCGTTCAGCGGGCCCTGTGGTGTGGGAGCCCCTCGTCCTGCAAGCCAGCCGAGGGTCCGGGCGCTGGGGACAGGGGTCCATCGGGGCCAGGGCAGGCTCAACCGACCTGGCTGGGTTCAGAAGCAGGGACCGGTATACTCCCCGTTCTCAACTGAGCGCGGAGTAGGCAAATCTCCGCACACTCCACTGGAGGAGCAGAGTTCTCTGCCCGCCCCTAGTTAACACGTCACTGCAAAAGAAATCCCATTTTCAGGGGGCGTGGCCAGGCTTCCGACCGCAATGGCCGTGTAGCACTGAAGTTCTGCCAGCATCCTCACAATCCTGGCCATATACTGACCTCCGTGCCACCATCCTTCCTGGACAGCCCCCTGGCTTGGATACCGCCTCACTGCTGGCCACCTTGCTGAGGGGAGAGCGGCACAGACGGTGCTGAAGTAATCCGGACCTGCCGTCGCGCTGTTGAAGCCCAGCTGCCGCCCAGCCTGACTGCGCTGTGCCTGAGCAGGATAGCTCTGGAGGTGCGGCTGCTTCTGAGGTGTCCTGTGGTGCCAGGCTCTCCGGAATTTGTGTGGGCCTGGAGAAAATCTGCAGCTCAGCCCAGAGAGACCCGTCTGGCACCTGGACTGGGGCCATCGCGCAGCGAAGTGCCTGGGCTGTGGGGTAAAGCACCATGGGGCCCCAGCCACTGGTGTGAAGAGGCGGGGCCCGCAGATACTAGCCTCGCTCACAGGAAAGTGGCTTGGGGGCATGACAGGAGGCCATACAAGAGAGTGGCACACGCGGACCAAGGTATGGTCGGCTAGTGTTCCCCCCGGAGGCCCTACGGTGACAGGGATCGCGGGTGAGCCTGGTGGGCCGGCCACCGGGCTGAGTCAGGCCAGCCCATTGCTGTGTGTGTGTCTTTTGTCCACGCCCGCATAAGCCATTATCCCTGCATGCACACTACTAGCTCTGGCCTGGAGGCTGAGGCGGCCTGGGGTGACTGTACCAGGCGCTGGACGTCCAGAATTGGGAAAGCGGTGGCGAGGTAGCTCCCTTGTTTCCTGAAGTGCTTCCTGCCTTCTGTCACTGGGGCCCCTGTTGAATCTGTTGACCTTGTGACGTTGGGACCAGGGAGGACGGGTTTGGCGGCGCGCCTCCTGGTCCCGACTCCAGGGTTTCCTACCTCCACCCCCCTGTGACACTGCCAACAACCCTCGTTACCGATGCACAGTGACCAATGGTGTGCCTAAACATTGCGCTGCTGAGGACCTAATCTAGACAAGCTGAGTACCATTAACGTTGCCAGGGGTGCGACCCTTGATGCCTTCACCTGTATCTCCCTCAGCGGCCTGGCACCACATTCACACTCTGAAAAAAGGCAGTTGGCTTCCCTTACTTCGCCAGCAGTGTGACCCTCATGAAATAGTTACAAACCCTCCTTCATCTTAGCTTGTTGCACTGATTGCTGCAGTTTAATTGGGCCGGGACCGATAGTCATCAAACTTTACACTTACAACGGGCTATGGTCCGTGGCGTTCCGAAGCAGTGCCGGCTAAACTTCGACAAAACCAAACCACCAGGCACTGGCTCGGGCCCGACGATGGCAGAGGGTGGCACTACATCAGACGCACCTGCAGTGTCACTGCCTGGCACACATGCACTCTTAACGAAGCTGCAAGAGTCCTTCAGAGCCCTAGACAGCCGCTTTGAGGCCTTAGATAAAAGGCTAGATGCAATAGGTGAGCGCCTGGAATGTCATGAATGGAGGCTTGACTCTGTTGAAAGCAGAGTGTCGGACTTGGAGGATGAGTCCGCTCAATCAGGCAAGACGCTAGACTGCATGGAAAGACTCATGAAAATGGTTGCAATGAAAAATAAGGATTTAGAGGCCAGAAGCAGGCGTAACAATATCCGCATTTTACGGATACCTAAATCTACAAACACTGGATGCACTGACCAGTTCGTACAACTCTTGTCAGACAAGTTTGGCAAAGAATCTTTCACGTCAACAATCATGGTCGAGAGGGCCCACAACTACCATGGACCGGACCCGAATCTGGGATACCCACCAAGACCACTCTTTGCTCGCATGTTGAACTCCAAGGACCATGACACAGCCTTGTGCCTGGCAAGAGAAAAAGGTCTGCTTAGCTGACAGGCGTCCTCGGTCTCTCTGTTCCTGGACTTTATCGCGATAGTCCAGGACGCCCACCGAAAATGCAGTGGTGTTAAGGCTACACTGCACTATCTGGGGCTTCGATATGGGATGGTTTATCCTGCCCAACTACAAGAAGAGGTGAATGGCAAACCGCGCTTGTTTGACACTCCAACAGATGTGCAGGACTTCTGTAGCCAATACTCCAAGGAGCACGCTGCGGCATGAATCCTCGGAAGATGACCACTCCAGCGCCGATCTCTGTTCTACTGGCTGATTGTCCCAGCCCTAAAGTGAAACTAACTATGTATTAGCTGTGCATAGAATTCATGCACATTGATTTTATGTTGCTGGATGCCTTTAAAATGCCTCTGATAATGTTAATTTTTAAAGTAAATGACAATCACAATGCTCTTTTTTTCTTCCTACAGGATGTGGGGACCCAACATGACGTTGCCACCCCGGAGTGTGATTCACACACAGTTGATTTGTTATCACTCTATGTTAAGAGAGATTATGTCCTGAGTAAGTCTGCTGTGGTGGGCTCTACCCCAGTGTAACGAGACTCGGGGTGGGGGAGTAGGGGAAGGGGTAAAATGTGATGAGTATTGGGAATGTTTGATGCTTTTGGATTCATAGTTTATTGACAGTGCCGCACCACCTATCTCAGCTGCATTCCCTTTTCTTTTTCATATGCAGTGACAGTACACAACAAGGTCCAACCCTTCGCAGACATCCCACCAGTGACATGGAACATACGAGGGTTAAACAATCAGCATAAGGGCAAACAGGTATTACAATATTTACAGCTCAGGTCGATATTGCCTTTTTACAGGAGATACATTTATTCCCCACTCCACCACCCGCCTTCGCACCCACCTGGGGGCCACATTGTTTTTTTTCTCCAGCTATAGCATATACGTAAGAGAAGTCTCCATACTGATACATAAGCGAATGCTGTTTCAATTATCGGTGATTCGCGCTGATATAGAGGGACGGTATCTATTAGTGACTGGCAAGCTATTATGAACCAACATCCTGTTAGTAAACATATATGTGCCGAACACCGACCACCCGGAATCCTACCAACACCTACAAACACAGATTGACCTAGTAGCTGTAGATCATATTTGTATGGGAGGAGATTTCAACATCTTGTTTAACCCTGGACTGGACAGCACTGCGAATACACTGAGCACCAATCCTCGTTCTCGGCACGCTTTATAGGAGCTTTTTGATACACATACACTAGTCGATGTCTGGCATAAGAAGGACCCATTCCAACCCACATACACATATCATTCTGCACAACTTAACACCTGGACTTGTGCTTTGACTACTGGCTCCTTGCATCCACCCTTACTCCCTGGATCAATTCCATATTGGATCTTCCCAGCACACTGTCAGATCACTCCCCAGTAGTACTGAAGGTACATATACCTAGAGTGGGTTGAAAGGCTGAAGAGATTCCCGTGGATGGAGCTCCAAGATGAACTCTTTCGGACGAATATCTGCACTGCTATAATAGAATATTTAGAAATAAGCAAAGGGACTGTTGAGTCCTGGGCCATCCTGTGGGAAGCATTCAATGAACATATGAGAGGAATTTGTACTTCCAAACATCCAGGGATTTGGAGACACTTGCGTAACACCCTGTTTCAAATTGAGAAGAAGCTAGCTGAGCTTGACCAGTACCAGACATTACAACAGTCATCAACACACTTACACCGCTGAGCCCCCTTGTTGGCCGAATTTCAAGAGTCGGCTGAGAGAGAAGCTCATTACCTTGGGCAGTACGCGACGGCCATGAGGTACGGGGAGGGAGAGAGGCTGGGTCGCACGCTGGCCAGGATGCTGCAAACCCCCAGGGGTCAATCTCATTATATCCACCCTCCGACGATCAGATGGCACGCATGTTACAGATGCACTGGGTATTCAGAATGAAATACTTACTTACTATATCGATCTGTATACTTTCAGTGTGATGGAAGACGCCACTGATAGAATTAGATATCTGGAAGAAATACCTATGGTGTGGCTTAGCACCGCACACCAGCAACTTCTTGGGGAGTCATTCGCGGTAGAAGAAATAATCCAAGCAAAAGAATCTATGGATGGCTTGAAGGCGCCAGGCCTCGATGGGTTCTCAGGGATTTTCTATAAAACATACAAACACCTGCTATCCCCACATCTCTAGGCACTTTACAGGGAATAGCTGGAAAACGGCAAACTCCCGCCCACTCTCCGAGAAGCGGTGATCATACTACTCACCAAACCCAGGAAGGACCAACAGCAATGTGGTTCTTATAGGCCGCTTTCATTCCTAAACTTCGCAAAATATTTGCATAGCGACCCGACTCTCCCTCATAATGGATCAAATAATATCTCCTGCCCAGTCAGGATTTGTCCTGCACAGATCTACGGCCCAAAATCTACGTACACTCTTCGCAGTGCTACACAGAATATCTCCCTCCGTACCAGCCGTGGTGGCGCTATTAGATGCTGAAAAGGCATTCAACTCACTAGAATGGCCTTTACTGCATGACACCTTGAGGAAAATGGTTGTCCCCCTGGGCATCGCATCCCTTATTACACTACTATATACGCAGACCATAGTATGCATTCGTCTAAATGGGGCGCTAACTGCTCCTTTCCCCCTATCATGGGAAACTAGACAGGGATGTCCTCTGTCACCCCTCTTATTCATTATAGCTCTAGACCCCGATACGTCACTTACAGGCACACCACCTTCACAGAGGACTGAAATTTAAATCTGGTCCACTCCTAATTACACTCTATGCTGATGATATCATCCTCTATGTGCGGCACCCGATCGAAAATATGGCAATTATCCTGCGTGAGATAATCCGGTAAGAAGCCCTATCAGGATTACATAGAAACTGGGGAAAGTTCAAACTGTTACCCCCAATGACAGCGACGAGTAGGACTGACAGTGAATTCCCTTTGCTGTGGTGCGACACCTCTACCAAATATCTGGGGATACATATCTATAGGGACAAAGTACAAGTCTTACTGTTGAGGTTAAAGATGACAGGAATGGAGTAAGAGTGAGTACTTCTTTATTGGCCATCCACTCTCCATACTCTCCCTGCTGTGGATAAACTGTCAGCTCGAGTAGAGCTCTGGTTACAACTCCCCATTCCGATGACGGACCGTATAGCCATCATGAAAATGGTAATCTTGCCCGAGTTTTTGTATCTCTTTCACGATATCCTTTCCCGCTGACTAACGCATTCTTTGCAATGCTTCGCACCACCCTCACATGCCTCATCTTAGGGGGACGAGGGGGGAGGCAGCCGAGAGATGGATGGGACACAATGGTCCTTCCGTACAAGCACAGAAGCTTCGGAGTCCCCAACTTCCACCTCAAATATCTAGTGCACAATGTAGTTTTGCTCTGCACTGGTACCACCCTGATGCCCGGAAACCCTACAACGAATATATGATGTTACGAAGCAAACAATTACAACGCATGCTTTTACAACGTGGTATTTACATAGCAATTACCATTACATCGCATGATTTTACAACACATGCCATTACCTCGCATTTTTTAAAACTACCATTACAACGCATTCCATTACAACGCATACCATTACAGCGCATAATACTTTTAGGGCAACAGTAGGGTAAGTGTTGGATAGTGTAGGGGTGAAAATTACTATTCCCACTCCAGTGAGTGCAACAGTAGGGTAAGCGTTAAATAGAGTAGGGGTAAAAATTACTATTTCTACTCCTGTGAGTGCAACAGTAGGGTAAGTGTTGGATAGCGTAGGGGTAAAAATTACTATTCCCAGCTACCCCAAAACCCATACCCACCCTAAAACTAAAAAATCTCCATTACTTACCTTACATTGCGTTGTAATGGCATGCGTTGTAATGGTATGCGTTGTAGTGACATGCGTTGTAGTGACATGCGATGTAAAGGCAGTTGCGTTGTAACAGCTGCGTTGTTAAAGCAGTGCGATGTAATGACTGCGTTGTAATGGCGATTTCCCCCTACACCAAGCTTAAGATTGACTTGGCTGACCAAACACCACTGGCAGCAATGCTGCCGGCTGGTTTGCCGTGCGATCCGCATGATATCCAAACTGTATCTACAATTAGTTGGGCCTGGATATGTATGACAGGTGGCCATTTATTGTATTCACCAGCTCTCCCCTTAGCTGCCAAGCCTCGGCTGCTTATCACGCAAGAAGCTCTGGTCCAATGCACCCTTTCAAGATACTCATTGAGCACAATTGGGGACCTCTTCCCAAACGGACATGTGTTCTCACGAACAGAAGATACACGCTTCCAAAGCGCCCACTTGATGGACTATTTTGTGTTGCAGCGTCTGCAGGGGGCACTTAGAGCCCAGATTCCCAGTTACACTTAGATTCGGAAGACTTCCCACCCCGACATTGATTATTAAAGACACTCACGGGGATAATTTTATCTCTAAACTTTACCACACCATCCTGGCCTTATTACCTACCCGGGATGCCAAGTTGCGTGCTGCCTGGGAACAGGATCTAGGACACCCTATATCCAACTCACAATGGTTCAGATGCTGTGCAGAAACGCGATTAGCATCCTTTAATAATCGCCATATGTTATTACATTTGAAATTTCTTTGGCGGGCATATGCTACACCCGTTAAATTATATCAAATAGATCCAACTTGCACGCCCGATTGTCCCAATTGCCACTCCCCTTTAGCGAACTTTGCCCACATCACGTGGACCTGTAGTAAGATAGCATAATACCAGCAGGATATTTTTTCCAAGTTAGCACATATGACTAAACTCACCAATGGACCCTCCCCACTACTGGAACTCTTGGGATACATCCACGACATCCCTACTACATTGCGCCATTTTATTGCTATTGCCCTACTACTTGTTAGAAGAGAAATTGCCATTCAGTGGGCAGGAATCAGCCACCCACTAGAAATGCACACCTTAACAGCCTAATATACAGTGACACAAACAGCAAGCTCTATGCAACTCTGCAGCCATCTACCTCTAGGCCCGTGATATATGCCAACCGCTGAAAGTTTATCGCCTTGCACTCAAAACCACTGCCAACACACAACCCTGGTAACGGCCACTACTGCATGTACC
This sequence comes from Triturus cristatus, assembly GCF_964204655.1. Taxonomy (NCBI): domain Eukaryota; kingdom Metazoa; phylum Chordata; class Amphibia; order Caudata; family Salamandridae; genus Triturus; species Triturus cristatus. The sequence continues at coordinate 773,727,940 of NC_140595.1, read as the reverse complement.
CATAACATGTCCACGGAGAGACCCTGAGTGCCACAGTCCTGCAATGGGAGAATTCCTGTCCTCCTCCTGTCGAGTTTATCTTCCTGAAATATGTATGTAATAATGTAGCTACTAGTGACCACTTGAAGTCTGTACTAAATGAAGGGCAAAACGCACTAAATATTATGTAACTGTAGATTGATTTGGATGTGCGGTATTGTACAAAAATGAAATAAAAGTAAAAAAAAAAAAAAAAAGAAATCCCATTTTTGTATCCTATATTCAGAGACAGATTTGCCTTAAACATGTTCCTAACAATCCGTTTGTTTTTTTCTTGAGAGGTTGTCAGATATCTGATCTACGTCAGAAGCCCAGTGCAATCTTCCGTGTAGTCTCAGATTGGAATTAGAGTTTTTTAACTTGTTATCCTTACAGATTTATAAGGTTTATGCATGATTATTCAGGGTTTAAGCAAAGATGTCAAACCGTTCTTTTCAACTTCCCAGATTTATGCCTCACATTCATTTTCTGCATTCCAATTTTGTCTCTAGATTCGCTTCCATAACAAGGGTTTTCTCTCGCTAGTAAATTCATCTTGACATGGACTACTGTGATCCACAGGCAGAGATGTATCCATTTACATGAAACCTACCATAACACAATAATAATTTAGACAGAATTTAAAGGGACAGTGGTGTTACTTTCACTTGGGTTCATTACACACAGACTACAGTTTTTCACACTGCCCTGAAATGGAGGTTTAAGAAAGAGGTCAGAGCGAAGGGGAGCACCAGCATGCATCCCCGTGTATCAACAGAAGAGGTCACATCAGCCAGAGGTCAATTTGGTCCTTGGCTGGTTGAACTCTCGCACTCAGGTTAATATCTGTTCAGTATACGCATGTCGCCCTCACACTAGGGCAATGCACGGTCAATAGCAGCGGACACCTCCTGAAGCTGCTGTGAGTTCAGCAGTGACTCACCCTTCCAAAGGCTTCATGCAGGGCAATTTCGTTATTTCTGCTAAAAGAGCCATTAAAGTAATCTCAGTTGTCGTTCTCAATTCTGACAAAATCAACAAAGTCTTCAAGAGTTAAGACTAAGAAGTGATCAAGAGCTCCCCACATGTGTGACATGGTTCTAATAGGAGCCCTGAATGTTTCATTGGAAACGCTTCTACCCAACTAAAAAGCGGTCTCTGTGCTGAACAGATTCATTAAAAACAACTGATCATCTTTACACCCTTTCCCTAATACTATTACCAAATATCCCCAATGCCAGACCCTATTTATACTCCTCCATTCTGCTCAGACCTCACAGTGAAACTCCCTTCAAAAGGCAGGTGGGTGCTATATTATCAGCATGCCAAAGTGTTTAAGGTCAGTGACCAAACTGCTCTAGCTCACCCACTGTGGCCTAATGTTTGTCCCTGAGCAGCGCCATCACAAGGTTTCTGGGAATGACCCATGACACCTTTAAAGGGCAGTGTACCCCATGGCACTGATGCCTAAGGCCAGGCCTATGATGCCTGACGGGACATCTGGCCTGTAGTGTTCCAAATTGTGCACACAGAGCCCAAAAGAGTTAATGAATGCAGCAGATGCAGCACATCAGCCTTACATACTGTAGTGAGGTAACTGTTATAGACAGTAAAACTAAACTCCATATTGCCAGTAATCCCCAATAAAAGCCAAAGCTCCCATACCAGTAGCACCATCAAATAATGGTACAGGTCACTTACTTTCCAACCGCTGGACCAGTTCTTTGTCCTGAATGGCCTTCTTAGGTTGAATGTTCATGGCCTCAATGGGAATGTAGAGGACCGTGTGACTCTGCAGCTTGTAACGTGTGTCTGGAAGAGGCAAAAGCAAATCAGAGAAAGATTTTGGAGTTGTTGGAAGCACAACAGGAAAATGACTGTGAAATGTGAATAGCTCCCTTTGTTGTATAGGTTGTTCCTGATTAAGGATCAGCCGTATCCAAATAGCTGTTCTACTAGGGTGCAGAACCGGCGGAAAAATACATACTTGTTAGGTAACAATGAAGGCGAACCACAAAGATCAAACTGTGATTCGGGGGAGTTAGCCAATATCTGTTTTATCCTATATGTTATAGATCCTTCTGTATTCCAACCGAAGACCCTAATTAGTGTCAGTCCACAGGAACCCTCCCAACCTGTCCCTCTAACGAGTTCTTCTGTCACACTGTCAAACAGTCTATTAACAGAATATACAACAGAATGGAGACCTGTCTTGTAGCCCTTTAAGGACTCCTCCTCCAAGCCTACCAATGTCATGTGCTGAAGGTCTTTTCGGTGTCAAGGCTTGGTGTTGTCCATCAACACCATCCTTAGTCACATCATGGAGAGGAAATACGCTCAGTAATTTTACTGCCATATTACAAGCCCTCACAAACCCACTGAGGATGCACCAAGATGTTTCCCGTTCGCAAGCCTTTTATACAATATGGTGCTCAGAATGTTTTTTTCAGCTGTTACTAGTGAGATTACTCTATAGAGTGATTGTAGCATCCCCATCTTTGCTGCTTCTGCAAGGACTGCAACAATGGCCTCTCATAGTTAGAGACAGGACATCTGCAAATAGCGCTTTATTATACTTTACTATAGCACTCAATATTGTATTTAGCATTTCTATTCCCCCCTTCATTTTGAGATGGGAATTAGTCATTCTACTTCTGCAATTGTGTGCGCAGACAAAGCAAATTCATCATGCAAACACAGTCGAGAACATGCTCGGGATCCACCAGAGATTATGAGACAGGCCCATTATGAGGTTGAATGTATGCAGTCATGATTTATAGTTGATCATCTGTGCTATTTCCTCTATTTTTCTTGATATATGTGATGAGGTTAGTTTCCTGCTCTTTTAAAAGGGCTACATTAAAGACCTCACGATTCTGGCTCAAATAAGGTTGTAATCACATTGATTGTTTCCAGGATGCTTTCATTTTTTTTGTTTTTAGATTATGAATATTCTCTTTCTCACCCATTCTTTGCTTCAGAAGCGTACTCAAATTTGAGACTTTAGTTTCATCCATTCCAATCAGTAATGTATCGTTCTCCTAGTTCTTAGAATCATGGGTATTGACTCACCCCTGATGTATATGTTAAATAATTGCTATATAGTGTCTTACACTTGGCTTAGCTCAAAGAATTCCCTGATTACATTTCTTAGTTTAGCATATGAGACAATGTCAAGCAGAACCATTTTTACTTCATATTTCTGGCTTATTTCAAGATAACAGCTATGGTCCTACTGTCCATATGGTTCTTCACTGTGGACATTTTTGTGTGTGGTGGGGATTCATTTGTCTCACAATAAACGTAGTTTAGATTCTGAGGAATACTCATCAACACAAACCTTTCACTTTATGTTCTAGTGAGCCGGGGAAACTGCTACATTAGTTATCCAATGTGAGATCTGTCTCAGGCTTCAAACTCTAATTTCAACCACAATATTATCAAACGTGGGAGGGAAACAGCCCAGAGAGGGAATTTATTCTGCAATTCAGTCTGCATTTTACCAATCAAATGTTCTGACAAAGCCCAAAAGGCAAAGACCACCTCGTACACCACCGAACAGTAATTGGAGAAGAACAAGCAAGTCTAAGTAAGGAACTGAAGAGGAATGAAGAGGTTGGCAAGGTGGCCTGTCCATTTAAGAGGATGCTGGAAAGGATAACAATCAGAGGCACTACCAGTGAGAGACGCAAGAAAGCGATGCAGCTGGGCAGCGAAGTGGTTCTTTATGCTCTCTGGCCAAGAGGTGATGCTGAAGAATTGCGGGGCATAGATCCCATTCATGAGCCGCAGCAAGGCCTCGATGTGTCCTCCCCGCACGGAGCCAAATTGTAGACTGTCTTCCAATGTTTCCGGCCTAAGTGTGGCATTTTCTTTGCGGATGAAATACATAATTTGATCCACGCTCTGTCAAAAGACAAGAAAAAGGAACAAAAGCTAAATCAAAGAATAGCCACTCAAGATTACAGGCTCTCTCCTCCAAACAACAGCATAAGATAAATTACAAAAAGAAGACTTTGCAAGGAGTATTCCCACTGACTTTTTATGTTTATAATGATGAAGAAAGAATGCACATTGAATTCAGAAAACAGCTAGCTAATCTGCGGCAAGTAAGAACTCTGGGACCGAGTTCCATTGTAAGGTGGTCTGATCAGTACACAAAGACAACCAGAGATGCAGCTGAGCAACAAAAGGCCGGGATTGAGAAGCAGAGAAAAAAAAAACACATTTTAAGCATGTTGGTTGAAAGAGAAATTGCATGGGAGGAATTGTGCGGCTTGAGGAAGTTATGTATTTTTGTATGATCCAGTGCTGTGTTTGCTGTAGGTGTGAGGCAGGGGCCAGGTAATCATGTGCCACAGTAAGAAGCAGTAACTACGGAGAGAGGAAAGACCTCTTATGCTGGCAATTGCTTTAATGCAAGGCAGGAAGCTGATGAGGTCACTGAAGGGAACTTTTGAATGTTACAGTGGAGAATGCTGTTGCGCCAATATGTATTTCTTTTTATTTGTGCCAGAAAACATGAGCAGATTAGCTTAACTGGAGAGGATTGCATGAGAATAAATGAATGCAGACCAATTTACACAAACAAATACTGTCAGAACTTAAAACTTTAGGGTGGATAAAGGCAATATGACCCGATGTGATGGATTGTATGAAAGTAAAAAAGCTCAGAAAAAAGTGTTTCTGTCATACTCAGTAACAGTTTTCAGTAATTCACTAGACAGGAAACATATGGGGGGGCCTTGCCAAAAGTGACCATTCACCCACTCTAATAAAGTAAAAGCAGTGAAAAAGCTGGAGACTACAGGTAACTGGACACCCACATGGGGGGATACATTGAATCTCCTCTACCAGAAATAATTGTAAATGACTTGAAAGGCGTGTCAGGTTCCTAAGAAGGTTTTTTGAAAACGGTGGAATTATACCAGTCGACCTCACAGAGTTTCGTCACAGGGTTGCAACAGGAGATCCAAAGAAGAGCAATGATTGTGCTCCATAAGGACCTCAGCAAAGACTATGAATGGAGATTTGACACTGGGATCTGAGCCGGACATATGTTGCTGGTTGGCGGAGTAGCGGAGTGATACATGTCAGAGTACTGGCACCTGGGACTCAATCTGAGCAAAAAAACCTGTTATGAATTTTAATATTAGACTAGTGATATTAAAGTTGTTTGCGATTGTCATGTGACTAGTAGTCATGGTGTGCCTATTTTACAGCGAATGGAAGGCTTGATAATAGAGATGATTCCCAGAAGAGGTGGGGAAGGAGTCACTTTGGATCAATGCACCCAAGTCTCATGGGAGGCTGCGGGGGCACACAAGTCCTGAAAAGCACTAGAGTGAAGAATAACGTCCTGCGGGCAGGGGAGATATACTCATGACAACCATGTCCTATTTTCTCTGGAGATCCTTTGTCTAATGTGGTATCCTCCCAATTGAGTAGAAAGTAAAAATCATAACCAGCCAATGTTTATTTGGAGGTTATGAATGAGAGGGTGGTTTAATACGGGTACATCAGGTTGGCACAGGGCTTAGAAGCGGTCACCTCACTACTTCAATGCTGGACTGGCACTCTGTCCTGTTTAGGGTGTTTGGGATCTTTCTACCTTTCTGTGCAATGTTTGAGATTGATTGTAAAGCAGGAGCATAAACACTTCTGCGGTGCAACGGTCTTTAGAAGGTTAAAGGCCAGTGTTGTGGCAGATCTCAAACATTTTTGCTGTGTCTTTTTCGAACATGATCTGCTCTACAAGGCCTGTTGAATACCGTGGTTCACTCCTTAAACAAGCATTACAATTAGACACAGACCATGTACAGAGCTTAACTGCTTTTTTTGGCCAAGTTCGCACCGCACACACACATATATATAATAGATATATATACGATATATAGATATATATATATACACACACACACACACATGCATAATGACATTTCTGTGTTACTAAATCAAGGTATGATGACTCTAATAAATGGGCATGGCAAGCATTGCCATGAAATGCGATTCTTCTTGTTTGTCTTCTGCCTTACTTTCTAATAGTTGGTCAACAAGTCGCAAATGTCCGTTGTCCTACCCTAGGAGGACAGCTGTGGAATGTGCAGAGCTCATTGTTAGAAACTGATCATCTTTCATAAATAACCCAAGATCTTGTTTCTTTATCCCGAAACTAAGGAGCAATACCTCCAGGATCAGCAGACCTGTACATCCAAAACAAGCACGTAAAATTGTGAAAATTCAAAAACACTGTTATTGTAACAAATGCAACATTTACATGATCATTCCGTCTTTCCTATCGGTGTTTGAAATCCAATTTGAGCTGAATACAGGGTAAGATGAAAAGGGTATAAGAGGTATTGCAGGATTAAAACAGGCTCATAAGTTAAGAACGGTAAATTAAAAGGCAGTGTAAGGGATCTCAGAAGACGCTCTATGTTTCCTGAATGAATCCTAAAAAGCAAGCATTTAAAATCATAAAGGTCCGCAAGTCATGGGTATTCTCTACGAGTTTTTAAAAGCTAGAAAGAATGTGTGCACATGTAGAATCCTGAAACAGATTTTTTATTATTACTCACCTTGTGAAACGTAATACTAAATAATTAGAAACCATGTCCAGTTAGGCACCAATCATCTTTTTTTTTTTTTTGACCAACCGTGTCGACCTTCTGTCCTGGGACAACGGCACGTGTCTGGGGGAAGAAGATCCTCCTTGGGAGACACTGGAATCTGAGAAATGTGCGGAAGGACTGGTATACCGAACATCTCAACAACGAAACATGGGAATGTCTTGCTGCCCAGTGCTTTGATTTTGAATGTGTATGTGTTTCCTCAGATCCTCTCGACGTCGGCCACCTCACTTTTGCCGGGAAATAGTAGTGACTTCGGGCAGGTAGGTCCTCACTGACCTCCAGAAGTTGCAGATGCGGTGTCATACCATGTCAGAAAGGAGGAAACGGTCTCTCTTGCCTCTGAAACTCCAGTAGAAGGCCAGTAGAGACTCATTTGGTGATATCCCCTTTCTTTGACCTGAGGCTCACACCTTTCCTCTCATTCAACCTCTTGTAGAACATCTTTCTACAAACGTCACAATCCTTGGTTGAGTGAAAGTCTGGAAAGCAAACCACACAGACATCGTGGCCATCCTTTGATGACATCTTGCCACTACAGGGAGGACAAAAATGTAAGTTATGTTGGCTGAAGGGAAAATGGAGGTGAAAATATATCCAGTGAAAAAACACTTTTTCCGAGATAAAAGGATAGAATAGGTAGATCCCATCCAAATACGTCAGGTGAAACCAACTTCCCCAGCAAAATTAGTGAGTTAGCCAAAATGAAAATATTAAAAAGGTGAAAGGAATTTCCTCATTGGCCAAAAAAACAAACTGTCTGACTACCTGCCGGGCATGATAATATAGTGCAGTCTTTCAGGAGTTCTTATTAGGAAGCCATTTCCTACTTTTAATTTTGCTCTAAAGTGTTATTTAGCAGAGGTGTCTTCGACCAAGTGCACTGCTCTGACTGGAGTTTGGCTGGAAATAAATACCAGCGCACAGGTAAGCTCTGGATTCAAAGAGCAATACAAAAAATATCACAGAACTCTGCACAACAATATCTATGGGCCTGATTAGATGGCGGTTGGACTTTGGTCCGACCGCCATCCTGTTGGGAATGGGACCGCCCAACTAGCTGTTGGCGGCCCTCCCATAGGGATTACGATGCGACCCCCTTCAAGGCGGTCGCAATGTGTAGGTTTTGTATTGCGGCGTGTGCAAGCACACGCCTCAGGAAAAAAAAATACAGATTTTGCATATCCCTGCACTATGTGGCAGGCACCATGCGGTGCCTGCCACATGGTGCAGGGATATTTAGGTAGGCACCGTAGGTGCCCCCTAGAACCCAAGGCTGAAAGCAAGGGGCTGAAGGGGGGCGCGCTTGGGGCCCCCAATGTCCCTTTCTGTCGGCCTTTTCATGGCAGGTTAACAGCCATGAAACGGCGGCGGAAAGGGACTTTGTTAATCACTATGGCAGTGCCTGAGCAGGCACCGCCACTGTTGTAAGGATTGAAGTCCCTCCGACGGGCTCCTTGAGCCCGTCGATGCGTGGCGGTCAGTCTTTCCGACCGCCAACCACCCGCCTGCCATTATAATGTGGCGGGTGGTCCTCTGCGGTCCGATGGCGGTGGGTCCACCACGAACGGGCTGACGGTGGTGGTCCCACCGCCATTATAATCTGGCCCCTATGTTCCTACTGATAACAGAACTTTTGTTAATAACTAAAGGGCCATGAAAATAGACCCTCAAATCCAGGGTGGGTTGAAAAAATGGAGAGCAGAGTCTAAGTAACAAAGACTGACGGGGCTATTCACAACAGTAATTAATGCTTGTGAGTAATAATTTACACGTGTATGATTATTTTTACACTTTTGAGTAACTTTACTACTTTGGGCTATTCATAGTTACGAGTGCAAAGCTACTCAAAAGTGTAGACTAACATGTCTCCACTACCTGAAAAAAAGGTAGGGGGTGCCAACTTTACAAGTGTACATTTCTATAATTAAAAAGGAGCAGTAGTAAGTACAGTACAACACATGGCCAATCACTGATTCTGCAACACCGTACCATAGAAAATAAGGGACCCCAAATAGAACTGTATATGGAATAAATACTAAATAAAAATTATTTTTTACTTTTTTTAAATATATATATATATATATATATATATAAATTAAATTGAAGTTAATGATATTTGAATAACCTTTTTGAAATGTAAAAATAAATGTAACTTTTTCTTTTATACGTTTATTTCGATTAACCCTATACATACATTCTTGTAACTTATATTACATAAGTTCTAGAAACATTTTACTTTGGGTAATAATTTAGTCAAATAAATCTTTGAAAATATTGTTTTACTTTATTATATTTAAATTAACTACATTTTTAATTAAAAAATTAAGTTAATAGCGCTGTAGCATTTTTCTTTTACAATGCTCAATATTTAAAATAAATATATAAATGTATATATAAATGTAACACTAATATTTCACATAAAAATATTTTTACTAATTATTTTAAAGTATAATATTCTTTTTGAATTTTCCCTATGCTTTATTATAGGCCGATCTCTGTCCCCGTGGTGGAGTCCTTGCTATAGTGAAGAAATGGAAAAAATGTATTAAACTTCAAACATTAGTAAAAAAAATATTATGATAAATATTAATGTAGATTCGTTTTATACATTTATTTTAAATGTAGTACCTTCTAAACAATGCAAAGGCACTATCAAGTTAATTTTGAATTACATTTGTAACACATTTAAATGAATTAAAAATATATTTGGGAAGTTTAAATTAAAAGAAATCCCACCTAAAGTAAAAATATATTTATTATGTATTTATTATTAAAAGTGATGTGTAGGATTAATTAAAACAATTTAATTGTACTTAATAAACAGGAATGTTATTATATTTAAAGTTAAAAAAAAGATTCAAATATTTTTAACAAAAATAATAAATTGGTTCTATTGCTAGATACATTTTTTTTACATTAAATTAAATTACTTTATATTTTTTAACAGTTTGAAATAATTTTATATTATTCTCTATGGGTTATTATTTTATGCCCCTACCTCCGTTATTTTCCATGGGAGGGTGTTGCAGTACCAGTGGTTAGCCAGGTGTGGTGCTGGACTTACTCCAAGTCTGAGCTGGAGTACATCTGCTACTGTTTTGGGTACTTTTTTTTGGCTGCAGTAACTTTCGAAGAGCAGTTTGATAATAGTAATGGGCTTACTCTTTTGTGGTTGGGTGCATGCCCCTTTCTTACCCCCTCCTTAACACCATCGTACTCCTCTCTAAACCCCACCTAGTTTGCTGTAAGTATGCCCCATTTTTCATTGACTTCCCGATCCCTCCGTAATTTACGGCAACAAAGAAGATCTCCCTATAGTAAAGATAGGAAAGGTGGAGATTTACAAATGTAGGAACTACCTGAAAGAGGGCTGGACCTGTGTAATACACAATCCATGCCTGTAAAAGAAGTAGAACAAGCACTGGCATAGCCAATAGGTCTCGCTTTTGGGACCTTAAGTGATTTTTTAGAATTAATTTTGTTGCAGTGAGTGGTATTATGTGGGGTGTATGTTGTATTTATTGTTTTGTTATTATGGGTTATGTAATTATATGGTTGGGGTAGAGGGGTAGTAGAGGGGGAGAAGAGGGTAGAAGGGTAGACAGTTAGAGCGTTAGTAGAGGGGTAGAAGAGGGATAGTAGAGGGGTAGAGGGCTAGAGGGTTAGTACAGGGGTAGAGGGGTAGTAGAGGGCTAGAAGGGTAGTAAAGAGGTAGAGGGGTAGTAGATGGGTATAGGGGTAGAAGGGTATAAGAGGAGTAGAGCAATAGTAGAGTGTTAGAGGAGGGGTAGTAGAGTGGTAGAGTGGTAGAGGGGTAGTAAAGGAGTAGAGGTGTAGAAGATGTGTAGAAGTGGGGTAGTATAGGGGTAGTAGAGGGGTAGAAGAGGGTTAGTGGAGGGGTTGAAGAGTGGTAGTAGAGAGGTAGTTGAATGAAGATGATAGGTTCTATACAACCTTTATTGAAAGGTACCGTAGTGGTTGCTATGGAGAGCAGCCTTAAGGTTAATTTTTGAAGCAATGCAAAGCATTTACTCCTGGTAATACTGAGACCAAATCTGCACTTTCTAACAGATATTACACAATGTTAGCTTACTATTAAAATACTGGGATATTACAATCGCAGCTCCCGGTAATGCTGAGACCAAATCTGCACTTTCTTACAGATATTATACAATGTTAGCTTTGGGACACTGCCTTTAGGAGTGCGGGCGGCACTTGGGTGCTTTTTCAGGTGCAAGCCCCCGTGCACAGACAGCCTCGAGAATGTTGGCCCCAGGGGCCGAGACTCGAACGCGGCTCACCGCTCCCCTCAGAACAGAGATGCAGGGGCTCTAAGAAGGGGTGACAACACTACGAAGTCTCATTAACAACTAAATGGTCTTTCACCGATCTTTGAAGTACTCGGGTGCGGCTGCAATGAGACGGTCGCCAGCCCGGGAAGCTGTTTCGGCCCGTGCTGGCACACACAACGGGAGAGAGAGTGGTGGAGATATGGCTCTGTCACGTGCCTGCGCATATTTTGTCACTCTTTGTGGAGAAAGTCCACCACAAAAACACAGACTTTGGAGTGAGGCCGCCCCAAGTCAATGCCGCCAATGCTGAATTTCAACATTCGGTAGAGTGGGGTGATGGTTGTATCGAAACCCACTTCTTGAAACACAGTTCCTGAAACCCCCTTCTGGAGGGTAAGACTTGGTACACTATTAAAATGCTGGGATATTACAATCGTGGCTCCCGGTAATGCTGAGACCAAATCTGCACTTTCTAACAGATATTACACAATGTTAGCTTTGGGACATAAGTTGACTAGTTTCTTTCACCGCCATGAAATAAAACAAACACGCGCGTGACTCGCGCTAAAGAAGGAGGCAGCAGGGGGAGGGAAGACGAGCAGGGGCACTATATGTTTGCAAGTTAATTACAAACATATGGTGTCAAAGCTCGCTCCCGCAAGGGAATCGCCAGACGTGCACGCGTTGCCATTAAAAGCAATGCAACGCGTGCACGTTTTTGGCTGACAAGGCGCATCGATGACAAAGGTCTTTCTCCTATGCAGCGCATGCGCGCTGCGTAGGCGAGGCCTAAAATTGGGGCAGGATTTGTCATTGACTTGTGACAGAAGTGTGGAGAAAAACATCTGAGCCCTAGCTTTGGGATTGCTGTCTGACAACATACCTTGTATTATTTAGGAAGAGCAACGTGGAAGTGCCACATTGTGTTAGAAAGAGCTGTCTTGATTCTTCCTTGAGAGAAGCAGCTCATTGACTTCTTAGCGACGGTGGTACAGATACCCCTGTGCAATGGGAAGACTGCCTAGAAGAGGACGTGTGTGTAGAGCTTAGCAGGAAGAACTGAATTTGGCCCGTTGTTGCCGAGGAAAGGATCTGCACAGCCAGACCTTGTTACCCTAGTTCTCCTACCCTGTGAACACCTCCCCTCGACAGGTCTACATAAACTGCAGAAGGCGGTTGCTGAAGTCTCCTGTGAGCTAAGAAGGAAATGACAAATAACAAAAGCACCATGAGCAGCTTAACACTAAGAAGAAATGCAACTGTTGTTTTACCTCAAGAAAACAAACAGCCTCGGTGGCTTGGCATTACGAATGATTGCAACCGGATTTGTGGTTAAATCTCTACCTCTGCTTGATCATCGATGCAACTCGGGTGAACCTTTTGTTGGTTCGGGTGGTAATCTTGTGTTTGGGCCTCAGGAAGCCTTCACACATCAGAGGGGACCAGAGACATTGGTGGAATTGGGAGGGCCAGAGCATAGTCAGGGAAGTCTCTCCCCGTGATTTGTGCATGGATGCACACGAGAAGGAGCAGGGCAACAAATGCATGCCTAGCACGCACTAGCCTTCTTTAAGGTACAATGCATAATGGAGACATTGCGTAGGCTACAACAGACACTCATGGAATTCTGTGTTTTAGATAACCATTTCATATCTATCTTAGGCGTAAACTAAATGCTCAGAAGAGTGTCAGTTTACAAATAACAAATCCCCTGTGGTCAATTTGTACTATTATAGAATCGCTGATACTTCACCTATAAGACTCAGATTTATAGTTTGGCGGACAGGTTACTCACAAACCTGATGAATATCTGGCCTGCCTTAATACAAGTGCCATAGAATATAATGCACTTGTATTAAGACGAATGGGATATCTGTCGGTTTGTGATGGAGTAAACTGGCTGTCAAACTCGAAATTAGGCCCTAAGCCAGTATTTGCTGGTTCCCTAGAGCAGTGACTACATCCAAAGTAACACTAGAGGGACTCCTGTAGATTCTCAAGCTTTGCCATCATCAATGTTTGCCCTTGGATCAGAGCTGGATCAGCAGCATCAGGACCCAGAGCGCCCCCCCCTCTCCCCCCATCAGGCTCACTACAATGATTGTGCTAGCAGCATGAAAAAAACGATGTTTCTTCTTCAACTGTCTTTGTTGGTTCTCCTTAAGATCATGGCAGTAAACAAAAGGCTTATTTCAGGATGGGTGGAGAGTCGCTTGGGAAAAGACTGGACAGCCCCACTGCAGCCCGTCCCCCTGCTGCACTTCTGGTTCTTGGTCTGTCCAGAGTGTGCGCATACTAGACCTTCATTGTAGGCAACCGTCCAAGATCTCTCCTGGCACCCAGAAGTCCCCGTCCCTCCGTGGCAAACACAAGTGACCCCTCCTTACTCAGTCCATCAAATTGCTTGCTGAAAGGCTGTCAGGCACAGCACCGCCACTATTGTTGTCACTCAGGCCTGCAAAAGGAGAGACAGGTTCTTGCATGTCAAAGACCACTGCTTCAGCCCCCAGAATCCTGCCATCGCTAGACCCTTAATGCTAGCCTAGTCACTTCTCTAAAGGAGCATGGAAAAGAGAATTGCACCGGACTTTGAGTAAAGCATCCATCTTGGAGAGAAGCTTACTCTGACCCCTCTTATTCTTTTTCTTGTGAAAGCCTTAGTGGAAGCTGTTTCACAGATTCGAATTTCTGATCAGGACAAATAGGAACGTTCATCATGACAGCCTTTTGTTGCTAAACATGTCCGCTTGGTTCCTGAATCCAAGCTTTCCTCGCAATTGAATGGAAAAAGTCATGGAAACTAGAAGACAATCAACATGATTTTTTTGCTTGCTAAAAATGGAAGCGTTTCTGTCATAGTGCCTACTTTCCTTAGCTAAGATTGGTCTTGAATTATCCTCCTTTCAGGTGACTTTAACACTTACTGTGGCATAAAAGAAATGTACATCCTATTTCATATTTCCAGTTATTCCATACTCTCTGAAAGGTCAAATGGAAGTATATTCCACAATAAAGTGACCATCTGTGGCTCTTTTCAAACTGTTCTGTCGTTGTTTTGAACCCAGGCTCAAGTCAAACCTTCAAAAGTGCGGTGTTCTAATAAGCCAAATAGAATCTTCTAAAGTATTAAGGCCTCCTTCAAAGGTTACCTATCTTCCTAAAGTGATCTAAGATTTTCATTTAAATCAAAGGATTTGCCTTCTTTTTTTCTTCACAACAACAAACATTCTTCACACTCTTGCTATCAAAAGAGCTTTGAGGGATACTTCTGATTAAATAGCATCAGTTAAAAGGTCAAGTTATATTTTTGCAAACTAAGATGTCCATTCAGGGTTTCCTGCTACTAAACAACAAGCAAGATGGATATTCGTATGCATTGCCCCTTGATAACAGATTAGAAACCAGCACATTCCATGCAAGCTTAAAGCTCATTCTACCAGGAGTAATGAAGCCTTTGCTGTTTCCACACTTCTCAGTTATAAACCCAGGAGTTAGATTTTCAACTAAAACATGTGGAAATGTGTCCCCACCTGCTGCAGACATGTTGGTCTCCAATGTGACTACACTGGAGGTTCAAGTAACTCAAACTTCACCTTGCAATGTTTTTGTCAACAATGGCATCCTTTTTAAATATATTTTCTAGTGTCCAATTTTTTGGTTTTCTTACTTCTCCTCATTGTTTGTGGGCTTGCAATATTATTCAGTTGTCACACACACTTTGGACCTCATTACGATGTCGGTCGGAAAGCAATCCGACCGACTCCTTGTTGAAATCGTTTCCGACCGACTCAGGTTCGGAGAGAGTCCGACCGACCGATTACGATGGTTCCGAACACCGTTCAGTCGAACTCCTATTGACTTCAATAGGAGCCTGTGTTCCGACCGACAACACAGGCACCCAGTGAAGAAAGGGGTGGTTGCAGATAAATGTGCACCCTGTGGGTGCCTGCCACACTGTGCATGGTTCCTTGTCGGACAGACCGATTTGGAAAGGCTGTCCGAATACGACATCGTAATACGTTGGTCGCAAACAAGGTCCGTAAACCTGTACAATTCGGCTTCGACGGACTCAGAGTCTCCGAATAACGGTCGGAACCGATTCGGACAGACAGAACAGTTACCTTTCCATTGCAATCGATCGGTCGCAAACATTTCCGAGTCGGTCAGAAACATGGGTTCCGACTCAGGTTAGGAAAATCCGAATGCCATTCGGAGCCTTTCCAACCGACATCATAATGAGGCCCTTTGTACGTCTTGGTGGCCTGAGTATGAGATGGGAGCCCAAAGATGAAGCATGTCAGCTTCGGGTGAGTGAGGGATCGCGTCCTAACAGCATAGTGCTCCTTTTCTTTGTCTGATCACCTCTCAAGCTCATCTGTCTTCTATACTCAGGCCACCAACACGTACAATGTGTGTGTGATAATTCTTATAGGAGTTGTACATTGTTGGGAGGGTTAATGCTCTGTTTAGGCCCTTTGTAGGTTGAAGTAGGGGCAAAAAATTAGGGGAACTGTGGGCGGAGAATCAGAGGGCGAGAATAACCGGAGGATTGGGTTAGTGGGCGGAGTCAGGGGTGGGGCCAGAAAGAGCAAATTCTAATTTTTAGTATTTGTTTGGCATTTTACTACCCAGTTACAGCCTATTACGTTATTTAATTCAACCAATGGAAACACATTTATTTAAGGTTTAATATGAGTTAATGACATTAAAATACATTCACAAAGTGGGATTCATTTCCAATCACAGTGTCCCAAATAAGCTTAAATGTGGAAGCACAAGCCATGTGGCTCCGAGCCATGGAGTTTCTGTCATCAGCACTTCTTCTCCCTTTTTCCACAAGAGCAGTTCAAACATGAATGGTAAAATATCTTATTTTGCAAATGTTTTCTCTATAATTATGGCTCTGCAATATTTGCGACATAATGAATCATCTGCTGTATAATTTGACGTTTTTAACTAAATTGTATGTTGCTCAAACAGATCAAAAGTTACTAAAAAATGTAACTTGTGTTTCTGTGAAGTGGACGGCCCTTTGCAATGGTTGACTGATCACCCATCTCACTGCTGCATTTGTATGTTACACTGGTACTAATAAGGGAAAATCTTTGCACAGACTGTTAGCATGAGTAAAAATGTCAAAAGAATAAAGTATCAGAAAATATACTGATTTACGCTGCAGCCTGTTTTTTTGCTGCATAATTTATTCAACACTGCGGCATAATTTTGTTCTCCATTGCTGCATATTTCCAGTGGCCCCAAAGCAGGCAGCACATGTTAAAAGTGCTTGTGCATGAAGCACAAACACAGTGAAGTTTGAAAACTTGTGCGTGCAAATCCTGCATTGCCGACCACTGGTGAGTTGCAGCTACTACTGCTGAAACAAGGCAATGGAGGTACCAAGGAGGAGGAGGACTGACCTCAAGGGCAGGACCAGCTTTAGCGATGGTGGAGCCTTGCATGACAATGTTTACTGGTGCCCCCATTGACTACCTCCGCCACGGATTCCCTCACTACCACCCTTTAACAGTGTCTCTCAAGTCTCCATAACCACACTCTCGCTCAGATGCATTTGTTTTGATTTGCAGCACCAATGAAACCAGTGTATGGTGTCCGAGCACTTTGCATCACACACGTTACACAGAGACAATCAATCATACTTGTGTAAATCACTGTATAAGAAATGTTACATAAGACAAAGAACTACAATGTGTAGCAGTCACATGACAACCATATTAGTAGGCAGTATAGTTTAATAGTGATTGGTCTGGAGAAACACAAACTCTGAATTCAGAACGTAATACCATGGTTGGGGGTTCTCTTCAATAACCAGAAAAAATGAACCCTTTTTGCAACCATAGGATAATCAAAGACTGGGGAAAAAACCCATAACGCTCTAATTTACACCTTGCAGTTTGCATGCAGCTCTCCGATGACAGTTAATAGCGCACTGTTCTATGTTAGGATTTTGACTTAAAAACTGCAAGTAACAAAAGGATCTCACTGACAAAAGCAGTAACCCACTGACCTCTTTACATTATGTGCACTTTGTGATCTGCCTGGTACATATTCTTTGCAGCAGGCACATTAACCCTCTGCGATACCTTTCCACAGGTCAAAACTTCCAGTTGACAAAACTCCACCTCTTTCTAGGAAGAACATTAATCACGACAATTGTATGGGTGCCAAAAATTGATGGAGGCCAGGAAGGAGGCAGCAGGTGCTTTTAGAAACATCATATACTTGCAAACATGATGCCCCCAACCGAAGCCAGCACCTGATACAATTTACCCGGTTGCACCGCCCTCGAGCCGCCCTGCTCAAGGGTCCTGTGACTTCAGTGACAGAGTCACCGTCGCTCTAGGATGTGCTGCTTCATAGGGCTGCTGCAAGACTGGAGATGAACTTCAGCATGGATTGTGGTGGACAGGCCTTCAAGGTTAACCCACACTTGCCCTGATAGGGTCCACCTGCTGGTGCTAAGACAGCAGGGCTTCTGAGGTTTTGCGGGCCGTCTAAGATCTAGCAAAGGAATGTGCTCCCTCAGGAGAGTGGACTGGTCATGAAGACTGAACTTGGTTCCCCAGTTCCAAATTCGGCAGCTCTGGTCATAGTGCCACATCCTCTCCCCCACTGAACACTATACTGCCCCACTAAGAGAAACTCGCACTGCCTTCAACTACAACCCAATTGTTCCCGCTATAAGCACCTGGATGCGACTCAATTCAAATTACGCAGTAGAAAAGAGTAATAACAGCCTGAAGAAAAAAAACACTCCTAGGGAATGCAAGATTAAGTAAAGCATGTGAAATATAAGAAGGGACAACATGGTTACCTTATCGCTTTTACACTCAAGATTCAGAAATCAATTAGTGTTTTTGCCTGAAAAAGTTAAGGACATGACTACGGCGCCCAGAAGGGATCCGTTTCAATGTCCATTGCTTATATCCTTACAAAACGTGAGCAGCATGGTTTAAAAAGAACACATCCCTGAACACAGAGGCTGTACACAATTTGTTTTCCAATTCACAAGGGAAACATGTATTGCGCAGTACCTCCAGGAATGGTGCACTTCCCCAACCAGGGAAAACAATGTTGTTCAAAGAAAGTCAAGAGCCATGCTAGGGCGACATGGGGTTGGCAAGGCATGAACCTCTTTTAAGCATATTCACTGTGAAACTGTTCTGCTATATAAGTAAGTATCGGAAACCACCAGTGATCTGCAGTCTCTTCCTTCTTTTACACATGATTGTAATACTGAAGCCTCATCATGTACGAACATAAGTGATTCATGTGTGTTATGGTCTTTTGGGCAAATTTAATAAAAAGAGTTTAAAAAAAAAAAAAAAGAAAGACAAGAAAACAAAAGTAGCGCTTCACTGACAAACTCTGTAAAGTGGCGCTAATGTGTTTGGGTCTGAATAAAATCAATCTGGCCACTTTGGACCACTCGATCTCGCTTTATTTAGTTGTTTTTTTCACATTTTGAACGTTGCTTTATTTCGTTGTTTTTCACATTTTGAACGTTTTATTTCTCTCCGTCCCAAGGCTGCACTTTGAAATAGAAAAATGTCTGAAAAAGACCACATTCCCAGCAAAAGGGTTTTTCTTTTTTGGATCCATTTCACTGAGGAACAAGTAAACGAAAGGAGGAAAAAGAGGGTGATAACCGTTTCTTATCTGTAGACCTTGGCTATTTCTGCCGTCCCTCGATGTGTGTTTAAAATTAAAAAAAAGTAGGGGAACGGAATCTATTAAATTAAAAAAGTAGGAGTGCTTCTGCCAACCCCGACCACTTCGACCTCTGTTTATAGTATACAATTATTCAGTTGCCATGAATATCCATGACATTACCACAAAAGAGAAGAAAATGGTACTTAATAGTAATCCTGGTTCTACACCACTGGTATCCTCATTGAATTCATGAACAACCATTCTACGTCCAGTGAGGAAAAGCATACAATACATTTGCAAGTAAGCATTCAAGAGTCTTCCTCAAATTAGAAGGCATAATGAACTGCATTGTGGGTTTCAGAGGGTCCTGCCTCTGTTAAAGTGGCAGGCAAGTAATCATAAAGCAATAAAAGTAAAACTATCTTTTTTTGCTGTCACCATTTTCCTTCTTTAACACAATTTGGAAAATCGAAGGAAACATCACAATTGTTTTTGTAAGAGCCCTTTCTGAGACACAAAGAGGTACAGGGCAGATGAGAGGCTAGTAAAGAAGTAAAGCGGTACTGTATCAGAAGCAGAGGCAACTGCAAGTAATTAAATTGAAGTGCTGACAAGGTATTCTTATAGAGAGGGCTGGAAAAAATGTTGAAAAAAGTCTTACTCAAAACTAAATACAGAGGGAAGAACAAGGTTCATAAGAACAATGCTCACATGGTGCTGCCCGAGCCAGTAAATTATCTTTGATGGCAATAGCGGATAATAAAATGGGAATATCGTTCAGAACTTGTGATAAACTCAACAAATGAAATTATGTGGTCCTTAACCTGAAGACCAAGATGTGGAATATGTTATCAACAGGTTAAAATAGATACACTAAAAATGGCAACATACATGAGGGAAACGTGAGACGTGTAGTGTCCTCATCAACTGGACCAAAGAGCACACAATAATGTGGAAATAATTGAAAAAATGTGAAAGTCTCCATTCTGTGTGTGGTTGGACTTCCAGAGGAAGGTGCAGGCTTTATTCCGAAGACAATCTAGAAGCAAAGGCTTGCGGAATCCCTGGGTTTAAATACAAGGGTTTCCTCACATGTATTAGCCTGTGCTTTGGGATAAGTCTGAATGGGGATAGATGTAAAGAGCCAGGTATAACTTTTTTTTCCCCCGCAGTTTTATATAGCATGAACTCGACCCGAAGGTATAGGAGAGCTTTACATGAGCACCAGTTGCATTACAAACGGGCACATTACATTTTTTTTTTTTAAAGAGTTTTAGGCATAGGGAGATTGCCCAGAATGATAGGATGCTTGAGCCTCCCGCCAGATTCGAACCTGGTTCCCCAGCTTCAAAGTCGGCCGCTCTGGACGTTAAACCACATCCTCTCCCCTCACATCCTGTCCCCTGAGGATGACAGAACCTAAATAAGAGCAAGCTTGCATAGAATGAAACATGCTTTGCCCTATGTAAAGGTAATTTATTTGTTCGGAAAGGCAGACCATATTTTTCCGGCAAAAACCACGGATCATGAGGGTGCATGGAAGTGTACATATCTTGGGAGTCGTATGCCATTAAATCACTGCTTGTCGCCTGGAATGGTAGCCATCAAAGATAACTGAAGATGAGGAAGGAGTAAGTGACAGGAGCAAGTTGAACTCTGGGTAGGGAGAGCAGCCTTCAATTATGTACTTTTGGATGATGGAAAAATTACTTATTTGTAATCCTCACTATGGACAATGGATAAAGCCAACTCTTTTCTTTCCACAATGCGGACACAGAGGAAGAACCTTTCTTTTTACCCATCTCACCTCTTTTGGCTCAAAAGAGAAACACTTTCTCTATCTCTCAGCCTCTTGTTAACCAGTTTCCAACAAATGTCAGAAACTGTGCTTGACCTTTTCTAGAGTCGATGTGGCTCATCAGGCACTGCATCAAATATATGCGGCGGGAAGATTTTAACTATTTGTGAAAAAGCCATAGTTTACTTTTAGGAAAAAATATTGTGGTTGGCTACTTAAACAAAATAAAGAAAATAAAGTCAGATAGACTAACTGAAAATTAAATGAGATCATTATTTATTTATATTAAGTGTTCACCAGACATACATGGATATTCAGTACTCATGAATATAACAACTTCTCATAATGGAGAAAACTCGAAAGAGCTGAGAAGCAGAGGAATAATTTGTGAAGCGGGTGCGTATTCAAAAGAAGTCCACATGCACAATCAAGTAGATGCAAAGAGAAAACGATATCCCTCCAGCATCCGAGGTCCAAGAGGTGGACTTAAATTAAGTGAACCTCATCCTGACAGCCTACCATCCTAAAGCAGGAGGTGGGTACTTTGAGCTACCTTACGTCAAAATGCCCCATAATGGGCAGATTCCTCAAAGACATAGGACTTAGTCTTTATTTGCATTCTTGAAATTAGCTTTATGACACTTGTTAGCTTACCATTACTGGTGGGACCTTTAAAAAAGAAATCCTAGCACCCATATACAGTGTTTACCGGGTTGTGTATGGCTATTTCTAATGTGAGAGAAATCTCACCCAAGCAGTGTTCTTTAACACCAAGATAATTCTATGTGGATTAAATTCTCTCACCAAGACTGCTCCAAGCTTATGTGGAAAGCCTACACGTATGGGAACCTACACTAACTTGAAGAGATTGTGAAATAGTGTCTCTGATTGAGTTTATTTTGTCACCAAGAACCACCAAGTCATAGTTCCTCCCATACTCAAGACAAAAAAAGACAAGCAAATCATCTGTGGTGGAGAATAACAAAATACTGTTCAAATACAAGTTCATTTGTCATAAAGGAACTGAAGTGTGTGACTGTGTACATTGAGAAAGCAGGGCTTAAATCTATATACTGTATGGAGTCCCCGGCCTAGTTTTTGGATGGAACTACATTCAACTAAAAATAAAAGACTACTCCATCCACTTCTTGTCCACAATCTCTACGTAAGCACCAATTTCTATTTTAAATAGTGAATGGTCAATGTTTGTATGACGCTGAGTTTGTGAGCTACTAATTAATTAATTGCTGACCCGTGCTCCTTTAAAAAAAAATCCTTATCTATTCCATGGGGGAAAGTGTGTTTCCTTTTATGTTCAAATCTGTTCAGATCACGTATTCTACAGAAACCAAACCATGATTTCAAAAACATAAGAACAATCCTGAACTTCTCTTCTGTGGAAAAATCGCCAAAAAGGCATTTCTCCAATTCTCTCACACAGTTCTGCCAATAATTTACTAAGCCCCACCCAACCTACCTAGTTCCCTAATGGAGAACAGAAACAGCTACCCTTAAAATATTGGACAATATCCTAAATATAGTTGATGAAGTTCTAGTGCCACAGGACCCGTCAGCAGCATTTCACTCCCGTAACCATAATACCCTAATCATCATCATCATCATCATTATGTCAACAATGGAGATTAAGGGGCAAGTGCTGAACTAGGTCTCTTCCTCTCTTCTTCTGCAAATCCTAATTTGTTACAACTGACTCTTTGAGATCCCACTGCTACTAATTAACTTCGGCATGCATCAAGCCTCGATCTAATCACCGTCCCTATTCAACTTCTATTAGGAGCAACTACACTCAATGCTTCAAGATAAAAATAACTATCATACACCAATATAAAGACAAAACAAAATTGTATCTCAAAATCTCAAATCTTGCAGACGTATTAGGTGTATAAATCTACATGGAAAACCCTATATATTGGATGGCTTTTTCCTACTTGAAGCTAAACCCAACAAAACCAGTGATTCTCCTCTATCACTCCAAAGACTTTTCACAAAATGTACAAAAGACGAATTGAAACACTCACTTGGTATCTCATCTTCCTTGGTCTATTACTGTGCATTTATTAAAAAATTAACAAAACTAAGCATCCCTCCAACTCCTTTGAAAGATCTAGATCAGCTGTACAAACACGGTTTTTCGTCATCTAGATTGAGGTAATGTTATTTTATCTAGGCTTACTTCTCAACAGCAGACTCTCTTAGGGCCATTTGTCATATGCCTGCTTGCCTTGTTAAAGGTGCTGACAGTGAATCACTTTAAACCGAATTTGAAAGACCTCCACTGGCTCGCCTCAGAAGCAAGAACATAACTTATGGATTCATGCATTATGTACTAAGTAAGTCCCCCACTTGCTAGCTACTTGAAGGACGAACTATACCTCAAAGGAGGAAAAAAGGAAACTGGAAGTAAAAAGTTATCTAGTTCTGGAAATTCCAAAAACAATAGATCCACATTGATGGCCCAGTTCTTCTCTTGCTTAGCTCTGAGACTTTTGAATCGTCTTCCGTATGATTTAAGACTCAACTCTGGCTTGTTATACCCTCCTGGAAAAACTTAAACACATCGGTTCTCACTGAACTCTAATTTCTAACTCTTTTCTTTGCTCTCCTTCTGTTCCCTTTTTCGCTTATTTCTGAAAGGACTTTCATTTTTATATAAAAAATCTCCATGCTCTTGTTGAACAGTCCATGCTGTGACTCAATAAATAAATCAATACTTCAAACTACTCACTGTTCCCACCAACTAGCCAAGCCATCTAAAATAAAAAATAAAAAAAGACATTACCTGTGTTGGCATTTTCAGTTCAACCTTCAGCCCTGAAACTGGGTCCAAGTACACAACAAGGAGATTCTCGCCAACGTTCTCTAAAAAGCGATCCATGACCATGTCATGTTCCTCCGTCCACACTATATTCTTCATGCCGCTTAATGCCACACGTTGCTTGATGTTGGGTTTCTAAAGAGATATAAAACAAAAAGCTCAGCTAGCCTGCAATCAAATCATATAGCACAAGACATCCAGATTTTGTGGTATATCAACTTTTATTTATAGCCACATGCTACAGCAGTGGCCATAAATACATAAATAGAGACGGGTTTGAAGATGGCTACTAGAAAAAAAGCCATGTCTTGACAGTTCTGATGAATTGATATTAACTCTGATAGCAGCTCTTTAGTCACTGTGACAGAAGGAAAGAGTATTAGAGGGAAGCAACAAGAATCAAGGAGAAGCAATCAGTTAGAAGAACTAGGGGCTATTCTGGAGGGGACGATCCCATTGAACCCGCAGTTAGTTCTGCTGGGAATTCAAACCGAGTTTGATCTTCCTAGGACAAAAGTATTACTACTCCAGCTGGGACTGGTGGTGGCAAAGCGTGAACTGGCCAGGACATGGGGTCGGTGCTATGCCCGTCACGGACTGAATGGAAGCGAAGCATGGACATGTATATGCTGGGAGAGAAAACGACATATCAGGCAAGGGGCTGTCCCAAAAGTTCTGGAGAATATGGAAGCCGTGGCTTAAACACTATGGTCTTACGCTTACTGAATCTCAGTGAGGTCTTGAGACGAGCTGGGCTGAGGGTTGGGAGGGGCGGACCAGAGTGGGATCAATGGGACATGCTACTGTCGTCCTACTGTTTGTTACTGTTTAAAGAACTTGACGCTGTGGTATTGACGTTGACATGTCTTCATATTCCTGCTGGGAACTGTTACTGTATTGAAACTATGAAAAATGCTAATAAATATATTTAAAAAAAAAAAAAAAGAATCAAGGGGAAGCAACGGTCTGATGTGGTGATGTGGAAAACATGGCTGTTCCATTAAGAAACAGTTTCCTGAGTAAAGCGTGTGTGAGCCAGTGTAGTGGGAAGCCTTCCACCAGAGCAATAGCTATTGTTGCTTAAAGAAGGTATACAAAGGTATGCAGGGAGTCTTGAATTTCGTTTTCTTGAAGGTTGGAAACCTGTGCAGGGTCTTGAGAGCAGAAGTTTGATCTTGGCAGCTCCTGCATTTTGTTTACAGTCAACTAAGATGCTAAATGGGAAGGGACAGAAAGACGCTGTTGAAACTTTAGAAACGGCTGGAAAAGAGGTTGTTGAGAATGGTTACTTTGTGATGAAAGGAATGGCTGGATTGTTCTGAGGGTTTCGAGATGGAAAAAGAAGTCCCTTGGGACACGTTCACATGAAAGCCAATGGAGAGATTCTGATATAGGATAGATCACACGTCAATGACAAAACCAGAAGCAGCTGGAGGGTGGGCATGGTGATTTAGAGAACGGAGGGTGAACGTGTCTCAGTGAAGGGGGGGTACAGGACATTCTTCCAAAAGTTATAACTATTAATGAGAGATATAATCTTAGGCTTAGATGGGAAAGTAGGATCTTTCGGACTTGGTTGCCCCACTTTTGGCCTGGTGACAGTGTATTTAAACTGAAGTACCCAGTGTCTACATTGACTGGTAAGGACTTTGTACACCCCACAATTGGCATACTGGTATACCCTTGTAAGTCCCTGGTATATGGTACTGAGGTACCCAGGGCATTGGTACACCAGGGACCTCCCATGGGCTGCAGCATGTATTAAGCCACCCATGGTAGCCCAAGCAAACTGTGTCTGCAGAGAATATATACAAATAGAGAGGCTACTACAATCAGTTGTCAGTGTTATATATACAGGAAACAAAATATAGCTGGTCAAAGATCTTGGTTGGTGATACAATCACTTTGCTTTATTGTATTTTTTCGAATGGACGCAGCCAACGCGCTTTGCCTTAACAAGGCTTTACCAGTGCGAGAGATCTTCACCACTCCAGAAGATCGACATTATTGTCCACATTTGAAAGAACGTACGGTAATCTTTTCCTATTTGGATCATAGACCAACAGTTTTGGCCCAGTGGTCCGTTGGATTATTCCAGTAATATGAAGGCGTAAGCAGTGTTTAGCCCATGCGTATACTGTCACGATCCAGTGATAATCACAGTAGTAGTTCACTTCTCTTGGAAAGTGAAAGCAACGAATCTTGCGATAAACATGTGTCAACTTACAAGAAATCGGCATTTTGTTTAAGGACATCAGGAGTGCAATTGTGTCGAACATGACCCACGCATAAGGACAAAGAGTTTGCGAATAGGAACCCCGTGACTGACGATCGTTTATCCAAGTTGGCACATGATTTGCTGCTTTTACTTTCCAAGAGAAATGAAATACTACTGTGATTATCAAGGGATCGTGACAGTATATGCACGGGTGAAACACTGCTTATGCTTTCATATTACTGAAATAATCCAAGGGGCCACTGGGCCAGTACTATTGGCCTATGATACAATTAGTAAAAGATTACCGTACGTTCATTCAAAAGCGGACAATAATGTCGATGTTCTGGAGTGGTGAAGATCTTTTATTCTGATGAAGTCTTGTTAAGGCGAAATGCGTTGGCTGCGTCCGTTTAAAAAAATACTATAAAGCAAAGTAATTGTATCACCAACCAAAATCTTCGCCCATCTATATTTAGTTTCCTGTATATATAACACTGATACATGATTGTAGTTTCCTCTCAATTTGTATATATTCTATGTTTATGTTTGGTCAATGCGCAGCTGACCATTGAGGTGGGTAATGTAGTATTTGAGCATGCAATTTGTGGCTATTTCAGGCAGTGCGACTTTGTAATTCCAGGCTGCTTCCCTCATCTTGTTCAAATTGTGTCTGCGGGCCTTCCTTTGCAGCAGGAGGGAAATTCACTTCAGATATAAGGTTTACATTATGTCCCAGTCACTGCACTTAAAACCTATAAGTCACCCCTAAGGTAGGCCCTTCAGCCCACGGGCAGGGTCCATAGTTCTAAGTGAGAGGGTGTCTGTGCATGAGCAGAGGCACCCCTACAACCCCCGGACCAAATTATCTGGGCTTTGTAAGTGCAGGGAAGCAATTTTAAGGTATGTATTGGACACTGGCAAACTCGAGATGTCAAACTACATAATGGCTTCACCGAACCTGGTCATGTTTGGTATCAAACATGTTAGAATCATGCAACTACACCGATTTGAGTGTTAGATGCATTGTACCATGTACTGGGGAGGATCTCCTTAGAGAACTCCCTATGTCTACCTGCGTAGCCTTAAAGGGTCTGCGTGCAAGCCAGTGCTGGTGCAGACTCCAAATAATGTTCTGCCCTCCTGCTGGTGAGCCTAACTCTGGCAGGGAAAGGCAGAACAAAGAAGGAATTCCTGTAGAGGAGAGGTGTGGCCACCTCTCTTTTAGAATTAGGTGTCTCTGAACTAGGGTGGGGATGCTTCTGATAGCCACCAGACTGCTTTGAAGGGCACACTTAGTGCCCTTCTTACATAAACCAGTTTTACCCAGTTCAGGAGCCCTGGGCTCCCTCTCTGGCACGAAACTATACAAAGGACAGGGGAGTGACCACCCCCCTGTCCAGCACTTTCCCCCAGCGAGGTGCCCAGAGATTCACCAGGTGGCTGCTTGATTCTGCCATCTTGAAAGCAAGATAGGCAAAGGCCCCTGGAAACATCTGACTGGTCAGACCATCAGAGTAGCATTCCTGACACCCCTTCCCCCCCAATAGGTGGGTCACTACAGAAGTTATACAACCCCTTCCTGGGTTACTTAAGGGCGCCCCTGAGGGTGGGACCCTAGATTTGTCTCAAATAAGGACACTGGACTCTGCTGTTGGGCTGTGCCGGACTCAAGAGAAGACTGCTCCTGGTAGGAAGGCTCCTACTGCAACATTGTCTCCATGCTTTGAACCAATACTACTACATCTGAGGCCGTGCATCCTCCATTGTCACAAGGACTCTGTGTGCATCAAGAACAGCTGGAAGGAATCTCCCTTGGAGTAAAAAAGTCACTCCCCTGCAAACGCAGGCACCTCAACATCGACGACTGGTCAGTAGATCCTGCTGTTCCACGGATTCTTCAAGTCTCTACAACAAAGGTAGTGATTTGGTAGTTCTCCTGAGGCCTAACCTGTCATCTATGCAATTTGGAAGACTGCAATCCCTCGTTGAGCTGCTGGAACTGCGTCCTTGTGCACCATGTCATTCTGACTTTGCCAAGGCTTGTTGACTCTCCAGTTCGAAGATCTTCGAGCTCCAGGAAGCCCCAGCCTCAAGCATCACCCTGCTGCAAAGGCGACGTCCTCCTTGCATCATCTGTAAAGTGGGCCTCCATCTTTGCTGTGCTGCTGAGTCCTCCCTGCAACTCCTTGTGCCTGCTGTCAGAGGGTCCTCATGGGGTCTCCATTTAGATCTGCTGGCTCTCCTGCTTGCAGTGGGCAAGCTCTAACTTACCTGTGCTGGGTGAGAGTTAGCTGGATTTACTGGTCCTCCTCTTTGCAACTCTTCCTGCAACGTGTCTGCTGCATTTGCCAAGGCTTGTTAGTGGTCCTGCCGGCCACTGACCCGCCTGCATTTCTTCGACAGTTGTGGGGCAGCTCGTGTATGGCTCCTGTGTTCTTCATCGTCACCTTGACTCCACAGCTGCAACTCAAAGACCTCCTTCTGCCGTGAAGTAACCTGAGAAGGGTGGGCATTGTGCTCCTGCAACTCCTGGACGACTCCAGGTGGTTTGGTCTCTTTCTTCTCTCTCTCCTTAGGTGCTCCTCATCTGGAATCCACACTTGGGTTCCACCCACCTTGTCCCCGGATCACAGTAGCAGGTGGATTTCTGAATACCCCCTTTGACTTCAATAGGCAGTTCAGACACCATTTCACAAATACACACCCGAGCTCCCTGGTGAAGGTATCCTGCTTCTCTGGGTATCCACGGGTGGGGGTGTTCTCCAACCTCCCTGGCTCCAAAGGATTTCCTGCGAGTCTTCTGGGAAGGGTCCTGAATCCTGAAAATCTTAACCGGGACTTCCCCATGTTATCCTATGGACACTGACCCGAGGTATTACCTCTGCACCCGGACGCCTATGGACTCCTAGTTACTTACCTTGGGTGGTTCCGTGCTGCCCCTGGCCTACAGATCCTTGGGTGGTAGTCTTGGTTAGGTACCTCTTTCGAATTCCACTTACTTAGTATATGGTTTGCCCCCTCCCCTTCCCCCCCATAGGGGCCCATGTGTTTTTATGTGTTTTACTTACAGGTTTTACTGATATTGTTAATGTGTATGCATATCTCCGGGTAGGAGATATACCAAAGCAGTTAAGTGTTGGGGTGTAATAACACTGGTGTGGTTCTTTCCTGTGTAACATTCATTGACTGACTTGTACGGTAAACGCATCCGCTTAACGCACTCCTGGATAAGCCTTAGCTGCTCTCCACAGCTTCCCCTTGTAAGCTTTGCTTATCAGGGACCTTACAGACTATCACTAAGGGTAGCCTGGACTCAGTGCAGGGAGTATCACCAATAGGTGTACAACATATACTGAGCCAGCCTCCTACAAGATGGGTTTATCGTAACCACTTTGTTTGCATCTTGTTATTGGGCACAAGAAGGAAAGGACTATGGGCTGAGGAGGAAGAGGCGATGTTATAGTCAAGTGCAGTATAACGTGTGTGTTATCACATACAACTACAAGGACAAACAAATGATCTGATGACAATTAATCATTGATGCATACTGCAAAGGAGATGGAAGAGGACCTCACATGTGACGGTAACAGAAGGGGTGGAAAAGGAGAGAGCCGGGTGGGCTGGGTGCAGTCAGTCAGGAAAAAATGTATCAACTTTGCAGCTGAGCCTTGAACCAGGCAAGTGTTTGGAGACTCTTAAGTAGGTTATCATGGTTGATGGTATTATTTATGCCAGAAGGTTTTAAAGAAAAGATAGTTGCATTCACTAGAAATGCCCCCACTGCAGATATCTATAGGGCTCTCGCATGGAAATTAGTCAATACTGTTACAAAGCCTTATAGTTTGGACTCTGCTGGAAATATACATTGCTGAGTGAGGCCTCAGAAGTCAATTTCTTTGCATAAGAGTCTGTACTGTGGCCCTAATTGTGCTTTCATGGTTGTGTAAGCTTGTTACTCTACTCTACGCCTTGTGAATAACAGAGAGAATCCCATGGTGAAGTAGTAAGAGCTGAGCTGAGCTACTTACTCATAAATCCTGGTTCACCGTGGAGTTTCTCTCCGACTTCTACCTTTATCTTCCCTGTGCTCCAAAAGTGAACTGCCTAAATGACTCCCTGGTGGGTGGGCAGTACAGTCTTCCAAAGTTCTTAAAGGGGCAAGTGCAGTTTGAACTGTTTTGCAGTGGTTTATATGAGGACACCATTTCCTGCTTTTATTTATACTCTAAATGTTCTTCGGCAGTTGTATTCTCAGTTCATTGTATACGCAATTTGGCGATTTGTTTTAATATACAGTACGTTACTGTTCTGCTCGATTTTTCCGGCCTTCTTGTGAGGAACAATGATGGAATGTGACTTCAGTCTCTTATCATTCAAGTCTAAGGGTTAGAGTAGTGAATGGAGCCTATTTACTAGGCACTTCGACATGATTCTGTGCTCTTCCCCATAGATCAGGGCTTGCACACATAGCCTAGGGGATAGATTCGTTAGTATTAGGGATAACCTGTCCTGTAGTGAGGGTATTTCATGGAGCTGTGCTGAATTCAGGCCTGGTAGGCCTCAAACGGGAGAGACTCCATCTTTCTTTCTGCTCCGGCAGCTTGGGATGCTTCTAGGTCAAATGTAATGTTTTAGTTATGAGGTGTTATTCGCTTGGAGAGAACCAGTTCAGTCCGGCCCTTATCGAAGGATTGTATTTTTCTTCATGCCGAAGACACTACATCAGGCCGGCCGGCTGGGAACGTGTCCTTGGTACGGGGAGGTACAAGAATTTGGTGGGCGGCAGGTTACAGGCCGGAATTTTCCATGAGGAAACGCACCTCTATATTAGTGAAAGTCTGAGGCAGTTACATGTTCAGTCCGTAGGCGGCATCTAGCCGTTAGCAGTAAAGCTACTACTTATTCCAGGGAAGACAGACGCCATCTTGAAGGCGGAGAAGAACCGAGAGACAGATGCTCTCCTAGCAGAATAGCCAGAGAGGAGAGAGTAGCCGATAAGGAAGAGGTCCCAGTGACTCGGAGAAGGGTGACTTCCAGGCGAGCCGAGGCACAGACGAGAAGGGAACCTAGATGACCACTGAGTGCAGGCTACATACTACTAAGGTGATGTCGACCCTTTCTTATTAGAGTGTACAACTTAATCTTTCACTTTTCTTTGCAGGTTATGTGTTATATCGTAATGTTATGTGATTGTGTATGTAATGAGTAATAAAGTACCCAGTTTGTAGTGAACCAACATGTGCTGCGTGTTCTTGTATGAGAGGGTAGCCTATTCTTCTAGTCAGCTGCGGCTACATGAACAGATGTTAACCCTGATCAGGTAAGTGGTAACTGAATAAGGGAAAGAGGAGCCCCTCGAACCTGAGAACAGGCTATGCTCGAACTGGCAATCCTTGTGTGATCTGATGAATAGTGAGACTGATTCCCTTTTTGTATGTTATGGTGATCATAGGATGAACTGTCGTATGAGACTGCCGTCTAGGTAGAGAGGTCTGGATTCGTATAGGATCGCGAGGCCGCCACTTGTGATACTGTCGTATGGGCAGAGAGGTCTGGATTCGTAGGGGATCGCGAGGCCGCCGATTGTGCTGAGACTGCCGTCTGGGTAGAGAGGTCTGGATTCGTATGGGATCGCGAGGCCGCCGATTGTGCTGAAACTGCCGTCTGGGTAGAGAGGTCTGGATTCATATGGGATCGCGAGGCCGCCACTTGTGATACTGTCGTATGGGCAGAGAGGTCTGGATTCGTATGGGATCGCGAGGCCGCCGATTGTGCTGAGACTGCCGTCTGGGTAGAGAGGTCTGGATTCGTATGGGATCGCGAGGCCGCCGATTGTGCTGAGACTGCCGTCTGGGTAGAGAGGTCTGGATTCGTATGGGATCGCGAGGCCGCCGATTGTGCTGAGACTGCCGTCTGGGTAGAGAGGTCTGGATTCGTATGGGATCGCGAGGCCGCCACTTGTGATACTGTCGTATGGGCAGAGAGGTCTGGATTCGTATGGGATCGCGAGGCCGCCGATTGTGCTGAGACTGCCGTCTAGGTAGAGAGGTCTGGATTCGTATGGGATCGCGAGGCCGCCACTTGTGATACTGTCGTATGGGCAGAGAGGTCTAGATTCGTATGGGATCGCGAGGCCGCCACTTGTGATACTGTCGTATGGGCAGAGAGGTCTGGATTCGTATGGGATCGCGAGGCCGCCACTTGTGATACTGTCGTATGGGCAGAGAGGTCTGGATCCGTATGGGATCGCGAGGCCGCCGATTATAAGAGGTCTTGGTATATATAGTAGGAATTCCCTGTCCTTAGGTGGTAGATATATGTGGTTGCACTATTGTAAATAGGCCCTAGGGAGGGGGTAACGTTCTGTCTGGGTTAGTGAGGCTCTGATGAGCGGGTTCTATCTGATCCGAAAACCCAAGCAGAACATTTGGCGTCACGAACCGTTTACGAAACCTGTGTGCGTTGTGGTTGTATCGTGTTTGCTTTCGGCGCGTGCGTGGTTTCGTTTGTATATTATTTCTATATAATTGTGAGTGTAGTTTTTTGCTCTTTCTTCTTTCTTCTTTCTCTTTTTCTCTTTTTCTTTCTTTTCCGAAATGTTTTCTACAAAGTCAAAATCTACTTTTAAGTTGCCCGTTGATATTCCCGGCTGGGATTCAACGCCTTATGAAGCCTTAGCCCGTGAGTGGGCTGATTCTACTGGTTTGAGTGAGAATTGGAATTCTTTTTTGGAGCTGGCGGAGCCGGCTAATGTGATTACTTGTTTACAGAAGGCGCCGGTATCTAAAGGTGATGAGCTTCCCGTTTTGGGGCGCAGAGGTTGGATTGTTCTGTCTGCGTACAGGATTCTGCATGAGAGGTTGTTGAAGTTGCAGAAATCGCATAAGGATGTGGAAGCGAACTTTGTTGAGATTCAGAATGCTCATACTTTGTTGCGGTGTCAAAATAAGTTGCTTGCTGACAAACTTGAGACGTACCAAACTATTGCCGAGAGGGCGGCTGTGCGAATTGCTCGTTATAAATACAAAAATCGGCGTGGTCGGGTTTCGAAGCGAAAGGTGCGTCTGGTCGTAGCGAAAGCCGGACTGGATTGGAATCCTGATGAATGGGATGGTAATATCTGGAACTCGAGTGATTCTCCTTCCTCGGGTGAGGAGTCTGCCAAGCGCGAGTCCTCTCGCTCCGGCCGTGATTGTAAGTCTGCTTCTTGCGCCTCTGATGGTGCACCCCGTGATTGCGCTCGTCCTTCGAGCGGGGTCGACGCTTCTTACACTGATTGTTCCTCTACGTGTACTGGTCGAGCTCCTTGTGATGCTCGTCCCGCGGTCTCGGTGCATCCAGTTTTTCGGCGGAAGTTGCAGCAGGCTCCCGGTGCCCCGAATGGTATTGCTTTAGACTCTTTGGAGGATTTTACTCAACAAGAAATTAGTGATATTTTGCAGCGATTTCGGCAGCGAGCTGGTGAGACCTTACTCACATGGATGGTGCGCCTTTATGAACTGGGCGCTGCTGGCATTATGTTGGATGCTGGCGATTGTTTGAAGTTTTGTTCCTTGAGTTCGGATTCTACTGTACAGGATCATTTTCGTAACTTTAATGTTGGTGGTCAAATTTCTTTGCTTCAATTGGCGACTGAGGGTTGTAATCAAAAATATCCTACTGAGTCTGACTGGCCTGTGAATGACAAACCGTGGTATACTTTGCGCGATGCTGCGCAACGTCTCAAAGAGGAGGTGATGAAAACGGCAATTTTTCTAAATACTGCTGACAGGTTGCTTGATGGTTTCTTGACATCTTCTGTGCGGAATCGTATTATTCGTTCTTCCCCTGTTGCTTATAAGCAGGTCATGATGACTTTATTGATTAATCAGACTGGTAACATGTTATCGGTACGCCAACTCGGTGAGTTGGGTGAGTGGTTTAAACCTGAACGGCAATCCCGGCCTGACACTCGTACTCCTGGTGACAATAAACTTACTAGACGTGATATGTTTTTTGGTCTTATGGCCGATGGTGTGCGGAAGGAGGACATTGACGGTGAGACTACTTCTCGTTTGTGGGAAATGTTTCGCAAACGTGGCTTGGATCGAAAGGAGGGTGCCCGGCGTGTTCGGACAACTGAGTGTGATCGTGGTTTTTCTGACGGTAGCGGTGATGACGACCGCCGTGGGCGCTCTGATCGTCGTGATGATCGACGTTATGTACGTGATTTGTCCCCCCGTCATGAGAGAGACAGGGAGAGAGAGGGGGAAAGAGAGATGGGGAGAGATGATTATGTTAACAGCAGACGTAGAGATGATAGGGATCAATCCCCTGAGTTGAGAAGGAGAGAGGATCGACACAGATTGGCCGATCGAAACCCGCAGTACAATGCAGAGAACAGGAATCCATTTCGTAATGGAGATGGATATGAACAGGAGGTATCGATACCTGGGAAACGTGAGAGTCTTTATCCTGATTTATCCTGGTACACAGAACGCAGTAAAGATGACTAGGAAATAGGTCAAGCTCCAGTACACAGATGGGCTCACAGAGATAATAGACCCTATGTAGATATTGATATTTATTGGAGACATCGTAATGTCCAAAGGGCTCGAGCATTGGTAGATACAGGAGCGGAGGCCACTCTTATTCATGGAAAATCAAAGAAGTTTAAAGGTCAGCCTTTTACAATTACCGGATTAGGTGGAAAGGAAACTCCCGCAGTTCAAACTTTACTTGAAATGAGAATAGGTAGAATTCCTAGAAAAGAATACTCTGTATTAGTGGTACCACTCTTAGAATTCATAATTGGAATTGATATTTTGAAAGGAATGACTTTGCACTTAGATGATGGATGTTACCAATTTGGAACTAAACATTATATATCGTCCAGGCCTGTACGGGTTGGTAGTTTAAGAATGCCCCCCATAAAAGTTCCCCAGGCGACAAAAGTGGTTCGTCAGAAGCAGTATCGTATTCCAGGTGGTCATGAAGAGATTAGTACCACTATTCAGGAGTTGGTGGATGCAGGAGTTATAACCCCAGTTACTTCTGCTTGGAATAATCCTGTTTGGCCTGTACGTAAGAGTGATAATTCTTGGCGCATGACTGTTGATTATCGAGAATTGAATAGACACACACCCCCTTTGACTGTTGCAGTACTGGATGTTATTACCCTAATTGAAAGAATCCAAAAACATCCAGGTACATGGTATGCGTCCATTGATATTGCTAATGCTTTCTTTTCGATTCCGATTGCCCCTGAGTGTCAGGAACAATTCAGTTTTACGTGGAACGGGCGTCAGATGACGTTTAGAAGTCTTCCCCAGGGCTATGTGCATAGTCCTACGATATGTCACCGGCTGGTGGCAGAGCATTTGGCTGAGGTACCGGTTCATCCGCGAATTCAGATATGTCACTATATTGATGATATTTTGATCCAAGGTGAAACACAAGAGGAAGTTCAGACCCAATTGGACAGAGTCATTGAGTGCCTGCGTGAGAAAGGTTGGGAAATCAACCCGGATAAATTACAAGGTCCGTCCCAGGCTGTGAAATTTTGGGGTATTAATTGGCATGAGGGGCACCGAGAAGTGATCCCTCAGGTTAAACAGAAAATTCTTGATTTTGCAGTTCCGAGGAACAGGAAAGAAGCCCAAAGCTTCATTGGTTTGTTTGGTTTTTGGCGCCAGCATATTCCTCATTTGAGTCAAATATTGGCCCCTTTGTACCGTGTCACTCGTAAAAAGAATGCATTTGAATGGGATAAACCACAGCAAGATGCGTTCAGTCTGGCAAAAGAAGCAATTCAGCATGCTCTGGATTTATGGCCTGTATGTGATGGTGATGTGGATTTGAATGTGTCTGTACAAGGCCTTTATGCGAATTGGAGTTTGTGGCAGAAACAAGGCAAGAGTAGAGTACCGTTAGGTTTCTGGACCAAAAAGTTACCTGATGCTGGTGAGCGTTATACACCTTTTGAGAAACAGTTACTTGCATGTTATTGGGCTCTGGTGGATACCGAGCAATTGACTTTGGGACATGATATAGTTTTGCGACCTGAAATTCCTATCATGCAGTGGGTTATGAGTTCGCCGAAAACTCACCGAATTGGACACGCTCAAGAGGTGAGTGTGATTAAATGGAAATGGTATATACAAGACAGGGCACGTGTGGGACAAAAAGGAGTTGCATCTTTGCATGAGCAGGTGGCACGGGCGCCATCGACTGAGACTGAGAGTGAATGTTCCGTACCTTTAGTACAGGAGTCTCCTGTTAAGTGGGGTAGACCTTTTGATGATTTGTCGGCGGAGGACAGAAACCATGTCTGGTTTACGGATGGTTCTGCAAGGTTCATAGGGACGAAACGGCATTGGAAGGCAGTGTCCTATAATCCGATCACACAAAAATTGCTGAGTACAACTGGTGAGGGTAAGAGCAGTCAATTTGCTGAACTCTATGCTGTTTATCAAGTTCTGAAACAAGAGTTACCTGGCACATGTCATATTTTCACCGATTCTTGGTCTACTGCCAATGGACTGGCAGTTTGGTTACCGACTTGGCATTCCCATAGTTGGAAAATCCATTCAAAAGAACTGTGGGGAAAAGAATTATGGCAGGAGATTTGGGAAATGCTCCCACAGAGTACTGTTACAATCTTCCATGTGGATGCTCATACCCCGATAGACTCTCTTGACAAATTCTTTCATAATATTGCAGATGAGAAATCTAAAATTGCTGAGGCAGTGGTGGACAGGCAAGATTCTGATATTGCGGGATTGGCGAAATGGGCCCACCAGAAAGCAGGACACTTTGGAGAGAAAGCCACTAGCAGGTGGGCTGCTGATCGAGGAATTTATATTCCCCTAGATTTAATCAAAAATGTTATTCTACATTGTCCCATTTGTCAGCATATCAGGCAGCGCAAAGTGCCCCAAACTGTTAAAGGTCATTTACATCGCGGGAAATTACCCGCTCAAATTTGGCAGATTGATTACATTGGTCCACTTCCTATGAGTAGGAATTGTCAATATGTTTGCACTATTGTTGATACATACAGTGGCCTGTTGGTGGCCCTTCCCTGTAAGCAAGCTACCCAATTGAATACTATTAAAACAGTGGAATTGATTATGATGTATTATGGTGTGCCATTCCAAATTCAATCTGATAATGCATCCCATTTTCGTGGAAGATTGGTACAGGAATTCTGTGTGGAAAACAATATTGAATGGGTGTTTCATATACCATATTATCCACAGGCCTCGGGTCTTGTGGAGAGGTTGAATGGCCTGCTGAAAAATCAGTTACGTAAGTTAACAGATGACAAGTATAAGAATTGGCGAGACTTTTTGCCTCAAGCGCTATTGATTTTGAATAACCGTCCTTTTCTAAATGCTGAATCCCCACTTATGCGTTTGTTTCCTCCGAATGTTGATGCTAAGCCCAATGAAATCAGAGAGACTGTGATGTACTGGGAAATTACTCCCGGAGCTTTGGCTCCATGTAGAGCGACCCCAGGGTCGGCAGGTTTAGACTTGCATGCCATGGATGACACCGTTATAAAAAGTAAGGATCGAGTCATCATTGAAACTGGTGTTGGTGTTCATATACCAACTGGAAATTTCGGATTAATCGCCCCTAGATCGGGGCTGG
Source organism: Triturus cristatus (assembly GCF_964204655.1). NCBI lineage: Eukaryota > Metazoa > Chordata > Amphibia > Caudata > Salamandridae > Triturus > Triturus cristatus. The sequence goes on along the minus strand of NC_140595.1, from coordinate 773,690,841 downwards.
CTGTAAAAGGCATTCAGGTGCTTGGAGGAATCATTGATAGTGATTATCAGGGAGAGATTAAGGTGCTCCTGCTGAATAGCAGTGAGGTTGACTTACTGATACATCAAACTGACCGAGTGGCTCAATTGCTAATAATGCCTGTTTTCAGTGGTGAGATCACAAAAGGCACTGCCCCAACGTTGCTAACTGTACGAGGCCAGAAAGGTTTTGGCTCCACAGATAATCCTGGGGCCAGAGTTTGGGTGCAGTCGCCTAAGAATCCCCCTGAGCAAGCAGAAGTCATTGCAACCGGTCAAGACAACACCATTTTAGTTATGAGACCAGGGAAAGATAGCTGGGAAGCAGTCCCGGCTGACAAATGTTACTTACGAGAATGAATAATGCTTGTATTTGATTCTCTTTCAGATCATTCTTTGGACTGTTGCTGCAGGATGTGTCGGCGTTGGACTCCTTTTGGGCTGGTACGACGAGAGAGGAGGGATCCCATCAACCCGGGCTGAGTTGAGAACCCGAGTGTCGCGTTCCTTCGCTGCGTGGGATTCGTCGTCGAACTTTTGGATTACATTAGCCAAACAAGTGACTAAAGCCCCTCATTTCTGCTTGACACCGATGAGATCGGTGACGGACATTCTAGCGACTTGTTTAGTTGCTGTCCCTGCTTCATTGGAGACTTTGACTCATATTTTTAATATATCAAATGCTCGCCCCAATGTTCTTCTGGGCGATTTTGCTGCCCATGAGTATTGCCCCTTGTGTACTGTACTGTCAGACCCGATACCCCCCATCCAGTCCCAAATAGTTACCTATAATATCACACAGGGTGATTTGTGTTTTTTCCTTACTTGTGATCCTAGTGCGATTTCTGAATGTATGCGTTTAAGATTGAAAGGTGCCACTTCATTCACCGCTCATGAACGAACTTTGTGCCTTCAAAGGACACCGAAAACATGTACTTCTGTTCAGAATAACATGACTTGCAAGAGTTTGGTAGTTACCCCCAGTCATTATCGCACGATGTTACTACCTGCCGGATGGCTTTTCTCATGTGGTAATACTTCCTGGCCATATATTCCCGCAAATATTTCTGGAGGCCCTTGTGCCATTACTAGACTGAGCTTGTTAATGTTCTCATCACATCCGAATGCCAACTCTCGTGTGATTCGAGATACAGTGAGGTTACAGGAGGATTGTGACTCATCTTTGCATTTATATTCCAAGTCTGAATACCTTAGCCTGGCTATTTCAATTGTTGGTGTTCCTGCTTTGGCAGTTTATCATGCCAAATCTATTGGGAAAATGGCCTGCTGGATGGTAAAATCCATCAATCATACTTCTACAGTCCTGTCTGACATGCTATTAGACGCCCAGGGTGAACGTAGGGCTATCTTGCAAAATCGAGCGGCCATTGATTAAACATGGACACGATTGTTCTGATTTTGAGGGTCTTTGTTGTTTTAACTTGTCGGATCATACAAAATCCATTCAAGCTCACATTGATAAACTACATGACTTGACAGAAGAAGTTAGAAAACACATTGACCAGGGCTGGTTTGACTGGCTCTTTAATTGGTTACCTGATTTGCATATGTTACGTCAGATATTAGGAGGTATTCTGATTACTATCGGCATTTTGATTTCTATATGTTGCTTTATTCAGTGTATTCCTTCACTACTTCAATTCTGCACACCTGGTACTAGACATAGATCAGTTAGTCTTGTTTCATATTATTCTTCCACAGATATTAGTTCTGTTTAATGAATGTATAATAGACTGAAGTCAAGGGTGAAATGTTCTGCTCGATTTTCTCGGCCTTCTTGTGAGGAACAATGATGGAATGTGACTTCAGTCTCTTATCATTCAAGTCTAAGGGTTAGAGTAGTGAATGGAGCCTATTTACTAGGCACTTCGACATGATTCTGTGCTCTTCCCCATAGATCAGGGCTTGCACACATAGCCTAGGGGATAGATTCGTTAGTATTAGGGATAACCTGTCCTGTAGTGAGGGTATTTCATGGAGCTGTGCTGAATTCAGGCCTGGTAGGCCTCAAACGGGAGAGACTCCATCTTTCTTTCTGCTCCGGCAGCTTGGGATGCTTCTAGGTCAAATGTAATGTTTTAGTTATGAGGTGTTATTCGCTTGGAGAGAACCGGTTCAGGCCGGCCCTTATCGAAGGATTGTATTTTTCTTCATGCCGAAGACACTACATCAGGCCGGCCGGCTGGGAACGTGTCCTTGGTACGGGGAGGTACAAGAATTTGGTGGGCGGCAGGTTACAGGCCGGAATTTTCCATGAGGAAACGCACCTCTATATTAGTGAAAGTCTGAGGCAGTTACATGTTCAGTCCGTAGGCGGCATCTAGCCGTTAGCAGTAAAGCTACTACTTATTCCAGGGAAGACAGACGCCATCTTGAAGGCGGAGAAGAACCGAGAGACAGATGCTCTCCTAGCAGAATAGCCAGAGAGGAGAGAGTAGCCGATAAGGAAGAGGTCCCAGTGACTCGGAGAAGGGTGACTTCCAGGCGAGCCGAGGCACAGACGAGAAGGGAACCTAGATGACCACTGAGTGCAGGCTACATACTACTAAGGTGATGTCGACCCTTTCTTATTAGAGTGTACAACTTAATCTTTCACTTTTCTTTGCAGGTTATGTGTTATATCGTAATGTTATGTGATTGTGTATGTAATGAGTAATAAAGTACCCAGTTTGTAGTGAACCAACATGTGCTGCGTGTCCTTGTATGAGAGGGTAGCCTATTCTTCTAGTCAGCTGCGGCTACATGAACAGATGTTAACCCAGATCAGGTAAGTGGTAACTGAATAAGGGAAAGAGGAGCCCCTCGAACCTGAGAACAGGCTATGCTCGAACTGGCAATCCTTGTGTGATCTGATGAATAGTGAGACTGATTCCCTTTTTGTATGTTATGGTGATCATAGGATGAACTGTCGTATGAGACTGCCGTCTAGGTAGAGAGGTCTGGATTCGTATAGGATCGAGAGGCCGCCACTTGTGATACTGTCGTATGGGCAGAGAGGTCTGGATTCGTAGGGGATCGCGAGGCCGCCGATTGTGCTGAGACTGCCGTCTGGGTAGAGAGGTCTGGATTCGTATGGGATCGCGAGGCCGCCGATTGTGCTGAAACTGCCGTCTGGGTAGAGAGGTCTGGATTCGTATGGGATCGCGAGGCCGCCGATTGTGCTGAAACTGCCGTCTGGGTAGAGAGGTCTGGATTCATATGGGATCGCGAGGCCGCCACTTGTGATACTGTCGTATGGGCAGAGAGGTCTGGATTCGTATGGGATCGCGAGGCCGCCGATTGTGCTGAGACTGCCGTCTGGGTAGAGAGGTCTGGATTCGTATGGGATCGCGAGGCCGCCGATTGTGCTGAGACTGCCGTCTGGGTAGAGAGGTCTGGATTCGTATGGGATCGCGAGGCCGCCGATTGTGCTGAGACTGCCGTCTGGGTAGAGAGGTCTGGATTCGTATGGGATCGCGAGGCCGCCACTTGTGATACTGTCGTATGGGCAGAGAGGTCTGGATTCGTATGGGATCGCGAGGCCGCCGATTGTGCTGAGACTGCCGTCTAGGTAGAGAGGTCTGGATTCGTATGGGATCGCGAGGCCGCCACTTGTGATACTGTCGTATGGGCAGAGAGGTCTGGATTCGTATGGGATCGCGAGGCCGCCACTTGTGATACTGTCATATGGGCAGAGAGGTCTGGATTCGTATGGGATCGCGAGGCCGCCACTTGTGATACTGTCGTATGGGCAGAGAGGTCTGGATCCGTATGGGATCGCGAGGCCGCCGATTATAAGAGGTCTTGGTATGTATAGTAGGAATTCCCTGTCCTTCGGTGGTAGATATATGTGGTTGCACTATTGTAAATAGGCCCTAGGGAGGGGGTAACGTTCTGTCTGGGTTAGTGAGGCTCTGATGAGCGGGTTCTATCTGATCCGAAAACCCAAGCAGAACAGTTACCTAACTGGGCATGTTTTTAGTTATTCTAAAAAACAAGACATTTCTATAAAAACACATATTACGGGATCCCATTTGTGGCCTGAGATATTCTAAGTTCTATAAAAACAGAGAGACTAAGCATGTTGAAAAACTGGGTTTACAAGCAAGCAACTTTTCTTTTCAGGGGCAATAGCTGCCTAGTTGCTGCTGAGATCCACAGGCATCCGAGAACCGGTCTGACACAATATTTCCATTTTTGTGTCTCGCACATTTTTTAAGAGAAGGGGAAACCCTTATGTAGAAGGATGGTAAAGACACAAGTTTTCCTTGACACTGCATCAAGATACTGCTTTAGGAAGCGACCGTGGGATCATCTATTCTGTTTTCTCTATGCAGGTGTGTTTCCTGCAATCAAATTACATCCACATTTAAATCAATTATTAGTTCCTCCCATAACATTTATGGTAGACATCATGGTAAATATCTTTAGGCTACTAGGGATTGTCTTGCATGTTATGCCTGCTCTCTAGAGTCTGCGGCTAAATTAGGTATTTGGTAATTTGCTGTCTTGTTAGACAGTTTGAATCCCCCTCTCTTCACCAACCCACTCTTGTATTGAGGTCGTCTGTGGATGACCCTGAAACCACTGATTTATATGACTCTTTCCCGGGGGTGGTCACTGCCTGCTGTAGGTTTTATGAGGGATATGAGGTGGGATTGTATTTCCTGACTTTTAGATGATGGCTTATTCTGAAGTCTGTCTAGCAAGATCAACTATTCCTCTCTAAAAAAATGTATTCGAAACTTTGCAGTTATGGTTGCGCGCCTCTCTATTGTGTTTGAAACTATTTTCTTTTTTTGTACTTATCCGTTCATTGGCATGCATTCTTTTTTTGCATTCTGCTGGTGCTCCTGTGCACCTTGACCCAGGCACTCTCTGCTTCGTCTTGCCTGCCGTCTGCCCGGTTCTGCTATTGTTACTGATAATTAGCACTTCTAGGCGCTTCATATGGTCGGGGTGAGGCGATCATCTTAACTTTTTACCTTTTGCTTTATTCACAGAGGCTTCTTTGCTTTCTCCATTCAGGTAAACACTGAATTAAAGAAACGTTCATTTTTTCAGGCTGCTCTGATCAGAGGGGTGAGGACCCCACCTATATGAAGTTCTGGCTCCGCAAACAAACATAATGTTGTTAACAAAAGGACAGGTCATCTGAACAGTACTTCCACGTCATTACAAAGTATGTGCATGGGAGAGAAATTCATAATAGAATGGGAGAGGGGCTGGGCATTAGTCTGTTTTTGCCTGGAATTACACAATACTTACTTGTAACACCATCATGGGTATCTTCATTCAAATTAAAACACTATCTCAGTATATTGCAGAATCCTGAAACGGTTGCTTTACAATTAAAAATGTCATTCTTGTCAAAAGGGAACACTAGCTTATTATTTTTTAATAGAAATACTAATTTAAATGTACTTAACCAAATGAAAAACTATCATTGTTCACAGAGTAAATGAAGCCTTCTGCTGACTAAGGGCCTTCTTCAGAGTTTGGCTAATTGAATCCTCCGTCGCAAACGTGGCAGATGTCTGGACTGCCGCACGTTATTAACTGCAATATGGCGGACGGAACACCCAAGTATCCATGCATGCCGACATTTTAGAAGAGGAAAGCGGGAGATTTAAAAAATATATAAATCATGATCGATAATGATCGGGAGAATGTATTTCCCCGATTGACTTCTATTGACGCAGAGGCAGGGTCGGCGGGGGACAGACACAATGAAGCCATGTTCTACTCATGGAGAGTATCCCGCCTGAGTCGAGTCTAGTGGCATGTGTGGGCGCATCCCATCCACCAGCTTTACATTGGTTTACAACAGAAGATGAAATGAAAACTGCTCCCACAGGCACGGAAACTCGGACGAAGGTAGAAATGCACTTCGGCTTTGAGACAGTCACGGAGACCCAGAGTCCGGACACGCTGCAGGTCTTCGCCTCTTAGTTCCTTTTGACAATTTACTAAAGGAGGCAGGATCTCAATCTAGAATTCTGTCTCCGTATTGTTGCTTTTAATGGCAAGAAGGCTGCGTAGTTTATACATTTAATGGCGACTCCCCTAAAGATTTACATTTACCCGATTGATGATAGATAGGCATGCAGTTCTTATATATTTAGAAATAGATCGTCTGACCTTTTCTATTAAAACAAAAACGATGTAAACGTGCTTCACAACATTATTCTTAATACACACTGTGATGAGAAATCGTTTACTAGTGTTGTCTTGTGTAGCAACACAATTCTGGTTTTCATGCTGCCGCTTGTGCATCTTGCCACTGGTTACGTTGCCTAAGTGGCTTTTTGTTTGAGACTGCGGCTGGTCTGGGCTTAGAGACTGTTTTATGTTTTATCTAATGAGCATGTGCATGAGGTGTGAGTGTGTTCAAGTGTGCGGTGCTGCAGTTCAGTGAGTGATCCTCAAACCCAGCCACACAATGGAAGGGTGAGGCTAGGTGAAACCGGTTAGCTCTGAGGAGAAGAGGTCAGTCAGACTGGCATGGAGGCTAAGAAAGGTCAGAGGTTGAGTGAAATGATGGACAGTCTTATCAGAAAATTGTTACGGGCGGAAGACTTCTTTAAGGAGGGTGGACTGATGGTTCCTTCCATGATTACCATAGGAGGAGGGTCTCACTTTGGTCAGGGATGAACTGGTAGAATCGCTCCCTGGAGTAGTGGAATGCCACTAGCGAGAGGTGGCTGAGGCTTCAAAGTAAGTTGCCAAGTTTTTAATAGATGCTGTGTCAACAAATGATTGACAGAATGCTGAATAAATCAAACATTCACCCTCAGTCAAGAGGTGTGTGTTAAATCTTTCGTTCTTTTGATCACTACGCCACTCCAGTTTGGACCCAGCCATATGCAAATCAGTCTTGATCCTGCTCCTCATGGGGACAGTCCAGACCGAATTGCCAAGTTGGGTCCTCTCTGGACCGGAAACAAGCATCCTGGGACCGGTTTCAGGGTATCACTCCTCATCAGCAAGTCTAGCTTGAATCCCGAGGCACAGCGAGCAAGGCACCCACATCTGCGCATACCCACCCCCCTTAGAGCGAAAAATGCTGCGTCAACAAATGAGGGACGGAAGGCTGAAAATAAATCAAACATTCACCCCCAGTTAAGAGATCTTGTTTACATCCATCGTTCTTTTGCTCATTACGCGACCCCAGTTTGGACTGGACTGTGGAACAATGGATTTAACCCAGATCACTTGACTAGGGGTGAATGTTTGATTCATTCAGCATTCCGTCCATCATTTGTTGCCACAGCACAGGTTTTTAATAGAAGCCTATGTCAAAATGAGCTCCTTTGCAACGTTTGATTGGTAGCAGGCAGGACGGGTGGACAAAAAGAGTGTCTAATGGCTGGCTGCTCACTGTCAGGTGAAAGGGTACTATATTAACTCCGATGTGGTGGTATCGGGGGGAGAGTGCTAATACACAGATTGAAAATTAACTGAATAAAAACAGACAACACTACACCAATGCATGACCTAATCACCAGAGAAAGAGACAACAATAACCATTCATCAATGTATAACTTCAATAACCTGTAACCAAAAACTTTTCTCTACATTATCATTGTAGCCAGATAATCAGGATCACCATCAGACACAGCCCCATCATCAATCTTTAAAGTTATCTTTCGCTCAAGCTATGCAGGAGAGGGAGCCAGGTGCCTACTCAATAAGTTCCTGGAACATGGTTCACTCCCACCAGATCTCAAAACGTCCTACATCCGACCTCTCCTCAAAAAGAAAAACATCGACCCATGTGATCCAGCAAATTACAGGCCCATTTCAAATGAATCATTTTAGGAAAAAAGTTTGAGTGCATTGTTTACTCAACTCTCTAATTTTACTTAACATTATGGCTGACTGTCAGACCAACAGTCCAGTTTCAGGCCAGGCAGAGGCACAGAGTCAGCCATTATATCCATTTGGGATGATCTAAAACTCAGTGAACAAAAATGGAGTAGGTGCCTAATTACTTCTGTAGCCATCGGCTGCATACAACACTGTCCACAACGACACCCAAATGCAAAGACTTCAAAACATCGGAATCTGAAAATGCCTTAAAATGGATTGTTTTTATCTAACAGACAGACACATTGTAGTCTACCCTTTTTCACATCACATACTCACACACAGGTGGCTGGCGTTCCTCAAGGGTCCATTATATCCCCTCTATTATTAAACATCCAACTTCACCTGTTACAACTATGGAAATGACACCTAAATCATTTTTAAAATGGATAGCATTGAAGACCTCTTCAATTAAAAACTCGATGACTGCTTTCGCGCCATAAACACATGGATGATTAAGAACCATCGCAAGCTCAACACGCAAAGAAAGATTATGACATGCAGACAATGGCAAAACTACATGCCTTCTGCCATATGGCCCAAGGAACTTAAAGCTCCTCAGAAAACATCAAGAGAAGTTAGAAACCTAGGAGTAACCAAGGATTCAGACTTCTTGATACCTCATGCTAGCAACATCACAAAGAGTGCCTTCTACACAATGACAACTATATGTTGCATCTTCCCAAACCTTGCATACCAACAGACTATACCTTGGCACACCCACAGTTATTATACGCAAAATAGAACTCATCCAAAACGCTGCTGCAAGGCTGCTTCTCCACCTTCACCTAAGAGAAAACATGGCCCCAGTCCTATAATCACTCCACTGGCTACCTATAGCTATAAGGGAAATGTTGAAGGCACTTTGCATTGTCCACAAAGCTTCCCAAGGAAAATGACTGCTATGCCTACAACTTAAATGCAAGCAATACAAACTAAACAGAACACGCACTGCAGCCTTGCACCACTTATCATACCACGTTACCACAAGACATCCGCGGCAGGCACTGCATTCTCAGTGCAAGATGCCAAGCTCTGGTACTCACTTCCAGCCAGCAATAGAAGTACCCAGGAACATATACACTTCTGAAGACAGTTGAAAACTTGGCTATTTCCTAGATAAATGCACCACATGCAGATAGGCAAGCTAAGACACCAGTCACACCCTCAAGTGTAATCCTCAGCTTACAACCCACAAATTGCAAACAACTCAACCAGCAAACTGCTTTCATTATCCAGGTAAGCAAAAAAGGGTGACCTATGGGTCACCGGGACATATAGTTATTTACATTCATACATAACTGTTATGGCCCACAATAATACCAAAACCACTATACACCGCAGTCAGCAACAAATTGTAACTTATATCTATTAAATCCACATAATGCATATCTGCTATGTGGGCTGTCTATCGCCAGCACTGTACAGCCAAAACAAAACATCACCAAATGAACAGACATGGAATAACTAAGAGGTCTGTCACACATTACTGGACAGTTTTAGAGGACTTTAATATAGTCCAATCACTGCATGTCCCAAATATCTATACAATCTGACTGCTTCTGTACATCTTACATAGACATTCTGATATGGGATAGTAAAAATGCGCAGCCTGACAGATCTCTCCATTTCTCTCGCCCTCCAACCATGCCAGCTCAGGACCACAACTATACACAAAATCTCAGACTGGACAACTAAGTGAAGAAACAAGCTAAGCCGACTATATTATATGAAATACTATAAAGGGACCTGCAGAGCTGTTCAAAGTTAACAGCATAATGAAAACCATAAACTGTGCATCAGTCTCTTATACTTCATCATCCAACACACTGCTACCCACTGCGTCCCATAACCCAATAACTGCACCTTGGTGTTAATCACAACGACATGGAAAACACTTCCCACATATGATGAAAATAAAAACAACATCCTTAAAACCGCACACCTTACAGGGTGTGGCATGCTACTCATGTAGGCAAGTGCTTCAGTGCCTCAAATAGGTGTAGTAAGCGCTATCTAAATGCTACAATACGATACAACACAAATAGTCTTGTTTTGAACTATTTGAGGTAGAAACTTGTATTTGTATATGTGTGAAGTGCAATTTAGGTAAGGAACGATCTAACCAAAAGGGTTTGTCCATTCAGGTATGTCGGGGTTCTGTTGTTAGGGCTAATGTTAGGGATAGGAAATCTGGAGACTAAGGAGGTCCCCTACTCCACTGAAGGATTACTGGTGTCTGGGGTTGCCGAGAACCCCAACATGGTTGAAGCATGATGGAAATTTGTTTGACGAATACGGCCTGGGTTTCAAATGTTTGTTGAGTAATCTGACAGAAGTGTCCACTGGGACACAAAAGGTTATCATGGTCAACAGTATGAAATATAGACAATGTCCATAGGCTGATTGAGGGTGTGGCTAAATCACGCTTAGGGTTAACAAGAAGCTGTGACTGAGCATTAAACACAAGTGCCCTTACAAGGGATTCCACGATTCACATCTCTCAGAAAGTGGTCAGAGAATAATTAGAATATGTGAATGCATACTATAGGCCACAAAGAAACTGTCAGTGATCAAATCAGCACTGAGAGAAAAAATGCAAACTAATGAGAAGTACTGGGACAAATGAAAGGTGTTCTGGTTTGCAGCAAGAGAAAGATGCATGTTTTCAAATAAATACTATCAGTTGAAGGTACCGTCTAACTTTGGGTTGCCTGATGAGGAGAAAATGGGGCTTGGGTAGATGAAAATGCAATTTGCAATGTATTCAGTGGCTGATAAAAAGCAGACCTGCAGCAAAGATGTAAATACAAGTTAAGTTTAATAAACAATACAGACGAATGTAGCTGAAAACGTACAAACTGACATTGCTTGTAACTAAACATGATGAAAGACACTGGGAATGATTGTCCATTCCCAGATGTCAATATTTAGGCAGAGAAGAGGCACAGAACGAAGCTAACTGTTGTATGAATGTTAAAATGGGCTTTCAGTCTGGTCCAAATACAGAAAAATGCACACAACATGAATGGCCACACCAGGGAACATTTGCGAAGAACTAAGGGTGCTGATGCTCAGGGGGTGAGAAAGTGTGATTACCCTTCTACTCCCGTGCTGCTTACTATACATATTACATCGAAATGGAGACAGGCAGCGATTAGACCACCAAAAGCATGAATAAAACCTGGTTAATCTTTGAAATGTATTGCTTAAATCTCCCTTTAATAGAGGGTTGTGGCTCGACAGTGGTGTATGGTAAATTGGCCTACATAAAGGTTTTTACTACGAATGGCATGAACAATATCTAAATGTTAAAAACATTATGCTGTCCAGAAACAGCTTACAATGGTAGCCATGGATTTAATTAACCACACATCCCAGTTATAAAGGCTGTAATGGATTCAACCACCATTATCTTTTTGCAGAAGCAGTATGAATTTGGTGAGTGGGTGCTTTATTGGACAAGCACCTTGCCACCATAAGGTTGCAACTTGGATTAAAAGGTAAAAATCCAACTCAAAGCACTATCAAGACCACATAGATACTGTCCAAAGAGGAACACCATAGAAGCCTCGTCAGTTGTTTACCAATTGGGACCACTTGGCGCCTCACTGATCAGAGAGTACTGACTCCGAATTTGGGAGGGTTACCTGGGACCTGGAGCGGGAGACTGTGACGGGAGAGTATGGCAAGCTAAGTCACCAGTTCATGTAAGAGGGTCACTGATACTTTCTTCATGTAGAAAGAACATGGAAGGACCAAGATGGGATAGAACGCTGATCATCTTTTGTGGGTTCTGCAAATCTGTTGGTGAAGATCTAATACTCGTTTTGTCTAAAATGTAATATGTGTTACTCGATCACAGCCAATGTGTATCATTGGGGGGACGGGTATGCGAAAGGTGGCCTAACTGGAAACAATCCCTCATAGGAGCGCTGCTTCTGTGCAGGTATCAACTCCAGACATAACGCTTGACCTGGGTTCAGATGGGCTGATCAAACAAGAATTGAGATTTAAAAAAAAAAAAAAATTATTTAGGTTTCTTGTACAGTGCTGCAAAAAAAGTATCACCTTCACGGAATCCTCCCCTGTAGGTGCCAGTAAAGAGCTCTCAATTTCTGGAACACTCAAAGATTGAGACTGATGTGGAGAAATCACAGGTTCCGTCCCAACAGACAACAAAGGAAACGATTTAAATGAGAGTTCATGGGCGGACATGTCTGAATGGCTTTGACCACAACCAATACAAAAACAAACTAGGTTTGGTAAAGCCAATTGGCCCACTGCATCCTCCATTAAAAGATGAGACATTGGGTTTGCCAGTGCTTATTGTGCAATTGTTATGGCTGATTTTTTGTTCAGAGTTTTGCAGGAGCATGACTAGAGGTGGGCATATCCCATATTTAATAGCAATGACAATTGTACAATTAAGTGCCTGACTAATTGAAGAATTGACAAGCAAACGAGGCGTGAATTACTTTTTAAAAGCGGCTTCCAGGTCCTGCTTTGGGAATGACTGCCGAGACCCTTGCATACCCAAACTGCTTCCGGTGACTCTACACATTCGAACAAGGACAAGAGGAGGACAATGGCGCACTCCAGTTATCACCAGCGACGTTTACTTTCCAAGGTCGATGAACAGCAGTGTCTTTGAGAACTCAAAGAACGTGCATATGGAGTATGGTGTGTAAAAAGCCTCTCGGCCATTAGAACTGTCAAACGTACAGTATGGCGTGAAGACTGCATTAAACAGCTCCACCAAGAGATCACACCTTAAGAAATCCGCCAAGAGATCACACCTTAAGCAATCCACCAAGAGATCACACCTTAAGCAATCCGCCCAAGAGATCACACCTTAAGCAATCCGCCAGGAGATCACACCTTAAGCAATCCAAGAGATAACACATTAAGCAATCCGCCAAGAGATCACACCTTAAGCAATCTGCCAAGAGATCACACCTTAAGCAATCTGCCAAGAGATCACACCTTAAGCAATCTGCCAAGAGATCACACCTTAAGCAATCCGCCAAGAGATCACACCTTAAGCAATCTGCCAAGAGATCACACCTTAAGCTAATCCAATCATGGCTCCCTTCAACAACAGTGGTCTCTGCTCCTCTTTCACTTACCAGGTCCACAAGCTCCACCACTGGTTCTGCTTCTGGCTCCGGCTCCTTTTGCTGCATAGCTTTACCTTCCTCATCTGTGAGAAGCAGTGAAAAAATAGATCAGTCAGAGAAAAGTCCCACGTGTTTTAGAATGCCATTCACTTAACCAGGACCGTGGCTTGCAAGGCAAGGAGTTGTCACCATTCTTATGAGGCTCTCCAGGCTCTGTGTGTTTTCTACCAGCTGGAAGTTAAGGTGCAAACTCATCGAGTCAATGTCATTGACTCGCAGCTCATCTAATACAAGATTTAGTATGCAGATTTCATTCATATAAAAACTGCACTCAACATTCGGTATTTATGTTTAAGCTAATAAGGACTCGTCTTTTAATCAATACAATGTGCAATTTTACAGATAAGACTGGCAAATCATGGTAACGATTTGTACTTCTAATTAATAAAAATATCCATGCTAACATTTTTAAAAATGTGAAGAATAGGTTACTTACATTCGGTAACGCCTTATCTGATACTCTATCTAGCTTCAGATTACTAACCTTTGAATATTCCCAGGCGTCAGACTGGACCTGGAAAAGTTACAAGCAATACCCCTGCACTCTGGAAGGTGGCGTGGTTCAATTCCACGTTGGCTGCATCGTCCGTGATGGAAGTGATGTGTGTGGTACCTATATAGGTGCCATTTCGGCACGCTGATATCAGTTACTTTCACAACTTTCCATACAGGAGCACCAAGCCACAATGAGAACTGACCACTGGTGGGGAAAAGACTAAGGCCCTGTAAGGGGGGTGTCCCTCATACCTGAACCGGTTCGCAGAGCGGGGAAGATCGGAGGGTCAGTAAGAAATTTGCAGCTAGATAGAGTTCCTACCAGATAAGGCATTACCGAAGGGAAGTAACTTGGTCATCTGATGGAGACTTCTAGCTACCCAGAGGTGGGACTGTGAATCCGAACAAACAAAAAAGTCCTACAGGACCGAACGGGAAAAGTGGCGGTCGCGACGGACCTGACTGTCCAGACAGTACAGTCTTGTGAACATGTGCAGGAATGCCCACATCGCTGCCTGACAGAAAGCCAGGAGAGGAACACCGTGCACTAACGCAGTGGCCACAGCCTTGGCTCTAGTAGAATGAGCCCACAAGCCCTCAGGGGGCTGTTTCTTGGCCTGTGCATAGCAGATCTTAATACACAGGATAATCCATCCACAGGTGGTTCTTTTCTGTAGAGTTATTTTTTTTTTTGCTCCCACATAACCCCTGAAGAGCTGATCATCCACCCAGAACTCTTTTATGCTATCAAGGTAGAATAGCAATGCTTTTTGAGTCCAGGTAGTGGAGTCTCTCCTCTTCTTTAGAGGGATGAGGAGGAGCAAAGTAGGTAGGCAGGGTGATGTTTTGGCCTACATGGAAAGGGGTGGCAACCTTTGGTAGAAAAGAGGCACATGTCCGGAGGACCAGTTTGTCTGGGTAAAAGGTGGTATAAGTTTGGTGTGCCAAAAGCGCTTGGAGTTCGCTGACCTCCTGGCCGATGTTATGGCCACTAAAAAGGCAGTTTTGATGGTCAAAAGCCTAACAGGACAATTATGTAGGTGCTCAAATGGAGATCACGGGAAAAGGTAAGGTCCAGGTTGAGGTCCCACTGAGGTGTAATAAAGGGTTTAGGAGGAAACATGTGGTAGATCTTTAAGGAACCTAGCCACAACTGGTGAATTAAAGAGAAAAGGGATTTCCGGCACTGCAAAAAGGCAGAGATGGCAGATAGGTAATCCTTAACTGTGCCCAAAGAAGAGCTCTGCTGGGCCAAAGACAGTGAAAACAAAATAATTTATGATAGATGTGTGGGGGTCGACATTGTGAGAGGCACACCTTGATACAAACTTTTCCCAACAGCAAGCATATACATTTTTGGTGGAGAAATGCATAAATGCCAGTATAACATCACAGACTTAGAGAGGAAGGTTGAAGGCTTTCAACTATCACTATTCAAGCTCCACACATGGAGGTGTAGGGTGCGCAGTTTCCGGTGCAGGACCCTGCTCGTTCCTGCAACAGAAGTTCCTATCAAACAGGCAGTCTGACAGTAGGACCAATGGCCATGCTAAACAGTTGAAGATACTAGACTCTCCGTGCCCAATCCAGAGCCAGAAGAATGATTCGGGCCTGTGCGTTCCAAATCTTCTTGAGAACTCTGCGTAGGAGAGGTATAGGCAGAAAGGCATACAGGAGGCCAGAGGTCCACTCGAGACTAAAAGCATCTCCGAGCGAGAGTCGCCTTGGAAACTCCAGCACGCAGAACTGCTGACACTACATATTCTCAGCGGTAGCGAACAGATCAAACCAAGGTTCTCCCCACTGCTGAAAGAGACTTCGAACCACTTCTGGGTAGAGATGCCATTCGTGATCCGCTAGGCATCTTCGGCTGAGTTGGTTCACCTGGGTGTTCAGAGAGCCCACCAGGTGTTGAACCACCAGGGAAATGCCCTGACGTTCCAGCCATGTCCAGATGCACAGGGCCTTTTGAAGAGGGTCCATAACCCCACCCGCCCTGTTTTTTGCATAACCACATAGCTGTGGTGTTGTCTACGAACACCTGCACCAGCCTTCCCTTGATCGAAGGAAGAAAGGCCTTTAATACCAACGAGATCACCCAAAGCTCCAGCAGGTTTATGTGAAACCCTGGACTCCCCTGGAGACCAGAGTTCTCTGATCTCCACCTCCCCCAGGTGTCTACCCCTATCCAGAAGTGACACATCTGTCACTACAGTCAAGTCTGGTTGGAGAAGGGAGAGTGGTCTGCCACTGACCAAATAGGGGTTCATCAGCTACCACTGCAGATCCGTTGCAGTTCCCTCCTAGATCTGGACCATATCAGAGAGATTTTGCTGATGCTGCGCCCAGTGGGCCTTTAGGTCCCACTGCAGAGCCCAAATATGCCAGCAGGCATTTGTCACCAGCAGGATGCAGCAGGCCATGAGGCCCAACAGCCTCAGAGTCAGTCTCATCAAAATCCAGGATAGAGGCAGAAACTATAGCCTGAATATTCAAGACCTGCCACTCGGGAGGGTAGACCAGCAACTGCACCTTGTTCAGAACAGCTCTGATAAAAGGGAGCGTCTGAAAGGGAGTGAGGTGTTACTTCGACACATTGATAGTGAACCCCAGAGACTGCAGGAGGTTTGCTGTAGTTTGAAGGTGGGAGATGCCTGCCTGGGATGCGCCAGCCTTCAACAACTAGTCGTCGATGTAGGGGAAGAGTGAAATCCCTGACCTCCGCAGATGAGCTGCAACCATTGCCATCACTTTGGTGAACACTCGTGTGGCGGTGGTAAGGCCAAAGGGGAGGACAGCGAACTGAAAGTGCTTGTGGCCTCCCATGAACCGCAGGTAGCATCTGTGGGCTGGCAGGACGGGGATGTGGAAATAAGCATCCTGCAATTCCAACGCTACCATCCAATCTACCTGAACCAGGAGGGCAGACAACACTTGGGCGAGCGTGAGCATTTTGAATTTCTCCTTCTTCAAGAAGGGGCTGAGAAGGCGCAGATTTGCCTGTCTCTAATTTCTTTACGATACATGGGATTATGTAATTTGTGTATAAACAGCAGTCACTAATTTCTTTATTATAGGAGACTTATGATGCAGTAAGTCTCTGATTTTAAAGAAAAGATGTCAGGTCTTGAATATTATAAGGTTATTACAGACAAGTTCTGATGTCACAATGCCTGCTGCCAGAGCCAGCAGCCAAGGTGAAAGGCAGGTCCAGTCATGGAGCATAATTAAAGCAGATGTTTAAAGCAACAAACAGAATGTTGCTTTTCTTCTGCTCTATTTTAATAACTTACAGTGACTAGCAGAGAGAACATGTTTATTTTTTGGACTGCTTAGACTGAGAAAAGCAAGAATCGTTCTGCATGTTTCTAAACTTTCTGGGCTACTGACGACTTTCTTTTATTTAAAAACCTGACTTGTATTGAATGATTTCTAATATCTGTTTGAAACAAATAACTAACAGGTTTTGATGTGTTTAATTTTGCACTTGAGGTTTCATTTTTACTCTGCATGTTTGCAAACATGCTCTCTCTTTAATGTGAAAGAGCTGTGCACCAAGTTTTTAAGTGGTTTGTGAGACAGGTGATTTTGTGACCATGTATTATATGGGAAAACTACCCCCAGGCTCACATGATAAGGATACTCCAAGTCACCTCGGAGTTCCATAACCTTATAAAGGAACTCGGCCTTTGGCCTCGTTCCTCTATATGTTTATGGATAACCTCAGTGACTTGCAATATCTTTCTAATGTACAGCAGGGGGTACTTTATCACATATATTTTTCATGATTTATATAGTGATAATTATTTAATGCCCTTTACTCCATCAACATTATTTTTGTGCCCGAAAATAAGTTATTTCTTAATTTAAAAATTGTATTTGTTTTTACAACAAATGACTTACATGCGGGTACCTGAACATCATTAAAGGTTTATGATATGAGAGGTTCAAATCGTGTGGACTTGTCTGAAAGGCACATTTCAAACACAAATGGGATTTTCCCCTGGGAGGATTCAGGGCAAACATGTATGGGGAAAACACATGGCTTGGGCTTACCACAGTCTAGATGATGTCCACCACTGCTAGCTTTCGAAACTCAGCTTCAATCAGGTGGCGCATAGGAAATGTTAACAATCTGTATGTGAATAGTGGGGCTAATGAGAAGACAGACATACGTGTCCTGAAGTGTGCCATATCTGCAAACATTGACATGAACTTGGACTGTACTGTCTGCACAGGTTCTTGGAGCACTGTGTAGAGTGTGTAGAACAGTTGCAACTGTGTTGCTGTGAGAAAACAAAGGTGTGTTTTGGACCCCTATTCCACAATGGCTGTAGATACTACCACTGAGGTGTCACCATGAGAGTGATACAACCACAGACTGATAGGAGTGAAGTTCTGCAATAATTGTGTGGATGTGACAAATAATGGGCCAGGGCTTCGTAGTGAGAAAAATGTTGAGGGCCTTGACATCCACTAATGATCATCTATGATGGGTGAGACAGAAAAGGCTTCTCTTTCAACTGCACCCCACCTCTGTTCCAGTGGAAGTAGCCTCCTGCTAATGAAGGCTATCGGTTGGTCTAGGCCCTCCTCATTCAACTGTGCTAAGACCGCCCCTAAGCCATGCTCTGAAGCATCTGCCTACACTATGAATTCTTTGGAGAAGTCATGAGGCTTGAGTACGGGTGCGGTACATATGGCCTCCTTAAGGGTATGAAAGGGTTTCTGGCAGGCCTCTGTCCAGATCACCAATCTGGGCAGCTTCTTCTAAGTCAGCACAGTTAATGGTGCTGTATTCCTTAACAACCCTCCTGTAGTACCCTGTGAGGCCCAGAAAGGCACTCACCTTAGTCTGAGTTTTAGGGGATTGCAAGGCCATGATGGTCTCAATCTAGGCCTGGAGGGGCAGCACTTTGCATACACCACAGAACCCTGCCCTATCTGGCACTTGATAGTTAGGCCTTCCTTCTGCAGGGCCTGAAGCAACTTCTAGAGGTAGTATATGTGATCCTCCCACCTGGAGCTGTAGACAGCGATGTCGTCCAGGTAGGAGGCACAGAAGGCCTCCTTTCCAGCTAGGACTCTGTTAACCAACCTCTGGAAGGTGGCAGGGGTATTCTTCAAGCCAAAGGGTATCACCCGAAATTGGATGTGGTATTCTGGGGTTGAGAATGCCGACCTCTCTTTGGCTCCCTCAGTCTGAGCGATCTGCCAGTACCCTTGTTAAAGATTGCAGGGATCTATTAGCATGAGCTGAAAGCCATTTTGCACTTGGCAGCCATTTTAGTTAGCTATGTGCTAGCTATTTGCTTTCTCCCTCTTCCAGAACTTCGCACATGCTCAGAAAGGCCTAGCTAGTAGAATGCACCTGCACCTAGTATAGAACTGTAAGACTGTTCTAACTGATGTCAGCAACTCATTACTCCTCCTACTTGTTGACTGTGCATTTTCTGTATGACCATCTATGTGTGTAACTCTTCTCATGTGTACTTGTACCGCCTTCTTTTGAGCCCCTGTGTGGGTATATAAGGCCCGTTCTCTGTACTCCTTAGAATGCCTCCTACAGTGACTTGAGGGTACTGTGTGACACAATCTCCCTCATGTGAGGTTTAATAAATGCAGTTTTTATATTACAGCTTCTGTGCCAATCTCTTCTTTGTTGGTTTAAAAGCACCAGGTGTATCAGTGAAACTCCTGAGAAGGCTTCTATTTCTTCACCCTGATGTTAAATCAAAAGTACTGAGGAACTTGGCAGCGCCCAGCCTGTTGATGAACTCATCCACTTGGGGGATGGGGTGCGCATTAGTTTTCTTGACGGAATTGAGACCTCGGAAGTCCACAAAAAGGCTATTCTGGAGTAGTGGCTGGTGGAGCAGCCTTCAGTACCAGCACCACAGGGCCGGATCTGGGACTTTTGGAGGGCTCAATCACCCCTAATGCCAGCATCTTGGAGACTTCCTCCTGATACTGACCCACATTTTATCAGGTTGATTATCTCCAGTATCTAGGTCATGGACGTACAGGTGTCTGAGTCCAGTGATGAGGGAGAACAGAGAAGCGATTGTCCCAGCAACAGGTCTGCTGCTCTGGGGTCAGGGAAGAGAGGTTGACATCTTCCACTGACCCCTTGTGTTCCTGGGAAGGTAGAATGTAAGGGCGAGGCTCGCTCTCCTCTTCCACCCAGTCATTTGTAACCAGCTGCAAGTTCACTTCGAACCTCTCGAAGTGAGGTTTGAGGCGAGTCAAGTGATGCAGCCTTAAGGGGTTACTCGTGTCTGGAGGTCCACCAGGTAGGTGGATTCCCCCTTTCACTCTTTCATCTCATATGGGTCCATCCAGCGATCCTGGAGAACTCAGGACTCCACAGGCTCCAAGACCCATACTTTCTGCTCAGGTTGAAACTCTACCGGAGTGGCCTTCTGGTCGTACCAGAGCTTCATAACCTCTTGGATGACCTCAAGTTTACTTTTTGCCTTTTTTATAGAAGTGGTTCAACTGTTTGCGGAGGGCCAGCGCGTAGCTGCCCACATCCTGGGGAGGTTTCTTGGGAGCGTGCTCCCACCACTCCCTCACAAGGCTCAGAGGACCCATAACAAGGTGGCAATAGAGGAGTAACAAAAGGGCTTTACCCCATTCCTTTCTGTGGCACCTCCCTGTAGGGAAAGAGAAGGCATTGAAGGACGCCTAAGCGTCATGGGCTCAGGCAAGTTCATTATCATACCTTTCAACATTTTGTTGAATCTCTCCACAAGACCATTGGTTTGGGGGTGATAGGGTATGGTGAACTTGTAGGTTACCCCACATTCATCCCACATGGACTTCATGTACACGGGTAAAAATCCCCAACAGAGCTCTGGCCACCGCAGGTGCAATCACTGACCTCAGGGGGATGGCCTCTGGGTAGCAGGTGGCATGGTCCACTAAGACCAGGACAAACCTGTTGCCTATGGCTGTCTTGGAGTCCAAGGGTCCTAAAATGTTGATGCCGACCCTTTCCGAGGGAGTGCCAGCGACAGGAAATGGGGTCAGGGGAGCTTTGTACTTTTTCCCTGACTTCCCACTGGCCTGGCAGGTGGGACAGGTCCTACAGAATGCATCTGAGGCAGTCTTCATCTGAGGCCAATAAAAGTGGGCAACATGCCTGGCAATGGTCTTGTCTTGCTCTAGACATCCTGCCAGGGGCATGTCATGAGCCATACTCAGTAGAAAGGTCCTGTAACACTGGGGGACCATTAGCAAATGGTCTGCCCTAGAAGTATGAGCCTTGGGCTCACTATATAGGAGGTAATTCTCTCAATAGATCAGGTGATCACCAAAGATGTCACCTGCTGCCTGGACCTCAGGTTGCCGCCTCAAGCCCTCTTGAGCGGGGCACTCTTTCTGCGCCTTGCAGAATTCCTCCCTGGTGGACCCACCCTCAACTTGCCAACCAGCAATCTCAGGCAGGTCACCCAGGTTGGCAATGTCCTCCCCGGTTGACTCAGGGCATCCTCCTCAGGTGTCCCAACAACCTCAACTGTGGGAACTTCAGGCGCTGGTTTCCTATGCCCCTTGCTCCTCTCTTTCTTGACAGCTGTCTGAGCCATTGTTCCAGGCCCTAGGTGCCATGGACTCCCTTCCTGGGCAGCCATGGACCGTGTGGTCATACTGACCCACGCAGGTAATCCCTACTCCTCAAGGTGTGAACTCAACTCTACCTCCCTCCAGGTAGTATGCTCCAGGTTATTGCCAAACAGGCATTCTATAGGCATGGCAGGGCTCACAGCTACTTTTAGAGAACCTGAGACAGCCCCCCCCCCATACACACACACACACATTCTCCAAGGGAGCCAGAGCCACCAGTAGATGGCTCTCAAGATGGTCAGCGACTATGACTAGGGGAAATGTGTTAGGGAGGACCTGCTCTGAGGACACCAACTCACTCTTCACAGTAGACATACTGGCTCCTGTGTCTCTCAGAGCCTTCACCCGTTGCCTATTGATGGTGACCCACTGCCTGTACGTTGAAGTATTGACAGGCATATGAGCTTTTGGCACCATCTACTTACCCCAAATGGGAAACTAGGGTCACCTCTGTCTGCTCCCCAAAGCTAACTGGGACTATCTCCTCCCCGAGCGCTATACTCTCCAACCCAGGTGTCTCCCCACCAGTGGGGGGGTTGTGCCCTCTTGGGACATTTGAACTCACCCTTGGAATGCCCATACTTATAGAGCTCAGTACATTGGGGAACAAACCTCCCTGTCTGATTATCAAAGAACCCCTACTATCATGAGAATTATTTTGGGGGCCTTTACAGAACTCCTTATTTCTAAGTTTTTTCTCCCCCGTCCTTCTGGTTGGATCCCTGACCGGCTTTGTGGGAGTCCCCTCCCCCCCAGATACCTTCTTGGACACTCTGGTGCTAGCCAACAAGTCCCCCTTCTCAGCAAGCTTCATGGGGTCAGTTACATTATTGTCAACTAGGTGCTGGTGCAACTCTGCAAAACAAATACTGAGCATGTATTCTCTCAGTCAGATTGTATAATCCATTGTATTCATTCACTTTGCTGCCCTGCGTTCAACCATTCAGTGCCTTGCAGGAGTAATCCACAAAATCTACCCAGGACTGGTTGGGGAGCTTCAGACTGTCCCAGAAACTTTGGCGGTACTTCTCATGGGTCAGTCAAAACTTGGCAATTAAAATTGCCTTCATTGGAGTGTACCTAGTTTGGTTCCCAACCTCTAGAGTGAGAAGTGTGATCTGCTCCACAGTAGGTATGCGTTTCCACTCACCACCCACCCAATACTCCTCTGGGACCTTCTGTACCCTCAGGGCTACCTCATATGCAGATAAACATTTGTCTATGTCATCTCCCACCACATAACTGGCCCCAATTCTTGGGAATACAAACTCTTTTGTCTTCTTCAGACACACTGGGTATGCTGGCACCATCACGGCTGAAATCTGCCTGCCTGGCTTTGACGTCTAGCTCCTTTAGACTCCTTTCATGAGCCAGCAAGATTTATTTTCCTCTAAGAATCTCTCCGCCTCAGCTTTCTTTGCCTCCAAGGCTAGTGTTTTTCTCCTCCGCCTCCATGGCCAGTTTCTTTTCCTCTATTTTTAACTGGGCCATCTGCAGTTTGAATTCGCTCTCCTCTGTCCTCTCTGCCAGTTCTTCTTGGGATAGGCCATGGGAAGAAACACTGCTTCCTGCTCTGGCAGGGGGCTCCATTCCAGGGGTCCAGTCATACCTTTCCACTGCAGCCGATGCCTCATCTCCTCTTTCTCTCCCGTGGTCTCAACCGGTATGGAGGGAGCTTCTGCCCAGGCCCTCAGAGCCTTTTGCAATTCCACCTCCCTGGTGGTGCTCTTGTCAGAAGTCCAAAATCCTTGCAGAACTCCTTGAGCCAGGCTACAGTGTAGAGCTCCATGTTAGCCAGCTCAAATCACAGGCTTGCAGGTGTAGTTTCAAATCCGACAGACAGAGACATGATTTTTGAAAGTCAAAAAGGCCTTTCTTGTAGAATTTAAACTCGATATGGACTTAGATACAGGATGGTACTGTACACCAAATCACTGTATGGCATTGCACAAACACAAGTCCGTTTCCCACTGCTGATAAACAATGTTAGAACTGGTTGACTGAGGTATGAGCCATGGTCAAGCAACAACCACAATCCTAGTCAGGGTAAGGGGCAGGAAAACCCTAATTTAACCCGTGCTCACCATCTGGGAGCTTGGCACAGAGCAGTCGGGCTTAACTTAGAGGCAGTGTGTAAAGTACTTGTGCAATACTTCAAACAGTAAAACAGTTAAAACACCACATAAAAAGATCCCACACCAAGTTAGAAAAATAAAATTTAGTTTAATCAATAAAATAAGACAAAAACGACAAAAATCCAATTAGAAGAATCGGAGATATTGAATTTCAAAGTGTTTAAGTAAAATCGCGCCAAGAAGCACAAAGAGTTATTGGGGCTATCTGGTTGCGCTGGACCAGGGCAAAGTCACAAGTTCAGGCTGACCACGATGGAGTGCGGCCCTGCTACAGGGACCCAGTTAGGCCTGCTGAACAGAGTATAATAAATCCTGGTTGTAAAGCATTGCATAGATCTGTGTTGAAGATGGGTAGCACAGCAGAGGCGATGCGTTTGTTCCGAGATGCAACCAGGCTGCGGTGCAAGGTCCTGTTGCATCAACGTCAAGGGTCCTGTCGACGGGGCTTGCTGTGCGAAATCCGGTGTCGAGGATGCAAGGTGCAGCAGCGGAGAAGCGTCAATTCCGATGAGCAGTGATCCTGCGATGTGAATTTTGCCGGCGTTGCCGAGGCTGTCGCCAATGAGGGTTGCGAGAAGCTTGTGTAAGGAAAAATGTTGCGCAGTGGAGGTTTCAACTGCAAAGCGTTAGTTCTAAGATGCGGGAGGCGGTGGGGATGCAAGTCTTTTGCGACTGTTCATTCCACTCAGCATAAACGATGCATCAGTAATGCTCAGGGATGTGCTACTCAGCCATGGTGATGTTTCGGTTCTGCTCAGGGATGCGTTGCTTAGCAGAGAAGATGCGTCGATTCCGCTGGCAAGCATCTTAGGCCCACTTCCAAGGGTCCAGGATTGGGGTGGCACCATTTGGCAGAGTAGACTCAAGGATGGCACAGTCGAGGTGCAGGAGTTGGAAGCCTGTTATGTCCCTGAGGCTTCAGATTAGCAAGTCAGACAGCTAGCCTTTGGAGTCACTCTAGGTTCTGGGGTCAAGAGATGTAGGTCCAGTCCTTCTCACCCAGGCTAGAGGGCAGCAGATTAGTACAGCAAAGCAGGAATCCATCAGTGCGCAGTCCAGCAGAGTGACAGTCCCTCAGCAGCACAGCAGCCTTTCTTACTGGCAGAATAGCCACAGGTCCAGTGGTGTACTGAAGTGGTGGTGACTGAGGTCCAGTACTTATACCCTGTGTTGCCTTTGAAGTGGGAAGACTTCAAAGACATGCCTTTCTGGTGCACAGAGGTCCTCCCTTCCTACTGGCTCCCGACACACTACATGGGGTGTGCAGCCTTTTGGGTGTGGACAGGAGACAACGTATTCAGGTGTAAGTGAGGCTGTGCCCAGCTCCTCCCTCCTATCCTGCCGGAGATGGCCCATTTAGGCACACCTAAGCTCCCATTGTGTGTGGTTGTCAAAGAGGAATACACAAAGCCCAATTGTCAACTACACCCAGTCACTTGATCAGAGACAGGCTACAGGCACCAAATGGCTAAAGCAAGAAAAGGGCAACTTTCTAAAAGTGGCATTTTCAGATTTGCAATTTAAAATCCACTTCATCATATGTTTGGATAATAAATTGTGATTCCAGAGACACCAGACTTGCAATGTTTTGCTCTTTCCAATTTGAAATTATACTTATAAAATGTATTAAGGTAATCCCAATGTTACCCTATGGTAGAGATAGGCCTTGTAGTAGTGGAAAGCGAATTTGAGATTTTTTCACTACCAGGACATGTAAAACTTAAAAGTAAATGTCCTGCCTTTTAAATACAGTGCACCTCGTCCTAAGGGTTGTCCAGGGACTATCTTGGGGGTGACATATGTATAAAAAGAGTTGGTTTGGGTCTGGCAAAAGGTTTATTTGCCAGGCCGACATGGCAGTGTAAACTGCCCACACAAGCTCTGCAATGGCAGGCCTGAGACATGGTTAAAGTGCTGTATAATTGGATGGCACAATCAGTGCTGCAGGCACACTAGTAGCATTTAATTTACAGGCCCTGAGTACATGTATGACCACTTTACTAGGGATGTGTAAGCAAACTAAATATGCCAATTGGGGATGAAACAATATTACCATGTTTAGTGGAGAGAGCACAAGCACTTTAGCACTGGTTAGCCGTGGCAAAGTTTGCAGAGTCCTAATACCAGCAAAGAAGAGGTAGGAAAAGTGAAGGAGGAAGGCAAAAAGTTGAAGGGAAGACCACCCTAAGGGTGTCGGGTCTAACAATGTGCATTTGTGGTCTAGCATGAAGTAGACCGCATGACGTTCTTTTGCAGTCTAGCATGAGGTATCACATAGGAAAGCAAATTATATCTATTTTTGCCAGGCCCGGTTTGCGTGTTCTACTGATATTACATAAAGATAGGTGTTTGTACCAGTTGTGTTAGCCACGGGCTTCTCTTAGGTTCTATGCAACAAACTAAAAAGTATACTCAAATTAAATCATCTGGAAAATGTTATACTCAGTGGCTGCTGCTGCCAATATAAAGTGGTGGGCAGCGTGAGGGAAATAATAAAAAAGAAGTACAAAGCTGCTGCTGCAGGTGTCCAGCTTCTTTCGTGAGTGGCTAGATAGTTGCTCGTCCCGGCAGTCCATGGGCCACACTGCACAGCCTCCCAGACTCCCCACCTAATCCAGACGCTGCTCTCATGCTATTACCCAGTATGAGAGCCTGCGTCTCTTCTCCACCCGGCTGTGCAACACAGCTGGGTTGGAGAAATGTAAGTGTGCATATCTGTTTGGCCGTCCTAAAACAGCCAGCCAAACAGACATGTGCACTTGCAGTGCCCAGCTCTACTCCTCCCTGATACTGTCCATAGAGGATGGCCCTGCCCGTCCTAGACTCAGGCCACTCTGCAGACTCTGCTCAGTCAGTGAAAAATCAAATTATAATAAATTGATTTATCATTTTATTTTTCATCTGCTGGCTCTGAGCAGTGGGGCAACGCTCCTCCGTCATAATGGAGGAGCCGCTGCTTGTTATACACTCTTCAAATTATAAGCGATCAACTTCTCTTCACAACCTTAGCTGTTGCACTGTACATGTCGCAGTGCAACAATTTTAAACAGCAACAAACAGAATGCAGCCATTTCATAACTCATTAATCCCAACACTGACGTTCCTATAAAATGGCAGGTTGGGGTGGGTGAAATTCATGCAATTTGACTCTGTGGAATTCCATGGAGTTACAAAAAAACTGTGCGATTCTGCGGAGTTCCTCCAACTGGCGGAAAAAGCCATGTTGCACTGCTCGAGCTGTGATTTAGAGCTGAGAGCACGTTCCGCCCTGAAAAATAAGTGTGAACAGCACCACACGGCGCACCAGAGAGCGCAGCTACTTGAGTTGATTTTACTGCCGCTTCAGTAGATTTTCTACTCGAGCAACAGCCTTCTGTCAGCGAACGGTCGCGCCACCCGCAATGAAAAAATCTTGCCAGATGTCCTCTTAGCGACAAAAAATCGTGCTAGGGAAGCTAAATCTCACTCACGCTCGCCAACTTACCATTTTGGAGCATGTGCGGAAAACAATACCGCTTACAAAAGCAACGCAGAGTCACCAAAATTCAGCCACTTCTGCAGGCGAAACGGAATATTTAACCCACCCCTAGTTTAGGGCCCGGTGCTATGGCTGTTGAGAGGGGAGGAAGGATACAGGACCTCCTCAAAAAGATCCCTGGCTGAGCCGTACGGCTAGAAGTAGAGTTACTCAGGGTGTGATAGCAATTCCTTGCTCAGAACGCTTAAAGGACATCAGTCCTTTATTTTGCTGCCTAAAATCATGCTTACAGGAGCTTCAACACTGAAAATTTTAATTATAATTACATCCATGTGACGTACATAACCCCAGCAAAACGAACTGCCATTTATCTTGGGAGGTCCTCTGCATGCACCAGATGTAATGCTGAGGGAGCCTGTTTTATACAGTTTACATGGGTTTGCCAGGTGATACAGGGGTTCTGGGCAGAGGTCAACCGCAGGCTTGAAGGACACGTGGAAGACATGTGATCGCTCACAATAAAACAGTGCTGGCTGGTAATTATGCCACAAAGGAAAAATAACAAGCATTGGCATAGCCAATAGGTCTCGCCTTTGGGACCTTATGTGTTTAGCCAGAACTTTTGGCTATGTTGTAGAGCATTGTGGCTGTTGTGCAGTAAGTTGAAAAGTTATAATAAAAAGTGTTAAGCATTTTTGTTACCTTTATACAAACAAAGACGACATTATATTCAACTGAAAAAACGGATTAAAAAAAGATTTTAACATAAAAAATGTCTTCCCCTTTTTAGGTCTCGCCTGACCCAGCGCATGCGCTGGTCTGGCGAGACTTTTTGTGAGGGCTCAAAAAATGCTACCATAACCAGCCAAGAGCTACAGTGCATGTGCGCGGGCTTAGGAGCAGAGGCTGGCAAACCTCGTCATGCTCATTAGCGCCCGCGATCACTTTTGCGGCGCCCTTTTGATGTTCTCGTTCAAAGAACATCAAACATCAAAGAACATGTTGTGTTAATGCTTTGCTGCGCCCGTTTGACTTACAATGTGCTTTCTGTTTCCACAAACTCGATGTTTGTGTTCCTTTATTTTGAGGTGCTTTTAGTATTACTGTTTTGTGACTTAAAGACCATTAAGGAAATGTTACTGGGAAACTGAACAACGTTCACAGTGTTTATTTCTGATCGCAGCGGCTGCTTTATGTCCGTTGCACTATTCAGGGAGTCCTTTCGTTGGCGCTTTCATGCGGACATGATAAGGAAGCTGGAAACTTTTGGCACATTCTCT
Source organism: Triturus cristatus (assembly GCF_964204655.1). Classification (NCBI taxonomy): domain Eukaryota; kingdom Metazoa; phylum Chordata; class Amphibia; order Caudata; family Salamandridae; genus Triturus; species Triturus cristatus. Next base: position 773,662,761 of record NC_140595.1, on the reverse strand, counting down.
TTAAAAGCACAGCATGTTGGCGACTGGTTAATCGATTAGACCTATGTAGCGCTTCAGATCTCAAAGTGCTATATTGGGTGCAGCAGTTACAACTCTTGAAATATGGGGTGCAACTCACAAGCAGGGGGCAGGTTTGAGTGCACATTGGCTGCAATCGAACTCTTAAGATGATGGGCTGTGTGTATCCATTATCAGCACTCAGTCTTCACTAAGTGATCTTGTTTGTTTGTTGTTGTGTTAATGCTTTGCTGCGCCCGTTTGACTTACAACGTGCTTTCTCTTTCCACAAACTCGATGTTTGTATTCCTTTATTCTGAGATGCTTTTAGTATTACTATCACACACACAACCACACACACAACCACACACACAACCGCAACCACACACACAACCGCAACCACACACAACACACACAACCACAACCACACACAACCACAACCACACACAACCACACACACACACCCACACGCAACCACACACACACAACCACATACACACACACACAACCACACCAAGCATTGGCATAGCCAATAGGTCTCGCATTTGGGACCTTATAAGTGTTTAGCCACGCAACAGTTGATGTGGTTGCACCAAGGATATTGTGCTGCATAACTAAATACTTAGAAGGTCCCAAAAGCGAGACCTATTGGCTATGCCAATGCTTGTTTTGTACTTGCACTGCTGGCAACTTATTTCTGCCTATTCTCATACTTGTTTGTTATAAAAAAAATTGTATGGGGGAGTGGGACATAAATAACTGGGGAGTGGAGGTTGGAAAACAGTACTTTAATTAGAACACGAGCAGCAGACGGACACTAGGGGAGAATCAACAGATGCCAGATTCCAAGAGCAGACTAACGTGATGTTTAGGTGGCGCGCTGATGCAAAATGGTGGTGATGAATGATGTTTGGTGCTCAGGTGGTGACACTATATGGTGTGGATTGGAGGTAAGTTGTGGATTGTGGAGTTGTGGAGTTGAAATATGTTGTTTAGTGTGTAATTATGCGGCCGATTGAAAAGTGGGGGGGATTGCTGCATCGAGACAGCAGGTAAGAGCAGGGAGAGGCCACCACCCCAAACCTCATGCCGCCCGGGGCGGACCGCTATGCCACTGGGGGAAAGAAACATTTTCACCCACCAGTTTAGCCACCTACCAAAAACGCATGTGTTTTAAGATCGGAGGGAGATACCGGAAATGTCTGTGGGACTGTAAACACTTATACATACTGCCACACTATCGAGAGAGCCACAGGCAGCATGAGTGGAAGAGGAAAGAAATGATACTTGAATCACATTGGGAGCAGCAGATAGGCATTGATTTAGTTGAATCAATCCGTGCTTGGTCCCTGCGCCACTGAAAGGATTGGAAGTGGCATTTGGCCAGCACTTGCCAATAAAGAAGGCTGCAAAGAGGGGCACTGCAGCCAAGAAATGGTAGGCAATGGGTGGGCTTCAAGTCCTTTTTGTAAACAATAGAGTTTCGCAAGCAAGAAGCATGCACTAGCGGGCTCGACCCTAAAAATGATACGGGGGCTTTCTGAGTCTAACGGTATACACAGCATATGCATTCATACCAGGTTTAACGCCCAGAGCTGCCGTCTTGGAGCTGGGGAACCGGCGTTCGAGTCTCGGCATCGGCTCAACATCCTGTGATTTTGGGAAAATAACGTAATCTCCCTGGGCCTAACAAAAATGAATGCGTCCTTGTGTAGCGTAACTGGTGCTCATTTAAAGCTCTCCAATACCTTTGTGTCAAGTTTGCGCATTTATAAAACTGCAAATAAAAGATAAAAAATAAACAATGTCATCTGCACGCTGAAGATAACTACATAATGCTCATTCTGTGGTCCTTCCGATGAGATCATTAGTTAGTCAAGTGCCTATATAGGCGTAAATACCAACTTCTTATCAAAGTTTATGTTCTTCAAGTACCCTCAGGTTGACGTTATGAAAACAAAGGAGGAGAGGGATAAGGGAATTGGCTCAAGATCACACTGTGCATGAGTTAGAGAAACCTAGACAAGAATTTCAGCTCACAGGACATAAACCAAGTACCGTGGTACAGGAAATCACATGCACCCCTCAATCAGATTTAACATTTGACAAAAAAAAACATTTTAGGGACAAACAGGAAAATATGAACCATACGTGATTAGTTCAGAGTCACTCTCTGTATCAGAAAAATTTTAATCAGAATTTGAGCCTCTCAGTTTTAATCTAGGGCACCTTTGCTCGCAGACCATAGGTCATGCCTCCATCGGATATGATATGTGGAAAAAAAACACATGGATAAGGCGGCCGAAATTAACTAGACTTAAAAAATTTGCTGAAGATCCCACAGTGAGTCAGTTAGAGAAATCTAGATTGGAAAATAAGTCTCCCAAATATAAAGCACGTACTCTTCCCTCCTTCAATTAGCTATAACACGAGTAAAAAAAACGGACAAGTGGCCAAAATTGCTTCAATGTAAAATAAAATGAAGAAATCCGAGAGCAGTAGTAAATCCATGGCATTGAAAACGTTTGGCATACAGATGGCGGACCAATTTGCTTCCCTGGTTTTAGCTATTTCCATGCATTTGGCTTAAAAAAAAAAATAAGAATCAATATAGCCGCGTGCAGCGTGTTTCCTCGTTCAGTGCTTGTGAAAATGCACTTAAAGTGTTAGCCTGTATAACCAGTAAGGGGGCCTACCAGCGTTTTTTCCAGAATAAAAATACTTCCATATTTCATCCACGAGCCACAACCAGAAAACAAACACAAAGATAATGTGAGCAAATAAAAACGGTGAAATTCAAATTTACTGATGTAGTTAAAAATCGGAGAGTGGATTTAAAAAACGAATCTTGGTTTTAGTATTGTGAGCTTGGATGAAGGCAGCCTGCTTCACGTGTTGAGAGGGCCGACCCAGTAAGGCCCCTGCACCCCCCCCTCCTGCAGGACGGTGCTGGGCAGACTTACCTCGGTCAGATGGACACGCGCCTATCTGTCTTACTCTTTAATCTTTGCCTCGTTAGGGCCGTCCAGGAAGATGGTTCCTGGCAGGCCATCTTTAGTCGGTGCTTGTGTGAAGTGGCCATCCATCTCCCACCCAAACACACAACATTAGCTATCACAGACAAGTTTTGCCATTGATATAATTGGGGTAAACTTAAGGTTAAGGCACCTTTCCAATTGTGAGATCATCCGGGCTGGGCAGGGCGGCTCATATCTATTGTGCGCAGGCACCAGAACATTTTTAGATATATTGAAAAAACATTGCAATGTATCTGGCCATTCTGCAACTCAATAGATGATTATGTGATTTATTGCAACAAGATGGATATATCGGACCATACAGCAAACCAATGGGTGACATGGTATGGTACTCCAACACCTTGAGATGTGGCATGCCATCCTGGAAAGCCATGGTCAATGTTGTGATATATATTTCAACAAGATGCGTTATATGGGACCATCATGCCAGCAATGAATGGTGCTGTGATATACTGCATTAATATGGTATATATATTTGGCCATCGTGCAGACCGATGGATGATACTGTGATGTACTCGGACCATCTTGCAAAGCAATGGTATATATTTTGTGATATGTTGGAACAACAGCCATTATATCGGACCATACTGAAAGCCATGAATGAGACTGCTATTTACTGGAGCAAGATGTGATATATCATCTTGCAAAGCAATGGGGGATACTGTGATTTAATGGAACGAATTGTGGTGCATTGGGTCATCCTGCAAAGCACTAGACAATATTATGACATAGAGGATCAAAATGTGTTATATTGGATCTTTTAAATAAGCATACGTAGATATTGTGATATATTGAAAAAACTGTGATATAGTCTCACATCATACGGTACAATCCTGATACATACAGGACTAAGTATGATATAGTTGACCCTTATGCAGAGCAGTGACAGAGACTGATACACATTGGTACCTAATATAAAATATTGTTAAATATGAGACAGTCTTGTAAAGTGGGTCCTGCAAGGAAAACAAAAGTGCACCAGCGCCAGTGCCATCTGTTTCCAAGTAACACGACCGAGAGACGCGGCGCGATAATTGGAAACAGATGGCGCTGCTGCTCGCTCTCGAGCACCCTAGGCCAGGGGAGAGAGAAGGCGGGACATGCACCCGCTTTGGGCCAATTGCGTGCTGTCTTTCTTAGAAAGTCGCATGCAAAGGACAATAGCGGGAGATTTTAAAAAAGCACACACACGAGCGTGTGTTTCAGAGTTTAAAGCCCTTACTAAAAGCCTCGCAGCGCATGCACGCTGGCTCAGGCGAGACCTGAAAAGGGTAAAATGGGTGCGAAATTGTATATATTGGGAACAATATTTGCCAAGAGACGAATTGCTATACATTGGTTGAGCCCTAGGATTCCAACTACCTATGGCTGGGTTTGGGATATGATGGAATGGACTGCAACCGAGGAAACCCTTGTAAGTGAGATGGGATGATAAACTAGTGGAATACCTCAGTGAATAAAGTTGAAAAACCTACAACTAAGTGGGTGGTTACAGGGAATTTTGGGGAAACAGGTCTCAGTCCGAATAACAGGTACTAGAATGGGAGAGGGACCTGGTTGAGAGAGGCTGCATAATTACTCATAGGACTGGGTCGATGTACATAATGACATGCTGTCAGTTTGAATGATTGGCCCTCGCATAGTGTATGGACTGCCCGTATGCATGCTTACTATCAAAATATGCTGTTTGGTTGCTGTCTATGGCTATTATACAAATGAATGGGAACAATATAATAAAGGGAGTGGATGGGAAAAGGACAGGAATGCAGAAACATACAATGAGTACTTGGGGGTGTGGGACTTGCCTATCTGACTGAAGTGGGGTTATTGTTATTGCACTGGTAAACTATTTTTGCTTAGCTTGAAACTGTGCCTTACATAGCATTGTGAATTTATTACAATTGTGCTGCCATGCAATGCTCATACTATTGGAAATAAATCTAATACAAACATTTGAAAAATACTGACAATGTCTCCAGCTCCAACACGGTCAAGTCAATTCATAAAGTAGACACGAAACATGGGCACACATGCCTTTGTAGGTGATAAAATGACTGCACCTTTTTAAAATTCTCCCCCTATAAAAGTTTAATGTGGGGTATCTAATGTGGGGTTTTCAGGCTATGGATTATTTATTCACTAGAATGCGATAGGCGTACAACGTTAGCGAGTCAAAAGAAAACACCATGCCTATTAAGTATAAGGTGTTATATAGTTAAGAGATTCAGCAATTTTCTACACCCAAGAAAATTGAAACATAGTTTGTGACAGATAAGATGGCATTCAAATCAAAATCTATATCTTATATCAGTAACAGGACGCTTGTTCAAGCTCTAATTCAATCATGTAGAAGGCAAGGGTATGATACAACTGTATTTGCGGCTCACTAAATATCACAATCCCAACAGTCCAGGCATTAACCCTTCCTAATACTTCAAATGGTGTCTCTCAAAAGACTCGTCCACCAGTGAGGGATGACATCTGCAAGGAGACAGTCTCATTGGCCAAGCTTTAGCAGTGCAAAACTAGCACTCTGCTATGACAGCGAGTGAACAACCTCACTTTCTTTGGAATGTTCTGGTGGTGGGACTGCAGTATGGTCCCTTCTTATACAACTCTGCATTTCTTGCTTTCAGACCAAAGCAACCCCAAGTGGTCGAGCATACAGTCCTAGCTCAAGTCACCCATGCTTTAATTTGGAGACATATCTTTGACTTTTTCCCAATTCAATAATATTCTATATCTATCACAATCTATCACAGATATGGTTATAGCAATAACATTATGATTATATTCATATATAGATAGATTAATACATCAATAACATAAGATGATGAGTGTATGCTTATGGATTTACTTTCCTAGGATAACATACGTCTGTCACAACCTGTAAATAAGATTATAGCAATTGTATCAATAAATCATTCACTACTGAAATATTGGGGGGTAAATATAAAAAAGAAAACATAATAAAAAAATGTACCGGAATTTACAGCAAAAAAGAAATGCCTGAGTTTGTAAATATTAATGTATGCATGTACATATGGGACTTCATCCAGTACAATTTTATATCTCCCAATTTATTTCCATATGAGTATCATGTGAAAATGTCTATGTATGTATACCTCTTATGTATGGTCATGTATCTACATATTTATACAGTTTCCTCCCACTGCAGAGAAGAAAATAAAATACTAATCTCTCCAAACCTAATCAAATTATTACTATAAAACTAATCCTATTCCTCTTCCAAAATATCCCCTATCCCGACTCACTGACTCATCCCAAACCACATTTACAATCACGAACTCCCAAAAAACTCTTCCTTCCTCTGTCCAGTCTCTATCCTATTCATCCCACTAACAGGCTCTTTGACTCTCCCCAAACCTCTTTTACTACTATGAACTCCCAACTAATCCTTTCTAAACTCTTCCCTCCGCTATCCATCCTCTAGCCTATTCTCCCAACTAACAGACTTGCATGTCTACCACTCCCAATACCAATTTATATTTCCCAGACCAATTCATCACTAATCAACCTTTGGGTTCCGGAAGAATGCTACTCACTGAAAAGCACTTCAGAACCTCTCCAGGCATAGTAAGCGCTATATAAATACAATTACCCACCCCCATTAATTTCCTCGACTGCTGCTTGCTGATCACCTAACACTCTCACATACCAAAGCCATTAGTATATTTTGGTTGCATCACAGGATTCCTTTTCTAATATTTGTTATATAGGAGTTCCTGAAACTTCAGTGAGCACCCCAAACCAACTGTGTAACGTATACATTCAGTCCCATCATCAGCCTCCCTTTCCTTGCTAAAAGCACTGAAACATATGAAGCAGAGCAACTCATCCAACACATTAAGGACAACAACCTTTTTGGTGAATTTCAATCTGGCTTCAATCAAGGCTGCAGCACTGAAACAGCGCTGCTAGAAGTTATCAATGATGCCCTCTGAGTTCTTGCTCCAGGTAGCTCCTGCCTGCTGACGCTGCTTGACCTCTCTGCAGCCTTGGACACTGTAAACCATCACACACTAAAACACAGAATGGGTTTTGAAGGCGCACTTGTCAAATGATTTGAATTATACCTCACAAGCAGATTTCAGATGATCAAAATGAAAACTGTCTCTCACCAAAGGCTGTGGATCATGGCGTCTCTCAAGGCTCCATCCTTGCTCCCACCCTATTCAGTCTCTACATGAAACCTTCAGAAGAACTGCCACAAAAGACTGTGATCCTTTAGAACCTCTATGCTGATGACACAAACTTTACCTCAAGGTGTCCTCCGCACATGACATTTCACTCCTCGCCACCATCCATAACTACATCCCAGAATGGATGACATCTCACCACCTAAAACTAAATCCCTCAAAAACTGAATTCCTTCTTATCTCAAACTCAAATTCCCCACCTCCTGTACAATCTTGGATGGATAATCTGAACATTCTTAACTGCAAACATACCATAGTTGACTGATAAATCTCTAGGAGTCATCCTGGACTAGAGGCTTAACCTCCAATCCGAACTCAACACTATGGGCAAAAAAGCTCGCTACCAATTGCGCATTCTCAGGGGTGTTCAACGTTTCATTCACGAACAAGACCTGAAAAAACATTGTTCAAACTTTGGTACTCTCCAGAACTGAACTACTGTACTTCTCTCCTTGCATGTTTCCCCAAGGTCTACCTTTCTCCTTTAAAATCCATTCTCCATTCGGCTGCACGCTTTGTTCACGGGGCCAAAAGAAACTACCATATCACGCCTATGCTGACAACTCTTGGCTGTCTTCCTACTGAAGCCAGGTCATAATATAAGACTGCTTGTATCACTTATAGAGCCATTCACACTTCCACCCCTTGCTACCTAGCTAACAAACTCAAAATTTCAGGAGGATCCAGACCCTCACATAAAGCCGAAAACCTATTGCTCGAACCTCTGACTTTCAAAAGGGAAGGACTTGTGGCACAATTTTGCTCAGGTAATGAAACTAGAATTTGGAACTCGCTTCCTCCAAACCTTCGTACTACCACCTCTTCCTAAATCTCTTCTCTTCCAAAGACACTCTTATCAAGAATTCTGCTTAACTAGCTCCCCACATCAGGTCATCAAATCCCTTGGCATGACTACGCCTGTTTCATGACACTCAATGGAGAGCTAGCTTGACCTTCCGCTTCAACTATGGAATTTGTATGTATTCAACTGTAATCGCTCCAACTTTCGTTCACAATGTGCAATCTTTAGTGAATTTGTATTTGTAAATATGTAACCATCACCACGAGTAACTATAGTAGGTAATAGTATACGTTTTGTCACCACTACCATGTTACTTGGAATGTCTTATGTAATATACTCCGCTCTGTTGTAAAGTACTCTGACGCCTTTGGGTAAAGTGCGCGCTATATAAAAAACGCATAAATAAATGCGGGTCCTGGAGGGAATCCCTGGTTTTCCACCCAGCCATGACGAGGGACGCCCCAACAGGAGGGCAGCTCCTCCATTAATGAAATGTAGCAGCAGAGGGCCCGTCCTGGCAAGGCACACCGCAGCAGAAAATCCAATTTAACCTGGTTGCCCCGGGGGCCCTTTACTACCGCGCGCAGCAGACGCAGTCATCACTTACATTACAAGGAAATATTCCAGGCAAGGGATCTGGAGACACGAGGACTAATGAGAACAGAGCCCCAACACCGTGGCACCCCGTCCCAGTACTCCATCATTTGAAGCTAATGCTTAAAAAACAATGAGGCACTTAGCTTAAATGTTTCCTTCTCTGAACCGATTAACAGTTGGCAGCCTCTGCGCCATCGGGGCACACTGGGAAAGGGCCAGGGATGCCACAGCCCTGGCCTGAGCAGCCTCAGTGCACCCACAGAAATACCACAGCCCCCAAAATAGTCAAGGGAGGGGCACCTGGCTCTTACAAAGGCGGGGGCGCTGAAACGTCCAAAAAAAACACCTTCAATAAAAACACATTGTTATGGTGCTAAGTCTCCCGAGAGACCTCTTCATTTTCCGGTACTGTAGGGCATGCTTTACTCCAGGCCCTTGCGTCCTTCCCAGATTGCAAACATGGCTTCATAATAACCGCAGACTCAACAAAACATAGGACTCCTTTTCTCCTCTCCTCTTTTGCCCTCCCCTCCTCTCCTCCCCTTCCCTCCTTTCTGATATGCCACCTGTTCTCCCCCTCTCATATCCATTCCAACAGGAACCTAACCCGCTCGGCTCGGGCCCTGAAAAAGGTATGTAACGTTTACTACACAGTCTTTACCACACAGTAGGGTACAACAAGAGTCTTTACCACGCGGGTAAGTACCACAAAGGCCTATTTCCGCCACAAAGAAGGGCCTTACCACGCAGATACGGTTTATCGACACATATTTGTTATGTCACTTTAACAGGAGGTAGGCTAAGGATTTTTTTGGCGGATCAAGGGTGAGTAGGATAGTAAAGGGGATCTAGAGTTCGGGTCGACAGTAGTTAGATGAGGTAAGGGGGTTTTAGGGTTCTGGGGCAGGTAGTAGTAAAGGGAGGTAGGGGAATTTGAAAAAGGAGAGTGGGGTTGATGTTTACCCTCCAAAAAAGAAAGAAAAAAAATGGTGGCTTGGGGAGTAACCGCCTCCCGAAAACAATATAAATATATATAAATGATATATATATATATATAAACATACATATTTATATATAACAAGAATATCAGTCATTACCACAGAATGTGCATGATAAAGTACCACAATGTAACACAACATGCTGTAAAGGTCAACGCTTTGTATAACATGCTTGGTAAAGGCATGCGTAGTAACAACTGATCCTACCCGTAAGATACACACAACTTAATTACCTAAGAAATCTATGGTTTGTGATGTATAAACTATCCATAGGGTTTGTATAATTCTCTATAGTTTTGCAATAAGGCTTTATGTACTTCGAAATAAAGCCTACTTTCATCTGTAAGAGCATTGCTCCTAGCAGATCACGGGTGCCCTGAACCTGCCTCTAGCAGTAAAACCTGCTGAGGGGCTCTATCTTGGTACCACTAAGAACAAGGATTGTGTGTTGTCACTCTGGCCTTGTTCAGCACTGGAACCGTCCTTGGAGTGCTGAGACTGGCAACTAACTCCTGCTGCAGGCCTCCACTAGGAGCTCACAGGAGCACAGAGCAGTTGGGGTCAGTTGATAGGCTGGCCTGTGTTAGGAGAGATTTGAGGGGAGTGGGTGCTAATCACCTTACTGTCCACCTGTTAGGGGGCATGAACAGAAGATAACTGCCCGTGCTTATGTTCCGTGGCCTCGGAATCATAACTGTATGGAGGCAGCTAACAGCACCCAAGACCCTCTTCAGAGGGCGTTAACCACGGTCAACGCTATAAGCAAAGTGCAGTAACAATTAAGTAGTAAATTGAAATATTTCACAAGCTATGAAACCTCTAAAAGGACTACCTGATATTCCAGCGGGGCTGCAAGTGAAATTCAAGGAAAATAGTCTATCAAGTATGTTGGCGCTGTTGTGAGAACCTGAACCAAGCACCTTGAAAGCAGGGAACGGGTGGATCCTTTACCAAGCTGCTACTGATGAACAGGCAGAATTTGACAACCCTTACCTCCAGGGGCTCCAAAGAAGCTAACTCAAGCTGACCAAAGGTAATGCATCCCCACAATCAGGCTTGGTACATGATCACAGAACTCACTTTGAGCAATATCCTCTTACGGGTCTTCTCAGCCTTCCAAGAACACAGCACCTAGACTTATTTGTTCACCTAAAACAAAGCACTACACCAAGAGAGAAGATCAGGTGTTAACTATAAAGGTCTTGGCTATATTATCCTCCTTTCTTATACCATCACCCTATGGACTCTCAGAGTGACATCCATTCCAGAGCCGTCAAGCACCAAGGCTCACAGAAAGGCCCTTGAAGTCCATGCCATGAAATATTCATCCCTAGGCCATCAAGTGCCAAGACTCAGAAAAAGGCCTTTGAAGTCCATGATTTGATATATTAATTTCACCCCAGGACACCCATTACTCATGGAACTACCTTTTTTGCCTGATACAATGTGGTTGGAGTCTCTAGTCTATCCACCCCTCCCCCCCCCACCCCCCTTAGTGCAGAGAAGACATTTCCTACCAGAATCAGTGCTCCTTCTGAATGAGAGTGAGGATTTGGAAGCAATCAGTTCATCGCTGGCCACCTCATTGACAGCCTCTGCTGATGGCGACGACGAGCTGACATCTGCCCTAGACATGGTTCTTTATTCTAGAAAAGGAAACAAAAACAGTGCAGTACGTTATGGATTGGCTAGAGAGGGCGTAAAGCCTTAGCAGTTCAAAGCCGGAGCAAAAAACTACATTTGGGGAACAAAAAAGGGAAGAGAAAGATTTTATCTGGCCTTTAAAGAAGTAGCACGCCAGGAAATCATTGTAGAAACTATGCAGGATTCAATCAAGCACACTGATCTGTAATGCATAGTGTTAGGTGGGATGCTCATGGCTGTTTGTTCATAAAGCCTCCATACATCACGCACACAAATTATGGCTGGGATTAGAAAAGGCAGCATACCTACATAAGTATCAGAGAGCCTAGCAAAGACGATGGCAATGTATTTATCATTCACAAAGTACTGCAGCGACGTTTGAGAGTTTACAAACACACAGGAAATGCAGTCCCTGCTCTTTTCTGAGCACTTTTACCTACACCCACCTACATCGGGGCGACCAGCGCAGGAAATGCACTAAGGACTTCAGTTTTTACAGGAACTGCACAGAAAGAGGTGTCCTATAATCAAAACTAATTATGCAGAGGAACAAGATGGTAGTCTTAACATTTCTAAAACCCCATACTAGTCAAACCTTACAGTGAGGTTAGGAAAATGGGCGGAAATCACCACAGCTGGCGAACCCCACACATATATATTGATATGTTAAACAGGAATTACAAGGGAAAATGTAGAATTCGAAGAACAAAAGGCATATACAAGGACCCTCATTCTGAGATAATTGGAAGCGAAACCATTTTGGTAAATCCACGATGAGTGGATTTCCATGCAGTTACCAAAACTGTGTTTTTAATTGGGATTGCCACATCATGTAAACTTCGCTGCAGAGGAATTAATGCCAGTTATCACCAGAAAGTAGATAACATCTTTGCACCTTTAAATGTGGAACAGGTGAAAATTCTGCTACTGCATGTCATTCCTCAATTAATGGTTAATTCTTCCAATATCAAAAATACAGTTTTTAATTATGCAATTAACCAGAATCGCAGCATTTAGTGAAGGTCACAACACCCTCTAAAGGAGGGTATAAGGTTTAGCTTTGAACAGTTTTCCCTGCCAATCAACATTTTTAACTCCATCTCAATAGGAAACATGTTGGGTCTTTAATTAGAGCCACCTTTCGAGTGCGCTGGTCGCTATTTGGACACAAACGAGAGTCTGCACCTGAATCGATATGACATGCAGTGTCAAAACACCATCATTTTTCCTCCTACAAAGTGCAACTGGTAAATGTTGGTGGAAATTGTGCAGTTAAATAAAGCAATATTTTAATGAGCCTAATCCGAAACTGCACTTTTTAATGTCTGAGGTCGTACTACAGTAGTACTACTACTCAAGAACTACAAAATGCAATTCACTAAACGACGCATCTTCGCCTGTCTCTCCTATCTTTTCTAGAGAGCTCTGTCAAAGTGGCAGGGAGTTCTGCACTTTTAAATCTACGTTTTAGTAGAAATTGTTGGAGGGACAAGGGAGAGGGGCCTAGAGAATGGGGAATACCTACTACAAAATGGGAGGGGGTTATAAAAACTAAGGAGGTCTTTAGGTAGGGACAGGCTACAAAAGAGTAAGCATGTTGCTATTCATAAATAACGCCTCTGAAGTTACTACAGCCTCAAACGTGACAAAACAGTAGTAAGTGTACTCCAGCCCAGCCTTGGTGTAAGTCAGGCATCAATTATGGCCTCTCACAGGCTCTACAACACATTTCCAAAGAACATAATGGAGGCATGGACTTTTTTGTAAACACCACATAAGAAATAATATTAAACACAAGTATTTTGAATTAAAAAAAAAAAAGCATGTGTGGATGTTTCATGTTAAAAAGTATACAGAATTATTAAGTGATTATTTTATGTTAAAATGTAATAACAGGAGGGCGTGGATTGGCCGCGATCGAACATGGCTGCACTGTAGGAGAACTCGGTTTAAGTAGGGAGCTCAGTTTACCCGGTAATCCGTCCTTCATCCGGACCTGACAACTGTTCGGCAATGTAAAGAATAGGGGTGACTGGCGTGATCGCCCTGGGGTGAAATTAGAATTGTGAGCAAAGACAGAGCCCATACAGACTGGTGGTGCGCGGTGGCTACGGTGGGCTGCAGCCTCCAAGACAGGCAGTGTGTTGCAGCCGAGAGGAAAATCGAGATGTCCTTCACCTAAAAGCCCTGGGTGGCGCAGGGGGAATCCGGGAGTCACTTATCCCAACGAATCCGTAGAAGGTCAGAAAGCAGTGGCAGGGGGGAGGGCCTCGCCCGAGAGGATTCGAGCAAACCAGCAGTGGCGGAGAACCGCCTTTGGACCCTCAGGGATGCCATAACAGACACAGAGAGCGCCAAAGAAGAGGCGAGGAAGAAATCCCAGGAGCGCACGGCATGCCTGGTGTGTTTACTTACACCCTAAACAGCCACGGAGTTTAAGGGACTACGGGGAGGTGGGGACCTGCATTAGTCTCTGTCCCTCAACCGGAAAAATAACCAGAGGAGCCGCCCTTCCCCTCCATCTGATGTAAATAAAGCTGAGATCGGAAACCAAATGCTCCAAGCTTAAGCTCTACTTCAGATCAGAGGGGCTAATAAAACGAAACTTCTGGACTTAAAAAGGGGCAATATCCACAGAAGCCACAGTGCCCCTTGAGGGCGGGTTGTTGGTGCTGGCGCTGAAGAAAGTGCAGGAGGCGCAACCTCTAGTAGAGGGGACCAGTTATTCCTCTGGGTTCCCCTTCCCCCACCCACTAAGAGGCAGGGGCAACAGATCAGGCCACTGCCACATCATAACGCATCGGAGCAGCGCTCCTGTGGAAACCCATCAGAGGCCTGGCCCTGAGAAGCTGGGACAGATCAGAAGAGATAGAACTTGCACACGCACAGCGAGAGGGGATAATCAAACCAAAGGGGCCAGGGGCTTGCCAGTCTAACAAAATGGACAACTATGCAGTCCCGAAATCCACCATAACAGTAGAAGGAGAAGCAGTGGTGGAACCCTCATTGGGAGCAATCATGGCAGCAATAGTAGACCTTAAAGTCACGGAAGAACCCAAGATAGATTCGGTGACAACGGAGGTCACCCTGATTGGAGTGGACCTACAGAAACTAACCGAAAACTCACAACGGCAGAGACCCAAATACTCCAACTCAGGTCCACGTCTAAACATCTGGAGGCCCAAGTACAGTCACTGACACAGCAGGCCAGGACAATGGAGGCTAAACTCAAATATCAAGAAGGGAGAGCGAGAAGAAACAACATCCGCGTAATGAGGGTCCCAGAGGAGGCCAAGGGTTAGAGTGTAGACCTCTTCCTGGAAGACTTTATAGTAAACACCCTCAAACCTACAAGATTGTCCAAATTTTTCTCAATTGAGAGGGCGCACTAGGCGCCGATACCCCCACCCAAGCCGGGTGCTCCCCGACGAACAATAATTGCTAAACTCTTCAACTATCGCGACCGGGACGCGATCCTCCAAGCTGCTAGGACTAGAGGCTAGATACGCTTTGAAAATACACAAATCCGCTTCTTTCCAGACCTTACACCACAAGTACAAAAATGGATAAGCTTTGAAGGCGTAAAGCGTGAATTGCGAGAGAAACATAAAATACTTGAGGCTCTTCCCTGCCAGACTCCATATAATATCAGAGAGCGAAACATGGCACTTTACTACACCAGAGGAAGCATTGGAGTGGTTGGAGGGGTGGCATACGGCCTCCCGACGTGGGGGCAAAGGACCAAGGCTCCCAAGAAGTTAATTAAACCGCGACGGGAAGACACAAGCGCAGCAAGGCCACCAGGAAACAGGAGCCTCGCCGGAAACCCAACACAATGATGAGACACAGGGAGCAGAATGGGGTTCTATGTGATAAATGAGAGACAAGATACAACTTGCTGATTTTGTTCATTTATGTTGTAGATAAACCCCTGACGAAGGCTTTATCTTGAAGCCGAAATGCATTGGGATATGTGAGACGCGTAGAAATTGTTAATCACTGCATTTTCGTTACAAAAAAAACGTCGTGATGAATTAAACGAACGTTTAAATGAATTGACAAGAGTGCAACTTTATTGAAAATTACAAACAAATGTTTATTGGTTCAAACAAAGCTAATGATTCATTCGTTCAACCAGTGCCTGGGGGACACACCCTAAACCTAGGGTTTGCTACATTAGGATTTATTTGAGGCACTCACATCAGAGGAGTGACACCCTGGAAGCACGGTTATAATATCAAATCAAAAAGTCAAAAAGTCAACATTAACTGTTAAACTGTTTTAAAAGGAGCTGTGCACGTGCCAAACAAACCTTGTGATAAATCCTACATCTCTGAACTCTGACACGGAGCACGCCAACCACAAACATGGCCTATGAACAAATTACAAATCTAACGGATATACGAGCAGATACATTCGCCTATTCAGAAGATGCAGCGAACAAAATCTACGCACTTATTCAGGAAGATATCACAGAATCGTCATCAACTAGAACAAATGAACAAAACGTACGACAACTACTGTATCTCTCAAGAAAGGCAATTAATCAGAAATTACATGCCAGCACCATGATAAAATACCACAAAGCCCAAAGGATCCCTAGAGGACTTAGGATTCCATTGAAACCATCATTATGCAAGAATAATCAACCATTCAAAGACCGCTGGTTCGCGATACTGAACAAATGTTCATTGGATCTTATCCTATTAATAATAGAAGAACTCTCCAACATTCTGGAAGAATTGACCAAAGAAATAGAAGTGGTAAAAACCGAATTGGAAGCAAATTCAACCATAGAGGATTGGAACAAGATACTTGAAGACATTAATGGTCAATTGTCAAAACACACACAAGAAGTCAACGAAAGAAAAATCCGTAAATACCGAAGAGACACAGTTGATTATAAATTGGGAGAGGTTTACACCTGGGCGGATATATACGCCAAAAGAAGACAGAATAGACCATATAACATCAACACGGATACATCCTCATCTGAAGGAGAGCCCGCAAGCACCACTAGTAAACCTACTGAATCCAATATTCCGACAACATCACACTGTGAAACAGCCTCATCGCCCCCTTTTTTAGGGGTAGGAACCAACGACGAGGAAGACCCAGGAGGGGCAAAAGAAAAAACAAGCGCACCACCGCAAACACGTCAGACGACCTCCAAATCCAACAAACAGAAGAAAGGAGGACAGAGAATGACCTAATCATCAACATCTCGGATTATCAACTAACAGAAATTGAACATAAAGTACTCCAAAAAGGCACATCTTTTGTTCCTACGACAAACACCAACCAATTGGAAATAGAGATCAGCTTTTTTAAACTAATGAGGAAATTACGATTAAAACACTACTTTTCCAACATAGTAGAACCCAGAGAAATCATTCAGGATGATCCCTTGAAAGGATTGAGACCAAGAAGCACTTATTTGGCCCCTATTAGCCACAAAACCCTCGACACATTTGAAGCTCTGGTAAAACAAGACCTACAGAAATTCAATTTCCAAAAACAACGAAGACATAAAAACCTCACCCAGAAAGAATGGGGAGCCTTAACAACTTTGGCCAATAGAACCAACATTACCTACCAGAAAGCAGACAAAGGCGGAGCGTTGGTAATACTTAACACCAACTATTATGAAGAACAAGTGGAACTACACTTATCAGATACTGAAACTTACATGAAACTGGATATCAATCCCACTAATCCAATCAAAGAAACACTTATTCAAATAGTGGATAAAGCAATCCAAAGAGGAACCATCAATGAAAAGGTTAAAAAATACTTAATCCAAACGCATCCAAAAAGTCCAACCATTTATATGGTGCCAAAAATACACAAACATCCGACTCACCCACCTTTTCGACCGATTGTATCCACAAAAAACAGTATTCACGAACCAGTGGGAAAGTACCTTGACAGACATTTACAAGAGAGTGTCACCAAACTACCAACCTACATTAAAGACACCACAGACTTTTTAATAAAATTTCATCAAACAACAAAAGATATAACAACACCAATGATCATGTGCACAGTAGACGTAAAATCTCTCTACACCTCAATACCCCATCAACTTGGCATAGAAGCCACAGAACAAGCATTGTTACGAAGCGACTACGACCTAGACCTACAAATTTTTCTAATGGAACTTCTAATGTTTACACTCCACCACAGCTATTTTAAATGGAAATCTAACTGGTATTTACAAAAGACAGGAACATCGATGGGCAATTGTACTGCCCCAACATATGCCAATATCTTTATGGGCAATTTTGAACAGACATACATACTAGCTGATCCAGAATGGCATAATCATTTGAAAATGTTTGTACGTTTCATAGATGACATCTTTATCTTATGGCAAGGATCTACAACAATTCTTACTAACCTATTGGAACAACTCAATACCATTGATCAAAGATTACAATTCACCTTTGAGATTCAACATCACAAAATAAACTTCTTGGATGTGACGATCATACAAACAGACAAAGGTTTTCAGACTGATCTTTACAGAAAAACCACGGACAAAAATAACACTCTGGCATACAACAGTTTCCACCTCAACGCCTTAAAAAACCATTTACCCTTCACACAAATCCTCAGAGTTAAACGCATTGTATCAGAACCAGACAATATAACAACACGCACTGAGGAAATGTTACAGCGATTCAAAAACAGAGGATATCCCCAAAATATCCTACATCAAGCAGAGGAGAGAAATAATAAGATCAGCAGAAAAATGGCACTACTACCAAGTAAGAGGAACCAACAAGATCGTATGACTGTGGTGTCAAAATACTCAACCATGAGCAAAAGATTTAAGGATACCATCAAAAAGCACTGGCCCATACTCCGTTTAGAACCAGATTTTCACCAAATTTTTGAAAATGAACCTATATTCGCATACACCAGAGCTAAAAACTTGGGAGAAATAATAAAGAACCCAATTCAATCAGATCAACCCGTCCAACACAAAGGCACAATCGCTTGTAAAAATTGCAACAATTGCAATAACATTATACCAGGATCACAGATAACTCACCCAATGAGAGGACACAACATCAAACTGAAAGTAACAGCCACGTGTGATACGACAAACACCATATATGCCTTAAAATGCCCATGTGGGAAGATATATGTAGGACAAACAGAAAGAAAAATAAAAGTACGCTTGAATGAACATAAAAGTAACATCAGAACAAACAATGCTAAATCCACCGTAGCCAGCCACTTCCAAGAAAGTGGTCACAACGTAAGCCAATTGAAATTCATGGTTCTAGAAACAGTTAAAAAAATTGAAGAAAGAGACAACCATAAGACATTGTTAAAACGGGAAAATTATTGGATACGTCTACTAAATTCCATGAAACCGCATGGGATGAATGATCGCATGGAATTCGCATGTTACCTCTGATTTATATTGCTTAATTGATATCACCTTGATAAGTCTATCTTATGCTCGTTTATTATTATGTGTTAACTAAAACCACCATCAGGCATAATGTAGTATTCAACCAGCGCACATGCACTACAAGACCCAGAAACCCTTGCACCATTACCAACCGCCACACTCATAGTCCTATTTTGACTCTTACACTCCGAGGCACACTTAATCACACGCTCATAGAACCCACGTGAAATTTCCAACTTCAACACCGAAACGAAGGGAGAGCGTTTCAGCTACCGACACATACTGAAGGACACCAACCAGAATTAGACCACGCTGACTCACGAGTAAGTACCCAACGAACACATTAATTCGAGTACACATAGTCACCTCCGCACCACGAAGTCCAATAACCACTCGTACTAACCCAAGCAAAGACCCACACAGAGCACGCTAGATTAATGATGAACAGGAGAAACCACAAACCTACGTTATGTAATTGACACATTTTTAGCCAAAATGAACTTATCGTTTTCTTTGTTTGTTAAAGACATATTGAAGGAAAGATACAACTTGCTGATTTTGTTCATTTATGTTGTAGATAAACCCCTGACGAAGGCTTTATCTTGAAGCCGAAATGCATTGGGATATGTGAGACGCGTAGAAATTGTTAATCACT
Source organism: Triturus cristatus (assembly GCF_964204655.1). Classification (NCBI taxonomy): domain Eukaryota; kingdom Metazoa; phylum Chordata; class Amphibia; order Caudata; family Salamandridae; genus Triturus; species Triturus cristatus. The sequence continues at coordinate 773,643,384 of NC_140595.1, read as the reverse complement.
GCATTTTCGTTACAAAAAAAACGTCGTGATGAATTAAACGAACGTTTAAATGAATTGACAAGAGTGCAACTTTATTGAAAATTACAAACAAATGTTTATTGGTTCAAACAAAGCTAATGATTCATTCGTTCAACCAGTGCCTGGGGGACACACCCTAAACCTAGGGTTTGCTACATTAGGATTTATTTGAGGCACTCACATCAGAGGAGTGACACCCTGGAAGCACGGTTATAATATCAAATCAAAAAGTCAAAAAGTCAACATTAACTGTTAAACTGTTTTAAAAGGAGCTGTGCACGTGCCAAACAAACCTTGTGATAAATGAGAGACACCCAAGAGATACCGCATGATGTAGGCAAAGGACCCAAGTTCCGAAATTGTTCCAGATGGGAGCAATGACACTGCAATTAGTGGAGGCTCCAGGGCGGATGTCTAGATGGTAAACCACAGGTCGAATTAAGAATGGGTCTTAGACAAGCTCGATTGCTTATACCTACTTAGAGCGGCTTAGGCAACTCCCACACTAGTGTATTTAGTGTGAACTGTTAATGGGGTGATAAGTAGGGAAGTTATAGACAAGTCAAGTCAGACCACTTTATTCGGCTAACCAAAGCCATAAAAGTACACCACAGTGAACAATTTACATAAAAAGCTGAATAAAAACATATTAATACATTTTAAATTCCTTAAAATATACCACATACAAACAATAAAATAATACCGATAAAAACAAATAAGCAATTATATCTACATATGAAATCAATCAACACTTTAAAATATCTAACACCCTTTCTTCCTATGTCTGACTGCCGCCACCAAAGAATTAGCAACATTAAAAATCTCCCATGGGTTATTTAACAACTGCAGATATAGTAGGGCGGGTCTGACCTGCACAAATCTCTTCCCCTGCATGGTGTCCTGCAAAGAAATATTATCACATGTACAAGGACATAGATCTTTTACCCTGTTCCAGCCCTGTACATCTGCTAAAAGACAATGAATAAGATTAAAATGGAACCTAATTAGAAGAAATCGATGGAAAGGTTTTGTAACAATTAACAAACACGGTTCTATCATTGGGACTGTCTTTAACAGCAAATGGGCTCTCACCATGGGTTTCACAATCTCCAGTGCCTCTCTCTCTACAGACAGCATATTTAAGAATTGGGCTTTAACCCATGCCACATCCTCTTTCACTATCTTTTCCGGAGTAGCAAGGAGTTCCGGTCGCCCCAATTTTCCGAGCATTGACTTGACGTATTGTATCCATTGGATTTTGCCCACGTTATCCAACGCTATGCAGTCCCTAAGGATTTCTCTGTTCAGTCCCAATTCTGTATTAATCCATGTCTTTAGCCAACAAATCACAGCACCCATCCCAATTTGATCTTCAAAAAAGCCCCTGCCCAGCTCTTGGTAAATAGCAAAAGTAGAGGTAGATTTGGGGACCGCCAGGAGATATCTCATAAATTCGTTTTCAACTTGCTGAAGTACCACTGCTGGTTTATATCCCCAAATCGCAGACCCATAAGATGCTATTGCAAAGCTTTTAGAACCATACATTTTGAGCAAGGCTTCAAGAGGCTTCGCTCCCGATCGGTAAGCAAAACCTTGAATGGCAGCTATGGACCTTGACATTACAAGTTTTTTTGCCCTTAACTGGGGAGTCCTAGAGCCTCTTTCATCGAATAACACTCCCAAATAGGGGAAAGAGGAGACCCTTGACAGCTCGACCCCTTCACAATAAAAAGTTTTTGATTTTTTGGGCCTCTGCCCAATTGTCATCGTATGCGATTTGGTTTTATTGACAATAAGGTCCAGGGAGTGCATAAAAGATCCAAAGGAGTCCAAGAGTTTCTGCAGACCAACTGCAGTGCGGGCCAAGAGGACCGCATCATCAGCGTATAGGAGAGCAGGAATAACTCTGTCCCCTATACGTGGAATATCTAGAGTGGCAGTGCTAAGGGAGGTATTTAAGTTATTTATATAAAGTAAAAAAATCAAAGGGGCTAAAATACAACCCTTAACAAACTCCTTTGTCAATTTTAAAGTGCTTAGTGCATCTACCATCTTGTTTGACTCTGACCCTAGCATAAAGATCCTTATGAAGATCTGCAAAAAAATAGACTAAACAGCGGTCCATTCCCATATCCATCAATATTGACCATACCAACCTTTCAGGGAACAAGAGGTGCAATGAGCACTATTGATTTTGTATTTGTGTCCAGTAACTTTCTTCATTATGTTAATAGGCTTGAGGTAATAGCAAGTGCCGTAAGCGATCATAACCCTTTAATGCTATCTTTGAGTGCCCCTGCTAGTAGAAAACATTTGGTTTGGGAGCAACCCATAACATATAATAAAAATCAGGGAGTCACTATGAAGTGGGGGAAAATAAATGCTGAAGGCCTTGAGGTAGAGATTCTGAATGTTTGTAAAACTGAGATCGAATTATGCCTGTCTCCGACGTCTGATCCAGACAAGGTCATTGGGAGTTTTGAAAAATTATGTGGGCACGTGGCTGAGCACCTTAAAAAACCAGTGGGGAAAAAGAATTTAAGGTGTTTTAAATGGTTTGACTCCGCATGCTCTGCCTCACATAAATCCTTAAAAGCGGCCCTTATACAAAAACCAAGAAATAAGGAACTGATAAGATCGACTAGAAGGGCCTATAAAGAGGCCATCACAAAGAGGAAGCAGGAGTTGAAAAATCGTGCCTGGGACGATCTAGAGAAGGCCTCGGAGTTAAAAGATAGTAGGCTCTTCTGGGAAGTAGTAAATCGTCCCTTGTTTAAAAGTGACACCAAAGAAAGTATACTGACGCAGATTACTGGTGAATCTTGGGAAGTTCACTTTGGTAAAATCTTTAATCCCAAAGCATTATTACTTTCGGATTTGTTGGATGATGTAGGGGATTTGGTGGTACCATCTTCAGCTTCGCTTCTTAGCTCTTCACTTACACTGGAAGAGGTTGAAGAAGCTTTGAGGAAAGGCATATCATTAAAAGCCCCGGGCCCTGATGCTGTCCCTTTGGACTTTTTTAAACATAATATTGAAGCTTGGGCACCTTTATTATTGAATGTTTTTAGGGCTGTTGTTCTTGGTCGTATCCCTGTATCGTGGAAGGTGGCAGTGGTGGTGCCGATTTTTAAGAAGGGCGATAGGTGTGACCCCCGATGCTATCGCCCCATATCCTTGATCGATGCATCATGTAAATTATTGGGGAGGGTTATTTTGGCCAGATTAGAAACATGGGCTGACTCTGTTGGTCTAATTGTGAACTCCCAGTATGGATTCAGAAGTGGGAAGGGGACAGTTGAGCAGTGCCTGAATTTGGCGCTAATTATTGGCAAGTACATGAAGGCAAGGAGTTCTGCAATTTACCTTGCCTTCATGGACTTGTCAAGCGCCTTTGACACTGTTTGTAGAAGCAGGCTGTGGCAGATGATGGACGATATGGGCTTCGAAGAACCCCTGGTGACACTTCTCCGCAGACTACACGCAGCAACGTCCGTGGCTATAAGATTCGGACCTGGGGGTGAAACAACTAAACCTATTCCCTCAACTGAGGGGGTGCGTCAAGGCTGCATTTTGGCGCCTTTCTTGTTCCTAGTATACACAAATGGACTAGAGAAGTACTTGTTGGACCACTGTTGTGATTTTCCAAAGGTAAACGGTAGGAGTATTCCTATACTCTCATATGCAGACGATACTGTTTTAATGACCCTCACTGGAAACAGTTTGCAGTCGTGCCTAGATGCCTTTAACACCTTCATGCTGGATCTTGACCTGAAGGTAAATTTTGGAAAATCTTTTGCAATGGTCTGTGGTCCAAAAGGAACAAAACCAAGAAAATTTGTGGTGAATCACTCTACTATTGAAAAGGTGGAAAATTTTAATTACCTTGGAAATCTTTTCAATAGCAAATTAAGTTGGGCCCCTTTAATGAAGGCTCGAGTCCAGAGTGCTACCCGCTCCATAGAAGGTCTTTTTCGCTTCTGTGGTAAGTTGGGTCAAAAACCTGTTGCGCACCTTAAAACTCTTTGCATATCTAAATGTTTATCTGTGGCTACCTACGGGGCAGGAGTATGGGGGATCGAAAACCCCTCAGTGGTACAAGTGATGGAAAATAAATTCCTAAAACGGGTATTATTGATCCCATCGGGTTCATCGAATAGCTTCTGTCATAATGAAATGGGAATGACCAAAGTGACTGACATCATTCGTCTGTCGCCCCTATTATTATGGGGCAAAATATGGTTATCTGACGATTTGCAGCTCTCGAGAGAAATTCTCTCAGACTGCTTGAGCCTGGATAATGCAAACAAAATCCCCTGGTTGTCATACGTCAGTGACATGTTGAATAAGATAGGTTTGGGTCATGTTTATGAAAATCCTGCAAATATCCAGGGAAACATAAAAACCCAAATTAAGTCAAATTACTGGAAATTTTTAGGCTCACCTTGTCTGGGAGGCCCTATTGGCTATGTACCTAAGTTACAGCATCAATTTTATTTAACTTTTACAACTAATGTCCAATGGCGGTTTTACCTCACGAGGTTTAGGCTAAATATCCTTCATTTTCTTTTTGCCTTTCCTAAACAAGGGGGTTGGTGTGAGCAGCTACCCCCTTGTCCCTGTAATGACAGAGTTAGCCAAAGTACTATACATGTTGTCCTGTTTTGCTCCTTATATCAAAATCCAAGGATTAGATTTATTAAGCCTATCCTGAAGGGGCGGCAACCATGCACCTATAAAGAAGGCTATGAATATTTGCTGTCATTATCTTCTGTTGATACTTGCTGTGCCATGTTAAATTTTATACGAGTTGCACTTCAGATTAGGAAACGCTATGGATAATTTAGCTGTAGAACTGTGCTTTGCCATTGGATTTGTATTTATGCTGTATGATGGATTTTTTGAATTGTAATCTTTGTTTTACGGATGGATCACCTTATTGTGTATTATGTTTTTTTTAACTTTGTGCTTTTATGATTCATTGTATGAATCGAATAAAGATTTTTGAACCGAACCGAACCGACCATAACTTTAACCTTTTACTAGGTCAAAAGCTGAAGACAGGTCCATAAAGGCCAGCTGCAGCAAACCTTGTTTCGCCACTGTATATTTCTCTACCAAAAGGTGCAGATTTAAACATTGATCTATGGTACTTCTACCTTTTATAGAGCCATATTGACAATCTGTTAAAATTCCATAGTCAACCAACCAATCAGAAAGATTATTTAAAATAACTCTACCTAAAACCTTCACCACTGAATCAATCAGGGAAATAGGTCTATAGCAACCTGGGTCACCTCTCTACCCCTTTTTAAACACTGGGATAATGGTCGAGAGAGACCAGGATGGCGGAAATCCGTGCTTACTAGCCGTATTTAGAAGACTAGTTATGATTTTTGCCCAGAGCTGTGGCGTTATTTTGTATAAATCGGCCGTCCCCATATCAATTCAGCAGGGTAGCGGGGAGGTGGGTGATGGTTGGTGGATATGGGGTTTCAGTTATAATGTCATTTTTTTAATACTTAGTGCTCAAGAGAAATTAAGGAGGATCAGACACCACGCAGTACACAAGTCCCCAGGGACACAGGAAGCTGTAGAAAACCAGGTGGGGAGGATGGGAGACAGTATTGACCCACACTGTGATGGCCCAAGATAACAGAAGGAGAGATGTAAAAATATGGTCCTGCAATGTAAATGGTCTAAATTGTAGAATCAAGCGGACAGTCATAGTACAATGTATTGAAAGACACGCCCCAGACGTTATCCTGTTACATGAGACACATCTCAGAGGTAACCGATGTAAGGCACTGAATCGCTTTGGCTACATATTGCAGGCACACTCAGGGTACACCACTGGATCGAGGCGGGAAGGAATCCTATGCAAAGCCTCGCTTCCCCTTCAATTGAATGAGGAGTGGACGGACCCACTTGGGAGACACAGTGCGTTAAGTGGCCTCTAGGAGGGGAGACAACTCAATCTCTGCTCTGTGTACGTCCCACCGGGGCTGCAGACACCTGCCCTTAATATGTTGTGGCGCAGACTTCTAGAGCTCCCGGTGTCCGGTATCGGACACTATGGGTGGGTCCACCACTGGGAGGAAAGCGGGCCACCTAAGAGACTTTCTGGTGGCCTTGGGCCTCAGTGATATCTGGAGATGTCAGCACCCCACTGCCAAACAGTACACACACCTATCAGCAGCCAATGGAAGCCTGTCCAGACTAGACTACATACTTACACCGACAGAGGGCCTGGGGGACTTTGCAGAGGCTCCACACGTGGCAAGGGGGGTGTCACCCCACGCACATGTTGAGGTGGCCCCGAGAGGCCCTAGGAGGGACTATGCCCTATCCCCGAGGATAGATCCATGGTCCCTAATGGATAAATAATTATCAGGAGATGTTAGGAAGGGAGTCGACCACTTCTTCACCGAAAACGTGGGTTCAGTGGACTCTAGGGTCAATGTGTGATTGGGGCATCCAGGAAAGAGGCTAAGCTTAAAAGTACAGTTCTAGAGTCCGTGGTATCCAATATAGAAGTTAGTATAGTGATAAAAGGAGAGACGGCACAAGATTTAAAGTATCAGCTCCAAATGCGACAAAAAGAGTTGAGGGACATACAGGAAGACAGTGCCAGGGATGCAAGCATTGGCAACCCAACACAAACTATATGAAGTGGACGACAAGGCCAGCAAACTCCTAGCTTGTCTAGATAAAGGGAGAAAAGGTAATAGATGAGTCCCCGAGATTTTAAATGCAGATGGGCGACACCACCAGACTGGGGAGGAGATAGTGGAAGCATTTGCTACTTACTATGAGGAGCTATATAATCCAGAGACCAATAAAACAGAGGAGGAATGCACAGATTTCCTTCGGGATATACACTTACCGAAGCTTACAACCAAGAATATGGAAATACTAGAGGGAGACCTGAATGTAGAGGAAATCGGAAATGCGTCTCCTTCCTTACAATCGGGAAAAGCAGCAGGCCCAAACAGCCTACTGGTGGAAATTTTTAAATGTAAACTGAGCAAAATCTCGACCCATTTGCTGGCTATGCCAGGGGAGGCAGGAGAGAAGGGTGCCCTGCTCGCGACCAGAGAACAGCACTGATAGTAGTTATCCTCAAGGAAGGGAAACTGCCGACAAGTTGCGGGTCCTACAGGCCAATTTCCCTACTCTACTATGAGGTGAAGTTACTAGCTACGATCTTAACTACATGCCTACATGTACCTGGGGCCTTAGCAAAGCAAATCTCCCAGCAACCAGGCATAGACTGAAGCACCTGCATGCACCTGGTTACTTAACAATGCAGAGCTTCTAACAACCAGACATAAGTGAAAGCATCAGCACGCACCTGGGTACCTAACAATGCAGGCATGCAGGGAAGCACCAGCATGCACCTGGGTACTTAACAATGCAGAGTTCCCCACAACAAATCAAACACCAGCATGCACCTGGGTAACTATCAATGCTGAGCTCCCAAAAACCAGTCAAATATGTTACTTACCTTCGGCAACGCTTTTTCTGGTCGATACAGTATTTGCCTGTAGATTCTTCACCTTTTGAATTACCCCTGTGCCAGCATTCCACAGAAGCTTTATCATAGCTCTCCCACATTGATGAGGATATCACAATAGCACGGCTCCGCTCGCGCCACCGGAGCCATAAGAACACCTTGTCGGCGTGCTGACGTCAGTTCCACCTATTTTTTACATGCCCTCAAGGCGAACGGATGGACCAACAACATAATGCAAGTATATACAGTATACAATATATACACAAATTTACACAGTTTGTGAATGAAAGTAGAAGGAAAACAGAAACAGTTAAAGCCAAGACAATTCCTAGCGACAAGCATCATAGCAATGCAAATGACATAGAAATACGAGAATGTCATGCACAAAAACCCTTTTCGGTATACGTAGTTAGACAACGGGGAGGAGGGTGGGTCAGTGAGTAATCCACAGGCAGATACTGTATCCACCAGAAAAAGCGTTAACGAAGGTAAGTAACTTGTTCTTCTGATGGATACCTCTGCCTGTGGATTTCTCACCTCACCTTTTTAATTGAATCCCCAAGCAGTTCCTCTCCTGGTGGAGGGTGTCCGACCTACCTATACCAAAAAGTCATGCAGCACAGAAATTGCAAAATGGCCGTCCCTCCTCATCTCTGAATCTAAGCAATAATGCTGCATGAAAGTGTGGAGGGAGGCCCATATTGCCGCCTTACATATATCTACCACAGAGACAACTCAAGCAAAAGCTTAAGACAAAGACTTAGCTCTAGTAGAATGAGTTCTAATACCTTCTGGCGGCTCCTTCTTGGCCAAGGCGTAGCATATCTTGATGCACAAGATGATCCACCTGGAATGAGTTCGCTTGTGGACAGCTTTGCCCTTCATTCTTCCCACATAACCAATGAAGAGCTGATCATCCAGCCTCAAGTCCTTGGTTCTGTCCAAGTAGAAGCTGACCACACTTCTAGGGTGCAGGCGGTGAAGTCTCTCCTTGTGGTGAGGGGGAGGATAGAAGGTAGGTAAGGTGATAGACTGCCCTAGATGAAAAGGTGTAACCACCTTATGCAGGAAAAGAGCTCTGGTCTTAAGAATCATGTTGTCTGCATGGATGGTTGTAAAAGGAGGCTTAAAACTAAGAGCCTGGAGCTCACTTACTCTCCTGGCAGAGGTAATAGGAATTAGAAAAACTGTTTTAAATGTGAGAAGCCTCAACGGGCAACTAAGAAGAGGCTCAAAAGGAGAACCCATCAGGAAAGTCAGAACCAAATTTAAGTCCCACTGAGGCATAATAAAGGGACTGGGAGGAAATGTATTAGTGAGGCCCTTAATGAACATCATAACTATGGGAGACTTGAACAACAAAGGCTGGTCTAACAAAGGAAGGCCGATATAGCCGACAAGTAACCCTTAACTGTAGTCACAGCACAACCTTGCTGGACCAAGGAAAGTGAAAAGCTAAGAACATCAAATAAATGGGCCTTTAAGGGATCAATCGACTTCTCTCCACACCACTTCACAAATCTGGTCCATCTACAGGAATAAACAGATTTAGTGGAGTGTCTTCTGGCCGATAAAGTAACATCACCACATCCCGTGGGAGAGAGAAAGAACTCAGGTTGACCCTTTCAATCTCCAGGCAAGAAGGTGTAGACTCTGGAGTTGGGGGTGGTTGCAGCTCATCTCAGAAGAAACACCGAACTTCTCAACCAGGCGTTCCTCCTAGTAGCGACCAAAGAGCCAATCACCCTGGCGACTGAGTCTGCCGTATCCAGACTTGATTGAATCACTTGACGGGCTGCAGCCTGCGTATCAGTCAATACCTCCAGAAAGTGACCTCGTACATCATCAGTCAGCTTAGGAGCCACCTCTTTGGCTCACTGCATCAAAGCGTGGATATATCTTCCTAACAAGCATGTGGCGTTTGTAAATTTTAAGGCCATGCTTTCCGAGGGGAACACCTTTTTGGCTGACTGCTCCAGCTTTTTGGAGTCCCTATCCCTCGGGGCGGTGGGGAAGGATCCTGCCAACTGTTTGGATGAACATGAAGCTTGCACCACTAAGCTCTCTGGAGAAGGGTGAGAGGTTAGAAAAGACAGATCCCCGGATCAGGCTTGTAGTGTCTTGCCACAGCTCTTGAAACTGCCAGGGCAGACAAAGGTTTCTGCCACACTTCCAAACTCGGCTCCGTTAATGCCTCTTTGAATGGAAGCAAAAGCTCAACCACTGAAGGAGAGTGCAAAACATCAGTCTGAATATTAGACCTAACCTCATCTGTGGGCAATTGCAGATCCAAGAGGTCAGCAGCCTTCCTGATGACAGTGTGATAAGGAGCCCCGTCCTGGGAAGGCATTGCCTCAGGGAAAGAAAGCTCACACTCCAGAGAAGGGTCCAAACTACTGGCCTCCTGAAGACCCTCAAAGTCATCCACAGAGTAAAGGATTTCCTCCTCTTCAGCTTGTTCCTGCTGTCCCTGGTACTCCTCTTCTTCCAGCAGTCTCTGGGCCTCCCTCCTGGAGTGCATCTTTGGGATCAGCATCGTCGGGGCCAGCCGCGGCGCTGGTGACAATGGTGCCGGCATCGAAGGAGAACCCTCAGTAGCGGTCACTGCATTATCAGCGTTGAGAATCTCAGAGAGCGGGAGATGCCATGAAGGAATCATCGGCATGAAGGGCATAAATGGTGACTGGGCATATTGCTGGGGGATGCCCAAATTATATGCAAGCAAACCCACAGGGCCAGTCGGCACACCGGGTGGGTTAGCCGCTTTGGCAAACATCGCATTAAGATAATGCGATGGATCCGCACCTGGATAAGGTGGGTAAGGATCCAGAACTGCCTGGTCTGGATCCGTCTGAGGCGGGCTGTGGCGCCGGGGACACCGGGGCCAGGGCAGGCGAAGCTGGAGGAGCAGGAGACGACTCCCTGGGCGCAGGGGAATTTCTTGGCGCCAGAGAATGGCCCGGAGTTGCCTTCGTAGAAGGTGAGGGCAAAGGCGAGATGACATCTTTACCATGACGCCGCTAGACCCGAGAAGCCGACCTCAAAGACTTGCCCTTCGAAGAACGATGCCGGGACCCATGACAACGCTTCTTTTTGTGCTTCTTCGGTGACCTCGAGGTGTGTGTGGGGTCGTCGACTTTGACTTGGATCTTTTGCGGCCTCTCTTCTTCTTTCTCACCTGGGCCATGAATAGCTTCGCCTCTCGCTCCGTAAGCGCCTTCGGAATCATCCTCCGACAAGATGAACATCCTTTGAAGTCGTGATCTGACGACAGGCACCAAAGGCAGTCTTCATGGGGTCGGTGATGGGCATATGACCCCCACACTCCCTACAAGGCTTGAACCCTGACCTCTTTTGTGTAGCCAGCGTACTGCTACACCACAGATAGAAACTGAAACAAAGTAATATCCTAAAGAAATGGAGAGTCCCAGAAAAACCGTTATGCGTCGACAGCGCAGAAAAAAGGGAACAGACGACAGCACGCCGATGAGGTTTACTTATGGCTCCGGTGACGTCATACGGAGTTACGAGTGGAGCTGTGCTTTTGTGACGTCCTCGATGTGGGAAAGCTATGAAAAAGTTTCAGTGGAATGCTGGCGCAGGGGTAATTCAAAAGGTAAGGAATCCACAGGCAGATGTATCCATCAGAAATGAATGGATGACCTGCTTGCACCTTGGTACCTAATAATGCAGAGCTTCCAACAACCAGACATGGGTGAAAGAATCAGCATGCACCTGGGTGCTTATCAATGCAGAGTTTCCCACTACAAAGTATGCATGGATACACAAGCATGCACCTGGGTAACTAACATTGCTGAGCTCCCCACAGCCAAGCATGGATGGACACACCAGCAAGCACCTGGGTACCGACAATGCACAGCACCCCACAATCAGGCATGCAAGGAAGCAAAAGCATGCACCTGGGTACCTAACAATGTAGAGTTTCTAACAGCCAGGCATGGATGGGAGCATCAGCATGCAGTTGAGTACCTATCAACGCAGAACTCCAAACATTGATGCAAGGTTGGAAGCACCAGCATACATCTGGATACGCACCAATGCATAACTCCCTACAACCAGACACAGATTGAGGTTTCAGCATTCAAAGGTGTGCCTAATCTAACAGTACACAAAGAGCTGGTTGACAAAGGACCCCACATACATTTCCATAGGAAACAATCTTCTACCACGAGCACACACTTGGGGCAGTAGTATATTCATTTAGAAACTTCATATATTCTGTCAAGTAGGCCCACCGCCTTTGTACTATGTGAATGATTTTTTTGGAGTGTTTTTGTTCTGTGTGTGGCACCTAGCTCTTTAGCAGAGGGTGGAGATGAATTTAGGCCTATTGTAATTGTCACCTGGGGTACATATTAGGCTACTGTGGCACCTACTGTCCACAGCTGCAAGTTAGGAATACGTTACTCTCTTTGTATTTAGTTCTAGAGTTTGTGTGTGCAAGCAAAGGCTAGTGTTTATCAAGGTTTGTGAGGGACAGAGCGTCAATCTTCACCTTCTCATGCCCTGGGATAGTGTGTCTCAGTTATGCCACTGTATTCAGACAGCCTTCATTTTCTAGCTAGGGTGGCTGCTTGTAGTGAGTATCGAAATGGGACCCTGCCACAGGGGAATTTTCCTGTATTTCATTAACCATTCCTTGACAATAGGAACTCCAACTGTTTGATACCTTGAAGGAGAAGGCATTGCACCAATCCCAATTCACAATTTCTGACATGAACAGCAGAAAGATTCAATGGAATATACTGAAGGGTTTTTCCATTGGGGGATCACAACTCTACCAATGAGCTGAACAAGTCCTTTAATGGGCCTCAGAAGCTTTTGAGGACCCTCTCACAGTGGTCTGCGCGGAGGAAGAACAAGAGCTTTTGACAGTTATAGTCGCTCATATATTCTCGATATTTCCTAGGACTATTTTTAGGTCTTGCCTACATTGCTAATGCACTGTGCTGTGAGGGGTATGGTTTACAATAAAAGGTTTGGAGCCTGCCTTTGCTTCCCATTCATTGGCTTCATTATAGCTCTTCTTTGCTGACTCCCGATTGACCTGCGCACGCCATGTGCCATTTCCGGTTTCGAATCTGGTGCATGTAAAAAGTACAGATTGATTGCTGTTGATCAATATCCGTCTGCTGCTCGCGCTGTCATTGAAGTACTATTTCTTTACTTCTCGTGTTTCTCCTTCATCTTCTCTGTGTAACTGGCCCCCACACTCATCGCTGCTTGTACACACAGCTAAGAGTTTTTTTTTAAAGCATTCCACGAGTGCATGTTCTCCAGCTGATTCCCTTATGCGCTTCTCTCACCTCTTCAGCGCGTGTTGCCCTCTCGCCCGTGATCTTTTTTTAATACATTTTTTACCCCTATTTAACTTTTTCCTTTCATATTTTCTGCACACTACGTTGCTTGTTTAAGAAAGTATTGCAGCAGAGAACAAGCATTGGCATAGCCAATAGGTCTCGCCTTTGGGACCTTATAAGTGTTTAGCCATGCAACAGTTGATGTTGTTGCACCAAGGATATTGTACTGGATAACTAAACACTTATAAGGTCCCAAAGGCAAGACCTATTGGCTATGCCAATGCTTGTTGGATATTGTAAAGAAACTTCAAATGAAGGAGTTTTCCAGCATAAAAATGATCTCTTTTGACACAATTACTGAGTGAGTAGGTCACGGACAACCCCCCCCCCCCCCCCACCCACCTCCGCCCATAGGTCTATTAATTGATCATGTTCTTCAGGGAATTGTACTCCAACTCTGTAGAATTCCACCATGGCCAGCTACCAAAGTCATTGTCTCATAGTAAAAGAAAGTGCCCTGCCTCCGGTTGTAAGGAGTGTCACCCTTGTGCACACAGAGCATGGACAGTCACTTCATAACATCAAGCAGAGTCATAAGTGGAGACCGGCGTGTCCTCTACCTCTGCGTTTATTTCTGGTCCAGAGGAGATGAGGACAAAAGAGGATTACTTGGGGGACAGCACAGTTTTTTAAATCCCCTACCCTTTCTTCAGATGCAACACTGCCCAGACTGAAATGCCACTTCCCATAAGGTGATGGGGCCAATTGGGAATGGCTTGATGACCTATGAGGGTTGGGGGAATGCAGGTTCATTAACGGCGCCCCTCTGGTCTTGCCATACACACAGGAATACAGACAATGGCTTTCTACCCACACCAGGAGCACAGTTGTCAGTTTTTGTGCCAGAGCAGCCAAAAACAGACCCGGCCTTCAAAAAGAGTTACTTAGTATTCCCCTTAATGGGTCGCCGGGGTGCGCTGTCTCCCAAAACCTTATGCATGAGAGGCCGTCTTCTGCGAACTTCTCAAGAAGGGCCTTCATTCAGAAACCTTTTCAAGAAGGTCGCCTTATAAGACCTTCACCAGAAGAGACTCCCCTGTCTTTTGATATTTTCTACAGAAATAACTGTCTTCTGGCACCTCCTGAGATTGTTTCCAGAAAAGATAAGAAGGCACTTAGCCTACTTCCTGACTCTAATTCCAGAAGATGCACCTCCGCTATTGTTTGGTGCTGATTCCATGGGGTTAAACTCAGCGTCTTGAGACCATTCTAGTGAAGGCGTGTCCTGAGACCATCTTCAAAAAAGGTTTTCTTCTGAGGCACCTTCCATAAAAAGATGAAAAACCTCTAAAAACAAAGAACCGTCTCTTGAAACCATTTCCAGAAGAATCCGTCTCTGTGACCCTTCTCCAAAAGAAGTTTCTCTCTAGAACTTGTGCAGAAGATTCTGTGCCTTCCAAGACTTTCTTCCAAATGGATGCCTCTCAAGACCTTCTCCAGAAGGCACCTCCTTCTGACTCCATTTCTAGAAGAAGTTTTTAAAGAAGGCACTGCAGATCTTCCTAAAAGCAAAGTTGGCTGCTGTGCCTGAGGCCTGATCCAAAATATATTGTTGAGTGAAACCTTCTCCATAAGAGACTGCTGCGCATCCGTAGCCTTTAGTTTTAGAAGATGCTACTTATTGATACCTCCTACAGAAAAGGCTACCACCATACCCCCCCCCCCCCCCCGAGACCTTACCCAGAAATGTCTATGAGGTCTTGTGAGTCTGGAAAAAGACTGCTTCCTAAGATCTTCTCCAGAATAGGCTACTTTATTGCCTCAAAATGAACCAGAAGGTCGCTGTCCCTCTAGACAAAGCACATATGCAGCCTGAGTACTGAGTTCCAAAAGAGCTGTGTATGCTCTCTGGTGGTCTCTCTCTCTTGCAACTGTGCTGCATCAATGTCATTTCTGTGCTGGAGACCTCTATTGTGCATAAAGGAAGGCCCTGAAGTCTTTTTCTTTTCGATACCTTCTTCAGAAAGACCTTCTGGGACTTCCTTCTAAGACCTTCTCCAGAAGAGGCTGACTTCTCAGACATTCTCAAAATCCTGTGCCTTCTGATTTCATCTGAGACTTTCTCCACAAAGGTGCTTCTGTGGCATTTCCCAGAAGCAAGCCTGTAGAGACTACCTCTCATAGGAGCTGCAATACCCACGAGCCCTTCTACAGAAAAGGCTATGAGGTCTTGTGAGACAGGAACAAGGCTGTTTCCTATGATCTTGTTCAGAAAAGGCTACTATACTTCCTTAAAAATGCAGAAGAAGAGGCTATTGTGGCTCTGGACAAGGCACCTATGCCCCATGAGTCTGGTGTTCCCAAAGAACAGTGTATGCTCTATGTGCCACTGGAGACTATATTCAGAAGTTGGGAAAGTTCCCTCAAGGCCTCCCAATAAAAATGCTTCTACTGACCCCGTCTCTAAAAGGTCTACTACTTGTTCCTGAATAAACAGTGATATGTATGTATACCGTCTACATAAGAGACTTCCCTTTTGATCTTTCCTAGGAAACGATGTTATGCCTCCAAAGTTCTCTTCCAGAACAGGCTCTCGCTAATAAATGCTCTCTAGAAGAAAGAAAACTCCAGATATCATCGCAGATCTGTTCCAAAAGACGTTTCTTGTGATATAATTTCAGAAAGAGACTTCCAGGTCATTCCAAGGCCATCTCGAGAAAGTGTGCCTCTTCAGACCTTCCGGAAGAATATGCCTTCTGAGACATTTTCCAGAAGATGCTGATGTGTGTTAGGAGACATTTGTTACAAGGGTCTGCCTCCTAATGTTTCTGCTAGAAACTGCTGCTGTGTCGTCTGATGCCAGAAGACACCATCCTGTGCTTTCTGACACTGACTGCAGTGGTAACTTCAGGTGCCAACTGTTTTTTTTTCCAGAAGAGGCTGAAGTTCTTCCTAAAACTGTTGCCAGAAGAGGCTTTCACCTGATACAGTCTCAAAAATAAACAACAAGGTCACCTGAGAACCGATGCGACTGTCGCTTGAGAGAGAAGATGCTGTCTTCTATAACATTCTCCAGAATAGACTGCTGCGCATCCTGTGTCCTTTCATTAGAAGTGGCATTTGTTCTTGCTTATCAAGACCTCAATGAAGCAAGGGTGCTCTCCGTGGCTGCTGCCATCTACCTTGCCCCCGCCGCCCCCTCCCCGCCCCCTACGCCCTTCGTCTCAGCTCCTCTCACCTGTGGCTGTAGCAATGAGACACGTCCTAGGATGCCGCCTCGGGTTCTGTCTGCTTTTCCCACGGTCCTCTGTCTTTAAAAAAAAGTGCGAGGGTGTGTCCCGTCCCTCTCGACCACTGTCACCCAAAGAGTCTGTTTTGCTTCTGAAGTTTCTTGTGAGTCCCGAGTCTTCCTGCAAGGTGTCTCTTATTTCCCAGGAGACGTTCTATGCTCCTGGGCTCTCTTCTGTTACCGAGGGGGTCACCTGTCTGCAGACTTTTGTCAGCCCCGTGGGTTTAGCTGCGTAAACGTCTCTTGTGTATTAGTGTTTGCCTTGGTGTCAGTCTGCTGTCCTTCACAGCCGACACTCACTGGCAGCCCCGCCTGGCACAGCCTTATGTAGAGCGTGCGCTCATACCCACAGCGTCAGGAATCATTAGCTCATTGCGAGCCAGCCTCCTCCACATGGTGGGTGTGCCGTTGGGAGGAGCGCACGGGGGACCCGCTTTCAGAGGACAGCTTCTGTCGAAATTTGTACTTTCTTGCAATATGCCTTGTTCTCTATTCTACACACATACTTTAGTGAAGCCTTTAAAAAAAACCTCTCCAAACCCTTTATCATCTGTCGTGGTCATAGCATGCAAGAAGAGCATAAGAGAAAATAACAAGCTGCATACGCGAAGCGGCAGCTTAGTTGCCATGACGACAAAATGCAAACAAAATAGCGTCGGACTGTCCACAGTCCCGACGGGCACGCGCAAGCCGTTTGTTATGGACAAATGGCAAGAGCAGCCATATTTGTCCATGCAGACGCGTGCATGAAAGCCCTCGGCAGAATCAATTCCAAAAGGTACTCGCGCTAGCGAGAGCAGCGCATGCGCTGCTTTCGCCAGGAGAGACCTAAAAAGCAACTTTAACTATTTTCACTCACAGGAGGGACCCACCTCTTCCACTTCTCTGTTTGCACCATGAGTAGAACCGCTTTTATGTATAAGGCACTTCTTCTGCAGTAATTAGCATGTGCAATCAACAGCGGCCATGTTGCGGGTAGGTGCGGAGAGTAATGATTCTGTATCCCCACTTTGCTAGCAAAGTTAAATTTAATATTTTGTCTGTGTGAGAAGTTGGCCTGATGTATGATGTCACTAGTTCTAGTGTACACCTTATATCAGTCCAAATACCCTTATGGTGATTGGTTGTAAAGTCAACCTTATAGACCAGCTATCCTAGTGGTAGCATGGACAAGAGCAGTCTTAGGCTAAACTCTGAATGGCATATGAAGCCAGCTGTGATACCATATATAATCCCTTGAATACCAAATGAAAGGACACCACAACAGATATATATATAAAATAAAGTGTATTTATTCTAAGCAAACCCTCAGCACTCTTTATGAGATTAGAGGTAAGTACAACACAGTCTTATTTAAGCATACATTAAGTCACACATGTAAGTAATACAGTAAGGCCCTAGGGGCCACGCAAACCATATACTAAGTAAGTGGTATAAGAACCACTGTCACGGAAATAGAATAGGCCTAGGCCTAGGGAATCGCTGGGGCTACACTACACTAGCGTTAGTTAGGAAGTGGGAGGCCCACGGGATTCGTGTGCAGAGTGGAAACACTCACGCGTAAAAGTCAATAGCAATAGTACAGTTTAGAAAACGGTAGATTTAGGACACTTCCGGAGTAGCTAGGAAGTTGAGACTTGAAAACTAGACACTAGGATAGTCACTATCCTGATGAGCACCGGAGTACCCAAGTTACCTAGCCCACAGGCTGCGGGTGCATAGGGGTGAAGATGCGTCGTTTTCGTCGTCGACTCCTATGGATGCCTGAAGAAAGATGCTGACAGGCAGTCAGTGAAGAGTGTCCGGTGGATCCCAAGGCTGGGATCAAGAAGAGAGGAAACCTGCAAGCAGAAGGGACAGAGTCAAGGTCACTAGCCAGTGACCACGTGGAACCAGGAAGGAACCAGGCGATGTCGTGAAGATTGCAGGTGAAGGTGAAGCTTGTCGCTGCAGCCAGGAGGACCAGGAAGTGTCGAGGACGACCAGGACCAGGAGGCGAGCTGTCCCACGAAGGCTCTTGCTGTCGGCGGCGTCGAAGTTGGACTAGGACTCACCAAGCCTTGGCAAGCGGAACCCACGAAGAACGAAGGACTTGCTTCTGGTGCAGACCAGGAAGGTCTGGGGTGCTTCTTCTTTGCAGAGAAGCGGGAGCCAGTCTGGAGGAGCCAAACCAGCGCAGAAGATTTCAGGGAGCGTCGTCACAAAGGCCACTAGCCAGCGGGCAAGCAACCGGACAGACGCGGCAAGCAGGAAAATGCTGAAGGGCCCCACGCAGGACTCGTGGAGTGTGGGGGGCTGATCTTCGGTGCAGATGGTGCTTGGGGTTGGGGCTTCTCAATCCCCGGTGCACAACTTCGAGGGTACCTCAGAAGCTGCGCTGTAAGTTACTAGCCACTTTTTCCAGGTAGCCGGTCCCACGTCGCTCGTCGCCTCCACGGATCTCAGCTCTGCTGCAGATGTGGATGAGGGTCGGAGAAGTCTGGAAGTCAAGGCTCTGGTCGGGCTCTGCAGTCGGTTCCTCGTAGAACGGTCGCAAAGCAAAGGGTAGTCTCTTGATGGTGCCTGTTTGCACAGGGTAGCCACTCCTTGTCTACAAGGGAGATTCTTCAGTCTTCTTCTTTCGTCGAATGTCGAAGGTCCAGAGTTTCTGTTCAGTTTTGCAGGTTCAGGATAATCTAAAGTCTTGAGGCCCAACTCCCACTCTTATACTAATCTGGGGGGCTGGGATACCTGCTAGGTCACGCCTTATGGGTGGGACCTGGGAGGGGGTGGTTACACCCACTTCCCTTTGTCCAGTTTCGCGCCAGAGCTGGGGCTGGAGTGCCCCAGCGCCGGTTTGAACTGGACTATGCAAGGAACACCTTGTGTGCCCCAGGCATGTCTCATTCCTTTCAGCCCACCCTGCCCCAATACACTAAAGGCTGTCTGGGGAGGTGCTAGCACCTCCCCAAGCAGGAAACCTATTGTCCAGGCCTCCCTGGCTGGGATCACTCCCAGCTGCAGGAGGTCAGACTTGTGTCGTGGCAGCAGCATCCATTTTGTGATGCTGAGGCTTCTGGTCAGAGGCTAACAGTTGAAGTATGATTTTAACATGTCTTTCCCTCTAGAAGGGGGGAATAATATTCTCATGTCCAGAAAAGGCATGGGGGTATTATTCCACAGTGTTAGACACCTTACACGACATGTTTCGATAAAGCCAAACCATAGTTACCATAACCGTCTAAGATTATAAGGCACTTTAAGAGTATATGGTAGGCTATATCATAGAACAGCTATAAGGACAAGGTTCCGAAAACTGCAGACAGGCTCAGCTCATGCTAGAGCACCATCTCACATGTTACCAAGCACTCTGCCTCCAGGATTGTTAAGGCCTGCCATAGGAGTGACTGATAGGTACACATGTGTCTATATGTAAGTTAGGTATAGGAATACTACACCTAAGCAAGGGGTGATTACACGACCTTGCCCCAGCTGAGTGATCAGCCAGTTGTGTCAAAATGGAAGGCCAGGCCAGGGGTGGCATAATACATGCTGCAGCCCCTGGTAGGCCTAGGGTACACCTATGCCCTGGGTACCTAGGGTACACTGTACAGGGGCCAATAAGGTGATCCTATCCAAATGGGTTATGCACCTAAAGTACATAGTATTAATTTAGAGAGAGAACAGCAGGGCTGTGGGTCTGATTAGCAGGCCCACAGCCACATCTAAGTCGAAAACCAGTAAAGCAAAAGCAAAAAGTGGGGGTGAACATAGAAAGCAGACCCTACTCTCCTACAGTCTGACCCTATCATGGCAGCAGAGAGGACAGACCATTTGCTTGTTTAGCTTAGCCTGGTGCATGTGCACAGCCTTCAGCTCTGAAAAGTTAAGATCCACAAGGGTCTGCAGAAGGGAAGACTTGTTGCAGGATTGGTAACCCTTGGAGCAGAGCAGCTGTTGTGACCCGCATCACCATCTACCCAGCCATGTCTACAGCAGTGGTTTTAAGCGGCAAGACAGTTTTTGTTGTGAGTGCCTGACCTGTTTTAGGAATTGGGACAAGCAGGGCTGTATATCAGTTTTCTTTTGGCAGGGTTAAAAGGAGATTAGTGGCTCACATCTGTCTAGAATCACAAAGTTCATCTTACATTTTGGCAGTAGCAGGCACTGTACATGGGGCCTCCCACACTGTATTAACTATGAGCAGCAGACACACTGGTCCTGCTGCCCAACTCATTGGAGCCCATGTGTGCGAGTATATAATTGCGTTTGTAAATAGATGTACTTAAGAATTACATCTAGTTCTTTTCCTCGAATTAATGTATATTATCAAAGTTCGTTATCTTTTCATTTTTGGAAAATCAGTTTCTCGTATGCATTTCCAATTTGATTTCACACTGGCTCTCTATAAGACCCAGCATGACCTTCTTTTGGCTTTCTGATGTTCGTTAAAAGTGTATCTCTTGCCTTGTTACCTGCGTGAAGCGCTGGAGGATCAGTTCCTCCTCCTGCTCCATACAATGGTAGATGAATATCGAGGACCAGTATAGAACAAAATAATAGAAAAATATTAAATGAAAGTTCCACACAAGTCAGCCTCTACCTGTTCCCCTCAGCAGAGGCAATGACACCCACAGAGATGCAAACTATGTGTCATGTGCTCTTACATACTTAGAAGCTGGATAGTTTAATCAAGCATACACTGGATAAGACAGCTCCTAGTCTATCTCTAGCAGTGCAATTTCACACCGCGACCAAGTAGTACACTTCAGATCTCATACGATTATTAAATCCCAAGAAAGGATGTGAAAACCATATTCAATAGATGATAAGGTACTGTAAACTAAACAACCAAAATAATGCAAGAAAGACCTTCTGAGGGTTACTTCAGTTATTACTGATGTAATTTTGGGGCAAAATTGAGACAGCCAACATAGGCAAATGGAATAAGGAGGGCTCGTCCAAGAAGGGTTTCTGGGGCTATTGCTTGAACAAGGGTCTGTCCGTCACAGCGGAACACATCCCTGGTTTGAACAATGGGTAGCGGATTGGTTCTCCAGGAATTTCAAGGATTCCAGAAACTGGAAGTTAAACAGAGGGATATTCATGTCAATCCAAGAACAATGGGGTCCCTTCGGACAAATCTTTTCGCAGACAGACTGAACACTCTGATGGCGAATTTCTTCAGTTGGGAGCCGGACCCTCAAGCAACAGGGGACGATGCCTTCCTCCAAGACTGGCAGGGCTTAAAGCCATATGCCTTCCAGACGTTTGTAATGCTTCCACGTCTTCTCTTACATGCTCGCCGGTATATACAGAACAGGGTGGTGATAACCCCTTTTTGTAGGTCTCAAGCTTGGTTTTCAGTCATCTTGGAAATGACCGTCTGTAGGAGAGTAGGGTCTGCTTCCTATGGTCACCCCCACTTTTTGCTTTTGCTTTACTGGTTTTCGACTTAGACGTGGCTGTGGGCCTGCTAATCAGACCCACAGCCCAGCTGTTCTCTCTCTAAACTCATACTATGTACTTTAGGTACATAACCCAATTGGGAAGGATCACCTTATGAGTTCCTGTACAGTGTACCTTAGGTACCCAGGGCATAGGTGTACCCTAGGCCTACCAGGGGCTGCAGCATGTATTATGCCACCCCTGGCTGGCCTCCCATCATGACACAACTGGCTGATCAATCAGCTGGGGCAAGGTCGTGTAATCACCCCTTGCTTAGGTATAGTATTCCTATACCTACCTTATATATAGACACATGGGTAACCTGTAAGCCACTCCTATAGCAGGCCTTAACAATCCTGGAGGCAGAGTGCTTGGTAACATGCGAGATGGTGCTCTAGCATGAGCTGAGATTGTCTGCAGCTTTCGGAACCATGTCCTTATAGCTGTTCTATGATATCGCCTACCATATACTCTTAAAGTGCCTTATAATCCTCGCGGTTATGGTAACTATGGTTTGGCTTTATCAAAACATGTCGTGTAAGGTGTCTAACACTTTGGAATACTACTCCCACAATAATCTGGCGATGAGGATAGTATTCCCCCCTTCTAGAAGGAGAAGAAATGTTAAAATCCTACTTACCCGGTTAAAGTTAACCAGAGCCCCAGCATCACAAAATGGATGCTGCTGCCACAGACACAAGTCTGACCTCCTGCTGCTGGACTTAGTGTATTGGGGCAGGGAGGGATGAAAGAAACGAGACACTGCCTGGGGCACACAAGGTGTCCCATGCATAACCCGGTTCAAACCGGTGCTGGGGCACTCCAGCCCTAGCCCTGGCGCGAAACTGGACAAAGGGAAGGGGGTGTAACCACCCTCTTCCTGGTCCCACCCATAGGAGGGACCTAGCAGGTAGTCCAGCCCCCCAGATTAGTACAAAAGTAGGAGCTGAGTCCCGAGTGTAGGAAGGTGGATATCTGACTAGGTTTACCCCCAACTTTTTGCCTAGTGTCTAGCTGGTTTTTCGACTTAGTTGGCCTGAGATCCTGCCATTCAGAGTCTCAGGCTGTCTGCTCTCTCTTTAAAATGGACTCCATGTACCCTAGGTACATACCCAATTGGTAAGGGTCACCTTATTGGACCCTATACAGTGTACCCTAGGTACCCAGGGCATAGGTGTACCCTAGGCCTCCCAGGGGCTGCAGCATGTATTATGCCACCCCTGGCCTGGCCTTCCAATCAGACACAACTGGCTGATCACTCAGCTGGGGCAAGGTCGTGTAATCACCCCTTGCTTAGATATAGTATACCTATATCTACCCTTAAAATAGACACATGTGTACCTGTGAGCCACTCCTATGGCAGGCCTTAACAATCCTGGAGGCAGAGTGCTTGGTAACATGTGAGATGGTGCTGTAGCATGAGCTGAGCCTGTCTGCAGCTTTCGGAACCATGTCCTTATAGCTGTTCTATGATATCGCCTACCATATACTCTAAAAGTGCCTTATAATCTTAAACGGTTATGGTAACTATGGTTTGGCTTTATCAAAACATGTCGTGTAAGGTGTCTAACACTTTGGATTAATACCGCCATACCATTTCTGGTGATGAGGATATTATTCCTCCCTTCTAGAGGGAGAGACATGTTAAAATCCTACTTTGCTGTTTAACTCTGGCCAAAGCCTCAGCATCACAAAATGGATGCTGCTGCCACAGACACGAGTCTGACCTCCTGCAGCTGGGAGCCCTCCCAGCCAGGGAGGCCTGGACAACAGGTTTCCTGCTTGGGGAGGTGCTAGCACCTCCCCAGACAGACTTTAGTGTATTGGGGCAGGGAGGGCTGAAAGGAATGAGACATGCCTGGGGTACACAAGGTGCTCCATGCATAGTCCAGTTCAAACCGGTGCTGGGGCACTCCAGCCCCAGCTCTGGTGCGAAACTGGACAAAGGAAAGGGGGTGTAGCCACCCCCCTTTCTGGTCCCACCCATAGGAGGGACCTTGCAGGTAGCCCAGCCCACTAGCCCAGTATATCAGTAGGTAGCTGAGCACTGCTAGATTAGATTAACCTGAATCTGCAACTTGAACAGAAACTCTGGACCTTCGACATTCGACCTCAGGAAGTAGACTGAAGAAATCTCCCTTGTGGCCAAGGAGTGACCACCCTGGGCAACCAACGTTACAACAAACAAATGATGGACGGAATGCTGACAATGCAGACATTCTCCCCCAGTCAAGAGATCTGGGTTAAATCCATCGTTCTTTTGCCCACTACGCCACCCCAGTTCAGACATGGCCATATGCAAATCAGTCTTGACCCTGTGCCTCATGGGAACAGTCCAGCCCGAACTGCCAAGCCATGTCTTCCCTGGACCGGAATCAAGCATCCTAGGACCGGTTTCTGGCTATCAGCCGTCATCAGCCAGGATAGCTTGTCTCCAGTAGCGTAGTGAGCACGGGTCCCACGTCTGGGAATACCCATCCCACTTAGGGCGAAAAGCGTTACAACAAACAAATGATGGACGGAATGCTGACAATGCAGACATTCTCCCCCAGTCAAGAGATCTGGGTTAAATCCATCGTTCTTTTGCCCACTACGCCACCCCAGTTCAGACATGGCCATATGCAAATCAGTCTTGACCCTGTGCCTCATGGGAACAGTCCAGCCCGAACTGCCAAGCCATGTCTTCCCTGGACCGGAATCAAGCATCCTAGGACCGGTTTCTGGCTATCAGCAGTCATCAGCCAGAATAGCTTGACTCCAGTAGCGTAGTGAGCACGGGTCCCACGTCTGGGAATACCCATCCCACTTAGGGCGAAAAGCGTTACAACAAACAAATGATGGACGGAATGCTGACAATGCAGACATTCTCCCCCAGTCAAGAGATCTGGGTTAAATCCATCGTTCTTTTGCCCACTACGCCATCCCAGTTCAGACATGGCCATATGCAAATCAGTCTTGACCCTGTGCCAGCCCGAACTGCCAAGCCATGGCACCATCCAGCGACCGCTGCTTGCTTTGCGACTGATCCTACGAGGGACGACTGCAGAGACAGACCAGCACCGAGACTTCCAGGCACCTCTGACCCAGACCCACATCTGCAGCGAAGCTGAGACACGTGGAGCCGACGAGGGAAGTGGGACCGGCGACTTGGGAAAAGTGGCTAGTAACTGACTAGCGCGACTTCTGAGGCTTCCTCGAGGCTGTGCTGTGCTTGGGGAATTGAGAAGCCCCAATCCCGAGCACCATCTGCAAAGAAGATCGGCTCCCCACACTTCACGTGTTCTGCGTGGGGCCCTTCTACACCCGAGTTGCTCGACGTGTTGTCCGGTTGCTGGCCCGTTGGCTAGTAGCCTCTGCGACGACGAACCTTTTTTTCATCTTGCTGGTCCGGCTCCTCCAGACTGGCACCCGCTCCTCTGTGAAAGAGAAGCACCCCAGACCTTCCTGGTCTGCACCAGAAGCAAGTCCTCCATTCTGCGTGGGTTCCACTTGCCAAGGCTTGTTGGGTCCTAACTCGACATCGACGCCGCCGACAGCAAGAGCCTTCATGGGACAGCTCGCCTCCTGGTCCTGGTCGTCCTCAATGCCTCCTGGTACCCGTGGCTGCTGCGACAAGCTTCACCTCTTCACCTGCATCTTCAAGACATCGCCTGGTTCCTTCCTGGCTCATGGCTGGTGACCTAGACTCTGTCCCATCTGCTTGCAGGTATCCTTCCTTCTTGATTCCATCCTTGGGATCCACCGGACACTCTTCACTGACTGCCTGTCAGCAACTTTCCTTCAGGCATCCATAGGAGTCAACGACGAAACCCGACGCAAGTTCACACCTATGCACCCGCAGCCCGGGGGCTAGGTAACTTGAGTACTCCGGTGCTCACAAGGGTATTGACTATCCTAGGGTCTAGTTTCCGAGTCTCGAACTCCTAGCTATTCCAGAAGTGTCCTAAAACTGTTAAAATTCTAACAACTACTACTTCTATCGACTTTTACGCATTACGCGTGAGTGTTTCCACTCTGCAGCTGAATCCCGTGGGCCTCCCACTTCCTAACCTTTGGTAGTATATGTAGCCCCAGCGATTCCCTAGGCCTAGGCCTATCCTGTGTTCGTGACAGTGGTTCTTATACCACTTACTTAGTATATGGTTTGCGTGGCCCCTAGGGCCTAACTGTATTACTTACCTGTGTGACTTATGTATGCTTCAATAAGACTGTGTTGTACTTACCTCGAATCTCATAAAGAGTGCTGAGGGTTTGACTAGAATAAATACATTCTATTTTTATATATATGTCTGTTGTGGTGTCCTTTCATTTGGTATTCAAGGGATTTAAATGGTATAACAGCTGGCTTCACATGCCATACAGAGTTTAGCCTAAGACTGCTCTTGTCCATGCTACCACTAGGATAGCTGGTCTATAAGGTTGACTTTACAACCAATCACCATAAGGGTTGTTTGGACTGATACAGGGTGTACACTAGAACCAGTTACATCATATATCAACTTCTCACACCGTCGACTTCCCTCTTCTAATACCACCTTTCAAGCATCTACTCCTGGGTCCTCAGGGAGAATCACACCCTCCTATAGACCAAGGTCTAATGGTTCTGACTGCCTGGAAGATTTCAGGCGACAGTGGCAAAACCCTGGCCTTTCGCAGGATGCATTTCAACTCATATCTGAGTCTTGGGCATCTGGAACAAGGAAGGCATATCAACTGGCTTGGAACAAATGGGTTTGCTGGTGTCTTCAACGACACTATGATCCAGTTTCAACTGATTTAGTGCACGTAGTAAACTTTCTTTCGGTACGGTTTGCTTCTGGACTAAGTTATAGAACTGTTAATGTCTATAGGTCAGCAATAGCTGCAGGACATTCCTTAGTCGATGGTGTCTCGGTAGGACAAAACCTTTTAACAAAAAAGATTATGAGAAGCATGCGGGTTCTTAGTCCTCCAACCCCAACATATACAGCCTTATGGGACTTAAGAAACATATTACAACTTATTTCTTCTTGGGGAGATAACATTAACCTCTCTCTTTGACGTATTTCCTATAAGCTTACTGTATTACTTTGCTTGGTCTCTTTCAGGCGAACCTCTGATGTTAAGGCATTAGACGTTACTAGCAGAGCTTACCAACCTGAGGGAGTTTGTTTTTACCTTAAGAAAAGAACCAAAACTATGTCATCCTCTAGCTTCTATTCTTTCTTTCCACTAAATGAAAATCTATGTGTTGTCAAATGTCTTGAAGGGTTTGAAAGGAGAACTGTAAGTTTGAGAGGTGTTGGAACTCAGCTGTTGATCTCTCACAGATCCCATCATAAAGCAGTTTCTTTCCCCTTGCTAGCAAGATGGGTGAAAGAAGTGATGAGTGAGAGTGGTGTCGATGTTTCTATTTTCGGTGCACATTCTCTTAGAGGTGCATCTGCTTCTAAAGCTTTTATGTTAGGTGGAGGGCTCCAGGATATCCTTAGAGCCGCTGACTGGTCGAATGAGAGCATGTTAAAAAAATGTTCTTTTAGACCTATCAGTAATGTGATTGATAACATACTTAGTTCACTTTAAATTTGCATAATGTTGGCCTCCGTGTCGTGCCATAAAATTTAGATTTTTCACATCCTGCTGGGCAGAAAATCTGGATTTTATTAAGGACACGGAGGCCAAGATTGTCCCTCCACTTTCTAACCTCTACAGGGATTTTACAACATGACCTGATGTGTCTTTTTTCTTACTGAATAAGACGTCTACGGATTGTTAACGAAAGGAGTTATTCGTTCCACATCAAATTTGAAGTCATGTTTTCTGAGTTTATTTCTTGTTCGCAGCACTTGACAAAGAAGGAAGATGGCTGCATGTTCATGGACTATATACTGTAATGGAATGTTGTTTGAAGTTCTATATTCTCTTCATTGTTACTGCTGGGCTGTGGCAATAAAGGAGATTTGCATAATCTTGGCCTGCGTGTCCTTAATAAAATCCAGATTTTCTCCCCAGCAGGCTGTGAAAAATCGAAATTGTCCCAAAATCTGAACTGCTCTGGTTCACAGTTAAATTTCTCTGAATAGCCAATTCAGGAACAGTTCCACAGCCAGGTGAGGCAAAGATGATAAAATTGCCTCCTTGTAAGATCCAGTGCCCGCCACACTGTAACAAACAGCTTCTGAGCTCACAGATGGCGAAAGAGCTACTGAAATGAATTGTAAACGGGCCCCTCAGATTGGGTGCTGAACCGGCAAACTTCAAGCCTCCCATTGTCACTGTCATTTTTTAGCAGTCCTCTTTTGACTAGGATGATGCATGCAATTAGAGGCTAGTGGCAAAAAAATCTAAGCACAGCCAAAATTATTATCCCACTAGGTCTACATACGGATTGGGTAGCGGTAATGGGTAATAGCATGGGTGGAAGTTCTAGGGTATGGGCATGAGCAGAAATGCTAGGATGTAGCTATAGGCAGAGGTACTAGGGTACAGCTAGGTGTCGAGATAGTGGGTAATGGCATGGATAGCTGCTCTAGGATATTGCCACGAGTAGAGGTGTAATGTTACATGTTCAGGTAGAGGTACTAGGGTACAGCTAGGGGTCGGGATACAAAGTAAAGGCATGGGTAGACGACCTAGGGTATTGGCATGAGTAGAGGTGCTAGGGTATACGTACAGGCAGAGGTACTGATATACAGCTGGGGGTCGAAATATTAGGTCACAGCATGACCAGCCGCTCTATGGCACGGGCATGAGTAGTGGTGCTAGGGTATACGTACAGGCAGAGGTACTGAGGTACAGGTGGTGGTCAAAATATTAGGTAACGGCATGAGTAGCTGCTCTATTGCATGGGCACGAGTAGAGGTGCTAGGGAATATGTACAGGCAGAGGTACTGAGGTACAGCTAGGGGTCAGAAAACAGGGTAAACGCAGGAGTAGACGCTCTATGGCATGGGCATAAGTAGAGGTGCTAGGCTACATGTTAGGGTACTAGGTATGAGTAGTGGTATTATGGTAAAGCTGGGAGCAACAGCAATGCTTTAAATGGGCCGGTACTGTCCGGTACGGAGTACCACCACTTTTATTTTGAGAGGGAGAGTACCGGCACTTCTCAAGAGAGACGTAATACTTTTAATTGGTGAGTACCGGCACTTCTCAGAAACAAGCAGGTACTCTGGTACAGAGTACTTGCACTTTATTTTTCCATTTCAAGCACTGAGCAACAGTACTGAGGTATAGGTATGAACTGAGGTACACAGTTATACTTAGGGGTAGAGGTACTGGGACAAAGGCAGTGCGTAGTTCTAGGGTATAAGCAGGTGTAAAGGATGAGGTAAATAAAACTAAAGTTGAGAAAGAAGGGGAGGAACAAAATTGAATATATGAAAAGCGATGACGAGAAGGCTGGAGAAAAGATGCAGGTTGTGAGAGACATTACGCCACAAAGGCAAACAGGGTGGGCAGGGGGGTAGATGGTGAGTGTCTGCCCCACCTCACGTCAAAGAGAAAGGAGGAACATATGTGGTTCTCTGAAAAATGACTGCGTGGTTTTTTTATTGGATAAGAAGGGGCTTCTCTGTCTGTGATGACTTCCTTTAAATCCCATTCATTTGGAAATATATGTAGTTATGTATCTCCATAACAGTTCGTTTTTTACCCAGAATCCCAAGGGCTGATGCTACATTATCTGGAAGCTTAAATAAAAATGCATTTATCCGCACGCTACTCGAGATACTGTAAAAAAGCTCATCAAACAGCAGCGTTTTCCCCGAGCAATGGTTATGGCGCATTAGGTAAGGCGAGGCTTGGATTTCTTGGCACGCCGCAGATGCTGCAATCCACGAATAAACTTATTTTGTTGAGACGCGGGCAGGGCTCCCAGCCGCCACTCGATAATGGGAACCTGTCCAGTGCTCCAGACTCCGACAGCTGGGGAACGGGTCTGAAGCGCGCCTCTCATTTTCAAACTGCGACATACTCCCGACTGCTTCGGCTTCTCCCCGCCGCGCCGCTCCGGCAAAAGCCGGGCTTCCAGCCGCGGAGCAGCTGAGCAAGTGAGAATTGAAGGCAACAAAACGTGCCCCCATCGCTGGGGGGAACGAGGGATGGGTAATTGGGGGAAACAGCACTTGCCATGGCAACGGCGTCCCGAGAGTCTCCAAAATAAATCCCAGTCCTGTTTTCTGAGAACAACTCGCACTAGTCCAATTCAGCAATAAACTAGCCCGGCCCAGGCCCCAGAGCCATTTGGAGGTGGTTGGAAACCCGCGCCTGGCACAGGCACGGCGGACGCTATCCCAAAGCTGAGGGACAGTCCCCCTTTAACCCCGAGAGGGCAGCAGCGCTCGAGCATGCACGTGACGGCGGCATCTACGTCACTGCATCTCATTTCTAGGAGGGTGAACGTAAAGCAGGGCCTGCAGCTTTTATGTAATAAGAGCTACTTGTCTTTCATGAAAATCATCCGGGACTACTAATATTAGTCTTGTAATAGTGACCATATCAGACAAGATTACATCAGCGGTCACCATATGCTAGATCACTAGCAGTGATCGCCCAAGTGCATAAAGGCAGACTTGCCAAAAGTAATGTCAAAAAGTGGTTTGTCAATTTGGAATGCCTGTACATGGGTAATGCATAACAGCCATATCCAGGGCACGATCCATAAATAAAAAATAACAAGCATTTGCAATGCAATAGGTCTCGCATTTACGCGAGTTTGAGCTATTGACATTGCAAATGACAATCCCTTTTATTTTTGTTTTTTGAACATAAATAAAAGGCATTGTCATTTACAATGCCAATAGCTTAAACTCGTGTAAATGCGAGACCTATTGCATTGCAAATGCTTGTTCTGTGTGCAGGGATTCCTGGGAGGCCAAAAGAGGGGCGTCGCTTCTACAGCAGGCTGTGTTAGGGCAGCCCTCGGTGGTCCCAGTGGTTGGCGCATGGTAGCGGTGCCCTGGCATACAAGGCAGCCATGTCTGCTCCGAAGGCTGGCCCGCCAGCGCCTCGAGGGGCGTCACTCTTCCTGCAACACAAAGGCGCGCGCAGGCGACGTGTTTACAGACCGCGCCTGCCGCGCTGCCTTCCGCCGCCAGGAGGCGCTGTGCGCCCGGACGCCCCCCCGGCTCCCTTCCCCGCCTCCTACCTCTTTTGTGTCTTTGGCGCCTTCTCATATAAAAGAGAAGTAGTTGCGGCATTTCCTTTTCCACTTTCTGACCCTTTTCTTTACCCGCCCCTCCACCCGTGCGGACCGCCGGCTCGCTCCGCGCCCTCACCCCGAGACAAGATGGACATGAAGAAGAGGCTCAACCTGGAGCCGAGGAACAGGAAGCCCGGGGAGGTGAGGGCAGCCGCACGCCGGGGGATGTTGGGGTTAGAGGGCCGCCAAGGTGACGGGACGGATAGGTCCTGGAGGAGGTGGACCGGCGTTCGGGGGGGTGGGGGGGGGGGGGGGTCCTGCGCGGATGGTGGGTTTGTGAAGATCTCACACCTGCGCACAGCTTAAGGGGCGCGCAGGTGGAGCCGGCTCCGCTTTTAAAACTTGGCGGCCTGCGCGTGCTGAGCGGGACCACATGGCTCTGTGAGGGCGACCTGAGGCTTCACAGTCTGGGTGCGACGGAAGGCCCCCCGCCAGTGGTGTATCCGAGCCAGGTGCAGACAGCCACGTCTCGCACGGGGACGGTCACTTCGTCTTGGGGTGCCGCTCTGGGCCCAGCTCCATGGCGCCTCCGTTCCCTGCAGTGAATGGCTGGGGAGGGGGGCTGCACACGTGGCCGCCGTGTGCGTGCAGTGACCGCAGCGCTGACCAGGAGCCTCCACTCGGGGCTGTGTGGCCAGGGAGGGAACTTTTCCTGCATGAGTCTGGAGCCGGGCTGCCCCTGTGTTTTGTATGCTCAAGCCCTCCTGCCTCTGACGCTGTGGAGGAGCCCGCTCAGCATATAGCTGTGAGGCGCGCACCAGGATGGGACGGCAAAAAGGCGCTCCATGCTGGTGCTGCGGGTCCGGGGAGGGGACCGTGCGCGCTCGTCGGAGGAAGCCGTGCTACCCTGCAGTCTACTGGGGGCGCCATGGTGCTTGCCAATGCTTGTTGTACAGGGGGGGGGGCGGCGGCGGTGGCGAGGTGTGTGCGCGCGCGTTAGGCAGGATGCGGTGAGGGGGGTCAGCAGCGGCGGGGTGTGTGCGCGTGCGCGTGTGTGTGTGTGCGCGTGTGCATGTGCATGTGCGTCTGCGCGTCTCAGAAGCGCGTCCACAGACCCCAATCGCTGCGCGTGCCCCGGTCTGTCTCCCTTGAGAGGCATCTCGGCGACAATAGTTCTCGTTGGCGGCAGCGCTTCGCGCTGCAACGCCAGCGAGACCTAAAAAGTGGACGACTAAGTCAGCCCATATGCAAGTGACATCACTTCGCATGAAATTGCACGTGCCATCACATGAAGCGACATCACAAGAAGTGGCATCACAACCCATGACCTCACAGGAAGTGACATCACAAGATGTGACAGATAACACCTCACACACGTTTAGCTGGTCTATCATGAGTATATTTGATAGCATTGCAAGAATTAACAAATGAGATTTTGCGTTGGGGTTATGTTAAAAATGTGACACAACCCCAATGCAAAATCTGGACCTCAAATTATACATTTCTTTTTAAACAGTGCCACAAAGAAATTGGCAACAAAGAGAAATTTGGCAGTAAATCTGTTCTGGTTGATATGTTGCTAAATCTTATGGTGTTAAGACCAGAGGCGCAACTAGAGCCAAATTTCGGGGGGGGGGGGAGGGAGGGTTATGTCGGGGGGCTAATTCTTCCAGCAATAGGCAGAGTGGAGAAGCAGGGCCTCTAAGAAGGGGTGGAAGAAACAACACAGCCTCATTAACAAGAAAATGGTCTTTTAAAGACATGTGAAGTACTCGGGTGCCGCTGTGTGTGTGCCCGGGAAGCTGTCTCAGCCCGGGCTGACACACACAACGGGAGGGGGAGGGCTGAAGGCCTTTGAGCCCAATGGGCATTGCGTGCTTGGTTAAGACACCTACTGCAGAGCTCTTTGTGTGGCAAATAAATCTCAGGGAATAATAATAATGGTAAAATAACCCTGGAGGTTAACACATTTGCTGTAGGGATCTGTGTTTTATCAAGTCCCAGTTTTGACTCAAAGTAGAATAGAGAGATATTTTGTCTCCTGCAAAGTGCATCATGTAACATGCAGATCACAGAATTCGTTTTTATGTAGATGGGTAAGTTGGTTACTTCTTTTTAACACAGTTATTCTTTTATTATGTGCAGATCATAAATGGTAATGTTTCTATTATAGCACAGTGAGCTATGAAGGACATGACTCTTACACCTTGTAACCCTCACGGTCTTATGCAACACATCCTGTAGAATGATTTACAGTTCACACACTTACATGATTTATTTTCATTGTACAATGTGTAATCATGATGTAAAGCACTTTAACACCCTGCATTGGGATGAGAAGCGCTATCAAAGAAATAAAACAGAATCGTGGGATTTAAATTGTTATTTGTGTAAATACTGGACAGACCAACACATATGACATTCTTACAGTGCATGCATATCTCTTATATAAAGGGTATGAAGAAAGTCAAAACCATGCCTCTCGTAAGTACTTTTAAAGTAATAAGTTGTGCATCTTTGTTTCACCTCCATTACATTTGCATCTAGGTGTGAGGCTCCAGGTAGCTCCCAGTCAGAATACTCCAACAAAAGGAGTCCTTATGGCCCCTTAACTTCAGCCTTTGTTTTGGGCCCATCTGGAATTTAAAATAAAAAGCCCACACTGCATGCAGGTTGCTGAAGTAAAGCAGACAACATGCAAGTGCTACAGAATGTGTTTCAGTGACTGAAAATAACACCAGGCCGAACAGCATATTTTAGTGGGGCCCAAATTCTTGACAGGTTGGATGGCGTCCACCCTGTGAAAACAGTGGGTGGACGCAGTCTACCCACGTGTACCCCCTACTTGTGCCCTGGCTATAGCTGCAATTCCACTGGCGTATTAGTAATAACTTTAGCCAATGTCACATGTTTTCTCTCTAAAATATCAGTTTTATATATATATTTTACAACCATCAGCTGATGCATTCTGAAGGTACACATGTCTGTCAACTTCAGCAAGCACAGACTTCTAATTTAGTAGGCTGGTCTGCACATAGGAGAGCTACTTACATGCAGGCAGCTCACAACCTACTCACTAGATCAGTCCATATGCTGACCGTACTAGGTGGGAGTGCAGGACATGTCGTAGTGAGGGTGAGATAACTGGCAGGTATCCCCAAGAACGGGAAGGAGGTCTCATGGCCAGTGGGGCAGAATATTACCAGAGAGAGACCGACACTCCAAATGGTCTGGCTGTAGTCCACAAGAGCCATAGTATTCTTCTCTGCGAGTCTGAGGGCATGCGAGTGAAGGAGCCGGTTTACACATATAAAACCAGTGCACTATAAAAACAAAACAAGATCACTGCCGTGGCCTAATGAATATAGAAACTAAAACAATGTTAGTCACAGGAGAGTAAAGTACATGGTAAAGAACAATGAAAACAGCAACACAAATAAAAACTGATTCTACTAAAGTAGGTATAGCCGTACTTTAATAATTCAATTATACGTCCAGTAAATTACAAAATGAGGTAGGTGCTCTCCACTGGGCAAACCCCTGGGATAGCCCTGCCCGATAACTGCTCGCCAGGGATGGACAGGGCGTGTGGAGGATCCCAACAGGTAGACTGGGGGCATCAGTCCAGCTGGAGTCACTACCTATTTCCTTTTTGTGCCCTAAACCCTATGCCATTGGAAATAGAGTAGCCCAGACCTGGCTGGGAGCATGGCAACCGAGGCCTGGGAGGAGAACTGTAAGTGGGCGAGACATGCAGGTCACCATTAGGGTCAGAACGCTATGGGTGTATGTTGGACACTTGGTAAACCTTATATCCTTTGTCGGAGGTGGGTGCTGTCTTCCTTTCTAAGAGCAGGCCGTGCTCCAGCCTAGATGCCACATAGATAGGCATTGTCTGTAGCTCATTCCACAAGTTGATCTCAAAAAGAGGGAATAAGAAGCAACGTGCAATCATCGTGAGCCATCAACTCGCACTACCTTTTCCATGAAACAGTCCCCAATGCCCATAGTTGGCGGACGTGCCGAGTTAGCGATGCAACAAGAGTTAGGCAGCAGGGTAGCCTACGTTTCCTGGTAAAAGTAAAATTCAGGGATTTCAAGTGACATCCCAACGCTACTATCATGTATGTGATCTTGTCATGATAAGGCTGTGTGTGCGTAATGTGCCCATGAGTGTTTGGATCCTGGAAGTGACCAATGCTCCTGAGATGGACTCCCTAACTGTCTCCCCCCATGAAGGAGTGCTGTGCACAACCACAAGCATGTAACCTCCTAACAAAGTAGTGTTGGTGCATGGCTTGTGGGGCTGAGCTGCTCTGGGGGGTGTTGGAAGATTTTTTTCAGCCGTTCAAGGGCTGCCTAAACACCAGATAGAGGGACTCTGGGTTAAGTAGGGCATCTAGTCCATGCAATGCGCAGTGCACACAAACAGTCTGTAGTGCCACTTCAGTACCCAACATTGAAGGGACAGGGAACTACACCCTGCTGCATGGCCCTCACTCTCTGCAAGGAGGCATCAGGATCGATCTTCAGTGCTCACCTCCTCCCTTTTACGATGAAGCGATAACGAACTTGAAGCCAGTTAGGCTCATACAATCCTGAGAGCCACGTAGGACCCCCTTCTGTCACAAGCCCCCGCATGATTCTCAAGGCACGAGAAACCAGCGGTCAAACTGAAACACAAGTTTTCAACACTGAACTGTAACACTTGGCCCCCTGTGACAGGAACACGCCCCCCCTCACAAGACCCCACAAGAATCTCAAGTCACGAGAAACCAGGGACCAAACTGAAGCCCAATAGCTTCAACAAGGCAATGTAACACTCGGCCCCCTGTGACAGGAATCAGCCCCCGTCACAGGACTCTTCAGGGATCACTGTTCACGAGACATCAGGGGGTCAAACTGAGACCCAAGTCAAGTGCTTCAACACTGAAATGTGTCGCCCTTCGAACTGTGCCAGGAACTCTTTCCCAAAAGTATGCCTTCATTTCATACTGGCAGTTCTCTTCTTCCCTTGCCACATTAAATTAATTTGTGCTGTGATTTCACCGCTGAATGCTTCAACTGAATAATGAGGATTACAAAAAGCTTCTGACCAGCATAGAGAAGCATTGATCCCCACAAAACATGGGATTTATTACGATACTCAGCCGAAAGCGCTCTTGTAATCGTGCGGTTACAGCACAAACAGGAGTAAAAAGACAACCTACAAAACACACTAAATCCCTTGAGGCAAGTAATACAAAAACAACCCAAATAGCAAACGGTGTGAACAGCAAATTAATGTTTTTAAATTCAATCAATCCATGCACTCACACACTCATACTATGTCGTCCATGTACTCACACACCCATACGTCTACCAATATATACACACGTGCTTATGCTTTCGTTGATGCATTCTCCCACATCTGCACCTGGGAGTAGACCTGAATTCAGCAATGCCATGGCAAAACTTATCAAGGAAAGGGAGCAAACATTGGATCAAAATCCCAAACAATCCCTGCAACTACAACAATGTACTGTAAGGCATCTGAAAACTCAACTGCACCAATGTGCCAGCGTATCATTATGACACCACTCCTTAAACTACATAGGAGATCACTTCAGCAAAAGCTCCAAGAGCAACTTCATACTCTTAACACCTCTGCGGAAACAGATCTCACACAGTAGGAAATATGTTGCAAAGTCAGGTCCTTCTAAACTTGGTCCTTGAACTGACCATGGTCACATATCCATCACATACACATACCTCATGAACAGGGGAACACACATAGGTTCACGTCGCAAAAGCAAGTGGTAAATGAAGGCAAGTAAGCAGCACCTCCACTTGATACAACATAAAACAGTCTACGTGGCAATCAAGTCATCACCCCAGTGATGCAACAAAAGATAGTTCTGGGGCAGACATGACACCCGTGTTCTACATATGCAAACAAGTGGGGACGAATTACCTCAAGATGCCTTTGGATGCTCAGGCACATGGTACACAGGCAAACGAACACAGAGTTCAGTTATAATAAGAAAATCATGTGGGGGCCACGAATGATACAGCAGAGACCAGAAGTACTATCACAAATGGAAGCCATTCACGGGGCCATGGAAGCGCTATCCAACAATAGGGAATGCCTTGTCTTGACATGTTCATAACATCAGAAAAAGCAAAATAACAAAGCTTTGCAGCCAGATGCCCTAACCTGGGTAAATAAGAGAGCAACATTTGACAAACTGTGGCAGGGACTTTCTGTATGCTTCTCCTTCACATGATAGAGAAAACGTCAGAAACACAGGGCTAAATTATACTCGTTGGTCTGAGGTGGGAAAGACAGACCTGGAAACCGTATCTGTTTCGCCTGGCAGAGAGCCCTTGCCACCCTGTTCTGGTATTTCTATTTCTTACATTGCTGAGCAGGGAGGAATGCCAAGTGCTACACCAAAGCCTGGCATCCAAGAGCCTAGCTACAGAGTTGCTGAAATCCTAAAATTTTGGACACAAAGTGTTGAAAATTGAAACAGCGATAATTAAGCATTCACTAAAGACATGAATTCCCCTTCCTTGGACCAAGTTTCTCTCCTTATGTTGACTAATGTCTGGACTCCATTTTGTATTGTCGTGTCTCCACGTGCTCAGCACGAGAAGAGTCCTATCTTCGTATCAGTTGCTCTCATAATCTGCTTAGTAACAGTCTATAAATAGCTCCTTTGTCCGTCTGGCGCATGCCCAGACTTGACCACATCTGTTATCAGTTAGTCCTTGCTTGACCATGTTTTCGCGGGCTTAGGAGTGTGTTAACTCCGCCCACATATTGATTCTGTATCGAAAATGTCCATAAAAGGTAATACTCTTTACTTCATGTTGTATCCACCCACTTATGAGCCCCTCTGTTGTGTATAAAAGGGGACTGTGTGCGCAAGTTCTTTGTGCTACTCTATGCAATAGTGAAGAGTGTTGTATAGGTTGTAGGACCACCCTTAAGGGTTAATAAACTTTGTCTTTGTATTTTGCAGTTTCCGTGCCAACTTCCTTCTAGCTTTTGTTACAGGAGAGCGAACCCTTGTATTCTGCGGGCCTAGCTGGGGCCTGTATTTATCAATTGGCGCCCGTCACGTGGGGCTCATCGGCGACTCGGATGCTCGAAGGACTGGTCGTGACGAAGGTGAGGAATTCGGCCGGGGATGTGATCACTGCCAGTGGCGGTTTTAGTCCTGGCATCCTGAGGTTTTCTTCCTTCCCTTCCGAACTGACCTTCTGGGTGGCGCCGGTCCTCGACTGAGACCTCTTCTGTCGGTTTTGCTGTGACAGCCGTTTGGGCGAATTTTGGAACTTGGCAGTTGGAATCTGGACACTCTTGATTGGTAAGAACCGTTGTACGGTACTTGCTCCGAGTTTTGAAGCCTGGGTTGGCTATTTGAGTTTGATTTGTGATGACCGGTCATATCTTGTATTGATTACTGTGAGAATATATGCGTTGCAACACATATAGGCAGGTAATGTGGAGATATTTCTCCGGAGCTGTGTAAATTTGAACGGCGCAAAGTTTAAGTGCCATTTTTGATAATACTGCATATTTTGCATTATTTTTGAGCATGCCTGCTTTTCGCGCACTCCGTAAGTGGTGCTGCTGTTTTGGAAACCGGTTAAGCCTCGAGGAATCTGCTCCAGCCCCCCCAGAGGGGACTCCTAATAGGGATATGTATGTGAAGCATGGTCTTTCTTCTATAATGTACAGCACAGTATGGAGGAAATACACCAAAAAAGGATCCTGAGTTGCGCTGGCCTTTGTATGGATCGTTTGATATGCGTAAGATTGAGTATGTGGAACAGTGTATGTGTAAACGGCGTGCTCGGCAAGACATGTTTGAATGTGTACGGTTATGGGTGAAGGAAGTGCGTTCCTAAAATTTTGGACACAAAGGACAAACTACATACCGTGTCAAGGCCAACAGAGAAGGGAACGCCTAGTCCATGAAGGAATCTTGAAAAGACCGAAGAGATTTTTTTTAAATAGAGACATATTACAAGAATATTGCACTGGTGCAAAAGAAAAAGCATATTCATTTTCTCCACTTTTGATGCCTACGTGAGGGAGCTGGTAGTAATCAATAAAGTGGGTGGCATTTGCACCACAGGAAACATGATACAAACTGATTTCACTAGTTTTTGTTGTTTCCATAAAAAGTGGACCAAATATGCATTCCCTCTTTTTCAAATGTGGTAGATGGGTCAAGGCATCCGGCAAAACCACTGTTCCTCCTCTTTATATCACACAAATAGCATAAACATTACAGTGTTTGCTCAGTTGTTATTGAAAATGTTTCTTTATCTGATAGGATGTCTTGTGTTAGGATTTATTGTGATCTATAAGCACTACGTGTTGGGTATGGTTGTACAATCAGATTATTTTAGGTTTGCCTTGATGCAAAAATAGGTCTGTGATTCGGACTGAACCAAACCCTGTTTGCCTAATTTCGTATTTCGGACCAGCAAACATTATGGAAATGGAATTGTCTGTTTGCATTCGGACAGAGCTTCTGTAGAAAGACCCTTGTCTCAAGGAAACAACTTATATCCTGTTCTACGTCCTCCCAAATATAATGTGTTGTACATTTTGCGAAGTCTGAGCTTAAACATGCCTTAATAAGAGCCGCCTAGAAGCATTAGCAAGGGACATGAAATGCTAAGAAGAGCCTCCATTACTCAAAGGACTAATTGTAAGAAAAGTTTCTATGTTGCCTGCGAAGAAAAATTCTACCTGTTAAAGGATATGTTCTGAATAGGGAACTCATTGTGAAGCTAACAAAGTTGATGGGCAAGCCATATGCGCCCTTGTACTCCTGCAACTTCAAATTACTGATACAAGATGGGATTCATAGTAAGCATATGTTCCATTGGAAGACTGAATGAGAATCAAGCCATTTTCCCAAACCAATGACTTAAAAAAAAAACCACTAGGACAGTGTGGTACAAGCAACTTAGTAGGATTTCATTTTCAAAGTGGTTTTGGGCTTGCACCAAAATTAAACCATATCTATCAGCCTTCTTCCGAAACCCAAAAATACGGCGCTGCTCAATGTAAATGAAGAAAGTATCCAGGATTACTGCCTAGTCAAAACACCAGACTGCAAGCTTTAAAACCAACACTCTGTAGCCGTGGGCAAAGTTAGGAGACGACAAAGATAGACAAAGAAGGACTCTGCCTACTCGATGGTACACTATACACAAAAAAACGTCGTATTGTTCCTTCCCCAAGGGTCTTATTGTGCAGAACCACTAGAAATGTACCTATATTTTTAGGTCTCGTCTACACAGGGAAACAGCCTTTACCACGAAGCATTTTCTACGCGTTACGTTTACAACGGTACACTTACCTCGTAAACGTCTTCACAACGCGTATTGCTTCAACAACGTCTTTAGCACGCAAGCAACGTCATCACGAAAAAACGTATTCCTGGTCGGAAAAAAAAGCGTCAGTCCTTCGTTAGTGTCGGCGAAGACCTAAGAAAAAGGAAAAAAAAAGAAGAAAGGGGGCTTGGGGGGGTCTCCCCCCCAAAAACGAAAAAGCGGGGTAGAGGCAAGATCGAGGTAAGGGCAATGCGAAGAAAAAACATTTCGTTGTAACGCATGCGTGGTAAAGGCATGCGTTGCAACGGAATGCGTAGTAATGACATATATTCGTCTACACAGTGCATGTGCAGAGACATATTGTTTACAATTCAGCAGGCCTACAACCTGCCCACAGCATATCAGTAGTTGTTTTTGTTGTCTCATTTGCAATCTTTTGATTGCTTATCTACTGTAGGCTTCCCTTTCTTTTTTGTGTTTGGTCCTCCTGGGAGCATGGCCCAAGTACATGTGCTCTTCCTAGTGTTTTTCTTCCTCGTCCTTTTGCAATGCACCACTTTTTTTTATTTTATAAGGGCTTCAGTATCTTTCCTGGACATGCAATATGCTTTCCTACTTTTAACACTGTCATACAGCTTCTTCTTTATGTTGCTTTCACCCTATCTGCGGTCTCGGTTGACGCTTTAGTTACTTATACTCACAACTGTACTACTCTACACCATTCAACTCTATGCTACTCCATCTCCACTCCGCTTCACTCACCTTCACACCACTATGCTCCACGCCACTCCGCTCTATAGCCATCTACTCTGTGCCACACTACTCTGTGTCACTCTACTCTATGCCACTATGTTCAAGGCCATGGCACTCTACAGCAATCTACACCACGTCACTTTAATCTATGTCATTCAATTTCAATCTACATCACTTTACGCCACTGCTGTTTTTGCCACTCTGCTTTATGCCACTCTACTCTATGCCACAACACTGACTTTTAGCCATGCTGAACAGCAGCCATGCTGTTGTACAACATGGCTGAAAAACACTAGCAAAGCCAATAGCTCTCACATAGGTGAGAACTATTGGATTTGCTAATGCTTGTTACAACCTGCCTCCACACCCCTTGTAGCAAGTTGCTGCATGACTGTTCCACCGTCAGAATGATTCAGATCTTTAGTGAGGAAATCCTCCATTTGCTTCAAAATTGTAGATTATCCTGTCTTTCACCAATCAATCAACTTTGGAGCACTTTCCACATTCTTCAATTTTTACATCTGCTCCTCCTCTATCTGAAATACTGAAGTGACAGCACATTCCTAATAATCACAACTCTATTAGTTTACTACACAAAAAGACACTAACAAACTCCTCCATTGCCACAATTTTTGTTTCTACTTCATGAGCGACTGTTTCAGTCACATATATTCTTGCTGCCTTTTTTCCAGCTTTGATCAAGAATTACAAGTGTGCATTTATGCTGTCCATTTTTTCATGCAATCGATACAAGGCCTCCATTAGGAACATCGACCTTGGCGTGAGGCACTCTGTGGAAACATAGTCCTACTTGTCATCACCATTACCCTGATGTGCAGTGCTTCAACATTGAAGTTGGAATTTGAAACAGAGGCCTACAGGTGTATTTTTCACACTTAGGGAATTTTCTGCAATGGTCTTCTTTTCTCTCTGGGATTTGCCCATAGTGCCACCAGGGCTTGTATTTGTAATCATGTACATCTCTAGTGAACTATGCAACCAGCTGGTGTCCTGCTCTGTCCACCTTACAAATGTGGGCATTACCCACAACACAGCTAAGCACCAAGGGAGGATGTAACATCCTCTTGATGGTGGTGAGGTTGGATGAAGGGGACCCTCCCCTGTTTTAGACCACCCCTCGGGTCAAGACAGGTCGAGTGTGAACTCTTCAGTCTGCCGGATGAGCCTAGTTACGCTCTAGTTTTTGCAGCCCAATGTGAAAGTCTGCCATGTGCAGGGTCCTTTCATTGTTCCCGCAGTGTGTCTGCACGTACAGCTGTCACATCCCATGTTCACTTCATGTGGCAGGGCCAGGGGCATAGCGGTTTTCACCACCAAGGGTTACTTTCTTCAAGCTCTGCAGTCACAATCAGGGACATCTATTTTGATGCTCTGTTTGAGCCCCCTACCCCACTCCTTTACCCGATACTCACTGGCCCTGTCGGGGGCCTGTAGACACCATGGACAGTGCAGAGGTCCATCAAGAGCCCCCTTCGGGAGCTTGTGTGGTCGGGTCCCTCATAGTTTCAAATCTGATCCACACTGCTTTTTTGTAGAAATTGACCACATAGGTTAAGGGTGGTGAAGATTAGGCTTTAATTGCTGAATCTTGACGTATTATTCGATGTGTACTCTCTCATTTTCTGCAGGCTCTCATGCCACACAGCTTTGTGTGCTTTGAAAACGCTCGAGAGATCCAGACTGCTCTGCAGAAACTGACCCCGTAGGTTAAGGGTGGTGAAGATTTGTTTTGATTGGTGAATCGTGACATAATATTCGGAGTGTACTCTCTCATTTTCTGCAGGTTCTCATGCCACACAGCTTTGTGTGCTTTGAAAACGCTCGAGAGATCCAGACTGCTCTGCAGAAACTGACCCCGTAGGTTAAGGGTGGTGAAGATTTGTTTTGATTGGTGAATCGTGACATAATATTCGGAGTGTACTCTCTCATTTTCTGCAGGTTCTCATGCCACACAGCTTTGTGTGCTTTGACAACGCTCGAGAGATCCAGACTGCTCTGCAGAAACTGACCCCGTAGGTTAAGGGTGGTGAATATTTGTTTTGATTGGTGAATCGTGACATAATATTCGGAGTGTACTCTCTCATTTTCTGCAGGTTCTCATGCCACACAGCTTTGTGTGCTTTGAAAAGGCTCTTGAGAGATCCAGACTGCTCTGCAGAAACTGACCCCGTAGGTTAAGGGTGGTGAAGATTTGGTTTGATTGGTGAATCGTGACATAATATTCGGAGTGTACTCTCTCATTTTCTGCAGGTTCTCATGCCACACAGCTTTGTGTGCTTTGAAAAGGCTCTTGAGAGATCCAGACTGCTCTGCAGAAATTGACTCGTAGGTTAAGGGCGGTGAAGATTTGTTTTTGATTGCTGAATCTTGACATAGTATTCGGTGAGGACCCTCATTTTCTGCATGTTCTCATGCCACACAGCATTGTGTACTTTGAAAATGCTCTTGAGTGATTCAGACTGCTCTGCAGAAAGTGACTCGTAGGTTAAGGGTGGTGAAGATTTGGTTTTGATTTTTGAATCGTGACGTATTATTCGGTGTGTACTTTCTCAATTTCTGCAGGCTCTCATGCCACACAGCATCGTGTACTTTGAAAAGGGTCTTGAGAGAGCCAGACTGCTCTGCAGAAATTGACTCGTAGTTTAAGGGTGGTGCAGATTTGGTTTTGATTGCTGAATCTTGACATATTATTTGGTGTGTACTCTCTCATTTTCTGCAGGATCTCATGCCACACAGCATTGTGTGCTATGAAAAGGCTCTTCAGAGATCCAGACTGCTCTGCAAAAATTGACCCAGTAGGTGAAGGGTGGTGAAGATTTGGTTTGATTGCTGAATCTTGACACATTATTCGATGTGTACTCTCTCATTTTCTGCAGGCTCTCATGCCACACACAGCTTTGTGTGCTTTGAAAAGGCTCTTGAGAGATCTAGACTGCTCTGCAGAAACCGACCCCGTAGGTTAAGGGTGGTGAAGATTTGGTTTGATTGCTGAATCTTGACATATTATTCGGTGTGTACTCTCTCATTTGCTGCAGACTCTCATGCCACACAGCTTTGTGTGCTTTGAAAAGGCTCTTGAGAGATCCCGACTGCTCTGTAGAAACCGACCCCGTAGGTTAAGGGTGGTGAAGATTTGGTTTTGATTGCTGCATTTTGACATATTGTTCGATGTGTAGTCTCTAATCTTCTACAGGCTCTCATGCCACACAGCTTTGTGTGCTTTGAAAAGGCTCTTGAGAGATCCAGACTGCTCTGCAGAAATTGACTCGTAGGTTAAGGGTGGTGAAGATTTGGTTTGCTTGCTGAATTTTGACATATTATTCGGAGTGTACTCTCTCATTTTCTGCAGGCTCTCATGCCACACAGCATTCTGTGCTTTGAAAAAGCTCTTGAGAGATCCAGACTGCTCTGCAGAAATTGACCCCATAAGGTTAAGGGTGGTGAAGATTTGGTTTTGATTGCTGAATCGGGACATATTGTTCGATGTGTACTCTCTCATTTTCTGAAGGCTCTCATGACACACAGCTTTGTGTGCTTTGAAAAGGCTCTGGAGAGATCCAGACTGTTCTGCAGAGATGTACCCCGTAGGAGAAGGGTGGTGAAGATTTGGTTTTGATTGCTGAATCTTGGCATATTATTCGGTGTGTACTCTCTCATTTTCTGATGGCTCTCATGCCACACAGCTTTGTGTGCTTTGAAAAGGCTCTTGAGAGATCCAGACTGCTCTGCAGAAATTGACCCCGTAGGTGAAGTGTGGTGAAGATTTGGTTTTGATTGCTGAATCTCGACATACCATTCGGTGTTTCATCTTCCATTTTTTGCAGGCCTGATCGCGCATATGCCAAAGCTTTGTGTGCTTTGCAGAGGATACTGAGAGCTATCTGGGAGCAGCTCTATTAGAGGTTTGAGCATTCATTTGGCATGGGCTCTCATTCTTGGATTGGCTTGTTGAATGCTGTTCATTCATGCCAAATCCTTGCGGAAATATAAGAACAAAGGC
Organism: Triturus cristatus; assembly: GCF_964204655.1. Classification (NCBI taxonomy): domain Eukaryota; kingdom Metazoa; phylum Chordata; class Amphibia; order Caudata; family Salamandridae; genus Triturus; species Triturus cristatus. Next base: position 773,598,576 of record NC_140595.1, on the reverse strand, counting down.
CTCTGGCGTGATAGTGGAATCGCAGCTTTAAGGTTAGCTGGGAAGTTCAGACCGCGCATCCTCTCTTCTTATCGACGGCGCTGGGAGAAAGAGATCATCTCTTTGCAGAAATTAATGATGCCAGAAATGAGCGGTTAACAATGCGTGTTGTTCGGTTAACAATGTCGCTGCACTGTTTCAAGGAGGTGTAGCTGTTTTTTCTAAACTACCGATTAATGCAGCGTATTCCATGTGACGTTTGAAAATACATCTATTGTAAGTTGAATGTTTGGAGGAAACAGAATTAAGTGAAGTTGTAACTTTAGAAAAACACCTATGTGTTCAGTGTAAAAGATTAAAGTTGGTACAGTTAATCCACCTAGGCTCTAGTGTACAACTAAGTTTGCCAGATCCCTCCATATGTGCTATGGTCTAGTCCTTAAATTCTAATTTACCAAAACAGTGCACTCTGGGAGTTGTAGTCTTTGCTTCATTTAGCCCAATGTATGCAAAACACGTTATAAAAATGAGCAGGATAAGGAAAGCTGAAGACTTACTAGATGTTGTTCAGGATACATGGAGAGATCTAGCTACTCTAAATGTGGCATGTGCTAGTTAGCCCTACAGAGATGTGGTTACTAAACTGCAGTATTCCACATGTATAATGAAATCGATCCTCTGCATGGTTACCTACAAGTGATCATTCCTAAGATGGCATGGATTGGCTGAACATGGAGACTGTAGAAATTTCCATTGCCTAGTAGTAGGGATTTTTAAAAGCGGGTGCCCAAGGACTGAATGGGCATTTGGAGCTTGTAAGAATTAGCATTAATATTTGGGCTGGGTGACTACCCACCTCAAGGAATGATCATAATCCCCTGTAAGAGTGAACCCTTGAAGTCACTAAATTAAACAGAGCTCAAACCTCTGGTAGCTATGGCAGAGAGCAGACAGGCTTAACCTAGGAAAATGTGTAAAATATTTATGTTGTACCAAAACTGTAATAAAATCAAAATGCATAACAATAAAAACCCCAAACCAAAGTCGCAAAAATAAAGGAAAATTTAATAAACAAAATGACAACAAAATTACAAAAATCCAATAAGTGGAACCCGTGATATAAATTTTAAAATTTTAAGTACAAATAGCTCCATAAGCAGAAAGCTAAAATGATTGTCAATGGTCACTGTAGACCAGGACCTGGGCGCAATTTAAGGCTACCAACGATGGAGCGCGGGTCCGACACACCAACTAAGTTTGTCCTGGTCAAAGATTTTACCTTCTGTCTTGGTCTTTTATGTGCAAATCCACCACAGGAGTACACTTCTAAGCCCCCTAGACCTCAGGGGAAGCACTTGGAGACTCACAGGATGTCAGGCAGAGGCCAACAGCCGAGTCCAATTGCCATGGTCAACTGGATACATCCAGGGAAAGGCCTCTTACAGCTTGTTGTCGCTCTGAAGCCACACAGGAAGTCAGCCAATTGACCCTTGGAATCCACTTGTATGTCCTGGACACAAGAGGGAGAAGAGGGAGAAGTCCCAGTCCTCCAGGGTCTTCTGAGATCACAGACAGCAGGTCCAGTCCTCTTCTGAAGGTCCAGAAAGTGTTCTGAAGTGGGTTTCTGGAGGTGCCATATTTATGCCTCGAACCACCAGCTAGGGGGTGGGTTGACTACTGGGCATGCCCTAACCAATGGGGTAAACATTTCTGTGGCCAAACCTAACCACTTTTTCAGTATTTTCTGTTTGCCTTACTGCAAACACATCCAAAATGTCACGTGTCCGGCGTATTTACAAGCTGACAAAAGTATTTGGCCACACTAAACCTGGGCTTTGGGTGTATGTGTGGGGTGTACTATGGTTATCCTAGTTTTCTCCCACATCTAACACTAAAATCGAATACGAGGCAGGCACTGTACACCCAACAATCCCAGAGACGGAAGTCGGGTCCCCCCCAAAAAAGGGTCCTCAAACAGCCAGAAAGTGAATACACAAGAATTGTCTTGGGATCCGATTCTCTCATTTTCAAGTAGTGTTACATGTGGCTCAACTGACCGGTCAAGCACGATTTAACACTGTTATTTTAAAAGGAGACACACAGTCCCCACCCTGAATATTCTTTGGACTTCAGGGTCATCCTTGCCAATTCAGGTCAGCCTATTGCTTGCTGCTGTGAATCTATTTTTCACACCTGTTCAGGCTGAGGGTTGGCAGGGACTTATGCTAATTAGACTGCATATAGTTTAGGCAGGTAAAGAGTAACCTTCTAAAACTTACAGTTCCTAATTATTTTTATTTTTTTTAATGACTTGTTGGTTAGTTGGTTAATTATTTTTCTAGTTTGTTCCATTCTTGAGATACCGTATTAGCATTTTAATCTGTACTCGATTTTCTATACAGGACAGCTAGGACTGCCACAGTGAAAATAGCTTTCAGTTTGGCCCTTGTCAATGTAGTAATACCAATTTTCTACATGTCCCACTTAAGATTTTTTTTTTTTATCATTTACAATATCACAAGGACATACTTTGGCACACAGAGTATCAATAGTACGCAAATCAAGTACAATCAGTAACGTAGACAGTATTTTCCACTCATGTTGAAACTGGCACAACCCTCTCCAACTTCCACTTCAGTATCCCATCAATCAACTCTTCAACCCTATGAAGTCATGTGGCACTACTCTGAGATTTTGAGGATCATTTCCTCAAGCAGTCCAGGTCTCCCAATTTATATGATTATAGGTCCTACAGCCTCCCCATATCTTTACAAACTTGTTTGGGCAACCTCTCCCCTCACAAACAGCCCTCGCTGCCACCATGGAATCAGTCATTCCTGTGGACACATTAGTTTAGTAGAGGCAGCAGGATTACTCCACATTTTTTCTATGTCTATGTCCCATTTTGCTAACACAAAACCCAGTGCAGAGAACAGCACCTGCCTTCAAGGCCGGTTGACATCACGTGAAATCCTCAAGATCATGAACTGAAGATTACTAGGTACGGAGACCTCTGGGACCGCCAGCAATTTGGCTGTTATCTCAATACAATAATTTTGGTTCACTGGGCATTCCCAGATAGTATGAAAGAAACCCCATCTGTAGCAATGCATCGAAGACTGTGCCATTCCCATTTTGCATAATCTGGTTCAATCATAATAGACTCTATGAAGTATTTTAAGTTGAATTAGTCAAAGTCAGGCCTTAATAGCAGCTTCCTGTGGGTGCATCAATGCTGCCTCCTGGCCGATGCCCTCTAATGGGCCTATGTCCGCCTCCCACACCCCCCCTAAGTTTCTGTAAATTCTCTGGTCTGTTGCTGATAAGAGTTTGATAAATAGAGGAAATGGCTTTGTCTGTAAATGCCTCCTCTAGTAATCTGCTTTAGAGCAGGATACAGTCTGGCAAGTCTGTCCAGTTCCCGCTCTCTGCCCCTAGTGTGTGCCCAAGTTGTAAATATTTGTATCTCTGAGTCGGGGATAAGTCGCATTCCTCCGTCAGGCCCTCAAAATGTTTTATGATATTGTTGTTAATTATGTCTCCCAGTTTTGAAATACCAATGCGGTCCCACTTTTTAAACTCTGTTAGTCGCCCCACTTTCTGCAGTTTGTACCCCTGCGGGGGTCCTTTGGGCTTATCGTGCATCCTATGTATGTCAGGATCTTATCCCAAGTTGTCAAAGTGATCTAGTGCGGCTGACCAGAGCCCTTCTAAATAGTGTTCTGTACAACAAAATACAGATGCAAGAGTGAATGTTCCATTGATATCTGTTTCAGTCTCGTCGCTGGTTCCCCCATAAGCAAAATCCCAGTCACTATTATAATTGAAGCTGCAAGGCCCAGTTATAGGCTCATATATACGGGAGTGAGAAGCAGCCATTGTATACTTAACTTTGTATGGTACAAAGAGTGATTTCATTACAAGACCGGAGGCTACATTATGCATTAATCCTTTAATGCAGATCACAAGCAGGCGCACTACATCACAAAATGAAAACAGTTCTAGAATGCGGTGAGCACAAGGTATAAATGGCATGAGACACAAACAGACTGCCTCTTTTAAATGCGGCTCACAAGCAGATAAGTAACATCTCCTCTTGCTTCTTTACCTAATTGTTTTGATTATTGTGCTAATTTTGCCGTGTTTTTCAATTCGATTGCTCATCTTTCTGTAGTTGTCTTTTTCACACTTTCCACTGTATTTCTCTCGCTGGCGCTTGCTTGCTCCCTCGCCCTTGTGGTTGACCCTGGGTCTCTTCACCCCGTCACCCCCTCACACGACTTCCTATTGAGGTTGTCGCTTTCCCTTCCCGCCCCTCCCTACCTCCCTTGGTGGTTTCTCTACCTTCTCACCCCAATTGGGGGTCGAGCCCGCTCTCCTTGTGCATGGACTTTTCCGTGCGCGGACGCTCCTGCATCGTGCCGCCATTCCACTCCTTTCCCCCATGTGTCGACTCACTTCTGGGTCGTCATGAACAGATTTTGGGCAATCTTGCTGCTTTTGTTCGACACGCTCGCTTCGTCCTCGCGAGCGCGTCGCTAGCCCGTCTGAGTTAAGAAAGCACCTTAGCAATGGTGCTGACAAAACGTCAGGCCGCCCCCTACGGCCTTTCCTTTAACTCTTCACCGGCAGCAGCTGACCTCGAGTGAAGCCTTCAGTTACTTCGCTTTGATGATCAGCTGCTGCCAGAGAACTCGTGAGGACATTTAAAACAAAGATAATTATTTTAGCTCTTTTAGCTAATTCAAATTTTGACACCTTTCACTTACCCTGATCAAAGCAGGGCATTCTTACTAATATTTTACCATCAAAGCTTCAAGGGTATTCAGATTAATACCATTCCCTAACCTAAAAATACCCCTAAAATTTTTTTTTTTTTAAATGATTAAAAACTCTGAACTTAAACTTACTACTAAAAACAAAGAAAAAAAGGAGAGAATTCAACTTTTAATCTGTTAATTTCTTTTCAAGGCCAACCTTACCAGAGCCTTTCCCAATATGTCAGACTTAGATTCTGATGAGGCTACAGCCAGCTCTCCCATTCACGACAATAATTAATTTAAACTTTTCTTACAAAAAGAAATGAGATCCTGTATGCTCTCTACCTTCAAAGAAGTTATATCATCTAAAAGATCTCTCTCCCTTCCACATGGCGATTCCCCCGATGATCTCAGTAGTCAGCGTAAAAAAAATAAAAAAACTGCGATCACCCCTTTGACTGCAATTTGGGAGGTCGAAGCACCTCAATTGATTTGGGAGGTCGTAGCACCTCACTTATGATGGGAGGCCATTGCGCCTCAAATGACAATGGTGTCCCTCGCGGCACAAATATGATGGGTGTCCCCAGCGGCACAAACTTGATGGGTGTCCCTCGCGACACAAATTCTAATTCAAAGCAGTTTGATGCAGTCTCTGACTCCGAGGGGGAGGAAGAAAAGTTTAATAACCTCTACGATGAATTCGTACTAGATTTAGATGACCAGGACCAGGAATTCAACAACCCAGTTGACATCGATTACCCTTCTTGCTCTAAAAATGTTATCCTCAACCCCCTAGGAGAGGAAATGTTCTCCCCACTCAATATTTCACACCCCAATAGCTCCAAATGGTTCCCTCAAGAACACATCTCTAAATTTATCACCAGGTGGCTTATAAACTATCTCGAAAGAGAGACCAGAAACACCCTGAGATCAGTGTCCAAGACCCTCTATCCAAGATAAGGTCTCCCAAACCCCCAACCTTGACCCTGACCTTATAAAATTTCTATTTAAATTGAGAAAGGACCCTAGAAAAGGTCTAGAGAGAGCTCTCAAAGCTTGTCAAGACCGCCTACTCAACATTCTTGGACCACTCACAAGGATTCTCGACCTAGCCGAAGAATCACATATTTCCAATACCCCCCTTGATGTTAACCTCATTCGAGGCTGGAGCCAAAGGGCCATAGTTCTCCACGGCAATGCCAACTCTAGCCTCAACATCGAAAGAAGGAGAACTATCCTGTAGGACTTGGCCCTTTTTCCCTCAGTTGTTTTCATTTTTCGTGTTGCTACAGATTCAGGGAACCATTTTAGCTACCCCTGAAACTTCTGTCTGAGGGCCTGAAGCACAAAATGGTGGCCACCTGTGACATCACCAGCATCCACTGGAACCTACCAGCACCTTCCAGAACATTCCAGGAGACTCCAGAACTCTGTGACAGTTGGAGACCGTTTAGAATGTTGGGAGGATAAGAGAGGCAGTTGGCAGTTGGAGCTGGCAGTTGGCACCTGACTGGTGAAGAGAGAGGAGCACAACAGTGAAGGAGGAAGGAGTGAAGCAGCAGGGGTGGAAACTTGTGCCTGGAGTGGGGTCCATAAACCCACCCTTGATACTTGTCCCTACTGATGGATCCCAGCCTATAGCCCTGTGTGGGAAGAAGACAGAAGAAAACCATCCTAAGGACCTGGACAGCAGGAACAGGCCTTAGAACCAAGAAAACAGCAAGATTCTGACCTGAGAACTGGTTTCCCTGGAGTCCGGCGTCGAGTAGCCTGAAGACCTGGAGCCCGAGGTGGAGAAGCGGCGCTGACTGAAGTAGCAGACGTCGTACCCGGAGCCGCCTGAGGTCGTGAGAGGGCGCCGACGGGGGTCGAGAGGAATACCAGAGGTCGAGGAGGAAGTGAACCGAGGTCGAGCGAGCGGCGTCATCGGAGGAGTGAAGTCCGCCCTCCGGAGTCGTCGGAGACCGAGGTAGAGGAGCACCGGAGGTCGGGAGTGAGGATCGCACTCCGGAGTCGCCCGGAACCTGTGAGGAGGAGCACCGGAGGTCGGGGGTGAGGATCGCACCCCGGAGTCGCCGGAAGTCGACATCGAGGCCAGGCCGGCCGACGTCATCGGAGCCGAGAGCGCCATCGGACCGGAGCCGCCCGAAGTCGACATCGTGAAGAGACTGCCCGACGTCGTCGAATCGGAGGTCGAGATCGAACCGAGGCCACCGACATCGGACCGGAACCGCCTGCCGGCGTCGTCAAAGAACTGACATTGTGCCGAGGCCGCCGAGACCGAACCGGAACCGCCTCACGGCGTCGACACGACTCCAGCGGCGTCGGAACATCAGGAAAAGGGCAGTAAGTGGAGTAGAGGGCGCCTAAGGCCCTGTGGAGACCTGAGAGACTGCTCTAAGGGGCTAGGGAGGTGCTGAAACCCACCTGACTGTGCCTGGGGTGAACTGGGACTGACCTAGAGAGGTTGTGTGGAGAAGGAAAGCCAGGGCATTGGTATTCCCCCCTTTGATCTACCTCAGTTTAGGCCTCAGCCTTGTCCCAGCCAGGGAGTAGCCTCCCCCCTCAAGCCTTCCACAACCCTACAAGCTGTGCCTGGGCCAAATCAGCCCTTAAGAAGTGAAGTGTCATCTGATTATATGAGGGGTGCTGTATACTTGTAATTATTTATTGGGGATACTGTATTTATTGAATTTTTATCTATTTATTGCTGCACTATATTTATAGGTCCACAGGACTTGTTGGTGTACAATATTTATTGGTACAGTATTTATTGCCTCAAAGTATTTAATTGTCTGTATATATTGCACTTGTATTTATGCCCTGTTATTTATGATCACCCCTATTTATTTCATCAAACAGCCAATATTTATTTGACCTGCACTAATTGAAACTTGTATATTGTGATTGACCTATTTATGTTTCCAATCAGCAACTAAGAGAAAAAGATAAAGAAAGAATATTTTCATAATTTTTACGGTGTAGAGTCGTTTTTGGAACGGATGCACGCATGGTTATTGTATGGGTATATTGTATGCTTAGCACTGCGCCTGTTTCCTGACCACTCGAGCCAAGCTACCACAGTGTGTTCGGGGAGTCCACCACCACCCTGCGGAGTGGGAGTGGGCTGTTTCCAACATATCCTCACCAAGATTAACCCAAAACTGGGTGATTTGGCTGAAAAAGATCCCTCCGATAACCCTAAGGGGCTCCTCTTCGGAGAGGACATGATTAAATCTATTGGCAAATACGTTGCAACCTTTACTGCCCTGGATAGGGCTCAAGCCAACATGAAGAGAGTTTTCAACTCCAACCTTTTTGAACAGGCTGGAAGAAGAGGCCGTTCTTCCGGCCGTGGCAACCAACGGCCCTTCTCAACTATCAGAGGTACCGGTAGAGGCTTCTACCAATCTAACCAGCAATTTTATCCACAATGAGGCATAGGCCCACGAAATAGAGGCTACAGATCCAGAGGAAATGCCAACAGCTCCAATCCTCAAAGTAAGTCTTCCTCTTCCTTCCGTTTCTTCCCAAGTAGGGGCAGACTAAAATACTTTTACCATATTTGGGAATCGCTAACTCAAGACCCATGGGTTCTCGAAACCGTCCAGGGTTTCAAAATAGACTTTATTGATATTCCTTTTCAATCACAACCCCCAGAACCGCTAACACTTTCGGAAGAACACCAGAAGATTGTAGAAGAGGAAATCTCTTCAATGCTTCAAAAAGGAGCTATCGTACAAGTGCCATGGTCACTAAAAACCTTTGTCAGCACCCTTTTCCTCGTTCAAAAAAAGGAAAAAGGATTGAGACCGGTCATAAACCTTCGGGAAGTAAACAAGTACTTAGTTTACAGACACTTCAAAATGGAAGGCATTCACCTTCTCAGAGATCTTCTCTTGAAAGGAGATTGGTTGGTCAAACTAGATTTAAAACACGCTTACTTTACCATCCCTATGGCCAAGGAACACCAACCCTTTCTCCAATTTATATGGAAGAATCGCCTTTTTCAATTCAAAGCTCTTCCTTTCAGCCTTTCCTCTGCCCCTTGGTGCTTTACCAAGATCATGAGGACTATTGTCTCTTTTCTGAGAGAGAGGGGTATTCGCCTCATCATTTACCTAGACGACATCCTCATCATGTCTTAGCTCTACTCTCAATTTTTGAAAGACCTCAATTCTACAATGGAGCTTATCAAAAGTCTTGGTTTCATTATAAACAGGGAAACATCTATCCTAACTCCCTCCAAATCCCTAGAATTTCTGGGCTTCACTGTAGATACCTCGAACTGCCTTCTCCTTCTCCCTACCAAGAAAATTACGAAAATTCGAAAAGAGATCAGGTATGTTTTAAAGCAAGAATCTCTAACCCTCCGAGAATTAGCCAGACTTCTAGGCCTACTATCCTCTTCCATCCAAGCTATCTTTCCGGGCCCTCTGAATTACCGTGCCCTTCAAAGAATAAAAGCGAAGGCCCTCAGGTGTGGTCTTTGGTACGGAGATTTGGTGACCTTAGATCAGGAAGCCAGGTCAGAACTCTCATGGTGGCTGGAGAACTTGGATGCCTGGAATGGGAAAGCTATCTTCGGCTCTACACCGGAATTTATTCTGGAATCAGATGCCAGCCTACACGGTTGGGGTGCTCGCCTCCTCGACCAAAACACTGGTGGCGCTTGGTCTCTCGCAGAATCTTCCCGTCATATCAATTTCTTAGAACTTACCGCAGACATGTACACTCTAATGAGTTTCAAACATTCTCTTCAAGGGAGATCTGTTCTTCTGAAGATGGACAACATCTCCGGAGTCTCTTATATCAACCGCCTTGGCGGTACAAAATCTGCAGACCTATCCGCTTTAGCCAAGAAACTCTGGATGTTCTGTTTAGAACACAAGATCTCTCTGAAGGCGGAATACCTTCCCGGAAATTCGAATCTTTCTGTGGATTGGAACTCAAGATTCCTTTCAGACCTTACGGATTGGAAACTCAACATGAATGTTTTCAATATTCTGTTTCACTTTTGGGGTCCACTGGATGTGGACTTGTTTGCCAGCAGATTGACTTTCCAACTTCCGAAATATTTCAGCTGGATGCCAGACCCCGGCGCTCTGGCTGTGAATGCCTTTCTCCAATGCTGGTCGAACCTTCAGAGCTACGCCTTCCCTCCCTTTGCTATAATCCAAAGGGTCCTACAGAAGGTCAGAATAGACCAATGCACTCTGGTTCTGATAACCCCATTTTGGCCTTCTCAGGCATGGTTCCCGACAACTCTGGAACTGTCCTGCGACATCCCCTTTCTCATCCCAGCGAGCAAGGGTCTGGTTTCCAACGCAGACGGAGAAGATCATCACCTAATCATTTCAGGGAATTTGACCCTTCTTGCCTGGAAAGTGTCAGGCAATCCAATGAACTGTCTGGCCTTTCGTCATCAGCTCTCTCTCTCCTCGGTGAATCATGGGCTCCCGGAACACACTATAGATACAACAACATTCGGAAAAAATGGCTTTGTTGGTGCATGGAGAGGAACCTGGATCCCATGGAAGCTCCTATCGTCAATATAGTTAACTTTCTAGTAGAACTATTCGATAGGGGCTTATCTTATAGATCCATTAATTGCTACAGATCAGCAATCTCCGCCGGACATTCCCTTGTCAATAATAAGACAGTAGGTAAAAATGTTATTATTTGTAGAGTTATGAAAAGCATTAGACTCAAAAGACCTCCTAGACCTAAATACCAGTCCTTGGGGGATGTTAAAGCTATATTAGACCTTTTCTCTTCCTGGCCCGATAATCCTTTTCTTAACATGAAATGCCTCTCTCTTAAACTTGCTACTCTTTTATGTTTAATCTCCTGTCGTAGAGTTTCAGATGTCAAATGCGTAGATATTTCTCATAGACATTATGATATGGTTGGGGTTAAATTCGATAAATATGGAAGGACTAAAACCATGTCAAACTCTATTTTCTACCCTCGTTTTGATCTTTGCAAAAGGCTGTGTGTTGTAGACTGTATGAAAGAATATGATTTGAGAATGAAAGATCTTCGCCCTTTAAATGCTAATCAACTCCTTATCTCTTTTGTCAAGCCTTTCAAACCAGTTTCTTCCTCCTCCATTGCTAGATGGGTCAAATCAGTTATGAAACTAGCTGGTATTGACCTCTCTAAATTCAAAGCACATTCTGTCAGAGGTGCTATGGCAAGCCAATCCTTTTGGTCAGGTGGTAAGTTGAATGATATCCTTAAAGCGGCCGATTGGTCAAATGCTTCAACCTTCGCTCACCGCTACTGTAAACCTATTGAGCATATGTCCAATGTTGTCCTTCAGGGCTACCAATATGCATAATGTAGCCTCAGGTCTTGTAATGAAATTGCGATTCTCCTATTAACATGTCTAGAGAATCTGGATTTCATTGAAGACACGCAGGCTATCATTATCCCACCTGTCCCTCCCTTGGACGGAGTAGCCTTGAACTGTATTTTTTATCATTTGCTTGATTACTTTTGCATATGCTCATATTTTGTCTTTTGCGTTAGCTCCTGACGTATTTTACATTCTCATCTTTCTTTTCAGACAGCTCCACCTGATGTCCTGTTGCATTCCTTACCCCGCTTCAGAACTCTCTCCATCTTCAGTCGCAAGATCAAGCTGGATTTCTCATTTGAACTTCTCTTACCTCGCTTCATTTAAAAGAGGCAGTCTGTTTGTGTCTCATGCCATTTATACCTTGTGCTCACCGCATTCTAGAACTGTTTTCTCTTTGTGATGTAGTGCGGCTGCTTGTGATCTGCATTAACCTCTTAGGTCTCGTCATGGAGCACGGTCGCGCTGTGCCCATGACGAGACTATCTCCTCATGAACCCCACCCACTAATGAAACGCCCGGCACAGGAGGGGGAAAGGGCGTGGCACTGAAGGGGTTAAAGGATTAATGCATAATGATAGCCTCTGTGTCTTTAATGAAATCCAGATTCTATAGACATGTTAATAGGAGAATCGCAATTCTACATGAGCCCCTTACACAGAGTAGCAGTTGCAGGGTTCGCTCTATCTTGTAAAAAAAAAAAAAAAAGAGTTGGGTTTTGGTCAAAGAGTATTTTGTAGGATGTATCATAATGTGTCATAATGACCAGCAGTACCTTTCATCTGGTCTAGCCAGGTATTCAATCTTCTCAGATTAAGTCGAGTGGACCTCTGAGGCATAAATCCCGTCTGGTCACAATGGGCCTGTGGGGTGATGACCTACACTGTGTGCGAAGCCATAATTTTCGCTAGGATTTTGATTTCTGTGTTTAACAAGGAATTTGGTTCATAAGAAGTGCAGGCATTTTTGGGTTTCCCTTTCTGAGGAATTACTGTGACAGTTGCATGCTGGAAATCGTGTGTCAGTCCCCCATTCTCTCTGGCCCTGTTAAACATAGTAAGCAGGTAAAGACCCCGCACCGATTAATGCCTTATATAGTATTCCAACAAGATTCCATTAGGTCCCAAGATCTTCCTGCTCTTCCTTTCAGTTATCACCTCAGAGATTTCCAACAATGTAACTTCTTGTTCCAGAAACTCTACTATCCATTTCGAGTTTGGGCAGCTTCAATTTTCCCCGAACAACCATAATTTCCTCTGCAGTGCTAATCACCTTGATACTGTATAATGAACTATAGTACTGTGCAAATGTAAGTGCTATGGATTGATCTTCGTTGACTAGTACTCCTTCATTCCGAGTGAGTTGCCCCAACCTTCTGCTGGCTTCTTCTCTCTTGCTCACCCAAGAGGCAGCCTTCCCTGTCTCCCACTTCAAATTGTCTGTATTGCATTGCATGAAAGTGTTGTTTAGTCACCTCATGCGTCAAAGCATGCTAGTCCCCCCTCAAGACCTCTAGAAGTCAAAGATTGGCCTGTGATAAGGAGTCTATATAAATATTTTCCGGTATCAATATCTCTCTTTCTAGGCTTATTATATGTTGAGTCTTCCATTTGCACTTTTGGGACATAATGTGTTGTGCCCTGTCTCGAAGGCCTGCTTTGTACACATCCAGGAGTTTATTCAGTTAATCCTCTGATTTCATGTTTTCCGCAAAGTATATTTTGGTGGCTGCCTTCACAACCTCTCTATCCTGGAGCTTCCACCTGGGCAGCCTCCACTTACCCCACCGGGAACAGTTCCCTTCTCTCAGTGATCCATAGGGGAGAACGATCTAAGACTCCCCTTGCTAGGTATTCCACTCTTAGAAAATCGGGATTCTCACTTATCGTGACAAACCCATAGTTGAGTTTGGAAAAAGTCTTGTGTGCCTCTGAAAAGAAGCAGTACTGCCTAGTTGTTGGATGCTTTGTTCTCTATTTATCTGTCAGACCTAAGGCATGAGCAAATTGGACCAGTCTAGTGGGTCCACCAAAAGGCCCGGAGGCAAAGGTCGAGGGGTCTGTCCATAATATCATTAAAGTTGCCAAGTATTACATGAAATGAGGATTGAGGAAGAAGTGATGAGTTGGCACCTAATAGAATCGGCCTAACTCATCAAGGACTATCTTCTGCAATGTGGAGGTGCATACACATTTAACACAAATATAGATCTTCTACCCAACGTCTCCCGTGTCTCAGTGCTTAATTTGTAAAGTATTAAGTGCCAGGGCTCTGACCAGGAAGCCACTGCAGCTTGCACCACCCATCGCCCCGGTCATCGCTGCCAAAACAACTACTATCTCTCTCGCATTTAAATGTGACAGTTCAGATTATCCCTGGTCCTCAAAGCTAAAGGAATGGCTGGGGAGGCAGGTAGTAGTATTTTTTTTAATGTATATTGTTTTCCTAAACAACTGTTATTCTGATCATCTCTAAATTACATGAACAGCGCCATCTTGTGGCAGACTGCTCTAAGTGTGGTGTTGACAATTAGGTACTGTTGCCAAGCACCGGAAACCAATTAAGTACTGCCGTATCTACACTTATCTGCTGCATGGGTCGAACCATGTCTGGTCAATTTATAATGACTAGTCCTAGCTACTCCTCTTGACCCCCTAGCGAAACTGGTATGTTCCAAGATTACATACGGTCCTCTAATGAAACACTTGCAGTAGTAACCCGCCAAGTCAGGTTCCTGTCAGAGGACTACACCTGGGCCTTGACCACATAGATATTGGGACACCACTCCCCTTTTGAGTATATTAAGTCTTTTATTGACATTTTTACTTCTAGATTTCGCGTTTCTGCAGGGAGAAAGTATGTTGTGGTGTCTAATGGATGCAATCCAATCAGAGCATGATGTGTGCTCTTATGTCCCTGTCCTGCAGTAATGTTTAACATCCGTGTGACCATGCGAAGATAAATCATCAAGTTTTGAATAGTTCTACCTACCCCTTCTGTCCCACCTAGTTCTTCCATTATGCAGGTCTAAAACTACCCATGCTTCCAACTGTGGAAAAATCTGTTGAACCCAACCCCCTCCATATTCAAACTCACAAACCCCCAGCTCCGGGCCGCTGTCTATATATGTTTTCAGCAAAACACACAAGATGATGGACGGAATGTTGCACATTGGCAAAACATTTACCCCCAGTCACAGATCTGGGTTTAATCCATCGTTATTTTGCTCACCACGTCACCCCAGTTCAGACATGGCCATATGCAAATCAGTCTTGACCCTGTGCCTCATGGAACAGTCCAGCCCGAACTGCCAAGCCATGTCTTCCCTGGACCGGAATCAAGCATCCTAGGACCGGTTTCGGGGTTTCACCCCTCTTCAGACAGGATAGCTTGACTCCAGTGGCGTAGTGAGCACGGGACCCACGTCTGGGCATACCCTTCCCACATAAGGCAAACAGCAAAACACACAAGATGATGGATGGAATGTTGCACATTGGAAAAACATTCACCCCCAGTCACAGATCTGGGTTTAATCCATCGTTATTTTGCTCACCACGTCACCCCAGTTCAGACATGGCCATATGCAAATCAGTCTTGACCCTGTGCCTCATGGGAACAGTCCAGCCTGAACTACCAAGCCATGTCTGAACTGGGGTGGCGTGGTGAGCAAAATAACGATGGATTAAACCCAGATTTGTGACTGGGGGTGAATATTTTGCCAATGTCCAACATTCCGTCCATCATCTTGTGTGTTTTGCTATATATGTTTTCAGAGAGCACCTAAAGGGTTGGCAAATCAATAGGTCCCTTCAGCCTCCCAGTGTCTCAAAAGCCCTTGTCTAAACTAGAATCCTCTGCTTCACCTGCAGTGCCATGCCCCTGGGGTGTGGATGGGCCCAACCTGTCTCTTGTGAGGCTGCTTGTACACATTCTGTAACCACCTAAGGGACCCCTCCCCTTCAACCAGTACCACGCTGCCTTTATCATGTCAAAGAAGGAGGAATTATTTTGCAAGGAGACACGCACTTTGGCCGGGAGAATTAATGCATGGTCAAGTTGTATGAGTCCTATTTGTACTTGACCGCCAACAATGAGCATGCTGTTGCTGCACCAGGCAACTGTAGTCTGGGGAAAAAATTATTTTCCTATTTTTCAACATTATGTCTCTGGTTCATGCTTCACTTAGAATCATACCTCTGTCTATGTAGCTAACAAACATAAGATGATAGGTTTCGGAAGAGCCCCAAGAGGGGGAAGGGCTGCCAGTGCCCTCTAAGAAAATTTGTCTTCAGGGATCCATTTTTTTAGCCAAGTCAGAAGGAATTGTACTATCGACAAGCCTTCTGCACATTCGGGCACCCCAACCATATGCACATTATTTCTGCGTTTCCTCCCTTCAGCGTCTTTCACTTTTTTCTAATGGTTTCTTCAAGGCGATGCAGTTCTCTTTGCAAGGTGTGGGATTCGTTTTCTACATCTCCTTAATTCAGAACCTTAATTATCTCAGTTGTTTTCAGCATATCTTGTCTTATCAGAGAGACATCCATTTTGATCCTGTCCATTTTACTCTCTAGCAATAACCTGGAATACTTGATGGTGTGCAGGATTAGTCAGCAGATGGGGATTGGTTTTTGGCATCTGTTAGAAAAGGGGTTTCTGGTTGGCTATTATATACTCCCAAGGCAGGCAGAACCCACCACTCTAGTCAGGACAAGTTAGAAACACAACTAAGATAACCTGTGCTCATCCTCTGGTAGCTTTGCACAGAGCTTGCAGGCTTATCAATAGATGTAATGTGTAAAGTATTTGTGTAACACACACACAAAGTAACACAATGAACACACCACAAAAAGTCTCCACACGGGTTTATAAAAATAGATATTTGTATTAGGACCAAAATAAGACCAAAACGAGGTAATACTACATGTACTTTTCAAGATATGCATTTTTCAGGTTACAAGAGTAAAATGCAATGCTCGGGGCTCTCCTCGTACTTCACTGTTCGTGCATCGTCACGCTGGACCGAAGAGAATACTCAAGCGCTGCAAAGGGGGAGCCCTCCATAGGGGCTACTGCCTGGTATCCAAAGTACAAAATGACCCCTAAATCTCAGAGGCGCTAAAGGGGGTGAATCAAGGTGTCCATCGCTCTGTGCTCTGGTGCAGGGAAGCCATCTGCGAGGGAGCGCGAGTCGGCAAGCACTGTACTTTTAGAATCGTTGCGGAAAACTGGGAACTCGCAGCTCCTGGGTCAATCCAGGCACTGGGCTGTGGAGGTTGTCGGTGGGCCTTGGGAGCGGGGCCCTAGTTATCAGCTAATCGAGATCTCTGGCAGCAGAGGGCGCTGCAAGCACCGTACGACTCAGGTGTGCGGAAAGGGTTGATGAGCCTTGTACTTCAGAACACACCCCTCGTTACCAAGGCGACACTAGTGCAGTGAGCCGTGCTGGAGGCGCAGCAGCTACTGAGAGCACGGTGGTGATCGGCAAACATTCAGCCAGTTGTTTGAAAGAGGGAGCGATTCATCCTTGGTGAAGGGAAAAGTGCCAGTCGCTGTAGAACAAAATATCCTTGTCAATGCGGATAGGAGTGAACTGCTTGATCTTCAAAGACAGTTACTTGCAAATGTGGGTCAGAGTGGACTGCTCAACAGTTGTAGAGCCTCTTCTGCAGTCGGGAATTTTTTTAAGTCTTTTCTGAATGTGAAGTTTTACAAACTGGGGGCACGCCAACAAGCCTGTGGAGAACACTTAGAGTCTCAGCACAGCAAAAAGGAAGCAGGCCAGCAAAACCAGACAGGTAGCAAAGTGGCAGTCCCTCCTGGCAGCACAGCAGTTCCTTCTGGCAATGTGCAGTAGTAGAGCCAGCGATGTCTGGTTACAGGTCCAAAAAGTAAAAGCGCCTGTAAACGTTTAGAGAGACTTTGGAGAAAGAACTCTGACCCTGTAAATAAAACCATCTATAAAGTGGCTTTGAAAGCCCTCTATGCCAAAGTTTGTGAAGAAATTTTTTTTTTCTTCTGTTCAAAAATTGAACAAGCTGGGAAAAGCAGCAGGGAATTATTCAAGATTGTAAAGGACTTTTCCTCCCTCAATGCAATCATTAGTCCCTTCACCCCACCTACAAATGGACGAATCATATTGCGCACTATTTTTTTAATAAAATCAAAATCATTCAGGATTCGTTTGGAGCCACAGATCTGCCCCACCCCCCTGCCCTATCGAAATCCAATGGGTCCCTTTGGGAGTTCCCGCCCCATGCCTCTGGCCAGTTCTTTAAAAATGATGAAAGCATTGAAATCAGGTTCACCCTCAGACCCTTGCCCTGCAAAAGTGTTGGCATCTATTGCGGAGGTGGTTAATCCTGCTGTGAATCGGGTTCTGAACTTGTCCTTGGCTGAGGGACTAATGCCTGAAAGCTGGAAGCATGGAAAAATTCTCCCACTCCTAAAAAAACCTTCAGCAGACCCCACTATGGCCAGCAACTATAGACCAATGTCATTGCTACATTTCTTCTCCAAGGCATTGGAGAAGTATGTAAATGCTGTTGTTACAGACTTTGTGGAAAGAACTCATGTACTGCATCCGAGCCAGTCAGGGTTTTATAGCCAACTTTAGCCCTGAGACGGCCTTGTTGAAAGTCTCAGATACTATTAAAACAACCCTGGACAGAGGAGGGAAAGTGGTACTAATACTATTAGACCTTTCGGTGGCTTTCGATACCGTGCCCCATGATTTACTTCTGCACAGACTCCAGGACTGTGGCATTGGCGGCACGGTTCTTAGATGGTTTTCCTCCTTCCTTGAAGGCCGCCAGCAAACAGTTTGGTCCCCCCCCCCTTCTCTACCCCTACCACCCCGTTGAAAGTAGGAGTCCCACAGGGCTCTATTTTGAGCCCAACTCTCTTCAACATATATATGCCCACCAAAAATAAGGTAGTTCACTGGCTGAGTAAAAACCGGCCACTTCCTAACGACATCAACGGCGAAATACTTCATGTGAGAAGATTGGGATGGGTGGGCTATATACCAAAGGATATCCAGGGAGATGTGATTATTATAAATTTCAGAGACCGTAGGGTATTGCGTCATATTGCAGACTGGTACACCCCGACCAGTGGTGTAGGCATATCGACACATGCCCTAAGCTACTTTTACCCCCGTTCTCTTCTGTTAAACTCTCCAAAATTACACTCATTATTCGCAGCTAACACAGAACTTCCTCACCTGTCTTTTCCAACCTCAAACAGATATGCTATTCTCTCTGGCCTGGACGACCTAGACTGACTCCCAAATGTAGATAATGAGACTTGTAAAACTATCATCCTGAGTCCTTCTCAAATTTCCTTAGACTCTGATCCTTTTATTTACAAGACCAATTCCATGAACCTAGGTAAGCCCGAGATGAAGTCAATAAAATCTATTGATTTCTACTCTTCAAATTCTGAACGTAAACCTTTAAGCGACAGTTTAATACTCAATCCACCTTCGAACCAACATCTGATGAGTGATACTTCATGCCCACCAATTTTTCGTCAGTCACAGGAAATCATTGAGAACCCCAAGGGTGCTATGAGCGGTAACATCGGCATTAAAAATAACTCATTGGGTGAAGGCCTATTGTCTTGGAACGTGGCAGGTCTCCTTGACAAATTGACAAACCCCCTATGGGTCCAAATTGTTTCCCCTCATAGCATTATCTGCCTACAGGAAACCTGGAATATTAACAAACTGCATCTTCTGGGTTTTAAGACTCTACATACCCCAGCTCTTTCCAGCTCACATGGTAGAAATAAGGGCGGCTTAGTGACTTACATATCTGTAGAATCTGGATTATTTCATACAAACTTTATCGGGACCGATAATTACCAGATCATCTCCCTAGTAGGTGGCCATCTTAAAAACATCACTCTGATAAATTTTTACAACAACATCCCTAGTTCTCGCCATGACTTGGTCCTTAATGGCCTAAAGGCCGACTTAATTAAAATTGAGTCTCACCTTAAAACCGACATGTTGCTCATCTGGGTAGGGGATTTCAATTGCCCACTGTGTTCACTCAGCAATGGAGGCACCTGTGGTTTGGATTCCATCAGAGGTGACACCTCTCCCCATTTCTTGCATACCAAACTAGGAGACCTTCTAAACGGCTTAATATCTCATTTTAACTTATCTTATATGAATGAGCTGTGTAATCCACCGAAGTGTTTTAAACCAACCTTCAATGGGAGAGGTTGCCACTCTATAATTGATTACACTTTGATATCCTCTAGGTACCCAGAGATTATATCAAATTGGGAGACACTTGATTGTGCTATTAGCGACCACTACCCAATAGTGGCGACCTTAAAATTAACCCCAGCTGTTGATGATGATGTAAGGGTGAAATTGTTCCACACGCCGCCACTTGCTTTGGGAACTACTTTGGGGCTCTACCTTAAATGGGAGAAGGTAGTCCCCCCAGTTTTTCTCAACTCTCTGATTAATAACACACACAAGCATATACAGATATGTCTGTCTACCATAGAAAGCCCACAGGCTATCAGGCATTCTTTCTCCGATATTTCTTCGGAGATTAAAAAATTACTCTCTAGAGCACCGAGGAAAACCTCACAAGGTAGCTCTGGTTGGTTAAATAGGACCTGCTCAAAAGCCCTGAAACACTTAAAAACTACCTTAAAAACTAAACCAAGAAACCAGCTGGAAATACGGCAGGCCAGACAACAATATCGCACAGCACGGCTGATAAGAAAAAAACAGCTGAAAGCAGAGGCCTGCTTAGCTTTACAGGAAGCCTCCAATAATAAGGACAACACTGCTTTTTGGAAAGCAGTTAATGCACCCTTGTTGAGTGCACACAGCCCACTAAGATTGACATGGCTATAACCGCTGAAACCTGGGTTAGCCATTTTGGCACCTTATATGATCTAACAGACCACACATGCATGTGGATATTTTGGATACTCATCATAATCCTCATAAAGAGCCGATTGTCCCCAGCTCTTTTCCCTTAGACCTTACCTTTGACTGTGCTGAGGTGCTTGTGGCACGGATAGAAAGCCCTTCCGGGAAGGCTCCTGGCCCTGATTGTGTACCAATTGATGTTTTCAAATCACATCTGGACCTGTGGGCCCCTCTGCTCACCAATGTTTTAAACTCCTTGAATATCACAGGCTTCATTGACACATGGCCCGAAGCGGTTGTTGTGCCGATTTTTAAGAAATGCGATAGGAATAACCCCTCTAACTATCGCCCTATTTCACTGCTTGATTCTCTAATGAAAGTCGCAGGGCGAATTATTTTAAATCGCATTCATGATTGGCTGGGCAAACAAGATATAATCTCCAATTTACAATATGGCTTCAGACAGGGTAGAGGTACCATCGAGCAGGGCCTGAATTTGACCCTTATAATTGCCAAGTACACCCAGGCAAAAAAGGGGAATCTCTTTGTGACTTTTGTAGACCTCAGCTCTGCATTTGACTGCGTCGATCATGAGCTCCTTGTTGAGATTGGCATAGAGCCCCCCATCCTTGCATTCATTAAAGAACTTTATAGGGGAGCATCAGCTCGCGTCAGATATGGTAGGCAGGGAGAGTGTTCCGACAGGTTTTATATTAGAAGAGGTGTAAGGCAGGGATGCATTTTAGCCCCTCTACTCTTCACCCTTTATATAAACTCTGTCGGCCATTATCTTAATAGGAATTATCATGACTATCCTACCATAAATGGGAAACCCATACATATACTTCTCTATGCGGACGACGCAGCAATTATGTCACAGACCCGCATGGGGCTTCAAAGAGCAGTAAAAGATTTTACTGAGTTTATGTCACAGAGAGGTTTAAAAATCAACGCATCTAAAACCTTTACCATGTCTTGCGGCATAGGAATTGGGAAAAAACAATGCTCCGTTTTTATAAACGGCAGTAAGCTTGAAAGTGTTGACAGATTTCCCTATCTGGGCATCACTTTCGAGAAGAAGGGTACCTGGCGGGCTGCTGCCCAAGCTAGAGGAGCTGCTTTTTCTAAAGCCTTAGGCGCATTGATCAACTTTTCTTAAAAAATGGGGGGACGCCCGATCACCCCCTTATTACAGATTTACGGCGCCAAGTGCATTTCGAATGCCATATATGGATCTGGGATCTGGGGAATTGAGCAGGCTAATCACATCCAGCGCTCTGAGAATCTATTTCTGCGCTATCTTTTGGCTACCCCTCGCGGCACTTCTATATATGTAATGCATAATGAACTTGGCCTGACATACATCACGGACATTATAAAATCTGCTCCCATCATTTTATGGCATAAAGTCTGGACCACCCCTGAAACACACTTTAATAGGGAAATTATCACAGATTGTCTCAATCTGAATGAGGTTGATAACCTTAAATGGTTGAATTACGTTAGAAACTTGTCACGTGATATAGGGCACCCAGAATTTTTCACCGACCCCTCTACTTAAACAACATACCTAGAGTTACCTTAAAACGATTAGTCGCTACCCATCTGGCTAATCGTGGCTGGTCCCTTGAAAACTCTAAGTGCACGGTTGTGGAGTACCAACATTCCACCATCGTTGAAGGGATGCAGCAATATCTATCCTTAATTCCATCCCCCTTCACCCGCATGCTCGTGACTCGTTTCCGTACTGATACCTTTTTCAGACTGCTAACATTCCCCAATCAGAATTGTTGGTCCAGAAACTTGGAGAAATGCCCATGTGATGTTTGTCATTACAATCTAATATTCATTGCATTCTATTTTGTAAATTTTACCAGCTGCCAAGGGTCACTTATTTGAAACCACTGCTTAAATCATTGGGATTACGTTCTTGTAGGACAGCTTATCATAGAATGAAAGCATTAGATAATCCACAAGTCATCGCAGTGGTTTCTCTTTACTTGAAAATGATTGTAAGAATAAGGGCATCCATGCAACCTTGATGATTAATGCTTTCTTCTATGTCACGCACTTTTTTCCCCCAAAATGAATTTGATAAGGGTTGCTATAATATTGAAATTATGCTCACTATTATCCTTTCTTTTAAATTTTTATGTCATTTATGATATTTTAATCATGATTTTTATTGTACTTTTTATGGTAATGTTTTTACTTTCGAATAAAGAAATTTGATTGATATGGTTTCTCTGGCTATCTTGGCTGAGGAATACGGGGCTCAAATAATATCCTACGCGGACGATAGGCAGTTACTATTTACCTGCGAGAAGGGCCACACAATGAGAGGTAGCAAAATGAATACTTGCCTGTCAAAGGTGTTTGCCTGGTTTCTGCAAAATTATTTGCTTTGCAACACAGACAAATCTGAAATCAACTTTGTAGGTCATTACCCGGGAGAGGAATGGCGCAAATGATGGCCCCAAAATTTGTTCCCCTCAGTAAGTCCAGTCATCACCGTAAAATAACCTTGGAGTTACACTGGACGCTGATATGTCCATGAAGTCCCAAGTGCAAACTATGGCTGGCACTTGTTTTGGCCTTCTGAAAATGATGAGGAACTTCCTCCCCCTACTCTCAGTTGAGCACAGAAAAACAGTGGTTCAAGCCCTGGTCACGTAAAGGATGGACTAGGCTAACGTTTTGTACCTCGGCCTCCCTGATTATTTATTAGGACGCCTGCAGGTGGTACAAAATGAGGCGGCCAGGGCCGTCCTTATCGTCGTCCCCAGGACAAATATGACTCCTCACTTAAAGTCCCTGCACTGGCTTCCGGTGCGGAAGACGGTTGACTCTAAAGCCCTGGTGCTAGCCTTCAAGGCCTTTCACAACATAGGGGCCTCTTACATTAGCAACAGAATTCAGCACTATGCCCCATCCAGAATCTTGAGGTCTTCAACCCTCCAACTGTCGATCGTGCCGAAGTTCAATCGTTCTTGAACGGGGGTCGGGGGGGGTCGCTCCTTTCAAGTAGTGGCCACCAAACTATGGAACAGCCTACTGTCTTCTAGCAGACAGATACAGGATCTCCTCAGCTTCAGGAGAAGTCTTAAAACTTGGCTTTTCCAACACTAACAGAGTCGCAAAGGCGGGTGCAGTCATTCTGTGTTAAAAGGGTCTTTTAGCGCTGGGACACTCTTTAGAGTAGCTGTGCGCTTCACAAATACCCAGTAACATAACAAAAGTGTCTCGTTTTAGGGGGTCAGAGACCCGGTACTTATACCCAAAAGGGCTTCTCTTAAGTGTACACGGATCCCTTTCAACCCAGATCCGTGTCTGCCAGGCTAACCCTGGAGGGTAAATCAGTGCTTTGTGTGAGGGCATGACACAACAGATTCAGATGTAAGTGTGAACCACATTTCCCTCTCTCTGCCCAGAAAGACCATCAGTATGCAGATGTATCCCCGGTCACACCCAGCCCTTCCTATGTTGTGGCTGTCTGGGAAGGATGCACAAACTGTAACTGTCACCCAGCCCAGATGTGCATTGGAGACAGGCTGTAAAGCACAAAGAGGTATAAGCACAGGGAAATGCCCACTTTCTATAAGTGACATATCTAAAATAGTAATGTGAAATCCAAATTCACCAGCAAGTAGGATTTATCACTACCATTTAAAACATACCAAACATGGCAACGCTACTCTTTTCTGATCATGAATTTCCACTTAAAAGTATATTTGGGCCTTTCCAAGGCTAGCCTATGAGCGGAGAAGGCCTCACAGTAGTGAAAAACTAATTAGGCTGTCTTTCACTACCAGGACATGCAAATCATGAAAGTACATATCCCACCAGTTTCTTACACAACACCCTCCCCATTGGCCTACCTAAAACCTACTTTAGGGGTGGCCTATGTGTAATAAAAGGAGATGTATGGCTTGGTAAGTAGTTTTAATTGCCACGCTGAAGTGGCAGTAAACTGCGCTCACAGGCCCTGTGGTGGCAGGCCTGGGACAGGTTTAAAAGGCTACTGCTGAGGGTGGTAAAACAGTGCTGCAGGCGTACTAGTAGCATTTAATTTACAGGCCTGGGGTATATAGTATACTACTTTACAAGGGACCTACAAGTAAATCAACTATACCAAACAGGTGTAAACCAACCATACCATGTTTAGAGGAGACAGCACATACACCTTAGAACTGGTTAGCAGTGGTAAAAAGCCCAGAGTCCTAAAGCAGTGACAGCGTCGCCCCACTTCTGCTGTGCAGCAGTAAAAGAAAGGAAAAATAAAATAATAATAATGTGATGTTATTATCAATTTATTCTTCCTTGCTGCAGTGGGGATGGGGTGCTCTGCTGACAGAACAGGGGAAGAGCGGTGGGCACACTAAAGTGCGCATGATGCTTTGATCGGCCCTCTCAGGCTGGCCAAACAGTCATAAGCACTTTAGCATGTTCTCCATGCAGGCTGCATTACAGCCTGCATGGAGAACCTACCGAGGCCCATAGTCCCTGTCTGAGTGCTGAACCACAGCGCTCAGACCAATCACAACACTGCATTGCAGTGTTGTGATTGGCTCAGAGGAGCCTGGCTGCTTCCAGTTCGGCGGAGAAGAGACGACGTGGGACAGAGTGGAAAGGAGGTAAGTAAAAAAAATGTTTTCAATTATACCTCCTTGCCCCGCCCCCCCTTCACCACCCCAGATCCATGGTGGCCGCCACTGTCCTAAAGCAAACAAAAACAAGGTCAGAAGAAGGCGAGGAGAAAGGAAAAAGTTTGGGGTAACCCTGCAAAAAGGGTTAAGAAGGCTGGCTTAGTATATGGTGCACACTTATTTAGGTGAAGCACCCTGCACTAATCCAGACAAACCTTATGGTGCTTTTAGTGGTGTTAGACAACGATAGAAAGCTCTCCAAGTGGTAGCTGTGGAGAGAAGCCTTAAGGTTTAGTCCAGAAGGAGTATAAAGCAGCTTGTTTTCACCAGTACTAATCATATTGTGTAGGTTAAGTGTAAAAGAACCACACAGTGTAGTTATAAAAATATGTATTCATTATAAACACTCACTAACACATTGGTATATCTCCTACCCGGAGATATACTCACAACACACACAATACTTCAATAGTAGGACAGGTAAGTAGCACAAATACACAGTGGTGTCCAGGGGGAGACCAAACCATATACTAAGAAAGTGAAAAGCGGATCGCGACCAAAGTCGGGACTAGACCCAGAAGACTTAGAAGAGCTGGGGACTCGAGGAACTACCCAAGGTAAGTACCCAGTGATCCCACGGAGGCCACATGCAGAGTAGAAACACGACTGCATACTCAATACAAGTCAATGGGGAAGTCGCAGTTGCAGTTTTCAAGAAAAAGAACCCTTCCCAGAGGACCCTGAAGAAACCCCATGGAAGATGGAATGTTGAGAGTCACCCCACCCGTGGATACCCCAGGAACCAGGATACATACACCAGGAAAACCGGGTGTGTAGGTGTGAAGTGACGTCAGAAACCGCCATGGACCACAATGGAGGACTTCAGTGAAGATGCCACTAGTGAAGAAGGTGAAAAAGTCTGGTGGAATCCAAGGGTGGATTCTTGAAGAGGAGTACCTGAAAGCAGAGGGGACAGATTCTATGCCACTCAGGAGTGACCAAGGCACGGAAGACCAATAACCACCGACGAACGAAGATGCAGGAGAGTTGACGGTGACCTTGTTGCTGCAGCTGTGAGGACCAGGCGATGCTGTGGAAGACCAGGAGCCATTCACAAGCTGTCCCAAGTCGAGAACCAGTGGGGGGGGTCGGTGTCCAGCGGGAGCACCAACAAGCCTTGGCAGCAGCAACTGATGAGAAGAACAAAGAAGGTGCAGTGTCGGGACCAGCAAGGTCCAAGGGACTCACCAAGTTCAAGGGTTTCAGAGCAGGCTCCGAGCAAGCAGGGGAGACCACTGGAGCCAAAGAAGACCCTTAGAAGGACGAGTCACAAGAGGACCTCAAGCAGCTCACAGAGAATGCAGGCCCACGGTGAAGAGGATGTAATGAGGACAAAGATCTTGGTAGCAGGAGATGCTGAAGGCTGGAGCTTCTTGGATCCAGAAGATCTCTGGAGAAGAGAGTCAACAAACCTTGGCAACGGCAAGTTGACACGGTGCACAGGGGTACTGCTCCAGCAGTTTCAACGAGGGATACCGACTTCAAACTTACTGTGAAGACAGGGCAGGCCTTGAGGGAGTGGCAGAACCACCACCTGTGTTGCTGAGCCTTTTGGAGTATGTGGGACATCTGGAGTAGCAGACTGGTTAGCCTTGTTGCGGTGCCTGAAGATGCAGGGAAGTGAATGCGACACGCCAAGAGATATTCCTTCGGGTGTCTTTGATGCCCACAGGCTTGGAGAAGAACCTGGATGGAGCACAGGCACAGAGGACGCAGAAGACTAGCAGGACAACAAGACCAGGAGCAGCAGGAGTCTTCCAGATGCAGTCTCGATTCCCAAAGCGAAGTCCAACGTGCCCAGATGATTGAAGATGAAGTGGTTTCAGATCTGAATCTTGTCCCACGACAACTCTGAAGAGCCACCCACAGGTAAGCCCTTAAGTAGCCAAAGGAAAGGGTTGGGTAGATTCAGGGATCCCTACTAGGGGAGGGGCTGGACAGAGGGGAGGATACTCCTATGTCCTTTGTTCAGTTTTGCGCCAGAGCGGGAGCCGACGGAACCCTGAACTGGTTCCAACTGGAGTATGCAAGGAGGTGGTCACACCTCCTTGTGTCAGGAAACCTATTGTCCTACCTTGCCCTGCTTGAGCCTGGCTCAGCAGCAGGAGGGCAGAATTGTGTCTGTAGTCGGCAGCAGCACAAGCTTGCTGTTACACCCTGAAAGGCTGGTACCAGGAATACAGAGGGGCTCCTTAGGGAAGCACCCATTATATGGGATCCTACATCCAACATTGGCATCTGGGTTGGGGCAGGATTTCAACATGTTCGATACTGAACATGACCGGTTTCGGTGCAGCCAATCTATAGTTAGACATCTCGTAATTGACTTGATGTCCACTATATGTATAAAATGGCTGACGATACTTACAAAGCCTGGAGAATCAACACATGGGTTTTTAGGAGGTGTCCTGCTCATGCAGGGCACCCTCACACTTATAACCAAGCACCCTGCTGTGGAAACCGAAAATAATTCCTGTTAGCATGAACTGAAGCCATCTTGTTTGCAGCATCCATTTTGTTAGCCATGTGATTCTGCCGTCTTCACTGTTGCCTGCATTTCTATTCTGCTTGAGTCATCAGCTTTAGTTAACTCCTTCTATTCCAAGCTCAAGCAATGTATGAGCTCAGAAAGGCCTGTAGCTGCTATAATGCACCGGTTTGAAAATGTAACTGTCTATCATATCCTACTGATGTAAGCAGTTCTGTTCCCCCTACCACTTTGCTGACTAAGTGATTATTAATCTGCCCATGTCTGGCTGTAACTATTCCTGTGTATGCTTGTACCTTCTATTTGTAACTACATGCTTACCAGTGCAGAAAACACAGTATATAAGCACCATGGTCTGTGTATTCAAGCCACTGCCTCCCGGAACACTTGAGGGTGTTGTATGGATGTGGTCTCACTCATGAGTGAAAAAACTTGTTATTTTGAATTCCAGCTTCAGTGCCAATCTTTACTTTGTTAGTCTAAGGACCCGAGAACAGAGAAGGGTGACTCTTGCACCGGTGTGCCCCTTAAAAAGGCACATTCCCACACTGCAGTCAGGCTTAAAAGGCCTACCTTAGGGGTGACTTATAGGTTTTAAGTGTAGTGACCTCAGATATAAGGAAACGTATTTCAGTTGTGAGTGGTGCTGGCATGAGCTCACACAGGCTGCAATGGCAGGCCTGTAGTCACAGTTTGAGTGGTCTCTCATGGCTAACATAATATAGGCTGAAGCCAATGGGAGGCCCCTGGTGTACCTATGCCCAGGGTACCTCAGTACCATATAATAGGGACTTAGAAGTGTACACCAGTAGCCTATCAGGAAGATACCAAAGTACTTACCATAGTCCAATTTAGGGAGAGAGCACAGTGCCTGGGGTCCTGATTAGCATGATCCCAGTCAGACTTGTCAGAAAACAGAATGACACTCGCAAAAATAGGGGGTAACCACGAAAGCAGATGGAAAGCGGATCCTACTTTCCTACAAAGGGCCATTTCCAGCAGCGTCGGTTTCTGTTGACATTTTCCCTGATTCTGAACTTTTGCTTTGCTAGACTTTTATATAACATTTTGTTTTTACCTGGGACTGGGCTACTTTGTCCTTCCACAATGCAGCCAGCACTGTGTGAAGTTCCTGTTTACGCCTAAAAGCTCCCTGCCCACAGATGACGCGTTCAGCACTGAGTTTCCCCCAGCCACCAGTAATATCCACATATCCAACAAGAGTTTAGCAGGGGCCCTCTGCGAGACGTACTTCTGGAGCAAGCCTCCCCGACTGCTTTTGTTTTTTTTAACAAATGGTCACATCCTATGTCACATGGGTTGACTGCCTTCTATGGTTGCAAGCACTCCCAAGGGAGGGTGGGAGAGAGGGAGGGAGAGAATCAGCTGCTCCAGGGCAGGCAGGCTCAATGTCCCCGCCAGTAGGCAAAGCAGCAAGAAAGGGCTCTCAGTTCACCTACATATCGCTTTGCTACCTCCCCCCAGCGTCTTCTCCCACTTCAGGTTACTGCTGCTTCGGGACCTGTCCCTCACAGGCATGACCAGTTGATGTTCCACAACAGTGGATCATGCAGGGAAGACCTCAAATCACAGTCGTGGCATTCTGCTGTCTCAGCACTTCTCTCCTTGGCCCCTTTTTCAGTAGTGGGCCAACCCTGTCTGCGACTCATGCCTGCCATAGTTGACCACCCAGCATGATGCCTCCGATACTCTGGGGACCATTAGGCAGTAAAGGGCAGCAGGAGTCCAGATACCAACGTCTCCAGGGCCCCCAGGAAGAGAGTCCAGCATTGCCCATCTTGCTACTGGCGCACTACTCTGTGCCCGCTTTGAATCACCTGTCCGCCATCTTGACTGGTGCTATTCGGTCGGAGGAAGCTGTTGGCTCAGCCACCGTCCATCAACAGGATGGAAAAAAAAATCTGCATTGCCAATTGGTCGAAATAAAGGGCTATCTCGCCATCGAGGTATCGGATGGTAGGGGGAAAAAAGTGGAGCCATAAAGCTACACAGCTGGCATTTTGACTTCTTGGCCACGCCCCCCTACATGTCCCACTCTTAAATACAATGCACCCTACCTCGTGGGCTACAAGGCTCACATAAGGATGAATTATTAGAATCCTGTCAAAAGAGTTTATTTTGACAGGCCAAGTTCATATTTACACTGCAACAGGCAGGCTACACATGGTAGGCTTGAATCCATGTTTGCATTGCCACTATAGAGGATATCACAAAAGGTATTGCAGGCCACGAGTGACATTTAACTATGCAGCCCAGGGTGTACTTTTTACACCATATGCTAGGGACTCAGAGGCAAGTTAAATGTGCTAATCAGCAATTAGCCAAAATAACCATGGTTAAAGGGGGAGCACAGGCAGTTTACCACTGGATAACAGTTTTAAAGTGCACGGAGTTCTAAAGTCAGCAAAAATATAGCCCCCCCTCCCCCAAAGGCTAAACATGTAGGGTGATCATGCAAGAAAGGAGGATTTCCTAGAGTGATCCACGCTTTGAGCTCCTTAGAATTTCAATTCATCAATAGAGGGGGTTGATATTAAGAGGAATGAAGCCTATTGCAGCCTTGTGTGTAGGCCCACCTGTATGTGTTCCTGCTTTATGGAGTGTGACGTATGTGTGTTCTGTGGAATTGTATGAGTATTTTGGTCTGCATGGACATCAGTGATTACAAAGCTATCAGTCTGTGTTGCTGAGTGATCACGTCTAGTGGATTTGGTGTAGGGATGACTGTTAAGTCTGTGTGCTTAGTTAGGTACAATTATGTCAGAGAATAAGTAAGTGTTCTGCTGGTCTGTGTGTTTGTGGATGCCTGCAGGCGAGTTGCTCTCTTCGCATACATGGAAGAAGGTAGTTTGTCTGTGTGCATGTCTCATAGAAAAGCCAAACATATTTGGTTTGCCAATATTTGTTATACGTAATTTTTGTTTAGTTGAACTATTTTCCATCCATTGATCCGGTTTTACAATATCTAAACTATTAATATGCAAGTATTCTCATTGACTCCTGATCGGTTTACGGTTTAGGTTTGCTTTTTGGCCTGCTGTGGTAAGAGGTAGAACTTTGTGAAGGAGTAGGTGTTAGTTATGGAGTCGCTTCGTGGCGAGTATTAGTGGGATGAAAGGCTTATGTTAAATGTCCTTCCTACCTTGTTTGTGGACCTTGATAATGTCATTTGGATATTTATCATGGATCGGTGGCCATATGAACGAGATCAACACTCTAACCCATTGGGAATCATGTGCTTTACTTCAGAATACCGCTCAACACCCCACGGTGTCTCACCTCCGAACATACGCGGCCTGGAGCTTGAGGAATATGAAACTAAAACTGCGAACTGTCACAGTCTCCCCATCGCCAGCAAACATGCTGCGGCGTTTCCGCTCATGCAAAGCACCTCCATGCGTTCAAAGTGCCCTGCGAAGCACTATGGGACGTTGGCCACTCTAACGGAATAATTTTACGTTCCTGCAACCTACCGACGTAACACAAAACGATGGAAGTCCCCTGCAGAATGTGATGGGGCCCTGACACACCCAATCTCATAGGAGATATTCACAGCCCCCCCTTACAGCAAGAGCTGCAGGGGACCGTGTTTATGTCCTTGCCCAGGTGCCCCCTTCCATTTCCTTGTTTGACTCTTTATACCACACAAGTACTGTATATAATATTTGACCAAGGTAACTGTGTGGCCTCAAAAGCTTTCGTCTTCTCACTTATATACACAGTACAACTTCCAGCCACGACTAACAACAACAAGTTGCTTAACAACTTCGTCTAACACAAGCGCAAGAAACACCCCGTATCACCCATCAACTTACCTCTAAGCAGGGGGTTGCACCCCTATCTCTCCCCGTCTCGCTCTTCGACCCTCACCTGGTCTCTCGACTCCTCACTAGCTTTGTCCCATTCACCTGCTCCAAGCAGCAGGACGCGACACACCGTCTCCAAGGCAACGGGGTGCGCGCACGGCCCGACGTCACAGAGCTCACGCTGCTCGTACTCCTTACTACATACACAGGGACGTAAGTACGCACGTGCGGGCGTTGACGATTCCTAACGGCATCGACATCTCCGCCCACGCCCGTAGGCAACATCTCCGAGTTCTAAACTTGCCGCTGCTAGGAACATAAGTTGTGCGCAGGCGCGTGCTAAGGTGTACAGCCCGGGGCTCTGGCAGGCGGCGCGCGGCTTGGAATTCAGGTTGCGGCGTCCGTTGGTTTAAACTCCTCCGTCGCTCTGTTGCAGGATCAGAGCCCTAATTGGTGGGTAGCCACATGGGCAGATCACTTAATCTCCCGGTGCCTAAATGAATGTTACCTTGTGTAATGTAACTAGCGCTCATGTAAAGCCTGGGGTCAAGTCAAGTACATAGTTGCAAAGCTTCAGGTTGCTATGTTTGACATTTTAATAATTTCTGTGTAATTCTGAGGGACGTTCAACTACTATGGCTGACACTTTCTCGAAACCAAAAGCAAGCAATCGGGCTGGATTTGTGGAGTTGTCGAAGCAATCTCAAGATGGTCTGCAGGACTCAGCAGCTAGTTGAGAGTAGGGTTTCTATGCCAGCTAGGCACTGCATAGATGCCCAAGTGGATTTATTCTGTGGCACAACTATACCCGCCTCTCTGGTTGGGCAGTTGCATAGTGATTCAGGCCACACTCCTGCGCTGCGCTGTACTGTGGTGCTGGGCTCATCGTCACTAAAGAAGGGTCTTTCCACTCATGAGCCCCTGCCAACGAATGCCAGCAGGGCTGCCAAATTTTCAGTATACTAATGTGTGACATTACAATATTTTGCATTGTGATTATGTGTGACATTTCATATCTTATGTGTGAAACTGTGGGACATTTTCACAAGCTGGCCAAACTAAGCAGTTGGGCCTATGTTCTATTTTTAATGACATGAACAACCCCATTTTGACGCCGCTGAGAGCTCTACTTAAGTTCAGATCTAAATCCTCTTTTTCTCAGCCCAGACATCGTAGGCAGTTTCTTTTCTACTACCTTTAAGTAAGCACTCACTCCCATCCCTGATATATACTTTCTCTCATGCCTTGCTCTCATGCTCACTTCGCCAAGCCAACTCAATTTCCCTCTGCGCTATTCCTGTTTAAGTTATCCCTCCATCCACATCTCGATGTGGTCTCTTTTCCTTCTCCAGCTATTTATCCCTGCTGGTGCTCCCTCCATCCTACCACAGCTACGCCTTGTCATCATCCATCCGTTCTTGTAGGTTATGGCTTTGGTGTCTCAATAGCCTGCTCAAGTACATTCCACTCTCCTCAGAGGATACTTCTTCACCCTTTCCCCAAGCACCTCTCTGGTGTCCTACATTATACCCACTTAGCTAACCAGTTTTCTCTCAGGTAGTTTTTCCTCACTCCGTAACACTTTCTTGTATCTTTCTCATACATCCTGAATACCTCTGCTGCACCTTTTGCACGCAGGTACCTACTATGTCAAACAATCATAGCCAGTCTTGGCTTCTTAGCTATAGCACTTTCCATGCAGGGATTTTTAAGCTAGCAATTAACTATAGTCAAAGTAAAACTACAAGTCCCACAATACAGCGTGCTATAAGCTAAAAAGCTATAACTGGCTGACTGTGCCACACATTTCATGGGGCTACTTGACAGCATAAATCATAAGCATAACCAGCGGAGAAGCGTCGCCCCACAGGAAAAATAAAATGATAATAACTCCACGTTATTATTATTTTATTTTTCAGAAGGCTCTGAAGCTGCGGGGAGGACTTTCTAAGTGTTCATGATGGTTTGGCCGGCTGTCTTGGGCCAGCCAAACAGTCATGCACACTTACACATACAAAAGGCCTGACAGTGGAACCCTCAGAGCCACAGCACCTAAGCTGCTATTCCTATTATTTTCTACCCCTCTGTACTTCTTGGGGTTTGTGTGCACACTGAAATGCACCCACCATCACAGTACAAATCCTCATGGGATCATAACTATTTAAAACATAAGCATAGGCGCACCACACATAAATCACCAAAATTGAGAGAACAAATGTATAATCTGTATACAATGTAGATATTATTAAAAAATTTCCTTTTATTCCAATTTTCTATTGCTTTAAAAACGTGGTCATATACATCAGTTTTCACAGTGATACAGCCGACGCGTTTCGTCCTACTAGAGGACTTCTTCAGAGCTGTTAATTTGAACAAACAAAAGTATACACATCAATAAACAAACAACAAGAAGCCACGTATAACACATCACATACTACACATACATATAACAAGCATTTGCAATGCAATAGGTCTCGCATTTATACGAGTTTGAGCTATTGGCATTGTAAATGACTGATTTTTATTTAAGTTTGGTTTTTTTAAAACATAAATAAAAGGCACTGTCATTTACAATGCTAATAGCTCAAACTCTCGCAAATGCGAGACCTATTGCATTGCAAATGCAATAGGTCTCGCATTACTGAAAGTTTGAGCTATTGGAGTTGCTAACAATAATGCAACGGCAATAGCTCAAACTTTAAGTAATACCAGAGATACTGCATTGCAAGTGTTTTTATTTCTGTTTATTTATTTTTTAAGCACCCGTGCTTATTGCTTAAAAAATACTTAAGGGTGTGTTAATTAACTCTCTCCTACTAATTCAAGTTTTGGATTTGCTTATTGAGATAGCCTCTAATGTCTCACCGAACTCTAAGTGAAGGGAGTTGAGAGGATTGGTAGAAAATCCTTGCAGTCGACATAAACCAAGATATGCAAACCTCATAGTATGAAAATCTGTGAGTTGCTGCAGAGACAGCAGAAGAATAAGTAATAGAAATGGGTAAACAAAATGAAGGTTGTCGTATGTGAACATTTCTTTACCTAAAAACCAACAGTTCTTCCCCTGGGATGCCTCATACGGGCTTAACGCATCAGAACTTAAAATGGATGTGGAAGACTCAATGCTTGGGTAGGCTAAAAGCCAAAAAAAAAAATCAAACTGTTACACTAAAACAAGTTTAGATTTGTCTGCTTGAATTAATGGGAAAAATGTAAACCTTTAGAAAACACAATGTTAGTGAATCATTTTCTTTAAACTGAAAGAAAAAACACACCATTTTGTGTAGGAATCCAAAAACACATTAAAATGACTCGCCAGGCACTGGTAGACTATTCAACAAAAATATATCCCAGTGGAAGAAAAGCTCAAGTTCAAAATAATGCACATTTAAGTAAGACAGTGCTGTACACAAAATTCATTGCTAGTTAAAATTTTCAACGTTCTAAACTTGCTGTCACTTCATTTTGGAAAGCCTGGAAAATCAGCTTTCAAACCCTAGCATCAACTCTCAATGATTTAAGTGTGATCTAGAGATTTGCTTCCGGTTCATGCTGGAGGAAAGAGGCATACAGATCAGCGTAAGAACTTAATAGAACTAATGTTTCATTAATTGTGGTGGCAGATACTTAATGTAGACAGGCACGTTGTTAGAAATGCAAATTGTCTACTACAGAAGAAAGATTACTTACTAGTACTCTAAAAACGCAGTTGCAATGCAATCAGTCTCGCCTTTGGGGCCTTTTAAGTATTTAACGATGCAGCGCATTTTCGCACTTGCGTCCTGAAATATTTATAACAACCATTTGTACCTCTAAGAAAGAAAGCACACTTCAGTGTGTAAAAAAAGCTATGAAAACATATTGTTAAACTCTGCCTAGTCCTAGACCAACGCTGAATTCAGTTCAGTCCAAAGGTGTCTGGATATTGTTCAGTCCAGTGTAGCACTTAACAAATCTTCCCACTTGCTCTGTGAGGCAATGATGATGTGGCTTAAAGGTCAGAGCTGCCGACTTTGGCGCTGGGAAACCAAGTTGAAGTATCGGCGTCGGATTAACATCCTGTGATTCTGCGCGAATCACTTAATCTCCCTGTGCCTAAAAAATAAATATGTCCTTGTGCTAATGTAACTGTTACTTATATAAAGGGCTCCAATTCCTTCTTGGCGAGTTGGCGCTACATAAAAGTGCAGAAACAAGTACAACTGCCTTAGCTCCATATCCCTCTTATTGCTATGTACTATATCGAGGTGCCAGCTTGGGTCTGCGCCCACCCTTCATGCCGCGGCGCTCAGCACAATGGGAGGTACTCACTGGTTGTGGTAGCCCAGATGGTCTGAGAGGCACAGCTCCGACATCTTCATCAGTCCAGATAGGGCATCCCCAGGCAGACGATCAGGCACGGGGCTCCGTAGGTGTCGAGGCGCCAGCTGGGAGGAGTGGGATGGTGACAGGTGAGACGCTTGTTTACCTCATGGCACGCGGAAGCCGGTGCTGACTAAGGACGTGCCCTGCTGTCTGTAAGGAGCGCTTCCCTTCCAAGCATTGCCCGGTATTCCCTTCCTGCTTTCGGGGTCATGAGCGGCGTCCTCACGTGACTCCGGGCAGCTCTAACTGCGGGTAACAAGGTCCCAAACCAACAGAGTCTTCCCGCCTGTGAGGACAATGAGTCTGCCATGGGTGAGCTCCTTGCTGCTTCTCGGACTCTGGCAGAGCCCGGGCTCGGCGGTGCCACTGCAGGATCAGTATTCCAGCCCAGCAGGTGAGCGCGAGCGAGCCTCCTCAACCGCATAAGTGTGGAAGTATCCCAGATTTACGAGGCACGCTATATTTGCCTGAGTAAACCCAACGCTGGCGCTGTGGCTGGCATTAAAGAGGTTATGGCACTCTTGTTCTTCGGCCTCGGTGGTGCCACTGAAGGACCAGTATTCCAGCCAAAGTAGGTGAGCGCGAGCCCCCTCAAGTGTGGAAGTATCTCAGATTTACGAGGCAAGCTATATTTGTCTGAGGAACCTAACGCTGGCTCTGCGGCTGGCATGAGAGAGGTCAGGGCACTCTTATTCTTAAGATCTTTATGGCTAGTGGATTGTAATTATTATGATTACGTTTCTACAGCGCGTCAACCTTTGACGAGGCGTCGAAGCGCATTTACTGAGGAGTTGAACTCTACACTGTGAGTGTTTCTTTAAAGTATTGAATTGCAGTAGGTCTTGAACCTGTATTTTTCGACCACGGATAACGTCTTATTTAAAAGCAATAAATGATACAGGTGTTTTAAAAAACAATATATGTGTAGTTTATAATATGATCTAAATACTAATGTTTGGAGAGTGGCCGTATGTGCGGTAAAGTAGTAAGTTGCAAGGGGGATGGGGGTACGTGTTAAAGGAGTTCAGATACTGTATTGTTATGAAAACTATGAGGAACTGGGAGTTTACCAGTGTGGAAATTGGTTGGATTTCAAAAGCAGATTTTCCAATATCATGTTTACATAACTGAAGGAGATCCTTATGCACGTGAACGTATTTCCTTCTAACCCAGCGGAATTGTTGCCGGCAGAGGAGGCTGGGTCTGCGCAGCAAAGCGGCCGCGAAAGTGAAAGTGATCGCGATCGCGATCAAAGCGGCAGTGCGGCCGCAAAAGTGAAAGTAAGCGCGGCGCGCGCGCCCACGCACATGCACTGTAGCTCTAGGCTGGCCTGGTAGCACTTTTGGGAGCCCACATACAAAATGTCTCTTCGAGCCAGCGCATGCGCTGGGCTCAGCGAGACCTAAAAATTGATCTTTGTAGCCATACGGC
Source organism: Triturus cristatus (assembly GCF_964204655.1). Lineage (NCBI taxonomy): Eukaryota > Metazoa > Chordata > Amphibia > Caudata > Salamandridae > Triturus > Triturus cristatus. Next base: position 773,561,757 of record NC_140595.1, on the reverse strand, counting down.
TACGTCAGTAATCGTATACAGGCAGTAAAAAACGAACAAGATAAAAATAGAGACAGCTCGACATTTTTTATATATTTAAAGTATTTTTCTCCATATAAACATAAGCAACAGTTTTACACAATTTTTCTTTTATATCTACAACATATCAGTAACAAAAATAAGGAAGGAGGAAACTCCTTCAACGGAATTAACTGAGAACTTCCAAGAGGCAACTAAATTCATTGAGTCACTAGCGAGAGAGAGAAAAAAAAAAGAGCAAGACAAGAAAAGATGAATCAGGACGTTCGTTATACAAGTAAACAATGCAAGAACTGAAACTAGGTGGTTGTATTATCTGCTATGTGATTTCAGATGAAAGGAAAAATTAGGGCTAATGTGAAAGGCTGCAAGTTAACGAAACCAGCTGACTGTGACAGTGCAAGTAAACGCAATAAGGTACCCACCAAAGATAACATAAAATGGTAAATCCCGGCAAAGCAGAAGGGCCAAACGAGAAATCAGAGCATCTGCCTATTTGTCGTTCCCCATCTAAGTCACGAATATCCAGATTACCTACAAGAAATATATATAAATGTAGGTTATACACAAAGAAAAGAAGCTCAGGCACCCGGTACAGAGTGACAAACCTGACCAGCTTGTACAGGCATACTTACAAAGTATCATATGTCTAGGCAGCGTTCTTCACAGTCACGGATATTAAAAAAATGCACAAAGCAAAAGATGTCAATTGGGTCCAATGAAGGGGCACCGTCGGTTACACAAAATAATGCGGCAATGAGAGGGGATTGCAACTGGATTCTAGAGGATAAAATAAGAATGGCACCTCATCATTGAACGGAAGCCGAATTTAAGAGACAGAGTGTGGATATCACTACTGGATCAAAAATACTTACTCAGTATATGTCAATTTGCAGAATCCTTATAAAAGAGGGGAAAGGTATCAATAATACAGATAGCACCCCAAGGAACCAAAAGCGCGTATGAACTTGAATCTCGCAAGACTGCTTATACACGTCCAGTTGAGTCACCTAAAACAATAAAGGTGACCATGATAAGTTTCATTTAAGTCCCCATTATGAAGACATGAAAGGTTAGGAGTTCAGTATGAGATTAACCACTTGAACTATGAACGGTCCTAAGGCAAGATACCCACTGGAAATAAAAACAATCAAAAACCGCGCCAAAAATAATAATGTTGCCAATGTAAAATACAACTGAATGGTACATCTCTCCTCTACTCCAGACCAGTTTCACTACTCCATGAAGATCAATTGTACACTCAGATTTATCCAACATTTTTAACAACAGTGTAAGATTAAGCCAGAATCTACGGTGTACCATATTCATATGATACTAGTTGGAGATTACCAACATGTCACAATGTGTAAGGCTCCAATACTTACATCAGCACCATCTCATTTGTCCCAGAATCGTATGCAGCAGACCCAAACTATGTCAGTTCATATGCAAGCTGTATATGCCAAGTCGAATGTCGACAGCCTGTAGTAAAAGCGAAGAAAACAAAAAAACAATAAACAAACACACATCACTGCTGGTAACCTGAGCTTCTGCTGGGTAAAGGCAAAATGCCAACAGATCAGGAATGGCACAGGAATTGACCCCCATATCAGATCACGAGTAGAATAGTAATAAATACAATCCAACAAACTTATTTATGTAGCGGAATATAGCATGTCAAATAGAGCTTTTCAAGGCGATCATACATATCTGGCAGCCCACCCAATGCCATGCATATCCAAAGGAAATTCGTGGCGGCCATCTTAAAACAGGTTATCTAAAACGGGCATAGGTTTCCCCTGTAACAATTATATATCTAAGTAAAATATTTCCAACAGATACTAAGGAGGAGAGGGCCAGAGGTGGTATAAAAACAGTAGTGCAATGGTGTCACAGTGCAACAAACCCTGCCATGTCCAGGGAGCCCAACACAATTCTAAAATTAGGCAAGCAAGGAATGACAACCCATTCCTGCCAAATTCGTGGCAGCCATCTTATAATGGTTTATCTAGAACAAACATAGATTTCTCCTGTGACAGAAATATATGTAAGTAAAGTAACTCCAGCAACTACTAAGGGAAAGAGGACCAAGAGTGATATACAACAGCAGCGAAATAGTGTCACAGCACAACAAAGCTTGCTGTGTCCAGGGAGTCCAACAAGGTTCAACAGTCAAGCGATCAAGGGATGACAATCCATTCCTGCCAATTATCTTGCTCGAAGCATGAGTCCCACATGACAAGGGAGTCCCAGAAGTAAATTACAGTGTCTGAAAAGAAAAACTATATATAAAGAAAAAAAATGATAATACAGTACAGAAAAGAGAAAAGACGAGAGCTACTCATGGGAAAGATTTTACCGGTATCCAAACCGTAAAGAGCAATCATGTCCCGACATCCCCAATAAGCACAACTTAAATTTTTCAAGGGATGGAGACACATTCAATACAAACATGATCACTAAAACCCAATCCAAGTTATACAGTAATTGATAAGGATAAGCATGGGTCCTCAAGGAGGCAAGCCTAAAACATCATAAAAGTAAACATGAAAGGAACCCATCTCAATGCGAAAAAGAAGAACAAAAAAGCGTCCAGGGGGCTCACAGGAATATATAGAGAAAGTGTGGTCATAAATCTAATCTGTCACATTTTTTACATTCTCGAAGTAACTAGATAATATTAGCTAATTCTATGTGATATCTTTTATGGTACTAAGGAATTTCATCCTAAGATTATATGACAAACTAATCCATACGGATTTCTCTACAGATAATAGTGCATTTTATTGTCACTATTATGCCCCAAATCTACACTGCGGAGTCTACATATCCACCCAGCTTCGTTTTTTCTCAGAGACAGTTCTCTATCCGCTCCTCTTGGGTGGACTGGGATATGGTCGATACAGATTATACATTTGTTCTCTCAATTTTGGTGATTTATGTGTGGTGCACCTGTGCTTATGTTTTAAATAGTCATGCACACTTAGCATGTTCTCCACCAGGCTGTAATGCACAGCCTTGGTCAAGAACATGCACAGGCTCCCACTGCCTGTCTGGGCTCCAAACCACGATGCTCACACCAATCATGGCGCTGCTGTCATGGTGACAGCAGCGTCGTGATTGGCTAGGGGAGTCTGCTTCCTGCTAGATCGAAGAGGAAAATAGGCATCCTGTCACAGGGAGGTGTGACCACCTCCCAGACAGGATTTAGTGTATTGGGGCTGGGTGGGTGCACTTCCAAAGTGCCTGAAAGTCTGCATCTGGGGCACACTTGGTGTCCCTGTGCATAGTCCAGTTCAAACCAGTCCTGGGCTCCTTTGGCTCCTGCTCTGGTGCGAAATTGGACAAAGGACATGGCAGTATCCTCCCCACTGTCCTCCCCAGAATCTGTCCAACCCTCTCCCGTGGGTAGAAAAGGGCTTTCCTGGCTGTTTGACCCTAGATTCGACGTGGACAAGATTCTGAACAAGAAACCTCTGACCTTCGACTGTCTGGACACTCTGGACTTCGACTGGGCCCCACTTTGTCTCCCTCTCCTTCCAAAGCATCGTCTGTGCCTGTGCACCATACAGGGTCTGTGCAGGACCTGTGGAGCATCAAGAACAACTGAAATATCTCCCTTGGGGTGAAGGAGTCACTCCCCTGCATTCGCAGGCACCGCAACGCAACTGACCAGTCTGCTGATCCTGAGCTCCTGCGCACTCCGAAGGCTCCAGCAACACAGGAGGTGAGTTCCTTCGTTCCTTAAGATCAAGCTGCCCTCTCACCAAGTCTGAGGCCAGTATCCCTTGTGAAGACCGCATAACCCGAACTCCAGTGCACCGCGTACTCTTGCAAGTGCATATGTTTGTTGGCGTTCCCCAACTACGTGCATTGGGCTATCAATAACCCCAACCTCTGCGCACATTTAATGCAAAGTACTTTGGCCTCCTCGCACTCTGTGCCCTGCAAGCTGTGACTTTGTGAAACTAGTATAGGTCCCCTTGCGCCTCCTGTGCCTTCGGCCTGTGGGTCCATTTGAGGGACAACACTGCTTTTATTGGGCTCCCCTGGTTGCTCCAGGACTGCTCTAACTCCCCTTGTTGTGGTGAGTCTCCTGGTCCTTTCTGGGCCAGACCCGTAACCTTACTCGACCTTCTTCGTGGGTTGCCGCCGGACACCGACCCCTCAACACTCGACATCCTTCATGGGACAGCTCATATCCGGATCCTGGTCATCCTCTGCGTCTTCTGGTCCCCATGACTGCAGTCTCAAGGTCTCCATCATCACACCTGAAGCACCCGACATCAGTGGGCATTCGTCTACCAAGCCCCTGGTCTCTCCTGAGTGTCCCAGACTCTGTCCCCTCTGCTTTCAGGTTCCTTCCATCAAGAATCCACCTTTGGGTTCCACCGGACACTTTTCTTCTTTACAGCAGTGGCATTTCTTTGAAGTCTCCTATTGAGACCCATTGAGAACGACAACGGTTTCCGATGCCACTTCAGCCCTTTGCACCCGGCTTCCCTGGGATAGGTAACTCTGGTACTTCAGTATCCACGGGTGGGGTGGCTCTCCAACCTGCTACGTTCCAAAGGGATTCTTTGGAATCCACTGGGAAGGGTCCTCACACTCTAAGACTGCAACGCAACTCTCCCATTGAATTGTACGTAGCACACGGTTATGTTCTCACACTGCACCCGTCCTCCGTGGGGTCCCTCCTTACTCACCTTAGGTGGTTCCTTGGGGTCTTATTTATTTATTTATTTATTTATTTGCATTTGTACTGCGCAACGGCTACCCAAAAGGGTTTCCCGGTCTCAGCGATTCTATAACCTCTAGACACTGTCTTGACTCGAGTCGTGGTTCTTATACCACTATTTTAGTATATGGTTTGGTCTCCCCCTAGATCCCACTGAGTATTAGTGCTACTTACGATTGTTTCTGTGCTATAGTATTGTGTGCTTTGTGTTTATCTGCGTGTAGCAGATACTCTGACGTATTTAAGGTGTGTTCTAATAATAAATACATATTTTTATAACTACCGTGTGGTTCTCCTTACATTTAACCAATACAATAAGGTTGCATTCTGGTAAAACAAGCTGCTTAACATTCCTTCAAGACTAAGCCTGAAGGCTGCTCTCCACAGCCACCACTTGGATAACTTTCTAAGGTTATCTTTGACCTCTTAAATCACCATAAGGGTTGTTTGGACTGGTGCAAGGTGCCCACTTTAATTAGTGGACATCATATACCAGATGAACTTCTTACAGGGAGTCATCCTACTGTCTGCTGACCAGGACAGAGGAGCGGACGTCATCCTTCTCTGCTGACCTGGACAGAGGAGTAGAAGTCATCCTACTGTCTGCTGACCAGGACAGAGGAGTGGAAGCCATCCTACTGTCTTCTGACAAGGACAGAGGAGCGGAAGATGTGCCGTCTGCTGACCAGCACAGAGGAGCGGAAGTCATCCTACTGTCTTCTGACCAGGACAGAGGAGCGGAAGACGTGTTGTCTGTTGACCAGCACAGAGGAGCGGAAGTCATCCTAATGTCTGGTGACAGGCCGAGGAGCAGAAGTCATTCTACTGTCTTCCGACCAGGACAAAGGAGCGGAAGTCATGTTATCTGCTGACCAGGACAGAGGAGCAGAAGTCATCCTACTGTCTGCTGACCAGGACAGAGGAGCGGAAGACAAGCAGTCTGCTGCCCAGGACAGAGGAGCAGAAGGCGTGTTGTCTGCTGAACAGGACATAGGAGCAGAAGCCATTTATTGTGTGGGGGCCAGGAGAGAGGAGCAGAAGTCATCTTGTTGTCTGCTCACCAGTAAAGAGGAGGCATTTATTTATTGCCAATTGACCAGGAAAGAGGAGTGGAAGCCAGCCATAGCATGTTCCTGAAGGTTTTTCCATCTATGCAAAACTGGCATTTGCCCTTCTTTCTTTCAGGCCCCCAATGAAAAGAAACTTAAGTGATAAGCATTCAATTAAAAAAACACTGTCACTGGTCCTCAGGGCCTTTATTTCCCTTGTCTTGGCAGAGCAAGAGAAAGCACTGGAGAACAGAGGGTTTATTCCACATAAATGAAAATGCCTTGTCAAGACAATAAAGGAAGTGAACGCTGTAATCCATGATGCCTCATTAGGCCCATTACATGGTCACTGCACTCACTGGCATAGGTTTGCATGTCTTTCCATGATAGGATATGGTGCCCCAGGCGGCTGTCGTGCTGGGGGTTGGAACTGAGACAAGAGGCGACTTTACTTCTAGTCTCCACGCACACGTTTCCAAGGAAATGTGTTTCATGGACATTGCTACATGCCGAGTGGCTCCCTGCCAACTGGACTGCGCAGTCTGGGCCTGTAGATGGTGGCCGCATTACGGCTAGCCGTCATCATAGGACTGCGCTGTAGGGGAATCATGGCTTCCATTAAGCTGTGGTTTTCAATTTAGTAGATTCACAAGCAGTTGTGTTTCAGTTACACTCGTTAGGGCAAGGTTTCCTGTTTCATAGCTCTGTAGGTAACAGCGCTCATGTTATCAAACAACTTGCAACGCTGTGATACTACTTTTAGCAATCTCAGTAGGATGCAAGACTGTGCTGGGTTCAAACTGGTGTCAGACATCTTCTGCATTGATTCCTTCAGAAGGTACATTACTAGCACGCATGAGCGCATACCTGCACTGTTAGACCTGGCACCATTGGCGTGAGTCACCCTTCCATTTTTCCGCTGTGTCTCCTCTGTTTTTGCTGGTTATAGATGCTCTGGGCGCTGTGCCACTGCCATTCAGTGCCACAGCGCGAATGCTCCCTTTGTAAAGATGACATATGAATTGGTACATCCATGATTGGCTTATTTGGCTTACCTGTTAGTCCCTAGTAGCGTGGCCTGTGTGTGCCCAGGGCTGGTAAACCGAATGCTGCTGGTGGGCCTGCAGCACTGGTTTTTGCCACCCACAGAAGCAGCTTGTAAAGTGTGTCTCAGACCTGCCACTGCAGTGTCTGCGTGCAGTCCAGAACTGCCATCTTGGCTGTGAAGTGCACCCACTTCCCAGCCCCTAAACCTTCCCTTGGCATCCTGTAAGCCCCCCTTATGTTAGGGCGCATTGTATGTGTAAGGTAGGACATGCCCTGCTGTATGTAGCATGTCCTAGTAGTGAATTACACCCCATTTCGTTTTTCACTACTGGAAGGCTACCTGTTCTCTATAGGCCAGAATGGGAGGTCTGGGCTATTACATTCTATAGTCCTAACTGACCCACAGAACATGGTAGAAAAACGAATTTAGTATGCCTGAGCTCAGAATATTAAAATGCATCTTTTAGTGAAGGTTATTTTTATATTCTGTGTTTGAAACTACCACTTTTAGAGTATAGGTACTTTCTTGCCTAAGCCTTCCAGTTTGCTCTGCTATTATGTGTATTGGCTGTCTGGTTTTAGAGGGACAGGGCAGGCTGAGTCAGACCTGGGTTGAATAGAGCGACCTGCCTTGGTGTGAGGGGAGGGGTAGCTCCTGCACTTGAATAGGGCTGTGCCTGGCAAGGTGAATGCTGGCTCCACCTCCCACTGTGCGTCTGAGGCAGACCCCCTCTTTCTGAAAGGAAGGATGCAGCCTGATCAACAAAGTGCTCCAGGGCTGGGCAGAGCTGGTTCTGGCTGGGTTCAGAGACTTGGGACCCCTAAGAACAAAGACTTTGGGGGTATAAATATTTGTGCACAAACCCCTACAAATTGTATTGCTCCTGGATAACAAGAAGAACCTCTGTCCGTGTGACTACAAGAATCTGCAGGGAAAGGACTGTCCTTGTGGTTGTGTGCTGTTTCTGGGACTGGCCTGCAGCTGTTACTACTGGACTTCAAGAAGAGGAAAAGAACTTTGATTGGACTTATTTTTTTGCTACAGCAATCACCCAAGGGCTAGAAGAGAGCTAGCCTCCTGCTGGAGTCTCAGGCACATCAGACTCCACCATCAGCCTCCTGTTTCCTCCCAGCGAGGATTACTATCTGCAGGTGAGGCTCCTGTGTGTTCCAGGGCTTCTAGTTCTACTGCTGAGAAGAGAGCGCTGAAAATCGTCGCTAACCCCCGTTAGCGAGCCGCTGCAGCTGGTGAGCGTGAGAAAAATCACCGCTCCGCTGTCGCCGAGCGCTCGCTATCCCCAAAGAAGATCGCATCATTTGTCAGCGGGTCTGAAAACGCCCGCTATCTGAAAATCATCGCAGCGCCTGTCAGCGGGCCTGAAAACGCCCGCTATCTGAGAATCATCGCAACAGGATCATCGCAGCGCGGACGCAGAGCGTTCGCCATTTTCCCCGCAACGCATCCGGATGGTCACTCCCTCGCGGAGCGCCATTTTCGTCATCGCAGCAAGATCGCACACGCAACAGGCTCGGTGCATCATCCTCCCTTCGCGGCAAGGATTTTATCGCATCACCGGCTTAGCGTGAAGAAGTTTGTCGCTTTGTCCTGCCCGCAACCCAGCGCATCATCCACCCTTGCGGTAAGGATTCAACGCATCGCTGGCTAGCGTGAGGAAATCCATCGCTACAACTCCTTAGCGACATTTGTTTTGCTTTGCTCCAGGAACCAGATACTTTGTGAGTAAAAGGGTCGCAGAGACCACTGCCTTGAACTAAACATCATTTTGTGCATCCTGAACTATTTTTCCTTGCAGCATTTCTAAAGTAATTATATTTTTATAGTATTGTGGATTTTTACTGTTACTGGTCTTGTGATTAAGTCTATATAAAAATACCTATTTTTCATAACTACTTGAGTGGTGTCCATTTGTAGTGTTCCTCATTATATTACTGTGTATGGTCATAAATGCTTCACACACTGCCTCTGAGATAAGCCTAGCTTCTCGTGCTACGTTACCACAGGGTTGAGCAGGGGTTGTCAAAGGGTGTAGGCTGCATACTCTGACTTAGGAAGAAGGGTCCCTACTTGGACAGTGGCCAGCCATTGCCAACTAGAGACCCCCATTTCTAACAGGCACACATAAGCACATACTAGCACACATGCGCGGATTCTAGCACTACGCACATGCCAGCACACATGCCAGTGCACATATGCACATGCCAACACATGCGCGCTTACCAGCACACTTGTGCGCATACGAGCACACATACATGCATGATACCAGCACACAAACGCACATACCAGTACACATGTGCGCATATCAGCACATATACACACATATGTGCATACTTACACATACGCACATGATGCCACCGCACATACTACCCCATATAAAAGCACACATACGCACAAACCAGCACACATATGCACATACCAGCACACGTGTGCATGCTAGTCAACATACGCGCATACCAGCAGACATACGCACAGACCGGCACATATACGCACATACCAGCCCACATATGCACATACAGCACACATACCAGCAAAGATACACACATACCAGCACACATATGCACATACCAGTACACATATGCGCATACTAGCACACATATGCACTACATACCAGCACACTTGCGCGCATACCAGCACATATACGCACATACCAGCACGCATACGCACAGACCGGCACACATACGCACATACCAGCCCACATATGCACATACAGCACACATACCAGCACACATACACACATGCCAGCACACATATGCACATACCAGCACACATATGCGCATATGAGCACTCATATGCACATACTAGCACGCATGTGTGCATACTAGCACACATACGCACATACCATCACACATGCGCGCATATCAGCACATATACGCATGTACCAGCACACATACCAGCACATATACGCACATAAACGCACAGATTTGCACATACTTGCACACATATGCGCACACATATGCACATACAGCACACATACGCACTTACCATTAAACATACGCACAGGCCAGCACACATATCCACATAGCAATAAATGTGTTGTGTCTTGTATTGCAACATCATTCTACCGCTTTCTACCTCTATGTAGGGTGCTAAAGCGCTTGCCTACATGGTTAGCATGCTACACCATGTAGTGTGTGTGGTTGTGTGTATGTTGTCTTTGTTTTGATCCTATGTGGGAAGTGTTTCCATGTTGCGCCTGATGAGTACCGAGATGCGGTTATCGTGTTATGGGACACAGCGCCTACCAGTTTGGTGGATGAAGACGTGTGAGAGAGAGGGGGCAGTTATGGCCAGTAAGCTGGCAGCTTTGAGTAGGTAGCTCTGCAGGTCCCTTAATTGTATCAAGAGGGGTCAGGAAGCAACATTTCTTTTCTTTAGTCGACTTTTTATATTTAGTTTCCATTTAGCGCCACACATTATGAATGGTTTCACAGCAATAAGAGAACAAAACAGCCCCCTATAAGGAATAGGCGTTAATTTCATGTCAATGTATATTTACTCTTTCTTTAAACACAATCTTGTGACGGGAGCTTGGACTATGTAGTTTGTGTTGGTCTAGCTGCCCTATGTTTGTGTGTGGAGAGGAGAAGCTTCCAGCCCTGTCCACCTGGCTTCATACCTATTCCTAGAGAGAACTCGTCTCACAAGTTGTTGGATGAGACTACATCCTCTGATGCCCGGGTTCAAGAAACCCATCAGTGCTGTCAGTGTGCATCAGAACATGCCAGGTTCCAGGATTCTGGCTCTGGGAGAGCCTTGAAGAAGCTGAGCAGGCTATAAACAATAATGGAGGAGCGGACAAAAGTCCACAGCGGCTTTCGGAGATCTGCTGTTTTAGATATTGACAATGTTGACATGTATAGGAAGCAAAGGCTACATGCTCAATGGTCCTATTTAAAAGATAAGACCAGGTATCCTGCCCTCATCCCAGTGGGTAATGTGTCCTGCAAGCAGGGGTCTTGGGCAGAGGGCATGGAGGCAAACCAAGCCCAAAGCCTAGTGCCCACCAGACTCAGCTTCAGGATCTACCAATGGGTACTGGGAATATGTCATGAAGACAGGCTATGGTCTGTGCCCCATGCCCATTAAGCATTGGCCTGTCCAGAGATTACCACAGGCACAGGTATTTTTGTTGCATGCCATATCTGAATTGCATGATTTGTATTGTAATGCAGCACTTATATAGCGCTTACTACCCCTATGTGGGGCACTGAAGCACTTAGTTTAGGGTGTGTGGCTGGAAGAGTGTTGTCTATGTGATCCTATGTTAGAAGTGTTTTCATGTCAATGCGTGAGGGAGGACCACCAAGGTACGGTTATCATGTTATGAGATGAAGGGTGTAGCAGTGTGTTGGATGATGAAGTGTGAGAGACAGACATGCGGTTTCATTGATTTAAGTAAGCTGGCAGCTTTGAATAGCTCTGCAGGTCCCTTCATGGTATTTCTTATGATATAGTCTACTTAGTTGGTTACTGCATGGGGTTGTCCAATCCAAGATTTTGGGTATAGTTGTGGTCCTGAGCTGGCATGGGTTGGCGGAAAGAGAAGTGGAGAGATCAGTTAGGATGGGCATTTTACTCTCATCTCATATCTGAGTGTCATTGTGAGATGTAAAATAAAGGTCTGAGTGTATATATACTCAGGACCTGCAGTGATGGACTATATTAAAGTCCTCTGAATTGTCCAGCAGTGTGTGACAGATCTCTTTAGTTATTCCATGCCTGTTTATTTTGTGGTGTCTGTTTTTTTGACTGTACAGTACTGGTTGTGGACAGCGCTCATAGTAGATTTGTCTTAGGTGAATGTAAAAAGTATAAGTTACAATTGACTTCTGTGTATTGTGGTCTTAGTATTATTGTGGGCCGTTATGTTATGTTATATACATTTGTATAATGCAGTAATCCCCTGAGTGGGTATCCAGGCGCTTGGGCAGGTGTGAAGGTGCGGTGTCCCCAAGGTGCTTATAAAAAAAGCAAGGTCTTCAGATTTTTGGGGCAACCAAAGTAGTGAGGGGGAGGCTCTGATGTGTTGAGGGAGGTCGTTCCATGTCTTGGGTGCATTGTAGGAGAATGAGCGACCTCCAGTTTTGCTCTTGCAGATGCGGAGAATGTGTGCAAGTCAGAGTGAGGCAAAGCGTAGGTGTCTAGTGGGTTGGTGAAAGTGTATGCTGCTGTTGAGTTATTCCAGTCTGTGTTGTGTAGGGCTCTGTATGTGTGCGTGAGAGGTTTGATTTGGCTGTGCTTGTGACTGGGGAGCTAGTGAACCTTCCTGAGGTGTGGTGCAAAATGGGTGCGGCGTGGGTGGTTGAGTTTGAGTCTTCAGTGGTGTTCTGGATGATCTGAAGTCTGTGTATGAGTTGTTTGAAGATTCAGGAGTAGAGAATGTTGCCGTAGTCCAGCTTGCTGGTAATAAGTGCTTGCGTGACGGTCCGTCTGGTATTCTGAGGCAACCATTTGAAGATTTTTCACAGCATGCGTAGGATGTGGAAGCAGGAGGTGCACACTGCGTTGACTTGAGCCGTCATGTTGAGCTTGTTGTCTAAGATGATCCCTAGATTTCACACGTGGTTTGTGGGTATGTGTATTGATCCTAGCTCCGATGGCCACCAGGTAAGTCCCATGGGGAGGTCTTGTTGCAAAAGGCCAATACTTCTGTCTTGCTAGAGTTGTCACATCCAATCTGCTACCATGATCATGCAGTTGGTGAATTTGGTTCTGGTGGTGGTTGTCTTGTCTGTCAGGGAAAGAATGTGTTGGGTGTCATCTGCGTAGGAGATGATGCTGATGTCGTGTGATAGTATGATTTTAGCGAACGGTGTCATGGATATGTTGATAAGGGTCGGGCTGAGAGACGACCCCTGTGGGACTCCACATATCAATTTCTTGGGGTCTGATGTGAAGGGTGGCAGCCTGACCCTTTGAGTTCTTCTTTTGAGGAACCGATCCATTTGAGCACAGATCTTTGTATGCCAATCTTGTGGAGTCTTCTGATTAGGGTGTTATCGGAGACAGTGTCGAAGGCCGCAGAGAGGTCCAGTCGGAGAAAGGCCGCTGTTGTCATTTAAGATGTCATCAGTGATGTCACTGATCATGTCATTAGTGATGTAATATGTGAGGTCATTATGAGTGCATTGCAGGGGCGTACGTTATAGTTAGCTCGGGTAACTATAACTGCTGAGTTTCAGTGGTTTTGTATGAGTGAAATCCGAGCCTAACTATAACGTCCCTGTAACCTTTGGATTTGTTTGTGAATTTCGATGTTTTAAAAAAATCTATTTTATAACTATAACGTCCCTGTTACCTTTGGTTTTTTAAGTGAATTTCTAAGTTTTTCTAAATTCTATTTCCTAACTATAATTTTCCTGCAACCTTGTTTTTTTGTGTGAATTTCTATGTTTTTTTAACTAATAGGAGCGTTTGCAGAGTGGTGGAGAAAGGGGATGAGCCTCCAACCACCTCTCAGCAATCCTGCTATGTGGGACTTACTGCTGGTAACAGGAGGGCTTCTTGGCCCCCAAGAACACTCAGCATCCAAAGGGACTTCATCCCCCAGCAAGTAGTGCGCCAGGAGGCGTATTTGCAGAGTGGTGTAGAAAGGGGGCTGGCCTCCGACGATCTCTCAGCAATCCAGCTGTGTGGGACTTAATGGAGGTAACAGGAGGGCTTCTTGGCCCCCAAGGACACTCAGCATCCAAAGGGACATCATCCCCCAGCAAGTAGTGTGCCAGGAGGCGTATTTGCAGAGTGGTGGAGAAAGGGGGCTGGCCTCCGACGATCTCTCAGCAATCCAGCTGTGTGCGACTTAATGGAGGTAACAGGAGGGGTTTTTGGCCACTAAGGACCGTCAGCAGCCAATGGGACTGCATCCCCCAACAAGTAGTGCGCCAAGTGGTGTGTTTGCAGAGTGGTGGAGAAAGGGGGCGGGCCTCGTACGATCTCTCAGCAACCCCGCTGTGTGGGACTTACTGGAGGTAACAGAAGGACTTGTTGACCCCGAAGGAGCCTCAGCATCTAAGAGGACTTCATCCCCAAACAGTAGTGCATCAGGAGGTGTTTTTGCACAGTTGCGGAGAAAAGGAATGGACCTTGGATCAATTCTCAGCAATCCCGCTTTGTGGGACTTACTGGAGGTAACAGGAGGGGTTGTTGGCCCCCCAATGACCCTCACCAGCCAAGGGGACCTCATCCTCCAACAACTTGTGCGCCAGGAGGTATGACTGTAACGAGGTTCAAATGCAAATGGCTGAAGAGTTACTTAGCGCACACACACAGTATACAATATCTGATTGAACAATGACAATTTATATAGCTACAATATTTCAAGTGTGCTCAAGGATGACGAAAAGCTACCTAATCTTCTTCAATGATAGCAAAGTCCTTAAATTGAAACGAAATCCCAAGCACTCCAAAATAATCAATAATTACTTCGTATTCAGTCTTCTTATGTTCTTTATTTGTATAATATCCAGCAATTTTCTGTATCTTTCTCCACGCACTAGCCAACACGTGTTTCGTGTTAGGAGGTAAATACACCACAAGACTTCATCAGGGCTAGAATAACAAACAAATAGTTCAATTTAGAGAACAACTGATATTATATTAACTGCCACCTGGTCCATCTGGCCCATAACACAACAACAGTGAAAAGAATAAAAAAGAGTGATAGTACACCAGAGATTCCCAAACAAAAATCTGGATTATTACCTTAATCAGTTAAAGCAATGCAGCACTGACAATTGGCACCCATCAGAGAGAAAATCAAAAAAGCTAAGAATCTTAAAATGTATAAAGATCAAGCTACAAATGCTTGTCTTATGACAGAAGAGATGTTGCATATATTTTTGTATGATGTCGAGGAAGTTTGGTTGATATCCAGTGAAATGCACATTGCATTTCCTGTGGTTACCGTTTACATTATAAATGGGATCGGGAACAGGTCTGACAAATGAGTCTTAAATACACTTTATATAGTGTGCTCTTAGAATATCATTCAGCGGTTTGATTATTTTAATTTTGTTTTACTTATTGAGTTCGCTTTTAGATGATACACGTCTCTAATGTGGCACAGCCTGAGTATACCTGTGTGGATAGTGTGTAGAGAAAGATACAGAGAATTGCTGGACACTGTATACAAATAAAGAACATAAGAAGACTGAATCCTAAGGAAGTCATGTTTGAGTATTTTGGAGTGCTTGAAATTTCATTTCAATTCATTTAACAGGGGGTGTTAGGCGGTTGGATCAAGAAAGAGTTGGGTGTATGAAATTAATGGGTTGCATATGGCACGGGCAAGAACATTGGGACATGGAGCCTAAATGAAGTATACATTGGGATGTAGGAAAGGGACTGTGCGCCTGCTGCACAATGATTCCTAATAAGAAATCATAAATTGCATCAAATAATGATTTGCAATTTGTGTTTTCTTATTAGGAACCTAATAAAATGGAATCTGTAGAAGAAAGCACGGTTTGCACACCAACTTCTACCAAATGCATAGGTATTTTGTGAAAGAACCTATGTATTAATAGGTTGGTTCGCTAAACACTGATTCATAGTGGGTCACAATTCGACTTACCTCATTCATTTGCATGAGGTTGGTCACAAATTGAGACCCACTGCGACAGTTAGAATCACAGGCATGGCGGCTGGCTCGGGTCAGAAGACTAACAGGTCTGTGTTTGCTTTCAAATTAAGCATTTTTTTTAGTTTGTTTTAAAAGTAGCCTGTGTTTTCAAAAGAAAAATGGGATGAGTTTAAAAAAGAAAACAAATAATTTTCCAAACGTTTTTAGGAAAAATGTTTTGTCGGTCTTGCCGTCTGCAAATGGTTACCACCCATTTGAATTTGGTGGTAAATATTAATATTTCGCAACTGGATTTTAGTCACAAAACATTAATAAATATATTAAGGACTACGTTTTTGTATTTTGTTTGAAACCCAAATTGCGATTTGGTAACGTTACTGAATCGCACATGGGTACATTTAAAAAAGTTATTTTGTGGTCACAGAGGCTGTTTTTTTTTTTTTACAAATCTTTTTTATTGAGTACACAAAAACAAGGAAAACAAAAACAAAAAGGGACAAAGTGCAGTGCAAGTCCCATAATTTCCAACACTTCCCGTGCATTGGTACATTATTTGACGTAACGTTACAATGGATCAATACTTCAAACAAGTGTCTCATACAATACTTAATGATACAGACATTATTCCCCCACATGGTCTGCCGACAGTGGGGAGGCATCGCCGAAGGGCGTGCATATCATCCCCCTACTCACATTCCAGGCTTCCCAGATCTTCGTCCATTTTTGCGGGCATCCTCTACTTTCGTATACCACCCTTTCCACCTGCATACACCAGTCCATATTGGACTTCCAGTCTCGAAACTTGGGTTTGAGTGTGCCCTTCCATGTTCTAGCTATGTTGCGTGCCACAACCATACAGCCTAGGGAGCTCCACACTCTCTTGGTTCTGGATAGATCAGTTGCATCCCAGATATTAAGGAGGCACAAGCGGGGTGAGAGCTCAAAGGTTTTATGGCAGGTTAAGGACAGTGCTGATGTGACCCTTCCCCAGTATGTCTGAAGAATCGGGCACTCCCACCACTGATGCAGGTAGTTGCCGGTTTGTCCACATCCTTTGGGACAGGCAGCGGAGCTCAGGGCACCCATTTTTACAAGCCCCAAACTAGTGTAGTAAGCTCTGTGTAGGAGTTTGATTTGGATAAATTTAAACCAGGAATGGATCGCCACCTCCGGGGGGAAGCCAACGCCTCTTGCCATTCTTCATCATCAATGTCCCGACGTCCTCCACCCACTTTGCACAAATTCTCCCTAGTGTGTCCGGTGTATTGTTGAGTATTTTACAGTATATTATTGAAAAAGCCTTTTCCTGGAGGTAATCGTCCAGAAGTCTATCCTCAAGGGGCGAGGAGGCCAGCAGTTCTGCGCCCTTGGGTATCGCCCTTTGTAGCGCATTCCGGGCTTGGAGGTATCTAAAAGTTTCTCCGCTCTGCAGTTGGTAATCGCGTTGGAGATCTCTGAAAGGGACCGCCCCTCCCCTCGCCCACAGGTCGGCAACCCTTGAGAGACCTATCAATTACCACTTGTTGAAGCCAGGATGCTTCGATAACATTCCCAGTTGATGTGTGTCAAGCAGTGGGGTGGCTTGTGTAATTCTAGCTTTCCACCCCAAGGCGGTTGTTGCTGTGTGCCATATGTGAATTGAAGTGGAAGTTGGGGTGTGTTTAGGCGCCTAGCTCCTCCCTCAATAGATCGCCCTGGGATGATTACCGGGGAGCATATTGTGTCTATCCCTCTTGTAAGCGGGATCTGTCCCTGGTCAGTGCACCCAGTGATTAACGACCACTAGCTGGGAGGCCCAATAGTAGCTTTTGATTGTGGGCAGGGCGATATCTCAGTCGTACCAGCTTTTCATGAGTTTAGTCAATGCTATTCGGGGGTCCCGTTGTTCCAAAGCAAAGAGCGTACCTCCGCTTCAATGGTATTGAAGTACTGCTCTGGGACCAAATAGGGTGTGTTTTGCAGGGCGTAGATAAAACGGGAGAGCGCCATCATCTTATAAAGGGTGGCCCTGCCCGACAAGGGTAAGGAGCAGGGTTTTCCAATGTTGGACGTCGGCTTGGAAACTGTGCAGGTGAAGAGCCAAATTATGGTCGTAACAAACTGCGTGGGTTGGCCGTGGCGTAAATTCCCAAATATAAAAAAAGTCTGTAATTATCTTAGCCCCGCAGTCCCTAGGCAGGGTTGGGCGGTCCCTACTGAGAACATAAACCAGAGACTTGTCTCAGTTAATGGTATAACCAGAGTACTTCCAAAAAAGAGGAAATATATTTAGGACACGGTGAATGGAAAAGTAGGGTCTGGCCAAGTGAAGCAGAATATAGTCAGCGTAAAGGAAGATTTTGTCCATCCACAAAGGCGCAAATTTGACCTATGCGACCATAAAATCGCTTTGTACATGAGACCATAAATGTTTTCGTATGTCAAAACACCCATTGCATCCCTTCTGCAAGTAACCTAAATAGAATTTACATTGTGTTATAGTAGCGGAATTAGTTATAATCATAGGTCTAATGAGTAAGGTCATTACAAAGGACGTCCGGTATTCTGGGTACAATATGGCACCGAAATCAATAATTCTAGGTAGCCAAGATAGGAATTAAACAGGAGAAAATCACACCAAGGGAGCAAAAGGAATTACTTTGATAGGTAAAATCAACCCAAAGGTGCTAGTTTGTTTGTGTTTTGGTTCGGTGAGGACTTCTCCTGACAGTTCGGGCTGGACTGTTCTCATAAAGAGCATATTTAAGGCTGATTTGCATATGACCAGGTCCAAACTGAGGTGGCATGGTGAGCCAAAGAACTATAGGCTGGGATGCTACCCGAGCGATTACCAGTGGTTAGACAAATTGCAAGCATTCCTCCCATCACCTTTTGTGTGTGTGTTGTATTATTACTTATATCACAAAAATATCAGAAAATATGAACAATCAGTATTTAAAATGTATGTCGTTGTAAAGGTTACTATCTCTAATTCCATGCATTCAACTCTTTCTAAGTCCAGCCTTCTAAGACCACTGTTACAGTGACACTTGGGGATCTCAAACTTCTCTATGTTATCTAATGTGTTATCACCAAGTCACGGATACATTACTATATTTTTCTAGCCACGCGTACAGCGATTCACTTGAGTGATCTTCACCATAAACAAGCTTTTCTGAATAATCTACTCAATGTATTTCAATAAGCTATTTTCAATTTTTGGCTTTAAATATAATTTACATCCCTGAAAAATTCCCCGGCATTCGCACCACTGAGGGGCAAAACACGTGTTGACTGCCCACTCTTATGCTGTCTACTTCTCTTGTGCAATATGATTAGGAGTATGGTAGTATAATGAACACTTAAGAACATCAAATACATGTTTATAACTCAGCATCGTTGCCGAATAATCATTATGTATGTTAATTTAATAATTGTTTGAATGTAATATTGTACAGACTTGAAGTATTAATCAAACCTCTGTAACAATTGTTTTACTCAGAAAAGCTCATAACCATGGCTCTGGATCTAAGGTGATTGCATTCCAATCCATATTCTTACTTCTCATAAATGGCACCTGAGTGTCTCAAAGAGTGTCTCTTAACACACAATGGACAAAAAGACATTTTAATTCACTGTCTTCTTTAGCAAGGGCGAACCCCTTTAGTAAACCTTATTATCGAAGATGAAGTTATGAAGTGTCATGGCTGATGATGGATCAGTCAGCGATTTTCCATGATTTGAGAATGGAAGTCACTAGTTATGTGAGCTACCTCGCAGTACACCCTAACTTTCTTTTATTTAAGGCTGAAAAAGAAACAGAATTAACTAGCACATGCTTGAAACGAATAGCCCTGTTCATACCCCTTATTGAGGATGGAATGAACCGCTGTAGACTGGTTTCCATTTGGATATGGCCCAAAAGCCTGATTGGTTATAGAAAGGCCAAATGTGTTCACTTTATTTTATAGCAGAAGTTAGCAAAAAGGAGGGAAGACTAGCTTGGCAGGAGAGACAAAATATAATGTGCTAGCTGCAGCTTTATCACAATGTGGTGTCCCTTATGGATTCAATTTCTGCTTTCTTCTACCTCCATCAGGTTATGTACATTGAGAACCTTTACTCTGAGTGTTATTCTTTTTTTTATTTGGCGACGTGGGTGCTTTCCTAATTGTAGCTGCAATATCAGATGCAAACCCGTAATCAAGTCAAGTTATTGATAGGGCTGGGTCTTATTTTTGCTTGCACCTTCGAGGAGGGTGCCTTCTAGGTGCTTTTGATGTCCACTAGGTGAACTTTGTTCCTGTCTCTTCAAAGAGAAGGAACTGCACATCCATAGCTGTTCTGGCAGCAGTTGTGTGGTTGCCCGAGTCTTCTTCCAGGAACCCTTGTCTAAGAAGTAAGGTTTCTGTTGAATTTGTCCATTTCTCTAATTTCTCTTTTTTGACACTTTTTGACAACTAGAAATTCTCCTGGGCTTTCCAGGCTTGTGTACAATTCAGGTTCTTCGTGTAGGGCTTCTCCTCTTAGTATCGCGTAGGATTGTGATCACTTTTAGTCTTGCATCATGAACTGGGGCAAGTCTGCAATAATAATGAATATATTGTTTATGAGCGAGAGCACTGTATGTAAGTCAGACATCATGGTGGTACCAGTGTTGATATTTGTGATTGCAGCTCCTTTGAGATCTTTCAGGGAAAAGGATTACACAGGAATGGAACGCAAAGTGATTGTCTGAAGTTCATAAAGTCTTTGCATTGAAGTCACCGGGAATGATAGGTCTAGCAGGATGGGGGCTGTTGGGCCTCTGCAAAAATCTTCTAGAACAAATCTTTGAAGCCCTTCAGTTTGATACACTATGCATAAACATTTGTTACCTTGGGCACTAAGTTGTCCAGTAGGAGGATATCAGAAGATAAAAGAAATACTTGAAGAAAGACCAGCTTGGCAGGAGAGACATATGGTAAATGTAAAGGTGAATGTAAAGTACTAGTGGTGGCTTTGACACAATGTGGAAGTGACTCCCATATGCAGAACTGCATTCTGTATATGATACAAATGTAACTCGTAAGGGCATGTCACACACCAGTATCGGCACACACAACACAAGATTGTGATTTTCATCAAACCCACAGGAGCACAGATGACTTATATAGCCTCTTTCCTTTCTTCGCTTCAGCTATTTGGAAGGGCTATGGGGTAAGTCAGAAATGCATTATGCCTAATTAGACACTGAAATTAATTAAATGGTGCCTTCACCCCAAACAGCTGATGTACAGAAGCATCTGAAGTGAAAATATGTGTTTATTTTTAAATAAAAGCAATAAGGTATGGTTTTTAGGCACACGCTACTTGTTACCAGTTCCTCAGCTTACAGTTTTAGGAACACAGCTGTCAACAGTGGCGGCTGGTGACATTTGAAAGTGGTGAGGTGTAAAAATTGTGTTTGAGTGCACCACGGTGAGCGAGCGAGCCCAAACAACCTAAGGGGGGTCCGAGAAAATTTTGAAAGAAGAGTGGGAATATGGTGCATTTTCAAGAAAATTTGAGAAAGCAAGAAGGTTAATAAACATCATAGGTACCATCCTCAACTGCTCACCTTTTTTCCATGCCTGACCTTTCAGCCCTCGCATCTGCCAGGTTCGATCCCACCCCACCCCCAGCTGCTGTCTCCTTTCTTATATTAATCTGCAAGGCATGTCTCGCTGTATGCCTGGCCAATCCTCTCCAGTTACAAGTCCACACATGCTTCGTAGCTAAAGAGGCAGGCACGAGCAGCAAACTTTAACCATTTACTTCGTCTCATGCAAACTCCTCGCATTTTGTACCCACGCTACAAATTCTGCCCTTAAATGTGCAGCTTGGTTTCCAGTTGTATGCCAAATAAACTCTCCGAACAAGACTTACTGCGCGAGATGCCCTGTAGCAAAGCAGCACATGTCCTCCCCACACCCACTAAATACACACAGAGGCCTGCAATCAGCAGGTCCTAAACTGCGTATACACTTAGAAGTCCGATGTGCGGCAGTGCATATCACAGCATTATTAGTGTCTCCAGACTGCACCTATTGTATGTTGTTTTCTCTGGTTTTGCCCAGCGCCCTCAGTTTTACCCAGCCCCCCCGGTTCTCAGTTCTACGTAGCATATTAAGCACTGCACATGTCCCGTGTGCACTACACAAACACTAACAGTACACAACCAGTGCGTAAAATAAAAAATAAAGAAGTGCTTATACTCCCTATCTGTTTGCCACTGAGGAGTGTTGTATGCTCCCTTTCAAATTAAAGAGGTGCAGGTACTCAGTACCTGTCCAATTCAAGCACTGAGCATGATGAAACATAGAAACTGTGTCCCAAACCAATGCCACCACCTAAATCAACACATGTGTATCTATCAACACACACATGCACACAACAGCCTCCAAACACATCACTAGCTCCGAATACTTCCACTTCCACATACCCTCAACACACCCACACAAGCAATGCACCCAACTCTCACACAGTACCCCTCAGCACACCCAGCTCAAATATTCACGTCATGACACACACACGGAATGCTTTTTCTCCAGGCTTAAATAAACACAAATATACTCGTGGGAAGGGGGGGGTTGGGGGGGAAGATTTACATAATATAATAAAAGAATGAAAACTTACCAGTCCGCGCCGCCTCTGCACGACTGTTGAGGAGCGCGGGACCCAGGAGCAAACAGGAGTAGCCGCAACGTCACTGCAGTGCCAACCCCTCTACTGATGCTACCCCAGCAGCGCCGCGAGGATTGGTTGAGGGCAGGGATATTCCCTGCCCATTAGGAGACCGGGGGGCTGCAGCATCAAACCCTCAGTCTCCTAATGTGCAGCCTAGAGTGCGCATGTTCGGGCTGATCATAAAAAGGATCAGCCCAAAAATGAACATGCGCACTATTGCTGGGACTGCAACTGCGCTGCTGGCCTGTCACTCACCTCCTTGAGTCAGTGCTGCCGCAGGCCCGCCCCCACCCCAGCGTCCCTCGTTCTACTTCTCCGACGCAGAGACGCTAATTCCAATCAGGAATTAGCGTCGGAGAAGTAGAACGAAGAATTTGGGGCCGTGGCATTAGTGGGGCAACGCCCCCAATGGACCCAACGCCACTGGCTGTCAAGGCTTCTGACAACCATTTAGTTGCCAACCCTGTGGGTATTCTTTAGTCCAGGACTACAACTGAAGCAGAAATTCTTTTGTGAGGAGACTTTGCAAGTCCGAGCAGTCTTCCTTTTTGGGCCTCCACCAGTGAGCCCCCTAAGAAGTAGCAGGCCGCCAGGTAATCCTCACAGATTAGATGGGGTACTTTATGCTCTTCTTGTCCCCAGTTGTCCACCTGCACATTGACCGCATCTTCAGCCCCCTAGAAAAAGAGCTAACTTAGTACCGCCCTGCACGTATGCAACGTATGGGGTTCGGTTCCATACCCTACTTTCATTATCTCTGTTGCACCATTTTGGCTAGTCGCCTCCAAGTTTGATCCCAGGTAGTATATGAAGATTCCACGTATTCCTAAGAGCTATATAACCATAGGGCCACTCCTGACCCTATCTGTGCTTTAGCGATGCAAGCAGTGGCGGCTGGTGACATTTAAAAGTGGTGAGGTGTAAAAATTGGGTTTCAGTGCACCACGGCGATCGGAGCGAGCCCAAACAACCTAAGTGGGGTCCGAGAAAAGTTTGAAAGAAGAGTGGGAATATGGTGCATTTTCAAGAATATTTGAGAAAGCAAGAAGGTTAATAAACATCATAGGTACCATCTTCAACTTCTCACCTTTTTTCCATGCCTGAACTTTCAGCTCCCGCATCTGCCAGGTTCGATCCCACCCCACCCCCAGCTGCCGTCTCCTATCTTATATTAATCTGCAAGGCATGTCTTGCTGTATGCCTGGCCAATCCTCTCCAGTTACAAGTCCACACATGCTTCGTAGCTACAGGGGCAGTGACGAGCAGCAAACTTTAACCATTTACTTCGCTCTCATGCAAACTCCTCGCATTTTGTACCCACGCTACAAATTCTGCCCTTTAATGTGCAGCTTGGTTTCCAGTTGTATGCCAAATAAACTCTCCGAACAAGACTTACTGCGCGAGATGCCCTGTAGCCCGCAGAGATGCTAATTCCAATCAGGACTGGAGTCCTGATTGGAATCAGCGTCGGAGAAGTAAAACGAAGAATTTGGGGCCGTGGCATTAGTGGGGCAATGCCCCAACGCCCCCAATGGACGCATCGCCACTGGATGCAAGATTGTTGGTGCACTCCTTTAACAACAGTTAATGCATCAATGATTCTTCCTTGGATAACCATCTTCCTGTTGACCTAGCGTCAGCCCATTCCTGTCCCTCACAACCTTATCAGCGAATACTCTCTGGCTCTGTTCTCCAGTGCATTGACAACTGTATGTGTCACAGTGTCCCTTTCTCAAAATAGACATCTATTCTCATTAGCCACATGTGTCTATGGTGAACACAGAGGGAGCACAGGACCAGCAGGTAAGGGGGTGGGGTGGAGGGTGAATCATTGCAAGATATGTAAACTTGCAGGCAGTGGAAAGGAAAATTAAATGCACCATATTACTTTGCACCTTTAAATCCTCTTCTTTGATGTCTACTGCTTTAGGGAAGGAGGTGGCAATGCAGAACTGATAAATAACAGTGATAAAGTGAGACTGGGTAATCAATCAATCAATGATTTATAAAGAGCTGCAAATAACCCGTAAGGGTCTCAGGGTGATGGAATGACATTTCCCTCCCTCCCAGGAAATGGTTTTGATTGCTTATTAGAATGGGAAGTTCCAGTAAGCTGACATACTAACTGGAAGGAAGTAATCCTACGCCTATACAGTTCGTTTAAGAGAATTGCAGTGTTTTATTTATTCACACAGCTTTCATCATGCGAGCTGCAAATGTCATCATCTTTACTTTCATTTTGCCTCTGCCAGAAGAGACATGTCTACAGCTTGATGATGTTGTGTGAGGCCTGCCTAAAGCTGCCAGGAGTGGAATGGTGCAGACCCATCATGTAGTGGGACATTTGAGAGTACTGAATGCAGCATAAGAGGTTGGGGGAGCCAGGGTACCTAGACGCCATGCAGCAGCCGAGTAAACTGAACAGCAATGGGGGGAGGAGAGTTTATAATGACAGACTGGAAAGTCTACCTTTCACTGAGATCTGGTGTAAGTTATTTGAACTATGTAGAAGGGGTTTGATTCTTTCATCTGCTTCTTCAACCTTCTGTAAGTCAAACTAGTCTTTGGGAAATCTTGTGTAAAAGGTATTGAGATATTTCAGTTCTGCGTTGATGTGGGAGCCGAACCCTGCTATCGGTGTTTGGGGGCAATGGATTTGAAAAGGAGCTTCAGCTGTAGCCTGGTGTTGAAGTGACTCTCTCAAAGTTTCTGTGGATTTACATGTCAAAGGTAATTGCGATTTTCCTAATACCATGATCAGAGAATCTGGATTTCATTATAGACAAACGGGCTAACATTATGCATTATTCTTTTAATGCAACTTCAAGCACAGCCATTTAAAGTTACATCATAAAGCAAAGCTCTAGAACTTACAAGTGTAACGTTGGCAACAGCAACACATAGATCTGCCTCTTTTAAATGCAAGGAGAGCAAAAGGAGTAAAGTTCATCCAAAGGCAACTGCAGTGAGAGCAAAAAGGTAAAGTTCTTCCTAAGGCAACGAAGTCCAAGAGATGGCATCATGAAGGGAAAGGCCTCTCCTAGAAACAGTGAGGGATTCCAAGCAGAAGAAATCCAGCTGTCGAAAGTTGCTTGCAACGAATCGTGATGAGCAGCCAATCAAGTCGAATTATCTGAAAAAGGACAAAATATTAGGAATTGTACTTAATTCCCTATGCAAAGGGTAAAGGAGAATCGGTGGCAGTGGCGGCTGGTCACATTTGAAAGTAGTGAGGCGTAAAAATTGTGTTTGAGTGCACCGCGGCGAGCGAGCGGAGCGAACAAGCACAAACAACCTAAGGGGGGTCCGAGAAAATTTTGAAAGAAGAGTGGGAATATGGTGCTTTTTCAAGAAAATTTGAGAAAGCAAGAAGGTTAATAAACATCATAGGTACCATCCTCAACTGCTCACCTTTTTTCCATGCCTGAACTTTCAGCCCCCGCATCTGCCAGGTTCGATCCCACCCCACCCCCAGCTGCCGTCTCCTATCTTATATTAATCTGCAAGTCATGTCTTGCTGTATGCCTGGCCAATCCTCTCCAGTTACAAGTCCAAACATGCTTAGTAGCTACAGAGGCAGGCACGAGCAGCAAACTTTAACCATTTACTTCGCTCTCATGCACTTACTGCGCGAGATGCCCTGTAGCAAAGCAGCACATGTCCTCCCCGCACCCACTAGGCACATGTCCTCCCCACACCCACTAAATACACACAGAGGCCTGCAATCAGCAGGTCCTAAACTGCGTATACACTTAGAAGTCCGATGTGCGGCAGTGCATATCACAGCATTATTAGTGTCTCTAGACTGCACCTATTGTATGTTGTTTTCTCTGGTTTTCCCCAGCGCCCCCAGTTTTACCCAGCTCCCCCGGTTCTGAGTTCTACGTAGCATATTAAGCACTGCACATGTTCCGTGTGCACTACACTAACAGTACACAACCAGTGCGTAAAATAAAAAATAAAGAAGTGCTTAAACTCCCTATCTGTTTGCCACTGAAGAGTGTTGTATGCTCCCTTTCAAATTAAAGAGGTGCAGATACTCAGAACCTGTCTAATTCAAGCACTGAGCACGATGAAACATAGAAAGTGTCCCAAACCAATGCCACCACCTCAAACAACACATGTGTATCTATCAACACACACATGCACACAACGGCCTCCAAACACATCACTAGCTCCGAATACTTCCACTTCCACATACCCTCAACACACCCACACAAGCAATGCACCCACCTCTCACACAGTACCCCTCAGCACACACAACTCAAATATTCACGTCATGACACACACACGGAAGGCTTTTTCTCCAGGCTTAAATAAACACTAATATTCTCGTGGTGGGGGGGGACCGGGGAAGATTTACATAATATAATAAAAGAATGAAAACTTACCGGTCCGCGCCGCCTCTGCACGACTGTTGAAGAGCGCGGGACCCAGGAGCAAACAGGAACAGCCGCAACGTCACTGCAGTGCCAACCCCTCTACTGATGCTGCCCCAGCAGCGCTGAGAGGATTGGTTGAGGGCAGGGATATTCCCTGCCCATTAGGAGACCGGGGGCTGCAGCATCAATCCCTGTGTCTCCTAATGTGCAGCCTAGAGAGCGCATGTTCGGGCGGATCCTAAAAAGGATCAGCCCAAAAATGAACATGCGCACTATTGCTGGGACTACAACTGCGCTGCTGGCCTGTCACTCAACTCCCTGAGTCATTGCTGCCGCAGCCCCGCCCCCACCCCAGCGTCCCTCGTTCTACTTCTCCGACGCAGAGACGCTAATTCCAATCGGGACTGGAGTCCTGATTGGAATTAGCGTTGGAGAAGTAGAACGAAGAATTTGGGGCCGTGGAATTAGTGGGGCAACGCCCCCAATGGACGCACCGCCTCTGATCGGTGGTAAACGATAATACACATATTAAAAGGCAAAATACCGTGAAAAACTGAGTTATATTCTATTCTAATCAAAACATTTCACTTAGAAATTCTTAGAACAAGAGGAGTGCAACAAGTCAGAGTGATGTTAAAATCCACTCCTGGGAGGGAGGGTTGGGATAATGTTAGCCTCCGTGTCTTTAATGAAATCCAGATTCTCTGGTCATGGTAATAGGAGATTCGCTATTTCATTACAAGACTGGAGGCTACATTATGCATGTTGGTAGTCAAGTAAAACTACACCAGACATGTGTTCGACAGGTTTACAGTAATGTTTTGCAAAGATATAGGAACTTGACCAGTCTGCTGCTTTGAGAATGTCATCCAACTTACCTCCTTTCCAAAAGGACTGGCTAGCCATAGCTCCTCTTAAAGAGTGTGCCTGAAACCTATGGAGATCAATGCCTGCCAATTGCATAGCCAGTTTAACCCATCTAGCTATGGAAGAAGAAGAGACCGGTTTGAAGGGCTTAACAAAGGATATAAGGAGTTGGTTAATGCCAGTGATGCGATGAAGGTCCATCCTTGAATCATATTCCTTCATGCAATCCAAAACACATAATTATTAACAACCGTCAAACCTGAAATAAAAAATCATATCAGACATCGTTTTAGTTCTCTTGATGATTTCAAATCTGACGCCGAAGGCGTCATAAGATCCGTTGGATATTTCCAGTGCTTTAACGTATGAAACTCTACAGCAGGATATTAGACATAGAAGAGAAGCTAGTTTGATGGAGAGTCTTTTATTATCTAATAAGTTATTATTCAGCCAGTTACAAAATAGGTCAAGTAACAATTTAACGTCCCAAAGTGTGTCGTATTTAGGTTTGGGAGGTCTTTTAAGCCTGATGCTCTTCATAATTCTGCAAATTATAGGGTTCTTCCCGATAGTTCTACCATTTAAAAGGGAGTGACCCGCAGAAATGGCTGATCTATAACAGTTTATTGACTTATAGGAAAGACCTCTTTCGAATTGTTCAACAAGAAAATTAGCTACATGCACAATAGGAGCCTCCACGGAATTAAGGTTCCTTTCCAGGCACCAACTAACCCATCTTTTCCAGATGCCGTTGTATCTATAGTGTGTACCGGGTGCCCAAGATTCTTGGAGAAGAGAGGAAAACTGTGCCGAAAGCCCAGAGATTTTATTGGCTTGCCTGACACTTTACAGGCAAGAAGGTTCAAAGTCCCGTTCAGAAGAAGCGGGTGATCCAAACCGTCTATGTCTCTTAGGAAGCCTAGTGCAGCTGGGAGCAGAAAGGGTATTTCGTAAGCTAATTCCAAGGTCGTTGGGAACCAGGCTTGGGATGGCCAAAAGGGAGTTATTAGGACTATTGAAGATTGTTCTGTACTCAACTTCTGAAGGATGCGCTGGATCATTGCAAAGGGGGGAAAAGCATATCCCCGAATTCCTTTCCAATGTTGGAGGAAGGCGTTCACTGCCAGAGCACCCGGGTCTGGCATCCAGCTAAAGTAACTGGGAAGTTAAGATGTGAGTCTGCTCACGAAGAGGTCTACTTCTAGGGGACCTCAAAGATAGCCTAGACTCTTGAATACGTTTGCGTTTAATTTCCAGTCGGTGTGATCTATGAGAAACCT
The DNA here is from genome assembly GCF_964204655.1 of Triturus cristatus. Taxonomy (NCBI): domain Eukaryota; kingdom Metazoa; phylum Chordata; class Amphibia; order Caudata; family Salamandridae; genus Triturus; species Triturus cristatus. Next base: position 773,533,089 of record NC_140595.1, on the reverse strand, counting down.
TAAATTCCAATCCACACAAACATTCTTTAGACCCGGAAATATTCTGCTCTTAAAGAAATTTGGTGTTCCAAGCAGGACATCCACAGTTTTTGGCTAGGTTGGAGAGGTCTGGTGACCTCGTGTCCCCTAGACAATTTATGTAGGCAACGGCTGACATGTTGTCCGTCTTGATGATGACTGACCTCCCTTGAAGATATTGTTTGAAACTCATTAGGGCATAAAGCCCGGCAGTTAACTCCAGAAAGTTTATGTGGTGCAAACTCACCGAATAGGACAATACACCTCCCATGTTCAGATTCTGGAAACAAGCACCCCAGCCATGAAGGCTGGCATCTGATTCCAGCACGTAATTCGGGTAAGTCACAAAAATGGGTTTGCCATTCCATGCATCCAGATTTTCTAACCACCAAGTCAGTTCTGTCTTGGCTTCTGTGTCTAGGTGAATTTTGTCTCCGTACCAAAGGCCAGAATGGAGGGCCCTGCCCATAAGTCTTTGAAGGGCTCGATAATGTAGAGGGCCCGGGAAGATAGCCTGGATAGATGATGAAAGGAGGCCCAGAAGTCTGGCTAGTTCCCTTAAGGTTACAAGATCTAGTTTCAGAACATGACGTACCTCTTTCCGAATCTTAGATATCATCTTCGTGGCAAGTAATAGCATAGACTTCACAGTGTCTATCGTGAATCCCAGGAAAATGTGTAGGGGGTGTTTTAGGCAACCCCCTACTCTCTGTGATAAGGAGGAAGGATGAGGAGGAAGGGTACTTACTTGAGATGTTGGAGGGGTTGGTGCCTCTGGCCCTGAAGCCTCTTGAGTAGGAGGATCGACCTCGTTGAGGGTAGAATGAAGGGTTAGGCTTGAATGGACGACCGAAACCTCTATGCCTTGAGAAGGTCTCTGGAAGAAGGGGCCGGCAGAATGACCCCTTCTGCCCGCCTGCCAAAAACACTTCGGTTGAAGACTCGGCGCATGTTGGCTTGCCATTATCCAGAGAAGTGACTCTCTCAAAGTTTTCTGTGGATTTACATATCAAAGGTAATCAAGTGGCTGAAGAATATCAGTGTAATGAGCCGACTTTCTTTTTTTAGCTTGTGCCCAAGAAACGCCAGAGCTTAATTTTTTTGTCCACGGTTCACTATACATTCCTTCTGGAGTCTCAGTTCTTTCACTACACTTGAAAAATATTTTGTGTCCCACTAACTGGAGAGCAGAACTAGGTTTCATGGGAATATATGACAACGAAGAACCCCATGTTTGTTAGATCTTCCCAAAGTATCAGTCCAGCAAATAGTTAAAGCCATAACCATCCCATAGGGCCTCAAGATAGACACTACACTCCAACACTTCTTAGAGAATATTAGGTAGGCATCCAGCAGTCAATGAGTCATTTTGCTGGAGTGCATTGAAAAAAGAGGATCTTCTCTGCCAATCCCATCAAATGACGCCAGCACTTTTTCATGACTTTTCATTGGCTGGCCTAAATCTGCAGGGGTGAGGTCCTGGAGAAACATGGAGTATAAAAGGAGGAACTCGCGTAGTGTCGGGATGGATACAGGAAAAAAACGGTGGGTTCTTGATAGTGCTGCCCTTATTACAGTCTTTCAGGAAGGAACCATCCCGGAGGGAGCATGCTGAACTTACCGAAGGCCAGGGGTAAGAGTCAGTCTTCGAGAACTGTAGTCCATTATGTTTAAGTGTGTCCAGGATAAAAAAAGGGGAACAGACAAGTACCCACAAAGCCTAAGTGTGTTGTTTCAACTGCACACCCACCGACTGGCCGACAAGTCTGAGTTGTATGAGTTAATTCATACAGTATCATGCAGAAACCACCTTTAACATAAGCAGCTGTTGTCTTTGCCTGGTCTAGGGCCATTTCCTGGGTGGATGTTTTGTGGGTCCAAAGTGGATTTGGCATTGCATCATAATTGCATTTATATATGCTTACGAACCCTGACAAGGCACTCAAGAGCTTTTATGGTTATTAGCATGCTACTCTGGACCAATGGTTAGTGGTTAATGCAGAGATTTGTTGGTTAACTGGCTGAAGCTTCTGTTCTAAAATGAAACCTTCCATGCATTACCACAGTATATTTGAGATAGGGCCAGAGGTAGTTAGACTTGACTGCTATCTGGAGGGAATGTTTTTAGTTCATGTGAAACATTGGTGTGAGGGGATACACAAGGTAGAGGATAGTTGTTAGTACAGAGTAGGCAAGTAATTACCAGTATTTGAAGAAATAAGGTTATGGGTCTAGAGGTGGGCAGTACACACAAGTAGATATAGAAAATAAACCATAGCGCATGCAACTTTGTGTAGGGGTTGAATACAGACATGCAATTTGAGGAGCTGAATAAGGAGGTAAGGGCATGCAGGAGATCGTAGGTATTTGCTCATACTTGCTGTATATTGCTTTTTTTTAGAAACTTGCTGTATATTGCTTTTTTTTTTTTTAGAAGGAAGAGCATCATAGTCTCTATGATAGCTTGGGACTAGCCAGTTCTTAACCGATCTTCTTAAATCCAGATGGTTGTTAGTGGCTCTTATTTTTGATGGGAGTCATTCCATCAGTCAATCAATCAGGATTTGTATAGCGCGGCTGATCACCTGTGAGGGTCTCTAGGTGCTGGAGTGAATTCCATAGTTTGGTAGCCTGTATAGAGAAACTAGTCCTGCCCACTGTTTTCTTTTTAGAAGGTGGTATACTTGGTTTTGGTGCTAATCCTAAATATAAATTCCTGCATTGGGAATATTTGATGCTGTTCGTCTGGAGGATTGCCGGACCTTTTTTTCTAACCATTTATCACCTAGTGGGTGATACATATTTGTTTGAATGAAGACCTTCTAGTAACTGGTAACTAGTGGAGAGCCTGCAGTGCAGCAGGGCTATCTGAGCAGGTAGAAGTAATATTGTTACTCGGTTCTGAATTCTCTAGGGCCATTCCATGGTTTAGAGGCAAATTCCATGGAATCTTGTTTGCATAATTCACTTTTAAGAGGATGAGTGATGTTGTTGAAAACATGACAGAGTGTCTTCATTGTGTAGAAACAGGACTTGACTATTTTTTCCACTTGGGTGTTTATAGAGAGCCCAGAATTCATGGTGATTCCAAGAACTCATACTTATTTTGATATTTTTGTCTATGAATTTCAGCTGCTGAGCACCACGCACACTCCTTAGCACCATAGCGCTAGGGTGTATGCGTAAGTCTAGCATAGGTTTTGTACAGGAAGGGTATCCTCATTGTGCATAATACTATGCTTATACAAGTGAAAAAGCTTAGCCTGCTTTATATGTGTGCTGCACAGTGCAGTACGCATGCAAAGTCAGAAAAGCATAGAGAAATGAAACATTTTTCTGTTTAACACCTGTTTTTCACTGACTTTATTGTTTGGTGCTAAACCCTTTTTACTGATGTTTGAGAATAGGGTTTAGCGCAAAAAAGCATGTGTGGTAGCACGATCACGCCCATGTACTGCTCCCTTGATGCAAAGTCATGAAAAACAGCGTTTCACGCTGCTTTTCGTTACTTTTCCAGACAATGTTGTCATTAAACTAGAGAGGTGGCCTGTTAGAAAACCCCGGGCAACCGGGTTAGCAGTCACCCGGTTTTTCCCAACACAAGGGGTAGCTTGGCTCGAGCGGTCGGGGGTCAGGCACCGTGTTAAGCGTACGTCACACCCTCACAATAACCATACGTTCATCCGTTCCAAAAACGACTCTACACCGTAAAAATTTATGAAAGAATCTCTTTGTGTTTATCTTAATTTTTCTCTTAGTTGCAGGGTTATGACACAAATACAATACAAAAGGATTTTCTTCAGAAATAGCAGGTCAATTAAATAATAACACTTTGCAGGTGCAATAAATAGGATTAGGTCATAAATACACAAGGAATAAATAGAGGTGCGATAAATACATAGGGCAAATAAATACTGTCAGACAATAAATACAAGGCAGGAATAAATACGGTCAGACACTAAATAAAACACCTTCAATAAATAATATAAGCCATCAAACAATTGCAAATCAGATCACATTTATAAGGTAGATTGATTTTACCATGCCCAAGTGCAGCTTATGGTCACTGGGGTGGCCTGGGGATGTCCCACCTAGAGTGGTCAAGGCTGGGGCCTAAGCTGAGGTAGAATGAGGGAAACCTAAGGTTCTGATTCTTCCAACTACACAGTCCCTCACACAGGTCCCTGCACCAGTCTCAGTTCACCCCCCAGCACTCTCAGGTTGGTCCTAACACCCCTCTAGCCCCTAGGATGGTCTCTTAGGGCTCCACAGGGCCTTAGGCGCCCTCTATTCCACTTACTGCCCTCTTTATGAACTTCCGACTCCGCCGGAGTCGTGTCGACGCCGTGAGGCGGTTCCGGTTCGATGTCGCTAGCCGGCCTCGGCTCGATGTCAGTTCTTGTCGACGCCGTGAGGCGGTTCCGGATCGATGTCGGCGGACGGCCTCGGCTCGCTGTCAGTTCCTGTCGACGTCGTGAGGTGGTTCCGGATCGATGTCGGCGGGCGGCCTCGGCTCGATGTCGCTGGGCAGCCTCGATTCGATGTCGGTCTCCGGCGTCACAGGGACTCGATCTCCCTACTTCCGGGTGTCTCCGGAGTGCGACCTCCACTCCCGACCTCCGGTGCTCTTCCCTTCAGGTTCCGGCGACTCCGGAGTGGGATCTCCACTCCCGACCTCCGGTGCTCCTTTCCTCAGGTTCCGGCGACTCCGGAGTGCGATCTCCACTCCCGACCTCCGGCACGATTCACCTCGGTCTCCGGCGACTCCGGAGGGCGGACTTCACTCCCCCGTCGACGCCGCACACTCGACCTCAGGTGACTTCCTCCTCGACCTCTGGTGTCTCCACGACCTCCGTCGGCGCCCTCTCTCGACCTCTGGCGGCTCCGGGTACGACGTCTGCTTTCCAGTCAGCGCCGCTTCTTCACCTCTGGCCCCAGGTCTCTAGGCTTCTCGGCGTCGGACTCCAGGAAGATACCAATAGACAGGTCAGGAACTTGCTGTTCTTTACTTTCAAGGCCTGTTCCGGCTGTTCAGGTCCTTGAATTGGTTCTTCTTGACTTTATCCCACACAGGGCTCTAGGCTGGGCTCAGTCAGTAGGGACTAGTATCAAGGGTGGGTTTCTGGACCCCACTCCAGGCACAAGTTTCCACCCCTGCTGCCTCACTCCTTCCTCCTTCAGTGTTGTGCTGCTCTCCCTTCACCAGTCAGGTGCCAACTGCCTACTCCAACTGCCAACTCTGAGCTGGCTTCCCAAAAAGGAAAAATACTAACAGGGTTTGAGGCAAAAGTGGGACAAAATAAATAATGATGAGGAGGGACCACCCAAAGGGCTGACAGGTCTAACATGGCCCCACTACCAAGGGGAATAGGGCACTACTAAACAATAGAGAAAATTAAAAAAAACTTCACCTTGGAAACCAGATGTCTGACACTCTCTGACTCACTCACCTTCGACATACACAATGCATACAGTACTGATTCAGGTCAAATTTGACCGGCCCCACCCTTTAATGCACCACCAAGGTCGAAAGATAGCATTAAAAGATTATTTAATTTCTTAAAAACAACAGATTATATCACAATGCACTTTTGATAATTGATAACACATAAAAAAGAAATATACATTTCATGTGTAACATACAAAATACAATAAAACACTATACATACTAATATTAAAAACCCGACTAAATATCCACAGTGACAAACATAAGGAGAAAAAATATGATCTGGGGACCCTATTTTGCACAGTTCCTAAGCAAGCTGTTGTGTAACCGGATCCAACACTTCACATCAAGTTTATATCCTGGTAAGTATTCAAATCTATTCCTTACCAAGATGCCTTGTGGTTGGATTCAGGAGTGCTCGGCGTTGACGCGTTTTGGTGGTAAGTCACTTTATTTAAAAAACACCTTCCTCAGGACCCAGTAATAAGGGATTTATTTCTCCTTGGAGTACTAACAGTGTATATAGTCACTCTTGGTGAAGTGTATCCAGAGTTCTCCCCCGAGACATGGCTAGACTGTGGTAGTATTGAAAAAAAACCACATGCTACAGACAATTACTTCTTATTCATTGGCCTGCAGTTGTCCCAGGCACCGTTCATACGTAAAAACTGTGGATGCCGGCTGGTGCCGCCTTTATGACGTCACGTAGTTCTGAGGTGACGGTTGGAGCCCCAGAGACAGACACCTCGAATGGAGAGCGGAAGCGCCTGGCACAGACGAGGTAAGAGGGCGCCGCGGGGCCGGGGGGTGTCAGTTTGAACTCTATTCTCACGGGGGGGGGGGGTATTTTCACTAGGCGAAAAGGATAGGAAAAAAAGGTCAGAGCGCACATCGATGGGACCCGCATGTAAACATGAAGCGAGGCGCTCCTTAGATAAAGCTATATCACAGATATACAAACGGCTCGGATTAACAAGGGGGTGGGCACCCATGCCAGCCAGAGACCCATTAAGAATCATTTAACATGGGTAGAAAGGAGAGGACATCGTTCTCGGGTGCTGAGCCTGGAGAGCACGCTGTGCCACTCACATAGAAGCAGGCTGGCTGGCCTAGAGGTAAACTGAGACTGATGACTGAAAGGCTAGTGGGCCTGGTGGCTAAAAGGTCAGTGGGCCTGGGGAGAGGTGCCACAGCCCAGATGGCCTGCGAGTCAGGCAATGGACTGTCTTATATCTCACAGGGGACATAAGGACATGCTCCATCCCACCGAAATCTTCGTGACATTCTTGGGTTGGCAAAGGGTGCTGAATACCTTCAAATATTTGCTGGTGCCCTCTTCTCACGCTGCCCACCGGTTCAACCTTCGTAAACTATCCACAAGTGCAGGCGACCGATATTTCTTACCTATAACCAGCTTCTTATAATGCCGCTCAGTACCAACATCTTACACTGCTTACTTCCACTCATTCTTACACTGCCCACCAGTACCATCTTCTCACATTACCAGTAAGTACCTGCTTCTGACACGGTTCACAAGTGCTGACTTGGGACACTGCCCACTAGTACCATCTTTTAACACTACCAGTAAGTAGCTGCTTCTTACACTGTTCACAAGTGCCGACTTGGGACACTGCCCACTAGTACCATCTTTTAACACTACCAGTAAGTAGCTGCTTCTTACACTGTTCACCAGTGCCGACTTGGAACACTGCCCACCAGTACCATCTTTTAACGGGAAACATCCTTTACCACGAAGGCATTTCCACACGTTACGTTTACAACGGTACACTTAACACGTAAACGTCTATACAACGCGTATTCCTTCCACGAATGTCTATAGCACACAAGCTGGACAGGAATGTCTTCTTCCTCCTCACATTAAGTCCTTTTTTAGTGTCGGCGAAGACGTGAGTTAAAGACAAAAATTAGAAAAAAAGGGGCTTGGGGGGTCTCCCCCCAAAAATAAAAAATAAAAACTAAAAAAATAAAGGGGGCTGCCCCCCCCCCCCAAACAAAAAGAACCTGAAATAACGTGGGGAAGTGGAGGAAATCGATGTCGTTTTAGGTGAAAGGGAATGACGATTCCACTTTAAGACGTACAACGTCAACAAGGAAGAAAGAAGAGATGACGTGAAGAGGTAAGGAAAATATAAATTAAAAATATATAAATATAGATTGAGGGAAACGGGCAGGGGTAATTATAAAAAGTATTGGGGGAAGGGGAATCACGTAAGGGTACAGGGGAGGGGTATAACCTTTACAAAGAGTATTCCATTACCATGCAAGTATGCGTGGTAAAGGAATATTCGTTGTAAAGGTTATGCATGGAAATATCATTCCGTTGTTACGCATGCGTGGTAAAGGCATGCGTTGCAACGGAATTCGTTGTAACGACATACATTCCTTTTAACACTACCAGTAAGTACCTGCTTCTTACACGGTTCACAAGTACCAACTTCTAACACTGTCTACCGGTGCAGTCTTGTCACTTTGGCCACCTTTATCACCTTCTCACACTGTCCCCAGTGCCTGCTTATCATACCTTCTACCAGTAACAGCTTCTTACACTTCCCACTAGTATCGGGTTCTTACACTGCCCAAAAGTGCCTACTTCTCACACTGACAGTTAGTGCCTGCTTAACACTGCTCACCAATACCAACTTTTTACACTGCTTATCAGTACCAGTTTATGACACTTCCCACCATTATCCACTTATTTCACTGCCCACCAGTGCCAGCATCTTAAGTGCTTCTTCCGTGCTCACCTGCGCAATCTTCTCACACTGCTCCAAGTGCCTGCTTCTATGTAGCTCACCAGTACCAACCTCTCACTTTCTACAGGTCCCAGATTCTTTCTTACATTGTCCACGACTGACAGCTTCTTACACAACCCACCAGTGTCTGCTGCCTACCAATATCAGCTTCTTACACTGCTCACCAGTACCAGTTTTTCACTCCTCACCTGTTTCTACTTCTCACACTGCCCACCAGTGCAAGCTTCTCGCACTGTACACCAGCCCATGCTTCTCACACTTGTCATTAGTTTCTGCTTTTTACACTGCCCGCAAGTGCTGGTTTTGTACACAGCTCACCACTACCAGCTTCTTACACTGTACACCAGTCTCTGCTCTCCACACTGCCAACCAGTGCCTGCTTCTTACTATGTCCATTAGTACTCAACCCTTACCCTGACCCCAGTGCAATTTTCGCACACAGGCCAATAGTGACTGCCTCTTAAATTGTTTACCAGGAACAACTTCTCATGCTGTCCACCAGTGTCTGCTTTTTAGTTCGAGCCTGGGCAGCGCATGCGCAGCTAGCTCTACGAGGCATGCTGTATTCGAGTATGGACTTGAAGCTCCGCCCACTGTCCGCCCATATTTTTCATTGGCTTGTATCATTGTCCTTTGTAAATACTGGCTTTTGATTCATTAATAGGCTTGTTAGTCCCTCCTTAGGACTTCATTTGTTACCTCCCATGAGGACTGGCTCTTTTACTTCTGTTGTTACACGGTTTGTCTTATTTCGTCTGTTAGCACTATTTTTCTTAATGAGTTTCTCCTACTGCAGGCATGACATGCTTTCTGCAACCTCTGCGCAGCTCTCTACTTATAGTCTTCCCTGCGGTCTTCCATCGATGCACCGCACCCTTCCGATTCGCAGATTCACCCGTCCTCCCCCTACCTCTGTGCTGCTTATTTTAAATTTGCAGTCAACTCAAAGGTATTGGAGACTTTACATAAGTGGCACTTACATTTTACAAGGATGTATTCAAGTTTTATGGGCACGGGGAGATTACGTGATTTGCCCAGAAACACAAGATGTTGAGCTGACACCAAAACTCGAACCCTATTTCCAGTTCCGTAGTCGGCAGCTCTCGTTGTTATGCCACACCCTCTCCCTGGTCTACCAGGTTTCTGTAGAACTCATTACTAATTCCAGTGCTCTAAATTGAGAAAAGACTGCATGGCACAAATTCACCTAACCTTACTTAATCAATTGTTGCTCGCCTACCATGTTAAACAGGGAAACTTTACTGCAGAGGTGGAGCGCTGCTGTCCTTTGCAGACGGAAGCTACAGGGCTTGCTGCTGTGTGCACTGTGGCACACGGACCATTCCTGACATCATGAATATTAATGAAGCATGGAGGCTGCGCCTCAATGGCTGAAGCAATGGGTGAAGAAGGCGCTCTGCGCAGCAGACGGATAGTATGTTCACTGCAGTATAGAGTAAGCCTGGGCAGATCTCGCGGAGTTCTGCTATGCGGAACTCTGCAAACTGCAAAAAAAACTCCGCCACACTACGCGGAGCTCTGCAAGCAGCGGACTGCGTTGAATAAATGCTGTTTGCGGTGATTTTCAGTGCCAGGTGCTTGTCTGCACTGTACAATCATCGCGAACGGCACCATGCACAGTGCAAGCGGGCGCTGCTTCCTTTCTGCTGCTCAAGTAGATTTTTACTCGAGTGGCAGCTTTCTCAACGCGAACGGACAGTTTCTCAATGCGAGCGGTCGCGAGCATACGCGACCACTCTCGATGAGAAACTTGACCACCCGCGTTTAGAAATCTTGCAGGGAGGTTGATTTTTACACGCTCGCGCTAGTCAACTTGATGTTGATGATCGCGAACGAGGAAAAATCTTGCTGGGAAGTGGATTTTCCTCGCTCGCCAACTTGGCGTTGACGAACGTGAGCGAGGGAAAAAACTCCGCTGCGCAGAGCGCAGTTTTTTGGAACTCCGTGAGCTCCGCGTAACGTGAAGTGCAGAAATCTCCACAAACTCCGCGAGCGGAGCAGAGTTCACTGCCCACACTTAGTACAGAGGGCACATCAGCTTGCAGCTTATAAGAAAAACATAGCGCTGCATGCAGCTTCTCCGTGCACCTGGCCTGGGAGTGCATAAAAACTGCGCTGGCTCAACAGAAAGTGGTGGTAGGCTGTGCATTTTTCCTCTAGTTTTGTCTTGCTTCCTATGTTCCATTGTGAAGGCGAGTTGTAAATCAGTGCTACGGCACAAATGACTTTGTTGTGCCAACAACAGACCTTAGAACAGAAACTTCTGTTGTATCTTGGAAAGGTAAAACATTCAATGTTGTATTCTCGCATGCTCTCAACTCGTGCAAGCAATGACAACAAATGCGTTGATGGAGTTTATTGTTTTCTTAGTTGAACTTTTGTTTGGGGGGGTGGACACTGGCTTCGTGTGCATACTTTCAGAGTTGTTAATTTAAAAGCTCCATCTTGACTTCTGTTCTTCTTGCTTGCCACTCTCTCTCCATCACCCTCCAATGTTCTGATGTTGCTTAACAAACTTCCTTCTTCTATTTCACCGTTTCCGGTGTTGTTGCTCATCCTTCTCCTCCCACCCCTTCATAGATCTAATGCCTAAGGCCTGCTCTTTCGGTCCACTATGAAACACTACCCTCTCCATGGTAATTAAGAATGTAAACAAGACATAGTAATCCCTTTACGTCTTATACGTAACGAGTGTCCAACAACAGCCCATGAGGGCAAACATCAAATTCATAATTCCAACATGTTTATTTTCATATCCAAAGCTTTCTTTTCGAAAAACATTCCATGGCATTAATTTTTTTTAAATTAATTGTGTTGGTTTTGCTAAAGGCTTCGTCACGCCTTTCCTCCCGCGTTCTGTTGGAAAGACGAGTTGTAAATCAGTGCTTAAGCAGAAATGACTTTACTGCGTCTTTCAATAGAAACTTTGTTGTATTGTGGGAAAGGCAAAGCAATCATTGTTGTCTTAGTCATTCATGCTCTCAGATTAGTGCAAACAAAGGCACTGTACGCCTTCATGTTTCTGTCCTTTACGTTTCACCTTAGCATTATTTCTGGATTCTTTTTGTAGAGGAAGCTTTGATTCTCGGGAAACATTCACAGCAAGTGCCTGCTGTGCTTTTATAACCCCACACACACTCATCTTTATCCTTAGTTTGCAAATTGCATATTTACTTTACACTGACGATTTCCTTTATTTATTATTACATACACCATTCAGTTGTTCTGCTTTATGCTGTGTTTAAAAAAAAAAAAGAAATAGTACTTCATGTTGTTTATTATTACATATACCATTCAGTTGTTCTGCTTTATACTGTTTAAAAAATAAAAATAAAATAGTACTTCATGTTGTTTATTATTACATATACCATTCAGTTGTTCTCCTTTATGCTGTGTTTAAAAAAAAAAGAAATAGTACTTCATGTTGTATTTTTTTAAGCAAATCAGGTCCCTTTATGTACACTTTGTTTTTGTTGCTTTAGCTAGACGTTTCTTTTTGTCTTCACTTCCGCGTTCGGTTGTGAACACACGTAGCATTAATAATTTACATCCTAACTTTCAAATGTTACACAAGACATTCAAATTTGTGTTACACCATACATTATTTAACTGACAACAGAAAGTTTTGGTGGAGCTTGGGAAAGGTAATGCAATTACTGATTTGTAAATCACACATGCTCTTTAATTCATGCAACCAATTACACGGCAAGACCTTCACTTGCTTCGAGTCATGGGTATCCAACATTAACCCACGAGTGCGAGTTGAAAAGTAAACTAACAAAACCTGCTCCTCTTGCTTATTTTGCTTTAAATGTCATGCAAGAGATCAGCTTTATGTTTTATGCCTGGGCAGAGCAATTGATTTGCACAGAATCACAGGATGTTGTGGAAACGCAGGGAATCAAACATAATTCCCCAGCTCCGTCTATAATGATATTCATAAAATGCTAAAGCTGGCCCTGCAATTGCCATACTACATACTGCTAAGGAAGGATGTTACCCTTTTTCTTTCAACAATTTCACATTTAAATTTCGCAGAACTGCATGAAAGGTGCATGGCTAAAGACTTAGAAGGTCCCAAAGGCGAGACCTATTGGCTATGCCAGTGCTTGTTATAATGCCCTCCAGTAGCAGCTTCTTAAACTGCCCAGGAGTGTCCGCTTCTCACAGGTACCAGTTTCCTACTCTTCCCAGCAGTGTCTGCTTGTCACTCTGCCCATCATTGTCTTCTCACTGGAAACAACCTTTACAACGCAGTCATTACATCTCGCTACCTTTACAACGCAGCGCAGTCATTACATCTCGCTACCTTTACAACGCAGTCATTACATCACAACATCCTTTACATCGCATGTCATTACAACGCAGACATTACATCGCATGTCACTACAACGCATGTCACTACAATGCATGTCACTACAACGCAGACATTACATTGCAAGTCATTACAACGCGTACCATTACAAAGCATAGTACCCTTATACTATCCGACACTTACCCTACTGTTGCACTCACTGGAGTTAGAATAGTAATTTTACACTATCCAACACTTAACCCTACTGTTGCACTCACTGGAGTTAGAATAGTACTTTTTACCCCTACACTATCCAACACTTACCCCACTGTTGCACTCACTGGAGTTAGAATAGTAATTAATACCCCTACACTATCCAACACTTACCCTACTGTTGCACTCACTGGAGTTAGAATAGTAATTATTACCCCTACACTATCCAACACTTACCCTACTGTTGCACTCACTGAAGTTAGAATAGTAATTATTACCCCTATACTATCCAACACTTACCCTACTGTTGCACTCACTGGAGTTAGAATAGTAATTATTACCCCTATACTATCCAACACTTACCCTACTGTTGCACTCACTGGAGTTAGAATAGTAATTATTACCCCTACACTATCCAACACTTACCCTACTGTTGCACTCACTGGAGTTAGAATAGTAATTATTACCCCTATACTATCCAACACTTACCTTAAATGCGATGTAGTGGTATGCGTTGTTATGGTATGCGTTGTAAAGGTACAATGCGATGTAATGGAATGCGTTGTAAAAGTAGTTTCTAAAAATGCGATGTAGTGTCATGAGATGTAAAAGAATGCGTTGTAAAGGATGTTGCGATGTAAAAACTGTGTTGTAAGGGCATGCGTTGTAAATGTATGCGTTGTAACGTCATACATTCTCTTCTCACACTGCCCACTAGTACCAGCTTCTCACACTGCCAGCCATTGACCTAGTTTCTAACACTGTCACCAGTCTCTGCTTCTCCTGCTGCCAGCAGCACTCTTTTCTCGCAATTCTAGAGTCTGTTTCTCGCACTGCACATCCGTTGCAGCTGCTCACATGAACTGTTTCTTAAACAGTTCACCAGTGTCTGCTGCTCAACCCTGCCCACTAGCATTTGATTCTTGCCTTGTCCAACTGTGCTTGTTACTTTCATTACCCATGCACATCAGCAGCAACACCAGCATAGCACAGTGCCTACTTTTCACACTGCTCAACTCTGTTTCTCACACTGCCCACCAGTGCATGCGTCGTACCATGTCCATCCATGCTCCTTTTTCACACTGTCCACCAAAGTCTGCTACTTACAATGAGCACCAGTGAATGATTCCCATGCAGTCCACCATTAGCAGCGGAAGATGGGTTTGTTGCCCCCTGCAGGTTGGGCAAAGTCTTTGCCCTGATGGCCAGGCCCTGTGGCCAACTCCTGCAGTACACTGCCGAAGACTGCGCACAGCTACATAGGGTATGCTATTATAGAAGTGGGATGTAGTATATGATCTCAAGAACCCAGAATCTGACTGAAGAAACAAGGTTAAATTAAAGTTATGTTTAGCTTTGGTTCTAACACCTTAACGTATGTTACAAAAAACCTTAGAAATTCACTTACAGTGCCACAGTTATAATACAGTGATGGGTATGAATTGCAGCCGAAAAACCACCACAATTCATAAGTTATGATTAGCTTTGCAGTTCAAAATTCAAATATCAGCCATGCAACCCACAATTCATGCACCAAATGCAATGCTTATTACCTCACAGTATTTGCACCAATAAGTAATAGTACCTACAAGCAAAATGTAATGACATTAAAACACATACTCAAACCAATAAATAATGCTACATACATTGTCATCTCTTTCAGATTGTTAAGGGGAATGTGATATGTAATATTTAAGATTACTTATGATATTTGTAATTGCAACCGTCACATCGAAGGTAAGATAATGAGAATTGCATATGGGGTGTGAGTTATGGTTTTCATGGCTGTCATGGGATTTATGGATAGAAAAATATAGATATTAACCTAATAAAGCAAAGGTCAAAGTGATGTTATGATTAGGTGTTGGAATGAGAAATGAACTTACATTTAATGAAAAAAACACATAATGCATCAGTTCTAGTTTAGTCAAAAACTATAACTTGTGTCCCCATCATGCACTGACTTTCCACTACTTTGTGCATCTTTCCATGCGAAAACGCCCAACTCATATTCTCCTCCCATTTTGTTAAAATTTAACGTCATTAGTGATGTAATATGTGAGGTCATAAGCTGTGCATGATAGGGGCCCAAGTTATAATTTTGTGACTGAACTATAATTGGTGGATTGCAGTGTTTTTTGGGGTTTCTAATGTTAGCTCATGCCTCATTCCAACTGTTAATTATGGAGCCACTTCAGCCTTTGATTTCTTTCATAGAATTTCATTTAAAAAAAAACATAAGTTAAGGTCTTAGAACCTAACTTAACTATTACGTCACTTTAACCGTAGTTTTTTAAATGAATTTCTGTTTATTTTTTTTATCATATTCTAAATCGGACCAACGGCCAAACCTTCACATGCCGCCAACCCCTAATATGAACACTGTTTGCTTGTGCAGTGGAGAATGACCACAGGAACTGACCGGCCAACCCCTCATGTGCATTCGACCTCCGCTGTGCCTGGCCAAAAGGCTGTGCACATGCAAAGACCATGAACACCCAATCTATATTTTCTTCGGCCTTTACATACATTTTTTTAGGTGCGGCTGTTCTCTCGTAGTACCGTCTCACATGCATCCACCCCAAGGTAATGCAGTAGCATGCAGGCTTCACCAATGAAGGATGCACAGTACTGCAGTACCATGGAGGGGGAGCTTGTAAGACAGGTACTGCAAGAGTACTGTGGTACTGGTGGCCTGATTTTTATTTTTAATTTTTAATTTGGGGTCCGGGGTTCCTCTGGGTTTCATTCCACCCCAAAACAGGGTTGAAAGTAACAGGTTACCCCTGAGGGTTAAGGTGTACCTGCCCAACCCTATTCTGCTTTTTTTACAAAATATTTTCAGAACACAGGGAGGAGTCCCCGAGTCCTGTAATGGCTGCTGCAACATTTTCTTGAGCTGTTGCAGTTGGCCAATCAGATCGCACAGTATCGTGGGACTGCACTGGGCACTGTGGTACCCCATTCACTCATGACAGAAACACTGCCTCAGCCAATCGGATTCCGGTAATTTTTTGAATTTACGGCATCGCAGGACTCTTGTGGATGCCCAGCAGTAAATAATGGTTCAAATATCACTAACTTTTCCAAGAGATTAACTCTCCATGACGACCCTGAGACCTCGTTATAGACGTATTTCTCATTAACTGCTGAATGGATTTACACTAAATAATGAAAAGCATGCTTGGTAAGTGATGTTCTAACTTTCTGCGGAATTGAGGGGTTGATTACTGTTGGAGTCAATATGTTTTAGCTGTGCTGTTTATGTACTGTGCGTCTTAAGTTAGCATTCGCGGCACCATTTTATGTTTGGCCGCCATTTTGAGACATGATCCCAACTAATTTCTCTCTGCCCTTGCTGAAAGCATCTGTGATAGTTTTCGTTTCTCCAAGGTTGATCCTTGCTGTACTAATGAGTACACTGTTCCTATTAGCACATACCTTTCCAACTAGATAGGCCTGCTGCCACCCCTAGAGCGGCGGGTAGAGGCAGAACGACCTCAGCATTAAGATAGCGTGTGCCCGGTCTCAGGATCGAAACCCATCCTTCTGTACTAACTTTGTCCAACTTCCTTCAACTGGAAATTTCCAGTTAGGGCGTGTCTTCATTGGTTCTGAATTGTATATAATGTATAACCATGCTTGCTGATGTCAGTCCCTTTGCAGCAACCCTAGGAGGCTGGTCAGACTGGACTCCGCTCGAGTGTACCTGAATAAATATACTTGGTTTGTATTCTCTACTATCTGACTGACTCTTCATTTGTGTGGAAGGCTGAGAGGTGGTTGCGAGTGACCTGAGTGGCCCTAATCCGGTCACTTCCTTCAGTTGGCGCCCAAACAGGGACTCCATCGGGTGACCCATCCTCGCACGTAGACGGGTGGGGAGGTCGGAGCTATCGTTAGGTGGGACGGGCGTACTAGGGATCCCTGCATGAGAGAGTTCCTGAACTCACAGCTGCCCCATCTGTCTGACCGGTCGGTGCCTTGCCCAGTGGTCATCCCGGCTGGGGCCCTAAACGGTGAAACTTTTGGATCTGACCGTTTGGTCCAAAGAGTCGGTAGTGGAGAATAAATTTGTTTGAACCGTGTGCACCAGGTGAGTTTGTTTTGGTTCTTTGTGGATATGGTTCCATTTTGGTGTGTCTTTGGTACGTTCTGAGGATCGATTTGGATACAAATTGTCTGTGAACACTTTGCTGGGCAACCTAACAAATTTGGCTTACTTTTGAAAGTGCCCGGTTCAGCCGGCTTTTGGTTTCTTGTTGTCGTTGTTGCTCTGCTGATGCTCGACTGGAAGAAAGTCAGCCAGCGCCTCCGGAAGGCACTCTGAATTTTGATATGTATGTGAAGCATGGCCTTGGCCCTATTATGTTTAGTACGTTATGGCACAAATATATGAGAGACATTGCCGAGTTGCAGTGGCCTTTGACGGGTACCTTTGATGAACAAAAAATTGCTTTCTTACAGAAGTTGTTTGCAAGAAGAAGTCTATGTTTGATTCCCTCAGAACATGGCAAAAGGAGATTAAACAGAGGTGAATGAAAGCAGAGAAAGATGCCTGGAAAGGGAGAATGCAAACATTGACTCAGAAAGCTGTAGCACATGATAGAGAGAAGCAAGAGATAGGGATAGAACGTGAAGATAGGAGATTCCAGTTACAAATTGATAAATCTTATGTAGCCCAAGAAGAAAATGATACGTTCGTGGAACAGTTGTTAGGTACTCGACCCCCACCCCCGTATGCCCCGCAGAGGGTATACCCCGCTCTTCCCTCCCAGGCCCAGCTACCTGGTTTTTCTGTCCCCGCTGTTTTTGCCTCTGTTATTGTCGATCAGACTGCCTTGGCCACGGCACCTCCTGTCATTTCTTTGCCCTCGCTGTCTGTAGCAACTGTGACTGTTAATACTCCTGCAACGCCTATTGCTTCGGCTTCTCTCTCTCCAGCTCTTATCCCCACGAAGCAGCAAACAATGACATTAGTGCCCACTCCCTTTGTTATCCCCACTGTGTTCCTCCATTCCCCGACATTACTGAGTAGTGGGACGCCGGTACGCGGCCCTGAGGACAGAGACTGGACGAAATGTAAGAAATGCATGGGGCGGACGTTAGTCCGATCTGATATGGGAGATGCAGAGAAATAGGTGGTGGCTAATCAGGCTGCGCAGTGAGTACCCAAAACCCCATCTATGGTGTGGAAGAGGTGTGGAGTGTGATGAAAGATTATGAGCCTTTTGTGCAACAGCAACAACAGCATGCCCTTAAGCATATGTCGGCTACTTTGATCGGTCTTTGGGAGCAGCGTTTCAAGGATGCGGCACAGCAGATTTTGTATGATATTAAGGATCATGTGTATGTTACTGATATGGGGCCTGGTCAGGTTTTTGGTAATGTTACAAAATTGGTTGCTTATCGGGGTAGACTGCTCGAGAAGAACCCCACCCCGGTAACTCAGTTTTCGATCCGGGTGGTTCATCCCCTTTACCATCCTGAGATACCAGAGCTAAGGGATCAGCATGATCAGGTTACTAGTCCAAGGGTAGAGGCCCATTTCCAAGAAAAGTGGCTTTATACTCCGCGGAAAAGGAGTGAAGTTTTATCCCTTAAGACTCAGTTACCTGACCCTAGGAAAAATCCTACCGCTTATCACAAGGAACTGACTGAGGCTGCCTCTTTAGTGATGATGCTTGCTGATATTGAAATGTTCTTTGGTTTACTAGTTCCGGTTGATATTTGGAGACAAGTACACACACAGGATCATGCTGCGGAATTGGGTGGTATCTGGCATCAAATTAAAGCATGGGATCAGGAACGGAAGCCAGGTGATAAGCCTAGGGCGGAGATACTTGCTTTGCCCAGCCCTATCAATATGTATATGCATTCTATTATCCCTCCGAGAAAGGTTGATTGGGACAAATTATCGGCTGGTTGTCAGAAGAAAGGTGAGTGTGTCTGATTTTTTTCACACGGTTTGAAGGTATGTTTTTGGATTACAGTGGACAGGATTTATCGATTGAAGGTGGTGTGCGACTATTTGTTAATATACTCATTTCCAATCTGCTTCCTGAAATTGCGAATCGATTGCAGGCTTCCAAAAGCACCTGGTCCACCCCCTCCCCTTCTGTTATCTTGAATATGGACCAGTACTATGAGCACAGGGAAAATGAGGATAAGGAGAGGTGAGAGAAGTAGCATAAAGATTTGAAGACAAAGGTGTTGTTGCAGCAGGCTTCTAGAGGAAATTACTGAGGACGTGGTGGTTTAGCCAACAGCTTCCATGCGCTAGCAGGTCCGCAAATGCTGTGCCTCTGGGAGCGAATCAGTGTGCGTACTGTAAAGAGGAGGGACACTGGTGCAGTGAGTGTCCGGTGCTTTTGCAGAGGGTGGCAGCCCCCAGAGGACGAGGTTCTCGTGGACGGGGTCGTGGAGCTGGTGGTCAGGACAGGGATCAGAATGCTGAGGCCTCCCAGAGTTGCTCTGACCATAATTATTTTGATGACCCAAGAGGAAGACAGTATTATCATGATGATTATGACACGGATGAGGTGACAGGGATGTCTTACAGTTAACACAGCCAGGGACGGAGTGAGGGACCAGTTCCGATACCTGTAGATCAACACGGTCCGTATTTCAGTGCGGATGTGCATGGTTCGGCTATGGAGTTTTTGGTGGATACAGGTGCAACAAACATTTTTATTTCTCTTTCCTTGGTCCCTGGGGCTGCTCTGTCTGACCATAATAATATTTCAGTAGGTTTTTCTGGTGTACCGATTGTGAGCCCCATTTCCAAACCCCTTTCGCTGACTATGGGCCTTTTACTGTGGATTTGCCATTCTTGTTGACGTCTAATTGTGGAGAGAATTTGATGGGTTTGGACCTGCTGAAGAACTTGCATGCCATGATTTACTGCTCCCAAGAGGGTGTCTACATGACAATGGGTCAGAATGTTGTGCACGCTATGCAGTGTCTGTCTAAAGATGCGCCTCTTCCTGCGGAGTTTAAAGACGTACCGTCCACACTGTGGGCAACTGGTGACACAGATGTGGGTTTATTGCAGATATTGCCTGTTTCGATACATGTCAAATAAGGTGCTATTTTACCCCGTATCCCTCAGTATAAGATACCGTAAGCAGGTGAGCGAGCTGTGTTGCAAATTGTGCAAGATTTGATTGAGAAAGGAGTGGTTGAGGAGATAACTGCTAATGTTTGTAATAGCCCTATTCTTCCTATTCTTAAAAGGACTCCTTCGGGTTCCTCTGATGATCATGAAGACATCTATCGCTTTGTGATTGACTTGCCTGATAGTGATTCAACAGTTTCCGGTGGTTCCTGACATTACGACTCTTCTGACAATGATTCCTCCTTCTGCTACATTCTCTTCTGTAATTGCCCTGAAAAATGCGTTCTTCAGTATTCCCATTCACCCTGACGGCAGGTATCTGTTTGGGTTTACCCTAGCTGGTAGAAGCTTTACCTTCTGTCGCGCTCCTCAAGGCTATACAGAGAGTCTGAGTATCTATAGTCAGGCATTAAAAGGTCAGTTGGATTCCTTGTCGCTCCCCACAGGTAATGTATTGCTTCAGTACGTCGATGGCTTGCTCATTGCCTCGGATACAGAACAAGGTTGCAGAGACAGTACAGTTAAATTGTTGCTACATTTAGCTCAACACAGCCATAAAGTATTCCTTTCCAAATTTCAGTATTGTCGACAGGAGGTCACCTACTTAGGTCACCTGCTGTCGAAGGAGAGTAGGAGATTGACCCCAGAGCGCATAAGTACCATTGTTAAAATGCCCATTCCGCAAACTCAAAAGGATGTGCTTGCTTTCATAGGTATCACTTCCTATTGCAGGCAGTGGATACCTGGCTACTCGCTGCCTATTAAGCCCCTGCTTGTGCTAACACTAAAATATGTGCATGAACCCCTGCCTTGGACGCCTGAGTATCAGCAGTCTTTTGATCAATTAAAAACTGCGCTTTGCTCGGCTCTAGTGCTTGGTACCCCTAACAATGCTAAATGCTTTGTATTATATGTCCACGAGAAGGGTGGTTGTGCACTTTCTGTTTTAACACAAAAATGTGAGGATAAGCAACGACCATGTGCTTATTTCTCTGCTGTGCTTGACCCTGTTGCACAAGCCCTTCTGAGCTGTCTAAGAGTGGTCACGGCTATGGCTGTCTCGATAAGGCAATCGGCTGGACTCGTACTTGATACTGACCTCACAGTTATGGTACCCCAAGCTGTGGACACACTTTTGAATAAGACAAAGGCACAGCACCTCACCAGTGCACGTCTGACAGGTTACGAGCTAACACTCTTTGCGAAGCACATTACGATCAAACGCTGTGCCACATCCGGCCAGGTTACTATCCCTCCCATCTGAGAATGAGGAAATTGACATACACGATTGTATCTTCCGGATGGAAGAGGAGATGAAAGGATGGGTAGACCTTACTGATGTTCTCTTATCTGAACCCCAAGAGGAACTATATGTCGATGGCTCTTACTTTAAGTTACCATATGCCACTACCACTGCTGCGTACACCATTACTACACTGCGTACGGTAGTTGGGACATCATGAGTGCCCTATCAGTCGGCACAAGCTGCAGAACTCATTGCCCTCATTCCAGCCTGTGAATTGAGTGAAGGACTACCTGTTAATATTTATACTGACAGTCAGTACGACTTTGGAGTCGCCCATAATTTTGGGTGGCTCTGGGCAGAGAGAGGGTTCCTTACTTCCCATGGGACGAGAATTCAACACGGCCCTCTTCTATTTAGGCATTTGTCCACTTTGACACTTCCTAAGAAATTGGCAATAGTGAAGTGCAGCGGCCATAGGAAAGGTACTGACAATGTGGGTAAAGGGAACGCTTTTGCAGATCAGACAGCTAAGAAAACAGCCCAAACTATGATGAAAAGCATGTTTGTAGCAGGTCCCACTAGGTGGGTGCCTGCGGCCACCATGTTTGAGGATCCGTTAGAGAACGTGAAAGAAATTCAGAGTGAGGCTGTGGTGGAGGAATTAGCAGTGTGGCAGGAAAGTAAAGCACAATTGAATGATGAGGAATGTTGGATTGACAGATCAGGGAAGCAGAGATGGATGTTGCCAGATGCACATGTTCTCCTTGTAGTCACGATGGCCCAGCCCATATCAGTGCTAAGGGTATTTGCAAGTTGTAAGACCCCGTATGACAACATTTTTTAACACAGTTGCACATTTAGTAAAGTACTGCATGGTGTACATGATGCACAATCCTGGCAAGGGTACCCCTACACCATCCGGTAACTCTGCACCTTCCACTTTCCCTTTTGAGGTCCTTCAAATGGACCACATCGAGATGGACAGGGTCAATAATTTGTAGTATGTGTGGTCGTTTGTGCATTCAGTAAATGGGTTGAGGCTTACCCTACTAAAGAGAATACAGCTTTGCGACTGCAAAGGCACTCCTGAAGGAGTTCTTTCCTTGCTTCGGTTTGCCCCATTAAATCTGATGTGATAACGGAAGTCACTTTAATGCCAAGGTTATAAAGTTAGTTTTCGATGGTATACACATAAAGCAGAAATTCCATACTGCGAATCACCCTTAGTCAGCAGGTTTGGTTGAGAAGTACAACCGTATTCTCAAACTGAAGTTGGCAAAGATTCAGGAGATGACAGGGTTACAGTGGCCAGATGCTTTACTATTAGCTCTTTTGTCAACAAGAACTACAGCGCATTCTAGGACAGGATATTCACCCTTCGAGGTCGTGTTCGGACGCCCGGCAAATGTTTGGGGCGTCCCCAGCCGTGTAGGTTTTCTCAAATTGAGTACCCTTTGTTGACAGATTACCTGTGCCAGTTAACTGAATGTTTGCGTTCTATTCACCAACAGATTTGCGAATCACTCCCACCCATACCAGAGGGGCCCGGTCATAACATCCAGCCTGGGGACTGGGTGTTGCTGAGAAATTTCCAGCGGAAGAAGAGCTTGGAGCCCCGGTGGAAGGGGCCCGAGCACATCCTCCTCGCTACCCGAACCAATGTGAAAGTTGCTGGCCGGAAGAATTGGATCCATTCCAGTCACTGCCGCAGGATACCCTTACCCCTACTCTATGACAACTGGGTAAGGGATGGCATTGGGAATGCTGAGAAAGTACCTCAGTTTGTCCCTTTCGGTGATGCAAAGCTTACATGGACCCAAATGGATGCCGGAAACGATGATGTACTAAATGCAGTGGTCCCTCCGGAGATTACAGCAATTGAGGAGCCATTATTTATTGACCCCTCTGTGCCTGGAGTCATCAGGTACAACTTGTGCCCTCGGCTGAGGAATAGTGCACCAAAGAAGCAGACTAGTCAGGGATGGACTGTGCAAGTTGGGGTGTACTTTGCTGTAGTACCAACAGTGTTAGTTAGGGTGAGGTGAGATTGGTGCACTGTTCTGACATTTCAAAAAGAACAATTGATGGACAGAATGCAGAACAATGTCATATATTCACCCCAGTACAAAGATCTGGGCCTAAATCCATTGTTTTTTTGGTTACCATGCCATTCCAGTTTGGAGCCAGCCATATGCAAATCAGCCTTGACCCTGCGCCCAATGGAAACAGTCCAGCCCGAACTGCCAGGCCAGGTCCTCCCTGGACTGGAAACAAGCATCCTAGGACTGGTTTCGGGCTTTCAGTCCCCATCAGCCAGGATAGCTTGACTCCAGTGGCATGGAGAGCACGGGACCCATGTCTGGGCATACCTGTCCCAGTCGGGATGACATATGCAAAAAGAACAATTGATGGACAGAATGCAGAACAATGTCATACATTCACCCCAGTACAAAGATCTGGGCCTAAATCCATTGTTTTTTTGCTCACCATGCCATTCCAGTTTTGACCCAGCCATATGCAAATCATATCTGAAATCTCTATTCACTATTGAGGACTCTATGAAAAATATAATTTCTTCAAGGGATGCTTTGGTATTTACTACATCACTTTTCATATATTTTTTCTGTTCACCAGTTTACTTCCACATCTGTTTACTCTTTCCCTAAAAATATTTTGATTTTTTCTTTTTTCTTTATTCTGGAATTCTGTTTACTATTGAATAACAGTCGTCAACAAAGGCACCTCATATATACGCACCTCAACTTATTGTGTAGACATACCATAAATTAACTATATAAATATGTGTCGGTCATATTAAAACAATGTAATTGACAACAATGACAATTGTGTTTTATGAAATTAAGTTGTTAAAACAATGTTCATAGCCTCTTTTTTAATTGCAGGAATTGTGACTTTCTCCTGACGAAGGCGTACTTCACGCCGAAACGCGCGTCGAATAACAATTAGTCACGTCACATCACTGTTTATTTTTTACGTATAATATCAATTCTATGAATATTATGATTTTAGTTTAGGTATCTGTAGAATACCATGATGTTTTTATACAGCTTTCTGTGAATGATTTTAACTAACAAAATAAACACATGTATATATGTTCATTGTTCTCTTCAGTTTTTTTGTATTGACCTTGTGACACATATCTAGCTTTATCGTTGATGATTGCCTAGGTTGTTATTTTTCAAATATATTTTACCCTGGCCTAGGAATTGGAACTATCAGGGGGTCCTTGTTTTATTCACACCTTTGCTGTAGTACCAACAGTGTTAGTTAGGGTGAGGCGAGATTGGTGCTCTGTTCTGACATTTCAAAAAGAACAATTGATGGACAGAATGCAGAACTATGTCATATATTCACCCCAGTACAAAGATCTGGGCCTAAATCCATCGTTTTTTTGGTCACCATGCCATTCCAGTTTGGAGCCAGCCATATGCAAATCAGCCTTGACCCTGCGCCCAATGGAAACAGTCCAGCCCGAACTGCCAGGCCAGGTCCTCCCTGGACTGGAAACAAGCATCCTAGGACTGGTTTCGGGCTTTCAGTTCCCATCAGCCAGGATAGCTTGACTCCAGTGGCATGGAGAGCACGGGACCCATGTCTGGGCATACCCGTCCCAGTCGGGATGACATATGCAAAAAGAACAATTGATGGACAGAATGCAGAACAATGTCATACATTCACCCCAGTACAGAGATCTGGGCCTAAATCCATTGTGTTTTTTGCTCACCATGCCATTCCAGTTTGGACCCAGCCATATGCAAATCAGTGTTGACCCTGAGCCCAATGGGAACAGTCCAGCCCGAACTGCCAGGCCAGGTCCTCCCTGGACTGGAAACAAGCATCCTAGGACCAGTTTCGGGCTTTCAGCCCTCATCAGCCAGGATAGCTTGACTCCAGTGGCATGGAGAGCACGGGTCCCACGTCTGGTCATACCCGTCCCACTCGGGGTGACAAATGCAAAAAGAACAATTGATGGACAGAATGCTGAACAATGTCATACATTCACCCCGGTGCAGAGGTCTGGGCCTAAATCTATCGTTTTTTTGCTCCCCATGCCATTCCAGTTTGGACTCAGGCATATACGAATCATTCTTGACCCTGCACCGAATGGGAACAGTCCAGCCCGAACTGCCAGGCCAGGTCCTCCCTGGACTGGAAACAAGCATCCTTGGACCGGTATGCCCAGATGTGGATCCCGTGCTCACTACACCACTGAGTTCAAGCTAGCCTGGCTGATGAAGGGTGATGCCCTGAAACTGGTCCCAGGATGCTTGTTTCCGGTCCAGCGTTGTCCTGGCTTTGCAGTTCGGGCTGGACTGTTCCCACAAGGAACAGGGTCAAGACTGATTTGCATGTGGCTGGGTCCAAACTGGGGTGGTGTGGTGAGCAAAAGAATGATGGATTAAACTCAGATCCTTGTGACTGGGGGTATATGTTTGCATTGTCCAGCATTCCGTCCATCAATTGTTTCTTTTGCATATGTCGCCCTATGTGGGAAGGGTATGCCCAGACGTGGGTCCCGTGCTCACTACACCACTGGATTCAAGCTAGCCTGGCTAATGAAGGGTGATGCCCTGAAACCTTTCCCAGGATGCTTGTTTCCGGTCCAGGGAGGAACTGGCTTGGCAGTTCGGCTGGACTGTTCCCACAAGGAACAGGGTCAAGACTGGTTTGCATATGGCTGGGTCCAAACTGGGGTGGTGTGGTGAGCAAAAGAATGATGGATTAAACCCAGATCCTTGTGACTGGGGGTGAATGTTTGCATTGTCCAGCATTCCGTCCATCAATTGTTTCTTTTGCATATGTCGCCCTAAGTGGGAAGGGTATGCCCAGACATGGGTCCCGTGCTCACTACATCACTGGATTCAAGCTAGCCTGGCTGATGAAGGGTGATGCCCTGAAACCGGTCCCAGGATGCTTGTTTCCGGTCCAGGGAGGACCTGGCTTGGCAGTTCGGGCTGGACTGTTCCCACAAGGGACAGGGTCTAGGCTGATTTGCATATGGCTGGGTCCAAACTGGGGTCGTGTGGTGAGCAAAAGAATGAAGGATTAAAGCCAGTTCCTTGTGATTGGGGGTGAATGTTTGCATTGTCCAACATTCCGTTCATCAATTGTTTCTTTTGCGCCTGTCGCCCTCAGTGGGAAGGGTATGGCCAGACATGGGTCCCGTGCTCACTACACCACTGGATTCAATCTAGCCTAGCTGATGAAGGGTGATGCCCTGCCGGTCCCAGGATGCTTGTTTCTGGTCCAGGGAGGGCAAAAGAATGATGGATTAAACCCAGATCCTTGTGACTGGGGGTGAATGTTTGCATTGTCCAGCATTACGTCCATCAATTGTTTCTTTTGCATATGTCTCCTTAAGTGGGAAGGGTATGCCCAGACCTGTGTCCCATGCTCACTACATCACTGAATTCAAGCTAGCCTGGCTGATGAAGGGTGATGCCCTGAAACCGGTCCCAGGATGCTTGTTTCCGGTCCAGGGAGGACCTGGCTTGGCAGTTCGGGCTGGACTGTTCCCACAAGGAAAAGGGTGAAGACTGATTTGCATATGGCTGGGTCCAAACTGGGGTGGTGTGGTGAGCAAAAGAATGATGGATTAAACCCAGATTCTTGTGACGGGGTGAATGTTTGCATGGCCCAGCATTCTGTCCATCAATTGTTTCTTTTGCATATGTCTCCCTAAGTGGGAAGGGTATGCCCAGATGTGGGTCCCGTGCTCACTACACCACTGGATTCAAGCTAGCCTGGCTGATGAAAGGTGATGCCGGCATAACGTTTCTGCGCGCTTTTCGCAGTGCTGATCAGTGGTAAAGTGCAGGTGCTCCTGTGGTAAAATGTGTTATGGATTGACGTTTTCACGATTGGATATTTGACTTACGTGTCAGTCCCTAGTAAAGGGCACCACGGGTGCTGGGGCTTGTGAATCAAATGCTATTCGTGGGCCTGCAGCACGGATTGTGCCACCCACATACGTAGCCCGGAAAAAGGTATCTCAAACCCGCCATCGCAGAGTCTGTGCGCAGTTACGACTGTCATGTTGACTCGGCCCGTGCCCACACGGGCCAGGCACGGAACCTTCCCTTTCCTTACATGTCAGGCGCCCCTAAGGTAGGGAATGAAACATGTTGGCTTCTTGTATGGTCTTGTTTTTAATGTGAGCAAACACACAGCAGTAATTAAAATTGGAAATAGTGCCAGTGACTGTTTAGCTCGTTTTTAGAGAGTAAGAACCTGAAATTTGTTTTCTATTGCTCTTACTCTATGGTGTCAGGTTTTTCACTAATTTATGTTCCAATTTAGTTGTGCACAATTTTTCACATTTATTTTTGTGAGGAGGCTGCCGATGATGGTAAGTGGAGCACACTGATGAGAACCTATCAGTAGCTCCCTGGCGGGTGTTTCCGTGAGGCACCTCCTCCTTTTTCACACACTTTTTTGGTGGTTGGCAGGGAGAAATAGTGGGAAGTCAGAAATATACACAGGATAGTTCCTGGAGGAAATAGATAGAGACATATTCTTTTAAAAGAAGGGGAGAGGAACACCCCGACTGTACAGCAACGTGTAGCTAATACTTGAAGTATTCTTACCAATAAGGGGTGTGGGGGATGTTCATGATGTTTATCCCAAGACTATGGAGAAGGTTTCTGTGATATAAAAGTTGTGAGTGGAGGGCAACCTGCGTCTTTTCCCTTTGTAGCTCCTTTTTGTGAAGGCCCCTAAGGTAGGCCCAAGGTACCCCTATGTGCAGGGTGCATTTTATGTGGAAGGCAGGACATGCCCAGGTGTGTGTGGCGTATCCTGATAGTGAATACAGCCAGATTCGCTCTTCACTATTGCAAGATCATCCCTTCCCCGTAGGATGGATCGGGCAGTTTGTTTATAACATCTTATAAACCTAACGGGCCCGGGGCAGGAGGGAAAGAAATGAAGTTTAGTATGCCTGAACTCGGAATCTAAAGACGCCGCTTTTAGCGAAGGTCAGTTTTAGAAAGTGGGTATTATTTTGCTCGGTCATACCGTGTGCCTCTATTGGAATGTGGATTGCCAGTCTGGGTTTTGGATGATAGAAGGCTGGGGAGCGGATGTGGCTCCAGATAGTCTAGATAGGTCAGGAAAGGGCTGAATAGACCTGGGCTGCGATGGGGGAAGAGGGAGGAGATTTCCTTGCACCTCAAAGGGCCTGGTCTGCCTCTGATAATGCCTTCTCCACCTCCTGCCAGGAAATCACACCAGAGAATGCCGAATTGGTTCTGGCCGGGCACAGACACCCTTTGCCTGAAAGATCAGAGGATTTTTGGGTACAAATACTGGGGCCCAGACCCCTGAACTTTAGAACTCATCTGGATTAAGAAGACTGCCAAGAAGAAGAGCCGGAGAAGCTGTGAGAAGGAACGACCGCTTTGCTGGGTGCTTTGCTGGACTGACCTGCTGTGGCTGCTTCTGTCTTGGGCAGTGAAAGGCCTGGACTTTCTGCAAGCTAATTTGTGAGTCTCTCCAAGGGCTTGAGGTAGAGCTGGCCCCCTGTTCACGAAATCTCAGGAACAGCAAAGACTTCAAGTTCTTCTACCCGCAGCACTGGAGACTGTGTGTTTTGCGCTGCAACAAGAAGAACGCCAACTCGACGACATCTACGACGCCGCTGCCAACTCCGTGTCATGAAGGCACCGCAGAGGGCACCGCCACAACGCCGCACCACAACCTTGGTCTCACCGACGATGCCTGTTGACGCTGCCGCCGAGCTGCTGCTCGCACCACGACCTGTGGGCACCGCACTCAGCACCGCCTTGCTTTATGTCTATAATTTGGCACTGCAGAGAGCACCGCCGCACTCCGACCCTGGTCTTACCAACGACGCTTGTTGACGCCGCCACCGCGCTGCTGCTCGCACCGTGACCTGTGGGCACCGCTGTCCGTACCCCCTCGCTATATGACTACTCTGTGGCCTTCCTGACGTCGCCACTCCACGCCAAAATTGATGTCGCTGCTTGCACCGTGGTTCGAGGGCACCGCTTGTAAAGTTACACAACGCACCGCCCTCATCCCACACCGCAGCCTTGGCCCACCAACGCTATCAACTCCCTCTCGTCAGCCGACAACAAGCACTTCAGCAACGCCGCTGCTTGCACTGTGACCTGCTAGCACGGTGACGAGCACCGCCTTCATCTCGCACTGCGACCCTGGTCTCACCGATCACCCCATCTGACGCCGCCACCGAGCCGCTGCTTGCACCACAACCTGGGGGCACTGCACGTCGCACCACTGCACTTCGCACCACAGGACCTGACGCCTGCCGGCACCAGCGCTCCTGATTCCATCAGAGAGGAGCTCGACCTGCAACGTGAGTGACTTCAAGGGCCCCATCGCCCTGCATTTCTGAAAGGTACTGTTTGCGAGTCCTCCCGACACCATAGCTGGCCTGCGACACCGCGGCCAGCCAGAACTGTTTGGATTTGTTTGCTCACGACACCGTGATAGCCCCGGACGGAGCGATCAACATCAAGGGACTTTTGTGTGAATCTTATTTTGATAACTGCAGACTTCTTTTTATATATAGTATTGTGGATTTTTATAATCTTTGGTCTTGTTTGAAAGTATATAAAATTATTGGTTATTTTTCTAAAACTGGTGTGGTGTCCTTTTGTAGTGCTTACACTGTGTTACTGTCAGTTGGGTGTGTTGGACTTGGCCCTTCTCGCAGGGTCATCCCTAAACTTGTTGCCTTCCTCCTGCATTTTTTCTGACCTGGTGTTGGCTGTTTTATGACTCTGGGCACCTTACCACTGCTGACCAGTGCTAAGGTGCATATGCTCTCCCTATGGTAAAATGTATTATGTGAATTGACTTCCACGTTTGGTTTATTTGGTTTACTATCAGTCCCTAGTAGAGTGCACCAGGGGTGCCAAGGGCTTGTATATCCAAATGCTGCTAGTGGGCTTGCAGCACTGGTTGTGCCACCCACCGAAGCAGCGGGGTAAAATGTGTCTAGGGTCTGCCACTGCAGAACCTGCGCGCGGTCTGGTACCGTCACGCTGACTGAGCAAGTGTCCCCACTTACCAGTCCCTAAACCTTCCCTTAACTACATGTTAGTCACCCCTCTGGTAGGCCTGAGCGCAGGGTGCATTGTAGGTATAAGGTAGGACATGCCCTGATGTGTGTGGCATGTCTTAATAGTGAATTACAGCCATTTTCGTTTTTCACTATTGAAGGCTACCTGCTCTCCATAGGCCAGAATGGGCTGCTGGGATCGCTACACGCTGTGACCCCAGTGGACTCAGAGAGCATGGTAGAAAGTCATGTTTAGTATGCCTGAACTCGGGATAATAAAATACATCTTTTAGTAAAGGTTATTTTAATATCCTGGGTTTGCAAATGCTACTTTTAGAAAGTTAGCCTTTGCGTGCCTGACCATCTCAGTCCGCCTCTGCTGTGTGTGTGTGTTCTGCCTAGCAACAGTACAGGAGCAGGGCTGGGGGATTCCAGGAGACAGGTTGGCTGCCAGGTGGTGGGTAGAGAGATTACACCAGGATGGGTGGGAGGAGTGCACCCTGACTCTTGAATAGACCTGTGCTCTGCCACCACAAAGCCGGCGCCGCCCCCTGTGGAGCGGCTGATGTCTCTGCCCTGCTGCTGAAAGGAACAAGCCGAGTACCACAACAGAGTGCTCCAAAACTGGACTGAGCCAGGCCCAGGCCCCCTGGCGCTAAAGAACAAAAGAATCCCTGTATAAAAGTAGGAGCCTGGCTCCTAAGAAATCAGATCCAGATTGAACCACGAAGGAACTCTGCCCGACTAGAAGGACCTGGAAGAAGCTGAAGGAGGAGTAACTTTCCCTGACCTGAGGGACTGGCCTGCAGTAGGTGCCTTGCTAAGGAAGGAGAGGAAAAAGACTGAAAGAGACTTTTGCACTTTGTTCTTCAACTATCTCCAAGGGCTTGGAAGAAGAGCTTGCCCCCTGAACTGAACCCCAGGACCAGTGGGTTCACCGTGTCTCCGCTCGTCTGAGAATTCGAGCCGTGTGCTTTCTCCCGCCGGAGTGCCCTGCGCACCTTCGCATCCCTCCTAGGGCCGTGACACCCAGAAGCCTGGCCGCCTCCACTCGCCGAGAGCCCCGCTCTACCTGAGTCGCTCTGGACCCATCGAGTCTGGCCGTCCCGCTTCCCTGTCACCTGCCTGCTACTGGAGCGCGCTTGGTGCCCTTTCGCCCTCCCGCCGGATTTCTAGTGGGGAAGTGAAATCCAGCCTCGGACGGCCGCCCGTACGTCGTAACGTATCCGGCCGCCCCGCTTCACCTCCCAGCCTGAGTCTGACCGTGCCGCCCTCCGCAGTGACCTCCCGCCCAGTCCGTGTCGGAGGCCCTGGGCCGCACCTGTCTACCGAGAGCCGCCCGCTGAATTCTTGATCCGGAAGACCCACGAGGTGCAGAACCTGCATCTCTCCTGAAGACTCGTCCAAGCACATCGCACGTTCCCAGGTACAGTGAACTCTCTATCGGACTCGGGGTCCGCAACGTTCTGATTTCCCCGTATCACTGTACCCTGGGTGCACTGCGCATCATCGTGACTGGACCGACTCAACCGAGCCCTGTGAAGCGCTCGTGATCGAATAAGTTACCAAAGACAAGAACAGTGCCTAATTATCATCTTGTGGCTTCCATTTCGCAACCGTTATTGATGGTCTTGTACATGCCTGCGTAACAAAGAATCTTTTATATAAAGCATCCGTATTTTTGATACAACTTACGCCTGGTGTCCGTTTGTGGGGGATCATTGTGGTTTACGGTGTGTGATCATAAATGCTTAACTGACTAGCGCCCTGAAGTTTAGCCCTGACTGCTCGCGCCACACTACCTATAGGGTGAGCAGGGGTTGTTCTGAAGGGGTAACTCTCTCGCCCTGAATAGAAGAAGGGACCACTGCTTGTCACAAGTACCTACCTGTGCCAACCAGGGGTTCCCCATTCTAACATTGGTGGCAGCGGTGGGATTTCGAATTTGCATTTATGATTTACATACAGTGAATTATTGATCACCACGTAGAGCAGACCTATAACGCAGCCACAGATTGATTGACAGTTGTTGCTGAAGAAGAATCTCCACCTTAAGAAACCATGCCTAGCTCAGTCAGTGGAGGCGGAGCGCCCTCTATATTCTCTGGAGTTGATGACATAGATTGGGAGGAGAGGGCACTGCTGAAGTGCACAAGTGAAGTCTTGAAAGGATACCTCTCCAAGTACAGAATTAAACAAACTAAATTGAAAAACAAGGAGCAGTACACAAAGGCGCTGAGGGCCTGGTACGAATCCAAGTTCCCAGAGAATGCCCGGGAGGTGATACCCCCAGAAGGTGCTTCTAAGCCTGGCAGAGGCCTGTCGCCAGAGGAGATGGCCGACAGGAGGGCTGCAAGAGCACATGAAGTGGAGATGGCAAAACTGAGAATGGAAATGGAAAGACAAAGGCTGGCCATGGAGCATGAAGTAAGAATGAGGGAGTTGGGTCTCGAGGCCAAGAGTTTAGACAACTTTCCCTCTGGTGGCAGCAATATTGAATTTTATAGTGCTGAGAGAGTAGTACGCACACCCAGAGATGTGGCGCCTGACTTGAAGGAGGGGGTTAACATACACCAGGAGG
Source organism: Triturus cristatus (assembly GCF_964204655.1). Taxonomy (NCBI): domain Eukaryota; kingdom Metazoa; phylum Chordata; class Amphibia; order Caudata; family Salamandridae; genus Triturus; species Triturus cristatus. The sequence goes on along the minus strand of NC_140595.1, from coordinate 773,500,312 downwards.
TTCAAGGGCATGAGGTAGCTCCAGTAGTGCGCAGTATCCCTGAAGGGAATAGGGTAACTGGCGTAGGGGTTCAAGGTCCTAGTGGAGGGAGGGACACTCTACTGACTCTAGATGAGGGGTGCAGGGAGAGGGGTTCCCCCAAAATTGAAGTCCTGGTGGGTGAATGTGAGGACCGCCTAGAAGAGTGTGGGTTGTGTGACAGAGACAGTCAGATACTGTCTAGCCAGTCTCAGGAGAGTGGTGTGGAGTACGTGTGTGAGGCACTGGATGGTAAGGTGAAGGATAGTTTGGTTAACCCTGCTAGGGGGCTGTGTGATCCAATTGTGGGAGAGCATATTGTAAGTCCCTGTTTTCCAGAGCTATGCCAACACCTGTGTGAGGGTGAGTTCTCTGACCACAGAGAGCCCACATTGGAGGCAGACCTTTTGGTGGACTCCAGAGGGTCTGGAGAGGCATTGGGGAGTGACCCCGTGGGGAGTGGTTCAGGTATCTTCCAACCCAGAGTGGTGGAAGTGGTGCAGAGTAGCCCAGCTAGGTCCCATGGTAGTGGGAGGGGTGTAGGGGCTCATGTCCTGTCTCAGTGGAGAAGGAGTGAGTGCGGGGCTGCGTGCCCCCAGGTGCCCGAAACCCAGTCTCAGAGCCTGGATGGTTCTTTAAGGGAACACCAGGCGGGGAGCCTAGGCTGTCCTGATGGGCCGCCCGTTGAGGGGCATCCCCTAGTGTCTAGTGGGCGGGGAGGGTCTGTAAGCAGGCCTCCCTCGGTTCTGGTGTCTGGCAGTACCGCTCCAGTTGGGAGGGTGCAGAAGTCCAGAGTGAGGAGTGAGAGGGGGAAAGAGTCCCCAGTGGAAGAACCATTGGGTCAGGGGCCAGCCAGAAGGGCTGCGTCACCAGTAAAGGACCATGGTGACACCACTTCGGTCCTGGGGGATCTTCCGGCACTGTCAGATGGACAGGGGTCGGGAGATCAGCACCAGGCAGACTGTCACACGACACATGAGTTATGTGTCACCCTCAGGGGGGGCATGCGTGCTCCCTGGGGAGTCCTGGTGCGCCAGGTGAGCGTTCAACCACATGGGTTGGTCCCAGGGTTGGGAAGCCAGGTTCAGGTGTTGTCTGACCTGGAGGGTGGGACCACTGTAAGCAGAGTCCTGACCCATGTTGCTTCTAGGGGTACCCCGCCAGTTGGGAGTGGGCAGTACTCTGGAAGGGGGTGCAGAGGGAGGGAGTCCTCGCCTCTGACCCTGGCTCAACTGAAGGGTTTAGACCGTAGGTTGGAGGACCAGGTTCAGGGTGTCCCCCCTGACCTGGACGCCCCGTTGCAGGATAGAACCCCTGAACTGGTGGGCGAATTGCGCAGGGCACCTGCCCCAGGTGCCCTGGCAATTCTAGAAGGGGGTACCACTCCAGGTGGGAGGGTACAGAGCCCTAAGAGGGAGGACGGGGTGTGGGAGAGGCCACCCCAGTCTTTAGTCCAGCCGCCGGGTACAGTCCTGGGGCTGGTGGGTCAGTGCCAGGATGTCATACCTGACCTGACAAAGGGGAGAATGGACAAAGGGTGCCAAGCACCAGGGGCTACTGCCCCCCGCTCCCTGGCGCCACAGAGGTTTGAGAGCCCTGAGAGGCATACGGCCTGGGTCTCATCCCTGACTACTGTCAGTGGCCACTGTAGCATTTTGCTGTCTGTCTGTTGGGACACACCTGTGGGCCAGTTAAGGTTAGGTGTTGCACAGGTGGTGTCCACAGGTGAGGAGAAGGGTTCCCCATGGATTGGCGTGGTGGGCCCTGAGAGTATGGACAAAGGGATGCCAATAGGTTCAGATTGGCGTAGAACTGGAGTCTGCCCCTGCAGTTGCGGGCCAGGTCCTTGTTCTATCGCCCCAAGCAGGGAAGACCATCACGGTGGTGATTGGTCTACCCTGCGTTTTGGCTGGAAGGGGGTTGTGTTGGACTTGGCCCTTCTCGCAGGGTCATCCCTAAACTTGTTGCCTTCCTCCTGCATTTTTTCTGACCTGGTGTTGGCTGTTTTATGACTCTGGGCACCTTACCACTGCTGACCAGTGCTAAGGTGCATATGCTCTCCCTATGGTAAAATGTATTATGTGAATTGACTTCCACGTTTGGTTTATTTGGTTTACTATCAGTCCCTAGTAGAGTGCACCAGGGGTGCCAAGGGCTTGTATATCCAAATGCTGCTAGTGGGCTTGCAGCACTGGTTGTGCCACCCACCGAAGCAGCGGGGTAAAATGTGTCTAGGGTCTGCCACTGCAGAACCTGCGCGCGGTCTGGTACCGTCACGCTGACTGAGCAAGTGTCCCCACTTACCAGTCCCTAAACCTTCCCTTAACTACATGTTAGTCACCCCTCTGGTAGGCCTGAGCGCAGGGTGCATTGTAGGTATAAGGTAGGACATGCCCTGATGTGTGTGGCATGTCTTAATAGTGAATTACAGCCATTTTCGTTTTTCACTATTGAAGGCTACCTGCTCTCCATAGGCCAGAATGGGCTGCTGGGATCGCTACACGCTGTGACCCCAGTGGACTCAGAGAGCATGGTAGAAAGTCATGTTTAGTATGCCTGAACTCGGGATAATAAAATACATCTTTTAGTAAAGGTTATTTTAATATCCTGGGTTTGCAAATGCTACTTTTAGAAAGTTAGCCTTTGCGTGCCTGACCATCTCAGTCCGCCTCTGCTGTGTGTGTGTGTTCTGCCTAGCAACAGTACAGGAGCAGGGCTGGGGGATTCCAGGAGACAGGTTGGCTGCCAGGTGGTGGGTAGAGAGATTACACCAGGATGGGTGGGAGGAGTGCACCCTGACTCTTGAATAGACCTGTGCTCTGCCACCACAAAGCCAGCGCCGCCCCCTGTGGAGCGGCTGATGTCTCTGCCCTGCTGCTGAAAGGAACAAGCCGAGTCACCACAACAGAGTGCTCCAAAACTGGACTGAGCCAGGCCCAGGCCCCCTGGCGCTAAAGAACAAAAGAATCCCTGTATAAAAGTAGGAGCCTGGCTCCTAAGAAATCAGATCCAGATTGAACCACGAAGGAACTCTGCCCGACTAGAAGGACCTGGAAGAAGCTGAAGGAGGAGTAACTTTCCCTGACCTGAGGGACTGGCCTGCAGTAGGTGCCTTGCTAAGGAAGGAGAGGAAAAAGACTGAAAGAGACTTTTGCACTTTGTTCTTCAACTATCTCCAAGGGCTTGGAAGAAGAGCTTGCCCCCTGAACTGAACCCCAGGACCAGTGGGTTCACCGTGTCTCCGCTCGTCTGAGAATTCGAGCCGTGTGCTTTCTCCCGCCGGAGTGCCCTGCGCACCTTCGCATCCCTCCTAGGGCCGTGACACCCAGAAGCCTGGCCGCCTCCACTCGCCGAGAGCCCCGCTCTACCTGAGTCGCTCTGGACCCATCGAGTCTGGCCGTCCCGCTTCCCTGTCACCTGCCTGCTACTGGAGCGCGCTTGGTGCCCTTTCGCCCTCCCGCCGGATTTCTAGTGGGGAAGTGAAATCCAGCCTCGGACGGCCGCCCGTACGTCGTAACGTATCCGGCCGCCCCGCTTCACCTCCCAGCCTGAGTCTGACCGTGCCGCCCTCCGCAGTGACCTCCCGCCCAGTCCGTGTCGGAGGCCCTGGGCCGCACCTGTCTACCGAGAGCCGCCCGCTGAATTCTTGATCCAGAAGACCCACGAGGTGCAGAACCTGCATCTCTCCTGAAGACTCGTCCAAGCACATCGCACGTTCCCAGGTACAGTGAACTCTCTATCGGACTCGGGGTCCGCAACGTTCTGATTTCCCCGTATCACTGTACCCTGGGTGCACTGCGCATCATCGTGACTGGACCGACTCAACCGAGCCCTGTGAAGCGCTCGTGATCGAATAAGTTACCAAAGACAAGAACAGTGCCTAATTATCATCTTGTGGCTTCCATTTCGCAACCGTTATTGATGGTCTTGTACATGCCTGCGTAACAAAGAATCTTTTATATAAAGCATCCGTATTTTTGATACAACTTACGCCTGGTGTCCGTTTGTGGGGGATCATTGTGGTTTACGGTGTGTGATCATAAATGCTTAACTGACTAGCGCCCTGAAGTTTAGCCCTGACTGCTCGCGCCACACTACCTATAGGGTGAGCAGGGGTTGTTCTGAAGGGGTAACTCTCTCGCCCTGAATAGAAGAAGGGACCACTGCTTGTCACAAGTACCTACCTGTGCCAACCAGGGGTTCCCCATTCTAACAGGGTGCAAAACGCTTTACACAGTGCCTCTAAGATAAGACTGGCTGCTCGTGCCAAGGAGGTGAGCAGGGGTTATTTTTCGGAGTGTAACTCCCTTACCCTGCCTAGAGTGGAGGTTTCTGCTTGGCTCCGGCACTCGCCCTAGCATACCGGAAATCCCATTTCTAACATTGGTTGTCAGCGGTGAGGATAGGACTTGCGTTTACACTTGACTTACAGTGATTGGTATGCACTACTACCATATCGTAGACCATTACGTACCGCATACTAGTCAGTTTTCTTTTGGGACGATTTTTGTGATCTTGCCAGGTGAACTTTCTACTTCGTCATGCCGGAATCAATAGCATCATCCGTTGCATCTATGGAAATTGCCTTTGAGGAGGATAGGTTGGAGCTCTACACTGTTAGAGAATTGAAATCCATTTGCAAAAACCTAAAAGTCCAACTCAGAGGCCACACTAGGAAAGACGAGCTAGAAAAGGCGCTGAGGGCCTGGGTAGCAGCCAGAGACGCAAGTAGGCACTCTGGTGATCTTAGTGAAGAGGTGGAGGAGCCTAGTCCTAGGGTGGATGTGCTGTTGGGAGGGGGGGAAACCTCCCGGCGAGGCAGCAGTGGCCTGTCCCCAGAGGAGCTGGACGATAAACGGGAAGCAAGGAAAGTAGCCACAGAACTAGAGAAGATTAGGTTAGCCATGGAAGAAAAGAGAATGGTATTAGATTATGAAATCAGAAAGAAGGAGCTGGACCGAGAGAAAAGAACTAGCTCAGGTGGTGGTAGCAACTCGTCAAGGCAGGCAGACAGAATCAAGCACATCCCCGAGAATGTAGGCAGGGAGTTCAAGAAGGGGGACGACATACAAAGGTGGTTCCAGGGGTACGAGGCAGCAATCCATATGAATGGGGTCCCCGAAGACAATTGGGGAGCAGGATTGTGGCCCCTCTTCCCCGAAGACGCGAGGGATGCTTTAATAGCTTTGGGTAAGGGGTATCACCTCACCTATCCAGACATGAAGGGAGCCCTCCTCACTAAGTATGGTCTTACTCCTGAAAAGTACATGGACCAGTTTAGGTCCAGTAAGAAGTCCGATGCGAACACGTGATTGGAATGTGTGGATGTGTTTTGCCGATCATTGGATGGCTGGGTAAAGGGCAGTAATGTGACAGATTATCAGGGGCTCTACAATTTGATTGCATGGGAGCACCTGTCCAGTCTATGTTTTGCAGATCTGTGCCAGCACCTAGTTGATAGTAAGCTGACTGACCCCAGGAAGCTTGCTATGGAGGCGGACCGCTTGGTGAGTACCAGGGTCCACAAGACAGCGTTTGGGGGAGACAGCCAAAGGTGGGCAGGGTCCCCAGTAGAAAGGTGGGGGGAACAAGGGTAAAACACGGGAGTTCTAAAGGACTCCAAAATAACACCCAGGGCAAAGGTTCCCATCCCCCCGGAGATAAGAAGCAAGGGGGTCTCAAACGGAAAGCCTGCTGAGACCGGCCCCCGCAAATGTTTTGCATGTGACATGTAGGGCACATGAAGGGGGACCCCAGGTGCTCCAAAGGGGTGCAGCCATCCGCTGGTGGGCAGTCCAATGTGTTGGCTAGTGTAGCTTGGGGAAGAGGAGAAGTCCCAACAGGAGGGTGGGGACCACGCAGAAATGATCCTCGTCTCACTAGGGGACAGTGAGATGGTCCCAGGGGACCAGGTGCCCCTTAACACAAAGAAATAAGGCACCTGGGTGACCATCAATGGGAAAAGGGTAGAGGCTCTCAGAGATACTGAAGCCAGTATGACCTCAATTCGGTGTCACCTGGTCTCTGAGAGGCAGGTAGTCCCCGGGGCATTCCACCAAGTAATTGCTATCGACAATTCAGAGCGCCAGTGTCTGGTGGCGCAGCTTCCCTTCGAGTGGGGGGAGGGGTCTCAGGTCCCTTGAGGGTGGTTGTGAGCCCTTCCATGCCTGTCGATTGTCTGCTCGGTAATTACCTGGAGCAGTCCTTGTGGAAGGATGTTGAGCTCAGGTCCCACTTGGAGATGCTTGGGTTGCCAGAGTGGGCATGCGTGCCCACTCGGTCCATGGCAGCCAGAGAGGGTGATCAGAAGGACCCGGAGCCTGAAACAGTGGCCCAGGTCCCTGCCAAGAGAAAGGGCCGGGGCGCGGGAAACCGGCCCCCGAAGTTCCCACGGCCTGGGAGGAGGCGAACCTTGAGGGGGATGCCCCGGTGCCTACAGGGGAACAGGTAGCCAAACTGGGGGACATCTCTGAGCTGACCCAGTGGCAGCAAGAAGGGGGTCCCACCAGGGAGGAGTTCTGCCAGGAGCAGTTAGAGTGCCCTTCTCTGGAGGGTCTGTGGCGGCAGGCCGCAGCCCAGGCGACTGGTGATCAGACGGGTCACATTGGATCTACTGGGAGAATGATCTCCTTTACAGCGAGCCTAAGGTCATGGAACCTGGGTCAGCCCGTGTGCTGGTGGTACCCCAGCGCTTCCGGACCTTCCTACTGGGTCTGGCTCACGACATGCCTTTGGCAGGACATTTGGGGCAGGACAAGACCTTTGACAGGCTTGTCACCCACTTCTTCTGGCCTCAAATGCGTAGGCAGTTGGATGTGCATTGCCGGTCTTGCCAAACTTGCCAGGCAAGTGGCAAGAGTGGGAGGAAGGTCAAAGCTCCACTCCAACCATTCTCAGTTGTTGGGACACCATTTGAAAGGGTAGGGATGGACATTGTAGGGCCCCTGGATCCCAAGACAGCCATGGGCAACAGGTACATCCTGGTCTTGGTGGACCATGCCACCCGTTACCCAGAGGCAATCCATCTCAGGACAACGACGGCACCAGTGGTGGGCCGGGCGTTAATGAGGATCTTTTCCTGCATGGGGTTCCCCAGAGAGGTGGTTTCTGACAGGGGGACCGATTTCATATCGAAGTATATGACATCCCTGTGGGAGGAGTGTGGTGTTACTTACAAGTTCACCACCCCTTACCACCCCCAAGGTAACGGTCTGGTAGAAAGGTTCAACCAGACCTTTGAAGGGCATGATCAAGGGTCTCACCGAACCCATGAGATGTAAGTGGGATGTCCTCTTACCGTGCCTTTACTTTGCGTACAGGGAGGTACTCCAGAAGTCTCTCGGGTTCAGTCCCTTTCAGCTTCTGTACGGTCACCCCGTGCGAGGACCTCTAAGCCTGGTAAAGGAAGGCTGGGAGGCCGCTCCCAGGAAGACACCCCAGGATGTGTTTAGCTACATGCTGGCCTTCCGAAACCAAACTGCCCGCTTCAGGAAACTCACTCAGGCGAACCTCGAGGCCAGCCAGGAAGAAATGAAAAAGTGCTATGACCAGAATGCCACTCTGGTTGAGTTTCAACCTGGACAAAAAGTGTGGGTCGTGGCCCCAGTGGAACCTTGTGCCTTGCAGGACAAGTGGACTGGGCCCTTTGAAGTGGTGGAGCGCAAAAGTGAGGTCACCTACCTGGTGGATCTGCTGGCTCCCTGGAACCCTTTACGGGTCCTCTACGTGAACCGCCTCAAGCCCCATTTCGAGAGGTCCGAAGTGAGCATGCTCTTGGTGACAGACAACGGGGAGCAAGCGGAGAGTAAGCCTCTCCCGGAACTCCTGTTTGCCCAAGAGGGGGATGGGTCAGTAGATGGTGTGATCCTCTCCCCGACCCTGACCGCTGAGCAACAGAGCGAGTGTCGCCAGTTGCTGGGGCGGTTTGCCCCGCTTGTTCTCCTTGACCCCAGGTGTTACTCACTGGTGTACCCACGATGTGGACACCAGTGAGAGCCCCCCTGTGAAACATAAGATTTACAGGTTGGCTGACCGGGTCAAGGCCAGCATCAAAGAGGAGGTCTCGAAGATGTTGGAGTTAGAGGTGGTTGAGACGTCCTGCAGTCCATGGGCCAGCCCGTGGTCTTGGTCCCGAAGGCTACAGCACCCGGTACCGCACCAGAACTGCGGTTCTGTGTGGATTACTGGGGGCTCAATGCTGTCACTCGGACTGACGCACACCCCATCCCCTGAGCGGATGAGCTCATCGATCGGTTGGACGCTGCCAAATTCCTAAGTACATTTGATTTAACGTCGGGGTACTGGCAGATTGCTCTAACCGAGGGGGCCAAGGAAAGATCTGCATTCTCAACCCCGGAAGGACATTATCAGTTCTGTGTGATGCCCTTTAGGTTGAAGAATGCCCCTGCTACCTTTCAGAGGTTGGTCAACCAGGTGTTGGCCGGGCTGGAGGAATTTAGCGCCGCATACCTGTACGACATTGCGGTGTTCAGTTCCAGTTGGGACGAACACCTGCATCACCTCAGGGAAGTATTGAAGGCGGTGCAGAAGGCAGGCGTCACGATTAAGGCCAGTAAGTGCCAGATCGGGCAGGGTTTGGTGGTGTACTTGGGGCACCAGGTAGGGAGCGGCCAGGTGGCGCCCCTACAGCCCAAGATTGACACCATTCTGGCTTGGGAGTCCCCCAAGACCCAGACAGAAGTGAGGGCTTTCTTAGGACTCACCGGGTACTACAGGAGGTTTGTTAAGGGATATGGCACCATTGTTGCCCCCTTAACTGAGCTAACTTCCAAGAAGCAGGCAAAAAAGGTGATCTGGAGTGAGTCCTGCCAGAAGGCATTTGATGCCCTGAAGGCCGCCATGTGCACAGCCCCTGTGCTCAAGGCACCCGACATCTCCAAGGAATTTGTCGTACAGACCGACGCGTCAGAACATGGAGTGGGAGCAGTGTGCTCACAACTGACCGAAGAGGGCCTAGACCAGCCGGTAGTCTTCCTTAGCCGGAAACTACTCCCCTGGGAGCAGAAGTGGAGTGCAATAAAAAGGGAGGCTTTCGCTGTGGTCTGGTAGCTGAAGAAGCTGAGACCGTAACTGTTTGGGACTCACTTCCGGGTTCAGACTGACCACAGGCCCCTCAGATGGTTAATGCAGATGAGGGGGGGAGAATCCAAAACTGCTGAGGTGGTCCATCTCCCTACAGGGAATGGACTTTACGGTGGAACACCACCCTGGCACAGAGCACGCCAACGCAGATGGCCTGTCCAGGTTCTTCCTCCTTAGAGAAGAGAAATCCCAGGCCAGGGAGTAGTTCTCCCTACTTTCAGCTGGATGGGTCATGTGTTAGACTTGGCATCTTTTTGGCGTGTTTCCCCTGGGTTTTTGCTTTCTGACCTCCCGGTTTTGACTCTCTTTTGCTGGCGTAACGTTTCTGCGTGCTTTTCGCACTGCTGATCAGTGGTAAAGTGCAGGTGCTCCTGTGCTAAAATGTGTTATGGATTGACGTTTTCACAATTGGATATTTGACTTACGTGTCAGTCCCTAGTAAAGGGCACCACGGGTGCCGGGGCTTGTGAATCAAATGCTACTCGTGTGCCTGCAGCACAGATTGTGCTACCCACGTGCATAGCCTGGAAAAAGGTATCTCAGACCTGCCATCGCAGAGTCTGTGCGCAGTTGCGACTGCCATGTGGACTCGGCCCGTGCCCACACTGGCCAATCACGGAACCTTCCCTTTCCTTACATGTCAGACGCACCTAAGGTAGGCCCAAGGTACCCCTATAGGCAAGGTGCATTGTATGTGGAAGGCAGGACATGCCTGGTTGTGTGTGGTGTGTCCTGATAGTGATTACAGCCAGATTCGCTCTTCACTATTGCAAGGTCACTCCTTCCCCGTAGGATGGATCGGGTAGTTTGTTTACAACAGCTTATAAGCCTAACGGGCTCGGGTCAGGAGGGAAAGAAATTATGTATAGTGTGCCTGAACTCGGAATCTAAAGACGCAGCTTTTAGCGAAGGTGCCCTTTTTATTCCGAGTTGGTAAAGGCCACTTTTAGAAAGTGGGTATTATTTTGCTCGGCCATCCCGTGTGCCTCTGCTGGAATGTGGATTGCCTGTCTGGGTTCTGGATGACAGAAGGCTGGGGAGCGGGTGTGGCTCTAGATAGTCCAGATAGGTCAGGAAAGGGCTGAATAGACCTGGGCTGCGATGGGGGAAGAGGGAGGAGATTTCCTTGTACCTCAAAGGGCCTGGTCTGCCTATGACAATGCTGTCTCCACCTCCTGCCAGGAAATCACACCAGAGAAGGCCGAACTGGTTCTGCCCAGGCACAGACACCCTCTGCCTGAAAGATCAAAGGATTTTTGTGTACAAATACTGGGGCCCAGACCCCTGAACTTTAGAACTCATCTGGATCAAGAAGACTGTCAAGAAGAAGAGCCGGTGAAGCTGTGAGAAGGAACGACCGTTTTGCTGGGTGCTTTGCTGAACTGACCTGCAGTGGATGCTTCTGTCTTGGGCGGTGAAAGGCCTGGACTGGACTTTCTGCAACCTAATTTGTGAGTCTCTCCAAGGGCTTGAGGTAGAGCTGGCCCCCTGTTCACGAAGTCTCAGGAACAGCAAAGACTTCAAGTTCTTCTACCCGCAGCACTGGGGACTGTGTTTTGCATATGGCTGGGTCCAAACTGGGTGTTGTGGTGAGCAAAGAATGATGGATTAAACCCAGATCCTTGTGACTGGGGGTGAATGTTTGCATTGTCCAGCATTCCGCCCATCAATTGTTTCTTTTGCATATGTCGGCCTAAGTGGGAAGGGTATGGCCAGACGTGGGTCCCGTGCTCACTACACCACTGGATTCAAGCTAGCCTGGCTGATCAAGGGTGATGCCCTGAAATTGGTCCCAGGATGCTTGTTTCCGGTCCAGGCAGGACCTGGCTTGGAGTTCGGGCTGGACTGTTCCCACTAGGAACAGAGTCAAGACTGATTTGCGTATGGCTGGGTCCAAACTGGGGTGGTGTGGTGAGCAAAAGAATGATGGATTAAACCCAGATCCTTGTGACTGGGGGTGAATGTTTGCATTGTCCAGCATTCTGTCCATCAATTGTTTCTTTTGCATATGTCGCCCTAAGTGGGAAGGGTATGCCCAGACGTGGGTCCCGTTCTCACTACACCACTGGATTCAAGCTAACCTAGCTGATGAAGGGTGATGCCCTTAACCGGTCCCAGGATGCTTGTTTTCGGTTCAGGGAGGACCTGGCTTGGCAGTTCGGGCTGGCCTGTTCCCACAAAGAACAGTCAAGACAGATTTGCATATGGCTGGGTCCAAACTGGGGTGGTGTGGTGAGCAAAAGAATGATGGATTAAACCCAGATCCTTGCGACTGGGGGTGAATGTTTGCATTGTCCAGCATTCTGTAAATCAATTGTTTCTGTTGCATATGTCGCCCTAAGTGGGAAGGGTATGCCCAGACGTGGGTCCCGTGCTCACTACACCACTGGATTCAAGCTAGCCTGGCTGATGATGGGTGATGCCCTGAAACCGGTCCCAGGATGCTTGTTTCTGGTCCAGGGAGAACCTGGCTTGGCAGTTCGGGCTGAGCTGCTCCTACAAGGAACAGGGTCAAGACTGATTTGCATATGGCTGGGTCCAAACTGGGGTGGTGTGGTGGGCAAAAGAATGATGGATTAAACCCAGAGCCTTTGACTGGGGGTCAATGTTTGCATTATCCAGCATTCCGTCCATCAATTGTTTCTTTTGCATATGTCGCCCTGAATGGGAACGTATGCCCAGGCGTGGGTCCTGTGCTCACTACACCACTGGATTCAAGCTAGCCTGGCTGATGAAGGGTGATGCCCTGAACCCTGGTCCCAGGATGCTTGTTTCCAGTCCAGGGAGTACCTGGCTTGGCAGTTCGGGCTGGACTGTTCCAACATGATACAGGTTCAAGACTGATTTGCATATGACTGGGTCCAAACTGGGGTGGTGTGGTGAGCAAAAAATATGATGGATTAAACCCAGATCCTTGTGACTGGGGGTGAATGTTTGCATTGTCCAGCATTCCATCCATTAATTGTTTCTTCTGTTCTGACATTGGACAGGATTAATAGAATGTGCTCCCTTCAAAGGGGGTACAAAATCCTGAGCGACGTGGGATTCATCTTGAGCTTAGGATAGAGCAAGCTCCACCTCCGGTGCTCAAGAGCGCCAACGTTGATGAACAATAGGACCCTGTACCAGTGAGGCTCAGACGGACACTGGGAACAATTGCCTTTGGTATCAGTTTAGTTGTATTCGTTTTGTCGCTTCATAATGCATCCGCAGGGCTCGTCCACAAAAAGTAAAATAGTTTCTACATTGATAGTTGCAATTGCATTAACCCCTTCGCTGCTAGGCCTTTTCCCCCCCTATGCTAAGCCTTTTTTTGGCTATTTGGGGTAGTGCACGATTAGGCCCCTGTAACTTTTTGACCATATAAGGTATCCACGCCCAATTTGCGTCCTTTTCTTCCAACATCATGGGGATTCTAAAGGTATCCAGGGTCTGTGAATTCCCCTGGAGGGGTTCCAGAAATTAGCCAAAATACAGCTAAATATTGGTTTTTGGGGGAAAAATGGGAAAAAATGGCTGCAAATGAAAGCGTCTGGGTTTTTCCCTGTAAATGGTATCAAAAAAGGGTTGTGGTCCTGAAATCACCATCTTCCCAGCTTTCAGGGACAAGCAGACGTTTGTCAGAAAACCACATTTTTTTACACAGTTTTGGCATTTTTCTGGTACATGGCCTATTTTTGCTATTTTATGTGCTTTCAACCTCCTTCCAGTTAATGGTAGAAATAGGTATGAAAGCAGTAATGGATCCAGGAAAACTATATATTTTGGAAAAGTAGACAAAATTCTGAATTCAGCAAGGGGTCATTTGTGTAGATCCTTCAAGGTTTCGTTATAGAAACTAACAGTTAAATATAGGAAAAATTGAAAATTAGTTGAAAAAAACAGCCTTTTGTGTAAATGTTTTTACATGTAAGTTCTGCTAATTATGACACCTCTATGAAAGCAATATACCGTTACATCAACTGGACCTTCCTGGTTGTCGGGATATATAGGACTTGCAGGTTCACCAAGAACCCGACGAACCCAGAGCCAAAAACTGATCAGTGACTTGCAATGTTTTTTTATTATGTACCGGGTATATAGCAATTTTTCTGGGAAAATGTGTACAAAAAAAAATGTGTTTTTTTCAGCTAAATTTGAGGTTTGCATGGCATTCTGGGTAGGAAAACGTTGGGGGATCCACGCAAGCCATACCTCATTGGACTCCCCCGGGTGTCTAGTTTTCAAGAATGTTTGGGTTTGGTACTTTACCAAGATTGCCGCTGAGCCCGGGGCCAAAATCTCAGGTGCCCCCCCAAAACCAGGTAGTTTTGCTATAGGTAATTTTGAAATCTCCACAGTATGATTTGGTCCATTTCCTGTTGCAGCAACTATGCCTATCCACACAAGTGAGGTACCATTTTTATCGGGAGACCTGGGGGAACCCTGGGTGGGAGGAAATTTGTGGATCCCCGCAGATTCCAGAACTTTCCCACACAGAAATTTGAGAAAAAAGTGAATTTTTTGGCAAAATTTGAGATTTAAAGGGGATTCTGGGTAGGAGAATGATGGGTGACCCACGCAAGCCATACCTTGCTGGACTCCGCCGGGTGTCTAGTTTCCAGAAATGTGTGGGTTTGGTAGGTTTCCTTAGAAAGCTGCCGAGCCCCGGGCCAAAAACTCTTGGGACCCCCATTCAAAACCAGGTTGGTTTGTGATAGGTAATTTTGATGTCGCCTCAATAGGTTTTGGGCTCTTGCCTGTTGCGGGTCCTTGACCCACCCACGCAGGTGAGGTACCATTTTTGTCGGGAGACCTGGAGGAATGCTGCGTGGGAGGACATTTTTAGATCCACCCAGATTCCAGAACTTTCCCACACAGAAATTTGAGAAAAAAATGAATTGTTCGGCAAAATTTGAGGTTTGCAGGGGATTCAGGGTAGGAGAATGATGGGGGACCCATGCAAGCCATACCTCGCTGGACTCCCCCGGGTGTCTAGTTTCCAGAAATGTTTGGGTTTGGTACATTCCCAAGATGGCCACCGAGCCCGGGGCCAAAATCTCAGGTGCCCCCCCTCCCAAAACCAGGTAGTTTTGCTATAGGTAATTTTGAAGTCTCCACAGTATGATTTGGACCATTTCCTGTTGCAGCAACTATGCCAACCCACACAAGTGAGGTACCATTTTTATCGGGAGACCTGGGGGAACGCTGGGTGGGAGGAAATTTGTGGATCCCCGCAGATTCTAGAACTTTCCCACACAGAAATTTGAGAAAAAAATGCATTTTTCTGCGAAATTTGAGGTTTGCAGGGGATTGTGGGTAAGAAAACGTTAGGGGACCCACACAAGCCATACCTCGCTAGACTCCCCTGGGTGTCTAGTTTTCAGAAATGTGTGGGTTTGGTAGGTTTCCCTGTGTGCGGCTGCGCTAGGGCCCAAAATCCACAGGTAGGTATATTGCTAAAAATAACTCCGTGCCTAGTTGGCTTTCTGCCAGCCTGGGGGGGATATCGGGGGGGAGGGGGTTGCCCTGATATGCCCCCAAGGGGGGCAGAAACAGTGTGGCTTTTTATTGGGGGGTTGGGGGCATTGGTATGCCCATTCTGGGCAGCTCCCACCCCACGCATAAAAAAAGCCAGCATAATCGTTGGCGTCTAGTGGGCTTTTTGCCCCCCGGGCGGGCAGATTGGGGGCTACTGCCCCTATCATCCCCCGGGGGGGCAGAAAGGCTGTAATTGTTGCGGGTGGGGGCATTAACATGCCCGTTTTGGGCAGCCCCCACCCTAATTAAAATTTGCCCCAAAAAATCCGTGGCGTCTAGTGGGATTTTTGCTCCCGGGGGGGGGGGGGGGGGGGCAGATTGCGGGCTTCTGTCCCCTGGGGGGGGCAGGAAGGTTGTAATTTTTGCTGGGAGAGGGTGGGGGCATGGGCATGCCCGTTTTGGGCAACCCCCACCCTAATTCAAATTTGCCCAAAAAAAATCTCTGGCGTCTAGTGGGCTTTTTGCATCCCCGGAGGGGTAGATTGGGGGCTAATGCCCCATCTGTCCGCCGGGGGGGCAGGAAGGCTGTAATTTTTGCGGGGAGGGTGTGGGGGTATGGGCATGCCCGTTTTGGACAACCCCCACCCTAATTCAAATTTGCCCCAAAAAAATCCCTGGCGTCTAGTGGGCTCTTTGCCCCCCCGGCAGGGCAGATTGGGGGCTAATGCCCCCATCTCGGCAAATTGTAATTAAGGTGGGGGCTGCCCAAAATGGGCATGCCAATGCCACCACCCTAATTCAAATTTGCCCAAAAAAATCCCTGGCGTCTAGTGGGCTTTTTGCCCCCCGGGGGGGCAGATTGGGGGCTACTGCCCCCATCTGCCCCCAGGGGAGGCAGAAAGACCACTAGACGCCAGGGAGTTTTTTGGGAAAATTTTAATTAAGGTGGGGGCTGCCCAAAACGGGCATGCCCATGCCCCCACCCCAATTCAAATTTGCCCAAAAAAATCCCTGGCGTCTGGTGGGCTTTTTGCCCCTGGGGGGGGGGGCAGATTGGGGGCTGATGCCCCCATCTGCCCCCTAGGGGAGGCAGAAAGTCCACTAGACGCCAGGGAGTTTTTTGGGCAAATTTTAATTAAGGTGGGGGCTGCCCAAAACAGGCATGCCCATGCCCCCACCCTAATTAAAATTTGCCCAAAAAAATCCCTGGCGTCTAGTGGGCTTTTTGGTCCGGGGGGGCAGATTGGGGGCTACTGCCCCTATCATCCCCCGGGGGGGGGCAGAAAGGCTGTAATTGTTGCGGGTGGGGGCATTAACATGCCCGTTTTGGGAAGCCCCCACCCTAATTAAAATTTGCCCCAAAAAATCCGTGGCGTCTAGTGGGATTTTTGCTCCCGGGGGGGGGGGGCAGATTGCGGGCTTCTGTCCCCTGGGGGGGGCAGGAAGGTTGTAATTTTTGCTGGGAGAGGGTGGGGGCATGGGCATGCCCGTTTTGGGCAACCCCCACCCTAATTCAAATTTGCCCAAAAAAAATCTCTGGCGTCTAGTGGGCTTTTTGCATCCCCGGAGGGGCAGATTGGGGGCTAATGCCCCATCTGTCCGCCGGGGGGGCAGGAAGGCTGTAATTTTTGCGGGGAGGGTGTGGGGGTATGGGCATGCCCGTTTTGGACAACCCCCACCCTAATTCAAATTTGCCCCAAAAAAATCCCTGGCGTCTAGTGGGCTCTTTGCCCCCCCGGCAGGGCAGATTGGGGGCTAATGCCCCCATCTCGGCAAATTTTAATTAAGGTGGGGGCTGCCCAAAATGGGCATGCCAATGCCACCACCCTAATTCAAATTTGCCCAAAAAAATCCCTGGCGTCTAGTGGGCTTTTTGCCCCCCGGGGGGGGCAGATTGGGGGCTACTGCCCCCATCTGCCCCCAGGGGAGGCAGAAAGACCACTAGACGCCAGGGAGTTTTTTGGGCAAATTTTAATTAAGGTGGGGGCTGCCCAAAACGGGCATGCCCATGCCCCCACCCCAATTCAAATTTGCCCAAAAAAATCCCTGGCGTCTGGTGGGCTTTTTGCCCCTGGGGGGGCAGATTGGGGGCTGATGCCCCCATCTGCCCCCTAGGGGAGGCAGAAAGTCCACTAGACGCCAGGGAGTTTTTTGGGCAAATTTTAATTAAGGTGGGGGCTGCCCAAAACAGGCATGCCCATGCCCCCACCCTAATTAAAATTTGCCCAAAAAAATCCCTGGCGTCTAGTGGGCTTTTTGGTCCGGGGGGGCAGATTGGGGGCTACTGCCCCATCTGTACCCCAGGGGGGGCAGGAAGGCTGTTATTTTTGCGGGCGGCTAGGTGGGGGTATGGGCATGCCCATTTTGGAAGCCCCCAACCTAATTCAAATTTGCCCCAAAAAATCCCTGGCGTCTAGTGGGCTTTTTGCCCCCACAGGGGGACAGATTGGGGGCTAATGCTCCCATCTGCAGGGGGCAGAAAGTCCACTAGACGCCAAAGAGTTTTTGGGCAAATTTTAATTAGGGTGGGGCTGCCCAAAACGGGCATGCCAATGCCCCCACCCTAATTAAAATTTGCCCAAAAAATCCCTGGCGTCTAGTGGGCTTTTTGCCCCCCCCGGGGGGGGCAGATTGGGGGCTACTTCCCCATCTGCCCCCCAAGGGGGGCAGGAAGGCTGTTATTTTTGCGGGTAGGGGGGGTTGGGGGCAGGGGCATGCTCGTTTTGGGAGCCCCCACCCTAATTCAAATTTGCCCCCGAAAAATCCATAGTGTCTAGTAAGCTTTTTGCCCCCCTGGCGGGGCAGATTGGGGGCTAATGCCCCCATCTGCCTGCCAGAGGGGGACAGAAAGTCCACTAGATGCCAGGGAGTTTTAGGGGCAAATTTTATTTAGGGTGGGGGCTGCCCAAAACGGGCATGCCAATGCCCCCACCCTAATTAAAATTTGCCTAAAAATCCCTGGCGTCTACTGGGCTTTTGGCCCCGCCGGGGGCAGATTTGGGGCTAATGCCCACATCTGCCCCCCAGGGGGGGCAGAAAGGCTGTCATTTTTGCGGGGGTGGGTGGGGGAATGGGCATGCCCATATTGGGCAGCCCCCACCACAAATTATAATTAAAAAAAACATCCCTGGCGTATAGTGGGCTTTCTGCCCGCTGGGGGGGGGCAGATTGGGGGCAACTGCCCCCCAGGGGCAGAAAGGCTGTAAATTTTGCAGGGTGGAGGCATGGACATGCCCTTTATTGGCAGCCCCCACCCTAATAAATTATGCAGCCAAAAATAAAAATCCCTGGCGTCTACTGGGCTTTTTGCCCCCGGGGGCAAATTGGGGGCTACTGCCCCCATCTGCCCCCCAGGGGGGGCAAAAAGACTAAATCACACCCAAAAAATTTGGGGGGAGCAAAAGGGCTTGCCCAAGGGGCCGATCCCCCCCCCTGGTGTCTAGTGGGTAGATCCCTGCTTGGGGATCGCCCCCTTTTCCAATGATACCTCTGCCGTCTTTCTACGTGCCAGGGGGGCTGAGATAGCCCCCTGAGCACATAGAAAGTGACACTGAAATGAGCCTAAAGGCTCATTTCAGTTTCGGTTTCTGTGCAATGATGACAGCGCGACGTGCGCGCTGATCGTCATGGCACAGAAACCAGGAAGGGGGCCTTGGGAGCTGGGGAAGCTCTTCCCCAGCTCCCAAGGTCGAAGGGGAATAATAGAATTCCCTCTGCTGTCTGCAGCAGAGGGATTTCGTGCCCCTGGCCTTATGACGGAATGGTTCCGTCATGAGCACAGGGGCACCAATGCTCATGACGGAACCATTCCGTCATGAGCATCGAAGGGGTTAATAACAGTACTTGGAATAGCTTGGTTTCTGGAGGAAAAGTATCCTGTGCATTCCTTGGTTGGTACAACGCCCACTTTCCCTGAGCATATGTTTGTTACTCTGGGCCCTCACAAAGGGGAGCATAGAAAGACTTACACAGACAATGTATTTATACAAATGTTGCATCAAGCTCATGATGTGTCCAATATAACTAATTGGTGGGTTTGAGGATTGCTTCCCTCGGTTACTCACAAGAGCAATAACTTGTTGTCCATGCCATTGTCATATATCGAAAGTTGTGAAGGTTGACTTGAATTGCTTATGGTACACCACCATTTCTACCTCTCCACTCACGTTATGACATCTTGTGACTCCTGCACTGTAGTAGACTACACACGTTTTCATCATGGATTCACTCCCCTAGGAAAGGCAGGAAATTCGACTTCTGGTTCATTGTCCCGAAAATCCTGTATGAGAATATATGATAGAATGAAGAACGAAACATGGCTTAGGATGTAAATGGCTGATTTCCAAAGGTCCAACACCTCTGAATATTTCCAATCTTCCCAAGATCGTAATGTAACTAAGGACCAACTGATGCTAGTATCCGTGGTCAACACAACAGCTAGTTTCTGTGTCCAGGGGACAGGGCAGGTAGAGGTGGGGGAGAGTAAATGCAATTTCACCTACAGACTGAGCACGCCTAACAGTCCGCCCTTGATCCTACCCCAGAATGTTTATTTTGTCTATGGCTCCCAAGCTCATGTTTGGCTTCCGAGGGGGGTGGTCTGGCAGATGTTACTTCTCTTTCCTCCTTCCCCCATGTATGTTGCCCTGTCCAATTACCATAAAGACCATCAGCTGTAGCGTAGGAGTATATACTTGCCCTGAGTCAGAAGGGTTGTGGACACTG
This sequence comes from Triturus cristatus, assembly GCF_964204655.1. Classification (NCBI taxonomy): domain Eukaryota; kingdom Metazoa; phylum Chordata; class Amphibia; order Caudata; family Salamandridae; genus Triturus; species Triturus cristatus. The sequence goes on along the minus strand of NC_140595.1, from coordinate 773,481,007 downwards.
AGGATATAGATCAGACAGATACCACCTGGCAACATTTTGACAATACTGCAAGGTGTCTTCTACCCTTCTGGGGCCCATGGCTAATAGTCTCCAGCTTTGTCGGATAACAAGAGTTGTGGAAGAGGTTATTAATACAACCGCTGGTATACTGACAAATATTATTGCAGAGCTCCAGGCTACGAGGCTAGTTACCTTACAGAACAGGATGGTGTTAGACGTCATCCTTGCTGATCGGGAGGGGCTTGTTGCATCATTGGCAGCAGCTTTTGTGTGTACATACCTGACCACGCCCCCAGTGTGTATACAGCCATACAAAAATAGACTTTCATCTGACATTCACCAAGAGACAGGTACCTGGACATTGTCGGGATGGCTCTGGAATATGCTAACAACGTGGGGTTGGAAGATCCTTATCTTTTTGGTTACAGTTGCTGGTATTATCTTTACATGTTGCCTTTGCATACACTGCCTCCTGGCTTGTTGTATCTGTTGTATTTGTGCTCTGACCCCTAAACAAAAAATATCAGTTCATAAAACTAATGCTGCGATCATGCTGCAGAAGCAAATTGATGATATGCAGATTGATGAAGGTATTTTTGAATACTGACAATGTACATATCAGCTTATGGTACGGTTTCTTATCTTTACAATATGCCATTTGTTCCTAGATAGTAACAAAGAAAATAGTTAGCGAATGCTAAAAGTATTTTATGTTTGGCCGCCATTTTGAGCCGTGATCGCAACTAATTTCTCTCTGACCTTGCTGAAAGCATCTGCAATAGTTTTCTTTTCTCCAAGGTTGAGCCTTGCTGTACTAATGAATACACTGTTCGTATTAGCGCTTACCTTTCCCACTAGATAGGCCCGCTCCCAACTCTAGAGCAGCAGGTACAGGCAGAACGACCTTGGCATTACGATAGTGTGTGCCCCGTCTCAGGATCAAAACCCATCCTTCTGTACTTTCTTTGTACAACTACCTCCAACTGGAAATTTCCAGTCAGGGCGTGTCTTCATTGCTTCTGAATTGTACATAATGTATTACCATGCTTGCTGATGTCAGTCCCTCTGCAGCAACCCTAGGAGGCTGTCAGACTGGACTCCGCTCGAGTGTACCTGAATAAATTTACTTGGTTTGCATTCTCTACTGTCTGACCAACTCTTCATTTGTGTGGAAGGCTGAGAGGTGGTAGCGAGTGACCCGGGTGGCCCTAATTGGGTCACTTCCTTCAGTACAATATGGCCTGTAAAGGCTCTTTCCTGTGGTCCGAGCCTTTAGGGCTGCCTTGTAATGGGCCGCACGGTTTCCTTTCTGACCGCCTCATTATGTTGGAGGCGATTGGGAAGGAAACTTGAATTATATGCCAACAATAAGAGCATTGAAACTAAACTTTACAGAAAAAGCACTGCTGGCAATTCCATTTTGCATGCCAGCACTGCTCACCCCCGCCACCTTATTTGCAGTATACTCTATAGGGAGTTGCTGCGAATCAGGAGAATTTGCAGCTCTGAGGTGGACCTCAATCTCTGTCAGACAGATGCCTTTCAGAGATTACTGGCAAGAGGTTACAAAGCAAAAGATTTAGAACAATCTCGAGTCAGAGCTAATAACTGTAACAGGGAGGTATTCTTACAGGGCCAAAATGACTGCCACTAGAGCCATTACCACAGCCTGTGGGTTATCACCAAGTACTATGGATTCAGTGAGATTAATAACTATGTACAGCAGTCAGGACAAACAGATAAGGAAGATTTTTTACAAACACTGGCCAATCATTTTATCATATATAATATCTCAGATTGTACCTAGTCTACCTACACTTACATTCAGATGGGCTCCCTCTATGAGGGATGCATTGGTTAAAACAGCCCAGAGGTGTAGAGCCTGCAAATTTGGGAAAAATACCAATGAGTATACCACTGCATTTGAGGAAAGGCCTATTAAGATCCAGGGGCATTTTACATGCCGAACAGAGTTTGCAGTATATGTATTGGAGTGCACATGTCAGCTCAAATATGTTGGCAGCACCAAATTACAAGTTTATAACAGAATCCTCCAACACCTACGTGTGGTGGTTAACTTTGATCCCAACTACCCGGTGGCCCACCATTTCAAGCTTGTACATAATAATAACCTGAGTGATTTAAGCTACTATGTAATCTGGTCTGTACCTAAATCAGTCCGAGGAGGCAACAGGGAGAGAGTATTACGGCAGCTGGAATCTCATTTCATTGTACTTTTGGATACTATGATGCCAAATGGCCTGAACACAGGGGAGGAGTTGTACAATTTCCTATGAAAATGTTTTAGTTAATGAACTTTTATGGGAAAGATTTACATACAAAAATCGTTTCATAATTTTTATAACATGTTTATGAATATTTCTTATATTTTATGAAAATGTTGTATAGATTTTTATGAACGTTTCATAGGACATCTGAGAACTTGCTCCATCAAGAGCCCTCCCATGTGGCACATATATTCACATTCATTTGTAGAGCCAAAAATAATTTCCAACATGTAAATGTAAATGTAAATGTATGTGTCTTGTAAAGCGCACTGCTGCCCTGAGGCGTCGTGGCGCTGTAGACCGCTGGGGAACCCGTCCTGGCTATCCCTGTGAGATGGTCCCTCCTGGGTATCTCCAAGGTGAAACCAGGCATCCCCGGCGAATGTGGGGGGCCGTTGTGGAGATGAGGCAAGCTAATGCCCAGAGTTGCCGAGTGTGTTCCTGGTTAGAGTAGGTACCGAGGCGAGAATTATCGAGTCCGTTTTGACCCTGGTCCACAACCCTGCCGCGTCGGGAATTGAACCCTGGTCCCTGGCCGATTCTCTGCTTGCGGATCTGCCACCTCTAACCAGTGAGCCACACCTCTCCATGGACCTAGTGCCTGTATTTAGTGAGTGACATGCAACAACTTGATTAATCTCGCATCATGTTCTCCTAACAGTCGACACCAATAAGGTTTCATCTTAAAGTAAACTATTCTTTTTTAGTTGAAGTATCATTATATCTGAAATTTGAAAGTAATTTTAGGTGAGACAGTTAATTTTGCTGAATTTGCACTCTTCATAGATAGTATATTGCACTTGCACTTTATTGCTATCGATTGGGGATGTCTAGCCTCTGTCACGGTCCTAATATTTAGTAATTTTGCACATTTAGCGACGTTTTGCACATTTTCTTGCACTTGCACTTCATGTTTTTATGAGCAATGATATTTTAATATTCATTTAGGATCCCTCATCCTGCCCAAATTGATTTCCCACTAGATGGTTATATTCTAGGAAAGACTTTGTGCATGAATCAGCGTTATTTGAAGCGTAATTCGCAAGTCTTCAAACCTATTGAATGATTCATAATTTACAGTATCATTTTTTACATGTTTTAAAAAGTATATTATATATTGTTACATGTTGTAGCTGTAATTGGATCATATACATATTCATTGTTAAAAGCAATCGAAAGTGATTGTGTGTTTTCAGGATATAGGAGGCATGTTGTTGAATTAAGTCTGTTTATTATGTCCGTTGCTCAGGGGAGTGGCTATTTCTGTTCATTTCACTATATCTTTGTCAGTATTGGTCCTTCGCGTCATGTGAACAAGACCGCGTCAACGTGGTCGAAACGCGTCAGGCTGGACACTTGTCTTTGCATCATGGTTGCTGCTTTATTTCACCTGCAATAAAACTTCATTGAAACTAATGTGTTGTGGTCCGCTCCTGCTTGCCTCACCTCGTATTTGGTGATCCAGGAGTTTGATTTCTACATCAATTCGTTCACAGTACAGCTGTCTCTGATCTAGCGGACCCTCCCTTCAATTGCTGGCTGGCTGACGTGCAACTGATTTCACGGACGTGAAAGGTTTGTTTGACCCAGAAGGAATAACTTTCAGGCCAGCCCCTGCCATTGAGGACATCAGTGATTGCTGTGTGTTTTCCTACGGAAGATTCTGGGGTTCCCGAGCGGTCAGAGGACACTGGGGAGCCATATGAATTTCACCAAGGGTAAGGCGATACGGCATGTGCACTTTTGAATTCGGTGGGTGAAGGGATTGCATTCTAATATTTGGCTGACTGGACAATTCATCAACGTCAGCATGCAGTTTATATTTGTGCAGCAAGTTGATACACCATGGCTTCAGCAGATGCGCTACGGGACCGAGAGGCCGTGGCAGACGCGCTATTCCTCGACTTGCCAAACATAGAAGTGGCGCATAGCGGCAGAAATACTGGCTCCAGTGCTAATAATGATATTAAATCCTTACTAAAAAATCTGGAAAAACTATTACGGACTGAGTTAAACAAATGGTGGGAGAAAAAATTGTTAGAGAAATACCGGGATGTTAACAGGGTCCCACGGGGGTCAAGGGTTATGATAGCCCCAACGTGCGAAAATCCGAACCCACTTATGATGAAGGAATGGGCCACTAACAATCTTGAGGCATCAATGAATATGGTGTCCATATTAATCAAATACGCGGAAATAGACAGACTGAAAATATTAAAGGAAATCGACAAAATAAATGAGTTACTGGAGGCCAATGACAACAAGGATCTAGTCAAAAAAGGAAGGGATGAAATAGATATTCGTTTGAAAAAACTGGAGGACACTATAAAGGCTCATAAAGTTTACAAATTTGCAAGAGATAAGCGGGACTACGAAACAGGAAGGGTTTTTACTTTTTCCCAAAAATATTAGACAGTTAAAAGGCAAGCCTTAACTACGAAAACTCCCAGCTTATCGACTGTCCCCCAGGAGGGCCAGGTCCCAACCATGTCTGATTTGAGCACTGACTACAGCAGCAGTGATTCCGAGGGCAGAAGGGGCGCAACAGCTCAGGAGCAGGTGCCTTCTAATTAGAGCTTACTTTTTTATACTGGGATCATCGCCAAACCCTGAGACCACGGAATCCCACCAAGAGGCTAAGTGACGGAGAAACCAGCGGAGGAAACAAAGGCCCAAGCTCCACAAACAGCAATCGAGGCAGAGGCAATGGGAAGAACAAGAAAAAGTGGCCTCAACAATGAAAGATACTGGCAATACAGTAATTAATCTTTCGGAATCTACTCTAACGGCTGCTGAATTACAATTATTGGCATTAGGGCTTTCTTATTGTCCATCAAATAACTTCAAATATGTTCAATCTAGAGTTGACACATTCAAATGTATCAGGATGTTAAAATTGCTCAAATACTACAAACTGAAAAACACGACAGACATGGTTCAAGGTGACAACCAACTTTCTTTGGCCCTACCAGCATTACAGGTTTCAGATGTTAACACATTGAGAATTCTGCAATCTTTGGCATCAGATGATGACTCAATCATGAATTCCACTCAAACTGATTTACAGTCAGCGGGAATCTACAGCAGTGCTACTATGTAAAGTCCTTTCCGCCCACCATCTAGATTCATCCCTATGATGCCCAGGGACTGTTGCAGGGATTCTGCTCATGCACAGAACTATGCGCAGGAAACCAGGACCTCAGTGAATTGCGGTATATCAAAAACTCGCCTCAGTACCCAGAACCCCTATCCGACCAGCATCAGTGTCTCATTCACTCTTCATATCATCTAGAAGCTGCCAATGATTAGACAACCCAGAACATGCGACTTAGAGTACTCTCAGGAATGGTAGGAATCAGAAATACCTGTTCGTTATTATTCTCATATCAGTCCATAACAAGAGTAATCAGAGACACAGTAAAGTTTAAAATGTTAATTTTATAAACTACGTGTTCGAAGATGCAGTACTTTGGCTAACATAAGCAGACAAATGATTAAGATTAAAACCATCAGCATTGTTACAATACCATAGAAAATGAAGGGAGAAATCATGTTACAAATGGCAGTGGAATACAACCACCCTCCCTTCACTAGTAAGCTAGTATTATTAAACTAATAGAAGTCTCTAAGTTTGAATGGGGAACCCCATACCGTAAATATCAGCTTAGGTGAATCACATCACGGGATCAGCTTTGCTCTGTGCCTGGAAAAGTTCTTCTCCAGAATGTGTATCTCATGCATGCAAGCTGCAATATTAAAGGCGCTTGAATTTCAGATATTTGCAGCTGTGTGTGTGTTATGGCTAGAGCGTGGGCCGATCAACCTGAATTCAAAAGCATACATTGTTTGTTGGCCCTGACTGTTTCTGCACACAATGTTCAGACCAAGGTCGCGGTGCACATCTAGGGATGTGAACAACATACAGTTCTCATGTGAAGAAAAAGCAGGCAAGCAGTTTTCGTATAATAACATCTATCTGCAGTGCCGTGTGCAAAAGCAGCAAAAGTGGCAAGATGGGGTTTCTAACTACTGAGACGCTTATGCTAACATAGCAATGTGTGCATCTAAAACTCCGTCTCCACTACACCCTCCCTTGATCGGACCACGAACACATAGGGATACAATTGAGGAACGCAGAGTTCAAGTTCGACAGAGACAGAACCAAGTGCATGTATTGTAAATCAATATAAATGGGAGTGAAAGTTCGAGAAAAAAAACGCGTAGGGAAAAAAGAAAATGGGAAAATACGTAACATCCCGCAAAGGCTCAGCCGGGCCTAAATGTCGAATCAAAAAAAAAAAAAATATGTCTAGTTCGTACAAGGAAAATTGGACGCCATCCAAGTTAATCCATCAACGTGTAAGCACAATAAGTAGCGACAGCCTCCAAGAGGAAGTCATTAGAATGTTCTGTAAAAGTTTTTGCCATCCAGTTTAACAAGGCATATGAACATACATGTTCCTCGATAACTGGAGCCTCTAGCACAATCAGAGGACAACTGGCGTGTTCTTCAAGATAACTCCTTGCCAAGAAGTCATACGCTGCCGTACAGATGTCCCAATTCCCTAGGACTCCATGTGCCGCTCCATAGGCCATAATCCTGATACCAGAACAGTCCAACTCATGAGCCACTAAGAGACTCATCAGTCGATCATAATCTGGGGCAGGAGACACCGAGTTCGACAAGTAAAAATCCAGAGCCCATTCGAAAGGACAATCTAGGCAATGAAAAATAAGTTGCACGCAAGTAAAGTAGGAAAACCGGAAGGACAATCCATAGGCTATGCTTAAGGTGGCCAGTGGTAATGTTCCATAATATTCAAGCATCCGGTTACGAAGATGGAGCAGCCGGGACAGACTATTGTGAAACACAAATTGTGCAGCCATTGCGCAGTAAGCAGAACAACAGCAGCACACCAGCTGTGAGGGCGAGAATCAACGGGAGCCCGCCAAAGACGCTGGAAAAAATAGAATGAAAAAATGTCGGTATCACAGCAAAGATAGTTTGGAAGGAGTTCACGAGGCCGGAGCCCACAACTTTGAAAAAATGTGCCAAGCCAGTTGTTGACGAGGCATTAAATATAGTGTGAATCAGAGCACCGAAATGAAGGGGGAGATCAGTATTTAAAAGCGCATGCACCTCGGTGCAGGTGTTTGCTACGTGAAGGACAAATGTTTCACGGGAGGATGTCAAAGCGACTTCTTTTTGAGACAATAGAGCCCTTATTCTGCTCATCTTGTTGAACTCTGCTTTCAAGGTTGGGATGGAAGGCCAAATGGAGACATCCAGCCGCCCATGCGGGGGTGGGAAAAGGACATTTTTACAGCAAACTACTCGTTGTGATACAGGGAATTCCCACTAGCATCCCGCAGCAAGCCTCATTATTTAAAAGCAAATAACTACTGTTAGCTAACAATGTAAAAGAGGGGGGTAATAGCTGGCATTGTAACCCCTTTTAGGACGCAAGCCAAATTCGGTGCCTGAAGGTTACATGCACCATGCAGTTGGATGTGCCTACAGACTACTGAGTGATCAGGTGTGGAAGTGCATTCCTCACCTTTCAAATAAACTTCTTTTCCTTCTCTCATGCATCTGTATGTAAATGGCAGCGACCAAACCTCATGCAGGAAAGCAGTACCCAACGGTTCATATCTGCCTAGGGCATAATGTTTCATGCACGAACTGAACTTAAACAAAGGAAATGGTAATGTGATCAACCCCTGGATAAGCCACACAGCGGAGTTCAATTCGGCCACAGAGAAAGGCAAAGGTTCTAACTTTTCAATATGCAGTAATGAATATGTTGCATCTTTCATGGACATACACTGTTGTTTCGCAGGCAAATAAATGGAAGGAACAAAGACGATGTGTGCATGTAGTCCCAGGGAACTTTCCCAGCCTTCAATGTTTGCAACTTACATGCAAACTGCATTATAGAACGCAATTGATTTTGACCATGATACAACACAGACAGATCATCCTGCACAATATCCACAACAGATGAAACAATATTATCTAATGTGTAAATTCTAGAAGAAAGGGTGTTAATGCTATTATCGATAACAGCTAGTACTTTTTCCAAATTGGCTTGATCAATGGCTCTTAATCTGGAAGCAGCCTCAATTTGCGATAATTTCCAAACCTCATTGTAAATTGCATACACCCACCTTTTGGACCTGCCACCCACAGGACCCTTAACAAAATCATTCAAATCTATTTTGTCATGTAATTTTGATAAATGAAGTTTAGCAGACGCCAAGGTGGAATGTTGCAGCCAGTTCTGACATAGCTTCCATACAGAGTAGGTAGTAACTGAATGGGAAGTTTCAAAGCGGGGGTCCACTTGAACCTATGAATATCCAGGTTGTAGACCCAGAAAACAATGTTGACAGGAGTCTGAGCTCTTCTGCCAGATCAACCATCCTTCATGATTTAAATCGGAAATGTTGAAGGATGTATTAGCAATATACAACTGCAACTCTTCAAGGGACAGATCTGTATGATTATCCCAATTAGGATAAGCACCCAGATCAGGAACAGAGGGGGAATTCATCTTTTTAGTAGTAGTCAATCCAAAACAGGTGGTTTGAAAAATAGTAGAATTCACAAATAACATGTGGTTTGGGATAAGGCAAGCATGATTCAGAGCTTCAGTCCCTTGCACCTGCCATTTTTTTAGAACCCCAAACAGATTTAGGTTCAATAGTATCTTTCCACAGCTAAAAACCCCCGATAGCCAATTCATCCATTAAGTACTTGGAATACAATAATTTAGTGTGGGTCAGCCTAACCTTCGAAGCTGACTCTGCCGGCACTTTAAAATAAAAGGCCTCAGGCTTAGAAACACTGAAATCAGTAAAATATGTAAATTTGTTCACTAATGTGCTGGAGCTGCCTTCCATTGGTGCCGGACAATGTTCCCATTGCGTATAGTTTACAAAATTTCAAAAGGTTTTGGCTTTATGTAGGAAATGATTGCCATAATGTTGGTAGCAAAATAGCTCTCCATAATTAGCAGTGTCTAAATACAAATCTTCAGCATCAAAGGCAGCAAAATATTTTAAATCAGAAAATAGTGTCTCTATGGCCTGAACGTCCCAATCATCAGAACGGATGTTTTGTTTCACAACATCACCCATAGAAACACGAAGCACATTGGAAACATTAATAACGTCTGTGGGTCCATGAATTTGAAATTCAACAGCATTCCACACAATCCCATCCAACACAGGCCAGGCAGTAATGTTCACAAAAGTCTGGTCCCTTTTCATGATGTGTGATGAGGAGTGGGGGGGCCAAAGTTCCATCAATTGGTCTAATTGTAGATCTCTCATTGAGATAGTGTCCAGTCACAAGACGAAAAAATACCATCACAAATCCAATGGACATAAACAAAAACATACTTATGAGCATCAGCCAAATGTAAGTCCAAGGGGGAATGAAAAAATATCTTTTAAAACAAACAGCAAAAATAGAAATTTTCGATGGGGCATTCGAAGTCATAGAGTTAGTGTCAGATGAAAAACATGACTGGTCAACTGCAGTCGATTGTAAAACAGGCAACGACACATCTGTGGGATAAGTATACTCAGTATCTTCGGGTGGACCACCAGGCGGTGGTGGCAACAAAGGATTAGTAACTGTATGCATCTCAATGGCAATATCAGGCCTGGTGGTAGAAGGCGGAGCCAAAACAGAATTTCTCAGCATCGCTGGACAAGATACTGCTGGAGTCATACTAAGAAGAATCGGCCACTCGCTGTAGTTTGACATTGAGATGTACCTGTTATCCTTACGACCAGGAAGTGGAGGTAAAATGGCTGTTCTTGTACCCTGCACGCCAAGCACTGGCACTGATGCACGATAAGAGGGGCCGAACTCCTTCTTGTTCTCCACCTTCTCACGGACCAGGTCACCAACTCGAGGTAGCCAGCCGACTACCGTAATCTGAAGCGCAGCATCAGTTGTGGAGGGCAAGTGTTCCTTTGCAAGACTGTCTGTGGTCTCTTGTAGATGCTGTAATACAACACAGTGATCATCTACGTCAAAGGGTGCGGCTGACGCCGCCATATCTAGACCATCAAGGTCCGGGACAAACATTTTTATGCCAAAGAGCATTTCGTATGGGGTCCGCCCACCCAGAGACCTTCTAAGGAGATTATTAAGTGCACGTTGTACGTTATACAGATGGGCTAACCGATTCCTGCCAGTGCCTAAAACCCTAGCTGTCAGGGACTGCTTTAAGTCACGGTTCATTCGTTCCACAACACTATTGCCCTCAGGCCGGTATGGAGACAAAAATTTGACTTGGACCCCCAAAGATCTCATGGCATCTTTGTACGCCTTAGAGGTGAACGCAGGGCCTTGGTCAGAATGAAGGGTACCACATGCGAAAATTCCCACAAAGACACGCAAATCCCTGATGACAGTTCGAGCATCAGCACTCCTTTGTGGCCACACCCAAAGAAAACGTGTGCACGAATCCACTGCAACTAAGATGTACTTGTACGCAGCATCAGAGGAGAAAGGACCGCAGTGATCTAGATAAACACACCCAGTGCTTTAAATGGGCCGGTACTCACCGGTACTGAGTACCGGCACTTCTTTTTTTTACCCCCAAGAGTACTGGCACTTTTTCCTTACAAAGGAGAGTACCGGTACTCATTCAATCAGGTCGGCATTCGTTTCAGGTACACTGGTACAGTGAGCATGCGTCACATTTTGCACTGTGACACATGCTCACATGATTGATGACTGTAATGTGTGCCGTGGCGCAGCAGTGACGTGGCACAGCCAAGCAACGTCTGACGTCACCCGCGCCAGGTAGTTGTTTGGCGCGAAGGATCGGAACTTCGGAAGACGTTTAAAAAGGCCAGGGACTGTTGCAGGGATTCTGCTCATGCACAGAACTATGCGCAGGAAACCAGGACCTCAGTGAATTGCGGTATACCAAAAACTCGCCTCAGTACCCAGAACCCCTATCCGACCAGCATTAGTGTCTCATTCACTCTTCATATCATCTAGAAGCTGCCAATGATTAGACAACCCAGAACATGCGACTTAGAGTACTCTCAGGAATGGTGGGAATCAGAAATACCTGTTCGTTATTATTCTCATATCAGTCCATAACAAGAGTAATCAGAGACACAGTAAAGTTTAAAATGTTAATTTTATAAACTACGTGTTCGAAGATGCAGTACTTTGGCTAACATAAGCAGACAAATGATTAAGATTAAAACCATCAGCATTGTTACAATACCATAGAAAATAAAGGGAGAAATCATGTTACAAATGGCAGTGGAATACAACCACCCTCCCTTCACTAGTAAGCTAGTATTATTAAACTAATAGAAGTCTCTAAGTTTGAATGGGGAACCCCATACCGTAAATATCAGCTTAGGTGAATCACATCACGGGATCAGCTTTGCTCTGTGCCTGGAAAAGTTCTTCTCCAGAATGTGTATCTCATGCATGTAAGCTGCAATATTAAAGGCGCTTGAATTTCAGATATTTGCAGCTGTGTGTGTGTTATGGCTAGAGCGTGGGCCGATCAACCTGAATTCAAAAGCATACATTGTTTGTTGGCCCTGACTGTTTCTGCACACAACGTTCAGACCAAGGTCGCGGTGCACGTCTAGGGATGTGAACAACATACAGTTCTCATGTGAAGAAAAAGCAGGCAAGCAGTTTTCGTATAATAACATCTATCTGCAGTGCCGTGTGCAAAAGCAGCAAAAGTGGCAAGATGGGGTTTCTAACTACTGAGACGCTTATGCTAACATAGCAATGTGTGCATCTAAAACTCCGTCTCCACTACACCCTCCCTTGATCGGACCACGAACACATAGGGATACAATTGAGGAACGCAGAGTTCAAGTTCGACAGAGACAGAACCAAGTGCATGTATTGTAAATCAATATAAATAAAAGTGAAAGTTTGAGAAAAAAAACGCGTAGGGAAAAAAGAAAATGGGAAAATACGTAACATCCCGCAAAGGCTCAGCCGGGCCTAAATGTCGAATCAAAAAAAAAAAAAATATGTCTAGTTCGTACAAGGAAAATTGGACGACATCCAAGTTAATCCATCAACGTGTAAGCACAATAAGTAGCGACAGCCTCCAAGAGGAAGTCATTAGAATGTTCTGTAAAAGTTTTTGCCATCCAGTCTAACAAGGCATATGAACATACATGTTCCTCGATAACTGGAGCCTCTAGCACAATCAGAGGACAACTGGCGTGTTCTTCAAGATAACTCCTTGCCAAGAAGTCATACGCTGCCGTACAGATGTCCCAATTCCCTAGGACTCCATGTGCCGCTTCATAGGCCATAATCCTGATACCAGAACAGTCCAACTCATGAGCCACTAAGAGACTCATCAGTCGATCATAATCTGGGGCAGGAGACACTGAGTTCGACAAGTAAAAATCCAGAGCCCATTCGAAAGGACAATCTAGGCAATGAAAAATAAGTTGCACGCAAGTAAAGTAGGAAAACCGGAAGGACAATCCATAGGCTATGCTTAAGGTGGCCAGTGGTAATGTTCCATAATATTCAAGCATCCGGTTACGAAGATGGAGCAGCCGGGACAGACTATTGTGAAACACAAATTGTGCAGCCATTGCACAGTAAGCAGAACAACAGCAGCACACCAGCTGTGAGGGCGAGAATCAACGGGAGCCCGCCAAAGACGCTGGAAAAAATAGAATGAAAAAATGTCGGTATCACACCAAAGATAGTTTGGAAGGAGGTCACGAGGCCGGAGCCCACAACTTTGAAAAAATGTGCCAAGCCAGTTGTTGACGAGGCATTAAATATAGTGTCAATCAGAGCACCGAAATGAAGGGGGAGATCAGTATTTAAAAGCGCATGCACCTCGGTGCAGGTGTTTGCTACGTGAAGGACAAATGTTTCACGGGAGGATGTCAAAGCGACTTCTTTTTGAGACAATAGAGCCCTTATTCTGCTCATCTTGTTGAACTCTGCTTTCAAGGTTGGGATGGAAGGCCAAATGGAGACATCCAGCCGCCCATGCGGGGGTGGGAAAAGGACATTTTTACAGCAAACTACTCGTTGTGATACAGGGAATTCCCACTAGCATCCCGCAGCAAGCCTCATTATTTAAAAGCAAATAACTACTCTTAGCTAACAATGTAAAAGAGGGGGGTAATAGCTGGCATTGTAACCCCTTTTAGGACGCAAGCCAAATTCGGTGCCTGAATGTTACATGCACCATGCAGTTGGATGTGCCTACAGACTACTGAGTGATCAGGTGTGGAAGTGCATTCCTCACCTTTCAAATAAACTTCTTTTCCTTCTCTCATGCATCTGTATGTAAATGGCAGCGACCAAACCTCATGCAGGAAAGCAGTACCCAACTGTTCATATCTGCCTAGGGCATAATGTTTCATGCACGAACTGAACTTAAACAAAGGAAATGGTAATGTGATCAACCCCTGGATAAGCCACACAGCGGAGTTCAATTCGGCCACAGAGAAAGGCAAAGGTTCTAACTTTTCAATATGCAGTAATGAATATGTTGCATCTTTCATGGACATAAACTGTTGTTTCGCAGTCAAATAAATGGAAGGATAAATGGAAGGAACAAAGACGATGTGTGCATGTAGTCCCAGGGAACTTTCCCAGCCTTCAATGTTTGCAACTTACATGCAAACTGCATTATAGAACGCAATTGATTTTGACCATGATACAACACAGACAGATCATCCTGCACAATATCCACAACAGATGAAACAATATTATCTAATGTGTAAATTCTAGAAGAAAGGGTGTTAATGCTATTATCGATAACAGCTAGTACTTTTTCCAAATTGGCTTGATCAATGGCTCTCAATCTGGAAGCAGCCTCAATTTGCGATAATTTCCAAACCTCATTGTAAATAGCATACACCCACCTTTTGGACCTGCCACCCACAGGACCCTTAACAAAATCATTCAAATCTATTTTGTCATGTAATTTTGATAAATGAAGTTTAGCAGACGCCAAGGTGGAATGTTGCAGCCAGTTCTGACATTGCTTCCATACAGAGTAGGTAGTAACTGAATGGGAAGTTTCAAAGCGGGGGTCCACTTGAACCTGTGAATATCCAGGTTGTAGACCCAGAAAACAATGTTGACAGGAGTCTGAGCTCTTCTGCCAGATCAACCATCCTTCATGATTTAAATCGGAAATGTTGAAGGATGTATTAGTAATATACAACTGCAACTCTTCAAGGGACAGATCTGTATGATTATCCCAATTAGGATAAGCACCCAGATCAGGAACAGAGGGGGAATTCATCTTTTTAGTAGTAGTCAATCCAAAACAGGTGGTTTGAAAAATAGTAGAATTCACAAATAACATGTGGTTTGGGATAAGGCAAGCATGATGCAGAGCTTCAGTCCCTTGCACCTGCCATTTCTTAGAACCCCAAACAGATTTAGGTTCAATAGTATCTTTCCACAGCTAAAAACCCCCGATAGCCAATTCATCCATTAAGTACTTGGAATACAATCATTTAGTGTGGGTCAGCCTAACCTTCGAAGCTGACTCTGCCGGCACTTTAAAATAAAAGGCCTCAGGCTTAGAAACACTGAAATCAGTAAAATATGTAAATTTGTTCACTAATGTGCTGGAGCTGCCTTCCATTGGTGCCGGACAATGTTCCCATTGCGAATAGTTTACAAAATTTCGAAAGGTTTTGGCTTTATGTAGGAAATGATTGCCATAATGTTGGTAGCAAAATAGCTCTCCATAATTAGCAGTGTCTAAATACAAATCTTCAGCATCAAAGGCAGCAAAATATTTTAAATCAGAAAATAGTGTCTCTATGGCCTGAACGTCCCAATCATCAGAATGAATATGCTACTTACCAGTATGCATCTGTTCTTGGCATGTAGGGCTGCTGACATTCATATCTGTGCATAGATCGCCGCCTAGTGTTGGGTCCGGATGTTTGCACGTTGTTGTCCTGGAAGAGTCTTCGAAGTATCCTTGGATAGGTGACTCCTCCCCTGGACTACAGTGCGCATGGGCATCCTCTCCATCCTCAGATTGTTTTTCGCCATTGTGGCAGTGATGGAGTAGATACAGAAAGTGATGACCATGCTTGCAGTAATTCTGAGAGCTGCAGCTGCGACAGGCGCCGGGGAGGAGGGAGGGCGATATGAATGTCAGCAGCCCTACATGCCAAGAACAGATGCATACTGGTAAGTAGCATATTCAGTTCGAGGCATGTGGGCTGCTGAATTCATATCTGTGCATAGAATACATAGCAGTGCCCTCTATTAGCGGCGGCTACCCGTGCCAGCTGCAGCGGTCTGAAAAAGTGTTTTGAGAACAGCCTGTCCTACAGCTGCCTGCTGTTTTGACTGCACATCTACGCAATAGTGTTTTGTAAATGTGTGTGTAGTGGACCATGTGGCTGCTCTGCATATATCATGCAGGGGAATATTTCCTAGGAAGGCCATGGAAGCCCCCAACTTACGTGTTGAGTGGGCTCGTGGTGGAATAGTTAATGTGCGTTTTGCCTTTTGATAACAGATTTGAATACACTTAACTATCCATCTGGCTATCCCTGCTTTGGAGATGGCGTTACCTTTGTGGTGTGGGGCAAAGGCAACGAACAGTTGTTTTGTCTTCCTGAATGGTTTAGTCCTGTCGATGTAGTACATGAGGGCCCTCCGTACATCTAGTGTATGTAGTGCCCTTTCTGCAACAGTTTGTGGGTTTTGGAAGAAAACGGGCAGTTCAATAGTCTGGTTCATGTGGAACTGCGATATTACCTTGGGCATGAACTTGGGGTTGGTACGTAGTACGACCCTGTTAGCGTGAACCTGAATAAATGGCTCTTGAACGGTTAGTGCCTGGAGTTCACTAACTCTTCTGAGGGAAGTGATCGCTACTAGGAAGGCCACTTTCCAGGTAAGGAATTGAATCTCGCATGAGTGTAGAGGTTCAAAGGGTGGACCCATCAGGCGTGTGAGGACCAAGTTGAGGTTCCACATTGGAGCCGGTGGGTGACTAGGTGGAATGACTCGTTTGAGCCCTTCCAAGAATGCTTTGATGGCAGGCACTCTGAATAGAGAGAGGTGCTGCCTGGTTTGCAGATAGGCTGATATTGCGGTCAAATGGACACGTATAGAGGTGTACGCCAGATTGCATCGATATAGGTGTAAGAGATAACAGATGATGTTTTGGATGGATGCGTCCAGCGGGTTGATGTCATTATTTCCGCAATAAATGACGAACCTTTTCCATTTGGCTGCATAGCAAGCTCTGGTAGTGGGTCTCCTGGCCTCCTTGATGATGTCCATACAGTCAGGTGGCAGGTTGAGATAGCCAAACTCTAGGACTTCAGGAGCCAGATCGCCAGATTCAGCTGTTGCGGATCTGGGTGCTGAACCTCTCCATGGTTCTGCGTCAAATGCGCGGGTTTGATCCGCAGCCTTTGATGCGGCACCACGGAAAGTTCGAGGAAGGTGGTGTACCACGGCTGGCGTGCCCACGTGGGAGCAGCTAGGACGAGTGTCAGGGAGTGTTGTCGGAGTTTGCGGGCCACTAGCGGTATCAATGGCGCTGGGGGAAAAGCGTACGCAAATCTGCCGGACCAGTTCATCCATATCGCATTGCCCTGCGACTGCGGATGTGGGAATCTGGCGGCGAAGCTTGGGCATTTTGCGTTTTCGCTTGTCGCGAATAGGTCTATCTCCGGATGACCCCACTGCTGAAAGTACGGTTGGAGTACTGATGGGTGTAACTCCCACTCGTGCATTTGGTGGCTGTGTCTGCTGAGCAGATCCGCCATCTGGTTGTCCTTGCCAGGGAGGTGTTCCGCCATGAGGAACATGTTCCTTTGAATGGCCCACTTCCACATGCTCTGAGCCAGATGAGACAACTGTGGAGAGTGTGTGCCTCCCTGTTTCTGTATGTAGTACATTGCGGTCATGTTGTCCGTCCGGATCAACACGACCTTGTTGCATAGATGTACTTTGAACGCCTTCATGGCTAGGAAGATTGCCATCAATTCCAGAAGGTTGATGTGCAACTTCTTTTGTTGTGTTGTCCATAGTCCTTGCACTGTGTAGTGGAGTACATGAGCTCCCCATCCCTGGAGAGACGCGTCCGCTGTCAGTACTATTTGTGGGACAGGCTCTTGGAACGGTCGGCCCTTGCAAAGGTTTTGTGGATTCCACCAATGCAGAGAGTTGTATGCCCGACCGCTCACCAACACTAGGTCCTTTAACTGTCCTTGAGCCTGATTCCACTGACGTGCTAGGCACTCCTGAAGTGGGCGCATATGTAATCTCGCGTGCGGGACTATGAAGATGCAGGAGGCCATCATGCCTATCAACTGCATGAACACTCGCGCTGGAAGTGAGTGATTGGGTTTGAATTTGGAGATCAGCAGTTGTATGCTGTCGATCCTCAC
Source organism: Triturus cristatus (assembly GCF_964204655.1). Lineage (NCBI taxonomy): Eukaryota > Metazoa > Chordata > Amphibia > Caudata > Salamandridae > Triturus > Triturus cristatus. The sequence continues at coordinate 773,463,290 of NC_140595.1, read as the reverse complement.
TAAATTTGGCTGAGCTGTGGCCGCCAGAGTGTCTATAGTCGCACCTAGGTACTGTTGTACGTGTGCGGGCTGGAGATGGGACTTTGGATAATTCAGTGAGAATCCCAGACTGTGAAGAAGGTGAATGGTGCGGGACATGTGGCTTGCACATTGCTGGGCTGACTTCGCTTGAACGAGCCAGTCGTCTAGGTAGGGGTAGACGTGTATATGCTGCCTCCGTAGATGTGCTGCCACCGTAGCTAGGCACTTCGTGAAAACCCTGGGCGCTGTTGTCACGCCGAAGGGAAGGACTTTGAACTGATAGTGCTGCCCCTGAACAGTGAACCTGAGGTATTTTTTGTGTGAGGGGTGGATGGGTATGTGAAAGTACGCATCCTTGAGGTCCAGTGTGGCTAGGAAGTCTCCCTGCTTGAGAAGCGGAAGGACTTGCTGTAGAGTGAGCATATGAAAGTGCTCTGAAAGAATGTACTGGTTCAGGGGTCTCAGGTCCAATATAGGTCTGAGCGACCCGTCCTTTTTTGGAATTAAGAAGTAGAGGGAGTACACTCCCGCACCCTGCTCGTGGATGGGTACGACCTCTATAGCGCCTTTTAGAAGCATACTTTGCACTTCTTGCTGTAAGAGCGTTAAGTGCTCTGAGGACATAGGACGGCTTCTTGGTGGTATTGTGGGTGGAGTGGAGGTTAACTCCAGACAGTAACCGTATTTTATAACATCTTTGACCCACCTGTCCGTGGTGATGGAATTCCACGTGGACAGGAACCTTTGTAGCCTTCCCCCGACAGGTGTTATGTGGTCGGGAGGAAGGGAGAGGGCGTCACTGCTTGTTCTTGGGGGAGGACCTGGTGTTGCCGTAGCCGCGTCCTCTGCCCTTTGTGCTGGAGCCACGATATCCACCTCGGGTGTTTTTATCATAGGTGGTCTGTGTATTGCCTTTGTTATATGTTTGTTGTGACCCCTGTCCTCTACCTGCTCCCTTGTTTCCGGGGCGACGAAAGGAGCCGCTCCGAAAGGACTGAGTTTGTAGTGCGCCCATGGACTTTGCAGTGTCCGTATCCTTTTTTATCTTTTCGAGGGTGGTGTCAACCTCTGGCCCGAATAAATAGTCGGGGTTGACGGGCTGGTTCAGTATATTGTTTTGTACCTCAGGCTTGAATCCTGAGATCCGTAGCCAGGCATGTCGTCGCAACATGACGCTTGTGTTTATGGCTCTGGCAGCCGTGTCTGCAACATCTAGTGCGCATTTGATGGAAGCGTTCGTTAGTAGCTGTCCTTCTCTGATGAGCATTTCTGCGCCTTCCTTGAACTGGTCAGGGAGATGTTGGAATATTTGCTCAAGTGTGTCATAGTGCGCTCTATCATAGCGAGCAAGGAGCGCCTGAGTGTTGGCTATGCGCCATATGTTGGCAGCTTGGGCGGCAACTCGCTTGCCAGAGGTTTCTAACACCTTGGACTCTTTGTCCGGGGGAGGAGCGTCACCTGTTGTTTGCGAGTGTGCCCTCTTGCGTGCATTCGCTACGACGATGGAGTCGAGTGGTAATTGTCCTCTGATGTAAGTAGGATCCCCAGGTGCTGATCTGTATTTTTTATCAATCCTGGGGTTTATCACTCGTGCCCTGGTGGGTTCTTTGAAAATGCCCTTGGCTGGTTTGAGGACCCCCTTTAACATTGGCAGAGTCTTTACATGTCTTTCTGAGGATGCAAAGGTGTCCATTAGAAAGTCATCTTCGATGGTATCAGAGTGAAGCTGCACCCCATGGTTATTGGCAGCACGTTAGATAAGAGCATTGAACGCTGCAGTATCCTCCGTAGGAGATGTCTTTGCCCCATAGAGTTGTGGATCCTGTGCATCGAGAGGTGCACTGGGGTCTGCAGGGTCGCCCCAAGTTTGATCAGGGTCCTGCTGGTCATCAGGGTCCGTGTCTACATGGTAGGGGACTTGGTCAGCCATGTAGTCCTCCAATGCGTCTGTATCGGAGCGTGTGGGGGAGAACCGGTGTGGATCCTGGTAGGATGAATGGAAGGGTTCATAAAGGAGAGGTTCCGATTCTGCAGGCAACTTCCTTTTTAGTGGGATCCTGAAAGGGTCCAATGGCGGCTCCGAAGTTATCCTTCGGTCCTGGAGAATCATTCTGCCAGTGCCGGCGTCGATGATACGTGCTGGAGACGTCTCAGCAGGTGTGACCGTAGGTTGGGTGACCCGTGTCCTGAGTTGGAACATTTTTGGGATTGTTGACGGAGGCAAGCCGAAGGTAATGTTGGTCGGCACCGAAGAGGCTGCGGGAGCTCCGACCGAACCGGAGCCCGACGTGTCCTGGAGGACAGGTGTGGTTTTGCTGCCTTGCGTCACACCAGGTCGGACTTGGGGCGCCTTCGAGGCTTTGGCACCGGCCAGGCTCGTAGAGGCGGCCGTAGATTTTTTCGGTGCCGGAGGGTCATCGAGTCGGGGTGAAGAGATCACCGTCGAAGTCTTCGATACCTGAGGCTTAGGTGTCGTCGAGGGAGCGATGTGAGACACAGCAGGCGGTACGGCCCTTGGTGTCGTCGGTGCCGGTAGCCGAGCAGGTTTGTCGGTGCCGATGGCTTTTTTCCGTTTGTCGACTCCAACGTCGCCCGCCTCAAGTTCGGCACCGAAGTCCCTCTTGGTGCGGTCGGTGCCGACGCGGTGCGCTGGCGTCGAAGGCCTCGATCCGACCAGCGCTACTTTCAGTTTCGGTTTCGGTGGAACCTGAGCAGCTTTCGGTTTCGGTTTTGTGATAGGGAAACCAGCCTGTTTATGTAGTAATGGCTGCCGCTGAACGTCCGAGGCCGGGCCCGAGGGCGGGGCCGAAGAACTGCGGGATGGGTCTCGGGTAAGGCCCGAAGGCGATCCCTCGACCGGAGCCATAGGCTGTGGCACTGGTGTTTGAACGGTTTGAACAGGTAGGCCTTGTTCATCATTGGAGCTACTTTCTTCGGCCCCGAAGGCCTCCTCGTCGTCTCCTACCTCGGTGTCGTCTTCACCTCTGTGGAAGAGTGACTCGTCTTCCTCGTCCGATCCGGGTTCGTGTTCGGAAACGGGACTGGAGGGCAAGACTTCCAATTCCTCGACGTCCTCGGCCTCGCCGAAGATGTCTGTCGGGGCCGGTGCCACGTGCTGCGCCTCGAGTCTCGCCGCTCGACGATTCCGCAGAGTCTTCTTCGAGCGGAACCGGGCACAGGCCATGCATGTTGATTCGTCGTGGTCCGGCGAAAGGCATTTGTTGCACACCGGATGGACGTCGATGTGTGGGTACTTCGCATTGCATACCGGACACCTTTTGAATGGCGTCCTGGATTCCATCGTCGAAGTCGTCGATGGACAGGTAAATGCGAAAGCAGTCGGTGCTGAAAGTTAGTAAACTAACAAATTCTATCGAAACCCGATCGATAAACAGTACCGACGCGAACTAAAGGCCTTTTGGCCTCGAAAAAATATTTTCCTAACTTGAGCTAAGATAGCACATCCGAACCCAATGGCGGAAAAAAACAATCTGAGGATGGAGAGGATGCCCATGCGCACTGTAGTCCAGGGGAGGAGTCACCTATCCAAGGATACTTCGAAGACTCTTCCAGGACAACAACGTGCAAACATCCGGACCCAACACTAGGCGGCGATCTATGCACAGATATGAATTCAGCAGCCCACATGCCTCGAACCGGATGTTTTGTTCCACAACATCACCCATAGAAACACGAAGCACATTGGAAACATTAATAACCTCTGTGGGTCCATGAATTTGAAATTCAACAGCATTCCACACAATCCCATCCAACACAGGCCAGGCAGTAATGTTCACAAAAGTCTGGTCCCTTTTCATGATGTGTGATGAGGAGTGGGGGGGCCAAAGTTCCATCAATTGGTCTAATTGTAGATCTCTCATTGAGATAGTGTCCAGTCACAAGACGAAAAAATACCATCACAAATCCAATGGACATAAACAAAAACATACTTATGAGCATCAGCCAAATGTAAGTCCAAGGGGGAATGAAAAAATATCTTTTAAAACAAACAGCAAAAATAGAAATTTTCGATGGGGCATTCGAAGTCATAGAGTTAGTGTCAGATGAAAAACATGACTGGTCAACTGCAGTCGATTGTAAAACAGGCAACGACACATCTGTGGGATAAGTATACTCAGTATCTTCAGGTGGACCACCAGGCGGTGGTGGCAACAAAGGATTAGTAACTGTATGCATCTCAATGGCAATATCAGGCCTGGTGGTAGAAGGCAGAGCCAAAACAGAATTTCTCAGCATCGCTGGACAAGATACTGCTGGAGTCATACTAAGAAGAATCGGCCACTCGCTGTAGTTTGACATTGAGATGTACCTGTTATCCTTGCGACCAGGAAGTGGAGGTAAAATGGCTGTTCTTGTACCCTGCTCGCCAAGCACTGGCACTGGTGCACGATAAGAGGGGCCAAACTCCTTCTTGTTCTCCACCTTCTCACGGACCAGGTCACCAACTCGAGGTAGCCAGCCGACTACCGTAATCTGAAGCGCAGCATCAGTTGTGGAGGGCAAGTGTTCCTTTGCAAGACTGTCTGTGGTCTCTTGTAGATTCTGTAATACAACACAGTGATCATCTACGTCAAAGGGTGCGGCTGACGCCGCCATATCTAGACCATCAAGGTCCGGGACAAACATTTTTATGCCAAAGAGCATTTCGTATGGGGTCCGCCCACCCAGAGACCTTCTAAGGAGATTATTAAGTGCACGTTGTACATTATACAGATGGGCTAACCGATTCCTGCCAGTGCCTAAAACCCTAGCTGTCAGGGACTGCTTTAAGTCACGGTTCATTCGTTCCACAACACTATTGCCCTCAGGCCGGTGTGGAGACAAAAATTACCACATATATGTTTTTAAATTCACATTTGAAAACCATCACTTTTTTCTTTCAGTTTAACTGCCTCGGGCTTTGTGAGACGTTGCGGACAGGGAGAGGTTGTCGGTGTCAGGCGTTAGGTTGCTACAGATCCTAGTTCAGTCTACGTAGTGAAAATGAGTTTGCTGAAGTGGTTGCAAAAGGATAATGCCTCTCAAGGCACTAAAAGGAAGCAAAAGGAGCCGGAGTATGCTGACGATATTGAATGTGCTGTATCTGATGGTAGTAATATTAATCATAATGCAGATGATTATATTACTGTGGACACTGCTGTGCCTCAATCTAGTGAGAATTTGTCCTGTTTGCCTGACAAAACACAGCTTTTTACCACATCTGCTACGAAGGAGCTCAAAGAGGGGGACATACCGGACTGCTGGAATATTGAGCAAATGCAATATTTCTGTAAAGAATATAGCTGGCTAATTGTTGAAAGTAAAAAATTAGGCTGCTCAACATGTAGATCGCTAACAACACTGGGTGCAAATAAAACCCAAGGCGTAAGGAAACAACATGCCGTGTATTTCGTACAGCATATAAAATAGGGAATCATGGACGGCCATTTGTAGATATGTCACTTGATGTTGATGTGCAACAGCTGAATGGACTAAATATGGGCCGTGTTCTACACAGTAACAATTCATGTGCTGACATTTTAGACCATATAGCTTCAGGCATGAGGAAAAAACTTGTACAGGACATATTGGAAAAAAACCGTAAAATATGCTTGTTAATTGACGAATCCACCACATTTAGTGGAAAATCTGTGCTTGTCCTTTGCTTGCGTGCTGCCGTCGCAAATGATTCTGATGTGCGTACTTTTTTTTTTTACTTACTTGAACTTGATGGCACCACAGCTAATGATATTATCACTGCTGTGACTGAGTATCTACCCAAGCATGGCTTTCATGAGGACTTTCTTCGAGAGTGTTTGATCGCCTTGGCCTGTGATGGTGCATCAGTTATGCTTGGGAAGCAGGCTGGAGTTGCAACACAGCTTCAGATTCGCTATCCAGGATTATTTGTGTGGCACTGTAGCAATCATCGGTTGGAGCTAGCTGTGGGAGATGTTATGAAAGAAATTTCAGGCATAAATCACTTTCAGATTTTCTTTGACAAACTGTATTCTTTGTACCATGCTTCACCTAAAAATCAAAGGGAACTGAGGCAGTGTGCAAAGGAAATTCAGCAGCGTTTTCTTGTAATTGGACGGATTCTTTCCATTCGCTGGGTTGCTTCCAGTGAAAGGAGCGTAAAGGCTGTTTGGCAGAGCTTTTCATCACTACACCAGCATTGCTCAAAAGTTGCTGCTGACCAAAAACGTGATGCCAGAGATAGAGCAAAATATACTGGCCTGAACAATATTCTGACCTCTTACTCATTTGTAAAGAATGTTGGTGTCATGTTGGACGCTCTAGCAGAATTCCGTGACTTTTCATGCCAGCTTCAGCGCAATGATACAACTCTTCCTGATGCTGAAAAATTGCTGACAAGGGCAGTCAGGGTCTTTGAATCAATGGTTAACACCCCTGGTCCATACACTGAGGAAGCCATGGAAGCCTGCAGCAGCCTAAAATTCAGGGGTGTAGGTCTGCATGAAAAGAGTAAATTTCCAATGATAAATGCAGGTCAATTCTACAGGAGCTTAGCTGAAAACCTAAAAACAAGATTTTCCACTACAAAATCGTCCCATGTCAGCACTAAAATGACAGACACTCCCAAAGCAGATAACTTGAAATTGTTTATGCAGCACATAAAATTGCTTTATCCTGAAAACTGGCCAGAAGACAGCATGGATATACAATATGGTGACAAGGATGTGAGGCAGCTCTGTCAAATCTTGAGAGTAAATGTGGTCGATAGTATCAGGGGATTTAGAGAGTACAAGGAAGTCAAAGCTGTCTACATGCCTCTAGATTTTATGCCATTGATGAAAGCTGTTGAAACCATTGCTGTATCCACCAGTGAATGTGAAAGAAGCTTTAGCTCTATGAATGATCTGCTTACACCAAAGAGAAATTGTCTTTCCACAAATCATCTGTTGTCTCTTCTGTTCTAGAAATGTGTAGGCCCACCTATTCAAAGGTTTGAACCACTACCATATGTTAAAACACGGTTGCAACTAGGAAGGAGATCAGCTGATGAGACAGCTTGTCGTTCACGCAACCAGGGGGGAGAAAAGTCTCCTTTTGAAGCTATGTGGACGCTTTTTTGATGAATGACAAACACTGCTGATCTTTTTATAACCTTTAATGGCAATTTTCAAGCTTCCAAATGCAGTCCCACAACATTTTCGTTTTTTTGTATTTATCCAGTACTTTAGCTCATATTTGCTGAATATGTTGGGCTTTATCTAAACTGTGTCCTGTTGGATTAATAAACTTTATTTTTTGCAATTTATCTTGGTGGACTGAATTCCAGACTGTACTTTCATTAGACCAATGCCTCTGATAAAAAGGAAAACCCGATGGCTACCTATTCAATAATCTGTCAACTAGTATTGGTCAGTAGAAAAATTGTCTACTTTTCTTCTATAATCGGGCCATGGTCGCTGAATCACTGCATAATAAATGTGATTCATGTGCAATTTGTGCACCGGCAATTTCATATGCAATATTTGAAAGAGAATGTTAAAAGTATTTTAATACATGCAAGGGTATCAACAATATATTACAGATTGAAGCAGTTTGTCATTATTCGCACCCCAAAAAAATGTGTGCGCCTTTTAAAGTGACATTAGCCCCGCCCATTGTCCCGCCTCCTAGCCCGCCTTCTTGCCACGCCCCCATGTCACAGCTCAAATTGATGAGTACCTGCACTTTTTTTCCCATTTAAAGCACTGAACACACCCAATTGGTTTATTAGATATGTAGAACTGAGTTTGTGGTGGGCGCGCAGCAGTCAAAGGTTTAATCTGCTGGCAAATGTCACAGTCAAGAACATAAGTACGAGTCTGTTTATACAATCTGCGCCACCAGTAACGTTGTTGTAAGAGAGTAACAGTCGCTGAAACGCCGGCATGGGCAGAGGCCATACCTTTGTGAGCCGCTGTTATCAATGAAGGTCTGCAGTCCACGTTGGGAATCAATCTGTCACCAACATCGTTAATTCTCACATAAGGGACTTTATCAGGACTTAAATGATAAGAGTACAGAGAAGAGAAACCTCTAGGGTAATTACCTCCCTTCTCTGTTGCAGCAATAGCTGCCAAGATGTCATCATCAATCTTACTTTTGGATCTTGTAACTGCTGCTACTAGATACGTTGCCACTGCAGTTTTCGCTGCTTCATCAGCTAAGCTGTTCCCGACAGCGTGGACACCAACTCGCTGGTGCCCAATTACATTCACGAGAGGCAGATTCTGTTTAAGTTCTGCCACCCGAACCCAAAGCATTTTATGCTTGATTGTGCTACCTTTGGAATCGCGGTATTCATTCTGAGAATAAATTGTCATTAAAAGACTGAACACAGTAAAACGAGTCACTCACTATAAGAGTAGTAACACGAGGATCAGCAAACTCCAGTGCAAGCACTAGAGCTCGTAGCTCTGCCAATTGTGCGGTACAATCACCCAATGACTGCGTATGCACGACATCAGACTTGAATTCACCATTCACGAAAGTACCAGCTACAATAGCGCAGGCGGCTGAATAAGCATGCTTCGAATCCGTCGCCGGTTGCGCCGAACCGTCAGTGTAAATGACATAATGGTAATCTTCAAGCGGGCGCAAAGACAGAGGAGCTGGATGAACAAATTCATACTGCAGGTACTCCTGAGTCTGTAATGAGGCATCAAAGATATAGGTGACATCCGGTGATGTCAAGGAAGTGGCCCATTGTATCCAACGTGGATGCAAAGCTTTAGAATTAGGTACACTGACTTTCGTCACTGCCTCTAGAGCAGGATACGGTGTAACAACCAACATGCGTTTCCCTTGCGACAGTGCTCTCTCTTTCAGAATCGCCATCTGTACCGCAGTCAAAACTTTCTCGACAGTGGAAAAGCGCATTTCAGCCGAAGTGTAAAAGTGTGATTTGTAGGCAATGGGGACTGTGTCGCCCTCATTGAACGATAAGTACATGAAACCCACTGCCCCAGGCACAATTCTTATCAGCAGGTTAGTGTGGTTATCACGTGTCAGTAAGTATTTCGAAGCAAGAAGAAAAGATTGCAAGAAAGCTGAATGCTGTGGCAGCCAGCTCGATTTGGAAAAAGTAGGTTGTACCAAGGCATATAGCGGCTTGATACGCTGGGCATAATCGGGAATGTAAGTACGCCCGAAATTCAGAAAACCCAGTAAAGACTGTATTTTTTTCAGCGTTGTGGGAGCACCCAAACATGCGCACTTCTCTAGGAAGTGAGGTGCTAATCCTTGTCCTTCATTATTGAGCTTGTAGCCCAAAAACAACACTGTATACTCTGCGATGTGTGACTTCGCAAAGTTGAATTTGTAACCGAAGTCCGCAAACATAACAATGATGTGATCAACGCAACACAGATGCGGCCATAATTAGTCGTCTGTGAGATAGATATCTTCAACATACGAGTACGCATCAGTGTCAGTGCTCTCTAACAGAGAGACTACACGTGCGGCAAAGACGCCAGGGCTGTTTTTATAGCCCATGGCCAATCTTTTAAACTGTTTTCGTTTGCAGCCAGAAGTAAACGCTGTCCACTGATTACTAATAGAGGACAGATTATGGCTGAAAAAGCCATTGGAAATGTCAAGTGTGGTCTTAAACCGTTTTCTCACGAGACTATCAATTAGGGCAGAACTGCGGGTATTCTGTACAGCACAAGTCCGACAATGAGAGTTCAAATGCCGGTAATCCAAAACTATGTGGTACGACCCATCAGGTTTAGTTACAGTGAATAGAGGATTATTCATAGGTGACACACAGGTTTCAATAACACCTTGATATTCCAATTGCTCAAGGATTTCTGCGACGTGAGATCTAGCTTCGCGGCGCATGGGATATTGGGGCTGTGGCTGGGGCATAGACCGCAAAGGAATCTCATGGCTTGGCGACAATTTATCCCACCCAACCTGAGTACGGTACAGAGCCGGAGCAAGCACCTGGGCCCACTCTTCCGCAAATCTTTGAGCGTGATCCTTTGGCACTGTGTGCGCGAAGGACGGGAGGATTACCTCCTCCCCTCTAGGAGCAGCCAAAATGAAAGCTGGGGACCAGTCCGCCTCTGCTAATAGAATATCATATGTAGTGGTCAGATTATGCCAAAAAATCCCTTGTATCATACGTTGTATGTCACCTTCAATCAAAAGGACTATGTCATATAATCTGTCAGGGGGAGCCACTCTAGTATCTGAAGTTTCTATAGTAATGAACGTGTCAGTTGCTGTCGCCTCCAGATATGGACGCAGTGCTTGCGGCACTACTGTAACCTCCGCTGCGCTGTCGAGCAGCGTTAGTGCCCATGTCAGGTTCCGAAGCTGAGTTCTCACTATCTGTGGCATACCTCGCTGTTAGCGCAGCAACCTTCTTCTTTTGAAACGGGGGACGTTGACGTGCAAATTCGTCCTGCTTGCTCTTACCGTCAGACTGACGGGGTTGCTCACGTCCTTGTTGGGCACCCCGACCTTTGCCACGTTCTCCGCCACCGGACTGTGAGGCCGATGTTTCCTGTGAAGAATGAGGAGAACGTTGTTCAGTAACCTGAAATCTGTCAGGTGACCTAATCCTAGTGCGATCGCGCAAATCATATGTGCGTTCACTAGACGCCTGTACCGGTGACCCAGGACGAAACCCCTGTTTCTGTTGTTGCTTTCCTTGTTTCTTAGTTCTCCAATTCTGTTTAGGAAAAGTTGGACGATCATCTTTGACAGACGAACTCGCCTTAGTTTGCTGCTGTACATCTGGAATGACAATAGTAGGCTTAATCCCCAAACTACTGCGGCCAATAGTTCTATAAGCCTCCGCAATAATTTTAGGCAACTCCCGGGGCTTATTGAGTTCATCAACGAGGGCTAAACCATTCACCATTTGCAAGTGAACCGCTTCTCCCTTGAGATTAACAAGGATGATAGTGGCAACTACGTCGAAAACATTGACAAGCCTCATTCCCAACTCGACCGCCGCCTCCGGACCGCGTTGATCTTGAACACGTTTGATGACGGAGGGAAGCACAGCCATAGATGGGGTGCCGAAGCACTTTGAGTAGACCGCTGCAAAAACTTTACCCCAGTTGTCACAATCGGCCACCTCTGGGACTAAGTCGTTCTGCAAACTAATGGTGAGAATCCTGTGTTTCTCCACAGGAGTATAGTGCGGAAATACTGCTTCCAGCTGGTCAAATTTCTCAACAAGCCAATAAGGTAAATCGTCCTTATTCTGGGGCGCTTGCCCATTACCGAATTAACCATGACGGGACTAATGACAATCCCGGCCGGGCCAGCTGGCTGCCCCGCAACAACAGGTGCCCCCACTAGCACGTTGCGTGAAACGTATTGCACTAAAGCCCGATGTACTGTAATCAGGGCGGTATGGAGGACACGTAACTCATCCACCGTAGCATTCAAAAAACGAGGATGAGGTGTAAATCCGGCCAGTACCGGCCAAGTGACCCCTGGAATTGACAAAGGGCCCAAACGAACCGGTGTAACCGTATGGAGAAGGGCGCCATTAAACCAAATGCAATGCTGCCAAGTCGAAATAGGAATCTCCTGCGTCCTATATGGCGTATAATTCGCTGGGACACGCGTGGGAGTATAGGAGTGAAACGTACTGTTTTCCGCATTCACCGCCGGCATAGTAACCCAAGAGTAAAATAACTCGTAGGGATATGATGCATCGGCACTCACCACAAAAATAACAGCCATCCCATCGTCCGGTACCCCGAACTGCGTCAAATGACGCCGGAGAGGTGACCGGCTATGCGCCGCAATATCGACCGCAGCCATAAGGACCCAGAGAAGAAAAACAATCTATATTATAGTAGCACAAGGGTTCAAAAGTATAAAAACCTTTTTAATTGACAAGCTTGACTGAACCTATTGAACTAATAGGTAGGTTAAAACCATCACACCCGCTATCCGGAAACAAGAGTGAGGGCGTTGTGGACTAATATAAGCACTACTAAGGCGTCTCAAATCATAAGACCAAACGTTAGGTGCGCCATGTTGCAGGGATTCTGCTCAAGCACAGAACTATGCGCAGGAAACCAGGACCTCAGTAAATTGCGGTGTACCAAAAACTCGCCTCAGTACCCAGAACCCCTATCCGACCAGCATCAGTGTCTCATTCGCACTTCATATCATCTAGAAGCTACCAATGATTAGACAACGCAGAACATGCGACTTAGAGTACTCTCAGGAATGGTGGGAATCACAAATGCCTGTTCGTTATTATTCTCATATCAGTCCACAACAAGAGTAATCAGAGAAACAGTAAAGTTTTAAATGTTTATTTTATAAACTACGCGTCCGAAGATGCAGTACTTTGGCTAACATAAGCAGACAAATGATTAAGATTAAAACCATCAGCATTGTTACAATACCATAGAAAATGAAGCGAGAAATCATGTTACATATGACAGTGGAATACAACCACCCTCCCTTCACTAGTAAGCTAGTATAATTAAACTAATAGAAGGTCTCTAGGTTTGAATGGGGAACCCCATACCGTAAATATGTGCTTAGGTGAATCACATCACGGGATCAGCTTTGCTCTGTGCCTGGAAAAGTTCTTCTCCAGAATGTGTATCTCATGCATGCAAGCTGCAATATTAAAGGCGCTCGAATTTCAGATATTTGCAGCTGTGTGCCTGTTATGGCTAGAGCGTGGGCCGATCAACCTGAATTCAAAAGCATACATTGTTTGTTGGCCCTGACTGTTTCTGCACACAATGTTCAGACCAAGGTCGCGGTGCACGTCTAGGGATGTGAACAACAGACAGTTCTCATGTGAAGAAAAAGCAGGCAAGCAGTTTTCGTATAATAACATCTATCTGCAGTGTTGTGTGCAAAAGCACCAAAAGTGGCAAGATGGCGTTTCTAACTTCTAAGACGCTTATGCTAACATAGCAATGTGTGCATCTAAAACTCCGTCTCCACTACAGGACGCCATTGACGTTTTTAATGATTGTGTTACTGAGGACCTGAAAAATCTAAATAGGAAAGTTTTACGCAAAAAATTGCGCAGGAGCTACCAGGATGTGCAATACTCCAGGCTCATGCAGAAACCTAAAACCAACAAAGACCTGATAATCAGCCAGGCTGATAAAGGGTGCAACATCGTTTTGTGGCCAAGAGACCTCTATATGCAGGAAGCCGAACGTCATCTAGGTGATGCCCTATGCTACAGAAAGGCCTTCCCCATGGAATTGATACAAGTAAAGGACATAGTCTTCAAAGAATTGGCCCAGTGGAAGCGCATGGGTTTGATAAGTAAACAAGAGCACAGTTTTTTTTAAAACGAGCATCCCACAACCTCAGTACTGCACTTTATCCCAAAAGTACACAAGAAAACTGTCCTGAAACCTGGAAGACTGATTATTTCAGCCCAACATAGCCTTTTGGAACCAATATCAATATATGTAGACTACTTTCTTCATGAATTTGTTGGAGGTCTTCCTTCTTTTATCAAGGATATGGGACATCTAAATTGCAAAATGTTGTGTGGAATGATGATTATCGTTTCATTGTAATGGATATTAGTGCTCTCTATACTAGTATTAACCATTCAGACGGCATCAAGGCAGTTAAATACTACCAGAGCAAACGTAACATCGAATTTTATGATCAAGGTTTGATGATTTGTAAGATGATTGAGATGTGTCTCACCAATAATTGTTTTCTATTCAATATGTTGACTTATCAACTGTTGCGGGGAGTGGCGATGGGGGCTTGTTTCTCCGCCAGCTATGCATGTCTTCACGTTGGCTGGTGGGAGGAACAGGTCCTCAAAGTCGTTCACAAAGTCATCGATGACACACACGTTCTCCATTGGTGGAGATTCATTGATGACTTGTATGTCATTTGGAAGGGGTCTGAAGAATCTGCTCGTAAATTTATCAATGACATCAATGATAATGATTACAATCTAACGTTTACTGCGATAATTAGCACTAGTGTTGTTCAATTTTTGGATGTTGAACTAAATGCCAACAATAAGAGCATTGAAACTAAACTTTACAGAAAAAGCACTGCTGGCAATTCAATTTTGCATGCCAGCTGTGCTCACCCCCGCCACCTTATTCGCAGTATCCCCTATGGGGAGTTTCTGTGAATCAAGAGAATTTGCAGCTCTGAGGTGGACCTCAATCTCTGTCAGACGGATGCCTTTCAGAGATTTCTGGCAAGAGGTTACAAAGCAAAAGATTTAGAACAATCTCGAGTCAGAGCTAATAACTGTAACAGGGAGGTATTCTTACAGGGCCAAAAGGCTGCCACTAGAGCCACTACCACAGCCTGTGGGGTATCACCGAGTACTATGGATTCAGTGAGATTAATAACTACGTACAGCAGTCAGGACAAACAGATAAGGAAGATTTTTTACAAACACTGGCCAATCATTTTATCAGATATAACATTATCTCAGATTGTACCTAGTCTTCCTACACTTACATTCAGACGGGCTCCCTCTATGAGGGATGCATTGGTTAGAAACAGCCCAGAGGTGGTTGCCTATAGCACCTGGTTGTCCTCAAGATCAGGTGTTTACAAATGTACATTGTGTAGAGCCTGCAAATTTGGGAAAAATGCCAATGAGTACACCACTGCATTTGAGGAAAGGCTTATTAAGATCCAGGGTAATTTTACATGCCGAACACAGTTTGCGGTATATGTATTGGAGTGCACATGTCAGCTCAAATATGTTGGCAGCACCAAATTACAAGTTTATAACAGAATCCTCCAATACCTACGTGTGGTGGTTAACTCTGATCCCAACTACCTGGTGGCCCACCATTTCAAGCTTGTACATAATAATAACCTGATTGATTTAAGCTACTATGTAATCTGATCTGTACCTAAATCAGTCCGAGGAGGCAACAGGGAGAGAGTATTACGGCAGCTGGAATCTCATTTCATTGTACTTTTGGATACTAGGATACCAAATGGCCTGAACACAGGGGAGGAGTTGTATAATTTCCTATGAAAATGTTTTAGTTAATGAACTTTTATGGAGAAAGTTTTTACATACAAAACTCGTTTCATAATTTTTATAACATCATTTTTATGAATATTTATTATATTTTATGAAAGTTTTGTATAGATTTTTATGAACGTTTCATAGGACATCTGAGAGCTTGCTCCATCAAGAACCCTCCCATGTGGCACATATATTCACATTCATTTGTAGAGCCAAAAATCATTTCCAATATGGACCTAGTGCCTGTATTTAGTGAGTGACGTACAACAACTTGATTATTCGCGCACCATGCTCTCCTAACAGTGGACACCAATAAGGTTTTGTTCCTGTATTAACTTATTTGAAAAACTTTGTAAACATCTTAAAGTAAACGATTGATTTTTAGTTGAAGTATCATTATACCTAAAATTTGAAGGTAACTTTAAGTGAGCCAGTTAATTTTGCTGAATTTGCACTCTTCATAAATAGTATATTGCACTTGCACTTTATTTATTTATTTATTTTTTTTTTTTTTTTGAAAACCTTTTTTTCGAAAGTCAGGACACAGCTATTCAGCCGACAGCCCGAAGGTTCGGCAGCATTGCAAGTTAGATACAGTAATGCGTCCCGGATACAGTACGATGAGTAATGCAAAGGTCCAATTTTAAATAAACACAGAAAAAACACACAACAAACCCCAGCAAGGCAGAACATTGAAATCCCATGGCGAAAGCCCCCAGGGGAGGCAGGACCCCACTCATCTACTATGTATAAGACTGTGCGCGGAGGAAGAAGGGGAACAGCAGAGGCCCAGAACAGGTACCAAAACCAAACTGTGCTGGAAGGTAGGTCAGGGGGAAAGCTGTTCCTCGGGAGGTTCCAGATCCGGGGCAAGACATATTCCCCCCCTGTATTGGTTCCACCACCCCCAGATGGCGTGCCACTTCCGGGGGCGACCTCTAGAGCAGTAGACCGTCTTCTCCCTAAACATGCTCCAATCCATGTTCTCCTTCCACGCGGTCAGTGTAGGGGGACCCGAGGAGCCCCATAATCGCGCGATATCCCTCTTAGCCACCATGTTACCCAGAGTCACCCATTGGGTCTGTGCCTCATCGAGATCAGTGGGCCCCCAAACGTTCAGGAGGCAACACCGCGCCTCCGGCTGTACCACAATGCCCGTCACCTCCCCCATAACTGCATGGACTCTCCTCCAGAACTCCACAATGACCCCACATTCCCAAATGATGTGCAGGAAAGTACCCACCATACCACATCCCCTTCTGCACAGGCCATCCTCCGAGAATCCCATGTGGACCAGCCTTGGCCCCGTAACATACACCCGGTGCAGTATTTTAAGCTGCACCAGCCTCAGACGCGACGGGATCGCAACCTCCTTAGGCGAAGAAACCGCTGACTGCCAGTCCTCATTATCCAACTCGAGGCCATCCCTGGTCCACTGTTCTCTCAGCCCCAATAGCAAGTCTGCCCGGACGTTTATCAACTTCTTATATATGAGCGAAATCGTGCTCTCGGGCATATGACCGTCAAGGACTCGGTCCTCAAGGGGAGAGGACTCCGGCACCTTCTCACCCTCCACTAGGGCTGATCGAAGGGCGTGACGCAGCTGGATATACCTAAAATACTCTGAAGGCCCTAGCTCAAACTCAGTCTGCAACTCCTCGAAAGACTTCACCCTCCCCTTATGCAGCAAATCCCCCACCTTGGATATCCCTATCAGATCCCACTTATCAAAGCCCTTCGTATGCCAGAGTCTTCCCAACCTTTCCGATTCAAACAATGGGGTAGCGAGGGTTAGCCTGTCCTTCCAGCCCAGCGAGTCGGTCGCCATCTTCCATACGCGCACCGCCACACCTGTGGGCCCCGTGAGGGACGAGTCTAGGGACCGCGAATACAACGCCCTGTAGTAGTTGCCGCCGCGCAGCAGCCACCTATCCATGGCATACCCAGGGCTGAGGGCAGGGCCGTAAAACCCATGGTTGATCGCGCTCAACTGCGTGGCCCAGTAGTACCGTCGGATGTCTGGGAGCGCAATGCCCCCATCGTACCATGGGAGCGTCAACTTTGAAATAGCTATTCGCGGCCGCCCATCCCACAGCAACGTCCTTTGGAGGCCTTCGACCTCCCGAAAGTATTTAGCCGGTACCCAGTCCAAGGTGTTCTGGAGGGCGTAGAGGAAGCGGGGAAGAGACATCATTTTGAACAGGGCCGCACGCCCAACAAGGGAGAGCGGCAGCCTCCGCCAACCTTCAACATCACGCCTCAAGCGTGCCAAGGGGGGGAGCAGGTTCCTCTCATAGCGCACAACAGGATCCATGGATATAAAAATCCCCAAATACACAAAACCTTGCTGGGCAACCTGTATCGAACATGTTCTAGGGATCGGTGGGACCTCGCCACTAAGAACGTACAAGTACGATTTGCCCCAATTAATCACAAGCCCCGAGTTCCTACCGAACGATGCGAGTACGTCACAGACCACTATAAGTGACTTCTTTGGTGAGGCAAGATACAGCAGGATATCGTCGGCATAAAGCGAAATACGGTCCTCGTGATCAGGCGACCACCGAAGGCCCCGTATATCCGGGTGCCAACGTATCCACGCAGCCAACGGTTCAAGGGCGAGGGCGAACAACAGAGGCGACAGGGGGCAGCCCTGCCGAGTACCCCTTCCAAGCTGAAACGGAGCAGATGCCCGACCATTCACCACAACATTCGCTAGTGGCCCCTCGTACAGCAACCGGACCCAACTCACAAACCCGCGACCGAAACCAAACTTGGCCAGCACGGCCCATAAATATGCCCACTCCACCGTGTCAAAGGCCATCGTGGCATCGAGAGATGCCACAACAGCCGGTTCACGCAGCGTGCCCGCCCTGGCGATGACGCCATGAAGACGCCTAAGGTTCAATGCTGTGTTTCGGTGCGGGATAAAGCCAGATTGATCCGGGTGGACCAGATCGCCAAGTACCCTAATCAGACGGGTAGCCAGGAGTTTGGCCAGAATTTTTGGCTCAGCGTTGAGGAGTGAAATGGGCCGATAGGAGGCGCATCTATCTCGGGGTTTACCCTCTTTGTGTATGACCACGATCGACGCCAGCCGCTGATCCAACGGAAGGATCCCATCTCCCCGCGCCTCCAAAAACATGGCGCGCAGGTGAGGGGCGACCCTATCCGGGAACAGTTTGTACAGATCGATCGGCAGTCCGTTCGGTCCAGAGGCCTTACCCGAATTCAACGCGCGAATCGCCCCCGCCACCTCGTCAACCGTGATGTCGCCATCCAAATCGTCCCTATCTATGTCAGAGAGGCAGGGCAACTCGATATCACGGAGGAGATCAGACGAGTCTTCGGGCGGCCTGTCCGACACAGAGGAATAAACCCTATGAAAATACTCCGCGAAACACTCCACAATCCCTTCAGGTTCCACAATCGCCTCTCCCCCCTCTCCAATCAACTCTGGCACCACTCTATTGACCCGTTCCTTCCTGTCCAGCCACGCCAGGAGTTTCCCTGCCTTATCTCCAACATCATACAGACGGCCCTGTTGTTCCCTGCTGAGGGTCTTGGCGGCGTCCGTCACCAGGTCCCTATACTCGGCCTGCTTCAAGCAAAGCTCATGCAATGAGGACTCTGTGACCTCCTCCTCCATATCCCCTTCAAGGGCCGCAATCTCCTCCTCTACTTGCCGCACTTCGCAATCCCTCCGATTCTTGGCGGTCACCACCAGGGAGAGGGCCTCCCCCCGAAGCACGGTATTAAAAGCTTCCCACAGCGAGATCGCCGAGTCCACGGATCCCAGATTGTCCTTAAAGTAATTATCTACCTTCTTTACCAGGGCGCTGCGCATCTTAGGGTCTCGGAAATACCAAGGGTTAATGGGGGCCACCCTCCCTCCTCCCTCCCGACCTAGATCCAGCCGGATCCACACTGGCGAGTGATCAGAGATACCACGTGCCATGTGCCTCGCCTCGGATATCAACGAGGCATGTGCGGCCAGAGTGAGCAGGTAGTCAATCCTGGAGAGGCTACCATGCGCCCCGGAGTGAAACGTGTATTGACTCTGTGTGGGGTGCCGGAGCCTCCAGCAGTCTATCAGGCCAAACGTGTCTAGGAGGTCTGGAAGCCATTTCTGAGCCCCCCCTGTGTCCCTGGGCGGGTATCTATCCAGCAGTCCGGAACCCACAGCGTTGAAATCCCCTCCCACTACCAGCATGCCCCCCGGGAGAGTCAGCAAAACCCTGCCCAATTCAGTAAATGTGGAGGCCTGCAGGGCCGGCGGGACATAAACCGAAACCAAAACCAAAGTCCTTCCTTCCCACCGCCCCGCCACCGCCACAAACCTCCCCCTATCGTCAACAATGGTGGAGTCCACCTCAAAAGGCAGCGATACTCTAACGAGGATGCCCACCCCCCTGGACCCAGAAGAGAATCCCGAGTGTGCAATGAATTTATACCCCTTCCTATTCAGGGCATAGCACGTGTTGCCTATGAGGTGCGTCTCCTGCAGCAGTACAACGTCTGGCATTGAGCGTTTCAGAAATTGCAAAACAATCCCCCTCTTAATGCGATCCCCCAAACCATTAACATTCCAGCTTATAACACTTAGGCCTCTACCCCCCATCCTCAAACAGAAAGAGGCCCACCCCACACCCGAGGCGCCGCCGTGGAATAGCCCTGAGGATAATCATCATGCCTTGCGGAAATAAACCCCCCAACAACAAACTCAAACTCCCCGTAACTCCCCTCACCCTGCACCCCTGCTGCAGCTTAAAAAGCCCCCCCAACTTGCAGTGTGCCTGTCGCCCTACAAAAACAAAAATCTACAAAAAGTACCCCAAGGGAGGAAAAGAGCACCCCTCGTCCTCCCGCAACCCTCCACAGTTACTGCACTCTATTAAAATCTTCAAATATGGTCAATTCAAGTCAGGCCGGCTTTGAGTTATCAGCCCTGTCCATCCCGGCCACTGTCTCCATGCTCAGCTGTGTCGTCCCCGGTCCGGCGCCGGGGCAAAGTGTCCAGCCATTCATCGGCCATAACAGGAGAGTCAAAAAAGAATGTCCGATCTTCATGCACCACCCGTAGTCTGGCGGGGAAAAGCATGGCATACTTTAGGTCCCGCTCCCGAAGCCTTCGCTTCACCCCCAGGAAGCTCTGTCGCTGTCTCTGCACCTGCTGGGTAAAGTCCGGGTAAAAATTCACCAACGCATTCTGGAAGGGGACTGGGCCCGTCACCCTCGAAGCTTGCAGGATAGCGTCCCGATCTCGAAAATGAAAGAGCCGGGCGACAATCGGCCGCGGCGGGGCACCCGCCTTGGGCCGTCCGCCCGGCACCCTATGGGCCCTTTCCACCGCAAAAAACTTCCCAAGGCCCTTAGGCTTCAGATGATTGAGGACCAAATCTTCCACAAGCAGGTCCGCCGAAGCCTCATCCGAGGACTCCGGGACCCCGATTACGCGCACGTTGTTGCGCCTGGACCGGCTCTCGAAGTCCTCCAGCCGGCGGGCGGCGAGGTCACTCTCGGCCCTCAGCTTCCGGACCTCGTTCTGCAGGTCCGCAACCTCATCAGTGAGGCCCGTGGTCTTGTGGTCCAGGTCCTTAACGCGCTCGTTTGTCTTGCCCAGGTCCGAGCGGATCAAGTTGACATCCACCAGGATGGCGTCCACCTTATGCGCCAGGGCCTCGAATTGCCTCCCCATCGAAGTCTGCATCCCATCAAGCGCGCCCATGACATCCTGCAGGGAGAGCTCCGGGGTCCCAGGCGAGTCCTCCTTCTGGGCATCCGGCGCCTGTGTCGATCCACTCGGCGATGTCTTCAGGAGGGCGTAGCGGTCCATACTGTTGACTTGGGAGTACGTTCCCCGCCTGGTGGACTTAGTCTTCAGCCGATCTCCTTCTGCCTTGCCCGACATAATGGACTCCAGGCAGTCCAATGCAGTGAGGACCGTCCCCTCTCAGACAGAGGTATAAAGAGTGAGCAGGTCCGCCTTGTTCTGCCAAAGTAGCCCACCGAGCGTCCCTGGGGTTTTAGAGCCACCCAGAGCACTACAGTGTCCGGGCAGACAAAGGGAACGAAACCGAAAGTGAAAGAGCGAGGGCCTCCGTCCGGTAGTTCACACCTCACCAGGCCGTTGTTGATCAACTAGGAGTCGGGCATCCTGCCAACTCTAGCCCCTGGCATCTCCGGGAGTTAGGCCGCAATCTTTCGCCAGTCATAAGTCCGGTTCCCGGTGGGCGATCCGACCGCGGGTAGCATCAATCGCCTCCCTGACAACTCAGCAACACGGTGCCATGCATACCATCAGGATTAGAGTCAGGATAGTCGACGGAGGGCGCGAGGATCTCGGGAGCTCTAAGCTCACGCGGCCATCTTGGTCAAGCGCTAGGCTCCTCCCCCCCACTTGCACTTTATTGCTATCGATTGGGGATGTCTAGCCTCTGTCACGGTCTTAATATTTAGTAGTTTTGTACATTTAGCAACGTTTTGCACATTTTCTTGCACTTGCACTTCATGTTTTTATGAGCAATGATATTTTAATATTCATTTAGGATCCCTCATCCTGCCCAAATTGATTTCCCACTAGATGGTTATATTCTAGGAAAGACTTTGTGCATGAATCAGCGTTATTTGAAGCAGTATTCGCATGTCTTCAAACCTATTGAATGATTCATCATTTACAGCATCATTTTTTTCATGTTTTAAAAAGTATATTATATATTTTTACATGTTGTAGCTGTAATTGCAGTATATACATATTCATTGTTAAAAGCAATCGAAAGTGATTGTGTGTTTTCAGGATATAGGAGGTATGTTGTTGAATTAAGTCTGTTTATTATGTCCATTGCTCAGGGGAGTGGCTATTTTTGGTCATTTCACTATATCTTTGCCAGTACTGGTCCTTCGCGTCATGTGAACAAGACCGCGTCAACGCGGTCGAAACGTGTCAAGATGGATACTTGTCTTTGCATCATGGTGGTTGCTGCTTTATTTCACCTGCAATTAAACTTCATTGAAACGAATGTGATGTGGTCCGTTCCTGCTTGCCTCACCTCGTATTCGGTGATCCAGGAGTTTGGATATATATATATAAATATATATATATATATATATATATATATATATATATATATATATATTATATATAATATATATAATATATATATATATATATACACACATATATATATATGTATATATATATATATATATATTACCTACTGGCGGTCGCCAGTAGGTAGTTATAGTTAGGACCACGTTTCCATAGGAAAACCTCAACATTCTATTTTGAATAACTTTGGCGCCGGTCGACGAATCCTCGCGAATTTCTCAAAATAGGTGGGGCGCTACGCTCCGCTCCTACCCTGAAAGTCTCGGGGGGATTCGTCAAGCGGGGGCTGAGATAAAAGGGGGGTCCCAAAACGCGTTTTTCCCATGCATTTTTCCATAGGACCTTTAGAACGAGCTACAGCCCGAACGGCTGAACAGAATTACTTGAAATTTGGCAGAGAGGTAGTCCTCAGGTCAAGGAAGTGCCTTTTGTAGGTTTGGTGTAAATCTGTTCAGTAGATTCTGAGAAAATAGCCTTTAAATCAATATATATATCTGAGCCCGCTTACGGTACGCTTACCGTACGCTTACGGTAAGCGTACGGCGGCGTGCGCGAGCGCGATTCTGATTGGCTGTTAGATCTTAGTAAACATTCGAATCGGTCGAAACCAGGAAGCGGCGGCCGCCATTTTGTGTATTTCACTCTGAAAAAAAAGAGTGAAAACAAGGAAAGGGGGCAATGAGGAGAGTTACAGACCCCCTAACATTTGTAAGGGGGTCAAAGAAGGACAGAAAAGTACAAAAAAAACATTTATTGATTTAAAAAAAAATCACGGGGTACGCGTACGGTAAGCTTACGGTAAGCGTACGGTAAAAAAAAAAAAAAAAAGATAAATGAAAAGCAGATTTAAGAGTTTAGAAATTAGGGAGCTCTAAAAAGAGCTGTTGTGTTTATGAAGTCATTTTTTTAGTGGTACCTACAAGTAAGTACCGATGCAGAGTCTAAGGTTCAAGAGGAAGACTCTGTTCCCTTCATCATTGAAGTGCACACCATCTCCTCTATAAATGTCTTGCATGTCATAACGCAAGTTGTTGTGGTAAATGGCACCCATACCATAGTCACGGAGGAAAGCAGAAACAGATTTGTTGACGTGCTTTCTTGCTTTGTCAATCTGTGGACAGAAATGATTGGACCAGTTCCATTTTTGCCTTTGGCATATGTTGGAAAACACAAAGGCAGTTTTAGGGAAAAGTGTAAACAGTTGTGCAAAGGTGTCCTTCATAAGCATTTCCAGACCTACCCCAGTCAAAGTGCCTAGGTCATTGCCACCACAGTGCACTATTATGAGGTCAGGGTGTTGGATTTGAATGAAGGATTTCACCAATGGCATCAATTGGTGCCACTTTAACCCTCTCTGACCAATCCATTTAATGTCTACATTTGGCAAAGCAAGGTCTCTCACCATATCTGTTTTCTCTGCAAACTTTTCACTCCAGAAGACATAGCTGTGCCCTACAATCCACACTGTGAACATCTTCAAAGGAGAACTGGATGCACTCAGGAGGTGTCTTTCAGTAGAATGGCAATAAGAAAAGAAAGACAGTTTGGAAATGGAGGCATACATATTTTTTTAAAACAAAAAGAACTGATTGGCTGTTTCATACCATTCTAGAATAAAAACTAGGCTGTATGTGAAAATTAATAGAAGCATGTTTTGTATTGGTACAAAAAAATGTGTAACCAAAGAACAGTACTATGGATTTGCTGTAAGGTTTGAAAAGTCAAGCACTCTTGCTCTGTGGAATTGAAACATTGTGTGTCGAACTTCTGACCTAACTGCACACAGCAGTGTTCCATGAGCTGTTGCTATGGTAGCAGGCAGAAGTCAAGTTGGGGGAAGGGTACTAGGCAGAAGTCAAGTTGGGGGCAGGGTACTTTTGGAAAAGGGTTGGTTTTCAACCAATAGAAATGTGTGAATACATGTGAAAAAAAGGGGGAAGCACTGAGATTTGAAACTTACATGTATATGTGTGGAAAAATAGAGGGAAAGTTTGCCATTATCTGGTTCTGCTGAGAGGAGAGAGGTGAACAGAACAGAGATCCTGGCTCTGATAATCTGCTGTTTGAGTGTCACATTTCTTTCACAACTAACTAATTTTAAAGGTGAGTTTACAGTTTGAGAGGGGATGTATGTGGTAACTTAAGAAATGAATAATAGAAATGGGAATTGTTTTTGTTGTAGTTACACATGGTGGTTTCATAATGTGTCAGTGTGTAAAAGTGATTTACACTTGCCCCGAAAAAAAAAAAGAGCAGTAAGTGTGCTTTCAAATTGGCAAAGAAATTTCGTTTTGGCACTAATGTGAAAACATGACTCTGTGTGCATAGAAGAATTATAGGCAGAGATTTATTGCGTCTTGCTCTGGTGATTTCACAGTTGCATTAGATGGAAAGGGGGAGCGAATTTTTGGGGGAAGAAGCAGAGGCTTAGCACACACCCATGTCCTTGCCGTGTATAGTCATGCACAGTATTTACAAGCGAGTGGGGTTTTCAGGTTTCAGTCTGTAATGCAAATACATTCAGCATCACTAAGGCTGGTTGCCCTTGGTGGAGTGTAGGCAGTCACAGAGAATGCACATGGTGGTGGTCTGAAAAAAAAACAGCTTGGACACGTGCAATTAAATAAATCAAAAATAGTGGTTTCATAATGTGTCAGTCTGTAAAAGTGATTTCAAATTGTAAAAAGAGATTTTCACTTGGCCCGAAAAAAAAAGAGCAGTAAGTGTGCTTTCAAATTGGCAAAGAAATTTCGTTTTGGCACTAATGTGAAAACATGACTCTGTGTGCATAGAAGAATTATAGGCAGAGATTTATTGCGTCTTGCTCTGGTGATTTCACAGTTGCATTAGATGGAAAGGGGGAGCGAATTTTTGGGGGAAGAAGCAGAGTCTTAGCACACACCCATGTGCTTGCCGTGTATAGTCATGCACAGTATTTAGAAGCCAGTGGGGTTTTCAGGTTTAAGTCTGTAATGCAAATACATTCAGCATCACTAAGGCTGGTTGCCCTTGCTGGAGTGTAGGCAGTCACAGAGAATGCACATGGTGTTGGTCTGAAAAAAAATCAGCTTGGACACGTCCAATTAAATAAATCAAAAATAGTGGTTTCATAATGTGTCAGTCTGTAAAAGTGATTTCCAATTGTAAAAAGTGATTTTCACTTGCCCCGAAAAAAAAAGAGCAGTAAGTGTGCTTTAAAAATGGCAAAGAAATTTCGTTTTGGCACTAATGTGAAAACATGACTCTGTGTGCATAGAAGAATTATAGGCAGAGATTTATTGCGTCTTGCTCTGGTGATTTCACAGTTGCATTAGATGGAAAGGGGGAGCGAATTTTTGGGGGAAGAAGCAGAGGCTTAGCACACACCCATGTCCTTGCCGTGTATAGTCATGCACAGTATTTACAAGCCAGTGGGGTTTTCAGGTTTAAGTCTGTAATGCAAATACATTCAGCATCACTAAGGCTGGTTGCCCTTGGTGGAGTGTAGGCAGTCACAGAGAATGCACATGGTGGTGGTCTGAAAAAAAAACAGCTTGGACACGTGCAATTAAATAAATCAAAAATAGTGGTTTCATAATGTGTCAGTCTGTAAAAGTGATTTCAAATTGTAAAAAGAGATTTTCACTTGGCCCGAAAAAAAAAAGAGCAGTAAGTGTGCTTTCAAATTGGCAAAGAAATTTCGTTGTGGGACTAATGTGAAAACATGACTCTGTGTGCATAGAAGAATTATAGGCAGAGATTTATTGCGTCTTGCTCTGGTGATTTCACAGTTGCATTAGATGGAAAGGGGGAGCGAATTATTGGGGGAAGAAGCAGAGGCTTAGCACACACCCATGTCCTTGCCGTGTATAGTCATGCACAGTATTTACAAGCCAGTGGGGTTTTCAGGTTTAAGTCTGTAATGCAAATACATTTAGCATCACTAAGGCTGGTTGCCCTTGCTGGAGTGTAGGCAGTCACAGAGAATGCACATGGTGTTGGTCTGAAAAAAAAACAGCTTGGACACGTCCAATTAAATAAATCAAAAATAGTGGTTTCATAATGTGTCAGTCTGTAAAAGTGATTTCAAATTGTAAAAAGAGATTTTCACTTGGCCCGAAAAAAAAAGAGCAGTAAGTGTGCTTTCAAATTGGTAAAGAAATTTCGTTTTGGCACTAATGTGAAAACATGACTCTGTGTGCATAGAAGAATTATAGGCAGAGATTTATTGCGTCTTGCTCTGGTGATTTCACAGTTGCATTAGATGGAAAGGGGGAGCGAATTATTGGGGGAAGAAGCAGAGGCTTAGCACACACCCATGTCCTTGCCGTGTATAGTCATGCACAGTATTTACAAGCCAGTGGGGTTTTCAGGTTTAAGTCTGTAATGCAAATACATTCAGCATCACTAAGGCTGGTTGCCCTTGCTGGAGTGTAGGCAGTCACAGAGAATGCACATGGTGGTGGTCTGAAAAAAAAACAGCTTGGACACGTGCAATTAAATAAATCAAAAATAGTGGTTTCACAATGTGTCAGTCTGTAAAAGTGATTTCAAATTGTAAAAAGAGATTTTCACTTGGCCCGAAAAAAAAAGAGCAGTAAGTGTGCTTTGAAATTGGCAAAGAAATTTCGTTTTGGCACTAATGTGAAAACATGACTCTGTGTGCATAGAAGAATTATAGGCAGAGATTTATTGCGTCTTGCTCTGGTGATTTCACAGTTGCATTAGATGGAAAGGGGGAGCGAATTATTGGGGGAAGAAGCAGAGGCTTAGCACACACCCATGTCCTTGCCGTGTATAGTCATGCACAGTATTTACAAGCCAGTGGGGTTTTCAGGTTTAAGTCTGTAATGCAAATACATTCAGCATCACTAAGGCTGGTTGCCCTTGCTGGAGTGTAGGCAGTCACAGAGAATGCACATGGTGGTGGTCTGAAAAAAAAGCAGCTTGGACACGTGCAATTAAATAAATCAAAAATAGTGGTTTCATAATGTGTCAGTCTGTAAAAGTGATTTCAAATTGTAAAAAGAGATTTTCACTTGGCCCGAAAAAAAAAGAGCAGTAAGTGTGCTTTCAAATTGGCAAAGAAATTTCGTTTTGGCACTAATGTGAAAACATGACTCTGTGTGCATAGAAGAATTATAGGCAGAGATTTATTGCGTCTTGCTCTGGTGATTTCACAGTTGCATTAGATGGAAAGGGGGAGCGAATTTTTGGGGGAAGAAGCAGAGGCTTAGCACACACCCATGTCCTTGCCGTGTATAGTCATGCACAGTATTTACAAGCCAGTGGGGTTTTCAGGTTTAAGTCTGTAATGCAAATACATTCAGCATCACTAAGGCTGGTTGCCCTTGGTGGAGTGTAGGCAGTCACAGAGAATGCACATGGTGGTGGTCTGAAAAAAAAACAGCTTGGACACGTGCAATTAAATAAATCAAAAATAGTGGTTTCATAATGTGTCAGTCTGTAAAAGTGATTTCAAATTGTAAAAAGAGATTTTCACTTGGCCCGAAAAAAAAAGAGCAGTAAGTGTGCTTTCAAATTGGCAAAGAAATTTCGTTTTGGCACTAATGTGAAAACATGACTCTGTGTGCATAGAAGAATTATAGGCAGAGATTTATTGCGTCTTGCTCTGGTGATTTCACAGTTGCATTAGATGGAAAGGGGGAGCGAATTTTTGGGGGAAGAAGCAGAGTCTTAGCACACACCCATGTGCTTGCCGTGTATAGTCATGCACAGTATTTAGAAGCCAGTGGGGTTTTCAGGTTTAAGTCTGTAATGCAAATACATTCAGCATCACTAAGGCTGGTTGCCCTTGCTGGAGTGTAGGCAGTCACAGAGAATGCACATGGTGGTGGTCTGAAAAAAAAACAGCTTGGACACGTGCAATTAAATAAATCAAAAATAGTGGTTTCATAATGTGTCAGTCTGTAAAAGTGATTTCAAATTGTAAAAAGAGATTTTCACTTGGCCCGAAAAAAAAAGAGCAGTAAGTGTGCTTTGAAATTGGCAAAGAAATTTCGTTTTGGCACTAATGTGAAAACATGACTCTGTGTGCATAGAAGAATTATAGGCAGAGATTTATTGCGTCTTGCTCTGGTGATTTCACAGTTGCATTAGATGGAAAGGGGGAGCGAATTATTGGGGGAAGAAGCAGAGGCTTAGCACACACCCATGTCCTTGCCGTGTATAGTCATGCACAGTATTTACAAGCCAGTGGGGTTTTCAGGTTTAAGTCTGTAATGCAAATACATTCAGCATCACTAAGGCTGGTTGCCCTTGGTGGAGTGTAGGCAGTCACAGAGAATGCACATGGTGGTGGTCTGAAAAAAAAACAGCTTGGACACGTGCAATTAAATAAATCAAAAATAGGGGTTTCATAATGTGTCAGTCTGTAAAAGTGATTTCAAATTGTAAAAAGATATTTTCACTTGGCCCGAAAAAAAAAGAGCAGTAAGTGTGCTTTCAAATTGGCAAAGAAATTTCGTTTTGGCACTAATGTGAAAACATGACTCTGTGTGCATAGAAGAATTATAGGCAGAGATTTATTGCGTCTTGCTCTGGTGATTTCACAGTTGCATTAGATGGAAAGGGGGAGCGAATTTTTGGGGGAAGAAGCAGAGGCTTAGCACACACCCATGTCCTTGCCGTGTATAGTCATGCACAGTATTTACAAGCCAGTGGGGTTTTCAGGTTTAAGTCTGTAATGCAAATACATTCAGCATCACTAAGGCTGGTTGCCCTTGGTGGAGTGTAGGCAGTCACAGAGAATGCACATGGTGGTGGTCTGAAAAAAAAACAGCTTGGACACGTGCAATTAAATAAATCAAAAATAGTGGTTTCATAATGTGTCAGTCTGTAAAAGTGATTTCAAATTGTAAAAAGAGATTTTCACTTGGCCCGAAAAAAAAAGAGCAGTAAGTGTGCTTTCAAATTGGCAAAGAAATTTCGTTTTGGCACTAATGTGAAAACATGACTCTGTGTGCATAGAAGAATTATAGGCAGAGATTTATTGCGTCTTGCTCTGGTGATTTCACAGTTGCATTAGATGGAAAGGGGGAGCGAATTTTTGGGGGAAGAAGCAGAGTCTTAGCACACACCCATGTCCTTGCCGTGTATAGTCATGCACAGTATTTACAAGCCAGTGGGGTTTTCAGGTTTAAGTCTGTAATGCAAATACATTCAGCATCACTAAGGCTGGTTGCCCTTGGTGGAGTGTAGGCAGTCACAGAGAATGCACATGGTGTTGGTCTGAAAAAAAAACAGCTTGGACACGTGCAATTAAATAAATCAAAAATAGTGGTTTCATAATGTGTCAGTCTGTAAAAGTGATTTCAAATTGTAAAAAGAGATTTTCACTTGGCCCGAAAAAAAAAGAGCAGTAAGTGTGCTTTGAAATTGGCAAAGAAATTTCGTTTTGGCACTAATGTGAAAACATGACTCTGTGTGCATAGAAGAATTATAGGCAGAGATTTATTGCGTCTTGCTCTGGTGATTTCACAGTTGCATTAGATGGAAAGGGGGAGCGAATTTTTGGGGGAAGAAGCAGAGGCTTAGCACACACCCATGTCCTTGCCGTGTATAGTCATGCACAGTATTTACAAGCCAGTGGGGTTTTCAGGTTTAAGTCTGTAATGCAAATACATTCAGCATCACTAAGGCTGGTTGCCCTTGCTGGAGTGTAGGCAGTCACAGAGAATACACATGGTGGTGGTCTGAAAAAACAGCTTGGACACGTGCAATTAAATAAATCAAAAATAGTGGTTTCATAATGTGTCAATCTGTAAAAGTGATTTCAAATTGTAAAAAGAGATTTTCACTTGGCCCGAAAAAAAAAGAGCAGTAAGTGTGCTTTCAAATTGGCAAAGAAATTTCGTTTTGGGACTAATGTGAAAACATGACTCTGTGTGCATAGAAGAATTATAGGCAGAGATTTATTGCGTCTTGCTCTGGTGATTTCACAGTTGGATTAGATGGAAAGGGGGAGCGAATTATTGGGGGAAGAAGCAGAGGCTTAGCACACACCCATGTCCTTGCCGTGTATAGTCATGCACAGTATTTACAAGCCAGTGGGGTTTTCAGGTTTAAGTCTGTAATGCAAATACATTCAGCATCACTAAGGCTGGTTGCCCTTGGTGGAGTGTAGCACTGTGGACATGGGCTTTTTAAAAAATCTGAAAAGTGGTTTCATAATGTGACAGTTTGTAAAAGAGATTTTCACTTGCCCAAAAAAAAGAGCAGTTTGTGTGCATTCAAATTGGCAAAGAAATTTCGTTTTGTGACTATTGTGAAAAGAAATGTAGTAATATATTTAAATACAATAACAGATTTTTTTTTTAGTTTTTTTCAGGTATTGCTGAAGAACAGTGAACAAAATTTAAGATGCCTACAAAATCTCGAGTTCAAAAAACGCTAAAAAAAAAACTATATTTGAAGACAACTGGAGGACCAAAGTTAGTAGAAGATGCTGATGTTGGGAAAAAGAAAAAATCTTCTGGTAAGCAAAAAAAACAATTCCTAAACAAAATATTTAAAACAAAGAAAAATGTACAAAATGTCTGTTCTCGGAAAAATGTAACAAAACATAGAGAACAGCAAAAAATTGAGAATTTAGTTAATGCAAATATACCTTCTGCAATTGAAAAGTTTAACATAAACAGAAAAACAGCATTTAAAGAGATACGTAGAAAAATGTTTCAGAGAAGAGTTATGTCCAATTTGATAAAGGATATAAAGAAATATAAGCAAAAGGCTAAATATTACAAGAGAAAAAAAGAAATTGAAGCCATTGCAGCAAAAGCATTAGAATTAAAAAGGAAACTATTCATATTAATTTTGAATAGGATGCGTACATTAGATAAAATGGTTAATGTACTGAAATCACAAAGCAAAAGCAAAAGAGTAGTGAACAGAACAAACTTTTGTAAAGTGTTTTTAGGAAAGTGGATGCATAGTTCAAGTAGTGAACCTTTTTTTAATGAAGAGAGCTATTTTCAAAGTAATAGTTTGCTGCATGCAGTTGACACCAGAGGTCGTTCATACGAAGTAAAAAATGGTTGCATAATGGAGAAGGAGATAATGGTTCCAAGAGATGAGGTACAAGTGATGGCAGATGAGGCAATGGGGAGACGTCCTAAAGCCCCAGTGTACACTTGGAATTGTAGTAGTATTTGCACTGTGCGTCAGGAATCTATTGACAGATTTCGAGAGTTTCTAAGAGAATATAGTAAAAAAAGTGTAAAACAAAAGATTAAGGTGCTTCAAAGTCTGGATCCATGCAGAGTGAGAGAGAATACTGGTTTGCAGGGTCATTCTCTTGCTTGTCTATCTAGAAAAGTGTGCAATAGTGTTTTCCATCATTTTAGGATGCTGGCTGTTCATCATACTGAAATGAGAAAGTTTGTGAGACGGTTGTATTTTGCCAAAAGTCCAGCAATAAAGTTAAATGAATTGAATAGGGCTCTGTTCCGAGGAACGGTATCAGATGTAGAGAAGGTTGTTGATGAAATTCAGTTTTGTTACTTTGGTCCTGAACAAAACAGTGCAGAGAAGGACACAGTAAATGAGGAAGAAGTGGAAGAGAATGTAGAACCCTCTGTAAGTAACACATTTAATGATCACATAACAAAATTTGCAATAGTCTCTAATGAAAGACCAAATTTTACTTGTATTTGTTGCCGCAGAACTCATTATAGAAAACAAACTAGGAATGTTGATCTCTACAGAAAGAGTGAAAATGAAGATAATTATAAGTGGAAGGATTTTGCCACATATATATTTCTAGAAAATTGTTTTGAATTGGGTGAAGATCAGCGTATTTGTAAATACTGTTATAACAAGTTAGAGGAAAATAGAATGCCGACCAGAGCTGTACATAATAATTTAGAATTGGATGCTATTCCTGCTGAACTTTCTGAATTAAATACATATGAGTCTATACTCATTCAATGTGTTCATCCGTTCCAGACCATAGTACGTATGGAGCCCAAAACTGGTAAATTACCTCCTTCAGATTTACTGAGAGGTTTAAAAGGTAGAGTGGTGTATTTGCCCTTGGATTTGAAAAAAAATATGGAAACTATTGATGCGGATACTTTGGAAACTGAACCATTAATTATTCTGGTTAATGGTGTACCTACAAAGAATAAGAAGATTTGGCAGGAGCTGGTAGATGTGCGGAAAGTACAAAGAGCAAATTTGTATTTGAAAAAAAATAACAAATGGTATGAATCAATTTATATAGAAGAAGAAGAAGAAGAAGAAGATTTACAAGGAGACACAGAAACACCAACTGGACAAATTGAAAAAGTGGACAAGTCAAAGGAAGAAGAAATTTATGAACATTTTAGCATACATCCTCTCCATTCGAAAGAAGTTATGGGAGACAATATTGATCTCTTTCAGATGAAGAAAGCAAAAGGAAATCCCGTGAGTGTATGGGAGGAGAGCTTGTAAGCTCGATGTTTTCCCCAGCTGTTTCCTAAAGGAAAAGGAGGACGATACGATGAACGTCCAGAACAGATTCCAGCTTCAGAGTATCGAACTACAAGACTATATGCTGAAGATCCCAGATTTCGACAAAGTATTCCTTATTTGTTCCATCTTTTATTTGAAAGCGACTTGTCTGCACTGTCTTATGCAGTAAATCACATTTTAAAAAGTGGAGTACATTTACAAAATGTGTCTGCTAAGGATTTTATGGAGAAAGTGCAGCACCGAGATGATCATTTGGAAACACAACTGATCAATCTGATGGCTTGTCAGCGTGGGACAAATGAATATTGGTACCGACGCCATGGTGAACTAAAATGCATGTTACGCAATTTAGGAACACCAACATGGTTCCTTACCCTAAGCTGTGCCGAGTACGCTTGGGATGATTTACTGGATTTTCTACGAGAGGCCAATTCAAACATTAAAAACATCGAATACAAGACAGCAGGAGAACTGTGCTCATTGGATCCGGTTAATGTTTGCAGATATTTCAATCATAGATTTGAGGCTATGATGTCCTTCATCTGCAATAAAAAAAATCCACCCCTTGGAGAAGTAGTGGATTTCTTTTGGAGAAAAGAGTACCAGGCAAGAGGTGCTCCTCATATTCATATGCTGCTGTGGATCAAGGATGCCCCAAAGTTTGGAACAGATACTGATGAAGCAGTGTTATCTTACATTGAAGAATATGCAACATGTGCTATACCAAAAAGCACAGAAGAGAACAAGTTAAAGGAGCAAGTTCTACGTTTCCAAAGTCATCGGTGTGGAAAATACTGTCGACGGAAATACAAGAGCAAAGAAAAATACTACACTAAATGTCGATTTGGATTTCCTAGACCTGTTCTTTCAAATGGAAGAGTCAACAGTTTTATGTCAGCTGTGAGACATACTATCACAAGAAAATCACCTAAGAATACCTACAACCTTAAAAGAAAAGAAGAATCTAAAAATATAAATGACTACAACCCAGTCATTTTATCCATGTGGAACGCTAACATGGATATACAGTATGTTGCTGACAATTCCATTGCTGTTGCTCGATATGTAACGTCTTACATTACGAAATCAGAAAAAACAGAATTGAAGGAAATGTGGGAAGAGATTTCTCACGAGAAGACTGTCAGTAAGAAGCTGTACAGTTTCAGTTTGAAGATGTTATCGCATCGAGAAATTGGATCCTACGAATGTTCAGATAGGTTATCTTCTGCAAGTCTCTACTCGAAGTCAAGAAGAATAATTTGGGCAAGTTTAGGCCTTGCAGCAATGAGAAATCGGGTACTGAAATCTGTTGGAGAAATTGAATATTTGGCTGAGAATGACCCAGAAAGTACAGATATATTGAAAACAAACATGTTGGACACATATTATCCCAAGAGAAGTCATCATCTGGAGAACATGTGTCTCTATGAAGTGTTACAGAACTACATTTATTCACGGAAAGCTGCAGAAGACATCAACAGTGGAAAATATAAAGTTGTTGGTGAAGAAGGATGTTTGGTGAAGCAAACCAAAGGAAGTTTGATAAATCACCGGAAGCTGAGTTGCGACACTACCGACAAGAAAGAATTTTACTACTTGGCTCTTTTACAGTTGTTTAAACCATGGCGTACAGAGGATGAACTACTGGGAGAATTCCAGAGCTATGAAGATTCTTTTAATGCTTGTAAAGACAGCATACAATGCAGTACATTCTCAACTTATCTGCAAATGTTAAATGAAGAAATTGAACAGGAAACTACAATTGCAGCAGAAATAGCTAGAGACAGTTCTCAGGACAGCCAAAGTTCAGGAACATACAGTCAAGATCCCCTAGGACAACCAATCGTTGAAAATGAAGCATCAATAGCCATGAATGAAGTGGAAACGGCTATGAATCAAGGTCAAGAAGAATTTATAGACTTAGAAAATTTGGAAAGACAACTGAATCAAGAGCAGCAACAAATTTATGAAGAGATCAAAAACAAAATTGATCACGGATTTCTACATATCAAAAAAGAGTGCTCATGCACATCATTTCATCCAATCAGGATGTATGTAAGCGGACAAGCTGGCACTGGAAAAAGTTTCCTAATTAAAGTCATCAGAAGCTACCTAAAGCAAAAAACGGATTCTACTTTGTCTTGTGTGGTTACTGCTCCAACTGGGTTAGCAGCATATAACATAAAAGGAATCACCTTACATCGTTTGCTAATGTTACCAGTGGAGCATGAGAACAAAATACAATTCAACAAGCTAACTGGAGAAGCATCCTTGGAAGTTTCAAGAGTATTGAAGAAGATGCAAGTTCTCATTATTGATGAGGTGAGCATGGTATCGAACTTAATGCTTGCCTTTGTGCATTTAAGAATGCAGCAAATTTTGAAGACAGACTATGACGTGTTATTTGGTGGAAAACACGTCATAGTTTTTGGGGATCTTTTGCAACTTACTCCAGTTAAAGGACAACCAGTGTTTAATACTGTGACACATGAAGACACGAAGAAGTCATTGGGAAGCATTGGAAATACAAATATTTGGTCCTTCTTTGAGTACAAGGAACTTACAACTAATATGAGGCAAGCAAACGATGAAGAATATGGAAGTATTCTGAAAGATATCAGGATTGGAATACTCACAGAAGTTGGGAAAAAAGCATTACAGAGTCGGCTGCTACATAATTTATTTCCAAAGGAAGAAATAGTTGCAGAGAAAATATACAAGAATATTGCAGAAAACAAAAGTGTCATCTGCTTAATGCCAACTCTACGTGAATGCTCAATATTTAATGAGGAGCTTTTGAAATTGGAAAAGGAAGACATCAGGAAATTGGAAGCAGTGGACAAAATTGAGGATGGAAGAATTACTGTCACAGTAACAGGCAAACTGAAAAATAAATTGGACTCACTAGAGAAGAACATCTCCAAAACAGCAGGATTAGAAAAAAAGCTATATGTTTGCATGAACTGTAGAGTGTTTTTAAGGAGAAATTTGGATGTTGAGAAAGGCTTAGTGAATGGAGCAATGGGAAGAGTTGTGGGTTTTATTAATTATCAGAAAAAAGAAGGAATTGAATGTTTAAAAATAAAATTTGATCAGATAGAAGAAGTTAAAGATATTTGTCGTTGTACAGTTCGTTTTATGCTTGTGAAAGACTTATATGTACGTAGGAAGCAGTTTCCGTTTTCTCTAGCATATGCTGTAACTATTCACAAGTCTCAAGGATTGACTGTAGATTGTGCATTTGTGAACATTGGTTCAACTGTGTTCAAAGAAGGTATGGCATATGTAGCTTTGTCACGAGTCAAAACATTATCAGGTTTATTCATGATAGACTTTGATGACTCAAAAGTTAGTGCTGATACAAACTGTGTAAAGGAGTATAATAGATTAAGAAGAAGCTATGCTCCTCATTTAGGTCAGTATCCTGTGTTGGAGAAACGTGTAGTTTCTCGTAAAAGGAGAAATGAGAATATCTGTAATGAAGATATAGAGAAGAGGAAAAAAAAGAGGAGTGATGTAATTGCAAGCAAAAAGAAAAAGGAAAATGAAGAACAGGTTGTAGGATGTCATTTTGAAAATAGCTCTGGTGTCAACTGCTATGCAAATGTAGTGCTGAATGTTGCATTTTATCTGGAAAGTTTGCAAGAGCAGATAATAGTAAATCAGGGAAAAAGATTCTGTTCAGAGCTGAGTCTCCTTTTTCAAAAGCTGAGTAAAGATAAAACTCAAATAGAAAGTGCTACTGACATTAGAAAACTTTTAGATGTATGTTCAGGACGAACACAGTTTTCTCAAAATGAACAGCAAGATGCACACGAATTTTTGATGTATTTTCTTCAGGTAGTGGAAGAAGAAGGAGTTCCCATTGACATTTTTTTTGGTCTCTCTTATAAATGGGAACATAGTTGTGATAATTGTTATAATATATGTGGCTCTATTGTTGATAATGAAAGGTTTATTTATTTGACATTGCCAGAGAGTAAAACAGTCACTTTTGCAAAATTAGTTAAAGATGCTAATCATAGCATGAAATGTGGTGAGTGTAATTCTGACATGTTATCAACATTAATTTTAAGGGAATACGGACAGTATGTAATTTTAATGATGCAACGATGTAGAGCTGATGGATCAAAATTGGATACTTTAATAAAGAAGTTTACAGGACAGCAATTATCAATTTCAGGAAAAACTTTTGTAACTGTTGCAATAATTTTCCATGATGGACCTACTGTTACTTCTGGACATTACACAGTTTATCTAAAATGTGAAAAAGGCTGGACACTGTGTAATGATTCCCAATTGATTTTCAAACAACGTTTGCCTTTTGATTTAGCAAATTCCTATCTAATCTTCCTGAAACCTAAATTTTAGAGAGACTTGGCAAGATCTGGACAAAATAATTTTACCATTTTACTGGATTACCATTGCAATTTTGTAGAAAAAATATTTTTAAAATTATCATTTGGCCTAAAGGAAAGATAACCAATTGTAATGTGGACTTTTTTAATTTTTAATGCAATTTTGAAAAACCAATAATTTAGAGATAATCGGTAACTTCTGCACATTTTAAATTTTGGAATGCTATTGAACTGCCATTGGAAATTTTTTTCAAAAATGATTTAAAAAATTACTATTTGGCCATGTGGAAAAGTAAGCAATTCTATTGTGGACTAAATAAATTATTCAAAAAATTTTCGTGAACCAAAATGTTACAGAGAATCGGTGAGATCTGGACAGATTAAACTTTAGAATTTTAATGGATTTCCCTTGGAAATTTATTCCAGGAAAAAAAAAAAAAATACTATTTGGCCTAAAGGAAATAAAATCAGATGTATTTTGGAGTTATTTGAGATATAATATTGTGATTATACTTCTCAAACAAACATATCAGACGGTATTTTAAAGAAAAAAGTATTGTTTTTAGATGATATTTTTTTAGAATAATATGCATTTCTGTAATGATAAGTTTAAGTGAGAAGAGATTCTGGGCTTTTTTAATACAATCTTTGTGATTGTTAATTTTTTTTGCCCGCTGTAAAATGATGAATGCAATTGCTTTCACAATTAATAGTGAAATGCAATTTATTCTGAAAACAGCAAAAATAAGGCAAAAATATTTTTTGGTAAAAAATGTAAATATGTGTACTGTATTATTAAATGGTTTAAAAATATTAATACTTTTTTCTTTATTTTCAGATCGATATAGAAAATTTTCGGAAACTACAACCATTTTAAAAACTATTTTTTAAAAAAACAAATGAATAAATATTTTTTTGAGTGAGTATGGTAAGTCAATAATAAAAATTGTAGTCTCTCAAGGACTTTATAATGTGATAAATGATTTTAGTGTTTTTTTTTAAAAAATAAAAAAAAGGTACGCTTACCGTACGCGTACGGTAAAAAAAAAAAAAAAAAGTTTTTAAAAACAAGTAAAAAAAAGATGGAAGATAAGGTTGGCTCTTAAAAGAACCGTTGTGTTCATGCAGGGACAGAGGAAAGGAAGCATGGGAAAATCATTCAAAGCTACAAATGTGCTGATCTATTTTGTTGTTCACTAGGGAAACACTGGTCTCCCTATGACAAATTAGACCTTTACAAAATGTGCAATGAATATCAACCTTCCGAAATCGAAGGTTCATTTCCAGAGGGCCAGCAAAAGGAGATTCTCCCCCCACAGATGAAGGGCTCACCTGACCTGCAGAAGAAGGAGTAAGCCCTGCAGGTGATGGTCCAGGCTGAGCTGCTGTGGATGTACTGGCTCGTCTTTCTGAAGAGTTACCTCCAAAAAGATGACCATGTGTCCTTCTGTGTACATCCTGGAGGTGTCTCTTCATGGTGTGATTCCCAAAGGAATACTTCCTGTTAGGATTACCTCTAGAAAGTACACGCTTACACAGCTTGCAAGTAACTAAGGGTGCATTCACCTTTTGCTGGCCTTCTGGAAAAGTAAAATAATCCCAAACATAAGAAGGCTTTACTTTCCTCGCTCTCTGCCTCAAGACAGTGCTGCTGGTGCTAGCCTCACTCTCAGAAGAGCTCTGCTGTTCTGCCATCGTATCCCAAAGACAAACCAGCTCCTTCTCCCAAGGGATCACAAGCAGAAATGAGGGGAATGGGTGTGGTGTAGGAGAGTTCTAGAACTGAAAGTACTTTCAACCAATCAAAAGTTGTGTTTCATGATCACATGACCTACCGTACGCTTACGGTACGCTTACGGTGCGCTTACGGCAAAAAGTACGCATGCGCGTAAAAAAGACACGCGCTTGCGCGCATGCGCATAACAGTCACTCCCCGGCACTTCCGCGTAACGTGCGCGTGTGGCGTAAGCGCGCACGCGACCCACGCGCAGTACGCGCGGCTACGCAAAGTACGTAACTATACGCAAGCAGCGTAGATAGATTACGGGCGTTGCGTAAACCGTACGCTTACCGTGAGCTTACGGTACGCGTACTATAAAAAAATAAATTTTACATGTTTATTTTAAAAAATTTATATAAAATAAATATTTAATGATTTTAAAAATTTAAGCATAGTCTTTATAAAAGGTAAGAAAATTAAATTAAAAATATGTTTGAAAAAAATGAAGAATAAAAAAAAAAAATAGCATTTAAAAAACCTTGCAAATTCACTGAAAAAACCATGGGTTTCACACACGTTATAGTTAGGAATTAGCATTTAAAAAACCTTAGAAATTCACTGAAAAAACCATAGGTTTCACACACGTTATAGTTAGGAATTAGCATTTAAAAAACCTTAGAAATTCAGTGAAAAAACCATAGGTTTCACACATGTTATAGTTAGCTGGACATTTTACTCGTAAAAAACCAATGAAATTGCCCCGTTATAGTTAGTTCAGCTAACTATAACTCGCGCGCCCGCAATGCACTGCTGATGACGTCACATATTACATCACTCATGACATGGTCAGTGACATCACTCATGACATCACTGATGACATCTCAAATGACATCACTGATGACATCACTGATGACATCATCCTTGTGATAGAGTGGCAGACCTCCTCTCACCTTAATATAAGCTTTGATACACACATTCAAAAATAGAGACTAAAATTTTCAAAACAATGGACATACCAATACCAGTTACAACAACCTCTTCAGTAATTCTAAGATCAACATACACATCCACTCATTCACCAACAGTCCTATACAGTCACTCATACATGTACTCACTCATCATATGTACTCATACACCTATACATCCTGTTACATAATGCCACTCATCCATAGAGTTACTCACACACATAGTCACTCATGCTAATAAAGAATCAAACATACATTCACCTGCATATACAGTTATACACACACCACCACACTTACTTCTACGGAAACTTACACATACTTAGTCTTTTAAACAATCACTTATAGAAACACATACTTATTCATACAGGAACTCTTTCAATCTCTCCCTCTCACATATACTCACATATATACACCAATAGTCACATATACTAGTTTAAAACATATGTAGTTACTCATAAAGACACTATTGAGACAGTCATTCACTCACTAACACACCAATACACACACGCATCCACCCATGCAGTCCTGCACACATGCTCTGTTCAACACATACAAACAGTGAGTCACTCATTCATGCACCTATGCACTACGTCATACCCCCCACCGAACCATGCAGACACTCAGACTAATACTCAAAAAAACCAACTAATAACCTATATAGACACCCATGTAGCTACTCACCAACCCATGCAGCCACTTATACACAAAGTGAAAAAATGATACAGATATTTACATATTTAAATATTACTCACTAAGCCATGTATTCACTATGATACACTTAATCAGTCAGTTACACAATCAATTTTTCAAAAAGAAATCATCCATTTAGACAGTAATATACCCATTTATTCTTCTATCAACCTTGAGATATACATATATAAAACATATTTAATTTTCAGAAAAACACACATTCACTGGATGATGTCATCAGTGATGTCATCAGTGATGTCATTTGAGATGTCATCAGTGATGTCATGAGTGATGTCACTGACCATGTCATGAGTGATGTAATATGTGACGTCATCAGCAGTGCATTGCGGGCGCGCGAGTTATAGTTAGCTGAACTAACTATAACGGGGCAATTTCATTGGTTTTTTACGAGTAAAATGTCCAGCTAACTATAACATGTGTGAAACCTATGGTTTTTTCACTGAATTTCTAAGGTTTTTTAAATGCTAATTCCTAACTATAACGTGTGTGAAACCTATGGTTTTTTCAGTGAATATATATATATATATAATATATAATATTACCTACTGGCGGTCGCCAGTAGGTAGTTATAGTTAGGACCCCTTTTCCATAGGAAATCCGCAACATTCTATTTTGAATAACTTTGGCGCCGGTCGACGAATCCTCGCGAATTTTTCAAAATAGGTGGGGCGCTACGCTCCGCTCCTACCTTGAAAGTCTCGGGGGGATTCGTCAAGCGGGGGCTGAGATAAAAGGGGGGTCCCAAAACGCGTTTTTCCCATGCATTTTTCCATAGGACCTTTAGACACAGCTACAGCCCGAACGGCTGAACAGAATTACTTGAAATTGGGCAGAGAGGTAGTCCTCAGCTCAGGGAAGTGCCTTTTGTAGGTTTGGTGTAAATCTGTTCAGTAGATTCTGAGAAAATAGCATTTAAATCAATATATATATCTGTGGCAGCTTACCGTGCGCTTACGGTGCGCTTACGGTAAGCTTACGGTAAGCTTACGGTACGCGTACGGTGCCGTGCGCGAGCGCGATTCTGATTGGCTGTTAGATCATAGTAAACATTCGAATCGGTCGAAACCAGGAAGCGGCGGCCGCCATTTTCTCACTCGCACTGTCAGGGGGGTGAATAAAAAAGGTGGATAATGTGAAAAGGGGCAGGCTCGACAGTTCCTGACCCCCTAGCCTTGGTCAGGGGGTCCCAGAAGGACCCTCAAGGGCAAAAATGAAATTTATTTTTTTTTCGAAAAATCGCCGTATGCGCGTAGCGTACGCGCACGGTGTAATCTGCGAAATTCCGCGAAATTCGCGGAATTACGCGTACCGTGCGCGCACGGCAAAAAAAAATTTGCAAAAAGGAAAGCTTAAAAAAAAATAAAAAAAATTGTGAGGTAAGGTTGGCTCTTATAAGAGCCGTTGGGTTCATACAGGGATGGAGGAAAGAAAGAATGGGAGTATTATGAGCGTCTACAAACATGCTGGTCTATCTTATTGTTAATAAGGGGAAGACTGACCTCCCCAAAAACAATAAGACCACCACATTTTGTACACCTCATTTCAACACTCCCAAATCGAGGGTTGATGTCCAAAGGAAAAGAAGAAGGTGAT
Organism: Triturus cristatus; assembly: GCF_964204655.1. Lineage (NCBI taxonomy): Eukaryota > Metazoa > Chordata > Amphibia > Caudata > Salamandridae > Triturus > Triturus cristatus. The sequence continues at coordinate 773,421,364 of NC_140595.1, read as the reverse complement.
GCTCCAACAACAGAGGAAGGACTCAGCTGAGCTGCCGGTGATGTACTCGGCTGAGCATCTGAAGCTGGGCTCTGGTGACTTACTGAAGAGTTTTCTCCAGTATGTCGAGCAAAGGTCCTTGGGTGTCTGTCCTGGAGGTGTCTCATCATAGAGTGATTTCCAAAGGAATATTTCCTCCTTGGATTTCCTCTTGATAAAACACGACCACAAAGTGTGCAAGTGACCAATTGAGCATTCACCTTTTTCTCCCCCTCTGGAAAAGTGAAATACTCCCATACAAAAGAAGTCTTTTGTTTCCTCCTTCTCTGGATCATGGTGGTGCTGCTGGCCTCACTCTCAGAAGAGGTCTGCTGTTCTGCCATTGTATCCCAATGTCAATCCAGCTCCTGCTCCTAGAGAATCACAAGCAGAAATGAGGGGAATGGGTGTGGTGTGGGAAGAATCTGGAACTGAAAGTAGTTTCAACCAATGAAAAGTGTTCTTTCAAGCAGTAATGAGGGGAATGGGTGTGGTGTGGGAAGTTTCTGGAAGTGAAAGTAATTTCAACCAATAAAAAGTGATCTTTGTAAGTCACATGACCTGCCGTGCGCGCACGTGACGCTTACGGTGCGCTTACGCAGCGCTTACGTCACTTTCGCGCATGCGCATTACACGCCCCTGCGTAACCGCGACGTTGCTTCCGGGTATACGCGTACGGCACGCACGTATCACGTATGGCGCATGCGCATTACACGCCCCAGCGTAACCGCGACGTTGCTTCCGGGTATACGCGTACGGCACGCACGTATCACGTAGGCACGCTGCACTAATGACGTCCAGAGCGCGTAGCGTCAGCTTACCGTACGCGTATCCTACAAGCGCGTAGCGTCAGCTTACCGTACGCGCACGGAAAAAAATGCATTAAAAAAAAAAACCTTTCCATAATGCAGGATATAGTACATATATTATTATATAAAAAGGCTTACAAAAAATGACATAAAAAAAATTTGCATTTAAAAAACAATACAAATTCACTGAATTTGGGAATCACACACATTATAGTTAGAAATTTAAAAATCTTGCAAAGACACTGGAAAAACCATAGGTATCAAACATATTATAGTTAGGAATTAGCATTTAAAAAACCTTGCAAATTCACTGAAAAAACCATAGGTTTCACACACGTTATAGTTAGGAATTAGCATTTAAAAAACCTTGCAAATTCACTGAAAAAACCATAGGTTTCACACATGTTATAGTTAGCGGAAATTTTACTGATAAAAAACCAGTGAAATTGCCCCGTTATAGTTAGTGCTGGCAACTATAACTCATGCGACCGCAATCCTCTGCTGATGACATATGTGTCTTTATGAAAAAAAAATATTTGTAATATATGTATAGCTAAAAATGTATGGAAGAAGACATGGGCAAATAAGTGTCTAAATACAGTATTAGCATCAGCAGAGGATTGCGGTCGCGTGAGTTATAGTTGCCAGCACTAACTATAACGGGGCAATTTCACTGGTTTTTTATCAGTAAAATTTCCGCTAACTATAACATGTGTGAAACCTATGGTTTTTTCAGTGAATATATATATATATATATATATATATATATATATATATATATATTCACTGAAAAAACCATAGGTTTCACACATGTTATAGTTAGCTGGACATTTTACTGATAAAAAAACAATGAAATTCCCCCGTTATAGTTAATGCAGGCAACTATAACTCACGCGACCGCAATCCTCTGCTGATGCTAATACTGTATTTAGACAATTATTTGCCCATGTCTTCTGAGGAAATATGAATTTTGTGATCAGTTATGTCCCCTATCGTAGACCCCAACGGCTCCATGTGCATGCTATAAGTACATGTATGTTCCCTCCAGTTCCAGTTTTGAAGACGCAAATGTATGTGCGTCCACCGTCAACATGTCCTCTTTCAGATCCGCCATGAATGGGTCAGATATTCCATTCCTAAGTATGAAAGGCCACCGACTTTATGTGGTTCACTTTCCACATTTTTACAGATTCAGGCGAGTAGGCCCAGAATTCTGTCATCAAGCCTTTTCCTGCCTTCTGCCTCTGAAAGCTCCAGTTTGAGCCTGCATCTGTATCCTTGAACTTTGTCCTACTCCCTGCGCGGCTAACGGTGCCTGATCCAGCCTGTTGCCTGCCAAAAACTGTATTTCACCTTCAAGATTATCTACTCCGCTCCCCATCCGATGCATTCCTGTCTAGTAGTTTAGGTAAACATTCCTCCAGCTACCGTGCAAAGGGCCAGGCCTCGCTGTCCTCATGCAAGTAATTCATAGCCCCCGTTACCATGGAATATTCCTACTCCCTCGCATCTCATGTAGACACTTAGACGCTTGTACACGCACTAACAGTCAGTATAGAATAGATTCTACCCTAGAAACCTTTCCTTTTGGATAACACAGTTCTTTAAACATAGGATATTAGATATGATTTGGGATTAGGTTGACATGACCCCCAGACTTCTGTCTCCACATGTAGAGCTAAATGTCAAGTCCCTTCACCCTCTAGTTGCACGTCAATCACACGTCATGCGGCTGCGCGCGCATCTCTGCCAAATATTTCTGCTGACATTGCAGGATTCTCTTATGGATCCACCCACTTGTGACATCATGTATGATGACGTTTATTAAATTACGCCCATATATCCGCCTCTATTAGTTACGTATGCACCTTTTATCTGTACTATCAGCTGTTACGCCTCTTGCATCTGTTTCACTGTAATGCATTTCCTATAAAACCAATTATCTGTCAATAATGTATGCCCTTCCTTCCTGAACTTTCGTGGTGATGGAATAGAAAGCCTGCAATTCGAATTGTATTCCTTTGTATAGGAATAAAGCCTTTTTAAACCTCTAATACCACGGATTCTGCCTCTTATATTTACTGAGTTATTCTTACTAGACTTTACCGCATAAAAAATAGTACCGGTAATGAAATATTTACCACATAAATTGGCGCCCGAATAGGGACACTTTCTCATCTCACGCGCCGGCGGTGCGTTGCAGGCCCGGTCTCCTGCCACAGCTGAACGGACAAAAACGCGTACCTGCAGGATTTCCTGTATCTCCCTCCGGCCAAGCGGAGGCGACTGAGGCTGCGATCAACACCCAGACGAGGCGGTGAGAAGTGCGAAGTATCCCGACCAGAGCCTAGCTGAGAGAGCAAGATCCGAGGTATACAGAGGCCCACCAGGTTCCGAAGTTCCGAGTCCAGTCAAGTCGAGTCCAGTCCGGTCCAGTTTCAGTTCCGTTTCCGAGGCCTTCCGTTCCGAGCTACCCGGTGAGTACCATTACCGGGGAGGCATTTAACGTGCACATAGTCTGTGCCGGTCAAGACGGGTTTGGGTACACAAATCCGGTCTGCACTGTTTCAGCAGTGTATCTGTACTGTTTAGCAGTATATATAGTATGTCTTGCATATAAATAAGTATTATCTAATGTCAGTATTATGTCAGTAACTAGTTTTCTATTAGTTATCATCGTTCGTTAAAACTGTTAAGTGTTAAATGTTTTAATACGTTCTATATATTGTGGTGTGAATGACTGTTCATTATTGTGTTCTTTGTATAAAGTGTGTTCTAGTAATAAGGTCTAAAAATGCCGCTCTTTTCGAAACTAAGACAGATCAAAACTAGAAAAGGTGTACTTGAAGAAGCTGTTCCCATCCCACCTAGGGACACTCCAGGGTACTTTATGTATCATAAACATGGCCTAGATGCCGTATTATTTCTTGATTTATGGGTGGACTACACCAAAGAGTTACCAGAGAGTCAGAGATGGCCCGCAGCGGGGACCTGGGATGCAGATTGCATCATGAGAGTGGAAGAAGAATTATGGAAAAAGAAAGCCAGACAGTCACAGAAAGATGCCATTGAATTATGGCGTAAAGAATCATATAGACGAACAGAAAAAGCGCTCAGACAGGAAGAGAAAGGTAGAGAGAATTCAAATAAAACCCGAGAAAATCTATTACTTGAGGAAGGTACCCGAGTAAAATCAGAGCAAGTAGATAGACAAAGAAACACTCTTATGAATGGTATGTATCCTCTTCTGGCCGAAGGGTTACCTAAGGCTACCCCGGAAATACCAAAAGACTTAACTCCTCCATTGCTCCCGATAAAAGCACATCCCAAAACACATCCCAAAACAGCAAAGGACGTTTTCCTTTCCTCTTATTTAGATGACGCAGCTCCCGAGTATGCTAATGCCATACCACCCACACCGCTTGCCGATGGTGTTCAACACCAAGAGCATCCGTCTGTATCCCCGCAACTACAAACTACTACACAAGTTCCCACAGGTCCGTCCGTTTCTACAGTTTTTCCCGCATCTACAATCTCTATCCTACGTCCAACGAATCCCTTTGTGCCTAGCACCTCAGATGGTGCTACAGGAGGTACGACAGACATGTTTGCCACACCGCCGCGAAATAAACAGACCCTTAGAGATTTAGCACTCCAACGTACACCCCAACTAGCGACATCCGACATGTTTAAAGAACAGCTTGTGGATTGTAGATACGATCCAGTGCCAGGTAGGCAGGACAAATTGCTCATATCATCATTACGTATACGACGAGCTACATTATATTTAATGACGATACCAGGAATGGGTGAACACCTAGACGAAATATATCGCTTTGTCCAAACAGGGCGAGGTCCAGAAAGTATTAACGAAGCTATGGAATACCAGAAAGTGGATGTCCAAAGACAACTACTACGTTTTTTCATAAATTGCGTAATTAGGAATCAAGACAGGCCTGGGGCAGATCATGATACCCTGCAAAGACTTGCCAAATGGGGTCAGAACATATCAGAAGAGAAACATGATAGACAGGCGTGTATAATCGCCATGTGTCGAAAGATCCGCAAGGAAGTAGAACGAATACATAAAGAAAGACGAGAAACAGACAGAGTAGAATCAGAAGAAGAGGAGGAGCAAGAATCAGAACAACTAGAAACGATAGCTTATGTAGGTAGAGGAAGACCCCATAATAATACCAGAGGTTTTAACGACCCGATACGTCCAATACGTCCAGAATATAATAGACATTTTTCAAACCCTATGTTAAATACAAGATCCCCTGAACACCTATTCCAAGCCGCTGATAAATTACTCCGAGATCGAAGGGGGTACCATATGCTCGATTCCATGGACGAACAAGAATTAGCTAGGTCAGCAGTACAATGGGCTGACAGTCCCAGCGAATACAATGATGATGTACTTGCACACACGTTTCTGAATCTTGATCCATACGAACAGCGTTTAGCTAGTATATACATGATTCAACACCTCCTTATATTATATAAAAGCCAACACTCCGATCCAGGACCCTTACCTGACATATTGACAGAACTACTCACGAATATATGGAGAGGGTCAGGTACTGATTTGATTAAAGAAATTCTAGAATTTTGAAACCAATATTTAACTTTCGTATGCCCAGAACACGTTCCAGTTCCCATCATGGGAAGAAGAATGTATCACATAGATAGACAGAATCCGTTACGCGAAGTACACCCAATCAGAGGTGACGGTAATAACTTTACACGCGTGTTTGTGTACACGCCTATAACTAAATTGGAATTATTAGAAATGAAGAAAGTAGTACCCAGCCATGATAAGGATCCAGCAGGTTTCCACCGTGAAATAAAAGACATGTTACTCATGGGAGAGTATACCTACCCCGACATTATGAAAATATTAAAAGTCCTATTACCCGCCGGTGTTTATGAGAAACTCAAAGAAAAGGAATGGGAGGTGGGAGACCAAAAGATAGATTGGACAGAATTAGAAAACGGAGAAAGGGCCCGAGCTGCAGGAGCAGGGCTTGGGGAAAAGACTACAGCACTAGCAGGGCTACTAGTGCAGGTACTGCCACGTTTATTAACTACGAAAAAGGAAGACTGGGGTGCAATATCAGCCTGTAAACAAAAGCCAGATGAAGACACTAGTGATTTCTATTCCCGATTTGAAAAATGTTTTGGTATAAATAGTGGCATAAAAGCCAGTAGTGAGTCATATCCACATCTGTTTGTGACAAAATTAGTTGAAAATTCTCTGCTGCAAGTCAAGAATAGAGTATTGAAATTTGAAAGTACCTGGCAAGGTAATACCCCCTCACAGATGTTACAGATGTTACAATATCACCACAATAGAATTAGAGAAGAACAAGAACACGAACAAAGACGTATGAAAGATACAAAAATGAAAATGCTTGTTGCACAGTCAGTTCCAGCCGATGGTCATCAAAGGGGTGATTCCGCAGGTCCTACGAAAGGGACATGCAACTATTGTAAACAACAAGGTCATTATATACACGATTGTCCAGTCCTGAAACATAATATTGCCACAGGTAGAACCCAGGAGAGACCACGTCTACCTAGACAGGATCAGAATCAACAACAAATCCCTCAGCATGCACAACCTAGGTTAGCTCCGCAACAACTAGCTCCGCAACAGGCAGCTCCACAACAGATCGTAGCACCACCACAAGCGCAGCCTATTGCTGCAACACAAGCAACGACACAACAGATGTATCAGTACGCACAAGCAGATTATCCCGATTATCAGCGATACACATGAAATAGCCTAGAGAGGGAAGTTGGCTTACCCCTTATAGAGGTTCCTGTAGACCAAGAGGGACCTTATGTACATAGTGAACTATTAGGGGAAGACAGAAAGTTTTTACTTGATACAGGGGCAAGCAGAACAACTATAAGACGCAGTGAAGTTCCAGGGGCACCCCTCTCAGGCTCACAAAATATTTCCCTTGGATTCTCAGGAAAACCTATAATAAATGACGTAACACAACCTCTTCCACTTACGGTCGGTCCATTGACACGTACTACAGATTTATTGCTTACTAAATCATGTCCAGAAAACTTGTTAGGTATAAAAACATTGAAAGCTCTAGGAGCCATAATATGTTGTTCTCCGGAAGGGGTACGACTATTTTTACGTGACTTTAAAGGTCACTACGTGTCCAGAGACATGGATCACCGACTGCAGAATTTACCTACACATTTATGGGCACAAGGCCCCACTGATCTTGGTTGCATGAACATTACACCATATCGAGTTACACTGAAAACGGGAGTAGTACTACCACGAATGCGACAATACAAGTTACCACCAGATGCTGTTGTGGCTTTACTGCAAATCATTGACGAGCTCATTGCACAAGGAGTGGTTGTCGAAACCGACTCCAATGTATGTAATTCCCCGATAATTCCGATTCTTAAAAGGACGGATCCAAAAGCACCACCAGTATATCGATTAGTTATTGATCTGCGCGAATTAAATAAATGTATTGTACCACAATACCCTGTGGTCCCAGATATCTCTTCATTACTAACAGCTATTGACTCAGAAGCAACGTTCTTCACTGTAATTGACCTCAAGAATGCTTTCTTTAGCGTCCCAATAGATCCGGAAAGTCAATATCTGTTCGGATTCAGTTTAAATGGACGAAGTTTTAAATTCACACGCGCACCTCAAGGATTTACAGAAAGCCCCAGCATCTATAGCCAAGCACTGAAACGAGAACTTGACAGTATCCACATGCCAGTTAACACTGCCTTGCTTCAATATGTCGATGATCTACTGATCACCGCCCGAAGCGAACCTGAATGTGAGACAGCGTCACTGACGGTTTTGAAATTTCTGGCCGACAAGGGGCACAAGGTGTCCCCTTCTAAGCTGCAATTCTGTGTCCAGCGAGTTGTTTACCTTGGGCACTCGCTGTCCAAGGAGGGAAGGCAGCTTACACCTGATCGCATCCAGTTAATTGCTAACATGCCACCACCCAAGACACAAAAGGAGGTGCGGGCTTTTATAGGCCTCACTTCATACTGTAGGCAGTGGATCCCTCAATATGCATTTCTAGCAAAACCACTCATCCAGTTGACAACACAGGAGGCAGCCACATCGACTGTCCTCCCTTGGACTCAAGAACATACACACGCCTTTGAAAGCTTAAAGAAAGCTTTATGCCAAGCACCTGTTTTAGCAACACCATGTTACAGTAAACAGTTTACACTCTTTGTTACAGAGCGCGAAGGTACTGCTTTGTCAGTACTCACTCAGGAACAAGCAGGATCACACAAACCATGTGCTTATTTCTCTAGTACATTAGATCCAGTAGCTCAGGCTCTTCCTGCGTGCCTGAAATCGGTGGCAGCAACAGCTTTAGCAATCAGACAAAGCGATGCCATAGTGTTAGGACACCAATTGACAGTACAAGTACCACATGCAGTAGAGGTTCTCTTGAACCGCACACAAACACAACACTTGACTATAGCGAGACTCACCGGTTACGAACTGACATTGTTTCAGCCACACATAGAAATCAGACGTTGTAATACGTTAAATCCTGCCACACTGTTGCCAGTAAGCGGAACAGATCCATTGGCACATGATTGTGTCGAAGTCATTACTATCACGACGAAACCCAGACAAGACTTGACAGATATTCCTTTGTCAGATCCAGACTTGACATTGTATGTAGATGGGTCATGTATGAGAACAAGTACAGGAGAGTTAGTGGCCGCTTACGCAGTCACAACAGACACTGAAGTCATTGAAACAAATTGTATTAACACTTTGTCAGCTCAAGCAGCAGAGCTCATCGCTCTGACACAAGCCTGTATTCAAGCCAAAAATAAGAAAGTCAACATATACACAGATTCACGTTATGCATTCGGAGTCGTCCATGACTTCGGCGTACTGTGGCGAGAGAGAGGTTATTTAACTTCTCACGGTGCCCACATCCAACACGGACCCCTCATTCAAGCCCTATTAGACGCGATTCATCTACCTACTGCAATATCGATTATGAAATGCAAAGCCCACACAAAATTTACCGATATCATTTCTCAGGGTAATGACCTAGCTGACAGAACAGCTAAACAGACTGCTCAGAATCAGACTCACACAACTGACACGACAAAGACAATAGTTCCGACACCAACACATTGCATGACAGTTAAGGATCCCGCCCTTGATGTAATTGACATACAGACACATGCTACACCAGAAGAAATAAAGAAATGGACTGAATTAGGAGGGATCCAAACAGATCAAGGATGGATGACGAAGGAAAAATCTATATGGTTTCTTCCCGACTCCATGGTTCAAGTCATCATTAACACAATACATAGTCCAGCGCACCTAGGAGAAAAAGCTATGCTAGACAGCATTCAACACATCTGGTTTAACAAACATTTACGAGCCGCAGCTAAACAAAAAGTTCGTACCTGTATGATATGTTGTCAGTTTAATCCAGGTAAAAGCATCCCCGTAGAGCAGGGTGGATTTCAAACTCCCGATCATGCTTTTGAAGTCCTCCAGATGGATTATATCCAGATGGAACGATGTCGAGGATTCAAATATGTTCTCGTAGTTGTCTGTGCTCTTTCCCGTTGGACAGAAGCATACCCGGTTTCAGATTACACTGCCCCGACTACTGCCAAACAGTTAGTTCGAGAATTCTTCCCACGGTACGGTTTACCACGTGTTGTCTACTCAGATAACGGCCAGCCGTTCTCATCCGAACTAATGAAACACGTTTCCCTTTTGTTAGGCTACCAATGGAAATTCCACTGTGTCCGACATCCCGAGGCAGCAGGTCTCGTGGAACGTCATAATCAAACTCTGAAAATTAGATTGTCCAAAATATGTAGAGAAAAAGGTGTCGATTGGATAGTAGCCTTACCAGTTGCGCTCTTTTACATGAGAATGGTAGCACATTCTCGAACAGGGCTATCCCCGTACGAGGTGATCTTCGGTAGACCACCAAATATGTGGGGGACGCCTATACCTCGCAAAATCACTGATGTTGACTGTAATATGCTGACAGATTACCTGGCTTCCTTGATGTCTGCACTACAATCTTGTCGTTCACAGGTAGCCGCAGCTTTTCCCGACAATACTGAGGTGAAGCCCCATGACGTGGTTCCTGGCGACCTGGTTTTGGTCAGGAATTTTGACCGAAAGACCCAACTGGAGCCTAGATGGACATCGCCAAAATTGGTACTACTAACTACAAGGACAGCCATGAAGATTGAAGGACGTAAAGGGTGGTTGCACTCGAGTCATATCAAGAAATTTTATGGACTACCATCTAGTGTGAACGCTCAGCCCTGCATTCCCTCACAGACAGACTCAAAGCTCCCCTTGGCTGAATTAACAAACTCTGAACTTTACAAACTAAAATTAAGGTCTAGTAAGTCAGACAATTTGATTGTTTAAGTCCTCTCCAAGGTGAATCGGTTGAATTTGTCTCTGACATGTATCCTCTAGACCGGAATAGAGAAAGAAATCAACAGATGCAGCTTAAGAAGCATGCATATTGTAAATCACTTCGTAGTCACTGCACAGTAACATTATTAATTTTGTTTTTTCTAAGTCTTCTGATCATCATTGTCAGCATACTATTGCACATGTATTACCCTATTCTTAAGCGTGCTTACAATGTAACTGCAGAACATTCTTTTAGCGAATTACCTCCGCATGAATTGTCTTATAGATTTGCGCTGCGCAACAACACATTCATTAGTATGTTACATCATTCCCATCAGACCAGCAATGCCACAAATTGTTGGATATGTGGCCGACTCCCTCCCTATCAGAACTATAAGGGAGTTTTGCCCCTCTTTCCATATCCGTTCACACACAATGGCTCCTGTGGAGCATGGTTTAGTTTGATTAATTCCCTAGATTCAAATTCCGCAGTTTAACAAGACAACTGGGTATGGGGAAACCTGAACCTAGTTTTGCTTAAAGTCTGCTACCCTAACAAGGAGGGACTTCCCAAAAGAACAGGAACTGATCTAGAAAATGAAGTATATGGATTAGGTAATTTTACACTTAACCTCATGATCCTGAACGTTGAATCCGAAGCTACACCAATCTTGCCCGCCATGTCAGTATTCCCAGTAAAAGGGGAATTATGTGTAAGAAAGAATGGTTCCATACACATGGGCCATAGTAAATGCACCACTGTAATAAAATTCAGTGATCAAGGCAAGTCTACATTTAGAGCTTCCCGTCATTCCTACTTTATATGTGGCCAGACCGCATATATACGTCTACCTCTAGATTGGGATGGTACCTGTTACATAGCATTCCTTCTGCCACCTGTTTTCCTAGCTCCTCGAGATTATCATAGAAATACCCATTTAGTACACAATAGACAGCAGAGAGATCTCCCAATTGTCGATTACACTGAAACAGCATGGGAAAAATACACAGATTTCAATAAAGGTTTCTTTCCCTATATAGGTACAGTCACTAATAGTAAGCTGATACGTAGATTAACCAGAACCCTTGAAGCAGTAGTGAACGAAACTATTTCCGCCTTAGGCAATTTAACAGAAGAGCAGTCTGCTATGCGGATTGTTGTGCTTCAAAATCGTCTTGTCCTTGACGTCATCCTGGCCGATAGGGGCGGAGCTTGTAGGGTCATCGGATCAAGTTGCTGCATTTTCATTCCAGAAAATTCGCCGTCAGTATATAAAGCCATAACTCGCCTTCATAAGATTGTAAGCCAGATACACCAGAGTCCGGGCACCTGGACTTGGTCCGGTTGGTTGTGGGGCGTGTTGTCAGCCTGGGGATGGAGAATCCTATCCTTCCTAGGTATTGGCTTTCTCATACTATTCAGTTGCTGTTTATGTCTACAATGTGGGCCAGCGATTTGTGGTCTGTGTGCCACATCGTGTATCCCACATCCAAGTTTTCGTTCAAGATCCCGGAAGAAGAAAGAAGAACAAATGATCCTATATGAACAGATCGATGGATTGATGAAGATCGATATCTCCTGAGGGTCCGTAGGGGACAAGGAGGGAATGAGGAAATATGAATTTTGTGATCAGTTATGTCCCCTATCGTAGACCCCAACGGCTCCATGTGCATGCTATAAGTACATGTATGTTCCCTCCAGTTCCAGTTTTGAAGACGCAAATGTATGTGCGTCCACCGTCAACATGTCCTCTTTCAGATCCGCCATGAATGGGTCAGATATTCCATTCCTAAGTATGAAAGGCCACCGACTTTATGTGGTTCACTTTCCACATTTTTACAGATTCAGGCGAGTAGGCCCAGAATTCTGTCATCAAGCCTTTTCCTGCCTTCTGCCTCTGAAAGCTCCAGTTTGAGCCTGCATCTGTATCCTTGAACTTTGTCCTACTCCCTGCGCGGCTAACGGTGCCTGATCCAGCCTGTTGCCTGCCAAAAACTGTATTTCACCTTCAAGATTATCTACTCCGCTCCCCATCCGATGCATTCCTGTCTAGTAGTTTAGGTAAACATTCCTCCAGCTACCGTGCAAAGGGCCAGGCCTCGCTGTCCTCATGCAAGTAATTCATAGCCCCCGTTACCATGGAATATTCCTACTCCCTCGCATCTCATGTAGACACTTAGACGCTTGTACACGCACTAACAGTCAGTATAGAATAGATTCTACCCTAGAAACCTTTCCTTTTGGATAACACAGTTCTTTAAACATAGGATATTAGATATGATTTGGGATTAGGTTGACATGACCCCCAGACTTCTGTCTCCACATGTAGAGCTAAATGTCAAGTCCCTTCACCCTCTATTTGCACGTCAATCACACGTCATGCGGCTGCGCGCGCATCTCTGCCAAATATTTCTGCTGACATTGCAGGATTCTCTTATGGATCCACCCACTTGTGACATCATGTATGATGACGTTTATTAAATTACGCCCATATATCCGCCTCTATTAGTTACGTATGCACCTTTTATCTGTACTATCAGCTGTTACGCCTCTTGCATCTGTTTCACTGTAATGCATTTCCTATAAAACCAATTATCTGTCAATAATGTATGCCCTTCCTTCCTGAACTTTCGTGGTGATGGAATAGAAAGCCTGCAATTCGAATTGTATTCCTTTGTATAGGAATAAAGCCTTTTTAAACCTCTAATACCACGGATTCTGCCTCTTATATTTACTGAGTTATTCTTACTAGACTTTACCGCATAAAAAATAGTACCGGTAATGAAATATTTACCACACTTCTTCCATTAAATTTTAGCTATACATATATTACAAATATTTTTTTTTCATAAAGACACATATGTCATCAGCAGAGGATTGCGGTCGCGTGAGTTATAGTTGCCTGCACTAACTATAACGGGGGAATTTCATTGGTTTTTTATCAGTAAAATGTCCAGCTAACTATAACATGTGTGAAACCTATGGTTTTTTCAGTGCATTTGCAAGGTTTTTTAAATGCTAATTCCTAACTATAACGTGTGTGAAACCTATGGTTTTTTCAGTGAATTTGTACGGTTTTTTAAATGCTAAGTTACTTTACGCCATTCGTGGCGTGCACGCCCACTTAACGCAGTTCGTTCCGTGCGTGCACGGTGCGCTTCGCGCACCTAGCGGCCACTTTACGCAGTTAGTGCCGTGCACGCAGGGTGGGCACGCGGTGCGCTACGCGCACCGCGTGCCCACGTTACGCTGGATGGGCCATGTACGCACGGTGCACTTCGCGCACCGTGCGCGCATGGAGGACATATTATGCGCTTCGTTGTGAAAGGTATTGTTTGATTTTTTGTTGTGCCAATCAGAATCGCGCTCGCGCTCGCGCACGTCACCGTACGCGTACGGTAAGCGCACCGTAAGCGCACCGTAAGCTGGCTCAGATATATATATTGATTTAAAGGCTATTTTCTCAGAATCTACTGAACAGATTTACACCAAACCTACAAAAGGCACTTCCTTGACCTGTAGACTACCTCTCTGCCAAATTTCAAGGAACTCTGTTCAGCCGTTCGGGCTGTAGCTGTGTCTAAAGGTCCTATGGAAAAATGCATGGGAAAAACGCGTTTTGGGACCCCCCTTTTATCTCAGCCCCCGCTTGACGAATCCCCCCGAGACTTTCAGGGTAGGAGCGGAGCGTAGCGCCCCATTAGTTTTGAAAATTTCGCGAGGATTCGTCGACCGGCGCCAAAGTTATTCAACATAGAATGTTGCGGTTTTCCTATGGAAACAGGGTCCTAACTATAACTACCTACTGGCGACCGCCAGTAGGTAATATATATATATATATATATATATATATATATATATATATATATATATATATATATATATCCGTAAACGAGGCGCTCCTTCCTGGAAGTCAGACCCATGGGAGGTGGCGTGCAACGCTGGTGGAGAAACCAGCAAATCAATCCCAAATACGTTTAGCAGGCATATACGCACTCAGGAAACCAGACAGGTTCCGATACCAAAATTTGATTTATTGCCTCTTAAATGTAACTGTGACGCGTTTCGGCAGTCCTGTTGCCTTGATCACAACAAAGTAATGCATGCAACTGTTACCTGATTGAAACTTTTCATAATGACTGAAAATGGACTAACAAAAGAGGGGCTAACACCTAGAGGGCTCACCGGCAACGAATAAGGCGGCCATTTTAAAGTGGAGTAAACTAATCCAAATTACTACTGCCTAGTGAAGTATTCTGCCACAATAGTGCCCACACAGCCAGAGAATTGTTCAAATGTACAATACATGCAGGGCTATACATACGAATGGTATCATGTAAGGCACTAAACATACATGTTGTAAAATACGTAGTACGATAATCTGTATGTCTGCATTACTTCTCTAATCCGAATGGCATGATAACCTGTTGCCGATATTTCACTCCAATGTGAATGACATGGAAAAACAAACATAGTAATGTACAGTGCTGCCTGCTATCATATTACTGCCACTCACTGATACTGTTGATCTAGCCGCAAGCCTCTGTAGGGATTGTCGTATCCTTTTACCATGATACTTTTTTTGCAGGCTTTGCACTGACTGCATTGGTAAAATCCTTTGAGATTCATGTCATTATGTTTAGATTTGCTGGTAATGTCATTGTGCATCAGTGGATCCCTAAGATTGTGGCCTCTACGGTAGGTTATTCTTGGTCTACTTGGAATGGTTTTACCTATTATAGGGTCTTTAGACAGTATTTCTCAGTTTTTAGCCAGAATCTTTTGAACTTCTTTGGAATCATTGTTATATCTAAGAATGACTCTAGTTATACCAGTTTCATCATCGGTAGTTTGGATAGAATCTTGCAGTAATGTCTCTCTTTCTTTCAGTTTCACTTTCTCTACCGCCTTGAGCAGAACCCACTCTGGATATTCTCTTACTGAAAACCTTCTAAGCATGATATCTTGTTCCGTCATGAAAGACTCCTCAGAGCTGCAGTTACGCTTTGCCCTGAGGAGTTCCCCTTAGGGGATGCTCCACTTAAGATTCTCTGGGTGGCTGCTCAAGGCGTGTAAAAGGCTGTTACCGACAGAGGATTTTCTGTAGAGTTCTGTATGTATTTTATTCTCCTTGATAGACACTCTGGTGTCTAGAAATTCCACGGAATTACTGCTAACAGTACTGGAATATGAGATTTTTGTTGTTACAGTTCAATTTGTTTATAAAATGGTTGACCTCCATCTCGGTACCCCTCCATATCATGAACAGGTCATCGATGAAGCTTAGCCATACGACAACCTGTTCAAAGTCATTGGTAACATTAGGGTCAGTCTTGATGTCATCCTCCCATGCCCCCAGAAAAAGATTAGCAAAACTGGGGGCAAAACAAGTCCCCATGGCAGTACCAAGGGTCTGTCTATAGATGTCGCCATTGAATAGAAAATAATTCTTGGTGAGGCAATAACGGATCATCTCAACAATCATTTTACTGTGTTCCAGGAAACGTATAGGACGCTGTTTGAGATATTTTTCACAAGCTTTTATCCCTTCCTCATGGTCAATTATCGTGTATAACGAACTGACATCCATGGTCACCAGTAGAAATTCTCGTTGCCACTGGATATCTTTGATTTTAGTGAGGAAGTCCTTTGTATCTCTACCATGTGATGGTAATGTGGACACCTTGTCAATAAGAAAATGATCAACATATCTGGAGACATTTTCCAGTGCACTGCCCCTGGAAGAGACTATAGGTCTCCCCGGGGGATTTTGGGCGTTCTTATGTATCTTCGGGAGAAGGTAAAGGACAGGTAACTTGGGGAAATCCCGCTTAAGAAAACAGTATTCCTCCCAGATTAGCAGTCCCTTATCACTCCAATCAGTCAGTAATCTCCAAATGCCAGTGACACTATTGGCATACTCATCCCTCATACTCTTGGTGTAAAATCTAGAATCATTTAATTGGCGCATGGCCTCTGTAACATACATAGTTTTGCTCAATATTACAATATTCCCGCCCTTATCGGCAGGTCTGATCACAATGGTATCATCTGTGGCAAGCTCTTTTATGATGTTTTTCTGTGCTATGCTGAGGTTATCTATCTATCTATCTATCTATCTATCTATCTATCTATCTATCTATCTATCTATCTATCTATCTATCTATCTATCTATCTATCTATCTATCTATCTATCTATCTATCAATCTATACGTATATATATATATATATATACACATATATATCCATATCTCTCTCTCTCTCTCTATATATATATATATATATATATTCACTTAAAAAACCATAGGTTTCACACATGTTATAGTTAGGTGGACATTTCACTCGTAAAAAACCAATGAAATTCCACCGTTATAGTTAGTTCAGATAACTATAACTCGTGCGCCCGTAATCCAGTGCTCATGACGTCACATATTTCATCACTCATGACATGGTCAGTGGCATCACTCATGACATCACTGATGACATCATCCTTGTGATAGAGTGGCGATCGCGCGAGTTATAGTTATCTGAACTAACTATAACGGTGGAATTTCATTGGTTTTTTACGAGTGAAATGTCCACCTAACTATAACATGTGTGAAACCTATGGTTTTTTAAGTGAATTTGCAAGGTTTTTTAAATGCTAATTCCTAACTATAACGTGTGTGAAACCTATGATTTTTTAAGTGAATTTGTACGGTTTTTTAAATGCTAATTTTTTTTTAATGTTTTCTTTTTTTTTATGGTTTTTCACCGTGCGCGCACCCCGCGATTTAAAAAAATATATATGTTTTTTCACCCTTCGGGGTCCTTTAGGGACCCCCTGACAAAGGCTAGGGGTTTAGGAACTCTCTACCCTGCCCCCTTTTCACGTTCGTCACCTCTCTTTTTCACTCTTGCACCCACAACAAACAAAATGGCGGCCGACACTTCCTGATTTCGACCGATTCGAACGTTGACTGACATGTAACCACCAATCAGAATTACGCTTGCGCACGTTAGGGTGCGCGCACGGTGCGCGCACGGTGCGCGGCTATAGATATTTATGTGCTTTAACTGCAATTTTCTCAGGAACTACTGAACAGATTGACTCCATATATGCAAAAGGCACTTCCCTGACCTGAGGACTACCTCTCTGCCAAATTCCAAGTAATTATGTTCAGTCGTTCGGGCTGTACCTTCGACTAAAGGTCCTATGGGAAAATGCATGGGGAAAACACGTTTCGGGACCCCCCTTTTTTCTCGGCCCCCGCTTGACGAATCACCCCGAGACTTTCAGGGTAGGAGCTGAATGGAGCGCCCCATTAGTTTTGAAAATTTCGCGAGGATTCGTCAACCGGCGCCAAAGTTATACAAAATAGAATTTTCAGATTTCCTATGGAAACACGGTCCTAACCATAACTATCTACTGGCGACCGCCAGTAGATAATATATATATATCCCCCTGGGCACTCAAGCTGGTGTGGGGCCCGATATCCAATATTCATTGGGACATCACTTGGTGTTGGGTCTGCCTTAATTACTTAATAGGCAACCCTAGAGGACTCCAACTACCAGCATGCTGTGTGCCTGGCAGGATAAACGCGATATGTTTGACACACCCTTGAGATGGAGGAGGGGCAAGTAATCACCTCACTGGGAGTGGTCTTTATAACATCTTTGTTTGACCCCCAAGGACAATGAGAAGCCCATGGAACCGGCACTGAAGAAAGCCAATCAAGGCTGAAACGCGTCTGCCAAAAGCGTTTCATGGACCTGTGTCACTGCGTGCAAGAAATTCAATAAAGCCGCTTTCTGCACTCCGGAGCTGTGTCGTGCTTTCTATCTACTGGGGAGAGAGCATTTGGTTCATGTTTCACCAGCAAGCTCTCGCTGGCTTTACGACATGCCCTCTCGTTCAGGAGTAGCGTGGTTAAACAGCATCTTTGGACTCTGCAGTGTACTGCAAAACACGCTACATCCCCAGCAGCTTGAAGGACTACCGAGGTTTGATTTCTGCAAGGGGAGAGAGGAGGCAAATTGGATGCCTGAGAAGGGGTTTTTAAACGGCTTTTGTATCCCCCTGGGCACTCAAGCTGGTGTGGGGCCCGATATCCAATATTCATTGGGACATCACTTGGTGTTGGGTCTGCCTTAATTACTTAATAGGCAACCCTAGAGGACTCCAACTACCAGCATGCTGTGTGCCTGGCAGGATAAACGCGAGATGTTTGACACACCCTTGAGATGGAGGAGGGGCAAGAAATCACCTGACTGAGAGTGGTCTTTATAACATCTTTGTTTGACCCCCAAGGACAATGAGAAGCCCATGGAACCAGCACTGAAGAAAGCCAATCAAGGCTGAAACGCGTCTGCCAAAAGCGTTTCATGGACCTGTGTCACTGAGTGCAAGAAATTCAATAAAGCCGCTTTTTGCACTCAGGAGCTGTGTCGTGCTTTCTATCTACTGGGGCGAGAGTATTTGGTTCATGTTTCACCAGCAAGCTGTCGCCGGCTTTACGACATGCCCTCTCGTTCAGGAGTAGCGTGGTTAAACAGCATCTTTGGACTCTGCAGTGTACTGCAAAACACGCTACCCCCCACCAGCAGCTTGAAGGACTACTGAGGTTTGATTTCTGCAAGGGGAGAGAGGAGGCAAATTGGATGCCTGAGAAGGGGTTTTTAAACGGCTTTTGTATCCCCCTGGGCACTCAAGCTGGTGTGGGGCCCGATATCCAATATTCATTGGGACATCACTTGGTGTTGGGTCTGCCTTAATTACTTAATAGGCAACCCTAGAGGACTCCAACTACCAGCATGCTGTGTGCCTGGCAGGATAAACGCGAGATGTTTGACACACCCTTGAGATGGAGGAGGGGCAAGTAATCACCTGACTGGGAGTGCTCTTTATAACATCTTTGTTTGACCCCCAAGGACAATGAGAAGCCCATGGAACCGGCACTGAAGAAAGCCAATCAAGGCTGAAACGCGTCTGCCAAAAGCGTTTCATGGACCTGTGTCACTGCGTGCAAGAAATTCAATAAAGCCGCTTTCTGCACTCCGGAGCTGTGTCGTGCTTTCTATCTACTGGGGAGAGAGCATTTGGTTCATGTATCACCAGCAAGCTGTCGCTGGCTTTACGACACGCCCTCTCGTTCAGGAGTAGCGTGGTTAAACAGCATCTTTGGACTCTGCAGTGTACTGCAAAACACGCTACCCCCCCAGCAGCTTGAAGGACTACCGAGGTTTGATTTCTGCAAGGGGAGAGAGGAGGCAAATTGGATGCCTGAGAAGGGGTTTTTAAACGGCTTTTGTATCCCCCTGGGCACTCAAGCTGGTGTGGGGCCCGATATCCAATATTCATTGGGACATCACTTGGTGTTGGGTCTGCCTTAATTACTTAATAGGCAACCCTAGAGGACTCCAACTACCAGCATGCTGTGTGCCTGGCAGGATAAACGCGAGATGTTTGACACACCCTTGAGATGGAGGAGGGGCAAGTAATCACTTGACTGGGAGTGGTCTTTATAACATCTTTGTTTGACCCCCAAGGACAATGAGAAGCCCATGGAACCGGCACTGAAGAAAGCCAATCAAGGCTGAAACGCGTCTGCCAAAGGCGTTTCATGGACCTGTGTCACTGCGTGCAAGAAATTCAATAAAGCCGCTTTCTGCACTCCTGAGCTGTGTCGTGCTTTCTATCTACCGGGGAGAGAGCATTTGGTTCATATATATATATATATATATATATATATATATATATATATATATATATATGAACCAACAAATTGCCCCTACTTCGAGGAACATACAAGGATCACTCTGTGTCTGCAAGCCTTTATTTCACTTCGCACGACGCGTTTCGTCGAGGTTGACTTTTTCAAATGCTTTTTGATGTGAAAAAGGTTTGTTGGCTTGTCAGTGTCTTTATATATATATATATATATATATATATATATATATATATATCATGCTCTCACCCCGTCTTGGTCCCTGCACTCGCGATCGGGTGCTCTCATGCACGGTGACAGAAACCGTGCGGATTACAAATCCCCAGCTCACGGCAAAAATACCAGCACTCGTAAGAACGTACCTTTCAGATTTTAATTTGAAAGGTTAACACACACACTAGACGCGTTTCGGCTTGCCGCCTTTGTCAATAGAGGCCGGCGCCAGTTTCTCACAGATTTAAATATCATTACATTATGAGACATCAACAAAGGACACCTGCACTTACTTCAGTGAAGGTGTCATCCATCTTTGAATGGGTTAGTGATATACATTGTGCCTTGTAAAAACATAGATATTTTGCCCTGAATGGGCTAAATCAAAATTGCAAAATGTAAAGAACATAATACAGTCCTTAAATGCATGAAAAACAGAAAACATTACAATCATGCCCTGTATGGGCTTGCATCCTGTTATGTGTTTTCATTATGATTAACCCAATGATCTCTCATTTTTGGAACAAAAAACAAGACCTTACAAAGTAGAAAATATTACAGATGTACAGCCATTTCTTCCCCACTATTGAGGCCACCTGGTCTTTTGGTCTGGTTATCAATAATGTGCCGTGATTCCAGTCTGCGTAGTTGCAGCAGTCTGTTACCACCTCTCACATTATTGGGCACTTGGTCCATGCAAAAGAAGCTTAAAAGGTCTCTATTACTTTGATGGAACATCTCAAAGTGCCGTGCCACCGGATAGGTGGGATCTTTATTTTGTATGGCCCTGAGATGTTCTAGAATTCTGTTCTTTGTCGGGTGGATTGTGCTGCCAATATACCTCAACCCACACGGACATATCAAACAGTATACCGTGTGGGTGGTGTTGCAGTTCATCAGAGTTTTGATTTTCTTAGGTTCCCTCATTCCTGGTACCTTACACTCCAGTGTTTTTTTGCTATTCTTACATGCCCTACATCTAAGACATGGGTAGAATCCTGCAAGTTTGCCAAAATGTTGAACTTTACTGTCACTCTCGCAGTGGCTTTGGACCAATATGTTGCGTAGGGATTTAGCTCGTCTAAAAGTGAGTAAGGGAGCTTTTGGCAGATCCTCCCCTATTATTGGGTCTGATCTCAGGATGTGCCAATGCTTAGCAAAAAAATTTCTGATTGCTCCCGCATCCCCAGAGTGATCTGTGATCATCCTCAAGGTGTTTCTGGTTCCTTCCGTTTGTATTTTTCTTTCTTTGCTCATACTGTTCTCATCTAGCAAATCTTTTCTGGATTTATTTTCTACTTTTAGCATGGCTTCTTCCAGAGTCTCTTGCCTGTACCCTCTCATTTTGAATCTGTTCATGCTCTCCCTTGCTGCTACTGTATAGTCACATGGACGTGTACAGTTCCTTTTAATTCTCAACAATTCCCCGTATGGGATACTTGTTATGGTTTTCCCCGGGTGACAGCTACTCGCGTGTAATACGGAATTTCCCGCGGTTGGTTTCCTGTGCAACGCAGTGCACAGTCTGCCCCCCTCAGGAAATACCTTCAAATCCAGAAATTCTACACTTTCTTTGCTTACCTCCCCTGTAAATTTCAGGTTTAGTGCATTGGTGTTGAGTATATCAATGTAGTCCCTAGCTGATTGTTCGGTACCTCTATAGATGATGAATAGGTCGTCTATGTACCTACTCCAGCTCACTACTCTAGTGTTCCATTCTGCATTATCCGGTTCTGCCCAGGCCACCCGCTCCTCCCACCAGCCCACGAAAAGGTTCGCGTAGCTGGGGGCGAAGCAGGTGCCCATCGCAGTACCGCGTATCTGTTTGAAGAGTTGGTCTTGGAAGAGGAATATATTGTTGCATAAACAGAATTCAACAAATTCAATAATCATACAGTTGTGTTCAAATAAACTTATAGATTTTCTTCCTAGAAACCATTTGATTGCCTCTAGTCCTTGGAGGTGGTCAATACTCGTATACAGACTCGAGATATCTAGTGTTATCATGACCATGCTTTCATCCCAGATCAGATCATCAATTCGCTTTAAAAAGTCCTTAGTGTCTCTTGTGTACGAGGCCAGTTCTTTAACAAAATCAAAAAGAAAAAAGTCCACAAACCTTGACATATGTTCCGTCAAACTTCCTATCGATGAAACAATAGGGCGACCAGGTGGGCAAGTTGCGTTCTTGTGTAATTTCGGGAGATGGTAAAAAGTTGGTACGCTGGGGTGTTTGCACTCCAGATAGGCAAATTCCTCCTTGCTCAGCATTCCTCTATGATACCATCTGTTTAATAATGATCTGTATGTGTTCACACTTTCTTCGAACACTTTTCTTGTCACTCGAATGTAGCTTGTCCCATCATTCAATTGTGTCATTGCTTCTTTGATGTAGTAGTCTTTGGTCAATAAAACCACATTCCCTCCTTTATCGGATGGTTTGCACACAATGTTTCTGTCTTGTTTCAAATCCATGATTGCTCTCTTTTGTGATTCCGTGATGTTATTCCCACTTCTATTCCTTTTATCTGTGTGGCGGAGCCTTAAGAGATCCTTCGTAATCGCATCCGTAAAGACGTCGATGGCGTCAGCTGGCATCAACGGGCAGAATTTTGACTGTGGTTTGAAGGGACTTCCGGGATTGATTTGTTCTTCTCCTACACATCTTATGGACGGTGGAATCAATGTTGTCGGATTTCCTTCATCTGCCAGGTCCTGCAGAACTGCTAAAGTTTCCACATCACTCGCTGTCAGATTGTCTTCTCTCCGTATACCACATACGTTTCTGTCCAGAGTGATGCGTTCTTTTCCTTTAAAGAACTTGAGCAGTTTAACTTTTCTGCAAAATTTGAAAACATCAATTTTTGTTTGTGTGTATTCTGACGTTTTCATAGGGCAGAAACTCAGACCCAATTGTAATGTTTCCTCTTTTGCTTTACTCAATTTCCTTGATGTGAGGTTCACAACGGTAAGAATTTCCGTATTTATCTCTTGTTCCATTGTTTTCTGCTCCGAGTTACTCTCGGCGATGCGCTGCTGCTGCTTGCGCCACCCTCCTCTCCTCGTCCGGCGTTTGCTTTTCTTTGTCTCTGTTGCGACTTCTCTGGTGGCTTGCCTCTTCCTCCTTTGTTCCACGTTTCCCTGATTACCTGGAATTCCTCTAAAAAAGGTGCCGATGTGGGGCCAGCACTGTGTGTTGGTTTTGAGGCTCTGCGTTCTCTCAATCCTTCGTCCTCACTTTGATCTGTGACTTCAGACTCCGAGGTCTCCCTATGTTCCACAGCAAGTTTACTTTTGTCGGTTAATAACTGCTTTCTTGATTGCTCATATCTTTTCGCAAATGTCAAGATGCGGCCTTGTGAATAGTCTCGCTCGTCTCTTTCGAATTTGTCCTGTTTTCGTTGTTTGATCTTTTGTTCGTAGATTTTCAGACGCTTTTTCATATCCTCACGTAATTCATTTTGTTTGTTGGTATCGGTATTTTCAGTAATTCATTTTTCCAGTTCCTCGATCTCCAACAGAATTTGCTCTCTATCGCTCCAAGCAAATTTAATGAGGATGATTAGCATCCCTTTTGATGATTCCGCCGTATGTTGTGCCCATTCCTCCAATAGTAACGGGTTTGGATTTTCATACGCGGGGACCGTGTAGATTCTGAGCCCCCGCGGGATCCTCCCCACTTCAATATAATTCTGAAGTGAGGTTGCCTCCCACCACTTGCGGGTTTCCCTTTCGTATAGTTTCTCTAGTTGGGAAAATTGGTTTTTAAGGAGGTTGCTGCCATTGGCTGTTGTGCGTGTATTTCCGCTATCTCCTTCGCTATTTCGCGAGTCTTTATGTTTCTTGAAAATTTCTGTGGCCGCCTCGCGTCGGGCCTCTTCATCGAACATATTATTAAAGCTTATTTTTGCTTTTACGTGTGTTGCGTTCTTTCGATCTGCCGAGAAAGTTCAAAAGCTCAACTGAGCGTCTTCAGAACACATTTAATGTTGTCCCGCGCTTTGAATCAATTTCCTCTTTAAAGCGCCAGCTGCTACGTTTCCGATATAGCTTCTACGGACTCGATGATACAATGTTGCAACTTACAATTCTCGGCGGTGAAGGGAATCGTTTATCATGCTCTCACTCCGTCTTGGTCCCTGCACTCGCGATCGGGTGCTCTCATGCACGGTGACAGAAACCGTGCGGATTACAAATCCCCAGCTCACGGCAAAAATACCAGCACTCGTAAGAACGTACCTTTCAGATTTTAATTTGAAAGGTTAACACACACACTAGACGCGTTTCGGCTTGCCGCCTTTGTCAATAGAGGCCGGCGCCAGTTTCTCACAGATTTAAATATCATTACATTATGAGACATCAACAAAGGACACCTGCACTTACTTCAGTGAAGGTGTCATCCATCTTTGAATGGGTTAGTGATATACATTGTGCCTTGTAAAAACATAGATATTTATATATATATATATATATATGTGTGTGTGTGTGCATTTGGCTGTGCATCGGGCACCTTGGAACAAAGTGAGAGAGGAGAGTACTTACTGTGTAGAAACTCCCAGTCCTCTCTCTGTGTCTACACCAGCGATTCAATGGGGTTCCTTCTGTCAGTATTAAACAAACCCCGCAAAAACTAAGATTTGAACTGTCGAGCACGAAGGTGGCACTGAAGAAGGCATCCGCCGAAACGCGTTTGCCAGGTGTTGCTACTGTGAGGAAGTGTTCTTTGATGTGCCAAGCGGTGGTAATAAAGACCTTGCAGTGAGGCAACTCGAGGTGTGTGAGACCCGTCTTTTATTCAGAAAGCAGGATTGGAGGTGTATATGTGGCAGAGGTCGGCTCTGTATTCTGACACCCTCTCATTCTGGAGCACCGCATGCAGCTGACAAAATGTGGCAGAAGTGCATGAGGTTGCACAATGCGGCGTCCACCCGGGCTGTGAGATGTTGTGGCAATGGGGAGAGAGCAGCAGATTCACAGCTGAATGAGCCGGTTCTCAGTGAGGAAAACCACCACTGATCCTGCCGGTGAAAGGAGAGGACAGTACAACGGCTGACGTTTGTCAGGGCATTATCGTGTGCACAGGCACATTACTGAACCAAGCTCGCGGTTTTGGACTGCCTTTGTACCTTTGGCAGGATTATAGGGGCATTTAGCTGTGCATCGGGGACCTGGGAACAAAGTGAGAGAGAAGAGTACTTCCTGTGTGAAACTTCCCAGCCCTCTCTCTGTGTCTACACCAGCGATCTAATGGGGTGCCTTCTGTCAGCATTAAACAAACCCCGCAAAAACTCATATTTGAACTGTCGAGCACAAAGCTGGCACCGAAGAAGGCATCCGCCGAAACGCGTTTGCCAGGTGTTGCGACTGTGAGGACGCGTTATTTGATGTGCCAAGTGGTTGTAATAAAGACCTTGCTGTGAGGAAACTCGAGCTGTATCAGATCCGTCTTTTATTCAGGAAGCAGGATTGGAGAAGGTTCGTTATGGGTCAGCAGTCCTGAGGTGTGGTAAATGATTTATTTGGGCTCAGTTTAAATAGTGATTCTCCTATGCCAAAGCCTGCATTGAAGTTATTTTTAAAGAACACCACAAGCTCGATTAGTATGGCTAGAGATACTGTTTTAAGTCAATCTAAATCCCGCAATGAGGTGGTCTGTGGGATTGCTGTGGGGAATAGACCACAGCCAGGCGTACGTTTTTAAGATCATCATTTATTAAATTTAACATTCATTCTGCTCATGAGGCCCGAACATTTGTCTTGTCCCCACCAAATGAAATGGTTTGCCATAGGATATATCAATTTTTAAAAATATTTGTGGCTATTTATTAGGAAATGTTTTAAGTTTACTTTGTATGTTGTAACGTCTTATGGTTGGACATTGAAGAATTTTGTACTGTATTTAAAGTATGTCTTTCCCTTTTTCCTCTTTTTAATCTACTGGTGTATTTTTAAAAAAAAGAAAAAAAAATTGTATTGTATTCAAAGTATGTCTTTTTTAATGTACTGGTGTATTCTTGTGAACCTCCGTTGGAGTTACCTAACAAAAAAAAATTGAATTGAATTGTTATGGGTCAGCCAGAACACAAACCTGAAAAAGCTTTGATATGTCCCAGTTATGGTAAGTAACTTACTTGCCACTTGAAAAATAAACTGTTTACCGAATCGAAAACATGCAGTCTGCCCCAGTAGGTGGACAATCTCCAGGGGTTGGTGCGGTGCTGGACCTTTGGCCAAGTCTTACACACAATCCCAGCGGGCAGACATCCTTCAGCCAGGCCCTATGCTCAGTGCTCCCTAAATAGAGTGCCTGACTCCCTTTTAGTTATTTATTCTTTTGGATCTGTAGACTCTGGGACCGTGTCATGTAATGGCAGCCACAAAAGATCATTTTCTATTGCAGTGATCTGAGCCTAGGGAAGGGGTGGAGTAAAGTTAAGGAAGGTAGACAAAATAATTTTGAATACTAATATCTTAGACACTGTATTATGGATCTGCATGAAATTTGGCAAAGAGGCTGGCTCAGTATATAGTGTCCACCTATGGTGAGGCACTGTGCACTGAGTCCAGGCAACCTTTAGTGATAGTTTTTAGGTCTCTGAAGACCAGAGCTCTCAAGGGGTAGCTGTGGAGAGCAGCTAAGGCTTATTCAGGATGGTATATTGCAAGTGCATTTGCCACTATAGTCAGTTAGTAAGCTTTTCACACAAGAAAGGTCCACACCAGAAGAGTATAACAATACTTTGTGTTTATTAACACACACTAACACTAGACACTAACTTGGTATATCCCCTACCCGGAGATATCAATTACACACAAGAAATACTTCAGAGATAGGTAAGTAGCATAAGAAAACAACCGGGGGGGGGAACCATATGCCAAAATAGTGGAATGTGAGGTAAGTACCAAAATGAGACTAATACCCAAGGATGGAGGGCTCTAAGGGGAAACACGGAACTACCCAAGGTGAGTAGCCACGGACCCCAAGGCGCACAGGTCAAACGTCTATAGGATAACACAGGGTAGGTCGCGGTTGGATTTTTACAATTCTAGGCCCCTTCCCAAAGGACCCAAAAGAACTACTTGGATCAAGGAAGGTTGGAGAGCCACCCCACCTGTACTCCAGGATCCAGGATACTTACACCAGGAAGCCCAGGTGCATAGGGATGAAGTGGTTTTGGAACCACCCGTAGACTCCAATGGAGGTTCGTGGAAGATCAGCAACTACAGAGTCTTCTGGACCAGGCCGGTGGAACCAGGACATGGAATCTAGGTGAGAAGAACCTTAAAGCAGTGGGGACAGAGTCCAAGCCACCAGGAGGTGACCAGGAGGCACAGGAGCACAATACCAGCCCTTTTTGGAGGTTTTTGCTGTAACACAGTGAGGTTGAGTAGCAGCTGTGGAGCCCATGCGATGAGGCAGGAACACAGGAGATATCCACGAGCTGTCCCACGCCAGTCGACGAGTGCAGGAAGGTCAGTGGCCAGCAGGATCACCAACAAGCCTTGGCAAACGCAAACAACGGTTTGTGGAAGAAGATGCTTTGTTGCAGACCCGCAAGGTCTGTGGGACTAAACCAGCAAGGGAAAGTCAGAGCCGCCCTTCAGCACACAGGAGCCAGCAGGAATCGATGAAGCCCCCTTGAGGACTTTCTGGCAGCATGCACAGGGAGTCGCAGGGAAGCCTCAACAGCACAAAGGAGATGAAGGCACATGATACAGAGGATACAGGCAGGTCGTCGTTCTTGGAGCTGTGCAATGCTGGAGACTGAGGCTTCTTGGAACTTGAAGATCTTTTGTGGAGAGAGCCAACAGCCTTGGCAATGGCAAACAGACGCGGTGCACAGGGAGGCGGTTCACATCGGCTGGAGAGGGATTACAGTCATCCAGGTTGCAGGGAAGACTGGTCAGGCCTCTGGAGAGACAACCAACCACCACCTGTTTTGCAGAGCAGGGCAATGTCTGTAGGACAACACGATCAGCAAACCTGTTGTCAATGTAGAGGTGCCTGCGGATGCAGGGAAGTGACTCCTTCACTTCAAGGGAGATTCCTTCTGGCTTGGATGCAGGCTGAGTCCTGGGTGACTCAGAGGATGCATGGCCATGGAGTTGCAGAACTTGAAAAAGCACAGGGATGAAAATCAAGCAGGAATCTTCCCACCGAAAGCAGTCTTGTCATAGATCCTGGCTTCAAGAACAGCAGAGTTCCAGTGTCCACCAGCAGACGGGTCTCTGAACAATCTTCAGAGGTCAGGCAGTCGGATCTTGAAGTAGTTGTCGGGACGAATCAAAGAATCCACCCTCAGGGGAGCACTTAAGTTACCCTTAAAAGGGGAAGGACCTCTTCTGTGGTGACCGCCTATCAGAGGGGGTTAGGGACACTACTCAGCTGTCCTAGTGAGTCAGATGCTCCCAGGGGCCACTATTCAACATGGCAGAATCAAGTGGCACCTGGAGGAGCTCTGGGCACCTCCCAAGGGAGGAGATGGACAGGTGAGTAGACACTCCCCTGTGCTTTGTGTGGTGTTGTGCCAAAGCGGGAGCCAAAGGCTCCTGAACTGGGTAAAACTGATCTTTGCAAGCAGGGCACCAAATGTTCCCCTCAATGCAATCTGTTGGGCACTCTGAAGCCTAATGCTAAAGGAGAGGTGGTCACACCTCTCCGTCCCAGGAAATCCTTTGTTCTGCTTCCACTGCCTGAGTTAAGCTTATCAGCAGGGGGACAGAACAGTGTCTAGGGTCGGCAGCAGCTCATGCTGGCAGTCAGGTCCTGTAAAGCTACACAGGTAGGTATGGAGGAGTCCTCTAAGGATCCCCCCAGGATATGGAATCATGCAACTAACACTTGAATCATTGACGACTTGCCAGTGTCCACAACACACCTTATAATGGCTGACCCACACTTACAAACCCCAGAGAATGGAACCCGGGGTTTGTAGGGGTGCAATGGCAGCTCTGCAGACATAGTGTGCATGGGCTCCCTTGGGTGGCATAATACATGCTGCAGCCCAAGGGAGACCCCTGTTGTATCAATGCCCTTGGTACCTCAGTACCATAGACTAGGGACTTACAATGGTGCCCCAGTATGCCAGTTGTGGGGTGTACAAAGTACTTACAGTGGAATTTAGAAGAGAGACCACTACCACTGGGTTCCTGGATATCAGGATCCCAGTGAACTACAAAACACACTGACACCAGGCAAAAAGTGGGGGTATCTGGCCCAGAAAGATCATACTTTCCTACAGACTTATAATGTTAGTTTACAATTTGTTCAGCTTAATGGGGAGGGGCAGTTAAATATAGGAGTGGTGCAAAAGAATGTTCATTGGCTAATAACAATGGCAATGGCACTGTGTGTCAAATTTGCTCAGAATATGGCAGACTCATGAAAGGTTGGTTTTCTACTGGTATGTCAAGCTATATATAAAAACTTCTTCAAATACAGCAACACTTGAAATTCTAAGCTTTTACAATATGTATATATATATATATATATATATATATATATATATATATATATATATATATATATATATATCTATATACACCATTCTATGCTAAACATGTTAATAAGTCACTGCATAGCTTTCATATAAGTTTTTTGATGATATGCTTATGGGTACCTGTTTTATTCATCTATCACAATATGTAAATATTATCATAAATATTTTAACAAGTGCTTCACTGTTGAACTATTGAGGAAAGGCTAAAATGTAAAAATAAATTCGCTTCAAATACAGCTACATTTGAAAGTCTGAGTTTGTACAAAACAACTTTAAATCTCAATATATTATCTTCCTTATGCATGTACACCCTTTCTATCTAGTTATGTATTTATATCTTTATTACTTTACTCCTACTGAAGAAGAAGAAAAAATGAAAAATAATTAAACATGTACACCCTTTGTTAAAAAAAAACTTTATTTTCATTTTGTATGCAAACATATATCCATTGATCATTGCATTACATACAACAGCAGCAGCAAAAAACTAAAAAAAGGTGGAATATCAGTCCTGACAGTTACAGCTAAACAATTACTGATATCTTTACAGTGTAAACTGGGAGTCATTATCCTCACACAGTAATACATATTTGACATCATTGTGCAATCAGGGGAAATCCTAACCTTCTTCTCCGCAGCAGCATGCCACGACCCAGCACAATAGGTGGTAACTCGAACAGGGCCACACTGTAGTACAGCAGCGCCCCCGCTGCTTCAACCAAGCCCCGTTCTATCATGTTCCTCTCCTGCATCTTCCCCAGCAGAGTGTGGGGCTGGATATGCCCGATATGGTTCCCAAATATTCTTAGGTTGACAACGAGTGGGCATTAGTGCATTAACGTTTTCTGAGTGTGTACTACAGCGAGATAGGTCAGCTCACCATTCCTCTATAGTGTGTGTGGGTCCTTTCATCCATCGCTGTCGATCCTGTGCTTTGCAATTAGGATACCTAGTGCTAATAATTTGGGTGTGCCTTTGGGGTACTCCTTTGTGTAACCTAGCAGCGCTTTCAGGGGCATCAAGCTAAGATTAGTTTCTGCCATGTCCTTGTGGGAGAGCGGGCCGGACAAACAGACGAGGAGGCTGTATGTAGTGGGCCAGTTGGTCTGTTTTATTTAACACACTAAAGTCAAGGGTTTTTCAGGTATTGTCTTTGTATTTCCGCGGAAACTGTTCTGGGTTCTCTTCTTCTTTGGTGGTTCCGGATCTCCTCCGTTTTCAACTGGGGCGTCCATGAGCTGGATGGTCCTTCCCCAGGGAGGCTCAGAAGAGGAAAGAAATAATAGGGAGCCATCAGTTGTTTACTGGTTTCCCAATTTCCAGACAATATCGACTCCGTCACCACACCCGGTCGGTGTTTATGGGAAAAGGGGGTCTTGACAAAGTGAGGGGAGGGGTTGGATCTTGTGAGGGAAGGCAGTGAAGGGCTAATCTGGGGTTCTGCCGTGTACAGGGTAACAGGAGAAAAGAAGAGGGTGTGAACAGAGGTGCCACCAATTCTTCTGAGCTTAATTACTTCTCGCGCTCAGATAGGATGCGATAGTGAGAATGAAAACAATGCAACCCTCCTATGAGCCTAATGAAATCTCGCTCTCCGAAAGGGTGTAATAGTGAGGACAAAAAAAAAAACGATATGCAAAATGAAGAAACCCTCCCCTATCTCACAAACCTCCCACCGCCCTCCTGTACACCCTTAAACCTCCCGCTTCCCCGTTCCCTTTTTCCCCAGATTCTGAACACTCACCGGCTCAGCCGCAACTCTCTCTTCAGCGACCTCCGGTGGGGACCAGCAGTCCTCGCACCATGTCTTGTCCTCTTCCTTGGACTCGTCCTCTCCATCCCGTTCTCCTGCGTCTTCTCCTTCCTCGTCTCGGCTCACTCGGCACTCCTCCTTCCTTTCGGCTCCTTCGCGCCGCTTTTTGGTTTCTCCGGCCCTTTCCACTTCCTGCGAGGGACCACTTCCGGGGTTGGCCCCTACTCCTTCCACTTCGGTGGTGTAGGTGTCGTGACGCTGTACGAGCACAGGACACGGGGAGGAGTTACCTTTGGAAACAGCGCCTTTCCGCTTTTGCATGTTGTGGAGGCAGTCCTGACGGGTAAGCCGTTGCGATATAATGTGCGCGTAGATCCCGACATCAGGCATGTCATGTTCGAGACCCCCTCACAGTCCTGTAATGCAGCCTGTATTGCCTCCCAGAACCTCTAGATCCCCAGGCAGGCCCATGCAAGATGTGTGAAGTTTGCCTCGGTCGCCCCGCACCTCATGCATCTGTCATCATCACGGAGTCCACACTTGTACAGACGAGTGTAGTAGGCGATGCCTGCCATTTTGCAAAATAGTCTTCGTGTCCCTACAACAGCATGCCCATTGTTCATCAGTAATGTCTAGCTGCAGCTCTACACGCCATTCCTGCAGTGATTTTGCAGCCGGGGGTCCGGCTCCGCATTAGCGAGCGCATATAATATCAAGATCATGTGTTGTGGTGCCTTTGCACATAGGAGGTACGTCAGAGGGGTGAATTCTGGTGGTTCTAACATGTCCTCCCCCAATGTTGTTCGGAGTGCATGCTGTGCGCGGAAGAAGTGAAATTTTGTAATCAGGGGAGTTGTCCGGAAATCAGTGTGAAGCTTGTCTCATTGCTTAACTTTACCATCTAGAAAATAGTCCTCCATAGTGTTTATGCCCAGAGCGCACATAGCAGAAATAAAATCCTTCTTCTTTCTCATTGGCAATCACCCACACATTTCCAATGGTAATTTTGGAGAATAGAGTAGGCGAAGACACCGCATGTTGGCCGCCCTCTAAAATGTACACCCTTTCTATGTAGTTATGTATCTATACATTTATTACTTTACTCCTACTTTAGAAGAAGAAGAGAAACCAAATATAAATGAAATAAAAAGAAACCTTGACTCTCTCCAATGCACTACTGTCTCACCCTATACCTCTCTCAGTATATGCCCTACGTCCACTCTCTGACTCATCCCTAACTTCATTCAACTACTATGATCTCCAAAATAAATCTTTCTAGACTTCTCCCTGTATCCCTCCTTGGCTCACCCGAAACCTTGTTGTACTACTATGATCTCCCAAGCAACCCTCTCTAAATTCATCCCTCGTGTATCCTAAACCTTATTTTACTACTATGATTTCCCTAATCCCTTTCTAGAGACTTGTCCCTCCTCCAGCTCTCCTTTTATTCATCCCAAGCCTCATCTTACTTCTACTACTACTACTTACTAATACTTTCTAGACTCTTCTCTCTTCTATCCCTCCATTATCAAACTACCAGACTCACATGTCCATCACTCAAATTAACACATATTTTCCTATACTAACCCACCACTAATTCTCTTTGGGTTCTGGAGCAGCGTGCTACTCATTGAAAAGCGCTTTGATGCCTAGTTATGGGTAGTACGCGCTATACAAATAAAATTCCAATTCCAATAAGCAGGTCCTCTGTGCAGTGCACACAGGCCTTGGGGCCTCCAACCCACTAGCTGGAGCTAGGCACTGCCGATGCAAAAGCATACATTTATTTGCCTTTCCTCAAAGCATCAAAATTTGTTTCAGTTACACCAGGGTGTAAACCCATGAGTCAGTGCACTTGTTACATTGAGACCACTGAAGACAACTGCCTTATGGTCCCACCATTAATAGCCATAAGAAGGTTCTAGATTGAAACAAGTGCCCGCTAATAAGACATTGTTGTAAGGAGGAATGAGGGAATGGAGCTTCCAAACAGCAAAACATAATATAGTTTGGCGCTCAAAAATCTTTGCATCCTAGAGGCTTTGACCTACAAGTTGCACACAGAGTTCTGCAGTAGAAAAGCAACAAACTGAGTTATATCACTGATGTGAAATATAATGCATTTCACTTCTTTGTATAAATATCCAGGCAATATACTAATGAGTGTCAGGTCAAGCATTTGTCAGTGATCCTCCTAGCAAGTATCCCTGAAAAACTCTGTGACAATGGCAACAATGGGACAAAGGTGACTGTCTCAAGGAAACATCTTCTTTCCTTTTTTCTCAGATCATACTGCCAGAACACATCAGAAACCACCCTGACCTGCTGGCTCACCATCACCCCCACTGGAAACCCCCATGCGCTCTATCCACTCTTTAGCACCTTTGGATCCTTGCCGGTACTCTGTCCTCTTAAAAGACTGAAGCCCATCTACACGTCCCTTACGCTGATTCTCAATGACTCTCTCACCACTGTCACCCTATCAGACACCTGGAAACACACCACCATCTTGCCGCTACTGAAAAAACCTTCAGACGATAAAGAGACCCCGGCAAACTTGAGTCCCATCTCCCTGCCTACCCAGCAAAAGTCTAACAAATGACTAGTCATCTACCTGAACGATGACCATCTCCTGGACCCATCCTAATCTGGGTTCAGGCCTAATCACAGCACTGAGACCCAGGACATCGGCCTCATCATCCACTGGCTCCTGGTCGTGAAGAGAATCAATTTCAAAGCATTGTGCATTGCACACTGAGCCTTCTGAAACCAAGGGCCCTCCTTCCCCCAAAAGCGGTTTGCTACCTACCACCCTGGTAGAGCTCTCAGATCCTCCAATACCCTATGGACTGTGGTTCCGCCCTTCAGTAGGGCTAGAATTGGAGAAGGTTCATTCGGGTTCAATTTGGGCAAAATTTGGAACACTCTGCCTCTTACCCTGCAGACAGCTGATAACGATTTGTACTTCAGAAAACAGCTTTCAATTAACCCCTATGGAGCTTGCTATCACAGTCTATGTTGCTGCATCAGCATTGGGATGCCTACAGGTCGCCATGTGCTTAACAAATGCTTTTAATAATAATCATAAAAATCATGGACGAGCGCAGCAATGTGTCTCTCATACGACAATTTGGAACTGCACTTCAGTTGATCATCTCCTTTCTCACAGGCTGCACATAGGCTGTCAACCCGGACTACACCTCTTCATCCTCCAGTCTTATCCGCGAAGTCCCCCAAGGCTCATCTTTCCACCAAAACACTGTTAAATGTCTATATGACCCTGCTCAGCCACATAGTCCAAGCCTGTGAACTCAACATCATTTCATACGTCGACACCCAGCTCATCTTCTCCCTCTCTGAGGACACCTCCAGCACCCAAACTAAATTCATTGACTGTGTGTCGGAAGTCACCATTTAGATAAACACAAACTGTCTGACGCTCATGTCAGACAAGACAAAGGGGGTACTCTTCAGGAAAGAGAAGAGTTCTCAGCATAGTGGCCATCATAATCAGGACCAACACCCACTCTGTCAAGCCAAACAAGTAACCTAGGTTTCATGATCGACAACCGATCTCAATACCCAGCCAGGTCAACCTCCTGCTTCCAAACCCTCAAACTCCTCAGGAATATGTTCATATGGCCATTAGCCATCAAACCATGACTTAAGCCCTTATCACCACCAAGCTGGATTACAGTAACACACTTATGTCAGAATCTCTGCACAACTCACCAAGAGATTCCAGGTTATCCAGAATGCAGTAGCCAGATTCACACTTAACCTCTCACCCTGCATCCCCACATATATTTACAACTCAAAGATCTCCATTGGCTTCTTATTCAATAACATGTCATTTTCAAATTAATCCCACTCACATACAAAGCACTGCACAACCAAGGATCCGTCTATCATAACAACCGCATCGGCTTCCACACCTCCATCAGACATCTTCGCCAGCCCACTGCTTACCCATGTCCCCTGCATCTGTGCCAAAGCCGGCGGCTGCTCTTCCTCAAACCTGGCTCCTACAGCCTGACACGATCTCCCCTTGCACATTGGAGCTGCCAGCTGCAGAAAAAAATGAAAACCTGTCTCTATCAATAGGCCCCTGCCAAGGTTGAACCCCCTTCTCCTGGTGCCAGGATGCCCTCCTGGGTGACATGCACACTCTACAAATACACATCACACATAACCACATGGCCCTCATCCAGAGAAGTGATTAGTTTTTCAGGCAAGCCCTGTCCTGTTCTACTTGAAGAGCACTGTGCTAATCCTACAAGGCGAACCACCAGCTACAAAAAAGAGTATGTATCCTAGTGATTACTGCCTCCAGGAGTGCCAGTATCATTATTTGAACATCCACAACACTTACCACTCAGCCGAAGCTCCTTACCCTTGCTCTACTTTGCCCCAGATTATCCCCAGTGACAGTTGGTGTACTTTGAAATGAATGTCAGAAAGAACTATCCATATTGCACAATGGGAGTGAGACCTACCCCCATCTCTACAGGGACGTTTGGAATGAGTCTGTCGCTAAATATTAGAAAAAATAGAAAGAATGTTTCAAAGAATATTAGCCAACAGGCAGTTCAGAAGGTGCGTGTGTGAAATATACAAAAAGTGATTGTGGAAGCTTGAATTAATTTCAGCCACAAAGTAATTACCAGTGGTTGAGATTAATTCATTCACTACGCCCATCAATTTTTGGGTATTCTGTTTGAGATGCCCCAAGTGCAACAGGTATGTCAAAATGTGTGGCGCTTGCACGCTGTGTCCTAGGAATCAAGCAACATCTCACTGATGATGCCCAACAAGATGAAAACTATTCTAGATTTGCTTTCCTACCTTTAATGAAAGGGAGTGGTCTGGCATTTTGTGTTTAACTGTTCCTATTGGAGCAGGACCAAGGCTGATTTACACAAGGTTTGTATCCGTCTGTAGTGGCACAAGGAGCAAAAAAGGGTGGCCTTGTTTGTGGCCGCCGAGTAATTACAAGAGATTGACATTAATTTACATGTTCCATCCGCTTTCTTCCTCAGTGACATGCAATAAGTGGTCGGGGTATGACCAGATGAGCGTCCAGTGTGTACTGTGCTGTAGGACTCTAGCTATGCATCACTGTAGAGTCCCAGTGAGGCTGACACCGCTCTGGGGTAGCTTTTACTTCCATTGAGAGGGGACCCGGCCTCAAAACGCAGTCCAGACTGCTCTTACTAGAGGAGAAACAAGGCTTATTTGCATAAGATTGGTCCCCGACCTGCAGTTTTTTCCTCTCGCAATTGTTTAGTTTATATTTGATTTTAATTTGTATTTTAAATGTCTTTGTATATATAGAATCACAGTTGCCTTTCTAGAGAAACATCACACATAGTAAACAATGATGCATAAGGGGCCGAGTGGCTAGGTGGTTACCTTAAGCCACGTGGTAGAAGGTAATGATTGTGGCGAGTTAAGACAGTACGACAAGACATTTAAGAACTTAGATATGATACATACTATAGCCTTATAGCCCGCCGTAGCGGGCTATACCGGCTGTTAATGGCCCGCTGCAGCGTTAAAGGCCCGAGCCGAAGGCGAGGGACTTTAACAACAGCAGCGGGCCATTAACAGCGGTATAGCCCTGCTACGAAGGGCTATAAGGCTATTAGAACATTCTGCCACTAGAGGGAAGAATGTTCTACCAAAACAAAGCCCTTCAGGGAGCGCGAGGGGATTGAAATCCCCTCCGGCTCCCTGAAGTCTTTGTTCACAGCCAGAGCTGTGAACAAAGACAATCATTGGAATGTTGGAGCTCCGGGCTTATACCGGCCAGTATTAGCCCGGAGCGCTCCATTGTCTTCAATGGAGCTGCCAACGTTCCAATGTTCTAATACTTGTTATAAATTAACTTTCAGTGTGTGTAAAAGAGACGTGAGAGAAGGTGCACTTTTGAGTTCATAATCACTGTTTAGTTGGGAATCACAGTTGAAGAGGTGAACTTTGAGAGTGATTTAAAGGAAGATGAAGGGGGTACAAATCTAAAATGCATTGTATGCATGTCAGTGGAATGGGTAAAGAGATGTGATATGCAGAAGAGAGCATGGGCGCAGGGGCGTTTGGCAACTGTAAAGAGATCAAATTTAAGGAAACTTAGTGGTCGGAGAGGTGAGTAGCTTTAGCTTATCATCCAGGTGGGGCGACATAGACCCTGAATGGATTTTAAAACTAATACAAGGAGACTGACCTGCCAGACTTTGAATCATTTTCACTGTGTGAACATAAGGGAAAAGTGGTTGGGTTTGGAGAAGGGCAGTGCCAGAAAGAGGGGGGCTTGGACACTTTGCACTGCTCAAACAATCCCATCTACCTTCCTCTGCAGCAAGAATGAAATTACTGGCGCCCCCTTCCATATCCTGGGTGGGTTTAATTAGAGCCCAGCTGTTCAGAATGTTCACACCTGAGCTGGAAATCTATTCTGAGCAAGGGTTTCCAGCTAACCTTGTAATAGTAGCTATTCACTGGGTGGTCATATGATGAGTCTGTGTTGGTAGGCCTGAGGAGTGTAGGTTGGAAGGCCTAAGGACCTTGAACATGGTACTGCAGCGAGCAGAAAGGCCATCCAACCGTCTTGTTGAATAAAGATTGTGAGAGGATAGATGGAGATGAAGCATATGTAATATAAGATGTACCTAGAGTTTCAAGTAAAAATGGCAGGTGGGAGGCAGAAAAATATTTGGAAGGAAAGATGGGGTTGTCCATTGTTTTTTCAGTTGTATTACTGTGGCATAACTGAAGCAATACGGGTGCATTGAAGTGGTTAGAGACAGGTTGCATTTGACACAAGTAGGACATGAAGATTTCAGAATGAAAAGGTTGGAGAGGACACAGAAGGGAATGCTGATTTGAGAAAGGGAATCAACTCCTTAGGAGCTGATTGAGAAGAAGTTGAATGTAGGATGATGGGCAAAGGAGAACTGGGGGAATAAAAAAAGGAAGCCTTTAGACTGAGCAGGGTAGAATTCATTGGGATAGCAAAGGTGCCACTTGCTATAATGCAAGCAGTAAAAATAGACCCCACGCCCAGAATTTGGTGGTAAATGTCAGCCATGATTAGAGTGCAAAGGGCCACTCACACTACTGGGTCCCAGTATCTTGGCACCGTCTCTCTTTACAAAACCTACCCCTGGCAGTGAAGGTCGTCTCAATATTTATGATCTTGAATTTCATGCAGAAAAGACGGATTTAGATTTAATGAATTTAGACCAGGCTTCTCCAAAGAATAGTTTGTGAGCTACTGGTAGTTCTCCAGCTACCTGCAAGTAGCTCTTTAATGTGCCGCACAGTGAACTAAATTAGAAGCTTTTGCTTGGTTGCAATATAGATCTATCCCAAAATTGAAAATGTGTATTCGAGACAAAAATGTGTGCATTTTTGGGGTTCATAATTAATGTTTGGAGAAAATTGTAAGGTTTCCAAAATATATTTAAAGCTAATATTTGAGTAATAAAAATCAAATTGGGGAGACTATTCCTAATATTATTAACTTGGTGTTAGAGACACTGCAGATATGGCTGGTATGTATTACCATGTAGAGGATTTCCACATTAATAAAGTATTTTTTATATTATTGATTGCAACCGTGCTTGATACACCGAGGTGATCGCTGCTGGTAATCTTACATATGGTGGCAACTAATGTAATCTTGTTTGATGTGGCAACTATTACATGCCTTATAATATTAGTAGCTCAGCAGGATTTTCACTGACCACAAGTAGCTCTTAGAACAGAAATTGTTAAAGACTTCTGATTTAGACTGTAAATGTGGTGCAGAGGGAGAGTGTATTGATTGTTGGGGCAGGTGTTTTGGATGTGTTTGATTAGTTTCATTGAGTGAGCCATGATGATGCTGAGCACTGATTTATGTTCATAATAGTAGTCTGTGATTTGCTTCTTTGACTCCTAGGGAATGTATCAAGATATTAAGAGGACTGCTCTATGATGATACCCAGTGGTACAGACTGTTGGGGCAGGTGTTTTGGATGTGTTTGATTAGTTTCATTGAGTGAGCCATGATGATGCTGAGCACTGATTTATGTTCATAATAGTAGACTGTGATTTGCTTCTTTGACTCCTAGGGAATGCATCAAGATATTAAGAGGACTGTTCTATGATGATACCCAGTGGTACAGACAGGGTGTCCATAGGGAATAGGAGCTGAGAGTAAACGGTGCATCTAG
Source organism: Triturus cristatus (assembly GCF_964204655.1). Lineage (NCBI taxonomy): Eukaryota > Metazoa > Chordata > Amphibia > Caudata > Salamandridae > Triturus > Triturus cristatus. The sequence goes on along the minus strand of NC_140595.1, from coordinate 773,381,705 downwards.
AGTAGAATGGAGTATGCAATGAAGGTCCTCAAAAGAGTGACGTTTATTACAGAGGGATGAAACTTGTGAATATTATCCTGAATTTTGTGATATGTGCATAAGCAAAGTCCTGCAATTTTACAATCGCCCTAACTCACATAAATGCCTTGCCTATCATTTATTTTCACAGTGTATAAAGCTTCAATCTGCTTTCACGATTACCCTGACTCCTTTATTTTCGTGCCTATTCTGTCTCACTCCATCTCAGATGCATGCACAAAGCCTGTAACAGACACACATGCAAACACATGCGTTCAGGCACACATCTCTAGCTGTCTAATCTGGCCACCAAGAGATCCCACCCTGGACAGCAGACATGGCAAAAGCGCCCTCACAACAAACACAACAGAAAGTCTAGGGGTCAGTAGACCTAAGAGAAACACCCTTCAAAAATCACAACAAAAAGCCTAGGGGTCAGTAAATATAGAAGAAGTGCACTCCCAACAAACACAACAAAAAGCAAAGGGGGTCAGTAGGACTAGTAGAAGTGCTCTCCCACCAAACACAACAAAATGTCTAGGGGTTTTCCAAGAAGCAGAGCAGCACATATTCTGGATCCGCAGACAGACGCTGCAGTGAAATCCTCAAGAAATATGCTCAGAATCATAGACATGTTTCTGCAACAAAGATTTCAGACCCAATTCACTAGGGGTGAATCTACAATCCAGCACACTTCTACATCTGACAGTGCAACTCAGAGAGTGTGCTCTCTTCCTATAAGGGAGAAAGCTGTGGATCCTGCTCCCCTCCCAGAGAAGCATTGGCAATACCAACATCCAGTGACACATTCTTGGATACGCCCTCTGAAATAATCAAAATAAACCACACACAAATTCAACAACATATGCACAATAAATTAAAAGAATACAAGTGGAAAAAAGAAAACCTGCAGCAACGAGCAGCAAGCAAGTGACCTATTAGCACTGCCTGGAGGACTGTAGTATCATCTTAAGAAATAATAAAATAAAAAGAGGAGAAGACATGAAAGGGAAACTATAAAAGGAGTTTGTTTTAAACTAAAGGACTGGCCAACCAGCCCTTACTCGGCAGCAAACTCACTTTCATATGGATGTACACAAGAGATCAGAAAATGCTGTAATTCACAGTGCACGAGAGCCAATGACTGATGTGGACTGAACCATTACCGCGTGCAGTACACTGTCATGGATGGGAGCACAGTGTAAATGACACTCAGACAGACCAATGGCAGAACAGAGCTGACCCAAAGGCCAAATGCATACTTGTATGGATTAATATATATATAAATATGGTTGTATGTATTATTTAATTATTTTCTTTGCTACAATATCCCAGTAAACAGCTAACAAGGGATTCGAGCAAGAATTATTACACTGCAAATCTTCTACCCCCGGGGTTTTTCAGAGGCGGTAACCAACACCAAAATCCTTCCCTACAACAGGATATGTGACATTTCATTTAACAAAATACCTATCTATAAGCTTTAAAACAGAGAAATAACAATCCACCCATCAATACCTATTGACTTCAACATATGTGTTTCACAATTAATATGCCATGCCTAATGCGTTTATCGTAACTTTTATAATAAACAAACTAGGTCTGTGGTATCGGAACTAATTTTTCCTAGTGAACCAATCAGGTATCTAGCTGTTCTATGGCTTGTCACCATAGACAACTCAGACCTACTATGTTGGTTATAAGCCTTCCCACAAGGCAACTATTAGGTATCCCATAATAAAATACAAATATGTGCAAAATGCAGCTGTCCAAACAATTTAAAATCTCTACTAATAGGCCCTAACAAGAATTACCATAGTGCAAATCATCTAGCCCTATGATTGGTTCTGGTGCATCACTAAAACCCTTGCCTACTAAGGTAATCTGTGAGATTCCATGTAACAGAATACCTGCCTCCAGGCTTTAGCACAGTGTCATACCAATTAGCCCGTAAAAACCTATTGCCTTCACAATAAGTAAGGCCTACTTGCTTAGTCGTAACTTGTCCTTATAAACAGATCACACCTAAGGAATCTGACATGACATTTTCAAATGAACTAATAAGACCTCTAGCCTTTGCCAATGGCTTGACAATATAAACAGCACAGGCCTACGGAAGTGTGCATAACCTGGCAACCATCATACATACAGTTGTAAAATTACAAATATGTAAAGAATTACAGTTGGCAAAACAATATACAGTCCCTTTCAATGGGGCCTAACAAGAATAAACACAGTGATATTCTGATCCCTGGGTTTGTCAGAGTGGGTGACCAACACCAAACCCTTGCCTACTATGGTAATCTGTGAGACTACATGTAACCAGATATCTTTCTATGGACTGTGACATGATGTGACAACAATCTACTATTGCAGGCCTATTGGATTTACTATATGCTTTTCGCAATAAATAAGCCAGGCCAACTACCTTTGTAATAACTTTTCATAATACACGTGCCAGACCTATGGCATCTAGCATAACATTTCCCTGTACACTAATAAAAGGCAGCTATCAGGTATAAAGTTGCAAATATATACAAAATTACTGTTGGCAAAGGAAAATACTATCTCTCCAAAGAGAGCCTAAAAGGGATTATTGTAGTGCATATCTCTATCCCCACTTTTGTTTCTGTTTTATCCCCAAAACCCTTGTCTATACTGTAATCTGTGAAATTTAATTTAGCAAAATACCTGTCTACGGGCTTTACCACAGTGTAATAACAATCCATCCTTAAAGGCCTGTTGTCTTTAACACATGCTTTTCACAGTAAGTAGTATATATTGTATGATGATTCTGTCCGGGAATAATTCAATACAAAGAATTATTACTGGAAAACAGGCTGAAGGTAGTCCTCTTAATGTCCAATTAATGAGACAATTTGAAAGAAAGGCACACAATTTATTTGTAAATATGACACAAACTATTTTCAAAAACGGAACATATTATATATCATATGAGGGTGTTCCTAAGCATGAGCTATGGTGGCGCACTTTTTGGGAAGGTTACATGGCATAATACAGACAAATATTAAGAAAACTACAAAAGCTTGTTGATAAATAATGCAAACTAAATGCCCATTGGAAAACAGTTAACTCAATCTTGTGCCCATTTGTATTGGCAATAAATGAAGCATTGGATCATGTAGGCATCGACCCTGGTTGGATATGATTTGTGGCTAAGTCTTCATCAGGACAAACAAAGGGGATACACCCTCACATGTCTTGAGGTACGTATTGGTGTCTTGTGCGTGCCCCTTAGGAACACCTCTGTTTGATATATAATATGTTCTGTTTGTGAAAATAGATTGTTTCCCACTTGGAAATTGCATGCCTTTCTTTCCTTTCTTCCCTTTTTTCTCATTAATTGGAGCACTAAGAGGACTACTTTTAGCCTATTTTATAGTAATAATTAATTGTAAGGTGCATTCCCTGACAGAATATTCATACAAGATATATATATCTTTAGCTCAGATTCTGAGGGTTATAGAGTTTGCCTCGTGTATGCATAATTGTTTCACCACACGTAGGTATGGCCGACTGGCTTTGTTATATTGTTTCATAATCCTAACACTGGCCTGTTTAGGGGCACATAAACTGGCAACCATCATGCATACAGTTATAAAATGACAAATATGTAGAAAAATACAGCTTGCAAAACAATATACACCCCTCTCAACGGGGCCTAATAAGAACCGTCACAGTGAAAACCTCCAGGGTTTGTCAATGTGGGAGGCTATGGCTGAAACCCTTGCCTACTATGATATTCTGTGAGATTACATGTAACAAAACATCTATTAACAATATAACACCCAACTGTTACAGACTTATTGACTTTACCAAATGCTTTTCACAATAATCTAGACTAAATGCATTGTCGTAACGATTCATAATAAGCAGGCCATCCCTATAACATTGGACATAATGTTTCCCAGAGCAACAATCAGGTCTGTAGCTTGTCATCATATCCAACTCAGGCCTACTGTTAGCAGTGTAAGCGCTCTACAAGGCACCCATCGGATACATGGGAGAGAGATGTGTGGCGCAGCAGCCAGGGCGGCTGACTCCGGAGTTCGGGGCTCACATTTTGATCCCTGGCTCCGGCGGCAGCTCAGCTCAGCATCATCTGACTTTAGGCAATAGCTCACTCAATCTCCCTGACGGCCCCCAGCACCTCGATGCCCTTGGGGTGATAAATTGTGCTTTAAAAATCTGAAATTTTTATTTTACATAGTAATAAAATTAAAAAAGGAATACAAAATTACAGTTGGCTAAGCAAAATACTGTTTCTCCTAAAACAACCTAACAAAGATTCTCACAGAGCAAACCTTCTACATCCATGGTTTGTCACACAGGGTACTCAACACCAAAACCATTGCCTACTACTGTAATCTGTGCGATTACATGTAACGAAATACCTAGGAGTAGGCTTTAATACAGAGTAACAACAATCAACACTTATATTCTTATTGACTAACATATGCCTTTCACAATAAAAAGTTGGGTCCAATGTATTTATCATAACAGTTCATAAATAGATCAGCCCTATAGCCATGATCATTGGCTCTCCACAATAACCAACTCAGTCCTGTATCTAATGTAAGCTTTACCATGAGACAAAAAGTGCAATACAAGCAATCCCTTTTAGAAAAAACCCCACACAAATTCGACCCAATCAAAACATAGGGGAACCAGCACGTGGATGGAAGAGAAAGCCCCTCTCTCATTACTACTCTGAAAGTTAATTTGTGTTGATCACATAACATGGAGTGACAGTTGCATGGCCAAGCCAGACCTAAAAACCCCATGAAGATTAGGTCAGCCCTGGATATCACACACAGCTATCACATACAAATCTGCAGCACAGAGTAACAGATAACAAAACATGCTCACACATACGACATGGACACACACATTGTCAATGGCTCACTCGCTCACAAATCCTCTGCCTTCCTCTGTTTCCAGATGAGGAAGTTGGCAGCCTTTTAGATCTGGCAGCTGCTTCTGTTGGCAGCATGGCCTGGTCCGTGAGAGGTGAGGCTCGGTGAAGCCTGACATAAGGCACGGCACCACAGTGCCTGCGTGGGCTCAGGATGCGCAGACCTGCATCTGTAAAGCAGTCAAAACTGCGGCTTCAGAAGATTTGCATCGCATGAATGTAGCCAGCGAACACAATCTGCTTGAAAGACGAAACTAATGGGTTATTTACCAACAACAAACATTCAAAACATTTACAAACGTGGTTGGAAGCTTCACAAATGATGTGACAGGAATTACAAAAATGACACCTTGGCTTCCATACTATATGGAGAAGCTGCAAGGATGCGTGGGTCGAAGCTTAAGATGACACATTGATTGGTCTTAATTAAGACACTCAGTCATTAGTGTAGGCATTACCCATGTGTCACTGTTTTACTTCCTGGAATTCTGCGCTTCCCGGATAGACTTTAAATAAGCTGTATTTATTTACCCCAGTGGTCGTTACACTTTTTTGCTGACTCTGTTTGAGCAAAGAAAAGACTGCGTGGGCCCCTTCAAGGACAAAATCGCTAAGGTTATATTTCAGAATCAGTATGCAAAATGTCATATATTGCACATCCGGTCTTTTACTTCCCCCAGCGCAGACACCCCCTCATGCCCCAGATGAGCAGCCCCTCCATGTACAGATTAGTGCAACAAACCTTACCTCTCTACGATCCACAGAGTTTTCGGAGCACAGCAGTGCTGTATGTATTTGAAAACAACATTCTTTGCCCCGATTGGCTGCTGTGTGAAGCAGAAGGGTATTTTTCAAACCCCCATTGCAAAAAACAGAGAACCCAGTTGTCAGGGGGATGCCTAGCATTAGCGTACGTAGCAGTTGCAATGGCACCAGGGTCCATGAAAAGAGGGGCCTACTGCTGTTCAATTATGAACTGGGGTGCTAGCTCTCTTTATTGTCTTGCTACAGACTGCTTCAGCTGTCTGTCGGGGACCGCATTGCATGCAATACTCCACAGAACCAATCCTTGCTCAAGATTGGATGGCTTTTATGTCAATCTCAGTTGCCTTGCCCCTATTTGTTGCATTCCTCCCGTTCTTGGTTTGGCCGGACCATAGGAGATCATTGGTTTTGCCGGCTATAGATTTGTCATTTGTCCTGCTCCGAAATGCATTGCACCTGAAACAAGCCCTATCAAAGCCAATAGGTCGAGAGGGGTGTGGCCAGCCAGCTGATATGGCGGACACGTTCTAAACGAGGTCTGCGTCTTGGCCCCATAATCTGATAACATAGATATGCTCATGCGGCCACTCATCGCTTAAACAAAGCCCATAACGTGTCTGCCGACACAGACTGTCTAAGCCCGCAGGCGTACTGAGTTATGGTGTTGCAGGGAGCTGAAACAGTGCTGGAGGCCCCAGCACCAGGGGGTACAGGACCGATGCCTTGCTGCTCCTGTTGGGGCGCTGATACTGAGCCCGTGGTACGGCCGACGCACCTCCTGCAGCAGGGTGAACGAGCACAGCATCTACATGACCTGGCAGTCCTGATGTGGAGTACCTCTCCTGAAGACTGAAGTGCCTGGTGCACACAGCCCGTGACTGGCCCGCAGCACTGCAGCACTGACGGAAACGGCCGTGAAAAGTACTAGGCCTCTGAGGTACTAAGTGGCGACAGAGCCATCCCACCCCTCCGGCAGTGACCCCACGAACAAAGTGTATAGTGAGACCCTGGGCGGCTGCAGCAGATACTGCTTCTCATCGCGCGGATGCGCATTGTGGCGTCCCGAGAGGCGAACCGACCCCTTGCTTGGAAGCTCAGGTGAGGAGAGCGGGCAGCGAACAGGTTCGGGGGCTGTGACGGGTCTAGGCCTTCAACAACTGAAGGCCTGGGCAAACAACGTCATACTCGCTGCGACTCCTGCATAAATGAGCGGGCCAATGTGAGACACATAGGCAGACGCCAATGGTTCTACGCCTCCCCCCCTCTAGCACTCACTTTCCGCCCATACTAGACCTCACGTATGCGCAACACAGATTTGACTCTCCTGAGTGGTGCATGCCATCCAGCCAAAGAACACTAGAGGCTCGAGGGCCATACCGGCCTCAGGTCCACAATCACCAAATAGTGCTTAGAACACAAAAGCGAAGGGGTACGCAACAGAGAGCACTGCCATGAACGCTGGTCTCACAGCGAGGTCCGCTCAACATCAGCAGGCGCCTCTGCTACCACAATGAGACACCATCCCACCCCTCCGACAGTGACACCACGAGTGGGGTGGGGTGGATTGTGGCTGCAGTAGCAACATCTTCTCATTACGTGGATGTGCATCGTGGCGCTGCAGAGTTAAACTGACCCCGCGCTTGGAAGCTCAGGTGCGGGGAGGCGGGCAGCGGTTGGCTCCGGGGGCCATGTCGGGCCTAGGCCTACAACAGTTGAGGGCCTGGGCGGACAACATCATACCTGCATAAGTGGGGGAGCCATAGTGAGTCACGCAGGCAGAAGCCCACAGTCACCAACTCCCTCTCTAGCACATATCTGCTGCCCACGCTAGACTCCACATATGCGCAGAGCACAGATTGGACTCTCCTGAGTGGGGCACGCTGTCCGGGCGAAGAACACCAAAGGCATGAGGGCCATACCGGGCCTAGGCCCATAAACACCAAACGTCGCTTAAAACACAAAAACGCAGAGCGATGCACCAGTGCAGGAAGCCCGGCAGCGAGACACCCTCAACATCAGCAGGCGCCTCTGCTACCCACAAGCTAATATTGAAGGGAAAGCCAGGTTTGATCTGATTATACATTAGTACAGCCTGAAGCCTTCCTTCCTGCGCGCCTAGACTTACCCGCCTAGCAATGGGCTGACAACGGGGGTGGGGGGGTCGGCGGCTGCCCCTTCACAGCCAGACACCATCACCTCCCATCAAGATCAAAAAGTGAGACAGTCTGATGTGGTATCGTCCCTAGTACTGGATACAAAGCTAGACTTTGTGCTTAAAGCAGTGGAATGACTGGGAACCTCCCTGGTGTAAACATGCACCTCGCTGGAAGACCGTAAAGACAAAATCACGGTGGACTTCACTCTACTGCATGATGATCACCGCAAATTTGCTCACAATTTGTGTGGGATATGGAAATTTCACTTGCAGAGGGCCGTTCTACTACCACAAACGCAGCCACTATGCTACGTGCGCTGTCAAAACATGTCCACCTGCTAGAGCGTTGGGCTGAAGACATGGAGGGGCGCTCCTGCAGGAACAACATTCGCATTGTAGGACTGCCTGAAGTAGCGGAGGGCACTGATGCAGTAAAGTACACTGAAAATTGGTTGCAGAGCCTACTTCCGCCTGGCTCCCTCTCCCCCTTCTTTGCGGTTGAAAGGGCGCACCCCGTGCCAGCGTTGAGCCCACAACCTGGGGTAAGACCCAGGCCCTTCCTCTTCTGCCTCCTACACTGAAAGGACCGCAACACTGTGCTCTGCGAGATCCGCAAGTTATTAGGAGTGCGGGTTGACAACGCTGCAGTACTCTTCTTCCCCAACTATGCCATGGGAGTACAGAGAAAAAAGGGGTCATTCCTGGAAGTGAAGAGATGTCTGCAAGAGCTGGACATCCCATAATCCCTCCTCTTTCCAGCCCGCCTCCGCGTCACAGCTGATGGCACACACACCCACTCTTATAAATTATGTAGACTGTTAACATAATTACTTGGAATGTGAGGGAATGCACACGCCTGCATGTCCGTACGACACCATGCTTAAACGCAGGTCAGCACACATAGCGCTACTACAAGAAACGCATCTCACATTGGCAGCGACTCACCGCCTTCGGCAGAGGTGGCTTGTGCAGGTCCACACCACAGGATACTCTTTGCACGCCAGGGGGTACTCATATGGGTAAGACCTGGAACCGTGTTCACTGCCGAAGAGTCAGTGATGGACACAAATCGGCGTTACGTCTTTGTGACTGGCCATCTCAACGGGAGGTGTGTGCTACTCTGGACGATATATGCCCTTAACACTGATCAGGCATCCTTCTGGCACTCCCTGTCCAATGTGCTGTCGCACTGGAACACCCTCCCTGGCTAATGGGAGGAGACTTCAATGCAGTGTTGGACCCTGCGCTTGGGCCTCAGCTGGGGCATCCGTAAACAACTGGGTGAGGAGGTGACCCATCTCGAGCCGACGTTCTTCGCCTGGAATCTGCAGCGATAGGGAGCCCTCCAGGCATGGAACATCTGGCTGAGGGGAAGCACAAACACTCAGAATTACTGGAGTGGTTGTGGTGCCTCAGTTACGCCACCCATTCTGCTCGCACTCACGCAGCTGCAGACCACGCAGGTTGCTTGCTGGCGTGGATGAACAGACAAGAGCAGTCGCATCGGCTGGTCCTAACTTTACGCTCAGAGAGCAGCCACCTGCTGCACACCCAGCAAGAGATCCATGCTGAATTTATCCAACATTATACAGTTCGCCCGGCACCACAGACCCGGCCAAGCTGGAAGAGTTCCTATCCCCTCTCCCCTTCCCAAGATCACTCCACAGCAGCAGGCGGAACTAGACAAACCGATCACAATCATTGAAATTCAAGGAGCCATTAGAATGCTGACATCCGGGAAAGCTCCCGGTCCAGACGGGCTCCTGGCAGAGTACGATAAGGCATGCACCTCGGAACTTGCACCCCATCTGTTGGCACTCTACGAGGCGTTGCAAGAGGCGTCATTGCTCCCGCAAACACTAATGGAATCCCTGCTAGTCTACTTGCCCAAACTAGACAGAGACCCTGAACTGCTAGGTTCTTTCCATTCATTGGTACTTGCCAACACTGTCTACAAAATATTAGCAAAAATACTGGTGAAGTGCCTGGTCCCTCTGGTTTCTGCGCTGGTACACACCGACCAAAATAGCTTTGTACCATCTTGTGGCACGTACCTAAACCTGTGTATTTCTTTCGTGTAGCCAGGTACTCAACTGGCCAATGGCCCTACTCAGGATGTATGCTTTGCTACATAGAAAAAGTGCTTGACATGCCGGAATGGGAATACCTATTTGTCATCATACATAGATATGGCCAAGGCAATCGCTTTCCACATCTAGTTAAACTGCTATACACCCTTGCCCAGGCAAGAGTGAAGCCAGGACCTTACTTATCGGGGTTGGTTGCCGCTGGATGCGGCGCAAGAAAGTGATGCCCCCTGTCCCGCTCTTGTTCTCTTTAGCTGTGGAACCGCTGGCCTCAGAGGGGGAGGGGTAACATGGGGGATAACACTAGGAGATGAAACACATTTGGTCTCGCTCTTTTCAGATGATCATCTCCTTTATGACATCAGGGCATCTCGAGACGATGTCGCAAAAATACTCACTGACTTCGCATCCCTGTCCGGCCTTCGGGTTAATTGGACAAAATCGTACCTAAATCCATTTGATCCATCTGCCTCATACCCAGGCATGACCATCAATGGCGAAGGCAACTCATGGCCTTACGCTATCTGGGGTTCAGGACACACCACCAAGGTGATGACCTGCTTGATGGGAATGCCACGTGTGCAATGACTACCATACGATCACAGATGACCTGGCGAAGTCTACCACTAACAGTTATTGGCCACATAGCTTTGCTAAAGATGGTGGTACTGCCTTGGCTTTTACACTCCTTTACGAATCTACCAATCTATATCCTGACGTATTCAGCTCCTTTGAGCACACAATACGGGACTTCATCTGGAATGGCACGAGATATCGGGTCGCGCTGTCCAATACCTGCCAGTTGACCAAGGAGGACTTGCAGTCCCCCACATGGAACACTACTGCCTGGCAGCACAACTGCAATGGGTGGTGAGTTGGATCAGTGGACAACATTTGGGAGACACGGCCACACACCAGCAGGCCTGGTCTCACCTCTCCATTCTACATCTGTTTCACCCTGGGAGATGGAGTAAGACACCCGAACAACTGATGTTGGTAGTGGTCTACAAAAGCTTCAAACGGGCCCTCGCCCTTACCAAGAACCACACTCCGTATGCACCTGCTTTACCCATTCTAGACACACCGTAAGGCTGCAGTAGCATTACCAGGATGGACCTTCTAACATGGGAAGTGGTGGGTTGCAGACACTGCAATGGACAACTAGCACCCTTTGACACACTAGTGGCAGAAGACGGACTGCCAAGAGGACAGTTCTTGCTGCATGCCTCCCTGATCGCAGTGCGGAGTTCACTGAGGGGGGGACATATCACAGGAACCTGCAACACACCACACTATCCAGTACATCCATGTCGTGGGCGCAGGGAGACACCTGGTTAAATGGTTTGCTGAATCGCTACGCATGTACGCAGCGCATCCGCTGACCCTGCTCAGAAACCTCTGGGATGCCGACCTCCGCCACCCCAGTACTGATAAAGATGCAAAAGGCATCCTAGCAGGGCCAGTACTCATAGCCAGGAATGTCGGGTTCCGCCTCATACAACACTACATAATTCATAGGGCGTACCTCACGCCTTAAAAAATAAATAGATATTTTAGGCGTACTGACGCGCACTACACCTGCTGCAAGCTAATAAATGCAGACTTGATCCAAATGCTGTGAGGCTACACCGCCCTAACCTCTTACTGGTTTGCAGTCACCATCCACCTCTCAGGTTGCACCAAACGCACGGTTGAAAATGCATGGAAGGTATGCATCGGGGGTCTATTCTATAGGACATAAAAATATACGGTGATGTCCCAGTTCATAGATCTAGGCCTGATCACTGCTAAGTGCCTGATCACCAGGCGATGGAAATGTCCTGAAACCCGCCATGAGAAGCGTGGTATCGCTCCCTCATGAACTGGGCACAGGCGGAGAGTGTAGCATTGAGGCGAGAAGACACCCTAGGGCTCGGCAAACCTCCGCTGGCGACTGCATGGGAAACTATACCTTTAGAACTTGAGAAAGCCTGGAGAGGATCCCAATCCCCTCGTTCTGAACCTGAAAGGGCGTTGGATGCGAGCTGAAATAATCTGCAATAGGTGCGCTCAGCAAGAAACAAGGATCAAAGCGCATGCTGACATCCTAAAATCCCAACTCTCCCCCACATGGAAGCAAGTGTACTCCCCACATGGGTGGGAAACTAACTGACAACATCAGAGCAATGGGTAAATGATAGAGAATATATCAACAGGGTTTTTTCATTGGGCACGTTCACACAGTTAAGACACCATTAACCCTCCATTGTCTCCCCCTGATTTCTCCCGTCCCCCCTCCCTCCCACCTCCTTAGCCACACCCACCCCCTCCTACCCTCCTTAGCCCCACCCGCACCATGTGTGCAGTGCACAAACCTAAACCCATTCCTATTAGCGTTCACACTCAATAATGGCACGCACAATTAACTCATGCAAGGGGCGTACAACTTACACCTTACCTGCTTGGGACGCGCTGCAACTATAGATATGCATCAATTACTGCCCGTAATGCCATTAAAGCAACAATGTAACCCAGGTTGCTCGTGGCAATAGTAACTGCACATGTAATGTTCTTGTTAATGAAAATGAATAAAAAGACATTTAAACAAAACACAAAAAATGAAAGCCAGTAGGTCGAAACTTGGCAAGCCAGTGTGATGGTTATTTTTTAAAATTATTATTCCAAGCATATACTACAAAAATAGAAAGAAAAAATATGGCGCCAGCTAAACATGGCAGTCAATTGCTTGCAATACAAAGTGTACATTAAAAAAATAACAAGGGCGGTCGCAGTTCAAAGGCAACGTTCCAGGCCAAACTGACAAAATACGCTTGGGAAGGAGGCCCTAGCATGAGACCCAAAGGAGGACCAGCCCCATCCGACATGTCTGAGATCGGTGGGAAGCAAAAGGAACCAATGCTGCAGGACATTCTAGAAGCTATCACCACCGTCCGCACTTCCATGGAGTCGCGCATCAACACGGTGTCCACTGAAGTGTCCCTCATTAGAGAAGATATGCGAGAACTCGCGCATCAAAGATGTCGAAATCAAGGCGCCCTTCCTGGTTGAAGACACGTCAGCGCTGCAGAGAAAAGTGGATGACCTGCAAACGCACGCTACGAAGCTTGAAGCGTAGTTGGATGCCTATGAAGGGCGCTCCAGGCGCAATAACGTCCATATCATTGGGGTTCCGGAATGAGCAGAGGGGCCGGCGGCGGACCTTTTCGTGGAAGAACTGATCACTACTTACCTCAATCCGCGGGGACTCTCCAACTTCTTGTTGGTGGAACTAGCGCAGCGAGTCCCAGGTGGTCGACCGAGGCCTGGAGCCCCGCCGCGACCGCTCCTTGCCAGGATCTTCAACTTTCGCAACAGGGATGTCATCCTGCAATGTGCCTGCTCCGCCCCGCCAGTGGAATTCCAAAACAGTCGCATCACTTTCTTTCCAGACTTTACTCTCAAGGTGCAGTGACAACGACAGAGCTTTTTGGAGGTGAAAAAGGCGCTCCGCAACAAGGATTTGAAATATGCCATGATGTTCCCAGCCAAGTTGAGGGTGGAATCGGAGGGAAAGTCCTGGTTCTTCACCACCCCGGAGGAGACCTGGGACTGTGTCGAGGGCTGGCGTACGGCAGGCCACCGCAATAACCAAGGCCGTGGCGCGAGGATGGACGGGGACGGCCGAGCTTCTGGTGGTGGCTCGCCATTGCAAGACTTGAATGAAGCGGCGGGTGGTGCCGACTGACCGGTCTGTATGCTTTTCCCTTTGGGAGATGGAATGGTCCGGATAGAGGGAGGGTTGTGGAGATAGACTTTCCTCCGCCAAAGTGTCAGACCTTGTTATCTTGAGTTATTCTGGTATATATGACTTGGTTGAACTGATCTCTCCAATTTTGCCGGTTCCCCGACTGACTGGGTGGGCGTTGGGGGGTGTACTCTGGGCCCAAGCTGCTGCGCTTGTATAAGCATGCTAGATTTCTACTGTTACTGTTGGTACAACAAACGTTTTTAAAAAATGGGTGCTCGGGTCGGTTGCACGGCCCGTAAGTTCTTGGAAGGGTAGGCGATAGGCACTCTGTTAGTTTGGGGGGCGGGAGGTTTTGTTCGAGCAGGAAGGGGGGGTTGGGGGAATCTATGTTGGGTCCACGGGGTGGGTGGGTGGGGTTTGCATTTGTGCTTTCATTTTGGTATTGTTTTTGTGCAGGCATGTTACATTCGATTGGTCTCAGATACTCACTGCAATGTTCGTAGTGCTCTCATTGGCCACAGTGTCTTGGACTGTAGCAGAATCCTTCCTCATCTCCCCCACATGGTGCTTCTCTCCGGATTATCTCATACCTTTGAATCTGCATGATGGGTACTATGGGTAGCCAATCACTTATTTTGCTCTCCTGTCGGATGCAGATACCAACTACAGCTGTCACAGCGTTAGTTACATTCTTATGGATCACTGTACCAGGAAATGGTCTCTTTTCTTATCTTTCCACTGACGTGCTCCTCCCCCGGATATATCGCATTTTTTAGACCAGAGTGATGAGTACTATAAGTAGACAAAAACGTATCTTGCTCTCATGGAATGTGAATGGGCTGGAGGATAGGATAAAGAGGGGGCTGGTCCTTCAGTTCTTGAAACGACACTCTCCAGATGTTGTGTTCTTGCAAGAGACGCATCTGATGGTTAATGGTTGTAAGGCCCTGTCACGATGGGGTTATCAGTTGGTTGCTCACTCCGCTTTCGGCTCCGGTTCCCGGGGGGGGTGGGCATCCTCGTTCGTAAATCCTTCCCCTTAATGATTGGCGCGGTCCGCACGGACCCACTGGGTAGATTTGCGGCTCTGTCTGGAACGTGGGAGGGAGCCACCCTCAATTTGGTTTCAGTATACATTCCACCGGGCCTCCATACACAGACCTTCATTGATCTTGGCGATTTACTCCTGGGTTTGCCGGACGGGCGGTTGTTGATTGGGGGGTACTTTAACTCTATTGTCTCAGATTCCCTGGACCGTTGGTCCCAGAAAGACCTGCCACAATCCCGCAAACGGGTCCATAGTTTTTGAGGTGCGATGGGACTAGTGGATGTCTGGAGGTGCCTGTACCCGGTGGATCTTCAATACACACATCTCTCGGGACCATGTCACGCATTGACTATGTGCCCACACTCACACATCATTCACATGACGTCCCCAGTGCTGTGTAGGTTGGAGGTGGGGGAACCCAATTCGTGGTATCTCACGACCCATAGCAGGGTCTATAATGTAGGTGACAAGGCGGGCAAATTGTTGGCCTGGCTGGATCGTAGGGATGGGGCACGGCTCATTGTGGTTGAACTTGCCACTGATTCTGACTCCCGTATCACAGCTCCGCAGGACATTGCAGACGTATTTGGTAGATATTACCACTCCCTGTACTCTTCTAGTATGACCCATACCGAGGAAGAGGCTTCTTCCTTTATCCGAGATATACAGATGCCGGTTATCGCGGTGGAGGAGAGTCTCGACCTTGACCGTGATATCACGGTAACCGAAGTAGAGAAGGCCATCCATGATTTGCGGAGAGGGAACGCGTCGGGCCCAAACAGGATCCCTATAGAAATATTTAAACTGACGGCTGGCATGACCGCCCCTTTTATCGCTGCCATGTATAGAGAAAGTAAAGAACCAGGAATTCTTCCTGAGGATCACAGACTGGCCAAAATTATTGTTATCCACAAGGCGGGCAAGCCCGCCGACCTGTGTTCCTCATACAGGCCCATCTCGCTTCTCAATTGCGAGGCCAAAATCCTTGCCACCCGTATGTTACAAGTTCTCCCCAATTTGGTGCACCCGGACCAGTCCGGGTTCATGCTGGCAAGAAACACATCTCTTAACCTCCGTCGACTGCACGAAGTGCTTTGTAGGGCAGACACGATCAGGGAAGATGCTGTGGTGGTATCACGCCGCTTCGGCATTTGACACCATTGAATGGCCCTACATGTTCGCGGTGCTTCACAAGCTAGGATTCGGTCCGGAATTTATTAAATGGGTGCATCTCCTACATTGTCAACCGCTGGCGCAAGTGGTCGTAAACAATCGGAAATCTCCTGTCTTCTCTCTTGGTAGGGGCACCAGGCAAGGTTGCCCCCTGTCACCGCTCCTATTTGCCTTGGCCCTGGAACCTCTCACAGCGGAAATCCGGCAGGACCCCGCCATTCGGGGCCTTAAATGGACATATGGATGGGAGGACCGTATATCATTGTATGCGGACGATATCCTGCTCTATCTCGCCTCCCCGGCAGCGTCTCTTAACGTGGTGATGGATATATTCCACGTTTTTGGTAGATTCGCAGGCTACCGGATCAATTGGTCCAAATCGGTACTTTACGTTATTAGTGGGCAAAGACCTTGACTTCCCCGAAATTGCCTGCTGATGGAGGCTGGCGAAGGCTTCAAGTATCTGGGAATCTGGGTATCCAAAGATCTGACGTGATTTTATGACACCAATCTCCGGCCACCACTAGCGCGCCGTAAATCTGATGTGCAGCACTGGAAATCTCTCCCCTTAACCCTCCTGGGTCGTGCTGCCCTATTTAAAATGATGTCCCTCCCTTGTCTTCTGTACGTGTTGCAGAATTCTCCCCTTCCGGTCACAGCGTCATACTTTAAAGAACTGGAGGGCACGGTGCGAGATCTACCATTGGAGAGTAGGCCACCCCGTATCGCCACACACAAGCTCACATTGGGATGGTTCGACGGGGGCATCGGACTCCCTGACATGAAAAGATATTACTGAGCCTCGCAGCTCGCTGCAATTAACCAATGCACCTATAGGCAGCATGATGACCCGGCATTTCGGATCGATCGATGGCTCCTCCCTGGGGGTGGGTTTGAGGGC
The DNA here is from genome assembly GCF_964204655.1 of Triturus cristatus. NCBI lineage: Eukaryota > Metazoa > Chordata > Amphibia > Caudata > Salamandridae > Triturus > Triturus cristatus. The sequence continues at coordinate 773,364,895 of NC_140595.1, read as the reverse complement.
GCACTGTACACGAAATCTCTGGAAATTGTTTTGTCCGGCCCGACTAGGCATGCTGGGCAAATATGGAAGGATGCTGCCAAAAGCTTGGGGTGGGAGGGCAAACTTACTCAAGCAACGCCACTCTGGCATTGTGACCAGCTAGGTCGGCTATCGCACTCCCTGGGGTTCAACAAATGGGACACCATTGGTATTTCCAGAATCGGGGACCTATGGAAGTCCGGGAATGTTATACCATTCTCTCAATTACGTCACGAGTTTGACATGGCCATCTCCAAACAGTTCCGATATCTTCAAATCAGACACGCATTACTCTCGGCTTTCCGTAAGGGTACGGACCTCCCAAAGTCCTCCCCTCTCGAGGACAGGATTCTAGATGGCGATCTGCCAGAAAAGGCCATATCCCTCATTTACAAGAAACTTATCAATAATATGTCCGATCCCCTATTAAGATTAAGAGGTAAATGGGACCACGATGTTGCCGGCTTGGATGATGAGGCGTGGCAAGCCGCAGTGGCTTCACCCCGGGAAGTTGCCATTTCCTCCAGACTCCGACTGGTTCAGCTAAAAATCCTCCAGAGGACGTATCTGTCAGGCCCCACATTGGTTCATATGGGATACACCCAAGATAGTGGCTGTACACGACGCTGCGGGCAGGAGGGCACCTTCATCCATACACTCTGTTAAATGTATGGGACCCCACTGATCTTACGGCCAAAGAGAGGATATGGGTCACTTTGGGTTTCATGGTGGCCAAGCGGAATATCGCAAGACTGTGGAAGGCTCCGACATCACCGAGCATTGTGGAATGGACCAAAGACATGGATTGGTGTATGGTGACTGAGATACCTATCTATGTTTCCAGGGGATACCCGAAGAAGTGGTCTCAAGTTTGGGGGCCTTGGAATACGTTCCAGGGGGAGATTTGTGAGCCACCGGGGCGTCGGGGGAGGGGGTTGACGATGTCGGCTAGTGTGCCATTCCCGAATGTATTCATGCTGCAATGTGACGAAAAATGTCTTTAATGTTTTATCGCACTCTATGCCAATACATGCCTGTGGAATGTTAGATTCTCCAGTATTAGGGTGTCTTTCATTGATTCACATACTTGAATATTCCCCGTCGTCGAAGTGGGAGTCCCACGGTACATAAAAAGCAATAAGTCTCATGTATATATATATATACATACATAACTGTATAAGAATAAAGACATATATAAATAAACAGTATATATATATATTTCAAAATAATATATCAAGTCAAAAGTACCATAGGATAACATTGACACATAAGAAAGCATTGAAAAAGGAACCACTTTACTGACATATCCATGTCATTTTTATAGTCCAAACTGCAGCCAATCAGGCGCAAGCACCCTCTAGAACCTTCTCCTCAGAGGCTCAGGCCCTCAGATTTTCTACCGCACGTCGTGTGAAGGGAGTCTCCCTGAGCTCTGCTCAGTTTATGTCTCTGGTTTGAATTTGCTACATCATGTCTTCAAGTAAGAAGTCTCTTTTTCGTCCCTGTGCCTCTTGTGGCAAGTTAAGACTTTTTTCTGAGGATCCTCATGAAAAATGTATCTACTGCCTTTACCCTGACCATAAGGTGGCCAACTGTAAGATTTGTAGAACTTTCTCACAGAAGACGCTAAAGGACAGGGAAGGTCGCCTCTTGTTGTGGCTTCAAAAACTGAAGGATACAGATAATCCTCTTTCTGAGGTGGAAAGTGTGGCTTCTGCTTGCACCGGAGTCTCCTCCAAGCGTAGTAGTGTTCAGGACTTGCCTTCTCCCTTTTTGAAAAAGAAAAAACTTCAACTTGTGGGAGTTTCTGCAGTTCAAGTGCCTTCTGCTACTACGCCAATGCCCCCGAGATCTTACTCTCAGGCGTCTGTGACTTCTTCAGGGCATGTTTCTAGTCAAAAACGTGCAAAACCGTCGATGGGCCAGTCGATGGTCCCTCCGTCGACGAGATCTGCTACTTCTTCAGCCTCGTCGACGACGGTGACGACGGTTTCAAGCAGATTTGCTATGTCGTCGACGACGACTTCGTCGACGTACTCTCCGTCGACGGTAGTATGTGTATCCTTGAAGGCTGTCTCGTCGACGATCCTGATATCTTCGTCGACGACTCAGAAGGCTGTTGTCCCGTCGACGTCTAAATCTTCGTCGACGATGGTGAAAAAGAAAAAGAAGTCGATGTCGACTACGATTAGAACTTAGTCGACGGCAGCCTCGTCGACGGCAGCCTCTTCGTCGACGGCAGCTTCGTCGACGCGGGTCTCGGCGACGCTGACCTCGTCGACGGTGACTTCGTTGGCGGCGGCTTCGTCGGCGGCGGCTTCGTCGGCGGTGGCCTCGTCGACGGTGGCATCGTAGACGATGGTGTCAAATTTTGCATCTTTGCCTCTGGTACCACTGTCTACGCCAGCACCAAATCCGGTTGACGAATCTTTGTTACAGCGTCGTCATGCTGTGCTGGACTCCATTCTGATACCACCGGCCACTCAGCCACCTCATCAGTTATTTCCCTCTGGTGACGAGGATGATTCTGAATCTGATGAGGACGTTCAGCCTACATTCCGGGCTGCTCGCAGTCCATCTGAACTCTTCATTAAATGCCAAGATTTTGAGGATGATGATGATTCGCATGATCACTACAATCAGGAGCAGAACAAGATCCTCCTGCGCAGGTTCCTATGGCGCAACTTCCTTTGTCCCTTATATCCAACCTCCAATTTATGTTGGAAGATTACAATCGTCGCTTTCCATCCTCATCTCATGGTTCTCCACGTGATGCACCTTCAACCTTTCCGGTTCCTCCTGCGGCACCAGCGGAGCCGACACCATCCGCACCTCCATTGAATCCCTCTACAGAGAGTGTTGGTGAGGGTCTCCAGGAAACGGAGGACGGAGAGCTCCAAGATGATGATGATACCATGACTGAATGGGATGACTATCAAATAAATTCGCCTTCTTCGCCTCTAAGGTTGCCAGTAAATTCACCGCCTGTCGATATCTCTGGATTCCATCAGCTAATGGAAAAAGCGGCTCAAAGATTTCATCTTCCCATGGCTGTTAGGGAAGAGGATTGCTTTCTGTACGATTTCAAATCGCAACCACAAAGACAAGTTCGGGTGGTGCCCATCATTAACTTTGTTAGGAACGAGGGAATTAAGTTGATGAAGACCCCTAACTCAATCCCTGCGGTTCTTCCGCGAATAGAGAAGAAGTACAAGGCCCCGGATTCTTCTCCAGCTTGCTTGGTGTCCCAACCTAAGCCGGACTCAGTCATCACCCAGGTGGCACAACGTCGCTCGAAGAATCCCTTGTCTCCTCTTTCGTCTCCACCTGACCGTGACGGTCGACGTCTAGATGCCATCGGCAAGAAGTTCTCTACCGTGGCCTCCACAACAGTAAGAGCGGCTAATTCTCTGGCCATCCTGGGCCGTTACGATCGACAAATGTGGTCGGACATGGAAGCTTTTGTTAAACTTATTCCAGAACCCTCTAGAGCGGACGCTCTAAAGATCTTGCAAGAGGGTGAGAGAGCTTCCTCGGAAATCATTGATTGTTCTGTAGACATCGCCTCCACTGGATTTAGACAGCTCGCTGGAGCGGCTGTTTTACGAAGGCAGGGCTGGCTTCGTTCCACTTCTTTCCGCCAAGAGGTCCAGGCCAAGATCCTGGATATGCCCTTTGATGGGGAATCCTTGTTTGGACAGCATGTGGTGGACGCCCTACAAACAATCAAAAAGGATACGGAGACGGCTCGTTCTCTCGGCACGCTCCAGTTTTGAAAGCAGCCTTTTCGGGGTGCACGCGGACGCGGCACCACATCTTCCTTTCGTGGAAATTCCAATCAGTACCGCTCCTACAACCAAGGGCACCAACGTTTTTCATCTCAGACTCAACAGTCTTACAGACAATAGACTGGTAAATCCTATAGAGGCAAGTCAAATTATAGAGGAAACTCCTCCAAGAAACAATGACTGTCTACGCTTAAGTTCCCCACTTCACAGTTTCTTCCCTTCCCCAGTTGGAGGACGGATCTCCCAATTCTTTTCAAATTGGTCCTCAATCACATCGGACCGTTGGGTGTTGGACATTGTTTCAAAGGGCCATGCCTTGGAATTTGTAAAGATTCCTCGAAACACCCCTCCATCCGGACCTCCTCCCGCTCATCTAAGGGAACTTTTCCATCAGATCCACATTATGCTCAGGAAAGGGGCCATCGAAGTGGTTCCAAAATCACAGAAGGGTCTAGGGTTTTATTCCTGTTTTTTCCTCATATTAAAGAAATCGGGGGAGTGGCGCCCCATTCTCGATCTGAGGTCTCTCAACAAGTTTATAAAGGACCAGTCATTCCGTATGCTCACGCTGAAGGACATTCTTCAGTTCCTCTCTCAGGGCGATTTCATGACAACAATCGATCTTCAGGACGCCTACTTCCATGTGCCGATTTTACCACGCCACAGGAAATACCTACGTTTCCGTGTAGGCCACAGGGATTTTCAATTCAAGGTTCTGCCCTTCGGGCTTCGTTCAGCTCCTCGAGTATTCACAAAAGTCCTTGCCCCAGTGGTAGCCCATCTGAGATTGAGAGGCATCCAAATATTTCCATATTAAGACGATTGTCTCATCAAGTCCCAGTCTTCTCACCAAGCATCCCTCGACACTCAGTTCTGTCAGACTCTGTTTCATTCTTTGGGCCTGTCGGTCAACATACAGAAATCTCACCTCACGCCAGCTCTGTGCAAAACTTTCCTCGGCGCTGCCATCAATACGACCATGGCCATGGCTTTCGCCTCTGCAGATCGGCAAACACGGATTCTGCAGCTTGCAACTTCCATCAGATCAAAGCAGTCCGTTTCAGTCCGCATATTGAAGTCTTTTCTGGGGATGGCGTCCTCATGCATTTGTTTGATCCCACATTGCAGACTGAAGAGTCGTCCTATTCAGGAGGAATTGGACAAGCAATGGCATCAGGTTTCCGTTTTTTTCAACGACCAGATTGTTGTGACCGCTCGAATGGCTTAAGCTATGCTTTGGTGGACTCGTCCTTGTAACATCGCAGCCGGAACGTCTTTTCTGGCGACAGCCCCGGATCTCATTCTTACCACAGATGCATCCCTGGAAGGGTGGGGCGGAGATCTGTCCGTCAAAGGCAAGTGGACACTGGTTCAACGTTCCTGGCTCATCAACAGGCTGGAGCTGATGGCAATTTTCCTTGCGCTCAAATCCTTTCGGCTACAGCTTCAAGGGGAGTCAGTCCTCATTCAGACGGACAACACCACCAGCATGCACTACCTGAACAAGCAGGGCGGGACAAAATCTCCGCTGCTGTCCCAGCTGGCTCAGAAGATCTGGGATTGGGCCATACTCCATTGGATTACGCTTATTGCAGTCCACCTGCCCGGCATTTCCAATGTTCTCGCAAATGCACTCAGTCAGTCAACGTCATCGACCCACGAGTGGGAATTGCATCAGCCGACTCTAGACTTTGTCTTCGGCCTTTGGGGTCGCCCGAACCTCGATCTCTTTGCAACCCCACAGAACAGCAAATGCCAGTCCTACGCAAGCTGGCTTCTCCACAGAGGGTCGTGCGGAAATGCCCTTTCGATGAATTGGTGCAGGATGTTTGCCTACGCTTTTCCGCCGATCCCTCCGATTCCTCGGGTGTTGTGGAAGATGCGGAAATAACCATGCCACATTCTTCTGATTGCTCCACGGTGGCCTCGGCAGGCATGGTTCTTGGAGTTGCTGCTCCTCTCCCAATGCGAGCCCATCCTTCTTCACCCGAGGCCGGACCTTCTAACGATGAACGACGGTCGGATTTGCCATCCGAATCCCAGTTCACTCAAATTGTCTGCTTGGAACCTGAGCACCTTGAATTTGCTCACTTGAACATTCCACTGGCCTGCAGAGAAGTTTTGGCTAGGGCGCGGGCGCCTTCCACAGTGAAGACCTACAAGCTAAAATGAAAGCGTTTTTGTCACTGGTGTGCGTCGGTTCACATCCATCCAGTTCATGCCTCCCCGGCACAGATTCTGCCTTTCTTCCTGCATTTGGCGCAGTCAGGATTGTCTCACTCCACCTTGAAAGTCTTTCTAGCGGCAATATCTCGCTTTCGTCAGGACGGTTCGTCCTCTCTCTATTCATCTAGAGTAATACAGCAATTCTTTAAAGGTCTATTCCGGATGTTCCCGCCCATTCGACATTCTCCACCCACGTGGCGTCTTAACATCGTATTAGCTCAACTCATGAAGGCTCCTTTTGAGCCAATACATTCAGCGGATTAAAACATTTTGACATGGAAAGTGGCCCTCCTGCTGGCACTAACTTCCTCTCGCAGAGTAAGTGACATTCATGCCTTTACGATCAAACCTTTTCTTCAATTTAGATCGGACTGCGTTATTCTCCGCACTAACCCTGCTTTCATGCCTAAAGTACCGTCCGATTTTCATCTCAATGAACCTGTAATTCTGAAAACATTTTTCCCTCATCCGCAATCTCCAGCGGAACAGAGTCTGCACTCTTTGGACTTAAAGAGGTGTCTCAAATTCTACATCAGCAGAACAGCACCCTTTCGCAAGTCTGAACAGCTGTTTGCGGCCTACGGGCGCACCGGTAAGGGACAGTCTGTTACAAAACCAACAATTGCACGCTGGGTTTCTTCAGCAATATCTTTCTGCCATCGGAAGGCTGGCAAGCCTCTTCCTTCTGGAGTGAGGGTGCATTCTACTAGAGCAATGTCCTCTTCCATTGCCCTGTTCGCCGGTGTGCCCATCCATCAGATTTGCCGGGCAGCTACATGGTCCAGCAGGCACACGTTCACGAAGCACTATTGCCTGGATACGATCAATGAAGCTGATACTGCTGTGGGCCAAGCAGTTCTCCGAAATCTCTTTAAATAAGGTGAGCCTTTGCTACTTCCCTCCTCCTTGGGTGTTATCAGTTGCGTATTTTTATCATGCAATGTCATTGCATTTCATGCAACGTTGATATGGCCTTTTTCAGGCGGCAGTGTACTGCTCACTATTCTATTCAAGTATGTGAATCTATGAAAGTCTGACTGGGTTCTTGCTAATCAGGCCCTAGTTACTGTGCTTTCTCCCCTAAATTGACCATGGTAAGTACTTTGGTACCTCCCCAATTGGCTATTGGTGTACCCTTGTAAGTCCCTAGTATATGGTACTAAGGTACTCAGGGCATAGGTACACCAGGGGTCTCCCAGGGCTGTAGCATGTATTGTCCCACCCATGGGAGCCCACTTAAACTGAGACTACAGGCCTGACATTGCAGCATATGTGCGTTTGTGCTTAAGCCTCTCATGAAAGATATATTTCCTTATATCTGAGGTCACTGCACTTAAAACCTATAAGTAACCCCAATGGCAGGCTCTTCAGTCCTGAGGGCGGGGTGCTTGATTATATGTATGACAGTGCCTCTGCATGAGCAGGACACCCCTACAAACCCCGGAGTTGATTCTCCAGGTTTTGTAAGTGCAGTCAACTATTTCAATACATATAGTGGATATCAGTCATTACGAGATGTCTAACTATATAGTGGCTGTACCAAACCCGGTCATGTTTGGGATCAAACATGTTGGAATTATACTCCAACACCAATTCCAGTGTTGGAAATATGATCCCATGTAGTGGGGGCTCCCTAGGGTACACCCCTGTACTCCCAGTAACAGCTTTCAGTTTCTGCAAGCAAGCTAGTGCTGCTGCCGACCATCAACATGATTCTGCCCTCCTGCTGCTGAGCCAAACTGGAGCAGGGGGAGGTAGAACAATAGGTTTCCTGTCACAGGGAGGTGTGACCACCTCCCAGACAGGACTTAGTGTATTGGGCTTAGGTGGGGGTGCTTGCCAGCACCAGCAGACTGCTTTGAAGGGCACATTTGGTTCCCTCCTTGCATACTCCAGTTTGAGCCAGTTCAGGGAGCTCTTGGCTCCCGCTGTGGTGCAAAACTGGACAAAGGATATGGGAGTATTCTCCCCTATGTCCAGCCCCTACTCTGTGAGGGTCCCCTGAGTTGTTACAACCCTTTCATTAGGGTACTTAAGGGATTACCTGTGGGTCGGTCCTCAGATTCGACGTTGGACAAGACTCAACCCTGAAACTATGTTGCCCTTTGACCGTCTGGACACTTGAACTTTGTTGGACTTCGACTGGAACCAAGACTGTACCTAGGAAGACTCCTGCTGCTCTTGGTTTCTCTGTTCTTCAAGTTCTCTTTGTCATCTTTGTCTATACTTCTTCCAGGTTCTTCAGTAGACCTGTAGGTATTAAGGACACGCGAAGAAATCTGCCTTGGATTGAAGGAGTCACTCCCGTGCATCTGCAGGCACCACATCGAAGCTGACCGGTCAGCTGCTCCTGTCGTCCTACGGACTTCCCGAGGCACAGCAATAAAAGTGGTGGTTCTGTAACTCCATTGAGGCCTGACCTGTCCTTCCTGTTATTTTGAGGCCAGTATCCCTCGTCAGAACTGCTAGGACAAAACCCCTGTGCACCGTGTTAACTTGCCGTTGCCAGTACTTGTTGGCTCTGTACTCCAGAGATCTTTGGGCTACAAGAAGCCCCAGCTTCCAGCATCTCTTCCTCCCTATATTAGTGTTCTCACTGCATCCTCTGCACAGTGGGCCTGCATCTTTGGTGAGCTGCTTGAGGTCGTCTTGCGACTCCTGTGCCTTTGGCCTGTGGGTCCTCCTGAGGGTCTTCTACTGCTTTAGTGGGCTCCCCTGCTTGCTCGGGGCCTGCTCTGACTCTCCTGCTGGTTCCAGTTTTGCTCCTTTTACGTTTTCCATTCAAGTTGCAGCTACCAAGGCTTGTTGGTGGTCCCATGGGACACCGACCAGCTAGTCACCGACATCCGACATGACAGCTCATGCACTGCTCCTGGTCTTCCTCTGCATCTCTTGGTCCTCACAGCTGCAGTGACAAGGTCACAATCGACCCTCCGGAACCTCCTGACATCGGTGGATATTGTGGCTACGTGCCTCCTGGCCACTCCGGAGTGGCATAAACTCTGTCCCCTATGCTTGCAGGTTCTTCACTTCCAGAATCCACCCTTGGATTCCACTGGACTCCTTCACCATCTTCTCCAGAGGCATTTTCTTCTAATTCTTCCATTGTTGTCTACGGAGGTTTCTGGTGGATCTTCACCCCTATGCACCAGGCTTCCCTGGTGTAGGTAACCTGGATCCCGGGGCATCCACGGGTGGCTCCCCAACCATGGGAATTCTTCGGGGTGCACTGGGAAAGATCCTCCTTCTGCAAAACTGCAACCACAAGTTCTCCATTGACTTCCATTGGGTACGTGGCTGTGTTCTCTCTCTGTACACAGCCTCCGTGGGGTTCCTGGGTACTTACTTTTGGTGGTTCCTTGTGTCCCAGGCTCCTCTGGCTCTTTTGATCCAAGTCCTGTTCTCCCTTACAGTTCACATTCCACTTTTTTAGTATAGGGTTTGTTTTCCCCCTGGATTCACTGTATTTTGTGCTACTTACCTGATTGCATTTTAAGTATTTGTGTGTATTGTGTTTATATCTCTGGGTAGGAGATATACCAATGTGTTAGTGAGTGTTGTGTATTAAATAGAAGTATTTTTATATAAACACTGTGTGGTTCTTTTTCACTTAACTTACACTACAGATTAAACTGGTAAAACAAGCTGCTTAACACTCCTTCAAGTTAAGCCTGAAGTCTGCTCTTCACAGCTACCACTTTGAGAGCTTTCTATGTTCAGCAAAGACCTCTAAAATCACCATAAGGGTTGCTTGGATTAGTGCAAGGTGCCTCACTTAAATAATTGGCCATCATATACTAAGCCAGCCTCCTACAGCAGTCCACACGTATATGCAGACTAAAAAGGTGCCAAATTAAGTGGGGATATAACGGGCATGGGCAGACCATCCGTACATGTAAACTAAGAAGGTGCGAAGATAAGTGGGCATTAACAGGCATACGCAGCCCATCCGTACATGCAAACTAAGAAGGTGCCAAGTGAAGTGGGCATTTAACAGGCATCGGCGACCCATCTGTATCTGCAAACTTAGATGGTGCCAAGTGAAGTGGACACATAAGAGGCACGGGCCCCCATTCGTATCTGCAAACTAAGAAGGTGTCAAGATACGTGGGCATATACCAGGTATGGGCAGCCCATCAGTATCTGCAAACTAAGAGGGTGCCAAGATAAGTGGGCATATAACAGGCATGGGCAGCCCATCCATACATGCAAGCTAAGAAGGTGCCAGGTTAAGGGGGGCACCAAATTTGAGGAAGATCAAAACATTTCATGGGTCTGGTTATGCCAACGATGTGGAATGTGAGCTGTACATTGGATACAGTGGTGTTGCGAGCCCCCCACTTGAGCAGCTTAAGCGGGGGCTGGCACTGGGCACTACAGGCAGATGAACAGGACCCTACTAAAGCCTTCATTAGTTGTTTACTGGCCTCTTGCCCATAAATAATCCTGTTAAAGATACAATGACAGAGGTGAGCTCACATGCACAACAACGGAAATGGAGAAGAAGAAATGGTGACACAATGCAAATAGCGAAAACACAGTGCGAAGGAGAAGTAGCATGAGATAGAAAAGTAAGAAAAAAGTAAGGATGAGAGACAAAATGGGTAGATAGAAAAAGGAAGCATAGTACGAAAGAAGAAAGGAAGAGTGGAAGAGTGGAAGGAAGAAAATGTAAAGGATAAAAGGAAGGGTGAAAAAATGAATGGATGGAAGGTGAAAAGATGGACAGATGGAAGGGTGGAAGAGGGGGAGGAGCTTGGAGTACCCTGTTACACAACCATTGTAAATAGCACTTAGAAACATAATGTCTGCCACAAAGGAAAAATAGAATAAAGATGCCAGACTCTTGGACCCTTTTCTCTATAAAAGCCATGCACAGGTGTAAACATATTGACAAAAAACTTTACTGCCTAAGCCCCCTAAAATCGACTGTTGGTGTGACATGTATTTTTTTCAAAGCCTATGTGACAGTTAGGTAAGTAAGCAATCCGTATGGCTGAATCCTTGGAAACACGGGAACTAGATACTTATGCGAGTTAACTTGATTGCATTATGCCTCTACTTTGAGGGGCATATTTATGAAAAAATAATGCAGTGCAGCCAGTCACCTGGCTGCGCTGCATGATAGGGAAAGGGCACAAATGTGCCCTATGTAATATTATACAGGGCACATTCCTCTATTTTGCATGTACAGGTGCATAATCTGCTGCCTAGAGCCAACGCATTGGTGCAAGGGTGTCTGCGTTGTAAGCAGGATTGTTTTTGTGCAGAAAGTGACACCTCTCTGCACAAAAACAATTCTCTGTAAAATGCCCCACACATAGAAAGAGGAAGTAAAGAGAAATGAAGATATTTCTTCATGTTACAGCTCACCTGGGGAGACGTAGCATTTTGACGCATTCCCAGGTTTACCAGTAATGGGAAATCTGTGACTGCCCCAAAATCCATAGGTGCATGCGTGGGAATAACCACGCTCTACCCCTGGAACGACTCTCTGGGGCAGACTAATGCGATGCAGAGATTTTCACTGTGTTGGGGTTACTTTAGATTTACCTTGCAGGTAGCCCACCCATAGGAGGGCTACCTGCAAGGTCCCTCCTATGGGTGGTACCAGGAAGGGGAGTGGCTACACCCCCTTTCCTTTGTCCAGTTTCGCGCCAGAGCTGGGGCTGGAGTGCCCCAGCGCCGGTTTGAACTGGACTATGCATGGTACACCTTGTGTGCCCCAGGCAGTGTCTAGTTTCTTTCATCCCTCCCTGCCCCAATACACTAACTCCTGTCTGGGGTGGTGCTCGCACCTCCCAAGGCAGGAAACCTATTGTCCAAGCCTCCCTCGCTGGAAGGACTCCCAGCAGCAGGAGGTCAGACTTGTGTCTGTGGCAGCAGCATCCATTTTGTGATGCTGGGGCTCTGGTTAACTTTAACCGGGTAAGTAGGTTTCAACATGTCTTCTCCCTCTAGAAGGGAGGAATAATATCCTCATTGCCAGAAATGGTATGGGGGTATTATTCCACAGTGTTAGACACCTTACACGACATGTTTCGATAAAGCCAAACCATAGTTACCATAACCGTTTAAGATTATAAGGTACTTTAAGAGTATATGGTAGGCTATATCATAGAACAGCTATAAGGACATGGTTCCGAAAGCTGCAGACAGGCTCAGCTCATGCTAGAGCACCATCTCACATGTTACCAAGCACTCTGCCTCCAGGATTGTTAAGGCCTGCCATAATAGTGGCTGACAGGTACACATGTGTCTATATATAAGGTAGGTATAGGAATACTACACCTAAGCAAGGAGTGATTACATGACCTTGCCCCAGCTGAGTGATCAGCCAGTTGTGTCATAATGGAAGGCCAGGCCAGGGGTGGCACAATACATGCTGCAGCCCCTGGTAAGCCTAGGTTACACCTATGCCCTGGGTACCTAGGGTACACTATACAGGGGCCAATAAGGTGATCCCTACCAATTGGGTTAGGTACCTAAATTACATAGTCTGAATTTAGAGAGAGAACAGCTGGGCTGTGGGTCTGATTAGCAGGCCCACAGCCACATCTAAGTCGAAAACCAGTGAAGCAAAAGCAAAAAGTGGGGGTGAACATGGAAAGCAAACCCTACTCTCCTACACAACCCCCCCCCCCCAAACTTAGGGACATTAAACTAACCTTGACCAGTTGAGTCTTCATGTTCTAAGTGGAAATATCTGGAGAGTCCATCTGCATTGGCATGGTCAGTCCCAGGTCTATGTTCCACTGTGAAGTCCATCCCCTGTAGGGAAATGGACCACCTAAGAAGTTTGGGATTTTCACCCTTCATCTGATCTAGCCACAAGAGGGGCTTATGGTCTGTCTGAATCTTGAAGTGAGTGGCAAACAAGTATGGCCTCAGCTTCTTCAGGGCCCAAACCACAGCAAAGGCCTACCTCTCAATGGCTGACCAACGTTTCTCTCTAGGGGTCAGCCTTCTACTAATAAAAGCAATGGGCTGGTCTTGACCATATACATTCAGTTGTGAAAGAACAGCTCCCACACCCAACTCAGAAGCATCTGTCTGGACTATGAACTCTTTTGAGTAGTCTGGACTTTTCAGAATAGGTGCACTGCACATGGCCTGCTTCAGGTCATCAAATGCTTTTTGACAGCTCACTGTCCACTGAACATTCTTTGGCATCTTCTTAGAGGTCAAGTCATTAAGTGGTGTCACAATGGACCCATAGTTCTTAACAAACTTTCTGTAGTACCCAGTCAGGCCCAAGAAAGCTCTGACCTGAGTGTGGGTAGTTGGAGGAGTCCAGTCCTTCATGGTCTGGATCTTGCTCTCCAGTGGTTGAACCTGACCCCCACCGACTAGGTGGCCAAGGTTTACAACCTTTCTCTGCCCTATCTGGCACTTAGTGGCCTTGATAGTGAGGCCTGCCTTTTGCAGGGCCTCTAAAACATTCCTCAGGTGGACCAGGTGATCCACCCAGGTGGAGCTAAAGACAGCAATATCATCAAGATAAGCTGCACAGTAGTCATCCAGGCCTGTAAGGACTTGATTCGCCAACCTTTGGAAAGTGGCAGGTGCATTCTTCAAACCAAAGGGCATTACCACAAATTGATAATGTCCTCCTGGGGTCGAGAAAGCAGTTTTGGCCTTTGCATTCTCAGCTAGTCTGATTTGCCAGTGGCCTGCTGTCAGGTCAAATGTGCTCAAAAACCTAGCAGCTGCCAGTCTGTCAATGAGCTCATCTGCCCTAGGTATTGGGTGGGCATCTGTCCTAGTGACAGCATTGAGACCTCTGTAATCCACGCAAAACCTCATCTCTCTCTTACCATCTTGGGTGTGAGGTTTTGGCACAAGAACTACAGGACTAGCCCAAGGGCTCTCTGAAGGTTCAATGACTCCCAGCACCAACATCTTTTGTACCTCAACTTTTATGCAGTCCCTGACATGGTCAGGTTGCCTGTAGATTTTACTCTTAACAGGCAGACTGTCACCAGTGTCCACCTCATGGGTGCACCAGTTTGTCTGACTTGGGGTCAGAGAGAACATATGTCTGTAGGATTGCAGAACTTGTCTGCAGTCCTGTTGCTGATGATCAGTGAGGCTGTCAGAAAAGACCACACCATCAGCTGAGCCATCATCAGGGTTCTGAGTCAACAGGTCTGGGAGAGGGTCACTCTCTTCCTCCTGCCCCTCATCTGTAGCCATGAGTAAGCCCATGTCTGCCCTGTCAACATATGCCTTCAATCTGTTGACATGAAGCCCCCTGTGGGGGCTTCTGTGAGTCCCAAGGTCCACCAAGTAGGTGACTTCTCCCTTTTGCTCAACAATAGTGTGGGGTCCAGTCCATTTGTCTTGGAGTGCTGCTGGGGCCACTGGCTCCAACACCCACACTTTCTGCCTTAGCTGGTACACAGTCAGCACAGCCTTTTGGTCATGCCAAGCTTTTTGGAGTTCTTGGCTTGCCTCAAGGTTTTTAGAAGCCTTCTTCATATACTCTGCCATCCTGGAGCGGAGACCAAGTACATAATCCACTATATCAGCGTTTCCCAAACTGTGGTCCTTGTTTAATTAGCAGTTTTCGAGCAGCAATAAAAGTGTCAAAATAAAGCCAGTGATTAATGCACCCGCTGTCCAGTGGCAGCTTTGAGTTATCTAATGTAGCACAGAGGATTAATATGCCTACTGCAAAGAACGTGTACCATGCATTTAAAAAAACAGTATTTTATGTGCATAGGTGAGTGTGTTAATGCTTTTGTCACAGAGATTCTTTTGTTACTGTGCAGTTCATAAGTGACTACCGAAATCTAGCACAGTGACCTATAAACTGTGATTAAAGAGCTGCTTGCAAACTGCATGGTACTAGTTAGTAACTTATGTTTTTTCCCAGTCTTTCATTATCCTGATGTTGCTAAAAAGGTTTATTTGGGCGGAAATACATTTTTATTGTTAAAGTCAATGCTAACCACTGGGTGATGTTCTGAATCCCAAGTTTGTGCTTCTGCAGACCAAGCACTCTTTTAAAACGCCTACCAGTATGAATGACATGTGAATCATATACCTTGTAGTACCCTTTGCCTTATGTAACATTTTCTATACACTGATTTACACGTATGATTCATTGTCTCTATATGTCTGAGTGGTAAAGTGCTCTGACATCCCACATTTGTATGAGAGATGCTATAAAACAAATGAAATACATGTGACGGAGAGGCTATGGAGAGATGAGAGGCACTGCTGAAGGGTGATTAAGGGAATCATTGAAGAACCCCAACAAAGTTTGTCGTATCCTAGTGAATAGTAAGGTCTTCATTTACTATTCGTTAAAAGCTAATACAATTTAATATATAATGATAAATGTGTTTTTGAATGCACCACTGTTTCCTAAATTTCTTTGGGGAGAGCCTCCCAAAGCCCCTTTTGTAGTGGTCAGACTCACTCACTGCACTTGGTGTGCACCGTAAGGCGACTGGTTTGAAAACATTTGCCAGGGCTGCTTTGGGTTCCCAGTCTGGCCCTGGCAGGAGCAGGAGTCTCGTACTGCGAAATAAAACCAACCAATTTAAAGTTAGTCACGGAGTTGCAGCACCAACCTTCCCATTAAATTGTTTTGTTTTTTGCAAACTCTTTGAATATTAAATACTAAGGGGGATATTTACAATTGAAGTGGCGTAGCTTGTCGTTAGCCTCCTTGGCTTAACGATAGGCTCCGCCACTTCAGAAACGCAGGGCTGCACCATATTTACAAGAATGCGGTGCAGCCCTGCGTTTCTCCCAGTGCTGGGACTACACTTAGCAGTGTAGCGCCAACACAGGCAACCTTGTACCATAGTGCAGGGATGTGTGCATGCAGGGGAAGATTCTTTATGTACAGGAAGGTCCCCCTTCCTGCACATAAACAATCTTGAAATGCCGTTTTGTCACTTCTGCTTTTTCCATATGTGCTGTACGAGGCAAGCCACATGGAAAAAGCAAAAACGAGGAGAAATAAAGGATTTCTCTTCGTTTTGCCAAGTTAAGACCTGGTTTTCCCTGGTATTAATTTTGGCGCTGCCTCCTATTTATGCTGTTGTCATAAATAGGGGGCAGTGTCAAAATCACTGGGTGCGGTGAACTGCCCACTGCAACACCCACTGCCAACCCCTTTCACGCTAAGCATTGCGTGCCTGGGGGGCTTATTTAATAGGCAGCATTAAACCATGTTATGTGGCTTAACGCTGCCTTGTAAATAAGGCAAAGCCTCTATCACCACGATAACGTCGCAAAAAGTGTGCACATGTGTGTTTATTTTTGGGGGAATTACCATTTTAATGTTTGAAATTTAAATCATACAAATTGATTGGGGGTCCCCGGCTTCCAGTGGTGACTCAATGGGGGTCCTCAGGAGTCAAAAGTTTGGGAACCACTGTCCTAGTGCATAGTAAGGTCTTCATTTACTATTCGTTAAAAGCTAATACAATTTAATATATAATGATAAATGTGTTTTTGAATGCACCACTGTTTCCTAAATTTCTTTGGGGAGAGCCTCCCAAAGCCCATTTTGTAGTGGTCAGACTCACTCACTGCACTTGGTGTGCACCGTAAGGCGACTGGTTTGAAAACATTTGCCAGGGCTGCTTTGGGTTCCCAGTCTGGCTCTGGCAGGAGTAGGAGTCTCGTACTGTGAAATAAAACCAACCAATTTAAAGTTAGTCACGGAGTTGCAGCACCAACCTTCCCATTAAATTGTTTTGTTTTTTGCAAACTCTTTGAATATTAAATACTAAGGGGGATATTTACAATTGAAGTGGCGTAGCTTGTTGTTAGCCTCCTTGGCTTAACGATAGGCTCCACCACTTCAGAAACGCAGGGCTGCACCATATTTACAAGAATGCGGTGCAGCCCTGCGTTTCCCCCAGTGCTGGGACTACACTTAGCAGTGTAGCGCCAACACAGGCAACCTTGTACCATAGTGCAGGGATGTGTGCATGCAGGGGAAGATTCTTTATGTACAGGAAGGTCCCCCTTCCTGCACATAAACAATCTTGAAATGCCGTTTTGTCACTTCTGCTTTTTCCATATGTGCTGTACGAGGCAAGCCACATGGAAAAAGCAAAAACGAGGAGAAATAAAGGATTTCTCTTCGTTTTGCCAAGTTAAGACCTGGTTTTCCCTGGTATTAATTTTGGCGCTGCCTCCTATTTATGCTGTCGTCATAAATAGGGGGTAGTGTCAAAATCACTGGGTGCGGTGAACTGCCCACTGCAACACCCACTGCCAACCCCTTTCACGCTAAGCATTGCGTGCCTGGGGGGCTTATTTAAAAGGCAGCATTAAACCATGTTATGTGGCTTAACGCTGCCTTGTAAATAAGGCAAAGCCTCTATCACCACGATAACGTCGCAAAAAGTGTGCACATGTGTGTTTATTTTTGGGGGAATTACCATTTTAATGTTTGAAATTTAAATCATACAAATTGATTGGGGGTCCCCGGCTTCCAGTGGTGACTCAATGGGGGTCCTCAGGAGTCAAAAGTTTGGGAACCACTGCACTATATCAAGTTTGGGTTGTCTGAGAGGTCTCTCCCATCCTTCCCTTACTAAACATAGGGGTCCTCTTACAGGATGCCCAAACAAAAGCTCAAAAGGGCTGTAGCCAACCCCCTTTTGTGGGACCTCTCTGTAAGCAAATAGAAGGCAGGGTAAAAGGATGTCCCATCTTCGCCTAAGCTTGTCGGGTAAACCTTTTATCATCCCTTTTAGGGTCTTGTTGAATCTCTCCACAAGCCCATTGCACTGTGGGTGATAGGGTGTAGTGAATTTGTAGTTCACACCACACTCCTTCCACATTGCAGTCAAATATCCTGACATGAAGTTGGCACCTCTGTCAGACACAACCTCCTTTGGAAAACCCACTCTGGAGAAGACTCCAAGTAGGGCTCTTGCCACAACCGGTGCTGTTGTGGTCCTCAGGGGTATAGCTTCTGGATACCTGGTGGCATGGTCCACTATCACCAGTATAAATCTGTGCCCAGATGCTGTAGGGGGGTCCATTGGTCCTACAATGTCTATCCCCACTCTCTCAAAGGGAACCCCCACCACAGGTAGTGGTATGATGGGGGCCTTTGTGGTGCCACCTGATTTGCCACTGGCTTGGCAGGTGACACAGGAGCGACAAAACTCCTTTGTATCTTCTGACATATGAGGCCAGTGAAAGTGAGGGACAAGCCTGTCCCAAGTCTTATTCTGGCCTAAGTGTCCTGCAAGGGGAATATCATGGGCCAAGGTAAGAAGGAAGCCTCTGAAACTCAAGGGTATGACCAACCTCCTGGACGCACCAGGCTTGGGGTCTCTAGACTCTGAGTACAGCATCCCTTCATCCCAATACACTCTATGGGTACCTTGAGCATTCCCTGCAGCCTCAGCAGCAGCCTGCTGTCTGAGGGGTTCAAGAGAAGGACAGTCTAATTGAGCCTGCCTCAGATCTGCCCTTGAAGGTCCCACTGTCCCAAGAAACTCAACCTGATCAGGTTCCAGTTCTTCTAGGACAGTTCCTTCAGGGCTCTCAGAATCATCCTCCTGTGAGGGCTGATCCACCACCTGAGGCAGGGGGGAAGGCACAGCCTTTACCCTACTGCTCTTTCTCTTGGATTGTGTCTGGTCCATTGTCCCAGGATCCAGCACTTGTTCAGTGTTACACTTTTTGGCCTGTGACCTGGTCACAGCAAGGACATGTGCATCTATCCCAAGCATTTCTGCATGGGTCCTATACTCCACTTCAGACCAAACTGAAGTTTCAAGGTCATTTCCCAACAGACACTCTACAGGAAGGTCTGAACTTACCACAACTTTCTTGAGGCCAGTTACCCCTCCCCAGGAGAAGTTAACAATTGCCACACTATGGGAGGTAGTGGCATTGCTAGCATTGGTCACTAGGTAATTCTCACATAGCATGATCTGTCCAGGGTCCACAAAGGCAGGTGTCACCATTGTGACACTAGCCCCAGTGTCCCTGTAGGCCTGAGCCATTCTATTATTGATAAAAGGAGTCTGTCTGTACTTGCCCAGGTTATTGGGGCCTACAGTAGAGGACAAAGCTATGTCCCCATCACGGATCAGAACAGCCTGAGTAGGTATCCTGACTATGCCAGGACCCTCCTCAGTTCCCAGGGTTAACCCTACTACACCCTTTTGCTGGGAACCACCACTTACAGCTGGACTAGGGGGTACAGTTGCCTTAGGGGCAATGGTGGCTGGGGGCTTATCCTTTTTGGTGCACTCACTAAACCAATGTGAGTTTGACTTACAATAGTTGCACCAGGGTTTCTTTTGGCCATCTTTCTTTTTATCCTTTTTGGGAACACCCTCCCCCTGAGCCTTTTGGGGGCCTGGTGAAGACTTCTGTCTTTTTGTTTCGGATCACTACCCTTCTGGTGTGCCTTTTTCTGATCACCGCCCTGGTTCTGGTTTTTCTGCTTAACTCTAGTCCTGACCCACCTATCTGCCTTCTTTCCCAGTTCCTGGGGAGAAGTTAGGTCAGAGTCAATCAAGTGTTGATGCAACAGCTGGTTTTGACAGTTATTAAGGATTTGTTCTCTCATGATCAAATTATACAATCCTGTATAGTCCTTAACCTTACTACCCAATAACCAGCCTTCCAGAGCCTTAGTGGCACAATCTACAAAGTCAGTCCAGTCCTGAGTCTGTGTCTTCTGGGTATCCCTGAACAACAACCTGTATTGTTCAGTGGTTAGGCCAAACCCATCAATCAGAGCACTCTTCAGGACAGTGTAATTGTCAGCATCCTCATCACTAACTGTGAGGAGCTTGTCTCTACCCTTCTCAGAGAAGGAGAGCCACAAGATAGCTGCCCACTGACTTTGGGGTACCTGCTGTACTTTGCAAGCCCTCTCCAAAGCAGTTATCCATTTGTGGATGTCATCCCCACACTTGTAGGGAGGGACAATCTTGCTCAGGTTTCTATTATCATAGGTCCTGTCTCTATCCTTAGGGATATTGCTGCCACCAGTGGGCTCTAACCCACTTAACTTCTGCTCTCTGGCCAGAGCAAGCTTCTCCTTGGCAAGGGCAAGTTCTTCCCTCTCAATCCTTAGATTAGCTTCCCTCATTCTGGCCTCATGCTCTTTTCTCTGTGGGGAAGTCATTCCCCTGTGAGAAGAGGCATTGGAGCTGTTAGAGACATGGGCGTGGATGGATTCCCTTGAAGGGGATCTGTCTATCCTGCTTCTCTGGTTAAGCCCACTTGAGGGTCTGAATGGGGGGACCCCAGTCAGACTCCCATGTAAGCTTAAGTTAGCCTGGCTAAGTCTCCCAACTTTGATCTGGCTGTCTACCTCATCTTCTGAAGTCCCATCTGACTCATCTGTAGTGGGTAGACCCTCGCCTGTACCTAGGGTACTAGCCTGGGAGGCCCTACGAGCATCATACTCTTCTAGGATCTCTACTAGCTGAATGAGGGTAGGGTTTGAACCCTGTTTTAACTTTCTGGAGGTACACAATTGTCTCATCTCCTGAAAAGGTAGGGTATCATATCTAGAGGGGATCTTTCTAGGATCTACCCCTCCTGGGAGAGAATCAACTTGATCTCCTCTCAGAGACATGATCTAGTGAGGGTGTGGTGTGTGCACCTACCTACACTAGTTGTATCTACTAAACCTCTCTAGTAGTTGTAGTCAGGGTGTGCTAGGCCCTTCAACCTACAACAACTAAGTCCAGTAGGACTTAAGTATTTATAATCTATGTTATATGTACCTAAACAATATCTGTGTGATCTTTCAATTTAGTATCTCAAGATTACAATGGTATTACAACAGCAAGCTCAGATCCCAACCGCTGCTCACCAATGTGAGAAGTTGGCCTGATATATGGTGTCACTAATTCTAGTGTACACCTTGTATCAGTCCAAACAACCCTTATGGTAATTGGTTGTAAAGTCAACCTTATAGACCAGCTATCCTAGTGGTAGCATGGACAAGAGCAGTCTTAGGCTAAACTCTGAATGGCATGTGAAGCCAGCTGTTATACCATATGTAATCCCTTGAATACCAAATGAAAGGACACCACAACAGATATATATAAAAATAGAATGTATTTATTCTAGTCAAACCCTCAGCACTCTTTATGAGATTCGAGGTAAGTACAACACTGTCTTATTTAAGCATACATTAAGTCACACAGGTAAGTAATACAGTTAGGCCCTAGGGGCCACGCAAACCATATACTAAGTAAGTGGTATAAGAACCACTGTCACGAACACAGGATAGGCCTAGGCCTAGGGAATCGCTGGGGCTACACTATACTACCAAAGGTTAGGAAGTTGGAAGCCCACGGGATTCAGGTGCAGAGTGGAAACACTCACGCGTAATGCGTAAAAGTCGATAGAATTACTAGCAGTTAGAAATTAACAGCTTTAGGACACTTCTGGTATAGCTAGAAAGTCGAGACTGGGAAAATAGACCCTAGGATAGTCAATACCCTGGTGAGCACCAAAGTACTCAAGTTACCTAGCCCACGGGCTGCGGGTGCATAGGTGTGAACTTGCGTCGGGTTTCGTTGTTGACTTCTATGGATGCCTGAAGGAAAGTTGCTGACAGGCAGTCAGTGAAGAGTGTCCGGTGGATCCCAAGGATGGAATCAAGAAGGAAGGAACCTGCAAGCAGAAGGGATAGAGTCTAGGCCACCAGCCAGGAGCCGGGAAGGAACCTGGAAGGAGCCAGGCGATGTCGTGAAGATGCAGGTGAAGAGGTGAAGCTTGTCACAGCAGCCACGGGTACCAGGAGACGTCGAGGACGACCAGGACCAGGAGGTGAGCTGACCCACGAAGGCTCTTGCTGTCGGCGGCGTCGAAGTCGAGTCAGGACCCAACAAGCCTTGGCAAGCGGAACCCACGCAGGATGGAGGACTTGCTTCTGGTGCAGACCAGGAAGGTCTGGGGTGCTTCTCTTTTACAGAGGAGCGGGTGCCAGTCTGGAGGAGCCGGACCAGCAAGATGAAACAAAAGGTTCGTCGTCGCAGAGGCTACTAGCCAACGGCCCATCAACCGGACAACACGTCGAGCAACACAGGTGCAGAAGGGCCCCACGCAGAACACGTGAAGTGCGGGGAGCTGGTCTTCTCTGCAGATAGTGCTCGGGATTGGGGCTTCTCAATTCCCCAAGCACAGCCTCGAGGGAGCCTCGGAAGTTGCGCTAGTCAGTTACTAGCCACTTTTCCCAAGTCGCCGGTCTCACGTCCCTCGTCGCCTCCACGGGTCTCAGCTTTGCTGTAGATGTGGATCTGGTTCAGAGGTGTCTGGAAGTCTCGGCGCTGGTCAGTCTCTGTAGTTGTCCCTCGTAGGATTCAGCCGCAAAGCAAGCAGCGGTCGCTGGATGGTGCCTGGTTGCCCAGGGTGGTCTCTCCTTGGCCACAAGGGAGATTTCTTCAGTCTTCTTCCTGAGGTCGAATGTCAAAGGTCCAGAGTTTCTGTTCAAGTTGCAGATTCAGGTTAATCTAATTTAGCAGGGCTCAGCTAGCTACTGATATACTGGGCTAGTGGGCTGGGCTACCTGCAAGGTCCCTCCTATGGGTGGGACCAGGAAGGGGAGTGGCTACACCCCCTTTCCTTTGTCCAGTTTCGCGCCAGAGCTGGGGCTGGAGTGCCCCAGCGCCGGTTTGAACTGGACTATGCATGGGACACCTTGTGTGCCCCTGGCAGTGTCTAGTTTCTTTCATCCCTCCCTGCCCCAATACACTAACTCCTGTCTGGGGTGGTGCTCGCACCTCCCAAGGCAGGAAACCTATTGTCCAAGCCTCCCTCGCTGGAAGGACTCCCAGCAGCAGGAGGTCAGACTTGTGTCTGTGGCAGCAGCATACATTTTGTGATGCTGGGGCTCTGGTTAACTTTAACCGGGTAAGTAGGTTTCAACATGTCTTCTCCCTCTAGAAGGGAGGAATAATATCCTCATTGCCAGAAATGGTATGAGGGTATTATTCCACAGTGTTAGACACCTTACACGACATGTTTCGATAAAGCCAAACCATAGTTACCATAACCGTTTAAGATTATAAGGTACTCTAAGAGTATATGGTAGGCTATATCATAGAACAGCTATAAGGACATGGTTCCGGAAGCTGCAGACAGGCTCAGCTCATGCTAGAGCACCATCTCACATGTTACCAAGCACTCTGCCTCCAGGATTGTTAAGGCCTGCCATAGGAGTGGCTGATAGGTACACATGTGTCTATATATAAGGTAGGTATAGGAATACTACACCTAAGCAAGGAGTGATTACACGACCTTGCCCCAGCTGAGTAATCAGCCAGTTGTGTCATAATGGAAGGCCAGGCCAGGGGTGGCACAATACATGCTGCAGTCCCTTGTAGGCCTAGGGTACACCTATGCCCTGGGTACCTAGGGTACACTATACAGGGGCCAATAAGGTGATCCCTACCAATTGGGTTATGCACCTAAAGTACATAGTATTAATTTAGAGAGAGAACAGCTGGGCTGTGGGTCTGATTAGCAGGCCCACAGCCACATCTAAGTCGAAAACCAGTGAAGCAAAAGCAAAAAGTGGGGGTGAACATAGAAAGCAGACCCTACTCTCCTACAGCAAGTGTGGTAGATGACAGCTTCTTGCCCTCGTTAAGCCTGAGTGGCCTATCCTGCCAATGCCTAGCCTCCCTTTGTCTCACTGTCTGGGAGAAATAGACAAAGACCAACTGCCAGCTACACCTAATCATGTGACCCAAGAATACAGGCTGCAGGCACCAAATGATTAGGACAAGAAAATGCCAACTTTCTAAAAGTGGCAGTTTCGGAATTGTGACTTAAAATCAGACTTTAACATTAAAGAGGGTTTTAAATTACAATACCCTAGACACTAAACTCGACATTCAAGTTTGCTTCCATTTTACAATAGCAATTTATTAAATGTCCTAAAGGTACCCAATGTCATCCTATGGGAGAGGTAGGCCTCACAGTGCTGAAAAAACAAATGTAGGAATGTTTCACTATTAGGACTTGTAAAACTTAAATTTCCAATATTTTAAATACACTGCCCCATGAGCTGTGTAGGGCCTACCCTAGGGGCGACTTATATGTATTAAAAAGAGATGTGTGAGCCTGGCAAGAGGTTTAGCTTTCCAGGTTGAAATGGCAGTTTAAAACTGCACATACAGGCTGCACTGGCAGCTCTGAGACATGTTTAAAGGGCTACAATGAGTAGCACAATGAGTGCTGCCGGCCCACTAGTAGCATTTAATATACACGCCCTGGGTGCACGTAGTACCACTTTATTAGGGACATACAAGTAAATTAAATATGCCAATTAAGTAAAAGCCAAATCTACCATATTTAGGGGAGAGACTGGTTAGCATTGGTAAAGTGCACATAGTCCTAAAGCCAACAAAACAAATTCAACAAACTGGGAGGGGTGAAGGTAAAATGTTTGGGGAAAGACCACCCTATGGATGACAGGTCTAATACATGTTCTAACTGACTGTTAACATTGCTATTGAGTCCTAAAAATAATTGGAATCAAAATTTACAGTGCAAGAGTAGTTGTCAAGCCAGTTGGGCATACTTCTTTGCTAAGTATTTTTTCATGACTTACATCACTGATGCCTTGCTGCGGAGATATCTTGAAACTCTGATTACCTTTTACCAAACATACACTTCATCATATAATTGGGGCTGTTCACACATTTCTAGAGAGTGTGCAATTTGTTTCCTTGACTTCTGTTATAGTTGTATATCTTTTCTCTAACAGGCCATGTTAAGAAAATTCAGGAAGAAGTTCTACATGTGTCACAATTCTGCTACTTGTGTCCAATAAGAGTTAAGGCCACCTTAGATTTAGTTCTACATTCTTTCTAGTGGATATCTGTACCTAAAGATGTTGAGCAGTATGCCATTAACTGCCCCATCAGTGCCCAAGGAAAATCAATTCATTCCAATCCATTTGGATACCTAGAGTCTCTTGCAATACACTCCCGAACCATAGCATATGATATCACCTGATTTTTTTTATTTGATTTCTATCATGGTTATAAAGGTAACAGCTGACTCTTTTTCCAGGTTGCCTGACTTCTTTTCCTTCAAGGGCTTACTCTCTGCTACAACAATGGCCAGAAAATCTGAAAGAAACAGTTAGTTATAGATTCCTTACCTTAGAATTACCCCCAGGCGTCAGACTGGATCCGGCAAGTTTTTTCGTCCGCAGTAACTCTGCGTGTCGGTAGGTGGCATCGGTCGGATCCGCGTCCGTCGTTGGCGTCGTGGTCGCCGGGATGACGTTGCGGTAGCTACTTAGACGCCGACCTCGCACGCTGACGTCAGTTCTTTCTTTTTCCAAGCCAGCCAGCGCAGATCCGGAGAGAGCGGTACCTCCAGTCACTTTTTGACTGAACTTTTTGAGCAAATTTTGTCAACGTCTTTTGAGTCCTATCAACTCCTGGTGCACGTAGGAATGCCCGGCTTCAAGGCTTGTGGTTCCTGTTCTCGACTGATGTCGGTTACGGATCCGCACCGCGTGTGCCTTTTTTGCCTGGAGCACGATCACGACCCCAAGTCGTGCTTTGACTGCCGGTCCATGACTCCAAAGGCTTTGCGGGAGCGGTCCTGAAAGCTTCTTGAGCGCCGGCAGTCGGCTCCGCACTGTTCGATGTCCCGGTCGTGAGGGAGGTCGAGGGACCGGTCGTGGAGCCATCATCATTCGTCCTCTAAGTCTTCGCACTCTTGGTCAGGTAAGTCGAAGCACAAGAAAAAGTCGAAGAAGCATCGTCGCTCTTCAACTTCTCCCCGTCGGTCGGCTGACGCGTCGAGGGATGTGGGCGGTGCCCTTCCCGCGGCTCTGCGTGTGGAGCCAACTCTGAGTTTCCCTCCCTTCCCGGGACCGGGAGAGACTCCTGCCAAACTTCGTACATTTTTTCGAGGTGATGCACGCCATCTTTGGGCAGCCCGAACCTGCTGGTGTGCCTTCGGGCCCCACAGACTCGGTTGGGGGGCCTAGGCCTTCTCTGCCGGCGGCTCCGGCCCCAGCGCTGCAGTCCCCCCTTGGATCCAGGCCTGGATCCGGATTGGCTCCAGTTGACCTTATTACACCGGTGCCGCTTCCTCCGGCAACGCACCCGCATTCGACGCTGGTCGTGCCCCCGGCCGGCGTCGACCCCGGCCTCCATCCTGATGTGGACACGGAGCCAGACCAACGTCGCCCAACGCCGGATCCAGCGCCGCGCGGGTTTTTTGTGCCACTGTTCACTCCTGGGGTCCCTTTTAGACCAGATTGACACCCAGAGGATGAGGAGGAGGAAATCGTCCTGCCTAGAGAGTATCAAGCCCACAAAGGATGGTAAACTTTGCCGCATCCCTCCACATCGGTAGCCATTCGACGCTACTCCTGGATGAGATCGACTGGCTTTTCTGGGGATGTCCAGAATACCCTCATGGACATGCCCTATGATGGCCGTCGCCTTTTTGACGACAAAGCGGACAATGCTCTAGAGTGTTTCAAGGACTCATGGGCTACGGCCAAGTCCTTGGGCTTCTCCAGCCGCCCGCGCAGTCTGTTTTTTGCCCTTTTCGTGGCTACAGAAGGGGTGCCCCACTACATTCTACCCAGAGCCACAGGCCGACGCATGTTACCCAACCTGTGTGCGGCCAGGGACGTGGGAACCACAGCCTTGGTTCGGGGGGCCAGTGGACGGGCCAGTCCACCAACTCCCCCTCTGCAGCAGCCTCCAAACTAAGGGTGGGCGTCA
Source organism: Triturus cristatus (assembly GCF_964204655.1). Classification (NCBI taxonomy): domain Eukaryota; kingdom Metazoa; phylum Chordata; class Amphibia; order Caudata; family Salamandridae; genus Triturus; species Triturus cristatus. The sequence continues at coordinate 773,338,137 of NC_140595.1, read as the reverse complement.
AATTCCGTTCCGCTCGCGGAATTGCGATATTTTGAAATTTTCACGTTCCACAGAGAGCGCGAAAATGCCAAAATGTTCGCTATTTGCCACGTTGCGAAGATTTTTTTCATGTTCGCGCTTTGAAAATGCGTTCTCGCGCGTGCGATCACCTTACCGTGCGTTCGCCGACGAGTTTTCCAATCCGTTTGCGTGCTCCATGAGATGTTGATAGCCCGGTCGCGCTATCCCGTGAGAGTTCGCAATCGCGATATTCTCCCCTTTGCCAAAAGACACTGCGAGAGTCTGCGATCACGTCATTTTCCACCGCGAGAGAGAGCGTGAGGTCGCAAACACGTCAATCTCCACCACGACAAAGAGCATGAGATCGCGAACACATCATTTTGGACACGCCATCGACATCCGGCGGAAGTGTGGTGAAGGTCGCGATCGCGAACACGCCAAATTTTCGATTTGGAGAAGAATATTAACTCTAGCTGCATAAAACCTTCTCTAAATGATGATTTGGATGGAAAAAACTCCTCTGATTGACATTTGGCTGTCCTTTTTTGTGCAAGGAGTCCTTTAAAAAAACACTTTTGAGGGGGAGAGGGAGGAAGTGCCACAGAGTCTCCAACTTCCTGTTCCTGTCCATCAGGCTCCTCCCAGTGCTTTGTCCATCTCCTGTTCATTCTGCCTTTGGATTTCAGCTGGAAGGATCACTCTTTGTGTCTGCTGCATCACTATCATTGGATTTGAGGACTTTTGAATTTGATATTTTACAAGTAAGTTGGAGTTGTGTCTGTTTGATTGGGGGTATTGCAGTTGCTGCAACTACAATTTTGGTACTTATCATTCTTTTTTTTTAAATTGTTGGGGGTAGCCACTAGGCCCAGAGCTAGTCATGGGTGGGTGCATGATGAAGCAACTGTTCCTTTGGTGTGTGTTGAATGTTTTTCAAACATCATTTAGGTCATGGATGGCATTGGATTGAGTTGGAAAATGTGTTTTTGGGGGGTATTTCTGTTTTTGGGGGTGTGTTAAAGAAATGCCTTTGTTGTGTGTGCCTGGTGTGTTGGTGTGCACCCGGCAGACCTTGTTTTGTCCTGTGGATTTTCGTTTTTGCATTTTATTGCATTAAAAACGCACAGCAGTGTGGTTTAGCATGCATCTTTTGCCTGGCTTCTTTTATAGGCCTTTTGGCAGTTCATTGTTTCCCAGGCCTCCACCTTGTTGCTTGCGAGTGTCCAAGTGGCTGGTGGCCTTTTCTGGTGGGAGTTAATATGGGCCTGCATGGTTTTCCTATTGGCTTACTGCTTCCATCCATCTCCTTTGCCAGCAGCAGCTCCCTTCCATTACATTTGTATTTTTGTGGCTGTTCTTATTCTTTCCTATCCTTCCTGAGAGTGTATACTGTACACAGTAAGTAGTATACCATAGCCCTTGTTGCCAAAGTCTCACAAATGGCTACACTATATCTTCTATTTTTTTTGTTTGTACTAGTAGTAATTGAACCACAACAACAAATGCAACATTTCACTGATGTTCTTCTCCTGGCTTATTTGCTTTTAGGTGAACAAAAAGACAGAGGAGGAGGTAACTATCAACATCATCCGTTGTACTGCCAGACAGAAGTCCTGCTGCGCACCACATCACGTCCAACTGTGACCACAGACATCTCTGCAACTTGTGCACCTGCGTCCTGTCTGACCTCTGAAGAAAATGGGCCCAAAGAAAGGTGCCAGGTCCTCCAGTACCAAGAAAGTTGCCGGTGAGAAGAAGGAACAGAAAAGGCAAGAGGCACTAACCACAAGTTGCAAATAACAAGATTAGTAGTGCAGAGCACCTGTGTCATAACAATCACAGAAGACTTTTAAACGTAAATTACCTGTAATGTATGTAAGCAGCAGCATTCTAGCTGGTTGGCAAAAAAATATATTCGCAATATATAACACAGAGCAGAAGAACAGACACAAAGTAGTAATAATTAAATAGCTACTCACCAAGACCCGAGACCTCCACTCCTAGCAGGTCCAGCAGGTCCTGCTCTCGGTCCAGGATATCGGACCACCGGTGCGTCAGCTGGTTCTGGCTGCGCCGGACACCTGAGCAGCGAAACACTGCCTGATGCACCTTTTCCCACCGCTGCCGAAGCTCCCGGAGCCCATACCCGGACCCAGGCCTGCTGCCAGGGTTAAGGGGAGGTGGCGCTGCACAAAAAAAACCAGTGCGGCCAACTCCAACTCCCCAAATAAGGCCCGTGCCTTTACCCCTTGTGGGCGCCGCCTTCCACAAGGCGGTCGCGGCTCAGGCTGTGATGCCCCCTGTGGCCCTTTGCCATGGTTCTGGGGTAGGCGGGGGGCGGAAAAGAAAAGGTCAAAATTAAAAAAGTAAGTAAAAGAAATGAAAAAAGCAGGTAATAGAAAAAGAGTGAAAAAGTAGTTAAACAACACACAAAAAGTAGACAAAACAAAAAATATAGAATCAGGAAAATAGAGAGAGAGATAATAAATAAAAAAGATCAAAACAAAGTTTTCAGAAACAAAGGATTGGATTGAAAAGCAGGCCCCAGAGCCATAGCATAGAGTGAAAAACAAGATGGCCGCGTCCATTGCGACCGCATGGGCAAATTCGCGAGATATTTTCCCCCCGAGCACGCAAAAAGCGTCGCAAACACGCAATACACGTTCCCGAACAGGAAATACCTATCGCGAACAAGCGCGAGCATGCATTGCGCGACCCGGAACAGGAAATAGCATCGCGAGCGGGCGGGACATGTGAAAACAAGATGGCTGCGCCCATTAGCGACCGCATGGGCAAGTTGGCGACACATTTCCAACGCGATCACGCAAAAAACATTGCGAACAGGCGGGACAAAAACTGCCACGTCTTCGCGATATTTCCACGTGTTCGCGGAGATTTTTAGCATTTTCGCAAAGATTTGCGTAACGCGATTATGCAATTTCTGCCCACCCTTACTCCAAACCTTCCTAGTCCGACATTTCAGGGCCATCAAACGCCAGTGGGCGGCCGGAGCTGCCATCACCTCCCCCACTGGCGCACCATCACTTTGGACAGGTGGGTTTTGCAGATAGTCTGAAGGGGCTACTCCCTCCACTTCGAGGCTACCCCTCCAGCCATGCCACCCCAGTACCACCCTATGTCGGAGGATCACCTGGACCTTCTCCAACAGGAAGTCATGGCTCTCTTGGCCAAGGGAGCCATCGAGCGCGTTCATGCCCCAAAAGTAGGTCGTGGTTGTTACTCCCACTAATTTCTGGTTCCCAAGAAGGACAAGGGCCTGCGTCCTATCTCAGGAATGTCAACCGCTTCCTCCGGAAGGAGAAGTTCAAGATGTTGACGCTTGCTCAGGTCTTGTCTGCCCTCGACCCTGGAGACTGGTTAGTAGTGTTGGACTTGCAGGACACTTATTTTCATAATCCCGTCCTTCCGGCCCACCGGCGTTACCTACGGTTCACAGTAGGCCATGAGCACTTTCAGTTTACCGTGCTCCCCTTTGGCCTTACCAGCGCCCCTCGGGTGTTCACCAAAGTGATTGGGGTGGTCGCAGCTCAGCTGCGCAGATCAGGGGTTCCAGTCTTCCCCTAGCTCGCCCCAGGCTGTCGTCTCCCACCTTTAGACTACGGCCGACCTCTTGCATTGGCTGGGCTTCTCCATCAATGTGCCGAAGTCACACCTGCTCCCCTCTCAGAGGCTCCTCTTCATCGGAGAAGTTCTGGACACGACGCAGTTTCGGGTTTATCCTCCCGAACAGCTAGTCCGGGATATTCGGGCTATGATTATCCCTTTATCCCGGGTTTCGGTCAGGATGACCCTGAGGCTGCTGGGCCTCATGGCTTCCTGCATCCTGCTGGTCGATCATGCCAGGTGGCATATGCGGGCTCTGCAGTGCGACCTGAAGTTCCAGTGGGCATAGCATCAGGGGAATCTATCCAATTGCGTCCAGATCTCGGAGGGCACTGCACGACAATTGCAGTGGTGGCTCACGAACCAGGATTGGGTCAACGGTAGATCCCTCTCCCTTCCCCAACCAGAGCACACAGTGGTGACGGACGCATCCCTTCTGGGATGGGACGGCCACATGGGAGAGGCAGAGGTGTGGTGGGGTCGTGGACTCTATGTCAGGAGGCGCTCCGCCTCTGGACATGGCTGGAACATCAGGGCATATCCCTGGTAGTTCAACATCTGGCAGGTTCCCTGAATGCAAGGGTGGACGAACTCAGCCGCCGGTGCATGATGGATCACGAATGGCGTCTTCACTCGGAGGTGGTGCAAGGTCTCTTTCGACAGTGGGAAGAGCCTTGGTTAGTTCTATTCGCCACCGAAGAGAACGCGCTATTTCAGCAATTCTGCGCGTTGGAATTTACAAGTCGGCACTCTCTAGGCGACGCTTCTGTCGCGAGTGGAGTTGTGGTCTGTTGTACGCCTTTACGCCTATACCACTTCTGCCCAGAGTACTGAAGAAGATCAAGCGAGACCGGGCCCAAGTTATTCTGGTGGCTCCGGATTGGGCAAGAAGCCTCTGGTATCCCGAGCTGCTCAACATGGCCATCGATCCTCCGACCGGACTGCCTCTTCGGGAGGATCTTCTGTCGCAGCAGCATGGAACGGTCCTCCACCCGAACCTGTCGTGCCTCCACCTCCTTGCATGGAGATTGAGCTGTGGCAGTTAACGTCATTTGACTTGCCTCCTGAGGTTTGTTATGTAATCTTGGCAGCCAGGCGTCCCTCCAGTAAGACGGTATGCGCCTGCCGGTGGAACATATTTGTGGCATGGTGCACAGAAAAGGCTGTGTATCCTCTCTCTGCCCCTCCTTCTGAGGTTCTCTTGTTCCTCCTTTCTTTGGCCCAGCAGGGCTCTGCTCTGGGCACTATCAAGGGCTATCTTTTGGCCATTTCTGCCTTTCTTCGGCTTCCTGATCAGCCTTCTCTCTTCACGTCTCCAGTTGTAAATCATTTTTTAAAAGGCATAACTCATCTCTTTCCTCCTATTCCCTTCGTTATGCCTCAGTGGGACTTGAATCTGGTCTTGACATATTTAATGTGCGCTCCCTTTGAGCCCCTTCACAACTGTCCCTTAAGACTTTTAACTCTTAAGACTGCATTCCTGGTGGCCATCACATCTGCCAGAAGAGTGAGTGAGCTCCAGGCTCTTTCATCCAAGCCTCTTTTTCTGTCTGTACTTCCGTACAAGGTTGTCCTCAGGACTCGCCCATCCTTCCTTCCCAAGGTTGTCACCTCCTTTCACATTGGACAAACCATCACTTTGCCCACCTTTTTCTGCCTCTGCATCCTTGGAAAGATGAAGAGAGGCTCCACCGTCTGGACCCAAAATGTGCGCTTTCCTTTTATCTGGACCGCACCAAACAGCTCCAGGTGGATGACCAGCTCTTTACTGGCTTCGTGGGCACCAAGAAAGGTTGTACCGTACACAAGCGGACTATCTCCAGATGGGTCGTTTTGTGTATCAAAGCCTGCTATTCACTAGCAAAGGAGCTTCCAGTGGGGCTGCGCGCCCACCCCACCAGGGCGACGGCAGCCACTACTGCTCTGGGACGAGGAGTTCCTCTGAATGACATCAGTCAGGCAGCTACGTGGGCATCGCTGCACACGTGTACGAGACACTACTGCCTGGACAGCCAAGTCCGGAGAGACAGCTTCTTTGGCCGTTTTGTTCTCCAGGACTTTCCGGTGTAAATGTGACCCACCTTGGTATTGCTGGGGTATCTATTCAAAGGTAGGGAATCTATACCTAACTGTTTCTTTCAGATGAACAAGTTACCTTCGGTAACGCTATATCTGTAAGAAACATAGGTTAGTTATAGATTCCTTACTGCCCCACCCATCCTCCCAGTTCTGCGAACTGATTTCTAGGGTTAAGGAAACCCTTTCAGGGCCTTAGTTTTGTGCACCAGTGGTCAGTGTCTTGCATGGCTCTGCGTTTCTTGTGCGGAAAGTCGTGTACAGAACTGACATCATCGTGCGAGGGTGGCGTCTAAGTAGCTACCGCAATGTCTTCCCGGTGACCACGACGCCAACGACAAACGTGGAGCTGACCGACGCCACCTTTCGACGCGCAGAGGTACTGTTGACGAAACAACTTTCCGGATCCAGTCTGACGCCTGGGGGTAATTCTGAGGTAAGGAATCTATAAATAACCTATGTTTCTTACACATATATGGTTACCGAAGGTAAGTAACTTGTACATTTGTGAATAAAATATTCTGCTTACATGGGCCTCCACACACCATCATTTCAGATTCAGTTTCACCAAAGGTGATGCAGGTTAGTGCTATGAATCTCTAGAAACATGTGTTTCTGGATATTAATTGAAACACTTCAGCAAAAACTCAAGTAAGCGTTTATAGTGAACTGCATTTACCATAATGCTAAGGGGTGAACTGTGCTGGGAGGTGAAGCAGTGTGCTCCCATCCCTCTTCTGTTTGACAAAGCTCCATTGAGAAATTAAGCTGATGAGCTTTTGGAGATGCACCTGTGCGCCAGAGAGAGGTACTGAGACCTGAGAGGATTGTGCCAGCTTTCTCAGCAACCCCAGATGAATTTTGTTTTTTATCTCTACTGATGAAGGATAATATCCAGAAACACATGTGTCTAGAGATGCACAACACTAACCTGCACCAACTTTGGTGAAACCCTTAAGCAAAAACTCAAGTAAATGTTTAAAGTGAACTGCATTTACCATAATGCTAAGGGGTGAACTGTGCTGGGTGGTGAAGCAGTGTGCTCTCATCCCCCTTCCAAATGGACAAACTAAGCGGATTAACTAATGCCTTCTGCAGTAATACAAAGCTTATGTCGTGCAAATAAAAGTGACAGAATTTCATTTTTGGAAATCGCTGAACACTCTTATTACAATCCTATTTACAGTGACACGAAGGTCTCTCCTTTCTTTTATGCATGGATTCCATCCCACGGCTTATATAACACCACTACACTTTTCCTATTTTGGGTGCAATTGCATTTAATTTAGTTTTTAGACATGCACAAGTCTCCCACCCTTCTCTCTGCTATAGGTGTTACGGTGCAGCTGTGTTCTTGCCATCCCATTCCTTGTCCATTAATATAAACCCCCCAATTTATGGACCATTCCACATAATTCAATCATCAACCTTGCAGCCTTGGAGCTGCTTATTGTAGGAGAGTAGGGTCTGCTTTCTATGTTCACCCCCACTTTTTCCTTTTGCTTCACTGGTTTTCGACTTAGATGTGGCTGTGGGCCTGCTAATCAGACCCACAGCCCTGCTGTTCTCTCTCTAAATTAATACTATGTACTTTAGGTGCATAACCCATTTGGATAGGATCACCTTATTGGCCCCTGTACAGTGTACCTTAGGTACCCAGGGCATAGGTGTACCCTAGGCCTACCAGGGGCTGCAGCATGTATTATGCCACCCCTGGCCTGGCCTTCCATTATGACACAACTGGCTGATCACTCAGCTGGGGCAAGGTCGTGTAATCACTCCTTGCCTAGGTGTAGTATTCCTATACCTACCTGATATATAGACACATGTGTACCTATCAGCCACTCCTATGGCAGGCCTTAACAATCCTGGAGGCAGAGTGCTTGGTAACATGTGAGATGGTGCTCTAGCATGAGCTGAGCCTGTCTGCAGCTTTCGGAACCATGTCCTTATAGCTGTTCTATTATATAGCCTACCATATTCTCTTAAAGTATCTTATAATCTTAAATGGTTATGGTAACTATGGTTTGGCTTTATCGAAACATGTCGTGTAAGGTGTCTAACACTGTGGAATAATACCCCCATACCATTTCTGGCAATGAGGATATTATTCCTCCCTTCTAGAGGGAGAAGACATGTTGAAACCTACTTACCCGGTTAAAGTTAACCAGAGCCCCAGCATCACAAAATGTATGCTGCTGCCACAGACACAAGTCTGACCTCCTGCTGCTGGGAGTCCTTCCAGCGAGGGAGGCTTGGACAATAGGTTTCCTGCCTTGGGAGGTGCGAGCACCACCCCAGACAGGAGTTAGTGTATTGGGGCAGGGAGGGATGAAAGAAACTAGACACTGCCTGGGGCACACAAGGTGTCCCATGCATAGTCCAGTTCAACCCGGCGCTGGGGCACTCCAGCCCCAGCTCTGGCGCGAAACTGGACAAAGGAAAGGGGGTGTAGCCACTCCCCTTCCTGGTCCCACCCATAGGAGGGACCTTGCAGGTAGCCCAGCCCACTAGCCCAGTATATCAGTAGCTAGCTGAGCCCTGCTAAATTAGATTAACCTGAATCTGCAACTTGAACAGAAACTCTGGACCTTCGACATTCGACCTCAGGAAGAAGACTGAAGAAATCTCCTTTGTGGCCAAGGAGTGACCACCCTGGGCAACCAGGCACCATCCAGCGATCGCTGCTTGCTTTGCGACTGAATCCTACGAGGGACGACTGCAGAGACTGACCAGCGCCGAGACTTCCAGACACCTCTGAACCAGATCCACATCTCTAGCGAAGCTGAGACCCGTGGAGGCGACGAGGGATGTGGGACCGGCGACTTGGGAAAAGTGGCTAGTAACTGACTAGCGAGACTTCCGAGGCTCCCTCGAAGCTGTGCTTGGGGAATTGAGAAGCCCCAATCCCGAGCACCATCTGCAAAGAAGACCAGCTCCCCACACTTCACGTGTTCTGCGTGGGGCCCTTCTGCACCTGTGTTGCTCGACGTGTTGTCCGGATGCTGGCCCGTTGGCTAGTAGCCTCTGCGACGACAAACCTTTTGTTTCATCTTGCTGGTCCGGCTCCTCCAGACTGGCACCCGCTCCTCTGTAAAAGAGAAGCACTCCAGACCTTCCTGGTCTGCACCAGAAGCAAGTCCTCCATCCTGCGTGGGTTCCGCTTGCGAAGGCTTGTTGGGTCCTGACTCGACTTCGACGCCGCCGACAGCAAGAGCCTTCGTGGGACAGCTCACCTCCTGGTCCTGGTCGTCCTCGACATCTCCTGGTACCCGTGGCTGCTGCGACAAGCTTCACCTCTTCACCTGCATCTTCACGACATTGCCTGGTTCCTTCCTGGTTCCTTCCCGGCTCCTGGCTGGTGACCTTGACTCTGTCCCTTCTGCTTGCAGGTTCCTTCCTTCTTGATCCCCTCCTTGGGATCCACCGGACACTCTTCACTGACCGCCTGTCAGCAACTTTTCTTCAGGCATCCATAGAAGTCAACGACGAAACCCGACGCAAGTTCACACCTATGCACCCGCAGCCCGTGGGCTAGGTAACTTGAGTACTTCGGTGCTCACAAGGGTATTGACTATCCTAGGGTCTAGTTTCCGAGTCCCGACTTTCTAGCTATACCAGAAGTGTCCTAAAACTGTTAATTTCTAACTGCTAGTAATTCTATCGACTTTTACGCATTACGCGTGAGTATTTCCACCCTGCACCTGAATCCCGTGGGCCTCCCACTTCCTAACCTTTGGTAGTATAGTGTAGCCCCAGCGATTCCCTAGGCCTATCCTGTGTTCGTGACAGTGGTCCTTATACCACTTACTTAGTATATGGTTTGCGTGGCCCCTAGGGCCTAACTGTATTACTTACCTGTGTGACTTAATGTATGCTTAAATAAGACTGTGTTGTACTTACCTCGAATCTCATAAAGAGTGCTGAGGGTTTGACTAGAATAAATACATTCTATTTTTATATATATCTGTTGTGGTGTTCTTTCATTTGGTATTCAAGGGATTACATATGGTATAACAGCTGGCTTCACATGCCATTCAGAGTTTAGCCTAAGACTGCTCTTGTCCATGCTACCACTAGGATAGCTGGTCTATAAGGTTGACTTTACAACCAATCACCATAAGGGTTGTTTGGACTGATACAAGGTGTACACTAGAATTAGTGACATCATATATCAGGCCAACTTCTCACACTTATGTCCTCGACTTACAGCTTCATCAAGCCTTTCATGCCTTACACGTCATATCTTTTCCAACATACCTTTCCGAACCCAGCACGTATTTTAATCAAAGGCCAACCATAATAAGGAGTGCAAGAAATTTTGTAATGACAATTTTTTCAAGGACATCTTAATTTTCTTATTGACTGGAAAGGATATTCTCCCAGTGAACATTCTTGTGAAGATGTCTTCTCTGTCCTGTGTTCATCCTCCTAATCTAACTTGTTGCTTCTTTAGATAATTCAAGATACACGTAGAGCTTTAGGGTGGGATCTACTGTAAACCTTGGGCATCCCAAACATATTATGATAGCCTATCAAGTCCACAGACCCATTCAGTTTGGCCATGGTGCTTATACTGGGCCAGAAGCTCTTGGTGAATGCTCAGGAGCCAAGCAGTATGTGACACTTGATTACTGGTGGCTTTTTCTCGCTCCTTCTTCCATGGCATTCTAAAGAGCCTATAATAACTCGTACCAGGGTAACTGAGTTCTTTCTCAGCTGAGCGGTCAGCTTTGGGGTAACCTCTACTATTTGAAAAGTACTAAGGGATATTTTTATTTGGAAATGAAGAAGACTGCCTTGTCACTTACCTGCTTGTCTTCCATGATGTCTTCCTGGTTTCAACTGGAAACTTCCAGAAGAGGAAGAGCCAGTGTATTTCATTTACCAATTCAAGATTGAGTATGAATTGGGAAATCTTATACCTCCTTCCCAGTCCCAATCCAAGATGGCCTTCCCTCTTCCTCTGAGGTAATTTCCTGTTTCACCAGAAAGTAAAATGCTGAGTTCTGTGAAGCGCACACCAGAACACAACCCAAAGAATATTTCTTTGCATTCATCGCTCTTTTAATATACGTTTGTCCCAATTATTGTTTTTTTTATTTGGGTTTTTTAAATGAAAAATCTCCTGCAAGTCTTTCGCGGATTCTCTCCTTTCTGTTAAGGGTAGTTTAGTAGCCTGGAACTCTTATTCTGGAACTCTCATTCTGAAACTCTTCTACGTACTGCCTTCTGGAGGTTGGAAATCTCTTTTTCAAACCCTCCTGGGTACTGCATTGTCCAGGTTTATTGTGCATTTGGACCTTTTTCTCCTTTATGACCATTTTTGTGGACAGCTGCTGATCATGTATAATATTACACTACGTAGGTAGCACTGTGGTTATTGAAAGGCATCGCCCTTACATCTGTCACTCCAGACAGCTGAGAAAGTGTGACCACTACACCCAGCCCTTGATATCTTAGGCATGCCATTGGCCAGTTTATTGTTCAGGTGTAGTTCTTGTCAGGCCAAAAGCTGGCCCATTGGGATGGGTTTGATCCATCCCAGTAAGTAATAAATGATCCCCGGGTTTGAGCATGTGGCAACCTGGTTTAAGTTACTTAGACTGTCTAGATTATGGGATCACCACAAGGGAAAATGTAAGGCAGAGATGCCTAATGTAAAAACTAAACATTGGGGAATATGTGCATGATCAGAAGACCTTGAGTACAAAGGCAAGTCAGTTGACTAACCAATTTTTGAGTTTCAAGTCTAACCCCCAATTTGAATTCCTTTTAGACATGATCTCAACGCTGTGAGAAGTTGGCCTGATGTATGATGTCACTAGTTCTAGTGTACACCTTATATCAGTCCAAGCACTTATGGTGATTGGTTGTAAAGTCAACCTTATAGACCAGCTATCCTAGTGGTAGCATGGACAAGAGCAGTCTTAGGCTAAACTCTGAATGGCATGTGAAGCCAGCTGTGATACCATATATAATCCCTTGAATACCAAATGAAAGGACACCACAACAGATATATATATAAAATAAAGTGTATTTATTCTAGTCAAACCCTCAGCACTCTTTATGAGATTAGAGGTAAGTACAACACAGTCTTATTTATGCATACATTAAGTCACACAGGTAAGTAATACAGTTAGGCCCTAGGGACCACGCAAACCATATACTAAAGGAGTGGTGTAAGGACCACTGTCACGGAAATAGGATAGGCCTAGGCCTAGGGAATCGCTGGGGCTACACTACACTAGCAACAGTTAGGAAGTGGGAGGCCCACGGGATTCAGGTGCAGAGTGGAAACACTCACGCGTAATGCGTAAAAGTCGATAGAAATAGTAGTTGTTAGCAATTAACAGTTTAAGGACACTTCTGAAGCAGCTAGAGAGTCGAGACTCGGAAACTAGACCCTAGGATAGTCACTACCCTTGTGAGCACCAAGGTAGCCAAGTTACCTAGCCCACGGGCTGCGGGTGCATAGGTGTGAACTTGCGTCGGGTTTCGTCGTGGACTTCTATGGATGCCTGAAGGAAAGTTGCTGACAGGCAGTCAGTGGAGAGTGTCCGGTGGATCCCAAGGCTGGGATCAAGAAGAGAGGAGACCTGCAAGCAGAAGGGACAGAGTCAAGGTCACTAGCCAGTGACCACGTGGAACCAGAAAGGAACCAGGCGATGTCGTGAAGATTGCAGGTGAAGGTGAAGCTTGTCGCTGCAGCCACGAGGACCAGGGAATGTCGAGGACGACCAGGACCAGGAGGCAAGCTGTCCCACGAAGGCTCTTGCTGTCGGCGGCGTCGAAGTTGGACTAGGACTCACCAAGCCTTGGCAAGCGGAACCCACGAAGAACGGAGGACTTGCTTCTGGTGCAGACCAGGAAGGTCTGGGGTGCTTCTCTTTTGCAAGGAAGCGGGAGCCAGTCTGGAGGAGCCAAACCAGCAGTGAAGATTTCTGGATGCGTCGTCACAAAGGCCACTAGCCAACGGGCAAGTAACCGGACAGGCGCGGCAAGCAGGAAAATGCAGAAGGGCCCCACGCAGGACTCGTGGAGTGTGGGGGGCTGATCTTCGGTGCAGATGGTGCTTGGGGTTGGGGCTTCTCAATCCCCGGTGCACAACTTCGAGGGTGCCTCAGAAGCTGCGCTGGAAGATACTAGCCACTTTTCCCAGGTAGCCGGTCCCACGTCTCTCGTCGCCTCCACGGATCTCAGCTCGGCTGTGGATGTGGATCAGGGTCGGAGAAGTCTGGAAGTCAAGGCTCTGGTCGGGCTCTGCAGTCGGTCCCTCGTAGAACTTCAGCAAAGCAAAGGGTAGTCTCTTGATGGTGCCTGTTTGCACAGGGTAGCCACTCCTTGGCCACAAGGGAGATTCTTCAGTCTTCTTCTTTCGTCGAATGTCGAAGGTCCAGAGTTTCTGTTCAAGTTGCAGGTTCAGGATAATCTAATCTCCTGGGGCCCAGCTACCACTCTTATCCAAATCTGGGGGGCTGGGTTACCTGCTAGGTCACGCCTTATGGGTGGGACCTGGGAGGGGGGTGGTTACACCCCCTTCCCTTTGTCCAGTTTCGCGCCAGGACTGGGGCTGGAGAGCCCCAGCACCGGTTTGAACTGGACTATGCACGGGACACCTTGTGTGCCCCAGGCATGTCTCATTCTTTTCATCCCTCCCTGCCCCAATACACTAAGGCCTGTCTGGGGTGGTGCTCGCACCTCCCAAGGCAGGAAACCTATTGTCCAAGCCTCCCTTGCCGGGATCACTCCCAGCAGCAGGAGGTCAGACTCGTGTCTGTGGCAGCAGCATCCATTTTGTGATGCTGGGGCTCTGGTTAACTTTAACCGGGTAAGTAGGTTACAACATGTCTTCTCCCTCTAGAAGGGAGGGATAATATCCTCATCCCCAGAAGTGGGATGGGGGTATTATTCCAAAGTGTTAGACACCTTACACTACATGTTTTGATAAAGCCAAACCATAGTTACCATAACCGTTTAAGATTATAAGGCACTTTAAGAGTATATGGTAGGCTATATCATAGAACAGCTATAAGGACATGGTTCCGAAAGCTGCAGACAGGCTCAGCTCATGCTAGAGCACCATCTCACATGTTACCAAGCACTCTGCCTCCAGGATTGTTAAGGCCTGCCATAGGAGTGGCTGATAGGTACACATGTGTCTATATATAAGGTAGATATAGATATACTATATCTAAGCAAGGGGTGATTACACGACCTTGCCCCAGCTGAGTGATCAGCCAGTTGTGTCTGATTGGAAGGCCAGACCAGGGGTGGCATAATACATGCTGCAGCCCCTGGGAGGCCTAGGGTACACCTATGCCCTGGGTACCTAGGGTACACTGTACAGGGTCCAATAAGGTGATCCTTACCAATTGTGTATGTACCTAGGGTACATGGAGTGCATTTTAAGGAGAGAGCAGACAGCCTGAGACCCTGAATGGCAGGATCTCAGGCCAACTAAGTCGAAAAACCAGCTAGACACTAGGCAAAAAGTTGGGGGTAACCATAGTCAGATATCCACCTTCCTACACAACCCCCCCCCCAAACGAAAGGAGATAAGGCTGGCCTTGACAAGGTAAGCCTCTATTGCCTAAGTGGCCATATAAGGAAGAACCAGCACTGGCATGGTTACCCCCTGTCTCATGGTCCACTAAGCAATCCCTCATCCTAAAGGTATCATAGGGTCTCCACCATAGGGAATCTCTACCTTTGGTGTGTCTTTGCAAAGTAAAAGGCTGGTGTTGAGATGGAGTACTGAAGTGAGTGTCCTCAAAGTGAGGCCTCAGCTTCCTCCAATCATCCTCCACCATGGATGCCTTTCTTTCTTTCACTGAGTTGCACTGTGCTCTCAGGGTCAGCCTCTGGCTACCTAAAGCTGGAGGCTGGGTCCCTTTTGTGGGCTTACTGGAGGGACAGGTCAGGTTTGGGGCCCTATGGTCCCATGTTTGCCTGTGCCCAACAGAATCCCGCTGGGGGAGGTCCCTAACTACCTGTAAAGGGGATCCCTCAGGAATGTTTTTACCCATCACCTGGCTAGGGCTACTAGCCAGGCAATCCTCATTCTTTTGATGGGGGGGTTCTTGTGGACAGGGGCCCTCTTGGGGTCCACTGGCCTCCCTGACCTCTGCAGCCCTGGGCTGACTGAGGCAGGGTAGAGAGAGGCAGGCTACCTGCACCAGACTGGGTCCCACCTTGGAAGGGGCCACTGACATCAGAGGCTCTGCCAGGCCAGGCCTGGCTATCTCTGGGGCAGTTCCTTCACAAGGGGTGAGGTCAGATCCCTGAGGAGGCTGACCTTTTCCTAATGTCTGGGGAGAGGGAGACTTTTCTTCCTCCCCACTACTCTCTGTTTGTGTGGAGTGATCCATAGTTTCAGGCTTCACTACACCTATGTCAGTCTGAGTATGGGCTGAGAACATTACAGCCTTGCCAACCTTTTCAGGGAGGCACTCAGTTTGGGTTTGAGCTGTGACTGTCACAGCTCTGCCAATCTCTACAGGGAAGTCTGTCTTTGCCTGGGCTGTGGCTACCACTGCCCTTCCAACCTTTTCAGGGAGGAAATCTACTTGGACAGGGGTTGTGACTGGCACAACCCCACTACCCTTTTTTGAAAGGCCTACCATTTTAGAATGGGTGTCTTGTTCAACTCCAGCCCAAGCTGAGAGTTCTAAGTCATTCCCCAGTAAGCAGTCCACAGGCAAGGTTGGAGACACTGCCACCCTTTTAGGGCCAGTGACACCTCCCCAGCTGAGACATACCTCTGCCATGGGATGACTGTTCTGTTTGCCATCAATGTTAGTTACCTGGTATGAGAAACCAGGCAAAAGCTGCTCAGAGGGAACTAGCCTATGGGCCACCATAGTGATGCTAGCTCCAGTGTCTCTGTAGGCCTCAGCTTTTCTACCATTGATGTAGGGCTCCTGTCTGTACCTACCCAAAGTGTTGGGACAGGCAGTGAAGTTGGCAAACCCCATGCCACCATCACAGACAAGAGTAGCTGCTGTAGGGGAATTGGCTAAGCCAGAGTCCCCCTGTGTTCCCCAAGAAAACCCAACCAAATTTTTGGGGGCACTCCCACCACCTGGGGGATTACTGCTGACAGTAATAGGTGGTGTGACAGGAGTAGTTGGAGGAACAGTTTTGTTTTTAGCCTTTGGGCAACTGCTGTCAGTTTTCCAATGCCCAGGAGTTTTACACTCATGGCAGTAAGGCTTTTTAACTGTGGTAGAGGAGGGAGCTTGGGACCCACCACCCTGTGTGGAGTTTTGGGGCCCTGAGGAAGATTTATCTTTTGCTTTATCCCCACCCTTCTCTTGAGGCTTGGTGGTATCTTTCTTTTGGTCACCACCCTGATTTTTAGGTCTAATCCTGGTCCTGGTCCTGACCCATTTATCTGCCCTCTTTCCCAATTCTTGGGGAGAGGTCAAATCTGAGTCTACCAGGTGTTGATGGAGAAGCTGGTTCTGACAATTACTAAGGATCTGCTCCCTCATAATCAAGTTGTACAATCCTGTATAATCCTGCACCTTGCTGCCAGTTAACCAACCTTCCAAAGCCTTAGTGGCACAATCCACAAAATCAGACCAGTCCTGTGTCTGTATCTTCTGGGTGTCTCTGAACAACAACCTATATTGCTCAGTGGTTAAGCCAAACCCATCTATCAGAGCACTCTTCAGGACTTTGTAATTGTTAGCATCCTCATCACTGACTGTGAGGAGCTTGTCTCTACCTTTGTCAGAAAAGGAGAGCCACAAGATAGCTGCCCACTGACTCTGGGGTACCTGCTGTACTTTGCAGGCCCTCTCCAAAGCAGTCATCCACTTGTGGATGTCATCCCCATTCTGATATGGGGGGACTATCTTGCTTAGGTTTCTATGGTCATAAGACCTATCCCTATCTCTAGGAATGTTGCTGCCACCAGTGGGTTCTGACCCACACAATTTTTGCTCTCTAGCCAGAGCAAGCTTCTCCTTGGCTAGGGCAAGTTCTTCCCTCTGAATCCTCAGATTAGCTTCCCTCATTCTGGCTTCATGCTCCTTTCTCTCAGGGGAAGTCATTCCCCTGTGAGAGGAAGCATTAGAGATGCTAGAGACATGGGAGTGGATGGATTCCCTTGAAGGGGATCTGTCTCTCCTGCTTCTCTGGGCAAGCCCACTTGGGGGTCTGTATGGGGGGACCCCATGCAAACTCCCATGTAAGCTTAGGTTAGCCTGGCTAAGTCTTCCTACTTGGCCCTGGCTGTCTACCTCTTCATCTGAAGTTCCATCTGACTCATCTGTGGTGGGTAGACCCTTATCTACAGCTATGGCACCATACTTGGCAGCTCTTTCAGCATCATAGGCCTCCAGAAGCTCCACTAGCTGTCTAAGGGTAGGGTTGGAACCCTGTTTTAATCTCCTGGAGGTACACAGTTGTCTCATCTCCTGGAAAGTGAATGCATCATATCTAGAGGGAATCTGTCTAGGATTCTCCTCTCCTGAGGGAGTATCAGTGTGATCTCCATTCAGGGACATGATTCTAGTGAGGGTGTGGTGTGTGCACCTACCTACACTAGTTGTTTCTACTAAACCTCTCTGGTAGTTGTAGTCAGGGTGTGTTACTCCCTTCAACCTACAACCACTAAGTCCAGTAGGACTTAAGTATTATAATCTATGTTATATGTACCTACACAATATCTGTGTGATCTTTCAATTTAGTATCTCAAGATTACAATGATATTACAACAGCAAGCTCAGATCCCAACCGCTGCTCACCAATGTGAGAAGTTGGCCTGATGTATGATGTCACTAGTTCTAGTGTACACCTTATATCAGTCCAAGCAATCCTTATGGTGATTGGTTGTAAAGTCAACCTTATAGACCAGCTATCCTAGTGGTAGCATGGACAAGAGCAGTCTTAGGCTAAACTCTGAATGGCATGTGAAGCCAGCTGTGATACCATATATAATCCCTTGAATACCAAATGAAAGGACACCACAACAGATATATATATAAAATAAAGTGTATTTATTCTAGTCAAACCCTCAGCACTCTTTATGAGATTAGAGGTAAGTACAACACAGTCTTATTTATGCATACATTAAGTCACACAGGTAAGTAATACAGTTAGGCCCTAGGGGCCACGCAAACCATATACTAAAGAAGTGGTATAAGGACCACTGTCACGGAAATAGGATAGGCCTAGGCCTAGGGTATCGCTGGGGCTACACTACACTAGCAACAGTTAGGAAGCGGGAGGCCCACGGGATTCAGGTGCAGAGTGGAAACACTCACGCGTAATGCGTAAAAGTCGATAGAAATAGTAGCTGTTAGCAATTAACAGTTTAAGGACACTTCTGAAGCAGCTAGTGAGTCGAGACTCGGAAACCAGACCCTAGGATAGTCACTACCCTTGTGAGCACCGTGGTACCCAAGTTACCTAGCCCACGGGCTGCGGGTGCATAGGTGTGAACTTGCGTCGGGTTTCGTCGTGGACTTCTATGGATGCCTGAAGGAAAGTTGCTGACAGGCAGTCAGTGGAGAGTGTCCGGTGGATCCCAAGGCTGGGATCAAGAAGAGAGGAGACCTGCAAGCAGAAGGGACAGAGTCAAGGTCACTAGCCAGTGACCACGTGGAACCAGGAAGGAACCAGGCGATGTCGTGAAGATTGCAGGTGAAGGTGAAGCTTGTCGCTGCAGCCACGAGGACCAGGGAACGTCGAGGACGACCAGGACCAGGAGGCGAGCTGTCCCACGAAGGCTCTTGCTGTCGGCGGCGTCGAAGTTGGACTAGGACTCACCAAGCCTTGGCAAGCGGAACCCACGAAGAACGGAGGACTTTCTTCTGGTGCAGACCAGGAAGGTCTGGGGTGCTTCTCTTTTGCAAGGAAGCGGGAGCCAGTCTGGAGGAGCCAAACCAGCAGTGAAGATTTCTGGATGCGTCGTCACAAAGGCCACTAGCCAACGGGCAAGTAACCGGACAGGCGCGGCAATCAGGAAAATGCAGAAGGGCCCCACGCAGGACTCGTGGAGTGTGGGGGGCTGATCTTCGGTGCAGATGGTGCTTGGGGTTGGGGCTTCTCAATCCCCGGTGCACAACTTCGAGGGTGCCTCAGAAGCTGCGCTGGAAGATACTATCCACTTTTCCCAGGTAGCCGGTCCCACGTCTCTCGTCGCCTCAACGGATCTCAGCTCGGCTGTGGATGTGGATCAGGGTCGGAGAAGTCTGGAAGTCAAGGCTCTGGTCGGGCTCTGCAGTCGGTCCCTCGTAGAACTTCAGCAAAGCAAAGGGTAGTCTCTTGATGGTGCCTGTTTGCACAGGGTAGCCACTCCTTGGCCACAAGGGAGATTCTTCAGTCTTCTTCTTTCGTCGAATGTCGAAGGTCCAGAGTTTCTGTTCAAGTTGCAGGTTCAGGATAATCTAATCTCCTGGGGCCCAGCTACCACTCTTATCCAAATCTGGGGGGCTGGGTTACCTGCTAGGTCACGCCTTATGGTTGGGACCTGGGAGGGGGGTGGTTACACCCCCTTCCCTTTGTCCAGTTTCGCGCCAGGACTGGGGCTGGAGAGCCCCAGCACCGGTTTGAACTGGACTATGCACGGGACACCTTGTGTGCCCCAGGCATGTCTCATTCTTTTCATCCCTCCCTGCCCCAATACACTAAGGCCTGTCTGGGGTGGTGCTCGCACCTCCCAAGGCAGGAAACCTATTGTCCAAGCCTCCCTTGCCGGGATCACTCCCAGCAGCAGGAGGTCAGACTCGTGTCTGTGGCAGCAGCATCCATTTTGTGATGCTGGGGCTCTGGTTAACTTTAACCGGGTAAGTAGGTTACAACATGTCTTCTCCCTCTAGAAGGGAGATATAATATCCTCATCCACAGAAGTGGGATGGGGGTATTATTCCAAAGTGTTAGACACCTTACACGACATGTTTTGATAAAGCCAAACCATAGTTACCATAACCGTTTAAGATTATAAGGCACTTTAAGAGTATATGGTAGGCTATATCATAGAACAGCTATAAGGACATGGTTCCGAAAGCTGCAGACAGGCTCAGCTCATGCTAGAGCACCATCTCACATGTTACCAATCACTCTGCCTCCAGGATTGTTAAGGCCTGCCATAGGAGTGGCTGATAGGTACACATGTGTCTATATATAAGGTAGATATAGATATACTATATCTAAGCAAGGGGTGATTACACGACCTTGCCCCAGCTGAGTGATCAGCCAGTTGTGTCTGATTGGAAGGACAGACCAGGGGTGGCATAATACATGCTGCAGCCCCTGGGAGGCCTAGGGTACACCTATGCCCTGGGTACCTAGGGTACACTGTACAGGGTCCAATAAGGTGATCCTTACCAATTGTGTATGTACCTAGGGTACATGGAGTCCATTTTAAGGAGAGAGCAGACAGCCTGAGACCCTGAATGGCAGGATCTCAGGCCAACTAAGTCGAAAAACCAGCTAGACACTAGGCAAAAAGTTGGGGGTAACCATAGTCAGATATCCACCTTCCTACAAACGCCATTAACAAAGGGTCTGTATGTGAGATTCCGCTTGGGCTGCCTTCCACTAAGGTCCTTTGGTGACTTGGTCAGGGAGCAAGCCTCAGATAAGTGTCTTGCCTGTGGCTTAGTACCAGAAACAGAGAACATGTTAAGTTTTTTCGTACTGAGTACTATTACCCTTGCAGGCGTTGGATACGCCCAGTTTGTTTGAATTTAAAAGGTGTACGTCATTTGACTGCATATAGAATCCTAAAATCAAATACTTCAGGCCCAATTGTCTTCGCAGTAAGCCATTTCGTGCTGAGTGTCTGGTTCAAACGCTTGAAGATTGTATAAATAGCACAGTGACATGCATGCTTCTGTGACTCTTATGCTAGATCACTGATGTGGTCTTAGTCTCATATAGATTTTATATTAACCAATATGAACTTATAAATATTTTCTATTTTTGTATTTTAAATACTGTTTTTTTTAATGTATGAATTTCGTGGAAGTTTGAACAATAAATGTTTTTATCAGATGTGTATTTTATCTGTAATTGTTTTCTCTGCTAGAATTATTTATAGACAGCAAATTATATCTGTAAAGCTGCTGTGCATTAATGCTTATTGTAAATAACCTAGTCTGAGATCACTTTTATTGCTGTGTTTTTTCTTGACTTTCGTATACTTTGATGTTTTTTTTGTACACCAAATAAAGTATTTATTGATTGATTAATTTAATCAAACCGGTCGCACAGTCTCTCATCTATTAACCTTTAGGGGTCTGTATTATGAAGTGGGATGGTCATCATTAAGATTTTCATTAGATGTGGGTGTCCATCATACCAGAGACACCTATGAGCTACAAGCTTGACTAATGCCAACTGGTAACTGGGATTCAAGGTTTCTCTCCAACCGCATCTTCAGGAGTCATTGAAACGAGGGAGTTAGAGGCATGTTTTGAACTGTTCTGGAACCAAGACAGTCTGCTGCAGTTAGTAGGCCTAAATCTAAAATCAGGGGCGTAGCTTCGGGGGGGATGTTTGGGGTGTTATTACACCCCCCTAATAAATGCATTTTCTGATGATTAGTTGGGTACAGGTGCTTTCAGTCAGGTATGAGGAGGTGTCTGTCGGATTTCCCCTTGGGCTTTTGCATACCCACCGACAGAAATGCACACACACTTGCCTTCTCAATGTTTTGAAAGTTCTCGAAAATATTAGTTATTTTTCTAAATATTGTGTTTGCTCTCACTTATTACTCCTAGCAATCCGCCTTCCCCTCCTTTTCCACTGTCCCTTAGGCCCCTCTCTTGCGCCCAGCTCCTGATATAATATATTTTGACATTAAATGCCAGCATGATTGTTGTAAAATCTGAAGCTTACCACCCACAAACTTCAGAGCCCTGAACTCGCCATGAAGGGGTGTCGCGAATGATGAATGTGGATGTTATAATATGTCTATGGTTTCTGATAGGCTCCCACAGAGTAGTGCAGATAACACATAGAGCCATTAATTGGGATTAAATCGATCAATTTCCTGATGTATGTGCTTGACTGTGTGTAGCAACCAGTAAGCGCAGAAACATACCGACTTCCTGTAATTCAAATGCTCTTAATGTGGAACCTTGTTAGCTTTTAAATCATGTAGTTTGGGGACAAAGTTAAGGTATTGTTTAGTAGACCGTAACCTAACTGTGACAGAGCTAGGAGTGGGTAACATAGCAAGATGCCATTGACTGATTATTGCTAGGGGTGGACGTAATTTGTGTAATTTAGTGTACCATAATCATAGGGGTCGCCTGAGAATTTTGCGAGATTACGCCTAATTACACGAGAACAGTAATTCTCCGTGTATAGCACTATTTTTTAGCACAAAAATGCCTCCTCACATCTAAAATGGGACCGAGAATGCATTTTGCGTTAAGAAATGGTGCTAAATGCAACAGAACACAGGGACTCTCTGCTGTTCTTCAACGTATCGGACGCTATGCTGTTTGTTGGGGGCTGGATGCTGATTGACTAACCCACGGGACTGCGAGGACCACGGAGCATTGCGCTCCACTAACTCTGCTCACCTGGTTCCTCTTCCCGCCTGGTTCCTCCCTCCACTGCCACGCCTCGCGGCCCCCGCTGCGCGGGAGCCGCTCGTTGGCCTCAAAGCGTATAAAACCTTGGCTGGGGCTTCTCAACGGTGGGACTCTCTGCTGTTCTTCAACGTATCGGACGCTATGCTGTTTGTTGGGGGCTGGATGCTGATTGACTAACCCACGGGACTGCGAGGACCACGGAGCATTGCGCTCCACTAACTCTGCTCACCTGGTTCCTCTTCCCGCCTGGTTCCTCCCTCCACTGCCACGCCTCGCGGCCCCCGCTGCGCGGGAGCCGCTCGTTGGCCTCAAAGCGTATAAAACCTTGGCTGGGGCTTCTCAACGGTGGGACTCTCTGCTGTTCTTCAACGTATCGGACGCTATGCTGTTTGTTGGGGGCTGGATGCTGATTGACTAACCCACGGGACTGCGAGGACCACGGAGCATTGCGCTCCACTAACTCTGCTCACCTGGTTCCTCTTCCCGCCTGGTTCCTCCCTCCACTGCCACGCCTCGCGGCCCCCGCTGCGCGGGAGCCGCTCGTTGGCCTCAAAGCGTATAAAACCTTGGCTGGGGCTTCTCAACGGTGGGACTCTCTGCTGTTCTTCAACGTATCGGACGCTATGCTGTTTGTTGGGGGCTGGATGCTGATTGACTAACCCACGGGACTGCGAGGACCACGGAGCATTGCGCTCCACTAACTCTGCTCACCTGGTTCCTCTTCCCGTTCACGCCCCCTACTCCTCCCCCGGGCTTATCTCTGCCTACGCCCAAGCACGCTAGCGGTACGAGCGCGGTACGAGGCCCGGAACGAAGCCCGGGCAAAGGGCGGGCCCTCTGTGGCCCTCAGAGGCCGGAGGAGGCTGGGCTGGGCCATAACCCTTAGTCGGTTGTACTTCGCTCCCTTGTGCCCTTACTGGTAGGATTATAGGCCATGAACTGTCGTGAAACCAGAAGCATGGCCGCTGTAGGAGCTAAAAAACTTACAGGAACCTTGGATGATTTTATTACTCGCACTCATGCACTAATTGATGAGGGTATAACTTTAATGGATAGGAGAGTGTCCCAAGACCTGGCCATGGCCAAACGATCCTCCTTGGGCCTTATAGCACAGGCACAGACACCCAACACTGATTCTCGGACAGATATACAGGTCCTAGTACATAGTACTGGAGAGACTGGGGATCTTGACGCTTTAAACACCTCGCAGGATCTGGAGGCTTCTCCTAACCTTCATTTCCCATCAGAATGCGGAGTGCAACAAAGCGAGTCAAATACCTCTAACAATATATCCGTCACAAAAGAAAGGGGTCGGACAGAAGGGGCTATCCCTAAGCAAATTCGAAAAACCAACAAATCATCTATTCATAAAGGAAAGAAGGTTCGAATTCCCCCTAACCCCCCTAACATGGATAAATTGCCAGTAGCTTTACCCAATTCCACAGAGGGATCGCATGTGATTAAGAGTGGCTTACCCCTGAGCCTTCCTGATGATACTATTATCGATCATAGCCTGGAGGAAATCCTGGAGTTGACCGGGGAAGCGGGCAACTCAGCAAAATCTCCACTACAGGAGGGCCATGGTTCAAGCATGAGTAATACCACTATTTTTAATATGTTAAAAATACTGCTGGAACCCTTAGAGGCTAGACTACGCTGTTTGGAAACTGTCCTAAAAAACATACATAAGGACATAAGTGCCCCTAGCTTCACCTTGAATAATAGAACTGCCCAGGTTATTATTCCAGCTAAAAAGGGCAATAAGCCTTCGGTGGCTGTTAACAAACCGCTGGAGACCGCAAAAATGACCCCCAAGAATTCCAGTAACGCTATAAATCAGGATGGCATTATTATAAAAGCCCCCAGAACCGATCAAACTCAGAAAATAGATCAATCCCTGATAACAACCAAGAGCAATTCCGCTCAGGCTACATTAAGTGATCACTTATCACAGCCTCTAAATTTTGATGCACCCGATAGAGCCAAGGGCATGGCCCGTAGAAACATCCATCTTCCCCCTGATGCCTGCCCTTACGTAATTATTCTCACTGGCGTTACTGAAATCTCTTCGCCAGAAGTTGAATCGTATCAGGCCCTAAAAAATAAAGTATGTTATTGGCTATCTAAAAATTATCCTCTCCCGCCAAACATACCGTGCAATATTTTAATGATTGAGAGAGCTCCGTGGGTAGGAGGCAATAGAAAAAACTTACAAGGGGACTGTGTAGTGGTCACCTTTGAGAATACTGAGGTGGTAGAGTTTATTTGTAGTAGTGGATCCCCTAGACTCCAGACGAGCACGGTGGTTGCTAGACCTTTGTCTTATTTTTACCTCCCACAAAATCAAGTTGATAACCGATGGAGTTGGTTAAAAGGACCCCATGACAGTAAATTTAGACAACGATCTAATCCCCCCTGGGAGATACAACCCCATGGGTGGGAGGAGGGGTGGAATGCGGGATGGAATCAGGTAAGGAGTAGAAGAGGTAGACTACGTCAAGGCGGCCCTCTTGTTGGTTCACATTACAGCCAACCCTATCATTACCAACAGTTTACAAATGGTCTGGAAAATCCCTCGCACTTCCCAATAGCTAATCGTTTTGAATGTCTGTCAACCACAGATTGGGTTGACTGACAAACACAGAGCTTGGAACCTGATCGGAGTTCCCAGATTATTCCTACTCAACCAATTAAGGCTGTTGCTATGGAGGATTTGATTAAACTAAACACTTCTTATACCCCTGATAAAGACCCAGCGGAGGGTGGTTGTCGGGGTGCGCTTACCCCCCCTAACGCAGAGTCATCATACTGCAAATTTCTAACCTGGAACGTGGCAGGTTTAAATGTAAAGGCTCAAGACCCCATATGGCAAGGGTTTGTAAAACAATATGACGTCTTGGCAATCCAAGAAACATGGGATACCACTAGAAGCTTCTCATTGGATGGTTTTTGTAGTTTTTCAACCCCAGCAGTGCCAGGAGCGAGAGGCAGAGCAAAGGGTGGCTTACTTACACTATGTTCTCTGAACTTAACGGGGGTCTTTAAAAAATTAGATTCCGCACCCATGAATACGTTAGTTGTGGAGTGGATTTTATCTGATACTAAAGTTTTTTTGATCATTAATTTTTATAACTCCAAGGAGGTTTCTCATGCGAATGAGCATTTGACCTCCTTGTAAGAATTCTTGTCAGTCTATAGATAAGATTGCAATTCCGTCCCAGAGATGGTAATCCTGGGTGATTTTAACATTCATCCCTGTGAGGGAGATTGTTTTAATGATAGATATGGGGGCTTACCGACCGAGGGCATTCCCCATTTTGAACACACAAACGAGGGTGAGTGCCTGGAGACTTTTCTTGCAAACTTAAATCTATTTGAAATTGAGCAGGGCAAAAGTGAACCCAGACCTCCAACATTTATTGGGAGAGACGCCAATACTGTCATAGACTATATTTTTGTATCATCCGGGGTCATGTCTAAGGCACGTGAGTATAGGGTTGTTACTGCTAGTTTCAGTGATCATCACCCTGTCCTCTTAGTGCTGGACCTAGATTGTTTCCGGATTAGCAGATCAACAAGTGTGGCAGCTCCAAATGTTCTGACAACTAAGGATCAGGGAAGGCGCCTTAAGTGGGGGATGATTGTCCCTGAGCAATTCTTTCAAATATTAGCCCAAGAGGCGGAGGCTAATTTGGCAGTGTGCCTAGATCCAACTGCCCCTGGTTCTGATGTTATGGTAGCGTATGAGGAAATATGTACAAGGATCTCTAAGAACTTGGAGTTAAGGCCAGGCGCTCTAAGGAACAAGAAGATCTTTAAATGGTTTAACAAGGATTGCTCGCTAAAACACAGTGCCCTGTTAAAAGCATTAAAACATAAACCCAGAGATAGGCCCTTAGTGACCAAACTAAGGAAAGAATACAAAATTGCAGTCACTAATCGCAAAAACCAAATTAAGGAGGAAGCTTGGGATAGTTTACTATCCACTGATGTATTGAGAGATAGCAAAAAGTTTTGGGCCTTGGTGAACCAGCCTTTCTTTTCCGAGGATGGGAAAACTGATATGGACTGTGTGATCGAAGATGGAAGATGGCTTGGCCACTTTAAACAGATTTATGAATCCACAGCATTAACGCCACCAGTCAGTACCCATGCTATACCTCACCTGAAGTTTAACATCACTGAGGTTGAGAGGGCGATTAAAGATACAAGTAAACATAAGGCCCCGGGCCCGGATGGGGTCCCTGCAGATCTTTACATCCAGTATCCGCAATTTTGGTCAAAAATACTAACCAATGTGTTTAATGCGATACCTGCAGCTGGTTTTCCTTCCTCCTGGTCTACCTCCATTATCGTGCCTATTTTTAAGAAAGGGAATAGGGGGGACCCTGCCTGCTATAGACCAATCTCCCTGTTGGACTCTGCCGTTAGGATTCTGGGCAGAGTCATTTTGCAAAGAATGGGGGACTGGCTAGGGGAGAGCGGGACCCTATCGGACTTACAGTACGGTTTCAGAGCACATAGAGGGACCATGGACCAATGTTTAAACCTTCACCTTATCATTAGTAAATACACTGTGGCGAAGGGTGGGCTTCTTTTTTTGGGATTTATGGACTTATCTTCTGCTTTCGATTTGGTAAATCGCTCAAAACTTTGGATTATTTTGCGAGACATGGGTTTGGATAGCACCTTGGTTAATTTTTTGCACGACCTTCACCAAAATCTGTCGGCCTCGGTTAGGGTCACAAGGGAAGGGAGATGCACTGCGAAGTTTAGGTCAGGAAGAGGGGTCAGACAAGGCTGCATTCTGGCCCCTCTCCTTTTTACACTATATATTAATTCCTTGGGGAAATCCCTGGATTCAGCTACCTTGGACATACCGCATATGGGGGGGCTACCCATTCCGGTACTGCTGTATGCGGACGATGCCGTCCTTGTAGCTCGGACTGGTACGGGCCTGCAAAGATTATTAGATCATTTTGGTGGTTTCATGGAAGCCTTGGACCTAAAGATCAACACCACTAAATCCCATGTTATGGTTACAGGCCCACGGAGGAAAAACATGAAGATTAGGGCCTTTAGCTGTAACAATTCCCCAATTTCGAGGGTACCCTTTTTTTGTTACTTAGGAGTCACTTTTGATGAGAAAGGAACTTGGGGTGCCCAACTAAAGTTAAAGGAGAATGGTGTAAGTAGATCTACCACAGCTCTTATGCATTTTGCTAAAAGATTGGGTTCGAGACCCATGGAAGCCATGACTTGTATTTATAGAGCCAAATGTGTGGCAATTGCATCCTATGGGGCAGACATATGGGGCTACGTTTCAGCCCCAGGCATTCAAATCGTAGAAAACAATTTTATACGAGCCTTGTTATCACTCCCGAAATCATCCCCCACATATTCAATACATAACGAAATAGGTTTGGGTTATGTCACCGATCTCCTAAAAATGTCCCCACTGTTATGTTGGATTAAAACCTGGACAAACGAGGAGATCACATTGAACCACTGCATTCTTAAAGATTGCATGTCTTTGGACAAAGCAGATAGTATACCTTGGCTAGCGTATGTTAGAGCGGCATGCGCTAGGCTAGGTCGCCCGGATATGTACTCTTCTCCACAGAACCTTAAAAAAGAAGATGTAAAGTGGGTCAAGCAGCACTTTCGAAATATGTTGGAAGCTGAGAGGGAAACGGTTGAGCTTTGTAAACCAATGGTAAGATCACTTTACCAACTTTCGTCGTCTTTGGCCATGGAACCTTATTTAAAATAGGTTACTAAACCATATCATCGTTTTCTACTTATAAGGTTCAGGTTCAATCTGATACATCTTGTGCTTGGCTCGTATACAAAGTGGGGTATCCCAGAAGAATCCCCACCCTGCTCCTGCGATTTTTTCTCCACACAGGATACCCTGCACCTAGTGATGCTTTGTGATCATTATTTGGTGGCCCGCAAAAAATTTCTTTTTCCTATTCTGAAAGACTTAAATTTTGCGCAGGTACGGCCGGCTCTATTATATTTACAGATGTTGAACTCGGTACAGGTTACATATGGTGTAGCGTGTTTTTTGGTAGCAGCCGCTAGACAAAAGAAAATCAGTCTGGCCACAAAGATCAATCACCAAACCTGACATTTGTAAATTTGGCACTCATCATTTTTATTGATATGTTCCTTTTATTTTAGGATTTGCAATCACTTCTTAAATCTGTTTTACTGAATTTTTAATGTCATCTCATGTATTTTGTACTGCTTTTATGGTTTTTAGTAACCGAATAAAGTTCTTTGACTGACTGACTGGCAACAGAACACAAATAGCAGGTACGGGCGACCATTCACGCTCACTAAATGAGCTCATGCGATAGTATTTTTCCCCAATTTACTCCAAGCTTAGCCCAAAATGCACCTTCGCATCCAAAATATACGTCAAGATGCATTTTGTGCTAAGAAACAGTGCTTAACGCAGTAGAACTCAAATAGCGAGCGGCCGCTCGACCTCGCTAAATGTGCTGTCACGGTAGGATTTCCCTCCGCAAAGTCCTCATAATGGCGTCAAAGAGTGAAGTGTAATTACCAAATTATTCCGAGTACTCCAGTGCCATTGAAATAATGCCAGGGCCTAATTATCACATGGGCACGTAATGTTAAATAGAGGGTTGGAGGATGGAGCATGCCCCATAAGTGAGAGCATACATCCTATGCTACAGATGGGGCTGACTCCAAATATACCAGGGAATTCCCTCTTCTGAAGATCTATATTCTGTGTTGATGACAGGCATCAGTCACATTGATCATGGCGGAGGCATGTTTGCAAGAGCCCATTGTCCAGTGTCGCTCAGATTGGGTCCCAAACGAACAATGGGTTCCAATACCCGGGTCTCAGTTCAAACACAGCACATTTATGAGGAGAGGCAAGGATCGCAGTTATTGGGGTCTGTCTGAACCCTCACAGTGGAGGACCCGTGGCCAGCCTCCTCCCTAGGGGTGTGGTTAAAATGCATTTACCCCTGACTAATAATCCACTGCTGCCCGCCACCTCATATCCTGTTCTGGGGGTGGGGGGAGGAGGGAGCCCCCCTCAGCATGGTTGGGTACCCTTTGGGTGTATCTGCTTTCCACATGCATGAGAAAGGATGCCTCTAAAGAAAGATGGAGCGTCTGTATGGTTTCCCTAATTGTTGAATCTACTTGTGGAAAAACATAAAGTGAAAAGAACGGACTGGGCGCAGCGTTTTCAAGCCATTCCGAGGATTCTGTCTCAACATCTATATATATTGCTCGTTCTCTCTCTTACTCTATCTCTCTTCCCCCTCCTATCATTGTACGTGTTTCTTGTATTCTCCTTTCCTCTCCCTCTGACTCCAATTGCTGCTTCGTTCTCTCCCCCTCTTCATTATTCCTCTTCACTTGGTCCTTTCTGTCAGTTCTTCTACCACCTAAATATCTGCCCAGACCCTCACTTCACTCGTTTTACTGGCCTTTTCACAAGATTTGCCTCCTGTGAGCAGTGCTTGAGATGGAGAAATAGAAGTGCAGGTACCCTGAACTAGAGTACCTGCTTGTTTCTAAGAAGTGCCGGTACACTCTAATTAAAAGTATTACGGCACTCTTCAGAAGTGCAGGTACTCTCCCTTTCAAAATAAAAAAAGTGCTGGTACTCAGTACCGGCTCATTTAAAGCACTGCCTGTGAGTGATTTTTAGATCAACCTCTTTTTGTTGTTTGTTTTTGCCCCAAACAGTAGTCTAATTCCTTCTATTTTAACACTCTAAATTGATGTTTTTCCATCATAGCTTCTCGTCCCATTGCTTTTAGGTGCTCCTGAAATGCTTCCTGTGTGGCACTCCTAACCGTACCACTTCTACCCTTTCCCCAGACCTTACCCTAACCGTAACCCTAACCATAACTCTAACCCTACCCACAGCTCTACCACTTTTCCAATCACTTCTGCAACCGTTTTTTAACCTCATCGATTAATTCTTCCTTTAACCATAACCCTAAACCAAACCCTAGCCACAAATGCACCCATGACCCTATCCCTTTCCCAATCATCTATACTAATCCCTATCCTTTCCCCTACCCCTTCTGCTAACTCTTACACTAACCCTATCTCTGACCCAAACTCTTATTCTGATGGATACTTCTACCTACAGATTCCTCACCATTTGAATCCTCACAGGCACCAGATTAGATCTGGGAAACTTGGAACAGCACTCTTGGGGAGTAGGCGGCGCCAATAACTTCATCGCAGCTCTGACCTTTCCCGAACATAATGCCAAGGAACCTCATATAGGCTCCTCCCCTGCGCACTCAAATCAGTTCCTGTTTGTCGGCAACCTTTGAACTGGACCCTGAGATCCACTCATATCAATTTAGTTCATTTATGGAACACTTTTCCTTCCACATTGTCCTGGCAGTATGGCAGGGATGTCACCAATGAAGAGCTACAGGCTTCAAACCGTGCATGTTGGAAGCAGATGTAACCATGGTCTCACACAACGTCTGTCTGTGTTGTATGGAGGCCAAACAATCATTTTACAAGGCTGAACACTAGAAACTAAACTGGTTAATTTCGAGCTTGATCTCACCAGGTAAGTGTAAGTCAAAGAAAAGGCTTCCAGGAAAACGTGAAAGAAACAAATGAGATTCCTCAGCTTCTGGTGCTCCTATTCACTGGAGAGGCCATCTAAGAGGCCATCTAATCAGCATCAATAAGATCCAATCCACGCGTCGTCGTCTTTTGGAGCATATTCTGATTTTAGATCGATTGCACCTCAAGTGATCGTTGAATCCACAGCAGGTGGAAGCCTTCAACGAGTCCATACTGCAAATATCCTGCATGATCCTACTTCCTTCTGAATAGCCTTATGGTACCACTGAACCTTTGGGGGTCATTTGCAGTGCTGCTGGTGTGTTCTCAACCGACGATGGGTGACTTTGCTTGCAGTCTCCCCAGTTCGCCCTCAGGTCCAGGACATGCTTCTGCTGAAGGCCTTGTTGATTGCTGTCCCACTGACACTGCCATTGGCCTCAGCGACATCGATACCGAACCCACTGGAAGGGCCGGCTTTAGGGTGTGTGACTGTGATTAACGTTCCTGCTAGCGAGATAAATCGCAGTTTTGTCTAGCAGCAGTTTTGACTCGCCATAAAGCAGCGCAGACCGTTAACATGCCTGCTGCACAGAATAGATCTGTATCTTATGTGGATAGCTGAGTGGATTTGTAAAGCCAGCCTTTACAATCACTTTAAAACAAATGAAATGTATGTGAGAGGGGCTATGGAGACATGAGGGGCACCTTTGTCGGGTGGTAGTGAGGAAACCCGAGGATGAAGTCATGGGGGGAAAGGATGGTGGCGCCAAGAAAGATTGTTGCACTGGGTGCCGTAAGCGCTTAAGTGGCCCTGACCACCGGCCCCAGGTTTGGAACCTTCATCGGAGAGAGTCCACTACATATAGCACTGTATTGTACTGTTACTAAAGTGGTGACTTGTTTGGAAGGTGAATTACCTTAGCTCCCCTTTCTCAATGTGATTATTTTGGCAGAACGGAGGCGCTTTTCAGCTCTGATACTGAAGCAACTCTGATGTTTTTGTTTCAATCAATAAAGATGAGGAGTAGGAACCAGACAACCTAATTCCACCCAACTATATTGATTCTGGCCTGTACTTGGATCTTCAGAACACTTGTGATCTCGACCCCATGCTTGAGTAATCTAGTAATTATCCTTATTCCTCTGAGGAAGCCTCCCAGGAGTTGCAGTTGTGGATGATGGACACTAAACTGATGTGCTGCATGCCATTCTGCCCCACCCCTCCCCAGTGGCTACAGTGGTAAAGGGTGCATCATCCCTTGGCTGAGGAGGTCACCTCGACGAAGCAGAAATCCGGGATCTTTGGTGTTGATTGTAACAATGCGGCCACAGATACCTACTGGAGCTGCGTGCCACACTGTTGCCCAAGACGAACTTCCTGTGATCAACTGGGGAAAAGTAACTACGGGTACTCTCTGAAAACAAACAGCCGCCATGTGATACTGCAACAATCTGGGTGTCATAGCCTCACTTGCTGTCTGTCTGAAGGTGTTGAGGTTGTGCTTCTGGCTAGTGTTCAATGGGATTTAGCTAACGGTTAGTCATATAGTGGGGCACATCAGCATCAGAGTGGACACATTCAGCAGATGTCACCTTGCTGACCACAAACGACATCTATAATTGCCAGTCGTCTGAGAAATTGTGGAAATGTGGATTGCCCTTAACTGAACTCCTTTATCGCCTCTGAAAACACTTATTGTCCAGTATTTTGCGCTCTTCATTTCTTTCTTCAATAGTCTCTGTTTGTGTGTTCCATCTTTGATGGCCTTCAGCGTTCTGTATGCTTTCGCACCACTATCTCTCAGAGGAAAGTAAGATGGGACTGATCCAGGCCATTCTGGTTGATGCAGATTGGGATCAAGACTCTGTGGTCAAGACCAAGCCTCTACTGACCCGGCATTCTGTCCTCTACTTTGACTTCCTGTTCAGTAGGATCTACTGCCTTGAAACAAGACAAGGTGCTTCATCCGAACTGCCACAATTTACACCTTCATGCATGGAGATTAAGCAGAACCAGCTGAAAGGCTTCAAGTTTCTGGTGGCCGCTCACCACCCTTCCACCAAGTCCATATGCTCAGATTGTTAGGTTTGATTTATCCTCTGGTCTGGGAAGAAGTGTGT
The DNA here is from genome assembly GCF_964204655.1 of Triturus cristatus. NCBI lineage: Eukaryota > Metazoa > Chordata > Amphibia > Caudata > Salamandridae > Triturus > Triturus cristatus. Next base: position 773,305,165 of record NC_140595.1, on the reverse strand, counting down.
TGATCCTTTACAAGCGACATTATCTGAGTTATTACTGTGTGCATTATCTTTAGATTGGCAGGGTTTTATAGTAGTCACATGTAAAGGTTATTTATTGCCACTGTTGGCCTTTATTTGTTTACCTGATTAGCCTTCATTGTTCAAATCACCTGTTTCACACATTTTCATAAGAGACTATCTCATATGTCTCATGCGTCCCATTTATAGTGCTGCAGTCGGATCTCAATCTGGTATTGACCTTTCAATGTGTGTGCACTCTGCGCTGCTCCACAGCTGCAATATTCAACCTCTTACTCTGAAAAATGTTTTCTTCATTTCAATCGCTTTTGCATTTTAAAGTAGCGTACTTCAGGCTTTGTCCATTCATCCTTCATACAGAACTTTCTTCCCAGCCAAAACTTGTTCTTTGAACACCTGCCTCCTTTCTCCCAAAAGTGATATCACCCTTTCAGGGAGGCAGTCAATTATGCCTCTCCCATTCTTTTCTCTCCAGCATCAATTTAAGGAGGAGGACAGATTACAGTGATTAGGCCCATAATGTGTTCTTAACTTCTCTATTGATTAGAAGTACCTCATTGTTGTCCAGCTCTTTGCTAGTTTTACCCATGCAAAGAATGGAAATGCAGTCCAGAAGTGAAGCTTGTCCTCTGAATCAAATGGTGTTAGGCCTCCTGCGGATCTCAGGACCCATTCCATTGAAGTGGTGGGTGCAACTATGGTTAGCTTGAGGGTATTCCCATGTTGACATCTGCCAGTCCCTAGGTAGGCTTTCATCCATACTTTTATCAGCCAATACTCATTATTCTCTGGTCCACAGAGAGGACCATTTTGACTTTTTACATCTGGCACAATTTCCTGGTGTTCGGCAGCTCCTCAGATCCACTGATTTGATGCTTAATCAGAAGATTTGGAATATGTGGGTAGAAGTGTACATCTGAAAAATAAAGTACTTACTTCCGGCCGTGCTTTTTCTTGTGGATACTCTATGTAATCACATGTCTCACTGCCCACCCATTTCCCTGATCTCTGGTAGACTTTCACGGATTACTAAAATCCCAAGTTAGATCCTCTTACCACAAGTTATTACATCAATCATGTCAATCATGTTTCTTCACCTGAAGGTGTAGGAAAAAGGAGAAAAACTGATCTCAGCAGCCAAGACTGAAGCCTCTATGCAGCTCTGTGCCATAAAGTCCAGGGCACAATGGAGCAGCGATTGAAGCCAATGACATCACCTACCAGTGTGCAGGAGCTCTTACAAGTTTTCTGGATCCCATCTGGTGCCTGATTCAGAAGATGAGGAATATGTAGTTAGAGTATCTACTTAAGGTAAGTAACCTATTCCTATAACCCGAATCCGACCACTTTCGCTAACCTTACTTTTTTTTAAAACAAATTTTATTAGGTTATTTTGCATTATAAGGGGCAACCGCCCTACAATGACCTGTATAGATATAAGGATAATAGTTGCATCATTAACCATTTTTATGATAATTAACAAAGCCTGCCAAACTTGCAGGTATAATAACAATACGAACATCCTGCAGAAAGTTTTCGATCTCCACAATAAAGCGCATGATATACCGGATTCAAAGTAGACTCCATATCCGAACCTCTAACCTTACTTTAACCCTTATATTAACCCGTGCTCTCACTCTAGCCCTGACCGAACTCTTCACCTATTCCTGATCCTTACTTTAACCCTTGCGCTACCCCAACACATTTTTTCCAACCCCTATCCTTAGCCTTCCTCACCATCACACCAACCCCATACTTAACCATAACCCTCGGATATTAACCCATATTTTACCTCTAACATTCATCCGAGCCTAAAGTCTAGTTTTTTGCTACATTCTGTATTCCTCATTCTAATTCCAATGCATTTCTTATGATAAGATTTTTGTTTTTATACTTTTTACTTTTGAATCTATTGTTTGCGTATATTTCTTCTAGAACTGTATTTACCCTAAGTGCTAGACAATATTGTGACATGCTGTCTCCATGACTGCTTTGTCAGGTTACTTGTTCCCAAGCTGAGTGTTTTAAAGACAACATTTGTCTTCTTTTTCACTACAGATCATGGCAGCACACGTTCCCATTGCCCCAGGATACCTTCAGATGCTGCGGGCAGGTACTAAGTACTTCACCGGGCTCTATGAGACACTCTTCAACAACATCACAGCCTGTAAAGCATTGGTGAGATGTCTACGCGGATGCTACGGCCCGAGGGGCAGCAACAAGCTAGTGGTAAACCACTTCGGGAAGATTTTTCTCACATCTGATGCAGCAACCATACTGAAGGAGTTGGAGATCGAGAATCCAGCAGCCAAACTGCTGCGAACAGCATCCGAATCACAAGAGCAAGAAGTGGGTGATGGCACCAACTTTGTTGTTCTATTGGCAGGAGGACTTTTGGAAAATGCAGAGGGGCTACTGAAGCTTGGGTTGCCTGTATCTGATGTCAAGGCTGGGTATGAAATGGCCTCCAAGAAAGTTTTGAAGATCCTGAAGACCCTTTGCTGCTCATCGGTGGAAGACATCAGAGATGTGGTCCAAACGGCCCAGGTTCTTCAAACTGTGATTGGCAGCAAGTTGACTGGTTATGAAGAGTTTCTGTCTCAGCTGGTGGCAGAGAGCTGCATTTCTGTTCTGACCCCAGAGGGACAGTTCAATGCAGACAATGTCAGGGTCTGTAAGATCATTGGTGCCAGCATCCTCCATTCTTCTCTGCTGGAAGGCATGGTTTTCAAAAGGATGGCAGAGGGCCTTGTCACCAGTGTTACGGATGCCAATGTTGCTATCTACTCTTGCAGTTTTGGCATGATGAACACTGAGACCACAGGCACGGTACTGCTGGAGAGTGCTGCCGACCTCATGAGCTTTGGCAGTTGTCAAGAAGACCTTATGGCAGCACGGGTGCTGTCCATCGCCAACACTGGAGTTAACGTGATTGTAGTAGCTGGCAAAGTGGAGGATCTGGGCCTCTATTATGCTGACAAATACAAACTGATGGTGGTCAAGATGACATCCAGGAATGACATGAGACACCTGGCAAAGGCAACAGGGGCCACCATACTGATGACACTGGTCCCTCCACTAGATAAAGACATTGGTCATTGTGATCAAGTTTACTTGGATGAAATTGGTGATGCTCAAGTTGTAATCTTCAAGAAGCATAACATTTGTAATTCTGTTGCCACCATTATCCTCCGTGGGTCTACTGAAGAGTTACTCAGTAATGTTGAACAAGGCGTGACCGATGCAGTAAAAATTTACAAAGTTCTCACAATGGACCCAGCTCTGGTTCCAGGAGCAGGAGCCACAGAAATAGAACTGTGTGTCAAGCTCCGTGTTTTTGGTGTAACTCACCCGGGTACAGAGCACTACGGTATACTGGAGTTTGCTCATGCCCTAGAGTCCCTTCCAAGGGCACTTGCTGAGAATGCTGGGATCAATGTAAATGAGGCCATGGCTAGCCTGAAGGCTGTCCACCAGCTGCAGGCTCCGAATGTAGGTCTCAACCTTGTGGGAGATGGCCCAGACACAGTTGATGCTGCAAAAGCGGGCATCCTCGACCCTTTCCTTGTTAAGCACTGGGGCATCAAACAGGCCACCAATGTGGCAGTCACACTTCTCGGCATCAGTCACATTGTGATGGCCAAAAAAAGCGGGGGGCCCAAGCCCAGAGGTGAAAATCCCAATTGGGATCTGGAGCCTGATATGATAGACTAAGTCAAGATGGCACCCGTTGCAGGTGGGTTGTGTTTTAGCAATGGAACTAAAGCAAGCACACACACTGGAGCCTTAAGATGGAAAAGGTAGTCCCAACAAATGGTGTCTAATAGTCAGTTTTATTTTCTATATAATGAAACCATTTTTACTGCATTTATGTTGTTTTCCCGGGAGAAGTTCAGGTCAAACCGTTTGGGAGTCAGGGATGACAGATAACGGCTTCATATGCCATAGGATATATCGATTTACCTCAAAGGAAACTGGACAATTTGATCTGCAACAAAATGTTGCCAACTGAAATCGGGTGTAGATGAGACACTCGAGAGATCTGCTTTACTAGTTAATTGAGGACACTATTTCCACGTATTGAATATAGCTACTTATAGGTCTTGTCCTACTGATGCCATCAGGCAACTGATTTTACAAACTGAAAGGCTTGGTTCAGAGGTGCTCCATTCTTCTGAGGCAATGTATTAAGCCTAGGAAATCTGACACAACACTAAATGGTCTGCAAGGCTGCCAGCCCCATTCTAGTTCATCATGGACGGCGACCACGCAACGGAGCACTGCAATTCATCACTTCTCTGAACCAATCAAAAGCAAATATTACAAAAGACTGGAGAGTTCTATGAGAAGAAGCAACTAGCCTCCTTTCACCTCAAGCCCAGAAACCCTTGAACAACAGCAGCGACTCCACTTTCTTGACATTGACCACTGGATGTAGAACCCTTTGTGCCTTTGTCTCTTACACTGGTTTTCGCTCTTGAAAAGTTTACCTTTTATTTTTTTAAAGCTCTGCACCAGCAACATGCGCAGTAGTCACAGGTGTTTTGTGGTTGGGCACTCAGGAAGCAGTGTTTTACCATCAAAAATAAGAGTACACCAAATAAAGTCAGCCAGAAACACTCCTCCATCTCCGTTGTGTATTTTGTAATGGCGGTATGGTGTTTCCTCGTTTGTATTCTGCGCAGTGCTCCTGAGTATGAGTGAAGTACTTTGAGTTATGTTTGTTCTGGGTTGTTGTTCTGGCACTGGTATTGTACAGTACCAGGTCTGCTACTAGTACAGTCTCGTAGAGTAGTCTTTTGTTAGGGAAGTGGTCCATTCCAAAGTCTTCTCAAGCCTGAGTATTCCCGTCATGGCAGGCTACTCTAGTAGTCCATGTATAAGTGTATTGGCCAGCTTGGCTTGTGTGGCAGGCGTTATTGAAATCACTGGCCAGTGGATGCCTGATATTGATGTCAATGCTGTCGGCAGAGGCTGGATGCTGCTGTTCATCCAGCAAAGGACCAGAGAGGCGTGATTTCTTTGGTCACGTGTTGGTCTAGCCTGTGACCACACGCATCCCAAGAAAGCCGCCATGTCATGCTTGAGACAGTCCTATAGGAAGTTAGAATCATACATTAGAAGGAAATATTTCTGCCCACCCACTTAAACGAAGAATTGGAATAACTGTATCATTCAATTACTATGCCATGAGTTAGCCTGGAACTGTTGAAATGCTGAGACGTGACACTTTCTTTACCCCTGCGTGGGTTTGACATCAAGGGCGGCAGGAGAGTCTTGGCAGGACTGGGGTGGCTTCAATGCACTAGTGATGGTAAGACTGGCCCTCATTACAAGTACATGGGTAATTTCTAATCAGAATTATACGTTGTTTTACAATTATCACACTCTTGCAATTTTCTCAAGATTCATTCAGACAGGTAAAACCTGCTGAAATTTATCAAGGCAAAAAGGCCTCAAATTAAAGGAAAAACATGCAGAATTCGGTGTGTAAATCACTTTTTGGCAGGTTATGCCTCATTTTCATTTTGAAAACTTGGAATAGGAGGTATTTACCATGCCTGATAAATACCTCAGCCCTGAATAATGGAATTTAGTGGGTTTGGTAAATACTATTCCGCCCAATTAGTAATGAGGGCCTTTGTGGATGCCCACATTCAAACAGTTTTTGGCCTTAATTTGTTCAAAAAAGCTATAATTATCAATTGCCTTTCTTCCTTGATTGTAATCTAGACCTCAGCAAAATGTAATGCAAACAAACAAAGTATTTACCTATTGAAAGTGTTCTTATGTAAATCACTCTAGTCATCCATTTGGCACCGGATTGGTCCTAGTTTGTGCTGTAAAAAATTAAAAGGACTCTCACCCACTGATATTCCAAGTGGCATGCTTTTATCAGAAAGTCCTCGTCCAGAAACCTAGTGTGTCAAAACGAGCTCAACCTTGGTAGCCAAGGTAGCTCTTTGCTTATTGGGTGGGATCCTAGATTTAAAATAATCTAGGGTGTCCTGAGGAATATTTTATTTTCAAAGGGCACCCTGACAGAGTTAAAACAGATGGTGATGCACTAAGGAAATTATTATCCTCTGTATCCCTAAGTGAGCATGATTCAGCCATCACACAAATGCCTCACAGGGATAGTTGGCTTTCATCAGGTTCTCACAAAGATTCCGTTAGTATCCTATTTGTGGGCATTCAATTGTGAAACTTCCATTCACCATACTCATACATGCCATACATACCAACCCATTTGGTCCCTATGTGCGCATTTTTTTAGTAGGGTCCTATTTAAAGCTCCATAAGGGTGAGGAGGCAGAAGGACCTTGTAGTCAAACTTTCAACAAAGGAGTGGCATAACAAAACTTAAGGGGGCCTTCCTGCAAGGCACATGGAGGGGGCCCCCTCTGTATTCGATCAGAAGCTTTCTGGCCAGGGTGCTGTGCTGATGGGGCCCCCTGAAGCTCGGGCCCCCCGTACTGCGGGGGCTACAGGGGGCTGTGTTATGCCACTGCATCAAAGGTCTCTTCCTGGCCATGAAGCTATTTTGTTCCTCCTTCCCCCATCTAAGATGCGGAACCAAAAGAAAACAAGGTATCTGGGCGAGTACTTTATAATGAAGCATGCCACTTGGAGTTCCAGTGGGGGAGCATCCTTTTAATACCATGGGGTGATCCCCCTGGGCAGGTATGGAGAGATAGGCTAAGCACAGTAGGGGTTCCCGCTTGTGTTTTTGTATGGTTAGATGTTTGGGAAGATGAGCGTACCCTGTATCACTACTCACTCCCTCCGTATTGGAATATATCTATACAAAATTGGAAATTAAAAATGTATATTTGTTTTATCAGGTTTCACCTGCACAATGCACATGGCATTTCAGCAAAATCTTTTGTTAACAAAACAAAGGCTTAACAACCGGCTTAGAGGCTGCCCATTACTCACCATTGGTTGGCTTCAACATCACTCTCGTTTCCCTGCTTCTGATTGGTCACCTCCTCCTGCTGAACTCCTCCTTTCTGCGGGGTTTTGAAGTGTTTGCCCCTGCTGTGGAGCATAGACCACGGTTTCCTGTCTGCGGCCAGTGTCCTTCCACTGGCTGCAGGCTCCTGCAGATAGTTTAAAAAATGTTTTTACATGCACACTGTCAGAGTGCATATGTCTCCAGTCTGTCCCTCTTCCCACCATCAGTGCTCTTGGCGCCCACCTCCTGCCTGCTCGCTCCCTCCTCCTCCTCACCTTCCTTGTGCTGCGTGCTATACCTTTACAAAGTTTTATTTTAAGCCATGTTGTACAGCAGCCCGCACTGTTGTGTAACATGTCTAAAATACATTGATAAAGCCAATAGATCTTGCATCAGTGAAATCTATTGACTTTGTCAGTGCTTGTATTTGCATAGAGAATGCTGCAAAAATGCCGCCTCAAGGTTTTGAGACCTTAGCAAAGGGCATGATATAGTGATGAGATTGGAGCTCAGGTAGATAAGTAGGAAATAATTGAAAGCTGATGCTGTACCAGGAGCTTAAATTAGCTATGCGATTAGAGATTGTGTTGGTTGAAAACACATGGCTGAGTGCTGAGGACATAGCCTGGAGACTGATGTAGACTTTTTAGATAATTTTTATTGGTTTTCTTTACAGCAAATCACAACAAAATAATTCTATGGAAATGTAAGAAGCTGGCTCTCTATATAGTGTACTAAAATGTAGTACACTGTGCAGAGAGTCCAGTGGGTCCCTAATTGGTTCATACAGGCTAAAGTATATAATACTAACGCTCTCTTTTGTGGTAGTGTGGACGAGCAGTCAGGCTTATCAGAGGGTAGTGCTAAGCATTTGTTGTACTCACAGAGGAAAGTAATGTGACACACACTCAAAGAATAAATCAGAGATCAATTTAGAAAAATAACACTTCTTTTTATGTAGAATTTGAAACCAAGAACTTCATTCAAAGGTAAGTACTTTTCTCAATAACAAATCGTACAGGTAAATTAAGCTTTTAAAGTTGTGTGTCTTTACCCACAATGCAATCCTATGGAAGTAAAAGTCAAAGATGCATAAAGGTAGGTATAGCCAGCTTCTGGGGTTCACCTTCTGGTATCTGAATAGTATTGGACCAAAGTTCAAAGTACTACCAGCAGTTCTTTGGGAATCGCTCGGGTTCTACCGTGAGCAGGGTGCTAGTGAGGCTGTTAGCTGGCATGCTACGGAGAATGAGGGCCACCTGAAAAGAGGCTGCACAAGAGGACTTGGGGGCAAGTCCGAGGGCCCCCAAATGGTAGCTCAGGTCGCAAGGGGTCTTGGAACACGGGGTACAGCCAGTTCATCGGGACCCGGGCCAAGGGGCTCGGGAGCAAAGGGGTTTGGTCATCTGGGCTCGGTGCGCAAAGATGCACCTCGCAGTCAGGGACAAACAGCTGACGGGCAAAATCAAGGCAGCTGGGCCACTCTTGAAGTGGGTCTCAGTGATGCGGATGTCCCTTGAAGGAGAATTGCTATTCTTCTATTACCATGACCAGAGAATCTGGTTTTCATTAAAGACACGGAGGCTAACATTATGCATTATTCCTTTAATGCAACGTCAAGCAGCCATTTTAAAGTTAAAACATCACAAAGCAAAGCTCTAGAATAGAATACTCAAATGTTACAATGGCAACAAGGCTAGACAGATCTGCGTCTTTTAAATGCAATGAAAGTCAAGGTTCAAGTATTATGAAAAATATAAACTTCTTCTTTAGGAACTGATGAATTCCAAAGGAACAAAATGTAGGAAGACAAGACTTGCTTGGAGGGAAGAGGAGGAAATCTTAGAACTCCAGGTGAGATCCTGCATCTTGTGGAGGAACCAATTGCGTTGAATTATCTGAAAAAGGAGTCATTATTAAAAAAAATGCACTAATAAGCCCTATGAAAAGGGAGTAAATTAAGGATATTAAATAGAGCAATAAAAAGGCATAATGCAATTAAATAACTGAGATGTTTCCTCATTATACATTTTTTTTAATTCTAAACTTCAAACAAATGTAATAGAGTAAAATACAATAAATTAATAACATGCCATCATAAGAGTCCATTCCCAGGAGGGGAGGGATGGGATAATGTTAGCCTCTGTGTCTTTAATGAAATCCAGATTCTCTGGTCATGGTAATAGGAGAATCGCTATTTAATTACAAGACCGGAGGTTACCATTATGCATGTTGGTAGTCTAGTAAAACTACATCAGACATGTGTTCCACAGGTCTGCAGTAATGGTTTGTAAAGTTATAGGAACTGGACCAGTCAGCCGCCTTAAGAATATCATCTAACTTATCTCCTTTCCAAAAAGATTGGCTAGCCATAGCACCTCTTAAAGAATGCGCTTGAAATCTTTGGAGGTCAACGCCTGCCATTTGCTTAGCTAGTTTAATCCATCTAGCTATAGAGGAAGAGGAGACGGCTTTGAAGGGTTTGACAAAGGAAATGAGAAGCTGGTTTACACCAGCAGTGCGATGTTTGTTCATCCTTGAATCATACTCCTTCATAGAGTCTACAACGCACAACTTTGGGCAAGCATTGAACCTAGGGTAATAAATCATGTCACACATGGTTTTAGTTCTTTTGATAATTTCAAATCTGACACCGAAGGCGTCATATGATCTATTGGTTATTTCCAGTGCTTTGACATCTGAAACCCTACGACAGGATATTAGACATAGGAGAGAAGCTAGTTTAAAAGAAAGTTTTTTATTATCTAGCAGATTATTATTGGGCCAGTTACAAAATAGGTCAAGTAATAATTTTACGTCCCATAGTGTTTCGTATTTAGGTTTAGGAGGACTTTTAATAATTCTGCATATTATAGAGTTCTTACCAATAGATCTACCATTTAAAAGGGAATGACCTGCAGAAATAGCTAATCTATAGCAGTTAATTGATCTATAAGAATGACCTCTTTGGCTACATGTACGATAGGAGCCTCCACGGAATCCAGGTTCCTTTCCAAGCACCAACGAACCCATTTTTTCCAGATACCGTTGTATCTATAGTGTGTACCTGAGGCCCAGGATTCTTGGCGGAGAGAAGAAGCCTGCGCCGAAAGGTCAGAGATTTCATTGACTCGCCTGACACTTTCCAGGCAAGAAGGTTCAAAGTCCCGTTCTGAAGAAGGGAATGTTCTAAACCATCTATGTCTCTTGGGAGGCCTGGTGAAGCTGAGAGTAGAAAGGGTAGTTCGTAAGCTAACTCCAAGGTCGTTGGAAACCAAGGTTGAGATGGCCAAAAGGGTGTTATTAGGATTATTGAACATTGTTCCATTCTCAATTTCTGCAGCAGAGCGCGTTGGATCATTGCAAAGGGGGAAAAGCATATCCCTGAATTCCTTTCCAAGGTTGAAGAAAGGCATTCACTGCCAGAGCACCTGGGTCTGGCATCTAGCTGAAGAATTGTATAGTTGGCAGGTCAGTCTGCTCGCACAGAGGTCTCCTTCTAAGGGACCCCAAAGGTAATCTAGTTTTTTTGAAACGTTTGTATTCAGTTTTCAGTCGGTGTGATCTACTAGGAATCTGGAATTACAGTCCGCACAAACATTGTTTTGTCCTGGAAGGTATTCTGCTCTTAACGATATTTTGTGTTCTAGGCAGAACATCCATAGCTTTTTTGCTAGGTTGGAGAGGTCTGGTGACTTGGAGCCCCCTAGGCGATTTATGTAGGCTACAGCTGACATGTTGTCCATCTTGAGAATGACCGGCCTCACTTGAAGGGATTGCTTGAAACTCATAAGGGCCTAAAGCCCGGCGGTTGACTTCCAAAAATGTATGTGGTTCGTACTCTCCAAATAGGACCATGAGCCTCCTGTGTTTTGATTCTGAAAGCAAGCCCCCAGCCATGAAGGCTGGCGTCTGAATCCAGGACAAATTCCGAGGAAATACCAAATATGACTTTGCCATTCCATGCGTCCAGATTTTCTAACCACCAGGTCAGTTCTGTCCTGGCTTCTAAATCTAGGCGATTTTTGTCTCCGTACCAAAGGCCAGATTGGAGAGCTCTGACTTTCAAGGGCCTGATAGCACCCGGGAAAATAGCTTGGATTGACGATGAGAGTAGGCCCAGGAGTCTGGCTAGTTCTCTTAAGGTTAACAGATCGAGTTTCAGGACATGACGTATCTACTTTTGAATCTTGGATATCTTTTTCGGGGAAGTAACAGCATAGACTTCACGGTGTCCACTGTGAAGCCCAGGAACTCTAGAGACCTCGAGGGAATCATGATTGATTTTTCTTTGTGTATAATAAAACCTGTACTCTCTATTAAGTTTACGATAGTATTCAAGTCTTTTAGAATTTGAGAATGGTCTTGAGACATGAGGAGAATGTTGTCTAGATAGATTATAAGGCGGATACCTCTTTCCCTCAGATCTGAGGTAATGGGCTTCATAACTTTGGTGAGGCACCAGGCGGCAGAAGATAGACCGAAGGGAAGAGCTTGGAACTGGTATAGGTGATTGTTCCAGGCAAATTGGAGAAAGGGCTGGGATTCTTGCACCATTGGAATTGTAAAGTAGGCATCCTTGAGGTCTAGTTTCACTAACCAGTCTTTTTCTAAAAGCATGTCCCTGAGGAGATGGATACCTTCCATCTTGAAATGTCTGTAGGTGAGAGATTTGTTCAGTTCTCTGAGATTTATTACTGGTCTCTGCCTTTGTCCTTCTTCACCAGGAAAATATTGCTCAGGAAAGTCTGGCATTCCCAGGGGACCTCTACAATTGCTCCCTTCACCAACATAGAGTTTCTTTCCTCTGCTAAAATAGAACATTGTTCTTGGGTCAGATTTAACACTCTGGGTGTTGTAACTTGTTTGGGGTTTTCTATCAAATCTATTTTGAAACCTTGGACAGTCTGTAGAACCCAAGGGTCTGGTGTAATTTGTTTCCAGGTGTGTTGAAAGTGTTTTAGGCGACCCCCCCCCTTCCCCCGTTGAAAAGGAAGGATGAGGTGGAAAGGTACTTACTTGAAGTATTGGAGAAGTTCTGACCTCTGGCTCTGAAGCCTCTTGGACAGAAGGGTCTTCCTCTCTGAGGGTAGAAGCTGGGATTGGACTGGTAGGGATGACCAAAACCCCGTTGTCTGTAGAAGGGTCTTTGGTAGGGACGGGCGGTAGAGCGACCCCTTCTGCCAGCCCTGGCAAAAACACTCGGGTTAAAAACTCTGCACATGTTAGTTTGCACTTTATCCAATGCAGTGAATGTTGCCACTTATTTGCCTCGTCCCTTGACCATCTCCTCCCCAAAAAGAAGTCTGTTTGGGTTGAGAGAGGGTTCCTTTTTGACCATGTCACAGAGTTTAGGGTCAAGTTTTTGATAAAAACAACTTTCCTTCTTTCGGTGTTAATTGTTGCGTTAGCGTTTTTTGAGGAGGTTTAGTGTCCTCTGGCTCCAACCCCTCAACAAATCGATGTTTGGTGAAGAGCCGTTAATGTGGCTCTCTTGAATGAAATCAATCATTTTGCACAAGGGACCTAGCATATCAAGCATGCGGTCTTGGCAGGTTTTGAGGGAGCGCTCCATCCCCTTCCTAGGGTCCCAGCCCAGTTTAAATAAGAACTTAATAAGTTCTGGGTCCAGGTTTGGAGTGAGACGAATTTTATCTTGGACCGTAGGTCTTGGGCATTCGGCTTTAAGGATTTTCCTTGTGTCTCTTTCAAGGGGGTTTCTTATCCACCTCTTGATAAACTTGGCCATGAGGTTTTTAGGACACCATTGGGAACTCCTAGGGTGTTGAATGTTATAAGGGAATAACATTGCTTCACCTAAGGGATCAATGACTATTTCCTTAGAGAAAGAGGGGAGTTCGTCCACTGAGAGAGCAAAATCAGGATCATTATCATCCTAGTCCAGGGCAAGGATGTTTTCGTCCAAGGATTCTGTTGTTCGTTGATCATCATCAATTAAGTGGGGGTCAGATAGAGCACTTGGATAAAGTGAGCCGCTTAGGGCGTCCGGATAGGTTGTGCCGCTATGGACACCAGATATTTTTGGGGCGCGTAGGCCACTCTTAGTGTTTGAGGTGCATAGTCCTCTTTTACGGTGTGAGGTGTGTAAGCTTCCCAATAATTATGAGGTGCTTGGACCTCCCAGTGTGCTCAATGTGCTCAACCTATCTAAATTGTTGCTTTTTCATGATCTTTTACTCCCACATTTAGTTAAATCATCAATGTGAACTCCATGGAGAGCACTGGGGTTGATAGATTCAGGGTCTCTTTCCGGCAACAATTTGACTTATAGTCTCCATCATGCATGAGCATATTTCTTTTTGTATAATCTTTTTTCAGTTCAGTTCAAAGTATGCTTTATTCGAATATCATTCATAAAAGCAGAATACAATTACAGTAAACAATTTCATACAATAAGTTAAAAAGAGGATTAAATTCAAAAGAGGGATCGATACAAAGCATACATAAGCAAATTCTGACTTGATAACGACCGTAAGTAAAGCATTATGGTCTATTTACAATAGATGTTATTTGTTTACTTCAACAAATTTCTGATTTATTAAAAACCCTAGGTAAGACATTCCGCACTATTGACAGTGGATGTTGTTTGTTTAAAAACAAGGAAAGAGTAAAATAGAGATAAATTTAAAAACAAAGTACAAGGAATAAAATACAGAAAAGAACATAGGAGAGAATAGTCAGAAGACTAGCAGTCTCTCCTTAGTCAAGAGAATAGTCAGGCGACTAGCAGTCTCTGCCTGATCGTCCACGCCCATCCTAAATATTTAGCAGTGGCTACAGAAATCCAGGTCGATGTACTGGTGCATATGATGCGCAAAGCTACAGTACTACTAGTTGTTCCTAGATTTTTGCACATCGGAGACAGCCATGTACGCCTTGGTGCCGTATAGAGTTTGCAAGCAAATAAAAAATGTCCGATAGTTTCTTTATTAGTACCACAAACAGGACAGCCATCACAGGAGCCCACTTCCCACTTGGATGTCAGAAATTTGAGGGGAAGTGCACCTGCTCTCAATTGAAAAAGGAGTTTCCTGTCTCTGGGCTTTGTTATAATATCCCAATATGGTTCAAGATAGGGATACATTTTGGCCTCTAGGAACTCTCCGGTCATAGTGCCAGCGCTGGAGCTGCTCCAATGCCGGCGGGCGACCATCTCCCAGTAGATAATCTTTAAAGTACTTTTAGATGGAAAAGTAGAGCCTACCGGATCATCCCAGAGTGAGCTCAAACCGAGCTCAGACAGGGACATCCTAAGCGATTTTAACCATCCAATTTTGTGATGAACATCGGTTCTTATGATGTCTAAAAAACCACCGGCATAGTGAGAAAGCGCAGGGGTTGACCATAACCTGCGCCAATACAGAATTGGACGAAGTTGTGCCAAATCTAAGATGGCTCTTCTGCCCAAGTCATACTTAAGGGGCAGCAATGGAGTGCTTTTGGGAACGCCTGTTATGGCCCTAAAAAATTTATTCTCTGAGGATTGAAGAGCAACCATCTTCTCGAAACCCCACAGCTCGGCGCCATAAAGCACAGATCCCAGAGCTTTTGCTTCGTAAACCTGTAGAACTGGTTTTACAGGTTTAGTCAGGGATTTTCTATGCTCTGTGCTGATGGCACCGGCCAGTTGCCTGTGTTTAATTGTGGCGATTTCGATATGATGCCGCCAGCTCTTCGCACTAGATATGTGCATGCCCAAATAAGTAAAGGTGTTCACTACCTCTAGCGGTCGGTCATTTAAGATAATTTTGGATTTGAAACTGCGATGAGGGTTAAAAATCATAAGCTTAGTTTTGGCGGTGTTTACCTCTAGGCCATACTCGCCACAGAATTTATCAAAGATAGACAGAGCACGCTGCAATCCACTAGGGGTTTTAGATAGGATGAGCGTGTCATCAGCAAACATTAAAATAGGGATTTTGATCCCAGCTAAAGAGGGAGCATCCACTTGTGCAGAAGTCATGCGTGCTACGACATCATTAATATAAAGTGTAAAAAGAACTGGAGCCATCGAACAACCCTGCCGGACACCCCTCTCAACAGGGAAGTCCGAGGTTACCGAACCTAATCCCCCCCACTGGATTCTGGCATAATTAGATTCGTGAAGCCTCATTATCATAGATAGTAAATCACTAGGAAGTCCCTGCTTCTGGAGGACCATCCATAACTTAGATAGGGGGACAAGGTCAAAAGCGGCCCGCAGATCGACAAAGGCCGCATACAGGCTTCCTTTACCGAGCACAACCGTCCTCCATTGTAGCAAGGTAAAACGAAAGACCTGGTCCACCGTACTTGTCGATCGTCGAAAGCCAGCCTGGAATGTTGAAAGGGCATTGGTCTCTTCCGCCCAATCCAGGAGCCTATTAACGATCACACGTCCCACAACTTTTGAATGGTATCTATGAGGCTTATAGGCCTGTAGTTACCCGGCAGGGATCGATCGCCCTTCTTAAACACAGGGATGATTACTGCACCCTGCCAGGATTTTGGAACTGCTGCACCCAGAGCAATAGCATTAATAAGGTGATGGATATACAGACACCAGCGCTCCTTGTCATTTACAAATAGATCGGCTGGCACTCCATCAAGACCGGGGGCACGTCCACAAGCAACCGTGTTAAGGGCCATCATAATTTCACCAAGATCAAAGAGGTTTACTTTTGGGAGATCTACACTAATTACCTCGGGCAGGTTTGCATTATTTGGAGCGGCATACTGATTTTCAAAAAATGTTATCCATTCTGCTTCTGGGACATTGTTATGAGGGGACTCAGGGCCACCTGATTTTCCCCATCTAACAATGTGCCAGAACAGCCGGGAATCCCTTCTATCACTAGCTGCCTTTAGCTCAGTCCAGTGATGTTCGTCCCAAGCTTTTTTAGCCTTGAGTATACTATTTTTATAGTTCTTCCTGGCAACTTGGATCAAGGTTATTTGCCCCCCCCTTAATAGCTTTACCCAGAGCAAATCTTGATTCCCTACATTCTTCATTATACCACTTAGCAAGCTTTGGGGCTCTGTCACCTTTATTTTTCACAGGTTTAAGGAAATATTCCTTGATTGTGCCAAAAAGGGAATTATGTAGTCCATCTATCTTGCCAGAGCCAGTGCTAAGTGTATTACAGTGCTCTATGGCTAATCTTTTTTATAATTCCCTCATTAGGGTTGGGAGTATGGGCCTGGGCTTGTGAATCGTCTGATTCAACATCAGACATAGTAAAAAATTGAATCACAGGGGGTTAAGTCCTTGAAAGAGGTTTTAACACCGATTAACTGCCGGGTAAACAAAATATAGGTATTGGTAAATAGTAGAATGAAATGTATGCTTCAAGCATTTAGTCGCTTGATTAGATAATATAGACTGCTTGATAAAGATTAATAGGAAATTCTCTTAAAGAAGTCTTCAAAAAAGAAGTCTTCAAAATAGTATTAAAGTAATTCTATTAAAACAGCAGTATTAATTCTATTAATGTAGTAGTATTAATTGTTTTATGCCTAATCTCTTTCCAAACAATGAAATCTGACTTAGCTGATCGCTAGCGTCTCAACCGTTAAGAGAAAGCACGAGTGATCAGCTGTATGCAGTAGGAGTATGCGTTGCTAGGCAACGCGGTATAAACATTGAAGGAAGATGCCTTCAGGGCACCTCCCCTACGCGTGCTTCGTCAAAGAAACGTGGCGCGTCACTCTGTGGTCGCTAAGGGTCTCTCCTCTAAAATAGGAAGGATCCTTGTTTTGAAGGTCCGAAAAGCGGAGAAGCCCGTACGGGCCAAGAGAAGGAACCGGGATGAAACCGGAGAACAAAGGTATCCTGGCGCGGCCCACGCTCCATAAATTACAGCGTGAAGAGGGCCGCGCTCGGATCGCAACGAGTTGTAAAGTCTTACGGTCAGGAAAAAAAGTGAAAGAAAAGCGGAAATCGGAAAGGAAGAGTGGCATCTCTCTTCCGAAAGAGTGTAGAAGGCTCAGTGGAGGCGACAGGAGCGCTGAGTTATGTTGGGAGCAGCAGAAGCCCAAAATATTAATAAACAGCAAAGTAAAAATGTTAAACCGAAGGAAAAAATGATAGGAAATGTTATAACTATAATATAAAGTATAATCAAGATTAAACGCAATACAATGCAACATTGATTAGAAAGTATAGAGAGCAATGAAAAACAGAACTTATCTGCTTGAAGCCGCATTTAAAAGACGCAGATCTGTCTAGCCTTGTTGCCATTGCAACATTTGAGTATTCTATTGTAGAGCTTTGCTTTGTGATGTTTTAACTTTAAAATGGCTTCTTGAAGTTGCTTTAAAGGAATAATGCATAATGGTAGCCTCCGGTCTCGTAATGAAATCCAGACTGGACTCTTGCTGTTGGTGTTTGCTGCAAGGCGTTTGTACTGCATGGATCTGGTTGGTTCTGGTGTCTTCACACTCGGTGGGGAGACAGATCTAACCTTCTAGAGCATGAGTACCTTCTACTGGTCGTTTGGGCGTTGGTCGGGCCGAGGAGCTGCAAGGTGGTGAACCAGGCTCTGCTTGTCGGGGCCTAGGGTCTGCAGGGGAGTAGCTCCTCTACTACAAGGGAGACTGTAATTGTAATAGCATTTTTATAGAGTTTGCTAACCCTGACGAGTCATCGAAGCGCTTTTTCAGCGAGTAGCACGCTACTCCGGAACCCATAAAGGATTAGTGTTGAATTAGTATAATGAAATATGAAAGTGATTTAAGTGGTGGATAGGGTAGTCAATTATTTGGATTCAGAAGGATAGCGGAAGGATAGACAAGGGAAAAAAAGGTTTGTATTTATATAGTGCTTGTTACCCCTGATGGGGTGTTGAAGCTCTTTTTTTTGGCGAGTAGTATGCTACTCCGGAAACCCATAAAGGATTAGTGGTGAATTCGTATAGTGAAATATGAAAGTAATTTGAGTCGTGGATATGTTATTCAGTTATTTGGATGAGAAGGGTAGCAGCGGGAAAATAAGTTTGCATTTATATAGTGCTTGCTACCCCATATGGGGTTTTGAAGCGCTTTTTTGACGAGTAGCACACTACTCTGGAACCCACAAAGGATTAGCGGGAATTAGTAGAGTGAATTATGAAAGTAATTTGAGTGGTGGATATGGTAGAGAGGAGAACACAAGGGAGAGAACATGCAACGCACAGGTAGGAGCACACGAGAGGTCAACATGGAGTGCAAGGAGTTGTATGTTTGGGAGCTGGCAGGAGCACACAAGGGAATGTGCTAGAAAACACTACCCAATGCACTCTCAAGGAATGATGAAAGAATAGGAGAAACATATATCCTTAAACAAAAGCAGCGGAAAAATACAAGTCAACCATGCCAAAGGATGGTAAAGAGGTTATGCTTTGGGAGGGAAAACTCCTCCTACAGTCCCCTTTCTATCGTTGCCTAGTTACTCCTCTAGTCTCCTTTCCTACAGTCCTACGTGTGCTTTCATACCATCATCACGCTCAATGTAGGGTCTCTCCACAGCTCTAGCCAATTCTGAATGACCTCGGGGCTCAACTGAGGCTGGTTAAGCAATCTGCAGATTTCGACGTGCTGCAGTACCCCTTTACCTGCACATTACACCTATCATCTTTTCTTTGGATCTGCCCAAACTGACCACCAGGTCTTGCCCTACTAGCCTTTGGCCCTTTCCTTTATTACTGATTTACTAGTAGTGGCCCCCTAACTTCTCAATTCTTGCTTCATTCCTGTGTTGTGCTTACCACGGTCCAGCTCCCATGAATCAGCAGCTCACCTAGCCTGTTTCCTTTCCATTCTGAGAATACTAGTTCATTATTCAATAATGAAGCCTGCTCAAGAACAACTCTGAGGCGCTCAGTGCTTAGTTGCACTATGGTGCTCTTATCATGTCAAGAATACACTCTTAGGATTGAGCAAAAAGAAGTGGTGCCCAAACCAAACCCTATTCCCCTTTTCAACTTAAGGACCTTCTAATGGTTGTTATAATCTGCATCTTACAAATCCCACATTTTGCCTGGTACTTTTTTCCAATCGCTATTTCATACTTTTTAACATTGTATTATTGTGATTAATTAAGTAAACTACAACAGATTTAGTGTCACATTTGTCCCTTTTGCCAGTTTTTTTAAGCAGATTAAAAAAAAAATGTATAAGTTGACTGTGGTCTCTGCTTTTCAAGCTCCGCCCTTTGTGACGCCACCCCCTTTCGTCTGCCACACCTTGACCCCCAAGGTATGGGTTCTAGAGTGAATTTCTTTACGATTCCTGTGCTGCTGCCAAGAGATTCTTAAATGCCCAACTACTTACCTGAGTGAGGAATAGGAGCTCACTAATGAGCGGTTGTTGCCAGGGCTTTAAGTGGGCCGGGTCCTGCCGGTACTCAGCATGAGCAGTTCTAAAAAGTAGGTGGTGAAACGGGTCCCTATTGGACTCTCCATTTTTGCCCTCACCAGCAGGGTGAAAAAAGATCTCACCTCTG
This sequence comes from Triturus cristatus, assembly GCF_964204655.1. Lineage (NCBI taxonomy): Eukaryota > Metazoa > Chordata > Amphibia > Caudata > Salamandridae > Triturus > Triturus cristatus. The sequence goes on along the minus strand of NC_140595.1, from coordinate 773,285,708 downwards.
CAGCAGCACCACCCTCCACTGCCTATGATGTAACTTCAAAGAGAATCCTTATAGTTCTTTCACAGTCTCATTTCAGAACTATTATATACAACGAAACCATAGTTAATACTTATTTATCTTATGCAACTAACAACCATTGACAAAGTCAATAGTCCTGGCTTGTTGTAGGTGTAAAGTTACTTGTTGTACTATATATCCAAGTGCAATAACAGAAGCAGCAACATACCAGTCCAGCGGTACACTATGCTAAGCACAGATTTTTTGCTTACTAATTTTTAATCCACGCCCTTAATTTTATCGACCATGCCCCTTTGAGAGACCCCCTGTTTTTTCATCCCACGTAAAGCCCTGGCTGTTACCATTACTATCACACCTTATCCAGGCAGCCTACTAACGATATAGGTAAACCTTGTCCCTTTTTTTCTCATTCAGTAGCTCACTGTCCTGGAAGGGCAGTGAGAGGGGTTCAATGACCCTAAGGCGTCTTACCTTAAAGTCCAGGCTCCTGCCACACCTATGGAAAGAACTCCTCAAGTTTTAACCCTTCATGGACAGCAGCAGTGCCTGTCCGCCTTCAACAAAAGGGAACACCCGGAGAGGACGCGGGGTGGACTCGGCCAGACAGAGGAAAGAACAGGCCAGGGACAGGATAACCCAAGCACAGCAAGGTGATTTTCAAAGTGCTGGCAGACTACCCAATGCTTTGGTAGTTCTCCAGCTAACAGGACGAGTCACTCTGTTGCAACTGTCAAGAGAGGGCTGAGGATGGCCGGATTTCGCTCCTCAGTTCTGTTGCAGTTCTCACCATGCAGTGACTCTTCTTCCTCTATTGTCTGTTGACCTGCCGAATCTGAGTTCTTTGGTTCAGGGGTGCCACCTAAATACTCAATTTAGGGGCGTTTACAGGGAGTGACAGATAGTACCCAATGGGCTACCTACCTTCAGGGTGTCTACACCCTCTATATGACCACTTCCTGTGGGAAGTGGGCATAACCCTGACCCTAGAAGGCTAATTCCGTCCAAAGCAACATGGAGGAATCCGAAAAGTGGGGTCCACATCAGCTGGTCTGCCCTAGGGGAGGTCCTGGCTGAATGTGGGCACACCTCCCAATCTTACTAATTTTCCTGTCTGTCTTGCCACCATACAGTGAAATCAGTACTATCTGGAGAGGCCCAGGGTCGAATAACAATGGCAGCCGGGCCTTTGAAGCTTTCCGTTCTGCAATACCCATCCTGCTTGGAGGAGATGTAAACACCTCGGCTCAGAGCAGCCTTTGTTCCTAACTTCCAAGAGTGAAGGCTCTCACCTCAGGAGGTCAGAAACCTGTCTATGGTGGCTGGCTGGTCGAGACAAGTCGGTCAACACACTAGTATTCAAAAGGTTTTCAGGGGGAACCTGTACGGTGCCCTCTGTGTGCATTTATTAATAAGTGCATCGCTGGGATCGGTGTGAGTTTATTAGGATGAGGTGTTTGGTATCAAACACCTTGGGGTACAGTGAAACCATCATGTAGCTGGGGAACTCGTAATGATCAGTGTCCAGCCCATGTACTCGTTATGGCTTCCCAGTGCACTGGTAATATCTAAGGGTGAACTTAGATATCACCAGGACATATCCACTCCTGTAGAGATGCCCACACATGGGTATAGTGCTCCCTTCCTAAGGGCTGTAAGGCCTTCTCTAGGGGTGTCTTACTTATGCCACATGTAGCACTGGCAGGCATGACACACAGGGATGTGTGCCACGTTGACTCTTTGGTTTTCTCTCCACCAAGACACATAGGCTGCAATGGCAGTTTGCATGAGCTTAGGGAGGGGTCCCTTAGGGTGGCACAATTCATGCTGCAGCCCTTAGGGACCCTATTTAGTTCCAAGGCTCTACCTGGGGTACCACTTACTAGGGACTTACAGGGTTCCTAAAGGGGTGCCAATTGTGGAACAGTCATACAGTTTAGGGAAAGAAGAATGGTGCTGGGGACTTGATTAGCAGTAACCTAAGGGGCACTTTCCAACAGGAAAAGAAAGTAAACAGCAAATAGTCCCGGCAAGTGTAGTGCAGAGGCAGGACAGTTGAGCCTGATGTAGACTTGAGGGGGAAATGAGGTAGGTAGAAAACATGTGGCGGAGAGATGATTCCACAGCCAGGAGTCTCATTTAGACCCCAGGTTGGAGATGGGGTAAAAAGAAAACAGGTGTTTGAGTGTAGGGACAGCAGTCAGGAGCCTGATGTAGACTTAGGGTTGAAGGTCAGATAGGTACAAAACAGTTGGCTGAGTGCAGATGCAGTAGACAGTGAGCCTAATGGAGACCTAAGCGTGGACAGAAGATAGGTAGAAATCAGATGGCTGAGGTTGACACCGTACAGAGGTGCTTCAAGTCAGTTTGAGATTGGAGAGGAGGTAGGTAGGACCAACAATGATGAATACTGACACCACAGCATGGATCCTGATATAGGCCTGCGGCTGGAAATCAGGTAGATAAAAAATAATTGGCTGTGTTGACACTGCAGACAGATGCCATAGGCCTGAGGTTGTAGATCAGATAGGTAGTTAGTATATGACCCTCCCCGTGGAGAAGAGACTCACCTTCAAAATCCTCACTCATGCCTACACAACAACGGACCCAAATACCTCAACGACAGAATAAACTTCCATGTACCCAAAAGAAACCTCCGATCTTCCAACCTCGCACTGGCTTAAACCCCGTGCATACACAGAGCCAGAGCAGACGGAAGATCGTTCTCTCACATTGCAGCTAAGACCTGGAACGAGCTGCAGGCAGACATCAGGCACGTCCCCTCCCTGAACACCTTCAGGATGACTCTCAAGACCTGGCTCTTCGGCATTACAGAGCTGCAACTCCCCCCCCTCCTCCTCAGCGCCTTGAGACCCTCATGGGTGAATAGCACGCTTACAATTCCCTGATTGACTGATTGATTGACCCAGTGTAGACGGTGCCACCAGAAGTGTCATGGAGACCCGAGGTTAGAGATTAGGTAGTGCAGAAGAACTGGTCAGGAGCCTGGGTTCGAGGTGAGGTAGGTAGGAGAAACATGACTGAGTAATGATGCTGCAGACACATGTCATGTTCAAGGGGTTTAGAGCTGCTGAAAGTCCCTGCCATTGCTGAATGCCTACACACGCAGGCAAGATTTATTTGCCACCTACAGTAGGAATCTAAGGAAAATAGTAAAGCGGAGTTTGTGATAGAGAGAGAGAGAGAGAGAGAGAGGGGACTGGATCTCACTCTCCAGAATAGAATTGTCTCAGTCAAGGGATGGTAGAACGCTATCCCAATGTTGGAGGGTTGTGAGCTGGTTGGACTGGTCATATAGGAGCCAGAGAAGAACAGGTAAGTAAAGAATACAGTGGGATCTTGGGAGTGCACACAATATATTACCATTTTGAGAGGGGTACCAGTGTCAGCAGTGGATATTGCTTTGTTGAGCCTTAAGCAGACCTCGATTCCAGCTGAAGGATCGAGAACGCCACCACAAATCCACCGGTTGGAGCTAGGAGGCATGCAAGAGAAAGAGCAAGTAATAACAGCACTATGGAGAAAGGAAGGCCTAATAGGGAGTCTACCAGAAGAGACAAAAACAAGAAATGTGCGGGATGGGTAATGAATACAAACTGGTGTGAAAGCCGAGAGCCACAGCAACTTATGACACATTGCGAGGCAAAGGCTTTTTGTCAAAATGATCTTAAATAAACCTCTGCCAGAAATGACCTTAAAAGGTACCCAAAAACAGAAAATGTGTAATGACCAGTCTGTCAGCTAGTCAAGTGTTCCCAAACTCTTCCCTTTCCACGTGCTTGTTATCCACAGTCTCCAACCCCTGTGCACCTTATGCATAAATGGGTGTTTGTCTTTAGCCTGAATCTTGACAGCACACGGTCCCTAAGGTGTGCCACCAGGAAGTAATCTTGGGACCAGGTCTCAACTTTATTACATGGGGGAGCATGAACAGATTCTGTGGGCTTCCATTCTTTTCAGACACATAGTACCCTGTCCACACCACCAGGTACTGCACCTGTCCTCAATGTATCCACGAATCTACCATCTCCTTTACCTCATACTCCAGATATCCGTCTATTCAAAGACACGTGAAGATTTGTAGACTTGGCGTACAGAGATTACAAAAGTGCCAGTGTGATAGACTGGTGCCAACAGGTGGAGAAAGTCATCTTCCAAAGCAGAGGGTGACCAAAAATGGGAAAAGTTCTGAGCTCCATGGGTACAGTACAGAACTTAACTGTCTAGAGTTGGAGAGGGTGAGATCGGGAGGGGTGTAGGACCTAGTGTTATAGAATGACTGAATGAATTAGTTTATTGTGTGATTACTTAACATCATTACAATATAAAGTGGTGTAGGGATCAAAACCTGAGAGTATTTTATTTATTCTTTTTGTATGGACTATACTGCTCCCTCGAATTACTGCTGCCAGATTGTACCTCGTCTCTGTATTATGCGGAATGATGTATGAAGCAACTGTAAAATAAAAAGAACATTTTGTTTTAAAAAGTGCCAGTGTAAGGGTAGAGATTGTTGTTCTGCAATAAATACTCACCTTTCCTGTTACCATGAAAGGGCCTCACTCGGGGTGTAAATTTGGAATACAAGCCAGAAATGATTAGATTCCTGCTGGATAATCCTGTGGTTACCAGAAGGTAATTAGAATGCAACTGCTTCTTATGGCCTCTGGATGAGGACAGCAAAATGTTGGTGTGTTTGGGAAAGAAGATGTGTACTATCAGTGCCTATGCATTCAGAGCTACACGTAGGAGTGGTCTTGGTCACTACATCACATTTATATTGGATGAGAAGAAGCGTTTTATTCGTTTGAGCTCAAGCAGGAAGTCGAGAAGGATCCCGATGAAGGTCAAAGGGAGTTAATCACTTGCTGTGGCAACAGCTGATGTGGAGAACTTTGCTACAAGAGGGATCACACATGGAGTGGCCTTCCATATGCGCTCATGCGTAAGGTTGACAGGATTGAAATCAGAAAGACAACACAAGAGTTTCGCCATGCCATTTTCTGGTAGTTCTTTGTTTGGATGAAGGAAAACATTAGGAAGCAAACACAATGAAGACATCTTGAAGTAGGTGACCTGGTGAGAAAGAGGCCAGTCTAAATTGTCTTTGAAATATGGCTACATGAGTAGCATCATCCAGTACCAATATGCCATGAGTCCAGATATGAACAGGGGAGTGGACAGCCCTTGGCTAGACACAAGAAGCACCATTCCACAACCATAAAGATGCAAAGACTTGTTCATCCTTCCTCCTCTGTTCAGCACTCAAGGGTGGGGGGATGCAGGGTTTCATAGTTTATTCAGGTCTTGGAGAAGATCTTTATGGATATGTGGGAGGTGGCCAAGTTCTGAGTAAATATACTCTACTGTAGGGCTGTAATTCTTATCTCAGTAATGCTGTTTTTGCTGCAGAAGTACAGCCAAATGTATTTACTTAAGTCGCAGCAGGAAATTGCATTATTGCAGTCCAACGGGGCGATCAAACTAGTACCAACGTCTTAAATGGAGGATGTGACGTTTGTAGGCCTGTCTGCATTTGCAAAGTGAGACAGCCTGGAATATGGCTTTTTTTTATGTTCACCAGCTCTACTCCTGGAAACCCCAGGGTATGATCTTTGGGAGTGGGCTAATCTGCTGCAACTGTGTTTCCCTTTTGCCACTCAGGGGACAGTGGGGAAACACAAATCCCTGTTGAGTGGGACTTCCAGTTGCAAGGACTGCATGAATTCATACTTCTTCATAAAGTAAGAAATTGGATTACCTGTATTGACCAAATACACGGGCATAATTAAAATCATCGTAGCATTTTCAAGATAAGTCCTGATTTACAAATTCAGGCTTTCTGTGAAGATTAAGGAAGAAAAGAAAAGAGCATCGGTATGGTCAAATACTGGAGGCACACAAAGAAGTGATCTTGTATGTTTATGAACAGACACATTCTTGGGATGTAGACATTGATTTTGTTGGAGTCTGTGGTGGATGGCATATCGAGGCTAGGACTGAGAAGGAGGAACTTCAGGCTCATACCAGGAAGAGGGCAATTTACAAGCCACCAGGCTCTTGGGCTGTTTCCTTCCTGGGCAACATAAGTAGTGACAACAAGATGAAACTAATGTCTCACAATGACTTTGGTATTAGGGTTCCCATGGCCATAGTGCCACACACCATGTGTGTTCTTGCACCTTTGTTGTTTTCCCCTCCCAGTTTTGTATTTTTTTTAGGTTTATCCTTTTTCATGATGCCTGTTGAAAAGGTTATGAATGCTTGCAAGGTCTGTTCTATGATGCCAGAGTTAATGCTGATCAGAGAGTGGTATCCAGTTTCTTCTCAGGTCTAGTCACAGTTGTTTGTCTGTTTTAACACTGGGGTAAGACAAACTATACCTTAACCCTCTAACGGCTGAAGTTTTTTTGGCTATTTGGGGTACTTTGCACTTAGACCGCCATATCTTTTTTCACGTAAGGTATCAATGCCAAATTTGCATCCTTTTTCCCTCAAATCATGGGGATATTAAAGGTACCCAGGCTAGCTCAGCCTCCACCCAGGAAAACCTACCATATCCAGACATTCCCGAAGACTAGACACCCAGGTGCAGCCAGGGTGGTTCTAATGAGGTGTTTTCACCCAGAAGCCCTTGCAAACCACAAACTGTGCCTAAAAACATTTCTGTGAGGAAAGGTTCTGGAATCTGCGTGGGTCCGCACATCTCCTACCACCCATCATTCCTTCATGTTCCCAATAAAAATGAAACCTCGCTTGTGTAGATGGGCCTAGCACCCATTACAAGAAACATCCCAAAACGCCATATGTACACATAAACTTTTTCCACTGAATACTGACTCTTTTTGGGTATTAGGGTAGTTGTGAATTTTGGGTCATAGCTCAGCCAGCACCTAAGGTAAGCTACCAACCCTGAATCTTTCTGAAACTAGACACCCAGGAGAGTTCAGAGTTGCATGGCTTGAATGGCTCTCTCCAGCTTATTTTATCTAGAAGCCCGTGCAAACCTCAAACTTTGCCTACAACACACATTTTCCTCACATTTGTGTGATGGAAAGTGTGGGAATCTGTACGGAGTAACACATTTCCTACCATCCAGCATTTCCACAAGTCTCCTGATAAAACCTGTACCTAACTTGTGTGAGTTGGCCTAGCCCCCGTGACAGGGCTGGGCCCAAAACACAACATGGACACATTAACTTTTTCTACTGAAAACCAACTCTTTTTTTGCAATTTGGTTAGCTGTGGATTTTGGGCCCAAGCTCAACTGGCACCTATAGAATCCTTCCATGCCTGCACATTAATGAAAACTAGACACCCCTGTGAGTCTAGGGTGGCATGATGTGCATAGCTCTTGTCAAATTACCCAGTAGCCCTTGAAAATCTCAAACTTTGGGTAAAAACATACATCTTCTTCACATTTCTGTGTGGGAAAGGTTCTGAAATCTGTGGGGATCCACAAATTTCTGAGCACCCAGAGTTCCCGCATGTCTCCTGATTACAACGGTATCCCTCTTTAGGGGGTGGGCCAAGAGACCGTGACAAAAAAAACGAAAACTCTAAGTGGCGTGACAGGTGTAGCTGTGGTATTTGGGACCGTGCTCAGCTGCCACTGAAAGAAAGCTACCAACCACAGATATTTTTCAAAACTAGACACCCAGGGGATTCCAGGGTGGTGTGGCTTGCATGGATTCCATGATGTTTTCTTACCCATAATGCTTAGTAAACCTCAAACTTCGCCTAAAATCACACATTTTCCTTACATTTCTGTGATGTAATCTTTCGGAATCAGCAGGAATCAACACAATTCCTACACCCAGCTTTACCCCACTTATCCTGATAAAAATGCAGCCCAACTTGTGTGGCTGGGGCTAGTGCCCACAATAAGAACAAATCAACCCAAGGTCAAAGGAAGTTACCTGAAGAGTACGTCCAAAACTGCAAAGGACGTTCGTTTTTGGCACACATGTTCCGTCCACCACTATGTGTAGTGCTGGTACTGTAATGCACTTGTCATACAGCAAACAACATATACCACGTTCTGATGGACGATGAACATGTCAAGCAGGCCATAAATATGACCCTTATGTTTAGTATTGGATGCTGAGTTCTGTGTAATTTTACATGTATTTATAAAGTGTGCTATCACCCGAGAGGGTATCCTACTACAGATGCAAAAGCAGTCTAGGCCAGTCCATGGACTCACCTAGTTGACAAACCAAGTCTTCAGCTTCTTGCAGAATTCAAGAATTTAGGAGGTGAAGGGCCAGGTCATTCCAGGCTTGTGGAGCAAAGTAGGAGAAGGCATCACCACCTGTTCGGGTGCTGCATATGCATGGGATGTGTGCGAGAAGGAGTCTCGCTGAGCGGAAGTGTCTGGAAGGTTTCTAAAATCTGAGGCAGTTGTTGAGGTATGCTGGCCCAGTGTTGTGTAAGGCTTTGATTGTTTGCGTGAGGAGTTTGAAGAGAGCTTGCTTGTGAATAGGGAGCCAGTGAAGCTGATTGAAGTGCAGGGTAATGTGTGTGTACGGTGGGAGGTTGGTGGTGAGCCTGGCTGCTGCGTTCTGTATGGTTTGGAGTCATCTAGTTAGTTGAGTGAGAGAGTCATTCAGCATCGGGGTAAGTGTGGCACTGATAGGGTTGAGTCCTGTGGTGAAGATGAAGTGACGGCATTTGTATCTCTACTACCTTGAATATCTGCCTTCTACCAATGTGATATCCCTATGAAAACACAGCTAGCCTAGGCTTTTCCTACTTTCTCTTGTCTTGGTCTCCTTCAAAATCTGGACTAATCCTGTATACTTTCCAAGTGGACCTTTAATAAAGCCTTTTGTGACAGCCACCTGAGGCTCAAGAAGACATGTCTTTCATCCGCACTTAATGCTCTAAATCCAACTCCATCCAGGTTGTGGATGCAAGTTAGGGGTTGTTCAAGGATGCAGAGAGGCCTAGATTTCTTGAACTGAGTGAGCATAGCTACCTTGGAAACTAAAGTAAGCATGCTGGGGAAGACTAATTTTAAATTCCCTACAGAGTAAGAACTACTTGAAAATGGCTTAAGGTTTTGCTGCAAAGGGTACTTTGTGACAACGTGGCCTATGCTCTGTTCACTGTAATGCGCTGGTTATATGGCAAACAGAACATCTACCTCGTTTTAACAGCGGATAAAGGCCCCAAGCAGGCTATAAGCAAGTCCAAGATTTCCTCAACTAGAGGAAACAATTTGAAAAGCTGTCTGCCTAGTGAAGTAGTGGCCCATGGACAGACCCTTTGATGGAGTAGTCAGCTGCTTCTTCGTTCGTACTTTAAATTGAAACTGACACCTGTTTTAAACCCTGCTTGCACTGAATTGTTATTAGCTATTTTTAATCTAAGTTTAAATGATTTTTAAAATGAAGTGGCAATGAAGTAATTCTTGTGGGGAAATTTAATTGAATTTTGAATTGCAATCGGAAACCCGGGCTGGTGGGACTCGATAGCTAGACTCTGCACTTCCTGGTAATCCTATCTTTCAGGGTGCGAACTAGTTCTTCCGGAACTGGAGGAGTTAAAAAGGGATGCTGCGCGAGCGCGCAGCGGACGCACGCAGCGGGCGCGCCTAAGGCAAGCCCTTCTGATGGATACATCTGCCAGTGGATTCCTCACCTTGTGAATATGCCCTGCGCCAGCATTCCACTGAACTTTTTCCCCAGCTCTTTCCGCCGACGTGGACGACGTCATAATGCATCGGCTCCGCTCGCGACTCCGTATGACGTCACCGGAGCCATAAGAGAGCCACGTCGGCGTGATGACGTCCGTTCCCTTTTTTCCGCGCTGTCAACGCGCAACGGTTTTTCCAGCACTCTTCTGCTACTTTGTAGTCGTTTGGTGTTACTGTTGGAAAACATTTGTCATGTCTTCGACAAGGAAGTCGGGTTTTAAACCCTGTAGGGAATGTGGGGGCCACATGTCTATGACAGACCCCCATGATGATTGTTTGTGGTGCCTTTCATCCGACCACGATGTGGAAGATTGTTCCAGCTGCAGGAGGATGAATCCCAAGGCGTTGAAAGAAAGGGAGGAGAAGCTCTTCATGGCCAAGGCCAAAAAGGAGAAGAGAGGTAGGAAGAAGGAGAGATCCAGGCCAGAGTCGTAGACTTCGCATTCTTCGAAGTCGAAGAAACACCATAAGAAGAGGAAGCATTCCTCTCGGCGCCAGTCTTCGAAGAGCAAGGTGTCGAGATCGACTTCGCCTCGACGCCCAAGTAAGGATATATCTCCTTCTCCTTCTAAGTCTCCTGGGGGATCTCCTTCTCCAAAGCGGGCTCCAGCGCAGTCCACGGCGCAGTCCCCGGCGCAGTCACCGGCGCCGTCACCGGTTTCTGTGGAGTCTTCGGCTTCTGCGGCTGAGCAAGAGCAAGGAGAAGAGCCTTCTCTAGAGCCTGATGAGCCTGCGGCGCCTGTGGAGGATACTGCGGCGCCGGTACCAGGTACTCCGCAGACGGATTCGGGACCAGGCCATTATTCACAGTTTCCGGCTCTGGGTATGGATTCGTCTCATTTTTTGAATACGATGTATGGAATCTTCCAACGGGCTGCCATCCCATCCGGTGCACCTACTGGTCCCGTGGGTCCTATGGCTTATACTCTGGGGGTGCCGCAGCATTACGCTCAGGCCCCGTTTATGCCCTTCCTGCCGATGGCGCCTTCGTGGCAGTTTCCGGCGCCGACTGGGGATCCATCTCGGCTTCGAATGGATCGACCTTCTTCGGAGCCTTCCTCGACGCCATTGCCGTCTACCTCGGCGCCACGTCCTGCGCCGCCGACCCCGACTCCGGCGCCTCCGGCCTCGACACCTCTAGCTCCACTGACTCCGTGTACGTGCCGGCGACGCAGGTTCCACGGATCCGCTCAAAAGGAGAGGCCCAAAGGGTCTTGGATGAAGAACGATATAGAGTGGAGGTGGAGGAAAGACGTAACGAACCACCTCCGGATGGAGCCTCCACTTGTGGTCGGCGGAGAACTGCCGACTGAGACTGTCCGCACGCACGTTCAGCACCCCTGCCAGATGATTTGCCATGAGACAAATCCGATGGTCCTGAGCCCGGAACTGGAGGAGTTATAAAGGGACGCTGAGCGCGCGCACAGCAGACGCATGCAGCGGGCGCGCCTAAGGCAAGCCCGTCTGCGCCCGTCAGTGTCCCGGAGGCGGCCGGCGCGGGAGAGGCTGTCTGTTGCCCATCAGTCGAAACTATCCCCAAAAAGTAAAATGGATTTACAGTAGAGAGTTTACTAGTCCTGGATAAGCGGGGGATCTGTGGCACCCACTTCACTTTATCTGTGGAAACTAACCATCTCTCCTGTGGTAATTGTAATTGGGATGCTCAGCCACATAATAACGACAATCTTCCTTCAAGAGCAGTTGGTGGTGTGGCGTGGACTCACCAATCGTGGTTTGGGACGAAAGATTGAAATTTGAAGGCAGCCCTTCTCAATGTAAGATCTATAGAAAAACATGAGTTAGAACTGGTTGATCTCCTCACTGACGTAAAGCCAGATATCATGTTTATTACTGAGACATGGTTCAATGAGGGATCCAACCCAACAATTGTGAATGCGATTCCTTCTATTTGATAATTAGGAAGGATAGGGCTAGCGGGAGGGGCGGGCATGGCCATTATTTACAAAAACTCTCTCTCATGCATATCTCTACCTACCGCAGAGATTGAGGGGGTGGAGAGCCTTAGTTTTCATCTGACTGTGTCAGCTCAGCAATCGATTGCCAGCACAGTAATTTACCGACCGCCGGGACCAGCAGGTTTTTGGACCTGCCCTGTCTCCTATCACAGCCAAATATAACCATTGCATGGTTCTAGGAGATTTTAACATACACATGGATCAAGCGGCAGACCATGAGTCCATGAAGCTATGTGAAATCCTTAGCATCCTGAACCTAACTCCCTATGTCTCGCTACCTACCCACAAAAAAGGCCATACATTGGACCAGATTTTTTCTTCATCTAAGATTACAACAGACTCACCCCTCCCTATCCTCTGGTCTGATCATTTTCTGCTTACCTTTCAAATATGTAAGGAATCAGGGAGTCCTTCTTCCCAGTGCAAACCTAGGGTCAGTAGTTTTAGATCCTCTGCAGAGTTTATGCCAGAGGCGGTAGCCACTGTACTGAGGCAGCACCCCATTCCTTTTAGTGGCCTGTTGGAGGAGGATGTCCGCTCACTTGAAGGCTGGCTTTTGAAGTGGGCTATGCAACTAGCACCGCTGAGAATGCAGGCAGCCAAAACAAGCTGTGCCTCTGCCCCTTGGTTCACGGAAGCACTAAGGAAAAGTAAGAGTGCATGTAAAAGTCTGGAAAGATTATGGAGAAAGAACTTTGATCCCATTAAGAAAATTACCTATTAACTGGCCTTGAAGACTCATTACGCCAAAGTGCGAGAGGGGAAAAAAATTAATTGGCCTAAAAAATTGAATAAGCTGGGAACAGAAGCCTGGAATTGTTCAAAATTGTTAAGGCCTCCTCCTCCTCCCCGAATGTAATCAAGCCCCCTTTCACTCCCACAGATGAATGGACAAGCCATATGGCACAATATTTTTATAATAAAATTAAAAATATTCAAGATGCTTTCGGAACTGGGCCCCAAGTTGGTGATGGCCTTTTAGCCACACCCTTTCCTGCCTACTCCAACCTAGATAAGACTCTCTTGGAGTTTCCCCCTATTACTATGGCTACGTCTCTGAAAATAATGCAAGCACTGAAATCTAGCTCCCCTTGGATCCTTGCCCGGCCAGAGTGCTGGCCTCTATTGTGGACGTGATCAATCCAGGAGTGAACCTTGATGCCTGAATGTTGGAAACACGGATGAATCTTGCCACTTCTCAAAAAACCATTGGCAGACCCTTCTATAGTCAGCAACTACAGGCCAATAACGTTGCTGACATACTTCTCCAAGGCTTTGGAGAAGTATGTGAGTACTGTGTTCACTGATTTTATTGAAACTACCCATGCACTTCACCCCAGCCAATCTGGGTTCAGACCTAATTATAGTACATAGACAGCATTACTGGAAGTCTCTGACACCATTAAAACCACTCTGGATAGCGGTGGGAAAGCGGTATTGCTACTGCTGGACCTTTCGGCGGCTTTTGATACCGTGACCCACGATTGGCTTTTGCACAGGCTTCAGGACTGTGGTATCAGGGGCACGGTCCTCAAGTGGTTCGCCTCCTTTCTCGAAAGCCGCCAGCAAACCATATGGTCCCCCCTTTCACCACCCCATCCCTCCTATGAGGGTTGGAGTGCCACAAGGTTCGGTCCTGAGCCCAACTTTGTTCAATCTATATGTGGCTCCCTTTGCACTCCTGGCAGTGCATCATGGGGCCAAAGTCATATCTTATGCCGACGACACGCACTTGCAGTTTACCTATGAGAAAGATGTGGTGTTGAGAGGAGATGATATCAACAATTGGCTGTCCAAGGTGTTCTCCTCGTTCAGGCAAAACCAACTGTTGTGTAATTCCGATAAGTCCGAAATTATCTGTTTCGGCCATAGTCCCAGTGTGGAATGGCGTAATTGGTGGCCTCAGGACATGCCCCCCCCACTCCCCCCACACCTGTCCAATTACCACCATAAACATTTTTGGGGTTAAAATGGATGCGGACATGTCCATGAAGGCACAAGTTCAATCTGTGGCTGCCACCTGTTTCGGACTACTGAAAATGATGAGGAACTTTCTCCCTCTCCTCTCAGTTCCCCATAGGAAAACAGTGGTCCAATCTTTGATAACATCGAGGCTTGACTACACCAACGTTCTGTGTCTTGGCCTCCCTGACTACCTACTTGGTAGTTTGCAGGTGGTACAGAGTGCGGCAGCAAGGGCCGTCTTGTTTGTTGACCTTAGAACTCATATGACGCCTCTCTTGATGTCCCTGCACTGGCTGCCGGTGCAGAAAAGGGTGATCTTTAAGGCCTTGGTTCTAGTCTTCAAAGCCTTTCATAATGTTGGAGCCCCTTATATTAGGAACAGAATCCAGCCATATGCTCCTATCAGATCCCTGCGATCCTCAACTCAGAAGTTGACGGTCGTGCCAAACTTTGTACATTCTCGGTTGGGCGGTTGCTCGTTCCAGGTGGCCGCTACTAAGCTGCGGAATAGCCTACTGCCTCGTCTGAGACAGGAACAAGTTCTCAGTTTTAGTTGAAAGTTAAAAACCTGGTTGTTTCAATGAGAGTGGAGCAACCCGTAGTCGCTCCTGATCGTTTTGTCAACAGAGTTAAGTTAGCGCCGGGACACTCTCAGAAGTAGCTGTGCGCTCTACAAATACCCCCCATAACATAACATATATCTATGCACAGCCTTTGATAGGTATATACTAGGACAGCTCCACCTTTGTCAATTTCCCAATATTTTACTTTTGTATAGTTCAAGGTAAAGTAAGTTGGAAAACATAAGCCTGACCAGTGTGAAGCTGGGTGTTATCCAAATCATGCGAGTACACCAGTAGGACTGTACTCTTTGTTTGTGCAGTATCTCCATTTTGAGCTTAAAGCCCAGAAATGTCTTCAACTCCCCAAGTGAAGTTGGGCTCCTCTGTGTGTCCTAGGATGAGGCCCAAAAGTACCTCCATGCTACCTCAGAAATGGTTTGGCATGCATATTTGTTTGGTGCATAATTTCCTCAAGTAAGTCAATATCCAAAAAGAGATGGACAATCAATCGGCCAAAGATTTGTTGTATCGACTTTACAGCCAGCAACTACAGTGAACAGGGAATTTAAGCTGTGCTAAACTGGTGGGCTGCCTAGAAAGCACTCCATCTGTGCCTGACACCATACGTGCCTGCCCTCTGGGCTGGTCCACCCTGCGACTGTCTCTCCATTGCACAGAGTGTGCTTATAGAGGCATAGCACGTCACTGTGTCCCTCAGAATCACAGGAAGAAAATTCTTCAAATTGAACTCCACAGACTGAAAAATTGCTCCCAGATTCTGCTCCATTTTCTTCTCCCTCTGATGCTGTCTCAGTCTCTGATCCTGCCTCAGAGCTGTCCTCTAATACTTGAGTTAGGACCTGGGAAGAAGTCATCCACCAAAACAACATCTCTGTTGACTGTCAAAAACCTGTCTAAAACCATCCTTCTGAAATACTTTGTCATACATAGACGGCAGAAGTGTGAAGTGGGTGGGTATGTGCCAGACATATGTCAAAGTAACAAAGAAAAAAACACGCTTAGCATCTGAATGCTGCGATTCGTAGAGCTCTTTCACTGAATTTCCCCAAAGATGCTACTAGAGACAAAAACAAAGTATTTCTTCAGCTTGCTTCATACCTTATACTATAGTATACTCTAAAGTACAAAAGGTGATCTCACTCCAACCACTGTTCATGTAAGTATGGCACTCACATGCAGCAGAGACAACTTTAGGTGGGAGACAGCTTTAAAAAAATGCCTTATCGGACTAAGATAGGGGAAAAAATTAGGCCCTGGCACGACAATCAAAGAGCCCCCATTAGCAAATCAACGGCTAAACAATCATTTGCAAAGCTAATAGGTCTGGCATTCGCTACCAGCCTTTTGGCTTTGTCAGTGGCTATATTATCATGGCTTATTCAAAACTTTATTGCTGGGGGAGCTTCCGGGTTATTGTCTGAAGGCAAAAAATCTAGGTTTGAAGTCAAGAAACACACATTCACATAGTAGCCCCTGCAAATGAAGACTCCTACTTTGTAGACGGGCATGTTCCTTGTGAAACTTTACATTGCTATCGCTCATACATGGGCATGTTCCTTGTGAAACTTTACATTGGTATCGCTCAGGATGCAGATAGCCAACAGTAGAAGTGGCCTGACCCATTGCCCCATGCTGCATTAGAACACTGTGAATGACACAGCAAACCAATGGATTAAGAGGGCTGTCTACAAACCCCATCAGTAAAGTTTTATAAGCAAGTTCAAGGGTCCTGGCTAACACCAGACTTAAAAAGTAGTTACATAGATATGTGTTTTACACTGTATTTGAAGACTGCATGCATTTGTGAATAGAGCAGGGATTGTTTGTAGCATCAGGAGAATCAACAATAAAATATATCAGTAACATAGGATAGGCATGTATGTTAGACAGACCGACCCCCAGAAAACATGTGCAACATTTTTTTCACCTGGGGGGTGCGAAACATTTCCCTTTTTCAAACATACATTTAATTTTAAAAAGTATGCCCGCCATTTTGTTTTCTCCTAGCTGGGGCGATCACTATGCAGGGACTATGAGTGTTGCCTGGTGGAGGACGCCCACACTGAAAGAGTTGAGTCGTTAGTGTTTCTATTCACCTTAAGTGAGTCATTCGTGTTTATATTTACTTACCTTATTTCATGTTTTCCTCATGCTAGGCTTATGCGGTCATGGCTCGGCTCTAGTTTGTGCATCCTGTGCCATCCTGTATTCATGCTGTATCTGTGTTACCCTGAGAGGCCTATTCATTTCTTGAGTCCAAGCCCTCTTGTGTTGTGTTTCTCCTTCCTCTTTTCTCATTCTGTCCTACGAATGTCATAACATTCACAGAATTCATTCTAGTGTTCTGGGCTTCTGGCTTCACAGAGTGGAGAATCGGTGGACTAGCATCTTCCCAAACCTCACCATCACAGAGTGTTAACATTTATCAACCAATTCAAAACTAAAGAGAAATTCAAAATACTATCTCTCCAGCAGATGTTTCCAACCATCCTTCAGGGAAACTGACTATGTAAGGCATATATTCTCACATACCCATCTATGATTTGATTCCAGGTAAGGATGGACCTACACGTCTATGGGGGCTATAGTTTGGGCTCATGTAAGCACCCAGAGTGTTCACCAGGTGTGTTGTAGTGGTGACAGCACATCTGGGGAATTTCTGTGCCCGTTTGCATGGACGAGTGGTCAATAAAGTTGACTACTTACAAAGCAGCATGGCACTCTCTGAGCGTCTTCCTACCTTCTCACAGTCAATTGCAACAAGCCGGCTGTCAATCCAGCTAGCTGCTGTGATTGACGCGTGAGTGGGGCAAGCGGTGTTTCTTCCTCATCCAGACAGCTTGCCTGTTCCGGAAGAGACAGCAGCTGACACCAAGGTCAGATGTGGTGATAGCAGTTTGCAATTTTAGGCAATTTGAGCCATTGTGGCATTGGGCGAAAAATCTGAATTCAACACTGGTGGGAGTGCACCTTCCAGGCATTCCCAAGACCAAAGCAGACACGTTAGGCAAAGCACACTGGGAGGACATGAGTAGATGTTGCACAGAGGTGGTAAAGGACAATTTGCAAGCTGTTGGGGTATCTAGAAGTAGGATAGTTTGCCATACTCACGAAGTAAAAGTCCCCAGGCTCTGCATTCAGGTGTCTGGAGCAAGGTTCTCTGGGAAACTCACTCTGGATTCTTTGGTTCCGGATATTATTAAATGCTTTTCCTTCAATTCCTCAATTCCCAGGGTAATCCAGATTTGCAATTGTTAGTGATCCTGTTATCCCCTCTCTGTCCTCGCTAGTGTTGTGATGTTTTTTAGCTATCTGCATCAAGCTCTGAGGCACAAGGATTGGTTGCAGAGTATGACTAAAAGTAGGTTTAGTCAGCAGGAGTCCTGGTGTTGCCAGAGGCCACATCCTGCATACATAACATGTATTTGTAAACCACACATTCACCCAGAAGGGCCTCTTGGCGCTGAATAACAGGTGTTTATTGTTACCCATCAGTACTCATTTTATCTACCTCAGAAGAATGCAAGGCTGAGTGAAACTGCCTAGATTTGAAACCGTGACCATTAGGTCAAAAATGGGCCTCTACACTGGCTGCATTAGCCCACTAAGCCACCAGACCAGGCCCTGCATGCAGAGCCCGCAGGGAACATCCAAAGGTCCTGTTTATCTGAAATTATCCGTTTCAACCCCAGTAGATTTAATGGCCCCCAAAAGGAAATTGTGACCTTGTCAGAGAATAGGAAATCTGGCAGGAGTCTCTCACCCCTATCTGCTGAGTTATGCTCATATGAGCAGGTGTGCTGGAGTCAGACAGAACCTGTAAGAGATTCTCTCATCTGCAGCTGACTTCAGGGATCCTGTCCTGTACCCTCAAATCAGTGCACCTCCGTGTATTGCCATTTAATATTATATTGTCATTTATTATAAACTACCCTTCTACATATGGTATAAGAAAGAATAATTGTAAAGACTGAGTAACACAGCACTTCATACATATATTTATTACCCACTGGCGGTCGCCACACGGTAGTTATAGTTAGGATCTTGTTTCCATAGGAAATGTGTTTTTTGTGTTGCTAATAACTTTGGCGCCATTGACAAATTTCCACGAAACTTTTCAAAATTGCTCTTTTTTTCCCTAGTTTGCACATGGAAAGTTTCGGGATGATCCATCAAGCATCATTCGTCAAGCGGGAGATGGGTAAAAAAAGGGCTCCTAAAAAGCATTTTTCCCATTCAATTTCCCATATACCAAATTTGATAGAATTTGGTAGAAATCCTGCTCTAGGTCCAGAAGGAGTGCTTTTAGTGTTTTACGGTAAATCCGTTCAGTAGTTTTTCAGCAATTAATGCTCAAAAACGTTGTATATCTAAGGACACAGAGACTCCGTGGATCCCAACAGATCTCAAAATGAGATCTGCCTAGCTGCCACCTCCTCCACCAGGAAGTGGTAGTAGCCATCTAAGGACTCTGGACTGGGTCCGAGTTCGGGGCCGGACTGGCTACTGGATGTTTTGGTGTGCTGCCCAGCTGGGGGCTGATTTCACTGGGTGGGGGCTGATTTCGCTGATGGGAACCTGCGTGTGTTTCTAAATAAACAAAGCAAAACAAATGGTTTTAAGCACACGCAGGTCCCCATCAACGAAATCAGCCCCCAGCTTGGCAGCACACCAAAACGCCTGGTAGCCAGTCTGGCCCTGTCCGAGTTCTAAAAGAAACAAAAAACAAGACACAAGGGGGCAGGGTAGTGGGGTCCAAGGGGGAAAAGTGTTTTTTTAATAGTGCCATGAAATCGTGAAGTAGCCGCCATCCCCAGGCCAGAGGACCAAATCCCCTGAGACCCGGACATTTTTCAAAAGGGGGAGGGGTAAATTGCCCCCCTTCACTAGCCGATTTCATCCACGGGGACCCCATACACTGGGGCCCGGCCAAATATGCAAAGGGGGAGGGGGCTGTCGCAGCCCATTAATGACCCTGGGGACCCCGTTCCCTAGGGCCGACTCAGACTGTGTCCTGGAGAGCCTACTACAGGAACATACCATCATAGCAGTTTCCCTGCTCGCACTGACGCGGGCAGGGAAACCTGTGTTTGCTCTCGGTTAGCAGGAGCAATTTCAAATCTCCCCCAAGTGGGAGCCATCAACAAGTTCGCTCCCAGTGGGTGGGAGCTTGAGAAATGCTCCCGGCGCTAGGTGCAGATTTTTCATGCAAGCAGAAAAACACATTAAATTATTTCTCCTGCCCACAGGGAGCAGCATTTTTAGCTACTCCCTGTGGGCGGGAGCAATGCCGGCTCCCCCAACGATAGTGTGGTGGGAGAACTGCGTGGGCATCAGAACTCCTACCCTTTGTTTTCCGGGCTTGGGGATGGGGTCCCTGGGGCGAAATCGACCAGGGGAGGGGGCGCTACATGCTCCCTCCCCATGCCAATTGTGCCAGGGTATGCGGTCCACAGGGCCAAAATTAGCCTGGAGAGGGGACCACATGCCCCTTTCCCCCCAAAAATGCACTGTGCCCTGGAGGATCGGAACCCTGGGGCTGAATCCGGCCCAGGGAGAGGGACCGAGTGCCTCCTCTCCTTAATTTTAATTAGTGGCCCAAGAGGATGGTGTCCCCAGGGCCTACCACCCCTCCCCGATACTTTTAATAGTGGCCCTCGGTGATAGGGACCCCAGAGCCTAACAAGGCTCGGGGAGTGGGGCCATGCGGCACCCCATCCCCTTTAATTTTAACAGTGGTCCTGGGGGATGTGGTCCCCAGGGCTTAAGGAGGCTCGATGAGGGGGACCACGTGGCCCCCTCCCCATTAAAAAATATATGGCCCTGGGGATGGGGTTCCCAGGGCCATAAAATGTTCGAGGAGAGGGGGCACGTGGGTCCCCTATGTTTCTAAAAAAAAAAACCTGGTCTCCCCAGAGCTGCCTTTACGGGGGTGGCCACAGGGCCTGGCCGCGGGCCAGTCCTTGTGGCCAAACCCCCACTACACATGGAGAAAGGCCATGTGCAGCATAGGTTTGGCTGCATACAGGAGATTGGTTGCAAGCCGGGCCTTGTGGCCAACCCCTTGCCATGCACGGCCGAACGCCCTACGGAATGTGGGGTTGTCTGCATGTGAGGGGTTGGATAAACATATGGTATTAAATACTACTTTACATTAAAATAACCCCAGAAATTAACTTTAAAAACAAAGGTAAATGTTACGGTATAGTTAGGGGAAATGTTCATTTACTCTAGTATTGGAACTGTCATCGATTCACATGCTTGAATCATTCCCTGTCGTCGAGATAAAGCCATTACAAACTAGCAACCAGGCCTAGGCACATTCCAGTTTTGTAAAATATCCACCTCTTTTTGTAAAGAGACCAAATAAAATCAACAACCAAACAGATTAGCCTCACCCTCTAAAACCCTCCTGAGAGAACCTCAGACCATCAGATTTTCTACCGCACGTTCTGCTACGGAGACTCCACTGAGCTCTGCTCAGTGTTTTCCTTGTTACATTACTCTTGAGAGTTTTTCAACAGTTTTTTCGACATCAACTTCTTCAACTTCGAATTCAATATGAATGATAAAGAGAAGAAAAGCTTTTTTTAGGGCTTGTGTCACCTGCTCTAAAAAGAGGCTTTACGTGGATGACCCTTACAAGGACTGCATTTATTGCCTGTATCCAGGTCATAAGGCTAAAGATTGCAAGGTATGCCGTACTTTTTTCACCAAAACCTTGAGAGAACGTGAGGGACGTCTCCTGATAGCTAAAGTCCAGGAGAGAGCCTCCAGTGACGATAGTGATGAGGCCTCATTAGCTTCGTCATCAAGGAGATCAATGAAAAGGGGGAGATCTGACCCTTTTTCAGAAGACCGTCCTGGGAAAGCCTCTAAAAAGACCTCTCATGGGTCCAAGTAAACCTCCTCACGGAGGTGTAAAGGAGAGAGAAGGACTGACTGCAGGAGAGACTACAGTGAGGAAATCGAGCTCTGTACCTCCATCTTCTCCGCCTTCAAAAAGCTCTCCTCTGTTCCTTCTGAGGAAAGCAAGTAAAAAACGTGCCACCGTTGACGAAGCTGTCGATGACACCATCAACGAAGAAACTCATCGTCATCGTCGATGCGCAGTGATAAGGTACAGTCTCCTCAGTCTGCTCCTGCTCCGACGATGGGATCGTCGCCGAGAGGTTCCGTGCATTCATCGACCACGGTGCAGCATCCATCGTCCACAGTGATGACGACAGATACGGGGTCAACAGTGATGGAGAAGATTTCGTCATTGACGGTGTTATCCACAAATTCGTAGACGAGAATGACGACGCCCGTGGTGACAACGGCAACTACAGCGGCAACGGCGTCGACGGTAATAACGATGGTATCAGCAACGGCACCGACGATGGCAACATCTACATCGTCGATGACCTCATCGACGAGAGAAAACATTTCTGGGGAGATTACCAGGATGCGTCATATAACTTCTGAGCTCACTTTCCCTAGCAAAGTGACACCTCTGCTACCTACTCACCTCCTAGAGGAGGAAGATTCGGAGGAAGAAAGTCCTTTTGGGTACGCACATAGCCCTTCAGAATTGCACGTTAAGTGCCAAGATCTGGACTCTGAAGACGGATATGGTGAAGAACAGGAATATGATCCTCCTCAGGACTATCATAGAGGTTATCAGGAGGAGATGGTCTGCATGCCATCCTCCATGATTTCAGACTTGCAATTCATGCTCTCCGACTATAATAGGAGATTTCTGACACCATTCTTCGGCTCCGGAACATGTATTGGTTCCCACTGGTCCACCTACATCCCCTTGGCTGCCACCGCCGCCACTGCAATTGATTGTGGATTCACCACCGGCTGCTCCCCTTATCCAGGATGATACCTCTGATGACGACCAGGGAGACACAGATCTCCCGGACCCACATAGGGTATAGGATGATTATATTATTCCTACTCCGGCTTCCCCATCACCGGTTCCAGTAGATTCTCCACCTGGGGATATAGGTGGTTTCCACAATCTGCTAGAAAGGGCAGTCAAACGGTTTGATCTGCCTATGCCTTCTGTGCAGTCCGAGTGCTTCTTATACGACTGTAAGGAGCCCTTTAAGAAGTCGATAAGAACAATTCCCATTGTCAGTCATGTATGGAAGAGAGGGAGAAAGTCATGAAGACCCCGGCCACTGTGGTCCCGGTGCTTCCTCGTTTGGAGAAAAAATATAAAGCCCCGGAGGATAGCACGGCTTGCCTTGTGAGTCAGTTAAAACCGTACTCAGTTATATCACAGGCAGCACAGAGGAAGTAAACAAATCCAGCAGCTCCTCTGACAACGCCTCCGGATAAAGAAGGCAGATGCTTGGACAATGCTAGCAAAAGATTTTCATCTATGTCAAGCCTGCTCGTCAAAGCGGCTAATGCTTTAGCCATTTTGGGGTGCTATGACCGCCAGATGTGGTGTGACCTCTCTTCCTACTTAGACCAACTGCCTGAAGACAGCAAGGCGGAAGCGAAAAAGATCCTCCAGGAAGGAGAGAGGGCCTCCTCTGAGGTGATTGATTGCGCAATGGATTTTGCGACAACTGCGTTCCGTTCCCTGGCTGGAGCAGCGGTCCTTCGTCGCCAGGGATGGCTTTGAGCAACCTCGTTTAGACCTGAGGTTTAGAACAAAATTTTGGGCCTTCCATTTGGTGGAGAGGCGCTCTTTGGCAAGCACATAGATGATACGCTCCAAGACATCAAGAAAGACACGGACACGGCCAGGTCTTTAGGAATGCTTCAATACCGCAAGGTCCCTTTTCGGGGAGCAAGTGGTAGAGGTCTTCCCTCATACAGAGGAGGCTACCAGCAATATCGGTACTCCTCGTATACACCTGCCTCACAGTCTTATCCTCCAACAATACAACCAGTGGCAGGGTCAGTCCACAACATATTCGAAATTGACACCCAGAGAAAGAGCAGGACGTCAGGGAAAGGATTCCTCTAGGCGTCAATAGCGGCTTGCTGGCTCTGACTACCGTTCCTCCCCCTCATCAAACACCTGTGGGGGGTAGGATCTCCCTATAATTCCAAAATTTGCAACGGATAACATCGGATCGTTGGGCTCTCAATATAGTCCAATTCGGCCACAAGTTGGAGTTTGTTCATCCTCCTCCAACCAAATCCCTTCGCTCCAGCTTAACAAAACATCTTTGTCTCCTGCGCCTAGAAGTCCATCAAATGCTGCAGAAAGGGGCGATAGAACTGGTCCCTTTCGCCCAAAGAGGAGGTTTTTTTTTACTTCCGGTTCTTTCCAGTTAGAAAGACTGTCGAAAAGTGGCACCCTATTCTAGATCTGAGGGAGCTCAATACCTATCTCATCAAACAGTCGTTCCGAATGATCTCCTTGCAGGACATAACTTCGACATTTAAATTCAGGAGATTTCATGGCCACTTTGGACCTGGAGGACGCATATTTTCATGTTCCCATCCATCCATCCATCGCACAGGAAGTTCCTTCGCTTCACAGTAGCCAAGAGCCACTTTCAATTCAAGGTCCTCCCCTTCGGCCTCAGGTCGGCACCAAGGATCTTTACAAAGATGCTAGCTCCGGTAGCGGTGTTCCTAAGAAAACAGTGGCACCAGGTTTTCTCCTACCTGGACGACTGGTTGCTGAAGGCTCCTACCAAGTCGGCAACGAAGAAGTCGGTGGCAGCTTGTACAACACTGTTCCAGAGTCTGGGTCTTACCCTCAACAGAGAAAAGTCAAATTTGTGTCCGTCCAAAAACAGAAAATTCCTGGGAGCCATACTGGACACGTCCCTAAACAAGGCATTTCCTTCACTGGAAAGACAAACCAAACTGATGTCGATGGCCCATCTACTTCTAAAAAGAAGGTCACTTTCAGTTCTCCTCCACATGGCCCTTCTAGGATCCATTTCGGCCTGCAGTCTTCTAGTCCCTCACTGCAGGCTACGTATGCGTCCTCTTCAGGAGCAACTGGACTTACAGTGGCGTCAAGTGGAAGGATTTTTCGAGGACATGATCAAGATCACTGTGCCCATAAAAGACGCCGCCTCATGGTGGATTCACTAGGAGAACATTTCCCAGGGTCTCTCCTTCATTTTCACCCCAGCTCCTCAGCTAATTACAACAGATGCATCTCTGGGGGGCTGGGGAGCGGTCTAGCAGGACCTCCAAATAAGTGGCCGAAGGCTGCACCATCATCGTCATTTGCATATCAATCTGCTGGAACTCAGAGCAATTCGCCTGGCCTTACAAGCTTTTCTCCCAAGGACAAAGGATTTGTCGGTTCTAATAAGAACAGACAATACTACGGCCATGCTTTATATCAACAAGCAAGGCGGCACAAGATTCCATCTGCTGTCGGCGGAAGCTCAAGCTGTCTGGGAATGGGCAATCTTACATGGGGTCTTGCTTAAGGCGGAGAATCTCCCACGGAATATCAATGAGACAGCAGACACACTAAGCAGACTAAAGTCAGTCAGCCATGAGTGGGAGCTGGACCAGAAGACACTGGAGGACATTTTCCATCTATGGGGCAGACCGTCCATGGATCTCTTTGCAACACCGGAGAACAAGAAATGCCGGTACTTCGCAAGCTGGCATCACCATCCGGGATCCTCGGGGAATGCGTTTTTGATAGCATGGTCAGGCACCTTTGTTTACGCTTTCCCCCCCCCCATTCCTCTGATCCTGAGGCTTCCCAGGAAGCTGAGAATGGAACCCTGCAAGATGATCATAATAGCACCGTCCTGGCCTCGCCAGTACTGGTACACGCAGCTCCTTCTCCTATCCTTGGAGCAACCGGTTCCCTTGAATCCCATTCTGTCCTTACTGACGATGTCTCAGGGCCAAGTACTGCATCCGGATCCCCGATCCCTGCAATTATCAGCGTGGCTCCTGAGCACAGAGCATTTCTCAACTTAAAGCTCTCCACAGAATGTAGAGAAATCCTTTCTCAGGCTCGGGCTCAAAGTACTAACAAGACCTACAGGATGAAGTGGAAGAGGTTTTGTCTCTGGTGCCGAGAATCTGGAGTTCACCCTTTCTCTTCCTCGGCACATGAAATCCTACCTTACATCCTTTCCTTGGCTAAGGCAAGCCTGGCTCACTCGTCTATTGAAGTTCATCTTGCGGCCATCTCTCGCTTCAGAAGGACATCTGCAGGCCCTTCGCTCTGGTCAGCAAAACTTATTAAGCAATTCATGAAAGGACTTTTTCGGGCCTTCCCGCCAGTGAAGCCTCCTCCACCACTGTGGCACCTTAATGTGGTCATGAAGCATCCCTTCGAGCCGATACATAAAGCGGACCTAACATTCCTGTTGTGGAAGGTGGCCCTTCTTTGTGCTTTGACAAGGGTTAGCGAATTGCAGGCTCTCACTATCCAGGAGCCTTTTCTTCAGTTTAAGAATGAGACGGTAGTACTTCGTACCAACCCTAAGTTCATCCCGAAGGTACCTTCGGATTTTCACTTAAATGAACCTGTGGTCCTGAAAACTTTTTTCCCTCAATCTAAGACTCCGGCTGAGAGATCACTTCACTCACTTGACATTCAGCATTGTCTGAAATTCTATCTCCAAAGAACTAAAGATTTCAGGAAGTCACCTCAGCTCTTTGTGGCTTACAGCGCTCCTCGAGAAGGTTTTCCCCTTTCCAAACAGAGGATTGCACTTTGGATTTCCAGCTCTATCCAATATTGTCATCAGTTAGCTAGAAAGCCCCTCCAGGGTAAGGTCCGTGCTCACTCCACGAGGGCAATCTCTTCATCTACAACCCTCTTTGCTGGGGTATCTATCCGGGACATCTGCAGGGCAGCGACCTGGAAAAGTATCCATACCATCACCAGACATTACTGCTTGGATTCTTCGACACACAGAGATGCTGCAGTGTGCCAAGCAGTCCTGAGGAACCTGTTTCAGTAAGCGGTGAGCTTTCCCTCTCATCCCTCCTTCCTTTTCCTTCATAAGTTCCTCGCACATTCTTTGATACTGTTTATTGCTTTTGACTATTTGGTATGCATACTTAAATATGTTACTTGCATATAATATTGATGATAATTTTGTTTCCCTCTACTTCTGTACATTTTGATGTGTTAGATTTTATAGTCTTCAAGCTTAAAAAAAATAAAAATAAATGGGGAGAGAAGTCTGAATTGCCGAGAGGTTTTATTCTTTCCTTTTCCAAAATCTGATTTGGGCATTGTTAATAATCGTTTAAGACAGCGAAAAACAAAAAATGTGCTCATGACTGCTAGCTACTCTGATTCAAACATGTGAATCTATGGAAGGTCCAATACTGGAGTGAGAAAACAAGTTACTTACCTGTAACTTTAGTTCTCCAGTATTGGAAACTTTCATAGATTCACATGCTACCCACCCTCCTCCCCTGGGAAAGCTCCACCTTCGGCATCCTTATGGTTACACTGTGGCATTACAGCTACGAAAATCTGAAGGTCTGAGGTTCTCTCAGGAGGGTTCTAGAGGGTTAGGCTAATCTTATTGGTTGTTGCTTTTATTTGGTCTCTTTTACAAAAAGAGGTGGATATGTTACAAAACTGGAATGGGCCTAGGCCTGGTTTCTGGCTTGTAATGACTTTGCATTGCTATTTTATATATATACCAGGGACTTCCATCTCGACGACAGGGAATGATTCAAGCATGTGAATCCATGAAAGTTTCCAATACTGGAGAACTAAAGTTATAGGTAAGTAACTTGGTTTCTTTTAAACTGTAAAACGACTAAACTTCACAAGTTGTAGTTAGAGTTATCTCACGTAACTATAATTCATGCCCTAAGATAACTATAACTTGTGCCCTCCCATGCACATTACCTAAATATTACATCAGTCATGACATCTTCTTTGACATCATTCAGAAGATCATTGTGTATAGCGGGGGAGTGAGTCATAGTTACTGTAAGGCATGAGTTATAGTTACCTGCTGGCGATAGCCAGTAGGAAGTTATAGTTAGGATGAAGCGTTTTTTTTGTTTTGCTAATAACTTTGGCGCCCTTTGACGAATCTTTGCGGAATTGTTTTTTAAAAGTGGCCTAGTTCTGCATGGAAAGTTTCAGAATGATTTGTCAAACGGGAGCCGAGAAAAAGGGGGGTCCAGAAACGATTTTTGCTCATGTAATGTTTAAGGGGATTTTTCAGTTTTTAGGCACGGCTACAGGCCAAACCGCTGAACAGATTTTACACCAAATTTAGCAGAGAGCCAGTTCTTGGTCCAGAAAAGAGCCCTTTTCGTAATTTGGTGCAAATCTATTCAGAAGTTTTGTTGTTATAAAACAAATAAAATTATGTATATTTAGGGACGCAGATACTCCGTGGACCCGCAGGTACCCGCGGATACATGTATATATTACTTTACGTTAAAATAAACTCACAAATTCACAGAAAAATCCCAAAGTTACAGGGACGTTGTAGTTCGGTTGACATTTTACCCACACAAAACCATAGAAATTAGGCAGTTATAGTAAGACTTATAGTTATACCCATGTTAAGAAAATATAACTTGTGCTGTTAAGTAACTTTATTGAATATTGATATTGAATAGATTTGTAAAGCGTAACATATACCTGGAGGTGTCTTGGCGCTGTCTGTGATCAACAAGAAGAGTGCCTTTAGTTGGAGAAAAGCCAGGTTTTTAAAGATTTTCTGAAGCAAAAAGAGTGGTTGATGATTTTATAGATTGAGGGAGACTGTTCCATTTAAGAGCAGTACACCCGATGAAACTCCTGCCTCCTCAGGACATACGCTGGTGGGGAGGAACTACCAGATTTTTACAGTGGCTGGAGCTAAAAGATTTGCCTGGAGTGTACCATTTAAGGTTATTCTTAAGATAATCTGGGCCAATTACATGCAGCACCTTATATGCTAAAAGCAATGCGCCCCTTGATAGGCAGACAATGTAACTTCTGCAAGGCCTGGGATGCCGATTCAAACCAGGGATGTTAAAGAGCATCCTAGCTGCCGTGTTTTACATTTATATTCTGAAATGTATTCAGTGATCTTTTTTGTAAGTTTTGGAAAAGTCCATTGCAGTAGTCTAGTCTTGCCAGAACTTGCGCCGTAACCACAGTCTTAAACGAGTCAAAAGTAATCAGGTGAGCGATTTTCTTTATTATTCTTAGAATGTAAAAAGAAGAGATGACTGAATTAACTTGCTCTTCAAAATTGAGCTTGTCATCTATGAGAACACCCAGATATTTCACCTTTGTTACAGGTGTAGGTAGAGTCCCGAGATCAAGGAGCCACCAAGATGGGGAACAAAATGACACATCGTTCCCAAATAGCATAACTTCCGCTTTAGTTAAGTTTAACTTCAAGCAATTGTTGCTCATCCAGTTGCTGACTGCCGCCATGCAGTTGCAAAATGTCTCAGCTGTATTTTGGATATCATTGGTGACTGACACAATGATCTGAGTGTCATCTACATAAAACACCAATGAAAACACAAAGGACTTTATCAGACTGGCCAGGGGGAGACATAGATGTTAAAAAGGGTTGGGCTTAACGAAGAGCCCGGAGGAACCCCGCATGGTAAAGCAAAAGGCTCTGACATGATTCCCTAGTGAGTTACTGCTTGAGTCCTATTGATAAGAAATGAGTGTAGAAGTGCAAGGGCAGTATCTTTGACCCCAGTGAATCGCAAATGGTCAATCACAAAGGTATGATTGACTGTATCGAAGGCTGCAGACAGGTCAAGTAAGATAAGGGCTGCTCTGCCGCCCTTATCTAAAGATGATCTAATTTCCTCTGCGGCCATAATAAGCGCAGTTTCTGTGCTGTGGCCCCTTATAAAGCCGAACGGAGTCTTATCAATATATGAGGACAATTGGGTGTTCATAGCTCTCTCAGCTAACTTAGCTGGAAATAGAAGTCTAAATATTGGCCGCTAGCTATTGGCATTCTTTGGATTTAGATTGGCTTTTTTTTAGCAATGGAAGAACCGAAGCCTTTTTCCATGACTTTGGAAAAAGTTCTGTGCTAAACATGATGTTGACTGTTTTAGCCAAGAAATTGGTGACCGTATTAGGCACAAGATGAACTATATGCAGTGGACAGGGGTCTGATGGGGACCTGGACTTAATGGTACAAATCAGCTGTCTAACTTTATCCGTTGAAAGGGGAGTTAATTCTCGAAGTGTAGATTCTCTTCCAGGGGATCCTCATCAATAGTCATAAGCACATGAATATTCTTGCCCATGCGCAGGAATATTCATGTGCTTATGACTTTGATGAGGATATCCCTGGAAGAGAACTAGGATTACAGGTAAGTAACTTATCTTTATTCGCCTTCCATTGGCAGATCAGGGAGCTGGTCACTACAGATGAATTTATCAAAGATTTCCTTTACTTTGTTCTGAAACAAGGTAGCCAGGGAATCACAGCACTCCTGACTTCCATCAGCTGTATTTACGGCAGGTGGTGTAGTAGGTTGAGTAACCGTTTGGAAGAGTTCCTTTATGGAATTTTTTTGAGGACTCGATTTGGTTAGTAAAGTAAGTAGATGGAAATTTCAGTCCATGAGTTTTAGTTTCTTAATATAAGTATAACTATAGCTGCTGAATTTCCATTAAAAGCCCCCACACACCTTTCATGCCATCAGGCCTGAAGTCGGAACTCCATATTTCAGTATCCCTCCTAACCCTAGCTCTATTACTATTTTTTATACCTTCATTGTATATAGTAGTATATGGGACAAGGCGGGTTTATCTTGCTCCTCCCTCCGATTTTGCTACACAAGTCAGTGTACAATACTTTTTCTAAATCATTGGAAGTCAATGGAAGACTACTGCCAAGGCGTCTTTCCTCCACACTTCAAGAGGGAGCTTTCAGGGTCAGCAGGAGTAGGTGCATGAATCTCCCTGAAGCACCCGTATTTGTCATGATGACTCAACGAGATAAACACTTATTGCTGACTTACACACTGATCTGCAGATCACAAGTTAGGGTCTCACTTAGGCCAACTAAAACTTCTATCCTTCTATGGTTTTTAAATCGAGCACTTAGAATGAGGTTGTGCAAATCCTTTCAGGATCTCATGGGCATTCAGGGGTTACTGGGATCAGACTCTGTCCATCAGAGCCTATTACCACTGGCATACTGGGGGTTAATCTTTATGTTGATACCCAAAACTGAGCAGTAGCTTCTTTAGCACTTGGCCCTCAGGTTAGTGAAGTTGAGCAGTCCAAGGCTTTCTCAGGGAGGTGGAGTAGGATTAGAGACTCTAAATCTACATACCCATCCAGCCCCAGATACGTATTCAATGTACAGCCAATGCTTGTTCTTTTGAAAAAGAAGTATTTCACTTAACTTACACAAAACAAAATACTGCACTTAATGTTCCAGAAACAGCATATTATAGCTGGTTATACCAATACATTACAGTAACTACAGGTGAGGCAACCTATGCTGCTTCCATGGGGGCAGCATCCTAGGGTACTCTCTGTGCAATAGTTCATTCCCTTTGAGGAGTCTGCTATCTGGAGGTGCTGACCAAGTTGTGTGCTGGTTAGTCAGAATATTTGTTCCCACGTTGTTCCCACATTGTTATTCCCCTGCTGATGTTCCTGTCCTGGGTATGTTGCCTCAGTCTGTTGGTGGAGCAAGCAGTGTCTATGTTTTACTGATGGGTTCACAGCAAGAACTCATTTGGACACCAGTTCCTCAGTACCCCCTATCCATGGGGTCACTTCAGGGTGCATGGAGCCTCACAGAGTGGAGTAGGTCCTTTCCAATACTGCAGACGTCTTCAGTTCATCCCGCTTTGGCTTCTTCATGACCCTCTTCTGAGAAGCATTTCCTCATGCAAGGCTACCTCCAATTCCCTTCCAGAGCTGTCTGTTAGTTCTTTCCTTTGAAGTAGATTCTAGGCAGCCATTTCCCAAGTCGAAGTTTCCGAGGTTCTGGTCGCAGCCATTTCCCAAGTCGAAGTTTCCGAGGTTCTGGTCCCCATCTGGGAAGGTGGGTGGGCAGTTGATATCCCAAACCTGGAGCACAAAGATTGCGGAATCTTGGGCAGAAGTCTTGCCACACTGGCTGGACATTGCTGCCCTATCTTTATGCTCACATTACAAACAGAAGTTGTGATTAACAACTCTGTGATTGGGCAGTTCAACTCTTCGCTTATTCCACTCAGACTGGAAGGGTGGGGTGAGCTAGTAGTATCTAGGCAGGAGTAACCAGAAGAAACTAAAAACAAGGGTAGAAACTCAAAGAAGGCTTTCTCCTCCTTAACCTGTGGGGGCTAGCACTGCAGTGATCAATGGGCCAGGAAAGGACAGAGGGAAAGCCTCTAGCTTCAAAGGTTCCATGTGCCCACTGTCCTACACAGACAAGAGTCGGCCAATACAGAGGATCTCTGTGATGGCCTGCAAGTGCCCGCCAATTCACATCTGCTGTCCAGGATTTCACCAACCCTTGATCCTAGATGCTACTTGGATGTAGCAAATACAAAATGGATTCCAATGTCTGGCCAGAAGTCCAACATGAATGGGTGAAGGACGCTGCTGAAGGGGACTGGCAGGCCAATTTACAAAAAGGTGGGAGAGGCCAATAGGCAACTCCTCAGGGCTTGAGCAGGTAAAAAACGTCCTGCCTTGCCTATATACAAACCACTGGTGCCACCACTGTCAGGCGTCTACAATCCAGTGAGCTGAGTGTAGTCAAGCTCTGTAAAAGGATGCTGCAGATGGTACCCTACTCTGGCTCTCAATCCGAGACACCAAAATACTTCCAATGAGCGCATGTGTATTCCCGCGCATGCTTTGGTTCGTAGAGCCCTTGCATGACAGCACTTTCAAAGGGCAGAAATGTGGTATGAAGCGCCATATAAAGCCATGCTTGTGCTTGACATCGCCAATGTGGAAATCTCTTAGTCTATTTACTTACACCTGTCATATACCTGTGTGTGGAAACTTCTGCGGGATGCACCGATACTTCTGTACAACATCAGCTGCCTTTTAGAGCAACGGCCAGGGGTGCCGACTTTGGACCTGGCGATCCGGGTTTGAGTCTCGGCGTCGGCTCAACATATTGTGATTCTGGGCAAATCACTTAATTTACCTGTGCAAAGAACAGCGCCTAGAGACCCTCACGGGTGATTAGCTGCCCGTGCTGTACAAATCCGAGTCTTATTATTTTGGTTGAGAATTGTTAGCGGTAGCCCGCCAAAAAAAAGAGGTGAACCCACTAAGCATTACAGCATGGTTAGCTGATGGCTGGCACACTGGGCATGTGGCCTCGCTGACAGCCACACAGAACAAGGCAAATGCCAAGAAGCAGCTGGGCCTCAGTGATAAATACACATCTATGGTCAACATAAAGCTTTGGAAATGTTCTTCGCATTTTGGAAATGTACTTCCGGTTTTCTATCACTGCCGACATTTCCGGTCAGACAGAAAGAGGCTGATGATGTCGGTCGAAGTTGCTTCCAACCAACCTTCCTCTGGGCGACGGTCCCGACTGCACTTGGTGCTGTTGCATACTCTCATTTCCCTATGGTAGCTTGTGCTGCGGACATAAACTGACTTAGCACAAGCTCCCATAGGGAAATGGGAGATTGTGTTCATCCCTGCTACGTGGCAGGCTCCTCAGGGTGCCTGCCACACGGTGCAGGGATCAACAGGGCGCCACCATAGGTGCCTCTTCGGCAACCCAACCGGAGGCTACAAAGGGCCCCCAAACTCACTTTCCGATTGGCTTTCCATGTCGGAAAGCCCAGCATGGAAAGCTTGTCGGAAACCGATCATCGTAATCCCAATGGCGGCAAGGCCGTCCATTGAGACTACAGGCCAGTCTCCAAATTGCCGATGGCCTCCTTGAGTCTGTCGAAATCCAGCTGAAATGACCAGCCGGTTTCAATTCCGACCGCCTACATTGAAATTAGGTGGTCAGAATTGAAACCGTTGATGTCGGTCAGAAACCTCAGACCTGCGGTCGGAAAGGGATGTTGGTTGGAAAGCCTCTGACCTGACCCGACCGACATCGAAATAGGCCTCAAAGTGTTTAATAGAATCAGAAATGCTGGATGGGCCTCAAAAGTGGAGGCCTGCTGCCGATGCTCTCAGCATTCCGTCGGCACTGGCCACGCTGGAAGGAGTCCGGTCCGAAGGCGTTGTACCGGCAGCCGCAGCTCAGCTGGGCAGAGGCATTTGAATGGCGAGTCTGTCCAGCCAGAGTCGCACATTCACCTCCTGGGGTCTTCCTTCTAGCCACTATGAGTGAATGTGGAAACTTGTGTTTGGTCTTGGGGAAATGAACAAACAAGTGGAGGCTGATGAGAGATTTTGAGTGAAGGAAAGTAAGACATTACAATCAGGACACACAAAGAGGTGAAGAGGAGAGATTTGGGTAAAATGGATCGAGACCTTAAATAGTCCTTGTGACTTGCTTTTTAGAATGTTCAGGAATGTTAATATTTTTGATATTACATTGAAAAACGTTAATATGCATATATACTTTTGCACTCCTGGTTACACAGGTCACTCCCTCACTCGCGCTCGCCCCCCCCCCCAACCCCCCCGCCACCTTCCGAAATTTTACATTATTTCCAGAGATTAGCGAATTTTCCCAAAGATTCTCTTTGTATTTCTTAAGACTCATAGGAAGGAAGGAAACCCTTCTGCAGGGTGCACAAGTTGACTCAAGGGGGCACTCCTGGACAACTCAGCAAGGGAGCTGCGAATCTTACCATGAACTTTCTCATCCCTATTAACGTAGGTTAAAACTGTGCTTCTGCCGCACGCTGAAGCCTGCCAGAGCTCGAAGATCACTGTCCAGCTCAAGGTGGGAATACTGCACAGACGGAGTTAGCACTGGATAGTCTGCACGCGGCCAGCAGTGTAAGCAGTGAATACACTGCACATGATTGCCAATGTTAACGATGTGTGTACCGCAGATGATTGGTGGTTCTAGCAGTGAGTGTACTGCAGATGACTGGAAGTGTTAGCAGTGAGTGTCCTGCAGATGGCTGGAAGTGTTATACAGTGAGTGTACTGCAGATGACTGGAAGTGTTAGTAGTGAGTGTACTGCAGATGGCTGGCAATGTTAGCAGTGAGTGTACTGCAGATGACTGGAGGTGTTAGCAGTGAGTGTACTGCAGAGGACTGGAAGTGTTAGCAGTGAGTGTACTGCAGATGACTGGCAGTGTTAGTAGTGAGTGTACTGCAGATGGCTGGAAATGTTAGCAGTGGGTGTACTGCAGATGGCTGGAAGTGTTATACAGTGAGTGTACTGCAGATGACTGGAAGTGTTAGCAATGAGTGTACTGCGGATGGCTGGCAGTGTTAGTGGTGAGTGTACTGCAGATGACTGGCAGTGTTAGTAGTGAGTGTACTGCAGATGGCTGGCAGTGTTAGTAGTGAGTGTACTGCAGATGGCTGGCAGTGTTAGCAGTGGGTGTACTGCAGATGGCTGGAAAGGTTAGCAGTGAGTGTACTGCAGTTGACTGGAAGTGTTAGCAGTGAGTGTACTGCAGATGGCTGGCAGTGTTAGTGGTGAGTGTACTGCAGATGGCTGACAGTGTTAGTGGTGAGTGTACTGCAGATGACTGGCAGTGTTAGTGGTGAGTGTACTGCAGATGGCTGGCAGTGTTAGTAGTGAGTGTACTGCAGATGGCTGGCAGGGTTAGCAGTGGGTGTACTGCAGATGGCTGGCAGTGTTAGTGGTGAGTGTACTGCAGATGGCTGGCAGTGTTAGTAGTGAGTGTACTGCAGATGGCTGGCAGTGTTAGCAGTGGGTGTACTGCAGATCGCTGGCAGTGTTAGCAGTGGGTGTACTGCAGATGGCAGGCAGTGTTAGTAGTGAGTGTACTGCAGATGACTGGCAGTGTTAGCAGTGGGTGTACTGCAGATGGCTGGCAGTGTTAGCAGTGGGTGTACTGCAGATCGCTGGCAGTGTTAGCATTGGGTGTACTGCAGATAGCTGGCAGTGTTAGTAGTGAGTGTACTGCAGATGACTGGCAGTGTTAGAAGTGGGTGTACTGCAGATGGCCGGAAAGGTTAGCAGTGAGTGTACTGCAGATGAGTGGAAGTGTTAGCAGTGAGTGTACTGCAGATGGCAGGCAGTGTTAGTAGTGAGTGTACTGCAGATCGCTGGCAGTGTTAGCAGCAAGTATATTGCAGATGGCTGGCAGTCTTAGCAGAGAACATACTGCACACAATTGGCAATGTTAATGTGTATGCTGCAGATGCTACTAGAGTGCAGGACCCCATCCTACTTTTGCCCTAAATAGATTCTGTGGTGAAACAACTATGTTCTTTGCCTGATGAGGGCAAGTGTTCGTGTTAGGGGTGTGCAGAAGGACACAGGGTGCAGGCCCAGGGCTGGCAGTGTTCTTAGTGAGTATACTGCTCAGGGTGGCACTGGGTTTGCAGTGAGTATACCGCTCATGGCTGGCAGTGCTTGCGGTGAGTATACAGCTCATGGCTGGCATTGCTCGCAGTGAGCATACCGCTCATACATGGCAATATTCACAGTGAGTATACCACTCAGAGCTGGCAGTGTTCACAGTGAGTACATTGCTCAGACTGGCAGTGTTCACAGTGAGTATACCGTTCAGACTGGCAGTGCGCGCAGTGAGTATACCGCTCAGACGGGCAGTGCTCGCAGTGAGTATACTGCTCAGAGCTGGTAGTGCTTGCAGTGAGTGTACCGCTCATGGTTGGCAGTGTTCACAGTGAGTATGCTGCTCAGACTGGTAGAGTTCACAGTGAGTATACTGCTCAGACTGGCAGTGAACACAGTGAGTATAGTGCTCAGAGCTGTCAGTGCTGTCAGTGAGTGTACTGCTCAGACTGTCAGGGCTTGCAGTGAGTATACACCTCAGAGCTGGGGTGTTTTCACAGTGAGTAAACTGCTCAGTGCTGGCAATGTTTGTAGAGAGTAAACTGCTCAAGGCTGGCAGTGTTCACAGTGAGTATACTGCGGAGGACTGGCAGTGTTTGCAGTGAGTATACTGCTCATGGCTGGCAGTGTTTGCAGTGAGTATACTGCTCAGAGCTGGCAGTGTTCATAATGAGTATACTGCTCATGGCTGGCAGTGTTAGCAGTGGGTATACCTCTCAGGGCTGGCAGTGTTCGCAGTGAGTATACTGCTCATGGCTGGCAGTGCTTACGGTGAGGGTACTGCTCAGAGCTGCCATTGTTCGCAGTGAGTATACCGCTCAGAGCGGGCAGTGTTCGCAGTGAGTATACCGCTCAGACTGGCAGTGCTCTCAGTGAGTATATGGCTCAGATCTGGCAGTGTTCGCAGTGAGTTCACTTATCATGAATGGCAGTGTGCTCAGGTAGTTC
Organism: Triturus cristatus; assembly: GCF_964204655.1. NCBI lineage: Eukaryota > Metazoa > Chordata > Amphibia > Caudata > Salamandridae > Triturus > Triturus cristatus. The sequence goes on along the minus strand of NC_140595.1, from coordinate 773,249,157 downwards.
ACCACTTATGGCAACAGTAAGTATACCACTCAGAGCTAGCCATGTTCGAAGTGTGTATACCACTCATGGCTGGCAATGCTCACAGTGTGCATACCCCTCATGGCTGTCAGTGTTTGTAGTGAGTATACTGCTCATGGCTGGCAGTGTTCACAGTGAGTATACCAAACAGACTGGCAGTGCTCGCAGTGAGTATAATGCTCAGACTGGCAGTGCTCGCAGTGAGTATACCGTTCATGGATGGCAGTGTTTGCAGTGAGTATACTGCTCATGGCTGGCAGTTTTTGCACTGAGTATACTGCTCAGAGCTGACAATGTTCCGCGTGAGTATACTGCTCATGGCTGGCAGTGTTTGTACTGAATTACTGCACATGGCTGGTAGTGTTCACAGTCAGTATAGCACTCAGAGCTGGTGGTATTTGCAGTGGGTATACTGCTCAGGGCTGGCAGTGCTCGCTGTGAGTATTCCGCTTAGAGCTGGCAGTGCTCACAGTGAGTATACCACTCAGAGCTGGCAGTTCTCACACTCAGTATACTGTCCAGAGCTGGCAGTGCTCACAGTGAATATCCCGCCCAGAGCTGGCAGTGTTTGCAGTGAGTATACCACTCAGAGCTGGCAGTGTTCACATTGAATATTCTGCTCATGGCTGGCAGTGTTTGGAGTGAGTATACTGCTCAGGGCTGACAGTGCTTGCAGTGAGTATACCGCCCACGGCTGGCAGTGTTCACAGTGAGTATACCGCTTATGACTGGCAGTGTTCGGAGTGAGTATGCCGCTCAGACAGGCAGTGTGCCCAGTGAGTATACCGCTCATGTCTGGCAGTGTTCGCATTGAGTGTGAGAAGTTGGCCTGGTATATGCTGTCCACTTGTTATAGTGGGCACCTTGCACCAGTCCAAACGACCCTTACTGATGATTACGTTAAAGACAACCTTTATTAAAAGCTATTCTAGTGGTAGCTATGGAGAGCAGCCTTCAGGCTAAATCTCGAAGGAATGTAAAGCAGCTTGGTTTACCAGATTATAACCTCCTGAATGCCCAAATGAAAGGAGAACCACACAAGGTACATATAAAATATATGTATTTATTACTAAACACTCTCTACTAACCTCTTTATGAGATTAGAGAACAAGGTACACCATATTAAAGCACTAGAACGACAGTAAATAACACAATACACAGTGGGCTCCAGGGGGAGACCAAACCATATACTAAGAAAGTGGGATAACAACCACGACTTGACTAGACACAGTGCTTAGAGCACGTAGAATCGCTGGGATCCCAAGGAACCACCCAAGGTAGTGACACAGAGGACCCACGGAGGACGCGTGCAGTGTGAGAACACAGGCGCGAGCTCCGTACAATCCTATGGGAAAGTCACGGTTGGAATTTTAAAGATTAAGGACACTTAGGAGAGGACTTCAAGCAAACCCTTTGGAACATAGAAGGTTCTAAGGCCAGCACCCTTGAGAGTACCGAGGTACCTATCCCAGGAGAGCCGGGTGCATAGGGGCGAAGATGTGTCGGAAACGCTCGTTGATTTCAATGGCGTGATGCGAAGAAGTGCTGCTGCCGGGAAGATGAGAAGTTTCCGGTGTGATCCAAGCCTGGATCGGAGCTGAGAAGAACCTGAAAGTAGAGGGGACAGAGTCTGGGTTACTTCACAGTGACCAGGGGCACGAGAGACGAATGCCCACCGATGTCGGGTGTTTCAGGTGCGAAGAGGTGAAGCTTGACTCTGCAGCCACGGGGACCAGGAGATGTCGATGACAACCAAAGTCCGCAGGTGAGCTGTCCCACGAAGGATGTCGAGTGCTGGGGTGTCAGTGTCCAGATTGAACATCAATAAGCCTTGGCAACTGCAACCCGCGCAGTCAAAGAAAAGATGCTCCGAGGACCAGCAAGGTCCTGGGGACTCCCCAAGCAATGGAGAGTCAGGGCACATCTGGAGCAACCAGGAAAGCCCACTTAAAGTCAAAGTTCCCTTCTCAGGGACCCACAGGTTGATGGACCAGGGATCGCGAAGGGACCTTGAGCTGAATCACAAAATACCAGCCCATGGAACACTCGTAGAGTGTAGGCCGGAAATCTTCTGTGGAAATTCTGCTTGGGGTCTGGACTACAAGTAGCCCAAAGCACAGCCTCAGGGATCGCCAAAAAGCATATACTGCTGCAAATGTACATGGTGCCCAGGGGTTCAGGTTGCACGGTCCCCATGAGGGATGCGGATCTCAGAATTGCTGAAAGCACGGATCAACCTCAGAGACCACGGGAACCCACCTCCTGTGTTGCAGAAATCTTCGGAGTCCTTTACTCCAAGGGAGATTCTTCAGTCATCCAGCGTAGTGTAGATAGTCGAAGTACTTGGTTTCTGTAGCAGAGTTTCGTCCAGGTAAATCTAAAGTCTTGTAGCCAGGGGTTCCTACTTTATACCCAAGGAAGGGGTGGGACAAACTCTGGGGACCCAACTATGGGAGGGTCAGGACAGAGGGGTGGCTACACCCATGTCCTTTGTTCAGTTTCATTCCAGAGCTTGGGCTGATAGCCCATGCAACCGGTTTGAGCTGGACTATGAAAAGGGACACCAAATATGCCCCCAGTGCAGACATCAAAGCACTCTCAGAGTGCACTCACCCAGCCCCAATACACTAAAGCCTGTTTAGGAGGTGGTCATACCTCCCTGTGACAGGAAACCTATTGTCCAGCCTCCCCTGCTGGAGTTTTATCCAGGAGCAGGAGGGAAGACTCGTGTCTGTGGCTGTCAGCATCCATTTTATGATGCCAGGGTTCTGTGAAGCTTGTACCGGATGTACCAGTGCTGTCATATTTCTCCCTCTAGTAGGGTGGAATAAAACCTATGATTCCAAGGTGTTTGACACCAAACACAACATGTTTCCATGCAGCCGTTTTAAAGTTAGCATTTACCGCGAGGTTATAATGCACTTAAGTATATATGGTTGGCTGCATCACAAACAACCCCAGTGAATAGGTTCCAAAGGCTGCAGAGGGGCTCTGCTCATGCATGGGTACCCTCTCACATAAAACCCAGCACCCTGCCTTCAGGATTGATAAGGCCTGCCATGGGGTGACTGATAGGTTTATATGTGCAGTGATATGGAGTATATATAGTGAACCTATATCTAAGTAAGGGGTGCATGCACCACCTTACACAGGCTGCTGTAGCAGACCTGTTGTGTCATTTTGAATGGTCTCCCTGGGGTGGCATAATACATGCTGCAGCCCCTGAGTGGCCTCTGGGATACCTATGCCCTGGGTACATAGTATACCATATACTAGGGACTTGTAAGGGTACCCCAGAATCCAATCTGGAGTGTACCTAAAGTACAAGAACAACCAATTTTGGGAGAAAGCAGATAGACTGGGGTCCTGGTTAGCAGGATCCCAGTCCAACTAAGTCAAAAACCAGCAAAACACCAGGATAAAAGTGGGTGTAACCATGCAGTCAGATTCCACCTTCCTACATTGAGTACACATCTCAGTCTAGCAGGGCTTGCATTGAGAATACCGCTCAGAGCTGGCAGTGTTTGCAGTGAGTATACCACTCAGAGCAGGCAGTGTTCGCAGTGAGTATACTGCTTAGAGATGGCAGTGTTCATGGTAATTATACCGCTCAGAGCTGGCAGTGTTCGCGGTGTGAACACCACTCATGGCTGGCAATGCTCACAGTGATAATACCGCTCAGACTGGCAGTGCTCAAAGCGAGTATACCGTTAATGGCTGTCATTTTTCGCAGTGAGTTTACTGCTCATGACTGGCAGTGTTTGCACTGCGTATACTGCTCAGAGCTTGCAATGTTCACAGTGAGTATACCGCTCATGGTTCACAGTGTTCGCAGTGAGTATACCATTCATGGCTGACAGTGCTCACACCGAGTTTACTGCTCAGAGCTGGCAGTGTTCTAAGTGAGTGTACCGCTCATGGTTGACAGTGTTCGCAGTGAGTATACCATTCATGGCTGACAGTTCTCACACTGAGTTTACCGCTCAGAGCTGGCAGTGTTCTAAGTGAGTGTACCGCTCAGCGCTGGCAGTGTTCGCAGTGAGTATACCACTCAGACTGGCAGTGTTCAGAGAGACTATACTGGTCAGCCGGCTGGCACTCTTGTAGTGAGTATACTGCTCAGGGCTGTCTGTGTTCGCAGTGAGTATCCTGCTCACTGCTGGCCGGCAGTGTTCGCAGTAAGTATATCGCTCAGGGCTGTCAGTGTTCGCAGTGGGTATGCTGCTCACTGCTGGCCGGCAGAGTTCGCAGTAAGTATATCGCTCAGGGCTGTCAGTGTTCGCAGTGAGTATGCCTCTCAGTGCTGGCCGGCAGTGTTCGCAGTAAGTATATCGCTCAGGGCTGTCAGTGTTCGCAGTGAGTATGCCGCTCACTTCTGGCAGGCAGTGTTCGCAGTAAGTATATCGCTCAGGGCTGTCAGTGTTCGCAGTGAGTATGCCGCTCACTGCTGGCAGGCAGTGTTCGCAGTAAGTATATTGCTCAGGGCTGTCAGTGTTCGCAGTGAGTATGCCGCTCACTGCTGGCCGGCAGTGTTCGCAGTAAGTATATCGCTCAGGGCTGTCAGTGTTCGCAGTGAGTATGCCGCTCACTGCTGGCAGGCAGTGTTCGCAGTAAGTATATCGCTCAGGTCTGTCAGTGTTCGCAGTGAGTATGCCGCTCACTGCTGGCCGGCAGTGTTCGCAGTAAGTATATCGCTCAGGGCTGTCAGTGTTCGCAGTGAGTATGCCTCTCAGTGCTGGCAGGCAGTGTTCGCAGTGAGTATATCGCTCAGGGCTGTCAGTGTTCGCAGTGAGTATGCCGCTCACTGCTGGCAGGCAGTGTTCGCAGTGAGTATATCGCTCAGGGCTGTCAGTGTTCGCAGTGAGTATGCCGCTCACTGCTGGCAGGCAGTGTTCGCAGTGAGTATATCGCTCAGGGCTGTCAGTGTTCGCAGTGAGTATGCCGCTCACTGCTGGCCGGCAGTGTTCGCAGTGAGTATAGTGCTCATGCCTGCAATGAGTTAACTGCTCCGCTGCCATATCAGACTATGGTAATATAGACACCTCCGTCTGCCTCTGTTGCTCCTGAAATTTGTCATTTGTAATTCTTTGCTGTCGTGTCGGTGGGTGTCAGAGGGGGATCTGGGAGCAGACACCTATCAATGCTCTAATTAGTTTGACGCTTGAGGTGCTCATGATTGCATTTCCATTTAAAGAAACCTTAATGATATTTCCTTGTTGCAGGAATCACACCTTGTCTGCAGCGCGCCGCGTAGCCTGAGTGAGTGGGAGACAGGCTTTTAATTGCAGTCAGTCTGTGTGCGACTTCATTACCCAGCTACTTGGAGGGGGTGAGTACTTTTCTGGGATGAGGGGGCATCCATCTTAAACAGTTACAAACCCCAATGATAAGGCCACCCACCCCAAGCGGTTCACGCGAGGCATGGAAGCCGCGGCGTGCCTGCGAAGCTTGACACTCATCTTTCACACACCTCTAAAGTTTCTAAAAAACTTCAGAAGACTTGCCCCACGACCCCTCACTCCAGCCCCTACATTTCACTGAAGAGACAAGTGGAGTTTGCTTTTATCTCTTACATCACTTATCGTCTTGCTGCCAACTACCTGCTTTTCACTGGACAATGGCAGCGGTGATCTACCTACGTTAGACTGCAAGCCAGGGCCAGGGGTAGCACACTTTGATCCCCTGTTGCTGATCGGCTGCTTCAAGAGGGGTTCAGAACTTCATATCAAGTCGTTTTGGTTAATGACTGAATGGGAACTTCCCTTCAAGAACGATGGGTTTCTTCCTAAGCTCAAACATCACGTCAAGAGGAGCCGTAAACTGGTTAAAGGAGATACTTGTTAAGAAGGGCCTGTAAACACCACAAAAGGAACTTCCTTCAAGATGGTAGGCCAACGTGTCATCAGAAAGTTAACATGAAGCAAATGGGTCAACACCTCAGCATCAAAGTCACATCCAAAGGGGTCTCATTTCCAGAGTACAGGGCAAGGTCTCAAAAGAGCTTCACATCGAGAGGGGTCAGGGAACAGTCCAAGAGTAACTTCTCTTCTAAAAAGATGCACCAACACTTCAAGCGGTCCTTCACACCTAGAGGACGAATACACTCTTCAACAGGAGATGTACATGAAGAGGCGTTGGTTAACACTTCAAGAGAAACTTGAGTTCAAGACACATTTATTAGCATCTCAACTTGCATTTTACCTCTATAGGATGAGTCATCATCTTCACAAGAAGTGCACTGAGGTAAAAAGTCCTCAACCTGCACTTCGCATCTGTAGGATGAGTCATCATCTTCACAAGAAGTGAACTGAGGTAAAAACTCCTCAACCTGCACAACCCATCCGTAGGATGAGTCATCATCTTCACAAGAAGTTCACTCTGGTAAAAAGTCCTCAACCTGCACTTCACATCTGTAGGATGAGTCATCATCTTCACAAGAAGTGCACTCTGGTAAAAAGTCCTCAACCTGCACTTTGCATCTGTAGGATGAGTCATCATCTTCACAAGAAGTGCACTCAGGTAAAAACTCCTCAACCTGCACTTCCCATCTGTAGGATGAGTCATCATCTTCACAAGAAGTGCACTGAGGTAAAAAGTCCTCAACCTGCACTTCGCATCTGTACGATGAGTCATCATCTTCACAAGAAGTGAACTGAGGTAAAAACTCCTCAACCTGCACTTCCCATCTGTAGGATGAGTCATCATCTTCACAAGAAGTTCACTCTGGTAAAAAGTCCTCAACCTGCACTTCACATCTGTAGGATGAGTCATCATCTTCACAAGAAGTGCACTCTGGTAAAAAGTCCTCAACCTGCACTTCGCATCTGTGGGATGAGTCATCATCTTCACAAGAAGTGCACTCAGGTAAAAACTCCTCAAACTGCACTTCCCATCTGTAGGATGAATCATCATCTTCACAAGAAGTGCACTCTGGTAAAAAGTACTCAACCTGCACCTCGCATCTGTAGGATGAGTCATCATCTTCACAAGAAGTGCACTCAGGTAAAAACTCCTCAACCTGCAACTCGCATCTGTAGGATGAGTCATCATCTTCACAAGAAGCGCACTCAGGTGAAAACTCCTCAACCTGCACCTCGCATCTGTAGGATGAGTCATCATCTTCACAAGAAGCGCACTCAGGTGAAAACTCCTCAACCTGCACTTCGCATCTGTAGGATGAGACATCCTGAGGCTTGAGCCGGGAGTAGGAATAACGCATATCACTTTACTGGCATCTGACGGTAGCAAGTAGTCCAAGGTGATTTGTTTTTAAATTATTGCACGCTTTTAAATATCGTGAGCCTTGCATATTTGCACACTGTTCTTTTTGCCTATTTGCACAAATTGATTTTACGTTTTGTTAATCAGCTTATAGCGCTAGCAGTCACTCCTACCTGCTTCGCTTCCCTCCATCGCGGCACGGACCCAAACAGGCTACACCTGTGGAACGGGCGTGCTGTGCAGCGTCGGCCATCTTGGAAGGCCATTCGCTGCTTGGCGCTCTAGTCTTTTTTCGGGACGCCTACATCAGGGGCACTGGCGTGACCGCGCAGCGTCCACACACTCCTGAGGCTTGAGCCAGGAGTAGGAATAACGCATATCACTTTACTGGCATCTGACGGTAGCAAGTAGTCCAAGGTGATTTGTTTTTAAATTGTTGCACGCTTTTAAATATCGTGAGCCTTGCATATTTGCACTCTGTTCTTTTTGCCTATTTGCACAAATTGATTTTACGCTTTGTTAATCAGCTTATAGCACTAGCAGTCACTCCTACCTGCTTCGCTTCCCTCCATCACGGCACGGACCCAAACAGGCTACACCTGTGGAACGGGCGTGCTGTGCAGCGTCGGCCATCTTGGAAGGCCATTCGCTGCTCGGCGCTCTAGTCTTTTTTCGGGACGCCTACATCAGGGGCACTGGCGCGACCGCGCAGCGTCCACACACTCCTGAGGCTTGAGCCGGGAGTAGGAATAACGCATATCACTTTACTGGCATCTGACGGTAGCAAGTAGTCCAAGGTGATTTGTTTTTAAATTGTTACACGCTTTTAAATATCGTGAGCCTTGCATATTTGCACACTGTTCTTTTTGCCTATTTGCACAAATTGATTTTACGCTTTGTTAATCAGCTTATAGTGCTAGCAGTCACTCCTACCTGCTTCGCTTCCCTCCATCACGGCACGGACCCAAACAGGCTACACCTGTGAAACGGGCGTGCTGTGCAGCGTCGGCCATCTTGGAAGGCCATTCGCTGCTCGGCGCTCTAGTCTTTTTTCGGGACGCCTACATCAGGGGCACTGGCGCGACCGCGCAGCGGATGCGCGCAGCGGGCGCGCCACTGGCGCGCCCAAGGCGCGCCCAAGGCAAGCCCGTCTGCGCCCGTCCGCGCCCTGGTCGCGCTCAGCGCACAAACCCCAGCCCGATTGCAATCAGGTACACAGACACGTCTTAAGTACTCTAGAACCGCATTGCTGCGGCTAAACCCGGAAGAAACTATGGGCAATTGTACCCGGTGGGCGGTCGATTTTGGTTACTCACAACCCACTGGCTCCTGCCCTAATTGCGCTGCTCCTTTTCCACCTATTAATTCAGGAACCAACAAGGACTGCACTGAGAGAGTAATCGCGACTTGCAATGTGGGAAAGGCTGTGGCCTGCATTCTGTTAAACGCCAGATCTCTGGTGAAGCACAGCACTGAATGTGCTAATTTGTTGATGGATCTCGACATAAAAATTGCTTTTATCACTGACACCTGGACGGATGATGCATCCGGCCCAGATTTAGTCAAAGCCACCCCACCAGGTTATCATTGCGAAGTCCTCAATCGACCGAATAAGAGGGGTGGAGGTTTGGCTATCATTTATCATAACACACTTTCGGGAACTTTTAAAGCACTTTCCTTACCAGCCTGCGAAGCTCTCACCTTTAATATCAGATTAACTAATCATTTTTCGTTTAAAGGTATTCTCATTTACAGACCCCCTGGGGCCAAACATTTGTTTTTTCCCACGCTAGGAACCCTTGTGGAAGGTGCGCTTCTGGGGAATTCACACACCATACTAGGAGATTTCAATTTCTACCTAGAGCAGGCCGACGAGCCTGATACGGCTCGGCTTTTAAATTTCATGGAAACAGCTGAGCTGGTACAGCACGTAATTGGCCCCTCGCATCTTGCTGGACACATGCTCAACGGGGTTTTTTCTAACACACCCGAGCTATCCTTCGCAGCTTTATTTTTTTATTTTTTTATTTTTTTTTTCTGACTGCAAGAAACCTTTTATTTAAATGTATTTATTGACTGCAAACAAGGCACAGTAATGTACATATCCGTGCGCCACCAACCAGGGGCCCGCCACCTTTTCTCATATATCCAGCCAACTGTATCGGCTATCCCACATCCCGGAGGTCGGGCATCGCCGTGCATAACTGGTTTAATACCCACTGCTTACCAAGTGTCCCTCCACATCGACGCTCGTCTGTGGGGCAGTCCCCCTGTCGGCGGCCAGGCTCTAGCGTGTTCCTCCCTCAGAACATAGGGCACAGTCACGTGTTTGTGGCCGTAAACTCCAAACCCCCTCCCTCCTCCCACGGTTCCCCCTAACTCCCCTAACCCACCCACCCCAGCTAAACAATTGAGGTCCTAAGTCAGTCGCAGCCCCATTCGCTTCCCGCACTCAGCCTCCACTCATCTTCCGCCCGAGTGGCACCCCAGCACCTTCCGTCTCCTCCTCCCTGATCGCCGCCGTTGGGTCATCTTGCATCCCCCACACAAACACCTCCCCCGGGAGCTTCCCCTTCTGCCATCTCCGAGACGGGACCCCCATCAGGGCCCCCCGCTGCAGTCTCCCGCCTGCCCAGATAGTCTACGTACAGTTCCCAGAAGTTTTTTGGCCGGCTACGCGGTGGCAACAACTCACTGAACCTCTCCGCTTGGGTGCAGCAGTATAGCACATCGCGCTTCCACTGCTCCACCGTGGGCAAGGGACCTCGCATCCAGCACATTGCAACTCGTCGCTTCGCAACGAGCATCCCCATATCCACCAGGCGTCGGGCTGCCTTCGGCACCACTCTGGAATGCCCCAACAACGCCACTGCCGGGTCCGGAGCCAACTCCACCCCCGTCACCTCCACTATCTGTTGGTATACCGCCTCCCAGTAGTTGTATATGTCCGGGCATTGCCACGCTAGATGCAGGAAGTCCGCCGTCGGGTGTTTGCACCGTTCACATACAGGGTCTTCCCGCAGCCCATATCTATGTAAGCGCTCCGGCGTGTAGTAGTACCTGTTGAGGAACTTGAAATGGACAAGCCGATGTCTGCCATGCAGAGAGATGCGTCTGATGCCTGTGCAGCAGTATGCCCACATAGCATCGTCAATTGTAACATCTAAGTCTCTTTGCCAGTCCAATCTGCATTTTGCGAACTCATGTACCCTCTGAGATTGCGCCATTCGGTACAGCTTAGAGATCAACCCTTGGGGGTTGTCATTCTTAATTATGTACGTCAGTTCCTGAACCTCCGCTGGCTCCGCCATGTCACACCCCAACAATTGCTTCCAGGCATGCCTGACTCTGTGATATTGAAAACGTTGCAACTGCGTGCCCTCTGCGCCCGAGGCTGCCACCGCCTCCCATGTCTTGACCTGTCCGTCAGCAAACATGTCACCCATGGTGTGTACACCTATCTCTTTGAGCGATCGCCGCACTCCGTCCTCATTACAAGGGGCCAGCCATACCGCCCAAGCAATTGGCATTGCCGGCGAATAAAGCTGCGCCCCCGACTCGCGTTGTAGTATACAGTTCCAGGCATGCCTAGTGGAGTTCAAGGAATCGAGGAACCCCGTGCGTCGGTCCGGGTGTCCAAAAATGACCGCGGGGAGCGGCTGCGGCGCCGCAAACAATGTCTCTAACTTGAGATACGGGACAGTCTCACCACCGTGTATCCAGCTATGCGCCTGAGCCCCCTGCGCCACCCGATAGTACAGCTCCATATCGGGCACTCCCAGGCCGCCCATCTGGTAAGGCAGCGTCAGTACCCTCCAGCTGGTCTGCGCCTGCTTGCCAGCCCACGCCAGCCTCAGCATTGACGCCTGGAGCCGCGCGAAGAAAGCACGGGACAGCACCATGGGGATGTTCGCAAACAGAAACAGAAACCGAGGGAGCACCACCATCTTCATGATGGATATGCGCCCCAATAACGAAAGGGGCAGCTTGATCCAGGTCTCCACGTCGTCCTCCAGTTTACTGATGGCCCTTCCGTAATTCTCAGACAGCACCACCTCTGAGTCCCTATGGAGCTGGATCCCCAGGTATCGGACCGGTTCATCAGACCATTGCAACGGGTATTCCATATCAAATGGGGTCGTGACCGGTGTCAGCGGGAACACGATAGACTTGTCCCAGTTAACCTTCAGCCCGGAGAGCGCTCCAAATTGAACCACCTTCCTCAACACTGGGGCCAGGTTATTTTCTGGGTCCCTGACATACAGCAGGGTATCATCTGCGTACGTGGATACCGTTATCCTGTAAGTTGGAAAATTAATACCTCGTAGGCTGTGGTATTCACGCATAGCGCAAGCCAGCGGTTCTGCCACTAGGGCGTACAACAGGGGCGACAGGGGGCAACCCTGCCTCGTGCCTCTCGAGATTGTTATCGGTTCCGAGACTCGATCGCCCAATCGTATTCTCGCCGTGGGGCCACTATACAGCACTCCTATCATTTGAAGGAAGATCGGGCCCAGCCCCATTCTTGTCAGGACCTGCCGCATGAATGGCCACTCGACAGAGTCAAAGGCCTTTTCCATGTCGAGGAAGACAGCAAGCGCGCGCGCGTCAGGGCGGACATGTTGCATGACGCCAAACACCGTCCGCAAATTGTATGTGAGGTTCCTGCCCGGAATGAACCCCGCCTGCTCTGGGGCAACCAGTTCGGGAGCGAGAAGGGCCAGACGCGTGGCCAGGACCTTGGCATATAATTTCGCATCCACGTTGAGCAGCGATAACGGCCTATAGGAGCTGCACTCATCAGGTGGTTTGCCCGGTTTCGGTATAGCGACCAAGAGTGCCTCACGCATGGACGGCGGCATATGTCCCTTAACACACATATCGTCGAACAGCGTCGACACGTGTGGCAAAAGCTGGTCTATAAAAGCGCGGTAGAATGCAACAGTGAGGCCATCAGCTCCCGGGGCGCTCTGCGCCTTCATGCTCGCAAGGGCCTCTAGAATTTCGTCCCTCTCGATGGGCAGGGATAGAAACTCCCTGTGCTCGCTCGCTAGGAACGGCAACTTTATATAGTCCAGATAGTCCCCTATGCTGTCTTCCATCCCGGTTTGCTGAGAAGCATAGAGCCCGGCGTAGTACGACCTAAATCGCTCCACCACGTCTTCCTCCGCCGTGAGCAGCGAGCCATCCCCAGACTTGATCTGCGTGACGGCGGCTCTGCGTCTACGGGCCTTGAGCAGATTAGCTAACACCGACCCCGGTCTGTCGCCCTCACCATAAACCCTGGCCGTAGCATACTTCCCCAGATGTAGCACCTCTGCATCAGCAGTCTCGTGGTACTTTGCCAGGAGAGTTTTTATCTCCTCAGTAACGTCCTCTCCGCCCGTCTCTAGCAGTCTGGTCTCCAGAGCAGTCAGACTGCGCTCCTGCGTCGCAAGGCGCTGTCGGATATCTCGGAGAACCCCCGAGTGTTTGGCCATCGACACTCCTCGAATGTAGACCTTAAAGGTCTCCCAGACAGTCTGGAAATCCTCCACGGAGCCCAAATTGGTGTCAAAGAATAGCTCTATCGCAGCTGCCAGCTCCTCCTTAAATAGGGGATCTAGCAGCGAGTAAGGGGGAAATCGCCAAAGAAACGGCGGGGGGACCTTTCAGGGCGCCGCCAGGGAGATCAGTATCGGCGAATGGTCGGAAAGCGTGCGCGGGAGTACCGTGCACTCGCGTATCTGCGAGAGGAGGGACGCAGATAGTAGCCAGTAATCTATCCGCGTGTGCAGGTTATGGTATGCTGAGTAATGTGTGTAGCCCCCTATTGCTGGGTTACGAGTTCTCCACAAATCCACGAGATCCAAGCAAAGCATACCACGAGCAATCGCCTTCGCTGCCGCTGGTTGCGCTCGTTTTGGGCCGCCTGATCTATCCAGCTCCGGGTCAAACACTACATTAAAGTCGCCTCCCCAGAGCACATTCCGCGCGCCTGCATCCCTGACCGCGCCTGCCATCGCTGTGAAAAACTCCGGGCAATCAAAGTTCAGCCCGTAACAATTAACCAGGAGTAAATCCATGCCCTTTCCCTGGAAGCGTGTGAGCGCAAATCTGCCTGCGCTGTCTGTGGCAACGCGTTGCACTCTGTGTTCCACCCGCGCGCTAACCCAAGTCAGCACTCCTTGTTAGAAATGGGATTTCTGGCTGGCTAAGGCTTGCGCCAAAGTCTGACAGAAACCACCACTCTAGTCAGGGCTGGGGAGTTACACGCCAAAGATAACCCCTGCTCACCCCCCTTGGTAGCTTGGCACGAGCAGTCAGGCTTATCTCTGAGGCGATGTGTAAAGCGTTTGCGCGCGCACCCAGCAACAACACCCAAGGCCCACCACAAAGGAAACTCCACACAAGGTATTCTATAAAAATAGCCTTTGTATTATACACAACACATTAGATAAAAACACACACTCTACAATGTGCCAACAGGCACGGGCAGAATTTACAAGGGATTATATATACAGGGGACAGGGCCACCTGGACCGCTGTCCGGAATTAGCACTCTTAGAACATAGGAATAATACTGTAGTATAAAATAACATATGTAGCACACAACCAGTAACTACTGGTATCAGGTAAGTACCACCTACGCAACCCTAACCACCTTAGGCAAATATTGCGCAGGGAATCAGGACCTCACTAGCACCACCTGTACTAGGGAGAAAACAACCACCTAAGTATCACAATCCCTGTAGGGGTCTAAGCACATAAACACATGATGCATAACATTCAGAGGTGTAAAGCAAAGCACATGACGCATAAACACATTCAGAGGTGCAGAAAAGGTCCAATGGCGCCACAACTCACATTAGCCACTACTGTGGCAGTCCCTATGCCAACTGGCCGTGAAGGGGCAAGGGCGCCCTGTGTCCAAATGTTAGGGCAAGGCTGCGCAAGCTGCGCCAGCCAAAACACAGAGGCTACAACCTAAACGTAGCAGTTGCCCACTAAGTGCTGGGCAACTGGAGAAATGCTGGGGCCAACGTTGGAGCCTCCCAGGGCTCTGAAACAACTGAAATGCCCCCTAGAGCCTCGCAGGCTCTAAATAATAATGTGCCGTCGTTGGAGTCCCTCTGGACTCTGAACTACTGATGGCCCCGCTGAAGCCTCAGGGCTCTGGAGTAATGATGCCCGGTAACGTGGGAGCCCCTCTGGGCTCTAAAACCAATGTAGCCCCCGTCGTTGGAGTGCTCCTCGCACTCGAGAACATTCATGCCCAAGTTGGAGCGCCTCGCGCTCGAAACATTCATGCCCCCACGTTGGAGCGTACTCGCGCTCTGGACAACCACTGTCCCTTCGTTGGAGCGCCACTCACGCTCGAGAAGAAGAATGTCCCCAACCGTTGGAGCTACACAGAGCTCGAGAACCAAGCAATGCGGGCCTTCGCTGGAGCGCACCAGCGCTCCAAGCCAGCATGCACACGGAGTCCCCCCCAGCCCTTCCGCACTCACCGGGCTGTTGCACGGGGGACTCCCGCGTCGCCTTCTCTCTCTCTCTCCGGGGCAATCTTCCAGGGAGGCGGGGCCTACGGGCTCCGTACACGATGGCAGCTCGTCCCAGTGCGGGGTAGGCTCCCGCCTGGGTGGGACGTTTCTCCTCCGTGTCAGGGCACCGGGGCGCAGGGTAGGCTCCTGCCTGCTCCGGGACCTCCAGAACCAGCAGCGAGTCCTCGGTGGGAGGCGGGGTAGGCTCCCGCCCTCCTACTTCCTGTTCCTGTTGTCCCGGCGGCCCGCCCCCGGCCCGCCTGACTTCCTGATTGAGTCCCGAACCGGGCTGCAGCGGTGATTTTTCCCGTCACAAGAGGGGTAGGCTCCCTCGTTACAGTGGATGTACGGCGGGGTGGGCACCCGCCGTAAAATAAACAAATAAGCGGGGTGGGCACCCGCCAACGAGCACAGCAAGGTCCCTGGCAGGGTGGGCACCTGCCAGGGGATTTCAGGATCTGTATAGACGGGGCAAACGCCGGGTGGGCACCGGCTGTTAGAAATAAAGCGCTCCTGAGCGCTAAAGGAAAATGAAAGCGCTTCCAAGCGCTTAGGCCTAACAAGCACCACAAAGTCCAGCAAAGTTCTTCCCTGCAGGCAGCAGGGCAGGGGTGAGGGGCAAGGCTGGACCCAGAGCCAGCTCACTGGGCCTCCAGGCAGGGAGGTAGTCCAAGTGGCGGTCCTCTGGTCCAGCAGCAGCAGCAGCCCCCCTCAGGTAAGATCCTGGCAGAGAACAGTTTCTGTGGGGACACAGCCCCATTTTTATACAGGCAAACCC
This sequence comes from Triturus cristatus, assembly GCF_964204655.1. Classification (NCBI taxonomy): domain Eukaryota; kingdom Metazoa; phylum Chordata; class Amphibia; order Caudata; family Salamandridae; genus Triturus; species Triturus cristatus. The sequence goes on along the minus strand of NC_140595.1, from coordinate 773,233,617 downwards.
TTTGTTCTGGGTTCAGGGTGAGGGGGAAAACCAGTCGCAGCTGGTTGGGGAGCACCCTTGATGTGCTCAGCCCCTCATTCTATTCACTGGAAGGGCTAGGGTCGTCAGTCTCACCACAGGGGGCGGGGCCAGCATTGTGTTTGGAAAACCCTGTCCTATTCAGGACCCAGGTGGACTCCTCCCACCCATCTAGCTGCTGATCTCCCCATTCACCACTGGGTGACTCATCCTGACACTGGGGAATCCCTAGCCCGTCACATGACATGACCAGCCAATCACGCGACAGACACACTGCACACAGAAGTGCCCACTTCTAGAAGTGGCACTTCCACACTAGGTACATGCACGCCGCACACATCATCGCGCAGCATTCACTCCCACGAGTCCGCACATACCAAACTCGGGCCTGCACACCCCACGCATCAGGAACTACTAGGGACACATACACTCCCCATGCATTCCTATGGGAGGGCAGGCCTATCTCACCACATGCACTCAGAGCACGCACGCACTTTACCCTGGGACACAGGGAAAGTGCGCAGAGACCAAACAATCACCATACCAAGTCACCAATAAAAAGCCAAAAAGTCCAGGGGTGAACCTGCCAGAAGGGCCAAGTCCAACACAACCCCCTTCCAGCCAAAACGCAGGGCAGACCAATCACCACCGTGATGGACTTCCCTGCTTGGGGCGATAGAACACGGACGCGGGCCCGCAACTGCATGGACACCCTCCGGTTCTACGCCACGGTGAACCCATGGAATTCTTTTTAACACCACTGTCCGGACCAACTGGGCTACCCCACTGGTACTCCCAAGCTGTCCGCGGCCAAGACCAGGCCCTAGGCCACCCAGGTGCCACTGGTCTTTGCCTAACCACAGAGTGGGGGGTAGTAACCCCTGGCACATAGCGGCCATTCTCCACTCTTCCTCTCTGAAAGACAGGACTAGACTGCCACTGGTTCTCCAGCCTAGGGTCTACACCCTCAGGCGGACCAGGAGTCTCAGGGAAGGCTCTCCTCCCCCTACCTCTTCTCCTAGGGTTCCTCCTCCTCTGGCGAGGGGTACACCTAGATCGCCATTCCAACCCAGGGTTTAACCCCTCAGGTTGTACCGGGGGCAGAGGTGGGCTCTCCCACCCTCTGCACCCCCTTCCAGAGCCCTGCTCCCTACCAACTGGGGCGGTACCTCTGGAAGAAGAACTGGTCGGGACGCTGGTTACAGACGTCCCACCCTTCAGGTCAGGCTGATCCCGAACCTGGCCTTCCAACCTCCGGCCTAGAACCTTTGGTGGAATAATTGCCTGGCACTCCAGGACTTCTGGGGATTTCCACTCCATCCCCCTGAGGCTATCAAAGGACACATACGTCAAGCGACTGTCTGTCTGGCGCTGATCTCCCGTCCCCTGTCCACCTGACAGCGCGCGGAGATCCCCCAGAACAGAAGTGGTGCCACCCTGGTCACTACACGGGATCCTAGCCCAACTGGGTAGTCCCTGACCCACAGGCTCTTCCACTGGGAAACTCATCCCCCAATCACTCCTCACGCTGGACTCCTGTACCCTCCCTACCGGAGCGGTACTGCCAGACTCTAGAACCACAGGAGCCCTGGTTACAGGTGTTCCAGGTCCTCTACTCACCAGGAGATCTTCCTCAAATGGGCTAACAGGACAGCCTAGGTCCCCAACTTGGTGTTCCCTCATGGAACCATCCAAGTCCTGAGGCAGGGTTTCGTACGTCCGGGGACCCTCGGTCACCCTCTCACTCCTGCTCCACTGAGCCAGGCAGTGAGCCCCTACACCCTCCTCTCTATCCTGGGACCTAGCTGGGCTACACTGAGCCTCTTCCACCACGCGGGGCTGGAAGATACCTGACCCACTACTTTTGGAGTCACTCCCTAATGACTCTAGAGAACCTCTAGCCCTTTCCCAGCGCTCTGCTTCCTCCGCCAGGTCAAATGGCTCAGACAATCCACACCCCAACAGGTGTTGGCGCAACCCTGGCACACAACAACTGAGCAGGTGTTCTTTGAGAACCAGATTACACAGTATATCAAAATCACTTGCTGTGGAAATCCAATCAAACATTGCATCCTCACATCCATCCACAAACTCCTCCCAAGTCTGGTGAGACAGTTTCCTACTGCCCCTGAATTTCAACCTTAACTCCTCCTCCTGGGGAACAGGTACCAGACTGGGGGAACTGGGACTGGGATTTCCTACACTGGAATCTACATCGCTACTACCACTGGACTCAACCCTCCCTGGGGAGCCCAGAAAATTAAAACTGCGCGCAGGGGATAGTCTACCCTCCAGAGCTACTTTGCCTCTGGTGGAGGCCCTCTCAGCCTCCTCTACCCTCTCCCGCGCCAAACCCACTCAGTCTCTCGCTGTTGCTTCCTGGCCTCCAGCTGCGCCATAGCCTGAGCATGCTCTAACCTGAGCTTCTCTAACGCCAGCTGGTGCTCCCTTTCTTTCCTCCTATCTTCCCACTCCTCTGGGGACAGGGAAAGGGATGAGGCGCTGCCTCCTACGCTGGACCCAGCAAGGGACGCCCTACCTATGGGGTCCTCACTCTCTACTGGCGTCCAGGTATTGTCATCCTCTACCTCCTCTTCTGACTCTTCCTCTGTACAGTACCTTTCTAACTCCTGCCTCTGGCGCCAAGCTAGCTCATAGGGATCACAAGCAGGCTCCATTCTGGCGGACGTTATGGTAACAATTATACAGGGAACATAGGGGTCTGAGTTTCACACAGGAGCACACAATTCACAAAAAGATTCAGCAAGCTCTCTAACCCAGAGAACTCACACTCACTTGCCTAGTGCCACACACCATTCATCCACACACACAACCCTCCCCTCGGACTGGTAAGGCAGTTTCTACCACCCCTGATTCCTCAACCTGACCACCACGTGACACAGGTACCAACTCTGGGCGCAGGGCGGGGGACAAATGTACAGGACACTATTACGCTGCCACCACTGGATCCCACCCTCTGGTGAATCCAGAAACACAATGCACTAAGGGGGATGATCTACCCTCCCGAGCTAGGGACACCTAACTCACAGTGCACAAAACCACATTTCCAAAGAAATGACAATTAAAAACAAACTTTAAAACAATAATCCCTATACCATGTGATTTATCTAAATGCAGAGTTTTGTAGTGCAGCCAGTTGCTGCTGCGGTACAGCGCAAACGCAAGTCCAAATCCCACCGCTGCCACCAATGCTAGAAATGGGATTTCTGGCTGGCTAAGGCTTGCGCCAAAGTCTGACAGAAACCACCACTCTAGTCAGGGCTGGGGAGTTACACGCCAAAGATAACCCCTGCTCACCCCCCTTGGTAGCTTGGCACGAGCAGTCAGGCTTATCTCTGAGGCGATGTGTAAAGCGTTTGCGCGCGCACCCAGCAACAACACCCAAGGCCCACCACAAAGGAAACTCCACACAAGGTATTCTATAAAAATAGCCTTTGTATTATACACAACACATTAGATAAAAACACACACTCTACAATGTGCCAACAGGCACGGGCAGAATTTACAAGGGATTATATATACAGGGGACAGGGCCACCTGGACCGCTGTCCGGAATTAGCACTCTTAGAACATAGGAATAATACTGTAGTATAAAATAACATATGTAGCACACAACCAGTAACTACTGGTATCAGGTAAGTACCACCTACGCAACCCTAACCACCTTAGGCAAATATTGCGCAGGGAATCAGGACCTCACTAGCACCACCTGTACTAGGGAGAAAACAACCACCTAAGTATCACAATCCCTGTAGGGGTCTAAGCACATAAACACATGATGCATAACATTCAGAGGTGTAAAGCAAAGCACATGACGCATAAACACATTCAGAGGTGCAGAAAAGGTCCAATGGCGCCACAACTCACATTAGCCACTACTGTGGCAGTCCCTATGCCAACTGGCCGTGAAGGGGCAAGGGCGCCCTGTGTCCAAATGTTAGGGCAAGGCTGCGCAAGCTGCGCCAGCCAAAACACAGAGGCTACAACCTAAACTTAGCAGTTACCCACTAAGTGCTGGGCAACTGGAGAAATGCTGGGGCCAACGTTGGAGCCTCCCAGGGCTCTGAAACAACTGAAATGCCCCCTAGAGCCTCGCAGGCTCTAAATAATAATGTGCCGTCGTTGGAGTCCCTCTGGACTCTGAACTACTGATGGCCCCGCTGAAGCCTCAGGGCTCTGGAGTAATGATGCCCGGTAACGTGGGAGCCCCTCTGGGCTCTAAAACCAATGTAGCCCCCGTCGTTGGAGTGCTCCTCGCACTCGAGAACATTCATGCCCAAGTTGGAGCGCCTCGCGCTCGAAACATTCATGCCCCCACGTTGGAGCGTACTCGCGCTCTGGACAACCACTGTCCCTTCGTTGGAGCGCCACTCACGCTCGAGAAGAAGAATGTCCCCAACCGTTGGAGCTACACAGAGCTCGAGAACCAAGCAATGCGGGCCTTCGCTGGAGCGCACCAGCGCTCTAAGCCAGCATGCACACGGAGTCCCCCCCAGCCCTTCCGCACTCACCGGGCTGTTGCACGGGGGACTCCCGCGTCGCCTTCTCTCTCTCTCTCCGGGGCAATCTTCCAGGGAGGCGGGGCCTACGGGCTCCGTACACGATGGCAGCTCGTCCCAGTGCGGTGTGGGCTCCCGCCTGGGTGGGACGTTTATCCTCCGTGTCAGGGCACCGGGGCGCAGGGTAGGCTCCTGCCTGCTCCGGGACCTCCAGAACCAGCAGCGAGTCCTCGGTGGGAGGCGAGGTAGGCTCCCGCCCTCCTACTTCCTGTTCCTGTTGTCCCGGCGGCCCGCCCCCGGCCCGCCTGACTTCCTGATTGAGTCCCGAACCGGGCTGCAGCGGTGATTTTTCCCGTCACAAGAGGGGTAGGCTCCCTCGTTACAGTGGATGTACGGCGGGGTGGGCACCCGCCGTAAAATAAACAAATAAGCGGGGTGGGCACCCGCCAACGAGCACAGCAAGGTCCCTGGCAGGGTGGGCACCTGCCAGGGGATTTCAGGATCTGTATAGACGGGGCAAACGCCGGGTGGGCACCGGCTGTTAGAAATAAAGCGCTCCTGAGCGCTAAAGGAAAATGAAAGCGCTTCCAAGCGCTTAGGCCTAACAAGCACCACAAAGTCCAGCAAAGTTCTTCCCTGCAGGCAGCAGGGCAGGGGTGAGGGGCAAGGCTGGACCCAGAGCCAGCTCACTGGGCCTCCAGGCAGGGAGGTAGTCCAAGTGGCGGTCCTCTGGTCCAGCAGCAGCAGCAGCCCCCCTCAGGTAAGATCCTGGCAGAGAACAGTTTCTGTGGGGACACAGCCCCATTTTTATACAGGCAAACCCTTTGTTCTGGGTTCAGGGTGAGGGGGAAAACCAGTCGCAGCTGGTTGGGGAGCACCCTTGATGTGCTCAGCCCCTCATTCTATTCACTGGAAGGGCTAGGGTCGTCAGTCTCACCACAGGGGGCGGGGCCAGCATTGTGTTTGGAAAACCCTGTCCTATTCAGGACCCAGGTGGACTCCTCCCACCCATCTAGCTGCTGATCTCCCCATTCACCACTGGGTGACTCATCCTGACACTGGGGAATCCCTAGCCCGTCACATGACATGACCAGCCAATCACGCGACAGACACACTGCACACAGAAGTGCCCACTTCTAGAAGTGGCACTTCCACACTAGGTACATGCACGCCGCACACATCATCGCGCAGCATTCACTCCCACGAGTCCGCACATACCAAACTCGGGCCTGCACACCCCACGCATCAGGAACTACTAGGGACACATACACTCCCCATGCATTCCTATGGGAGGGCAGGCCTATCTCACCACATGCACTCAGAGCACGCACGCACTTTACCCTGGGACACAGGGAAAGTGCGCAGAGACCAAACAATCACCATACCAAGTCACCAATAAAAAGCCAAAAAGTCCAGGGGTGAACCTGCCAGAAGGGCCAAGTCCAACACTCCTCTAGAGTGTGTAGTGAACCCCGCCGCATGTGCCTCCCGCAGCTCCCTAGTGCGTAGGATGGGGCTATTATTAGGAAGATGCGTCTCTTGCAGGAAAGCAATATCTATCTTATGCCTCTTAAGGTAGTGTACTACTTTACGGGCTTTGCGGTAATCATTCAGGCCCCTAACATTCCAAGTGAGGATTCTTAGTGTGTCGAGCCTCTCAGGCATGGCCGCTTCGGTGTTCGCCATCGCCTGCTCCAGGGCACAAATCCCTCAACTGAGCGCGTCTCAAAGCGCAGGAGCACACAAACAGATAAAACCACGCACACCAACCTAGTGACCTCAAACCCCCGTAACACAAACCCCCCCCTCCCCCCCACCCACAGCAGACCCACCCCAACTTGGCCTTGCAGATTCCCATACTAGGGCACCCCATACCTCCCGCTACCCCACCCATAACTTGTGAACCCTCAGAAAGGTGTGGCACGCACACGCGGGCGGAGGTCGCTCAGCGCTCACACACTAGTGTGGAAGCGCCTAGTACCTAACTGCCGCTGCCCGGCCCAGCGAGCCACTATTGTTTCTCCCGTCCCATCCCAGCGCAAAGTTACCACATCTCAGCCGCCCTTCTCAGGTAGTAGGGCCCAGCAGCGCCCTCGATAACCATATAAAGGATTGGACAAACTGGGGGATGAGTCACTGTCCATGGGCCTCCCATTCGCGTCTAGTCAGGGGGGGGGGGGGTTGCATCTCACATTGTACTGTACTCCATAACGACATCGTCCAACTGCTCCCCACCCGTTCTCCCCCAAGCCTACCTCCCGTCAGCCAAGCACATCCCGCCAAAAATACAAACTAGGTGAGTCCTGTCTTCGTGGTCAGTCCTGTGCGTCCAGATCGCCGTCTCTCTCGTCCTCCCTTAGTGGCGCCGCTGGGCTCCGGCGCTGCTCCTTAGTCCAGTCCTTCAGCGCCTTTTGGAGTGCTTTAGGGTCTTGGAAGATGTGCGACTTGCCCTGCCGGTTGACCCGCAGCTTAGCCGGGTACAGCATTGCATAGTCAACTCCCAGTTCCCGGAGCTGCTTTTTGGCAGGGGCAAACTGGCGCCTGGCTTCCTGCACTCGGGCCGTGAAGTCCGGGTAGAGCGAGATAGGCGACCCTTCGTAGAACAATGTCTTCTTTTCCCGGGCAACCCTCAGCGCTGCATCTCGGTCCCTGTAGTTCAATAGTTTAGCTATAACCGGTCGGGGTGGTGCTCCCGGCGGAGGCCTGGGGCCCAGGGACCTGTGCGCTCTCTCCACCACGAACATCCCGGAGAACACATCCTTACCCAGCAGCGCGATCAGCAGCGTTTCCACGAAGTTCTCCATTCGACCCGTGGCAGTGGACTCCGGCAGGCCAGTGATTCGCAAGTTGCACCGCCGAGAACGGGCCTCTAAGTCCTCCGTTTTGTCCTGCAACACCTGCATTTGGCGCTCGAGCTTCTTGTGTTCACGATCCAGAGTCGTCTGCGCGCCCTCCACCTCCGATATGCGACTGTCGGCTTGGTCCAGGCGCTCCGAATGTTTGTCCAGGCGCTCCCCCATTCGGTCCATTCGGTAGGAGAGCGCGTCAATCTTAGCGCCCAGGGCGGTAATGCCGCTCTGTAACCCTTTCTCCATGGACAACAAGAGGCCCCTCAAGTCCCGGTCGTCCTCCGTGGGCGCCGACGCGCCTCCCCTAGCGCCCTCCAGCGGTGTCTGCGTCTTGGGGCGCCGCTGCTCGAACGTCAGCTTTGACTGGGTTTTATCGGATTTGCCCATCGTGGTCCCACACCCCGCTCAGCGCAGCGTCGTCCGGCCAGGGCGCGCTCCAGCCGCCACGCAGCTGTGCCTCGATCGAAGGCAGCCCTCCGTGGGCGTCCGGGTGGCTTGCTCACCTCCAGTTGGCACCACCAGGCGTGCCAGTCTTCTGCAGTCTTCACCGCGCCTCCGCTAGGCCGCCCGCTCTGCCTCAACTCCTCTCACTCCAAGCTCGACGCGTTTGCACCCAGCCCCACACTAGAGGCACCCCAACGGTGATCTCTCCTCTCCTGCTGTCGCCTCCGCACTGCCGCAGCAGGGTTGCACCAGTCTCCCTCGCCCAGGCCGCCACTTCAACTAGGCCCGGGAATGCCCCAATGTGTCTCACTCAAAGTCGCTCTGCACCAGTTGAAAACTCGACGTCCGCCACTTCTCCTGCTCGCTACGGGGTTTAAGGGGTGCAGCTGACCTTCCATGCACCGAGCGCTGCGGGGCTCTCCCAGGGCCTCCCAATGCGATCTCCGCCGATCTCGCTCGCGCCTCCGCGGCACCCCGCTTACTGCGCTATCTGCTGCCTCTGCACTCGCCGCAGGTCTCCACCTCCGATCTCTGCTGTCCGCCTCTCGGAGCCTCGGGTCCGCCCCTCGCGGCCGCCGCTGGCCGCACGTTGCACCACGTCGTCGGCCGTCCTCCTCACGCGAGGCTGGGGATCTTCGGCCTAGGACGCGCCCCGTGTCTCCAGCTCCGGAAGTCGCCTCTCCGCTCGATCGGGCTTAAAATTCCGCCGGTCGACTGCCCAGCACCTCAGGATGTTCCGCTGGGGCCGACCGTTGTTCTGGGCATCGTTGGGAACAGGATTTTTGACGAATATCTAGCGTGGCTCGCCGGAGCTCCGAGCTCAAGCAGCCATCTCTGTTGCGAGCTAAGCTCCGCCCCCCCTTCGCAGCTTTATTACCGTTGGCCTGGTCAGACCATGCGGGAGTCTGCTTTAATCTTAGGCCAACACCCCATATAGCCAATGGGCAGCACCATACTAATCGGAAAGAAGTCAGAGCGTGGAATACGGTGAATTCGGAGACGCTATCAAAGGCCCTCACCACCGCTTCCATACCCATTTCCAGTAATACGGAGGAGGCTGCATTGACCTACACCAAATGGCTCACGCAGGCCTGCGCTGACCTCGCTCCCCCTAGACAAGTCACTTTTAAAAGGTCGGTGCCTTCAGCCCCCTGGTACTCGAGCGATCTCAAATTGCAAAAATGTACTTGTAAAAGATTGGAGCGCAACTGGAGGAGGGATTACACTATTGAGGAAAAAGGGCTATATTTGGCAAGCTTAGTAACTTACAAACGCATGCTACGAGAAGCAAAACAAAAATTTTACGTGGCCCAGATTTTAGAAGCTAAAAATTCTTCGAAAGAGCTGTTTTCCACCATCACCAAGATAACCACAGTGGTATCGGCCCCTATCTCATCTAGTACAGAGCTTTGCAAAAAAATGGCATCGTTTTTCGCTACTAAAGTTAATAAAAAAAATTCCAGCCTCAGCGACTCTATCAGATTTGAACAGGAGTTCAAGCAAGGGATCTCTGAGGGGGCCTTGTCATCGGTCACCCTGGAGGCGTTCAGTCCTCTTACCCTGCAAGACACTCTGGATCTGCTGGCTAAAGCCAACTCGGGGTCTCCGCTGGACCCATGCCCGCTGAGGATCATTAAACTGGCACCGGTGCCTATAGCTAGCCACCTAACGCCCATTTTTAACGGCATGTTTCAAGGAGGAACTTTTCCTAAAGTCTGGAAGGAGGCCTCCATTCTTCCTCTGTTGAAGAAACCCAGCTTGGATCCATCGGATCCAAACAATTTTCGACCCATTTCCCGTCTCCCACTTCCGGCCAAACTAGTGGAAAGGGCAATGAATCTACAACTCACAGCTTTTGTGAAGAAATCCTCTGTGCTGGATGCTTCCCAGCACGGGTTCAGGGAGGGGCGCAGTACCGAATCTGCTCTGATTGCGGCCACAGAACAGATCAGGTCAGCGGTGGACCAAGATGGCAGAGCAGCCTTGATCCTTCTAGATCTATCGGCCGCTTTCGATACGGTCCACCACGGACTGCTGATGGACCGACTGAGGAGAGGGGGTGTCCAGCAAAAAGCATGGGAACTGCTGAACTCCTTTCTTTCCGAAAGGAGTCAAACAGTAGCCTTGGGAAATTTCTCATCCCGTCCTTTTTCTCTGCCTTGTGGGGTCCCGCAGGGGTCCTCACTAAGTCCCACACTATTTAACGTCTATGTAGCCTCTCTCGCTCCCATCATCAGAAGCCACGGTTTTAGTGTCACCTCGTATGCGGATGACACGCAGATCGTTGTGTCTCTATACCCCGGATGTGAATTGGGAATGGATCATAATTTCCAGGCCTGTATGTCGGAAGTGGCCCGCTGGATGGCTAGCAACTGCCTTAGGCTAAACTCTAATAAAACCGAGGTAATGCTGTTCAGGAATAACCCCAGCTTCTGGACCCCATTATGGTGGCCTCAGGAATTGGGGGCCCTTCCCAGCCCGGTCGACAAAGTAAAAAATCTCGGGATGGTTCTGGATGACAAACTCACCATGGCACTACAGGTTAAGGCAGTAGCTTCCAAAACAGGCTTCATTTTAAGAATGTTGAGAAAGATCCTGTTTCTGCTTCCTTATGAAAGCCGACAAACGGTGGTCACTGCCCTTGTAACTTCCAGGCTTGACTACTGCAATAGTCTGTATCTGAATATACAGGATAACTTGCTGCACAGACTGCAGCTGTTGCAGAATGCGGCTGCTAGACTACTAACTGGCATCCCGAAATTTGCACCCATATCCAAGGCCATCCGCAACCTACACTGGTTGCCAATTGAAAGCAGAGTCCAGTTTAAGTCTCTGTGCCTGGTGTTCATGGCCCTGAATGGTGAAGGCGCTGAATACCTCACTAAACGACTTACTAGGTACGTTCCTGCTCGGCGCCTTCGTTCAGCGGAAGCCAGTCTTGTTACGGTTCCAGTCATAAAAAAAGCACGTTGGGGAGGCCGCAGCTTCTCCTACGGGGCAGTCAGGCTTTGGAACTAATTGCCATTCCACCTGAGACGCATGGAGAACCTATTGCATTTCAGGAAAGCATTAAAAACCTGGCTGTTTCAGTAATTAATTCTGGCTTAAGGATCATGGAGTTGTGGACAGCGCCAGGACACCTACTTGGTAATCGTGCGCTTTATAAATAACCATAACATAACATAACATAACATAACAGAACATAACATAACATAACAGAACATAACATAACATAACATCATCTTCACAGGAAGTGCACCCAGGTAAAACCTCTTCAACCTGCACTTCGCATCTGTAGGATGAGTCATCATCTTTACAAGAAGTGCAGTGAGGTAAAAACTCCTCAACCTGCACCTGGTATCTGTAGGATGAGTCATCATCTTCCCAAGAAGTTGCACGGATAAAAGCTTCCACAGTTTGCACTTCAAATCATTAGGATAAGTCCTCATCTTCACAAGAAGTTCGGTCAGGCAGAGACTCCGCAAACTGCACTTCATATCTGTAGGATGAGTCAACAGGAACTTCACTTACAGACTGTGGGTCAAGTTATCAAAAGAGATTCTACGTTAAAGAGAAGGGTCAATTCCTCACTAGAAACTTCACTTAAAGATGGTAGGTCAAATCCTCAACAAGTGATTCCGATCAGTCTGATGATCCAGGAATAGGTCTATGGTGAGGAAGCACTTGGTGGCCGCCTAGAGCACTACAAGTCAAGGAGCCCCAAAACAGCAAATATGATACACTTTACAGGAAAGCTGACAGAAAAATTACACTTCGCCTAGGGTGGTGAAAAATTACTCGCTGCCCCAGTATTGATCAATTCTGCAACTAGTATTTTCATGTAAACACATGGGTCATCACTTCAACACGGGTACCGGGAAAAGACTTAGGGTGAACTTTTCAGCTTCTTTTCTCAGAAATGTCTTTCAGCTGGATCATCGCTGTTTTAATAATAAAAAAAATAATAATAAAAAGATTTACCTGGTGTTGCCGGCCACCTCAAGCTCCATTGCTTCTAGTTGCTGGTCCCCGCAGTCCCTGGGACAGCATCAAAGACTCCCCATCCAATCCCCGCACTGCTTTCAAGCATGAGAGCAGCATGGGCATTGGCCTGAGCAGGCTGGATTAACGCTCGCTCAGGCACAGGGAGTATATGCTGTTTCTCCAGGGAGTATATGCAAAACAGCTGGGTTGGAGAAACCTAAGTGCACATGTGTGTTTTGCCGGTCTGAGATGGCTGGCCAAACTGACATGCGCACTTAAAAGTGCACCAACCACTCCTCCCTCCTCCCAAGGCTCAGCCCCGCCCCTCCTTGCACACGCTGGCCCAGCCAGCAGATGGAAAATAAAACGAGAATAATTTATAGTTTTAGTTTTCAGTTGCTAGCTCTGAGCCAGTGGGGCAATGCTCCTCCACCATTGTAGAGGAGCCGTCGCTTCTTACAAGGGACCTCAAGTAAAGAGAGGGGACTGGTCAACACAAACTTTACATGACCTATCAAGATGGCTCACTGAGTAAAGTTTTGCAGGTGGCATCTGCCACGTGATTGAATCCCAACAAGGTCAACTAGCAAGGTCGGTAATGAATGAGTCCCACGCATCTATTATTTACAGCGGTGTGAGAGGCACAAACTTCAGAATAGAGTCCAACATAAAAGGCACACTGTTATTACTCTTTTAGAAAGAGAATGGGTTACTTTGTCAACATGAACTTCAAATCATAAGAGGAGAAACCCTAGAACAGAAACCTTCTGCAGACATGGAGGGCCAGACTGTCAACAGGAGCTTCCCATAAAGGGGGTGGTTTGCCTTCCCAACATGAACTTCACATTAGGAGCGGGGACAAAGTTCACGGGGGATTCTAGAGAGGTGGGTGAGTCACCATGTCATGAGGAGCTTTACATAAAGGGGTGGGTGATCTCGTCAAGATCAACTTCCTGTCAACAGGGAGTACATCAACTTCTCAAGAGGAGCTTCATGTCAAAAAGAGCGGTGGAGACAGTGAGCGCAGTCGAGAGCACCGACCAGGAGAAGTGCTTCTCTTCAAAGCAAGGCCCAACACAGCACAAATCATCTTGCTTTGCCATACTCCCTTCACTAATGTAATGGATGGCGTTGAGTTTATATAGATTAGACTGTTGGTGATTTAGAAAAGCTATTGGGAATGGATAATCTAGAGATTCGGCAACTGCTGCCTAGAATCATCAATCAATCTGCCAATCACTACCCTACGGCACAGACTTCCCTCCTAAGCAGGCCAAGCACAGTCATATCATTCTGCCACTAGTCACTGACATCAACACTGTAACCCTTCTGTCACACTGGGCTGAGAGCTGGCTGGCACACTACACCATGTGTAAGAAACCAAACTCAATATTAAGCAGAGAGGTGGGGCTGGAGACTGGAAACTGACTGGGGCCAGCTTAATTCTAGTAAATGAAATCTAGAAATGAGCTACTTTCAGAGGTGTGCCAATCAAAGTTCTCCTGACAGAGCTAACATCCCTTGCCCAGAGAAAGCGGGACTGGGATTCTCTCCACGCGCTATGCACTTGTCCCGGATGTTAGGGAAATGGGCGCTTCGTAGAACTTCTTCCCCGAAGGGGTCTCATTCAATTTTCGTTCTCTGGTGAGATTTCCTAAAGAGTTGCATAACTCTGTATAGTCTATGATATCATGTTCTATTGTGGTTGTCTGGTTCTTTGCGTTTGATATTCTGTCTTTTCCCCTTTAGATAATGTAAAACCCCCTTCTTCACTCCGCCCCCATTCCCTGGTTCAGGCAACATCCACTTCTATGCCATTCTAGAGTGACAGAGAAGACTTCTGTCAAGATGTCCCCTTCTGCTCACTCATCTCCCTTCCCCACTGCTCCATACCCATGGTCCTCCTTGATGGCCTGTACCAAGGAGACACAGATGAGAAACAGAAGTAAGAACTTGCCCATCTTCTCTTCTTACCTCTACCCGGTTGGATGTTGCTCCCACTGATGATAAAAGCAGGCAGCCTCCTATCCATATGTATGAAGACATTTCATGCCGCCAGGAAATCATAACTTCACGCATTATGCTAAACTGGTAATCAAAAGTTTCAATTTGCTAATTACCGCTCAATTGGATTAGAGACAGCGTCTGCAATCAACGTCAGGAAATCCACCGACGGAGGCAGACTCGGTGGGAAGGACAGGGGTTGGGGCGCTCCTCGCGTCCGCCACCCGGGCCACACAACTCTGTGCGGCGGGGAGCAAGTGAAGACACACTGCACAAAACATCTTTAAAAAACATAGACCGCAGAACGAGGCGGCGGAAATCTGCATCTTACATAAACAGCTCCCTACAAACGTTTAGGAGCTGCGCCTAATTTTACTACCGAGCACTTCACCCCCCAACTTTGCTGGGACTGTAGTTAAAATAGTAAATTAAGCCAGCCCTAAAATATTTTGGATGTAAGTGGATTTAGGAAATGAATGCAGGTCGAAATAATTAAAGGGAAATATTTTTGTAGGGTCGAGTCTATATATTGTAGCTCGTAATTTTGCAAAACATTTAAGTAGTCATTTGCGCTAATTTACAAGCCCCTTGTGCTGCCGGTGCCTCACTTTTTTGACAGTTGTGCAGCTACTGCTGCGAGGCACAAACTGCAGACTTACTCTCAACACTAAGAACCTGTGGACCTTTTATCACACTGCATCAAAAGTGTAGCTAATGTCACAGTGCTCCAATATCAGAAGTACTGTCCAGCCACTCTGGACCCACTATTGACAGGAACCAACTGTGACCCTACTGTTACCTGCAGACCTATTATTAATACGAACCAACTGTGAGGGTGCTATCAACATGAGCAGCTGTGTCCGCTCGTCCACAAGAACCAAGCGTAACCCTAATATTGACAAGAACAATTGTAGGCCCACTGTCAACATGCCCAACTTATTGCTCTTCTCACAAAATTGAAGCAGCTTTGGACTTAATGTTGACACTAACCATTGTACACTTACACACATGATCAATTGTAGACCTACTGTAAACAAGAACCAACGGTGGATCTACAATCGGCATGACCAACTGTGGATCTACAATTGGCATGACCAACTGTGGATCTACAATCAGCATGACCAACTGTAGACCTACAACCGGCATGGCCAACTGTGGACCTTCAATCGGCATGACCAACTCTGGACCTACAATCGACATGACCAGCTGTGGACCTACAATCGGCATGCCCAACTGTGGGTCCTACAATCGGCATGACCAACTGTAGACCTACAACCGGCATGGCCAACTGTGGACCTTCAATCGGCACGACCAACAGTGAACCTACAATTGGCATGGCCAACTGTGGACCTACAATCGGCATGGCCAACTGTGGACCTACAATCGGCATGACCAGCTGTGGACCTACAATCGGCATGACCAACTGTGGACCTACAATTGGCATAGCCAACTCTGGACCTACAATCAGCATGATCAGCTGTGGACCTACAATCGGCATGACCAACTGTAGACCTACAACCGGAATGGCCAACTGTGGACCTACAATTGGCATGACCAACTGTCGACCTACAATTGGCATAGCCAACTCTGGACCTACAACCGGCATGACCAACTGTGGGTCCTACAATCGGCATGACCAACTGTAGACCTACAATCGGCATGACCAGCTGTGAACCTACAATCGGCATGAGCAACTGTGGACCTACAATCGACATGACCAACTGTGGACCTACAATCGGCATGAAGAACTTGGGACCTACAATCGGCATGACCAACTGTGGACCTACAATCGGCATGACCAACTGTAGACCTACAATCGGCATGACCAACTGTGGACCTACAATCGGCATGACCAACTGTGGACCTACAATTGGCATGACCAACTGTGGACCTACAATCGGCATGGCCAACTGTAACATAACATAACATGTGTATCTGTAAAGCGCACGTTCACCACTACAGGTATCTTGGCGCTGAATAACATGTTTGTTGTTACCCAACACAATGCTACTCATTTTATCGACCTCAGATGGATGAAAGGCTGAGGGGATCCACCAGGATTTTAACCTGTGACCATGAGGTCAAACACAGGCCCCTGCAGCAGACGCATTAGTCCACTGAGCCACCAGATCCGACCCTATAATAATATGAATATGTGGACTTATAATCGGCATGACCAGCTGTGGACCTACAATCCGCATGAACAACTGTGGGTCCTACAATCAGCATGACCAGCTGTGGACTTACAATCAACATGACCAACTGTGGACCTACAACCGGCATGACCAACTGTGGACCTACAATCGGCATGACAAACTATAGACCTACAATCAGCATGACCAGCTGTGGAACTACAATCGGCATGACCAACTGTGGACCTATAAGCGGCATGACCAACTGTGGACCTACAATTGGCATGAACAACTGTGGATCTACAATCAGCATGACCAACTGTGGACCTACAATCGGCATGACCAACTGTGGACCTACAATCGGCATGACCAACTTGGGACCTACAATCGGCATGACCAACCGAACTGTGGACCTACAATCTGCGTGGCCAACTGTGGACCTACAATTGGCATGACCAACTGTGGACCTACAATCGGCACGACCAACTTGGGACCTACAATCGGCATGAGTAACTGTGGGTCCTACAATCGTTATGACCAACTATGGATCCACAATCAGCATGACCAACTGTTGACCAACAATCGGCATGACAAACTGTAGACCTACAATCGGCATGACCATCTGTGGACCTACAAGCGGCATGACCAACTGTAGAACTACAAAAGGCATGGCCAGCTGTGGGCCTACAGTCGGCATGACCAGCTGTGGACCTACAATCAGCATGACCAACTGTGGACCTACAATCGGCATGACCAACTGTGGACCTACAATCGGCATGACCAACTGTGGACCTACAGTTGGCATGACCAACTGTAAACCTTCAATCGGCATGGCCAACTGTGGACCTACAATCGGCATGACCAACTGTGGACCTACAATCGGCATGACCAACTTGGGACCTACAATCGGCATGACCAACTGTGGGTCCTACAATCGGTATGACCAACTGTGGATCCACAATCGGCTGACCAAATGTGGACCTACAATCGGCATGACCAACTGTGGACCTTAAAGCGGCATGACCAACTGTAGAACTACAACCGGCATGACCAACTGTGGACCTACTACCGGCATGACCAGCTGTGGACCTACAGTCGGCCTGACCAGCTGTGGACCTACAATCGGCATGACCAGCTGTGGACCTACAGTAGCCATTCCTGTAATTTGAATGAAATATATAGGAGTATTTTCCGAATTGTCCTAAGAGTGTAAAAGGATGCTGAGGTGATAGAATTGATTTGACCTTCGAAAGACAGTTTGTCCTCAAACAAAACCCCCAGGTTCCTTACATTCTTAACAGGGGTTGGAAGAGTGCCCAGTGCTTTCGGCCACTATGCAGGGGATCAGAAAGAGACATCATTGCTGAAGAGGAGCACCTCAGCTTTTCCTGAGTTCGGCTTGAGGCAGTTGTTTTTCATCCAGTTGCCTACTTCCGGCATGCCGTTGTGGATTCTGGTTGCAGTATCGTTAGCATTTCTAGACACTGAGACTACAATTTGTTTGTCATCAGCATATGACACCAAAGAGAAGCTGAATGCTTCAATCTGGCTAGAGGAGAGACATACATATTAAAAAGTATAAGGCTCAAGGGTGACCCCTAAAGAACCCTGCAATGTAAGGAAAAGGGATTAGAAGCAAATTCGTTCATGGCAACAAATTATTCCTGTTCTAAATGTAAATGTTGTAGACTTGTAAAGCGCACAGCTGTTCTGAGAGGAAGGATTTCAGTAGGGCATGTGCCGCTCCTATGATTCTAATATATGGAGACGGTCAATCAATAGGTCATGCTTGACTATGTGGAAAGCCGCTGAGAGATCAAATAATATGAAGGCTGCACTACCTCCCCTATCGAAGGTAGCTCTTAAGTCCTCTGAGGAGCTGATACAGTGCTTTGTTCGCTCCTGAACCCAAACTGTGCGGAATCGTGTAGATGGTTCGAATTGTGGAAGGAGGCCAATTCCTGGTGGCTTATAGCCTCTTCCACTATTTTAGACGGTAATGTAAGGCGCAAGATAGGTCAGTAGCTGCTACCTTCCAATGGGTTGAGATTAGATATCTTTAATAGAGGAAGCACAGGGGCTCTTTTCCACTGTTTTGGGAAATACCCTGAGCTGAACATTTCATTGAAAATGTTAGTGAGATGAGCTCCTATATGTCAGGTGCTAGCGGTATTGTTTTAGGGGGCAAGAATCAAGAGGAGAGCCCGACTTGAAGGAGGTAATTAGGAATTTTACCTGCTCAGCAGTGAGAAGGCTAAAGGAACAGAGAGATTTAGCACCTGTACAGGGGAATGAGTCATCGTATAACTCCGGTGCAGTGTGGTTATTTGAAGAAAAAATATTGTAAATACCTTCTACTTTGGCCTGAAAGAAACTTGCCAGTGTGTTACAGACGTCTTGATTACAGCTTGTGTGGTTTTTATCGCTAATATTGGAGAGTTTTTTTAACTGTCATAAAAAACTCTACGTTTCCTGTCTATGACAGAGTTGTTTTTGGGCTCTTATTTTATCTGAAAACCATGGTGCCAATGGTTTATTTCTGCGGTTTGCATATGCTTTTTGTGGAGCAGGCTGGGTTATAACTGAACCCAGCCAGTCGGAGTAGTCCCGGGTTGCTAAGTCTAAGTCGCTACTTATGTTAGGCTTTGTCCTAATTAGAGCTTGATTGAATTGTGTTGCTTCAATTTTATGCCAGGTGTGACCTATTGTGGTGCAGTGGAGGCATTCAATGTGTGTAGTTTACAAAGTAGCCTTAATTCAAACATTAACGCCCTATGGTCGGACCATGTCAGAGGCAGTGAGGCCGCAAACGCAAGAAAGGGATTGTCAAAAAAACATACCATCCAAAATATGTCCCATAAGGTGTGCTGGGGCATGTCCAGGTCCTCCACTGACAATGATGCACGGACACAGGCTGGTGTAAACGTAAGGTTTATTCCGGAGAGGGGAATGCCGGCATACATCACGTCTGAATCCCCTTACTCAATGTCGCGGTGCACGCGCTATCCCGTCAGGCACCACGTGAGGTCACGTGGTTGCCTGACGACTAGACTGCGACAGCACACATCTCCCCTTTAACAATAACAACAAAAGAAACATAGTATGTGTATAAGGTGTAAAACACTGCTAGGGTAAACAATAGGTCAGGCGTGGTACTGGAAGGGGTACCACCACAGGAGGGTAGGTAGAGAGAGAGAGCGAGAGCGAGAGAGTGTGTTCTGGAGAGGCAGGAAGTGTAGGGTGCGGGATTACATAGCAAACTCGCTGTATCTCTTGGGGCGCACCACTATCCTGCCTGTACAGGTGCGTGTGGGGAAGGCTTGCTCCTGTCCTGTTTCTGTTGTCTGTGAAGTAGACATGTGTGTTGCTCTGTGCTTGATGCCCTCTGTGTGTTGTGGGGCCCCTTTGTCTTATGTCTAGGTTGTCATTGGGTTCTTGCGGCGGTGGTTGTTGGGTGGAAACCCCTGTGTTCCTTGCTCGTGTGGTCTCTGTATCACCCCCTGTCCCCATTATGGCGCCTGTCGCACCAGAGTCTGCTGGGGGTGGGGCTACTTGTGTGTCTGGGTCCTCACTGTCATAGCTCGCTCTTCTGGGTGCGCCGTCTTTGTGCCACTGTAGGACTTTGTTGCTTTTGCCATCCTGCATTGGGATCACACTTTGCTGTCACTCATTAGAGCTGAGCTGGAGTAGAGTTCCTTGACTTGTAGGCGCTTGCTGAATTTGCTGTCACCTTTCCGGCGTAGAAGTTCAAGCTTTACCCTCACCCAGTCCCCCACTGCTAATGAGACCTCTCCTACTCCGTGCTTCTTATCGTAGTTGTCCTTGTACATTTTATGAGCTTTTTCTATGTTGCTTCAAACTACCGCCGGGGACCATTTCCTCTGCAGTTTCATATTCATCCATGCAAGGTTGTCCCTCGTGAATGGTTCTCTTCCTCTCAGAATCAAGAATGGGCTGTAGCATGTCAATGTGGGCGTGATGCGATACGCCCATAGCATTTTCCGGAGCTCTGTTTCCCAGTTCTTGCCTGTGCTGATGGCGGCTTGGACTGAGCCCATGATGACTCAGTTGAACCTTTCGGCTGAGCTGTTTCCGGCAGGGTGATACACTGGCGTGTGGCTGGTCTTTATGCCATTTTTCCTAGTAAACGCCATCCATTTATCCGAGGTGAACTGGGGGCCGTTGTCGCAAGTGATGACTCTTGGGATCCCTTCTCTCAGGAAGGTGCCCATGAGGAAAGCGATGACTGCCTCCGTGTCCACTTTTTCACATACCTCCACCTCCAGCCATTTGGAGTACCTGTCGACCAGGACAATAACATATTTGGGCACACCCCAGGAGTCCAGGATGGGACCCAATATGTCAAGGGATAACTCGTCCCAAGGGTTGGAGGGAGTGGCGAACTCGCCCATGGGGGGGTCTCAGCAGTGTCAACGGCTTGTCCGTGTTGGCGCCATGTGTGCACGCTCTTACGTACTTTTCCACTGAGATATCGATGGCCAGCCACCAGTATGACTGTTTTAGTCGTCGTTTGGACTTCACGATGCCCAGATGGCCTTCATACATGATGTCCAGGATGCGGTCTACCAACATTCTGGGGGGCACCACTTTGTATCCCCCGAGTAAAAATACAGTGTCTTCGCTGAGGGACAGTTCGTCCCGGACTTCCCAATATTTCTGGGTCTCCTCGTTCAGCTGCTTCTTGGCAGGCCACCCTTGCGTGATGAAGGATTTCACCTGGGACAGCGCGGGTCGGTATCGTAGGCTGTGATCCAGTCCTGTGCGCTGGTGATGAGCTCATGGTCCGCGGTGAGTGCGACCTGGTTCTCATCCCAGTCGCTGGGGTTCGGCGCACCTTCCATGGCTGCGGAGCAGCTGAGGAAATCTGCCACTTCGTTCTTTTGGCCCGGCAGGTATTCCACGTCATACACAAAGTTGAGGAGTTTGAAAGACATTTTGGCTATGCGTGAAGTAGCCATTGCGTGGCCACTGGACGTTAAGACTTTGATCAGAAGTTTGTGGTCCGTTCGGAGAGTGAAGCGGGAACCCCAAAGATACTGCCGAAATTTTGCCATGGCCCAGGTGGTTGCCAATATTTCTTTCACGATGACGCTGAATTTCACTTTGTTGGGGGCGAGTGTGCGCGATGCGAAGCCGATCGTGGTTTCCACGCCATCGGCTGCACGTTGCGATAAGACAGCTCCTAGCCCCTTGTCACTGGCATCCGTTGTCAGTATGGCAGAGCTGTTGAAGCCTTGCAAGGGGACGTCATCGCATATGTCTCGCTTTATGGTCTCGAATTCCTGGTTCGACTCCGGCGTCCAACTGAAGGTGGCCGTGTCCTTCAGGAGTTGGCGCATACAGTGGGTTTTGATGGCAAAATGTTTGACAAATTTGCTATAAAATTCCACTAACCCCGTGAAAGGAACGGACATCCTTCTTAGTTCGAGGCCTGGGCGCTGTCCTGATTGCCTCCATGTTGGCCTTCTTCGGGGAAATTCAATTTTCACTGATTTCATGCCCCAGATATGTGACGTTATGTAGGCCAAACTGGCACTTCTATAATTCCACCGTGAGGCCATTCTCTGACAGCGTCCTAAACACCTTCTGAAGTGTAGAGTCGTGTTCCTGTTTGGTGGTTTTTTTGTTTAACCAAAAAAGAGCTGCTCCTAAAGTGATAACCACTATAAGGTTTGAGTTATATTGTGAGTGGGGACATCTCACAAAAAGTAACGGACTGGTCTCACACACCACCTGGTGTCATGCTTCATCATTGACCAGTCCTCGTCCTCTAAAACCTTGGTTTGATAGAGGGCGGGCATACACCTGACGACAGGGATGCGCTTCTAAACTAAGTGGGGGCCCGTGTATGAGTGAGTGAGATTAAAAATCATTATAGTTATCCTCATTGTGTTTTTTAATGTGAAAGGTAACTATATGATGTTTAAAAGCAGGTGACGGTATGTGGGGGAATTAGTGTCCCCTAACCGTTGTGTTTAGAGGTCGACATGTTTCTGCCGTCTTGGCCCAGGAGGGTCCAGGGCATTCATCAGGACCTAAATATGTAAATGGGGACTCCGTTCTTACCAAAAGTGGCAAGAGTGTACCACTGTGTGGGCGTGATCACTGTCACACTTCACAAATGGATGGCTCCTAGATTCAAGCCCTAAAAGCCAAAGCTACTGGTCCCATGGGAGGAGGGGAGGGGAAACCCTGGTTTGTCAGAACTGCCTCAAGGAAAGTTTCCTGCGTGGATCCTAGGTGACTGCTCCCGTTCCTCCCCGGTGTAGCTGTTTGATGGTTCCCATGATGAGAATGTCGTCCTGAAAGTACAAAGACGTTCTTGCTGTCTTTGAATAGTTTGTGCATCAGTTTTTGGAATACCGACACGGCAGAAGCCAGTCCGAAAGGAAGTCGCCAAAACCTGTAGCATTCAAACGGGGTGATGAAGGAGGTCAACTTTCTGCATGAAGGGTGGAGAAGGATTTGGTGGTAAGCGGCTGTGAGGTCCACTGTGGAGAACCACTTGATCCCCTTGGTCTGGGCCAACAATTCTTTGATGCGTGGAAGGGGGAACTTGTCCACCAATATGTTTTTGTTCAGTTCTCGTAGGTCAATGCAGAGGCGCACCTTGCCGCTGGGTTGTGTGCTACGACTAAGGATGCCAGCCATTTAGCGCTTTCGATGGGTTCGATGATTCCGTTATCTTCTAAACGTTGCAACTCCATCTGTACGGCCTCTCTGCAGCTGAATGGCATGTTTCTCACCTTGCGACTGACCGGAGTAGCACCCTCTTTTAGCACTATCTTGTGTGTGAATTTGGACAGTTGTCCGATTGTCCCTTCGAAGACTTTGGGTAATTCTTTCTGCAAGTCGATGCCATCTGATCTGGGAGGGTCATCCGTCATGAGGACTTGGGTTTCTCTGTTGGGATTCAATTGGATGGCCAATGCTCCTTGGTCGAGCCATCCGAGAACAGAGGGGCCTTTTTCAGCCACATATAGTTTGCCTGTGGTCGTTCTCCCTTTAAACTCGACGTCAGTTGTCTGAAACCTACCATGGGGATCCTCTTCCCTGTGTAAGTGACCGGGTGTACGTCTGTGGGGTGCAGGTGGTTTCCTATGGTGTTAGCGAAGACGCTCTCACAAACGGCCCTTTATATGATTGTGAACAGGGACCCTGAGTTTGCTACCATGGAGATTTGGACACCCCCAATGGTCAATAGGCATGAGGGTTTGCTATTTGCCTTACATGTAATGCCCCACACATGGTCATCAATGCATAAGGTGCAATCGTCGTCACCCTCGCCCTCCCCCAGGTCAGGTTCCTACTCTTACATGACACATTTCACTGAGGAGCTACTGGGTCTTCTCCTGCAAACTTTGCCAAAATGTCCCACTACCCCGAAAAAGGAACATTTGACTCGATAGGCTGGGCAGTGTTTATCATTTGCCATGTGTGTGTGGCTACCACACCTGTAAAGTATAAATCAAAGGAAATGATGGACGGAGTGTTGAACATTGCAAGCACTCACCCCCAGTCAACTGATCTGGGTTTAATCCATCACCGTTCTTTAGCCCACTATGCCACCCCAGTTAGGACATGGCCATATGCAAATCAGTCTGACCCTGTGCCTCATGGGAACAGTCCAGCCCGAACTGCCAAACCATGTCTTCCCTGGACCGGAAACAAGCTTCCTAGGACCGGTTTCTGGCATTTCAGCCATCTTCAGCTAGGCCTGCTTGAATCCAGTGGCAAAGTGAGCAAGGGACTCACGTCTGAGCATACCCTGCCAACTTATGGCGAACAAAGTATAAACCAAAGGAAATGATGGACGGAGTGTTGAACATTGCAAGCACTCACCCCCAGTCAACTGATCTGGGTTTAATCCATCACTGTTCTTTAGCCCACTCTGCCACCCCAGTTAGGACATGGCCATATGCTAATCAGTCTGACCCTGTGCCTCATGGGAACAGTCCAGCCCGAACTGCCAAGCCATGTCTTCCCTGGACCGGAAACAAGCTTCCTAGGACCGGTTTCTGGCATTTCAGCCGTCTTCAGCCAGGCCTGCTTGAATCCAGTGGCAAAGTGAGCAAGGGACTCACGTCTGAGCATACCCTGCCAACTTATGGCGAACAACCTGTAGCAGGAACCATTCTTTTCTGGAGGGGTCTGATGGGCCCAGAGACGGTCTGGGTGGGCTATCTTCTGTTTCCGTGGCTTGCAATGGGTGCAGGTCTGTCTCAAGACCCTCTGGAATCAGTCACTTTGCACACCGCTAGCTTAGGATCTGTGTCCTTCTTTGCTGCTTCCGCACACCGTTTGGACAATTCAGCTTTTTTGATAATCACGAGGATCTTGTGCAGGGGCACTTCACCACTCACCCACAGTTTTTCCTGGACGTTGGTGCTGGTGGTATGCATTATTATCTAGTCACGCACTAAGTCGTCGTGAAGATGTCCGTATTTGCAGTTGACATCCAGTTTTTTGAGAGATGCGACATAATCCTCTACTGTCTCTGAGTCTGTTTGTTTCCGTTGGAAGAAATTGTATCGGTCTATGGCTGTGCAGATCACCTTGCTGGTAGTGGCTGTCTAGGTCTTCTAAAGCATGTTGGAACACGTCTTCAACTGTTGCGGCTCTTGGTTTCTTGACCATGTTCTCATAGACTCGTAACCCTTCAGGACCTAAGTTGTGCATTAGTATCTTTTTTCTGCGTTTGCTGGAGAACGCATCCTCGCCTTTATCTTCCAAGGCAGAAAGGTAGTTGAGGAAGTCTCCCTTCCAATCAGCCCACTTCATGGCCGGTTCACCAGGTTTAGGGAGAAAAGGCACTGGATTGGTGAGAGAGAAGGTTTGGGCGCACATTTTGGCGGGCTGGAATGTATCTGTTGGACCACTCAAACCACTGTAGGCTTGTATAGGGTCTGGCGTGCAGCAGAGGAGGCCGAGGTAACTGGGCAATGCCTGAAAGGTGTGCAGGTCATCTCCGACATGTGGCTGGATGCTGGTCAGGGGTACTGGATGGTGTCCTCCCTCCATAGATGCTGTGCGTTTGGAGAACTTTGAAAGAGGTCGGGAGGCATGCTGAAGGGGTGCTCTGCGCTGGTTTCAATGCTGGTGTGTGCCATGTAGGGGCTGGTTTCAGGTCGCAGGGTGGTACGCCCTATGCAGGGTTGTTGTGCCACTGGAAAGGGCCACAGGGTATGTGCTGGGCTTCCCTTGTTGCTCCTGCACTTGTGGAGCTTGAGGTGAGCGCTGGAAGGGATGTGTTCTGATGCCTCACAGGATCGGTGAAACAGTGGGGGCGAGGCTCTGATGCGCTGTGAAGTTTTAGCGCTGGGAGGCGTACCTTGTGCTCTCCAGGCAGGCCGATCCTTTGTAGTGCCTTTCTTAGTGTTGTTTTCGGGCCTCGCGTAGGCGGGAGCTGCACGGGCCACTCTCCCTCTCCAGATATCAGAATCGCCACGCTCCTCAGCGTGAACGCAACGCGGCAGCAGGCAGATGCGGCGGGTAGGAATCCGCTCGTCGCCAGTTTGTAATGTCTAGGTCCTCCACTCACAATGATGCACGGACACTGGCTGGTGTAAACGTAAGGTTTATTCCGGAGAGGGGAATGCTGGCATACATCACTTCTGAATCCCCTTACTCAATGCCGCGGTGCACGCGCTATCCCGTCAGGCACCGCGTGAGGTCACGTGGTTGTCTGATGACTAGACTGCGACACCACAGGGCATCTACCACTTGTGCTAAGCCCATACTGGACAGTGCGTGAATTAAAGTTTCAGAGTCTCTATCTGTTAGGACCTCCAGGTGGAAATTATAGTCGCCGAGTATGGTGAAATCTGCGTAGTGGGTACTGGATTCAAGGAGAGAGCTAACTACCTGAATGAAACCTGGTCTAGGACCAGGGGGTGGTACAATAATAGTCCATTATATGATTGCTTTATGGTGAGTTCTACTTTAAATGAAAGTGCCTCACAATCAGCGTTGGTGGACACTGAAGAGAAAATGGCTGCCATCTGGTCGCGGTATACTACAGCTGTTCCCCCACCCGTCTTTATGGTTCTGTCCAATCTGAAAATACAGCACCCCTAGGGAGTGGCAGACACTTAGTCAGGACCTGATATGGAATCTGCCCAAGTTTCAGTAATAAATACGATATCTTATTTGTGGTGGTCAAGGAAGGGTTCCTTCTCTAACCGGGGTGGTGGTCTGGTTAATGTTGGAGGTGTTCATGTCTACTCTGTTCTTTGTGACTATCCTGTTATTAGTTAGCATGAGGCTACACCCCTGATATTTCAGTGTGTCCACGATGCTGTGCGGTTCTAGTGTGGTACACCAAGGGCTCTTACCTGAGGTATTAAATCCAGACAGTTTTTCTCTGGTGTAACTATGTATGAGGGAGTTATGGGGCTGGAAAAAGCCAGGGGGTCTGGCACTGTGCACTGTCTGGGTGCAGACGGGCTTGCCTTTGGCGTGCCAGGAGCACGTCCGCTGGGGGGACACGCTGTGTAGTGCTTTAGGTAGCCTGCCATCCAGGGGGGGCGTGTCAGAGGCGAGGTTAGTCCGGCACTTCTCAGTGCGACAGAAAACAGGTGGGATAAATTAGAAATAACTTTGCGTACGGTAACCCCTCAATCCTACCACAGGCTTCGCTACGGAGGATAATACTGGTAACTAAAACCAAACTAAATAAACAGCGGCGAAGAAGAAACATGTAAAAGCAATTTTAAAACAGGCAAGAGCCTTTGAAGTATGGCTCACAAGTAATGAAATAACCAACTGTTGTTCACCGTAAATATGAGCCGACTGCAGAACTAGTCACCGTCAGCATGAACGATTGTAGACCAACTCTAAATTAGAAACAAATATAGGCGTGCAATCAATAGGATCAACTGCAGGCCCACAGTAAACAAGATCCACTGTGGACCTGCAACCAACACGACAAGTGTTTAATCCACTGTAAACATGAGCCAAATGCGGGCCTGCCATCAACATTAACAAATGGTGGTCCATGGTCAACTGTGTATGTGCATCGATAAACGTGTTAACACAAATCAATTCTAAATTTACTGCTGCGATGAATCATTCTGAGGACCTAATGTTTCATAAACCAATCACCTGCCTTAGGTTGACACAGAGGGATTGATCTGTTATCAAGAAATATGGAGAAGCTGTAATCATGCCGATACTGTTTACATACTGTCCCAAAATGTGAATATTCTCTCCCCGTGATCATATTCACACAGCACTCTAGCTCTTTAACCCCTTCTCAAGGGCTTTCTCCTCAGAATCAAGGCATTATCAAATTTATTAGCCTTGTCGGCGAGAGTGACAAGCGCTCCAAAATATGCCCGTGAGTGCTAAGTAGAACTTGGCTGTGCGCATTTTGGGGGAAATTTAGGGCTTGTTGCGTTGATTGAAGATAACTACTGGGTCACATTAAACGTTGCAAGAATAGTTCCTTCTTTGAGACAACCGTGTCTATTCCTTAAGCCACAGACAAGGATCCTCTCTCAGCTCTTCACACCCGCCACAGTTTCCAAGGCTCGGAGACCACCACTCACCCTTCCCCCGGTGCCCTGCTTTTCTTCATTGATGCCGATACATTGCAAGCGCAGACAGCATCTCGAAAAATCACACGGCCCAAGGTGCGTGCAACAGT
Organism: Triturus cristatus; assembly: GCF_964204655.1. Classification (NCBI taxonomy): domain Eukaryota; kingdom Metazoa; phylum Chordata; class Amphibia; order Caudata; family Salamandridae; genus Triturus; species Triturus cristatus. Next base: position 773,205,998 of record NC_140595.1, on the reverse strand, counting down.
GTTGGTAGCTGTGGCAACGGCTCACCCCTCCTAGGCCTTCGCAATCGTGTTTAATATCGTTTTTATTAGTTCTGAAGTCCCCTGGGAGAGTGGGGGATAGACGGGAGTGGTAGGTTTGAGGTGGGCCTAAAAGAACTCTTCCAAGAGCTAAGCAGGGATCCGCTGCTAACCCCTGGAATTATCCCCCGTCTTGTCGTCTCTTCTTTCTCTCACCGGCGTCGACAGTGTCAAATATTGACAAACCCATCTTTATTAAAGCCCACTTGTGAGAGGTGGGGGGATAGGAAAAAAGGAAAGAAAATTACACTTTTTTAATCAATTTGTGGGAAAGGGGCCAAATTGTACTCTTGGGATCACTGTGGAGAAGGGGTTAGAGGGACAGAGGAGGATGCAGGAGGTGGTAGAACGTTATCCCTGATGTAACCTTTTCTAGCAGCTGATTCTAAGACCTAGAAGTAGCCCATCTTGTTATTAATATAGATCAGGGGGCTAAAGCGCCTGCTGCAGAGATCTACTTCTGGCTCTGGATATGGACTGAGCACATGAAGAGAGCATCTTTGGGATGGATAACCTGATTTGACGTCACAATCACAGAACTTGTACGCAGTAACAATAAATATCAAAGGTATTCTCGTTTTTGCATATATTACTTCTTATGTGGTCCCTAAAAAGCCTTCAGCTCAATGTGAATTAACAAAGGATCAGGAACCAGACCGGTCTTCGAGACGCCAAAGCTTCACATTTTCAACTTTTCCTACGTGGGGAGGGGAGTGGGTCAGGTGGGGGCGCCGAATTGGACAGAAATGCGGTCATCTCTTCCAGGGTACACATGGTTCTGTGGACTTTGGTTTATGAGTGTGGGTTCGGAGCCAATTTCATTAATATGGGGTTTTTCCCGCCCTGCTGCTTGCTCGCTCTTTTTCACGTCAGGCGTTGTTTGAGCAAGAAAAAGTTTTAATTTCGGTGCTTCATTCGTCTTTCTTCGGGGGCACCGGTGGGTGGGGGTGTCTAGGCCCTCCCGAACCCAATGTGTGTCCTAATAACGAGCGCTCGTAAATCTTAAAATGGCTGCCAGGAGACCACATCTGCCTCTCCCAGGGGACGGGGCGGTGAGCCCTCTCCAGGGTGCAGTCTGTCCCCCCTCCACCCCCACAAATCACACTTGGGTCGCGCCGGCATAATGTGGGCTCCTACAGCGCAAGGGGTGCAGGGCCTAGGCTGCTGGGGGCTATTCTGTGAGATCAGCCTACATTTTAGGGGCTGCTCGTTTTTTTTTTTAATGCAACAGGATCTGGGGCCCCTTGGCCAAATATTTGAGGCACCCCATCATTTTGCACTACTGGTAGACAGCCTCGTAAATTAAGCACGACACTAAAACGTTCGAGTCCTCTTGAGGTCAAAAGCAACTGACGATTAATTTAATTAAAAAGGCGGGAGGGTTTGAAGAATTTGTTGGTGGGAAAGGGGTCCGAAAAATTAACAAAATGTCCCAATCTGCACCTAGGTCATTGCCAGGGCATACCATCACGAGATCTGTATCCCAGCCGCTAGGGGCCCTGGGAACCGGCTGTTCAGCTGGTTCTGCCAGACTGGACTCAGGGGGTCTGTGGCCTGAGCAGAGAGTGGACTCATGACCTTCAGATAGCAGGACAGGCCTCAGGTACGGGTAGCGGCGGCTACTGGCTTGCCTTGGGTATCTCTAGGACTATGCTGTCTACCCCAATGTCTAGCATCATGAAAGTATCTATAGCGGCAAAGAAGAAACAAGTTAACAAGGGTCTTGGAGCATGGGGGTCAACTCTGTGATGTTATCAGGCTCCAAAGGGCGAATGATGTCATTTCCACTACCTGCGGCATTTTCATCTATTGACGTCCTTTCCTCCAAGAGGTCCCAGTTTGGGGCAGGCAGACTGCCCATTTCAGCTGAGAGGGTGCCCTCTGCAGGAGGTACTCTGCTCCTCGAAACAGGGAGACCTCCCCTTGTGGCATGCTACCAGGACATGACCCTTTACAGCCACGCGGCAGCCCTTACAATGGACTCGGCTTTGGAGCCAGGGAGACCAGACTGCCCCATGAATGAAGCAGAGAGAGTGCCATCTGCAGCTGGGGGTACCCCTTGCAGTAGGTAGAGTGGCCTCAGAAGCAAAAGACTGTTCTTGGCAGATTGTCACTTGCAATCAAGGGAATGGCCCATGCAGTCAGGAAGCAGTCCCTTGCATTAGTAATCCTGTACTTCTTATCCCGGAGAGTTTCCCTTGATGGAGAGACTTCCAATGACTGCTGAGAGATGCCTCTTGCAGCAGAAACTCTACGTCTCGAGTCAGGAAGACAGCCCCTTCCAACATAGTGTGCTGTTGCAGCAGGCAGACTGCCCTTGCATGTTAGAGGCAGGCCTGTGCATCTGGAGTCAGAAACACTGCCCCTTGCTACACAGATACTGTTCCATTGCAGCAGGCAGACTACCCTAGTATGTTAGAACGGCCCTGTGCATCTTGAGTCAGAAACACGGCCCCTTGCTACACAGATACTGTTCCATTGCAGCAGGCAGACTACCCTAGTATGTTAGAACGGCCCTGTGCATCTGGAGTCAGAAACACTGCCCCTTGCTACACAGATACTGTTCCATTGCAGCAGGCAGACTACCCTAGTATGTAAGAACGGCCCTTTGCATCTTGAGTCAGAAACACTGCCCCTTGCTACACAGATACTGTTCCATTGCAGCAGGCAGACTACCCTAGTATTTTGGAACGGCCTTGTGCATCTGGAGTCAGAAACACTGCCCCTTGCTACACAGATACTGTTCCATTGCAGCAGGCAGACTACCCTAGTATGTTAGAACGGCCCTTTGCATCTTGAGTCAGAAACACTGCCCCTTGCTACACAGATACTGTTCCATTGCAGCAGGCAGACTACCCTAGTTTTTTAGAACGGCCCTGTGCATCTGGAGTCCGAAACACTGCCCCTTACTACACAGATACTGTTCCATTGCAGCAGGCAGACTACCCTAGAATTTGAGAACGGCCCAGTGCATCTGGAGTCAGAAACACTGCCCGTTGCTACACAGATACTGTTCCATTGCAGCAGGCAGACTACCCTAGTATGTTAGAACGGCCCTTTGCATCTTGAGTCAGAAACACTGCCCCCTGCTACACAGATACTGTTCCATTGCAGCAGGCAGACTACCCTAGTATTTTAGAACGGCCATGTGCATCTGGAGTCAGAAACACTGCCCCTTGCTACACAGATACTGTTCCATTGCAGCAGGCAGACTGCCCTAGTATGTTAGAACGGCCCTTTGCATCTTGAGTCAGAAACACTGCCCCTTGCTACACAGATACTGTTCCATTGCAGCAGGCAGACTACCCTAGTATGTTAGAATGGCCCTGTGCATCTGGAGTCAGAAACACTGCCCCTTGCTACACAGATACTGTTCCATTGCAGCAGGCAGACTACCCTAGTATGTTAGAACGACCCTGTGCATCTGGAGTCAGAAACACTGCCCCTTGCTACACAGACACTGTTCCATTGCAGCAGGCAGACTACCCTAGTATTTGAGAACGGCCCTGTGCATCTGGAGTCAGAAACACTGCCCCTTACTACACAGATACTGTTCCATTGCAGCAGGCAGACTACCCTAGTATTTGAGAACGGCCATGTGCATCTGGAGTCAGAAACACTGCCCCTTGCTACACAGATACTGTTCCATTGCAGCAGGCAGACTACCCTAGTATGTTAGATCGGCCCTGTGCATCTGGAGTCAGAAACACTGCCCCTTGCTACACAGATACTTTTCCATTGCAGCAGGCAGACTACCCTAGTATGTTAGAACGACCCTGTGCATCTGGAGTCAGAAACAATGCCCCTTGCTACACAGACACTGTTCCATTGCAGCAGGCAGACTACCCTAGTATGTTAGAACGACCCTGTGCATCTGGAGTCAGAAACACTGCCCCTTGCTACACAGACACTGTTCCATTGCAGCAGGCAGACTACCCTAGTATTTGAGAACGGCCCTGTGCATCTGGAGTCAGAAACACTGCCCCTTACTACACAGATACTGTTTCATTGCAGCAGGCAGACTACCCTAGTATGTTAGAACGGCCCTGTGCATCTTGAGTCAGAAACACTGCCCCTTGCTACATAGATACTGTTCCATTGCAGCAGGCAGACTACCCTAGTATTTGAGAACGGCCCTGTGCATCTGGAGTCAGAAACACTACCCCTTGCTACACAGATATTGTTCCATTGCAGCAGGCACTCTGGCCTTCTCATCAGGGAGAATGCTCAACGCGACTCTGCCCTGTGTAGGTGAGAGATTGCCCCTTACATTTGGGGGAACCTTTGCAGAGCCACAGGCGGCTGTTCTGTGTAGCTTTGAGAGCACTAGGGTCTGCCAGTTGCAGTAGGGATACTGCCACTACAGCCAAGAGACAGTCCCTCACATCCAGGGCACGGCCTCTGTGGAACGGGTATAGCGTGCCCACACCATCTTCAAACCCAGCTGCATTATTTGCAGTGGCATCACAACCAGCAACCAACCCTGCTTATCTTGCAGAGAAGTTCACCAATTTTCTCTGCACGTCTGCAGCCAGAACACAATTTAACTGCAGACTTAGAAGAGTAAAATGGGAAAAAGAAGGCAGCAGGCCTTTTCCATCCGTGCCCCCAGGATCTGGGACAACATCCTTGTATCCGTCAGGTTCGCCCCAACACTGCTTCAATTTGTAAATAAGTTGAAGGCACTCCTCTTTAAAGACCGCTGCATCACAATACATTAACAGTTCATAGCCCAGCTACCGCTCATACACTTCTTGACTTTATGATTGCCTTTGATCCTGCTTGGCACTGTGCTGAACTGTGCCTAGAAGGAGGATGGGAGCACACTGCCTCAAATTCCAGCTGTTTGCCCCCTTGCATTATGGTGAATGCAGTTCACAATTAGCACTTATTTGAATATTAGTAATAGTATTTCACCAAAGTTGGTGCAGGTAGTGCTGTTCATCTCTAGATATGTGTTTCTGGATTTTATCCTTCATCAGTAGAGTCAAAAACTAATTTGATCAGGGGTTGCTGAGAATGCTGCTACAATCCTCTCAGGGCTCAGTACCTCTCACAGGTGCATCTCCAAAACCTTTTCAGCTCACTGGCTCAAGGGAGCCTTTTTAAACAGGAAGGGGTGGGAGCACACCGCCTCACATCGCAGCAGAGTGTGCCCCTTGGCATTCTGGTAAATGCAGTTCACAATTAGCGCTTACATGAATATTAATAGTAGTATTTGATCAAAGTTGGTGCAGGTAGAGCTGTTCGTCTCTAGACACATGTGTTTCTTGATTTTATACTTCATCAGTAGAGATCGAAAACTAATTTTATCAGGGCAAGTTAGCTAACGAGCTTTTGGAGATACTACCTGCACCAACTTTGGTGAAAACTACTCCTAATATTCAAGAAAGTGCTAACTGTGAACTGCATTCACCATAATGCAACGGGGCAAACTCTGCTGGGTTTGTTCAGCCCTCTTCATTCATTAGTTTTTTAAAGTGTCATTCACGGTTTTTTTCTACACATTCTGCAGCCTACAACATAGGGCAATGGGACAGCTTACTTCAGGCATTGGCTCTCTTCATTGTAAGTGATGGCATTTTTCCCTTGCACATTTATATACTTTTGATGTCTATTGCATATGTTAGCACAAAAAAAATTAAAAACTGTGGATTGTCAAGGTAGGACCAATTGGCTTTACCCAAGGACCTAAAACCTCTTAATCGCGAGCCTGTTTTCTAAACCAAAAGAGCAACTTTTGTGTGGTACATGCCAAGCAAGGCTGAATGTGAACCAGTCTGTAGAAGAATGGTCCACACACCCACAAACATGACAGAGGTCCTCGAGAGGCACGCCTCAAAGTCAGTTCTTTGAAGACTCTATAGGATTGCATTGGACGCGTTATTGACTCCATAGAGCGAACCTGTCTAGTACAATATTGTGCTGGAGTTGTAGTCATCCAGATGGAGACATCCTACATATCTAGATATCTGTCCTTGCATTCACTCCTACTGGTTACTGAATCTGGTGAACCATCCGAGAACCCAACATCACTGGCCCTACCTGATGACAAAGTGCCGTGGGCCTCACCCGTCATTCAAAAAGGATGGATAAACTCTGCTTTAGCAATGACCAAATTATGGTTGCTCGGACACTGTAAGATGCCAACTCTCCCCTCTCTCACGAGGAATGGATGGATGCAATGGGCATGAAGGCCGGGCATGAACAATTGATCTATAAACTTAATGAGTAAGCCCACGTGTTCGATACTATCTGTAGCGCTCTCCTCACCCAGGGCTTGGATGCCTATAACCTCTTCAACTTTGCTCATAGTACAAAGACATATTGGAATGTCGACTTCTGTGACACGTTGTGCCTCTATGTAAACTTAATATCGTGTTCTGACCTAAAGAGTGCGTGCCTCTTTTGATATGCTATCACGGGCCTTCTCGGACATTGGTGGTGGAACGGACTGGACATATTCCAGTAACGGACTGTGACTCCCTATTGTTTTTTTTCTCCCTTCTTTCTTATTTTGGTTATTGTTAAATGCCATTATATTATATGAGCAGAGCTTAATATTGAAGTGCCTTATCTGGCATGTTCATATGTTTCTTTGTATATAATCCAATAAAAACATGTAAACAATATTAGCCTTGCCAATGCTTGTTAAGTATTGGTAAGGGGTGAGAAACTGGATCACGGGTGGTGAGTGAGGGGGAGAATGACACCAGTATTTGGGAGGGTGAGAGAACTAACGAAAGCAGGGTGGGTGGCAGGACGCTAGGTTGTAAGTTCTGAAGTATCGACGGAGGGAAGGGGCTGAAGCTTGTGAGGTTATGTTGTGCATAACTTCCTCTTATCAGCCCCTTATGGGAAAAGGTTTAGAAGGTCATTCGTAGCATTAAACTATATATATAGGGCTTTAAGTGGTCCGGGTCTCAATTTTTGGAAAGGGGGCCTCGAAACAGGTTCTCTGTCGGGCTCTGTTTTGTGCCCTGGCACAGGCCGTGCGTTTCTTTCCGGACTGCAGTGACAGCGGCACAATCGATAAGCACGTGTTCACACTGCTCACTTCTCACTAGTGGAGAAGTTACGGCATGACGTTGTGCCTGGTGAGCATTGTAGGGGAAGGGAAATCCTTTAAAGGGAGTCGTTTTCTCTCTGGATTTCCTTACTCTTTTTGAAACTCAGGAGCAGCAACATTTTCGTAGCGTCACCAGGGCTTTAAGTGGAAGCTTTTTCAATATTATATACAAGTCATAGTTGCTGCCTATTTATCTTATGCAACTAACAAGCATTGACAAAGCCAATAGTCCTGACCTGTGGTAGGTATGATATTACTTGTTGTATCATATATCTGGATGCAATGACAGAAACAGCAAAATACAAGTCGGACGGCCCACTATGCTAAGCACGGTTTTTTGGTTACGTGTTTTAAGCCATGCCCTTTAATTACATTGACCACGCGCCTTTGAGAGACCCCCCAGGTTTTTATCCCACTTAAAGCCCTATATATATATATACACACACACACACACACACACACACACACATGTGCTTATTAAATGTTCAATTATATATATATTCACTGAAAAAACCATAGGTTTCACACATGTTATAGTTAGCGGAAATTTTACTGATAAAAAACCAATGAAATTCCCCCGTTATAGTTAGTGCAGGAAACTATAACTCACGCGACCGCAATCCTCTGCTGATGCTAATACTGTATTTAGACACTTATTTGCCCATGTCTTCTTCCATAAATTTTTAGCTATACATATATTACAAATATTTTTTTTTCATAAAGACACATATGTCATCAGCAGAAGATTGCGGTCGCGTGAGTTATAGTTTCCTGCACTAACTATAACGGGGGAATTTCATTGGTTTTTTATCAGTAAAATTTCCGCTAACTATAACATGTGTGAAACCTATGTTTTTTTCAGTGAATTTGCAAGGTTTTTTAAATGCTAATTCCTAACTATAACGTGTGTGAAACCTATGGTTTTTTCAGTGAATTTGTACGTTTTTTGAAATGCTAAGTTACTTTACGCCATTTGTGGCGTGCGCGCCCACTTAACGCAGTTCGTTCCGTTCGCGCACGGTGCGCTTCGCGCACCGTACGCGCACAGTGAGCACGTGGTGCGCTTCGCGCACCGCGCGCCCACTTTACGCAGTTAGTGCCGTGCACGCACGGTGGGCACGCGGTGCGCTACGCGCACCGCGTGCCCACGTTACGCTAGATGGGCCATGTACGCACGATGCGCTTCACGCACCAGGCGCACATGGAGGACATACGATGCGCTTCGTTGTGAAAGGTTATATTTTATTTTTTTTACACGTTGATAAGCCATGCACAAATGGTGCCCTTCGGGCACCTTTTGCACACGGGGTGGGGAGGGTGTGGATAATTTTTTTTTTTCAAAATTTTTTTACCGTACGCGTGCGGTAAGCGTAATCGGCGAAATTAGCGAAAAAATTAAAATTCCGTTTTTGGCCTTGGGGGATCTTTGGGGACTCCCTCAACATGGCTAGGTGCTTTGGAGCTGGCTAAACAGCTCCTTTACATGTTTTTGTCCTTTGTTTTTTAATCCACACTCTGAGTGCGAGAGAGAAAATGGCGGCCGCCGCTTCCTGGTTTCGACTGATTCGAATGTTTACTAAGATCTAACAGCCAATCAGAATCGCGCTCGCGCACGTCACCGTACGCGTACGGTAAGCGCACCGTAAGCGCACCGTAAGCTGGCTCAGATATATATATTGATTTAAAGACTATTTTCTCAGAATCTACTGAACAGATTTACACCAAACCAACAAAAGGCACTTCCTTGACCTGAGGACTACCTCTCTGCCAAATTTCAAGTAATTCTGTTCAGCCGTTCGGGCTGTAGCTGTGTCTAAAGGTCCTATGGAAAAATGCATGGGAAAAACACGTTTTGGGACCCCCCTTTTATCTCAGCCCCCGCTTGACGAATCCCCCCGAGACTTTCAGGGTAGGAGCGGAGCGTAGCGCCCCACCTATTTTGAAAAATTCGCAAGGATTCGTCGACCGGCGCAAAAGTTATTCAAAATAGAATGTTGCGGATTTCCTATGGAAACGTGGTCCTAACTATAACTACCTACTGGCGACCGCCAGTAGGTAATATTTAGATCTCGATTTATATAAACATACAAAGTCAGATTTAACCATTTAAAGTAAACAACACCGCTTTGCGATGAAAGGTGGTTTGACAAATTCAATGCATGTGACACAGCGCAGTCTGTCGGCTTGCTGTGCTGCCTCCAAGTACATTCAGCAGCTGTGGTGGAGGGGCACAAGGGAAGGGCAGGAGCAGGACAAATTTTGCTGGGGCACAGGTCCCATCTGGCCCCCCTCTAGAGACGCCTCTCAGGGGCATGAGTTGAGAGGTGAGCATCTCAGTCAGGTGCGGCTGGGGCAGAGTCTGGCAGTAGACTTCTATTTATAAGACAGACTCTTCCCTCGCCCTTTTGACCTTTCAGAGGCGCCAGTAGGTCAACAAAATATGTCCTGAAGACCATTCCTCGAATGACGCCGAATCTTCATCGTTCTGCGCCATTAAATCCATTCTGAATGTACCCAAGTCCCTCTCTCAAGTGCAAGCCAAGAAGACAAAGCAAGGATTTTAAAAGATGCTGACGGCAGGTGTTCCCATTCTGTCTCAGGTCTGCTTACTCTGCACCGTCTGTTCGTGGGAGAAAGGGGGGCTCCCGCCGGGGAGGGCCCTAGTCCCGCCGCAGGTGAAGTGAGCAAGATTGCAGGAAACTCAGCAGTACACGGGAAGGCAGGGATTTGAGGATTTCGGATCAAGACTCAGGCGTTTGCCATTTATGGGTTCAGCCCCCGTCCCCACGCTCATTTCAGTGCAGCCCCCGGGTAGGGATAGTGGCAGTAGCCCCTGAATACTCGATAAGCCATCTGTATAGGACTGACGTCATCACGTACGCCCTCCCTGACGTGTTCCAGAACATTCCCTCGTGCTTTCTTCTCACGTGCCTCAATGGAGCTGCAGAGGCCGCTCCAGAGGCCAGCTGCGGCCTAGCAAGAGTGCTATGCACCGCAAGAGAAGCAAGGATCATGGGCCCCCATCCCTTGGTTTACTCATTAAAATCAGCTATATTTCGAGTGAAGTTGGCCCCTCACAGTCCTAGCATTCAGTGCTGCTGCACCATTGACAGCTGCGTCCCTGACCTGCAGCAGTTAAACTGCGCAGCTCACTACTCACCTCAGCTTTCAATATGCTTTAATTTGGGGGGGGGGGGGGGAGGCGCGTCCCCAACTCATTTCATCTAGTCGCCCAGCAGCTCAGTAAGAATGAGCCGAGGCCCAATTGGTGTTTATTCCTCAAACACTCCCTCACAATGTTACCATTTCCTCAAACGACACTCTCCCACAATGTGACCTTTTCCTCAAACGGCACTCCCTCACAAGGTGATCATTTAATCAAACGACACTCCCTCACAACGTGACCATTTCCTCAAACGACACTCCCTCACAATGTGACCATTTCCTCAAATGACACTCCCTCACAATGTGACCATTTCCTCAAACGACACTCTCTCACAATGTGACCATTACCTAAAACGGCACTCCCTCACAATGTGACCATTTCCTCAAACGACACTCTCTCACAATGTGACCATTTCCTCAAACGACACTCCCTCACAAGGTGATCATTTAATCAAACGACACTCCCTCACAACGTGACCATTTCCTCAAACGACACTCCCTCACAATGTGACTATTTCCTCAAACGACACTCTCTCACAATGTGACCATTTCCTCAAACGACACTCCCTCACAATATTACAATTTTCTCAAACGACACTCTCTCACAATGTGACCATTTCCTCAAACGACACTCCCTCACAATGTTACCATTTCCTAAAACGACACTCCCTCACAGTGTGACCATTTCCTCAAACGACACTCCCTCACCACAATGTGACCATTTCCTCAAATGACACTCCCTCACCACAATGTGACCATTTCCTTAAACGACAGTCCCTCACAATGGGACCATTTCCTCAAACGACACTCCCTCACAATGTGACCATTTCCTCAAACGACACTCCCTCACCACAATGTGACCATTTCCTCAAACGACACTCCCTCACAATGTGACCATTTCCTCAAACGACACTCTCTCACCTCACAATGTGACCACTTCCTCAAACGACACTCCCTCACAATGTGACCATTTCCTCAAACGACACTCCCTCACAATGTGACCATTTCCTCAAACAACACTCTCTCACAATGTGACCATTTCCTCAAACAGCACTCCCTCACAATGTGACAATTTCATCAAACAGCACTCCCTCACAATGTGACCATTTCCTCAAACGACACTCCCTCACAATGTGACCATTTCCTCAAACGACACTCCCTCACCACAATGTGACCATTTCCTTAAACAACACTCCCTCACAATGTGACCATTTCCTCAAACGACACTCCCTCACAATGTGACCATTTCCTCAAACTACACTCTCTTACAATGTGATCACTTCGCTCGGCTTTTCACATTTGTTTGCATCCCATACCATGCAGAGTAGTGACTCAGGTACTTTCAAACTACCCCTCAAAAAATCGACGTTGGTCTCAGGATGCCCCATAAAAGTGAGTCTGGAAGAGTGTTCAGCGCTCGCACCACAGGTTGAGAATTGATTGCCACCGAGCTCCAGTTTAGGCCGCGCAAGTGTGCGCGGTGGCACGGAGAGGCCGGGATAATTGGCGCCTGCCTCTGCCATCACAGAGCTCCTCCATGTTTGAATAAGTCTTGAAAGACCTTGCCTGGGGTCTAACTGCTAGGCCTCGGCTCCCAGGGCAGCCATACCTGCGAAGAAAGAGCACGCGCTATACAAACATCCAGGCTAAGCGGTGCGCGGGGACTTCAGGCCTCCAGCAAGCAGCCAACAGCAGTGCATTGATGCACGCCAAGTGAGAGTGTAGGATTTACTCCCTCCCATGGATGTGACAAGAGCCCTTCACCATGCAGACCGACATTTTAGAAGACGAAAGCTGGAGATTTAAAAAAAATAATCAGGGAATGTATTCCCCCCATTGACTTGTATTGAAGCAGAGGCAGTTAAGAACTCAGGGGCACCTGCATCAAAGGTTTTTGCGATCGCAAACGGTGCGATTCGCAAAAATCGGCCATTTGCGATCATAAAAATGGCCTTTTGCGATGCATGAAACTTTTTGGGATGCACAATTTCGGTAATTTTTTGCGATTTCCCAAATTGCGATTGCATTTAAGGAATCGCAAACGATTCCTTAATTGCAATGCTTGAAGCACTTTCAAATAGCGATTTCGCTATTTGGGGCCGCCAATTACTGTAAAATAAAACTGGTCAGTAATTTGCAAAAACTTTGAAAAATGCACTAAGGTGCATTTTTCAAAGTTTCATATTACACACACACATGCCCTTGGGGCATGTGTGTGGGCAAAATGGGTGCACAGTACAATTTCAGGGGTGCAACAGGGTGTCCTTTTGACACCCTTGCACCCTTGAAATTGCATGCGCAATTTGCGAGTACCAATGGGTACTCGCAAATTGCACATGCAATTTCCCATTCATTCCTATGGGCCTAAAGGCCCATAGGAATGAATGGGAAGCCATTCCTTAATTGCGACTCGTAATTTGCGAGTCGCAATTAAGGAATGAATAGGAATCGCTATTTTTATAGCGATTCCTACATGCATAGGCTTTTGCGAGCCCTAAATTGCGATTCCTTCATAATCGCAATTAAAGACTTGCAAAATCCTACCTTGATGCATGGCCCATCAGAGAGTTGGGGGCTCCCATGTCTCTTACTGAGAGCCACTGCATGCTAGTTGAGGCCTAACTAATGTTATGTTGGTTATTAATGTAGCGTTGTATGTCACAATATGGTCAACTTATAGCGCCTCGCATCCCCATGCCACAATTAGGGTTGCTACCAGAAGCTTATCATACCAGTGATAACTATTGAGGCATTGCCTCCCTGCCAGCGTCATCGCAAGACACAAGTCCTACCTTCATTTCCATGATTTCACATAAAGCCCCTCCCTAACACACAGCACTTCCTGTCTTTACAAGCCAGATTATTGCTGCCATGCAAGGGAGGGAGGGTTGGGAATCTTGCTGGGAAGGGGAGCTTCTGATTCGGAGTAATGAAGATTACCGTAACTAGTTGATTCATTCCCTCCTCATCATACGCTCCTCGTTCTAGTGTTAACTATTGAGGATAAACATAAGCTCCAAAAACACTTCTGAACTTTCAGAAAAATCTTCATTAGATCATGAACTGACATATAGCCCCCCAGAAAGAATTTCTTCAGTTACTTCATAGTGGCCTTAAAGACTCCTGCAGCGAAATGTAAGGAACCGTCATCATTCACACTCAATCTGTGTGTTGCAGACATCTTGGGAGTGGACCAAGCAGCAGCCCTACAATCTCCTGCAGAGATACCCCGTGGAATCTGCCCAAGACGTGGATACTGCCCTTGTGGACCTTCCCTGCAGACCCTCAGGAATCTCAGACCCAGCTGAAACATATGCCTGAAAGATGGCCTGCTTCCCCCACCCACCTCAAAGCCGCAGTGGCTGCCTTACCCATATCTGCTGCAGCAATGGCAACAAACAAAGCATCTGACAAGCGGAAAGCTCTTGTCCTAGCTAGATAAATCACCAAAGTACTTACGACATCCAGGGCCACAAGGGCATCACCTACATTATCTGGAACCACTGGTAACACAACCTCTTGTGAAGAATGAAACTGCTTCGGTATCATTCGCTTGAACCTCAGAGCAGGCCTCCAAACTGTTCTATCAATGAGGAACTTCAAGTATGGAATCTGTTAAAAATTGCAAAGAAAACAAAGCTCCAATGCAGGTACGTCCAGACCTTTTATTCTGACCATCCGCTCTCACCTATTACCACATTAGTACATCAACATTCTAACATGAACTCCCATGGGTTATACCAAGTGCTAGCAGGGGAGGGGGAGGTGGAACATACCATTAACGGAGTAATACCTTATACTAAGATTACAACTGAATCTTTATCACCAATGCTCCTACTTCCCTCAACCTCCTTGTGGAAGCCATTGCTAACAAATAAGTTAAGTTAGATAACAGAGAAGCCACCTTAGCCGAGACCCAGGGCATATCCACCGACTCCAATGGCTCAAGTGGTTTGTCCTTTAATTCCTTGAGCATTGGCCGAACCCCACGTAGGCGAGAAGGAACCACTGGTCTTTTGTAGCCAAACTCTTCAAGAGTTTAAAAACCGAAGGAAGAATTTTATCAACAGGGCCAGCTGGCTTTCTACAGCCTCTAATCGACACCCACTGAGCTCACAGATTTGACGGGGACAACCCCAAAACAAAACCATCACCCAAACAATCCAAAACTAGAAACTGGTCACAAGAGCTTGGATCAACAACTTTGTTCTAGCACTACTTACAAAAATGTTTCCAATGTCTAATCTGGAACGACAGGGTTGATGGTTTCTTACAGCCTTAAATATCAAGAGCGCCCTCCTTTGAACAGGCAAACCCCTGCCAAGCCTGCATTAAACCACCAAACCCTGAGATTGAGGGTTTCCCACTGTGACAGCGACGGCTCTGGTGACTGCAAGCGGGGAGGCTGAAATGGAAGACTGAAAAACTGGTCCTGAGCCAGCTGACATGACAGCGGAAACCAGGCCCTTCTGGGCCAAAAAGGAGCTACCAGAATCACCTGCGTTTGGTCGCTCCGCAGATTCTGCAACACCCTTGGCAGGAGAGGAGTTGGAGGTAACGCAGATAGAAGGCCCACTGGCCATTGGAATGGCATCGCGTCCACTGTACGCATACCTGGATGCCAAGTTTCTGAACAAAGGTGAGGTGAAAGAGGATTGTTTGGCGAGGCAAAAGGTCTAAGCATGGCCTCTCGAACCTCCTAACTATTCTCTGAAACACCTGCCGGCTCAGGTGAGAGGAAACCAATGTCAGAAGATTGAGACTCAACCTGTCCGCTAACAGATTCTCCACCTCTGGAATATACATTCCCTTTAAGTCCATAAGATGCAGCATTGCTCATATCTGCATAAACAACTGTGAGACCGGCCTCACGGCGTATGCCCTCCCGATCCTCCAGCCAACCTGCAACCACCCCAAGACACGGCATCTCCGACTCCGGCCGCCCCAGCCACACAGACCCGAGGGCCGGCCAGAGCCCCCGACAGACTCGACACCCTACCACGCATGTCCGACCGAGGGAGCGGGAATCCCCGAGCCAGACCAAGAGGCGCCAGCCCAGTCACACCTCGGATCGCCTTCCCCCGGGAGGACTCTATCGGCCACCAGGCCCCTGGGGAGCAGGCGCCTCGCCTGCCGAGCGTCTGGGGTCCCTCCCAGACCCACCTGAAAAGACCAAAGAAACGAGCGGCAGGAAATCCCGCCGAACCCCCTCAGTCACCAAAGGCCCCTCTCTGCGAGGACTCCGGACTTCAAAGGGCAGGGGGAGTATAATAAGGGGTGCCGGAGGGACGAATGGCAGAGAAGACCTGGAACCATCGAAGCCTGCTGACGCTGTCGCGGCTCCCGAATACCGAACCACCTGGGCCTGCTGAGTGACTCGCGGCCTCCAGCCATTGAACCATCTGAGCCCTGCTGACGAGGTCGCGGCTCCCGAACTCCGACTACCTGTGCCTGCTGAGTGACTCGCGGCTCTCCCCTCGAGGAAGAATTGGCAAGAGATCGCCAAGAGAAACAACACCCTCCAGCTCGAGGATTGTGAGCTATCCGCAGGGTCCTTTGCAGAGACACTACATTCAAAGACTGTCCCGCTACCCCCATTCCCCTACCACCGATTTGTAGTCTCTTGTACCGCTGATGTACTACTTATAACTTGGATCATAAAGATCCCCTTGAAACCTTCGATAAAGAACCTATCGTCCTACGAAGAATACGTGTGGTATCACTCTGTTCGTAGTGTAAGCTCAGGGTGTGCGCGCCTGGTTCGGCCTACTGAGGAGAGGTGGGTCAGAGGGGTGGGCAAGACGTGTATCGAACCCCTCTCCGGCGAACGCCTTTCCAACATTTGGTGGCAGACGACGGGATCCGAGCCGACACCGAAAGAGAGCATGCAGTGAACGACTGACGCACTACCAAACAGAGATGGAAGGAGAAACCTCCCTGGGTGCCGCAGGTACCGACATGAGCTCGACGTTCCGAGAGGATCAATTGGACTATTATACGCATAGAGAATTAAAACAATTTTGCAAAGACCTTGGAATCGCTACCACCGGATTAAGCACAAAGGAAGACTTCCAGAAAGTATTGAAGACCTGGGTCGAGACGGGGGCGTCCCCGACCCAAACAGAAGGAGACTCCGCCCATGAACCACGAAGCATCCCGGTGAGAAACAGCGGGCCAGAGGGGAACCTGTCCCCCGAGGAACTAGCAGACCGAGAGAGAGGCCGCAACCACGAACTTGAACTGGCCAAGCTGAAAATCGAGGGAGAAATAAAACTGGCCGAGAAAAAGTTAGCCGTCGAGCAGTTACGGCTACAAGGGGAACTCGAGGAAAAGAGACGCCAAAGAGAGCACGACGAAAAGAAACTCCAGCTGGAACATGAACGCAGCCTAAAAGAGATCGAGTTGAGGGCTAAAAGCGAAGAGTCATGACCCTCCGGGAATCTACCATCCGCTCCCACCGTGGAAGCCAAAGTCCACATCCCCAAGGATGTGGTAAAGGAGTATTACAAAAACGACGATATCCAGCAGTGGTTTAAGGCCTACGAAGTCGCCATGACCTCTCACCGAGTCCCGCAGAAGGATTGGGGGGCTGGGCTATGGGGCCGGTTCTTAAGCGAAGGAAGAGATACCCTGCTGGATCTGCCCTCCACGGTCATGAACTCCTACAGCCACATGAAAGAAGCCCTCGTGGGCCGATATGGACTCACCCCCGAAATGTACCGGCAACGGTTCCGAGATTGCAAAAAGATACCGGGCACCACATGGGTAGAATACGTGAACTTTTACAGCCGGGCCTTGGACGGGTGGATCAAGGGCAGCAAGGTCTCCACCTTCGAAGAGCTGTTTGATCTGATCGCCTGGGAACATTTAGCGGCCAATTGCTTTGTAGAACTGAGCCAACATCTCCTGGACAGTAAACTCACCGACCCTCGAAAGCTGGCCGCCGAGGCTGACCGTTGGGTGAACACCCGGGCCACCCGAGGCCCCGTGGGAGACTACGGTCGCCACAGTCAAGGACCCCCCCGCCAGAGGGGCGGAGGAAACCACGGCCGACTGAGAGACTTCCAAGGGGGGCCCCCGCACAGCCCTCCCAGCAGCCCACCGGCGGCAGGTCCAGCCCCGTCCCCAGCCAGCACCGGAGCCCCGGGGCGGCTAGGGCCACGAACCAGGATCACCTGCTTCCGCTGCCAACAGCCCGGACACTACGCCAATGACCCCCAGTGTCCCCAGTATCAACGAACCGCAACGACCAACCCCCCGGCCCGGCAGATGGCCTCCGTGGCCCTAGGGGAAGAGATAGAGGACTCCGAAGAGTGGGAACCAGCTGCCATGGCCCTGGTCTCCCTTGGGGATCGAGAAATGGTCCCCGGGACACCCTTGCCCGCCAACACGAAGAAGTACCGACAGCAAGTGACCATCAACGGCCACCGAGTCGAGGGCCTCCGCGATACCAGGGCAAGTGTCACCGCGGTCCACCGCAACCTAATCTCTGAAGACCAGATCCTACCCGGTGCCCTCTGTCCGGTCATATCCTTCGACAATTCCGAGAGCCTCTGCCAGATGGCTCTGGTGCCTTTCGAGTGGGGAGGAGTCTCCGGAGAATTGAAGGTAGCCGTCCGAACATCACAGCCCGTAGACTGCCTCCTGGGTAACGACCTTGAGAGTTCCCCGTAAGGGCAAGTAGAACGAAGAGCCCATCTCGAGATGATGGGCCTACCCGAATGGGTCTGCGCCACCACGCGCTCCATGACCGCGCGATTGCCTCTCTCCGAGGGCGGTGAGGCCCTCCCACTGAACACTGTCCCCGAGAAACGGGACACCCTACCAGAAACGGACAACCCTCCTCCGGAAGGAGAAGAAGACACTAACCCGGGAGAAGGGTCGGAACCTTCTGCCCCTGAGGCACTGACTGAGCTCGGAGAACTGCCCGAGAAGGCCCAGTGGCGCTGTGAGGGAGGTCCCTCCCGTGAAGAGTTCTGCCAGGAACAGGCCACCTGCCCTTCCCTCGTGGGACTCCGACAACAAGCCGAAGCCCAGACCGCCGGTGACCGGTCCGGAACCCACTGGGTCTATTGGGACAATGGCCTCCTATACAGCGAACAAAAGTCAGCCGAGCTAGGCGCAGCCCGAGTACTGGTAGTACCCCTGCGCTTCCGAAGCCTCCTCCTGGGCCTGGCCCACGATGTACCCTTGGCAGGACACTTAGGCCAAGACAAAACATATCAGCGATTAGTTACCCACTTCTATTGGCCCAAGATGCGAGCAAATGTAGAAGTCCACTGTAAATCCTGCCTCACGTGCCAGGGCAGTGGGAAAAGTGGCGGAAAGCGCAAGGCTCCATTACAACCCTTTCTCGTTGTGAGTACCCCGTTTGAGCGGGTTGGCATCGACATAGTGGGACCCCTGGATCCGAAGACCGCCCAGGGCCACAGATTCATCCTCGTCCTGGTGGACCATGCCACCCGCTACCCTGAGGCCATTCCCCTCCGCACCGTGACGGCTCCCGTGGTGGGCCGGGCTCTCATGGGGATCTTCTCCCGTGTCGGATTCCCTCGCGAGGTTGTGAGTGATCGCGGCACTAACTTCATATCCCGCTACATGAAGTCCCTGTGGCAGCAGTGCGGAGGAACATATAAGTTCACGACCCCCTACCACCCCCAGGGCAACGGCCTGGTGGAACGCTTCAACCAAACCCTGAAGGGGATGATCCTGGGCCTCGAGGAGCCCCTGCGCCGAAGATGGGACGTCCTCCTCCCTTGTCTCCTGTTCGCGTACCGGGAAGTTCCCCAAAAGTCCCTGGGGTTCAGCCCATTCGAACTACTATACGGACACCCCGTCCGGGGACCCCTGAGCCTGGTCAAAGAGGGCTGGGAGACAAGCCCCCGGGGGACCCCCCCTGACGTGTTCCGCTACATCCTGGCGCTCCGCAACCAGACCCGGAAGTTCAGAGAACTCGCAGAGGCTAACCTCGAGGCCAGTCAAGAAGAAATGAAGCGCTGGTATGACCAGAACGCAACTCTGGTCGAGTTCCAGCCGGGCCAGCAGGTTTGGGTCATGGCCCCGGTGAAACCCTGCGCCCTACAAGACAAATGGACTGGCCCCTTCAAGGTGATCGAGCGGAAGAGTCAGGTCACGTACCTGATCGATGTGCAGTCCCCGCGGAACCCCCTCCGGGTTCTCCACGTGAACCGTCTCAAGCCCCACTTTGTGAGAACGGAGTTGAGTTTGCTCCTGGCCACCGACGATGGGGCGGAAGAAGACACTGAACCCCTGCCCGACCCCCTGTGCGCTAAAGAACTGGATGGTTCCGTGGAGGGAGTGAAACTGTCGACCACCCTCACTCCCCAACAGTCCGACGACTGTCGCCAGCTGCTCAGACAATTCGCAGACCTCTTCTCCCTCATCCCAAGGGTCACCGACTGGTGTGTCCACGACGTGGACACCGGCGACAGCCCACCTGTGAGACACCGAGCCTACCGGGTGCCTGACCGGGTCCGCACCTGCATCAAGACCGAAGTAAAGAAGATGTTGACCCTTGGAGTGATCGAACCCTCCGATAGCCCCTGGGCCAGCCCGGTAGTCCTGGTCCCGAAAGCGCCCGCCCCTGGGGTCGCCCCCGAACTAAGATTCTGTGTGGACTACCGGGGGCTCAATGCGGTCACCCGAGCGGACGCTCATCCTATCCCCCGCGCCGACGAGCTCATCGATCGCCTTGGGGCCGCTCGTTTCCTCAGCACCTTCGACCTGACCTGCGGTTACTGGCAGATTGCGCTCACGGAGGGAGCAAAAGAACGCTCCGCCTTCTCCACACCCGATGGACACTACCGCTTCAGGGTCATGCCGTTCGGGATGAAAAATGCCCCGGCCACCTTCCAGCGGTTGGTAAACAAGGTCCTGGCCGGACTCGAGGAGTTCAGCGCGGCGTACCTTGACGACATAGCCGTATTCAGTTCTCAATGGCACGAGCATCTCCAGCACCTCCGGCAAGTACTGCTGGCCCTGCGCCAAGCCGACCTAACAGTGAAGGCCAGCAAATGTCAGCTCGGGCAAAGCTCCGTGGTCTATCTGGGGCATCAGGTGGGCAGCGGGCAGGTCGCCCCCCTCCAACCAAAGATCGACGCCATCAAGTCCTGGCAGCCCCCCGCCACTCAGACGGAAGTCCGGGCCTTCCTGGGCCTCACAGGATACTACCGGAGGTTCATTAAAAACTATGGTAGCCTCGCAGGGCCCCTCACGGAGTTGACCTCCAAAAAGCTCCCGAAGAAGGTGCAGTGGACCCCCCCGTGCCAGCAAGCGTTCGACGCCTTGAAAACCGCCATGTGCACCGCCCCAGTACTCAAGGCCCCCGACTACTCCCAAGAGTTTGTGGTCCAGACCGACGCATCTGAACACGGCATCGGGGCCGTCCTCTCGCAGTTCAACGACAAGGGCATAGATCAGCCCATAGCCTTCATCAGCCGAAGGCTGCTGCCTCGAGAACAGCGTTGGAGTACCATAGAACGAGAGACCTTCGCCGTAGTCTGGGCCCTCAAGAAACTACGGCCCTACTTGTTCGGAACCCACTTCCGAGTGCAGACGGACCACCGGCCCTTGCGGTGGCTGATGCAGATGAGGGGAGAGAACCCCAAGCTATTACGATGGTCAATCTCCCTCCAAGGGATGGACTTCACTGTCGAGCATCGCCCCGGGACGGATCATGCCAACGCCGACGGCCTGTCCCGGTTCTTCCGCTTCGGCGAGGAGAACCCCCCAGTGGATGGGTAGTTCTCCACGCCTTTCAGCTGGGGGGGACGCGTGTGAGACCGGCCTCACGGCGTATGCCCTCCCGATCCTCCAGCCAACCTGCAACCACCCCAAGACACGGCATCTCCGACTCCGGTCGCCCCAGCCACACAGACCCGAGGGCCGGCCAGAGCCCCCGACAGACTCGACACCCTACCACGCATGTCCGACCGAGGGAGCGGGAACCCCCGAGCCAGACCAAGAGGCGCCAGCCCAGTCACACCTCGGATCGCCTTCCCCCGGGAGGACTCGATCGGCCACCAGGCCCCTGGGGAGCAGGCACCTCGCCTGCCGAGCGTCTGGGGTCCCTCCCAGACCCACCTGAAAAGACCAAAGAAACGAGCGGCAGGAAATCCCGCCGAACCCCCTCAGTCACCAAAGGCCCCTCTCTGCGAGGACTCCGGACTTCAAAGGGCAGGGGGAGTATAATAAGGGGTGCCGGAGGGACGAATGGCAGAGAAGACCTGGAACCATCGAAGCCTGCTGACGCTGTCGCGGCTCCCGAATACCGAACCACCTGGGCCTGCTGAGTGACTCGCGGCCTCCAGCCATTGAACCATCTGAGCCCTGCTGACGAGGTCGCGGCTCCCGAACTCCGACTACCTGTGCCTGCTGAGTGACTCGCGGCTCTCCCCTCGAGGAAGAATTGGCAAGAGATCGCCAAGAGAAACAACACCCTCCAGCTCGAGGATTGTGAGCTATCCGCAGGGTCCTTTGCAGAGACACTACATTCAAAGACTGTCCCGCTACCCCCATTCCCCTACCACCGATTTGTAGTCTCTTGTACCGCTGATGTACTACTTATAACTTGGATCCTAAAGATCCCCTTGAAACCTTCGATAAAGAACCTATCATCCTACGAAGAATACGTGTGGTGTCACTCTGTTCGTAGTGTAAGCTCAGGGTGTGCGCGCCTGGTTCGGCCTACTGAGGAGAGGTGGGTCAAAGGGGTGGGCAAGACGTGTATCGAACCCCTCTCCGGCGAACGCCTTTCCAACAACAACCTTGCAAACTCTTTCTTTCTCATGCTGCCTTGTCCGTTTAAATAGGCTTCTGTAACTTGGTTGTCTGTCCTGATCAAAACTCCAGCGCCCTCTAGCTGGGGAGCAAACCACTGCACTTTTAGCTCCTTCCAATTGGAAGAGTTCACACTTTCTGCGTCCGACACCTTTCACTTTGCCTCCGTCTCATCTAGAGTGGCACCTCAGCCCCAAGCACTTCCATCAGAAGTAACCACCTTTGGATTTGGAAGCTGAAAGAGTACCCCTTTTCTTATATGTGTTGGATCTAAGCGCTACATTAAGTGACCCCCAATCTCCTGTGAGGCTGGGATCAATGCTTTGAACTGCTGAGTTACTGGAGACCAATTGTCCTGAGGTGATAAAGCAACAGTTTCAAATGGTGGTGGGACCATGGCACCACCTCTGTTGTGGCAGACATCAATCCCTGAACAACTAACCACTGCCGCTTGCTTTGTGAAGCGACAAAATATCAATCACCTTCTCCTGAAGAGAGCGACTTCTGTTCACCGATAAAAACACTATCCCCCCTCTGAGTGTCAAGCAGTGCACCATAAATGTCTTCAGCTCTTCTGGGAGAAGGCTGGCCTTCTGATAGTCCACAAATAACCCCAGATCCTCGAGATAGGAGCACACCATCTTCACACTGGACTCCACCTTCAAAAAACAAAAGAGACAGAAATCAACCAGTCGTCTAAATAAGAAAACAACTGCACCCCCTTCAATTGCAGAAATGAAAGCACTGGTACAAGTACCTTTGTGAACATTCTCGGGGACCATGAGAGACCACAGGGAAGGGCTCTGACCCTGAAGTGATGGCTCTGGATTGCAAACCTGAGATATTGTTGACTTTCTTCTGCAATCGGGACATGAAGATTGCGTCCGGTAAATCAAAGATCGTTAAAACCTGTTCCGTGCCAGAATCAGAATTATCAATTGTAGAGCCAACATCTTGACTGGGATGCATTGCACAAACTTGTTCAGCCATTTTAAGTCCAGGACCATTCTGAATTTCCCCCCAGGGTTTGCAACCAAGAAGTAATGGAATAGATTCCATACCCTCTCTGCGAGAGGGAAACCTGGACTATGGCTCCCTTCAGGAACATTGCTTGGAATCCCTCCAGCTTTGCACGCTCCTTTCAGCAGGTCGTTCTAAGCTGGAGTGATTTGGAATCGAGGCCCTGACAGCTGGTTTGCAAACTCTATAGAATAACCATGCTTTATGACTTCCAGAACCCACTCGTCAGTCACCACATGGCACCAGTGTAGGTAAAACTTCTTTAGCAGTGCACCCACTGCCATGCCAATATAGTCAGGATGTGCCTGACTGCTAAGGGTCAGGTTATGGTCGAGACTTGGAGGAAAGTCCAGCCCCCCAACCTTGGGCTCTGCCTCGGAAGGGATACTTCTTATTTCTGGCACCTTGATTTTACTTCTTTGAAAAGAAAGATGTGTTTGCCCAACGAAGTACAAAAAAGTAAAAGTAACTTATTCTGCTACACTGGCTTTCAGACCGTGTCATCCAATTGAGAGTCAAATAACTTTTTCCTCCCCGCAAACAGAAGATGATGGACTAAAGACCTTTGTGCTTGATTCACTTTCCACAACTATCGCCTACCATTAAGAGGGGCCCCTGTTGCTATAGAAGCTGCCTACAATGAGCCAAAAACCGTATCCAATAAGAATTGCGCAAAAAGTTCCATCTTTCCAAAAATCTCTGTAGGGCCTTTTCAACCCTCCTAACAGTCAGACAACTGAAAATCCTTTACCATTGCTTGGGACGCAAAAGCAGCACCTGTGTTAGCCAGTGCTTAATTTGAACTGGTGGTTTCCGGTGGTCGGCACCAGTACTTAATTGTCAACAGCACAGGTATGACAGTCTGCCACATGGTGGTGCTGTTCATCTAATTTAGAGAAAGCAGAACAACTGTTGTTTATGAATGCAATATATATTAAAAATGACTAATACCTGCCTCCCCAGCTATTCCTTTAGTTATGGGGACCTCAAATAATCTGAACGGTCGCATTTGCAGGCAAGAGAGTTGTTTTGGAACCATCATTGGCTTCGATGACAGTGGCAATGGAGAGTGCAAGTTACAGAGGCCTCCTGGCCAGGGCCCTGGCACTTATTATTTTACAAATTAACCACTGGTGTTAGCTCTTAAGGTAAAGTGTGAGGAACTCTCAATTTTACAACCCACAGAAACTGGAAGAGAAGACTCCTCTAGCTCCCCAAAAAGATTTGAAAGCCATACTTGCCAAATTGTATTAACTTTTGGCACCTGAGTGAAACCAACCTCAAACTTCTCTAAAGAACATCTCTTTGTAAGAAATCTGGGAAAAGAAGACTTCAATAAGTCACTTATAACTGTAGACTTCACCACCTCATGAAAAGTGAGATTATCCGACTGTAGGGGATTATATTGAATAAAGAAACCCCCTCATCTTGTTGAGGTTTCTCTTGAAGTTTCAAAATATCCCTTATATGTGGTCTCATCAGGCGAGGCCTGCTTACAACTCACTGAGCCACACAGGTTTTAGGAGCCCGCCACCGGCCCTACTGAATGCTGAGGTTGTCTGTCGGATACCAAGGCTGCCTAGACTTCATTTCACCTCACCCCTCTTTCTTCCACCGCCCTACACTTTCTGTCTCTTTATTTCATTTGTGCGGGTTCTTCTTTGCTCCTGCTTTCTCCCTTATTCACTGTTTTCACACATTTCTCTTCCCCTTATTTTCCTCTTTTTCTGCCTTAGTGTCCCTTTTTCTGCAAATGTACGCCGATGCCCAGCACCTGCACCATTGGCACAAATTAAGTACTGATTGAGGCTTGCTTCTGCTCCCTCGACTCTCTGAATGGCTTCCACGAGAGAGCACAGGCTGTGTCGCGAGAGTTGGGCCTACCCCTAGGATCTTTCTGGTTTCCCGAGATTTGGGCCTACACCTAGGCTCTGTCTGTGGCTCAGACTGCAGACTGTGAGCGCATGCGCACAGCCAAACGAAGCCATTCTTACAGCACATCAAACCGAACCGGAATTGCATGGAGGCACCCGGATGGAAGAAATACTCGGCTCTGATGAAACGGCACCTGCCAGGTGCCTATCTGTACTGACTGACCAATTACTGAACTCCCGGAGAAAATGGAGCATGGGTGAACAATTAAGTTATAAAAAAACAAACTACATCTACCATAATGCATTGTTGGTGAATTCGTGCAACATGCTATAGTGAAACCTGCAGATATGCTATGTTGACTGCGCACGGATCTCTACAGAAGATGCGCGTTAACCCACTCAGCTATCTTACTGGCTGTTACGTAACGCTGAGCTGCAAGGACAAGTCTGCTTGTTTCCAGGAGGGGGCGACACTGTGCCCAGCTTTGGGATCGATTCACCCCATATAGATCAAGGCGCTCAACATTTGGCACTATTGTAGCCCGTCGAGGTCCTCGCGTGCCGCCTCCGGCTCTTACCACATAGGTTATGCGGCACCCACACGGGTTCACCTGTAATCGGTCGAGACAGTTGGAGTGCTTCGATGCCGCATTAGAGGCGGTCCGCGCTATAGCACTACACTAGTAGACCGGTTGTATCTCCCCGTTTCTTTAAAGGGGCGATGAGCGGGGCGCCTGCACCTCTTTTTAAGGGGAGGGGGCCCACCGCACACACCATCCACTAGAGCCCTGCAGCCCCCATTCCAGAATGTGTGCCCTTTGCAAACACTCCAAGAGGCAGGCGATGGGAACGGTGTCCTCGGGGCCCCCGCCAATCCCCAACCCCTACTGTTTTAATACAACCACAGAAAGAAGCGAAATATACACTTCAATTTAGGAGTTCATAAATCAGCGGCCGATGGAACCGTAAATGACGCCAGGCGGGCCGGGAAAGGTAAATGTTAGCCGGTTCCCACGGAGGAGCCGTGGCGAATGCGGCTCGGCCGAGAGATGCTGGTGGGGGCGCAGGGAAAGGACCCCTGGCGCATCAAACGTGACAGACGTATTGTGTGCCATGGCGAGACCAACATGCTCTGGGGAACCTTGCTGGGATGAGGTGGATCTGCCTAGCGCCCAGAAACTCGTGTATAGCGCTGTACAACTAAAACCTCGACAATCAAACCACTCAGAAGAAGAAAGCAGGTTTAACGTGCCCAGGAGTATGAGGCCGGGGGTCTTTCTTATTCAACCGGATAGTACGACGGACAAGCAGCTTGGCTGCATGAGTGCCCGACGGATATAGCGCCCATTGCATGTAGCGCCCATATATATATGAGCAGCCTGAGTCTCGCTCATTCCATTGGCTAGACTGCGGTATGAAGCTTGACTGGCGAGCGCCCCGTCATGAGGATGGTCTCTTAGAGCGCTATATAGAAAGCCACACAGGTAAATGAACCATTCAAGGGACAAGGGCGGTGAGAGCAACGAGCCCAAATATAAGAGCAGGCCTCTGGCCAGGCGCGCAACACCCATTGGACTCAAAGGGCATCAGCCCCCCCCCCCCTCGTGTGTGGCAGCCCGGGATGAGACAGCTTCCCGGGCACACACACAGCCGCACCCGAGCACTTCACAGGTCTTTAAAAGACCATTTGCATGTTAATGAGGCCTTGCAGTTGTTTCACCACTTCTAAGAGCCCCTGCAGCTCCACTCTGCCTATTGCTTAAAGATTCAGCCCCCCCCCGAATTTTTTTCTTAGCACCCCCGAAATTTGGCTCTAGTTGCGCCTCTGCCTCTGGCCTATCCAGGAGACTTGGAAGGCGCGCGCACCTGTAGTGTCGCGCTCTAGTCCTTGCACGCTACGTAGTGACGTAGCGCGCGAGGACAATAGAATGTGGGGGATTGCGCATGCGCGAGTTGCGGAAAAGACCGCGAAGGCGCGTTTAGCCCGGCGCTCTCTCGTTGAGACGGAATAAAGTATATTTGTGGCATACATAATTCTTGGTGTGCTAACAGTTATGCTGGTGGGACCTGGAACATCACAGTGGCGACGAGGACAGGATTGTTTGGAAAACAAAACAGGTGGTGAGGAAGACTAACAGAACTTAGCCACCATACCTGAAAGCACTGACCAGCCTAGAAGCCACCACTGAGGACCACAGGAAGGAAGACTACCACCACGGTGTACAACACAGCGAGAGAGCGTGGCAGAGGTGGCAAGAAGGAACAGACGCCAACCACAAGGTGAAGTGCCAGAAGCTGGGGGGCGGAGAGCAAGATAAAGACGGAGTACAACTCCTATCCAAAGGGGCCCTGGCGGAAGCAGCAGTACACAGAGACAGGGGGGCAGGAGAAGCCCAATAGGATCAGGCGCAAAGTGAAAGCGCGGACGCGCCTAGCAGTCCGAGAGGAGAGGCCCAGGGGCGGAACCAGAAAGACGCGCCACGATGAGCAGACAGGCATCTTCACTAACGACACCAATCCCGATTCTGCCGAGGCATGGAGAACCTCAAATGAAGTAGGAGGATTGGAGAGTGTACTTCAAGAACTACATTGCAGCCCTAGAAGACGAAAATGGGGAGGCCTACCCCAGCGCGAGGAAGAAAAGGATCCTCCTGCACAACTTAGGCCCGGAAGGCATAACGGTCTTTCAGAACCTGGTACCCACACCCAGAAAGAACTCAGATGACGACGTATTCAGGCATGCCATAGAAGATCTCGACAACCACTACCGTCCGGCGGTGTGTGTTTCCATTGACCGGTACAACTTCCAGCAGAGGAAACAAGAAACCGGCGAATCCATTGATGATTATGTTGCAGCGTTGAGAAAGTTGGCGGTGACATGCAAGTATGGAGCCCTGCATGACGAATTCATAAAAGATCAAATAGTCTTGCACACCACCAACAAAACAGTGCAGGACAAGTTGTGGGCAAACAGTGAAGCATCGCTGAAAGAAGTAATTGCCATGGTAAAAAAGGCGGAATTGTCGAAAAGATGTGCTGACGCAGCGAAAAGGGAGACCCTCCAGAAGACAATGGTGAACAAGGTGGATGACGCTGAACCGCAGGGGAGGAGTAAAGCCATGCCGTATGAAGGGAAAGGACAAAATAAGTGGAAAGGGAAACCGGGACAAACATGGAAGCAGAATAGAGACAACAATACGACGTGCTACAGGTGTGGAAGTCAAGGGCATGCAGCCCAGGACAAGCGTTGCCCAGCGTTCCGAGCGAACTGTATGTTCTGCGGCATAATGGGCCACTATGAAAATGTTTGTTGCCGGAAAACGAAGAGACCCATGGTGAAGTACGTTATGCAGGATCAACAGGAGGAAGAAGAAGAACAAGACGAGGAAGATGGTGTACTATGCGTGGAGGAGCAAGTGCTAGGCATCGAGGGCAAGCGCTCCCGCAAACCGCAATGTGACATGGTGATAGGAGGAGTGAGAATCAAGATTGTAGTAGACTCGGGATCCCCATAAACTATCGTCCAAAGAGCAGTGTGGAAGGAAGAATTCGAGCCCAGCTTGGGATCAAGGTTAGAACCACCGGATATACGACCAGTATCGTACACAGGCGAACCTATTCCCATGGTGGGATACAGGAAGTTAACCTTCGAATTTAGAGGAAGAAGCGCGGAGTGTGAATTATACGTAGCAGAGAAGGGCCCATCCATTCTAGGATGGATGGATCAAGGTGACCTAGGGATCAAGTTAGACCCAGGAGGGGACACACAAGTGCTTATGACAGCTCCAGGGAGCTGGCCGGAACTGGAAGAGATGAAAAGCAAATTCCTGAAGGTATTTGGCGGGAAAGTGGGCAAACTGGAGAAATTCACACACAAGATTGTACTCAAAGAAAACTCCAAGCCGGTATCCCACAAGGTGCGCAACGTACCCATAGCCATAAAAGAAGCAGTACAACTGGAACTACGCAGATTAGAGGAGAATGGAATTATAGAACCTATAGACAGCTCGGAATGGCTAGCCCCCTTGGTTGTGGCAATGAAACCAAATGGCAAAGTCCGTCTATGTGTAGACCTTCGAGAACTGAACAAGTGCCTAATAGTGGAAAAATTCCCATTGCAGCGCATTGAAGAAATGTTGTCCAAGACGAAGGGGGTAAAGTGGTTCTCCACCATTGACCTTACCTCTGCTTATCACCAGATAGATCTACATCCAACAAGCCGGAAACTGACATCCTTTATAACACCCTTTGGATGCTATCAATTCCGCAGAATGCCTTTTGGTCTTGCTTCAGCAGCGGCGGTGTTCCAGAAATTGATGTATCGTCTCTTTAAGGACATTGAGGGTATTCAGTACTTCCAGGATGACATACTGGTGATGGGGACAGACAGGAAAGATCACGATAAGAAGCTAGATAAAGTACTTCGTGTGCTAGAAAACAACGGCCTGACCGCAGAATGGGAAAAGTGCCGATTGGGAATGACGTCCGTCACCTACTTGGGACATGAAATAGGAGGACAGGGCATCACACCTAAACGTGCATATGTGAAAGCGATTTGCGATGCTATGGCTCCATCCAACAAAGAAGAGGTGAGATCCTTCCTAGGGATGGCAGAATATTATAGCAAATTTGTGCAACACTTTGCTACCAAGACACACCACATACAACAGTTGACAAGGGACAAAACAGCGTTCAAGTGGACAGAGGACACACAAAAAGAATTTGAGGCCTTAAAGAAAGACATTAGCCAAGCCGTGCCACTGCAGGGATATGACCCGCTTGGACAGTCGATATTGACGACTGATGCCAGTGAGAAAGGATTGGAAGCAGTCCTCATGCAGGAGAGGAGAGAAGGAATGACAGAACAGAAATATAGCGTAATCGAGAAAGATGCTTGCAGTGGTGTGGGCCATGGGGAAGTTCCGCCAATTCCTATGGGGCACGAGGTTCAAACTCAAAACAGATCACAAGCCGCTAGTCAAAGTGCTCACCTCAAGTGGGCATGCGAGTGCCACGCCACGCTTCACTAAGATGACACTAAAATTACTACAGTACAGGTATGATGTAGAATACATACCGGGGACACGAAACAACGTAGCAGACTACCTCAGTAGAGCGGCAGCTATGGAAGGAGCTCCCCACCCAGAAACAGAAGATGAAGAGATGGTAGCAGCGATGGAAGATCCAGAAAGAGTGATAAGTAATCAAGAGTGGACTCGAGCGTACGAAGAAGACAGAGAGATTAGTGAGGTCAAAGAGCACATAATACATGGATGGCCCGAGAAAAGACGGTTGTGGGAAGTGCTCAGGAAATGCTACGAAGTCAGAGAGGAGCTGTCAGTGGGGGACAAGGGAATATTCCTGTACAGAGGGGACAATGTTATTCCCCCGGCGGCGTTAGTTCCTCGTCTGGTTGCGCTATAGCACGAAGGACATCTAGGAATAGTGAAAACCAGATGAGAGCGAAGCACATGTACTGGTGGCCAGGAATGGACGTCCAGGTGGAAAGACACGTAAGAGAATGCGATCAATGCCAAGGAGCGGACAAAACGCTGAACCCCCTTAAGACCGGCATTGGGGAAATTCACACTTCCGAGTGACCCATGGGAAGAAGTGTCAGTGGACATTCTGGGACCTGTGCTGGACACCCAAGGAACGCCCAAATATCTGTGCGTCCTGGTCGACAAGTACTCGAAATGGCCAGAGATACACATCCAGGAAGTGATGGATGCGGAGACAGTGATTAAGTTTCTAACTTCAGTTTTCCTCAGGGAAGGTATCCCTAGAACCATCCTGAGTGACAATGGACCGCAATTTACCTCTGAAAAGTGGTACAAGTATGCAGAGAGGAACGGAATCAAAGTACAACACACCTCCGTGTATCATCCGTCGAGCAATGGACAGGTGGAGCGATTCAATAGAGTCATAATGGGGTCCATCCAAGCAGCCATCATGATGGGCAAAGATTGGGAGAAAGAGATACAGAATATGATATGGGCATACCGTATCACCCCCACCGGCACGGGATACAGCCCTTTCCAAATCTTGAGGGGAAGACATCCCTTCACCAAAGACAACATAACATGGAGAGAGAAGACGATCACTAGCAAATGGTCTCCTGCGGTGGTACAGCACAATCTAGAGAAGGCCCAGAGAATATATACGGAGTACTACAATCAGAGGAGAAAAGTGAAGGCAACAACCCAGGAGAGAGGGGAATGGGTGAGAGTCAGATTAGCTATACGGAAAAGGAAAGGAGACAGCAAATACAGCCCACCTCTACAAGTGAAAGAAGTGTACGATAGAGCAGCTTTGCTCAGTGATGGGAATGTGTGGTCCCAAGACTGCATGTCCAAATGCAACAAGATCCTACGATGGCCACCTGAGGAGAACAAGAGGATACAACAAGACCTAAAGCCAAGAGAGAATGAAGGAAGTATCCCTGTCGAAGAAAGGGACGCGAGGGCAGAAAGGAACTGTGAGGAGCATGGAGATCAAGCAACGCCTGAGATGGAGGAACAACTTGGAGAGGAGAGTGTGACCCCGAGGAGAGAAGAGCCGGGGACACCGAGAGACAAGGTGGGGAGCCCCGCAGAGGATGGTACCAAGGAAGTGTTCTCCACTCCGGTAAGGCGCACGAGAGCAGGCAGAGTGGTGGTAAGACCTAACCACTTCCGAGACTTTGAACTAGAGGGAAGCTAAACTACCAGAGGGACTGTGGACTATGTATTCTTTGTTTAATAAAAAGGGGGATATATGTAGTGTCGCGCTCTAGTCCACGCATGCTACGTAGTGACGTAGCGCGCGAGGACAATAGAATGTGGGGGATTGCGCATGCATGAGTCGCGGAAAAGACCGCAAAGGCGCGTTTAGCCCGGCGCTCTCTCGTTGAGACAGAATAAAGTATATTTGTGGCATACATAATTCTTGGTGTGGCAACAGTTATTCTGGTGGGACCTGGAACATCACAGCACCCAAGGCACCCAAGGCACGCCCGACATATAACGCAAGATAACGTACATTGATTAATACATATATATGCGATAAATTAAATAGGGGTAAAGTTACCATGCCCAGATATACCACCCCACCCTTCATCTCCCTTACGCGATTGAATGCCTGCTCTCAGCAGCAAGGCCAAAGGAGCCTTGACGCGTGCGCCCAACAAGAACATGTGGAGCTAGCTAAAATAAAAATATCAAATTCACACTTCCACTGCCGAATATGTTCCGCACACACCAGGCCTCTTTCGTGTCAATGGCTGGCCTGCGGTATGACGCAGAGACGAGGGGAGCAAGGCTGGGGCGCACGCACAAACACCGCAACCACGTCACACCTGCGGCTCTGAGCGCGCGATAAAAACAATTACCTGAAAGGTTAACCTGCCCAATCCTACCTCTTCCTCCAATGGGAAGGCCAATCCTCCTCTTTCCGGGTCAAGCTTCCCAGAAGGAGGGACGCCTGTCCGGGCAGCGCGCGCCCGTGACGCTTTACAGCGCGGTGTCATACATAAATAAATGGAGAGGCGGGGGCGAGGAACAGCGGGGGCGGGCCTTGCACCGAATATGTCACAGTAGCCGGCTTTAACAGGATTTTGGAGAAGTCATAAAGTGGGATTAGCGTCTGATCCTTGCTGCGCGGCCTGCACATCGCCCGGATTTAGTTGCCAGGGGAAATAACATTTTTTTCACTCGCTCGTTCTTTTATTATGTTTTGCCTTTTTATTCATTGAACAGCTTTAACAGCTTGCAAGGACGCGGAGGCCAATTTTTGGGTTTGATTTGAGAGCGCAGTTGTCTGTTTTACCTATGTTTACCACTGTTTTTTTTAAAAAAAACACTGAGGGGTCTTTAGACACTATTGTTATCTCACATCATTCTTTTGGCTGTTTGGCACATCATTCCGCCTCCAATGGGCCATTGCAGTGACCAGGAACTATTTTAAAGCTCAAAAATACAGAATCATAACGCATTACATTTTTTTTATCTATTCATACGCTGGCCCCAGAAATAAAGAATTTTTTATGTTTTTTTCTCACTGCAGCAGTCGTTTTGAAAATATTTTAGTCAGGTCTCACAGGTATTTTTCCCTGTTGGTCTTCTTTATTCTTTCCTTTCTGTGTCTTTCCATTGACTTTTCATATATGTCTATTTACCTTTATGTTTCCCTTGTATGAATTATCCAATTATGTTCTATATCCTTCTCGTATCCATTGTTGCCCTCGTCAGCGTCAATATAAAAAGATTTCCAAACCCTAAAGGTCTGACTTTAATGATCTAATATGCAGATACTGTCATGAAAACGTGCAGTTTCTATGTGTTGGAACAATAAAGCTATACCCGTTGGCTTTGCCAATGCTTGTTCAAACTGATTCTGTAGGTTTGTAAGAGCGTAGGTGGGTTATGACTCCCCCAAAAATTCGTAAGGAAAAAGTTCACCCCTACAACCCCTCCTGCCGGCAGTTCTCCTATTCCAAAACTTTGATAAGCAGAGCCACTGCAATTATAGGACCAAGTCATGTGGAGGGCAGCAGCCGTCATTAAGGGCGGGGTGAGCCCGCTTCGCCACCATTTTCTGAGGCATGAAGAGTGTCTGTCGGGCTGAGCAAAGGTCATTTTTTTTCTTTTTTGGTAATGATGGGTACGTGTGTGCTTCTGTGTATGTGTGAATGTGTTTGTGCGTGCATTTTTTGAATAGGTATGTGTGTGTGTATGTGCGTGAAAAAGAATGTGCATGTGTGTGTCGCACCCCATCCCTGCAGCACATTACGGGCCACCACTGGTGGCAGGGTTGACTAAATTATCCATCATGAAAAGACAAAATTATATGGCATAACGCAGCACATTTTATGATAGTATAACGTCATCATTTTGACACGTTAACACTGTCTACACCAGTTTTACACCCAAATAAAGCAATCTGCAACAGAAAGATGACCAGTCAGCCTTTGCAAAGGGCCTTCCATGGCGCTGCAACATGTCGCCATGCTTTTGGTAATTTTTTTATCGATTTAAGCTAGAAACAAACATCTTTTTTTCTTTCAAATATGTTTTATTGAAATTTGCAAAAATATGAACAATAACAACAATACACTTTAGAGAAAAAAGAGGGGGATAAAGTGAGAAGAGAAGGGGAAACAAAAAAACAAAAAAAAACAAAAGGGGGTGGGGGAAGGGGGGAGGAAGGGGAGCATAAGGGAAAGCAAATGGAAATCGTCATTCTCAAAGTATAGCGTTGTGATCCAGAGGTTACATTTGTATTACAACCAAGCCATTATATATCATCGCGTTCCACACATTTTAAAAAGGAAGGAAAAAGAAAAGAAAAGTGGAGGAAAGGCACCATATATTATCTGAGGCCTTAAGTCTGGTCAATAGGCAATTCGGAGTGCAAACAATTTTAAAACATTAAAATCTTCAGCTCATGTGGCAGATGATGGCTCAGGTGGCAATTATGGCAAATCCATAACTATGAGGAATTCGCCGCAGTATTGCATATATCCAGTGGCCATGCTGATAAGACACCACAGTGCTTCCAGGAGACACCCGCACACATACACCGAGCCTCACTAATTGTGATTGAGAGAGACCAACTCATTTTGGAGGTTGGAGTGAGCTGTCAGACACACCAGGATGCATGATATGCATAGTCAAAAGGGCTAGAACCTGACTTCTAAACGCAGCTTTATTCAGAGCTCTGCTGTTTGAACACAACTTTCGGGGGCTCTGGAGACTGCCTTCCCACCACCGAGTAGTAGCCCTCCTGCTGACCTTTCGGTTGATTTGGAAGCCATTTTTGATTTTATTTGTGCATATTTATAAAGCGCGAACTGGACCCGAAGGTATTGGAGCGCTTTACATGAGCACCGTATTTACATTACACATTCAGGCACTGGGAGATTAAGTGATTTGACCAGAATCACAGGATGTGGACTCGACCCCGAAGCTCGAACCCTGGCTTCCAGCACCAAAGTCGGCAGTCTAGCCGACGGACCATATCCCCTCCCCTATTCCACATTGCTTACCCTACATATTGAGTGGTGTGGCTCACTGGTTAGAGGCAGCAGACCCGGAAACAGAGGACGGCCCGGGACCAGGGTTCAATTCCCGAAGCGGCAGGGTCGTGGACCAGAGCCAGCGGACTCGATAATTCTCGCTTCGGTGCCTACTCTAACCAGGGATCACACTCGGCAACTCTGGGCATTAGCTTGCCTCATCTCCACAATTCGCCGGGGATGCCTGGTTTCACCTTGGAGATACCCTGGAGGGACCATCTCACAGGGATAGCCAGGACGGGCTCCCCAGCGGTCTACAGCGCCAGGACGCCTCAGGGCAGCAGTGCGCTTTACAAGACACATACATACATACATATTATATCCATTCAGGGCACGTGTCAGCCAGCAATTATTCTGATGTCATCAGATATGCTGACTAGTACTCCGTTCTAAGAATTTTCAAGCCTACAGAGCTCTGCGCGCTGCAGCTTGCTGACAAAAAGGCCACAGTGCGGCCTGAGAACAACTACTACAGGCTCAGAGGAAAACACATCAGGACTGGCAGGAGGCAAATACTGTGTCCCCAAGAGGAGGTCACCTTAACCCTGAGAAGAGACCGTGACTGTAGTGCTCAAAAAAGGACCCTGGCAGCTTTGAGAGGAGAATGACATAGTCCAGATAGGGAACAACTACTTCAGGAGGAAAACAGCTCAACCACAGGAGGCAGCATTAAGGAAAAGGCAAGCACCGCAGCCTCCAGAGTATAAGAAAGTACTGACAGGAAACACATATTGCATCTCTGAGAGGAGGAAAGCACAGCCCTGGAAGGAAGCAGCCACCAAACACTGGAGCAGAGGGCCCTGCCTCATGCACATGGAACTAATGCAGCCATCAGAGAACACCACAGCACCTATGGGAACAACTAATGCAGCCATCGCATGACACTAGAACATCACCAGGAGGAAACTACCACTGCAGCCCGAGGGAGAGAAAACACATCTCAAAGATGATGTAATTACCGCAGCTCTCATGGGAAGAAACCACAGCACAGTGGAAGGATTGTGGTGTATTATTTGGTATGGTTTTGCAACCTTACAGTGAAATACACTTGAAAAACTGTCTTGGGGCTTAGTCAGGCTCGTTCGTTAAACCTTTAACTCAACCCTGGGAAGCTGTGGCTTTGAGCAGCAAGGCTTAAATAAAGAAAATAGTGTAAAACATTTAGAAGCACCAAACAAGGAATATAAAGTCACACAACACGAAAGAAACCCGCCACTAATTTTTAAAAATTGGTTATATTTTTATGAATTTTACACACCAAGATGAGCAAAATCCACTGGACGGTTCTGGAGATATAGATTTTTAAGCAAAATGTAAATACCAGTTTTTTGTCCAGTGCGCATACAATCATTGTTTTTTCCCCGTCCATGGGTTAAGTAGGGTGACTTTGGACACAGAAGTCTGTGTCCCTTGAATTCCTCTTTGAGCCAGTAGAACGCCAGCTGGGGCTGTACCGATCTCTGTACAGAGCGTGGCCAGCAGTATCCTTTGGTGAGGGCTAGTGTCCCTCTTGGGGGGCCAATATGGATTCAGACTTCCCTCCTGGGTGGAGCAGACTCTGGGGCAACTTTTGGCTGTTGAGGATTGGTCTCTTGGTGCGCCCAGTGGCAGTCAGCTGCCATTCACCAAAAGTGGCTATTGACTTGCCGAATTGTCTTCTTCAGCTTTGATGGCCCTGGTACTGGTTCCAGGGAGTTAGCCATCTGACCCTTGTGGTCACTTATTTGGTCTGGACCTTGGGAGCAACTTTTCAGTTAACCAGGAGCGACAGGCACAGTCCTTTCTTTGCTAACCAAAGTTGCAGCAGGTGCAGTCCAGCAAAACAAGGCAGCCTGTCCTGCCAGGTTCTTCTTCGGTCCTTTCTCCAGTTCCGGTGTGATCTGATGTTCAGGATGGCAGGGGTGCCATATTTCTCTCCAGAAAGTGCCCTGGGGGATGATGCAGTCACTAGCCAATGGGCTACCAGGATCCTGTCCACCCTGTGACGACGTCCGGCTATGTGTGTCATCTAGCAATTCCAGTGTGTCATATTCTGCCCACTCCCAAGATGTCTGAACGCTTCCTTGGATGTTAGGAGCTTGGTAGGCCCCCGCCCCCCCAGAGGTGTGGCTACATGTGGGTTACACACCCACGGGAAAATTGGTTTGAACATTGGGCTTCCCTCTCTGTTCCCACCACCAGTCTGTCTACCTGAACAAAGGGCCAACCTCAGGAATGTGATCACCATTTACCCACCAAAGGCGGCATTACCTTTGAAGCTCGCCTTTTGGGCTCACACCCTGAGTAGCTTCCTGCAAGGGAAAGGTATCACCTCTCTCTGTAGCAGACTTCTATTATTCTTGAGCCTGGGAGTTGTTCACACTACTCCCCAGGAGGGTAGAAGGCTGTCTGGTGGCCAGCAACTGTGCAAGGCCACTGGATAAACTGGGCAACAGAGTGGTAACTTTTAAAAGTTGCCTTTCCTTAAAACTGACATTAAATTCGACCTGGGCATCAAGTCGGGTATAATGCCACAATTATTTTGATACCTTTAATTACCCATTTGAGTAGTCCCATTCAGAAGGTTACCGGGCTGATGGGTTGGCCGGTAACTCTGTTTTAGCCAATGGGGACACCAACTTTTCCACAGCAAAAACGACAATTTGCCAGCATTTGTGTCAAGACATATTAAAAGCAAATGTCCTTCCGAATCTTATACAGCTCCCTGCTTCAGCATAGGCTCATCTATATTGTTAAGGGACGGGGGGGGGGGGGCTTTGCCATTGGTTTTGATGGCAAAGTTGTGCTAGCAGTGTGACACTGCCCTTCCAGTCTGCAGTGGCAGGCTGGGGGCCATTTTGTACTTTGTCCCACACAGGGTGGCACAACCAGTGCTGCAGCCCTAGGGACCCTGTCTTACCTGCCCTGGGTATACTAGGGAATTATAAGTAAGCCAGCTTGTGACAATAGGAGGTAGCCAATTCTACATACATTTTATAAGGAGTTGGAACACGGGCACTGAGGTCTGGTTAGCAGGCCTCAGTGCAGAGTCAAAAAGACAGCAACATCAGCCCAACACCTTGAGGTTAATCATGCAAAAAGAGGTTTTTTTACAGTGAGAAAGCAACAAGTACAGCCATCAGAGGAGGACACCACAGCACTGATGGGAGCAGCTAATGCAGCCCATCACCAGGATGAAACTACCACTGCAGCCCAAGGGAGAGAAAAAAACATATCTCAAAGATGATGTAATTATTGCTGCTCTCAGAGGAAGACCACAGTACAGTGAGAAAACAACACCTGCAGCCATCAGAATAGGACACACCACAGCACTGATGAGAACAACTAATGCAGCTGTCAGAAACAGTACATAACTAGGAGGAAATTGCTACTGCAGCCCTAAGGAGAGAATACCACATCTCAAAGATGATATATGATCACCCGGCTCAGATATGTCCCTTGGCACCAAGCTGGATACTGTGTTACAGGCTGTGGAGAAGTTCCTAGCGCCTCGAGCAGACACGTGCGTTGCATGAAAGCAGAATTGATAAAGTAACAACTGACTTCACACTACTGCATGCAGATCACTGTAAATCAGCAGACAAAGTGCATAGTGTTGAACAGATACCGAGAACTCGTGAGTCAGAATCCTTGCTGCAGTCCTTGGTAGATCGTGTACACACTCTGGAATGCAGAGCGAAGGACACGGAAGGCCGCTTTAGGAGGAACAATATACTAGTGGTCAGCCTTCCAGAAGGCGTGGAGGGCCAAGACGCAGTGACTCACAATTAAAACTGGATCCGTACCCTGCTCCCCAGGGGTACGCTCTCTCCCTTATCTGTCGAGCGTGCCCACTGTGTTCTGACCTGTAGACCACCACTCAGCGCCGACCCTATGCCTTTCTTGTTCCGTCTGCTTAATTATCGGGATCGTGAATCCATCTTGTGCAAGGCTTGTAATGTGCAGGGCATACAGGTGGATAAGGCCTCTGTCATGATCTTCTGTGACTATACCATGGCGGTGCAGTGAAAGAGGAGTTCCTTTCTGGCCATTAAGCATTGTCTCCGGGGTTAAAACATTTGCTACTCGCTCCTGTTCCCGGCCCGTGTCCGTGTGGTGGCTGAGGGGAGGCATGGACTGGATGGAGTCCACTGTACTTGTGGCTTCGCTCTCCCCGTCCACTGAAAAGGCATGATCTCGTGAAGTGGCGGGTGGACGCAGCAAGTGGGTGCGATGCCCTTCCTAGCCTGACGCTGCTCCGAACCTGCAACAGGTAATCTTGGAGAGGCACCAGGCCCTATAGATGACATCCACAATACGAGACCACCCTCAGAGCCCAAACCTAGCCTCGTGCTCCACGAGATACTTCAGTGATGACGGCTCCTCTAACACGTGGCCCTCTAGAGCGGACTCGCTAGCGCCACCTTATGCGACCCCACAGACTGCAGATGACATTATATGATTCGCCTATAGCGGTCACCCCTGTAGTCTTTTGCTTTTAATATTGTGTGTAATAATTATTTGAATTGTTTTTAATTATGTTATTGTATATATATATATGTACCAGTACATTTTTATGATATAAGATTAAAATCCGATTATTTTTAATAGTTTTGCTCTTCCCTTTCTAGACTGGTGTAGTGGAATTTCCGTGTCCTTTATGGTGTGTGCAGTGAGAAAGTGAGTATTTTTACCTTTTTTAACTCCTGTAGTCATGCCTGCTTCAATGTTAGCGTTCTACTCTTGTATTGTTTTGCTTATGCATGTGCTAACCTTTATTATATTGCAGCTACCGGAGGCCTAATATCCATATAGGTGTGACTCCTACGTAACATGCAGGTAGTCTATACTGTACTGTGTAATACTGTTGAATGTTAACTCACCAATACAATTGGTATCTCTGCATCCTAAACATGTGGGGTAATGCATCTTTGGCTTCTGCACCGTCCCCCCCATGCTTCCTTTAACCAGCCAGTAGAGCCGGTAGCTGCAACTGTTTGTTTGGCAGTTTGGGCGGATACCTGTTGTCCCTCCGCTCTGATAATGTTTCCTATTATACGTTTCCATCCTTCCCTAGTTATGAGTGGTTGCCTGGGAATGCGCAGCCCTCCCGCTTGTCCTCACCCACCAATACCACTGCGTGCCGGAGGACCCCCTTCCCTGAATGGACTAGCATCATGCCGGGCAATGTCACGTTTCCCGCATGATCCAAACTAACATCATGACCTGAAATGTGAGGGGCATGCACACATCCTAGCGCCGTTATGCCGCGTGCTCATACCTCGAACGCAGATCCACCCACATAGCGAGTCTATAGTTGATGCATAAAAGGATCACCTCAAGCTCATAACGCATAGAGGATGAGTGAACCAAGGCCATGTAGTCTGCAGGATACACTGCGACCACAACATCTCCATTACACTGCCTGACATTACATCATCAAAGGGAAGGTAAATAAAATAGGTTATGTATAAGGGTTATTTAATTAAAATTAGGCCAAAGATAACTAGAAAATTGGCGATTCAGGGGATTCCCCCCGTGATGTATTGTCGATTGGCAAACCACTCCCATCATGGGTATATCGTGTCCAACCCCCGCCCCTCCTCTGGACATTGTTCAGTCCTGAGATTCGTGGGAATCCATGTCTAACTGCCAGGGCCATCCACCACAAGGCTCAAACTGAACTCTCCAGTAGAGTCGCCAATCCTTCCATATTTTACAGTGTTTCTGGGGGCGGCGATTGGCCATGTATACAGGACACTCCAGGCTGAGGCATCAGCCCAGCCTCTTTTTCCAACCCTCTAGGGATGGTGCCTGATTGTCTTTCCAAGCTGCTGCTCGGCTATGACTAAGCTCAACCACAAGAGTGCCCTGTGGTACCTGTTACCTTTGATGTCCATTGTGGTATGTAGCAGGACCACATTGGGATCTCTGGGGACCCTCCAGCCCAACACATCCCCTCCCAAAAGCCTGTGGCTAATCTGCAGATATTGGTAAAATTGTCCCTGGTGCAGATCATATTCTGTCTGTATGAAAGAGAAGGACATGGACATGAGATCCTCCAGTTTGGAAATGCCGATAAGATCCCTTCGTTTAAAGCCGGGTAGACCAAACACCTGCCAAAGCAAGGTACTCACAGGGGGATCTCACATGCCAAGCATCAGGCCAGCCAAGGCCTCAGAGAGTCTCTCCATATCCAAAGCACCACCTGTGTTGTGAAAGGTAGGCTCGTTGGGATCGTTGAGTGTCCTGCATCGCCCAGCCCTCGGAGGCATAGGCTGGGTTTTCAAACTCGGCAAACCACCATTTGTTCAGGACCTCCAGTTTCTTTGCCATGTAATAGAACCGAGTGTTCTGAGTTGCCAAGCCTCCATCAAACATGGTTTTGAAGCATTTAGCCATTTCAATGCCAGGGTACCGTTGGTTCCAGATAAAGCCCCGCAGTGGTGACTGATGAAAAAGGCTCCTGGGATTTTATATGCATAGTTTGGGAGTTCAAACAGCAAGCGAAGGATGGTCACCATCTTGAAGATGGCCAATTGACCCAAGAAGAAGAGAGGGAGGGATGCCGAGGATTGAAAGTCTGTAAAGGTTTGGTTGCAGGTTCACGTCCCAAGCTCGGTGGTGATCCTCAGTTACATGCACACCTAGGTACCGGAACCCACTGGTGATGATACACAGGCCCCTTGCCCAAGGCATAAGAGAGGAACTTCTGCCAACAGGATATATATTCGATTTGGACAAATTTACCTGGAGCATCGTATAGCTCCCAAACACTCTCAGGAATTGTGGTATTCACTGACCAGATTTTAATGGTTCCTCCAGGAAAACGAGAAAATCATCTGCATATGAAGCGATCCTATCTTCAACCCTGGTATCCATTCAAACCCTCTAACCTGGGTATCAATTTTTAACCTTTCTGCAAGTGGTCCAATGTGCAGGGTAAAAAGCAGGGGCGATAGCGGGTAACCCTCCCTTGTGATCCTCTAAATTGAGAAGAGCTTGGGTACTTCAACGCCCCCACCCAGACCCGAGCAGTTAGGGACGTATAGAACAATGAAACACAGCCAGTATATCAGGGTCCCAAGTTCATCTTGGTGAAGAGGGCAAAAAGATATTCTCTTTCCACCGATTCGAAGGCTTTACGGAAGTCAACGAGGAGCAGCGCATGGTTCCTGGGGAGTCTTTCCCTCAGGGCCATGGCATAGTGAACTCTATGGATGTTGTGTCTGGTTGCATGGAGAGGCATGAAGCTCGGCTGATCAAGGCAGACTCAGGAGCCCACCACTTTCAATAGCCTGTTTGAGAGATCCTTTACTTCTATGTTAAGGAGGGATGCAGGGTGGTAGGACTCACAGTGGGAAAAGGGTTGATTCAGCTACAGAATAATAACAATGTCTGCTGACCAGAGATCCGGCAGGAGAATCCCTGATCTTGGAGCTTCCTAGATTATGGCCTGCAACTGCGGCCCAAGACCTGACCACGAGGACCTAAAGAACACTGCTGTGAATCTGTTCGGTCTGATGGTTTTACTGGTTTGAAGTTGAGCCAGGGCCTCTCCTAGTTTCTCCGTCAATCTCTGCCTCAAGGGACAGCCTCCAGCACCAGCATGTCGGAGTGAGCATGTAATGTGGCCAAGTAAGCTGAAAGCTACGGGCGATAGAGAGATCCCCTGACCTCACCTCCATCTCCGTCGATCGATGCAGGTGATGGGGTCTCTTCCTGCATGAGTGCAGCTAAGACAGTACAACGTTTTGCTGGCTTCATCTCCCCATTGGTAGATTCTGCTCTGCGTGACAAACCATGCCGTCCATGTCTCCTGTAGCAGGGTCTGTTGAAGGACCGATTGTGAATGGATGAATCACATAGAATGGATGAGTCTGAGGACAGAAGGTACCTCCATTCCAGTTTCAGGAAGAGAGCCTATAACTCTGTGGTCTCACAGTGGGATATGTGCTTGTGGCCTGTGCAATATCTAATGATATTGCCTATGAGTGTGGCCTTAAAGTCCTCCCACAACATTGCCGGAGAAACAACCAATTGTACATTTATGGCGAAGTACCCACCTATAGCCTCATGGATGACATCCCAGAACTCCGGCTCCACCAATCTCTAAGCCCTAAGTCATCAGCCCCCCTGCCGGCCCTTGCATGCACCCCAAATTGCATTTCCACTGGCAAGTGGTCTGATGGACCATGGGTCAAGAGGCAAACCTCGCCCACCCTCAAGTGTTCAGTTTGCAGTAGGAGATAATAGTCCAGATGTGAGAATGCCTTATGCGCCCAGAAGAAAAAGGTGACTGTGAGAAGGTGGCCTGATATATGCTGTCCACTAGTTCTAGTGGGCACCTTGTATCAGTCCAAACAACCCCTTATGGTGATAGGTTAAAGTCAACCTTTATTGAAAGCTATCCTAGTGGTAGCTATGGAGAGCAGTCTTCAGGCTAAGTCTTGAAGGAATGTAAAGCAGCTTGTTTTACCAGTCTATAATCTCTTGAATGATCAAATGAAAGGACAACCACACCAGGTATATATTAAAAATATATGTATTTAAGATAGAACACACCCCTCTAGTCTCTTTATGAGACTGGAGTTCGAAGTACTTTGTTTACAAGTTAGCTATTATCAGTAATAGCACACATACACGTTTGGGCCCTAGGGGCGTACCAAACCATATACAAAAAAGTGGTATAAGAACCACGACTAGGATAGACACAAGGCATGGAGCCTGTAGAATCGCTGGGACCCCAAGGAACCACCCAAGGTAGTGACACCGGGGACCCACGGAGACTGTATGCAGTGTGAGAACACAATCGCGGGTTCCCGTTAGCTTCTATGGGCAATGTCGCGGTTGGAATTTTAAAGATTAGGGACACTTAGAATCGAGTCAGGACCAACCCCTTTTGGACTTAAGAAGTTCTAGGGCTAGCACCCACGGGAGCACCGGAGTACTAGAGTTACCTCACCCAGGGAAGCCGGGTGCATAGGTGTCTTTTGGTGTCGGGTCACGTCGTCGATTGCAATGGAAGCCTGCAAAGAACTGCTGCTGCCGTGAATAGAAGTGTCCGAAGAGATCTGGCGACAGACAGAGCACTAGTAATAAACCTGTCTAATAAATCCCTGAATGCAACAGAAATTAGTCTTTTAAGTAAAGGGTTTAGCTTTGTTCCATCAACTTCAGTAGATAGGTTCCAGTTAGAGAAAGATTTACGTGCTTTTTTCAGAAAAGTAAGACTGAGGAGATTTTTTGAGAATAGAGACATGTTGGAACGGATAAATCATTCAGGCCTGAAGCCCAAATCACAATTCACCCCTAGTCTGGCCATGGTTGGCAAAAATATTGAAATCTTTGAAAAAGCGGTTGAAAGTGACATTCACAATATTTTGAATAAATCCAATAAATTCATGGGACATAACAACATGAATGCAATGGAAAGGCAGGCCCTAAACTCCCTAAAAGCAGATAGTAGTCTTACCATCAAACCTGCTGATAAGGGGGGCGGGGTAGATGTCTTCAATACTCTAGACTATGAGCACAAGATGCTCAATATGCTTAATGTGGAGGAACACTATGTACGCACAAATGAGAGGCAGCTTACCACTGTGTCT
This sequence comes from Triturus cristatus, assembly GCF_964204655.1. Taxonomy (NCBI): domain Eukaryota; kingdom Metazoa; phylum Chordata; class Amphibia; order Caudata; family Salamandridae; genus Triturus; species Triturus cristatus. The sequence goes on along the minus strand of NC_140595.1, from coordinate 773,161,373 downwards.
AGAAATTGCTTGGCTCTACTTTTAGAAGCCAAAGAAAAACTCTGGATTTGTGAGGATGAGTTCAAATTCCTTAATAACTTGGAACCTAGGACCCCTGCTATATATGGTCTCCCTAAGATTCATAAGAACTGTATCGATCCACCGATGAGACCTATAGTCAGTAGTATTGGCTCACTTTTAGAGCCCGTTAGCAAATATGTCGATCATTTTTTGCACCCGATTGTGTGTGGCTTGCGCTCCTATGTGAGAGACTCGGCCCATATGATCTCCCTGGTGGAGGGTAAACCGTTCTGTGGAGAGACTCAGTGTCTAGTTACCCTGGACATTGAGTCTCTCTACACGAATATCCCACAGAATGATACAGTCAATGTAATTAGGGAGATTCTTGTGGACCAAGACTTGGGCGGTGCAAATGCTGACTTTATTGTGGATTGTGTCAACCTGATCCTGAAAAATAACATATTTCTATTCAAAGATGAGTATTTTAAACAGCTGAAAGGGACCAGTATGGGGGTAACCTGTGCGCCGAGTCTGGCCTGTCTTTATGTTGGCCAGTTCGAAATCAGGCACATTTACAATGAGGCAGCCCCTTTTTTCGAAAATGTAGCGGGCTGGTACCGCTACATTGACGATATCTTCTTTATTTGGGAAGGCACCATTGAGGATCTTGAATCATTCTTGGAATGGCTTAATCTAGGAGATCCCAATTTGAGATTTACGTCTCATTTTAGTAGGACTAGAGTTGATTTCTTGGATATCTCCATTAAAGATACCAATGGCCTTTTGGAAGTAGAGTTGTTCACCAAACCGATGGCTAAGAACACTCTTCTACACTTTTCGAGTTTTCACCCCAAATCTCAAAGGGATAGTATCCCTTTTAGTCAGTTTCTCCGTCTTCGGAGGAACTGTTCTGACTTACAAGATTTTTACAAACATGCTGCTGATTTGAAGCGTAAATTTAGAGACAGAGGGTACCCGAAAAAACTTTTGACCCACTCCCTTAAACGTGCCAGGTTTTACGATCGAGATGCTTTGGTAAATAAACCGGCAGTAAAGAAAGAACTACCTAGCAAAGTTGTCTTTGTTAGCAAATTCTGCAATATGAGTAACCAGATTAAGAATATTGTTAATAAAAACTGGCATATTCTAAATCATAAGGAAGAGGTAAAATTGGAAAGACCATTATTTGCCTTTAAAAAAAACAATAACCTGAGAGACATTCTGGTACACACCTATCGGGAAGATGGGTCTAACAACCAAAAAACTATGATGAATGATCGGGCGACTGGTAACCACAGATGTGGAACCTGTAATATATGCCCTCAGTGCCTACAAACTAAAGAAATCAAACACAATGGCTTCACAGTCAGATCAAAGTCTTTGAATAACTGTAGGAGTAAGAACGTTGTGTATTTTCTCCAATGCCCATGTGGGCTAGGGTATGTGGGAGAGACGGGAAGAGAACTACGTGTTAGGCTACAAGAGCACAGATCAGCCATTAAAATGAAAAAGATTACTGCCCCCCTAGTGCCACACTTCATTGAATCTGGACATGGTGAGAATGATTTCGGGTGGTTTATTTTAGAAAAGGTCAAGATAGATAGGAGAGGTGGAAATATGACAAATAAGCGAAAATCAAGGGAACAATGGTATATTTCCCACCTTAATACTGCGCAGAAAGGTTTGAATTCAAGAGAGGAGTGGGAACGTTTGTTAGTGGCAAGATAAAGTATAAAATTCTTTCTTGTATACTGTGTGGTTTTTGACTATCCGTTCTTATATGACCAGTATAGAGATACCTTATGTGGATGGGACAACCGCCCATTGAGTAGGGGAGTCTTCCCTTGGCTATGATACACTGAAAATGAAACTCGCATTACTGATGGCATTGGCACAGTGGATGAAAGTATTTGTATAATGGCCTCTGTGAAAACAATCACATTGGATGAAACATCGCCACTTTGATCGTATGATCTGTTAATCCAACTAGTCATATTTTTAGTTTTATGGGATGGAATTATAATCTGTGTTCTCGGATGGGACATACAGATATATTCTTGGCGAAATTTGGAGACAGACCCGCCATGTCCCTACAAAATAAGTACTCCGGTTAGTGGAACAGAAACAGAACTGAAAGCCGGTTTTAAAAAGACCCCTGTTTTCCTCAAAATAGTTGTCTAATATCGTATCATTCTTAAACTAACATGAGATTTGTTTGGCGTGACTTCTGATGAGGATTTGATTAGTTCCATTAGATGTATATTCATAACCGACTATTGTTTGACTCTTCCAAGATGGCGGCTTTCGTCGTGATACTTTAGACCAAGCTGACATTGAGTCATAACTGCACCGGAAGTGCTTGGTTGGCTACCGGTGGGTCACGAGAGGAGAAACAATATATAAAAAGCCGTTACTAAATACGAAAACAATTGGATTTCCACAAAGGGCGCATTGTGAACACCGGAATAGGCGTAGCAAAGGTATGGACTCAAATAGGTGGTTCGCGGTTTGAAATTTGATCTGGGAGTTAGGCTTTGTTTATTTCAACTATGGGCCGCTACATGTTTAAACTAAGAGGAAATGTTTCCTTCTTCCCCCTGTAGTATTTTTACTTGCACTGAACCCTATGCAGGGACTTTTACATGCCCGCACCTGACGAGATATCGTGGTCAGTAGAGAAGCAAGCTTGACAAGGTAAACTAATAATACTCTACCGAAGTTAGAACATATGGTTCTGCCGCGAGCGTGATACAGGGACTAGCGGGAGAGATTTTGACTGGTTTTGTACAATAGCCGTGATTAGGGTTGCTCTAAGCAAATAAATATAGGCACTTTAGTAATAGCTCTTTTTAACAAGTATGCTTGATAAGAGAACAATAGGGATCGATAGTGTAGATCCTGCCCATATGCTTGGTAGGCATCGCTGAACACTCTTAGCACATAGATCTAATGTCGTAAACGGCCAGAGAACCATGATAGATTTATGTTGTAGGTGTGAAAAAAACATTATAGAATTCTGCTTGTATACTCCCATTTAACTAATGGTGAGATTCTATAAACTCTAAACGCTAGCTGTGAGACTAAATACAGGCTCAAATAAAAATAGTTGTTGTATTTATTTTGCTTACAGGTTTCAGATCAAATAGTCATACGCCAGTAATAGAAGGATTATTACCTTAATATTGAAGCTAATACCTGGAGGTCTTTTCAGACTCGGAGGAGATAATTTTAAGGTACATAAGATATTGTTTAGTCTCCTGAATAACTTTGATGTCATTGAGAGATCACATAAAAAATCTTTTGGGTTTCTGCGTCTCATCTGAATAGGTGTCTACATACCCTATGTGAAGGGCTATTATTGGCCACAGAAAAGCAATTGAAGACCCTCTGATTGGAGATAGATTGGAATAAATTGCCAACTATTAAATGTGAGTCGTTATTATGACTATTTATGATGTCCTGATGAAATGGGTCATATATATTCTTGCCTAAAATAATAAGTCCTAACGGGGCAAGGAAGTATTATGGGAGCGCTAAAAGAATTAGACAATCGATACTGGAGTAATCTGGAATTCTTTTTTACGCGACTCCAGATATAATATTTGGATATTACAGCTTATGTGGAATCGTGTTAAGTGGGGGTTCCACTAACATTAAATATTTTCTAAAATATTAAAATTGGTTGAATGTATGTTTTGGTTAAAAAAACATTTTTTATGTAGTAGGATGAGATATTCGGTTGGTGGAATGTATGATGACAATGAGAGAAGAAATAGTTTTTATTAAATCTTAAAACATTTTTTGTTATCATGTTATTTCTTTCAGATTTTCGTTTGTATTTGTAACGAAATTGGGACTTCATCTAATTTTTCCTGAAGAAGGTGTTGGCAGATAATCCAAGCCCACCGAAACGCGTCGATGCTTTTAAAAGAGAAAACCACATAAAATCATTGATTACTGGTTTGGTGACATGTACAACTGTAAACTATATCTTTAGGGTCACCTCTGATGAATCGTTGGTTTGGTGATTTTTCTCTAATCAATAGGACATAACTGTCCTTTTTTACTGTGTTCCCAATTTGTACATTGTGTGATGTTTATCAATTTATAATGTGTGTAGTGTTTTTTAACAATATATGTATAGTTGACCAACAATGATTTATGAGACACTGATTTGACTAGATTGTTATTGCTTCATAATTAGCTATATAACAATAGATAACATATACTTTGTATAGTGTTTAGTACAAATTAAATAAATACAGTTTTTTATTGACATTTTTCTTCTTCTCAATTGTTTTGATTACATCTGTCCTGCCTGTTCCCATCCTACTAGTGTGCAAGGTGTATGGATTGTTATGTATCTCTGACAAGGAGGTTCTATTTGTTTGACTAAGGTCCGAAGAGATCCAAGCCTGGATCTAGGATGGAAGGAACCTGAAAGCAGAGGGGACAGAGTCTGGGTCACTAGCCAGTGACCAAGGGCAGGATGGACCAATGCCCACAGATGTCGGGTGCTTCAGGTGAGTTGATGGGTGTCTTGACTCTTCAGCCACGAGGTCCAGGAGGTGTCGACGAAGTCCATGAGCCGGATTCGAGCTGTCTCACGAAGTCTGTCGAGTGCTGCTGTGTCGGCGACCAGAATGGACCCAACAAGCCTTGGCAACGGCAAGTCACAGGAATTCAGAGAAAGGACTGCGGTGCAGACCAGCAAGGTCTGAGGGACTCACCCAGCAAGGGTGAGCCAGGGCACGTCTGGAGCAACCAGGAAAGCCAAATTAGAAAAGGAGTTGCCTTCGTGGGGACCTGCTAGCCAACGGGCTAGTGATCGCGAAGGAGCCTCCAGCGGTCGCACTTGAAGCTGGCCCACGGGTCACTCGTGGAGTGGAGTGGAGGCCAACAATCTTCGGTGCAGGGGGTGCTCAAGGCTGGGGCTACCCGGAGCCCAAAGCACAACTTCGAGGAGGTCCAGGAAGATAGTGTTGCTGCAAAAGTTCACGGTGTCCAGGGGTCATGGTTCCATGTCACCCAAGAAAGCCACGGGCCTCAGCTTTGCTGTGGACTCAGGGTAGCCTCGGGGAAGTCTGGAAATCCACCTCTGGTGATGCAAAGACTTTGGAGTCCGGCGGGAGCTTCAGCGATGCAGACCGGTCAGTTGCTTCTTTGGTGCCTGCCAAGCAGGGGAGTCACTCCTTGACCCCAAGGGAGATTTCTTCCGTCTTTTAGTCGTGATAGAAAGTCGAAGGTCCAGGATATATGATACAGAGTTTCGTCCAGGGTAATCTAAAGTCGCAAGGACTGGGTTCCCATACTTATACCAAGTTTGGGGGCTGGACTTACTCTAGGGACGCACCTATGGGAGGGTTTGGAAAGAGGGGTGGTTACACCCATTTCCTTGGTCCAGTTTTGCACCAGAGCAGGGGCAGGTAGCCCCTGCAACTGGTTTGAACTGGACTATGCACAGGGACACCAAATGTGCCCCCAGTGCAGGACTTCAAAACGCCAGAGAGTGCTTCCGCCCAGCCCCAATACACATCTGCCTGTCTGGGGAGGTGGTTACACCTCCCTTCAACAGGAAACCTATTGTCCAGGCCTCCCCTGCCGTTGTTTCGGTCAGCAGCAGAATGCCAGACCCGTGTCTGTGTCAGAGGCATCCACACTTTGTGATGCCAGGGCTCATGAAAGTCCTACCGGGTTAGACCAGTGTGAACATGTCTCTCCCTCTAGAAGGGTGGAATGCTACGCCCGCCGCCAGAACTGGTGGGGGGGGGGGGTGGGTAGTATTCCAAAGCGTTTGACACCAAACACAACATGTTTTGATGCAGCCATTCCAAAGTTAGCATTTACTGCGAGGTTATAATGCACTTAAGAGTATATGGTATGGCTGTATCATAGAACAGCCATAAGGAAGTATTTCCGAAAGCTGCCGAGGGGCTCAGCTCATGCTTGGGCACCCTCTCACACAAAACCAAGCACTCTGCCTTCAGGATTGTCAAGGCCTGCCATAGGAGTGACTTATAGGTTTATATGTGTCTGTATATATAGGTGGATATAGGTAGCCTATACCACTGTTACCGGTGCAAGCACACCCTTACCCAGGCTGCAGTAGCAGACCTGTGGTGCCATTTTGGAGTGCTTCCCACGGGTGGCATAATACTTCAGCCCCTGGTAGGCCTCTGAGGTACCTATGCCCTAGGTACATATACTAGGGGCTTCTAAGGCACTCCAGAATCCAATTAGATATGTACCTAATGTACATGCACATCATTTTAGAGAGGAAGCAGCTAGGCTGTGGTCCCGATTAGCAGGGCCACAGCCAGACTAAGGTCGAAAAACAGTGACAGTTCCCTCAATGCCTACATATCAACCCTGCTTGTCATATCATGTTTGTTAAGCCTTGAAAGGGCTTTGTCCCCATAGAAGAAGGAATCCCCAGCACGATCTTCTTCTGAATCCCGCATTCAAAATCTCCGAACACTATACGAACCAAGAAGAGACATTTGTTGCCGACCAGGTGGGTTTCCTGATGAAATAGATGTCTGGGCCCAGGCAGCGGGTGGCTTTAACAACCTTGTCCCCACTTGAGTATGTCTTGTAATCCATTGACGTTTTAGGTGACTAATCCCACCTTCCCATCTTTCCCTGTGATGTGGTGTGCTTCTAATTCCAAGGTAGTGTCTGTGGATGCCCATGCGTCGTAGGTCAGGGGGAGGTGGTTACCCTGTCTCACGTGAGCGGTACCTACAGAATATTGCCAGCTCACCTGTGGGTGCTGTGTAACCCTCCACCCCATACTCTATAAACTAGAAGCTCCTGTCGTGGTGTGAACTGGGGACCTTTGCAAACAGGGCAAGAGTTCGAACCAAGCGCTCCCTTGAACCAAAACACCCCAGCCCTCTCCACAACACAACCCACAAACATACAAAGAGAAAATCAGAGGCACAGTTTGCAGAACCAGTTCTCATGACCTGCTAAAATAAAATGAGTTAAGTGGCAGACTGTTGATAGGGATGTGGCAGCATGGTATAGTCTGGCGCCACTATGGCCACATGTTAGCCAGGTCTTTGTTAGTTGTCTCTTCCCCCTCAGCTGTCAGCGGCTGGCCCTCAGGATCGTCCCCAATCTTCTCCATAGTGCAGGATCTGCATCTGTGCCTCTGGCTCCTTCGCGGTTGTAGTCACCATGCCCTCGGACCACACTCACTGTGCAAGTACCTTTGGGAGGGGGTGACTGCCATTCCTGGTTTGGCGCGCTCCTCAACCCACTGCCACACACTCTGAAGTGACTCGAAGAACAGTGTCTTGTTTCCAAAGAAGACTTCGAGGCGCCCGGAAAGTGCAGCATGTATTTGATCTGCATGGCTTTCATTTTCTGCTTCACTTTGAGGAAGTAGCGAAGCTGTTGTTGGACCTTCAGCATATAGTCAGGGAACACCATGACCTCGGATGAACAGTACATCAAGGTGCCCAATCAACGGGCTGCTCTGAGGATTGTGTCTCTGTCTGCAAATTGAAAATGTGAGCAATGAAGGGTCTGGGTAGGGTGCTGTGTGCTGGCCTAGAGCCCAGAGATCTGTGGGCCTAGAGCCCATTCCACCAGAAGACATGCAGAGATCTCCTCCCTAGGGACACAGGTTTTCAGTTTATCCATAATGAACTCAGTGGAGCAGAGCCATCTGGGATCCTGACGATGCGGAGATTGTTGTGCCGTAAATGTCTCTCCGCAAATTCCACTTGGGCTTCAGGTTCAAGGACAGTCTTCTGCAGCACCCCAATCTTAGTTTGGCAAGTGCCCAGTGAGTCCTCAGCCTCTGTATCCGGCCTTCGACCTCCTTGACCCTGTCTGTGGTGTTCCATGGGTCTTGGCGGTGCAGGGTCAGGTCGACGCTAAGTCCCATGATCTTCCTCGCCAGGGAAGACCTTGAGTCCTGTACTTCTTGTAGGATTGACTATGAGTGTGTTGCAGTGGGATCCGTAGATTGAGATGCCATCCCTGTTGGCTATCAAGGACTGGTGTCAGCTTGGTAAATTTGTCTATTTTTTCCTGTGAGGACGGTAACATATTTCTCCATGGTGAGTAGCAGACCAGAAACTAAGGGGGCACCCGGATAGGAGGGCCCCAGGTTGCGGGGTCAAGCGTGACCCCAGAAGGCTCAGGCCCACGCACAGAGACACCAACTGACCATGCCAGCAACCCCCAATGGGTGAGAGGGTTGTCAATGTCCAGCCTAGAACCAGCCAGTGAAACGGACCTCATGGCGGGGCATAACATTTCAGCGTAACCCCTCAGGCCCTCCTCTCAGGAGTGGCCCCCCCTCAGGACACTCCTGGGGGGGCCACTGCGGCCATCAATTTGTCCCAGGGGCAGCAGCTGCCACACCAGATGGATCATGTCCTAGGGCCAGAGCCCCGATAGATCGCCACGCAGGGTCCCACTCCCCCCAGCAGCCGCCACCTCAAGTCGCCATGTGGCCCGATCTGGCCACTGAAACCTCAGGACTTCTAATACCTCCTCCGGACCCAGTCTCAGGGGCACTTGAATCCCTGGTCGCATGGTATAAGGTCTTTTCTTAGATATCTAGATCCGCCGGTTAAGATGTTGGGACGGGACGCCGTATGTTAAGATGTTGGGACGGAACGCTGTATGTTAAGATGTTGGGACGGGATGAGGTATGTTAAGATGTTGGGACGGGACACCGTATGTTAGGATGTTGGGACAGGACGCCATATGTTAAGATGTTGGGACAGGACGCCGTATGTTAAGATGTTGGGACGGGACGCCGTATGTTTAGATGTTGGGACAGGACGCCATATGTTAACATGTTGGGACGGGACACTGTATGTTAAGATGTTGGGACAGGACGCCATATGTTAAGATGTTGGGACAGGACGCCGTATGTTAAGACGTTGGGACGGGACGCCGTATGTTAAGATGTTGGGACGGGACACCGTATGTTAAGATTTTGAGACAGGACGCCATATGTTAAGATGTTGGGACAGGACGCCGTATGTTAAGACGCTGGGACGGGACGCCGTATGTTAAGATGTTGGGACGGGACACCGTATGTTAAGATTTTGAGATGAGATGTCGTATGTTAAGACGTTGGGATGGGACGCCGTATGTTAAGACGTTGGGAGGGGACGCCGTATTTTGAGATGTTGGGACGGGACGCTGTATGTTAAGATGTTGGGACGGGACGCCGTATGTTAAGACGTTGGGACGGGACGCCGTATGTTAAGACGTTGGGAGGGGACGCCGCATTTTAAGATGTTGGGACGGGACGCTGTATGTTAAGATGTTGGGACGGGATGCCGTATGTTAAGACGTTGGGACGGACGCCGTTTGTTAAGACGTTGGGACGGGACGCCGTATGTTAAGATGTTGGGACAGGACGCCGTATGTTAAGACGTTGGGACGGGACGCCGTATGTTAAGATGTTGGGACGGGACGCCGTATGTTAAGATTTTGGGATGAGATGTCGTATGTTAAGACGTTGGGACGGGACGCCGTATGTTAAGACGTTGGGACGGGATGCCGTATGTTAAGATGTTGGGACGGGACGCCGTATGTTAAGATTTTGGAATGGGACGCGTATGTTAAGATTTTGGAATGGGATGCCGTATGTTAAGATGTTGGGACGGGACGCCGTATGTTAAGATGTTGGGACGGGACTCCGTATGTTTAGACATTGGGATGGGACGCCGTATGTTAAGACGTTGGGACGGGACGCTGTATGTTAAGATGTTGGGACGGGACGCCGTATGTTAATATTTTGGGATGAGACGTCGTATGTTAAGACCTTTGGACGTGTCGCCGTATGTTAAGACACTGGGACGGGATGCCGTATGTTAAGATGTTGGGACGGGACGCCGTATGTTAAGATTTTGGAATGGGACGCGTATGTTAAGATTTTGGGATGGGACGCCGTATGTTAAAATGTTGGGACGGGACGCCGTATGTTAAGATGTTGGGACGGGACGCCGTATGTTTAGACGTTGGGACGGGACGCCGTATGTTAAGACACTGGGACGGGATGCCGTATGTTAAGATGTTGGGACGGGACGCCGTATGTTAAGATTTTGGAATGGGACGCGTATGTTAAGATTTTGGAATGGGACGCTGTATGTTAAGATGTTGGGACGGGATGCCCTATGTTAAGACGTTGGGACGGACGCCGTATGTTAAGACGTTGGGACGGGACGCCGTATGTTAAGATGTTGGGACAGGACGCCGTATGTTAAGACGTTGGGATGGGACGCCGTATGTTAAGATGTTGGGACGGGACGCCGTATGTTAAGATTTTGGGATGAGACGTCGTATGTTAAGACGTTGGGACGGGACGCCGTATGTTAAGACGTTGGGACGGGATGCCATATGTTAAGATGTTGGGACGGGACGCCGTATGTTAAGATTTTGGAATGGGACGCGTATGTTAAGATTTTGGGATGGGACGCCGTATGTTAAGACGTTGGGACGGGATGCCGTATGTTAAGATGTTGGGACGGGACGCCGTATGTTAAGATTTTGGAATGGGACGCGTATGTTAAGATTTTGGGATGGGACGCCGTATGTTAAGATGTTGGGACGGGACGCCGTATGTTAAGATGTTGGGATGGGACGCCGTATGTTTAGACGTTGGGACAGGACGCCGTATGTTAAGACGTTGGGACGGGACGCTGTATGTTAAGATGTTGGGACGGGACGCCGTATGTTAAGATTTTGGGATGAGACGTCGTATGTTAAGACGTTGGGACGGGACGCCGTATGTTAAGACACTGGGACGGGATGCCGTATGTTAAGATGTTGGGACAGGACGCCGTATGTTAAGATGTTGGGACGGGACGCCGTATGTTTAGACGTTGGGACGGGACGCCGTATGTTAAGACACTGGGACGGGACGCCGTATGTTAAGATGTTGGGACGGGACGCCGTATGTTTAGACGTTGGGACGGGACGCCGTATGTTAAGACACTGGGACGGGATGCCGTATGTTAAGATTTTGGGATGGGACGCCGTATGTTAAGATGTTGGGACGGGACGCCGTATGTTAAGATGTTGGGACGGGACTCCGTATGTTTAGACATTGCGACGGGATGCCGTATGTTAAGACGTTGGGACGGGACGCCGTATGTTAAGACGTTGGGACGGGACGCTGTATTTTAAGATGTTGGGGCGGGACGTTGTATGTTAAGATGTTGGGACGGGACGCCGTATGTTAAGATTTTGGGATGGGATGCCGTATGTTAAGACGTTGGGACGGGACGCCGTATGTTAAGACGTTGGGACGGGACGCCGAATGTTAAGATGTTGGGACGGGACGCCGTATGTTAAGACGTTGGGACGGGACGCCGAATGTTAAGACGTTGGGACGGGACGCTGTATGTTAAGATGTTGGGACGGTACGCCGTATGTTAAGATTTTGGGATGAGACGTCGTATGTTAAGACGTTGGGACGGGACGCCGTATGTTAAGACACTGGGACGGGATGCCGTATGTTAAGATGTTGGGACAGGACGCCGTATGTTAAGATGTTGGGACGGGACGCCGTATGTTTAGACGTTGGGACGGGACGCCGTATGTTAAGACACTGGGACGGGACGCCGTATGTTAAGATGTTGGGACGGGACGCCGTATGTTTAGACGTTGGGACGGGACGCCGTATGTTAAGACACTGGGACGGGATGCCGTATGTTAAGATGTTGGGACGGGACGCCGTATGTTTAGATTTTGGAATGGGACGCGTATGTTAAGATTTTGGGATGGGACGCCGTATGTTAAGATGTTGGGACGGGACGCCGTATGTTAAGATGTTGGGACGGGACTCCGTATGTTTAGACATTGGGATGGGACGCCGTATGTTAAGACGTTGGGACGGGACGCTGTATGTTAAGATGTTGCGACGGGATGCTGTATGTTAAGACGTTGGGACGGGACGCCGTATGTTAAGACGTTGGGACGGGACGCTGTATTTTAAGATGTTGGGGCGGGACGTTGTATGTTAAGATGTTGGGACGGGACGCCGTATGTTAAGATTTTGGGATGGGATGCCGTATGTTAAGACGTTGGGACGGGACGCCGTATGTTAAGACGTTGGGACGGGACTCCGAATGTTAAGATGTTGGGACGGGACGCCGTATGTTAAGACGTTGGGACGGGACGCCGAATGTTAAGATGTTGGGACGGGACGCCGTATGTTAAGATTTTGGAATGGGACGCCGTATGTTAAGATGTTGGGACGGGACGCCGTATGTTCATAATTGAAGGACTCACCTACCGCTTTGATGGACCTAGATAACTAAGAACAGCCTCTATACCATGCGACCTCTGATGCCCTCAAGCTATAATCTATTATGTTTTTGTCGACCTTCAACTCTTCTACTTTGTGAATCACATTTAGGAAAGGTGTCACCCTCATCCCTTGGCCTTTTACTCCACATCCATATTTGGCCTCTGTCGGAGTATCTTGCTTTTTCCCTCTCTGACTGTCCCCTGGTTTTGGGGAATGTTGTCAGTGTATATGCCATTCATCCGTGTGTACAACCCGATCTAAATTTGGGCTCCTTGTTTACAGTTGTTTCTGTACTGTGTGGCTGCTGCCGCCACCATCGTATTATAACAGCGCCCTGACGAAGGGGTCTCCACCAAATCTGAGATTCTTTTCACCGAAACGCGCGTTTTCTCTGATTTTGTTTTTTATCTGTCAGAAATGTAATGCTGAAGAAGGCGCGTTTTTCTGATTTTGTTATTTTTTTGTTTAAAAAAAACTTTAATGCTGATGAAATTGCAATCTACTGAATAACATCAACCCAGATCATCTTTGTGATATATATATAGACGAGTGGATACATATAATAATGTTAGCTTGGAGAATGAATAATGTTTTTAAGGCGTGGACTGGATGGGTTTTGATTGAATGAGTGTGTATGAGTGGTATTGTATATGAGTCTGAAGTTTGATATGGATTTTGGAGATAGGGAGCACGAAATTGTATAAAGATAAAATATGTTATGAAGAGGTCTGTCTCATGAGAGTGAATAATGTTTGAGTTATACCTCTTAAAAGAATTGGAGAAGACTGGGTTTCTTCTTTTGATATATGCTTCTCTCCGAGGCAGACACCACTAACTGGAGGAGCCGAGGGACCGGAGACAAATTCTACGCAAATATTAAATGGAGATTACACACGCTTTGAACCGGTGGAGGCATGAAGTGTGTTTTGGCAAACGTGCAATTCATCAACCTGGAAGGGTCGTACATGTTAATGAACTTAAGGTTTGAACAATTTTCTGCCATCCTTCTAGCACTGGGAACCGGACCCGTACCCTGGGAGATCCGCTAGTCCCCAGCCTCAGACAGTGTGTGTGCAGCATGTATGCAGTGTGTGTGCATCCATGTGCAGTGCTGGTGGGGATGGATGTCAAACAGTGTGTATGTAATGTGTATGCAGTGTGTATGCATCCATGTGCAGCGCTGGTGGAGGTGGATGTCAGACAGTGTGTATGCAGTTTGTATGCATCCATGTGCAGTGCTGGTGGGGGTAGATGTCAGACAGTGTGTATGCAGTGTGTATGCATCCATGTGCAGCGCTGGTGGGGGTGGATGTCAGACAGTGTGTATGCAGTGTGTATGCATCCATGTGCAGCGCTGGTGGGGGTGGATGTCAGACAGTGTGTATGCAGTGTGCATGCATCCATGTGCAGCGCTAGTGGGGATGGATGTCAAACAGTGTGTATGTAATGTGTATGCAGTGTGTATGCATCCATGTGCAGCGCTGGTGGGGGTGGATGTCAGACAGTGTGTATGCAGTTTGTATGCATCCATGTGCAGTGCTGGTGGGGGTGGATGTCAGACAGTGTGTATGCAGTGTGTATGCATCCATGTGCAGTGCTGGTGGGGGTTGATGTCAGACAGTGTGTATGCAGTGTGTATGTATCCACGTGCAGCACTGGTAGGGGTGGATGTCAGACAGTGTGTATGCATCCATGTGCAGCGCTGGTGAGGTTGGATGTCAGTGTGCGTGCATGCAGTGTGTAAGCAGTGTGCATGCATCCTTGTGCATGCATTCATGTGCAGTGCTGCTGGGGGCGGATGTTAAACAGTGTGTATGCAGTGTGCATGCATCCATTTGCAGCGCTGGGGTGGTGGATGTCAGTGTGTGTGCAGTGTATGTGCAGTGTGCATGCATCCATGTGCAGCGCTGGTGGAGGTGGATGTCAATGTGTGTGCAGTGTGTATTCAGGGTGCATGCATCCATGTGCAGCGCTGGTGGGGATGGATGTCAGTGTGTGTGCATGCAGTGTGTAAGCAGTGTGCATGCAGTGTGCAGGCATCCATGTGCAGCGCTGGTGGGGGTGGATGTCAGACAGTGTGTATGCAGTGTGTATGCATGCATGTGCAGCGCTGGTGGGGGTGGATGTCAGACAGCTTGTGTGCTTTGTGTATGCAGTGTGTATGCATCCATGAGCAGTGCTAGTGGGGGTGGATGTCAGACAGTGTGTATGCTTTTTGTATTGAGTGTGTATGCATCTATGTGCAGCACTGGTGGGGGTGGATGTCAGACAGTGTGTATGCAGTGTGTATGCATCCATGTGCAGTGCTGGTGGGGGAATGTCAGAAAGTGTATGTGCAGTGTGTATGCATGTGGGTGCAGTGTGTATGCATCCATGTGCAGCTCTGGTGGGGGTGGATGTCAGACAGTGTGTATGCGTGTGGGTGCAGTATGTATGCATCCATGTGCAGCACTGGTGGGGTGGATGTCAGACAGTTTGTATGCAGTGTGTATGCATCCATGTGCAGCGCTGGTGGGGCTGGATGTCAGACAGCTTGTGTGCTTTCTGTATGCAGTGTGTATGCATCCATGAGCAGCGCTGGTGGGGGTGGATGTCAGACAGTGTGTATACAGTGTGTATGCATCCATGTGCATTGCTGGTGGGGGTGTATGTTAGACAGTGTCGATGCGTGTGGGTGCAGTGTGTATGCATGCACGGGCAGCATTGGTGGGGTAGATGACAGACCGTGTCTATGTTGTGTGTATGCATGTGGGTGCAGTGTGTATGCATCCATGTGCAGCACTGGTGGGGGTGGATGTCAGACAATGTGTATGCAGTGTGTATGCCTCCATGTGCAGCGCTGGTGGGGGTGGATGTCAGACAGTGTGTATGCTGTGTGTATGCGTGTGGGTGCAGTGTGTATGCATCCATGTGCAGCGCTGGTGGGGGTGGATGTCAGACAGTGTGCATGCAGTGTGTTTGCATCCATGTGCAAGTTGGTGGGGGTGGATGTCAGACAGTGTGCATGCAGTGTGTTTGCATCCATGTGCAGCGCTGGTGGGGGTGGATGTCAGACAGTGTGTATGCAGTGTGTATGTGTGGGTGCAGTGTGTATGCATCTATGTGCAGCACTGGTGGGGGTGGATGTCAGACAGTGTGTATGCAGTGTGTATGCATCCATGTGCAGCGATGGTGGGGGTGCATGTCAGACAGTGTGTATGCAGTGTGTATGCGTGTGGGTGCAGTGTGCATACATCCATGTGCAGCGCTGGTGGGGGTGAATGTCAGACAGTGTGTATGCAGTGTCTATGCATCCAGGTCCAGCGCTGGTGGAGGTGGATGTCAGACAATGTGTATGCAGTGTGTATGTGTGTGGGTGCAGTGTGTACGCATCCATGTGCAGCGATGGTGGGGGTGCATGTCAGACAGTGTGTATGCAGTGTGTATGCGTGTGGGTGCAGTGTGCATACATCCATGTGCAGCGCTGGTGGGGGGTGAATGTCAGACAGAGGACCACGGCTTCAGGAGGAAAGAATCCTGCACCATAATTTCCAGCCAGAGGTAACTTTAGAGACCTTGCCAAGTGTGCCCATGGCCCTTCTTATTGCCTGAACGCTGGAGGTGACAGAGTGATTTGTTTGGTGGCTAACAGTTAGAATTCTGCTACAGCTACAGAAAGAGATTGATGTACTGGGCATGTGGTGGCTGGCAGCTGGTGGCAATGGAAGAAAAGCTTGGAGGCACAAGCTTGATGCCCTGCATCCCTCGCCTGTGGGAAGTCCACACAGAACCCCCTTTGGTAAACCATCTGCCTGGTGAATGCCAGGGAGGTTATGATGTAAGACTGCACGCAGTGGTGGTCTTTATCCTTCTGTGGGCATGCCCACTTGCATGTGCAGGATTCCTGGGCCCCTCCCTGAAAGTCTAATTGGATCTGGTAGGATTGGTAATGTAGATCTGCCGCCTGGTCAACCCAAAATCTACCGGCTGCAGTACCGAGCTCCCACTTCCTGTGCCAGGGATCACATGGTAGTCTGAAGAGTCTGGCTGAGCCAAGCTGGAACAAATGGCAAACTTTGAAAATTCATAAGAGCTACTCCACGCTGTGAGAAGTTGGCCTGGAATATGCTGTCCACTAGTTATAGTGGGCACCTTGCACCAGTCCAAACAACCCGTATTGATGATAGGTTTAAAGACAGCCTTTATTAAAAGCTATCCTAGTGGTAGCTATGGAGAGCAGCCTTCAGGCTAAGTTTTGAAGGAGTGTAAAGCAGCTTGGTTTACCTATAACCTCTTGAATTACTAAATGAAAGGAGAACCACACAAGGTATATATATATATAAAATATATGTATTTATTTCTAAACACCCTCTACTAACCTCTTTATGAAGTTAGAGAGCAAGGCACACAATAATACCGTTCTAAAACAACAGTAAGTAGCACAATATACACTGGGCCCTAGGGGCGGACAAAACCATATATTAAGAAAGTGGTACAAGAACCACTACTTGACTAGACACAGTGCCTAGAGCACGGAGAATAGCTGGGACCCCAAGGAACTACCCATGGTAGTGACACAGGAGACCCATGGGGGACGCGTGCAGTGTGAGAACACAGGCGCGAGCCCCGTACTATTCTATGGGAAATTCGCAGTTGGAATTTTAGAAGTTAAGGACACTTAGGAGAGGACATTGAGCAAACACCTTTATACTTAGGGGGTTCTAGGGCCAGCACCCACCGGGGTATTCGAGTTACCTCACCCAGGGAAGCCGGGTGTATAGGTGTCAAATGGTGTAGGAAATCGTCGTTGATTTCAATGGCGATATGCTGCAAAGTGCTGCTGCAGGGAAGGAGAGAAGTGTGCGGTGTGATCCAAGCCTGGATCGAAGATCAGAAGAACCTGAAAGCAGAGGGGACAGAGTTTGGATTACTTGCCAGTGAACAGGGACACAATAGACGAATGCCCACCGATGTCGGGTGTTTCAGTTGCGAAGAGGTGAAGCTTGACTCTGCAGCCACGAGGACCTAGAGGCGTCGAGGACAACCAGGAGCTGGATTTGAGCTGTCCCATGAAGGATGTTGAGTGCTGCAGTGTCGGTGCCCGGATTGGACCCAACAAGCCTTGGCAACAGCATCCCACGCAGGAAGAGAAAAAATGCTTTGGTGCAGACCAGCAAGGTCCTGGGGACTTCCCAAGTGATGGAGAGTCAGGGCACATCTTTAGCAACTAGGTAATCCCAATTAGAAGTAAAGTTGCCTTTACCGAGACCCACCAGTCGACAAACTAGGGATCGCGAAGGGACCTCAAGAGAAAACACAAAGGGCCAGCTCACGGAACACTTGTGGAGTGTAAGCGGGCAATCTTCGGTGCAAATGCTGCTCGGGGTCAGGGCTACAAGTAACCCAAATCTAAGCTGCAGGAGTCGCTGGAAAGCTGATGCTTCTGCAAAGTGATGCCGGGGCTCTGTTAGCTGGTACTGGGTATACCTGTGCTGTCATGTCTCTCCCTCTAGAAGGGTGGGATCATACTCCCACACCAGTTACTGGTGTGGGGGTATGATTCCAAGGTGTTTGACACCAAATACAACATGATTCCGTGCAGCCATCCCAAAGTTAGCATTAACCGTTTGGTCATAATGCACTTAAGAGTATATGGTTTGGCTGCATCACAAACAACCCCGGAATAAAGGTTCTGAAGGCTGCAGAGGGGCTCTGCTCATGCATGGGAACCCTCTCACATAAACCCAGCACCCTGCCTTCAGGATTAGTAAGGCTTGCCATAGGGGTGACTGATAGGTTTATATGTGCAGTAATATGGAGAGATATAGTGAACATATATCTCAGTAAGGGGTGCATGCACCACCTTACCCAGGCTGCAGTAGCAGTCCTGTGGTGTCATTTTGCAAGGCTTCCCAGGGGTGGCATAATACATGCTGCAGCCCCTGGTAGGCCTCTGGGGTAACTATGCCTTGGGTACATAGTATACCATATACTAGGGACTTATAAGGGTACCCCAGAATCCAATCTGGAGTGTACCTAAAGTACTGGGAGGATGTGCTCGGCCCTGATTTCCAATAGTGCTCCCAAGTAAGGATTAATGTCGACCCCATATAAGCAGTAGTTATGCTTCATCGGTCAGATAAAAGGCCCAGTTGGCAAGGCCAATGCATCAGGAAGCTGTCCTAAGGTGACATCACAAGAAGGCGATGGGCGACAGCAAATAGACTTGTTCCTGAGGAGGGGCAGTGCTCCAACACCAGTCTGTCATTTGCCCAGAGTTATGTCAATCCTTGCACTGCGGCCGCCTATTGGTTGCTGTTTCTCTCAAGGCCTGCACTACACTAGGCCTCTGGAGAAACCCTGCCTCCTGTGTCTTGTACAAAGGGACAGCTATGCTGCCTGGATGGAAAGGAGCAGAGAGATTCAGGAGTCATGCCTGCATGCAGGAAACCTCCTGGAACAGAGCCACCGTGGCTACACAAGGACCATAGAGGCCGCCTGGCACGAATTGAGGCATGAAGCCTGGGAGAGCGGATCAGAGGTTTCTCCACTTCGTCCTACACAATGCGATTGTGTTCTGTTGATCGGAGATGGCCAGTTCTGAGATACAGGCAGGCATATTAAATATCGTAGCTCTTGACACAGACATCTCTTCAGGTACTGAAGAGAGCGTTGCCTGCTGCGGCCCAATTAATAATGAGGGTAAGTGTAGGGGGCTGGCTTAGTATATGATGCTCACTTATTTAAGTGGAGCTCCTTGCACGAATCCAGGCAACCCTTATGGTGGTTTTAGTGATCTTTAATAACCATCGAAAGCTCTCAAAGTGGTAGCTGTGGAGAGCAGCCTTCAGGCTTAGTCCAGAAGGAGTGTGAAGCAGCTTGTTTTACCAGTTTAATCTGTAGTGTCAGTTAAATTAAAAGAAACCACACAGTGTTTTACGAAAAATAAGTCTATTTATTACACAATACACTATCACTATCACATTGGTATATCTTCTACCCGGAGATGTCAACACACAAGAATACTTCAAAAACAATCAGGTAAGTAGAACAAAATACACTGGTCTCCAGGGGGAGATCAAACCGTATACTAAGAAAGTGCAGTGGGGACTGCAAAAGAGAAAGAGACTTGGACCAGAAGACCCAGAGGCGCCAGGGACAGAAGGAACCACCCAAGGTAAGTATCCAGGAACCCCACGGAGGCTGTGCCGCAGAGCACAGCTGCGTGCTCAATGGAAGTCAAAGGAGAAGTTGCAGTTTTGAAGAAGAAGAACCTTTCCCGGAGGACCCCAAAGAATTCCCTTGAGGACGGAAGCTTGGAGAGCCACCCCACCCGTGAGTGCCCCGGGAACCAGGTTACTTACACCAGGGAAGCCTGGTGCATAGGGGTGAAGAGACGTCAGAACCTGCCATAGATGACGATAAAAGACTTAGAAGAGAGTGTCTCTGGAGAAGTTCAAGAAGAAGTCCGGTGGAATATAAGGGTGGATTTTGGAAGTGAAGAACCTGCAAGCAGAGGGGACAGAGTCTGTGCCACTCAGAGGTGACCAGGAGGCACAGAGGCAAAATGCCCACCGATGTCGGGAGGTTCTGAATAGTTGACTGTGACCTTGTTGCTACAGCTGTGAGGACCAGACGACGCTGAGGAAGACCAGGAGCCATGAACTAGCTGTCCCATGTTGGATGTGAGTGACTAGGTGGTCGGTGTCCAGCAGGACCACCAACAAGCCTTGGGAGCCGCAACTGGTGTGGACAACAAAAAAGGAGCAACGATGGGACCAGCAAGGTCCAAGAGACTCACCAACAGCAGGAGAGACAGAGTAGACCTTGAGCAATCAGGGGAGCCCACTGAAGTAAGAGAAGACCCTCAAGAGGACCCACAGGCCGAAGGCACAGGAGTCGCAAGTGGACCTTAAGCAGCTCACTAAAGATGAAGGCCCACAATGGTTCGGGCCCAGTGGTTCTAACTAGGGATACTGGCCTCAAAATTCCAGAGAAGAGAGGTCAGGCCTCAAAGGAGTTGCAGAACCTGTGTTGCTGAGGCTCGGGAAGTCCGTTGGACAAAAGGAGCAGCAGAACGGTCGGCTTTGTTGCGGTGCCTGCAGATGCAGGGGGGGGGACTCCTTTACTCCAAGGGAGATTTCTTAGGGTGTCCTTGGTGCCCACAGATCTGTCGAAGAACCTGGAAGAAGCACAGACACAGACGACGAAGACTTGCAGAACAGCGAGACCAGGAGCAGCAGGAGTCTTCATTGGTGCAGTCTCGGGTCCAGTCGAAGTCCAATGAAGTCCAAGTGTCCAGACAAAGAAAGAGTGACGTAGTTTTGGGGTTGAGTCTTGTCCAACGACGAATCTGAGAACCCACTAACAAGGGAGCACTCAAGTAACCTAAGGAATGAGTTGGAACCACTTGGGAGGTCCCTCCTAAAGGAGGGGCTGGACAGAGGGGAAGACACTCCCATGTGCTTTGTCCAGTTTCGCTGGGAGTGAGCGCTAATACTGGGGATCTTGAGGTTCCGAAGACGGCGATGCATGCTGCTGACATTATATGCAGAGAGTGAGGGCAAATACTGACAATCTCGAGGTGCCGAAGACAGCATTGCATGCTGCTGACAGTATGTGCTGGGAGTGAGGGCTAATACTGGGGATCTGGAGGTCCAGATGACAGCAATACATGCAGCTGCTGGTATATGCTGGGAGTTAGCGCTAATACAGGGGATCTTGCAGTGCCAAAGACAGCGATGCATGCTGCTGACAGTATATGCTGGGAGTCAGCGCTAATACCAGGGATCTTGCAGTGCAGAAGACAGCGATGCATGCTGCTGACAGTATGTGCTGGGAGTGAGGGCTAATACCAGGGATCTTGCAGTGCAGAAGACAGCAATGCATGCTGTTGACAATATAAATCATGGGAGTGAGCGCTAATACCGGGGATCTCAAGGTGTTGAAGACAGCAATGCATACTGCTGACAGTATATCCTGGGAGTAAGGGCTAATACCGGAGATCTTACAGTACCAAAGACTGTGACGCATACAGCTGACAGTATGTGCTGTAAGTGAGTGCTAATACAGGGGATCTAGCAGTGCCGAAGACAGCGATGCATATTGCTAACAGTATTTGCTAGGAGGGACGGCTAATACTGGGGATCTGGAGGTGCCAAAGACAACGAAGCATACTGCTGACAGTATCTGCTGGGAGTGAGCGCTAATACTGGGGATCTGGAGGTGCCAAAGACAGCGATGCATGCTGCTGACAGTATATGCTGGAAGTGAGTGCTAATACAGGGGATCTTCCAGTGCCAGAGACAGCGATGCATGCTGCTGACAGTATATCTTGGAGTGAGCGCTAATACTGGGGATCTTGCAGTGCCGAAGACAGTGACTCATACAGCTGACAGTATATGCTGGGAGTGATCGCTAATACAGGGGATCTTGTAGTGCTGAAGACAGCGATGCATATTGCTAACAGTAAATGCTGGGAGTGAGCGCTAATACTGGGGATCTGGAGGTGACAAAGATAGCGATGCATGCTGCTGACAGTATGTGCGGGGAGCGAGGGCTAATACCGGGGATCTTGAGATGTCGATGATAGCGATGCATACTGCTAACAGTATATGCTGGGAGTGAGCACTAATACTGGGGATCTGGAGGTTCCAAAGATAGTGATGTATACTGCTAACAGTATATGCTGGAAGTGATTGCTAATACTGGGGATCTGGAGGTGCCAAAGACAGTGATGCATACAGCTGACAGTTTATACTGGGGGTGAGACCTAATACTGGGGATCTGGAGGTGCCAAAGACAGAGATGCATGCTGCTGACAGTATGTGCTGGGAGTGAGCGCTAATACTGGGGAACTGGAGGTGCCGAAGACAGCGATGCATGCTGTTGACATTATGTGCTGGGAGTGAGGGCTAATACTGGGGATCTTGAGGTACCGAAGACAGCAATGCATACTGCTGACCTTATATGCTGGGAGTGAGCGCTAATACGCTGGATCTTGAGGTGCCGAAGACAGCGATGCATGCTGCTGACAGTATGTGCTGGGAGTGAGCGCTTATACTGGGAATCTGGAGGTGCCAAAGACAGAGATGCATGCTGCTGACAGTATGTGCTGGAAGTGAGCGCTAATACTGGTGATCTGGAGGTGCCGAAGACAGCGATGCATGCTGCTGACAGTATGTGCTGGGAGTGAGGGCTAATACCGGGGATCTGGAGGTGCCGAAGACAGCGATGCATGCTGCTGACAGTATGAGCTGGGAGTGAGGGCTAATACCGGGGATCTGGAAGTGCCGAAGACAGCGATGCAGGCTGCTGACAGTATGAGCTGGGAGTGAGGGCTAATACCGGGGATATGGAGGTGCCAAAGACAGCGATGCATGCTGCTGACACTATATGCTGGGAGTCAGCGCTAATACAGGGGATCCCGAGGTGACGAAGACAGCAATGCATGCTGCTGACAGTTTATACTGGGGGTTAGTGCTAATACTGGGAATCTGGAGGTGCCAAAGACAGCGATGCATGCTGCTGACAGTATGTGCTGGGTTTGAGGGCTAATACCGGGGATCTGAAGGTGCGGAAGACAGCGATTCATGCTGCTGACAGTATGTGCTGGGAGTGAGCGCTAATACTGGTGATCTGGCGGTGCCAAAGACAGTGATACATACAGCTGACAGTTTATACTAGGGATGAGAGATAATACTGGGGATCTGGAGGTGCCGAAGACAGCGATGCATGCTGTTGACTGTATGTGCTGGGTGTGAGGGCTAATACTGGGGATCTTGAGGTGCCGAAGACACCGATGAATACTGCTGACCTTATATGCTGGGAGTGAGCGCTAATACCGGGGATCTTGAGGTGCCGAAGACAGCGATGCATGCTGCTGACACTATATGCTGGGAGTCAGCGCTAATACAGGGGATCCCGAGGTGACGAAGACAGCAATGCATGCTGATGACAGTTTATACTGGGGGTTAGTGCTAATACTGGGAATCTGGAGGTGCCAAAGACAGCGATGCATGCTGCTGACAGTATATGCTGGGAATGAGGGCTAATACCGGGGATCTGGAGGTGCCGAAGACAGCGATGCATGCTGCTGACAGTATGTGCTGGGAGTGAGCACTAATACTGGGAATCTGGAGGTGCCAAAGTCAGCGATGCATGCTGCTGACAGTATGTGCTGGGAGTGAGCGCTAATACTGGGAATCTGTAGGTGCCGAAGACAGCGATGCATGCTGCTGACCTTATATGCTGGGAGGGAGCGCTAATACCTGGAATCTTGAGATGTCAATAAAAAGCGATAGATGCTGCTGACAGTGTGTACTGGGAGTGAGCGCTAATATCGGGGATCTCGAGGTGCCAAAGACAGCGATGCATGCTGCTGACAGTTTATACTGGGGGTTAGTGCTAAAACTGGGAATATGGAGGTGCCAAAGACAGCGATGCATGCTGCTGACAGTATATGCTAGGAGTGAGGGCTAATACCGGGGATCTGGAGGTGCCGAAGACAGCGATGCATGCTGCTGACAGTATATGCTGGGAGTGAGGGCTTATACCGGGAATCTGGAGGTGCCGAAGACAGCGATGCATGCTGCTGACAGTATGTGCTGGGAGTGAGCGTTAATACTGGGAATCTGGAGGTGCCAAAGACAGCGATGCATGTTGCTGACAGTATGTGCTAGGAGTGAGCGCTAATACTGGGGATCTTGCAGTGCCGAAGACAGTGACTCATACAGCTGACAGTATATGCTGGGAGTGATCGCTAATACAGGGGATCTTGCAGTGCTGAAGACAGCGATGCATATTGCTAACAGTATATGCTGGGAGTGAGCGCTAATACTGGGGATCTGGAGGTGACAAAGATAGCGATGCATGCTGCTGACAGTATGTGCGGGGAGCGAGGGCTAATACCGGGGTTCTTGAGATGTCGATGATAGCGATACATACTGCTAACAGTATATGCTGGGAGTGAGCACTAATACTGGGGATCTGGAGGTTCCAAAGACAGCGATGCATACTGCTAACAGTATATGCTGGAAGTGAGCACTAATAGCTGCTGACAGTATGTGCTGGGAGTGAGGGCTAATACCGGGGAGCTTGAGGTGCCGAAGACAGCGATGCATACAGCTGAAAGTATATGCTAGAAGTGATTGCTAATACTGGGGATCTGGAGGTGCCAAAGACAGTGATGCATACAGCTGACAGTTTATACTGGGGGTGAGACCTAATACTGGGGATCTGGAGGTGCCAAAGACAGAGATGCATGCTGCTGACAGTATGTGCTGGGAGTGAGCGCTAATACTGGGGATCTGGAGGTGCCGAAGACAGCGATGCATGCTGTTGACAGTATGTGCTGGGAGTGAGGGCTAATACTGGGGATCTTGAGGTACCGAAGACAGCAATGCATACTGCTGACCTTATATGCTGGGAGTGAGCGCTAATACGCTGGATCTTGAGGTGCCGAAGACAGCGATGCATGCTGCTGACAGTATGTGCTGGGAGTGAGCGCTTATACTGGGAATCTGGAGGTGCCAAAGACAGAGATGCATGCTGCTGACAGTATGTGCTGGGAGTGAGCGCTAATACTGGTGATCTGGAGGTGCCGAAGACAGCGATGCATGCTGCTGACAGTATGTGCTGGGAGTGAGGGCTAATACCGGGGATCTGGAGGTGCCGAAGACAGCGATGCATGCTGTTGACAGTATGTGCTGGGAGTGAGGGCTAATACCGGGGATCTGGAGTTGCCGAAGACAGCGATGCAGGCTGCTGACAGTATGAGATGGGAGTGAGGGCTAATACCGGGGATATGGAGATGACGAAGACAGCAATGCATGCTGCTGACAGTTTATACTGGGGGTTAGTGCTAATACTGGGAATCTGGAGGTGCCAAAGACAGCGATGCATGCTGCTGACAGTATGTGCTGGGTTTGAGGGCTAATACCAGGGATCTGAAGCTGCGGAAGACAGCGATGCATGCTGCTGACAGTATGTGCTGGGAGTGAGCGCTAATACTGGTGATCTGGCGGTGCCAAAGACAGTGATACATACAGCTGACAGTTTATACTAGGGATGAGGGATAATACTGGGGATCTGGAGGTGCCGAAGACAGCGATGCATACTGCTGACAGTATATACTGGGAGTGAGCGCTAATACCTGGGATCTTGAGAGGTCAATAAAAAGCGATACATGCTGCTGACAGTGTGTACTGGGAGTGAGCGCTAATATCGGGGATTCCGAGGTGCCAAAGACAGCGATGCATGCTGCTGACAGTTTATACTGGGGCTTAGTGCTAATACTGGGAATCTGGAGGTGCCAAAGACAGCGATGCATGCTGCTGACAGTATATGCTGGGAATGAGGGCTAATACCGGGGATCTGGAGGTGCCGAAGACAGCGATGCATGCTGCTGACAGTATGTGCTGGGAGTGAGCACTAATACTGGGAATCTGGAGGTGCCAAAGTCAGCGATGCATGCTGCTGACAGTATGTGCTGGGAGTGAGCGCTAATACTGGGAATCTGTAGGTGCCGAAGACAGCGATGCATGCTGCTGACCTTCTATGCTGGGAGGGAGCGCTAATACCTGGAATCTTGAGATGTCAATAAAAAGCGATAGATGCTGCTTACAGTGTGTACTGGGAGTGAGCGCTAATATCGGGGATCTCGATGTGCCAAAGACATCGATGCATGCTGCTGACAGTTTATACTGGGGGTTAGTGCTAAAACTGGGAATATGAAGGTGCCAAAGACAGCGATGCATGCTGCTGACACTATATGCTGGGAGTCAGCGCTAATACAGGGGATCCCGAGGTGACGAAGACAGCAATGCATGCTGATGACAGTTTATACTGGGGGTTAGTGCTAATACTGGGAATCTGGAGGTGCCAAAGACAGCGATGCATGCTGCTGACAGTATATGCTGGGAATGAGGGCTAATACCGGGGATCTGGAGGTGCCGAAGACAGCGATGCATGCTGCTGACAGTATGTGCTGGGAGTGAGCACTAATACTGGGAATCTGGAGGTGCCAAAGTCAGCGATGCATGCTGCTGACAGTATGTGCTGGGAGTGAGCGCTAATACTGGGAATCTGTAGGTGCCGAAGACAGCGATGCATGCTGCTGACCTTATATGCTGGGAGGGAGCGCTAATACCTGGAATCTTGAGATGTCAATAAAAAGCGATAGATGCTGCTGACAGTGTGTACTGGGAGTGAGCGCTAATATCGGGGATCTCGAGGTGCCAAAGACAGCGATGCATGCTGCTGACAGTTTATACTGGGGGTTAGTGCTAAAACTGGGAATATGGAGGTGCCAAAGACAGCGATGCATGCTGCTGACAGTATATGCTAGGAGTGAGGGCTAATACCGGGGATCTGGAGGTGCCGAAGACAGCGATGCATGCTGCTGACAGTATATGCTGGGAGTGAGGGCTTATACCGGGAATCTGGAGGTGCCGAAGACAGCGATGCATGCTGCTGACAGTATGTGCTGGGAGTGAGCGTTAATACTGGGAATCTGGAGGTGCCAAAGACAGCGATGCATGTTGCTGACAGTATGTGCTAGGAGTGAGCGCTAATACTGGGGATCTTGCAGTGCGGAAGACAGTGACTCATACAGCTGACAGTATATGCTGGGAGTGATTGCTAATAAAGGGGATCTTGCAGTGCTGAAGACAGCGATGCATATTGCTAACAGTATATGCTGGGAGTGAGCGCTAATACTGGGGATCTGGAGGTGACAAAGATAGCGATGCATGCTGCTGACAGTATGTGCGGGGAGCGAGGGCTAATACCGGGGATCTTGAGATGTCGATGATAGCGATGCATACTGATAACAGTATATGCTGGGAGTGAGCACTAATACTGGGGATCTGGAGGTTCCAAAGACAGCGATGCATACTGCTAACAGTATATGCTGGAAGTGAGCACTAATAGCTGCTGACAGTATGTGCTGGGAGTGAGGGCTAATACCGGGGAGCTTGAGGTGCCGAAGACAGCGATGCATACAGCTGAAAGTATATGCTAGAAGTGATTGCTAATACTGGGGATCTGGAGGTGCCAAAGACAGTGATGCATACAGCTGACAGTTTATACTGGGGGTGAGACCTAATACTGGGGATCTGGAGGTGCCAAAGACAGAGATGCATGCTGCTGACAGTATGTGCTGGGAGTGAGCGCTAATACTGGGGATCTGGAGGTGCCGAAGACAGCGATGCATGCTGTTGACAGTATGTGCTGGGAGTGAGGGCTAATACTGGGGATCTTGAGGTACCGAAGACAGCAATGCATGCTGCTGACCTTATATGCTGGGAGTGAGCGCTAATACGCTGGATCTTGAGGTGCCGAAGACAGCGATACATGTTGCTGACAGTATGTGCTGGGAGTGAGCGCTTATACTGGGAATCTGGAGGTGCCAAAGACAGAGATGCATGCTGCTGACAGTATGTGCTGGGAGTGAGCGCTAGTACTGGTGATCTGGAGGTGCCGAAGACAGCGATGCATGCTGCTGACAGTATGTGCTGGGAGTGAGGGCTAATACCGGGGATCTGGAGGTGCTGAAGACAGCGATGCATGCTGCTGACAGTATGAGCTGGGAGTGAGGGCTATTACCTCCTCGTTAGTCTTCCTCGCCACATGACTTACAACGTGAGCGTCAGCTCCACAACAGAACCCTCCAAAGCAAAGCAAAAAAAAATCAGCATCCCATGCCTCCCATCCCTTCCCAATATGGCCGACCCAGTCACCCATGACCCCTATAAGAGGCGGGCCGGCCCAACCCAACAGCCTGTTTTTTTTGTTCTGCACTCTCTCCAGAGCGCATCAGGTAAGTGGTGCCTGCTGTAGCAGGTGCGTGGGTCCAGGGTTGGAGGTCCTGCTCTAGCGGACCCTAGGGGCATGGACCTTGTTTTGTTCCCCTACTTGTTACCCCCGGTGTGTGTGGCGGTTGCGGTGCTTGTGCCGGTGAGGCTCTGCCTTAGCGAGCCGTGGGTTTTCAGGTGAGGGGGGGTTTGCGTGGGGGCCGGTCTTTCCGGTTTCCTTGTAACGGCTATGGTGCTCGCATACTGCTATTGTTCTGTGTGCAACAGCACAAACATGCCTCTGCGCGACATTTCTTACATGCTTTAAATTACATCTGCATGTACGTCTGTTTGCTTGTACATTCCCTTCGCCGCCCGCTTTTCGTTGTATTCTGCGGGCGGCAGCAGTACGGAGCTTGGACTTCCGAGTGTTGCGGGCGGGTGCTTTGCATTTCTCTTACCCTGTTGCCAACTCCTGCCGCGTATTCGCCTGCCCCTCGTGGCGTTGGGGGAGGCGGCGGCTCTGCGGGGCTCGGTCCGACTGTGGGCCGCTGTGCGACTCCGGCGCGACGTTTTATGCGCCGGGGCGGCCTTGGTAGACGCAGGCTTACCTGCGTCCTGGTACACTCTTCCGGCTTGGGTGCGCTCCGGGGTGGCGGCGTTGCTGGCTGCGCGCTGTTGATCCTCGCGGCTCGTTGTCCCGGGAGCGGGGCTTCGTTGGGGGCGTGTCTCACCGGGTGTTTCTTCCGCCTTCCTTGCCTTTTTGGGCGCCGAGGGTTTTCTTTCGAGTCAGGATGGCAGTGAGACACAGTCTGCTCTGGCGGCGTGGGTTCGTATTCCGCTTCTGACACATGTGTCTTTGCTTTTGGGTTGTCATGCTGGTACGCGCTTCCTGCATAATGGTGGATGGGGATGTCCTGTCCTCCCGGGCTCCTCCGGACACTTTTGCCCTGCAGTCCTTTCAGGACAGGGTTCGGCCCGCTGTTTCGGCGGCTTGTGCGCTACGCCCGTTGCCAGGTCCCTCCTCCCCGTTCCGTCCTCGCTTGGATCCCTCCTTGGTCTTGGTCACGGGTTCGGTTCCCGGCGGGTCCGCTCGGTCCTTTCTTCTGTCTGGGGTCATTGGATGTGTACCTTTGAGTTGGGTGTCACCTACTCTTCTGTTATTCAGCGCCAGCATTCCTGTAGTGGTAAAACGTGCGCTTTCCGCCGGCGCAGGTTCTGTGTGGTTGTCCTTCCCAGTCATTGTACTGGACTTCTATTGTGGGTTTACACATGCATGGGGTTCATAACTTTGTGTTGTCGTGCGTTTGCTGCCTTTTCTTACTCTCTTTCGGGGGGCTTCTCGCCTGGTGCTGTAGTCTTCTCTTGTGGACCAGGAGCTGTAGCTCAATGGTATGTCTTGTGCCTATGGTTATATAGGGTCTCACAGGACAAGGGTTCGTGTTCCGCAAACACTGTCATAGTGTCATAAGTTGGCAATATGTGTCCTCTTAAATCTCTTACTGCTCTGAGACGCCGGTCGTCTCACTTTTTTGTGATCCTTCTGTGATTGGTGGGTGCTCGCTTCGGCGGCACATCTAGTGTATTTGGATCGATGCAGGGTAGTTTTGCAGGGCCCTGCGCATGGATGACTCGCAAATTCGTGATGCGTTCCATATGTGCAGTTGTTTTGTCCTGCTTCTGGGGCTTCTCGGATTCCATGATCCAGGTGCTTTTGCGAGGGTCGGGGTTTACCGGATCTCAATCAATGACACTTATAAAAGCGCGCTACATACCCGTAGGGTCTCTCTCCCGGGGCTATGGTTGGTCTTGTGCCTCTGGTTGTCGGGGCTGTCTCAGGACTTGGGTTCGAGTCCTGCATGTCGCTGTCTTTGTGTCATGGATTGGCTGACTTTCGGTACTCTGCTTTGAGGTTTTGCTTCGCTTTTCCGGTACGTGTGTTCTGTCCTGATGGTTGGGGGTGCTAGCTGGGTGCTTGCCTCTTCCTCCTCCGGTTCTGTTTTTCCCTCTCTTGGCTACTGTGCCATGCGGGAATTGTCGCCCCGTTGGGGGCGTTGTTGTGTGCCGTTGGCCTGGTGGCTTGGTGTTCTGTTGCGTTCGCTTCAGGCGCCTCTGTTTCTCCTCTTGATCTGTCTGTCGCTTTGGCTCTGTGGGGGTGGGATGCGCCGCCCGCCTTCCCTTCGGGTGCTGGCGGTGGTGGTTGTAGGCGATTGTCTGTTTACTTCGCTGTCGCCTTCCTGCGCGCTGAAGTTGTGTTCTCTCTCCCCACTCCTACTGCTCTGCCCCGGTTGGTTCAGGGTTCCCGGGTGGGGGCCCTGCTATGTCGGATTCTCTTGCTGGTTCCTCCTCCTTCTGGCCGTCGCGGCCCTACCGTGAGCTATGGCTCAATGGTGAATCTTGTGCCTGCGGTTGTTCATGGTCTCACAGGAGGAGGGTTCGAGTCCCGGACACGTTTTCGAAGTGTCGTAAGGTGGATTCATTTCTGATTCCTCGTAGTAGCCCTGCGCTCCCCCTCCCCCGCCGCCTTGTGCTTGATGCCCTGCTCTAGCGGGCTCTGGGGTTTGGGTTCTGGCGTTTGGCTCCCCCTCTCTGTGGGGGCGGCTGTGGGCTTCTCTGTGCCGGGGTGCGTGTGGGTCACTCGGCCTCCTTTGTTGTAACTCCTTGCCCCTTCGCGGGCTTTAGTTGCTTTTCGGCTTGCCGTCAGTGTCCACTCTGTTGGGGTCGCTCTGGCCTTCGGACGTCTAGTCCGGTTCAGGTCTTGGACTCTTTCCCTGTGGTTCAGGTGTTCCCTCCCTGGTCTTTCAATGTCAGTGGGTGCTCAGTCTCTGGAGTGGGCACTGTACTTTCTTTCCGTATAGTTGGTATGTGTTTCATTGTTCCCGCGGGGGTCTGTCCCTGTCTGTGGCTGACCGTCCTCTGGGGTTTTCATGGCTTTCGGCATTGCCTCCCTGTCTGCCCCTGGCCTGTTCTGCTTTCTGCGGTTGTGCTGGGTCGGGTCTGGTTGGTGCCCGGTTGGGGTACCACCTGGGGCTTCCGGGTGCTGTAGCCTGTGGGGTCCTTCTTGGACTCGCCCTGTCTTGTTCAGGTCTGCGGCTTAGCCGCTCCTTCCTCTTCCTGCTCCTTGTCTCGGCGGGTGGCTCTTGCTCCCCTTTTCGCCTTGCTTCTCCTTGCCCCCTGGGGGTTGGGATTTTTTTTCCATGGTCCTTCTGTCGGTCCTGGTGTGTCGGGCCTGGGGTTCGGCGCCCGCCTCTGGTGGGGTGGGCGTTCTCTCCCTTTTCGGCTGGGTCGCTTTTTGCGGTCTTGCGGGTCCTTCTCTGTTCGGGTTGATTTCTCCCCTGGTTTTTCCTATTGGGGTTGTCTGGCTTTTCTCCGCCTGGTACGATTCTATGGCGTTTGGCATGGTCCCGGCGCAGGGGTTGCACGCACTTTCGTGTGGCGTTCAATGCAGTCTTGTTGCCTGGCTGTTTTTCTCCTTCCAGTTGGCTCTGGTGGTTCGGTTTTGGCCCGGGCCCTTCCCGCTTCTGTCCTGGTGGGACGGGAGGTTCGGGTTATGGCTCTGGCCTTCTGCATCTCCTGCATGGGTGTCCGGGGGTGCTGGTGCCTCCGGTTCTCTGCTCCCTGGCGGGCCCGTGCGCTTCCAGTGTGCCTTGTTTCCTCGTCTTTTGTCCCTGGGCATGGGGTTCCGGGGCCTGTTGGCTCTGCTGGCTCTCTGGGGGTTTTGACGTGGCTCGGGTTCGGTTTTCACCCTGCCCTTCTGTCCTTCTCGCTTTTGGTGATTGCTCGCTTCGGCGGCTCGCTTGGTCCCTGTGTGGGGCGGGCTCGGTCCGTGGCGCTGCCTTTTTCCCTGCCTTCTGTGCGTAGGTGATCTTTCGGGTTCTCCGCTTTCTGCGGTGGCCTGGTTGAGTTCTCTGGGTGGCCGGGTCTCTTCGGTGTCGTTTCCGTCACCTTCCTGGGTCTTTTTGTTTCCTTGTTCCTGCCTGGGTTCTCTCCTTGGCGCGGTCCCTTCCGGGGGGTCCTTTGTGTGTCTGGGTTTTTTTCCCTTTCTGTTTCTCTTCAGCGCCCCTTTTCCTTGCTACCTGGAGCTTTAGCTCTTTGGTTTGTCTTGTGCCTGTGGGGGTACTGGTTCTCACGGGTCGAGGGTTCGTGTCTCGCACGCGCTGTCACAGTGTCGTTGGTTGGCAGTCTGTTGCACTCTTCTTTTAGTGCGGCTCTTGCCGGTTTGCTTGCGACTGATTCCGCTGCCTCTGGTGGTTTCGGCTCTCTCGCGGGTGGTGTTCTCCCTTGCGGGGTTGCTGTGTTTTGTCGCACTGCGTCTCCCTTTCGGCTGTGCCTTTTCTGTGAGGTCACTGTGGCGGGGTTGCCCTCTGTTCCTTCGGTTTTCCTTCTTTTTCTTGAGGGGGTTTGTTGCCCTCTTTTCGGGATCTCCGTTGGCCGGTCCTGGTGTGTTGGTCCGGCGTACTTTCTGGGCCCTGTTTTCTGGGGCTTCTGGCTCCGTGCGGTCTGATCCGGAGCTTTTCTCTGTCCCCCTTTGGCCTTTGCTGCGGCTGCTTCCTGCCGGCGCCTCGTGTCTCTGGGGTCCGGGTTTTTAGATTTCCCGGTGTCATTGGGTCCCGGGCTGGTTTTTCCTGCTCGTGGTTGCCTTTCCCCTGGGTGGTTCTTCCACTCGTTCTGACCTGTTGGGTTTTGCCCTCTGGTCTGTTGGTGTCTTGTGAGTTCCATGAAGCCGTTTGGCTTTGGTATGTGCTCACGTTGTAAGTCATGTGGCGAGGAAGACTAACGAGGAGGTAATGCCCCGATTACTTACCGGTAATCTTCATTACTCCGAGTGTAGTCTTCCTCGCCACATGACTTCCCATCCCTCCCTCCCTGTCTGGCTATCGGCTTCATGTTTTGCTTGGTAGTTTCAGGCTGTTGGGTTGGGCCGGCCCGCCTCTTATAGGGGTCATGGGTGACTGGGTCGGCCATATTGGGAAGGGATGGGAGGCATGGGATGCTGATTTTTTTTTGCTTTGCTTTGGAGGGTTCTGTTGTGGAGCTGACGCTCACGTTGTAAGTCATGTGGCGAGGAAGACTACACTCGGAGTAATGAAGATTACCGGTAAGTAATCGGGGCAATACCGGGGATCTGGAAGTGCCGAAGACAGCGATGCAGGCTGCTGACAGTATGAGCTGGGAGTGAGGGCTAATACCGGGGATATGGAGGTGACGAAGACAGCAATGCATGCTGCTGACAGTTTATACTGGGGGTTAGTGCTAATACTGGGAATCTGGAGGTGCCAAAGACAGCGATGCATGCTGCTGACAGTATGTGCTGGGTTTGAGGGCTAATACCGGGGATCTGAAGCTGCGGAAGACAGCGATGCATGCTGCTGACAGTATGTGCTGGGAGTGAGCGCTAATACTGGTGATCTGGCGGTGCCAAAGACAGTGATACATACAGCTGACAGTTTATACTAGGGATGAGGGATAATACTGGGGATCTGGAGGTGCCGAAGACAGCGATGCATGCTGTTGACTGTATGTGCTGTGTGTGAGGGCTAATACTGGGGATCTTGAGGTGCCGAAGACACCGATGAATACTGCTGACCTTATATGCTGGGAGTGAGCGCTAATACCGGGGATCTTGAGGTGCCGAAGACAGCGATGCATACTGCTGACAGTATATACTGGGAGTGAGCGCTAATACCTGGGATCTTGAGAGGTCAATAAAAAGCGATACATGCTGCTGACAGTGTGTACTGGGAGTGAGCGCTAATATCGGGGATTCCGAGGTGCCAAAGACAGCGATGCATGCTGCTGACAGTTTATACTGGGGGTTAGTGCTAATACTGGGAATCTGGAGGTGCCAAAGACAGCGATGCATGCTGCTGACAGTATATGCTGGGAATGAGGGCTAATACCGGGGATCTGGAGGTGCCGAAGACAGCGATACATGCTGCTGACAGTATGTGCTGGGAGTGAGCACTAATACTGGTAATCTGGAGGTGCCAAAGTCCGCGATGCATGCTGCTGACAGTATGTGCTGGGAGTGAGCGCCATTACTGGGAATCTGTAGGTGCCGAAGACAGCGATGCATGCTGCTGACCTTATATGCTGGGAGGGAGCGCTAATACAGGGGATCTTCCAGTGCCAGAGACAGCGATGCATGCTGCTGACAGTATATCTTGGAGTGAGCGCTAATACTGGGGATCTTGCAGTGCCCAAGACAGTGACTCATACAGCTGACAGTATATGCTGGGAGTGATCGCTAATACAGGGGATCTTGCAGTGCTGAAGACAGCGATGCATATTGCTAACAGTAAATGCTGGGAGTGAGCGCTAACACTGGGGATCTGGAGGTGACAAAGATAGCGATGCATGCTGCTGACAGTATGTGCGGGGAGCGAGGGCTAATACCGGGGATCTTGAGATGTCGATGATAGCGATGCATACTGCTAACAGTATATGCTGGGAGTGGGCACTAATACTGGGGATCTGGAGGTTCCAAAGACAGCGATGCATACTGCTAACAGTATATGCTGGAAGTGAGCACTAATAGCTGCTGATAGTATGTGCTGGGAGTGAGGGCTAATACCGGGGAGCTTGAGGTGCCGAAGACAGCGATGCATACAGCTGAAAGTATATGATAGAAGTGATTGCTAATACTGGGGATCTGGAGGTGCCAAAGACAGTGATGCATACAGCTGACAGTTTATACTGGGGGTGAGACCTAATACTGGGGATCTGGAGGTGCCAAAGACAGAGATGCATGCTGCTGACAGTATGTGCTGGTAGTGAGCGCTAATACTGGGGATCTGGAGGTGCCGAAGACAGCGATGCATGCTGTTGACAGTATGTGCTGGGAGTGAGGGCTAATACTGGGGATCTTGAGGTACCGAAGACAGCAATGCATACTGCTGACCTTATATGCTGGGAGTGAGCGCTAATACGCTGGATCTTGAGGTGCCGAAGACAGCGATACATGCTGCTGACAGTATGTGCTGGGAGTGAGCGCTTATACTGGGAATCTGGAGGTGCCAAAGACAGAGATGCATGCTGCTGACAGTATGTGCTGGGAGTGAGGGCTAATACTGGTGATCTGGAGGTGCCGAAGACAGCGATGCATGCTGCTGACAGTATGTGCTGGGAGTGAGGGATAATACCGGGGATCTGGAGGTGCTGAAGACAGCGATGCATGCTGCTGACAGTATGAGCTGGGAGTGAGGGCTAATACCGGGGATCTGGAAGTGCCGAAGACAGCGATGCAGGCTGCTGACAGTATGAGCTGGGAGTGAGGGCTAATACCGGGGATATGGAGGTGACGAAGACAGCAATGCATGCTGCTGACAGTTTATACTGGGGGTTAGTGCTAATACTGGGAATCTGGAGGTGCCAAAGACAGCGATGCATGCTGCTGACAGTATGTGCTGGGTTTGAGGGCTAATACCGGGGATCTGAAGCTGCGGAAGACAGCGATGCATGCTGCTGACAGTATGTGCTGGGAGTGAGCGCTAATACTGGTGATCTGGCGGTGCCAAAGACAGTGATACAAACAGCTGACAGTTTATACTAGGGATGAGGGATAATACTGGGGATCTTGAGGTGCCGAAGACACCGATGAATACTGCTGACCTTATATTCTGGGAGTGAGCGCTAATACCGGGGATCTTGAGGTGCCGAAGACAGCGATGCATACTGCTGACAGTATATACTGGGAGTGAGCGCTAATACCTGGGATCTTGAGAGGTCAATAAAAAGCGATACATGCTGCTGACAGTGTGTACTGGGAGTGAGCGCTAATATCGGGGATTCCGAGGTGCCAAAGACAGCGATGCATGCTGCTGACAGTTTATACTGGGGGTTAGTGCTAATACCGGGGATCTGAAGCTGCGGAAGACAGCGATGCATTCTGCTGACAGTATGTGCTGGGAGTGAGCGCTAATACTGGGGATCTGGCGGTGCCAAAGACAGCGATACATGCTGCTGACAGTATATGCTGGGAATGAGGGCTAATACCGGGGATCTGGAGGTGCCGAAGACAGCGATACATGCTGCTGACAGTATGTGCTGGGAGTGAGCACTAATACTGATAATCTGGAGGTGCCAAAGTCAGCGATGCATGCTGCTGACAGTATGTGCTGGGAGTGAGCGCCAATACTGGAAATCTGTAGGTGCCGAAGACAGCGATGCATGCTGCTGACCTTATATGCTGGGAGGGAGCACTAATACCTGGAATCTTGAGATGTCAATAAAAAGCGATAGATGCTGCTGACAGTGTGTACTGGGAGTGAGCGCTAATATCGGGGATCTCGAGGTGCCAAAGACAGCGATGCATGCTGCTGACAGTTTATACTGGGGGTTAGTGCTAAAACTGGGAATATGGAGGTGCCAAAGACAGCGATGCATGCTGCTGACAGTATATGCTAGGAGTGAGGGCTAATACCGGGGATCTGGAGGTGCCGAAGACAGCGATGCATGCTGCTGACAGTATATGCTGGGAGTGAGGGCTTATACCGGGAATCTGGAGGTGCCGAAGACAGCGATGCATGCTGCTGACAGTATGTGCTGGGAGTGAGCGTTAATACTGGGAATCTGGAGGTGCCAAATACAGCGATGCATGTTGCTGACAGTATGTGCTAGGAGTGAGCGCTAATACTGGTGATCTGGAGGTGCCGAAGACAGCGATGCATGCTGCTGGCAGTATGTGCTGGGAGTGAGCGCTAATACTGGGAATCTGGAAGTGCCAAAGACAGCGATGCATGCTGCTGACAGTATTTGCTGGGAGTGAGCGCTAATACTTGTGATCTGGAGGTGCCGAAGACAGCGATGCATGCTGCTGACAGTATGTGCTGGGAGTGAGGGCTAATACTGGGGATCTGGAGGTGCCGAAGACAGCATGCATACTGCTGACAGTATGTGCTGGAGTGAGCACTAATAAGAGGGATCTGGAGGTGCCAAAGACACCGATGCATGCTGCTGAAAGTATGTGCTGGGAGTGAGGGCTAATACTGGGGAGCTTGAGGTGCCGAAGACAGCAATGCATACAGCTGACAGTATATGCTAGAAGTGATTGCTAATACCCGCGATCTGGAGGTGCCGAAGACAGCGATGCATACAGCTGACAGTATATGCTAGAAGTGATTGCTAATACCCGCGATCTGGAGGTGCCGAAGACAGCGATGCATACAGCTGACAGTATATGCTAGAAGTGATTGCTAATACCGGCGATCTGGAGGTGCCGAAGACAGCGATGCATACAGCTAACAGTATATGCTAGAAGTGATTGCTAATACCGGCGATCTGGAGGTGCCAAAGACAGTGATGCATACAGCTGACAGTTTATACTGGGGGTGAGCGCTAATACTGGGGATCTGGAGGTGCCAAAGACAGCAATGTATGCTGCAGACAGTATATACTGAGAGTGAGCGCTAATACCGGGGATCCCGAGGTTCTGATGACAGCAATGCATGCTGCTGACAGTTTATACTGGCGGTTAGTGCTAATACTGGGAATCTGGAGGTGCCAAAGACAGCGATGCATGCTGCTGACACTATATGCTGGGAGTGAGGGCAAATGCCGGGGATCTGAAGGTGCCGAAGACAGCGATGCATGCTGGTGACAGTATGTGCTGGGAGTGAGTGCCAATACTGGGGATCTGGAGATGCCACAGACAGCGATGCATGCTGCTGACAGTATATGCTGGGAGTGAGGGCTAATACCGGGGATCTGGAGGTGCCGAAGACAGTATGCATACTGCTGACAGTATGTGCTGGGAGTGAGGGCTAATACCGGGGATCTGGAGGTAACAAAGACAGCGATGCATGCTGCTGACAGTATGTGCTGGGAGTGAGGGCTAAGACCGGGGATCTTGAGATGTTGATGATAGCGATACATGCTGCTGACAGTATGTGCTGGTAGTGAGCGCTAATACCGGGGATCAGGAGGTGCCAAAGACAGCAATGCATGCTGCTGACAGTTTATACTGGGAGTGAGCGCTAATACCGGGGATCTTGAGATGTCAATAAAAAGCGATACATGCTGCTGACAGTGTGTACTGGGAGTGAGCGCTAATATCGGGGATTCCGAGGTGCCAAAGACAGCGATGCATGCTGCTGACAGTTTATACTGGGGGTTAGTGCTAATACTGGGAATCTGGAGGTGCCAAAGACAGCGATGCATGCTGCTGACAGTATATGCTGGGAATGAGGGCTAATACCGGGGATCTGGAGGTGCCGAAGACAGCGATGCATGCTGCTGACAGTATGTGCTGGGAGTGAGCACTAATACTGGGAATCTGAAGGTGCCAAAGTCAGCGATGCATGCTGCTGACAGTATGTGCTGGGAGTGAGCGCTAATACTGGTGATCCGGCGGTGCCAAAGACAGTGATACATACAGATGACAGTTTATACTAGGGATGAGAGATAATACTGGGGATCTGGAGGTGCCGAAGACAGCGATGCATGCTGTTGACAGTATGAGCTGGGTGTGAGGGCTAATACTGGGGATCTTGAGGTGCCGAAGACAGCGATGCATACTGCTGACAGTATATACTGGGAGTGAGCGCTAATACCTGGGATCTTGAGAGGTCAATAAAAAGCGATAGATGCTGCTGACAGTGTGTACTGGGAGTGAGCGCTAATATCGGGGATTCCGAGGTGCCAAAGACAGCGATGCATGCTGTTGACAGTTTATACTGGGGGTTATTGCTAATACTGGGAATCTGGAGGCACCAAAGACAGCGATGCATGCTGCTGACAGTATATGCTGGGAGTGAGCGCTAATACTGGTGATCTGGAGGTGCCGAAGACAGCGATGCATGCTGCTGACCTTATATGCTGGGAGGGAGCGTTAATACTGATGATCTTGAGGTGCCGAAAACAGCGATGCATACTGCTGACAGTATATGCTGGGAGTGAGCGCTAATACCTGGAATCTTGAGATGTCAATAAAAAGCGATAGAAGCTGCTGACAGTGTGTACTGGGAGTGAGCGCTAATATCGGGGATCCCGAGGTGCCAAAGATAGCGATGCATGCTGCTGACAGTATATGCTGGGAGTGAGGGCTAATACCGGGGATCTGGAGGTGCCGAAGACAGCGATGTATGCTGCTGACAGTATATGCTGGGAGTGAGGGCTTATACCGGGAATCTGGAGGTGCCGAAGACAGCGATGCATGCTGCTGACAGTATGTGCTGGGAGCGAGTGTTAATATTGGGAATCTGGAGGTGCCAAAGACAGCGATGCATGTTGCTGACAGTATGTGCTGGGAGTGAGCGCTAATACTGGTGATCTGGAGGTGCCGAAGACAGCGATGCATGCTGCTGACAGTATTTGCTGGGAGTGAGCACTAATAACAGGGATCTGGAGGTGGCAAAGACACCGATGCATGCTGCTGACCGTATGTGCTGTGGGAGTGAGGGCTAATACTGGGGAGCTTGAGGTGCCGAAGACAGCGATGCATACAGCTGACAGTATATGCTAGAAGTGATTGCTAATACTGGCGATCTGGAGGTGCCAAAGACAGTGATGCATACAGCTCACAGTTTATACTGGGGGTGAGCGCTAATACTGGGGATCTGAAGGTGCCAAAGACAGCGATGCATGCTGCTGACAGTTTATACTGGGGTGAGCGCTAATACTGGGTATCTGGAGGTGCTAAAGGCAGCGATGTATGCTGCAGACAGTATGTGCTGGGAGTGAGTGCCAATACTGGGGATCTGGAGGTGCCGAAGACAGCGATGCATGCTGCTGACAGTATGTGCTGGGAGTGAGCGCTAATACTGGTGATCTGGAGGTGCCGAAGACAGCGATGCATGCTGCTGAGAGTTTATACTGGGGGTTTGCGCTAATACTGGGGATCTTGAGGTGCCGAAGACAGAGATGCATGCTGCTGACAGTATCTGCTGGGAGTGAGCGCTAATACTGGGGATCTGGAGGTGCCAAAGACAGCGATGTATGCTGCAGACAGTATATACTGAGAGTGCGCGCTAATACCGGGTATCTGAAGGTGCCGAAGACAGCGATGCATGCTGCTGACAGTATGTGCTGGGAGTGAGTGCCAATACTGGGGATCTGGAGGTGCCGAAGATAGCGATGCATGCTGCTGACAGTATGTGCTGGGAGTGAGTGCCAATACTGGGGATCTGGAGGTGCCGAAGACAGCGATGCATGCTGCTGACAGTATGTGCTGGGAGTGAGGGCTAATACCGGGGATCTGAAGGTGCCGAAGACAGCGATGCATGCTGCTGACAGTATGTGCTGGGAGTGAGTGCCAATACTGGGGATCTGGAGGTGCCGAAGACAGCGATGCATGCTGCTGACAGCATATGCTGGGAGTGAGTGCCAATACTGGGGATCTGGAGGTGCCGAAGACAGCGATGCATGCTGCTGACAGTATGTGCTGGGAGTGAGTGCCAATACCGGGGATCTGGAGGTGCCGCTGACAGTGATGCATGCTGCTGACAGTATGTGCTGGGAGTGAGTGCCAATACTTGGGATCTGGAGGTGTCGAAGACAGCGATGCATGCTGCTGACAGTATGTGCTGGGAGTGAGGGCTAATACCGGGGATCTGGAGGTGGCGAAGACAGCGATGCATGCTGCTGACAGTATGTGCTGGGAGTGAGTGCCAATACTGGGGATCTGGAGGTGCCGAAGACAGCGATGCATGCTGCTGACAGTATGTGCTGGGAGTGAGGGCTAATACCGGGGATCTGATGGTGCCGAAGACAGCGATGCATGCTGCTGACAGTATGTGCTGGGAGTGAGTGCCAATACTGGGGATCTGGAGGTGCCGAAGACAGCGATGCATGCTGCTGACAGTATATGCTGGGAGTGAGTGCCAATACTGGG
This sequence comes from Triturus cristatus, assembly GCF_964204655.1. NCBI lineage: Eukaryota > Metazoa > Chordata > Amphibia > Caudata > Salamandridae > Triturus > Triturus cristatus. The sequence goes on along the minus strand of NC_140595.1, from coordinate 773,120,482 downwards.
GATCTGGAGGTGCCGAAGACAGTGATGCATGCTGCTGACAGTATGTGCTGGGAGTGAGTGCCAATACCGGGGATCTGGAGGTGCCGCTGACAGCGATGCATGCTGCTGACAGTATGTGCTGGGAGTGAGTGCCAATACTGGGGATCTGGAGGTGTCGAAGACAGCGATGCATGCTGCTGACAGTATGTGCTGGGAGTGAGGGCTAATACCGGGGATCTGGAGGTGGCGAAGACAGCGATGCATGCTGCTGACAGTTTATACTGGGGGTTAGTACTAATACTGGGAATCTGGAGGTGCCAAAGACAGCGATGCATGCTGCTGACACTATATGCTGGGAGTGAGGGCTAATACCGGGTATCTGAAGGTGCCGAAGACAGCGATGCATGCTGCTGACAGTATGTGCTGGGAGTGAGTGCCAATACTGGGGATCTGGAGGTGCCGAAGACAGCGATGCATGCTGCTGACAGTATGTGCTGGGAGTGAGTGCCAATACTGGGGATCTGGAGGTGCGGAAGACAGCGATGCATGCTGCTGACAGTATATGCTGGGAGTGAGTGCCAATACTGGGGATCTGGAGGTGCCGAAGACAGCGATGCATGCTGCTGACAGTATGTGCTGGGAGTGAGTGCCAATACCGGGGATCTGGAGGTGCCGCTGACAGCGATGCATGCTGCTGACAGTATGTGCTGGGAGTGAGTGCCAATACTGGGGATCTGGAGGTGTCGAAGACAGCGATGCATGCTGCTGACAGTATGTGCTGGGAGTGAGGGCTAATACCGGGGATCTGGAGGTGGCGAAGACAGCGATGCATGCTGCTGACAGTATGTGCTGGGAGTGAGTGCCAATACCGGGGATCTGGAGGTGCCGCTGACAGTGATGCATGCTGCTGACAGTATGTGCTGGGAGTGAGGGCTAATACCGGGGATCTGGAGGAGCCGAAGACAGCGATGCATGCTGTTGACAGTATGTGCTGGGAGTGAGTGCCATACCGGGGATCTGGAGGTGCCGCTGACAGTGATGCATGCTGCTGACAGTATGTGCTGGGAGTGAGCACTAATAACAGGGATTTGAGGGGAAGGTTGATCCCTTTTCTTATTAATATAAAATAGGCCTGGGCGAAATTTCATTTATGGCGGTGTAATCTATCTTATTTTTTGGAATTTCGGGTTACGACTGTTACGCATAATGTCTGAGTTCACACCATTAATCCACATCATGTAATTGCGACTAGAATTAGGTAAAAATCCTCTTGCATGTGGACTTGACATACACGAAGAAACCGAATGTGAGCGGATGTTGTTCGCAGAATACGCAGTTTTGCGGTTTTTGGGGATTTTTTCAATGTGAATTGCATCCTTGCACAGTAAATGGCTGTGACGATGCCTTTCTTGCAAAAAATAGTGTAAAAATGCCAAAAAAACAAACAATAACGTGTTATTTTATGTCTTTTTTGGGTTATTTCGCCAAATTTTTGCAATGGAAATTATGTTAATTGTGACCCTGCATACAAGAAAGTGTTTTAATGCTCCCAGGCGATGTTCAAAAACAAGAAAACTGTTGAATATTTTTAAAAACAAACCATTAAACCTAATTTATTGTTGTCTGTTAATTGATTAGACTCACCAGATGACCCAGTCTCCCTTGGGTCCCGGCTATGGTGTTCGAGAAAGCCAATTTTAAATGAAGTGTGTGAAACCCACATACATTTTCCCTGAAATTACATGTTTTTTCAGGAAAACTGCATGAAATTACACATGAATTATGCAAGGCTACACAAAAATGATAGGAAATGCACTTTGGGGTATTTTGAGTGAAACAATTCACTCCAAAGTCGTCTGGGGGAGTGGTGCACAGGGGGATGTCTTTTGCAACACATTATCTAGTCAAACCAGTCTCCTGCATAGGTACTGGAGGGGTTGGGAAGGAGGGGGTGCTGCAGCCCCCCAGAAATAACCATGCTGGAGTTCAGAAGGTGAATGAGCAATGAAGATGCTTTTTACATTTTGTGTCTATCTTGTCACATTTGCCCTGAGGTCAAAGACAAAGGTCAAATGTCAGGCTATGTTGCTGGTTATTTGGAAAATGGTGTTTACTTTTATTTCTCTGGCTGCAACAGGGTGTATTTTGTCAAAGCGACAGAGGTGACAATCTTGCCGGGGTACAAGAAGTGAAAGGAAAGGCTGTAGGATATAGTTTTTTTCTAACACACATATAACATTTAAATACCTGTAAATGAGCTATTTAATATTTCAAAATATAGCGGCACTTAGGAAGGAACAAATTAAGCCCATTTGTTTGTTTTTCTGAAGTGTGATGGAAACAAAGGTTTTGATGGAATCAAAACAAATCAAGACAATTTACATGAGGATGGATGCTCGAATGATAATTATTCGCTGAAACTGTATGTCCAAATATTATCATTTTTGCACTATATAGTTTTACCACTGCCTGTCTATGCAAATTTAGTGGTAATTTCAATGCAAATTGTGCTACCTGTAAATAACTGTGTGCTACCACTTATACTACTCTCTCACCACTCTCCTGAGTGTGCATGGCACATATGCTGCACTTGTTTTTTGCGTGACGCTTGGTATTTTCACAATCCCTATGACGTCAGTGATATACCATAATGGAAGCACCCCTACTCTGAAAATTGTTTCAGCACCTTTGATCTCCTGTAAGACATTTTTTGATCAGACCAGTCCTTTGTAGCAAAATATTGTGTGACATTTGTTGCTACTGTCATTTCTGTCTTTTCTTGTGCGCAAAATTGCAGATTACAGAAGCACCATGGAAAATGTCACACACGCTCGGTTTGAATATTGCCATCCTTTGTAACATTTGACAACCGAGTCTAGTCTTGCCAGGTTTCAAATGAATAACCTGGATGTTACAGTCAGATCTTCACAGCAGATGCCATAACCAACCGAGCTACCAACCACATGGAAGAGGCCAGCTTTTAAACGGCTTTGTCCTTTGCTTCGAGAATGCCCCCTCACTACCCCACTCTCTGGCCCCCATCCTCTCCATCTTTAATTGTCTCTGCTCTCAAACAGAAGGTACTTGTTCCAAATGTTACAAAAAAAAAAAATCCCAAATTACAGTGCGGGCAAGAACAGCGCGTTGCTGTGGGAACCATCCAGTCAGCAATTTCAGTAAATCAAGCACAAAAAAATACTTTTTTTTACCTCGTATTTCTCCGTCCGCAAGGCAACCATCTCCCAGCGAGGCAGGTGCGTCATTATCGGGAAAATGTGGGAGTGGGCAGGAAAGGCAATCTGCAGGGCGGTGTTAATGTGCGCCCTCACAAAGGCAACCTGGGGCTGAAAGCTAGGGGGGAGTTTAAACATTACCCGCACCCCGACCTGGCCTTACTGGACCATAATTAAGAGTCCTGGCTTTAGGGCACTTCTTGTTGTCTGTATTTATTAAGATTTATTTTCGTTTTATTTCATATCAATTTTTCCACAATTTTCCGATTTCAGTGAAAACATGACATTTCAGCTGGTGTATTTCTGCATATATTGAACCAAGACATATTTGCATGCCCGTGGGGTTTGATGCTACATGTAGCCATATGTGACACCTAGATACACTCGTATGTACACATGGGCATTATAGCTCACACACATTCACGTCTGCAGCTGTTTAATCTTCATTTAAAAACGCTGTACTTTTTTTTAAACACCCATAGCTGTCAGTCTGCACAGCTGTGGGCCTCGCAGTCTGGGCTGTCAGCACTCAGGAGCACTTTTCTGTTTTTAATCCATATTCACAAATAAATACAGACTGGGAAACATATGGTGTTCTATCCGTAAAAATCGGTAAAAACTGAAATCTGGGAGCCTTAACCAGAATTCCTTTCACCACTTATGTATTTTTTACATCATATACGCATTGAAAAGATGCATTTAAGGGGAAATGCTCACTGAAAGCAGCGAGGTCTGATTTGTACAACGCAGTTTATTTGTCTCCAGTGAAAAGAAAAGATAGTTAATTGATGTTTATTTGTGTTTTTGAGCTGCTATTTCAAAGCGTGATTTGTGAAGAGAAGTGGGGAGCTTTGACAGTCGTCTTATCATGCCTAGATGCTGATTGATGAAATTGGATAATTGGTTTTGATTGCTCAATGCACTGACTTGCTGTTGAACAAAGACTAATTGACTGGTGTTTAGAAAATCAAATAGGTGAACTAATATTCTAAGATTCCCATTGGTTAAAATCTGTGATTTACAAAAATTCGTTTATTTGTGTTGCACATCTCTGTCAGGCTTTGTTTCCCTGTCTTTATGTCTTTATCTATTTTGCTCTCTCTCTCTCTCTCTCTCTCTCTCTCTCTCTCTCTTTCTCTCTCTCTGTCTCTCTCTCTGTCTCTCTCTCTCTCTCTCTATATATATATATATATATATATATATATATATATATATATATATATATATATATATATATATATATATATATATATATATATATATATATATATATATATATATATATATATACCTGCCCAAAAAAACGAGCCACTGCAGTCAATTATGCAGCAAAAAAGAGTTTAATTCAGCAGAGAGTCAATACACAACACGTTTCAACCCCCCACAGGTCTGGATCATGTGACCTGTGCTCCCGTACCCTGGGTTTACGAAATCCTCACATCACTGAAAAGTGAAAACAGACTCGTTACACTGTTTTTTAACCTTTCTTTCCATTGCATTGGTAGCACAACTCTCACAAAAATAATTAAATAAATAATCGAAAAGACAATCGCAATGTCCACCCATGATATGCTTACAATTCATCACATGGCTGAAAGTTCTCTCTGAGTTTTTAAAGCTTATTGAGGCGTGCCTGTGAGTAAACAACTTAATTTCTTCAAGTTCCTGAGACATGAATGACATTTCCCAGGTTCATATATGCCAATCCCATTCTATCATCACGGTGCCCATATCCTGCACAGCGCAGTTTACCTCTATTGTTGGGTTGCAAGTATACCGCTATAGTAGCCATAGCATAATATAATTCATAGGATCTATGTGGCACTACCCCCCATTCTTTTGCTTTAGGAGCATCACTGCACATTCTCTTGGTTCATATCCTATAACTTCCATAGTATCTCAGTGTGGCATCAAAATTCATTCAAGTGACTCTATCACTGCATCTATATTATATGCTTTGTCCAACAGGATCAGTAAAATCACTCAAAATTATTTCATATTTACTTACTACATTGTGACTATTAATTTCACATGCAAAAACATTTTAAAAACACCACTCACCTGGTTTGCTTGGGTCTCTTATCTCCGTAGGGCTCATACGTCACTCTTAGGTAAGCATTCCATACCACTAATCTCTAGTTGGGTTTGCGGTCCCTTGATAATTACATGGAACTAAGCTCTCCGGGTCCACTGACCCTTTCCACTAGTGGTTCCTCTGGATCATGCTGGAGTCATGTGACAGACATCCCAACCTATTCCTTGACCTCCTTCCTCCCACCCTTTATATGGAAGATAATAATGTAATGTCTGTTTTACTAAGGCACATGCAACTCTTCGTCCACATTCGTCCCCTCTGGGACTGGGCAGCCGGCTTCCAAGGTCATTCTAGATTCCATTCTTCTGAGTTGTAGTACCCTAATACCCCCTCTAGGGTGTGCAGGCACCACATTCAGGCCAAAGAACCTTGCCTGTTTCCAATCTCCACCATGAAGCTCAATAGAATGATTGGCTGTGCTAAAACTTGCATCATTATTTGTAATTGCACGCCAATGTTCCAGAATTCGCTTCTTCACAGGAAAAATCATGGACCCAATGCACCACTTGCCACAAGGGAATGCGATAGCATAGACCACATATTCAGTTTTCATGTGATATGTCTTGGTATCACAGACTTTTTTGTACCCGTGCTTACATTGTTTCTTTGACATCGATACTAAATCTACAGGCCTTACATTGACCACACCCTGAAAAAAAAAATAATTAAAAAAAAAAAATATATATATATATATATTCACTTAAAAAACCACAGGTTTCACACATGATATAGTTAGCTGGACATTTCACTCGTAAAAAACCATTAAAATTCCCCCGTTATAGTTAGTTCAGATAACTATAACTCGCGCGACCGCAATCCACTGCTGATGATGTCACATATTACATCACTCATGACATGGTCACTGACATCACTCATGACATCACTGATGACATCATCCTTGCGATAGAGTGGCGGTCACGCGAGTTATAGTTATCTGAACTAACTATAACAGGGGAATTTCAATGGTTTTTTACGAGTGAAATGTCCAGCTAACTATAACATGTGTGAAACCTATGGTTTTTTAAGTGAATTTGCAAGTTTTATTAAATGCTAATTCCTAACTATAACGTGTGTGAAACCTACGGTTCTTTAGGTAAATTTGTAAGGTTTTTTGAATGCTAAGTTATGTATGTTTTATTATATTTTTTATATATTTATTTTACAATAAGCTACCTATGTATATAGTTATAGATTGACTGTATCCTGTAATATGGAATAGCTCGTTTAAAATGTTTTTTTTTTTAAGGATTTTCACCATACGCGCACGGTACACCCCGCGATTTTTTGAAAAAATAAATAAATGTTTTTTTCACCCTTCGGGGTCCTTCAGGGACCCCCTGACAAAGGCTAGGGGGTCAGGAACTCTCTACCCTGCCCCCTTTTCATGTTCTCCACCTTTCTTTTTCACTGTCACACACAAAACACACAAAATGGCGGCCGACACTTCCTGATTTCGACCGATTTGAATGTTGACTGACATGTAACCACCAATCAGAATTACGCTCGCGCACGTTATGGTGCACGCACGGTGCGCGCACGGTGCGCGCTTATAGATATTTATGTGCTTTTAAATGCAATTCTCAGGAACTACTGAACAGATTGACACCATATATGCAAAAGGCACATCCCTGACCAGAGGACTACCTCTTTGCCAAATTTCAAGTAATTCTGTTCAGCCGTTCGGGCTGTACCTTCGACTAAAGGTCCTATGGGAAAATGCATGGGGAAAACGCGTTTTGGGACCCCCCTTTTTTCTCAGCCCCCGCTTGACGAATCACCCCGGGACTTTTAGGGTAGGAGCTGAGCGGAGCGCCCCATTAGTTTTGAAAATTTTGCGAGGATTCGTCAACCGGCGCCAAAGTTATTCAAAATAGAATTTTCAGATTTCCTATGGAAACACGGTCCTAACTATAACTATCTACTGGCGACCGCCAGTAGATAACATATATATATATTACCTACTGGCGGTCGCCAGTAGGTAGTTATAGTTAGGACCCTGTTTCCATAGGAAAACCGCAACATTCTATTTTGAATAACTTTGGCGCCGGTCGACGAATCCTCGCGAAATTTTCAAAACTAATGGGGCGCTACGCTCCGCTCCTACCCTGAAAGTCTCGGGGGGATTCGTCAAGCGGGGGCTGAGATAAAAGGGGGGTCCCAAAACGCGTTTTTCCCATGCATTTTTCCATAGGACCTTTAGACACAGCTACAGCCCGAACGGCTGAACAGAGTTCCTTGAAATTTGGCAGAGAGGTAGTCTACAGGTCAAGGAAGTGCCTTTTGTAGGTTTGGTGTAAATCTGTTCAGTAGATTCTGAGAAAATAGCCTTTAAATCAATATATATATCTGAGCCAGCTTACGGTGCGCTAACCGTGCGCTTACCGTACGCGTACGGTGACGTGCGCGAGCGCGATTCTGATTGGCTGTTAGATCTTAGTAAACATTCGAATCGGTCGAAACCAGGAAGCGGCGGCCGCCATTTTCTATCTCGCACTCTGAGGGGGTGGAAGAAAAACAAAGGCAAAAACATATAAAGGGGCTGTTTAGACTGCTCCCAACCACCTAGCCTTGATGGAGGTGTCCTCAAAGAACCCCCAAGGGCAAAAATGCAATTTTAATTTTTTTCGAAAAATCGCCGATTACGCTTACCGTACGCGTACGGTAAATAAACTGCAAAAAAAAAAAATATCCATGTTCTCCACACCCCGTGTGCAATTGGCGCCTGAAGGGCACCATTTGTGCATAGCATATTACCGTCCCATAGCACAACAAAAAATCAAACAATGACTTTCACAACGAAGCGCATAATATGTCCTCCATGCGCGCACGGTGCGCGAAGCGCACCGTGCGTACATGGCCCATCCAGCGTAACGTGGGCACGCGGTGCGCGTAGCGCACCGCGTGCCCACCCTGCGTGCACGGCACTAACTGCGTAAAGTGGGCGCGCGGTGCGCAAAGCGCACCGCGTGCTCACTGTGCGCGCATGGTGCGCGAAGCGCACCGTGCGCGCACGGAACGAACTGCGTTAAATGGGCGCGCACGCCACGAATGGCGTAAAGTAACTTAGCATTTAAAAAACCGTACAAATTCACTGAAAAAAACATAGGTTTCACACACGTTATAGTTAGGAATTAGCATTTTAAAAACCTTGCAAATTCACTGAAAAAACCATAGGTTTCACACATGTTATAGTTAGCTGGACATTTTACTGATAAAAAACCAATGAAATTCCCCCGTTATAGTTAGTGCAGGCAACTATAACTCACGCGACCGCAATCCTCTGCTGACGACATATGTGTCTTTATGAAAAAAAAATATTTGTAATATATGTATAGCTAAAATTTTATGGAAGAAGACATGGGCAAATAATTGTCTAAATACAGTATTAGCATCAGCAGAGGATTGCGGTCCCGTGAGTTATAGTTGCCTGCACTAACTATAACGGGGTAATTTCATTGGTTTTTTATCAGTAAAATGTCCAGCTAACTATAACATGTGTGAAACCTATGGTTTTTTCAGTGAATATATATATATATATATATATATATTATCTACTGGCGGTCGCCAGTAGATAGTTATAGTTAGGATCGGGTTTCCATAGGAAATCCGCAACATTCTATTTGAAATAACTTTGGCGCCGACTGACGAATCCTCGTGAAATTTTCAAAATAGGTGGGGCGCTCCGCTCCGCTCCTTCCCTGAAAGTCTCGGGGGGATTCGTCAAGCGAGGGCTGAGAAAAAGGGGGGGTCCCAAAACGCGTTTTCCCCATGCATTTTTCCATAGGACCTTTAGTCCAAGCTACAGCCCGAACGGCTGAACAGAATTACTTGAAATTTGGCAGAGAGGTAGTCCTCAGGTCAGGGATGTGCCTTTTGCAGGTCTGGTGTAAATCTGTTCAGTATTTCCTGAGAAAATAGCATTTAAAAGCACATATATATCTATAAGAGCGCACCGTGCGCGTACGGTAAAACTTACCGTACGCGCACTCTGCCGTGCGCGAGCGCGATTCTGATTGGTTGTTAGATCTTAGTAAACATTCGAATCGGTCGAAACCAGGAAGTGTCGGCCGCCATTTTGTCTCTCGCAGTCTGAGGGGGTGAAAAACAAAGGTGGAGAACGTGAAAAGGGGGCAGGGTGGACAGTTCCTGACCCCCTAGCCTTTGTCAGGGGGTCCCAGAAGGACCCCCAAGGGCCAAAATTTCCTTTAATTTTTTTGCGAAAAATCGCGGAGTACGCGTAGCGTGCGTGTACGGTAGAAACAGAAAAATTCCGTGAACTGCGTAACGTGGGCGCGCGGCACGCGAAGCGCACCACGCGCCCACAGCGCGCGCACGGTGCGCTTCGCGCACCGTGCACGTACGGTACGCGCACGGTGAAAAACCTTAAAAATAAAAATAAAAATACATAACTTAGCATTTTAAAAACCGTACAAATTCACTGAAAAAACCATAGGTTTCACACACGTTATAGTTAGGAATTAGCATTTAAAAAACCTTGCAAATTCACTTAAAAAACCATAGGTTTCACACATGTTATAGTTAGCTGGACATTTCACTCGTGAAAAACCATTGAAATTCCCCCGTTATAGTTAGTGCAGGCAACTATAACTCACGCGACCGCAATCCTCTGCTGATGACGTCAGATATTACATCACTGATGACATATGTGTCTTTCTGAAAAAAAAATATTTGTAATATATGTATAGCTAAAAATTAATGGAAGAAGACATGGGTAAATAAGTGTCTAAATACAGTGATGTAATATCTGACGTCATCAGCAGAGGATTGCGGTCGCGTGAGTTATAGTTGCCTGCACTAACTATAACGGGGGAATTTCAATGGTTTTTCACGAGTGAAATGTCCAGCTAACTATAACATGTGTGAAACCTATGGTTTTTTAAGTGAATATATATATATATATATATATATATATATATATATATATATATATATATATATATATTCAGCTCAAAATCTTCACTCAGCGAATGAAGGGGACCGCACACAGCAAGGTTTCTCGGTGATATTTTATTTTATTTCATATCCGAGAATCAGCAGGACGCGTTTCGGCGTTCGCGCCTTTTTCGACTTGTATTTACAAAGTGCAGCTGACTCGAGAAATAAATATCCGGATCACTGGTTCTAGTTCCGGTTCAGTTGCCATGAACAAAAGGAAATGGAAAAAAGACTAATCAGCAATATTTCGTCCGAGTAAAGTTACAAAAGGACAATAATTTTATCACTTAAATTACATTTAAATTTCATGTTATTAAGTCAAAGCATTATTAACATTTTATGTTTAGTTCATCAATAGAAATGTAGACAAACGAATCAATTCATGACAAAGGCAATCATTCCAAGTACTATAATGACAGTCTTTCTAGGAAGTCCATATTATTTTATGGCAGTTAAGGTAGAGGCATATATATATATATATATATATATATATATATATATATATATAGAGAGAGAGAGAGAGAGAGCGAGAGAGAGAGAGAGAGAGAGAGAGAGAGAATACATATTGTGTAATATAGTACTGTATTGCTGTTTTGGTGACATCACAAACCTCAGAGAGTGGTTTGTATGTGTTATCAGAATCCCGAGATGGCAATAGAGAACCATATTACAACAGATAAATGTTGTGTATTTTTATTAGTACATGTATGTTTTGGGATAGTTCGCTTGAAAACGCTGTTGTTTTCTAAGTGCAGCTAATAATAGGCACAGATTAGAGTTAGAATGTTTAGGTTTTGTTTACCTCTCTTGAATAAATTGTTGATAAGACAATGTTTAAGGATGTAGGTCAGTGGATTTAGGTAATTCTTTGGCACTAACATATAGGGCACAATATTGGATTTATCGTATTTGCCACATAATTTGCAAAATGTGCCGATTTCACGTTTCTACCTTAAACGTATGAAAAGAATACTGTCAAAGAATGTGATGCATAATTTAGTTAATCTTGCTGCATTATTTTACCCTTCATGCCACATAATGCTAACAGCCCTGACAATGTCAAAGCTCTGCAGAGTGGTTTGGGGCCTGTCATCATGATGATTACATTTCGATCCCACAGGCAAGCATAAAATATTTAAAATATTTCAAGCTTACCTGTAATATATATGTTTTATTATGGTAATGAAAGCACCCAAACCACTCTGCAGAGTGCTTTACCATTGCCAGATCCTTACGAATTACGTGAAAAATTATGTGGCAAGCGTGGAATATCCATAATAATTATGGGATGAATGCTGTAGTCAAGGAATTGCTTAATTCCACTGGTGCTGATCATTGCCCATCGTTTTATCAAAAATCTATTCATAAAAGGTAAACAAAACCTAAACTTCTAATTGTAATCAGTGCCCATTGATGGCTGCACCTTGACCAAAACAGCTCCAACAACCTCTCCCCTCTGCAGACAGAATTTGTTTATCAAACACAAATATTTTTGTCTGCAATTCTACATTCGTAACTACATAATTATTATTTTCTTTGTTTTATTGCAGAAAAGTAGTATGGTCCAGTATTTCACTTACTGTTTTCAATAAACATGTACGTTTTGCGAAAAATACCTTTTTTCAAGCTGACAGGGGCGGCTCCTCCTCTAAGGCGGAGGAGCGTCGCCCCACTGCTCTCAGAGCAGGGGAAAAGGGGAACAAATTATAATAACAAGGTTATTATTATTTTATTTTTCATTGCTATGGGGCTGGGCTAGGACGGGGCTGGTGGCTCAGGGAGGAGGAGTAGACTGTGCAGTGCACACTAAGGGCCAGATTTCAATGTCGGACGGACCTGAGTCGCTTCGACATTGATTTGGTACTGGGACCGACCAACCTCCTGTCGGCGGATCCAACACAGCAATTAGGTGGTCGCACTCCTATCCTTTACAATGGGAGCATGTATTCCGACCAGAATGCATGCTCTCATTGTAAAGAGAAGAGGTGCAGTTCATCCCAACACCCCGTGGCAGGCCCTCTAAGGTGCCTGCCACGGTTGCAGAGATCAACAGGGCGTGCACCCACGGGGGCCCTGCTGGGACCCCCAAAGTCGACTTCTGACAGCCTTTCTGTGTCGGAAAGGCCGGCACAGAAAGGCTGTTGGAATCCGACATTGTAATCCCTCGGGCGGAAAGAGACGTCCTTGGGATTGCAGGGGCCTTTCCCAATGGCAGAAGAGCTCTCCGAGCTTGTTGGAAGCCATTCCCGAAATCCAGTTCGGATTCCTTTCCGACGACTCCATCCAAATGGGTTGGTCGGAAATGAATCCTAACACTGATTACGATGCCGTAGGAACGGTCGGAGCCGTTTAGTACGGCATCGTAATCGGCCTCTAAGTGCGCATGACTGCTTGGCCGGCCCAAGAGGGCCGGCTAAACCCTTATGCACACTTTGCATGTTCCCCATCAGGCTGCATTACACAGCCTGGTGGGGAATATGCCCAGGCCCCCAGTCCCCATCTGAGTGCCGATCCATGGCGCTCAGACCAATCACAATACTACATTGCAGCATTGTGATTAGCTATGGGGAGCACACACAACGCTGCATTGCAGTGTTGTGATTGGCTTAGGGGAGCCTGTGTGCATCCGGACTCTTCTGCAATGGCGTAGGAGAGACGGAGGCTGCCGCGGCACGAGCTGGTATATATTTTAGCCCCCATCGCCCCCGTTCCCTGTCAGCCGTCACTGCAGGCTGACAAAAATTAAGCATGTAACATAGCAAATACATGCCTGGGGTTTATGATAGCACCAAAACCCTTTGATGGCAATATGGGAACATATTATATGACTATTTGTGATCTAGCTTTTATAAATTACATCTTTGTGTGATTTTATTGCTGCACAAAATGTAGCTGTATATAAACCAATATTTCACCGGGACCAGTGGAATACTGAAAATATTTCACAGATTCCTGTGAAATATGGTGCTAGGTCTTACAACGATAGCCCCAAAACCATTCTGCAGAACTTCACCATTGCTGGGTATTAGGTATATGTGGCAATGGAGGGCCACATTATGCGGAACGGCTATCTATAAGGCAAATTATGCTACATTATGTGGCACAATCTATCGCAGTATTTGATCAATTTGAGGTGGAAACCATTTTTTGTTGAAAGCAAATAACGCTTCAAATTATTAAACAATTATGTTAAAACCAAAACTATGTGCAAAATGCTGCAGCCACAGAATCACATACTTCCACAACAACAGCTCCAGAAATCTCTCCCTTCTACGGTATATTGTGTTTTTTCAACAAAGAAAAGGGCGTTTTTTTCTAATATTCTACGTTCTTAACTATATAATCTTTACTTTGCATAAAAGCAAAGACTGTAATCCAGAATTTCACTAATTTCAATAACATTTCCATTTTTTGTTGTTGTTGCAAAAAAAAACACCTTTAGCAATCAACTCCTCCACAATAAACATGTAATACAAAATACCTAGGGGCATTTTTACAATAACTGGCGCATCCCTGCATATCAGCACGGATGCACCAGTTATTGTGCGCCACAGCTCCGCCACGATGGATGCGCCGCATTTACAATGCGTCGCACCATGGGGCAAAAACGGCACAGATGCGTGACACATCTGTGCCGTAGAAGTGGCACATAGCTGGAGTTGCGCCGCAAGCACGACGCAGCTCCAGCAATGATCTGGGAGGCCCTATCTTGTTAATGCTGCTTCAATCCTTACGCCTGCTTCAGGCAGGCGCAGAGTTTTGAAGCAGCATGGGCCTAAAAGTGACTGAGTGAAATCTTGTAGACACTTTTAGGAGGCTTTCCTGTGCCACCCCCCCCCCCCCCCCCCCCCCTGCACAGGAACGCCTACATGTGGCGCAGGGCTTTACAATGTGACGCATCTCCCAGATGCCTCACGTTGTAAGTACCCCGCACCATGGCACAGGATATGCGCCGCCGCTGCGTCACAAAAGTGACGCAACAGCGGCGTAATTGAGGCGCAAGGGGCTTGTAAATATGCCCCCTAAAGTTTGACGTGTAATCTGATGCTATATTGCCATCTCCGGGTCCCTATGACATTTCGGCCCCCTGGTTTGGGATGTCTGTGTAGTACTGGAAGTTTTGAGGCCCTGCACTTAGTCCACATACGCATACACACACCTCAGTGTCGCATGCTCTTGGTACAGGGCGTGCACAGAGCGTGTTACAGTGCGCGCACGCAAGAGAGACATGGAAGGGAATTCTATTCATAATAGATGCCCATTAATTTGGCCGATCACACAATACTGGCGTGAGCAGTTTTCTGGCATAACAAATGTCTGCAATTATTTTCAGGGAGGCACAGGGCGTTTGACTGCTTTGCTCAGGGTCACACAATGTGGTGGAGTGAGAAATCTACGATTAGAACGTGGGTCTTGTGGTTTCAGTGAAAGATATACGATTCGAACACTCCAACGCTAGAGGGCAGCACAGAATAGCTAATCGCTCGGAGTACGAACCCACGCGCCTTCTCCCTTGTGCGCGGTTTGGCCTCAACATAAGTTAACTGTGCTCAGAGTCCCTGAGATCTCACAGACGATCTTAGGCACGCATGCTTCCTAACGAAGTGTGGGATAGAAGTGCTGATGCTCTGCCTACAGATTCAGATTTGTTTCCAATAAATGTTATCTTTTTTTGTAAACACCGAGAGAAAAAAGTATTTGCCCAGGATCACGCAGTAGTGCCTTTAACAAGGAAAGCCTACAGAGATACCTGCTGGAGACCCCAGGCTCACGATCTTTGCATATATGCACGGTGACCAGAAGGTTCTTTTATTGGCATCTCTCTACATTCTGCACTGTGTGGTTGTGGTGTTAATGTACAGTCTGCAGCTGGGACCTAGCACTGAAACCTGTGTCTCAACACCACGACACATCATTTACAAGTCTGCCTGCGGGCACACTGGCACACTGCCCAGCAGGCTGATACGTATAGGCATCTGGGGGGGGGGGGGGGGGGAGCAATTAGGTTACCCCAGGGCTACACCGTAAGCTCCTGCTCCTAGCAAGAAAGACACTCTTGTCTTCAGTGAAAACACCGCACAGACCCACAACCATACCTTTAAAGTCCATTATGTACAGTCAGTTAAAATATATAACAGCAGCAGACAGACTCCCCTTCACAGCCCCTCTTGCAGTCACTACAGCAACACAGACTTCCCTTCCCTGCCTCTCTTGCAGTCACTACAGCAACACAGACTCCCCTTCACAGCCTCTGTTGCAGTCACTACAGCAACACAGACTCCCTTCACATCCCCTCTTGCAGTCACTACAACAACACAGATTCCCCTTCACAGCCTCTCTTGCAGTCACTACAGCAACACAGACTCCCCTTCACAGCCTCTCTTGCAGTCACTACAGCAACACAGACTCCCCTTCACAGCCTCTCTTGCAGTCACTACAGCAACACAGACTCCCCTTCACAGCCTCTCTTGCAGTCACTACAGCAACACAGACTCCCCTTCACAGCCTCTCTTGCAGTCACTACAGCAACACAGACTCCTCTTCACAGCCACTCTTGCAGTCACTACAGCAACACAGACTCCCCTTCATAGCCTCTCTTGCAGTCACTACAGCAACACAGACTCCCCTTCATAGCCTCTCTTGCAGTCACTACAGCAACACAGACGTGCAGTTACTACAGCAACACAGAATCCCCTTCACAGCCTCTCTTGCAGTCACTACAGCAACACAGACTCCCCCTCACAGCCCCTCTTGCACTCATTACAGCAACACAGACTCCCTTTCACAGCCTCTCTTGCACTCACTCCAGCAACACAACCTCCCCCCCATAGCCCCTCTTGCAGTCACTACAGCAACACAGACTCCCCTACACAGCCTCTCTTGCAGTCACTACAGCAACACAGACTCCCCTTCACAGCCTCTCTTGCAGTCATTACAGCAACACAGCCTCCCCCCACAGCCCCTCTTGCAGTCACTACAGCAACACAGACTCCCCTACACAGCCTCTCTTGCAGTCACTACAGCAACACAGACTCCCCTTCATAGCCTCTCTTGCAGTCACTACAGCAACACAGACTCCCCTTCACAGCCTCTCTTGCACTCACTACAGCAGCACAGACTCCCTTTCAGAGAATTTCTTGCACTCACTACAGCAACACAGACTCCCTTTCACAGCCACTCTTGCACTCACTACAGCAACACAGCCTCCCCCCACAGCCCCTCTTGCAGTCACTACAGCAACACAGACTCCCCTTCACAGCCTCTCTTGCAGTCACTGCAGCAACACAGACTCCCCTTCACAGCCTCTCCTGCACTCACTACAGCAGCACAGACTCCCTTTCAGAGCATTTCTTGCACTCACTACAGCAGCACAGACTCCCCATCACAGCCTCTCTTGCCGCCACTACAGCAACACAGACTCCCCTTCACAGCCTCTCTTGCACTCACTACAGCAACAGGCTCCCCTTCACAACCCTTTTTGCAGTCACTACAGAAACACAGCCTCCCCTTCACAGCCTCTGTTGCAGTCACTACAGCAACACAGACTCCCCTTCACAGCCTCTCTTGCACTCACTACAGCAACACAGCCTCCCCTTCAAAGCCCCTCTTGCAGTCACTACAGGAACACAGCCTCCCCTTCTCAGCCTCTCTTGCAGTCACTACCGCAAAACAGACTCCCCTTCACAGCCTCTCTTGCACTTATTTTGTGACACAGACTCCCCTTCACAGCCTCTCTTGCAGTCACTACAGCAACACAGCCTCCCCTTCACAGCCCTTCTTGCACTCACTACAGGAACACAGCGTCCCCTTCTCAGCCTCTCATGCAGTCACTACAGCAACACAGACTCCCCTTCACAGCCCCTCTTTCAGTCACTACAGCAACACAGCCACCCCTTCTCAGCCTCTCATGCAGTCACTACAGCAACACAGACTCCCTTTCACAGCGTCTCTTGCACTCACTACAGCAACACAGCCTCCCCCCACAGCCTCTCTTGCACTTACTACAGCAACACAGACTTCCCCTCAAAGCCCCTCTTGCACTCAATTCAGCAACACAGACCCCCTTGACAGCCTCTCTTGCAGTCACTACAGCAACACAGACTCCCCTTCACAGCCTCTCTTGCACTTACTACAGCGACAGACTCCCCTTCACAGCCTCTCTTGCAGTCCCTACAGCAACACAGACTCCCCTTCACAGCCTCTCTTGCACTCACTACAGCAGCACAGACTCCCTTTCAGAGCATTTCTTGCACTCGCTACAGCAGCACAGACTCCCCTTCACAGCCCTTCTTGCAGTCACTACAGCAACAAAGCCTCCCCTTCACAGCCCTTCATGCAGTCACTACAGTAACACAGACTCCCTTTCACAGCCTCTCTTGTACTCACTACAGCAACACAGACTCCCCTTCACAGCCCCTCTTGCAGTCACTACAGCAACACAGACTCCCCTGTACAGCCCCTCTTGCAATCACTACAGCAACAAAGCCTCCCCTTCACAGCCGTTCTTGCAATCACTACAGCAACACAGACTCTCCTTTACAGCCCCTCTTGCACTCAGTACAGCAACAGGCTCCCCTTCACAGCCCTTCTTGCAGTCACTACAGCAACACAGACTCCCCTTCACAGCCACTCTTGCAGTCACTACAGCAACACAGACTCCCCTTCACAGCCTCTCTTGCAATCGCTACAGCAACAAAGCCTCCCCTTCACAGCCGTTCTTGCAATCACTACAGCAACACAGACTCCCCCTCACAGCCCCTCCTGCACTCACTACAGCAACACAGACGTGCAGTCACTACAGCAACACGGAATCCCCTTCACAGCCTCTCTTGCACTCACAACAGCAACACAACCTCCCCTTGACAGCCTCTCTTGCAGTCACTACAGTAACACAGACTCCCTTTCACAGCCTCTCTTGTACTCACTACAGCAACACAGACTCCCCTTCACAGCCCCTCTTGCAATCACTACAGCAACACAGACTCCCCTTCACAGCCTCTCATGTACTCACTACAGCAACACAGACTCCCCTTCACAGCCCCTCTTGCAATCACTACAGCAACACAGACTCCCCTTCACAGCCTCTCTTGCACTCACAACAGCAACACAACCTCCCCTTGACAGCCTCTCTTGCAGTCACTACAGTAACACAGACTCCCTTTCACAGCCTCTCTTGTACTCACTACAGCAACACAGACTCCCCTTCACAGCCCCTCTTGCAATCACTACAGCAACACAGCCTCCCCTTCACAGCCGTTCTTGCAATCACTACAGCAACACAGCCTCCCCTTCAAAGCCCATCTTGCACTCAGTACAGCAACCGGCTCCCCTTCACAGCCCTTCTTGAAGTCACTACAGCAACACAGACTCCCCTTCACAGCCACTCTTGCAGTCACTACAGCAACACAGACTCCCCTTCACAGCCTCTCTTGCAGTCACTACAGCAACACAGACTCCCCTTCACAGCCCGTCTTGCAGTCACTACAGCAACACAGACTCCCCTGCACAGCCCCTCTTGCAATCACTATAGCAACAAAGCCTCCCCTTCACAGCCGTTCTTGCAATCACTACAGCAACACAGACTCTCCTTTACAGCCCCTCTTGCACTCAGTACAGCAACAGGCTCCCCTTCACAGCCCTTCTTGCAGTCACAACAGCAACACAGACTCCCCATCACAGCCTCTCTTGCCGCCACTACAGCAACAAAGCCTCCGCTTCACAGCCCTTCTTGCAGTCACTACAGCAACACAGACTCCCCCTCACAGCCCCTCCTGCATTCACTACAGCAACACAGACGTGCAGTCACTACAGCATAACAGAATCCCCTTCACAGCCTCTCTTGCACTCACAACAGCAACACAACTTCCCCTTCATAGCCTATCTTGCAGTCACTACAGTAACACAGACTCCCTTTCACAGCCTCTCTTGTACTCACTACAGCAACACGGCCTCCCCCCACAGCCCCTCTTGCATTCCCTACAGCACAACAGACTCCCCTTCACAGCCTCTCTTACACTCCCTACAGCAGCACAGACTCCCCATCACAGCCTCTCTTGCCGCCACTACAGCAACAAAGCCTCCCCTTCACAGCCCTTCTTGCAGTCACTACAGCAACACAGACTCCCCCTCACAGCCCCTCCTGCACTCACTACAGCAACACAGACGTGCAGTCACTACAGCATAACAGAATCCCCTTCACAGCCTCTCTTGCACTCACAACAGCAACACAACTTCCCCTTCATAGCCTATCTTGCAGTCACTACAGTAACACAGACTCCCTTTCACAGCCTCTCTTGTACTCACTACAGCAACACGGCCTCCCCCCACAGCCCCTCTTGCATTCCCTACAGCACAACAGACTCCCCTTCACAGCCTCTCTTACACTCCCTACAGCAGCACAGACTCCCCATCACAGCCTCTCTTGCCGCCACTACAGCAACAAAGCCTCCCCTTCACAGCCCTTCTTGCAGCCACTACAGCAACACAGACTCCCCTGCACAGCCCCTCTTGCAGTCACTACAGCAACACAGAATCCCCTTCGTAGCCTCTCTTGCCGCCACTACAGCAACAAAGCCTCCGCTTCACAGCCCTTCTTGCAGTCACTACAGCAACACAGACTCCCCCTCACAGCCCCTCCTGCACTCACTACAGCAACACAGACGTGCAGTCACTACAGCATAACAGAATCCCCTTCACAGCCTCTCTTGCACTCACAACAGCAACACAACTTCCCCTTCATAGCCTATCTTGCAGTCACTACAGTAACACAGACTCCCTTTCACAGCCTCTCTTGTACTCACTACAGCAACACAGCCTCCCCCCACAGCCCCTCTTGCATTCCCTACAGCACAACAGACTCCCCTTCACAGCCTCTCTTACACTCCCTACAGCAGCACAGACTCCCCATCACAGCCTCTCTTGCCGCCACTACAGCAACAAAGCCTCCCCTTCACAGCCCTTCTTGCAGTCACTACAGCAACACAGACTCCCCTGCACAGCCCCTCTTGCAGTCACTACAGCAACACAGACTCCCCCTCACAGCCCCTCCTGCACTCACTACAGCAACACTGACGTGCAGTCACTACAGCAACACAGAATCCCCTTCATAGCCTCTCTTGCACTCACAACAGCAACACAACCTCCCCTTCATAGCCTATCTTGCAGTCACTACAGTAACACAGACTCCCTTTCACAGCCTCTCTTGTACTCACTACAGCAACACAGCCTCCCCCCACAGCCCCTCTTGCAGGCCCTACAGCAACACAGACTCCCCTTCACAGCCTCTCTTGTACTCACTACAGCAACACAGCCTCCCCCCACAGCCCCTCTTGCAGGCCCTACAGCAACACAGACTCCCCTTCACAGCCTCTCTTGCACTCCCTACAGCAGCACAGACTCCCCATCACAGCCTCTCTTGCCGCCACTACAGCAACAAAGCCTCCACTTCACAGCCCTTCTTGCCGCCACTACAGCAACACAGACTCTCCTTTACAGCCCCTCTTGCACTCAGTACAGCAACAGGCTCCCCTTCACAGCCTTTCTTGCAGTCACTACAGCAACACAGACTCCCCTTCACAGCCACTCTTGCAGTCATTACAGCAACACAGACTCCTCTTCACAGCCACTCTTGCAGTCACTACAGCAACACAGACTCCTCTTCACAGCCACTCTTGCAGTCACTACAGCAACACAGACTCCCCTTCACAGCCTCTGTTGCAGTCACTACAGCAGCAGCCGCCCCATCACAGTCCCTCTTCCAGTCACTACAGCAACAGAGCCTCCCCTTCAAAGCCCATCTTGCAGTCACTAAAGCAACACAGCCTCCCCTTCACAGTCCCTCTTGCACTCACTACAGGAACACAGCCTCCCCTTCTCAGCCTCTCATGCAGTCACTACAGCAACACAGACTCCCCATCACAGCCCCTCATGCAGTCACTACAGCAACACAGACTCCCTTTCACAGCGTCTCTTGCACTCACTACAGCAACACAACCTCCCCCCCACAGCCCCTCTTGCAGTCACTACAGCAACACAGACTCCCCTTCACAGCCTCTCTTGCACTTACTACAGCAACACAGACTCCCCCTCAAAGCCCCTCTTGCACTCACTTCAGCAACACAGACCCCCTTCACAGCCTCTCTTGCAGTCACTACAGCAACACAGACTCCCCTTCACAGCCTCTCTTGCACTTACTACAGTGACACAGACTCCCCTTCACAGCCTCTCTTGCAGTCACTACCGTAACACAGACTTCCCTTCACAGCCTCTCTTGCACTCACTACAGCAGCACAGACTTCCTTTCAGAGCATTTCTTGCACTCACTACAGCAGCACAGACTCCCCATCACAGCCTCTCTTGCCGCCACTACAGCAACAAAGCCTCCCCTTCACAGCCCTTCTTGCAGTCACTACAGAACACAGACTCCCCTTCACAGCCTCTCTTGCAGTCACTACAGCAACACAGACTCCCCCTCACAGCCCCTCCTGCACTCACTACAGCAACACAGACGTGCAGTCACTACAGCCACACAGAATCCCTTTCACAGCCTCTCTTGCACTCACAACAGCAACACAACCTCCCCTTCATAGCCTATCTTGCAGTCACTACAGTAACACATACTCCCTTTCACAGCCTCTCTTGCACTCACTACAGCAACACAGCCTCCCCCACAGCCCCTCTTGCAGTCACTACAGCAACACAGACTCCCCTTCACAGCCTCTCTTGCACTCACTACAGAAACACAAACTCTCCCTCACAGCCCCTCTTGCACTCACTACAGCAACACAGACCACCTTCACAGCCTCTCTTGCAGTCACTACAGCAACACAGACTCCCATTCACAGCCTCTCTTGCACTCACTACAGCAACACAGATTCCCCCTCACAGCCCTTCTTGCACTCACTACAGCAACAGAGACTCCCCTTCACCGTCCCTCATGCAGTCACCACAGCAACACAGACTCCTCTTCACAGTCACTCTTGCACTCACTACAGCAACACAGACTCCCCTTCACAGCCTCTCTTGTACTCACTACAGCAACACAGACTCCCCTTCACGACCACACTTGCAGTCACTACAGCAACACAGGCTTCCCTTCACAGTCCCTCTTGCAATCACTACAGCAACACAGAATCCCCCTCACAGCCCCTCTTGCAGTCACTACAGCAACACAGACCCCCCTTAACAGCCACAAATGAAGTCACTACAGCACCACAGCATTTACCTTCACAGCCTCTCTTGCACTCACTACAGCAACACAGACTCTCCTTTACAGCCCCTCTTGCACTCAGTACAGCACCAGGCTCCCATTCACAGCCCTTTTTGCAGTGACTACAGCAACACAGACTTCCCTTCACAGCCACTCTTGCAGTCACTACAGCAACACAGCCGCCCCTTCTCAGCCTCTCATGCAGTCACTACAGCAACACAGACTCCCTTTCACAGCGTCTCTTGCACTCACTACAGCAACACAACCTCCCCCCCACAGCCCCTCTTGCAGTCACTACAGCAACACAGACTCCCCTTCACAGCCTCTCTTGCACTTACTACAGCAACACAGACTCCCCCTCAAAGCCCCTCTTGCACTCACTTCAGCAACACAGACCCCCTTCACAGCCTCTCTTGCAGTCACTACAGCAACACAGACTCCCCTTCACAGCCTCTCTTGCACTTACTACAGTGACACAGACTCCCCTTCACAGCCTCTCTTGCAGTCACTTCCGTAACACAGACTTCCCTTCACAGCCTCTCTTGCACTCACTACAGCAGCACAGAATTCCTTTCAGAGCATTTCTTGCACTCACTACAGCAGCACAGACTCCCCATCACAGCCTCTCTTGCCGCCACTACAGCAACAAAGCCTCCCCTTCACAGCCCTTCTTGCAGTCACTACAGCAACACAGACTCCCCTTCACAGCCTCTCTTGCAGTCACTACAGCAACACAGACTCCCCTTCACAGCCCCTCCTGCACTCACTACAGCAACACAGACGTGCAGTCACTACAGCAACACAGAATCCCTTTCACAGCCTCTCTTGCACTCACAACAGCAACACAACCTCCCATTCATAGCCTATCTAGCAGTCACTACAGTAACACAGACTCCCTTTCACAGCCTCTCTTGCACTCACTACAGCAACACAGCCTCCCCCACAGCCCCTCTTGCAGTCACGACAGCAACACAGACTCCCCTTCACAGCCTCTCTTGCACTCACTACAGCAACACAAACTCTCCCTCACAGCCCCTCTTGCACTCACTACAGCAACACAGACCACCTTCACAGCCTCTCTTGCAGTCACTACAGCAACACAGACTCCCTTTCACAGCATCTCTTGCACTCACTACAGCAACACAGATTCCCCCTCACAGCCCTTCTTGCACTCACTACAGCAACAGAGACTCCCCTTCACGGTCCCTCTTGCAGTCACCACAGCATCACAGACTCCCCTTCACAGTCACTCTTGCACTCACTACAGCAACACAGACTCCCCTTCACAGCCTCTCTTGTACTCACTACAGCAACACAGACTCCCCTTCACGACCACACTTGCAGTCACTACAGCAACACAGGCTTCCCTTCACAGTCCCTCTTGCAATCACTACAGCAACACAGAATCCCCCTCACAGCCCCTCTTGCAGTCACTACAGCAACACAGACCCCCCCTTAACAGCCACAAATGAAGTCACTACAGCACCACAGCATTTACCATCACAGCCTCTCTTGCACTCACTACAGCAACACAGACTCTCCTTTACAGCCCCTCTTGCACTCAGTACAGCAAAAGGCTCCCCTTCACAGCCCTTTTTGCAGTCACTACAGCAACACAGACTCCCCTTCACAGCCACTCTTGCAGTCACTACAGCAACACAGACTCCCCTTCACAGCCACTCTTGCAGTCACTACAGCAACACAGACTCCTCTTCACAGCCACTCTTGCAGTCACTACAGCAACACAGACTCCCCTTCACAGCCTCTGTTGCAGTCACTGCAGCAACAGACTCCCCCCCACAGTCCCTCTTGCAGTCACTACAGCAACACAGCCTCCCCTTCAAAGCCCATCTTGCAGTCACTACAGCAACACAGCCTCCCCTTCACAGTCCCTCTTGCACTCACTACAGGAACACATCCTCCCCTTCTCAGCCTCTCATGCAGTCACTACAGCAACACAGACTCACCTTCACAGCCCCTCTTGCAGTCACTACAGCAAAACAGCCGTCCCTTCTCAGCCTCTCATGCAGTCACTACAGCAACACAGACTCCCTTTCACAGCGTCTCTTGCACTCACTACAGCAACACAGCCTCCCCCTCAAAGCCCCTCTTGCACTCACTTCAGCAACACAGACCCCCTTCACAGCCTCTCTTGCACTTACTACAGTGACACAGACTCCCCTTCACAGCCTCTCTTGCAGTCACTTTCGTAACACAGACTTCCCTTCACAGCCTCTCTTGCACTCACTACAGCAGCACAGAATTCCTTTCAGAGCATTTCTTGCACTCACTACAGCAGCACAGACTCCCCATCACAGCCTCTCTTGCCGCCACTACAGCAACAAAGCCTCCCCTTCACAGCTCTTCTTGCAGTCACTACAGCAACACAGACTCCCTTTCACAGCCTCTCTTGCAGTCACTACAGCAACACAGACTCCCCCTCACAGCCCCTCCTGCACTCACTACAGCAACACAGACGTGCAGTTACTACAGCAACACAGAATCCCTTTCACAGCCTCTCTTGCACTCACAACAGCAACACAACCTCCCCTTGACAGCCTCTCTTGCAGTCACTACAGTAACACAGACTCCCTTTCACAGCCTCTCTTGCACTCACTACAGCAACACAGCCTCCCCCACAGCCCCTCTTGCAGTCACGACAGCAACACAGACTCCCTTTCACAGCATCTCTTGCACTCACTACAGCAACACAGCCTCCCCCCACAGCCCCTCTTGCAGTCACTATAGCAACACAGACTCCCCTTCACAGCCTCTCTTGCACTTACTACAGCAACACAGACTCCCCCTCAAAGCCCCTCTTGCACTCACTTCAGCAACACAGACCCCTTTCACAGCCTCTCTTGCAGTCACTACAGCAATACAGACTCCCCTTCACAGCCTCTCTTGCACTTACTACAGTGACACAGACTCCCCTTCACAGCCTCTCTTGCAGTCACTACCGTAACACAGACTTCCCTTCACAGCCTCTCTTGTACTCACTACAGCAGCACAGACTTCCTTTCAGAGCATTTCTTGCACTCACTACAGCAGCACAGACTCCCCATCACAGCCTCTCTTGCCGCCACTACAGCAACAAAGCCTCCCCTTCACAGCCCTTCTTGCAGTCACTACAGCAACACAGACTCCCCTTCATAGCCTCTCTTGGAGTCACTACAGCAACACAGACTCCCCCTCACAGCCCCTCCTGCACTCACTACAGCAACACAGACGTGCAGTCACTACAGCAACACAGACTCCCTTTCACAGCCTCTCTTGCACTCACTACAGCAACACAGCCTCCCCCACAGCCCCTCTTGCAGTCACTACAGCAACACAGACTCTGCATCACAGCCTCTCTTGCACTCACTACAGCAAAACAAACTCTCCCTCACAGCCCCTCTTGCACTCACTACAGCAACACAGACCACCTTCACAGCCTCTCTTGCAGTCACTACAGCAACACAGACTCCCCTTCACAGCCTCTCTTGCAATCACTACAGCAACACAGACTCCCCCTCACAGCCCCTCTTGCAGTCACTACAGCAACACAGACCCCCTTTAACAGCTACAAATGAAGTCACTACAGCACCACAGCATTTACCTTCACAGCCTCTCTTGCACTCACTACAGCAACACAGACTCCCCTTCACAGCCCCTCTTGCACTCAATGCAGCAACACAGGCTCCACCCACAGCCCATCTTGCAGTCACTACAGCAGCACAGACTCCCTTTCAGAGCATTTCTTGCACTCACTACAGCACCACAGACTCCCCTTCACAGCCTCTCTTGCAGTCACTACAGCAACACAGACTCCCCCTCCCAGCCCCTCCTGCACTCACTACAGCAACACAGACGTGCAGTCACTACAGCAACACAGACTCCCCTTCACAGCCTCTCTTGTGCTCACTACAGGAACACAGACTCCCCCTCACAGCCTCTCTTCCACACACTACAGCAACACAGCCTCCCCCCACAGCCCCTCTTGCAGTCACTACATCAGCACTGCCTCCCCTTCTCAGCCTCTCATGCAGTCACTACAGCAACACAGACTCCCTTTTACAGCGTCTCTTGCACTCACTACAGCAACACAGACTCCCCTTCACAGACTCTCTTGTACTTACTACAGCAACACAGACTCCCCCTCAAAGCCCCTCTTGTACTCACTTCAGCAACACAGACCCCCTTCACAGCCTCTCTTGCAGTCACTACAGCAACACAGACTCCCCTTCACAGCCTCTCTTGCACTTACTACAGTGACACAGACTCCCCTTCACAGCCTCTCTTGCAGTCACTACCGTAACACAGACTTCCCATCACAGCCTCTCTTGCACTCACTACAGCAGCACAGACTTCCTTTCAGAGCATTTCTTACACTCACTACAGCAGCACAGACTCCCCATCACAGCCTCTCTTGCCGCCACTACAGCAACAAAGCCTCCTGTTAGAGTCGGGGATCTCTGGTTGGCGCAAGGTTGCCCTTGTGTCAAGCAGGAACCCTCTCCTCCACGTCAGGGCGCAGGATAACCCCTCGCGAATGACCCTTGCTCACCCTCTAGGTGCGTGGCGTGAGCAGCCAAGGCGATTCCTCAGGCGTTGTTGGTTAAGCACTTACAATCGTACACACAGTAAATACATCAATCCCCCCAGAAACGGACACCAGACTTGGATATATATAAAAATACGATTCTTTATGTAAAAATAAGGTATATATATCTCAGCAGACTTATCACAAGACCAGTAACGTTTTCGCTATGCCACCAGGTTGTAAAGCGGGCAAATGTTCGTTGTTCGTAGCTTCAAATGGATACTTTGTAGTTCTCTTGCAAATGTTACTCGTGGTTCCAGTACTCACAGAGATCGACTCCTGCGAACGGGGAAATAAGGCGTTGCGGGCCCCGAGCCCGATACTGGAACTTCTTTCGTGATGTGGAGAGTCGGCACAGGTCGGTGCGACTCTCGGCTTAAGAAGTGTTCTTGGGTCCTCAATCAGCAGGTGTGGGCACGTAGGCAGGCGCGGCCAGCGACCCTTTAGCACGGCGGTGCAGGAGGGTCTCCACAGCGGGGGCGGCGCGGCCTGAGATGTCCGGGGATAGCGAAGCGGGGTCGCAGGGCACGGTTAGTGCAGCTGGATGACCCGGCGTAGATCACAGTCGTCGGACGGCTTCCGGCGGGAGGGGTGATAGCGCGGTCAGCGCGCTCCAGTAGCAGGCGGTGACAGGGATGCAGGCGGCCTGGCCCGGGGACAGAGAGCGGCTCGGGACGGAGCGGGGCTCTCACGGGTTTGAGGCAGGCGAGCTTCTGAGTGTCACGGCCCTAGGAGGGGCGATGAGGGGCGCAGTCTCTTTCCAGCGGGATGCACACACGGCTCGAATTGGAGGACGAGCAAAAGCACAGAGAACCCACTGTTCCTGGGGTTCAGTTCAGGGGGCAAGCTCAGATCAAGCCCTTGGAGAATGTTCAAGCACAAAGTAGCAAAGTCTTTTCAGTAAGTCTCTTCCTCTCCTTTCTCAGCAAGGCAAGCAGCAGGCCAGCTCCTCCAGCGTCTTCTTCTCCTTCTAGTCGGGCAGAGGTTCTTTGTGGTAAACAGGATTCTGATTTCTTAGGAGCCAGGCTCCTACTTTTATACCATGATTCTTTTGTTCTTTAGCGCCAGGGGGCCTAGGCCTAGCTCAGTCCAGTTCTGGAGCACTTTGTTATGGTGACTCTGCTCTTTCCTTTCAGCAGCAGGGCAGAGACATCAGCCGCCCCACAGGGGGTGGCGCCGGCTTTGTGGTGGCAGAGCACAGGTCTATTCAAGAGTCAAGGTGTACTCCTCCCACCCATCCAGGTGTCACCTCTCTACCCACCACCTGGCAGCCAACCTGTCTCTGGGGATTCCCCAACCCTGCTCCTTACTGTTGCCAGGCAGAACACATACACACAGCAGAGGCGGACTGAGATGGTCAGGTCAGTAAATACTAACTTTCTAAAAGTAGTATTTACAAACCCAGGATATTAAAATAAACTTGACTACAAGAAGTATTTTATTATTCTGAGTTCAGGCATACTAAACTTGACACTTCTACCATGCTCTCTGAGTCCACTGGGGTCACAGCGTTGGCGTGATCCCAGCAGCCCATTCTGGCCTATGGAGAGCAGGTAGCCTTCAATAGTGAAGAACGAAAATGGCTGTAATTCACTACTAAGACATGCCACACACATCAGGGCATGTCCTACCTTATGCCTACAATGCACCCTGCCCGTGGGCCTACCAGAGGGGTGGCTAACATGTAGGTAAGGGAAGGTTTAGGGACTGGCAAGTGGGGGCACTTGCGCAGTCAGCGCGACGGTCCCGGACCGCGCACAGGGTCTGCGGTGGCAGACCCTAGACACATTTTACAAGGCCGCTTCCTGTGGGTGGCGCAACCAGCGCTGCAAGCCCACCAGCAGCATTGGCATTCACAAGCCCTGGCACCCCTGGTGCACTCTACTGGGGACTGACGGTGAATCCAATAAGCCAATCATGAACATCAATTACAGGTACACTTTACCTAGGGAGCACTTGCACTGCGGCACGGATTAGCCGTGGCGCAGTGCCCTGAGCGGACAACACCAGCAAAACAGTCGAGGCACACCATCAAAAGTGGAAGGGAAACTCACGCCAAGGTGCCAGGTCTAACACGTGTCCCCTCCAGCTGAAATGTGGGGAGAACTACCCTTGCCCAGGGGGTTCCTCGTCACTAAGGCGGAAATACCTGGACAGACCGTCAGCGTTGGCGTGATCTGTACCAGGACGGTGTTCCACCGTAAAGTCCATACCCTGTAGGGAGATGGACCACCTCAACAGCTTCGGGTTTTCACCCCTCATTTGCATCAACCATCTGAGGGGCCTGTGGTCCGTCTGAACCCGGAAGTGAGACCCAAACAAGTAGGGTCTTAGCTTCTTCAGCGCCCAGACCACAGCAAATGCTTCTCGCTCAATTGCACTCCACCTACTTTCCCGTGGAAGTAACCTCCTACTGATGAAGGCTACGGGTTGGTCCCAGCCCTCCTCAGTCATCTGCGAGAGAACAGCCCCTACACCATGCTCTGAAGCGTCTGTCTGTACTAGGAATTCCTTGGAGAAGTCAGGGGCCAAGAGCACGGGCGCCGTGCACATGGCAGTCTTCAGGGTGTCGAAAGCTTTCTGACAGGTGTCAGTCCAAATCACGTTCCTGGGCTGCTTCTTGGAAGTCAGCTCTGTCAAGGGGGCAACGATCGTTCCATAGCCCTTGACAAACCTCCTGTAGTACCCAGTGAGCCCCAGGAAGGCCCTCACTGCGGTCTGCGTCTTGGGGGGGTCCCAAGCCAGGATGGTCTCAATTTTGGGTTGCAAGGGTGCCACCTTGCCACTCCCCACTTGGTGTCCCAAGTACACCACGGAACCCTGCCCGATCTGGCACTTGCTTGCCTTGATCGTGAGGCCTGCTCGGCGCAGAGCCATCAACACTTCCCAAAGGTGGCGCAGGTGTTCGGGCCAGGTGGCACTGAACACTGCGATGTCATCCAGGTAGGCGGCACTGAACGCATCCAGCCCAACCAGTACCTGGTTGACCAACCTCTGAAAGGTGGCAGGGGCATTCTTCATCCCAAATGGCATGACTCGGAACTGGAAGTGCCCATCTGGTGTGGAGAATGCGGACCTCTCTTTGGCCCCATCGGTCAAGGCGATCTGCCAGTACCCAGATGTTAAATCAAACGTGCTGAGGAACCGGGCAGCCCCCAGCCGATCAATGAGCTCATCAGCTCTGGGGATGGGGTGCGCGTCAGTCTTCGTTACTGAATTGAGTCCTCTGTAGTCCACACAGAACCGGAGTTCAGGTGTGGCTCCCGGCGCAGCAGCTTTGGGGACCAAGACCACGGGGCTGGACCAAGGACTGCTGGAGGACTCAACCACCCCTAGCCCAAGCATTTTGGAGACCTCCTCCTTAATGCAAGCTCTGACCCTGTCAGTTACCCTGTAAGCCTTGTGCTTTACAGGTAAGCTGTCTCCTGTGTCCACATCATGGACGCACCAATCTGTGACACCAGGAACCAGGGAGAATCGGTCGGAAAACTGTCCCAGCAAGTGGCGGCAATCTTCCTGTTGTTCGGGCGTCAGGGTGGGTGAGAGGTTAACTCCATCCACTGACCCATCTTTCTCAGAGGCCACTAAGAGGTCAGGAAGAGGCTCGGTCTCCTCTTCCATTCCATCATCAGTGGCCAGCAGCATGCCCACTTCGGTCCTCTCTAAGTGGGGCTTAAGGCGGTTAACATGTAGGACCCTCAAAGGGTTCCTGGGAGTCTGCATGTCCACCAAGTAGGTGATAGGACTTTTGCGCTCCACAACCTCAAATGGACCTGTCCACTTATCCTGAAGTGCACACAGCTCCACTGGGGCCAAGACCCACACCTTTTGTCCAGGTTGAAGCTCTACCAGAGTGGCATTCCGGTCGTACCACCGCTTCATCTCCTCCTGGCTGGCTTCCAGATTTGCCTCAGCAAGTTGCCTGAAACGCCGAGTCTGGTTTCGGAAGGCCAGCATGTAACTATATACATTCTGGGGAGGTTTCCTGGGAGATTGCTCCCAGCCTTCCTTTACCAAACTCAGAGGTCCTCTTACCGGGTGACCATACAGAAGCTCAAAGGGGCTGAACCCTAGAGACTTCTGCGGCACCTCTCGGTAAGCGAAGAGCAGGCATGGCAAGAGGACGTCCCACTTACGCCTCATTGGACCGTCCAGGCCCATGATCATGCCTTTGAGGGTTCGATTGAATCTCTCAACCAACCCATTTCCTTGGGGGTGGTAAGGAGTGGTGAACTTGTAAGTTACCCCACACTCCTTCCACAGGGATTTCATATACGTGGATATGAAATTGGTCCCCCTGTCGCTCACCACCTCTAGAGGGAATCCCACTCGGGAGAAAATTCCCATCAGTGCCCGTCCCACCACGGGGGCCGTCACTGTCCTCAGAGGGATGGCTTCAGGGTACCGGGTGGCATGGTCCACCAAGACCAGGATGAACCTGTTGCCCAGGGCTGTCTTGGGATCCAGAGGCCCCACAATATCAATACCCACTCGTTGGAATGGCGTACCGACCACAGGGAAAGGTTGCAGAGGAGCCTTGTGCTTCCCTCCGCTCTTACCACTTGCCTGGCAAGTCTGACAGGTTCTGCAGTAGGAATCTGAATTCTTATGCATTTGGGGCCAGTAAAAGTGGGTGACAAGCCTGTCATAGGTCTTGTCCATCCCCAAATGTCCTGCTAAAGGCACATCGTGAGCCAGTCCCAGTAGGAAGGTTCTGAACTTCTGGGGTACCACCAGCACACGGGCTGACCCAGGTTCAGCAGCCTTAGGCTCGGAATACAGGAGGTCACTCTCCCAGTACACGTAGTGTGTTTTGGCCTGAACACCGTTGGCCTGGTCTGCAGCCTGTTGCCGCATACCCACGAGAGAAGGGCATTCTTTCTGCTCCCTGCAGAATTCCTCCCTGGAGGGACCTCCTTCTTGCTGCCAATGGGTCAGCTCAGGCAGATCTCCCAGTTCGGCAATCTGTTCCCCGGTAGGCTCCAGAGCATCCCCCTCAGGGTCTACTTCCTCCCGGGCCGTGGGAACTTCGGGGGCCGGTTTCCCGCGCCTCCTGCGCCTTCTCCCTAAGGCCGGTTCCTGGACCTCTCCCTCAGGCTCCAGGACCCTCTCAACACCCCTACTGGCTGCCATGGACCGGGTGGTCACGCACGCCCAGTCGGGTAGACCCACTATCCTCAGATGCGTGGTCTTCTCCACCTTTTCCCAAGGGGAACTCTCCAGGTCGTTCCCTAGCAGACAGTCTACAGGCATGTCAGTTCTCACAGCGACTTGTAGAGTACCAGAGACCTCCCCCCACTCAAAGGGAACTTGAGCCATTGGACAACGACTCTCTACGTTGTCAGCATTGACAACCCTACAGTAGGCATTGGGTACAATTTGCTCTTGAGACACCAGGTGTTGCCTCACCGAGGTCACGCTGGCTCCTGTATCTCTAAGAGCCTCAACCTTCTTTCCATTGATGGTCACTACTTGCCCATATTTCTTAGTGTTAGAGGGCAGGTAGGTTACAGGGACCATCTCACTGTCTCCTAGCGAGACTAGGGTCATCTGCCCGGGACCCCCACCCTCCTGGACTGCTACCTCCTCCCCAAAGTTAACACTAGCTACTTGCCGGGGTGGAGCACCAGTGGGTGCGGTCTTACCAAACAGGCGACACTTAGGATCAGAGGCAATGTGACCCGGGTCACCACACCTATAACAATTGAAGGGCCCCTTTGGAACAGGTCTACCTGTCGGGGCCCCGTTCTGCTGCGGGGGTGGGGGAGGCTGAGAACCCTTCTGCTGGTTCCCTTGGGAATTACTTTGGGGGCCTTTTTGGAACCCCTTCTGTTTACCCCTGTCCCCCCCACTCTTCTGCTGGGGACCCTGCCCACCTTTGGCGGAGTCTCCCACTTGACCCTTGTGGACCCTGGTGCTGAGCCAGCGGTCCGCCTCCTCAGCAAGCTTCCTCGGGTTGGACAGCTTGCTATCTATCAGGTGCTGGCGTAGCTCAGGAAAACATTGACTGGACAAGTGCTCCCATGCAATTAAATCAAGCAGCCCTTGATAATCATTCACTTTGCTACCCTTCACCCAACCATCCAGCGCTCTGCAGAAAAAGGTCACATATTCCACATACGTACTCTCAGGGATCTTCTTGGTCTCCCTGAACCTCTGTCTATAGAGCTCAGGAGTTAACCCATACCTGGTCATTAAAGCTTCCTTCATATGGGGGTATGAGGTCTGGACTTCTAAGGGCAAATCTAACAGTGTGTCCCGCCCTTCCGCAAGGAACCTTCCCCACAACCCCGCTCCCCAGTCTTTCTCAGGGACCCGGTGTGAGGACATGGCCACCTCGTAGGCTCTAAACCACTGCCCTATGTCATCCTTTCTAAAATACTCCTTTATTACATCTTTGGGGATGTACACCTTGGACTCTACCTGCGCTGGTGGAGTGCTGCCACCAGAAGGAGCGGTGTCCAAACTTTTCGCCTTCAGCTCCAACTCCTTCAATCTTATATCATGATCCATTTGGCGTTGTTGTGCCTCCAGGGCCAACTTCTGCTTTTCCATTTCCATTTGTCCGGCCAACTTTGCCATCTCCATTGCATGCGCCCTGTCGGCTGCCCTGTCTGCCAGCTCCTCTGGCGACCGGACTCTGCTGGGTTCCTCAAGGTTGTCGGGTGGAACGATGTCCCCCGCATTCCGTGGGTCTCGTGACTCCTTCCAGGCTCTCAGCGCCTTGAGGTACTGGTTCTTCTTCCTGAATCCAGCATGGGGAACTCTGAATTTTACACTGTAGCCTTTCAATTGCTCCGTTGTGTAACCTTCCAGTCTCTCCCAATCCACCTCATCTATTCCAGAAATCACGGAGAGCGCTCTTCCAGCAGAGAGTGAGCCAGGCATGGTTGCAGTAATGGCAGATGTCTCAACAAAGTTCAACCAATAAAAACCTGTGGCTGCGTTATTTGGTCTGCTCTCACTATCTGGTGATTAATAATTCACTGTATGCAAATTACAAGTGCAAATCCGAAATCCCAACCGCTGCCAACAATGTTAGAGTCGGGGATCTCTGGTTGGCGCAAGGTTGCCCTTGTGTCAAGCAGGAACCCTCTCCTCCACGTCAGGGCGCAGGATAACCCCTCGCGAATGACCCTTGCTCACCCTCTAGGTGCGTGGCGTGAGCAGCCAAGGCGATTCCTCAGGCGTTGTTGGTTAAGCACTTACAATCGTACACACAGTAAATACATCAATCCCCCCAGAAACGGACACCAGACTTGGATATATATAAAAATACGATTCTTTATGTAAAAATAAGGTATATATATCTCAGCAGACTTATCACAAGACCAGTAACGTTTTCGCTATGCCACCAGGTTGTAAAGCGGGCAAATGTTCGTTGTTCGTAGCTTCAAATGGATACTTTGTAGTTCTCTTGCAAATGTTACTCGTGGTTCCAGTACTCACAGAGATCGACTCCTGCGAACGGGGAAATAAGGCGTTGCGGGCCCCGAGCCCGATACTGGAACTTCTTTCGTGATGTGGAGAGTCGGCACAGGTCGGTGCGACTCTCGGCTTAAGAAGTGTTCTTGGGTCCTCAATCAGCAGGTGTGGGCACGTAGGCAGGCGCGGCCAGCGACCCTTTAGCACGGCGGTGCAGGAGGGTCTCCACAGCGGGGGCGGCGCGGCCTGAGATGTCCGGGGATAGCGAAGCGGGGTCGCAGGGCACGGTTAGTGCAGCTGGATGACCCGGCGTAGATCACAGTCGTCGGACGGCTTCCGGCGGGAGGGGTGATAGCGCGGTCAGCGCGCTCCAGTAGCAGGCGGTGACAGGGATGCAGGCGGCCTGGCCCGGGGACAGAGAGCGGCTCGGGACGGAGCGGGGCTCTCACGGGTTTGAGGCAGGCGAGCTTCTGAGTGTCACGGCCCTAGGAGGGGCGATGAGGGGCGCAGTCTCTTTCCAGCGGGATGCACACACGGCTCGAATTGGAGGACGAGCAAAAGCACAGAGAACCCACTGTTCCTGGGGTTCAGTTCAGGGGGCAAGCTCAGATCAAGCCCTTGGAGAATGTTCAAGCACAAAGTAGCAAAGTCTTTTCAGTAAGTCTCTTCCTCTCCTTTCTCAGCAAGGCAAGCAGCAGGCCAGCTCCTCCAGCGTCTTCTTCTCCTTCTAGTCGGGCAGAGGTTCTTTGTGGTAAACAGGATTCTGATTTCTTAGGAGCCAGGCTCCTACTTTTATACCATGATTCTTTTGTTCTTTAGCGCCAGGGGGCCTAGGCCTGGCTCAGTCCAGTTCTGGAGCACTTTGTTATGGTGACTCTGCTCTTTCCCTTCAGCAGCAGGGCAGAGACATCAGCCGCCCCACAGGGGGTGGCGCCGGCTTTGTGGTGGCAGAGCACAGGTCTATTCAAGAGTCAAGGTGTACTCCTCCCACCCATCCAGGTGTCACCTCTCTACCCACCACCTGGCAGCCAACCTGTCTCTGGGGATTCCCCAACCCTGCTCCTTACTGTTGCCAGGCAGAACACATACACACAGCAGAGGCGGACTGAGATGGTCAGGTCAGTAAATACTAACTTTCTAAAAGTAGTATTTACAAACCCAGGATATTAAAATAAACTTGACTACAAGAAGTATTTTATTATTCTGAGTTCAGGCATACTAAACTTGACACTTCTACCATGCTCTCTGAGTCCACTGGGGTCACAGCGTTGGCGTGATCCCAGCAGCCCATTCTGGCCTATGGAGAGCAGGTAGCCTTCAATAGGGAAGAACGAAAATGGCTGTAATTCACTACTAAGACATGCCACACACATCAGGGCATGTCCTACCTTATGCCTACAATGCACCCTGCCCGTGGGCCTACCAGAGGGGTGGCTAACATGTAGGTAAGGGAAGGTTTAGGGACTGGCAAGTGGGGGCACTTGCGCAGTCAGCACGACGGTCCCGGACCGCGCACAGGGTCTGCGGTGGCAGACCCTAGACACATTTTACAAGGCCGCTTCCTGTGGGTGGCGCAACCAGCGCTGCAAGCCCACCAGCAGCATTGGCATTCACAAGCCCTGGCACCCCTGGTGCACTCTACTGGGGACTGACGGTGAATCCAATAAGCCAATCATGAACATCAATTACAGGTACACTTTACCTAGGGAGCACTTGCACTGCGGCACGGATTAGCCGTGGTGCAGTGCCCTGAGCGGACAACACCAGCAAAACAGTCGAGGCACACCATCAAAAGTGGAAGGGAAACTCACGCCAAGGTGCCAGGTCTAACACCTCCCCTTCACAGCCCTTCTTGCAGTCACTACAGCAACACAGACTCCCCTTCACAGCCTCTCTTGCAGTCACTACAGCAACACAGACTCCCCCTCACAGCCCCTCCTGCACTCACTACAGCAACACAGACGTGCAGTCACTACAGCCACACAGAATCCCTTTCACAGCCTCTCTTGCACTCACAACAGCAACACAACCTCCCCTTCATAGCCTATCTTGCAGTCACTACAGTAACACAGACTCCCTTTCACAGCCTCACTTGCACTCACTACAGCAACACAGCCTCCCCCACAGCCTCTCTTGCCGCCACTACAGCAACAAAGCCTCCCCTTCATAGCCCTTCTTGCAGTCACTACAGCAACACAGACTCCCCTGCACAGCCCCTCTTGCAGTCACTACAGCAACACAGAATCCCCTTCGTAGCCTCTCTTGCCGCCACTACAGCAACAAAGCCTCCGCTTCACAGCCCTTCTTGCAGTCACTACAGCAACACAGACTCCCCCTCACAGCCCCTCCTGCACTCACTACAGCAACACAGACGTGCAGTCACTACAGCATAACAGAATCCCCTTCACAGCCTCTGTTGCACTCACAACAGCAACACAACTTCCCCTTCATAGCCTATCTTGCAGTCACTAGAGTAACACAGACTCCCTTTCACAGCCTCTCTTGTACTCACTACAGCAACACGGCCTCCCCCCACAGCCCCTCTTGCATTCCCTACAGCACAACAGACTCCCCTTCACAGCCTCTCTTACACTCCCTACAGCAGCACAGACTCCCCATCACAGCCTCTCTTGCCGCCACTACAGCAACAAAGCCTCCCCTTCACAGCCCTTCTTGCAGTCACTACAGCAACACAGACTCCCCTGCACAGCCCCTCTTGCAGTCACTACAGCAACACAGACTCCCCCTCACAGCCCCTCCTGCACTCACTACAGCAACACTGACGTGCAGTCACTACAGCAACACAGAATCCCCTTCATAGCCTCTCTTGCACTCACAACAGCAACACAACCTCCCCTTCATAGCCTATCTTGCAGTCACTACAGTAACACAGACTCCCTTTCACAGCCTCTCTTGTACTCACTACAGCAACACAGCCTCCCCCACAGCCCCTCTTGCAGGCCCTACAGCAACACAGACTCCCCTTCACAGCCTCTCTTGTACTCACTACAGCAACACAGCCTCCCCCCACAGCCCCTCTTGCAGGCCCTACAGCAACACAGACTCCCCTTCACAGCCTCTCTTGCACTCCCTACAGCAGCACAGACTCCCCATCACAGCCTCTCTTGCCGCCACTACAGCAACAAAGCCTCCACTTCACAGCCCTTCTTGCCGCCACTACAGCAACACAGACTCTCCTTTACAGCCCCTCTTGCACTCAGTACAGCAACAGGCTCCCCTTCACAGCCTTTCTTGCAGTCACTACAGCAACACAGACTCCCCTTCACAGCCACTCTTGCAGTCATTACAGCAACACAGACTCCTCTTCACAGCCACTCTTGCAGTCACTACAGCAACACAGACTCCTCTTCAGAGCCACTCTTGCAGTCACTACAGCAACACAGACTCCCCTTCACAGCCTCTGTTGCAGTCACTACAGCAGCAGCCGCCCCATCACAGTCCCTCTTGCAGTCACTACAGCAACACAGCCTCCCCTTCAAAGCCCATCTTGCAGTCACTAAAGCAACACAGCCTCCCCTTCACAGTCCCTCTTGCACTCACTACAGGAACACACCCTCCCCTTCTCAGCCTCTCATGCAGTCACTACAGCAACACAGACTCCCCATCACAGCCCCTCATGCAGTCACTACAGCAACACAGACTCCCTTTCACAGCGTCTCTTGCACTCACTACAGCAACACAACCTTCAACCCCACAGCCCCTCTTGCAGTCACTACAGCAACACAGACTCCCCTTTACAGCCTCTCTTGCACTTACTACAGCAACACAGACTCCCCCTCAAAGCCCCTCTTGCACTCACTTCAGCAACACAGACCCCCTTCACAGCCTCTCTTGCAGTCACTACAGCAACACAGACTCCCCTTCACAGCCTCTCTTGCACTTACTACAGTGACACAGACTCCCCTTCACAGCCTCTCTTGCAGTCACTACCGTAACACAGACTTCCCTTCACAGCCTCTCTTGCACTCACTACAGCAGCACAGACTTCCTTTCAGAGCATTTCTTGCACTCACTACAGCAGCACAGACTCCCCATCACAGCCTCTCTTGCCGCCTCTACAGCAACAAAGCCTCCCCTTCACAGCCCTTCTTGCAGTCACTACAGCAACACAGACTCCCCTTCACAGCCTCTCTTGCAGTCACTACAGCAACACAGACTCCCCCTCACAGCCCCTCCTGCACTCACTACAGCAACACAGACGTGCAGTCACTAGAGCCACACAGAATCCCTTTCACAGCCTCTCTTGCACTCACAACAGCAACACAACCTCCCCTTCATAGCCTATCTTGCAGTCACTACAGCAACACAGCCTCCCCCACAGCCCCTCTTGCAGTCACTACAGCAACACAGACTCCCCTTCACAGCCTCTCTTGCACTCACTACAGAAACACAAACTCTCCCTCACAGCCCCTCTTGCACTCACTACAGCAACACAGACCACCTTCACAGCCTCTCTTGCAGTCACTACAGCAACACAGACTCCCATTCACAGCCTCTCTTGCACTCACTACAGCAACACAGATTCCCCCTCACAGCCCTTCTTGCACTCACTACAGCAACAGAGACTCCCCTTCACCGTCCCTCATGCAGTCACCACAGCAACACAGACTCCCCTTCACAGTCACTCTTGCACTCACTACAGCAACACAGACTCCCCTTCACAGCCTCTCTTGTACTCACTACAGCAACACAGACTCCCCTTCACGACCACACTTGCAGTCACTACAGCAACACAGGCTTCCCTTCACAGTCCCTCTTGCAATCACTACAGCAACACAGAATCCCCCTCACAGCCCCTCTTGCAGTCACTACAGCAACACAGACCCCCCTTAACAGCCACAAATGAAGTCACTACAGCACCACAGCATTTACCTTCACAGCCTCTCTTGCACTCACTACAGCAACACAGACTCTCCTTTACAGCCCCTCTTGCACTCAGTACAGCACCAGGCTCCCATTCACAGCCCTTTTTGCAGTCACTACAGCAACACAGACTTCCCTTCACAGCCACTCTTGCAGTCACTACAGCAACACAGCCGCCCCTTCTCAGCCTCTCATGCAGTCACTACAGCAACACAGACTCCCTTTCACAGCGTCTCTTGCACTCACTACAGCAACACAACCCCCCCCCCCACAGCCCCTCTTGCAGTCACTACAGCAACACAGACTCCCCTTCACAGCCTCTCGCACTTACTACAGCAACACAGACTCCCCCTCAAAGCCCCTCTTGCACTCACTTCAGCAACACTGACCCCCTTCACAGCCTCTCTTGCAGTCACTACAGCAACACAGACTCCACTTCACAGCCTCTCTTGCACTTACTACAGTGACACAGACTCCCCTTCACAGCCTCTCTTGCAGTCACTTCTGTAACACAGACTTCCCTTCACAGCCTCTCTTGCACTCACTACAGCAGCACAGAATTCCTTTCAGAGCATTTCTTGCACTCACTACAGCAGCACAGACTCCCCATCACAGCCTCTCTTGCCGCCACTACAGCAACAAAGCCTCCCCTTCACAGCCCTTCTTGCAGTCACTACAGCAACACAGACTCCCCTTCACAGCCTCTCTTGCAGTCACTACAGCAACACAGACTCCCCCTCACAGCCCCTCCTGCACCCACTACAGCAACACAGACGTGCAGTCACTACAGCAACACAGAATCCCTTTCACAGCCTCTCTTGCACTCACAACAGCAACACAACCTCCCATTCATAGCCTATCTAGCAGTCACTACAGTAACACAGACTCCCTTTCACAGCCTCTCTTGCACTAACTACAGCAACACAGCCTCCCCCACAGCCCCTCTTGCAGTCACGACAGCAACACAGACTCCCCTTCACAGCCTCTCTTGCACTCACTACAGCAACACAAACTCTCCCTCACAGCCCCTCTTGCACTCACTACAGCAACACAGACCACCTTCACAGCCTCTCTTGCAGTCACTACAGCAACACAGACTCCCTTTCACAGCATCTCTTGCACTCACTACAGCAACACAGATTCCCCCTCACAGCCCTTCTTGCACTCACTACAGCAACAGAGACTCCCCTTCACGGTCCCTCTTGCAGTCACTACAGCAACACAGGCTTCCCTTCACAGTCCCTCTTGCAATCACTACAGCAACCCAGAATCCCCCTCACAGCCCCTCTTGCAGTCACTACAGCAACACAGACCCCCCTTAACAGCCACAAATGAAGTCACTACAGCACCACAGCATTTACCATCACAGCCTCTCTTGCACTCACTACAGCAACACAGACTCTCCTTTACAGCCCCTCTTGCACTCAGTACAGCAAAAGGCTCCCCTTCACAGCCCTTTTTGCAGTCACTACAGCAACACAGACTCCCCTTCACAGCCACTCTTGCAGTCACTACAGCAACACAGACTCCCCTTCACAGCGACTCTTGCAGTCACTACAGCAACACAGACTCCTCTTCACAGCCACTCTTGCAGTCACTACAGCAACACAGACTCCCCTTCACAGCCTCTGTTGCAGTCACTGCAGCAACAGACTCCCCTCCACAGTCCCTCTTGCAGTCACTACAGCAACACAGCCTCCCCTTCAAAGCCCATCTTGCAGTCACTACAGCAACACAGCCTCCCCTTCACAGTCCCTCTTGCACTCACTACAGGAACACAGCCTCCCCTTCTCAGCCTCTCATGCAGTCACTACAGCAACACAGACTCCCCTTCACAGCCCCTCTTGCAGTCACTACAGCAAAACAGCCTCCCCCTCAAAGCCCCTCTTGCACTCACTTCAGCAACACAGACCCCCTTCACAGCCTCTCTTGCAGTCACTACAGCAACACAGACTCCCCTTCACAGCCTCTCTTGCACTTACTACAGTGACACAGACTCCCCTTCACAGCCTCTCTTGCAGTCACTTTCGTAACACAGACTTCCCTTCACAGCCTCTCTTGCACTCACTACAGCAGCACAGAATTCCTTTCAGAGCATTTCTTGCACTCACTACAGCAGCACAGACTCCCCATCACAGCCTCTCTTGCCGCCACTACAGCAACAAAGCCTCCCCTTCACAGTCCCTCTTGCACTCACTACAGGAACACAGCCTCCCCTTCTCAGCCTCTCATGCAGTCACTACAGCAACACAGACTCCCTTTCACAGCCTCTCTTGCAGTCACTACAGCAACACAGACTCCCCCTCACAGCCCCTCCTGCACTCACTACAGCAACACAGACGTGCCGTCACTACAGCAACACAGAATCCCTTTCACAGCCTCTCTTGCACTCACAACAGCAACACAACCTCCCATTCATAGCCTATCTAGCAGTCACTACAGTAACACAGACTCCCTTTCACAGCCTCTCTTGCACTCACTACAGCAACACAGCCTCCCCCACAGCCCCTCTTGCAGTCACGACAGCAACACAGACTCCCCTTCACAGCCTCTCTTGCACTCACTACAGCAACACAAACTCTCCCTCACAGCCCCTCTTGCACTCACTACAGCAACACAGACCACCTTCACAGCCTCTCTTGCAGTCACTATAGCAACACAGACTCCCTTTCACAGCATCTCTTGCACTCACTACAGCAACACAGATTCCCCCTCACAGCCCTTCTTGCACTCACTACAGCAACAGAGACTCCCCTTCACGGTCCCTCTTGCAGTCACCACAGCATCACAGACTCCCCTTCACAGTCACTCTTGCACTCACTACAGCAACACAGACTCCCCTTCACAGCCTCTCTTTTACTCACTACAGCAACACAGACTCCCCTTCACGACCACACTTGCAGTCACTACAGCAACACAGGCTTCCCTTCACAGTCCCTCTTGCAATCACTACAGCAACACAGAATCCCCCTCACAGCCCCTCTTGCAGTCACTACAGCAACACAGACCCCCCCTTAACAGCCACAAATGAAGTCACTACAGCACCACAGCATTTACCATCACAGCCTCTCTTGCACTCACTACAGCAACACAGACTCTCCTTTACAGCCCCTCTTGCACTCAGTACAGCAACAGGCTCCCCTTCACAGCCCTTTTTGCAGTCACTACAGCAACACAGACTCCCCTTCACAGCCACTCTTGCAGTCACTACAGCAACACAAACTCCCCTTCACAGCCACTCCTGCAGTCACTACAGCAACACAGACTCCTCTTCACAGCCACTCTTGCAGTCACTACAGCAACACAGACTCCCCTTCACAGCCTCTGTTGCAGTCACTGCAGCAACAGACTCCCCTCCACAGTCCCTCTTGCAGTCACTACAGCAACACAGCCTCCCCTTCAAAGCCGATCTTGCAGTCACTACAGCAACACAGCCTCCCCTTCACAGTCCCTCATGCACTCACTACAGGAACACAGCCTCTCATGCAGTCACTACAGCAACACAGACTCCCTTTCACAGCGTCTCTTGCACTCACTACAGCAACACAGCCTCCCCCCACAGCCCCTCTTGCAGTCACTATAGCAACACAGACTCTCCTTCACAGCCTCTCTTGCACTTACTACAGCAACACAAACTCCCCCTCAAAGCCCCTCTTGCACTCACTTCAGTAACACAGACCCCCTTCACAGCCTCTCTTGCAGTCACTACAGCAATACTGACTCCCCTTCACAGCCTCTCTTGCACTTACTACAGTGACACAGACTCCCCTTCACAGCCTCTCTTGCAGTCACTACCGTAACACAGACTTCCCTTCACAGCCTCTCTTGTACTCACTACAGCAGCACAGACTTCCTTTCAGAGTATTTCTTGCACTCACTACAGCAGCACAGACTCCCCATCACAGCCTCTCTTGCCGCCACTACAGCAACAAAGCCTCCCCTTCACAGCCCTTCTTGCAGTCACTACAGCAACACAGACTCCCCTTCATAGCCTCTCTTGCAGTCACTACAGCAACACAGACTCCCCCTCACAGCCCCTCCTGCACTCACTACAGCAACACAGACGTGCAGTCACTACAGCAACACAGAATCCCTTTCACAGCCTCTCTTGCACTCACAACAGCAACACACCCTCCCCTTCATAGCTTATCGTGCAGTCACTACAGTATCACAGACTCCCCTTCACAGCCACTCTTGCAGTCACTACAGCAACACAGACTCCTCTTCACAGCCACTCTTGCAGTCACTACAGCAACACAGACTCCCCTTCACAGCCTCTGTTGCAGTCACTGCAGCAACAGACTCCCCTCCACAGTCCCTCTTGCAGTCACTACAGCAACACAGCCTCCCCTTCAAAGCCCATCTTGCAATCACTACAGGAACACAGCCTCCCCTTCACAGTCCCTCTTGCACTCACTACAGGAACACAGCCTCCCCTTCTCAGCCTCTCATGCAGTCACTACAGCAACACAGACTCCCCTTCACAGCCCCTCTTGCAGTCACTACAGCAAAACAGCCTCCCCCTCAAAGCCCCTCTTGCACTCACTTCAGCAACACAGACCCCCTTCACAGCCTCTCTTGCAGTCACTACAGCAACACAGACTCCCCTTCACAGCCTCTCTTGCACTTACTACAGTGACACAGACTCCCCTTCCCAGCCTCTCTTGCAGTCACTTTCGTAACACAGACTTCCCTTCACAGCCTCTCTTGCACTCACTACAGCAGCACAGAATTCCTGTCAGAGCATTTCTTGCACTCACTACAGCAGCACAGACTCCCCATCACAGCCTCTCTTGCCGCCACTACAGCAACAAAGCCTCCCCTTCACAGTCCCTCTTGCACTCACTACAGGAACACAGCCTCCCCTTCTCAGCCTCTCATGCAGTCACTACAGCAACACAGACTCCCTTTCACAGCCTCTCTTGCAGTCACTACAGCAACACAGACT
Organism: Triturus cristatus; assembly: GCF_964204655.1. NCBI lineage: Eukaryota > Metazoa > Chordata > Amphibia > Caudata > Salamandridae > Triturus > Triturus cristatus. The sequence continues at coordinate 773,076,169 of NC_140595.1, read as the reverse complement.
CCCCCTCACAGCCCCTCCTGCACTCACTACAGCAACACAGACGTGCCGTCACTACAGCAACACAGAATCCCTTTCACAGCCTCTCTTGCACTCACAACAGCAACACAACCTCCCATTCATAGCCTATCTAGCAGTCACTACAGTAACACAGACTCCCTTTCACAGCCTCTCTTGCACTCACTACAGCAACACAGCCTCCCCCACAGCCCCTCTTGCAGTCACGACAGCAACACAGACTCCCCTTCACAGCCTCTCTTGCACTCACTACAGCAACACAAACTCTCCCTCACAGCCCCTCTTGCACTCACTACAGCAACACAGACCACCTTCACAGCCTCTCTTGCAGTCACTATAGCAACACAGACTCCCTTTCACAGCATCTCTTGCACTCACTACAGCAACACAGATTCCCCCTCACAGCCCTTCTTGCACTCACTACAGCAACAGAGACTCCCCTTCACGGTCCCTCTTGCAGTCACCACAGCATCACAGACTCCCCTTCACAGTCACTCTTGCACTCACTACAGCAACACAGACTCCCCTTCACAGCCTCTCTTGGACTCACTACAGCAACACAGACTCCCCTTCACGACCACACTTGCAGTCACTACAGCAACACAGGCTTCCCTTCACAGTCCCTCTTGCAATCACTACAGCAACACAGAATCCCCCTCACAGCCCCTCTTGCAGTCACTACAGCAACACAGACCCCCCCTTAACAGCCACAAATGAAGTCACTACAGCACCACAGCATTTACCATCACAGCCTCTCTTGCACTCACTACAGCAACACAGACTCTCCTTTACAGCCCCTCTTGCACTCAGTACAGCAACAGGCTCCCCTTCACAGCCCTTTTTGCAGTCACTACAGCAACACAGACTCCCCTTCAAAGACACTCTTGCAGTCACTACAGCAACACAAACTCCCCTTCACAGCCACTCTTGCAGTCACTACAGCAACACAGACTCCTCTTCACAGCCACTCTTGCAGTCACTACAGCAACACAGACTCCCCTTCACAGCCTCTGTTGCAGTCACTGCAGCAACAGACTCCCCTCCACAGTCCCTCTTGCAGTCACTACAGCAACACAGCCTCCCCTTCAAAGCCCATCTTGCAGTCACTACAGCAACACAGCCTCCCCTTCACAGTCCCTCATGCACTCACTACAGGAACACAGCCTCCCCTTCTCAGCCTCTCATGCAGTCACTACAGCAACACAGACTCCCTTTCACAGCGTCTCTTGCACTCACTACAGCAACACAGCCTCCCCCCACAGCCCCTCTTGCAGTCACTATAGCAACACAGACTCTCCTTCACAGCCTCTCTTGCACTTACTACAGCAACACAGACTCCCCCTCAAAGCCCCTCTTGCACTCACTTCAGCAACACAGACCTCCTTCACAGCCTCTCTTGCAGTCACTACAGCAATACTGACTCCCCTTCACAGCCTCTCTTGCACTTACTACAGTGACACAGACTCCCCTTCACAGCCTCTCTTGCAGTCACTACCGTAACACAGACTTCCCTTCACAGCCTCTCTTGTACTCACTACAGCAGCACAGACTTCCTTTCAGAGTATTTCTTGCACTCACTACAGCAGCACAGACTCCCCATCACAGCCTCTCTTGCCGCCACTACAGCAACAAAGCCTCCCCTTCACAGCCCTTCTTGCAGTCACTACAGCAACACAGACTCCCCTTCATAGCCTCTCTTGCAGTCACTACAGCAACACAGACTCCCCCTCACAGCCCCTCCTGCACTCACTACAGCAACACAGACGTGCAGTCACTACAGCAACACAGAATCCCTTTCACAGCCTCTCTTGCACTCACAACAGCAACACACCCTCCCCTTCATAGCTTATCGTGCAGTCACTACAGTAACACAGACTCCCTTTCACAGCCTCTCTTGCACTCACTACAGCAACACAGCCTCCCCCACAGCCCCTCTTGCAGTCACTACAGCAACACAGACTCTGCATCACAGCCTCTCTTGCACTCACTACAGCAACACAAACTCTCCCTCACAGCCCCTCTTGCGCTCACTACAGCAACAAAGACCACCTTCACAGCCTCTCTTGCAGTCACTACAGCAACACAGACTCCCCTTCACAGCCTCTCTTGCAATCACTACAGCAACACAGACTCCCCCTCACAGCCCCTCTTGCAGTCACTACAGCAACACAGACCCCCTTTAACAGCTACAAATGAAGTCACTACAGCACCACAGCATTTACCTTCACAGCCTCTCTTGCACTCACTACAGCAACACAGACTCCCCTTCACAGCCCCTCTTGCACTCAATGCAGCAACACAGGCTCCACCCACAGCCCATCTTGCAGTCACTACAGCAGCACAGACTCCCTTTCAGAGCATTTCTTGCACTCACTACAGCACCACAGACTCCCCTTCACAGCCTCTCTTGCAGTCACTACAGCAACACAGACTCCCCCTCCCAGCCCCTCCTGCACTCACTACAGCAACACAGACGTGCAGTCACTACAGCAACACAGACTCCCCTTCACAGCCTCTCTTGTGCTCACTACAGGAACACAGACTCCCCCTCACAGCCTCTCTTCCACACACTACAGCAACACAGCCTCCCCCCACAGCCCCTCTTGCAGTCACTACATCAGCACTGCCTCCCCTTCTCAGCATCTCATGCAGTCACTACAGCAACACAGACTCCCTTTTACAGCGTCTCTTGCACTCACTACAGCAACACAGACTCCCCTTGACAGACTCTCTTGTACTTACTACAGCAACACAGACTCCCCCTCAAAGCCCCTCTTGTACTCACTTCAGCAACACAGACCCCCTTCACAGCCTTTCTTGCAGTCACTACAGCAAAACAGACTCCCCTTCACAGCCTCTCTTGCACTTACTACAGTGACACAGACTCCCCTTCACAGCCTCTCTTGCAGTCACTACCGTAACACAGACTTCCCTTCACAGCCTCTCTTGCACTCACTACAGCAGCACAGACTTCCTTTCAGAGCATTTCTTGCACCCACTACAGCAGCACAGACTCCCCATCACAGCCTCTCTTGCCGCCACTACAGCAACAAAGCCTCCCCTTCACAGCCCTTCTTGCAGTCACTACAGCAACACAGACTCCCCTTCACAGCCTCTCTTGCAGTCACTATAGCAACACAGACTCCCTTTCACAGCATCTCTTGCACTCACTACAGCAACACAGATTCCCCCTCACAGCCCTTCTTGCACTCACTACAGCAACAGAGACTCCCCTTCACGGTCCCTCTTGCAGTCACCACAGCATCACAGACTCCCCTTCACAGTCACTCTTGCACTCACTACAGCAACACAGACTCCCCTTCACAGCCTCTCTTGTACTCACTACAGCAACACAGACTCCCCTTCACGACCACACTTGCAGTCACTACAGCAACACAGGCTTCCCTTCACAGTCCCTCTTGCAATCACTACAGCAACACAGAATCCTCCTCACAGGCCCTCTTGCAGTCACTACAGCAACACAGACCCCCCCTTAACAGCCACAAATGAAGTCACTACAGCACCACAGCATTTACCATCACAGCCTCTCTTGCACTCACTACAGCAACACAGACTCTCCTTTACAGCCCCTCTTGCACTCAGTACAGCAACAGGCTCCCCTTCACAGCCCTTTTTGCAGTCACTACAGCAACACAGACTCCACTTCACAGCCACTCTTGCAGTCACTACAGCAACACAAACTCCCCTTCACAGCCACTCTTGCAGTCACTACAGCAACACAGACTCCTCTTCACAGCCACTCTTGCAGTCACTACAGCAACACAGACTCCCCTTCACAGCCTCTGTTGCAGTCACTGCAGCAACAGACTCCCCTCCACAGTCCCTCTTGCAGTCACTACAGCAACACAGCCTACCCTTCAAAGCCCATCTTGCAGTCACTACAGCAACACAGCCTCCCCTTCACAGTCCCTCATGCACTCACTACAGGAACACAGCCTCCCCTTCTCAGCCTCTCATGCAGTCACTACAGCAACACAGACTCCCCTTCACAGCCCCTCTTGCAGTCACTACAGCAAAACAGCCATCCCTTCTCAGCCTCTCATGCAGTCACTACAGCAACACAGACTCCCTTTCACAGCGTCTCTTGCACTCACTACAGCAACACAGCCTCCCCCCACAGCCCCTCATGCAGTCACTACAGCAACACAGACTCCCTTTCACAGCGTCTCTTGCACTCACTACAGCAACACAGCCTCCCCCCACAGCCCCTCTTGCAGTCACTATAGCAACACAGACTCTCCTTCACAGCCTCTCTTGCACTTACTACAGCAACACAGACTCCCCCTCAAAGCCCCTCTTGCACTCACTTCAGCAACACAGACCTCCTTCACAGCCTCTCTTGCAGTCACTACAGCAATACTGACTCCCCTTCACAGCCTCTCTTGCACTTACTACAGTGACACAGACTCCCCTTCACAGCCTCTCTTGCAGTCACTACCGTAACACAGACTTCCCTTCATAGCCTCTCTTGTACTCACTACAGCAGCACAGACTTCCTTTCAGAGTATTTCGTGCACTCACTACAGCAGCACAGACTCCCCATCACAGCCTCTCTTGCCGCCACTACAGCAACAAAGCCTCCCCTTCACAGCCCTTCTTGCAGTCACTACAGCAACACAGACTCCCCTTCATAGCCTCTCTTGCAGTCACTACAGCAACACAGACTCCCCCTCACAGCCCCTCCTGCACTCACTACAGCAACACAGACGTGCAGTCACTACAGCAACACAGAATCCCTTTCACAGCCTCTCTTGCACTCACAACAGCAACACACCCTCCCCTTCATAGCTTATCGTGCAGTCACTACAGTAACACAGACTCCCTTTCACAGCCTCTCTTGCACTCACTACAGCAACACAGCCTCCCCCACAGCCCCTCTTGCAGTCACTACAGCAACACAGACTCTGCATCACAGCCTCTCTTGCACTCACTACAGCAACACAAACTCTCCCTCACAGCCCCTCTTGCGCTCACTACAGCAACAAAGACCACCTTCACAGCCTCTCTTGCAGTCACTACAGCAACACAGACTCCCCTTCACAGCCTCTCTTGCAATCACTACAGCAACACAGACTCCCCCTCACAGCCCCTCTTGCAGTCACTACAGCAACACAGACCCCCTTTAACAGCTACAAATGAAGTCACTACAGCACCACAGCATTTACCTTCACAGCCTCTCTTGCACTCACTACAGCAACACAGACTCCCCTTCACAGCCCCTCTTGCACTCAATGCAGCAACACAGGCTCCACCCACAGCCCATCTTGCAGTCACTACAGCAGCACAGACTCCCTTTCAGAGCATTTCTTGCACTCACTACAGCACCACAGACTCCCCTTCACAGCCTCTCTTGCAGTCACTACAGCAACACAGACTCCCCCTCCCAGCCCCTCCTGCACTCACTACAGCAACACAGACGTGCAGTCACTACAGCAACACAGACTCCCCTTCACAGCCTCTCTTGTGCTCACTACAGGAACACAGACTCCCCCTCACAGCCTCTCTTCCACACACTACAGCAACACAGCCTCCCCCCACAGCCCCTCTTGCAGTCACTACATCAGCACTGCCTCCCCTTCTCAGCATCTCATGCAGTCACTACAGCAACACAGACTCCCTTTTACAGCGTCTCTTGCACTCACTACAGCAACACAGACTCCCCTTCACAGACTCTCTTGTACTTACTACAGCAACACAGACTCCCCCTCAAAGCCCCTCTTGTACTCACTTCAGCAACACAGACCCCCTTCACAGCCTTTCTTGCAGTCACTACAGCAAAACAGACTCCCCTTCACAGCCTCTCTTGCACTTACTACAGTGACACAGACTCCCCTTCACAGCCTCTCTTGCAGTCACTACCGTAACACAGACTTCCCTTCACAGCCTCTCTTGCACTCACTACAGCAGCACAGACTTCCTTTCAGAGCATTTCTTGCACCCACTACAGCAGCACAGACTCCCCATCACAGCCTCTCTTGCCGCCACTACAGCAACAAAGCCTCCCCTTCACAGCCCTTCTTGCAGTCACTACAGCAACACAGACTCCCCTTCACAGCCTCTCTTGCAGTCACTATAGCAACACAGACTCCCTTTCACAGCATCTCTTGCACTCACTACAGCAACACAGATTCCCCCTCACAGCCCTTCTTGCACTCACTACAGCAACAGAGACTCCCCTTCACGGTCCCTCTTGCAGTCACCACAGCATCACAGACTCCCCTTCACAGTCACTCTTGCACTCACTACAGCAACACAGACTCCCCTTCACAGCCTCTCTTGTACTCACTACAGCAACACAGACTCCCCTTCACGACCACACTTGCAGTCACTACAGCAACACAGGCTTCCCTTCACAGTCCCTCTTGCAATCACTACAGCAACACAGAATCCTCCTCACAGGCCCTCTTGCAGTCACTACAGCAACACAGACCCCCCCTTAACAGCCACAAATGAAGTCACTACAGCACCACAGCATTTACCATCACAGCCTCTCTTGCACTCACTACAGCAACACAGACTCTCCTTTACAGCCCCTCTTGCACTCAGTACAGCAACAGGCTCCCCTTCACAGCCCTTTTTGCAGTCACTACAGCAACACAGACTCCCCTTCACAGCCACTCTTGCAGTCACTACAGCAACACAAACTCCCCTTCACAGCCACTCTTGCAGTCACTACAGCAACACAGACTCCTCTTCACAGCCACTCTTGCAGTCACTACAGCAACACAGACTCCCCTTCACAGCCTCTGTTGCAGTCACTGCAGCAACAGACTCCCCTCCACAGTCCCTCTTGCAGTCACTACAGCAACACAGCCTACCCTTCAAAGCCCATCTTGCAGTCACTACAGCAACACAGCCTCCCCTTCACAGTCCCTCATGCACTCACTACAGGAACACAGCCTCCCCTTCTCAGCCTCTCATGCAGTCACTACAGCAACACAGACTCCCCTTCACAGCCCCTCTTGCAGTCACTACAGCAAAACAGCCATCCCTTCTCAGCCTCTCATGCAGTCACTACAGCAACACAGACTCCCTTTCACAGCGTCTCTTGCACTCACTACAGCAACACAGCCTCCCCCCACAGCCCCTCTTGCAGTCACTATAGCAACACAGACTCTCCTTCACAGCCTCTCTTGCACTTACTACAGCAACACAGACTCCCCCTCAAAGCCCCTCTTGCACTCACTTCAGCAACACAGACCCCCTTCACAGCCTCTCTTGCAGTCACTACAGCAATACTGACTCCCCTTCACAGCCTCTCTTGCACTTACTACAGTGACACAGACTCCCCTTCACAGCCTCTCTTGCAGTCACTACCGTAACACAGACTTCCCTTCACAGCCTCTCTTGTACTCACTACAGCAGCACAGACTTCCTTTCAGAGTATTTCTTGCACTCACTACAGCAGCACAGACTCCCCATCACAGCCTCTCTTGCCGCCACTACAGCAACAAAGCCTCCCCTTCACAGCCCTTCTTGCAGTCACTACAGCAACACAGACTCCCCTTCATAGCCTCTCTTGCAGTCACTACAGCAACACAGACTCCCCCTCACAGCCCCTCCTGCACTCACTACAGCAACACAGACGTGCAGTCACTACAGCAACACAGAATCCCTTTCACAGCCTCTCTTGCACTCACAACAGCAACACACCCTCCCCTTCATAGCCTATCTTGCAGTCACTACAGTAACACAGACTCCCTTTCACAGCCTCTCTTGCACTCACTACAGCAACACAGCCTCCCCTTCATAGCTTATCGTGCAGTCACTACAGTAACACAGACTCCCTTTCACAGCCTCTCTTGCACTCACTACAGCAACACAGCCTCCCCCACAGCCCCTCTTGCAGTCACTACAGCAACACAGACTGCATCACAGCCTCTCTTGCACTCACTACAGCAACACAAACTCTCCCTCACAGCCCCTCTTGCACTCACTACAGCAACACAGACCACCTTCACAGCCTCTCTTGCAGTCACTACAGCAACACAGACTCCCCTTCACAGCCTCTCTTGCAATCACTACAGCAACACAGACTCCCCCTCACAGCCCCTCTTACAGTCACTACAGCAACACAGACCCCCTTTAACAGCTACAAATGAAGTCACTACAGCACCACAGCATTTACCTTCACAGCCTCTCTTGCACTCACTACAGCAACACAGACTCCCCTTCACAGCCCCTCTTGCACTCAATGCAGCAACACAGGCTCCACCCACAGCCCATCTTGCAGTCACTACAGCAACACAGACTCCCCCTCCCAGCCCCTCCTGCACTCACTACAGCAACACAGACGTGCAGTCACTACAGCAACACAGACTCCCCTTCACAGCCTCTCTTGTGCTCACTACAGGAACACAGACTCCCCCTCACAGCCTCTCTTCCACACACTACAGCAACACAGCCTCCCCCCACAGCCCCTCTTGCAGTCACTACATCAGCACTGCCTCCCCTTCTCAGCATCTCATGCAGTCACTACAGCAACACAGACTCCCTTTTACAGCGTCTCTTGCACTCACTACAGCAACACAGACTCCCCTTCACAGACTCTCTTGTACTTACTACAGCAACACAGACTCCCCCTCAAAGCCCCTCTTGTACTCACTTCAGCAACACAGACCCCCTTCACAGCCTCTCTTGCAGTCACTACAGCAACACAGACTCCCCTTCACAGCCTCTCTTGCACTTACTACAGTGACACAGACTCCCCTTCACAGCCTCTCTTGCAGTCACTACCGTAACACAGACTTCCCTTCACAGCCTCTCTTGCACTCACAACAGCAGCACAGACTTCCTTTCAGAGCATTTCTTGCAGTCACTACAGCAGCACAGACTCCCCATCACAGCCTCTCTTGCCGCCACTACAGCAACAAAGCCTCCCCTTCACAGCCCTTCTTGCAGTCACTACAGCAACACAGACTCCTCTTCACAGCCTCTCTTGCAGTCACTACAGCAACACAGACTCCCCCTCACAGCCCCTCCTGCACTCACTACAGCAACACAGACGTGCAGTCACTACAGCCACACAGAATCCCTTTCACAGCCTCTCTTGCACTCACAACAGCAACACAACCTCCCCTTCATAGCCTATCTTGCAGTCACTACAGTAACACAGACTCCCTTTCACAGCCTCTCTTGCACTCACTACAGCAACACAGCCTCCCCCACAGCCCCTCTTGCAGTCACTACAGCAACACAGACTCCCCTTCACAGCCTCTCTTGCACTCACTACAGAAACACAAACTCTCCCTCACAGCCCCTCTTGCACTCACTACAGCAACACAGACCACCTTCACAGCCTCTCTTGCAGTCACTACAGCAACACAGACTCCCATTCACAGCCTCTCTTGCACTCACTACAGCAACACAGATTCCCCCTCACAGCCCTTCTTGCACTCACTACAGCAACAGAGACTCCCCTTCACGGTCCCTCATGCAGTCACCACAGCAACACAGACTCCCCTTCACAGTCACTCTTGCACTCACTACAGCAACACAGACTCCCCTTCACAGCCTCTCTTGTACTCACTACAGCAACACAGACTCCCCTTCACGACCACACTTGCAGTCACTACAGCAACACAGGCTTCCCTTCACAGTCCCTCTTGCAATCACTACAGCAACACAGAATCCCCCTCACAGCCCCTCTTGCAGTCACTACAGCAACACAGACCCCCCTTAACAGCCACAAATGAAGTCACTACAGCACCACAGCATTTACCTTCACAGCCTCTCTTGCACTCACTACAGCAACACAGACTCTCCTTTACAGCCCCTCTTGCACTCAGTACAGCACCAGGCTCCCATTCACAGCCCTTTTTGCAGTCACTACAGCAACACAGACTTCCCTTCACAGCCACTCTTGCAGTCACTACAGCAACACAGCCACCCCTTCTCAGCCTCTCATGCAGTCACTACAGCAACACAGACTCCCTTTCACAGCGTCTCTTGCACTCACTACAGAAACACAACCTCCCCCCCCACAGCCCCTCTTGCAGTCACTACAGCAACACAGACTCCCCTTCACAGCCTCTCTTGCACTTACTACAGCAACACAGACTCCCCCTCAAAGCCCCTCTTGCACTCACTTCAGCAACACAGCCCCCCTTCACAGCCTCTCTTGCAGTCACTACAGCAACACAGACTCCCCTTCACAGCCTCTCTTGCGCTTACTACAGTGACACAGACTCCCCTTCACAGCCTCTCTTGCAGTCACTTCCGTAACACAGACTTCCCTTCACAGCCTCTCTTGCACTCACTACAGCAACACAGACTCCCTTTCACAGCATCTCTTGCACTCACTACAGCAACACAGATTCCCCCTCACAGCCCTTCTTGCACTCACTACAGCAACAGAGACTCCCCTTCACGGTCCCTCTTGCAGTCACCACAGCATCACAGACTCCCCTTCACAGTCACTCTTGCACTCACTACAGCAACACAGACTCCCCTTCACAGCCTCTCTTGTACTCACTACAGCAACACAGACTCCCCTTCATGACCACACTTGCAGTCACTACAGCACCACAGGCTTCCCTTCACAGTCCCTCTTGCAATCACTACAGCAACACAGAATCCCCCTCACAGCCCCTCTTGCAGTCACTACAGCAACACAGACCCCCCTTAACAGCCACAAATGAAGTCACTACAGCACCACAGCATTTACCATCACAGCCTCTCTTGCACTCACTACAGCAACACAGACTCTCCTTTACAGCCCCTCTTGCACTCAGTACAGCAAAAGGCTCCCCTTCACAGCCCTTTTTGCAGTCACTACAACAACACAGACTCCCCTTCACAGCCTCTCTTGCAGTCACTACAGCAACACAGACTCCCCCTCACAGCCCCTCCTGTACTCACTACAGCAACACAGACTCTCCTTTACAGCCCCTCTTGCACTCAGTACAGCAAAAGGCTCCCCTTCACAGCCCTTTTTGCAGTCACTACAACAACACAGACTCCCCTTCACAGCCTCTCTTGCAGTCACTACAGCAACACAGACTCCTCTTCACAGCCACTCTTGCAGTCACTACAGCAACACAGACTCCCCTTCACAGCCCTTTTTGCAGTCACTACAACAACACAGACTCCCCTTCACAGCCACTCTTGCAGTCACTACAGCAACACATACTCCCCTTCACAGCCACTCTTGCAGTCACTACAGCAACACAGACTCCTCTTCACAGCCACTCTTGCAGTCACTACAGCAACACAGACTCCCCTTCACAGCCTCTGTTGCAGTCACTGCAGCAACACAGACTCCCCTTCACGGCCTCTCATGCAGTCACTACAGCAACACAGACTCCCCTTCACAGCCCCTCTTGCAGTCACTACAGCAAAACAGCCGTCCCTTCTCAGCCTCTCATGCAGTCACTACAGCAACACAGACTCCCTTTCACAGTGTCTCTTGCACTCACTACAGCAACACAGACCCCCTTCACAGCCTCTCTTGCAGTCACTACAGCAACACAGACTCCCCTTCACAGCCTCTCTTGCACTTACTACAGTGACACAGACTCCCCTTCACAGCCTCTCTTGCAGTCACTTTCGTAACACAGACTTCCCTTCACAGCCTCTCTTGCACTCACTACAGCAGCACAGAATTCCTTTCAGAGCATTTCTTGCACTCACTACAGCAGCACAGACTCCCCATCACAGCCTCTTTTGCCGCCACTACAGCAACAAAGCCTCCCCTTCACAGCCCTTCTTGCAGTCACTACAGCAACACAGACTCCCCTTCACAGCCTCTCTTGCAGTCACTACAGCAACACAGACTCCCCCTCACAGCCCCTCCTGCACTCACTACAGCAACACAGACGTGCAGTCACTACAGCAACACAGAATCCCTTTCACAGCCTCTCTTGCACTCACAACAGCAACACAACCTCCCATTCATAGCCTATCTAGCAGTCACTACAGTAACACAGACTCCCTTTCACAGCCTCTCTTGCACTCACTACAGCAACACAGCCTCCCCCACAGCCCCTCTTGCAGTCACGACAGCAACACAGACTCCCCTTCACAGCCTCTCTTGCACTCACTACAGCAACACAAATTCTCCCTCACAGCCCCTCTTGCACTCACTACAGCAACACAGACCACCTTCACAGCCTCTCTTGCAGTCACTACAGCAACACAGACTCCCTTTCACAGCATCTCTTGCACTCACTACAGCAACACAGATTCCCCCTCACAGCCCTTCTTGCACTCACTACAGCAACAGAGACTCCCCTTCACGGTCCCTCTTGCAGTCACCACAGCATCACAGACTCCCCTTCACAGTCACTCTTGCACTCACTACAGCAACACAGACTCCCCTTCACAGCCTCTCTTGTACTCACTACAGCAACACAGACTCCCCTTCACGACCACACTTGCAGTCACTACAGCAACACAGGCTTCCCTTCACAGTCCCTCTTGCAATCACTTTAGCAACACAGAATCCCCCTCACAGCCCCTCTTGCAGTCACTACAGCAACACAGACCCCCCCTTAACAGCCACAAATGAAGTCACTACAGCACCACAGCATTTACCATCACAGCCTCTCTTGCACTCACTACAGCAACACAGACTCTCCTTTACAGCCCCTCTTGCACTCAGTACAGCAACAGGCTCCCCTTCACAGCCCTTTTTGCAGTCACTACAGCAACACAGACTCCCCTTCACAGCCACTCTTGCAGTCACTACAGCAGCACAAACTCCCCTTCACAGCCACTCTTGCAGTCACTACAGCAACACAGACTCCTCTTCACAGCCACTCTTGCAGTCACTACAGCAACACAGACACCCCTTCACAGCCTCTGTTGCAGTCACTGCAGCAACAGACTCCCCTCCACAGTCCCTCTTGCAGTCACTACAGCAACACAGCCTCCCCTTCAAAGCCCATCTTGCAGTCACTACAGCAACACAGCCTCCCCTTCACAGTCCCTCTTGCACTCACTACAGGAACACAGCCTCCCCTTATCAGCCTCTCATGCAGTCACTACAGCAACACAGACTCCCCTTCACAGCCCCTCTTGCAGTCACTACAGCAAAACAGCCATCCCTTCTCAGCCTCTCATGCAGTCACTACAGCAACACAGACTCCCTTTCACAGCGTCTCTTGCACTCACTACAGCAACACAGCCTCCCCCCACAGCCCCTCTTGCAGTCACTATAGCAACACAGACTCCCCTTCACAGCCTCTCTTGCACTTACTACAGCAACACAGACTCCCCCTCAAAGCCCCTCTTGCACTCACTTCAGCAACACAGACCTCCTTCACAGCCTCTCTTGCAGTCACTACAGCAATACTGACTCCCCTTCACAGCCTCTCTTGCACTTACTACAGTGACACAGACTCCCCTTCACAGCCTCTCTTGCAGTCACTACCGTAACACAGACTTCCCTTCACAGCCTCTCTTGTACTCACTACAGCAGCACAGACTTCCTTTCAGAGTATTTCTTGCACTCACTACAGCAGCACAGACTCCCCATCACAGCCTCTCTTGCCGCCACTACAGCAACAAAGCCTCCCCTTCACAGCCCTTCTTGCAGTCACTACAGCAACACAGACTCCCCTTCATAGCCTCTCTTGCAGTCACTACAGCAACACAGACTCCCCCTCACAGCCCCTCCTGCACTCACTACAGCAACACAGACGTGCAGTCACTACAGCAACACAGAATCCCTTTCACAGCCTCTCTTGCACTCACAACAGCAACACACCCTCCCCTTCATAGCTTATCGTGCAGTCACTACAGTAACACAGACTCCCTTTCACAGCCTCTCTTGCACTCACTACAGCAACACAGCCTCCCCCACAGCCCCTCTTGCAGTCACTACAGCAACACAGACTCTGCATCACAGCCTCTCTTGCACTCACTACAGCAACACAAACTCTCCCTCACAGCCCCTCTTGCGCTCACTACAGCAACAAAGACCACCTTCACAGCCTCTCTTGCAGTCACTACAGCAACACAGACTCCCCTTCACAGCCTCTCTTGCAATCACTACAGCAACACAGACTCCCCCTCACAGCCCCTCTTGCAGTCACTACAGCAACACAGACCCCCTTTAACAGCTACAAATGAAGTCACTACAGCACCACAGCATTTACCTTCACAGCCTCTCTTGCACTCACTACAGCAACACAGACTCCCCTTCACAGCCCCTCTTGCACTCAATGCAGCAACACAGGCTCCACCCACAGCCCATCTTGCAGTCACTACAGCAGCACAGACTCCCTTTCAGAGCATTTCTTGCACTCACTACAGCACCACAGACTCCCCTTCACAGCCTCTCTTGCAGTCACTACAGCAACACAGACTCCCCCTCCCAGCCCCTCCTGCACTCACTACAGCAACACAGACGTGCAGTCACTACAGCAACACAGACTCCCCTTCACAGCCTCTCTTGTGCTCACTACAGGAACACAGACTCCCCCTCACAGCCTCTCTTCCACACACTACAGCAACACAGCCTCCCCCCACAGCCCCTCTTGCAGTCACTACATCAGCACTGCCTCCCCTTCTCAGCATCTCATGCAGTCACTACAGCAACACAGACTCCCTTTTACAGCGTCTCTTGCACTCACTACAGCAACACAGACTCCCCTTCACAGACTCTCTTGTACTTACTACAGCAACACAGACTCCCCCTCAAAGCCCCTCTTGTACTCACTTCAGCAACACAGACCCCCTTCACAGCCTTTCTTGCAGTCACTACAGCAAAACAGACTCCCCTTCACAGCCTCTCTTGCACTTACTACAGTGACACAGACTCCCCTTCACAGCCTCTCTTGCAGTCACTACCGTAACACAGACTTCCCTTCACAGCCTCTCTTGCACTCACTACAGCAGCACAGACTTCCTTTCAGAGCATTTCTTGCACCCACTACAGCAGCACAGACTCCCCATCACAGCCTCTCTTGCCGCCACTACAGCAACAAAGCCTCCCCTTCACAGCCCTTCTTGCAGTCACTACAGCAACACAGACTCCCCTTCACAGCCTCTCTTGCAGTCACTATAGCAACACAGACTCCCTTTCACAGCATCTCTTGCACTCACTACAGCAACACAGATTCCCCCTCACAGCCCTTCTTGCACTCACTACAGCAACAGAGACTCCCCTTCACGGTCCCTCTTGCAGTCACCACAGCATCACAGACTCCCCTTCACAGTCACTCTTGCACTCACTACAGCAACACAGACTCCCCTTCACAGCCTCTCTTGTACTCACTACAGCAACACAGACTCCCCTTCACGACCACACTTGCAGTCACTACAGCAACACAGGCTTCCCTTCACAGTCCCTCTTGCAATCACTACAGCAACACAGAATCCTCCTCACAGGCCCTCTTGCAGTCACTACAGCAACACAGACCCCCCCTTAACACCCACAAATGAAGTCACTACAGCACCACAGCATTTACCATCACAGCCTCTCTTGCACTCACTACAGCAACACAGACTCTCCTTTACAGCCCCTCTTGCACTCAGTACAGCAACAGGCTCCCCTTCACAGCCCTTTTTGCAGTCACTACAGCAACACAGACTCCCCTTCACAGCCACTCTTGCAGTCACTACAGCAACACAAACTCCCCTTCACAGCCACTCTTGCAGTCACTACAGCAACACAGACTCCTCTTCACAGCCACTCTTGCAGTCACTACAGCAACACAGACTCCCCTTCACAGCCTCTGTTGCAGTCACTGCAGCAACAGACTCCCCTCCACAGTCCCTCTTGCAGTCACTACAGCAACACAGCCTACCCTTCAAAGCCCATCTTGCAGTCACTACAGCAACACAGCCTCCCCTTCACAGTCCCTCATGCACTCACTACAGGAACACAGCCTCCCCTTCTCAGCCTCTCATGCAGTCACTACAGCAACACAGACTCCCCTTCACAGCCCCTCTTGCAGTCACTACAGCAAAACAGCCATCCCTTCTCAGCCTCTCATGCAGTCACTACAGCAACACAGACTCCCTTTCACAGCGTCTCTTGCACTCACTACAGCAACACAGCCTCCCCCCACAGCCCCTCTTGCAGTCACTATAGCAACACAGACTCTCCTTCACAGCCTCTCTTGCACTTACTACAGCAACACAGACTCCCCCTCAAAGCCCCTCTTGCACTCACTTCAGCAACACAGACCCCCTTCACAGCCTCTCTTGCAGTCACTACAGCAATACTGACTCCCCTTCACAGCCTCTCTTGCACTTACTACAGTGACACAGACTCCCCTTCACAGCCTCTCTTGCAGTCACTACCGTAACACAGACTTCCCTTCACAGCCTCTCTTGTACTCACTACAGCAGCACAGACTTCCTTTCAGAGTATTTCTTGCACTCACTACAGCAGCACAGACTCCCCATCACAGCCTCTCTTGCCGCCACTACAGCAACAAAGCCTCCCCTTCACAGCCCTTCTTGCAGTCACTACAGCAACACAGACTCCCCTTCATAGCCTCTCTTGCAGTCACTACAGCAACACAGACTCCCCCTCACAGCCCCTCCTGCACTCACTACAGCAACACAGACGTGCAGTCACTACAGCAACACAGAATCCCTTTCACAGCCTCTCTTGCACTCACAACAGCAACACACCCTCCCCTTCATAGCCTATCTTGCAGTCACTACAGTAACACAGACTCCCTTTCACAGCCTCTCTTGCACTCACTACAGCAACACAGCCTCCCCTTCATAGCTTATCGTGCAGTCACTACAGTAACACAGACTCCCTTTCACAGCCTCTCTTGCACTCACTACAGCAACACAGCCTCCCCCACAGCCCCTCTTGCAGTCACTACAGCAACACAGACTGCATCACAGCCTCTCTTGCACTCACTACAGCAACACAAACTCTCCCTCACAGCCCCTCTTGCACTCACTACAGCAACACAGACCACCTTCACAGCCTCTCTTGCAGTCACTACAGCAACACAGACTCCCCTTCACAGCCTCTCTTGCAATCACTACAGCAACACAGACTCCCCCTCACAGCCCCTCTTGCAGTCACTACAGCAACACAGACTCCCCTTCACAGCCTCTCTTGCAGTCACTACAGCAACACAGACTCCCATTCACAGCCTCTCTTGCACTCACTACAGCAACAAATCCTCCCCTTCATAGCCCTTCTTGCAGTCACTACAGAACCACAGACTCCCCTTCACAGCCTCTCTTGCAGTCACTACATCAACACAGACTCCCCTTCACAGCTTATCTTGCACTCACTACAGCAACACAGATTCCCCCTCACAGCCCTTCTTGCACTCTCTACAGCAACAGAGACTCCCCTTCACCGTCCCTCTTGCAGTCACCACAGCAACACAGACTCCCCTTCACAGTCACTCTTGCACTCACTACAGCAACAGACTCCCCTTCAAAGCCTCTCTTGTACTCACTACAGCAACACAGACTCCCCTTCACGACCACACTTGCAGTCACTACAGCAACACAGGCTTCCCTTCACAGTCCCTCTTGCAATCACTACAGCAACACATATTCCCCCTCACAGCCCCTCTTGCAGTCACTACAGCAACACAGACCCCCCTTAACAGCCACAAATGAAGTCACTACAGCACCACAGCATTTACCTTCACAGCCTCTCTCGCACTGACTACAGCAACACAGACTCTCCTTTACAGCCCCTCTTGCGCTCAGTACAGCAACAGGCTCCGCTTCACAGCCCTTTTTGCAGTCACAACAGCAACACAGACTCCCCTTCACAGCCACTCTTGCAGTCAATACAGCAACACAGACTCCCCTTCACAGCCACTCTTTCAGTCACTACAGCAACAGACTCCTCTTCACAGCCACTCTTGCAGTCACTACAGCAACACAGACTCCCATTCACAGCCTCTGTTGCAGTCACTACAGCAACAGACTCCCCTTCACAGTCCCTCTTGCAGTCACTACAGCAACACAGCCTCCCCTTCAAAGCCCATCTTGCAGTCACTACAGCAACACAGCCTCCCCTTCACAGTCACTCCTGCACTCACTACAGGAACACAGCCTCCCCTTCTCAGCCTCTCATGCAGTCACTACAGCAACAAAGACTCCCTTTCACAGCGTCTCTTGCACTCACTACAGCAACACAGCCTCCCCCCCACAGCCCCTCTTGCAGTCACTACAGCAATACAGACTCCCCTTCACAGCCTCTCTTGCACTTACTAGAGCAACACAGACTCCCCCTCAAAGCCCCTCTTGCACTCACTTCAGCAACACAGACCCCCTGCACAGCCTCTCTTGCAGTCACTACCGCAACACAGACTCCCCTTCACAGCCGCTCTTGCACTTATTTTGTGACACAGACTCCCCTTCACAGCCTCTCTTTTACTCACTACAGCAGCACAGACTTCCTTTCAGAGCATTTCTTGCACTCACTACAGCAGCACAGACTCCCCATCACAGCCTCTCTTGCCGCCACTACAGCAACAAAGCCTTCCCTTCACAGCCCTTCTTGCAGTTACTACAGCAACACAGACTCCCCTTCATAGCCTCTCTTACAGTCACTACAGCAACACAGACTCCCCCTCACAGCCCCTCCTGCACTCACTACAGCAACACAGACGTGCAGTCACTACAGCAACACAGAATCCCTTTCACAGCCTCTCTTGCACTCACAACAGCAACACAACCTCCCCTTCATAGCTTATCGTGCAGTCACTACAGTAACACAGACTCCCTTTCACAGCCTCTCTTGCACTCACTACAGCAACACAAACTCTCCCTCACAGCCCCTCTTGCACTCACTACAGCAGCACAGACTCCCTTTCAGAGCATTTCTTGCACTCACTACAGCACCACAGACTCCCCTTTAGAGCCTCTCTTGTACTCACTACAGGAACACAGACTCCCCCTCACAGCCCCTCCTGCAGTCACTACAGCAACACAGACGTGCAGTCACTACAGCAACACAGACTCCCCTTTACAGCCTCTCTTGTACTCACTACAGCAACACAAACTCGCCCTCACAGCCCCTCTTGCACTCACTACAGCAACACAGACCACCTTCACAGCCTCTCTTGCAGTCACTACAGCAACACAGACTCCCCTTCACAGCCTCACTTGCAATCACTACAGCACCACAGATTCCCCCTCACAGCCCTTCTTGCACTCACTACAGCAACAAAGACTCCCCTTCACCGTCCCTCTTGCAGACACCACAGCAACACAGACTCCCCTTCACAGTCACTCTTGCACTCACTACAGCAACACAGACTCCCCTTCACAGCCTCTCTTGTACTCACTACAGCAACACAGACTCCCCTTTACGACCACACTTGCAGTCACTACAGCAACACAGACTTCCCTTCACAGTCCCTCTTGCAATCACTACAGTAACACAGACTCCCCCTCACAGCCCCTCTTGCAGTCACTACAGCAACACAGACCCCCTTTAACAGCCACAAATGAAGTCACTACAGCACCACAGAATTTACCTTCACAGCCTCTCTTGCAGTCACTACAGCAGCACAGACTCCCTTTCAGAGCATTTCTTGCACTCACTACAGCACCACAGACTCCCCTTTACAGCCTCTCTTGTACTCACTACAGGAACACAGACTCCCCCTCACAGCCTCTCTTCCACACACTACAACAACACAGCCTCCCCCCACAGCCCCTCTTGCAGTCACTACATCAACACTGCCTCCCCTTCTCAGCCTCTCATGCAGTCACTACAGCAACACACACTCCCTTTCACAGCGTCTCTTGCACTCACTACAGCAACACAGACTCCCCTTCACAGACTCTCTTGTACTTACTACAGCAACACAGACTCCCCCTCAAAGCCCCTCTTGTACTCACTTCAGCAACACAGACCTCCTTCACAGCCTCTCTTGCAGTCACTACAGCAACACAGACTCCCCTGCACAGCCCCTCTTGCAGTCACTACAGCAACACAGACTACCCTTCACAGCCTCTCTTGCACTTACTACAGCAACACAGACTCTCCCTCAAAGCCCCTGTTGTACTCACTTCAGCAACACAGACCCCCTTCACAGCCTCTCTTGCAGTCACTACAGCAACACAGACTCCCCTACACAGCCTCTCTTGCAGTCTCTACAGCAACACAGACTCCCCTTCATAGCCTCTCTTGCACTCCCTACAGCAGCACAGACTCCCCATCACAGCCTCTCTTGCCGCCACTACAGCAACACAGACTCTCCTTTACAGCCCCTCTTGCACTAAGTACAGCAACAGGCTCCCCTTCACA
Source organism: Triturus cristatus (assembly GCF_964204655.1). Classification (NCBI taxonomy): domain Eukaryota; kingdom Metazoa; phylum Chordata; class Amphibia; order Caudata; family Salamandridae; genus Triturus; species Triturus cristatus. The sequence goes on along the minus strand of NC_140595.1, from coordinate 773,055,933 downwards.
GCCCTTCTTGCAGTCACTACAGCAACACAGACTCCCCTTCACAGCCACTCTTGCAGTCACTACAGCAACACAGACTCCTCTTCACAGCCAATCTTGCAGTCACTACAGCAACACAGACTCCTCTTCACAGCCACTCTTGCAGTTACTACAGCAACACAGACTCCCCTTCACAGCCTCTGTTGCAGTCACTACAGCAACAGCCTACCCTTCACAGTCCCTCTTGCAGTCACTACAGCAACACAGCCCCCCATTCAAAGCCCATCTTGCAGTCACTACAGCAACACAGCCTCCCCTTCACAGTCCCTCTTGCACTCACTACAGGAACACAGCCTCCCCTTCTCAGCTTCTCATGCAGTCACTACAGCAACACAGACTCCCCTTCACAGCCCCTCTTGCAGTCACTACAGCAACACAGCCGCCCCGTCTCAGCCTCTCATGCAGTCACTACAGCAACACAGACTCCCTTTCACAGCGTCTCTTGCACTCACTACAGCAACACAACCTCCCCCCCACAGCCCCTCTTGCAGTCACTACAGCAACACAGACTCCCCTTCACAGCCTCTCTTGCACTTACTACAGCAACACAGACTCCCCCTCAAAGCCCCCCTTGCACTCATTCCAGCAACACAGACCCCCTTCACAGCCTCTCTTGCAGTCACCACAGCAACACAGACTCCCCTTCACAGCCTTTCTTGCACTTACTACAGTGACACAGACTCCCCTTCACAGCCTCTCTTGCAGTCACTACCGTAACACAGACTTCCCTTCACAGCCTCTCTTGCACTCACTACAGCAGCACAGACTTCCTTTCAGAGCATTTCTTGTACTCACTACAGCAGCACAGACTCCCCATCACAGCCTCTCTTGCCGCCACTACAGCAACAAAGCCTCCCCTTCACAGCCCTTCTTGCAGTCACTACAGCAACACAGACTCCCCTTCACAGCCTCTCTTGCAGTCACTACAGCAACACAGACTCCCCCTCACAGCCCCTCCTGTACTCACTACAGCAACACAGACGTGCAGTCACTACAGCAACACAGAATCCCTTTCACAGCCTCTCTTGCACTCACAACAGCAACACAACCTCCCCTTCATAGCCTATCTTGCAGTCACTACAGCAACACAAACTCTCCCTCACAGCCCCTCTTGCACTCACTACAGCAACACAGACCACCTTCACAGCCTCTCTTGCAGTCACTACAGCGACACAGACTCCCCTTCACAGCCTCTCTTGCACTCACTACAGCAACACAGATTCCCCCTCACAGCCCTTCTTGCACTCTCTACAGCAACAGAGACTACCCTTCACCGTCCCTCTTGCAGTCACCACAGCAACACAGACTCCCCTTCAAAGTCACTCTTGCACTCATTACAGCAACACAGACTCCCCTTCACAGCCTCTCTTGTACTCACTACAGCAACACAGACTCCCCTTCACGACCACACTTGCAGTCACTACAGCAACACAGGCTTCCCTTCACAGTCCCTCTTGCAATCACCACACCAACACAGACTCCCCCTCACAGCCCCTCTTGCAGTCACTACAGCAACACAGGCCCCCCTTAACAGCCACAAATGAAGTCACTACAGCACCACAGCATTTACCTTCACAGCCTCTCTTGCACTCACTACAGCAACACAGACTCTCCTTTATAGCCCCTCTTGCGCTCAGTACAGCAACAGGCTCCCCTTCACAGCCCTTTTTGCAGTCACAACAGCAACACAGACTCCCCTTCACAGCCACTCTTTCAGTCAATACAGCAACACAGACTCTCCTTCACAGCCACTCTTGCAGTCACTACAGCAACACAGACTCCCCTTCACAGCCTCTGTTGCAGTCACTACAGCAACAGACTCCCCTTCACAGTCCCTCCTGCAGTCACTACAGCAACACAGCCTCCCCTTCAAAGCCCATCTTGCAGTCACTACAGCAACACAGCCTCCCCTTCACAGTCCCTCTTACACTCACTACAGGAACACAGCCTCCCCTTCTCAGCTTCTCATGCAGTCACTACAGCAACACAGCCTCCCCCCACAGCCCCTCTTGCAGTCACTACAGCAACACAGACTCCCCTTCACAGCCTCTCTTGCACTTACTACAGCAACACAGACTCCCCCTCAAAGCCCCTCTTGCACTCACTTCAGCAACACAGACCCCCTTCACAGCCTCTCTTGCAGTCACTACGGCAACACAGACTTCCCTTCACAGCCTCTCTTGCACTTACTACAGTGACACAGACTCCCCTTCACAGCCTCTCTTGCAGTCACTACCGTAACACAGACTTCCCTTCGCAGCCTCTCTTGTACTCACTACAGCAGCACAGACTTCCTTTCAGAGCATTTCTTGCACTCAGTACAGCAGCACAGACTCCCCATCACAGCCTCTCTTGCCGCCACTACAGCAACAAAGCCTCCCCTTCACAGCCCTTCTTGCAGTCACTACAGCAACACAGACTCCCCTTCATAGCCTCTCTTGCAGTCACTACAGCAACACAGACTCCCCCTCACAGCCCCTCCTGCACTCACTACAGCAACACAGATGTGCAGTCACGACAGCAACACAGAATCCCTTTCAAAGCCTCTCTTGCACTAACAACAGCAACACAACCTCCCCTTCACAGCCTCTCTTGCACTCACTACAGCAACACAAACTCTCCCTCACAGCCTCTCCTGCACTCACTACAGCAACACAGACCACCTTCACAGCCTCTCTTGCAGTCACTACAGCAACACAGACTCCCCTTTACAGCCTCTCTTGCACTCACTACAGCAACACAGATTCTCCCTCACAGCCCTTCTTGCACTCACTACAACAACAGAGACTTCCCTTCACCGTCCCTCTTGCAGTCACCACAGCAAAAAAGACTCCCCTTCACAGTCACTCTTGCACTCACTACAGCAACACAGACTTCCCTTCACAGCTTCTCTTCTACACACTACAGCAACACAGACTCCCCTTCACGACCACACTTGCAGTCACTACAGCAACACAGGCTTCCCTTCACAGTCCCTCTTGCAATCACTACAGCAACACAGACTCCCCCTCACAGCCCCTCTTGCAGTCACTACAGCAACACAGACCCCCCTTAACAGCCACAAATGAAGTCACTACAGCACCACAGCATTTACCTTCACAGCCTCTCTTGCACTCACTACAGCAACACAGACTCCCCTTCACAGCCCCTCTTGCACTCAATGCAGCAACACAGGCTCCACCCACAGCCCCTCTTGCAGTCACTACAGCAGCACAGACTCCCTTTCAGAGCATTTCTTGCACTCACTACAGCACCACAGACTCCCCTTCACAGCCTCTCTTGCAGTCACTACAGCAACACAGACTCCCCCTCACAGCCCCTCCTGCACTCACTACAGCAACACAGACGTGCAGTCACTACAGCAACACAGACTCCCCTTCACAGCCTCTCTTGTACTCACTACAGGAACACAGACTCCCCCTCACAGCCTCTCTTCCACACACTACAGCAACACAGCCACCCCTTCTCAGCCTCTCATGCAATCACTACAGCAACAGACTCCCTTTCACGGCATCTCTTGCACTCACTACAGCAACACAGACCCCCTTCACAGACTCTATTGCACTTACTACAGCAACACCGACTCCCCCTCAAAGCCCCTCTTGTACTCACTTCAGCAACACAGACCCCCTTCACAGCCTCTCTTGCAGTCAATACAGCAACACAGACTCCCCTGCACAGCCCCTCTTGCAGTCACTACAGCAACACAGACTCCCCTTCACAGCCTCTCTTGCACTTACTACAGCAACACAGACTCCCCCTCAAAGCCCCTCTTGTACTCACTTCAGCAACACAGACCCCCTTCACAGCCTCTCTTGCAGTCACTACAGCAACACAGACTCCCCTGCACAGCCTCTCTTGCACTTACTACAGCGACACAGACTCCCCATCACAGCCTTGCTTGCAGTCACTTCAGCAACACAGACTCCCTTCACAGCCTCTCTTGCAGTCACTACAGCCATACAGACTCCGCTTCACAGCCTCTCTTGCACTCAGTACAGCAGCACAGACTCCCTTTCAGAACATTTCTTGCACTCACTACAGCGGCACAGACTCCCCTTCACAGCCTCTCTTGCAGTCACTACAGCAACAGACCCCCTTCACAGCCTCTCTTGCAGTCACTACAGCAACACAGACTCCCCTGCACAGCCTCTCTTGCACTTACTACAGCGACACAGACTCCCCATCACAGCCTTGCTTGCAGTCACTTCAGCAACACAGACTCCCTTCACAGCCTCTCTTGCAGTCACTACAGCCATACAGACTCCGCTTCACAGCCTCTCTTCCACACACTACAACAACACAGCCTCCCCCCACAGCCCCTCTTGCAGTCACTACAGCAACACAGCCTTTCCCTTCACAGCCACTCTTGCACTCACTACAGCAACACAGACTTCCCTTCACAACGTCTCTTGCACTCACTACAGCAACACAACCTCCCCCCCACAGCCCCTCTTGCAGTCACTACAGCAACACAGCCTTTCCCTTCACAGCCTCTCTTGCACTTACTACAGCAACACAGACTCCCCCTCAAAGCCCCCCTTGCACTCACTTCAGCAACACATACCCCCTTCACAGCCTCTCTTGCAGTCACTACAGCAACACAGACTCCCCTTCACAGCCTCTCTTGCACTTACTACAGTGACACAGACTCCCCTTCACAGCCTCTCTTGCAGTCACTACCGTAACACAGACTTCCCTTCACAGCCTCTCTTGCACTCACTACAGCAGCACAGACTTCCTTTCAGAGCATTTCTTGTACTCACCACAGCAGCACAGACTCCCCATCACAGCCTCTCTTGCCGCCACTACAGCAACAAAGCCTCCCCTTCACAGCCCTTCTTGCAGTCACTACAGCAACACAGACTCCCCTTCACAGCCTCTCTTGCAGTCACTACAGCAACACAGACTCCCCCTCACAGCCCCTCCTGTACTCACTACAGCAACACAGACGTGCAGTCACTACAGCAACACAGAATCCCTTTCACAGCCTCTCTTGCACTCACAACAGCAACACAACCTCCCCTTCATAGCCTATCTTGCAGTCACTACAGCAACACAAACTCTCCCTCACAGCCCCTCTTGCACTCACTACAGCAACACAGACCACCTTCACAGCCTCTCTTGCAGTCACTACAGCAACACAGACTCCCCTTCACAGCCTCTCTTGCACTCACTACAGCAACACAGATTCCCCCTCACAGCCCTTCTTGCACTCTCTACAGCAACAGAGACTCCCCTTCACCGTCCCTCTTGCAGTCACCACAGCAACACAGACTCCCCTTCAAAGTCACTCTTGCACTCACTACAGCAACACAGACTCCCCTTCACAGCCTCTCTTGTACTCACTACAGCAACACAGACTCCCCTTCACGACCACACTTGCAGTCACTACAGCAACACAGGCTTCCCTTCACAGTCCCTCTTGCAATTACTACACCAACACAGACTCCCCCTCACAGCTTCTCTTGCAGTCACTACAGCAACACAGGCCCCCCTTAACAGCCACAAATGAAGTCACTACAGCACCACAGCATTTACCTTCACAGCCTCTCTTGCACTCACTACAGCAACACAGACTCTCCTTTACAGCCCCTCTTGCACTCAGTACAGCAACAGGCTCCCCTTCACAGCCCTTTTTGCAGTCACAACAGCAACACAGACTCCCCTTCACAGCCACTCTTGCAGTCAATACAGCAACACAGACTCTCCTTCACAGCCACTCTTGCAGTCACTATAGCAACACAGACTCCCCTTCACAGCCTCTGTTGCAGTCACTACAGCAACAGACTCCCCTTCACAGTCCCTCTTGCACTTACTACAGGAACATAGCCTCCCCTTCTCAGCTTCTCATGCAGTCACTACAGCAACACAGACTCCCCTTCACAGCCCCTCTTGCAATCACTACAGCAACACAGCCGTCCCTTCTCAGCCTCTCATGCAGTCACTATAGCAACACAGACTCCCCTTCACAGCCTCTCTTGCACTTACTACAGCAACACAGACTCCCCCTCAAAGCCCCTCTTGCACTCACTTCAGCAACACAGACCCCCTTCACAGCCTCTCTTGCAGTCACTACGGCAACACAGACTTCCCTTCACAGCCTCTCTTGCACTTACTACAGTGACACAGACTCCCCTTCACAGCCTCTCTTGCAGTCACTACCGTAACACAGACTTCCCTTCGCAGCCTCTCTTGTACTCACTACAGCAGCACAGACTTCCTTTCAGAGCATTTCTTGCACTCACTACAGCAGCACAGACTCCCCATCACAGCCTCTCTTGCCGCCACTACAGCAACAAAGCCTCCCCTTCACAGCCCTTCTTGCAGTCACTACAGCAACACAGACTCCCCTTCATAGCCTCTCTTGCAGTCACTACAGCAACACAGACTCCTCCTCACAGCCCCTCCTGCACTCACTACAGCAACACAGATGTGCAGTCACGACAGCAACACAGAATCCCTTTCACAGCCTCTCTTGCACTCACAACAGCAACACAACCTCCCCTTCACAGCCTCTCTTGCACTCACTACAGCAACACAAACTCTCCCTCACAGCCTCTCCTGCACTCACTACAGCAACACAGACCACCTTCACAGCCTCTCTTGCAGTCACTAAAGCAACACAGACTCCCCTTTACAGCCTCTCTTGCACTCACTACAGCAACACAGATTCTCCCTCACAGCCCTTCTTGCACTCACTACAACAACAGAGACTTCCCTTCACCGTCCCTCTTGCAGTCACCACAGCAACACAGACTCCCCTTCACAGTCACTCTTGCACTCACTACAGCAACACAGACTCCCCTTCACAGCTTCTCTTCTACACACTACAGCAACACAGACTCCCCTTCACGACCACACTTGCAGTCACTACAGCAACACAGGCTTCCCTTCACAGTCCCTCTTGCAATCACTACAGCAACACAGACTCCCCCTCACAGCCCCTCTTGCAGTCACTACAGCAACACAGACTCCCCTTAACAGCCACGAATAAAGTCACTACAGCACCACAGCATTTACCTTCACAGCCTCTCTTGCACTCACTACAGCAACACAGACTCCCCTTCACAGCCCCTCTTGCACTCAATGCAGCAACACAGGCTCCACCCACAGCCCCTCTTGCAGTCACTACAGCAGCACAGACTCCCTTTCAGAGCATTTCTTGCACTCACTACAGCACCACAGACTCCCCTTCACAGCCTCTCTTGCAGTCACTACAGCAACACAGACTCCCCCTCACAGCCCCTCCTGCACTCACTACAGCAACACAGACATGCAGTCACTACAGCAACACAGACTCCCCTTCACAGCCTCTCTTGTACTCACTACAGGAACACAGACTCCCCCTCACAGCCTCTCTTCCACACACTACAGCAACACAGCCACCCCTTCTCAGCCTCTCATGCAATCACTACAGCAACAGACTCCCTTTCACGGCATCTCTTGCACTCACTACAGCAACACAGACCCCCTTCACAGACTCTATTGCACTTACTACAGCAACACAGACTCCCCCTCAAAGCCCCTCTTGTACTCACTTCAGCAACACAGACCCCCTTCACAGCCTCTCTTGCAGTCACTACAGCAACACAGACTCCCCTGCACAGCCCCTCTTGCAGTCACTACAGCAACACAGACTCCCCTTCACAGCCTCTCTTGCACTTACTACAGCAACACAGACTCCCCCTCAAAGCCCCTCTTGTACTCACTTCAGCAACACAGACCCCCTTCACAGCCTCTCTTGCAGTCACTACAGCAACACGGACTCCCTTCACAGCCTCTCTTGCACTCACTACAGCAGCACAGACTCCCTTTCAGAGCATTTCGTCCACTCACTACAGCGGCACAGACTCCCCTTCACAGCCTCTCTTGCCGCCACTACAGCAACAAAGCCTCCCCTTCACAGCCTCTCTTGCAGTCACTACAGCAACAGACTCCCTTTCACGGCATCTCTTGCACTCACTACAGCAACACAGACCCCCTTCACAGACTCTATTGCACTTACTACAGCAACACAGACTCCCCCTCAAAGCCCCTCTTGTACTCACTTCAGCAACACAGACCCCCTTCACAGCCTCTCTTGCAGTCACTACAGCAACACAGACTCCCCTGCACAGCCCCTCTTGCAGTCACTACAACAACACAGACTCCCCTTCACAGCCTCTCTTGCACTTACTACAGCAACACAGACTCCCCCTCAAAGCCCCTCTTGTACTCACTTCAGCAACACAGACCCCCTTCACAGCCTCTCTTGCAGTCACTACAGCAACACAGACTCCCTTCACAGCCTCTCTTGCACTCACTACAGCAGCACAGACTCCCTTTCAGAGCATTTCGTCCACTCACTACAGCGGCACAGACTCCCCTTCACAGCCTCTCTTGCCGCCACTACAGCAACAAAGCCTCCCCTTCACAGCCCATCTTGCAGTCACTACACAAACACATTCTCCCTTTCACAGCCCCTCTTGCACTCACTACAGCAGCACAGACTCCCCTTCACAGCCTCTCTTGCCGCCACTAAAGGAATAAAGCCTCCCCTTCACAGCCCTTCTTGCAGTCACTACAGAAACACAGCCTCCCCTTCACAGCCTCTCTTGCAGTCACTACAGCAACACAGACTCCCCTTCACAGCCTCTCTTGCAGTCACTACAGCAACACAGACTCCCCTTCACAGCCTCTCTTGCACTTACTACAGCAACATAGACTTCCCCTCAAAGCCTCTCTTGCAGTCACTACAGCAACACAGACCCCCCTTAACAGCCACAAATGAAGTCACTACAGCAACACAGCCTCCCCTTCTCTGCCACACTTGATGCCACAATAAATATATTACAACACACAGACTCCATTTCACAGCCCCTGTTGCAGTCACTACAGTAACACAGACTCCCCTTTACAGCCTATCTTGCAGTCACTAAAGCAACACAGCCTCCCCCATTCACAGCCTCTCTTGCACTCACTGCAGCAACACAGACTCCCCTTCCCAGCCTCTCTTGTAGTCTCTACAGCAACACAGACCCCCTTGACAGCCTCTCTTGCAGTCACTACAGCAACACAGACTCCCCTTCACAGCCGCTCTTGCAGTCTCTAAAGCAACACAGACCCCCTTCACAGCCTCTCTTGCAGTCACTACAGCAACACAGCCTTCCCTTCACAGCCACTCTTGCCCTCACTACAGCAACACAGACTCCCCTTCACAGCCCATCTTGCAGTCACTACAGCAACACAGACTCCCTTTTACAGGCTCTCTTTCAGTCACTACAGCAACACAGACTCCCCTTCACAGCCACTCTTGCACTAACTACAGCAGCACAGACTCCCCATCACAGCCTCTCTTGCCGCCACTACAGCAACAAAGCCTCCCCTTCACAGCCCTTCTTGCAGTCACTACAGAACCACAGACTCCCCTTCACAGCCTATCTTACAGTCACTATAGCAACACAGACTCACCCTTCACAGCCTTTCTTGCACTCACTACAGCAACACTGTCTCCCCTTCACAGCCTCTCTTGCAGTCACTACATCAAACGACTCCCCTTCACAGCCTACCTTGCAGTCACTACAGCAACACAGCCTCTCCTTCACAGCCTCCCTTGCAGTCACTATAGAACCACAGACTCCCCTTCACAGCCTCTCTTGCTGTCACTACAGCAACACAGACTCCCCCTCACAGCTCCTCCTGCACTCACTGCAGCAACACAGTCTCCCCTTCACAGCCTCTCTTGCACTCACTACAGCAACACAGACTCCCCTTCACAGCCACTCTTGCACTCACTGCAGCAACACAGGCTCCCCCCACAGCCCCTCTTGCAGTCACTACAGCAACACATACTCTCCTTCACAGCCTATCTTGCAGTCAATACAGCAACTCAGACTCCCCATCACAGCCTCTCTTGCCGCCACTACGGCAACAAATCCTCCCCTTCACAGCCCTTCTTGCAGTCACTACAGAACCACAGACTCCCCTTCACAGCCTCCCCTGCTGTCACTACAGCAACACAGACTCCCCCTCACAGCTCCTCCTGCACTCCCTACAGCAACACAGACGTGCAGTTACTAGAGCAACACAGAATCCCCTTCACAGCCTCTCTTGCACTCACTACAGCAACACAACCTCCCCTTCACAGCCTATCTTGCAGTCACTACAGTAACACAGACTCCCTTTCACAGCCTCTCTTGCACTCACTACAGCAACACAGCCTCCCCTTCACAGCCCCTCTTGCAGTCACTACAGCAACACAGACTCCCCTGCACAGCCTCTCTTGCACTCACTACAGCAACACAACCTCCCCTTCACAGCCTATCTTGCAGTCACTACAGTAACACAGACTCCCTTTCACAGCCTCTCTTGCACTCACTACAGCAACACAACCTCCCCTTCACAGCCTATCTTGCAGTCACTACAGTAATACAGACTCCCTTTCAAAGCCTCTCTTCTACTCACTACAGCAACACAGACTCTCCCACACAGCCCCTCTTGCACTCACTACAGCAACACAGACTCCCTTTCACTGCCTCTCTTGCACACACTACAGCACCACAGCCTCCCCCCACAGCCTCTCTTGCGGTCACTACAGCAAGACATATTCCCCTTCAAAGCCTCTCTTGTACTCACTACAGCAACACAGACTCTCCCTCACAGCCCCTCTTGCACTCACTACAGCAACAGAGACCCCCTTCACAGCCTCTCTTGCACTCACTACAGCACCACAGATTCCCCCTCACAGCCCCTCTTGCACTCACTACAGCAACAGAGAGTCCCCTTCACCGTCCCTCTTGCAGTCACTACAGCAACAGAGACTCCCCTTCACAGTCACTCTTGCACTCACTACAGCAACACAGACTCCCTTTCAGAGCATTTCTTGCACATACTACAGCAGCACAGACTCCCCTTCACAGCCCTTCTTGCAGTCACTACAGCAACAAAGCCTCCCCTTCACAGCCCTTCTTGCAGTCACTACAGAACCACAGACTCCCCTTCACAGCCTCTCCTGCTGTCACTACAGCAACACATAATCCCCTTCACAGCCTCTCTTGCACTCACTACAGCAACACAACCCCCCCTTCACAGCCTCTCTTGCAGTCACTACAGTAACACCAGTTTAGTTTTTCCGTGAAGGAGCCAGTCCTTCGGATTACGGCTCACAGCACACAGCGCACCTAGGCCCTTATCAAGGTGGCCCACGCGCTGTACTGTGTCCACCTCTAATTAGGTTTCTTTGATTGAAAATTGACAAGAGCGCCTACACTTGCCCTGAAGAAGTTCATTACATGAACGAAATGCGTTGGCTGGCCCATCTTTGTCTTGGAAAATAAAAGGGACTTATCACCTACTAAGGCTTATTTGATTCTTTGACTGTCATTGATGTTTCAATAAGCGGTGCACCACTCCACCAACCTGTTACTACAGTAATACAGACTCCCTTTCAAAGCCTCTGTTGTATTCACTACAGCAACACAGACTCCCCCTCACAGCCCCTCTTGCACTCACTACAGCAACACAGACTCCCTTTCCCAGCCTCTCTTGCACACACTACAGCAACACAGCCTCACCCCACAGCCTCTCTTGCAGTCACTACAGCAACACATATTCCCCTTCAAAGCCTCTCTTGTACTCACTACAGCAACACAGACTTCCCCTCACAGCCCCTCTTGCACTCACTACAGCAACAGAGACTCCCCTTCACCGTCCCTCTTGCAGTCACTACAGCAACAGACTCCCCTTCACGACCACACTTGCAGTCACTACAGCAACACAGCCTTCCCTTCACAGTCCCTCTTGCAATCACTACAGCAACACAGACTCGCGCTCACAGCCCCTCTTGCAGTCACTACAGCAACACAGACCCCCCTTAAAAGCCACAAATTTAGTCACTACAGCACCACAGCATTTACCTTCATAGCCTCTCTTGCACTCACTACAGCAACACAAACTCCCCTTCAGAGCTACTCTTGCACTCACTGCAGCAACACAGGCTCCCCCACACCACAGACCCTCTTGCAATAACTACATCAACACAGCCTCCCTTCACAGCCTATCTTGCAGTCACTACAGCAACACTGCCTCCCCTTCACAGCCTCTCCTGCACTCACTACAGCAACACACACTCCCCTTCACAGGCTCTCTTGCACTCACTACAGCAACACAACCTCCCCTTCACAGCCTCTCTTGCAGTCACAACAGCAACACAGACTCACTTTCACAGCCTCTCTTGCAGTCACAACAGCAACACAGCCTCCCCTTTACAGCCTCTCTTGTAATCACTACAGCAACAGACTCCCCTTCACAGCCCATCTTGCAGTCACTACGCCAACACATTCTCCCCTTCACAGCCTCTGTTGCAGTCGCTACAGCAACAGACTCTCCTTCACAGCCCTTCTTGCAGTCACTACAGAACCACAGACTCCCCTTCACAGCCTCTCCTGCTGTCACTACAGCAACACAGACTCCCCCTCACAGCTCCTCCTGCACTCCCTACAGCAACACAGAAGTGCAGTTACTAGAGCAACACAGAATCCCCTTCACAGCCTCTCTTGCACTCACTGCAGCAACACAACCTCCCCTTCACAGCCTATCTTGCAGTCACTACAGTAACACAGACTCCCTTTCACAGCCTCTCTTGCACTCACTACAGCAACACAGCCTCCCCTTCACAGCCCCTCTTGCAGTCACTACAGCAACACAGACTCCCCTGCACAGCCTCTCTTGCACTCACTACAGCAACACAACCTCCCCTTCACAGCCTATCTTGCAGTCACTACAGTAACACAGACTCCCTTTCACAGCCTCTCTTGCACTCACTACAGCAACACAACCTCCCCTTCACAGCCTATCTTGCAGTCACTACAGTAATACAGACTCCCTTTCAAAGCCTCTCTTGTACTCACTACAGCAACACAGACTCTCCCACACAGCCCCTCTTGCACTCACTACAGCAACACAGACTCCCTTTCACTGCCTCTCTTGCACACACTACAGCACCACAGCCTCCCCCCACAGCCTCTCTTGCGGTCACTACAGCAAGACATATTCCCCTTCAAAGCCTCTCTTGTACTCACTACAGCAACACAGACTCTCCCTCACAGCCCCTCTTGCACTCACTACAGCAACAGAGACCCCCTTCACAGCCTCTCTTGCACTCACTACAGCACCACAGATTCCCCCTCACAGCCCCTCTTGCACTCACTACAGCAACAGAGAGTCCCCTTCACCGTCCCTCTTGCAGTCACTACAGCAACAGAGACCCCCCTTCACAGTCACTCTTGCACTCACTACAGCAACACAGACTCCCTTTCAGAGCATTTCTTGCACATACTACAGCAGCACAGACTCCCCTTCACAGCCCTTCTTGCAGTCACTACAGCAACAAAGCCTCCCCTTCACAGCCCTTCTTGCAGTCACTACAGAACCACAGACTCCCCTTCACAGCCTCTCCTGCTGTCACTACAGCAACACAGACTCCCCCTCACGGTTCCTCCTGCACTCACTACAGCAACACAGATGTGCAGTCACTACAGCAACACATAATCCCCTTCACAGCCTCTCTTGCACTCACTACAGCAACACAACCCCCCCTTCACAGCCTCTCTTGCAGTCACTACAGTAACACCAGTTTAGTTTTTCCGTGAAGGAGCCAATCCTTCGGATCACGGCTCACAGCACACAGCGCACCTAGGCCCTTATCAAGGTGGCCCACGCGGTGTACTGTGTCCACCTCTAATTAGGTTTCTTTGATTGAAAATTGACAAGAGCGCCTACACTTGCCCTGAAGAAGTTCATTACATGAACGAAATGCGTTGGCTGGCCCATCTTTGTCTTGGAAAATAAAAGGGACTCATCACGTACTAAGGCTTATTTGATTCTTTGACTGTCATTGACGTTTCAATAAGCGGTGCACCACTCCACCAACCTGTTACTACAGTAACACAGACTCCCTTTCAAAGCCTCTCTTGTATTCACTACAGCAACACAGACTCCCCCTCACAGCCCCTCTTGCACTCACTACAGCAACACAGACTCCCTTTCCCAGCCTCTCTTGCACACACTACAGCAACACAGCCTCACCCCACAGCCTCTCTTGCAGTCACTACAGCAACACATATTCCCCTTCAAAGCCTCTCTTGTACTCACTACAGCAACACAGACTTCCCCTCACAGCCCCTCTTGCACTCACTACAGCAACAGAGACTCCCCTTCACCGTCCCTCTTGCAGTCACTACAGCAACAGAGACTCCCCTTCACAGTCACTCTTGCACTCACTACAGCAACTCAGACTCCCCTTCACAGCCTCTCTTGCACTGCCTACAGCAACAGACTCCCCTTCACGACCACACTTGCAGTCACTACAGCAACACAGCCTTCCCTTCACAGTCCCTCTTGCAATCACTACAGCAACACAGACTCGCGCTCACAGCCCCTCTTGCACTCACTGCAGCAACACAGGCTCCCCCCACACCACAGCCCCTCTTGCAATCACTACATCAACACAGCCTCCCTTCACAGCCTATCTTGCAGTCACTACAGCAACACAGTCTCCCATTCACAGCCACACTTGCACTCACTGCAGCAACACAGGCTCCCCCCACAGCTCCTCTTGAAGTCACTACAGCAACAAAGTCTCCCCTTCACAGCCTCTCCTGCACTCACTACAGCAACACACACTCCCCTTCACAGGCTCTCTTGCACTCACTACAGCAACACAACCTCCCCTTCACAGCCTCTCTTGCAGTCACAACAGCAACACAGACTCGCTTTCACAGCCTCTCTTGCAGTCACAACAGCAACACAGCCTCCCCTTTACAGCCTCTCTTGTAATCACTACAGCAACAGACTCCCCTTCACAGCCCATCTTGCAGTCACTACGCCAACACATTCTCCCCTTCACAGCCTCTGTTGCAGTCGCTACAGCAACAGACTCTCCTTCACAGCCCTTCTTGCAGTCACTACAGAACCACAGACTCCCCTTCACAGCCTCTCCTGCTGTCACTACAGCAACACAGACTCCCCCTCACAGCTCCTCCTGCACTCCCTACAGCAACACAGAAGTGCAGTTACTAGAGCAACACAGAATCCCCTTCACAGCCTCTCTTGCACTCACTACAGCAACACAACCTCCCCTTCACAGCCTATCTTGCAGTCACTACAGTAACACAGACTCCCTTTCACAGCCTCTCTTGCACTCACTACAGCAACGCAGCCTCCCCTTCACAGCCCCGCTTGCAGTCACTACAGCAACACAGACTCCCCTGCACAGCCTCTCTTGCACTCACTACAGCAACACAACCTCCCCTTCACAGCCTATCTTGCAGTCACTACAGTAACACAGACTCCCTTTCACAGCCTCTCTTGCACTCACTACAGCAACACAACCTCCCCTTCACAGCCTATCTTGCAGTCACTACAGTAATACAGACTCCCTTTCAAAGCCTCTCTTGTACTCACTACAGCAACACAGACTCTCCCACACAGCCCCTCTTGCACTCACTACAGCAACACAGACTCCCTTTCACTGCCTCTCTTGCACACACTACAGCACCACAGCCTCCCCCCACAGCCTCTCTTGTGGTCACTACAGCAAGACATATTCCCCTTCAAAGCCTCTCTTGTACTCACTACAGCAACAGAGACTCTCCCTCACAGCCCCTCTTGCACTCACTACAGCAACAGAGACCCCCTTCACAGCCTCTCTTGCACTCACTACAGCACCACAGATTCCCCCTCACAGCCCCTCTTGCACTCACTACAGCAACAGAGAGTCCCCTTCACCGTCCCTCTTGCAGTCACTACAGCAACAGAGACCCCCCTTCACAGTCACTCTTGCACTCACTACAGCAACACAGACTCCCTTTCAGAGCATTTCTTGCACATACTACAGCAGCACAGACTCCCCTTCACAGCCCTTCTTGCAGTCACTACAGCAACAAAGCCTCCCCTTCACAGCCCTTCTTGCAGTCACTACAGAACCACAGACTCCCCTTCACAGCCTCTCCTGCTGTCACTACAGCAACACAGACTCCCCCTCACGGTTCCTCCTGCACTCACTACAGCAACACAGACGTGCAGTCACTACAGCAACACATAATCCCCTTCACAGCCTCTCTTGCACTCACTACAGCAACACAACCCCCCCTTCACAGCCTCTCTTGCAGTCACTACAGTAACACCAGTTTAGTTTTTCCGTGAAGGAGCCAGTCCTTCGGATCACGGCTCACAGCACACAGCGCACCTAGGCCCTTATCAAGGTGGCCCACGCGCTGTACTGTGTCCACCTCTAATTAGGTTTCTTTGATTGAAAATTGACAAGAGCGCCTACACTTGCCCTGAAGAAGTTCATTACATGAACGAAATGCGTTGGCTGGCCCATCTTTGTCTTGGAAAATAAAAGGGACTTATCACCTACTAAGGCTTATTTGATTCTTTGACTGTCATTGACGTTTCAATAAGCGGTGCACCACTCCACCAACCTGTTACTACAGTAACACAGACTCCCTTTCAAAGCCTCTGTTGTATTCACTACAGCAACACAGACTCCCCCTCACAGCCCCTCTTGCACTCACTACAGCAAGACAGACTCCCTTTCCCAGCCTCTCTTGCACACACTACAGCAACACAGCCTCACCCCACAGCCTCTCTTGCAGTCACTACAGCAACACATATTCCCCTTCAAAGCCTCTCTTGTACTCACTACAGCAACACAGACTTCCCCTCACAGCCCCTCTTGCACTCACTACAGCAACAGAGACTCCCCTTCACCGTCCCTCTTGCAGTCACTACAGCAACAGAGACTCCCCTTCACAGTCACTCTTGCACTCACTACAGCAACACAGACTCCCCTTCACAGCCTCTCTTGCACTGCCTACAGCAACAGACTCCCCTTCACGACCACACTTGCAGTCACTACAGCAACACAGCCTTCCCTTCACAGTCCCTCTTGCAATCACTACAGCAACACAGACTCGCGCTCACAGCCCCTCTTGCAGTCACTACAGCAACACAGACCCCCCTTAAAAGCCACAAATTTAGTCACTACAGCACCACAGCATTTACCTTCATAGCCTCTCTTGCACTCACTACAGCAACACAAACTCCCCTTCAGAGCTACTCTTGCACTCACTGCAGCAACACAGGCTCCCCCCACACCACAGCCCCTCTTGCAATCACTACATCAACACAGCCTCCCATTCACAGCCACACTTGCACTCACTGCAGCAACACAGGCTCCCCCCACAGCTCCTCTTGAAGTCACTACAGCAACAAAGTCTCCCCTTCACAGCCTCTCCTGCACTCACTACAGCAACACACACTCCCCTTCACAGGCTCTCTTGCACTCAC
Organism: Triturus cristatus; assembly: GCF_964204655.1. NCBI lineage: Eukaryota > Metazoa > Chordata > Amphibia > Caudata > Salamandridae > Triturus > Triturus cristatus. The sequence goes on along the minus strand of NC_140595.1, from coordinate 773,038,563 downwards.
TACAGCAACACAACCTCCCCTTCACAGCCTCTCTTGCAGTCACAACAGCAACACAGACTCGCTTTCACAGCCTCTCTTGCAGTCACAACAGCAACACAGCCTCCCCTTTACAGCCTCTCTTGCAATCACTACAGCAACAGACTCCCCTTCACAGCCCATCTTGCAGTCACTACGCCAACACATTCTCCCCTTCACAGCCTCTGTTGCAGTCGCTACAGCAACAGACTCTCCTTTACAGCCCCTCTTGCACTCACTACAGCAGCACAGACTCCCCTTCACAGCCTCTCTTGCCGCCACTAAAGCAATAAAGCCTCCCTTTCACAGCCCTTCTTGCAGTCACTACAAAAACACAGCCTCTCTTTCACAGCCTCTCTTGCAGTCACTACAGTAACACAGACCCCCCCTTAACAGCCTCAAGTGAAGTCACTACAGCAACACAGCATTTACCTTCGGTTAGAAGGTGGTTCTGACACTGTGGGCCACCCGGATTTTTCACTTTTTGAGCACCTAATTGTTGAGCTCTTACTGTGGGGGAGCCTCATAAGTTGGGACTCACCCACAGTGAACTCAGGATGTAAGAGACTGCATGGGGATTTTACTGGTGTCCCCCTGGCTTGACCAGGCCACTGCGCAGCAGCTGGAGTAAGGGACACCAGGCTGGTTACATGAAGACACATGTGTACATGTGTGTGCACAAGTGTACGGGCTGCGCAGGGGGGATTCCTAGCGTGCGCAGTCCAGGAGCAGCTACAAAGTGAATGGTGTGGCAGAACTTATGCAGTATTGGGTGGTGACATGGAATAGGCTTTATACACTGGAAAGAAACATGCCAGGGAAAGTCAGTGTGTTTTACTGTGTTTTCACTTCATTATTCCCCTATGGGTATGTGGGGCCCATGGCTAGATTAACTTCCATTAGGCCTACAGATTCCAGACACGCACTTAAGTCCAATGTAGCGAATGTGAAAATAAGTATTCTGCAGAGTCCAAAGTCATATTTGTACTGCTTTTGGGTGATCCAGAACTGTCATATTTCTCTGAGCCAGCCATGACCAGAGCCAGGCTGAGGGCTGACCTCAGCTGGATGGATTGATAACCTTTCTTCCACAAGCGAGGGCGTCCTCTCCATGAAGAGATGATGGGTGGGACTACAGGCTCATCCATCACTAGGTGCCAGGCACCAGGCTGCACCAAGGAGGGAAGGAGTTGGGTTTCATAGACATGTGGCCAGAGACACTGGACGACGCCATTTTGAACAAACCCAGAGGCTGGACAAGAAGGAGGGAGCAGGGGCAGGAAAGTGATGTGTCGCTGTTTGATAGGACCAACAGGGACTTCCTGCCAGCCCGCTACTCAACTTTTAAAAAGTGCTTGCACAGGAAGAGAAGCTCTCTCTGGGGTGTGGTCTGCTGAGGCTGAAGGTGCTGGAGCCTGGCGCAATGGGCAGATGGAAGGAGAGACCCCCTGACTGCCCCCAGGAACCTAACAGAACCAGAAGAAGAGCCCAGGACCGGTGCGCAGGAGCAGTGGCCTCTGCGCAGGGAGAAGAGAGGCCAAGGAGGGGATCCAGGCGAAAGGCTGGCGCAGGGAGCCAGTGAAGACAGCACCCTGCTGAATCTACCCTCTCATAGACCGAGAGGGCGAAGGAGAGTGTTCCCAGTGGCTGGGGCTGGTAAAGAGGAGCATGAAGCGCCCCATAATGCCTCGCCAGGCATTTGGAAATCTGCCGTTTTGGTGCTTTGTGGCCCCCAGAGGAGGGGGTTCACCCTAACTTGTGAAAAGGTGCTGGGGGGAGCTGCTGGAGAAGCGCAGTCTTTCCCCCCCAGCACAAAGACATCTGCAGTTTTGGTGCTTTGTGGCCCCCAGAGGAGGGGGTTCACCCTCACGTGTGAAAAGGAGCTGGGGGAGCTGCTGGAGAAGCGCAGTCTTACCTCCCCCAGCACGAAGAAAAGTCCCACCCTCAGTGTCATGGGGACCTAAAGGAAACTACCCCTCAATGGCTCAGCTAGCATTTAAACACATTCTAGGCTGGAACTTTTGTTCTACAGCTGAGGGTGTGTGGAGAAGTGCATCATGAAGTGAAGGGCTGAGTTGGGGATGTTTGAAGAAGGGCATCCCCTGGAGGTGAAGTGGTGTAATTGCACCAAAATGCATTTACTAGTGGTTATTTCTTTTTAGGTGGACTAAAAGTCACATGTGTAAAGTGAAGTACCTGTGTAAGGTGATGTTTAGCTAAATGGAGTTATGTTGCTGGACCTTCCTGCTAGGGGGTCTGGCTGTATTTACGTAATCCCTTGCTTTTACCTGTGATTCCTTTTAAAGTGAAGAGGCGCACTGCAGGAGAAGTGTAGTTGCCAGGAGTACTTCTTTTGAAGGGACTGTAAGTCACATGTGTAAGGAGATTTCATAAGCCAAGTGGGGTTATGTTGCCAGACAGTCCTGCTAGGGTGTCTGGCTGTATATGCACAATCCTGTGATTTCATCTGTGATGCCTTTAGGGGCTGTAATAGCAATGCATTCAAATGAACATCCAAGGTGATGAGTACTGTCATTCTAAAGTGTGCGTAAACATGGATTCTTGCTGCTGCGCTTAGGTGAAGACCCCAGACTGCTAGCCATTAAGATATAGAGGTGCATACTTTATGGTCAGTAGGAGATGCTCAGTCAGGGTCATGTGTCACCAATGCAGGTTTACCCCTTTTTAATGCTTGTTGAGGTAATGGGGTGGGTCACCACTGGGATGGTGCCAGTGCGCAGGGCCCTCGCTCCTGGTTATGTTCAACTATCTGCATTGGGGGCAAGTTGATGTACATACATGGGAGTGGTGGCACTAGACCCCACCCCCCTTGCGGGAGGGGTGGAGATGTTATGCAATATCACAAAGTAATTCCAACAGCTTATGTATATTTGTAAATTGGTGCATAGTATTGAGTAGTGTGTGTGTTTAATAAATGTACTCTTACTTTTATAAAGCAAAGTACAGACTGGACAATCAATTACTGAGTGTTATTTTTGTGCACCTGCAAATGGCGATTACTAGCCCACACCACCTCCCTTGAGTAAGCCTCAGACTGCTCTGCAACGCTACCCTCTGAGAGTCAGGCGCTACAATTGGGTGTTTGGTTCCCAGTGAAGGACAAATGTAGTCATGTTATTTGTGCAGGCCTCACAGATGCTGCCTTGTTTTCCAACATTGGTGTCGAGCGGCGGGAAACATAGTATCCCATTCTGGTGTGCATTTATAGCATTTGATAAGTCCAGTTTTGCCACACATTACCTATGCAGCAATGAGCAAATGGAAGAGCGCAAGGCTCTGAGAAAGGTTTAAAGTTTTGGTTATGTGAACTAAAGGTATGGGAAAGGAAAGCCCCGCGCCCATATTTGTCATGTGAAGTTATTATGGTTTAAATGTAAGCTGTATCGATATGACCGCGCTACGTTGATTATAATGTGCTAGAGGGATGGTGCTTTCCAGGAAATGATTGCATACAAATGTTCTAAGCCATATTGTACACCTTTGAACCCTAACACTACATACACTACACCTGCATGAGGAGGGTGTCTACTCAAGATATAGGGACAGCAACTGATACCTACATCACAGGTGGGGGTGTAGGGGTGGATTGACCGCCAAGGGTGACAGGAGAAGTAGGGGTCCTGGGAGGTTCCTGCGCTTTTTAAGGACAGGGAGGGTTTCCACAGGAGGGGCCCCAGATATCCTTCCCCCACTGGAAGTTTCTTGCTAATGGCGCAGGCCAAAACCACTGGAAGGGTGGGGCAGGAGGTTTCTTTACCCCGGGTAGTAGCGCCCCAGGGGTTCCCATGATGGGAGACCCTAAGAAACTTTTCCCACGGTGGGAGGAGGGTGTGGTAGAGTTGAGTGTCCGGCAGGTCCCCCAGGTTAACCGGTGGGGAGGTGAGCAACCCAAGGGTGGCCCCTGGTTGTGGGTGGCCCCAAAGGAGGGTAGTTCTTGCGTGATGGTGTGTAGTGGTAGCCCCTAGGTACCCTAGGTGGGCTAGGTAACTGACCCAGTGGAGATCTGAGTGGGGGCGATGTGCTCCCTAGTTCCAGGTGAAGGGTTAGTGGTGGACCCTGAGGTGTCAGGGTCGGGTGGCTGGTGACCAGTCCGGTAGGTCCGGTGGGACTTGAACCCCAGGACCAGGAGCTGGTGGAGGGAACCTGAGGTGGTGGCTGGGGCGATGCCTAGCTGGTAACCAGTCAGGTAGGTCCTGGGGGACTTGGACCCAAGGACCAGGAGCATGGGGGTGTTCCCCTAGCTCGAGGCAGGAGGTGGACTTCTCTCAGGTAGTACCACCCTGAACACAGGTGGGGCCTATCTTAAGTGAAGGGACCCTGTGTTTCGTGAAGGGGTGGTGCAGGCCTAGCCGGGATCTTTAGGGTCCCTGGCTGAGAGTGGTAGTACTACCCTGAAGGCAGGTGGGGCCTATCTTAAGTGAAGGGACCCTGCTCTTCATAAAAGTGGTGCAGGCCATCCAGGGACCATGTAGGTCCCTGGGCGGTCTCCCCAGGCACTGCAGGGAGACCGGGGAGAGCCATGAGAGGTGGGCCTGGGTCTAGCTAACTCGGGGCCCACAGGCTCTCTAAGGGTACTCCGGGAGGAGAGCACGCCTCTCGGAGGGAAGGGTGTATAGGCGCTGTTCTCGCAGCGGAGAACAAGGAATGGGTCTAGGTTCCCGGGGTAGTTTCCGTATGGAGCTACTGACAGGGGGAATGAGCTGTAGGATGTCTGATGGGGCACCCTCAGTGTTCATTCCTGGCGGTGTGGTGGTGAGGCCGGTCTGAGGTCCTATCAGGGAGCCAGGCCAGTGGCCAAAGGGTGCTTTTCTGTGTAGGAAAAGCATGAGTGGCTGTACTTTCTTCAGGGAAGACAGTCATCCCGAAAGGGTGGTGGCAGCAGAATGACCTCAGCGGCAGGCTGAGGGTGAGGGTCCAGAGAGGTTGCATCTTTGGGGTGCAAGGACCAAACGGAGAGAGGGTACTGGTTGGAACAAACTCTGGAAGGGAGACCAGCTAGTGACCCAGGGGATGGGATTTAGACCTATCCCAGAAGACCGCATTGGTGCTGAGGCACTGGAACCTTGTCCAGAGAAGTGGTAGGCATAGTGTTGCATGCCCAAGGGCAAAGGTGAGCCTAGTTAGGCTGAGTCCATGTAGACCATGAGTGATCTAGAGGTATCTAACCTAGAGCCCGGAGGGTTCTTAGGGTAGTCTGGGATCCCTGTCATGGGTGGAGATTGCATGGATGGGAGGAGTAGGTGGTCTGAGCGGATAACTGGTCAGTAAAGGGGGGTCTGGTCAGAACCCCTTATAACTAGTTATCGCTGACTACGGGAAGTGTACCCATGTAGAGTGGCTACTTCTTCCCTGTAGGAATCAGCTGGGCGTGGCGTGTGTTAGAAGGTGGTTCTGACACTATGGGCCGCCCGGATTTTTCACATTTGAGCACCTAATTGTTGAGCTTTTACTGTGGGGGAGCCTCATAAGTTGGGACTCATCCACAGTGAACTCAGGATGTAAGAGACTGCATGGGGATTTTACTAGTGTCCCCCTGGCTTGACCAGGCCACTGCGCAGCAGATGGAGTAAGGGACACCGGGCTGGTTACATGCAGACACATGTGTACATGTGTGTGCACACGTGTACGGGCTGCGCAGGGGAGATTCCTAGCGTGCGCAGTCCAGGAGCAGCTACAAAGTGAATGGTGTGGCAGAACTTATGCAGTATTGGGTGGTGACATGGAATAGGCTTTATACACTGGAAAGAAACATGCCAGGGAAAGTCAGTGTGTTTTACTGTGTTTTCACTTCATTATTCCCCTATGGGTATGTGGGGCCCATGGCTAGATTAACTTCCATTAGGCCTACAGATTCCAGACATGCACTTAAGTCCAATGTAGCGAATGTGAAAATAAGTATTCTGCAGAGTCCAAAGTCATATTTGTACTGCTTTTGGGTCATCCAGAACTGTCATATTTCTCTGAGCCAGCCATGACCAGACCCAGGCTGAGGGCTGACCTCAGCTGGATGGATTGATAACCTTTCTTCCACAAGCGAGGGCCTCCTCTCCATGAAGAGATGATGGGTGGGGCTACAGGGTCATCCATCACTAGGTGCCAGGCACCAGGCTGCACCAAGGAGGGAAGGAGTTGGGTTTCAGAGGACATGTGGCCAGAGACACTGGACAACGCCATTTTGAACAAACCCAGAGGCTGGACAAGAAGGAGGGAGCAGGGGCAGGAAAGTGATGTGTCGCTGTTTGATAGGACCAACAGGGACTTCCTGCCAGCCCCCTACTCAACTTTTAAAAAGTGCTTGCACAGGAAGAGAAGCTCTCTCTGGGGTGTGGTCTGCTGAGGCTGAAGGTGCTGGAGCCTGGCGCAATGGGCAGTTGGAAGGAGAGACCCCCCTGACTGCCCCCAGGACCCTAAATGCACCAGAAGAAGAGCCCAGGACCGGTGCGCAGGAGCAGTGGCCTCTGCGCAGGGTGAAGAGAGGCCAAGGAGGAGAGCCAGGCGAAAGGCTGGCGTAGGGAGCCAGTGAAGACAGCACCCTGCTGAATCTACCTTCTCATAGACCGAGAGGGCGGAGGAGAGTGTTCCCAGTGGCTGGGGCTGGTAAAGAGGAGCATGAAGCGCCCCATAATGGCTCGCCAGACATTTTGATATCTGCCATTTTGGTGCTTTGTGGCCCCCAGAGGAGGGGGGTCACCCTCACTTGTGAAAAGGTGCTGGGGGGAGCTGCTGGAGAAGCGCAGTCATTCCCCCCCCCCCCCCCCCCCCCAGCATGAAGAAATCTGCAGTTTTGGTGCTTTGTGGCCCCCCGAGGTGGGGGTTCACCCTCACTTGTGAAAAGGTGCTGGGGGAGCTGCTGGAGAAGTGCAGTCTTACCCCCCCTTGAAGAACAAAAGAGGATGCCAATGCTGACGATTGTTTATGCTGCTTGACTGTAGAAGAAAAATAGAACAACTACATCTTTACTAATTAATAGTATTTTATTCAAACTTGATCTGATTTTTTCTCATACAAAATGGATAATTTTCTGAAAATATACTGGTCTGAACAAACAATAAGGATTCAAATAGTAAATAAAGGAAGAAGAATGTAACAACAAATGGCAGTTCATGTATTCACAACAATAAAATACACACTAAGGCTCTACTGCCCACATGGCAGAGAAACAATTCTCTTAACCCCTTCAGTGCCCATGACGAGATAGTCTCGTCATGGAGCACGGTCGCGCTGTGCCCATGACGAGACTATCTCGTCATGAACCCCACCCACTAATGTAACGCCCGGCACAGGAGGGGGAAAGGGCGTGGCACAGAAGGGGTTAATTAATCATACACCACTCCTCATTCACCCAAACATTCATACAAACAACTAGAGTCAATGTGCCTTTGGTTACAAATAAAGATTCAAAAAGAAACCAAAGGGGTCTCCAAACAAAAACTTTTTAGATAGTACCGCTAAGGGGGTGTACAAAAGGAGTATTCAATTTGTCCACTGGTCATAATTGCATAAAGACAGAACCCCAGGCGGACTAAAGGTTCAGATGAATGGAGAAAACAGAAAGAAGGTCTACGCGTTTCGAACCCCGTAGGATTTAGGTGTAGGGGTTCTCTTCAGGACCAAGGCGCTGTAATGAGAAGAGAAACAAAATGGATATAAATCTGAAAAGAGTTGGAGTGCAAACCACGTCAGACGCTAAGTCAGTGTGGCTGAACTTACCTAGAAGAAGTGGTTTGTAGTATCAATATGGGGTAAGCTGTGAATAAATCAAAATCGAAAATCTAACATTAATGCTACAAGCGGGAGCATGAAAAAACACTAAGTCTAACAAGGCAAGAAGGCAACGAAAGAATGCAGGCCGCCTTTACCTTGCATGTGTTTGAAACGCGGGGGTAGAGCCAAGGGATCCAATTCCCATCAGGGGTCAAAAACCTTTCGTTGTCAAATCCAGTAAATACGGGACGATCCACACTGGGAGGAGGAAAACATGAATCAATGCGGAGTGATAAAGTAAAGAAGAAATCAAAGTAGAATGACGCCTAATGCAGTCCATTTTGATAAAATAGGCATACCTTGTTAGTGTACGGGCAAATCATCCAAGGGAAGTAACGGGCATGCAGCAGTGAATGATGCGGGCCTCAGAAGGTGGAACTAAAAGAGAATCAAAATCAGTGTGAGTGATATGGCTCCGCGGCCGCTGGGTCTGCTGATGTTAAAGGATCGATAGTCGTGCCGTCGGCAGAGTCAATTACCTTAGTCGTAGCTGTAAACCGGCTGTTTCGGAATCATCCCGGAAGGAAACTTCGCTGGACCCACTTCCTGTTCTGCGTAAATCGCGTTCTGGCAGGCTGCAGGAATTCTGGGATTTGTGGTCCTGTGCAGTCTCGACGCTCCAGCTCTTAAACGAAATGTTTAACGGAACCCGTACGCTAGTTGGGAAAATGGCTAGGAGGCCAATATGGTGGAGCAACTTGATGGAGGTGATCCATATGCGACACATGGGTTAGGAAGGAGCATGGCAACGTTGGTCCAAGGGGACAGGTTCGCTGTCTCACAAAAAGTACGTTAGTCGGAAATTCTTAAAGCTTTAAGATCTCTGATAATTCATTGAGGCCTGAGATTGCACTATTAAACTTCACAATTAACATAGCTTCGCGTTGAGCGAGCCTGAGTTCCATGTCTCCGCCTCTCGGGTCAAGTTCCACTTTGGAAATTACTGTCCAACGTAGGTCTTGTTCTCCATGCGACATTTTCCGCCAGTGGTTGACTAAAGGTGCGGTTTCTACATTTTTTTCTGATCCGGGATTTGTGTTGTATTATTCTTTGTCTGATCTCTTGGTTGGTCTTTCCAATGTACAATAAAGAACAAGGGCACATGATTCCGTAAATCACGTATTTTGTTTTACAATTGGAAAACGAGTCGTGTTTCCAAAAAATTCCTTTGTGGGAAAACAATGAGCCTTCGACCGTTTGGTCGCAGCATGAACATGTTCCACATTTGTGGTGGCCTTTTATGGGTGCCAAACCAAACATATCTCGTAGGGTTGGTTTTCTAGCAGTTTTCTGAGATGCCCTGACTATATGGTTAGCCATGTTCCTTTCTCTTTTGAAAGCGAACAAAGGAGAAGTTTCTAGAGATGGATCTAGATTTTGGATGAGATGCCAATTTTGATGAATCGCTTTTTTCAGTTGGTTAGAATTTGGGCAGAAGGTAGTCACAAACACTTGGCGTTTTATTGGCGGTTTCTCTTTCTTCACTAGTAGTGGGCTCTGCTATTTTCAAGCAACCACCCGAGAAGCCTGAAAGAAAACCTTCCGTACGGACAATTCCTCAGAATAAGAAGGAATTGTTTTTTCAAAGAAGACTACAATGTCCATGCCAATAATCTCTTTAATAAACTCAGGGATCGGGGCTATCCAAAAAAACTGGTTAAAACTGCCATGAAGAGAGCATGGTGGACACCGAGGGAAACACTACTAGTGAAGAAAGAGAAACCGCCAATAAAACGCCAAGTGTTTGAGACTACCTTCTGCCCGAATTCTAACCAACTGAAAAAAGCGATTCATCAAAATTGGCATCTCATCCAAAATCTAGATCCTTCTCTAGAAACTTCTCCTTTGTTCGCTTTCAAAAGAGAAAGGAACGTGGCTAACCATATAGTCAGGGCATCTCTGAAAACTGCTAGAAAACCAACCCTACGAGATATGTTTGGTTTGACACCCATAAAAGGCCACCACAAATGTGGAACATGTTCATGCTGCGACCAAACGGTCAAAGGCTCATTGTTTTCCCACAAAGGAATTTTTTGGAAACACGACTCGTTTTCCAATTGTAAAATAAAATACGTGATTTACGGAATCATGTGCCCTTGTTCTTTATTGTACATTGGAAAGACCAACCAAGAGATCAGACAAAGAATAATACAACACAAATCCCGGATCAGAAAAAATTAAGAAACCGCACCTTTAGTCAACCACTGGCGGAAAATGTCGCATGGAGAACAAGACCTACGTTGGACAGTAATTTCCAAAGTGGAACTTGACCCGAGAGGCGGAGACATGGAACTCAGGCTCGCTCAACGCAAAGCTATGTTAATTGTGAAGTTTAATAGTGCAATCTCAGGCCTCAATGAATTATCAGAGATCTTCAAGCTTTAAGAATTTCCGACTAACGTGCTTTTTGTGAGACAGCGAACCTGTCCCCTTGGACCAACGTTGCCATGCTCCTTCCTAACCCATGTGTCGCATATGGATCACCTCCATCAAGTTGCTCCACCATATTGGCCTCCTAGCCATTTTCCCAACTAGCGTATGTGTTCCGTTAAACATTTCGTTTAAGAGCTGGAGCGTCGAGACTGCACGGGACCACAAATCCCAGAATTCCTGCAACCTGCCAGAACGCGATTTAACGCGGAACAGGAAGTGGGTCCAGCGAAGTTTTCTTCCAGGATGATTCCGAAACAGCCGGTTTACAGCTACGACTAAGGTAATTGACTCTGCCGACGGCACGACTATCGATCCTTTAACATCAGCAGACCCAGCGGGCCGCGGAGTCATATCATTCACACTGATTTTGATTCTCTTTTAGTTCCACCTTCTGAGGCCTGCATCATTCACTGCTGCACGCCCGTTACTTCCCTTGGATGATTTGCCCGTACACTAACAAGGTATGCCTATTTTAGCAAAATGGACTGTATTAGGCGTCATTCTACTTTGTTTCCTTCTTTACTTTATCACTCCGCATTGATTCATGTTTTCCTCCTCCCAGTGTGGATCGTCCCGTATTTACTGGATTTGACAACTAAAGGTTTTTGACCCCCGATGGGAATTGGATCCCTTGGCTCTACCCCCGCATTTCAAACACATGCAAGGTAAAGGCGGCCTGCATTCTTTCGTTGCCTTCTTGCCTTGTTCGACTTAGTGTTTTTTCATGCTCCCGCTTGTAGCATTGATGTTAAATTTTCGATTTTGATTTATTCACAGCTTACCCCATATTGATACTACAAACCACTTCTTTCAGGTAAGTTCAGCCACACTGACTTAGCGTCTGACGTGGTTTGCACTCCAACTCTTTTCAGATTTATGTCCATTTCGTTTCTCTTCTCATTACAGCGCCTTGGTCCTGAAGAGAACCCCTACACCTAAATCCTACGGGGTTCGAAACGCGTAGACCTTCTTTCTGTTTTCTCCATTCATCTGAACCTTTAGTCCGCCTGGGGTTCTGTCTTTATGCAATTATGACCAGTGGACAAATTGAATACTCCTTTTGTACACCCCCTTAGCGGTACTATCTAAAAAGATTTGTTTAGAGACCCCTTTGGTTTCTTTTTGAATCTTTATTTGTAACCAAAGGCACATTGACTCTAGTTGTTTGTATGAATGTTTGGGTGAATGAGGAGTGGTGTATGATTGATTAAGAGAATTGTTTCTCTGCCATGTGGGCAGTAGAGCCTTAGTGTGTATTTTATTGTTGTGAATACATGAACTGCCATTTGTTGTTACATTCTTCTTCCTTTATTTACTATTTGAATCCTTATTGTTTGTTCAGACCAGTATATTTTCAGAAAATTATCCATTTTGTATGAGAAAAAATCAGATCAAGTTTGAATAAAATACTATTAATTAGTAAAGACGTAGTTGTTCTATTTTTCTTCTACAGTCAAGCAGCATAAACAATCGTCAGCATTGGCATCCTCTTTTGTTCTTCAAGTTGATAGGCTCAGCCTTGCTGTCTAGAGCCACACCCATTCTTGTTCTTAAGTCTTACCCCCCCAGCACGAAGAAAAGTCCCACCCTCAGTGTCATGGGGACCTAAAGGAAACTACCCCTCAAGGGCTCTGCTAGCATTTAAACACATTCTAGGCTGGAACTTTTGTTCTACAGCTGAGGGTGTGTGGAGAAGTGCATCATGAAGTGAAGGGCTGAGTTGGGGATGTGTGAAGAGGTGCATCCCCTGGAGGTGAAGTGGTGTAATTGCACCGAAATGCATTTACTAGTGGTTATTTCTTTTTAGGTGGACTGAAAGTCACATGTGTAAAGTGAAGTACCTGTGTAAGGTGATGTTTAGCTAAATGGAGTTATGTTGCTGGACCTTCCTGCTAGGGGGTCTGGCTGTATTTACGTAATTCCATGCTTTTACCTGTGATTCCTTTTAAAGTGAAGAGGCGCACTGCAGGAGAAGTGTAGTTGCCAGGAGTACTTCTTTTGAAGGGACTGTAAGTCACATGTGTAAGGAGATGTCATAGGCCAAGTGGGGTTATGTTGCCAGACAGTCCTGCTAGGGTGTCTGGTTGTATATGCGCAATCCTGTGATTTCATCTGTGATGCCTTTAGGGGCTGTAATTACAATGCATTCAAATGATCAACAAAGGTGATGAGTACTGTCATTCTAAAGTGTGCGTAAACATGGATTCTTGCTGCTGGGCTTAGGTGAAGACCCCAGACTGCTAGCCCTTAAGATATAGAGGTGCATACTTTATGGTCAGTAGGAGATGCTCAGTCAGGGTCATGTGTCACCAAGGCAGGTTTAGCCCTTTTTAATGCTTGTTGAGGTAATGGGGTGGGTCGCCACTGGGATGGTGCCGGTGCGCAGGGCCCTCGCTCCAGGTTATGTTCAACTATCTGCATTGGGGGCAAGTTGATGTGCATACATGGGAGTGGTGGTACTAGACCCCACCCACCGCGGGAGGGGGAGAGATGTTATGCAATGTCACAAAGTAATTCCAACAGCTTATGTATATTTGTAAATTGGTGCATAGTATTGAGCAGTGTGTGTGTTTAATAAATGTACTCTTACTTTTATAAAGCAAAGTACAGACTGGAAAATCAATTAGTGAGTGTTATTTTTCTGCACCTGCAAATGGTGATTACTAGCCCACACCACCTCCCTTGAGTAAGCCTCAGACTGGTCTGCAACGCTACCCTCTGAGAGTCAGGCACTACAATTGGGTGTTTGGTTTCCAGTGAAGGACAAATTTAGTCATGTTATTTGTGCAGGCCTCACAGATGCTGCCTTGTTGTCCAACACCTTCACCTTCACAGCCTCTCTTGCACTCACTACAGCAACACAGACTCCACTTCACTGCCACTCTTGCACTGACTACAGCAACACAGACTCCCCCCACAGCCCCTCTTGCAGTCACTACAGAAACACAGACTCCCCTTCACAGCCTATCTTGCACTCACTACAGCAACACAACCTCCCCTTCACAGCCTCTCTTGCAGTCACTACGGCACCACACCCTCCCCTTCACAGCCTCTCTTGCAGTCACTAAAGCAACACAGCCTCCCCTTCTCTGCTGCACTTGTAGCCACAATAAATATATCACAACACACAGACTCCCTTTCACAGCCCCCGTTGCAGTCACTACAGCAACAGTCTCCCGCCACAGCCTCTCTTGAAGTCACTACAGCAACAGACTACCCTTGACAGCCACTCTTGCAGTTACTAAAGCAACACAGACTCCCCTTCACAGCCTCTCTTGCATTCACTACAGCACCACAGCCTCCCCTTCCCAGCCTCTCTTGCAGTCACTACCGCAACACAGACTCCCCTTCACGGCCTCTGTTGCAGTCACTACAACAACAGACCCCCCTTCACAGCCTATCTTGCAGTCACTACAGCAAAGGACTCCCCTTCACAGCGCATCTTGCAGTCACTGCAGCAACACAGCCTCCCCTTCACAGCCTCTCTTGCACTCACTACAGCAACATAGACTCCCCTTCACAGCCTCTCTTGCAGTCTCTAAAGCAACACAGACCCCCTTCACAGCCTCTCTTGCAGTCACTTCAGCAACATAGCCTTTCCCTTCACAGCCACTCTTGCACTCACTACAGCAACACAGACTCTCCTTCACAGCCACTCTTGCACTCACTACAGCAACACAGCCTCCCCTTCACAGCCTCTCTTGTAGTCTCTACAGCAACACAGACCCCTTTGACAGCCTCTCTTGCAGTCACTACAGCAACACAGACTCCCCTTCACAGCCTCTCTTGCAGTCTCTAATGCAACACAGACCCCCTTCACAGCCTCTCTTCCAGTCACTACAGCAACAGCCTTTCCTTTCACAGCCACTCTTGCCCTCACTACAGCAACACAGACTCCCCTTCACAGCCTCTCTTGCAGTCTCTAAAGCAAAACAGACCCCCTTCACAGCCTCTCTTGCAGTCACTTCTGCAACACAGCCTTTCCCTTCACAGCCACTCTAGCACTCACTACAGCAACACAGTCTCCCCTTCACAGCCACTCTTGCACTCACTACAGCAACACAGACTCCCCTTCACAGACTCTCTTGTAGTCTCTACAGCAACACAGACCCCTTTGACAGCCTCTCTTGCAGTCAATACAGCAACACAGACTCCCCTTCACAGCCTCTCTTGCAGTCTCTAATGCAACACAGACCCCCTTCACAGCCTCTCTTCCAGTCTCTACAGCAACACAGCCTTTCCTTTCACAGCCACTCTTGTCCTCACTACAGCAACACAGACTCCCCTTCACAGCCTCTCTTCCAGTCACTACATCAACACAGCCTTTTCTTTCACAGCCCCTCTTGCACTCACTACAGCAACACAGCCTCCCCTTCACAGCCCCTCTTGCAGTCACTACAGTAACACAGACTCCCCTTTACAGGCTCTCTTTCAGTTACTACAGCAACACAGACTCCCCTTCACAGCCTCTCTTGCAGTCACTACAGCAACACAGCCTCCCCTTCTCTGCTGCACTTGTAGCCACAATAAATATATCACAACACACAGACTCCCTTTCACAGCCCCCGTTGCAGTCACTACAGCAACAGTCTTCCGCCACAGCCTCTCTTGCACTCACTACAGCAACACAGCCTCCCCTTCACAGCCCCTCTTGCAGTCACTACAGTAACACAGACTCCCCTTTACAGGCTCTCTTTCAGTTACTACAGCAACACAGACTCCCCTTCACAGCCTCTCTTGCAGTCACTACCGCAACACAGACTCCCCTTCATAGCCTATCTTGCAGTCACTAAATCAGCACAGCCTCCCATTCACAGCCTCTCTTGCACTCACTACAGCAACAAAGCCTCCCCTTCACAGCTTCTCTTGCAGTCACTACAGCAAAGGACTCCCCTTCACAACGCATCTTGCAGTCACGCCAGCCACACAGCCTCCCCTTCACAGCCTCTCTTGCACTCACTACAGCAACACAGACTCCCCTTCCCAGCCTCTCTTGTAGTCTCTAAAGCAACACAGACTCCCCTTCACAGCCTCTCTTGCAGTCTCTAAAGCAACACAGACCCCCTTCACAGCCTCTCTTGCAGTCACTTCAGCAACACAGCCTTTCCCTTCACAGCCACTCTTGCACTCACTACAGCAACACAGACTCCCCTTCACAGCCCCTCTTGCAGTCACTACAGCAACACAGCCTCCCCTTCACAGCCTCTCTTGCAGTCACTACAGCAACACAGACTCCCCTTCACAGCCCTTCTTGCAGTCACTACAGATACACAGCCTCCCTTTCACAGCCTCTCTTGCAGTCACTACAGCAACACACACTCCCCTTCACAGCCTCTCTTGTAGTCTCTACAGCAACACAGACCCCTTTGACAGCCTCTCTTGCAGTCACTACAGCAACACAGCCTTTCCTTTCACAGCCCCTCTTCCAGTCACTACAGCAACACAGACTCACCTTTACAGGCTCTCTTGCACTCACTACAGCAACACAGCCTCCCCTTCACAGGCTCTGTTGCAGTCACTAAAGCAACAGACTCCCCTTCACAGCCTATCTTGCAGTCAATACAGAAACACAGGGCCCGATTCACAGAACTAACTTAAGACAAAATCCTAAACTTATTACCATTTTGGTATTCACAGAAGGCACTTACTCATTTTGGTATTCACAGAAGGCACTTACTCATTTCGATATTCATAGAAGTTAGGAGTCCTAAATTTAGGACTCCTAAATGCCTTCTGGGAATACCGAAAGCCTTAAAATTAGGATTTTTCTCAGTTTAGTAGTAGTAAAGTTGGGAGTCCTAACTTTAGGACTCCTAAACTGAGAAAAATCCTAATTTTAAGGACTTCGGTATTCACAGAAGGCATTTAGGAGTCCTAAAGTTAGGACTCCTAACTTCTGTGAATACCGAAGTGAGTAAGTGTCTTCTGTGAATACCAAAATGAGTAAGTGCCTTCTCTGAATCCGAAAATGATAGTAAGTTTAGGATTTTGTCTTAAGTTAGTTCTGTGAATCGGGCCCACAGTCTCCCCTTCACAGCCTCTCTTGCAGTCACTACGGCAACACAGCATCCCCTTCACATCCTCTATTGCAGTCACTACAGCAACAGACTCCCCTTCAGCCTCTCTTGCAATCACTACAGCAACACAGCCTCCCCTTCACAGCCCCTCTTGCACTCACTACAGCAACACAGCCTCCCCTTCATAGCCTCTCTTGCAGTCACTGCAGCAACACAACCTCCCCTTCACAGCCTCTCTTGCAGTCACTAGAGCAACACAGCCTCCCCTTCTCTGCCGCACTTCCAGCCACAATAAATATATCACAACACACAGACTCCCTTTCACAGCCCCTGTTGCAGTCACTACAGTAACACAAACCCCCCTTAACAGCCACACTTGCAGTCACTACAGCAACACAGTCTCCCCCCACAGCCCGTCTTGCAGTCACTACAGCAACAGACTCCCTTTCACAGCCTCTCTTGCACACACTACAGCAGCACAGACTCCCCTTCACATCCCTTCTTGCATTCACTACAGAAACACAGCCTCCCCTTCACAGCCTCTCTTGAAGTCACTAATGAAACACAGACTCCCCTTCACAGCCTCTCATGCATCCACTACAGCAACACAGTGTCCCCTTCACAGCCACACTTGCAGTCACTACAGCAACACAGCCTCTCCTTCTCTGCCGAACTTGCAGTCGCACTAAATGTCACAACACACAGACTCCCTTTCACAGCCACTCTTGTAGTCAAGACAGCAACACAGACTCCCCTTAACAGCCACACTCGCAGTCACTACAGCAACACAGACTCCCATTCACAGCCCTTCTTGCAGTTACTACAGCAACAGACTCCCCTTCATAGCCTATCTTGCAGTCACTACAGCAACACAGACTCCCCTTCACAGCTTGTCTTGCACTCTCTGCAGCAACACAGCCTCCCATTCACAGCCTTTCTTGCAGTCACTGCAGCAACCCAGCCTCCCCTTCACAGCCCATCTTACAATCACTACAGCAACACAGCCTCCCCTTCACAGTCCCTCTTGCAGTCACTACAGAACCACAGACTCCCCTTCACAGCCTCTCTTGCAGTCACTACAGCAACACAGGCTCCCCTTCACAGCCACTCTTGCACTCACTACAGCAACACAGCCTCCCGTTCACAGCCTCTCTTGCAGTCACTACAGCAACACAGACTCCCCTTCACAGCCACACTTGCAGTCACTACAGCAACACAGTATCCCCTACAGCCCCTCTTGCAGTCACTACAGCAAAACAGCCTCCCCTTCACAGCCTATCGTGCAGTCACTACAGCAATAGACTCCCCTTCACAGCCTCTCTTGCAGTCACTACATGTATAGAAAGGGGGGACCCAATATTCCAAACGCATCTGGGTACGGCAAATATAACAAAGAACAAGATGATGCGAAGGAACAAATCAAATAATATTTCTCTCACAAAATGAAGGAAACCACAAATTATCCTTCACGGTAAGTTAATTAAGCATTTGAATAAATCGTCTGGTATTGATATCATTGTCTGGACACAGTGACATTTGATAAATCTCCTTTATCAACGTTTGGATAAAGATTCACAAACACATAATTTGATAGATGAACATAGAAACATTGCTCAAAACAAGAAAAAAGCATAAACAAACTTCAAAGCAATTTTATTCTAATCCTTATTCCCCTAAAGAAAATAATGGATGTAGACACTTCTATCGTGAACATTCCATTAGTCAAAGTCGCCCCATTACGCAGTACTGAGAGGTATTGAAGTTTACACCTCTAAACATGATTTCTTAGTACTACATATATCTCAGTTAGACAATAATTCAAATTCCTCCGGGGCTCTTTGTATTCAAAATAGTCGACGCGTTTCAGCCCAACTCGCTTGCGGGCCTCATCAGGACTAGGGTATATAAGGGAAAATCTCCTGGAACCACATCAATTTCGCAGTAATCCCATCACATTCCTACGTGGGAATGCCTCCAGAGCGAGACTGAAATTCTCTTGTACTAATCATAAGCGGTCCGTAAGATGTAAAGGGGGTGTATAAATCGTCAACCCGTAATGTCATCTGTAACGGTAGTAACTTCTTAAATAATTCGGGATCGTTCACTGACTGGACCACCTCTTCACACGGTTCCCAGACTCCCCTTCACAGCCTCTCTTGCAGTCACTACAGCAACACAGACTCCCCTTCACAGCCTCTCTTGCAGTCACTACAGCAACACAGACTCTCCTTCACAGCCACACTTGCAGACACTACAGCAAAAAAGCCTCCCCTTCACAGCCTATCGTGCAGTCACTACAGCAATAGACTCCCCTTCACAGCCTCTCTTGCAGTCACTACAGCAACACAGACTCCCCTTCACAGCCTTTCTTGCACTCACTGCAGCAGCACACAGCTATACATATATTACACTAATACACAGACTCTCTATCCGAGCCTCTCTTGCAGTCACTATAAATATAGTACACCAACACACAGCCTCCCATTCACAGTCTCTCTTGCAGTCACTACAGCAACACAGCCTTCCCTTCACAGCCCCTCTTGCAGCCGCTATAAATATATTACATCAACACACAGACTCCCCTTCACAGCCCCTCTTGCAGACACTATAAATATATTACAGCAGCACACAGCCTTCCCTTCACAGCCCCTCTTGCAGCCGCTATAAATATATTACACCAACACCCAGCCTCCCCTTCACAGCCCCACTTGCAGCCGCTGTACATATATTACACCAACACACAACTCCCCTTCACAGTCCCTCTTGCAGACACTATAAATATATTACAGCAACACACAGCCTTTCCTTCACAGCCCCTCTTGCAGCCGCTATAAATATATTACACCAACACACAGCCTCCCCTTCACAGCCCCTCTTGCAGCCGCTGTACATATATTACACCAACACACAACTCCCCTTCACAGCCCCTCTTCCAGCCTCTCTTGCAGCCGCTATAAATATATTACACAAACACACAGCCTCCCCTATGCAGCCTTTCTTGCAGCCGCTATAAATATATTACATCAACACACAGCCTCCCCTTCACAGCCCCTCTTGCAGCCCCTGTACATATATTACACCAACACACAGACTCCCCTTCACAGCCCCTCTTGCAGCTACTATAAATATATTACAGCAACACACAGCCTTCCCTTCACAGCCCCTCTTGCAGCCCCTATAAATATATTACAGCAACACACAGCCTCCCATTCACAGCTCCTCTTGCAGTCACTATAAATATATCACACCAACACAGAGCCTCTCCTACACAGCCTCTTTTGCAGCTGCTATAAATATATTACAGCAACACACAGCCTTCTCTACACCGCCTCTCTTGCATCCACTATAAATATATTACACCAACACACAACCGCTCCTTCACAGCCTCTCTTGCAGACCCTATAAATATATTATAGCAGCACATAGACTCCCCTTCACTGCCCCTCTTCCAGCCTCTCTTGCAGCCGCTATAAATATATTACACAAACACACAGCCTCCCCTATGCAGCCTTTCTTGCAGCCGCTATAAATATATTACACAAACACACAGCCTCCCCTATGCAGCCTTTCTTGCAGCCGCAATAAATATATTACATCAACACACAGCCTCCCCTTCACAGCCTCTCTTGCAGCCCCTGCACATATATTACACCAACACACAGACTCCCCTTCACAGCCCCTCTTGCAGCTGCTATAAATATATTACACCAACACACAGCCTCTCCTTCACAGCATCTCTTTCAGTCACTATACTTATATTACAGCAACACACAGCCTCTCTTGCAACCGCTATAAATATATTACACCAACACACTGCCTCCCTACACAGCCCCTCTTGCAGCCGCTACAAATATATTACACCAACACTCACACACCCTCTACCAGTCACTATAAATATATTACACCAACACACAGACTCCCCTTCACAGCATCTCTTGCAGCCTGTATAAATATATTACACCAACACACAGCCTCCCCTTCAAAGCCCCTCTTGCAGCCGCCGTACATATATTACACCAACACACAGACTCCCCTTTACAGCCCCTCTTACAGCCACTATAAATATATTACACCAACACAAGGAATCCCCTCCAAAGCCGCAATTCCAATTGCTATGAATAGATTACACCAACACACAGACTCCCCTTCCCAGCCCCGCTTGCAGCCGCTATAAATATATTACAGCAACACACAGACTCCCCTTCACCGCCTCTTTTGCAGCCACTATAAATATATTACACCAACATCCAACCGCCTCTTCACAGCCCACTTTCAGTCACTATAAATATATCCCAACAACATGCAATATTTTCATGCTGTGTAGTCACTGGAAGTCTCTCACAAAAGACACCCCCTCCTTTAGTTATTTCTGCTGTACAATCACTGGACATTTTGGACAACAAAACAAACCTTTGTTTCGCAACCCCTGCTGTATAGTTACTAGAATATCTGAAAGCAACACATCCTATTCAGTGGAAATATCTCACATCACAACTTTTTCTTGAAAACCCATGCAGTTCAGTCACTAAAATGATCTTACAACACACAATTTAACTCTAGCAGCCACTGAAAATACAGCACCGCAACACAAGACTTTCCTACACAATCCCTTCCATAAGCCACTGTAAACAGCTTACAATGATAAGAACACTGGGCAACTCTGGGTTGAGTTTCTTGTACAGAGTATGAAGCGGGAACAAGTGTCTTTTCTCGCCCCGTTCCCTAACATATCCATAACTCTGACAATCCTTGGCTTATGAGCATTGCAACAAATCGAAGTAGCACAATAATAACATCTGTGTCATTTGACAGTTCTATGACTCATTTGGAACTATTACGAACAGCCCACTCAACGTGTGGCACAACGCACAGGTCAGTTTCCTCCAATATGCTGTTAATTTCTTGAACAACATGGCCCATACCTTTTGAATATATCTCTGCAGGCAACAACTCCTTATTGACAATCATTCCACTTGCAATAATTGGAAATTCTGTGCTACGTGAAGCATCAGCAATGTTTTGGTGAGTTAATATCTCCAAGTTCATGTTGTTTTATGTTGATTACCAGAATCTATCAAGTCGCACAGGTATAGGTGTCGAATTTTTGATGCAGGCGGGGTCAATTATTCTACTTGCAGACATTCGTCTGATTCTTTCACATTCTTTGACAGATAGTTCAAGATAAGTGTCAGAGACAATGTGCAGTTCTTGCAAGGTGCACACTGACTTTAATATATGAACAACCTCTCTGAAGTTTTGCATGAATGAAATCTTGGCAATTCGCAACTGCAACATATAGTCCACAACAACACCAGTTTTCAAAGAGGACACCTTTTCGGATGGAAATTCTTCAGGTGAAAGTCTTTTTCAAGCTCTTGTATCAGTTTGTGCTTCACTGGTTTGGTTGCAGCATTTCCATCAACTAATGTGTTTGTTGGAAAAAGATCATGTAACAGAATACACTCTTTCTATTGCTACATCCATCTCTCAATGTGCGTTGCGAAAGTTATTTTTTTGTAACCTGTTTTGAAGTGTCTGGTTGGACGAAACTCTTACTATGGTAATTAAAGTGTGGAAATTTGGCTTTAGTGATTATGTCAAACAGCTTCTTCTCTTTCAATACAAATCTCTCCTGCTGCAGTTCCGCGTTTAGTTTTGATCCATGTTCCAGGACATCTAGTAGACGTGTCTTTATATTGCTATCCGCATATTGTTTGGTCATGACGTTGTGTGGACGCACAGGCTCAGTCATTTCAAAGGGGTTTCCTTGCTGCTGTATGAAAGGAAGAAGGCTGTCAACATGTTCATTGAAATGTTCCCTCTCTTTCCCACAGGTTTGTGGTTAGGAGCAGTTTCATGATGGCTATTGATTTTGAATTTGTCATAGCTCTGAAAACATTGCAAATAGAAAGGACTTCATAGTAAACTAGCTGCCATTGGGCAGCAACATACTCACTTTCATGTTTCTGACCAACAATTCCTTTGGAGCTTTTCTGTGATCTCTGGATAGTCTGTTCCAGTTTCATATCTGGAGTCACAGCATTGAACATTCCCTCTCTGTCTTTCACCACAAAATGTCTTTGGATGAATTTTTTGTAGAGATATGGTTTTTCCACCTCCAGCTTCTTCACTCTTTACAAATACCAGGACCCATATATCAGGTAGTTTATGCAATCGAATTCATGAAACATAGAATCAGTAACTCCACAGTCTTCACGTGCAGCTCCCGATCCCCTTCCCGATCAGCATGCACCAAGTTTTTCACTAGAGCTATCATGTGTAAAACGTTTCCCTTGTACTTGCAAAGTTCAGATTTTTCTTCACATTCTTTGACAAACTCTACGAGCTTGATTTACAGGTTTTCTGATTTTGAACTGAATGTATTGAACATTGCCTGGTGTGGAATGCACGAAAGGCGGCACGCTGAAGTGTAGTTTTATCCAAATGGTAGATTTATTCTTTAGTTCAAATAGGACAGGAACATTAGAGGATAAGATGGTTGTAGTAGTATTAGAAGTAGTATCAGGAGAATCAGCCCCACCTGGAGAAGCATCCCTGCTGCTCAGCCCACATACAGCAACTAACAATTCCAGTCAAACATACACACAAGGGACATTCTGTGACATCACTTACACTGGCTGAGTAGCAGAGTACAGAACACAGAGAAAGGACTAGACATAAATGAGAGCGGGATACCCCACACCTCCCTCCCTAACAGAGACAATAACTAATAAAGAGGCAAGAGGTATGGAATTGAGAACAGATAAGTAAAGAGGAAGGAACAACAGGTCAAAAGACACAACGCACACTCACACACACACACACCCATTCAACAAAAGAGATATGTGAGCAATAAAGAAAGCAACACATTAAATATAAAAGGAAATGGGTTTGGGCCCTCAGAAGTGTCCCAACACCTAGAACAACAATATGCATTGTGCACAACTGTAAATGCAAACATGGAGCGAAAATTATGAGTATTCCTTGTAACAAATTAACATAATAAGTTACGCTCAATGCTGACTGGACAATTTTACTTCCAAAGATTTCAGCCTCAATAAGTGCATCGTCTATACCACATCCACTGAGATAACTTCCTGCACACCGCAATGCAACTTTTGTCACATGGATAACGCCCATAATTGGATAAAGACCATCAAATTCTACTGGATTGCTCATAACAATGTCAGCTACAATATGAAAAAAAAAACCTTCATCACAGAAAATTGGCAGGAGAGGCTGCTCTTCAAGCTGAGCATGCACATTTTGGAAATGTGTTAGAGCTGTGTATACTGTTGCGTAGTTTGTGACTGCAGATGGTATTACTGCTTAAAACCCAACCTTCTTCAGTGGGAGATCAGAACATGAATTCCAGCCTATGGACAAACTGATTTTTCTTCATCCTTCGGTCCGCACCGAATCGGCGATATGATAAATTCAGTTACATCAGCTTTGAGGACCGCAGCTTCAGGTAGAAGAAGATCCATGTCCTCAGCCACTTTGAAACTTTCTAGTAGACTGGCGCTTGTTGATGGCTTGTAGTGATTTTGCAAACATTGTCAAGGCAGTTGGGTTAAAAGTTTGCAGCTTCGTTTGTTTATGCCTACAGCTGACACAGATTGTTTTCCAGCAGCTACTTCATTGGTACAGTCTTGAAAAAGCACCATGGCAGTACATGTGTGCTGGATGTTCCAGACAAAGAAGAGCTGTCTTCGAAATCAAACTTCTCAAGAGCAGCAATTGTTAATCGTTTCCTGGTAAAGTGACTTGGAAGTGGTGTGCTGTCGGATTCACAAGATTTTACAGCATGACCTACTAACAAGTTCCTTCTCTGTCATATGTCATTATAACTTGTTGATAGACCAATCCTTTTCAGTGAAGTGATTGACTCTCTACCTTTGCGCTGGTCATAGATTGCGTGGGAAGTCATCATGCATTGCGGAGTTTTCTTTTTGCCATGATGTAATTCATTAAACATGATTTGCAAAGACAGTGCCTGTGCACAGTATAAGCCTGTTGAATCATGAGATTGTCTGCCACTTCTTCGCTTATATCTTCAAAGCCATCATCAATGTTGTTGGCTTCTGTTCCGAACTCAAGAACTTTAGTTCGCAACAGTTTTCCTTTGCTGATATTAAATAATGATGTTAAAAATGTTAAGACAACATTAGGCATTCTTGTTGACTCCCATGATTTACAGAGCTCTGGGGCATCACAAAATTTGTCATTAAGTCCAAAATCTAAATCTTTCAGGACGTTTCTTAAAATGTTTTCTGCTGATTGCACTGCATATTGTGATCTTATTTCGGCAGCAAGAACTTAAGGAGTCAAATCAGCTAAGTACAGCGTAAGTGGCTCATTCTTTTTGTTAGACTGACAAAAATGAATTCTGTCACTGTACCTTTTTACTAGAATTTTTTTATTTCATTATTATGCATCAATGCAGTTTCTTCAATGTTGACCATTACTTCCCCGATCTCACTGAATGTGAACCCATACCAAGTACTCAAGAGCGGCTTTAAAATTTAATTTGCTTTTTCAAAGAGTGCACACTTAACTGAGGGCCGGCGGTTCCGTTGCTGCTGGGAGCTCATTGTACATTCATATGTATGCTCGCCTGTAGTTCAGGTGATATAAATCCGCTGCAAATACATTCACCTCGCTGTTTAGATCAGCTACTCGGCATAAAACTTCATGTTGGAAGAAACTAGCTACAGATAAAAAACATGTTTGCTCTTTGAGCCTCACATACTCTGTACTTTGTTCTTTCGTCAATCCCTTTGGCCCTTGTTCTGGCTAAACCACAGATAACACATCAAAGATCCTCTGCTTTCTGATCAGTCGCTAGAGGTGGACGAGGGGTAGCCATCGATCTTCTAAGTTGATGGACTTTGGGTTTGGGTGTTATCGCTTTCTCAGAAGACTCAGATTCTAATTGTGATTCATTGGTTTCTTCTATTTTCGGATGAATTCTTTCCAGACTTTTTTCCATTGTATACAACTATAGCCCTTGTTACAATGATAAAATATTTGATCCTCTTCACCCATCACTTTCAATCTTTTGTGAACTTCGTCTTGCCGTATTTCTGCAGCATCTCAAACTCTCTTCTGTCCAGCCGCAGAGGATATGAGCTTTTCTTTTAAATTAGTCTGGCATTTGACACATTTTCTTTGTTGAAGGAGTCCTCGGATTTTGTAGTTAGTAACACTCTGCCAGGAGGTAAAGATCCTCTGCTACCACCTGCTGCGCTCATGTTTATGAATTTGAATCAATAGAAAACCTGAAACAAAAACAACATTACAATAAATGACCAATATGATAGCTAAAACACATCATTATAGAGCCACCATTTTGAAAAATGGCGGAAGAGTTGCTGTGAAGAGTTACTTTCTGTCTCGATAAGACTACTTGACCCCCAAAACCTATGTTTTGACACCAAAATGAAGTATATAGGTCTCATGGTTCCTAAAATATTAAGTACATCACCACTGCAAAACATCTGACATTTTTAAAAAAGTCAGCCAGAAACATTCTGTCCAGATTAGCAATGTCTACCCAAGCTAAATTACTTCTCAAATGATTCAAAAACACAAATCAAAAAAGTAAATCTCTGGACAACAATTTATTTACGGAGGTATGTTAGCGGGGTGCGACTAATATTTTACAGCAGCACAGAACATTCCCTTCACAATCTCAATTGTACAGTCCTGGAAAGCATCATAGAGCAACACATAATTGTTCATTTACAACCCTTCTGTAAGTCACTGAAAACATATGTTACAACAAATAACTTCCCAATCACTGCTGTGCACTTACTGGATATACCTTCCAGCTTCACGCAACCTTTCCTGCAAAATCTTTGGTGTAAGCATCTCACAGCAACACACATTCTTTCCTTTACAACTCCTGCTGCAAGTCACTCAACCTATTTTACAACAGCACACAACCTTTCTTTACAAAACAGGATTTGCAAGCACTGAAAACATCCTATATCAAAACAGAACCTTGCAACTTACAAAAGCACATATCTTTTCCTCCAGAATCTTTTCTTCTGGAAGCCACTGAAAATGTCCCACAGCAAGACATAACCTTTCTCGCCTTGCTGGGCAGTCGCTGAAAATATCTTACTGCAGCTCACATCCTTCTCTACTGCACGTCACTGAAAATATATCACACAGTAACACCAGTGGCGGCTGGCATGAAAGGGGGTGGAGTGCAAGTGTGGGGGCAGGGAGGCGTATGGACAGACCAAAAAAATGAAGAAAACACCTTTTGCCAGCCGCCATCTCTCCTCTGCTTTGGTCCTTGTCAGCGCAAACTTCTTTGCAGCTTCGGCGGAAGCAGGAAGCACACAGGCTCCCTCCCCTTAGCCAATCACAATGCTGCAATGCAGCGTTGTGATTGGTCTGAGCGCCGCGGTTCGGTGCTCAAATGGGGAATGGGAGCCTGGGTATGTTCTTCACCAGAATGTGTAATGCAGCTTGATGGGGGAACATGCAAATTGCGCATGACTCTTTGGCCGGCCCAAGAGTGCCAGCTGAATACTCATGCACACTTAAGGAGTGCAAACCACTCCTCCCCCTTGTGAACCCAGCCGTGCCACACGCTAAAGTGGCCCTGTAGTGAAAAATAAAAAGATAATAACAGTTTATTTGTCCTTTTTCCTGCTCTCAGAGCAGTGGGGCGACGCTCCTCCGCCTTAGCAGAGGCGCAACCCCTGAGTAACATACACATCCTCCAATCAAAGTTGTTTAAAATACTTTAAATGCATAAATGTGACACAAAAGTGCAATTGTACTGCAAAGCTTTTTTTCTCAGGGAAAATATTTTCCCCACGTAGAGGCCCCTACTTCTATACACCTACTTAGATTTTGGGGGTGTTACCTTGTCAACCCCACACTGGATACAGATGGACTCCTGCTCTTAACAGGAGTAAATCTCTGATCCGATCCAGGCAAAAGCCCTTTGCACAAGTTAGTGAACACCCACAAACTGACAATTGAGTGAGGGCTCAGGTTTTCCAAGGCACGTATGTCCTGAAACTCATAGTTATCGCCCTTTGTTCATAGAGGGTGTGATATTACACCATACAGACAGCGGCGGCTGGCAATTTTCAAAAGTGGTGCGGCTACGTAATACTATTTTTACGAACGACGGTATGCTTACATTTGTATTGCAGAGGTGATCGGGGCACATTCTATTTAAAGGTACATTCTATTCAAATAGAATGTACCCCGATCATCCCAAGGGCCGGACTGGGAACAGAAGCCAGCCCTGGCAAACTGCTCGACTGACCCCCCTGGGAGGAGGCGGGGTGT
Organism: Triturus cristatus; assembly: GCF_964204655.1. Lineage (NCBI taxonomy): Eukaryota > Metazoa > Chordata > Amphibia > Caudata > Salamandridae > Triturus > Triturus cristatus. Next base: position 773,010,994 of record NC_140595.1, on the reverse strand, counting down.
GGCCGAGGTGTTTGTTAGGGTCATTTTGGCCAATTTTGTTACAGGGGGCCGATATTGCCGACCCCCGGTAACAAAAACGCCCCCCCAGGGGTCGAAAACTGGCCCCGACCCTGGCGGCCCACCAGGAAAACGCCCAGTGCCCGCTATGGCCAGTCCGGCCCTGATCATCTCTGCAATACAAATGTGATATTGCACACAGCTGTAAAGTAAACAAATATATTCTTACCTTCGGTAAACGTGATCCTCCCGCTTTGCGCAGCCTGGAAAAGATGTGCATGCTGGGAAATGGCATCCCAGCCAATTCAAGCACTGCTGTTATGCTGCTTTTAATACCAAACAGCATAAAAGCAGTGCCAGGATTGGCTGGGTCAGGGAGGCACAACACTCCATCAGAGACCAATGGGGCTGTGTCTCTGCCATGTGCAGCTTCCAGTAGTGTTCAATAAGGAAGCCTGAACTGCACATGTGACATTGGTCATATGAAAAACTCTGGCCAATCTCACATGCGTAGTTCACTCAGCATAGTCTCCCATTCAGTCGTCGCCAGGAGGGCGAGAACTCCCCAGCCCCGCCACCACCCTAAAGGAACGAAGTCTGCACGGAGAGTGTACGGAGTCTGTCTGGGGTGTAGTGTCTCGCAGTAGGGGGTCAACTCCCCCATGCCCTAATGGATGAGCCGCCCCTACATACAGATGTAATATTATGTAGGAGTAAATTGCTAACTATTTTGGCTGAAGTTTATTCAGAAATTTGAGCCTCATAGAAACAGGAGTGAATACACTGTCTAGCGACAGTCATTTATTTTTTACAAAATGACGGTGGACGTGTGGTTAACATCCAATCGACATTACATATGACCTCATTACAAGTGACTTCATTTCACCCGAAACAATAACTCAGGATGGAATACTCCAACCTGAGATACAGAACCCTTCAAAAAATCCAGATTTAGGTGTATTGAAAGTACCTTATGCTAACATCAGTTGTTTTTTTTAAATCACTCTTGAGCATTCAAGGAAACTCTGATCCCTACAAAAATATGCTGAACTATTTTATTAAAATACACAATCTGTCCTTTAAAGTCTTTGTTGAAGGCATATTGAATTATCTCACAGCAACACCATTTCCTTCACCATCCCAGCTGCTCAATGACTGAAAATATCCCACAGCAAGACATGACCTTAAAAATCTCTGCAGGGCACCGCTGAAAATATCTTACTGCCGCTCACATCCTTTGCTTCACCTTCTCTCCTTTAAGTCACTGAAAATATCTACAAGAAACACACAACCTTTCCTTAAAATGTATATACTATTTATCCTTAAGAATTCTGACTGTCCAGACACTGACAGTAACATGCTACCTTCATAATATCTGCTCAGCAATCACCACAAATATAAAAAAGCAACAGCCAACCTTTCCTTGCAAATCCCTGCGGTACAGTCACTAAAGTTAACTTATAACACGCCCTTTCCATCAAGATCCATGCTGCTGAGTCAATGAAAATGTCTACCAGCAACACATGCTCTTCCCTTCCAATTTTGTCTTGTATATTTATTTAATTTTTACAGTTTTTACAGGAACCTTCCAAGGCTTGTGGACATCCAAGACACCTGAAGGAATCTCCCTTGAAGAGAAGGAGTCACTTCCCTGCATCTGCAGACACCACAACGAAGTTGCCCAGTCTGCTGATCTCGAGCTCCCACGGACTCCAAAGGGTTCAGCAACACATGTTGTGATTCTTCACATCCCTCGAGGCCTGATCTGTCCTCTCACCAAGTTTGAGGCCAGTATCCCTCGTCGGAGACCCAGGAAATGACTCCTGTGCACCACGTCAACTTGCCGTTGCAAAGGCTTGTTGGCTTCCTTCCTCCAAGACCGTCAAGGTCCAAGTAGCCCCAACCTGAAGCATCTCCTGTGAACAAGACCTTCGTCCTCACCGCATCACTTTTATATAGTGCCTACAATGCCAGTAAGGTATCAGAGCACTGTACATGGGCTCTAGATACACACTGCATGAAGACAGCATTTGGTGCAAACAATTACAGAGAAACCAGTGGAGCACAGAAGCTTCGAATGCCAAAAAAGGAATTATTTATATGTGGCCAAAGGATGTTACATAATGTGAGAGTATAAACTATGGTAACTGTGGACAAAAGAGCAGTTTCTGTAATAACAACGTAAATGTTAATGCCATTAGGGCAAAATCCTAAATTGAAAATCATGGGAGAGTTTGTCTATGCAGCTATTGGTGCGTAAGCCTGAGAATCACATTGAAATAAAAGTGTTTTGCAATCACTGTTTTCACTGAATGAAATATTGCATGCTTATGAAGGAAGTTTTTTAAACTCCCACCTGTGCTCTCTCAAAATATATCAGAAGAATAAATAACGTTTCGTTCAAAATCTCCTTTCGAAGTCTTGGGGCTCTTGAAACATGCGAGAATTGCTCTTGCCCTGAAGAAGGTCAGCTCTCCCATACTTAAGATTCTGGCACGTGAGGTTAATGAGAAACAGTGGGGAGTAAGTAGACCTTCATCACCTTCAACATTGTCGATAGTTGGCTTCCAACCAAAGGGAACAGAAACCATTCTGTTCAACAAAATGGAACATCTACTCATGATCCTGGGTTTGAGCGGCCATGCAGCTGCAAAACTTTTAAATCTCTCAGCAGAGAAAGGTTGCAGCAGTAGGTTGGGATTTCTGGAACAACTCTACAGTGAATCTCGAGTGGATCCAATCTTCTTTCAGGTAGTGTTGCCAACAAATTCAGATGAGGTCAACCAAGTCCACCAGATGCTTGCTTCTGTGTTGCACACTGTAGGGGTCCGCCCTCTCGCTCTTTGTGGTCAATGCTTTCACAAACCCATCAACACAGGTAACTGAGCTCCAGAAACAGAGTTGTTAGATTTATCCCAACAACGCTGTGATCTACATCTGCCTGGAGAATGTATCAGGGAACAGGAACACCATCCAGGGCCTATTTCACAAAAACTAGTCTCAAGTTTTCCCCTATAGGACCTCTCCTATGTTTGGAGTGCTTTTCATCATTCATGGGGTTTGCAAAGGTTTCCACAACTTTTGAAAATCTACAACAGTCACAGATTCTCAAAAGTTGTACAATTTTTGTTTGAATTCCATGTTAATCATGTGTTACCATTTTGCATGTGCGTACATGGTGTGTATTTACACAAGAATAAATGTAACACAAAAGTGCAGTTGTACTGTATAACTTTTCTTTTTTTATCAACAGGGAAATATTTTTCCCATGAAGAACCCCTTCTTTTATGCCTTCTCCATCTGAACCTAGATACAGATTGGCTCTTGCATGTGACAGGACACACACTTTAACCAATCGACAGTGAGGGCGTGGCCAAAGCCCGTAGAAGTGAATACAGCATGCCTCATAGAGCAGCATATGCGCGCTACTAGACTCGACCTAAAAGGGCTTCTGAAGGGTTGTTGGGAGGCTGAACCACTACCCGTTTCTTTGCTGAGGGTCAGAGCAGTTCCGGAATTCTTCCTGTTCATTGTTGGAAATAATGTACAATATTGTTGTGGGAAAGGTTCTGAGGCGTTCTCCCTTCTCCAGGTCACTGGAGATTTGTTGACTGCAACCATTCCATAACTTTAGTAGGGACATGCCTTTGGCTCAGTGGAAAGATGGCGGATGTAACAGACTGAGTGATTTATGCCCGGGTGATAACTTCTTACCCTTTGAGGAGTCTCCACTTTAGTGCGGGTCCATGGCAATTCCTGTGTCGTGCTCAATTAGGGAACATAGCTAAAGAGGTGTGGATGGGATTCCCTGTTGCGCCTCTGGTGTCTACAGTTTCAGACACATTGCTTCAATTGGGGCATGGTGTCCATGGCGCATCGCAAATATATAATGCACTAAAAAGGTACAGACAGAAAGAGCTCATAACGGCACGGCAGAGGTGGGATTCGGACTTAGAAACACCACTGACTGATAAGGAGTGGGAATCGACACGTGGTCAAGTCCAAACAATATCCATCAATGCCAGGTTTAAGCCGATGCATTTTAATTTTGTTCACCACATTTATTTACCTCCGATGAGTCTGCAAAGGATTCGCCCATCCAGAAACCGGCTTGCCTGCGCTGCGGGAAGGAAGGAGTAGATTTTATCCAAAGCACATTGGGTTCTGATCAGCTATCAGAATACTGGCAAACAGTGGTTGATAAAATACGACAGACCTTGCGGCTGTCTATTGCAACATCTCTCCAACACTATCTTCTCAATATTATTCCTAAGCCTCACAACTCCAAGACTAGATATAAATTTGCCTAATTAGGATTGATTTTAGCAAAATGCTGAATGGCCGTTCATTGGATTCGGGCTCCGGTCACAAAAATACCCTCCTGGGAGACAGACGTCCTGCAATGAGTGGCCGCAAGAGACTAGAATGAAAATGGTAAGAACGGATGATAATTACTTGGAGATCTGCAGGATTGGCCCAAGATGATTGCTGTATGGATTTTGGAGGAAAACACTGAGAGCCATCGAAGAGGGTGTGGACAGATGGGGAGTTATCAGTTTTTTGCTTGCATTATGGGGAGAGAACTTGATGATTGTCATGGAACACTTGATGTACATTCAGTGGCGGCTCCTCCGCTACAGTGGAGGGGCATCGCCCCTCCCCCCCTTGCCAGCGGCCTCAAAATGCAAAAAATAAAACGATAATAAATCGTTTTCATTATCATTTTTATTTTTCCTTTCCTGCTGCGTCGTGTGGGTGGGGCCATTGCGGGAGGGGCAGTCATAGTGTTGAAAAAAAAAAATATATATATATATATGTCCATATAAATTCAGATGTATGCACTACAAAAATATCATGCATAGATGTATCACACTAACAAGAGGCCCGGAGCTCCAAAGGGCTTCCTATCTGACCTTGACTGGACAAGCTTCGACAGCTATTTTTTTTTTTTATTGTATAAAGAAAGCTGTGTAATAGCAGCAGTGTTTACCTGTACATATATTCCAAACATAAATGACCAATTTACATTTGATCATCAAAAAACAAACAAGTAATACATTAACCACAATTCAACAGCTATTCTGAAACACCTTAGAGGTCACTTTGCTTGTCCTGACTTCATGATAGTTCTTTATCTGGTTGTGCAAGTTGCTTACACAGTGCGTAGCCAGCGTTTCATGGTCTGTCCATATCTTGCTGTTTATAATCTGCATGGTGCAGATCTTGCGCATCCCTGGTAGCCATATTTGGCTTGGTGCCTTATTCTAGTCCCGCTGACATGGCATTACTAAAATGTATATAGCACCCAGAAACCAGTCACTCTGGGAAGAAGCAGCCTGAGAGCCCCTAAGGCAGGAGACCTGACTTCTTCCTTACTAATTAGCAATGATGCATGCTTTTGGTACCAATAAATACATTTCACTCTGTTTCTGAGCAAACCTGCTGTGTCTGATGAGTTTCATTCATTTGCTCCTGCGAGGGTGGCCAGTATTTCCCTAACACACAGGAGGAGTGGTGGCACTGCACTCAGTGCGCATGATGGTTTGGCCGGCTGTCTCAGGACGGCCAAACCTTCATGCGCACTGACATCTCCCTAACCCGAGTTGTGGAAAGCAAGCCCTCTCAGGCCAATCCCAGAGCTTTTCTCATGCAGGAGAGAAGCACTGGGATTGGACGCAGGGGAGTCTGGGAGCCTCAGCAGAAAGGAGAAGAGCGGCGATGGGCGAGGAGAGGGTAAGTTCTTTTTTTGCTGTCCGTCCCTCCCCAACTCACACCCCTCCCCATGCTGCCACTCTGTTGTGAATGCAACAGCTACTGTGTACATTCTCAGTTTTTTTTTTAATCATTTTTTATTTGACTTTAACACAGATAAAAAACGGTACACACAATGGTGACAGCAAGTCAAGTTGCACCCCATTTCATAGAGCCTCAGGGCCCCCCATCGCATTACATGGTATATAACAAGAAGCAGAGAATGAGACGAAGCAGCAGCGGGGGCGAACTCATGTGAAGCCATCAATTATGATAGGTATCAACTCATATAGCAGGACCAGTGTTAGGGTAAGGGTGCCAGTGGATTGTACTCGAAGGGGAATTACCAGAACTGGGAGAAGGAGGCGGCCTGGGGTGAGAGGGCAGGGAGGTGGTGGGAGGAGCAGGGGGGCTGGGATGGGGGAGCTAGAAGGAGGGAGATCCCCTTATTGTGAGGAGTCCATGGGTTCGGGGGACCGGTGCTGGTCAGGGCTGCTCGTGAGAATGCAGAAAAGGCCATGGAGTCAGTCCATCGGGATAGCTGCTGCTCCCAGGCATGGGCAATCGGTTGATGACATACATCTCACCTACTCCTGGTGGAGGGGCCGCAGTCTCAGCCCCCGCCCAGCCAATGAGAGTGTATTCCCAAGCTGCCACAGTGGGGGGTAGTGGAAGTTTCCACTTCATTGTGATGATCGCTTGGCCGCAAGAAGGGCCATGTCTAGAAAGCGTGTCATTATCTTACGAGATTTGGGGCAGGGAATGATGCCTAGGGCACAGACCTCCCAGGAATTGATCCATCCTATGCCTGTGCCCTTCAAGGCGATGAAGGATCTAGTCCCTGAAGACCTGGAAGTGGGGGCAGTCCCAAAGAATATGTTTCAGGCTAGCAGCTGGAACAGAGCATCTGATCACATTTCAGATCACGGGGGAGCGTTGGGGGAGAGGTAGGCCTGATGAACACTTAAAATTGGATCAACTAATGCCCGGTGTTCCTAGAAACCTTCCTTGGATAGGCTAGGGCTTGGGCTCATTCTTTCTTGAGGAGGTCACTTCCGAATTCCTCTTCCCATGTCTCCCTAAGTGCCTGGAGAGTGACCCGGGATAGCTCCATAAAGGAGCCGGCTAGCCAGTGGATCAACTGGCGGCCACTTAACTATGTTGTGAAGGGTGTGGAGGAGGATGTGTGTGGAGGGCTCCTTGCCCTGCACCCTCCAAAGATCACGAAGTGTGCCTACACTGGGGTATAAAACATGAACTGGCCTTTGTGGAGGCCAAATTAGTCCTTCAGGGCCGCGAAGGGCAGAAGGTAGCCACTCTGAAGCAAGTCCCCCAATATGGTCAGGCCAACTTGATTCCAGGGACACAGCTGACAGTCAGTACTGGAGCCGCCCGGGCCAACAGACCCAAAAAGAGGAATGGCTGGTGCGTACAGGGCCATTGGGTGAGCTGCAGCACCCTGCAGAAGCAGGTAAGGGCCACTTCAAGCAATCTTGAAGGGTACTGAGGGTTTCGGGTCCCGGGGAGCTTTCGCCGAAGTGGGAAGGCTTTGGACAGTGGAGGGTTGGGGGAACTCGTATCCCCATCTGCCTACCAGCTAATACGTAGGCCACTGGAGCTGTAGAATTCAAAATTGGGGGCACAGAGGCCTTCCCGATCAAGTGAAAGTTGGAGCGTTGTCAGTGCTATGTGCCAACGTGGGTTGTGCCATATAAGATCCCCCAGGAGGGTGTGCAGTCCTTGGTAGAAAAGTGTCGGGGAAAGGGATCGAGAAGCCCGCAAAATAATGAAGCAGATGGGAAAGCATTACTATCTTAGATACAGTGACCCTACTCTCCAAAAGACAGTGGCAGAGATCGCCAGAACATCACCTGGGAGCAGAGGGCTATCACTGCCGCTGTCATGTTGGTGACTAGTAGGTCCGTGGTAGCGTGAAAGATACGGATAGCCAGGTAGTGAAAGGAAGAGGGTTACAAGCGGATTGGGCCCTTGCCAAGGTCAAGGTATATCAAGGGCATCATCGGAGACCAGGGGAACACACATGAGGTGCACCTGCTGACCTGGAGGCCTGATAGATCACCAAACCCAGCTAAGAGCCGGACAATCGAGGAGCAATCAGCAGTGACGTCTTTGAGACAGAAGAGGATGTCATCGGCATACGAGATGGTGTGTGTAGTGGCCGGGAGGGGTATGCCCCAAGCCCCGCCCTGTTGCCTGGCCCGAGCCGCCAGGCGCTCCATCGCTAGGGCGAAGAGAAGAGGGGACAGGGGACAGCCCTGTCTTGTACCTCTGCCCACCAGCACAAACTCAGACAACTGCTTGCCATAACACCCAAATAGTGGGGGCGGTGTAGAGTAGGTGGATTAGATGGGGGAAGCCCAATCAGTTCCAGTACCCCAAAACGGAAGTCCCAACATAGTGTATGAAAGTCCTTGTAGGGGCCCAAGACCAGAGCAGCTGCCCAGGGCCAGGAACGCTGTGCATCCTACATGACCCTGCATAGGTGGTGGAGATTAAGAGAGGGGTTCCTGCCGGGAACACATGTGTTCTGGTCCATGTGAATGTGGTGAGGGAGAGTATGATGGAGGCGATCAGCCAGGACCTTGCTGAGGATCTTGTAGTCCCTGTTTAAGGTGGCTATGAGTCAGGATCGGTTGGGTTTTTCACAAGTTTTGGCAGGGACACCAGGGACACCTTGTGCAAATTGGCAGGAAGGGAGCCTTCCCTGGCCACTGTGGCGAAAAGTTTGGACAACAAGGGGAGTAAGATGTCAGCAAAGGTTTTATAAAATTCTGTAGGAAGGCCTTGCATCCGGCGGGGGTGGGGTCTTACCCATCTCCAGACCCCCTATGTCTGCTCAAACGTCCTGTATTGTAATGGGGGCATCAAGGCTTCCCCACTCTTCCAGGGTGAGACAGGGAGGGGTGTTGTTGCCAAATAATGCTGTATCGATGCCTCTGGAAGCTCCTCAGCGGTGGCGAAGAGGGCAGAGTATTAGGCAGTAAAGGCACTATGGGTCTTATTCTGAGTAAGGAGAAGGGCGATCGAGAGGCCACGGACCGGTACTATCTGTGGAAGGCAAGAATCATTGGTAACCAATCAGAATATAAGACGGCGTGCGAGCCATGTATACTGTATAATCCGGACAGCGCAGGCAGTGGCGTAGGAGGGGGGTGCAGTGGGTGCGGGCCGCCCCAGGTGTCATCACTGAGGGGAAGGGGGGTGACCAAATGGCAAACATATGTGTTTTTTAAACACATATTTTTGCCATTTTGTCAAGCCGGGGGTGACAAGAAATTTTCTGCACTGGGTACCACCTGACCTTGCTACGCCACTGAGCCAGACATTCCAGGAGTTGGGCCTTATCCTCCCGAAGCTGTGAAAAGGAGGGGCACAAGGTGGGGTCCCTGACCGCTTCTCACTCCCTGCGTATGTATTCTTTCTTTGCAGTGTCCCGGGCTCGGAGCAACGTCTTTTGTACCCCCAAAACCGCCCTGGAGCCCCTAACCACCACCGCAATGGCTTCCCATTCAAAGAAAATCAAAATAATCTTTACTCAGTTTCAATCATCGAAACCATAAAAGCACATAATAAAATATGATAAAATGATAAAATATCATAAAAACAGTCCTCATGAGGACAAACCGAATTAGACAAGGACTTGAACTAATAAAAACTCCAAAGATACAAAACCCCAATAACACACAAACAGTACCAGATAAGAGAATCGCTCAAAATTAGCACCATAAATCACAACTCATACAATATGTAATGATCAAACAGATTTCACAGGACAATATATAAAGTGCATGGTGCCATAAAAGATGTAAAAAAAGAACAGGCTAGTTAATCACAGCTAGTCCCACTCAGCGAGAGCGGAGAGGCTGAATCGACTATACTGTGCGAGACCGCGTCCCACAAGATGGGGCCCTTGAGAGTGGATGGTTGCCAGTGCCACATAAAGATGGGGAAAGCAGCCTCCCCCAATGCACCTCTGCTGTCAAGGGGCGATGGTCAGATAGTTCTTGACTTGGGCAGTCCAGGGAGGAGGTGAAAGAGCACAGTGGCAATGAGCCAACCAGCCAGTCTAGGCGAGCAAAAGCATTGTGTACTGGAGAGTAGTAGGACCAGATGTAGATTGCTGAGTGGTGAGGTTGCTAAATATCTGCCAAGGACCATTCGCAAAGCCAAGCTGCCAAACTCCGTGTATTAGCGATGGTTGGGGTATGGGCAAGGGGTGTATGGGAACGGTACAAGGTGGGGTTCAAGACTAGGTCTGGGCGGTGAACTTTGCTCCGTTCGCGGAGTTTGCAGAGTTTTTTGCACTCCGCGGAGGTCGCAGAGTGCAGAAAACTCCGCTTCGCGTTGTGAAGCAGAGTTTTTTCCCCGCTCTCGAACCTTAGGTTTGCGATCGTGACTGGTAGCGAGCACAAGCTGCCGCCCGGTTAGGATTTCTACCCGAGCAGCAGGAATACCAACATAAACTGCAGTTCGCACTGCACTTTGCCACTCGCGGAACTTCCCTCAGTTTTTTTGTAACTTCGCGGAGTTCTGCGTAGCAAAACTCCGCAAACTACGCCCAGGGTTATTCAGGACGCAGTAAAAATCTCCCCCAATAACCAGGGCAGGTGAGTCCAAACAGCCAGATGGGATAAAAGGTCGGTCTAAGAATTGTGGTTGGCCTGAGTTGGGGGCATAAACGGCTGGCAGTAACCAGGGCTTTGCTGCCACTACTCAGGACCTGATCAGGAGAAGGGGTCACCTGGACCAAGAAAGGTCCATCATTGGTCTTGCGCGGGCAGGGCTGGTGATGCCTGGACGATGTTGCAGTGCCCTCATCGGGCCTGGGTTACTGCATGCAATGAAACTGGGCATCCACCCAGTCCCAGGCATCCAATGGTTCAGTGAAGAAGTTGTCTGAGATGACCTTTCATTTGTTTGGGATCAGAAGAGCGTACTTGACTCCCAACTCATGCCGGCGTCGCTTGACTCTGAGGAATGATGCACAATGTCTTTGGCCTGCTAAAGTCTAGTCCAGGAATATGAAAATCCTGTGCCTGTCTTTCAGAAGTGGCTCCTCTTGGTGCACATGCTTAAGGGTGGCATCTCGATCCTTGGAGTGTGGGCGTTTCACTACTATAGGGCGAGGAGGTGCCCTCATCGGAGGGCGCTGGGCCTGCATCCGGTGAGCCCGCTCAATTGAAAACAACTTAGTAATAGGGTTTTTAAGATTCAGGGACTTGTGTTGCTTATTTGAAACTTGTTTTTCCTACGATACCCCTAAGTATGGGAAAAAGGAAGGCAACTGAGGGGGCCTAATGGTATTTTAAAAACAAAAAAAATCAAAAAGAATACTTACATTTGCTGGGGAAATTGTGTTATCGATCGAATTGATAATCTCTTAGTTGAATGTGAAGATTTGTTACAAACTGACGCACCTGTGTTGTGGTATGCCGCGCCTGTTCTGGGCCCTTTTCTTCCAGGCACTACTATTTTGCAACCTCGAATACCTAGTATGTTTGGAAGCACGGTGAAACATCCTGCGACCGCACCTACTGCTCGGAGAGGGCCTTTGCCTCGGCCGCACCTGTCCGTCGCCCCGAGTAGATATTATACATGGCAGTAATTGGTTTCTATCATTATCTGAAGTAGCTGATGAACCCACCGCCCCCACCACCCCCGACAAATCCGCCCCTGATGCCCCCTCATTAGAGTCGCCTCTTTACCCCAGTGCGGACCGCATCACTCTAATTATTGAACTAAGAGCTGAGGTGGAAGAGTTGAAATCCTTCATTTCCAAATGAGTTTCTGCGATAAACAAGCTCAAGTATGTTAGGGATGCTGATATGTTCATCACCCAGCCGCTCAGCAGTTACCCTCTGCCGAACCGGAAGTACAACCGCCTGCCTTAGCTGGATCAAGGCTCGTCTGTTTTCGAAATGTCCGTTTTTTGTTTTTTTTCCTATCAACTGTTAATGTCTATGACTCTTTGCCTTACCTATTAAGAAACGTTTTGCTTACCTTATTAAATTGTATTTTACTCGCATTTATGTACAATTGTATTAGCTAAACATGTTAGCCTCTCTTACCTCAACGTTCCCCTACTTTGCTCCCCCTTCCATTACTGTGAAGCGCTCTGATACCCCTCAGGGTCATGTTTGCGCTATACAAAAAACTTTTTAAATAAACAAATAAATAAATATACCTTTATCTGTTCTCTCTTGCTCTCAAGAGGTGGTACGTGAGGGCTGCGGGCCTCTAAGACACCAGACTCATTCTCAGTATAACTCTGGAATCAACCCACAGCCGAGATGGAGTAACAACTCGAGTACCCACTGCCATGCACAGCTACCAAACTGTTCTCGAATTACCAACTCCCTTTATGGTAGAACAGTCAGAGGGCGGAGCCATAGGCCAGCTTTCCACCCTGGTAGTGGAACATGGTAAAAAATAAAGTTGTAATAGTAAAGGTCAAGCTGCAGCCCTATTTAAAATCTGAATCCGAAGATTCTCTCATAAGTAAAGTCACCCACTGGATCAGGCATTTAAGGGCTGCCGCTGGATCATTCGAGAAAATATCCTTAGTGCCCGTAGGAGTTCCGCAAAAAACTCAATGCATTATATGATAACCCCAAAGGATGCGAGGTTGGTAGATGATTTGGTGGCACTCAACATTAGAACAAACCCTTCAAATAATTCATGCATCCAGTTTAAGTACTGGAAACCAGGAACCGATTTACTGCTAGACTCTAGGTACAGAAAAGGGTCTTCCTTATCGATGCCATAAGTAGATTGACTCAGTATTCCTACTAATCTTCTCCCTTCTACATTTGCCCTACCATGTGCAAACTGCAGTAGTATATGTATACTAGGGTCGGATAAAGTCATCTCGATCCAGCCACATACTAGTGGTCCAGGGGATGAAATTCATTTGAACCGTAGAGTATGCAGCCAAAGGGAAAACATGGGTACCCAACATTGATGCACCATCGAACTGCAGTTTTGCTGTACCCCATTCATCTCCTACAATGGCTAATCCCAATAGCTCGAAATTTCAACTTTAGTGTTGGCAAGATGTCCTGTTACGAGGTAGAAATCCCCAGAGGTTCGACTACGCCGAACAATGGAGTACACAAAGGATTGTCCCTGATTTCATGGAACTTGGCAGGGATTCACTCCAAACAATTAGATCCAGGTTGGCATGCTTTCTTACAAAGTAATGATATCTATCTTTTTCAGGAGACATGGGCCGTGGACGGGGTATATATAAATGGTTACACAACTTACAGTGCTGAAGCAATTGCACCTGAAAAATCAGGTAGAGCTAGCAGGGGACAGGTAATTTTTGTGAAGAACACTTTAGCTTGTAAATGCAAACAGTTACCAATAAACCCAGATGATATATTGGGGATCCAGCTCACCTTTCCCACAGGATTAACCCTGACTGTGCTTAACGTTTATGCCAGGTCAGAATCCCATTGTAGTGAGTCCTTGGTCCTATCCCTGCTAGATGATCTAGTTGGAGTATAGCAAACCAACTCTAAAGTTTTAGTGCCGGGGGATTTCAATACTTCTTTTGAACCTTCCCTTTTATTAAACACTCTACTCTACTCGAGGAAGAGATTTGGGGCATACTAAACTTGGTATCAACCATTGGTAACCATGGCTTCACAGCTGTTTCCCTCCAGCTTGCATCTTTGTTTATGGGAAGGAGCCTGAGGGCTTGCAACTGGAGGAACCCCTCAGATACGAATAGGCAGCCTACCTTTAAACGGGGCCTCAGCTCTAGTGTAATTGATTACATCTTAGTAGACGTCAGTATTTGGTCGCTAATTGAGGATATGGTGATCGTCCAGAGGTCTGATAGCGATCATAATCCCCTGCTTTTAAATATGGAGGGTGCTGCTCTCAAAAGGAAATCACCTAACCATATTTTAATGGCACAGGAGCCTCTTATAGTTAAGAACCGTAGAGGAGTAACGTGGCCTAGAGTTCTCGCCAATAGGGATTTGCACTCAAAGATCCACAAGCTAGTTGTGTATTTTCTGTCTGGTCTGGATAGTGCCCATTCTTTAGGAGCAACATCATTACTTTTTTTTTTTTTTTTTTTTTTGCGAAAACCTTTATTGCGCATAAAAACTCAATACAAACATGGGCCTACAACCACCAGGGCCGGCCGCTAATATATACATGTTCAACAACATCAAGGCAGCAATAGGCCCCCTGGGGCTCAGCCGAATTAACAAATTACTGAGTGCACCTCAGATGTTATCAGGATACATAAATTTTAGAAATACAAACAAAGAAAGAAAAATAAAATAACACCAAAAAGCAAGGCGGAAACCATCGAAAAAGGGGCGTCTAACCACAGCCGGGGGACCACACAATACCTACACCACCCTCGGGTGATAAATGAGGATGATCAAGGGGGAGGTGGGGGCGACGAGCAACATCATTACTATCAATTCATAGAGATTTTTACGAGGCCCTGCAAGTGTTTTTTTTCCAAACATGTGGCTTGTAAGAGGTCTATTGGCAGAACGAATAATAAATGGTGTAACTCAGAGTGTAAATCAGCAAAAGGGGCCTTAAAGTTAGCAGTTACTGAGCGCGACCAACCTCGGATAGCCCTGGCACGACGCAGATATAAGGCTGCGCTTGCTAGTGCCAAGCGAGATTTTGCCGATAAAAACTGGCAAGATTTACTATCAGCAGCAAGGTGCAATGATAACTGCTCATTTTGGCACATCATTGCCCATGGAAGCTTGGAAAGTATTATGACCCTTAGCTACCACATCTAGCGGGAGGTATGGGTTGGCCACTTCTCTATGTTATACGCCAGAGATGAGGATCTTAGCTGTGTAGCGACCACTAGTGCTAACTTTAATACTCCAGACATTCCTTCTCCTCCGAACACCATTAGCACTGAGTTGGCCTTTAGCCTGGATGACACTATATCAGCAATCAACAGACTGAAAGCAGGAACAGCTCCTGGGTCTGACGGGATACCAGGTGTTTTATATAAATCTGAACCTATGGTATGGGCTTTTTACATAAATCTTTTGTCAGAGTACAGTTAGGAAGGAACATCAAAAAATAGAGTCCATGAAATCTTTCCTTCAGGTTACAGTAACCTTTTATTTTTTTCAAATTTACTGATTCTTCAACGAGTTGCTTTAATCAACAATACAAAATCGATTTGTAGATCACAGTTGCATTTTCTATAGATCAACAGCCTTTCTGCCTACGCATTTCGTCCTTCCCTTAGGACTTCATCAGGGCTGTAATAATAAACAAACATGCAATTTACACCCGATTTTCACAATATACCAAAACCATGTGATACAACAAACATTTAGTTTAAATGACCTGATTCTAATACAGACACTTCCTATACTAATGATATATAGCACCCCTCATCAAATGAAAAAGGCAACAGTGACTTCTACAAACTTAATAAAATAACAGTTTCCAATAAACTATAGTAATGATTGTTAAACTTCACACACCTTGTTTTTTAGAGAGAAAAAATCTCTTCTTTTTCTAAACATCGAATACTTTGTGTCATAAATTTGCAGCGCACAACCAGATATCTGTAGTAAATGGGAAATGAAACATGTATTGAAAATTCTCTACTCCATTTAGTTTAAAAGAATGTATCCATCTCCCTTTCTTACATATTAGAAAATCGCATTCCCTAATGTTACTAATAGAACACGTGTAACCTGATATATTAACTAATGTCTGCATAAATACATACATAATTATTATGTTCTTATAATAAAGATCCCTCTTCTTGTTCTGAAAATAAAATATTGCTGGTCCCTAATTAACAGTGTGCCCCCAAATCTCTGTGATGGATGAGGAATAATACCTATCTTAAACATTATTTTCATTGATAGTTTCCAATTAAGGCTACTCAAGAACTCCTTACTTTTATATTAACAAAGGTCGCACTAACCTAAATTGATCTTTAATATAGAAACGTCTCACACCTAATTCCTTATTAAGTCACTAAAAAATAATAAGAAAACAAAAGGTCCCCATTGAATTAGTACCTAGCAGTATTTACTAAAGTCGGGAGGTGAACACTTAGAAAGCTCAAACCTACCTTGAATTCCATCAATTCTTATTTCTCATAATTTCTTCAATACTCCTCTTTTCACTATGTTCAAAAGATAATCACTGTGTAAAAAAATCAAAATCCAAGAACCAAACAATTAATCACAATACTGCCACCCAGAAATATTATTCAACTAGACTGTTTTTAGCTAAAGTCATCCATTACCTCAACTATTATTATTATTCGAGATTTCAAAACATATCTTAAAAATAATCAATTATTATTTCTCTGAAATGGAATTATCCCCAACTCGGTCTCGAACACCCAAACTACCAAATTTTTACAAGGTGTAAGACTCCACACCTACCAATTACGCCACTGATCAGACTTATCCACTACTTAGTTCACGGTTGAAATATCCTATCAACATTTTATCTGTTAACTGACAGTCAAGAGTTCTAAACATACCTTAAAAATAATCAATTATTATTTTTCTGAAATCCTTCAGTCCTCCTCCTTTCACTAAGTTCAAAAATCTTTCACTCTGTAACAAAAAAAGGGCACAAAGTACCAAAGAAAGACTATTAGTCCCTCCACTTTTAATAAAGATAATGTTATATTTTACTGTTATGAGTTCAAGATATCCCCTAACAAAAACTACTAGCCATCGACCTTCCCATAATCTTACGCACCTATCAATCTTATTTCACAGTTATCCTCTCTCCTGCCGCTGGCCCGATAAATCCCAAGCGGTAATCGTCTCTGGATGCTACTCCCTATTTGAACCTGTTTACTGACCAATCACATTAAAGCAATGAAATGTGAGCCAATCACACTCTAAAAATACTATCCCACTAATTACCATACTACTGCTTCCATTCTGGTCAGCCATCGTGAACCAGCCTAATAGATGCCATTTGCAAACTACATTATTAATATCAATCTACAACATTAAAAAAACCTTTAATATATGATGTTATAAACTGAAAAACAGCTAAAATGTTAAATCTACATTACTTGAACAAAAATCACAAAAATGAAATTATCCCCAACTCGGTCTTGAACTCATGAATTCCAAATTTTCACAATGTGTAAAACAAAGTGTTCCGCACCTACCATTTGCGCCACTAGTCCGACTTATCTGATTCTCAACAAAATGCTAAATCTATTAGCTAAACTTAACTTATGTACTCAATTATTTAAAACATATATATCCACTGCCCAGTAGCGCCCTAATTACTATACCAGTCTAGAACTCACGACCTCCAAATCTGTATTAACACCATATTATCTCAAGGAGCTAACACGCACCACACGATCTCAGCCTGCTCTTAAACAATTTATTATAACAAATGCCCGACAACAATATTCCAATAGGCTTCTAATTCTCATGAATGAGATCTAAAACATATCTTAACTACATTTTTATCATTAATTACTTTATAAAAGATATATATATAACAACTGAAATAGCACACTGGAAATAATTACTATTAGCATCTCGCGTTATATGTCGACTGCCCAGTAGCGCCACCATTACTATGCCAGTCTAGAACTCACGACCTCCAAATTTGTATTGACACCATATTATCTCAATGAGCTAACACTCACCACACGATCCAAGACTGCTCCTAAACAGTCTATTATAAAAAATGTCTGACAACAATATTCCATTCAGATTTTAATATCACATAGGCTTCTAATTCTCAAAAATAAAATCTGACACATATCTTAACTGTGTTATTATCATGAAATACTTACAAAATATATATTTCAACTGAAATATCACACTGGAAATAATTACTATTGGCATTTCACGTTAAATACAAACCCTTGATGACCCAATGTTTTACTCTGGCAAGATTATACCCGTCGATATAAACACAGACTTTAAGTATTGTCTAATTAATGTTGCCTAAGACACTGTAACATAAAGCCCAAACCATCACATTGTCTATACACACTCTAAAAGGTGAAAACTATGTGAGGAAATAGTGCAACTCAGAGTCAATGTTCAAACCAAAGCGCACCGCTCTACATCTACTAATCCATCTGGATTCTTGCTGTCTCAGACGTAACACTAAGTCTCATCCTCTTGGTCCTAATACAAATTTCTGCACACATTGAAATTTAAATGACTTATTTTCACTGTGCTCAGATTTAATATGTTGGTATAAGGGAGACTTCACATCCTCATTCATGATTGCCGGTCTATGCTCTTGTATTCGTAGTTTCAGCATCCTCTTAGCACTCCCAAAATACAACTTGGAACAGTTACAAATGATCACATACACAACACCTGTGCTATTGCAATTCCTAAATTCATTAATAATATATATTTTTATCTGTATTATATTTGAATGATTTAGTTCGATTAAGGCCAAGAGCACAGATATTGCAATTATTACATGTATAAAAGCCTTTGGGTGGAGATGGCAACCAGTTCGTGCCCTCATCCTGTAGCTTCTCTACATAGTTTTTCGAAATCATGCTCCCCAAATTTGGACAGTTTCTATAAGTGATTATCGGTTTTTCCGGAATTACGCCCACTAATCCAGGCACACCTTTTAGTAGACTCCAGTTTTTATTTAAAATTCTGAATATCTGATTAGTCTCTCCACTGTACGTCGATATAAATGCAATCCTGTCCTTAGCTTCAGGCTTCTTGATCGTTGTTAAAGTGCTCTCTCTTGTAATTTTCTCTATCTTACTTCTTGCTTGAGAAAGAATTTGTTTAGAGTAGCCTCTATTTAATAAGCGGTTTTGCAATTCATCTAAACCTGATCTAAAATCATTTTCCTGACTGCAGTTCCTTCTTAAGTGAACCATTTCTCCATATGGAATTCCTTTAACCACTGGTTTGGGATGAGCACTGTCTGCGCGTAAAACTGAATTAGTCGCTGTATCTTTCCTAAATAGTCTGCTCTGAATGGAGTTGTCACATATAAACAATTCAACATCCAGATAAGCAATTTTTCTTTCATTATGACACATAGTAAACTGTACATTAAAGTCATTGGAATTTAGATAGTCAAAGTATTCTTTCAATTCCATTACTGTACCCCGCCAAATCATCAGAACGTCATCTATAAATCTGCCCCAAAAGACGATCAAGTCTATCCATTGTTCTGCTCGTCGTGACCAGGCATGCTCCCTCTCATACCAACCCATGAATAGGTTGGCATAAGAGGGAGCAGACCTGGATCCCATTGCAGTCCCTCTTATCTGATGGTACCATTCACCACTGAATAGAAAGAAATTATTATTTAGAATTAAGTCACACATTTCTAAAATCATATCTGAATGTTCTAAATGGCTAGCACTTCTCTGACTTAAAAAATATTGCAATGCCTGTCTCCCAATGTCACTCTTGATGCAAGTGTATAACCCTACTACATCTAGGGTTACTAACATTAGACTTTCGTCCCAGACAATATCTTGAAGTTTATTCAAAATATCGGTAGTATCCTTGATGTACGACGGCAAATTTAACACCAATGGTTTTAAAAACAAGTCCACAAATTCTGATACATGCTCAGTGATGCTACCTATACTTGACACAATAGGTCTTCCTGGTGGATTGACCAGAGATTTATGTATCTTAGGCAATACGTATATGAAGGGATGTACAGGATAATTCACATTCAGATATTTAAATTCCTTTTCATCAAGTAACCCTGCTTCCTTCCAATCATACAGTTTCCCTGAGATCAACCTGCTCGCCTCTGGAATGGGATTATAGGATAGTTTTAGATAACAGTTCTTGTCGTCTAATTGTCTTTTCACTTCTGCGACATAGTCAGTTTTATTCATTAAAACAATATTCCCACCCTTGTCAGCTTTCCGTATTATTATGCTGTTATCCTGTTTTAAACTTTTGAGGGCTCTTATTTCATCAATTGTTAGATTACTATGTGGGTTAACTCTACAACTGTTGTTCATCCTCCTATCCTCAAGTTTATGTAACTCTTCAACAGTCCTAGTTACAAACAGGTCAATTGCTGCATATTGTGTTCCTTGTGGTACAAACTTTGATGCTGGATGTAAACCACTAGTACATTCATAATCCAATGATACATTTAACATACTAGCTACATCATTTAAACTAAGATGATCACCTTCCGTTAGTAACATAAGTAACTGTACATGTTTCAGATTCTCAATGGACATCCCAGACACATTTTTTGAAATATTCATATTTCTAGACAAATCGAGTGTTGCAAAAAAACTCTTTAATTTCAACTTTCTGGAAAATTGATACAGGTCAATCTCTAAATCAGTAATGTTACATGAATTATCAGGGCAAAACGTCAATCCTTTTTGCAAAACCGCCAATTCAGAACAAGTTAATTCTCTTTCAGAAAGATTAATCACTTTAAGATCATCTCGCAGATTAGTTTGCCCAACTACTTCTTCTGGGTTTTGTCCCGACTCCTCGTGCCTATTCTTGCCACCCCTACATTTGCGCCTGCTACGCCTCGTTCTGGCACAGCCTTTCTTCTTCCTCTCTTCATTTTCTTAAGCTCCTCGGAAAAAGAGGATCATATATTAGTATGAACTACAACTGGGTTAGCTACCATTAAATCCTCGCTAGATGATAAATCTGAGCTTGTGTAATTCACTGAGCTAAATTCCTCTTGGATACTTCCTGTCTTTAATACGCCTTTCGGTGCCTCATCAAAGGCTTTTCCGAAAGTAAACACCCTGCCTTGACTGTAGTCCCTTTCATCTCTCTTGATTTTACTAAGTTTTTTATCTTTAATTTGTAATTGATGTCTGTTAATTACATCTTTCAATATAGCATAGTTCTTATCAGCCAATTCAGGTACATTTAAATCTTTAATCTCTTTCTCCAATTCCATAATCTGCCCCTTTAATTTTTCCACCTTTCTTTCTGCATTTCTTATTAAAATATTTATCATACAGAAAGAAGATACTGTATGTGTTAGTTGCGCACATTGTGTTCCCTTACTGTCATTGCTCTCAGAGTCTTAAATCTTTTGTCAAATTGTATATTAGCTGTACGGGATATTCCAACAACCTGGAAAGGAGGCGATATAATTACTAAATATAAAAAGGTAGAGTGCCTCAATCCTGTCCAACTATAGACCGAGCAGCTCGATCGATACTTTGCAAAAGATTTTTGCGAAGCAAGTCCAAGATAAACTCCAAGCTTGGATAGATGACAATGCGATCTTGCCTTCCTATCAAGTGGGTGTTTGATCCAAGATAAGGACATGTGACCAGGCCTTCAGATTCACTTTACTCAAGTGGAAGTATGTGTTGTTATAGAAACAAAAATTATATGTAGCATTCGTTGATCTGAGGGCTATTTTTGATCTTGTGCCTCGCAAAATGTTATGGAGAGTTAGGTGCTCCAACTAATCTGGTAAGACTGATAGCAAGATTGCACAATTATGGCCAGGTAAGATGGGTGAAAAATGGTGAACTAACAGAGATTTTAATACAGCGTGGGGTGCGTCAGGGTTGTGTACACTTGCTCCCACTTTTTTCCCCTGTTCATTAACAAAGTGGCCAATAGGCTTATGGACTTCAGGAATGATTCTCCCATCCTGAATGGTAAGAAAGTGACAATCCTGCGCTTTGCAGATGATTCCCTACTCATCTCAACAACACCAATGGGCCTACAAAATTTAGTAGATATATTTTTGGTCTTTGTGAAGGGAAAAAGATGAACGGTCAGGAACGAGCCGAACCACTAGAGAGGGTAAAAAGCTTTGACTACCTGGGGATAAGGTAAACTGACTCACTTGGATGCGAGCAACAATTAGACAAAGGTTATCTTACCCTGTGTCATAGGTCAAAGTCAATATTGAGATTCTTCAGACAGTCACAAATTCGGCCACTGACCCCAGCATTAGAGGTCCACCGTGCAAAAGCCCAAAGTGGCGCATTGTATTGATATGGGGTTGCACGAACACCCATAAATTGAAGTCATGTGAAAACATCTTTGTCAGGTCACTTATTTCAGTACCTGTTACCACCCCTCTGACCCCATTATTCCTCGATTTAGGGATGAAAAGAATTGGGGATGTGCCTCGCTTAAACACTTAATGTACTGGCTGCACTTATGGACAACGCCCCAACTAATAGATAACTGCAATTCACTACGGGAGATCTTGACGGTTAGTGGTGCAAAAAGATTACTGTGGTTCAAACACATTGCAAATTAGTGTAGATTATTGGAAATGCCGAACTTGTGGGATCGTCCAGAGGGTGTGAGCAATCAATCAATCAATCAATCAATCAATCAGGGCATTTATAAAGCGCACTACTCACCCGGAGGGTCTCAAGGCGCTGGGGGAGGGGGGGGGGGTCCGTTACTGCTCGAACAGCCAAGTCTTGAGCTGCTTCCTGAAGGCGAGGTGGTCTTGGGTCAGGCGGAGGCGGGTCGGGAGGGAGTTCCAGGTCTTGGCAGCCAGGTAGGAGAAGGACCGTCCTCCAGTGGTGGCTCTTCGGATGCGGGGGACGGCTGCGAGGGCGCGGCCGGACGATCGGAGCTGACGAGTGGGAGTGTAGAAGTTGAGGCGGCTGTTGAGGTATCTTGGGCCTTGGTTGTGTAGGGCTTTGTGTGCGTGGGTAAGGAGGCGGAAGGAGATTCTCTTGTTGACCGGAAGCCAGTGCAGGTCTCTCAGGTGGCCGGAGATGTGGCTGTGTCGGGGGATGTCGAGGATGAGTCTTGCTGAGGCGTTCTGGATCCGCTGGAGTCTCTTCTGGAGCTTGGCGGTGGTTCCGGCGTAGAGGGCGTTGCCGTAGTCCAGTCGGCTGGTGACGAGGGCCTGGGTGACCGTCTTCCTGGTCTCGGTGGGGATCCACCGGAAGATCTTACGTAGCATGCGGAGGATGTTGAAGCATGTCGAGGAGACGGCGTTGACTTGTCTGGTCATGGAGAGGGAGGAGTCCAAGATGAAGCCCAGGTTGCGTGCGTGGTCTGTTGGTTTGGGTGCGCTGCCCAGTGCGGGGGGCCACCAGGAGTTGTCCCAGGCGGAGGGTGAGGAGCCCAGGATGAGAACTTCCGTCTTGTCTGCGTTCAGTTTCGGCGGCTGTTCATCATCCACTCGGCTACCTCTTTCATCCCTTCGTGTAGGTTGCCTCTGGCGGTGGCGGGGTCGTTGGTGAGGGAGAGGATCAGCTGGGTGTCGTCGGCGTAGGAGATGATGTTGAGGTTGTGTTGGCGTGCGATGGCCGCAAGGGGGCTCATGTAGGCATTGAAGAAGGTGGGGCTGAGCGAGGAGCCTTAAGGAATGCCGCAGATGACTTCGGTGGCTTCTGATTTGAACGGGGGTAGGCGGACTCTCTGTGTCCTTCCGGCGAGGAAGGAGATGATCCATTCTAGTGCCTTCTCCCGGATTCCGATGTTGCTGAGGCGCTGCACTAGGGTGCGGTGGCAGACAGTGTCGAACGCTGCGGAGAGGTCCAGGAGGATGAGGGCCGCTGTTTCTCCGTTGTCAAGCAGGGCTCGGATGTCGTCAGTAGCTGCGATGAGGGCGGTCTCTGTGGTGTGGTTGGCTCGGAAGCCAGACTGCGAGCGGTCGAGGGATCCGTTCGTTTCGAGGAAGGTGGCCAGCTGTTTGTTGACGGTCTTCTCGATGACTTTGGCTGGAAACGGGAGGAGCGAGATGGGACGGTAGTTTTTGAGTTCGGTGGGGTCCGCTGATGGTTTCTTCAGTTCGGCGTGCTTCCAGCTCTCTGGAAAGGTGGCGGTGTCAAAGGAGGTGTTGATGATGTCCCGCAGCTGGGGTGCGATTACGGCGTTGGCTTTGTTGAAGACGTGGTGCGGGCAGGGGTCCGTTGGAGATCCGGAGTGGATGGAGTTCATCGTACGGATGGTGTCTTCGGTGGTGATTGGGATCCAGGCGCGGATGATGGTGGTGGGGGGCGTTGGTGCGGTCGTGGGGTGCGTTGGTTGTGTGCTGAAGCTGTTGTGTATGTCTGCGATCTTGTTGTAGAAGTAGGAGGCGAGGGAGTTGCAGAGGTCTTGGGATGGGGTGATGTCGTTGTTTCCGGCGTTGGGGTTGGAGAGCTCTTTGACGATGTTGAAGAGTTCCTTGCTGTTGTGTGCGTTGTTGTCCAGTCGTGCCTTGAATGCGGTTTTCTTGGTGGCGTGGATCAGTTGGTGGTGTTTTCGGGTGGCGAGCTTGAGGGTGGTCATGTTGTCTGTTGTTGGGTCTATGCGCCAGGCTCTCTCGAGGGCTTGGCAGTTCTTCTTGGAGCTCTTGAGTTCGTCGGTGAACCAGGATGCTCTTCTGCTGCCGGGTCTGCTAGGCGGGATCCTCAGTGGGGTGAGGTCGTCTGCGCAGTTGCTGATCCACTTCGTGAGGTTGATGGCGGCCTGGCTGGGGTTCGCTGAGCTGGGGGGTGGGTCCTGGCTCAGGGATGCGGCGAGCTGTTCTGCTGTGATCTTGTTCCAGCTTCTGCGTGCAGCCTGTTGCTGGTGGTGGTGGGTCGTGGTTCTTCTGAAGCTGAAGTGGACGCAGCTGTGGTCCGTCCAGTGGAGTCCGGTGGCGTGGCTGATGACGATGTCCTTGCTGGATGAGAAGACGGCGTCGAGTGTGTGTCCCGCGTAGTGGGTGGGGGTGGTCACCAGCTGCTTGAGACCGAGGTTGGCGAGGTTGTCCAGCAGGGTGGTGGTGTTGTGGTCGTTGTTGTTCTCCAGGTGGAAGTTGAGGTCCCCGAGGAGGATGTAGTCAGCGGAGGGGAGGGTGTGCGGGCTGATGAAGTCGGCGATGTCTTCGCTGAATTGTGTGCGGGGTCCCGGTGGTTTGTAGATGAGGGTGCCTCTGAGGGTGGTTTTGGGGTCGGTGTGGATCTGGAAATGCAGGTGTTCGGCGGTTGTGAGGGTGTCTTCGGTGTTGGTCGAGATGCGGATGGTTTTCTTGTGGACGATGGCGATGCCTCCTCCCGTCTGGTTGGCGCGGTCCCTCCGGGTGATCTTGTATCCGTCCGGGATGGCGATGGCGATGTCGGGCGCTGAGGAGGAGTTCATCCAGGTTTCCGTGAGGAAGGCAACGTCTGGGGAGGTGGTGTCAAGGAGGTTCCAGAGATGGATGGCCTGTCTGTGGACGGAGCGGGTGTTGAGCAGGATGCATTTCAGGTGGTTGCTGCTGGGGGTCGGCTTGGCGGGTGCCGTGCAGGTCCGGAGGCAGGTGAACTTGCAGGTTCGGCAGGTGAAGGGTCCGTGGGTGCGTGTCGGTGTGGCTTGGTAACATCCCGGGGTTCGGCCGGTGTTGAGCGCGTTGAGGTCGGTGGAGTCGTAGGTCCGGCGGGTGGGCTGGTGTCTGCGGGGGCCAGGGGTCCGGGTGCTGGGCGCGGGCCAGGTGCGGACGGGCGCAAACGGGCTTGCCTTTGGCGCGCCTTTGGCGCGCCAGCAGCATGCCCGCTGCGCGGCCGCTGCGCGGCCTCCATATGAGTGGGAGCGGGAGGGAGGAGCAGCTGGGAGGCGGTAGCGGGGCGGCCAATGGGGATCAAGGGGGTGGGGCCGCAGGGACGCAGCGGCGGGAAAGGAGCGGCGGGGGCAACGGAACAGAGGGAAGGGTGCGAGGGAGAAAACCGGGCAGGGGTACAGAAGGCAAAATCAGGGTGGTGGACACAGAAGAAAACGGGGGAAAAATGCAGGCTGAGGGGTACAGAAGTCAAGGGTTATATGGGGTACAGAAGACAAAGGTTGGAAGGCACAGCGAAACACAGGCAGTCTGGGGTACAGAAAACAAAGGTTAGCTGGGCACAGAAGAAAAACGGGGGAAAAAAGCAGGCTGAGGGGTACAGAAGTCAAGGGTTATCTGGGGTACAGAAGAAAAACGGTTCGCTGGGGTACAGAGGGCACAGCGAAACACAGGCAGTCAGGAACCAGTGCAAGCGGCAGCAGCGAGCGGCAGACGGCGGCCTGCAGGGCACACAGGGGGCTGCGTGGCGGTGAGGGGAGTGACCTACCTGAAGCAGGGTCAAAGGTCGCTCCCTTACCTAGAGTAAAGGCGAAGTACTGAGAGTATGCGGCAGAGCACTGTGCAGTGAGAACAACCAATGATCACTTATCAACACAGTTCTTAAGCTTTAAACTCTGCCCTAGGTTTGAATCCTATTTGGATTTGATTTCTCCACCACTCGCCTAAAGTTTATTTGTTAGGTTTCGGCTGGGTAGCTTATTTTAAAGATTCTTAACAACCAGGTTGTTGACCTAACATCAAAATGATGTCCTGCATGTGGTCGAGCATAAGAATCTGAGGAACACATTTTGTTTTTCTGTACTAAATATCACCAGATCCGCAAGAGGTGGATACGACCAATTTGCAAATCTAGGAGTTAGACAATATTAGGTTGATTATAGAATTCTGAAGAGCGAAACGTCTGATCCAATCGTTTTTGCAGTAAGTCAACTTTTATTTTACTTCTTGATCATGTGACAGAAGTTTGTAACCCAGGTCGTTTAGGCCAGCCATGTGCTTGATGTACTAAACCCTACAATCAGAATTATGGAATCCAAGGATATTGTGGAAGTTATATCCAGGAAAAAAAGTTGAATTGTGTTTTGAATGTTAGATCGTATTTCTTAATATTTAACATAATGTGAACTTGTAATCGGAATTTCGATTGTTTTTTATTCATTCTCATTCTTCGATATCATGTATATTTATGATGCTAATTACATAGATTGTATCTTCTTTTTGTACTTTTTTAACACTGCACAAATGATGGATATTGTATCCTTTGATGGTTTGAAATATTATTATTATTATTGTTAACTGAGTGAGATCGTGAGCAGGTACCAAGTCCTTGAACCAGGTCTCCAGATAGTCAACCGTATTTGTGTTCTCTTCAACCTCTCGCAGGCCTACCACTCTAATATTATTATGCTAGGCTCAAACCTTGGCATCCTCTACGTGGACCTCAAGGAAGCCTATTAGCTCCTTGATCTGCAGGAGCTATTTTTGAAGGTTCTAGGTGTGGGTTGTAGTTCTGCATCCGCCCTCTCAGAATGTGTGACCCTCTCGATGAGCTTGTACTGATCATCACGTAAGAGACTGATGTCCTCAGTTACGGCATCCACCTTCAACTCTACGTGAAACCTGGATGTCTCGATCGTCTGCAGAATAGTGTCCAATTTGTCTGGGCAGTCCCCCGGGGGCTTTGGGGCGACGGCTTCTAGCAGGGACAGTAGAGTTTTAGGCTGCTAATCGGTGAAGCCCCTAGTTGTGGTGCACAGGGGGGTTCTCAAAAATTAGCGCCGCCAAGGAGACCAGGCCTGCTTATTTCCGCTACTCTTGTAGTGAGCCAGGGGGAGCAGGCAAAGCAGTATGAGCAACCACATCGGTTCCTCCCGTGCGTAGAGGAGGACCCCCTAACTCCAGGGGCTATGCAAAAAGTCAATTGCGGGTCCCCGCAGTGTATCCCGCGAGATTGCCTGGAGCAACACCATCATTGGGGGGAGGATCAGCTATCTTCATAAGGCACCCAGTAAGTCATGCCTTTCCAGAGTGATGAGTCTCCAGGCCGCCATCCCTTCCTCCTACTATGATATCCGTGGGTGGCAGGAAGAGGTCTTGTTGCAATTTGGGCAGATGCACCCCGTGAGGGCCCCAAGCGGGCACAGAGGGGCCTCCAGAAGTTGCCAGGTGTCTGTGGGTAGGGCGCACGCACTCCAGGCCCAGGACTGTGCTGCTTGGCCTCAATGTGAGGCCTATCAGTAAAAGGGCCCAGAAAGGTGCACAGCACTGAGGTGAGGGTTGAAAGCCAAACCCGTCACCACAGCCAACTCACACTCTGCCAGGTGGATGGCTCCGCGGGGCCATCACTGTCTTCCCTGATCTCAACATCAGCAGAGTTGCGTCGTATTGTCTTAGTCCAGGTAGATGTCTCAGGGGTCCCCCACAGGTGCTAATGGTCGCATGAAGGAAGGCAGATGCCGCTCAAGTGGGCCGGCTCCACCTGGTCTCAATAGGAGGAGACCAGGTGTCTCTGCTCACAGCCCAGGGCTCCATAGAGAGAGGTGCGGCTTCAGTGCTTGAGGCTGTGCACCACACGCAGCGGGAGTCGTTGTGCCATGTGGGGGCACAGCTCCAGGCACCGAGACGAGGCCAATGAATGGGCGCGGCCACCACGTGGGCAGCCATAGGCCCGCTGCCCAGGAGCGAAAGACCCAATGGCTTGGCCCCAGGAAAAAGGCTCAGCTGTCGGTGCCCAGCAGTTTATCTTTGTTCATTAATTCCATTCTGAGAAACCTTGCTAACAATCCTGCATGGGAACACCAGAAAGCTTGCCTCCTCCTACGTTCAGTCATCCCTCTCTGAAAACTGGGACATGTGCTAAATTTACTGAAATCTGCCAAGAGAGACAGTATAAAAAACCTGCTCCAGCAAATCTGGTTCCCTTGGTCACCCTAAAGTAAAAATAAAAATAATTAAAACCATCCAACTGTGGGAAAGAGGCTTCTGGGTGAGATTCCGCACCATCCCCAGGATTGGGAACTGTTTGAACGTGTGAAAGTGATTGACCAAATGCAAGTGATTTCTGGGTAAAAGGACCAACTACTGATTTTACTGCCTTGGCACATGCGCACATTTACTACCAATAATGAAGCAATAATTTTGGCTTTTTAGTGCTATAATCACTAAATGCCTCTAAAAGAGGCTCTGGTTCCTCCTGCGTTTGGCGGGGGCCTGTTGTAAGGACTTCTCGGGGATCGCAGCGCAGTTTGTTGTGGATGTTTGCATCTTTTGACTCTGTGCTCACTCAAATACCATGTTATATGCATCATACTGACAGTACAAGGGGTGTTGTATTGTGGGCTTACTTTTGAATGTGTTATGTTGCTGTACATCCTTAGCCTGTCATTGTGTTCGGCGGGTTTGAAGGTTCCACTGTTGTCCAGGGAGTCACTCTGGCTTTGAAGTACTTGCTGAGCAGTAATTTACCCTTGAGCTCCTCGCCTTGGCTGCATCATATGCTTATTGGTCTACTTTACTACATCTCTCAATAAACATTATTGCCTGTGATGTAGCACTGGGCCTTACAACGTAATCCCTTAGTCAAGTCATCAAAAAAATGTTCCCCCGTTGGTCGTATATACCTTTGTTAGCTGACATGAAGCACTGAAAAGGAGAAGGCGTCAACCATACATTTCCGACTTGTGAAGCCAATGTGACTCTACAATAAAACCAAAAATCGCTGAATGAAGTTTAAGAGTTTTATTTGGATTTCCAATCAATCCAGTATATATGCAAACCAAAAGTAAGTTCAATAAATGCAACAATACAATGGGGAAGCTACAATATCTCAGTTGGTTAAGCGCAGTAAAATAACATATCAAATCGCAATAACGACAATTGCATAGACACAAATTAAAGCAAACAGGTGTTCCAAAAATAAACTTCCCTTCTTTCTTCTAAACATAGATCTTGTATCGGGTCATCTATCAAGGCTCTCTAATTCGGGAGCATAGAAGGTGTCAGCAGGATCAGTCTTCAGTAGCAGTCCTAGGAAAAAAGAAATAAGTGTTTAGCATAAAGCTCCATTTTCTCAAAGTATCCAACTAAGCCTGCTGTTCTCATCCTTGAACCTCTTGCCACCCTGGTACATGATGAACAGAAGGCCTCTTTTGACCGTTGTTTCTCCACACTCACTGCCAAGTTTTCCTCGAGGCCTCTCTATCTTCATTCTAATACAGATTATAAGGCTTTCTCTAGCTAACACAAAGAATGATAATAAACCTGGAAAAGAGAAAACATGCTGGCAAAGCAAAATGAATTTCAACTAAGGCCTGTAGTCATGCTAACTTTAATTTTGCATATAATGTGCACTTTGAACACATGGTTATACATGTGCACATGTAACTTTAAGAATGAGTGGAAAACAAAATCAAAAGAATACATGTTTACATACACAAATATGACTTGAAGTGTAAGTATAAAACGTTAATAAAGAATAAAATGATTTCATGTTTAAACTGAACATTAGTGCACACATACATCAGTCTCTAGTCTCTACAGTGAATACATTTCATTAATACATTCAAATGTTTCGCACATGTTAATGAAGTTAAGACACACACTTAATATAATGTCAAATGCGAGTATATAATTGCATTTCTGTGATGTGAAAGGGTGGAGACTAAATTGTGCTGGTCCACCTGCATCAACTCTGTGCTTCTTGTATCCTTGGAGGGCTACATTGGATTAAACTCATTTCTGATATCTGATCAACGCATCATGAATCAGAACCCTGGCAAGACCATCATCGCAGCTTGCAGCTGCCTGGCAGATGTGCTATCTAGTCTTCCTGAGGACCAAATGTCAGAATTCCAGGCAGCTGTAGTGACTGACATATAGTAAATTTCATTTGTGCATGTTCCATCTTTATTGGCAACCTCGATCAGCACATTGACAATGGAAGCACAAACACAACACAGCATATCTCACTCTAACATTCTACATCCTAACACTAAATACTTTGAACATCCTGCAATTCTAATTCTACATTTTACATGATAATATAATACTATAACTATATCTGTTACTACAGCAGCCCTGAGTGAAGGCTCCAATTAGCCAGGCCATGGGCTCTGGGCTTGGACATGGTGATACTGCTGTCTGGGGTTCAACCCTTGGGGTTGACCTGTGGCCACAGGATGAGCTCAAACTGTCTTACCTCTCCCAAGACAGTGAACCCAGGGAACAGGATATGCATTCCTTCTAACGGGAAGACTCTATCAGGAAAATTAGTTGATAGTCATCTAACAAGGGGCAAGTGTATGCCACTGGCAGCTACATCCCTGGATATGAATCCCGCTGGGCTAACCTTTCCATGGTCTGGCACCACTTCTTCCAGATCCTACTCTTTGTTTGACCATTCGGCTTCAACAGGCACAGGAGCGGACATTACCCAAAGGAGACTCTACTAAACATAAGAAGCAGAACTGACTTCCCCCTGGGGATCAAGAGGCTCCCAACCAGTGGTGGGTGGTGAGTGCACTCATCTCTCAGCCTGGATGGCCTCCACCCATTATCCATAAGACCTCTCGGCGGTGCGTCCTGAGTTCAGATGTCCAGCATCACTCCCTCATTCCCATTCAGATTCTATACAGCATCTGGAATGGATGGACAAACGTTTGGTATTGAGGGCCATCTGAAATCATTCCCCAGGGAGAGAGGAATGTGAGGCTTTACTCTGAGTACTTTCTGACAAAAAGAAGCCAGAGCAGGTGTTGGAATCATGTTAGACTTTCGCTGTTACAACTTCCTCCTCCTTCCGGAGTCTTTCAGGATGTCCACTTTTGGCCTCCTCCACTCTCTGCTGCAAGAGGGTGGTTGCCGATGTGCTTTCAATCTGACAGAGACATGCTTTAAGGTTCTGGTTTGACCAACTACCTTAGAAGTTCCTGGGTAGTGTGTAGGAGGTATCGCCCACCAATGGAAGCTCTTGTCGGAGTTGAGCAGCCTCTTCACCAAGCCAATGGCAATGGTGACCGACCACCTTGATCAGCGGAAGAAACACATCTACCCCTGCTACGAAGCATGACTGGTTGGGGCCTCATCCTCCACAGCAACATTCGCCTGCCTGAACAAGGTCTTCCTTTACTCTTACAAGCAAGGCCTGGTTGTTAACCCGGGGTGTTCTCCTTTACTCCACCAAAGCAGCTTTTGATCATCAGAGCAGTGCGGACACCAAAAGTATTCAAAGGAAATCTACAGCTGTCTTTGATATCTTGGCCTGCTCCTAGAATTCTATGAGAATTTTGTGAGAGTTGGAAATTTTCTTTAGAGGTAGTAGTAAGTCTAGGAGAGTAAATTGCTAGCTTCTTTCAACCATTTGCAAATTGGGCTCTGGATGAACATCCTAGGAAGGAGGGAAACTCAATTAGATGGCTACTGAAATAATCAAACTCTGAATAACAAAAGAATCATGATTTGCGGTGCCAACATAGTAGGTAAAGAACATAAAGGCAGAAAGGGTGACTAAAAAACACTTGTCTCAAAAAGCATACACTGGAGTGTGACTTTGGTGGAAGTCAGGAGTATGTTTCATGGTGTCATTGGAACTTTACAAGTTATGGCACACATTTCAGATTGTTGCTTTATGGACCCTGGATCAGTGACAAGCTTCTCTTGAAGGTGGGCCTAAAGGAACATTCATGGTTGAAGTACTTGAAAGCAGAATCATGAGGACAATACCAATGCTGGATGAGCTGTGTTGTATGCATACTTGCCCATATGTAACAATTAGTTCAAATTCTGCTACGTGGCACTCACAATATTGTAGATATTGGTGCAGTGGCGTGGCTAAAGCTTTTACCCCCCGGGGCAATCCCAGAGTTTGCCACCCAGTGATGGCCGCTGCAGGTAAGAGCGGGGGTAATGGGAGTCGACAGACAATGAATATTTTTTTTTTTAAACTTACCTTGCACTCACGGCCGCCCCTAAAATAGTGCCACCCGGGGCGGATCACCGCCGCTCCCCATCCCCCTCAGATATGCCACTGTATTGGTGTAAAATTGTGTTTAGACATTCTACTTGACCAATAGATTGAGGATACTGCTAAACAGAAGTTAATTCACACATAATTCCAAATCTGGTACATGAAACCTTGATAGACCAGGTGCCGAAAAAATAGTCTGCAGTTTCTTAAATGTGCACCATTTTAGAAACAGTATAAACAGTTGCTATGAGAAAATCCATATTTGTGCCATGTTTCTCCTATTTCTTCTCTCTGGACATCTGGTGGTTTTGGAATTTGGTGTGTCAGCAGCATCCTGAAGTCCATCTAATGGCACTGAAGTTCTTACCAAAAAGCATACACAGCTCTGGGTGGAATTTCTGCCATTACCAGGAGTCAGGACAAGCTCTGCTCAAGCAAACAAGGGACACATCCTAATGGATCTGTGGTGAGAAGCAGTGTGAATTGGCATTTTACTTGAAAGCATGTCCCTAGAACAGGAAGTGCCCCACACCAGTGTAAATTTGAGTGGGAAAATCCCAGGAATATTAGTTCTGTTCATTGAGGTGTTTTCACCAAGAGTTGAATGGTTTTGCCCTTTACCATGGTGTGCTTAACCTACTGCTCTAAACATGTGTGCCCGACAGATGGCTTTGGGGCAAATGGCACCTTATTTCTCTGCAAATTTATGGATCCGGAAAATTGCTCCAAAGGCCAATGACAGTCGCCTCCTGCTGCCTCCCAATGGAATAGGGGTCCAGTTCCTGCCAGCGAGGCCTGCTTGCCCCCGTGTAACTTCTCTGCTGTGGCTAAGGAGTGCAGCAATGCCCATGACATGCTCATCCTGTGCTTCTGTACATTTCTGTACGTCAGTAACGAAGAACCCATTTCTGTGTATCAAGAAGAGGAAGAACTGGACCTGTCGCAAAGGATTGTGCATGCTTCGAAAGACTTTCTCTTTTTTTTTAAAACTTGTGTTATCAGAAGGAAATTTACTAAGATTAGAATTTGATAAATTGGATATGCAGATTTGAAAATCCTAGAAACAATAGAGCAAGCTTGATACTAGGCGAAGAAGACAATTCAGCATCCACTGTGATCTTACAGAATTGAGTAATTCGGTGAGGGCAAACACGAATCCAGTCTACGCAACTGTCTCGCTTTCAGATTTACAATTCTTTTGACATTAATATATACACAAACGTTGAAGGACTCTTTTTCATTTCAAAAGTGTTTTATTTATTTTTATGCAAACACATTAGCATTTCTGTTACAAGGTTAGCCAATCGCAGTTTATACAACAGTGCCCTGAGGCACTATGACACATTTACTTAGCTAACCCCACATGACGTTATTTACTGAAAACAAGAGAAAGGGTGACAGAAAAAGACAGGAACGAAAGGGGTGAAAGAAGAACAAGGAGACAGGCTCTGATAGTTATAAATCCTTTGATCGTGTATCAAACTGACATACGACTAGCTTACTTGTGAAGAAATTGGGAAAGATGTTGGCTCGCATACAGACCCGTGGGGCCATAATAGTTGCGCTCAGTTACATTCACTTGTCCGTACATAAGGGGGACCAGGGTATGTTTCGCCGGCATGTCATGGGGGTTCTTTAACCTGTCTTTTGATTGCACTATTATTCAATACAAATATCAATATATAATGCATGGAAGGCCGTAATAGTCATATGAAAAACTGTCTCTAACCTTCTTCCTGCAATATAATTGTGACCTCACCGCTCAGCTGTAATAAGAAAACGACACCACTACACAACTGTAATAAGTTATTGCTTTTGAGTTTTCCATCGCAGTGTCTGCTGCCCGAGCCAGCAGACTCTGTGAAAGGCAGAACACTGACCAGTGTAAATAATGACAAAGAATACTAGGTTTTCGGCTCTTCTAAGAAATTTGTCCCTGAAAATGTACATTTAGTACCTGATAAGGATATCCTTGTGTTCATTGTCCTACTGCTAAAGTTTAGCACAGGAAAGCAGGGATCTGTCTCCATGTATCTTGCATTCTAAAATGTTGCCACTGCTTTGGAAAATTAGTTATGCTACACTGCTTGAAATGTATTGTGTAATGTATTGTGTAATTGTAAAAAATCAAAAGTATGTGGCCTTACGCCTAGAGCGGTCGACTTCGCCACCGGGGAACCGGGGTCGAGTCTCAGCAGAGACGGTCAACATCCTGTGATTCTGGGCAAATCACTTACTCCCCCCTGCCTAACAACAACAAAAAACATAATGTGTCCTTTTGTAACACAACTGGTGATCATGTAAAGCGCTCTGATACCTTCGGGTCACATTTGAGCTATATAGAACGCCGTAAAAAAAAGAATAGACTGCACATCAATATGTTTATTTTCACAGTAAAGATTCTACATGTAGTCCACATATAGTATATCTTCTATAAGAATTATCAAGGGAACTGGGATTTAAAAGATGCTTGAAGGAACGGTGGCGGTCTGATCATTTACTATATGTAATACCACATGTTATGAGGATCTGGAAGTCACCTTAGTGCTCTGTGACCTCATGATGAAGCCCTCTTTCAGACTCATTCCTTCTTATGCGTATGGTACTCGAAAAGTGATGCCGGATTGTCCTTCTGACATGAATATCAAGTCCTAAATCTTGTTTTCCAAAATATCACCCAACTAAATTTAACAATAGAAAATCTTCTCCCAAAGGGACAATATTTTAGTCAACAATATGTAAGACAAAATGTTTACGTCAGATGATATTGTTGCATACAGAATCTGACGGACAATGTACATATGGTCACAGAACATCTCTATGAATTGCAATAGCATTATAATGTACATTAGAAATGATTGTTTTCCACAAATATGTCTGCCGGATCTACAGCATACTAATTTCAAATGTCAGAGAAGTTTGAACATTCATAATATGTTGAAATATAGCTTGAACATTATTATTATTGCAAACTCTGAAGTCCAAAATGTAGTAACCAATGGGTGTCCTTATGACACACATACATTTTCAAGAAAATTGAACCCAGTGTATATCTGTAAATTGAGCATTGATTCCACAATATCACTTATTCGTGGTTAGAGAAGTTGACTTTAGGTTGTCCGTCTGTCCATTTCGCTGTAATGAATGCAAAGAAAAAGATCTAAAGTTTCTGAAGGTCCAAGAACAATGAGGCACCTGCAGAAGGATGACAAGCAACACAAGGCTGTTTGTATTGAAGATGATTATTGAAAACGTCCTTCTCCTGTTAAGACAACGAATACATGCGGCCCGATGGAACGAAGACACCAGGTCTATCGCAGTCTACAGATGTTCGGCTCTATACGGGTATCGGCTAAAGAACGGTGAGGCAACCAGACATTAACTTGAGCTTTCAAGCAGTAGCCATTTCTTCAGAATCTCAGATCTCAAAATATTCTTTTTCTTCTGTGCTTCGAAAGATGCCAGGCGGAGGCAATTTTCATAACAAAAAGAAGATAAAATAACATAACCATAGTCTGCTTCACCCATTGTATATACAGATTATGACATACTTGCCTAGGAATAATATAATCAATGGGGTATTGAATTCAGCCATGAGCTCAGATGGAATCAGTTCCTCATAGTATCCAAAGTGTTGGTTTGTAAATTCACTGGAGCAGAAGGCACACTGTGCCCTTTGGGGCTTGTACCACAGTTCTCTTGTTCATATTTTCAATACTGTCTTGCTTCACCTAAGATTATTACTTTAGGCTTGGAGATCAGAGCAGATTGAAATAGCAGTTCCTGAGTTTTTCCCTTTCAGGTCCACCTTTCTGGTAATCCACTGTTAATCCTCAGGATACAATCAATCACCCCAGGAAGGGTTACTAGGCTAATCAATCACATGTGCCAGGTCATCGAAAATATTTATAAAAAATGCTTTTATTTTCCATAAATCATTATTTTTATTTCATCAAGACGAGCAACAGAACTTCTGCCAGTCTCAAGTGTCACATTCCACAGTTCCCCTGGTAACAGAGAAACATGAAATAATTATGATATAGGTACTATTAGGATATAAAGCCGTGTACTGCGTTTAGCTTTTGCATCCATGTAAAACTACACACCACGCGTATTGGGGGATATTAGCCTACCATCCTACCATATATTGTATCTATTTTTGTATATAGTTTCACTATGTATTTTTATTTACTCCAAATGTATCTCATGTTATTGCTGCTGTGATATCCTCTGTAAAGGGCTCTGAGACCTTCGGGTCTAGTTTGCACTATATAAAACTTGATAAATGAATAAGTAAGTAAACCACTGCCCTGCACGCTTTCCTAATTACATATGTAGACATAAGGACATGGAAAGAAGAAGGGTAGAGGGAAACCAGGGAAGAGGAGGGTGCTCCATCGATGCAAGACAAGAGCTGCAGAAGATACACTGGGTGAGGTGGAGACAAGAATAGAGATATCTAGAGAGACACACACTGGGGGCAAACCACAGAAAGAGGAGCAGTAAATCAAACAGCAACCCAGCCCTTTAGACAACAAAGAACCTTCTTGAGACACCACAGCCAACAAGTTCAAAAACTGTTTGGCCCGGACGGCAGTCTGAATGCAGGAAAACTGCCTGTAGTTAAACACTGAGAAAACGGAGGTGACCTTTTTTGGCCATGACATCGCTGTTTGGAGCACCTCATGGTGGCCTTCTAATGTTGGTCCACTTCCATCACCAGTTCTGAAAGTGAAGAACCTAGGGGTGCTATTTGACATTCAGCTCTGTTTCTCTGACCAACTAAATCATATCATCTCTCCCTATTTTCATCTTCTTCGAGTATTGAAAAAAGCTCTTCCTTTCATTCCTCCTGATATGCAAAAGATGACCATTGCAGCCTTGGTTCTCAGTAAAATTGATTTTTGCAACACCTTGTATTTGTGAATTCAGACGCAGTTGCAACTTAAGCTTCAATCGTTGCAAAATGCGGCAGCTCGCACACTTTCGAAGATACCCAAATTCAGCTCCGTCTCGAAGAGCATTTCTGACCTTCATTGGCCGCCAGCTTGTGAGAGGGTTAACTTCAAGGCCCTGTGAATGGTTCATTGGGCCCTGCACAATAGTGGCCCCCTTTATTTTCAGAGGCTCTCTTCTTGGCATACCCCACATCGTCATCTTAGATCAGGAACAGCCAAATGACTGTCTATTCCAAAGTTGAAGATAATCAAGTCGGGAGCCAGAAGCTTCACCTACTCGGCAGGTAAACTTTGGAATACTTTGCCTTTCACTTTGAGATCTGAACTGAGTTTGGTTCTTTTTAGAAAATCTTTGAAGACGTCACGTTTTACTTCCAGTAAGAAATAATTTTCTCATATGCTTCTGTTGTAGGACGTTAGCACCAAGATGCCTTGGCATTTGTGTGCTTTACTTACTTACTTACTTACTTACTTACTTACTTACTTACTTACTTACTTACTTACGTGTTACCTGTTCTCTTCCCTCAAGGTGTGTATTTAGCTAATTTCAAGACCTGGGTGATATAAATCAAGCAATCCATCAATATATTCCGGTGGAACCTTCAACTACAGATAATGAAACATCAAAGCCAACAATACAGTATTCCTAATATTGTATAAACATGGGCAAGTATTGGAGGGCCGTTTGGACTGCTGCAGGTAGCTTGAGGTCCTGTCAGATCAGCGGAGGCCACTACCCCCTCTCCAGACAGAGGGGCACCCACCATAGTCAGAGATCCCACGTTGCCATGCGGGGAGTTCTAAAGTCTTCACTGCAACCGTAGGTGCGGTGGTTGCAGTGTAGGCTTTGAGCTTTTCAAAGCGGGTGCCATGTTGGTTGCACCCTCTCTGCAAATTATTTTGTTTTTCAGAAACAACCTTATGAATGGAGGGTTTCTTCCTGGAAAACAAAAACAAATGAATAGCCCTGATGCAAAGAGCTCTTCCTCCGTGTCTGTCTGGGCCATCATCAATTTCCCTGCCCAGAACCCTTATGCCTCGTATGATGGTCCCAGGCAGGAAAAACGAGTCATGGTCGCCTAGCCCTAAAAAGGGCGGCGCGACCATCACGAAGTGTCTGTGGTCCAGTGGCGAATATGTAAAACGTTTGCACCGGCA
This sequence comes from Triturus cristatus, assembly GCF_964204655.1. Classification (NCBI taxonomy): domain Eukaryota; kingdom Metazoa; phylum Chordata; class Amphibia; order Caudata; family Salamandridae; genus Triturus; species Triturus cristatus. Next base: position 772,972,639 of record NC_140595.1, on the reverse strand, counting down.
TAGCCAGCAGCGGCTCCGCCTGTGAAATTCCCCCACTTTTAACCTGAGTGGGGGAGCCGTGGGTTTGACGCGGCGGGATAGCTGGAAATTTATGGCGGTTCTCCTGCTCTTTCAAATCCCATGTGACCCCCCCTTTGCAAAATGTGACCTCAACCCAGAGGGCATCCAAAATGTCTTCACCCTGAGGGAATCCCTGTTGAGTGTCACGGAACCTACTAAGTGTGCCTGGAGGGTGTGTGGCTAGGTCTTACCAAAGTCAGTGTCATCATTAGGCAACACTCTCTGCATCTGATCAACGAGATCAGGCGCAGAAGAAGCTTGGGCGTCTCAACTTGTCGTGGTCTGGACCTGGATGGTCCACCCTCATCCTTCTTGAACTATCAACCACTTGCATCTCCAGTGGACATGTGTGAGCTTTATCTGGCTCGTGAGCAGCGCAGTGTTACACATAAACAGGTGGTGGTATTCGGGGACATCTCTTCAAACTTTGTCCAAATTTAGATTGCATTGGGTGTTACTTCAAAAGGTCTTACAGAAGTTGCACTGTCTGACTTGACAGTAACGCAAGCTACTGCAGAAGACACCTGAAAAGTGTCTTTCATTAAGCTTAGTCTTAATTCTCCCTCATACATCCCTAATCCATGACCAGACACTCCCTACTTTCTTCTTTGGCACTGTTTTCCATCTTTCTCTTTCTTCCCTCCTGCTTTTTTGTTTTTCTCACTCTTGCTCTGGACCAAAGTCTGATGAGGAAAATTAAGAGTCGGTGTGGCTCGTTTGCAGCCACCGGCTCAAATTAAGCAGTGCCTGGCTCAAACCTACCGAGTTCCTACTTCTTGAAAGCAGAACTCCCGATACCCCAGGACCAAGAGCCGACGTCACGGACGGCTTGAGATGTCTGTAGCATTCCTCGTGCCCCCTGGTTCATCGGGTGTGAGTCCATGGCTTCTACTCTTTGAGGTGCACTTTAACTTTCTACTCTACTTGTAAAGTCGTCCTGTTGTGCAGGCTCATGTCTGTGACTGGACAGTGAGCTCCTTGGGGGATCACTGACTGCAACAAAATGACCACCCCTCTCTCGCATCCTGTAGTGAGCACTGTCTGCTCCCTCACCCGCTCTTGTAGAGTCGGTGATGCTCTCTTCGGGCCTTTAATACTACTGATGGCCCCACTTCCGTTAACCCTTTCCAGTCCTGCTTAATCTTCATACAGGTGCCCTGATGCCAACTCGGGTGGTTTGTAGCGCTTTATAAACCCCAAAAATAAATCTAGTGAGAGGCAACCTACATGAATTGGAGGCATTTTACCAACGTTTCGAGCAAACATCAAGAAACACAGGGGCATATTCTCAAAGACTTATTGCCCATTTATCGGCACTTTAGCGCCACAAAAGTGGCGATAGATTTTTCGCCCTATTCTCAAGCTGGTGCAAACTGACGATATCGCCAGTTTTCCAGCGATAGCTTCTGCAAACAACATCACCACGGATGAGAGCGACAACTAACTCTAATGATATGCAGAGTAGGCGTTGCCATGCAAAAACACGCAAAAACACCACTTCGCGTTATTCTCAACGACCAGCCAGATCGGCTAAGCGATCCAAAAAAAAGGCGATAAGCCGCGTTAGCAGCAGGGATTTAACACCTGCCTTTTACTGGTGTTAAGCAGGACGACAACCTGAAGTATGAAAGGGAGCCCAGCCCAGAGCCGCATCTGAAGACCAACACATGTCATAGAGCTACTGATCATGCAGCTCAGAGACCCAAGAGGGCCACAACACCCACCGCCACCAACTCCAGCTCACCCCCCCCCCGGACTACCACCTAGGCAGCGCAGAACAAAACAGAGGACGTTCCTAAAACGCACCAGCATCAGAGACTCAACGCCAGAGGATGCCATTGCCCACTACAGGCTCAAAAGGACAACCATCCTCCGCATCCTGACCCACATTGCCCACAGGCTGATGGTACCAACACAGCGGACAACCAACATCCCTCCGAAGACAAAGCTGCTGGCTGTGCTGCACCTGTTGGCCTCTGGTATCTTCCAACCAACAACTGCCAGAGTCGGAGGAGTCTCACAGCCAGCCCATCAAACTTCCTCACACATGTCTTGGATGCATGTCCACAAAAGCAATGCCGGGCCGCGGTATCCGCACCACACTCTAGTTCCAATTTGTAGTGTTCCTGCGCAACCAACCCCAACGCCAGCCGTTGCTTGATGCCTGACGTGTGTGAATTGCAGGCGTGGCGCAGCTTATCGCTGATTTTTTTATCGCGGTTGGGCCCATCGCCACTTTTTTCACGTTCGGCTTTAGATTTTTATCGCCGTCCCAGTAATTTTATCGCAGACATTTGAGTTATTTTCCCGTGACAGACGGCGATATGAAAAGTTGCGTTAACCTATTTTGGTGATGATTATTGCACGTTCTTGAGAATATCTCCCACAGTTTGAAGGAGACTGGCGTGGTAAATGAAATATTTGTGTGGAGGGGGGCAAGGACATAGGGTGCTCGATTTTGAAAAGATGTTGTAAGATGTGAAAGCTAAGGCCAGGGGAATGTCTTTCCTTTAGGGAGACTACGGTTTCCCCCTGCCCCACTAGCCTTACTAAGGCTGCCTTAGTAAGGCTAGTGGGGCAGGGGGGGTCAGTCTAAAACCTTAGTAAGGCACCAGCCTGTGGTGGAGACCTTCAGAATTCTCTCCAGGCCTCTGCCACGACCCTTGACCCCAGGCGACCCTGGGTGGCTGCACTCTGCACAGGAGACCCCGCCGGCCTCCTTACCTCCCCTCCCACAGAAGTCTCCGTAATGGAAGCCAGATTTCGGTGCGGCTAAGCCTCGCTAGGAGGAGAGCGCTCCAAAGTGGAAAAAATCTTCAATTCTTGGGTTTCTGTGACGAATCCGAGCTGAGCGGCGTTCGGCGAGATCTGGAACAGGTTAGAGGCGACGGGCAAGAGCCGGGCTGGATCATTCGTGCTCCTAAATACAACAAAAACATCAAGTTTTTGTTGCATATCTCGATCCACAAAATAAGTAAATTTCAGTTTATCAAACTTTCCGTGATCAGTGAGCGGTTCGATGCATATAGGCTGTCAGCACAGGAACCACAGCCTGAAAGTGTCCGCCTCCAGCAGCGAGGACAGAGACTGAGTTCAGGTTCCTGCAGTCCTGTCGCAGTCTAGCCACAGGCTTTTGTAGTGATGTCACAGGCTGAGGTCAGATCCGCATAGTGATGTCACAGGATGAAGCCAGATTCCCATAGTGATGTCACAGGCTGAAGTCAGGGTCCCATAGTGATGTCACAGGCTGAAGTCAGATTCCATTAGTGATGTCACAGCCTGAAGTCAGGGTCCCATGGCGATGTCACAGGCTGAAGTCAGATTCGCATAGTGATGTCACAGGCTGACCTCAGATTCGCATAGTGATGTCACAGGCTCAAGTCAGATTCGCATAGTGATGTCACAGGCTGACCTCAGATTCGCATAGAGATGCCACAGGCTGACGCCAGATTCGCATGATGATGTCACAGACTCATATTAGGATCCTGGAGTGATGTCAATGTCTGAGATCTGTCTTCCCAAGTGATGTCACAATCTCAAATCAGGGTCAAGAAGTGACTTCACAGGCCAATGTCAGGCTTCTGGAGTGATGTTATGGGTGACATCATGGTCTGAAGTCCGGTTCCTGTAGCAATATCACAGTCAGAACGTTTACACTTCCTGCACTGAGGTCAGAGTCTGAATTCAGGTTCTTGGGGGTAGATTTTCAAACATTTTGCGCTGGGTTAGCATCACAAAAGTGAAGCTAAACAGCACTAAATGTTTTTTACCAATTTACATTCCAGTGCAAAACTTGTTTTGCGTTGGAAAGTAAGCTACAAGCAACGGAAAGCAGGGCGAAGCACTCTTTGCGTTACTTAGCACCAAGGGGGCGTTACATGGGTGGTACATGGGCGTTCCCATACAACCACCCTTGCCATTCAACGCAAAACCCTATCTACAAACAATTTTAGACAGGGTTTAGCGCTAAAGGTTGATGCCAACTGAAATGAGGCGTTAGGCAGAGAAATATTTTCCTTTCTCATTTCTTTTCCTGCTTTGCATGCGTGCTGCACTGTGCAGAACATATACAAAGTGGGGAAAGTGTTTGAACTTGTCTAGGCATAGTATTTTGTAGAGGAAAGGTACCCTGCTTGTACAAAACTTATGCTAGACTCAGGCACGAACACCTTAGCGCTACTAAAGTGTGTGTCTGGTGCACGGCTGCTGAAATCGGCGCCTGTGGTGGGGAAAGGGGAGGAGAGAGACATATCCTATAGCGATGTCACAGGCTGAAGCCAGATTCCTATAGCGATGTCACAGGCTGAAGCCAGATTCCAATAGTGATGTCACAGGCTGAAGCCAGATTCCTACAGCGATATCACAGGCTGAAGTCAGATTCCAATAGTGATGTCACAGGCTGAAGCCAGATTCCTACAGCGATATCACAGGCTGAAGTCAGATTCAAATAGTGATGTCACAGGCTGAGGCCAGATTCCTATAGCGATGTCACAGGCTGAAGCCAGATTCCTATAGCGATGTCACAAGCTGAAGTCAGATTCCCATAGCGATGTCAGAGGCTGAAGCCAGATTCCTATTGTGATGTCACAGGCTGAATCAAGATTCCCTTACTGATGTCACAGGCTGAAGTCAGATTCCCTTAGCGATGTCAGAGGCTGAAGCCAGATTCCTATAGCGATGTCACAGGCTGAAGCCAGATTCCTATAGCGATGTCACAGGCTGAAGCCAGATTCCTATAGCGATATCACAGGCTGAAGTCAGATTCCAATAGTGATGTCACAGGCTGAAGCCAGATTCCTATAGCGATGTCACAGGCTGAAGTCAGATTCCATTAGCGATGTCACAAGCTGAAGTCAGATTCCCATAGCGATGTCAGAGGCTGAAGCCAGATTCCTATTGCGATGTCACAGGCTGAAGCCAGATTCCCTTAGCGATGTCACAGGCTGAAGTCAGATTCCCTTAGCGATGTCAGAGGCTGAAGCCAGATTCCGGTAGCGATGTCAGAGGCTGAAGCCAGATTCCCTTAGTGATGTCACAGGCTGAAGTCAGATTCCTATAGCGATGTCACAGGCTGAAGTCAGATTCCCATGGCGATGTCACAGGCTGAAGCCAGATTCCAATAGTGATGTCACAGGCTGAAGCCAGATTCCTATAGCGATGTCACAGGCTGAAGTCAGATTCCATTAGCAATGTCACAAGCTGAAGTCAGATTCCGATAGCGATGTCAGAGGCTGAAGCCAGATTCCCTTAGCGATGTCACAGGCTTAAGCCAGATTCCTATAGCGATGTCACAGGCTGAAGTCAGATTCCATTAGCGATGTCACAAGCTGAAGTCAGATTCCGATAGCGATGTCAGAGGCTGAAGCCAGATTCCTATAGCGATGTCACAGGCTTAAGCCAGATTCCTATAGCGATGTCACAGGCTGAAGCCAGATTCCTATAGCGATGTCACAGGCTGAAGCCAGATTCCGTTAGTGATGTCACAGACTGAAGCCAGATTCCCTTAGTGATGTCACAGGCTGAAGTCAGATTCCTATAGCGATGTCACAGGCTGAAGTCAGATTCCCATGGCGATGACACAGGCTGAAGCCAGATTCCAATAGTGATGTCGCAGGCTGAAGCCAGATTCCTATAGCGATGTCACAGGCTGAAGTCAGATTCCATTAGCGATGTCACAAGCTGAAGTCAGATTCCGATAGCGATGTCAGAGGCTGAAGCCAGATTCCTATAGCGATGTCACAGGCTTAAGCCAGATTCCTATAGCGATGTCACAGGCTGAAGCCAGATTCCGTTAGTGATGTCACAGGCTCATGCCAGATTCCCTTAGTGATGTCACAGGCTGAAGTCGGATTCCTATAGCGATGTCACAGGCTGAAGTCAGAGTCCCATGGCGATGTCAAAGGCTGAAGCCAGATTCCTATAGCGATGTCACAGGCTGAAGCCAGATTCCAATAGTGATGTCACAGGCTGAAGCCAGATTCCTATAGCGATGTCACAGTTGAAGTCAGATTCCAATAGTGATGTCACAGGCTGAAGCCAGATTCCTATAGCGATGTCACAGGCTGAAGACAGATTCCCTTAGTGATGTCACAGTCTGAAGTCAGATTCCCTTAGTGATGTCACAGGCTGAAGTCAGATTCCAATAGCGATGTCACAGGCTGAAGTCAGATTCCATTAGTGATGTCACAGGCTGAAGCCAGATTCCCTTAGTCAGATTCCCTTAGTGATGTCACAGGCTGAAGTCAGATTCCCGTAGCGATGTCACAGGCTGAAGTCAGATTCCCATGGTGATGTCACAGGCTGAAGCCAGATTCCCTTAGTGATGTCACAGGCTGAAGTCAGATTCCTATAGCGATGTCACAGGCTGAAGTCAGATTCCCATGGCGATGTCACAGGCTGAAGCCAGATTCCAATAGTGATGTCACAGGCTGAAGCCAGATTCCTATAGCGATGTCACAGGCTGAAGTCAGATTCCATTAGCAATGTCACAAGCTGAAGTCAGATTCCGATAGCGATGTCAGAGGCTGAAGCCAGATTCCCTTAGCGATGTCACAGGCTTAAGTCAGATTCCTATAGCGATGTCACAGGCTGAAGTCAGATTCCCATGGCGATGACACAGGCTGAAGCCAGATTCCAATAGTGATGTCGCAGGCTGAAGCCAGATTCCTATAGCGATGTCACAGGCTGAAGTCAGATTCCATTAGCGATGTCACAAGCTGAAGTCAGATTCCGATAGCGATGTCAGAGGCTGAAGCCAGATTCCTATAGCGATGTCACAGGCTTAAGCCAGATTCCTATAGCGATGTCACAGGCTGAAGCCAGATTCCGTTAGTGATGTCACAGGCTCATGCCAGATTCCCTTAGTGATGTCACAGGCTGAAGTCGGATTCCTATAGCGATGTCACAGGCTGAAGTCAGAGTCCCATGGCGATGTCAAAGGCTGAAGCCAGATTCCTATAGCGATGTCACAGGCTGAAGCCAGATTCCAATAGTGATGTCACAGGCTGAAGCCAGATTCCTATAGCGATGTCACAGTTGAAGTCAGATTCCAATAGTGATGTCACAGGCTGAAGCCAGATTCCTATAGCGATGTCACAGGCTGAAGACAGATTCCCTTAGTGATGTCACAGTCTGAAGTCAGATTCCCTTAGTGATGTCACAGGCTGAAGTCAGATTCCAATAGCGATGTCACAGGCTGAAGTCAGATTCCATTAGTGATGTCACAGGCTGAAGCCAGATTCCCTTAGTCAGATTCCCTTAGTGATGTCACAGGCTGAAGTCAGATTCCCATAGCGATGTCACAGGCTGAAGTCAGATTCCCATGGTGATGTCACAGGCTGAAGCCAAATTCCCTTAGTGATGTCACAGGCTGAAGTCAGAGTCCCTTAGTGATGTCACAGGCTGAAGTCAGATTCCAATAGTGATGTCACAGGCTGAAGTCAGATTCCCATAGCGATGTCACAGCCTGAAGCCAGATTCCTATAGCGATGTCACAGGCTGAAGTCAGATTCCCTTAGTGATGTCACAGGCTAAAGTCAGATTCCAATAGTGATGTCACAGGATGAAGCCAGATTCCTATAGCGATGTCACAGGCTGAAGACAGATTTCCTTAGTGATGTCACAGGCTGTAGTCAGATTCCTATAGTGATGTCACAGGCTGAAGTCAGATTCCCATTGTGATGTCACAGGCTGAATGAAGTCAGATCCCCATAGCGATGTCACAGGCTGAAGTCAGATTCCTATAACGATGTCACAGGCTGAAGCCAGATTACCATGGAGATGGCACAGGCTGAAGTCAGATTCCCATAGTGATGTCACAGGCTGAAGTCAGGTTCCCATGACGATGTCACAGGCTGACGCCAGATTCCTACAGCGATGTCACAGGCTGAAGTCAGTTTCCAATAGTGATGTCACAGGCTGAAGCCAGATTCCAATAGCGATGTCACAGGCTGAAGCCAGATTCCTATAGCGATATCACAGGCTGAAGTCAGATTCCAATAGTGATGTCAGAGGCTGAAGTCAGATTCCCATAGCGATGTCAGAGGCTGAAGCCAGATTCCTATAGCGATGTCACAGGCTGAAGCCAGATTCCCTTAGCGATGTCACAGGCTGAAGTCAGATTCCCTTAGTGATGTCACAAGCTGAAGTCAGATTCCCTTAGTGATGTCACAGGCTGAAGGGATGTCACAGGCTGATGTCAGAGTCTCTAAGTGATGTCACAGGCTGAAGTCAGATTCCAATAGTGATGTCACAGGCTGTAGTCAGATTCCTATAGCGATGTCACAGGCTGAAGTCAGATTCCCATTGTGATGTCACAGGCTGAAGTCAGATTCCCATAGGGATGTCACAGGCTGAAGTCAGATTCCCATAGTGATGTCACAGGCTGAAGTCAGATTCCTATAGCGATGTCACAGGCTGAACTCAGATTCCCATAGCGATGTCACAGGCTGAAGTCAGATTCCCATGGCGATGTTACAGGCTGAAGCCAGATTCCTATAGCGATGTCACAGGCTGAAGCCAGATTCCAATAGTGATGTCACAGGCTGAATCCAGATTCCAATAGTGATGTCACAGGCTGAAGCCAGATTCCTACAGCGATATCACAGGCTAAAGTCAGATTCCAATAGTGATGTCACAGGCTGAAGTCAGATTCCCATAGCGATGTCAGAGGCTGAAGCCAGATTCCTATAGCGATGTCAGAGGCTGAAGCCAGATTCCTATAGCGATGTCACAGGCTGAAGCCAGATTTCCTTAGCGATGTCACAGGCTGAAGTCAGATTCCCTTAGCGATGTCACAAGCTGAAGTCAGATTCCCTTAGTGATGTCACAGGCTGAAGGGATGTCACAGGCTGACGTCAGAGTCTCTAAGTGATGTCACAGGCTGAAGTCAGATTCCAATAGTGATGTCACAGGCTGTAGTCAGATTCCTATAGCGATGTCACAGGCTGAAGTCAGATTCCCATTGTGATGTCACAGGCTGAAGTCAGATTCCCATAGTGATGTTACAGGCTGAAGTCAGATTCCCATAGTGATGTCACAGGCTGAAGTCAGATTCCTATAGCGATGTCACAGGCTGAACTCAGATTCCCATAGCGATGTCACAGGCTGAAGTCAGATTCCCATGGCGATGTTACAGGCTGAAGCCAGATTCCTATAGCGATGTCACAGGCTGAAGCCAGATTCCAATAGTGATGTCACAGGCTGAATCCAGATTCCAATAGTGATGTCACAGGCTGAAGCCAGATTCCTACAGCGATATCACAGGCTAAAGTCAGATTCCAATAGTGATGTCACAGGCTGAAGCCAGATTCCTATAGCGATGTCACAGGCTGAAGTCAGATTCCAATAGTAATGTCACAAGCTGAAGTCAGATTCCCATAGCGATGTCAGAGGCTGAAGCCAGATTCCTATTGTGATGTCACAGGCTGAATCCAGATTCCCTTACCGATGTCACAGGCTGAAGTCAGATTCCCTTAGCGATGTCAGAGGCTGAAGCCAGATTCCTATAGCGATGTCAGAGGCTGAAGCCAGATTCCTATAGCGATGTCACAGGCTGAAGCCAGATTCCTATAGCGATGTCACAGGCTGAAGCCAGATTCCGTTAGTGATGTCACAGACTGAAGCCAGATTCCCTTAGTGATGTCACAGGCTGAAGTCAGATTCCTATAGCGATGTCACAGGCTGAAGTCAGATTCCCATGGCGATGTCACAGGCTGAAGCCAGATTCCAATAGTGATGTCACAGGCTGAAGCCAGATTCCTATAGCGATGTCACAGGCTGAAGTCAGATTCCATTAGCGATGTCACAAGCTGAAGTCAGATTCCGATAGCGATGTCAGAGGCTGAAGCCAGATTCCTATAGCGATGTCACAGGCTGAAGACAGATTCCCTTAGTGATGTCACAGTCTGAAGTCAGATTCCCTTAGTAATGTCACAGGCTGAAGTCAGATTCCAATAGTGATGTCACAGGCTGAAGTCAGATTCCCATAGCGATGTCACAGCCTGAAGACAGATTCCTATAGCGATGTCACAGGCTGAAGTCAGATTCCCTTAGTGATGTCACAGGCTAAAGTCAGATTCCAATAGTGATGTCACAGGATGAAGCCAGATTCCTATAGCGATGTCACAGGCTGAAGACAGATTCCCTTAGTGATGTCACAGTCTGAAGTCAGATTCCCTTAGTGATGTCACAGGCTGAAGTCAGATTCCAATAGCGATGTCACAGGCTGAAGCCAGATTCCTATAGCGATGTCACAGGCTGAAGCCAGATTCCGTTAGTGATGTCACAGACTGAAGCCAGATTCCCTTAGTGATGTCACAGGCTGAAGTCAGAGTCCTATAGCGATGTCACAGGCTGAAGTCAGATTCCCATGGCGATGTCACAGGCTGAAACCAGATTCCAATAGTGATGTCACAGGCTGAAGCCAGATTCATATAGCGATGTCACAGGCTGAAGTCAGATTCCATTAGCGATGTCACAAGCTGAAGTCAGAGTCCGATAGCGATGTCAGAGGCTGAAGCCAGATTCCTATAGCGATGTCACAGGCTTAAGCCAGATTCCTATAGCGATGTCACAGGCTGAAGCCAGATTCCTATAGCGATGTCACAGGCTGAAGCCAGATTCCGTTAGTGATGTCACAGACTGAAGCCAGATTCCCTTAGTGATGTCACAGGCTAAAGTCAGATTCCTATAGCGATGTCACAGGCTGAAGTCAGATTCCCATGGCGATGTCACAGGCTGAAGCCAGATTCCAATAGTGATGTCACAGGCTGAAGCCAGATTCCTATAGCGATGTCACAGGCTGAAGTCAGATTCCATTAGCGATGTCACAAGCTGAAGTCAGATTCCGTTAGCGATGTTAGAGGCTGAAGCCAGATTCCTATAGCGATGTCACAGGCTGAAGACAGATTCCCTTAGTGATGTCACAGTCTGAAGTCAGATTCCCTTAGTGATGTCACAGGCTGAAGTCAGATTCCAATAGTGATGTCACAGGCTGAAGTCAGATTCCCATAGCGATGTCACAGCCTGAAGCCAGATTCCTATAGCGATGTCACAGGCTGAAGTCAGATTCCCTTAGTGATGTCACAGGCTAAAGTCAGATTCCAATAGTGATGTCACAGGATGAAGCCAGATTCCAATAGCGATGTCACAGGCTGAAGCCAGATTCCGTTAGTGATGTCACAGACTGAAGCCAGATTCCCTTAGTGATGTCACAGGCTGAAGTCAGATTCCTATAGCGATGTCACAGGCTGAAGTCAGATTCCCATGGCGATGTCACAGGCTGAAGCCAGATTCCCATAGCGATGTCACAGGCTGAAGCCAGATTCCTATAGGGATGTTACAGACTGAAGCCAGATTCCCTTAGCGATATCACAGGCTGAAGTCGGATTCCAATAGTGATGTCACAGGCTGAAGTCAGATTCCCATGGTGATGTCACAGGCTGAAGCCAGATTCCCTTAGTGATGTCACAGGCTGAAGTCAGATTCCCTTAGTGATGTCACAGGCTGAAGTCAGATTCCAAAAGTGATGTCACAGGCTGAAGTCAGATTCCCATAGCGATGTCACAGCCTGAAGCCAGATTCCTATAGCGATGTCACAGGCTGAAGTCAGATTCCCTTAGTGATGTCACAGGCTAAAGTCAGATTCCAATAGTGATGTCACAGGATGAAGCCAGATTCCTAGAGCGATGTCACAGGCTGAAGACAGATTTCCTTAGTGATGTCACAGGCTGTAGTCAGATTCCTATAGTGATGTCACAGGCTGAACTCAGATTCCCATTGTGATGTCACAGGCTGAATGAAGTCAGATCCCCATAGCGATGTCACAGGCTGAAGTCAGATTCCTATAACGATGTCACAGGCTGAAGCCAGATTACCATGGAGATGGCACAGGCTGAAGTCAGATTCCCATAGTGATGTCACAGGCTGAAGTCAGGTTCCCATGACGATGTCACAGGCTGACGCCAGATTCCTACAGCGATGTCACAGGCTGAGGTCAGTTTCCAATAGTGATGTCACAGGCTGAAGCCAGATTCCAATAGCGATGTCACAGGCTGAAGCCATATTCCTATAGCGATATCACAGGCTGAAGTCAGATTCCAATAGTGATGTCAGAGGCTGAAGTCAGATTCCCATAGCGATGTCAGAGGCTGAAGCCAGATTCCTATAGCGATGTCACAGGCTGAAGCCAGATTCCCTTAGCGATGTCACAGGCTGAAGTCAGATTCCCTTAGCGATGTCACAAGCTGAAGTCAGATTACCTTAGTGATGTCACAGGCTGAAGGGATGTCACAGGCTGACGTCAGAGTCTCTAAGTGATGTCACAGGCTGACGTCAGATTCCAATAGTGATGTCACAGGCTGTAGTCAGATTCCTATAGCGATGTCACAGGCTGAAGTCAGATTCCCATTGTGATGTCACAGGCTGAAGTCAGATTCCCATCGTGATGTCACAGGCTGAAGTCAGATTCCCATAGTGATGTCACAGGCTGAAGTCAGATTCCTATAGCGATGTCACAGGCTGAACTCAGATTCCCACAGCGATGTCACAGGCTGAAGTCAGATTCCCATGGCGATGTTACAGGCTGAAGCCAGGTTCCTATAGCGATGTCACAGGCTGAAGCCAGATTCCAATAGTGATGTCACAGGCTGAATCCAGATTCCAATAGTGATGTCACAGGCTGAAGCCAGATTCCTACAGCGATATCACAGGCTAAAGTCAGATTCCAATAGTGATGTCACAAGCTGAAGCCAGATTCCTATAGCGATGTCACAGGCTGAAGTCAGATTCCAATAGTAATGTCACAAGCTGAAGTCAGATTCCCATAGCGATGTCAGAGGCTGAAGCCAGATTCCTATTGTGATGTCACAGGCTGAATCCAGATTCCCTTACCGATGTCACAGGCTGAAGTCAGATTCCCTTAGCGATGTCAGAGGCTGAAGCCAGATTCCTATAGCGATGTCAGAGGCTGAAGCCAGATTCCTATAGCGATGTCACAGGCTGAAGCCAGATTCCTATAGCGATGTCACAGGCTGAAGCCAGATTCCGTTAGTGATGTCACAGACTGAAGCCAGATTCCCTTAGTGATGTCACAGGCTGAAGTCAGATTCCTATAGCGATGTCACAGGCTGAAGTCAGATTCCCATGGCGATGTCACAGGCTGAAGCCAGATTCCAATAGTGATGTCACAGGCTGAAGCCAGATTCCTATAGCGATGTCACAGGCTGAAGTCAGATTCCATTAGCGATGTCACAAGCTGAAGTCAGATTCCGATAGCGATGTCAGAGGCTGAAGCCAGATTCCTATAGCGATGTCACAGGCTTAAGCCAGATTCCTATAGCGATGTCACAGGCTGAAGCCAGATTCCTATAGCGATGTCACAGGCTGAAGCCAGATTCCGTTAGTGATGTCACAGACTGAAGCCAGATTCCCTTAGTGATGTCACAGGCTAAAGTCAGATTCCTATAGCGATGTCACAGGCTGAAGTCAGATTCCCATGGCGATGTCACAGGCTGAAGCCAGATTCCAATAGTGATGTCACAGGCTGAAGCCAGATTCCTATAGCGATGTCACAGGCTGAAGTCAGATTCCATTAGCGATGTCACAAGCTGAAGTCAGATTCCGAAAGCGATGTCAGAGGCTGAAGCCAGATTCCTATAGCCATGTCACAGGCTGAAGACAGATTCCCTTAGTGATGTCACAGTCTGAAGTCAGATTCCCTTAGTGATGTCACAGGCTGAAGTCAGATTCCAATAGTGATGTCACAGGCTGAAGTCAGATTCCCATAGCGATGTCACAGCCTGAAGCCAGATTCCTATAGCGATGTCACAGGCTGAAGTCAGATTCCCTTAGTGATGTCACAGGCTAAAGTCAGATTCCAATAGTGATGTCACAGGATGAAGCCAGATTCCTATAGCGATGTCACAGGCTGAAGACAGATTCCCTTAGTGATGTCACAGTCTGAAGTCAGATTCCCTTAGTGATGTCACAGGCTGAAGTCAGATTCCAATAGCGATGTCACAGGCTGAAGCCAGATTCCTATAGCGATGTCACAGGCTGAAGCCAGATTCCGTTAGTGATGTCACAGACTGAAGCCAGATTCCCTTAGTGATGTCACAGGCTGAAGTCAGATTCCTATAGCGATGTCACAGGCTGAAGTCAGATTCCCATGGCGATGTCACAGGCTGAAGCCAGATTCCAATAGTGATGTCACAGGCTGAAGCCAGATTCCTATAGCGATGTCACAGGCTGAAGTCAGATTCCATTAGCGATGTCACAAGCTGAAGTCAGATTCCGATAGCGATGTCAGAGGCTGAAGCCAGATTCCTATAGCGATGTCACAGGCTGAAGCCAGATTCCTATAGCGATGTCACAGGCTGAAGCCAGATTCCGTTAGTGATGTCACAGACTGAAGCCAGATTCCTATAGCGATGTCACAGGCTGAAGTCAGATTCCCATGGCGATGTCACAGGCTGAAGCCAGATTCCAATAGTGATGTCACAGGCTGAAGCCAGATTCCTATAGCGATGTCACAGGCTGAAGTCAGATTCCATTAGCGATGTCACAAGCTGAAGTCAGATTCCGATAGCGATGTCACAGGCTTAAGCCAGATTCCTATAGCGATGTCACAGGCTGAAGCCAGATTCCTATAGCGATGTCACAGGCTGAAGCCAGATTCCGTTAGTGATGTCACAGACTGAAGCCAGATTCCCTTAGTGATGTCACAGGCTAAAGTCAGATTCCTATAGCGATGTCACAGGCTGAAGTCAGATTCCCATGGCGATGTCACAGGCTGAAGCCAGATTCCAATAGTGATGTCACAGGCTGAAGCCAGATTCCTATAGCGATGTCACAGGCTGAAGTCAGATTCCATTAGCGATGTCACAAGCTGAAGTCAGATTCCGATAGCGATGTCAGAGGCTGAAGCCAGATTCCTATAGCGATGTAACAGGCTGAAGACAGATTCCCTTAGTGATGTCACAGTCTGAAGTCAGATTCCCTTAGTGATGTCACAGGCTGAAGTCAGATTCCAATAGTGATGTCACAGGCTGAAGTCAGATTCCCATAGCGATGTCACAGCCTGAAGCCAGATTCCTATAGCGATGTCACAGGCTGAAGTCAGATTCCCTTAGTGATGTCACAGGCTAAAGTCAGACTCCAATAGTGATGTCACAGGATGAAGCCAGATTCCTAAAGCGATGTCACAGGCTGAAGACAGATTCCCTTAGTGATGTCACAGTCTGAAGTCAGATTCCCTTAGTGATGTCACAGGCTGAAGTCAGATTCCAATAGCGATGTCACAGGCTGAAGCCAGATTCCGTTAGTGATGTCACAGACTGAAGCCAGATTCCCTTAGTGATGTCACAGGCTGAAGTCAGATTCCTATAGCGATGTCACAGGCTGAAGTCAGATTCCCATGGCGATGTCACAGGCTGAAGCCAGATTCCCATAGCGATGTCACAGGCTGAAGCCAGATTCCTATAGGGATGTTACAGACTGAAGCCAGATTCCCTTAGCGATATCACAGGCTGAAGTCGGATTCCAATAGTGATGTCACAGGCTGAAGTCAGATTCCTATAGTGATGTCACAGGCTGAAGTCAGATTCCCATTGTGATGTCACAGGCTGAATGAAGTCAGATCCCCATAGCGATGTCACAGGCTGAAGTCAGATTCCTATAACGATGTCACAGGCTGAAGCCAGATTACCATGGAGATGGCACAGGCTGAAGTCAGATTCCCATAGTGATGTCACAGGCTGAAGTCAGGTTCCCATGACAATGTCACAGGCTGAAGCCAGATTCCTACAGCGATGTCACAGGCTGAAGTCAGTTTCCAATAGTGATGTCACAGGCTGAAGCCAGATTCCAATAGCGATGTCACAGGCTGAAGCCAGATTCCTATAGCGATATCACAGGCTGAAGTCAGATTCCAATCGTGATGTCAGAGGCTGAAGTCAGATTCCCATAGCGATGTCAGAGGCTGAAGCCAGATTCCTATAGCGATGTCACAGGCTGAAGCCAGATTCCGTTAGCGATGTCACAGGCTGAAGTCAGATTCCCTTAGCGATGTCACAAGCTGAAGTCAGATTCCCTTAGTGATGTCACAGGCTGAAGGGATGTCACAGGCTGACGTCAGAGTCTCTAAGTGATGTCACAGGCTGAAGTCAGATTCCAATAGTGATATCACAGGCTGTAGTCAGATTCCTATAGCGATGTCACAGGCTGAAGTCAGATTCCCATTGTGATGTCACAGGCTGAAGTCAGATTCCCATAGTGATGTCACAGGCTGAAGTCAGATTCCCACAGTGATGTCACAGGCTGAAGTCAGATTCCTATAGCGATGTCACAGGCTGAACTCAGATTCCCATAGCGATGTCACAGGCTGAAGTCAGATTCCATGGCGATGTTACAGGCTGAAGCCAGATTCCTATAGCGATGTCACAGGCTGAAGCCAGATTCCAATAGTGATGTAACAGGCTGAAGCCAGATTCCAATAGTGATGTCACAGGCTGAAGCCAGATTCCTACAGCGATATCACAGGCTGAAGTCAGATTCCAATAGTGATGTCACAGGCTGAAGCCAGATTCCTATAGCGATGTCACAGGCTGAAGTCAGATTCCAATAGTAATGTCACAAGCTGAAGTCAGATTCCCATAGCGATGTCAGAGGCTGAAGCCAGATTCCTATTGTGATGTCACAGGCTGAATCCAGATTCCCTTACCGATGTCACAGGCTGAAGTCAGATTCCCTTAGCGATGTCAGAGGCTGAAGCCAGATTCCTATAGCGATGTCACAGGCTGAAGCCAGATTCCTATAGCGATGTCACAGGCTGAAGCCAGATTCCTATAGCGATGTCACAGGCTGAAGCCAGATTCCGTTAGTGATGTCACAGACTGAAGCCAGATTCCCTTAGTGATGTCACAGGCTGAAGTCAGATTCCTATAGCGATGTCACAGGCTGAAGTCAGATTCCCATGGCGATGTCACAGGCTGAAGCCAGATTCCAATAGTGATGTCACAGGCTGAAGCCAGATTCCTATAGCGATGTCACAGGCTGAAGTCAGATTCCATTAGCGATGTCACAAGCTGAAGTCAGATTCCGATAGCGATGTCAGAGGCTGAAGCCAGATTCCTATAGCGATGTCACAGGCTTAAGCCAGATTCCTTTAGCGATGTCACAGGCTGAAGCCAGATTCCTATAGCGATGTCACAGGCTGAAGCCAGATTCCGTTAGTGATGTCACAGACTGAAGCCAGATTCCCTTAGTGATGTCACAGGCTAAAGTCAGATTCCTATAGCGATGTCACAGGCTGAAATCAGATTCCCATGGCGATGTCACAGGCTGAAGCCAGATTCCAATAGTGATGTCACAGGCTGAAGCCAGATTCCTATAGCGATGTCACAGGCTGAAGTCAGATTCCATTAGCGATGTCACAAGCTGAAGTCAGATTCCGATAGCGATGTCAGAGGCTGAAGCCAGATTCCTATAGCGATGTCACAGGCTTAAGCCAGATTCCTATAGCGATGTCACAGGCTGAAGCCAGATTCCGTTAGTGATGTCACAGGCTGAAGCCAGATTCCAATAGTGATGTCACAGGCTGAAGCCAGATTCCTATAGCGATGTCACAGCTGAAGTCAGATTCCAATAGTGATGTCACAGGCTGAAGCCAGATTCCTATAGCGATGTCACAGGCTGAAGACAGATTCCCTTAGTGATGTCACAGTCTGAAGTCAGATTCCCTTAGTGATGTCACAGGCTGAAGTCAGATTCCCGTAGCGATGCCACAGGCTGAAGTCAGATTCCCATGGCGATGTCACAGGCTGAAGCCAGATTCCCTTAGTGATGTCACAGGCTGAAGCCAGATTCCTATAGCGATGTCACAGCTGAAGTCAGATTCCAATAGTGATGTCACAGGCTGAAGTCAGATTCCCATAGCGATGTCACAGCCTGAAGCCAGATTCCTATAGCGATGTCACAGGCTGAAGTCAGATTCCTATAGCGATGTCACAGGCTGAAGCCAGATTCCGTTAGTGATGTCACAGACTGAAGCCAGATTCCCTTAGTGATGTCACAGGCTAAAGTCAGATTCCTATAGCGATGTCACAGGCTGAAATCAGATTCCCATGACGATGTCACAGGCTGAAGCCAGATTCCAATAGTGATGTCACAGGCTGAAGCCAGATTCCTATAGCGATGTCACAGGCTGAAGTCAGATTCCATTAGCGATGTCACAAGCTGAAGTCAGATTCCGATAGCGATGTCAGAGGCTGAAGCCAGATTCCTATAGCAATGTCACAGGCTTAAGCCAGATTCCTATAGCGATGTCACAGGCTGAAGCCAGATTCCGTTAGTGATGTCACAGGCTGAAGCCAGATTCCAATAGTGATGTCACAGGCTGAAGCCAGATTTCTATAGCGATGTCACAGCTGAAGTCAGATTCCAATAGTGATGTCACAGGCTGAAGCCAGATTCCTATAGCGATGTCACAGGCTGAAGACAGATTCCCTTAGTGATGTCACAGTCTGAAGTCAGATTCCCTTAGTGATGTCACAGGCTGAAGTCAGATTCCCGTAGCGATGCCACAGGCTGAAGTCAGATTCCCATGGCGATGTCACAGGCTGAAGCCAGATTCCCTTAGTGATGTCACAGGCTGAAGCCAGATTCCTATAGCGATGTCACAGCTGAAGTCAGATTCCAATAGTGATGTCACAGGCTGAAGTCAGATTCCCATAGCGATGTCACAGCCTGAAGCCAGATTCCTATAGCGATGTCACAGGCTGAAGTCAGATTCCTATAGCGATGTCACAGGCTGAAGCCAGATTCCTATAGCGATGTCACAGGCTGAAGCCAGATTCACTTAGTGATGTCACAGTCTGAAGTCAGATTCCCTTAGTGATGTCACAGGCTGAAGTCAGATTCCAATAGTGATGTCACAGGCTGAAGTCAGATTCCCATAGCGATGTCACAGCCTGAAGCCAGATTCCTATAGCGATGTCACAGGCTGAAGTCAGATTCCCTTAGTGATGTCACAGGCTAAAGTCAGATTCCAATAGTGATGTCACAAGCTGAAGTCAGATTCCGATAGCGATGTCAGAGGCTGAAGCCAGATTCCTATAGCGATGTCACAGGCTTAAGCCAGATTCCTTTAGCGATGTCACAGGCTGAAGCCAGATTCCTATAGCGATGTCACAGGCTGAAGCCAGATTCCGTTAGTGATGTCACAGACTGAAGCCAGATTCCCTTAGTGATGTCACAGGCTAAAGTCAGATTCCTATAGCGATGTCACAGGCTGAAATCAGATTCCCATGGCGATGTCACAGGCTGAAGCCAGATTCCAATAGTGATGTCACAGGCTGAAGCCAGATTCCTATAGCGATGTCACAGGCTGAAGCCAGATTCCTATAGCGATGTCACAGGCTTAAGCCAGATTCCTATAGCGATGTCACAGGCTGAAGCCAGATTCCGTTAGTGATGTCACAGGCTGAAGCCAGATTCCAATAGTGATGTCACAGGCTGAAGCCAGATTCCTATAGCGATGTCACAGCTGAAGTCAGATTCCAATAGTGATGTCACAGGCTGAAGCCAGATTCCTATAGCGATGTCACAGGCTGAAGACAGATTCCCTTAGTGATGTCACAGTCTGAAGTCAGATTCCCTTAGTGATGTCACAGGCTGAAGTCAGATTCCCGTAGCGATGCCACAGGCTGAAGTCAGATTCCCATGGCGATGTCACAGGCTGAAGCCAGATTCCCTTAGTGATGTCACAGGCTGAAGCCAGATTCCTATAGCGATGTCACAGCTGAAGTCAGATTCCAATAGAGATGTCACAGGCTGAAGTCAGATTCCCATAGCGATGTCACAGCCTGAAGCCAGATTCCTATAGCGATGTCACAGGCTGAAGTCAGATTCCCTAAGTGATGTCACAGGCTAAAGTCAGATTCCAATAGTGATGTCACAGGATGAAGTCAGATTCCCATAGCGATGTCACAGGCTGAAGTCAGATTCCCTTAGTGATGTCACAGGCTAAAGTCAGATTCCCTTAGTGATGTCACAGGCTGAAGTCAGATTCCAATAGTGATGTCACAGGCTGAAGTCAGATTCCCATAGCGATGTCACAGGCTGAAGTCAGACTCCCTTAGTGATGTCACAGGCTGAAGTCAGATTCCAATAGTGATTGTCACAGGCTGAAGCCAGATTCCCATAGCGATGTCACAGGCTGAAGCCAGATTCCTATAGCGATGTCACAGGCTGAAGCGAGATTCCCTTAGCGATGTCACAGGCTGAAGTCGGATTCCAATAGTGATGTCACAGGCTGAAGCAAGATTCCCATAGCGATGTCACAGGCTGAACCCAGATTCCTATAGGGATGTTACAGGCTGAAGCCAGATTCCCTTAGCGATGTCACAGGCTGAAGTTGGATTCCAATAGTGATGTCACAGGCTGAAGTCAGATTCCTATAGTGATGTCACAGACTGAAGCCAGATTCCCATAGCGATGTCACAGGCTGAAGCCAGATTCCTATAGCGATGTCACAGGCTGAAGCCAGATTCCCTTAGCGATGTCACAGGCTGAAGTCGGATTCCAATAGTGATGTCACAGGCTGAAGCCAGATTCCCATAGCGATGTCACAGGCTGAAGCCAGATTCCTATAGGGATGTTACAGGCTGAAGCCAGATTCCCTTAGCGATGTCACAGGCTGAATTCGGATTCCAATAGTGATGTCACAGGCTGAAGTCAGATTCCCATAGCGATGTCACAGGCTGAAGTCAGATTCCCATGGCGATGTCACAGGCTTAAGTCAGATTCCAACAGTGATGTCACAGGCTGAAGCCAGATTCCTATAGCGATGTCACAGGCTGAAGTCAGATTCCCTTAGTGATGTCACAGGCTAAAGTCAGATTCCCATAGTGATGTCACAGGCTGAAGTCAGATTCCCATAGTAATGTCACATGCTGAAGTCAGGGTCCCATGGCGATGTCACAGGCTGAAGTCAGATTCCCAAAGTGATGTCACAGGCTGAAGTCAGATTCCCATAGGATGTCACAGGTTGATACCAGGATCCTGGAGTGATGTTAATGGCTGATACCTGGCTTCTATAATGATGTCACAATCGGAAATCAGACAGTGGTGCTGGTACAATTTTCAGAATGAGGGTGCTGCCATCAATGTAACATCACTGAAGTTACAGGGATTGTGAAAAATCCAAGCATCACACTAAGAATACGTGGAGGAATTGAGCCGTGTCTGTTCAGCAGGAGAGTTGGGTTTCAGCCAATATTTATCATTTGTGCATCACCAAGAAATGTTTCTTGATTTGTTTTGATCCTATAAAAATCTCTGCTTCCATCACACTTCGGAATTGCAAAACAAAATTGACTGGTGTGCTTTCCTGGCGGCTGATACATTTTGAAACAGGTGTACAGTTCATTTACTGGCATTTAAATGTCAGTGTGTGCTGGAATAAAATTGACATCCTACAGCTTTGCCTTTCACACTCCCAGGAAAATTGTCACATTGATTGCTTTACAAAATCCTATCACTTTTGCAGTTAGACAAAGAATATATACTAGGGACTTAAAGTAAGTTAAATATGCAAATTCAGGTGTATAGTCAACCTTGACAAATTTTTTAGAGGTCAGAGCACGTGCGCTGAGGCCTGGGTAGCAGAGTTCCAGTACACCGAGCAAACAAAAACAGCAAGAAAAAATAGAGCAAAAAATGGGAGTGGCCACACAAAGAGGGGCATTTTCCTAAAGCATCAAAGTGTTTCCTGAAGCAAATCTAAACTGTACAGCAGAAAGTAACAATAGTCAGGGCCACTGGAATTATGCAGCAGGGGAGGTTCAAATTATGCGGCAGGGTTGAGTAAATTATGCGGCAAGAAAGGGCAAAATATGGGGCATAAAGCAGCACATTCTGCGAAAAGTATTACATAATTATTTTGCCATTGTTACACTTGTTAACACTGTTGGGGCATTGGCTGTACCTCATTAGTGTCAGTTTAACATCCAAATATGACAATAAGCACCAGAAAGGTGACCAGCCAACCTCTGCAAGGTGCCTTCCACTTCACTGCCTTTGTAGTAACTTTTGAACCTTTTGAGCTAGAAACAAATGTTTTTTTGCGAAAACCAGCAGATAATGCATCAGATGACAGATTATGTGGCAAATGCGGCAACTCTATAATTATGCAAAAAATACTGGGTCTCACAATTGCATAATTCCAGTGGCCCTGACAATATTATATGAGGTCAACTTACATTTAAGTTTCTACCAGACGCCCCAGAGCATTACCCTCTTGCCTAGAGATTATCAGCAGTCCATCTGGGAAGCAAGACAGCAATTTGGGTTTTTTCCAGCCACGTACAACCATAATCACTGCCTTCTCTGTGTTTAATCTGAGTCCCTCTAATACTGGCTGTCCACCATGCAAAAACCATTTAGGGGCTCATTAGGATGTTGGTTGGAAATCCTCTGCCCACAGGTTGGAGGCTTCCTGACCGACATCCTTGGTTTAATATCCAACTGCCTAATTAAAATGTAGGCGGTCGGAGCTTAAACCGGCTGGTCGGACCGACTGGCTTCAAATGGGCTCAAGGAACCCGTCGACCAGTTGGAGGCCGCACATAGTCCACTACAGATGGCGTTTCCGCCGTCGGGATTATGATGAGGGTTTCCGACAGGCTTTTCATGTTGGGCTTTCCGACATGAAAAGCCTGTCTGTAAGCGACTTTGGGGGCCCCTAGCAGGACCACCATGCCTCCGCGGCCTCTGGTTGGGGGCAAGGGGGGAACCTATGGTGCCCCCCTGTAAATTCCTGCACCATGTGGCAGGGATTTAAAGGAACTCCAATTTCTTTATGGGACCTTGTGCTGTGTCTGGTTTCCGACCGCTGCATTAGCTCCCATTGGGAAATGGGAGTTTGCGACAGCACCATGCACAGTCGCAGTGTAATAGGGTGTTCTGAACCGTTTCTTAGTGCCTGTGTATCAGTGTAGTTGACCCCTTTCCTCATAGCTCTAGGATGACTTTAGCATTGGGGCTGTACAAATATACAAATGGACACAAGAGGACCCAGCGAGCAGTGACACAGGTACTCCCCGAGGTCCCGGGCAACCTGGATTGTACAGCCACTGATGGAACTATGTGAGAAAGATGGAACTCGTAATCACAAGTGCCTTTTTATTAGAACATTGTGATGTTGAGAGCTGCACTGAAGGTAGTATAGTGACCGAATACCCTGATGGTGGCTACCAGTGTTTAACTTAGGACATTTTTACCCTCATTGGGTGAAATGTTGTAATAGCATTACAGAGCTTCATCCAGAATGGCCATGTTATCGAAGGCCTTCTCTCTCATTAAAGGCCCAGGCCACACTTAGGTTGAGGGCCATTAAGGGTGGCTTTGGACTCAGTAGCGGGCTATCTGCTGCATCTAGTCACTGCAGTGGACTCCTGATCTTCCGTGGTAGCCCCGGGTTAGCAGTGGTAGACTGAGATGGCCGTCCTACCGCAGGTCGATGGAAAGAAGTGCGATGCAGTGACACAGCAGTACATTGGTCACTATACAACCTTAATGTCCAGAGATGTTCAGTTCTTTAATTACCGGAAATAGACTCCACCTTGTTAAAACCTATAATGGCGGCAAGCAGGCTCAAGGAGACCAAACCATCTGTTAACAACTGATCTCAAGTACTGTGGAGTCAAAGGAAGTAAAGTAGGACCACTGGATAATATGGGGACCAAACCTGCCCTGTTGTGCAGAATTAAAGTTAGTTATTTTCGGCACAACATTCTCTAAGTTCTGTCTGGGTGGCTGAAATAAGGCATTGGCATGGCTCATTCGTTCTGTGACCCTCCAATGTTTATTGTTGCAGCTGGCTGTTCTTTTAGACAGCACCATGTGGACCACACGCCAATTGGTGGCACTACTTAGAGACTGGGGCAAGAAACACCTAGGGATGCCGCACTGATGCCCTGAAGCCTGTAGCGGGCACCAGGCATTTTCCCGGTGGCCTGGAAGGATGTGGGCGGGTTTTGGAGCTGTGGTGGGTGTTTTTGTTACTGGGGGCGGGTTTTGGAGCTGTGGGGGGGGGGGTTGTTACTGGGGGCTGGTTTTGCAGCAGTGCTGAAATATCAGGCCCCTGTAACAACAGCAGCAGTAGCGTATCCCCCCACTGCCCCTTCTCCCCCCAGGGGCCGGTTCGACTGCATTGCCAGGGCTGATTTGCACTCTCCGTCTGGCCATGCCCATACCTTTTCATAATAAAAGGTCTGACCTATGGTATCGGATATATTTCCCTAACCAATTTGGCCTATATCCTTTACAATAGGTATGTCAGCATAACAACTCAGGCCCTTGTACTGAGCATAACATTTCCCACAAGGCAACTAACAAGCATACAGCCATAAAATTGTAAATATATAAAATCACTCTTGAAAAAACAAAACGCAATCTCTCCTAAGAGGTCTAAAGAAGGATTAATACAGTGTACATTTTCTACCCAGAGGTTTCATCAGAGTGGGTAACAAACACCAAAAAACTAATCTCTGAGATTACATTTATAAAAATACCTCTTTAACACACTGCAAAACAACCCACCCTACCAGTCCATTACCTCTTTGTCCATCTTCCTCACCACAGTAATTACGCAATGAGCTTTAGTCTCCCTACAGAAATTCCCAAGTTAAAAGTTATCGTACTTGCCTTCCATCCCTCCAATATGGCCGACTTCCTCTCCTCCTTAAATGCCATAACAAGGAAGCCCAATCAAAGCACTTCCTGTTTTTTAGTTTCTGCAAAAGGACTTCGCAAGTGATGCTTCAATCAAGTTTGCCGATAAGTTGGGGGGCAGAGGACTAGCCTTAGCAGACTGGCTATACCCTGCAAAGTTGAGGTGTTGCGTTAGCAGACCCGTTACTTTGTATTATGGTGGGTATATGGTTTTAAAGCCGCTTGATGAGAGTGTAGTTCTTTAGGTTGAGCCTGAGCAGCGCATGCGCTGCTGCGAGGCATGTAGTATTGGAGTATGGCTGTGAAGCCCCGCCCACTCTCCGCCCATATTTGTCATAGGCTTGTGTCATTGTCCTGCATAAACGGTGGCTTGCGAGTCGTTATTAGGCTTGTTCGTCTCTCCTTGGTACCGCCTTGTCTGAATTTGTAACCTCCCATGGCGACTGGCCCTTTTACTTCTGTTGCGACACTGTATGTCTTATTGCGGGGTTGCAGGGTACACTCCCTCAGTCAGCTCAGTCACGATGTTTGCATCTGAGTGGAACAGGAGCTAGAGTCGCTGCCAGCGATTTACTTACCCAGGAAGGAGAACTGGTTGGCGAACAGGCTCACCCGGGTGTTTCCTTCAATTAGCTCATATAGTTGACGAGGGATGTGTTCCTGCAATTGCAGAAGAGGTTTGGGTCTCTGAGGATAGACTTGTTTACCTCGATAGAGAATACTAAGCTGCCTTGGTTCTGCACAATTATCTCTTGCCAGACTGCTTGAAGGGTGGACTCGATGTCCTTTGCATGGCCGGAGGGGCTGTTGTATGCGTTTTCTCCAGTGATTCTGTTGTTTCCAGGGTGGTAGAGGCCAGCGGCGTCACTAGGGTTGGTGTCACCCAGTGCGGTAACTCATGGTGTCACCCCCACATCCCCCTGTGTCTCATACCTACGTACTCCTCCGTGCCCCGTACCTCCACATTTTCCCTGTGCCCCCTACCTCTGCACTCCCCACTCGTTGTACCTGTTCTGGGGTACAATTTGACCCCACGGGACCCCCTACAGTGAGCCCCCACGAGACCCTCTACAGTGAGCCCCCTCTCCTCTGAACACGCCCACTCCTGCCACCTGTGGAGTGGGAAGGGGGGGCTCGAGAGTAGTCTACTCCTTGCTAACAGCCATTGACTTTAAGCCACCTGCACCACATTAAAACCATGTCTCCACTCCTGGCCTTTTAGGATATCTAGACTATTTACCCTCACTGCCCCTACCTAGAATGTCCAACGTGGTCTCCCCGGCTGGCACTTGCACTCACCCAAGGGATGGGGACTCACGGGCTGCGGCTGAGTACGGTCCTGCTGATTCTCCTCGCCCGCTCTCGTCTCCGCTCCACTGGCTCACCGCCCGCAGATTGCGCTGCCATTTCCCCCCTCCGCTTTCAAACACCGGAGGTGCCTCTGGCGCGGTGCATCATGGGAGACGAGGGCACGCCCCTCGGGTGACAGAGCGATGGCTTGCATGCAACCCACACGAGCTACAGGCTGCAGGCCCTGGTACACACCAGTTTAACTCACACTTGTGTCCAAAATATATGTGGAAAAAAAACGTATATTAGTTATGGTGTCACAGAACTAATAGGGCCACTAGAGAGAACAGGTGTAGACATTGTAAAGGCCGGGACAGGAGACGCCGGTGGCATTTCTTCAGGGGAATGCGGCGGCCAACTTGACTGGCTCAGACAAGACATAATCACCTTAAAATGTACAACGGAAGTTTACCTTTTTATCAAAAATACCACGAGCAATGTAATCTTTACGTGTATTTAGAATTAATTCTTATTAGAGAATGATGCATGTCGGCGCACGTTAATAATTTAAAACAACGCCCTGACTTTTTTTTTAAAGTCAAGACAACTTTCTTTTCTTGACAAGAATCCCTTCTCGTATCATTTTAATGTCTTCGGAAACGCAGCCCTCGTTTTATTTTCTGTCCCACCGCCGCAGTATGGTCTCGTCTCATGTTCTAACATGGCTGCTTCGTTGCATGCCCTTCACGTACTTCACGTATAGACTCAGGTCCCACCCACACTTATAAGCGTATTTCTGATGCACTAAAGCAGCTGCAAGTGTTGAGCCAGGCATTGAGCAGTGCCGAAGGAAGTGAGTAATGAATGAAAAATGTCCTAGTTTAGGGCCGTGCAGGCTGGTCCGCCGGGGCGGGGGTCCCATTAATTTGCATTTTGGTCAGTGTCACGGTGTCACCCCATGTAATGGTGTCACCCGGTGCGGTCCGCACCCCCCCGCACCCCCCTAGTGACGCCACTGGTAGAGGCGCTGTGGTTTCTCCTCTTGGTGGTACTGGCTGTTCAGCCGTGTTGGGAGATTCCTTGTCATCCGTATCGCTGATGGGTCTCCAGCTCCCTGCCAACATGTTGCAGACGATGCACCTTTAGGACTGGGTATTGAAAGGGGTGGTCTGATGGCTAAGGGGTGTTCGCCGGTAATGGCCGGTTTGGTTCAACAATTTCACTGCCCTTCTACTTTGAGGTCTTATGCCAAGCATTGGGTTTCCGAAGGCGTAGACCTCATTAAAGTGCTGGAGTTTTGTATTTTGTACTCTGCCGGCTCAGTGGGCAGCTCTTAGAGCATTTAAGAGTCCTCTCTTTGATCACATAGAGCCCTTGAAGTCTATTGTTGAAATTCTTGGCATTGTGTTGCCTTCTTGGGACTTGTCTTTGGTTCTGCGTGCTTTTTAACGGATCTTGGCAGATAAGGTGTTCTTGGGAGATCACCCTACCTTCATTCCTAGAGTTGCCTCGTATTTTCTCAGGTCAGCGGAAGTGGTGCTCCCTGTATTTTTTCCTGGTGCTCAGTCAGATGATGAGGCTCTGTTACTACAATTGGTTATGAAACAGATGTTGCTGGATTACCTGACCAGGACGGAGCAGTTCAGGAAGGACAGTCTCTTTGTGACGTTTGGGCCAGTGAGAAATGGGTTGAAACCCTCAAACTCTACCCTTAGCGGCCGGATTAAACAGACGATTCTGTTGGCTCATTAACCTCAGAACCAGGTGGTGGCGAACCGGATTCAGGAATAGTCTGCTAGACCCGTGCCTGCTTCTTGGGCTGCATTTAAGGGGTGTCCATGGAAGATGTCTGTAATGCAGTCACATGGGCGACTCCTCGGACCTTTATGGAACACTATCGTTTGGAAGTTAGTGGGAGAGCGTCTGGGGCTTTTGCTACTTCTGTGCTTCCTTCAAGTATAGTATAATGCATATATGTGGAAACATATTGAGTTCTTTGGGATTAAACTGTGTGATGCAATTTCATCCATTGGTGTATGTTTTCTTTGCATTTTGAAATGAAGCTGATTCTAGCTTTGGTAGCAGTTCATTGTGTAATTACTGTGGCGAGGAAGACGGAAGAGGACGTAATGCCCTAGTTACTTACCGTTAATCTTCATTACTCCGAGTCCTGTTCTTCCTCGCCACAGTATCTTTTCCCATCCGTCCCTGCCCTGTTGTAAATGGCTTCATTATTTGGTTGGTGGCTTTTGGGAACAGGAGGTGCTTCAGTCAGGCTTCCTTTTTATGGTATGTGTTAGGGAAGAGCAATTTGGCCATATTGCAGGGATGGGAGGCTAACAAGCTAACTTTTAACTTAGGAGTTTCTGCAGGGAGAGTAATGGTCATTGCGTAATTACTGTGGCAAGAAAGACGAGGACTCAGAGTAATGAAGATTACCAGTAAGTAACCGGGACATTAGCTTTTACATGCTTCTCACAAAAATAAATCAGGCCTTTGTCAAAACTTTTAATAGTATTTAGATCAGACATATGGTAATAGAAATATATTTTCTTTAGTTAACCAAGCAGGCCTTTCGCCTTTATCAGTGGTTGGTCACGATGATCAACTCAGTTCTATTGTACTGAGAACACACAACAGTGCAACCATCAGGCATAAAATACATATGAAAATCACAATGTCTCCAAGCACACAGAAATCCCAAGCTGAGGTCGTGGTTTCAGTAGTCTTTTTTTTAATTCAATCATCTAAGACACGCCCCTTTGCCGACACGTGTTTCGTCTCCTGCTGTTTCAATCACAGCAGACTTCATCAGGGCAAAGCATCTAAAACAAAAGTATATTCTATTCAGGAGGAGCATCAATGTAATTTCATCTAACCGTCACCTGGATCGACTGACCCCTAGACAATCCCCCAAACGTGTCCATCGCGTTGGGAAGTGCACGATGGTGGGATGATGAGCTAAGTATTTTATTTCTCAGTGAGAATCTACTGTGAATGCGGTGCCTCACTTATGTGGGTATTGAGATCTAATTGTGTCATGCCAAAGAATGTGCATTCTCACATAAAGTTGGCGGCATGCATCTCTAATTTATCTTATCACCAAGTCTAGGTTTGTGAATGGTGATTAGATGGTGGAAGAGAGAGGGTCTCATACTCAGTCAGTCACAATAAGACCAAGAAATAATAGAATCCAGATTAGAAATTGCTGGCGTGATCGTGTGTATCCTGTAAGGAATAATGTTTATGCAAAGTGAATGCGATGTTCCTTCTAAGTTAAGACTGCACAAGATAAACGCAGATTAGTGGAGAAGGATGGCGGCCAACTACCACGCCGGTCTCTCATACTCTGCGGATCCACACGGATTGATGGAATCCAGAGACAAGATGCTTTAGAGTACACTATACAAGCCTTCTGACTTTCTGCATGGATGGGTTGTAATAGCTTTGCGTCTGATGTTAACGTCGGCATACTTTGTACACTGTACACAACGAATTATAACGTTGACTGACCCTTTATGCTGCTTATACGGCTCACCAGTCACCACCACAACTTTTTATTTTTTAAGCTCAAGAATAGGAGTCAGCACACAGTGTCCTTTACCTTAGAGTTGACGATTGACCAGTTACAAATTTTCTTTTAGCAAACACAATGCCAAACCGATATGCGTTAATCTACATATACCCATTGTGCAGGGTTGGCGCTTCATAGCGATATAACTTGTCACAAAGACAGATAAGCCGTATTTTACTCATTGCGCTGAGTCGACGCTTCACTTGCACTTTACCAGTTATATAGAGCCTTTAGTGCTAACAACTTGCCGCAATGCCTAACATAAACGCGTAATTTTGCATATACTGGTTGCGCTAATATAGCGCTTTCTGATCTAATTATACTCATACTGAAATTCTATCATTTCTTTATAGATTTCTTCACACTCTCGGATTAGTGGTAAGGACTAACAAACGTAAGGTGAGTTCGGATGATCTGCGTTTATCTTGTGCGGTCTTAACTTAGAAGGAACGTCGCATTCACTTTGCATGAACATTATTCCTTACAGAATACACACAATCACGCCAGCAATTCCTGACCTGGATTCTATTATTTCTTGGTCTTATTTTGACTGAGTGAGTATGAGATCCTCTCTCTTCCACCATCTATCCACCATTCACAAACCTACACTTGGTGATAAGATAAATTAGAGATGCATGTCGCCACCTTTATGTTAGAATGCACATTCTTTGGCATGACACAATTAGATCTCATTAGCCACATAAATAAGGCACCACATTCACAATAGATTCTCACTGAGAAATTAGATACTTAGCGCATCATCCCACCATTGTGCACTTCCCAACGCGATGGACACGTTCAGGTGATGTTCTGGGGTCAGTCGACACAGGTGACGGTTAGATGAAATTAAATTGATACCCCACCTGAATAGAATATACTTTTGTTTTAGATGCTTTGCCCTGATGAAGTCTGCTGGGATTGAAACAGCAGGAGACGAAACACGTGTTGGTGAAGGGGCGTGTCTTAGATGATTGAATAAAAAAAAAAGACTACTGATATCACGACCTCAGCTTGGGATTTCTGTGTGCTTGGAGACATTGTGATTTTCATATGTCGGACTTTGTCAATCGGAGAGGGAATGGGTGGCTCCCTCTCCTCTTGAAGCACCAGAAGATACATGGACTGTGAACAAATAATACTGCTTACTTCATCGACAACTAGTGTGGTAGAGTGCGCCTGTCGAACCTAGCCATTGCCTTCCTTGTTTTTGATAAAATACTTATACATACAAAATTACAGTTATAAGAAAATAGAGTCTTTCGAGGACTGCTTAGCGTAGATTTTCTCATTGCAAATCTACTGCCCCAAGAGTTTGTCAAAGTGAGTGACCAACACCAGAAACCTCGTTTACTACGGTAATGTGTGAGACTCAATGCATCTAAATACCTCTCTACAGGCTTCAGCACAGTGTAATAACAATCCACACGCAAATGCCTATTGGCTTTGATATACGCTTTTCACAATACAGGTGCCAGGCTGACTGCTTTTGTTGTAACTTTAAATAATATATGGGTCAGGCCTATAGCCTCTGTATCCTTGAGCGTTGCGTTGGCTCCATACCCAGCTGAATCCTGCTTTGTTGAGCATAAACTTTCCCGCAAGGCAAAAGGCGCAATACAAGAGCTCTTTTTTAGCGGAAGCACACAGCTTGTGCCCAATCAAAGGAAGTACTTAAAGAGATCAACTTGTGGGTGGAGCAATGTCCCTTCCTCTGTAGTGCTCTTGAATGCTCTTTTTCTGTTGGTCACTTCAGGTCTGGTGAGAAATGCGCTCTCCAGGCAAAGGTAAGAACAAGCAAATTACTTGTCTTCCACAAAAGTTAGGACACCCAACAGGACAAGCTCTCTTCCAGAAAAATCAGATTATCTTCTGCAAAATTCAGGCATGAGAGGTCCCATGTAAATACTTTCTCGACGACAAAAGGCAGACGGGTTCTCTTCTTCAATAGTCAGCAGATTTTCCGATATAGTCAGGAAAAGCAAGTAGGTGGTTCTCAGCCACAAAAGTTAGTTGTTTTTAGGTCGAGTCTGGGCAGCGCATGTGCTGCTCTGCGAGCCATGCTGTATTGGAGTATGTACTTGAAGCACCACCCATTCCCCGCCCATATTTGTCATTGGCTTTTGTCATTGTCCTTCGTAAATGCTGGCTTCTGATTCGTTATTGCACACCATTCTTTTTTGTAAATTCTATATTGAACTCAGGAAAAAATGGCTTATTCCGTTCCTGAGGCGTATTGGTTACAGACAATGTCGCCCAGCTTTACATTTTTTACAGATGCTGGAGGGAGAGCAGTTGGTATTTATAGTAGTTAGCTTTCTTAAATGTATGCTTCGCCATCGTAGGAATTTAGATTAATATTGCACGGAGATCAGCTCTGAAATTTATTAACATAAATATGTAATGTCATTATTAACTTTAATGGATTTATTCTGTTGGCTGTGAATCGTCTTAATTAAAGACTAAATAATTGTTATGTATATGCCCTTTTTTGCTTCCTTGTAAAAGATGAGGTGTGGCATACATTTTTTAACTTGTAAATATCATGTTTTGTACTTATGTATTTAGGTCCGGTATTTTTATTGTATGTTTTTATGTATGATCATTTTATTGTATGCTTTTATGATTTGCAACCAAAATCGAAATAAAGCAAGAATTGAATTGAATTGAATTGATTCGTTATTAGGCTTGTTAGTCCCTCCTTAGTACCACCTTGTCTTCATTGGTAGCCTCCCATGAGGACTTGCCCTTTTACTTCGGTTGTTACATGGTACGTCTTCTTTAGTCTGTAAGCACTATTTTCTTTAATGAGTTTCTCTTACTGCAGGAGGGTGTCTCATGCACAGTTGTGACCACCGGCTTGTTTATTTAACTTGTAGCAAAGTGGGATCTTTTCAGAGGCCATGAGACACAGAAGGAGCAACTCAACGATGCCTTCAAGCATTTGGAATGCAATAGGTCTCGCATTTGTGAGAGTTTAAGCTATTGGCAGGGCTTTAAGTGGAATGAAAAAACTTGGGGTCTTTCTAAGGGGCGTGGCCTGTGTAATTAAGGTCGTGGCTTAAAAACACGTAAGCAATAATCAGACCATTGCTAAAAAAAATCTAACTTAGCCCCAGCCCAACTAGGGAACTATCGTCCCATCTCACTTCTGCCATTTGTCAGTAAACTGTTAGAGAAACATGTAAATGGAGTGTTGACAGAGTTTCTGGAAACAAACCAATGCCTCGATCCCATAAAGATGGGTTTCTGCGCACAGCATAGCACGGAATCCGCAATCTTGGCAGTGGTAGAGGAACTTAAAACGACACTGGACCAAGCTGGACTTCTTGACCTTAGTTCAGCATTCGATACCGTGGACCACCATACTTTGCGAAATAGACTGCTGGACCTTGGCATCCAAGACAAAGCCCTAGAGTGGTTGTCATCTTTTCTAGAGGGCAGAACTTTTCAAGTTATGGAAGCCAACCTTTTTTCTAAGATGGTGCCACTGACTTGCGGGGTGCCTCAGGGCTCCTCGCTCAGTCCCACACTGTTTAATGTCTACATGGGACCACTAGCACGGATAGCCCAAGAGTTTGATGTTTCCATGATATCCTATGCAGATGACACACAGTTGTTGGTCTCGCTAGATCCCAGCTCCAACGGTGATTCAGCTTAGCACCCTGCATGGAAAGGGTTGTGGAATGGATGACAAAAAGCTGCCTGAAGTTGAACGGGGATAAAACGGAGCTGATGGTCCTCGGAAACAATGCAGTTCCCAGGCCTCTGACCAGCCTGCCTAACTGCCTGTGTAGTCCACCAACTCTGAATGTGACTTTCAAGAATCTTGATCTCTGGCTCGATACGGATCTAACAATGGAGATCCAAGCCAAAAAATTGGCAGGTACGTGTTTTGGATTACTCAGAATGCTCTGCAAAGTTCTGGAGTGTATCCCCGTACAGTTCCGAAAGACAGTAGTCCATTCCCTGGTCACATCACATTTGGACTATGGAAATTCACTCTTCCTAGGGGCACCAAAATATGTCATCAATATAGTCCAAGTGGTCCAGAAAGCGGCAGCAAGACTGCTGTGTAAGGTCTCAATACAGGAATCAGTCGGAAAGCATTTAAAAGCTCTTCACTGGCTCCCGATTGAGGCCAGAATCAAGTTCAAGGCACTCTGTCTGACACCCAGAGCCTTACACAACAAGGGCCATGGTAAAATCAAAGACCTGTTGACCCTCTATGTCCCAAACAGAAGCCTCAGATCCTGCTCTGAAGGGCTCTTAAAAACTACCAGAATTAGGAGAGCCAGATGGGGAGGCAGATCCTTCCCTCATCTGGCACCCAAGCTGTGGAATTCTCTCCCACGTGAATCTAGATTTATGGAAACGGAAGCAACCTTTCGGAAATCGATTAAAACCTGACTGTTTCATCAGTATTATTAATCCTCCTCCAACTTCTGTCTGGTATCGGTCTCCTAGGGCTGGGAAGCCTTTGGGCAGCTATGCGCTCTACAAATCTCTTAAATAAAAAATAAATAAGCTAAAAATCTGTGCTAAGCATAGTGTGCCGCCTGGCTTGTAATTTGCTGTTTCTGTCATTGCATCCAGATATACAATACAACAAGTAACATCATACCTGCAACAAGTCAGGACTATTGGATTTGTCAATGGTTGTTAGTGGCATAAGATAAATAAGCAGCAACTATGGCTAGTATATAATATTGAAAACGCTTCCACTTAAAGCCCTGGTGACACCACGACAATGTTGCTGCTCCTGAGTTTCAAAAAGAGAAGGGAAATCCAGAGAGAAAATAACTCTCTTTAAAGGATTCCCTTCCCCTACAATGCTCCCCTGGCATGACGTCATGCCGTAACTTCTCCACTAGTGAGAAGTGAGCAGTGTGAGCACGCGTAGCTTGGTGTGCCTGCTGACACTGCAGTCTGAAAAAAAATGGACCGCCTGTGCCAGGGCACAAAACAGAGCCTGACAGAGAGACCTGTTTCGAGGCCCCCTCTGAAAAACTGCCGGTGCTCAGCACCGGTGAGATCCGGCCCACTTAAAGCCCTGGCTATTGCAATTGTAAATGACAACGCCTTTTATTTATGTTTTAAAAACCAAAACATAAATAAATGGCATTGTCATTTAGAATGCCAATAGCTCAAACTTGCACAGATGTGAGACCTATTGCATTGCAGATGCTTGTTTCAAGTGCAAGCAAGCAGAAAAGTACTCTTCCACACACGTCAGGCCAAGCAAGCAGACAAGCTCTTTTTTGTTTAAGTCAGAGCAAGCAAACAGGCAGCTTTCTTCCAGAAAAGTCAGGTTATTTTACGCACTAGAGCCTCTCGCCGACCCCTCCCACCCTCAACCCACCTCCACGCTCTTCCCGAAGTACAGGGAAACTGTGCTACTCCCATAAAAAAGATACTTTACTCAGACATCTGCCAAAACCCCGCCTGAGAAAGGTTATCCTCTTGGGAGAAACAAATATAATTTATATCCCTGAGTTTACAGAGTTCAAAAGAAGCGCTGATTGGCTGCCAAAGTGGGCTGCTCCGTCTCCAAAGTGCCATTTGAGGGCCAAACTTGAGGGAGGCGGGAACTGCAAATCCATTGGTTTGTGGCTGGGCTGGTACTTTGCTACTGACATATTCTCTCTGTTGGTGGAATCCTGCTATACAATTCCCGGGGTGTTGTCTCTATCTACCCCGCAAAGCATCTTACGTACAGTGACTACCCCGCTCTGGTTGTGTGATGGAACCACGCATGCGTTTAACACGCATGCCGGTTTCACGCAGTCTGTACAACTCAAGTCTTAACCATGAATATGCCTTTACCACGCATGTCTTTACAACGATTTATGCGTTTTCAAAGCATGTATGGTAAACACATTTCTAAGGTTAAGACTTGACCCCCCCCAACCCCTGCCCCCGCCCTGAATCCTAAAACTTCCTCCCTCCCTCCTGGAAACCAACCCCCTCCCCCCCAGCCCTAAAAATTCCCTGCCTCCGGTTCTAAATACTACCCTGCCCTCCCCTAAGCCGTAAAAATGACCCCGACCTCCCCCTGAGCCCTAAAAATGACCCCGTCCTCCCCTAATCCCTAAAAACTATGAGCCCTAAAAACGACCCCAAACTACATCAAAAGCTATCACAAACTCCCCCACCCATGAAAAGTACGCGAACACCCCACCCCTGAAAACTAGCCAGAACCCTCCACTCCTGAAAACTACCACAAACCTCCCAACCTCTGAAAACTACCCCAAATGCCCCTCCACTCCTGAAAACTACCCTGAACCCCCACCAACCCTAAAAACTACCCCAAACCCCCCTAGAAACTACTACAAACCCCACCACACTTGAAAACTACCCATTCGCCCCACCCCTAATAACTAGCCCCAAACCCCCCCTGAAAACTACCACAAAACTCCACCACCCCTGAAAACTACCCCACACCCCCATGCCTGAAAACTACCCCGAATGTCCCTCCACCCCTGAAAACTGCCCCGAACCCCCACCACCCCTGAAAATTACTCCAACCCCCAACCCCTAAAAACTACCCCGAACACCCCTTAAAAACTACCACGAACCCCTCACAACACCTGAAAACTACCTTAACCCCCACCCCTAAAAACGACCCCGAACCCCCCCTGAGTGATGTTTCATTCATATGGCAGTTGCCTGGAGTGATGTCATAGCCTGATGTCGTTGTGATGATGGGCGTGACAGAATGGTATGAGGTTCTGACGACGGTTTAGTCAAAGATGTCACAGTATGATCTCAGGTTCCGGGAGCGACGTCATACCCTGAGATAAAATTACAGAAGTGCTGCCTGTATCTGGAAACATTCCACCATATTGATGTCAGTGCCGGAAGTTCAAGACTCAGGCCAAATTCTTAAAGTGATATCTAAGAATCACATCAAGATCCTGTAGTGACGTCACAGCTGGGCATCAAGTTCCTGTAGTGATGTCACAGACTGAGTGCCTGATTTAGATCTCGGCGGATGGGTTACTCCATCACAACGGTGATGGATAGCTCCGCTGCCGAAATATAAATCCTATTATATCCTATGGGATTTATATTTTGGCGAACGGAATATCCACCACCATTGGTACTCGTCACCGTGACGGATATCCCGTCTGCCGAAATATAAATTCCATTATAGGATATAATGGGATTCATATTTTGGCAGACGTGATATCCGTCACCGTTGTTACTCCATCACCGTGACTTACATCCCGTCTGCAGAAATGGGATTAATATTTCGCCGTATGGGATATCCGTCACCGTTGTGACCGAGTAAGCCATCCGCCAAGATCTACAATGGGATTTATATTTGGACGGACTAGATATCCGTCAACCGTTGTGACGTAATAACCTCTCTGGCATGTTCAATATCAGATCCACCGTCTGACATCAAGTCCCTCTAGTGAGGTTACAATCAGAAGTCAAATTGCCATTGTGAGATCCCAGTTTAAATCAACTTCCCGGAGCGGCGTCAGAGTGTAAAGCCTAAAGCCGGCAGACATTTTGTTTCTGGAACAACGTCACAGTTTGACTTCCCTTGTTCATGAGGGGCTGTCACACTCTGGCTTTCAGTATTCGGTTTCACCTAGCCATACTTTAGCCTGAATGTGGTCTCAGCATCCTGTTCCTGGAGTGATCTCACAGCCTGTTCTTTCTCTGAACGATATGTTGAACATAACTTTAGGAACATATAAATATTTAAAACTCTACTCTATTCTGTCCAGAAATTGCTAAAAACACCTAACCATAAAACGCACCGTTATAAATAAAAATAAACACCACTTACAGACATACCAAGCCCGGGAAATGTCACCCGGATATTACCAAGAGGCCAGGCTGGCCCGTGTGGGCTGCGCTACAGGGGGGCTTTATTCCACACCATGATGTTGTCGCAGGAGGCAGACGCCATGCGTTATCCTGGACTGCCCTCGGGTCTATAGACTGCTAGGGGAGGGAGGATAATTGGTCTGTGGATTTTATCTGCATGCGGGAGGGTGGGGGGACGGCATCTTGGTTTGGCGCTTGCTTGGGACATGCCAAACCTGACCAAGGACAAGCTCCTGTTTATAAATGTATTCTTCTCGGACTCCGAGGAGTTTGGAAATGCTCGTAACTCCCCTCCCCCAATTTCCAAGTGCCCCCACCTGCTCCTTCCCTCTATTGGTGTTGTTTAAGAACTTGGTGTCATGTCCACACCGCCCCCTCCCCCGTTAATGGTGGTAATGAAATTGGCAGACAGTGAGGGGGCCCTCAGCTGCGCGCTGCCACTCTGTGATGGATTGCCCATCTCATTGGGATGCGATGGGGTCACAGCCTAACCGGGCATTCTTGAGAAGGAGGGGGGCCGCCACTGTCAAAGACCCCCATATACCTCTGCGGCGGGATAACTCTGAAAAGGTTACCCCATTTTATTCCTATGCCCCAGGCACAGCAGCTGACTAGTTTTTGGGGTCCCCTGCTGCTAACTTTTGTCCTCTGAGTGGGAATGTCTTAGGTTCAAACGTGAAGAAGAACTGCGCATGCGCACCTCACCCCACCAACTCCCCACCAACTTCCCCAGCCATGTTCATGGCGGCTCCCAGGGACCCCTTTCACCCATCACAGCAGCTGTGGCACTCCAGGGAAGGGAAAGGCTCTCGAAAATATGCCAGGTGAAGGATTTTGGGGGCCGCAGGAAAGAAATATTGTGAGAGCCCCTGTTCAGAACAACTTTGAATTTTAGTGCCCATTTTTCAGCTAAAACAGGCCCCATGATGCCAGGTAATATTAAATCATAATATATTAAAGGGAGAAATAGAAGTATGAAAGATTGAAAAGTCACTTTCCCAGGGGCCCGTTAGAAGGTGGGGGCCCTGGGCAGTTGCCCACTTTACACATGCCTTAAAACTTCTTGCTTGGAACGCCACGTGTGCCGCTCATAAAAAGGCAGGTGTGAGGCTCATGGGAAGGAAGAGGCTCATGGAAGGTGTGGGGCTCATGGGAAGGAAGAGGCTCATGGAAGGTGAGCCGCTCATAAAAAGGCAGGTGTGAGGCTCATGGGAAGGAAGAGGCTCATGGAAGGTGAGCCGCTCATAAAAAGGCAGGTGTGAGGCTCATGGGAAGGAAGAGGCTCATGGAAGGTGTGGGGCTCATAGGAAGGAAGAGGCTCCTCGAATAAGGTGTGAGGCTCATGGGAAGGAAGAGGCTCATGGAAGGTGTAGGGCTCATGGGAAGGAAGAGGCTCCTCGAATAAGGTGTGAGACTCATGGGAAGGAAGAGGCTCATGGAAGGTGTAGGGCTCATGGGAAGGAAGAGGCTCCTCGAATAAGGTGAGTGACTCATGGGAAGCAAGAGGCTCATGGACGGTGTAAGGCTCATAAAAAAGTGTGTGACTCATGGGAAGGAAAAGGCTTATGGAAGGTGTGGGGCTCATAAAAAGGTGTGAGACTAATGGGAAGGAAGAGGCTCACAGAAATTGTGAGGCTCATAGAAAGGTGTGTGACTCATGGGAAGGAAGAGGCTCATGGGTGGTGTAAGACATAAAAAAGTGTGTGACTCATGGGAAGGAAGAGGCTCATGGAAAGTGTGCGACTCATGGCAAGGAAGAGGCTCATGGAAAGTGTGTGACTCATGGGAAGGAAGAGGCTCATACAAAGGTAAGTGACTCATGGGAAGGAAGAGGCTCATGGAAGTTGTGAGGCTCATACATAGGTGTGTGACTCATGGGAAGGAAGAGGCTCGTGGAAGGTGTGGGGCTCCCAAAAAGGTGTGGGACTCATGGGAAGGAAGAGGTTTTGGAAGGTGTGAGGCTCATAAAAAGGTGTGAGACTCGTGGAAAGGAAGAGGCTTCTGGAAGTTGTGAGGTCTTTCAAAGGTGTGTGACTCAATGGAAGGAAGAGGCTCATGGAGGGTGTGAGGCGCATACGAAGGTGTGTCACTCACAGGAAAAAGAAGTGTCATGGAGGATGTGCAACTCATAAAACATGGTGTGTGCCTCATGGGAAGGAAGAGGCTCATGGAGGGTGTGAGGCTCATACAAAAGTGTGTCACTCATAGGAAAGAGGAGTGTCATGGAAGATGTGCAATTCATAAAAAATGGTGGGTGCCTCATGGGAAGGAAGAGGCTCATGGAGGGTGCGAGGCTCATAGAAAGGTGTGTGACTCATGGGAAGGAAGAGGCTCATGGAAGGTGTGCAGCTCATAAAAAGGCAGACGTGAGGATCATGGGAAGGAAGAGGCTCATGGAAGGCAGAAGAGAGTCACTTGGGAAGGTTAAAGCTCATGGAAAATAATATGTGAGGCTCATGGAAGGTGTGAGGCTCATAAACAGGTGTGTGACTCGTGGGAAGGAAGAGGCTCATGGAAGGTGTGCAGCTCATAAAAAGGCACAAGTGGAGATCATGGGAAGGAAGAGGCTCATGGAAGGCAGAAGAGAGTCACTTGGGAAGGTTAAAGCTCATGGAAAATAATATGTGAGGCTCATGGAAGGTGTGAGGCCCATAAACAGGTGTGTGACTCGTGGGGAGGAAGAGGCTCATGGAAGGTGTGCAGCTCATAAAAAGGTGTGGGGCTCACGGGAAGGAAGAGGCTCATGGAAGGCAAAATTGAGTCACTTGGGAAGGCTAAAGCTCATGGAAAATCATACGTGAGGCTCATGGGAAGGGTGGGGCTCATGGGAAGGAAGGTGTGAGACTCCAGGGAAGGCAGAGGCTCATTAAAAAGCATGGTTAAGATTCATGAGCAGGGAGAGGCTCATGGGGTGGTGTATGTGGCTCATGGAAAGGTATGTGTTAGGCTCAAAGGAAGGGAGAGGCTCATAAAATGGTGTGAGTGAGATAGCAGGGAAGGCAGAGGCTCATTGAAAGGCATGTGGGGCAGTCATGGGATTGGAGAGGCTCATGTGAAGGGTGATGTGAGGGTGCAGAGGCTGATGGGAAGGCAAGCGAGAGGCTTATAGGAAAGGCAGGTGTGAGGCTTTGGGAGAGGACTGGTGCTCACGCAAGTGTGAGACTCATGGGAATGCCGGCGAGAGTCTGCTTGGACTGAAAGTTCTCCGCCAATGCTTGTGCTCAAGAGAGTCTATCTAACATTGCTTTTTCTGTCTCTTGAAAATATGTACTTATTTATTTTTATGTTTCCTTCGATCGGATTAAATAATCCATCAACAAATAAAACAATCATACAATAATTTAAACAAATGTACAAAAATCTGCTTTAAAATTCGTACAATCATACCAGCAAAAAATAAAATCAGATCAAGTTAGCATTTATGCTAAAAGTCTCCCCCTAATGTGCCACGCCGCCGCTAAGAATTTAGAATCTGCAAAATCTACATGAGTGTTAGCATCTGCTCTGCATATACTCAGGACGCTGTGCAGGGTCTCATTTCCAAAGCCCACAAAGTAGAATAAAGTAATTCGGCTTGTTTTATAATTTGCTCCACTTGCACACTATAGGCATAGAAGCTTCAGAATGTTTTTCAACCGTTTTTGAGTAAGACCTGCCAATGAAAGTATGCTTAATGTAAATTTAATGTATAGCGCTTTCATAATGGCTAGTTTGATGTAATCTCTAAAAATCCTCACAATTAGAATCACATTTAAATGCAAGACAGTTTGTGAAGCTCCCTTCGAGCTCCAATAGCCATTTATCAGAAACAACTTGCCAATATCTTTTTTTTTACAGTTTTTGAGCCGTTCCTGGGAACTTTTAAGAATCTTGAAATAGTCGGGCAGGACTAAGGTTTCGAGACATTTTTTAACATAGGGAAGCCAGGACAGTTACAGGACAGTGGGCCTGTGCATGAGATTTCGTAAAGCCTCTCTATGTGGGCTAAGCTCTTCCAGTAACCAAAACTCTCAATGGCCCATGTTCACCCAACAAAGTTGGGCGTAATTCTCTGTATGGAGTTGGACCAATAAAGAGAGCGAACCAGAAAGAACTCCTTCTTCGGCAGTACTCGCCATAATTGTACCCTCTGTACAGATCGAAGGCCGGCCTCAAATCGACAAAGGCCACATAAAGATGGACAAGCATTAGACTGACTGTCTTCCACTTGACTAAAAGGAAGAGGAAAGTATGTTTATAGGACCTATCCAATGGCTGAGGGGCTGGGAACCACCACTCCGGCAACATCCAATCAGAGGGCACGCCATCACTCTGCTGTCCTGTCAATAGAATTATTGATCATTCAGGCATTCACCAGGGCGAACCATGTCTGTCCTTGCCTTGAGCCAACATGAAGGTGACAATTTGGAGCTCAGTCACTACCAGACACAGTAGACTGAATACTACAAATGATTGATTAACTGACGAACGAAGAAAAATTGACAAGTTGATTTAAAAATACAAAATGAAACCAACAGACAGCATTAATCATGAATAAAAAACACAGGGAAGAACGATAGAGAGAAAATGCATCTCGAATGTCCACCATTCATTTTTTCACTCTGTTGATCAAACTCCTCCTCAAAAGCGAATTAGACTTTGGTATGCAATGGAAACTTTTGGAAAATAATGCGCCAGAGTACCAAAAGGTGCTGTAAATGCTGTGTGGTGAGAGGTTTTTCCCTCACTTGCCCACCAATGAAGGGGGCGGAAGCGGGCACAACATCTCAGCAGGCTTTTCAAACAAACTCCCTGAAATGAGAGGGCAGTGGAAGGCTCTGCCAACCTAAGGTGTGTTCATCACATTTCACTGGTGTACAAAGCTCTGAGTCTCTCTTTAGGGGTACTCTGTTCTAGAATGATTCCGCTGGACAGAAACCTTGACTGTCTTCCTTTCAGGAATAAGGAGTGCCCAGCAGGACTGAGGGACAGACTGTGCTCCTGGTGAAGCAGGCATATAGGTGGACTGCCTTCCGAGCAGAGGACCACTCCTGTCTAGCAAAGGGCCCAAGTTTATCGTTACAGGACATTGCCATGAGGCGGTCAGCGAGCCCGTGCCGGCCAATGGAATCACTGCCCAGCCTGGCCATAAGAGGATGCTGACGCCTCTGTAAGAGGCATGGTCCTGTGTCCTGCATCGCTATGCGCCTTTTCCCCAAGCAATGCTGATATCACTGTAAGGTCTGTGGGCCTGGGCCTTGCATTGACATGTGCCTTTTTAGGTCGAGCCTGGGCAGCGCACGCGCTGCTCTGTGAGGCATGCTGTATTCCGGTATGGACTTGAAGCTCCGCCCCTTCTCCACCCATATTTTCATTGGCTTGTGTCGTTGTCCACTGTAAACTGTTGCTTATCATTGCTCAAGGAGTCTTAGTAGTCCCTTCTTAGTACTGTACCGCCTTGTCTTATTTTGTAACCTCCCATGAGGCCAACCCCCGTTATGTGTGTTGTTACTCGGTAGGCTTTAATTACAGCTTCCGAGCACTTTTTTTTCAAATACATTTGTCCTGCCTGCCGTTGCAGGCAAGACACGCTCTCGCCTCTAAAATCTTTATAGCACGGGCGACGAACGCATTTGCAATGCAATAGGTCTCGCATTTGTAAGAGTTTAAGCCATCGGCATTGTAAACGACAATGCCTTTTATTTATCTGTTTTAAAAGCAACCCATAAATAAAAGGCATTATCATTTACAATGCCAATAGCTCATACTCTCGTAATTTCAAATGCTTATTTAAATGACGCAGTCACCGTGTGAGATGTAAGGGGCTCTGCCCTGCATCGCTATGCACCCTCTTTATTTAAGCAGCATCTCAGAGCCCAACTGCTCTCGTTTCTTTGCCTGAGAGCGGCCACCCTGAGTGCCAAGGTCCTAGCACCTCTGCCCAGACTCCTTGATGCCCTGAGATAGTCACTTCTCTCCCCTTTGCCACTGGGCTTCAGACGGAATGCCCGCTGCTGGTCCAGGTGGGTCAGGCACCGCAGTCCGTGTGCGGCCTGGTAAGGGACGATTGAATAGACTGCAGTAAGTATGATCTGTTCTGGCCAGAATGCTCCCAAAGCTGACACTGCCCTTAGCTACAGAGCTGTGACTAACCCTATCATTGTATTTCCTAAAAAGTTTAAGCCACTGAGAATATGGAGGAGTCACGTCGATGACCACAGACCGACATCCCTTTCTTCAAAACCGCACTTTAAATGGCAGCCCGAGACCCAACTTTGTTGTTTGGTTACAGATGCAAATCTCAGGCCATATGTATTACATAAAGAATGAATGATTGAGTTGTGAATCCATCACAACCAAAATGAATTTGCACACAGGTAACTAGTAACTGTATTCTTGCTGAAGGGTGAATCATATGGTTTACAATAGGTACTGTCACTATTTGATCAAACAAAGTGCAAGGTGCCGCACTTATAGTGTAAATCAGGTCAGTGCTCATGGAAAGTGCTATGTGTGGCATGTAAAAATATGTACATATGGTGATTTTAGCAAGAGCCTCACTAGGGAAATCAAATCTTTACGAAGGTCAGGACAACACGAGGCTGAATTTCTGCCATGTTATAATCATAATATCCAGGCATACAAATATAATGGCCACGTTTCGACCTGAGAATGCTCCAAATATTATCAGTCTAGATGGGTCTTCATCAGGACCGGTAAGGAGACCAGTATGGCGGTGCCCTCGGAAATGTGGTGTCTAAAGGTACAAGCAGCCCCTACATCCGCCGAAGCAACAGTGGAGGACGCTCCTTCTCCTACCTAGCTGCGAAGTCTCGAACAGCCTCTCTCACCACCAACAATCCTCACCCTCTCTTCAGGAATTCAGAAAGGCACTCAAGACCTGGTTGTTCAACTATTCCCACCTTAGCAGCCTGGCTCTCAGTGCCTAGATACCCCTGTGGATGATTAGAAGCGCTCTATAAATCCTGATTGATTGATTGACAAGTACCTAATTTCAATCAAAAGAAGGCGCAGGAAATATGATTCCCAAATGCCTCCAAAAGTGGTGGTTAGAGGTATAAACCAGACATTTTCTTGTGGGTATGTGACATGATTGGCAAGAGTCGCTATACAGACTTGACTGAGAGATGATTCTCCAGAGGCACCAATAGGTCGCCTGCCTGGCGTTCATTGCTGTTCCTGACGTGATTGATATATATCAGAACGGTGTATGGTTTACGGCACTACGCCTATGCTCCAGCTTCTGTTCTCAACAGCTGCAGACTTTGGAGACATTTTGGTGTGGTAGTC
Organism: Triturus cristatus; assembly: GCF_964204655.1. Lineage (NCBI taxonomy): Eukaryota > Metazoa > Chordata > Amphibia > Caudata > Salamandridae > Triturus > Triturus cristatus. The sequence goes on along the minus strand of NC_140595.1, from coordinate 772,927,851 downwards.
CACGGGGAGGGGATGTGGTCCGTCGGCTAGACTGCCAACTTTGCTGCTGGAAACCAGGGTTCGAGCCTCGGGGTCGCGTCCATATCCTGTAATTCTGGGCAAATCACTTAATCTCCCCGTGCCTGAATTTGCAATGTAAATACGGTGCTCGTGTAAAGCGCTCCAATACCTTCCGGTCGAGTTCGCGCTATATAAATATGCACAAAAAAAAAGATCTGACAAGTGCCTCAGGATAAATACGCTTTGTCAACGTTTCCTCAGAGATGACCAGGGCTAAACTGCATGGAGTCTCAACTTGCCTCTCTTCAGAGCAGATTGGATGTATGACCGAGGCCACCAGGGCCTTGTGCTTTTACCAGAACACCTCTGAAACTCAGTGAGTCAAAGTCTCAGAGTCAAGTAGCCATTTGTCTTATGCAACAAACATTCAGCCAATAGTACACTTTGTTGGTGAATCTTTCCTTGAACCTGTGGCTCAGTCTGTATATAAACCATCTCCAACTCCTAATCATGGAGGAAACTCTTTTACTGCAAAAAAACTTTGCCTGTTGTACAATATGTATTTATATACTCCAATATCTCTGATGCAGAACATTTCTAATGACGTGTGTAGAAGAGTCTTCCATTAGTATGGCCTTGTAGCTCTGCCGACTGTTTTGAGGTGTCTCGGTTGTACTTCATGTGTTTTTGCCCATCTCTGGTTGGGTTGCAGTGTCACATTCAATGTGATGTGAATGTGCGACTTATTGTCAAAAAGGTCTGCTGGAAGTCGTTTACCAATTACTTAGGCATCTCTGGGACAGGAAGATGCGGTTTGTCTGGAAATTAGATATGTGTGGGCCTAGTGTTGCTGGTTGTCTGGCATCTTGGGCTGTGTTGAATGCCTGGTGTTGCTGGCTGTCAGGCAGTTTGTGCTGTTGTATAAGTGTTTTTATGTGGGATGCTTGCATGTGGTTTATTTTGGTGACAAGTGTGGTTGAAAGCAGTGTTATAGCCAGGTATGTGTCAAATTGTTGGGGTCCTGGATGCATGTGGGATGTTTCTATCTAAGCGCACTCTGCGTGGGTGGGTGTGGGTGCTTCTGTGTGTGTTTGTGGTTTCATGGTGGCAAGTGTTTTGGATTTCTCCTATTGGATATGTAAGGCTCTGTTGGCCAGATGGGTGATGGTGGCGAGTGTTTTGGATTTCTCCTATTGGATATGTAAGGCTCTGTTGGTCAGATGGGTGATGGTGGCGAGTGTTTTGGATTTCTCCTATTGGATATGTAAGGATCTGTTGGCCAGATGGGTGATGGTGGCGAGTGTTTTGGATTTCTCCTATTGGATATGTAAGGCTCTGTTGGCCAGATGGGCGATGGTGGCGAGTGTTTTGGATTTCTCCTATTGGATATGTAAGGCTCTGTTGGTCAGATGGGTGATGGTGGCGAGTGTTTTGGATTTCTCCTATTGGATATGTAAGGCTCTGTTGGTCAGATGGGTGATGGTGGCGAGTGTTTTGGATTTCTCCTATTGGATATGTAAGGCTCTGTTGGTCAGATGGGTGATGGTGGCGAGTGTTTTGGATTTCTCCTATTGGATATGTAAGGCTCTGTTGGCCAGATGGGTGATGGTGGCGAGTGTTTTGGATTTCTCCTATTGGATATGTAAGGCTCTGTTGGCCAGATGGGCGATGGTGGCGAGTGTTTTGGATTTCTCCTATTGGATATGTAAGGCTCTGTTGGTCAGATGGGTGATGGTGGCGAGTGTTTTGGATTTCTCCTATTGGATATGTAAGGCTCTGTTGGTCAGATGGGTGATGGTGGCGAGTGTTTTGGATTTCTCCTATTGGATATGTAAGGCTCTGTTGGTCAGATGGGTGATGGTGGCGAGTGTTTTGGATTTCTCCTATTGGATACGTAAGGCTCTGTTGGCCAGATGGGTTATGGTGGCGAGTGTTTTGGATTTCTCCTATTGGATACGTAAGGCTCTGTAGGTCAGATGGGTGATGGTGGCGAGTGTTTTGGATTTCTCCTATTGGATACGTAAGGCTCTGTTGGCCAGATGGGTTATGGTGGCGAGTGTTTTGGATTTCTCCTATTGGATACGTAAGGCTCTGTTGGTCAGATGGGTGATGGTGGCGAGTGTTTTGGATTTCTCCTATTGGATATGGAAGGCTCTGTTGGCCAGATGGGTGATGGTGGCGAGTGTTTTGGATTTCTCCTATTGGATACGTAAGGCTCTGTTGGTCAGATGGGTGATGGTGGCGAGTGTTTTGGATTTCTCCTATTGGATATGTAAGGCTCTGTTGGCCAGATGGGTGATGGTGGCGAGTGTTTTGGATTTCTCCTATTGGATATGTAAGGCTCTGTTGGCCAGATGGGCGATGGTGGCGAGTGTTTTGGATTTCTCCTATTGGATATGTAAGGCTCTGTTGGTCAGATGGGTGATGGTGGCGAGTGTTTTGGATTTCTCCTATTGGATATGTAAGGCTCTGTTGGTCAGATGGGTGATGGTGGCGAGTGTTTTGGATTTCTCCTATTGGATATGTAAGGCTCTGTTGGTCAGATGGGTGATGGTGGCGAGTGTTTTGGATTTCTCCTATTGGATACGTAAGGCTCTGTTGGCCAGATGGGTTATGGTGGCGAGTGTTTTGGATTTCTCCTATTGGATACGTAAGGCTCTGTAGGTCAGATGGGTGATGGTGGCGAGTGTTTTGGATTTCTCCTATTGGATACGTAAGGCTCTGTTGGCCAGATGGGTTATGGTGGCGAGTGTTTTGGATTTCTCCTATTGGATACGTAAGGCTCTGTTGGTCAGATGGGTGATGGTGGCGAGTGTTTTGGATTTCTCCTATTGGATATGTAAGGCTCTGTTGGCCAGATGGGTGATGGTGGCGAGTGTTTTGGATTTCTCCTATTGGATACGTAAGGCTCTGTTGGTCAGATGGGTGATGGTGGCGAGTGTTTTGGATTTCTCCTATTGGATATGTAAGGCTCTGTTGGCCAGATGGGTGATGGTGGCGAGTGTTTTGGATTTCTCCTATTGGATATGTAAGGCTCTGTTGGCCAGATGGGTGATGGTGGCGAGTGTTTTGGATTTCTCCTATTGGATACGTAAGGCTCTGTTGGTCAGATGGGTGATGGTGGCGAGTGTTTTGGATTTCTCCTATTGGATATGTAAGGCTCTGTTGGTCAGATGGGTGATGGTGGCGAGTGTTTTGGATTTCTCCTATTGGATATGTAAGGCTCTGTTGGCCAGATGGGTGATTTAGTGTTCAGCATCTTTACTCTGTTGTCCTTGACCAGACCAGGATGGTGAGATGAGCTTTTAGAAGCTGGGATCATTCTTCCACTGGCCACGTATGCCAAATAAGTAAGGTAACAATGGGACCAGCATTTACAGTTGGTGACGTGAGCGGAACTCATACAAACGTTTGAGTGCACAGAGGCTGTATATATTTAACCCAATAGGGTGAATCACAGCGCTGCAGCAAGTTGTGAAACTATGTAGCTGTGACAAAAAGTGATATGTTCATCCATGGGTTACAAGGTTTTTATGTATTTATTTGGATTTTGAAAAGGGGTTCATGCCCCTAGCCCCTCTCATGCTTGCAAAGGTTGACATCTCCATCCATAATCAAGTCCTTCTTCAACTCCAGCCAGGCTATCCCCAAGCTGAGGCATGGAATGGTAGCCAGGCTCTTGCTCTGCCAGAACACGTCTGATCCAAACACCTCAATTTTGCAATAGCGTATGGTCTAAAGTAGGAGAAGCAGGGTGGCACTGGTAGAAATTCCAGTTGACTATTTACAAATGGTTTCTACTGGAGCCTGGTCCCGCTGTGTGCTATGGTGCACCCTTCACTGGGTGCATCGGACTCTTACCTGGATAGTGCGCCCTATCACAGTAAATGCGCTGTTCAAGTGCCAACTTGCTCATCCGCTCTGAACCACGCATTAGTACGGTGGACTAGCTGTTTGAAGCCGTCGGCCAGTCCTTCACTTGTAGATGGCGACCCAGCCTCAGTATAAAGAGTGCATGGATTCTCCCACAGAGGGTTCAGTGCATTACTGCACTCACCTACAGGCGAATGCCTGAAGAGTTCGTCTGACACCCATGGCCCCTTTGTAGCATTGCCCTCCAGGGGCAAACTGACTGTGGGTAATCTCTCTGTGGTTGTAAGACCTGGCAGGTTTATCCCCAGACTTTTGGGCCTCCTGTTTTTGACCCATTGTTCATTCAATTTAGGACTCTGGGCACTTTATACCTGCTAATCAGTGATAAAGTGCTTAAGCTCTCCATGTAAATTGTGTTATGATTGTTTTTCCATGATTGGCATATTTGATTTACTAGTAAGTTCTAACAGTGGTGTAGAGTCAGTTCTCATCCCAACAGCTGTTTTACCTCTGCGCCCACATCTGTAATATCACGTGGGCAGAAAGTGAGAGAAAGCCACTTTCTGACTGCACCTACGCAAAATGTGACCGAGCTGAGAACCTATTACAGAAGGGGCTGCACAAGCATTTGTGGTCCTTTTTATAACGCCAAGTTCCCCTGGGGTACCACAGGCGGCAAATGCCTGTGTGCCTCGAAGCATTTCGTAACATGACCAGGGGTGTTTTAATTCAATTGACAGAATCACAGAGCAGAGTTCCCAGAACAGAATACACTTAAGAGAAACATCATGGCTGAAAAAAATGACATCCTGCCGACATGAAATTAAGGGTGGCCCTAGTGACTGGAGATTCCAGGGGCGTGAATATGTGGGAGGGTGGAGCAGTGACGCGGGTAGAGATGTGGTGTTCTCATTGGTCAGGAGAAACATGAGGATGTCGGTTCCCAGGGGAAGAGCGCTCTACCTTCCCCATGCCCTAAACTGTCAGCTGTTCTGATATCATGCGGGTGACTTTCAGCCATCCCTGGTTGTCAGCCAATAGCGCTAAGCATGATGGGAGTTGTCGGTCCCTACTTATAATGGGAAAATGTTAAACTACAAATCCCAACACGGTCAGTGCATTTGGCTGAGAAGCATGCAGGAAATTACTTAGCGAAATAAATGTGAACTACTCATAGAACTAAAAGTTCATAGTGCACGATTTGTACCCCCATTTGCATTTGTAGGGAGAAGCCTGCAGTGCACAATAGTGCACACGAAGTGCGGCGAGACCCAAGGAAATTCAAATGTTATGTTAGTCTTAAGTCCACGCAGACCATGAAGTTGATCAGTAGCATGTGTTACCTCTGGAATCAGTTGTAAAACATGATTTTTTTAAACATAGAACAAAGATTGAAATGCTACTGAAAAAATCCCATTGTGCCTTGGAACCAGGTTATATTTTTACTTAACCAGACGAATTTCCCTTTATTTTCTCCCAGGACGCACATAGTTTAAAGCATGCATGCTGCCCCTAAGTATAGAAGACACCTTTTGTAAATGGGCAACTGGATTTTCCACCAGTTGTTGCATAAACACAAAGTCAGTCAAGTAGACATAGTTGTCAATTATGGCTAGCAGCTGGCGCCACTGGCTTGCTCTTTGCTACCCTGCCCTGGCACTACTTTTGCTACCGCTGGTCTGGGGGGCACTGAAAGCAGTGGCAGGAACAGCTGGTGAGCAGAAGTCAGGAAGTCATGCTCATTTTCGGTTGTTTTCACTCTGCCATTTTTCCAGCCTGCTGAAGCACATAGGAGGCTGTTGTCCGCATAATGGCAGGACATGAGGTGAACCCGGTGATGTCTTCGGGGGTCAAAGGGTGCATGATGTCACTTGCGCTGACCATGGCGTATTGTTGACATCCATCGACATGGGCACGCTAGCTTCCCTCCCTTTGGTCTCTCCATGTGCGTATCGATTATGAGAAATCAGAATAGATCCCTTCAGCTCTGTCGAAGCGCCTCTCTCAAAGTGCGCCGTGGGTGTGTGAGGCGCCCATGAACCCCAACCTTAAGAAAAAGCCACATCAAACTCGGAGCACTCGCATCAGGTCAGCAATAGTTTAAAGCTCGCTTTCAAATGTGGGAAAACTCTGCCAAGTTCCGATAGTGTGCAACAGATGTTCTTACAAACTTGGCTCTTGAGGATAAAAACAATATTTTTTACCACATCAGTATAATTTGTCCGCTGCCTAGGCCAGAAGCCAACAGGCCTAGAGGGAAAGATGTGGCTACTGGAGGCCATGACTCTGGGTGGAAATTCCAGTTGACCAGTTATGAATGGTTTCTTCTGGTTCGTTTTACAGGTCCTTGGTTTGCGGGACATCTGTTGACTTGCTAAGCAGTAGATTCCAGCTGATACCTGAATATGGTTTTAGCGTCTGATGGCGTCTATTTGCTAATTTTTGTTTAACCCTTAGAAGTTTTTTCTTTGTAACACTGGACATATAGTAGGGTGCAGTCCAAAATATAAGCCAATTCGGTGAAAAACATTTATAGGTCAGCTGATCGCCATAGCTGGTTACCCTAAATTTCCACCAGTGAGCGCTGAGGAAACCAGTCCCATGAAAAAAGTACAGAATTTCTGACAGGCTTGGACCTCTGAGAAGCCAGCTGAGATGGGGCACAGTCAGGGCAAGAGTAGGGTGTGCGACCGCCTTTTTACGAAGACTTCTGTTCTCATTGGCTGGCCCACCTCTTTTCCCCTTCGGTTGCCACTTCCTAGGGGCGGCAGGCCAACACACCGAAAAAAAAAAGTTGCAGAAAAGAGACAAATTGCTGTGGTACTGATTTTGGAGGCGCCCGGCGGCGCCATTCGCTCAATTTTCTCCAGGAGGCCTAATTGGCCGCCTTCCGAGAATGGCGCGATCCAGCCGCTAAAAGGATGTTGGTGCGAGGGAAATGGAGGGGTGGCGGGAGGGATTGAGGGGGGCTGGAGTAGGCCCTGAATTGGCATCTCGGGATGGAGTCGAAGCCATTTAGCCCAGTGGATGCTGTGCCATCCCGCGGTTGCCATGGATACCCAACGGGGCCGAGCCACAGGCCTCTATTACTGCCAGTCAGGCTTCGGGCCTAGTCAGCTCGGAGGAGGAAGTGGGGGCCCGCCGGAATCACCGGCCCCCGGGCTCAGTGTTTTGTGAAATTGTAAACAGCATGTTGTTGATGACTTGATTCCGCAGGCCCCGTTCCCGGATTAATTAGCGAGTTTTGTTGTTTGATTAGTTTAGCCGGGGTGCGTGTTTTTTTTTAATTTTGTTTACATTCTGGAGACGGGAAGGCGTGATTTGGGCGGTGGAAACAGTTTCACGTAGAGGCGATAGCCGAGGTCTAAGTTCTTGCCCGACGAGGTGGGTTTTTTGGTGGCAAAAGATAAGATGTTGATCTACCTTAGCTGTCCAGAGGGGAGACAATAAATGAAGTTAGGGCTAAATTATCTCTCTGGAGACGCCTGTGTTCAGGGTGAAGCAGCACCTGTTTTGTAATAAACTTATCCTGTGTTCAGAGAGAGGGAACACCTGTTTAGGGTAGGAACTCGTGCTGTGTTCCGAGACAGGGGACTGTATCGTACAGCAATTTATATCCTGTGCTCAGAGAGAGGGAACGCGCCTGTTTTGGCTGTGTTTAGATTGAAAATAAGCAAAAGGAACAGATGATGGACGGAATCCTGAACAATGGAAACATTCACCTCCAGTCGCCATAGTTTCTTTGCTCACTACACCACCCACCCCACCCAGCCATATGCAAATCAGTCATGACCCTGTGCCTCATGGGGAAACAAGCATCCTAGGACTGGTTTCGGGGCATCACCTCCTCATCAGTTAGGCTAGCTTGAATCCAGTGGCATGGAGAGTACGGGGCCCACGTCTTGGCATACCCTGGCAACTTAGGGCGACAAAAGCAAAAAGAACAGATCCAGAATAGGATGGCATGGTGAGGAGAAGAATGATAGATTTAACCCAGATCTCTTGACTGGGGGTGAGTGTTTGAAAAGTATCAGGACGCCGTCCATCATCTTGTTGCGTTAGCTATGTTCACCCTAAATGGCCAAGGGTACGCCCTTATGTGAGTCCCTTGCTTGCTGTGCCATTGGATTCAAGCTAGCCTGGCTGATGAGGGGTGATATCCTGAAATCAGTCTCAGGATGGTGGTTTCCTGTCCAGGGAGGACCTGGCTGGCAGTTCAGGCTGGACTGTTCCCATGAGGAGCAGGGTCAAGACTGATTTGCATATGGGTGGGTCCAAACTGGGGTGGCATTGTGAGCAGGGGACGATGGATTTAACCCAGATCTCTTGACTGGGGGTAAGTGTTTGAAAAGTTTCAGCACTCCGTCCATCATCTTGTTGTGTTCGCTGTGTTTAGAGTGGGACATCACCTCCCTTGTACAGGAAACTCTGCTCTGTTTAGAGGGTGGGAACAACTACCTGACAAAGGAACTGGGGCTGTATTTAGAGGGTGGGAACTTCTGTCTTGTAGAGGAATCCGCACAGTGTTTTGAGGGTGTGACCACCAGTCTCATAAAGGAATCTATCTTGTGTTCAGGGAAAGAGAACACATCTTGTATTGGAACCAAGCCTGTGTTTAGAAAGGAAAAAACCTGTCTTAACCTGTATAGGAAACTATCCTGTTCTCAGAGAAAGTGAACACCTGTGTTGTATGGGAACCTATACAGGTGTTCCGAAGGTGTGAACACCTGTCTTATATAGGAACCTAAGCTGTTTTCAGAGAAGAAACACCTGTGTTTTACAAGTATCCCCCTGCTGTGTTCAGAGAACAAGAACACCCGTCTTTTACAGAAACCTGTTTTGTGTTCGGAGGGCGGCAACACCAGCCTTGTATTGGAGCCTGTGCTGTGTTCAGAGGGCGGCATCACCTCCCTTATATAGGAACCTGTGCTATATTCAGAAGGTGGGAACTCCTGTCTTGTACAGAAACCTGTGCAGGGATCTGAGGACGGGAGCACCAGTCTTATGCAGGAATCTATCCTGTGTTCAGAGAGCGGGAATGCCTGCCTTGTGCAGGGAGCTATCCTGTGTTCAGAGAGAGGGAGCACCTGGCTTGTATAAGGATCTTTCGTGTGTTCAGAGAGAGGGGACATCTGTCTTGTATAGGGAGCTACCCTGTGTTTAGGGAGAGGGAATGCATGCCTTGTATAGGGAGCTATCCTGTGTTCAGAGAGAGGGAACGCCTGTCCTGTATAGGAAGCTATCCTGTGTGCAGAGAGAGGGAATGCCTGCCTTGTATATGGATTTATCCTGTGTGCAGAGAGAGGAACCACCTGCCTTGTATAAAGAACTATCCTGTGTTCAGAGAGAGGGAACTCGGACCTTGTATATGGATCTATCCTGTGTGCAGAGAGAGGAACCACCTGCCTTGTATAGGGAACTATCCTGTGTTCAGAGAGAGGGAACTCGGACCTTGTATATGGATCTATCCTGTGTGCAGAGAGAGGAACCGCCTGCCTTGTATAGGGAACTATCCTGTGTTCAGAGAGAGGTAACGCCTGCCTTGTATAGGGAGCTATCCTGTGTTCAGAGAGAGGGAACTCGGACCTTGTATATGGATCTATCCTGTGTGCAGAGAGAGGAACCACCTGCCTTGTATAGGGAACTATCATGTGTTCAGAGAGAGGTAACGCCTGCCTTGTATAGGGAGCTATCCTGTGTTCAGAGAGAGGGAACGCTTGTTTTGTATAGAGATCTATCCTGTCTTCAGAGAGAGGGAACGCCTGACTTGTATAGGGAACTATCATGTATTCAGAGAGAGGGAACGCCTGCCATGTAAAGGGAGCTATCCTGTGTTCAGAGAGAGGGAACGCCTGTCCTGTATAGGAAGCTATCCTGTGTTCAGAGAGATGGAATGTCTGCCTTATATAAGGACCTATTCTGTGTGCAGAGAGAGGAACCACCTGCCTTGTATAGGGAACTATCCTGTGTTCAGAGAGAGGTAACACCTGCCTTGTATAGGGAGCTTTCTGTGTTCAGAGAGAGGGAACGCCTGCATTGTATAGGGAGCTATCCTGTGTTCAGAGAACGGGAACGCCTGACTTGTAAAGGGAGCTATCCTGTGTTCAGAGAGAGGGAACACCGGCCTTGTACAGGGATCTATCTTGTGTTCAGTGAGAGGGAATGCCTGCCTTCTATAGGGAGATATCCTGTATTCAGAGAGAAGGAACGCCTGCCTTGTATAGGAAGCTATCCTATGTTCAGAGACAGAGGGTGTCTGCCTTGTATAGGGAGCTATCCTGAGTTCAGAGAGAGGGGACTCCTGCCTTGTATATGAAGCGATCCTGGGTGCAGAGAGAGGGACATCTGCCTTGTATAGGGAGCTATTCTGTGTTCAGAGAGCGGGAATGCCTGCCTTGTACAGGGAGCTATCCTGTGTTCAGAGAGAGGGAACGCCTGCCTTGTATACAGAGCTATCCTGTGTTCAGAGAAAGGGAATGCCTGCCTTGTATAGGGAGCTATCCTGTGTTCAGAGAGAGGGAACGCCTGCCTTGTATAGGGAGCTATCCTGTTTTCAGAGAGAGGGAACGCCTGCCTTGTATACAGAGCTATCCTGTGTTGAGAGAAAGGGAATGCCTGCCTTGTAAAGGGAGCTATCCTGTGTTCAGAGAGAGGGAACACCGGCCTTGTACAGGGATCTATCTTGTGTTCAGAGAGAGGGAACACCTGCCTTCTATAGGGAGATATCCTGTGTTCAGAGAGAGGGAACGCCTGACTTGTAAAGGGAGCTATCCTGTGTTCAGAGAGAGGGAACACCGGCCTTGTACAGGGATCTATCTTGTGTTCAGTGAGAGGGAATGCCTGCCTTCTATAGGGAGCTATCCTGTATTCAGAGAGAAGGAACGCCTGCCTTGTATAGGAAGCTATCCTATGTTCAGAGACAGAGGGTGTCTGCCTTGTATAGGGAGCTATCCTGAGTTCAGAGAGAGGGGACTCCTGCCTTGTATATGAAGCGATCCTGGGTGCAGAGAGAGGGACATCTGCCTTGTATAGGGAGCTATCCTGTGTTCAGAGAGAGGGAACACCTGCCTTGTATACAGAGCTATCCTGTGTTCAGAGAAAGGGAATGCCTGCCTTGTATAGGGAGCTATCCTGTGTTCAGAGAGAGGGAACGCCTGCCTTGTATAGGGAGCTATCCTGTGTTCAGAGAGAGGGAACACCTGCCTTGTATAGGGAGCAATCCTGTGTTCAGAGAGAGGGAACGCCTGCCTTGTATACAGAGCTATGCTGTGGTCAGAGAGAGGGAACGCCTGCCTTGTATAGGGAGCTATCCTGTGTTCAGAGAGAGGGAATGCCTGCCTTGTATAGGGAGCTGTCCTGTGTTCAGAGAGAGGGAATGCCTGCCATGTAAAGGGAGCTATCCTGTGTTCAGAGAGAGGGAACGCTTGCCTTGTATAGGGAGCTATCCTGTGTTCAGAGAGAGGGAACGCCTGCCTTGTATAGGGAGCTATCCCGTGTTCAGAGAGAGGGAATGCCTGCCATGTAAAGGGAGCTATCCTGTGTTCAGAGAGATGGAATGTCTGCCTTGTATAAGGACCTATGCTGTGTGCAGAGAGAGGAACCACCTGCCTTGTATAGGGAGCTATCCTGTGTTCAGAGAGAGGGAACGCCTGCCTTGTATAGGGAGCAATCCTGTGTTCAGAGAGAGGGAACACCTGCCTTGTATAGGGAGCTATCCTGTGTTCAGAGAGAGGGAACACCTGCCTTGTATAGGGAGCAATCCTGTGTTCAGAGAGAGGGAACGCCTGCCTTGTATAGGGAGCTATCCTGTGTTCAGAGAGAGGGAACACCTGCCTTGTATAGGGAGCAATCCTGTGTTCAGAAAGAGGGAACGCTTGTCTTATATAGGGATCTATCCTGTGTTGAATGAGAGGAATCACCTGTCCGGTATAGGAAGCTTTGCTGTGTTCATAAGGTGGGAGTATCTGTTTTGTATAGGAACCTATCCTGGGTTCAGAGAGAGAGAACACCTCTATTGTACATGAACCCTCTCTGTCTTCAGAGCGCAAGAGCCCCTGTCTTTTACAGGAACCTGTGCGGAGCTCAGAGAGCCGCAACCCTTGTCTTTAGAGGGCGGGAACACCTGCCTAACATAAGAACCAGGGTTGTGTTTGGAGCATGGAAGCTACTGTGTGTTCAGAGAGAGGGAACGCCTCCCTTGTATAGGGAGCTATCCTGTGTTCAGAGAGAGGGAACGCCTGCCTTGTATAGGGAGCTAGAGGGCGGGAACACCTGCCTAACATAAGAACCAGGGTTGTGTTTGGAGCATGGAACCTACTGTGTGTTCAGAGAGAGGGAACACCTGCCTTGTACTGCACTGTTTCTGAATTTGAAAAGCAGGCAGAACTGTCTTTTACAGGAACCAGAGGGGTAACACCCCCTTTGTACAATAACTTGTGCTGTGTTCACGGTGCAGGAACCTGTCTTGTATAGGAACATATACTGTGCTCAGAAGGTGAGAGCATCTGTATTGTATACAGAGAGCAGGGACACCTGTATTATACAGGAACTCATGCTGTGTTCAGAGCACAGGAACACCTGTCTTTTACAGGAAACTGTTTGGTGTCCAGAGGGTGCAACGCCTGTCTTGTGCACACATCTGTGCTTTGTTCAGAAGGCAGCATCTTGTCCCTTGTACAGGAACCTCTGCTATGTTTCGAGGGTGGGAACAGCTGCCTCCCAGAGGAACTTGAGTGATATTCAGAGGGTGGGAACTCCTGTCTTGTTTAGGAATCTGTGATGTGTTTAGAGGGATGGAACACAAGTCTTATACAGGAATCTGTCCTGTGTTTAGAGAGAGGGACCTCATCTTAAATAGGACCTCGGGCTGTGTTGACAAGGTAGGAGCAACTGTCATGTATAGGAACCTATCCTGTGTTCAGAGAGAGGCATCATCTGCCTTCTATATGAACCTGTGCTGTGTTTAGAGGCAGCAACGCCTGTCTTGTATAGACAGAGAGAACATCTGTCTTGTAAAGTAATATATCCTGTACTGAGAGAGAGAACACCTGTCTTGTATAGACAGAAGGAACACGTGTCTTGTATAGGAAGATATCCTGTGTTGGGAGAGAGAACACCTGTCTTGTAAAGTAATATATCCTGTACTGAGAGAGAGAACACCTGTCTTGTATAGGAATATGTCCTGTGTTGAGACAGAGAACCCCTGTCTTGTATAGACAGAAGGAACACGTGTCTTGTATAGGAAGATATCCTGTGTTGGGAGAGAGAACACCTGTCTTGTAAAGTAATATATCCTGTACTGAGAGAGAGAACCCCTGTCTTGTATAGGAATATATCCTGTGTTGAGACAGAGAACCCCTGTCTTGTATAGACAGAAGGAACACGTGTCTTGTATAGGAATATATCCTGTGTTGGGAGAGAGAACACCTGTCTTGTATAGGAATATATCCTGTGTTGAGACAGAGAACCCCTGTCTCGTATAGACAGAAGGAACACGTGTCTTGTATAGGAATATATCCTGTGTTGGGAGAGAGAACACCTGTCTTGTAAAGTAATATATCCTGTATTGAGAGAGAGAACACCTGTCTTGTATAGGAATATATCCTGTGTTGAGACAGAGAACCCCTGTCTTGTATAGACAGAAGTAACACGTGTCTTGTATAGGAATATATCCTGTGTTGGGAGAGAGAACACCTGTCTTGTAAAGTATATCCTGTATTGAGAGATTGAACACCTGTTTTGTATAGAAATATATCCTGTGTTGAGACAGAGAACCCCTGTCTTGTATAGACAGAAGGAACACCTGTCTTGTATAGGAATATATCCTGTGTTGGGAGAGAGAGAACACCTAACTTGTATTCAAATCTATCCTGTGTTGAGACAGAGAACCCCTGTCTTGTATAGACAGAAGGAACACGTGTCTTGTATAGGAATATATCCTGTGTTGGGAGAGAGAACACCTGTCTTGTATAGGAATATATCCTGTGTTGAGACAGAGAACCCCTGTCTCGTATAGACAGAAGGAACACGTGTCTTGTATAGGAATATATCCTGTGTTGGGAGAGAGAACACCTGTCTTGTAAAGTAATATATCCTGTATTGAGAGAGAGAACACCTGTCTTGTATAGGAATATATCCTGTGTTGAGACAGAGAACCCCTGTCTTGTATAGACAGAAGTAACACGTGTCTTGTATAGGAATATATCCTGTGTTGGGAGAGAGAACACCTGTCTTGTAAAGTATATCCTGTATTGAGAGAGAGAACACCTGTTTTGTATAGAAATATATCCTGTGTTGAGACAGAGAACCCCTGTCTTGTATAGACAGAAGGAACACCTGTCTTGTATAGGAATATATCCTGTGTTGGGAGAGAGAGAACACCTAACTTGTATTCAAATCTATCCTGTGTTGAGACAGAGAACCCCTGTCTTGTATAGACAGAAGGAACACGTGTCTTGTATAGGAATATATTCTGTGTTGAGAGAGACAACACCTGTCTTGCATAGAAATATATCCTGTGTTGAGAGAAAGAACACCTGTCTTGTATAGAAAGTTATCCTGTGCTAAGATAGAGAACACCTTTCTTGTATAGACAGAGGGAACACTTGTCCTATATAGGAATATATCCTGTGTTGAGAGAAAGAGAACCCCTGTCTTGTATAGACAGAGGGAACATGTGTCTTGTATAGGAATATATCCTGTGTTGAGAGAGAGAACACCTGTTTTGTATTCAAATATATCCTGTGTTAAGAGAGAGTACACCTGCCTTGTATAGACAAAGTGAACACTTGTCTTGCATAGAAATATATCCTGTGTTGAGTGAGAGAACGCCTGTATGTCTTGTACGGGCAGACGGAACACTTGTCTTGTATAGGAATATACCCTGTGTTGAGAGAGGGAACACCTGTCTTGTGTAGGAATAGATCCTGTGCTGAGCGAGAGAGAGCACTTGTCTTGAATGGACAGAGAGAACACCTGTCTTGTATAGGAATATATCCTGTATTGAGAGAGAGAGAGAGAGAGAGAGAGAGCACCTATCTTGTATAGACAGAGGGAACACTTGTCTTGTATAGGAATATATCCTGTGTTGAGACAGAGAACCCCTGTCTTGTATAGGGATATATCCTGTATTGAGAGAGAGAGAGAGAGAGTGCACCCATCTTGTATAGAGAGAGGGAACACTTGTCTTGTATAGAAATATATCCTGTGTTGAGGGAGAGAGAACACCTGTTTTGTATAGGCACCTTTGCTCCATTTATTGATGTCTCAAAGGAGTAAAATAAATTCAAGTGTCTGAAGCCATGGGGAAGAAGGGGGCATATTCACACACTTGCCAATACTCTTGATTTAGATAGACGACTCCGGCTTTTTGAGTAAAACATGTAAATGACATTATTTGTCCTGCTTATAATTTCTACCACATCAATGAAGATTAATGGCTGGGGATGTGGTGAGATGTTCTTTTTAGGGGAATTTACCTATAAAAGGAGTGACTTCTACATGAAGGGACAGGATTGCTATAGGGACAGATGCTTTCAATAACAAATGACTGATATTGACGAGCTCTCTACTTATTGCCGTGTTCTTGATAAGGACGCTACTTCAAAATTAATTCTGAGTCCTATAGTAGGGCGTGCCATATGGGAGCTCTATAATATGCCAGGCACAGAGACTAAGCAGTGCTATACATAGGGTTGCCACCTGGCCAGTATTCACTGGTCCCACTGGCAATTACAGCTTTAAGGCCGGACTAGCAATTAGAAATACCGGCAACATATTGACCGGTATTTGCCTATTTGGGAATGACTTAGCAGGCATTGGCATTCCCTGAATGCAATATGTATGTCTTAGAGAGTCATTTTGAAAGGGTCGCACTGGCCGCAGTTTATCAGTATTGTCTTTGCTAAGTTACCGCAGCTGCTTTGAAACTTAAATACCAGAAACTAGACTTGTTTCTGTGTCTCTGAGCTTGACTAGAGTAGTGCTTAATTTGAGCCGGTGGTTTCTGGTGCTCGGCACCGGCACTTAATTGTCAACACCAGTACTTATGACAAACTACCACATGGTGGCACTGTTTATCTAATTTAGAGATGAGCATAGCTTCAGTTGTTTATTAATAGAATACACACCTATATGACAAATACCTGCTCCAATTCCATTCCTTTAGCTTTGGGGGACTTGAATTGTCCATTTTGTCACACTTGTAGTAGTAGTTGTGTTGGCACTGTCTTTGGCAGTGATGGCAGGGGCAATCGGTGGTCAAGCTACAGTGGTCTCCTGACAAGGGCCCTGGCACTTTTCTTTCTTATTTTTTTTTATATACAAACTAAGCAGTGACCTAGAGGTAAATTATATCCTCATAAACAAACAAGAAAGAAAGAGTGTGTTTTGCTGTGAAAGTGTGTCTGGCTACGCAGGGGTACAGCAGGTGTACATCCTCCTGTGCTGTTTCACTGTGCTGATGTCCACACGTGTCTGTGTGCATCCAGACATACTACATTGCCACTTAATTTACAGCTGAGAACAGGGGAATCGAGTATTGCCAGTATTTTTTTCAAGAAAAGGCTGCACCCCTAACCTCAGCATTTACAGTAATCTGGGAACAATAGCCTTGATTAATGTGTTTAATTTGCTCAATTTACGCGAAAGCTCTGCACACGTATTTTTGAATCCCCCTGGAGCCAAGCCGGTCTCATGAGGCGGTTATAGATCTCATGTTGTCCTTCCTCATCAGGTTCCGCGTTTGGGGGCAGCCATGTCAGGTCACGTCACGTCATAGCAGCCTAGCGGAGCGGGCCGCCTGCCGCGCCTTCGCGACAGCCTGCGAATGCGTACGACTGACGTGAGCTGCTGCGACATCTTCCAGCAGAAGGAATCTTGTCAAATAAGGAACGGGGTTCGGTCTATCGTCCTCCCTGCCCCCACCTCATCATCTCAGTAGGCTGGCACCCAGGATCTCCAATGAAAGTGCAAACCATAACTCACTCAGGGTTACGCAGAAGGGAACTGTACGTAAGCCCAGCGAGAGAGGGAGCGAGAGAGAGAGAGAGAGAGAGAGCGATATACAGCTACTTGTGCATAAATAGGGATAAATATAAAGAGAAAAGGGTAAATAAAAGCGTGGAAATGGACAGAATGACAAACAAAAATAGTTATACGATCAGAAGGGTAGACAGCGACAGATATCTTATTCATATATATGAATTGACATAGATATATATGGGCTGATGCATAGATTTACAGATATATATGGGATAAAGTACCCCCTGCCATACATTACAAAGATATTGTAAGTCATCGAGGAGTTCTGTGACTATATAGATATTATAGAGGAATAGGCCGGGGGCTGAGCTCCTTCATAAGGGCATGGAACTCCACGTGTCTTGTAATATCCTTAAAATGTATTGCTGGGTAAGTTTATTCATTATAGTGTATGGTCACACCATCAACCCTTCCAACAGGCTGCTTAAATGAATGTATGTCGATACTTCGCATACCAATACTTCGCATGCTTTTAGTACGATGTTTTTGCTTAGCATAAACCATTACTTCGCAAGTTTTAACTGTGCATGCATTTATAACGCAAATGGTTATAAATGTACTATGGTTTATGCTAATTAAAAACATCGCACTAAAATCATGCTTACACAACACTACCCTACACTACACAAACACCACACCACTACCCTAAACCCAAAAACACTCCCCCCAGCACGACTGTGCTCCTACCCCCAAGCCGGTCCCTACACTAAAACACTACCCTACACTTCACAAACACCACAACTCTACCCTAAACCCTAAAACACTACCCTACACTACACTAACACCACATCACTACCCTAAACCGTAATACACTACCCCCTACACGACCTTCCCCCTTCCCCATGCCTGGACCCTACACTCTAACACTACACTTCACGACCCCCCAACACTACCCTAAACCCTAAAATACTACCCTACACTACACAAACACCACAACACTACCCTAAACCCTAAAACACCCCCCAGCACGACCATGCCCCTACCCCCAGTCCTGTCCCTACTCCCAAACACTACCCTGCACAACCACCTCGACACTACCCTAAAGCAAAATAGACTACTCTACACTACAAAAACACAACTACACGACCCTAAAACCAAAAAGACTACCCCCTGCACGACCCTCCACCTACCCTTAACCCTTAAATACTACACAGCTCCTCTTACCTTTCCCTCCTCGGTTCCTCTCTTCTCCTTCAGCCGTGGTTCCTCTTCTCCGGGCTTCCAGCGTCAGTGGTGTACATCGTTGTGTGGAAACGGAAGCGCGTTCGCTTCCACACAACGATGTTGATAGCCTTTTCTTCGTAAGCGTTATAATGCATGCGATGTTACAACTTGTGTAGTAAAGGCTACGCGTTGTAACATTGCATGCGTTGTAACGCTTGTGAAGTAATGGTACGCAGACAAACATCCGCGTACTAATGGCTGTTTACCTGCTTAAATCCTTACAGTGTTGCTATCTTATATGAAAGAGATAGGATGCTTGCAGACATGAAACATATTTAGTGCTAAACTAAACACACCAAAAAGCAGTTTGATTGTTGTTGCAAAAGAATATTAGCATCAGTGCAGAAAGGTTAGAAACATGCAGAGAGATTCTCTCTTTCCGATAATTACCAAACAGTACAAAAAATAAACATATTGCTGCAAATATCTCATTTTTGCTGATCACCATTCATATAGAAAAAAGGATCAGAAGAAGGAAAGTCCAGACTTCGTTTTTGCTATTTAAAGTGAAGCTTTAATTATGCTCCATGTCCTCCCTTTGCCCGTGGCTGCTGGCAGCAGATTAGTGGCAACAGAACCCAATAGTAATAATTTATTACGTCATTTCGTTATTACAGGTGACTAGGTGCAACACTATTCACCTGTAGTACGGAAATTAGAGAAATGTTTTTATACAGGAATTGCTGGGTCCAATGTATTATTTAGACTACACATACAGAGACATGCCCAGCCTGTGGCAAGGATAAACAAAGACAGACAGATGTACAAATCAAAACAGAGACAGACAAATATTCAGAAAGAGAAATAGGCACAGATGGACGAACAGTCCAAAGCACAGATATGCATAGATGATACAGTCAGAAAGATGCACACAATAAACACAGAGGGACAGATATCCAGACCAAAGGACAGATATAATATGAGAGATACATGGGACAGAGACAGACTGGTGTACAAATCAAAACAGAGACAGACACATATTCAGAAAGAGAAATAGGCACAGATGGACGAACAGTCCAAAGCCCAGATATGCATAGATGATGCAGTCAGAAAGATGCACACAATAAACACAGAGGGACAGATATCCAGACCAAAGGACAGATATAATATGAGAGATAGATGGGATAGAGACAGGCTGATGTACAGGCTAAAGAGTAGCTATAGTGAAACATGCAAAGAACAATACGGCCAGAGTAACCAGGAAATAACTATTGATCTACCAATATATGTATGGCCACACTATTGTGAAGGTCAGTTTGTATAGATTTTGTGTACTTTTATTATTCCAAAGTTTGCATTCACAGATGTTGAAAACATATAATTTCAAGGTCCATGTATGTGGAGTTAAGAATAGTAAATGTATACTTACCAATACATACTTACTCTACTGATATTATTGTAGTTGACATTGTGGCCACAATATTGTGACAGGTCAATCAATATTAAAATCTTGATATTCTGGTAGAAAAGAGATAAAATAAGAGAAATATAAGACAAATATACAGACTGAAGAATTGATGTAGACAGGCAGATGCACAGCCTGAAAAATAGATAAAAGCAGATAAATCCTACATGCATGTAAAGTCACAGAAACATATATAAGCATAGACACTGACAGACATATACATACTCGGAGGGAGACACATAAAAAAAGAAACAGATGTACAATAAAATACAAATGTCTTATATTATGAGGTATTGGTTGAGTAAGGACTATAATACATTATTCTTGAATCTTTAAGACATTGTATTAAAATGGCTTCTAAAGCCTGTCGACAACATTTACTGTCCAAACATGTGTTGTATGTAGAATATACATAGACATGGAGCAGCCAGGCAGACATGGATACAGGTATATGTGGACAAAATTTGATACAAACAGAAGACAATAGAAACCTGAACAGGCACAAGAACAGATAACCACATTAAATGGTACATTCCCAAAAATACAGAGGCAGCTGGACACATGCATTAGCAAAGACAGGAGGTCAGGCAGGGTTGGGTGTTTTAACACATGCATCATAGGCGCATTAAAGTTAGATAAGAAACAAAAGGTGAACTGTATAGAAGGCTCCCTTGCTCCCGTACAGTCCTGTTTTTCTTTCACTTCAAATAAAGAGAAGTGTAGTTGCAAAGTAGTGCCTCGTGCAGCACAATAGAAGCACCCTAGTGGAGGAGGATTGATACACCCAAAGAGCCAGTTGCATTAAGTGAGAGTTGAAAAGTTCTCTGGGCTCAGTCAAGATGTGATTGACAAAGCCTCAAGCCAATGGGTGAACGAGGCTAGTGGTCAAGAGTGCATTTTAAGTATATTATAAGCAGCAGGTCTGTTTGACAGCTGCACTGTCAAAACCCTGACCTAACAAGTGGGAAGAGGGGGGAAATGGAACGAAAGGCAGGTACCAAGATACTTAATACATTGATCACGATGGTAACTCTCTAGGTAAACTGAATATTCACTTATGTTAAATGATTGATCAATTAATTCCAAAGGGTGCGGGGGGGGGCGAGAATCAGAAAGAAATCATTTATCTGGGGTTTCACCTAGGGAAAATGGTGGCACGTTCAACTCTAAATTTGGCATTAGGATGCTCTAACAGTTAATGATTTTTGAGAAATCTCTCTAAATAAAGGTGTGTGTATATATATATGTATATATATATAGTCAGTTGCTGATTCCATCGTGTTTGATGATTTTTTAAATAAGATTTTGTTTCATTTACAGCTCGAGCACCATATGCATGCGGTAGGTAACAGAACAGCCGTCACGGTGCACATCTTTTCATCAACAACTGTTAACTTCCCTCCACTTCCACCCATCCCCGCTCAGACCTGGTCTCATGTAAAACTATCTTTACTCACACCTGGACACCGTATCCTCTTGGGCCATCAATATTCTGATAATCCACCATTTGGTAACATGCAGCGCATTACAGTCAAGTGCTCCCGTGTATTAAGGCCCATTGATAAATCTGCCCCAAACTTCCTGAAGTTTCTCTAAGTAATCAATCATCCTGTAGATCGCCCTTTCATATGATGCTAGCATGTACATTTGTCGCCATTGTAGGTTCCATTGTGAAAACCATTGTGACATCGAATGATGTGGCGGGCACAAATACTTCCTTTCATCCGCAGAACAACGGATCACCGATAGATTATCGAAAACACAAATATCGTATGACAAGAATATCGTGGCAGAAATATCGAGGACCCAAATATCGAAAAGGTAAGTGCAGATGGGTAGGTATAGATGCACTATTCTTAACTCCACATCTACGTACCTTAAAGATATATTGTCTAGGTACATATATGTGGAGTTACATATATTGTAAAACTTTACTTACCTATAGAAACTTACCTTCATGATATTTTTGTCCTTTACATTTTTGACACAATATTTTGTCGCACAACATTTGTGTTTCCGATATTCTGTCTAAATTCCCAGAACATGTTCATGCCATTTATACGCTGAGCATAAGACACAGCAAGAAGCTGTGTATGTAGTCTTGCAGGGTATGGCTACAGGCTATACCCTATGCAAAGGATGGGGAGCAGAAGGGATGACTACAGGTCGAGCCCTGTGTAAACTGCATAGCTGTGCCGTGTACGTATTGTACACAGGACCTGTGCACATGGGGTGGCCACAGGCTATGCTCTACGCACAGCACGTGCACACTATATTCCATAGCACGTGTGTCCGCACACACCTGGTGCACAGGTTTGTGTGTGGCGCTAGTCAGCCTGAAAGTTCGTGAGTACTTGGGAAGAAAGCAGGAGTGCCGTACCTTAATAGATCTGGTGCTGTCCTGCTCTCTTCCTCGCAAGCAATGCTGCATTGCATGAAATATTAGTAATTCTGCCCCCTAGTGTGTAGAACACCATGCAGCCACTGTGTGCAAATCTGTATGCACCGTAACGAGTATATATGACACTGTAGCACCATTGCGCGTCCAGCTGTAAGCACTATACTCCCTATGCTGAACTCTCGGCCGACATTAAGTGCCTAGTTACAAACACTATACCCAGTGTGCAGGATAGTGCACAGAGAGTGCACCCAGTGTGAAGATAACTAAGATAACTACTCAACTGGTGTGCACACAACAGTGGGTGTTATACTCTGCGCCCCTAACACCGCTCTAAGCACGATACCGAGTCTGCATGATACTATACAGACCTTGTACCCAGTGTGCAGACAGCGGTGTTGTTCTCAGTGTGCCGAAGGCTTAATGGCTGAGGTTACACTCTGTTCTGATATGTTATGCTATTTTAGGTGTTTTTCCGTGGCATATTCCAACCATATGTATGATCCCAAAGCGCCTTCGGATTCTGGGTGCCCTTGATGGTTCTGGGAGTCTCGTTGACTGATGTAACAGCTGTCTGTTAACACTGTATTTGGCTGTGATTCATGCAGTTTAGAGGCGAGTCATATTATATTATGCTTGTAAAGGATGCAGTAGGTTAATTTATTGTTTGGTGGTGGACTATATTGGGTAGTTGGCAGCTAGGTCCTGTTTTGGATTTGCATGGTGTATTGTGTGCATGGATGCATGTGCTGGAGGATGTTGTTTGTTTTCTTCACCTGGGGTGTACCCATTGACCACTGCTCAGCTTCAGGTGTTTCAAGGGGGTTTGTGGCTGTCGTCATTGACTCTTCGAAGGTGTTAAGGTATGAGGTCCGAGAACCCAGGTAGTCGCACATATCACCCGAAGGTTTCAAGCACTAGCTTGTCACGGGAACAGTGGAGGAGAAGAAGAGGGAGGCGTACAGAAGAGAAGAAAGAACTCAGAACAGCCAGATTTTGAGAGCCTTACGGAACTTTCTGTGATCAGTCTCGGTACGTAGGTGTGGGGGGAGTGAGTTCCAGAGGGTAGGGGCAAGATATGAAAAAGATCTTCCGCCATACCTGGCTGTACAGATTTTGAGTGGGATGAGAATATGTTTATTAGCTGAGAGAAGGGTTCTGGAGGGGTTGTACCTGATCAATTTATTGGAAAAATAGTGAGGGCCGAATCCATAGAGGGTTTTGTGAACCAGGCAGTTGAGCTTGAATGTTATACGCTTTCGTGTCTGGGTGTCGAAGAGGATCGAGCTGGTAAATAGCAGTCTGGCTACCGTGTTTTGAAGGACCTGGAGTTTTGTTAGAAGCTCTTCGTTGATGGAAGCCAAAAGGACATTACCGTTGTCTAGCCGTCTGATGATTAATCCTTGCACCAACTGCATTTGGGATGACACTGGAACCCATTTAAAGATCTTATGGAGGCTGTGCATAAGTCCGTAACAAATGCTGGCCACGTGATTGACATGATCGGACATAGAAAGATGATTGTCGATCAGCACTCCTAGGTTGCGAACTGCCGTCTTAGGTGAAGGACATGTGCGGAGATTGGTAGGCCACCAGTCACTTGACCATAGGGATTGTGCTTTGCCGAAGAATATGATTTCGGTTTTACTGGAGTTAAGTTGCAGATGATTATTTTGCATCCAAGTGTGTATTTCGGACATACACTGCCTGAATCGAAGTTTGGTTATGGGTGGGTCTGGTCCTAGCGTGATTAGCAGCTGAGTATCATCAGCGTACAATACTGTGTCACAGCCGTGGAATTTAATCACGCTGGCCAGTGGTGCCACGTACAGATTAAAGAGTGTGGGACTCAAGAACGAGCCCTGGGGGACACCCTTGTCAATGGGTTGGCTGCTGGAGACGAAAGTACCCATGAGAACTTTCGAGGTTCAGTTCGTCAGGTAGCTCCTGAGCCAGTCCAGTGCGGTGCCCCGACACCCATCACCCATCTCCCACAGACGATTAACGAGAGTGCCGTGGGAGATGGTGTCGAAGGTAGCCGACAGATCGAGAACGACCAGAATAGCTGATTGTCTGGCGTCGAGGGGGAGTCTTATATTATCTACTATTTCCAGCAGAGCGGTTTCGGTGCTATGCGAAGCCCGGAAACTGAATTGAGAGGGTTCCAATAAATTGTTGTTCTCCAGGTGGGTGGTGAGTTGTTTATTAATTAGTGATGCAACGTATACGTAATGCAGGTTAGATCTCTGAAGCTACATTTATCTACTGGAAATAAAACCATGTTTTCAAACCTTTCCTAGAAGGCGGAGTTGGTTGCATAATTGTAAATTGGCTGGCAGCTGATTCCAGGGGGCTACCGCAGTGACTGAAAATGCACGCCCGCCAATTCTAGAGCAGAGGAATCAGGCACTATCAAGCAATTGGCCCATGCTGATCTAAGCGTGCAAGAAGGAACATATCTGGAAACTTTCTGTTGCAAACATGGCAGGCTGAATAGGCGAATAGCTCGAAGCTCATAGCAGAGTGATCTGAACATGATCCTTTTAGATCCCGCCGCCAATGCAAAGCCCGAAGAGCTGATGGGCCTGTAGAATAGCATGGTCATTGATCGGCAAGCCTAGCAGCCATGTTCTGAATAGTCTGGGATTGGGACAACAGTCCGCAATCTGTGCCCAGGAAGAGGACATTACAGCAAACCAGACCACTCTGAATTGCTGCCTGTACGACCAGTGGGAGTGTTTGGTTTGGCAATAAAAAAAAGCCGGCAGGTTTTTAAGCAAAATCCTCATCTGATTGTAACGAACCAATGATAGATGGTTCTCTTGGCTGATTAAAGAGACGTCAGTATCAATTTGGAACCCCAGATTGCAATCTTTTGCCAACAGAGAAGGAGATGGGCCAAGTTGTTGGCATGGCCCCAGGATGGTTGCTCAAGGTTGGTCTTGGCGCTCACATAAATCATTATTAGGGCATTTAATTAGAGTGGCACGGTTCATGGTCTACGGCCTATACGCTGTATGTCCATATATTTGTTCTCACTCCACCGGGGTGTGCTTCCCCTGTTCCTGACATTGGTTTCGAAAGCTGCCAAGTAGTTCCAAGTCTTGTTTGGCGCCTTCAGACAATCCTGGCTTTTTAACCAACAGCACTTGTGTGTTGGGTCTTTTAAGATGGTAAACACAAAACTAATGGTCCCAAAAGGAAAACTGCTTTTGGCTAAAAAAGTATAATTGGCAGAAGGCATCTCACTGGACGTGAAGCCACGTGGCAGCCGTTCTTTTCTTGGTTAAGTTTTGTTCTATCAAGAATTAAGTTTTGCACACGGAACGCAAGAAGGAAGTTTTTACATCTGGTCTAGGGACAGAATTTGCTGCCTTCCAGGCGCGAGTGTTCAAAAACAGTGATAAATAAATAAATCATACATCTACACATACATTGAGGGACCTGGGGCCAGCCTTCTTCATCCAATGCTCTGTTCAGCTGTCATTCATATTTTGCTTCCGCCCACCACAGCGTACAGCAGCATGGGCCAATGATGCGGCCTCATCAGCCATTGACTCTCTCTTGCACTGTATGTGATGTCATTTTTCCTGATCACATGTACATTCACCTCAAATGAATTGCACGTAGGTTTATTTTGCCAATGCTTTTTTTCGTTCGATACTTTATCTTTAGTTTGTTTAGTTTTAATCATCCTTCTGAGTTTAAACCACGTCCTCAGGTTACAGTATTTCAAAGTTAGTAGTACTTTTTCTCTGGGCCTATAAGAATCATAGTTTTCTGTAATGTGCATTAAGACTACGAAGGGTTTTGACGCTTGTTCTTAGCACACCTGCCTGCTAGGAAGCACTCATACTGTTCTATAAAAATTATAGGAATGGTTATTCATTTTTAAAGAAATTCTAACATTTTATCGTGAACCTCCATCCACCACATTTAGGTGGCGGCATGATTTTTATTATTGTGGAATATGTATGCAATATATATTTTTTTAGTGAACTGTCACTCTGGTTTGCTAAGACGAGACCTACTGTGTTTGTCAATGCTTGTTGCCACTGCCAACTTTTAAAGACTTTTTTGCGGCCCAGCTGTGTTCTAGAAAAAGTATCCTTAGCTATCTATGACATTTTGGGAGCATTCCCTGTGTAGACCTGCTGCTGTGAAAGTTTCCTGCTTTGCGGCCCTTGGAGACACAAGTGTCTTGCTGTGGCTTGGACTCACACATTGTGCCCAGGGGAAGTGTGTGCATCAACCCAAAGTCAATAGGCGTGGGCACCAGTGTTGCGCCACTTTCTTGGCACTTTGTGAGATGATAAGTGTTGGAGGTGAATGGTGGGCGATGAACCACCCACAGGAATGACGGTATTGCGTAGGAAATATCAGAGGACAAGAATACAGAGGAGGCTGGAGGTAGGTAGGTTCCCACAATATATTTAAAAGGTCACGTTCCAATGGCACGCGAACATTGGAACATGCTTCATTGTCGCAAAAGACTTTTCGCTGCATTTAAAGTTGCGACTTGTGATATTCAACCTACTCCTGAACAGGAGTCTTTTGTCTTAAAAGCGGTTCTTATTTGGTCAAGAACTATTATGGCGATAATCAACGTTGCTAGATTTTCTCCCAAGGGGTGGAAAAACTTCTGGGGCAGATTTACAAGCCCCTTGCGCCACTTTTGCGTCACTTTTAACATGGGAAAAGTGACGCAAAAGTGGCACAAGGGGCTTGTAAATCTGCCCCCTGGAACTTTCCACCAATCCAGATAAGAAAATATCTCCTCCCACTCCCAGGCCTTCACTGCACTTAATTTAAGACTTTAATTTTTCAGCTTCCTAAAATAACAGCTGATTTTCCTATTTCAAGTCTGTCTTCTAATCTCCCACATACCGTCTGCTATCTAAAGAATGTCAGTAAAACCAGAGCTCGAGACGCCCGGAAGAGCAAATGCTTCAATGCAGCGAGTCCTGTGTGACATCATCAAACAGAGACAGTCCTTTCCCGAGAACAGAATCCATTTTGAAGATGTCGCATTAACACTGGAAACAGAGCCCTGCACAGCAGTGGGAAGTGTTAACCAGCGCCTAACAAGCACAGGACGAAAGCCTCGGCCAACTGCTGTCTAGGAACAAGACGCCCACCCAACATCTCCATTCAGGCTGCATTCGCCACAGGACCTCTCCAACGGCGATCACGCCTGGGACATCCCAAGCATGTGGGCGTGGGGGTATTTCACAGCAAGCCCCTCACCACACACAGGCACTGTCCCGCAGGGAGGTGTGGGCGGTGAGCCGCAGTATCTGCGTGCCAGAAAAATAGGCCTCCATCTGAATATGTTCCTCTGCCCTCATTATGGACTGCGTTGTCAATGCCCGCTGTGGGAAACCGAGGAGATGACAGGCTCATTAGGGACTGGCCACAAGGGACAAGGGGCCGCGCACAACGTGTATGGAGCATCCTATCTGGCCCACGTGGCAACAGAATACTATCCAATAGGCTATGAGCATGCCCGGCGGTTGGCTTTAGGAGAAAGGGATTGAATCCAGCGGCTGTTCTTGAACATTATGGGCCGGATTCACAAAGGGCCTCCACACTTGTAGTAACGAGGTTGCACACCATGGAGTAATGAGTAGAAGATACAACAAAGGAAACTTGTCGGTGGGTGAGTAAAGTCCACTTATCACCAAATATGTAGTAACAAGGCTGCACACCATGGAGTAATAAGAGGAAGATTTATTCAAAAGGATTACACACCTAAGACTGGGAGCGTCCGTCACCTGCCAGCATCTGCTATAACTGATTAACTTTGCTGAGAGCCTTGCAGACGGAGTGCCATTCCACGAGCGTGGAACCATAACTGAAACATAACATAGTATAACAAAATGCCACGTGCGGCCTCGAGAGGCCCCGCTCCTAACGCATATGTCTCGTGGCTACACGAGACCAATTACAACAGCACTCGTGGCGGAGGCCCTGCAGTCGTGGGGGAGTCTCCCCCCTCTGGCGGAATCTCCACAATAAGAATTCTCATTGCGAAGATTCCGCTCCCAGTGCGGAGGCTCTCCCATGACTGCAGAGCCTCCGCCACGAGAATATATGACATTTCAACGCATGCATTCACAACGCATGCCTTTACAACGCGGTCGTTATAACGACCGCATTGTTATCACGCATGCCATTACATCGCAAGTCGTATCAACGACTTGCTGTAGGGGGCGCGCTGGACTTAGGAAAAGTATTAATTACTATTCCTACTCCAGTGTGTGCAACAACAGGGAAGGTGTTGGATTGTGAATCCAACACATTGCCTGGTGTTGCACGCCCCCTACAGCAAGTCATTGATACGTCTTGCGATGTAATGGCACGCATGGTAACAACGCGGTCGTTGTAACAACCGCATTGTGAAGCCATGCGTTGTGGAAACAGCGTTGTAAACGCTGTTTCCCACGCCATGAGTGCGGAGGCTCTTTGTGAATCAGGCCCTATGTTTAGGTCGAGCCTAGAGCAGCGAATTGCGCTGCATGCTTTGCTCGACTTTTAGTAAGTGGGTTTTCAAAGTGCTACCCACAAGCTTTTGCTGGCCTCAAGCTTGCGTGCAGGCTCGCGTGCACGCGCGCAGCCGCCATCTGCCTTTCTTATCTCTTCCGCCGCATCGCTCCCCATTACTTTCACTTTCGCGGCCGCGCAGCCCTGAAAGTTACAGGGTGCCCAGCGTCCGACAGCATTCGGTTAAAGGCTTCTAAACTTTCGCTCTAACTGCCCTTCTTGATCATTACAAGGTTCTTGTGCCGACCGAGGGTGCCTTGAGCGCCGCCCGGGGCTTTTAACGCCACACGGGGTTCGGCGTTGTTTTTCCCAGGACTAAGCACATCACATTATGCAATACTGCAGCCACTCGTAAATCTGGACAGAGCTGCGTTGGTTTGTATTAGCGCTGCTTTCAGAGCAGCAGTATTTTAGTTAACAAAGAGGGCCGTGGAGCAGTGTTCAGGGGCTTGTGGCTGCGAGTGTTGCGGTTTTTGGCTCCCTCCCCTTCACCTGCTCTGTGACAAGCCTGACATATGCTCTGTCCATATCAAAAGGCCCTCTGCTGCCGCTGGTCCCTTTGTCCGGCACAGAGCACGCTACCCCTGCGTCTGATAAATTCTGCCCTCTCGTAAAGAGCCCAGATGGGCTGCAGTGCCGGCGATGCCCAGGGGATTTTAGAAGGCAACCCCGGCCCTCCCCTCTGTGGGACGGTGGCTCTTTGTACCGCTCACTCCCCGGACTGCCTCCTTGCCGTCGAGCTGTTGCGGTGCCCTACACTGCCTGTAATGACAAAGCGCTGCACTGTTCAGCTTAATTATTATATTTCCATTTCCTGAAACTGCTCCAAACCCGAGCTTGTAAGAGCGGTGGGTTTCAAGGGAGATCTCCTGCCCTTTGTACGCCCAAGTTATGGCTTTTTGCCTGAGCTTGTAAAATCGGTAGTTGTGCTGTTTGGATCTTGCAATCTCAAATCAAACATCTTGATGTATAGGGTGGTTGTCTGAGCCTATGCAGGGGATACAGAACATTTTCCTTCTGTGCAATATGAACAGTTTAACTAATTCCTCCGTTGGCTTGCGTCTGAAAGATAAGTGTATCCTGATGAATGTATCTGTGTCTGACCCTCTACGAATTACAATAGCTAGTATAATGCTGTATTAGCCAGGAATTACCAGAAAGATCTGCTGATTGTCTTTCCATTTTAGGCTTAGGCGTTGTAAGCGAATATTGCCCTACATACTTATTGTAATGCTTCCATTTCTATTACTTCCAACAATCTGTGCGGTGTTTACTGGAATGTGTCATAGTAAATGCTTCCGTTTTTCTATTTATCGGAAATAGGTTTTTTCTGTGCATCGATCTGAAAATGTTTTTTGCAAGCTTTGTAACCTTTACAGTTAAACATGAATCGTTTGTCTTCAGCACCTCTGTGACTCCCACGTTTTTTATAACTTTACAATATAAACGTACAATTCACCATCCATTAGCGTGAAAACCTGTCCTTTCTTTGGTCTGCCATTGGCCAGGCCATTTATATATTCGAACTGCATAGCTAATCACTTAAAAGGTCCCAAAGGCGAGACCTGTTGGCTATGCCAATGCTTGTTTTTTGGGGGAGGCGCTGTTGCTTCAATTCAACAGAAAGGCGTGTTAGGCCCAATATGATCTGCTTTGTGAAAGGCTGAAAGGAACGAATTAGAGTCAATGGGATTAACAATATCTGCGTCAATATCCATGCATTTAGGTATCTCTGATCTTATGCTTCTGAAATGACAGTAAAGCTTGAGGTATCCAAGTGCCTTTGCCACCTCTTTTTGCTGTTTAGCCGCCACTGATTACTGGTTTGTTGCAAGGTCAAGTGGTTGCAAATTAGTGGGAACTGGAGGCAATGAGGGAGACTCTGTTAGTTTCGCTAGGCCACGGTAATCAGGTTTCCAATTCTTTGTTGATCAAAAACCAAGGACCTTCTGCTTTAAGGGTGTATATTTAGAATTGACGAATGGTTGTGGGATCTGTGCTCAGAGTCAAGGTTGTCTTTGTATGGGGGCGTGGCCGAGCCGAGCCGCAAGATGGCCGCCATGTAACGGGGCTCTGCCGGCCGAACACATAATCCGTACATTCATCCGTCTGATGCCTTCTTTCCTATGCAACCAAGATGCGGCGGGAGGTGCCTGAGTGCTGAGGACCCGGCGACAGCCTTCGCGGCCGTGATCGGCGGCGGCGTTCCGACGCGGTGGCCCTCGCTGCACCAGCGGCGTGCGCTTGTCGCGCTAGACGGCCACGTACACTACGCGAGTCCCCGGTCGCGGGCAGGAGACCCGACGCGCGGAGTGGTGCTGCCGCGAGGAATTGCGGGGGCGGGACTGGCCCGCCGTCTACGGCCGAATCGCTGCAGCGGGACAACTGGCAGGCTGTCAACTTGCCGACTCACAATAGCGGCGGAGAAGAGTGACGGGGTGCGCTGCGAGCTGCTGGGGCCTTGGGAGCGGAGGAGCGCCCTGACCTGCTGTGCTCACTGACGCCCACGCCGGCACGAGGAGCACTGACTGCTGAGCCCCTGAGGTGAGAGCCGACTAGCTCCCGCTTGTGTGTGGCGCCTGATTGCCTAACCACGAATGTGGCCATCCAGGGGAGAGGCGGATTGACGGCGGAGGTGAAGGCGAGGTGGCTGCACTGCGAGGTCGGAGCGCCATGTCCATGGAGATTGCCCATATGCCGCACGACTGAGGCGCACATACCTAGCGCGACGAAGCCGACACCTATCTGCGGTCAGGGCGCGCTGGTGACCTGCTGGGCCTGACCGGCTTGGAAAGGACTTGGAAAGGACTGTACCCATGGCGGGGGCCGCGGGGGTGGCCCGGTGCGGGCGGGACTTGACAGAGACCGAGACACAATATTGAGGCTGTCCCGTGAAAAAGGCGAACTCACCTTCCAAAACATGGCTGTCTCCTTATACCCTGACTTTACACAGGCTGTGCAATCTGCGAGGCGTGAATTCATGCCGGCCAAAAAGATCTTCCAAAAAGTGGGGACCAAGTACGCCATGTTGTACCCTGCCAAGTTGAGGATTTAGATCAAGGGGAAACTGATGATCTTCACGGAGGCGAAGGAGGCGCTGAAATTTGCACGACAGGCAGAGCGGTCGCACCGGGAGCCGCGCGATGGCCGAGGGACCCCCCCGGCTGGCCAGCTGAGTGACATTGAGTAGGACAGCATACTGCTATGAGGACTATGGCTATCTGCAGCGCCGAGAGACGCCCGGAGTCTTTGTTGTTAAGTATACGTCATTTTCATTTACTCATATTGTCCTGGGACCTGGAATGGGCAGGGGGCACGAAGATGGGCCGACGGGGACAGTTGGACACGGGGCAGAGACTATTTTTGATCTGTGGCGGGGTACCACTACTGCGCTGGGTGATGCGTAGGGCATGTCCTGCTGAACTTGGACGGAGTGCGAATATAGAAGGCGGAAATGTTCGGCCACCCTGTCGCTTTTAGACGGGGGAGTGTGCCGGTGACCCCGCGCCCTCGAAGGGATGATTCCCATGATACTGTTACAGGAGAGTTGTTGTTGGGCCTGTTTGGGGGGGGTAATGAATCTCAACCTGATTGGGGGGTTGGAGTGGGAGGAGGGGGGTATGTTTTTTGTTGGTTTGTATTAATGTACTGCAGCATTCTATTACACAACTAATTGATGGGACGACGCTGTCCCCTGCCGCCTATACGTTGCTGTTGGGTGCGAGACATGATACACTAGGGCTCTCACCGTATGCCCCACCTCTTGTGCCGCAGATAGACATACCACTGAGTAAGACACATCTCCATACACATCTCTGACCGCGCTGCCTGACATGGAATATTCGCGGTCTAAATGATCACCGCAAGATCCGACTGACTCACGCACACTTGACCAGACACCACATTGACATATGTCTCTTACAGGAGACCCACGTGATGCGGAGGGCTGGGGAGAGGCTCAGGCATGCCAGATGGGGCGAGGTGCACACTTCCGGCTGCTCCAGCTATTCCCGGGGAGTGGCCATATTGATTCGAAAGGGCCTGCCCTGGCACACGTTGAAGGTCCACACCGACTCCGAGGGGCGATACATAATATTGCTGGGGAGGTTATTTCACATGCAGATAATAATTATCAACACTTATGGCCCTAACACGGACGACCCAGGATTTTTCCGGCACGTTTGGCTTAAGGCACAATCAATGGGCGAGGGGGCATACATTTGGGGCGGAGATTTCAATGCGGTGCTCTCGCTGGAACTCGACAGGGAGGGGGCCGCTCGCACACATCACCCACACACGGCGGGTCTTCTCCGAGGCCTAATGGAGGAATACAATTTGCTCGATTCGTGGCGGATATTACACCCCGCGGTGAGGGAGGGCACCTGCTTCACCCCACACAGGAGAGCCTGGTCCAGATTGGATTTTTGGCTATTATCCCCATATGTACATGCCTGGGTATCTGAGGTTCATCATAGAGCGCACACCCTCTCCGACCATTCCCCAGTTGAGCTGGTGCTACAGGTCCCCAAACCGTACATTACACCTTTCACGTGGAAATTGCCGGCGCAGGCCTTGTTAGATCAGGTATTTCGCGAAGACATACATCAGCACATCCTCGACTATTTCGAACTTAAAACGAACTCGGTGACATCGGTGGGCACCTTGTGGGACACGTTCAAGGTGGTTATCAGAGGCCATTGCATTGCGGGGCAAGCCAGAGTACTGAAGGACATAAGGAACACGCTCAAGGGGCTGGAGGACCGCCTACATGCCCTGGAAGTGCAGTATTGCTCTGACCCCTCGGCGACAGCGCTAGCGGAGACGCGCACCAAACTTACGGAATACCAAACCGAGGCGGATAGGGAGCTTACATTTTTACATAAACACGTGGCGGCCCGCCGATATGGTGAGGGAGATCGCCCGGGCAAAACGCTTGCCCATTTGTTACGATCGCAAAGAAATTCCTCCTACATCTCCTCAGTCGAAATGCCGCAAGGTGACCTTGCACGCACTCCTCCAGAAATCCTGGGAACATTTCGGACATTCTATAAAGACTTGTACCGATCCCGGGGAGCGCCTACATTGGAGGACCTATCCGATTACCTAGACACGGTACAGTTGATCTGGTTCAATGCGCACCAGAAGGGATATTTCGATCGCCCCTTTGCGGTAGAAGATGTCAAGGAAGCAATAGGGTCCTTGGCAGCCGGAAAAGCGCCAGGACCGGATGGCCTGCCAGTGCAGTTTTATAAGGAATACGCTGATCTCCTGGCCCCCAGGCTGTTGGCCGTATACGCAGAGGCAGTGGAGGCGGGCATACTCCCAGCGTCAATGAGAGAGGCTATCGTCATTGCCCTCTTAAAACCAGATAAGGATGCCCAGAAGTGCGACTCATATCGGCCGCTGTCCTTAATCAACACAGATGCGAAAATATTCGCTAAACTGCTCGCCACGCGGCTGCAGCCGGTGCTGCCACTCATGATACGCCCAGATCAGTCGGGCTTTGTGCCGGGCCGCTCCACGTCTCACAACCTTCGAACCCTTTTTGGGGTGCTGCACTATTTGGCCCCACACGTAAAAGCCGCAGCGGTCCTATTGGACGCCACGAAAGCGTTCGATTCCCTGGAATGGGGATTCCTGTTTCCTTTACTGCAGCGAATGGGGACGAGTGAGGCTTTTATTCGCTATATCAGATTACTCTACACTGCCATCACTGCCCGAGTGCGGGTGAACGGGCTTATCTCTGAGCCCTTTGCCATTAGCAGGGGCACGAGACAGGGCTGCCCCCTGTCACCCCTGCTATTTGCGATCGCCGTCGAGCCATTGGCGGCCCGGATAAGGCAACACCATGCAGCCAGGGGCATCGGGTTCTCGTCCCGGGCACTGACAGTCTCTATGTACGCGGATGACATCACACTCTATGTGGTTGATCCACATGAAAATCTCTCCCCCATGACGAGAGAGTTGATGCACTATGGCCTGCTATCGGGGGTTACTATAAACTGGGAGAAATCGGTCATTCTGCCCCTAACAACTGGGACGCTCCGCTTTACTCCGGACTGCCCGCTGGAATGGGCGACCGGTCCGGTGCGCTACCAGGGGATATGGATTAGCACGGACATGCAGGAATTGTGGGCAGAAAACTATGGGCGTGCGCTGAGCTGGGTAGAGGAAAAGGTTAACCGCTGGAAGCACTTGCCCCTTTCGCTGGCAGGGCGAATAGCTGTGGCCAAAATGGTCATCCTACCCAAGCTACTATATTTATTTGTCAACATCCCGCTGCTCCTGACGGCACATTTTCTGAACCAAGTGAGCTCGCAGATGATAGAACTGGCGTGGGGTGGAGGGCAGCCGAGAGTGGCCTGGGAGACCCTTACTCTCCCACAGAGACAGGGTGGTATGGCAGCACCTGATTTCACGCTGTATGCTTATTGCGCACAGGCGCAGTTCTTGCACTACTGGGTACACCCCACGCCGTTTCAGCCGCATGTGGTGATAGAAACGGATAGGGTTGCTCCGCTGCCGCTCAACACTGCCCTATACGCACCACACAAGAGGAGATGCAAAGACATTGACACTGTGCACGCACTTAAGTGGGCCTGGGACGGGTTGCGTCGCCGAGCCAAGTTGGACCTTCTCTATACCAGGTCGATGCCCCTGCGCGGGAACCCCATGTGGCCCCCGCTGCAAAACATGAAAACCGGGGTACGCACAGCGTCACACGGCCTTAATACTGGGGGGGACCTCTTCCCGGGCGATATCTTCATCACGCCGGAACAGTTGTGCGGTGCGGAGGCCCCGACGATGCTCGACACACTGCTCTATTATCAGCTTCGCCACACATGTCAAAAGCTGTTTCCTACGTTTCCGGCGCCGCAGCCAGACTTGTTGGCCCTGGAGAATGTGCTCAAAGTGGAATCGGGGCGTAAACTAGTGTCCCGATTGTACGGAAGCATGCAGAGCAATCATCCAATTGTGGTCCCAATGGCGCGCTGTATGTGGGATACGGAATTGGGTACCGAAATCACTGACGACCACTGGGATATATGCTGTCGACTGCTTGAGACCCTTTCCCCTAATTATCGACTCCGACTGATACATTTTAAATACATACACATGATATACCGCACTCCTAGCCGGCTCCATCGTATGGGCTTGAGGGACACAGATAACTGCTGGCGTTGTAGTGCACACGGAGCTACATTCTTACATATGGCGTGGGAGTGTCCCACGTTGGCCTCCTTCTGGGCCAGGGTAATGGAGCAGGTGCGTGCAATCACTGGCCTGCTGATCCCCTGCACTCCGCAGACTACACTACTAGGGATCTTACACATGGTCAAGCCTAAACACCGTAAGCTGCCGGCCATTCTCATTTTGCTTGCCAAACGGCAGGTCGCGATGCACTGGGGAGCTACTACATCGCCTAACATTAGGGAATGGATTAAAAGTGTGGTATATTGCCAGACGCAACTCGCTTTATATTGGGAGCTCTTGCCAGTGCGCTCCCGGCCAAAGGACATGTGGGAACCATTCACACACTGGTTGGCTCAAACTACGCTTCAAGCATTGTGAAACAGTGCTATACACTGCTGGTAGCCGGACAGGGACGGGAACCAGGTAGATCATGGGGTGCTGCGGTCATCGAATATGATGTAGGAGGTGTGCGGGATGGGGGGGGGCGGAGGTGGGGGGACCATGCGAGACTTACCGAGCAATGACGGGTTGGCACCTGGTTATCATATTGATACTGTTGTATCGGTGGGGAGCTGTGTTGTCAATAACATATCCTACTCAAACTGCAGAGAATTGTATTTGTTTTGTTGCTGAAAATGCAAATAAAAAGATTTTTTTTAAAAAAAGGTTGTCTTTGTATCGCATTGACTTTTGATTCGCGACTTGCCTTGCAGCGTTTTCTGCTTTGTCGGCAGTTGTCGAGATGCTGTTCTGTCCGTGTTGGGAAGCTGCTCAAGCGTTGCTATGCTTCGGTTCTTCACACCTTCTGGTGCTGTTGGACGGGAATCTTCAGCAAGAGGAAGGGCCAACCGTGACAAATTTTAGGAACATGTTTGTTACCTCATACCTTCTGATGGCCGCTTCGTGAGCCGGAGGGCCGCCACACCATTCTGCAGGCAGCGACAAAAGGGCTCAAGGATGCAGTTATGAAAGCTCCTCCCTTTAATAATCCAGTTTAGGGTCTGGTGACATCACATGCATTTTGGATAAATGCTATCACGTGTAGAGTCAGGCCCAGGTTATACTGAATGAGCCTGAAGCCAGTTTGAAAGCACTGAATGTTATCACTGCTTGAACCTTAGGCAAATTATGCGATAGAATTCATAACTGCGGTACTACTGGTGTTTACATCTCGCCACGCGAGCGATGCTGCTGATGCCTCTTCGTAACACCAATCACTTCATGATCTCACTTTAGTACCAAGGCTGATCCTAACTCATCATTGTAAAACCCTTTTTCAAATGTCATCCTTACTAACTCCCTACTTTACCAACTACCTTCATCTCCTTTACCCTTTTCTCTTATTTCACAGACTTCCCTTTTCTGTTTTCTCTGCTTCATGGAGTCCATGTCTTTCACTTCACCACCTCTATGTCTCCACCTCACAGCCCTCATGTAATTGCCTTCCCCAGCTGCCTGCCTCTTTCTCACAGACTTCAGGTCTTCCTCTTTTCCACCTGTTTTCCTTCTCACAGAGCTCAGGTCTTCATCTCGTTCCTCTTTGTCTCTGTGCCAGAGATCTCAGCCATGCCTTCTCCCAGCTGCTTCTGACCATGTTTCCTATTCCTCGCCTGTTTGGCCAGCTTCAGTGGCATCGTGTTTTTTCGCTTTTGTACCTGCTCCATACACACACACCTCAAATCTTTCTCTCTCACCTATCTGGTTCTGTCTCACATACCTCACGTCTTTTCTTTCTCCACCTTGCTGTCTCTTTCCAACAGACCACAGACCTTGCTCTCCATCACTTGTTTCTTTTTACCTCACGAACCTCACATCTTGCCTCCCGCCACCTCTTTCCGCAGACCCCTTGCCTTTCCTCACATATAAGGCTCTGCCTCAAAACTCTGAACTTCCTGTCCCTCACCTGTTGCTCTCTGTTTAAGAGACCTTCTCTCTTCCCTTTCCTCGCCCTCTTCTCTTCTCTGTGTCTAGTAGATGCCGTGCCTTCCCTTCCTCACCTCCCTCTCTACGGCTCTCGTAGCGTATACCCTTGCCTTGCCTCCCACCCTGTCTACGGGTCCTGCCCTCCCTGCGGGATTCATGCTGCCTCCGATAAAAAACTCAGCAGCAGAGTCTGGCTGAAACATGTTGACCTGACTGTAATGGATATTAGAGACATAAATTACCTCTACACATATCCACCATTTTTTAAGTGCTGCCAGAGGGCCCATTACCAATTAAATAAATCCTAACTTTAAGGGACCCTGTGGACTTTTTAACACACTCCAGCACCATCACCACACCAAAAAACTAGCTCCGCTGTAAACAGGCGTTGTAGCACACCTGGGGTGCACGCAGCACCTTGGGTGGGACCCGATGATGAAGCAAGCCACCAACTAGGTTGGTGGGTAAGGGATTTCATTAAAAACTAATGTTTTTTTCTAGCACATGAACATTTAGCTTCCTTGTGGGAGCTAGTTCTTTTGTCTATATCTACCAGGGGACGTGGACTAGCCCCCACGGACATTAGGTCCTCTCTCTCTTTTTGATACATATATAAATAAGAATTTCATCTGAAACCGGCAAACCCCACTTGACAGCAATAATCAGATCCGAGGTGCAACTGAGACCAACATGAATTGCTTCCAGAGAAGCATGACATATGTCCGGAACATATGTACCAGCAGCTGGATCCTGTAGAAACCGGTAGAAGTTCTGCCAGGGTCGGTAGAGTCACAGGTGGGAGGTGGGCTTCATCTGACCGTCTATTCCTGCTTTCATTGCCCATGATATATCATATACCTTTATATTGCTGGTATCTCACTGTCCTGTAAAGCGCTTCAACGCTGAGCAGCCCCGGTTGTCTGCCTGCTCTTGTAACCCGTGAGACCAGCATGCCTGTGGGCTCCGTGACGTCACCGGGGGCCACTGGGCGGGTGCCCCCGGGACTTACCGAGTCAGAGGGATGGTGAACTGCCAGTCCATGGACCTGACGGACGTCGCTCACCAAAGGCTGCAGAGAGCTGGGCTTGTCCCAGGCAGGGAGGCGCGAGGCTTGTCTGCCAGATGCTCTTCAAAATATAATGTGCCAACATGGGCTTCCGCAGCCTCCAAGCGCTTTAAAACTTTATTAAAAAATCAACGAAGCGGACAGACTGTGGGTCTGGCTCGCGTATCAGGGGGTAGGCGCCAACATCCCTCTGGTGTGACCAGACTGTTCTCGCCTTACCAAAACACCAGGCGGGTACTTTGGGCCTCC
The DNA here is from genome assembly GCF_964204655.1 of Triturus cristatus. Classification (NCBI taxonomy): domain Eukaryota; kingdom Metazoa; phylum Chordata; class Amphibia; order Caudata; family Salamandridae; genus Triturus; species Triturus cristatus. The sequence goes on along the minus strand of NC_140595.1, from coordinate 772,888,935 downwards.
CAAACTACCTGCCCCCGGCCCTTTCTCACAAGGGGCAAACACTTTGGGGGCGATCTCTGACTCACGGGTTTCCAATCTTTGGATCTCCCGCCCCCCTTCATCTCTTTATAGAACCAGAGGTGGTGGGAAGGTGCTCAAAAGAAAGAACTGCCAATGCTTGTTTGAGGCCTCTGTTCGCCTCGCGCATGATCCACGTGACGTCTCTCATGGAAGACCACGAACAGACCAGAATGCAAAGCTGTCCTGGTTTACCCGTGTCACCCTCTGTAACTTATTCCTCCGTCCTAATTCTTGCTTATTTTTTAGCATGTTTCAAATTCGAATACAATTAGAAAACATCTCCGCATAACGGAGGACCCGAAAGTGCGCCGAGTGCGTCTTTGGACAGGACACTTGACTTGTGTGACACAACACAATGCTAACTGTGAATTACACACCACTAACGCAGCGCACGGTTGTTCTGCACATACAGGGGCACGCACGCACGCAAATGGTGGCAAACAAACCCCTCTGTTTACCGGAGTAGGGGTGCCACACTTCACTAAAGAAGCAGATTTTTGAGTCTCCCCAAAAGTTGTGAGTCTGCGCCTCTTCCATGGTTTCTTCCAGGCCTCTGGCAGCGGAGTGGCGACGTGGCGTAGGCGGGGGCCCACCGCCGTGAGAGGGGCACGGGACGCTGTGTTGCACCCCTGGTGCGGCCCCGTAGTCACCACAGTGGCTCGTGGTGTTTTGGGGGGTGCCACCGTGCGCTGTGTCTTTGCCATCGAAGGTTTGTGTGAGAGTCTGGTGCGGGGCCGCTGGAGCGAAACGGCTGTCGGCTCTCAAGTTAAAATAATAAATGCGAACAGTGCACATAAAATAGGATCAGATATTATGTTGAAAAAAAAATGAAACATTCGATTGAAAGTAACAGCGATGGACACCGCGCACGAGATGTTATCAAACTACATTCAATTGACCAAACCGACAGAAAGAGGCCGCAATGGATTGACTAACAGAAAGATCGGACTGGATTGATACCTTATAAAAATGTGGGATTGCTATTTCTAAAAAGAGAGTACACATGTCCATTATCAAAACGAGGACGTCAGAGGGGAAGTGCTGCTGGGCTTCCTGTTGGCTCGTACTTCATTAGCGGCGACTTCCGATTGGAAGCCTCTGCAGATGACGGTAGGCTTTGGGTCGTCGCCCGGGGGAAGAATCTTGCGATAGTCTACCTTGACGCCGTGCATGGCTTGAGAGATCTTCATCACGTGGTCTAAAAAGTTTAAAATCCTTCAACTGATAGTCAGAGGGGACCAGAAACAGGAGCTCGTAGAGGTGGGCTCATCAGATGTTTACCCATAATCAAGGGAAATAAAACCTCCTGGGCCTTGTCTCTCTTGTGTAGGAATTAGCCGCTCACTGTCTGTTGCAGTCCCAGTATGCGAGAGGGCAGAGAGCGTGTGGGCGAGTGGTTATTTCACTGCAGGACCCTTACTCAGACAACATCCTTCAGGGAGGTGTGGGTGGTGAGTGGCAGGCCCCATTTGTCCCAGGAAAAAAATAAACTCACAACGAGGCACAGATATTGTCTTCTTCTGGCCTGAGTTGTCATCGCCTTCTGTAGGATGCGGCAGACATAAAGAGCGCCGTAGCTGGACAGGGGGCCGCCCACAACATGGCCGTTCCAAACCACGTGGTGGCAGACATCGTCTATTGGGTAGCGGAGGCGTGGGCGGGCGGGCAGTTTTTTTACTGCATGCTGCACATACGTTGGCTCCATTCTTGATGGGTGTGTGGGCGGTGAGTGGCAGATCACACTTGCCCCGAGCGAAACAGCAACGCAAAACGAGACCCGGATATTGTCCCCCGTTGACCTGATTAGCAGAAGAGTTGCCGTCGCCTGTCGTAGGACGTGGTAGACAAGAAGGGCTCATTAGGGCGACAGAGGGCCGCCCACGGTGCAGCCAGTCAAAAACCACGTGGTGGGTAGTGGTCCTGCATTGGCTGGTGGGGAAACGCAATCCGCGGCATACCAACCCACAGAAGGCAGAGGCGGAGGAACGCAGAGGAAACTGTCATGTCTGGCAATGTGAAGGCCAATTCTGATCATTTGGGGTGAACAGGGCACAAATATAGACTGCTCTCCATGGAAATAGGTAGATTTCCCAACTGGCTTGTGCTGCTAAGGGGTCGTTAGTGCGGGGTTGCTTGCAGAAGCAGCACTAGAGTGGAAAATCTCCTGGTTCATCTACACACTGGTCTACCATGATGCGTTCGCAATAGGAAGATGTCAACAGCAAGAAAATGGAGCCCACTATTGGTGAACAAAGAGATGTGGCAACATGTATGCACCAGGCAGGCTCAATGGAGGATGCAGTGAGCAGATCTTTGCCCTTGGACAGGCATGAACAAAAGATATCCGTCCCTTCGTCTAATCTTGGAAAAATAAGACTGCATTGATCATTAACAGGCTTGGTGTATATATATATTTTTTTACCACAATTGAGCATTTACGAGACATTCTACACCAAATGCTTGGTGACTGCTGACCAGCATTATTATTATGGCCAGCTGTTCACGTACCACCTCACAAAAAGCCAAATGTGACTTTTTTTTAACTTCAGCAACTATTTGGACATTTGTGTGAACACTCATCCACCATTTTGTCCTACGGATGTGGACTGATTGGAATCAGAGCATATAACAAAAGGGGCAAAAGTTGTTCATGGGGTTGAAACTGGTTGGCAGTTTGTGACATCACAAACATTCCGCAAAATGACATGTGACGTTTGGTTCTCCAAACTGTTGGCAAATGTGGCAAGTAATATGAAGAATATTTGGTGGCTATTCAAATAGAATTTTCACAATGTTTGCTCTGTGATAGTCATGTCACCCATGAGATCTCAAGGCCATACTTCGACACCCACCACCACTTCCTTCAAATAGTCTTGTTCATGGCCCGGAGCTATCTTGAACCCTAAGCGCAGTCGACTGTGACATGGAAACTCTAGATAGCGCCGATTCCCCTTCGACATGACATTTGGGCCTTTGTGTAATCCAACTTTAAAAAGAGGACTTCGAGCATCTGACCTTAAGGGACTTCCAGATCTTCTTTCAGAATTCACAATTGCTGTTCAGCGTGCGGCATCACGACACAATATTCCAGGCGACATTTCCAAAAACACTCAAAGATCCTGATTTGCAAAACGTTTTTTCTCTGTAAGTGTTTCTTACTCCTGGAAATTCAACAGTGCACACCTAAGCCAAGAATTTGTCTCAGAGAAAAAGCTTGGAGGATAAGGCCAAAAAATGCAGAGTTCAGCACTGAACTCCAATTTAGGAAAGAGTTAAAGAACCCTACATGACAATAGATTAACCATCCACAAACCTGTTGCCTCTCCAATCACCCATTGACTTTATGCTTAACTTTGACCTTGTACAGAGCTCTGGTGGCTTTTGGCTGGGTTCAAATACCACATACATGCTTGTATACATACATACATGCATACAGCAGCACTCTAACCCTCAAGGTCTGAAACCAAGTAAGGCTTCTGAAGCAACCTCTAGTTAAAATGCTCCTGGGTCATGAAGGGTGGAATGTGCTGAACAAACGTTACCAAGGGGATGATGGACGGAGCGTTTGAGCAAATCAAACACTCACCCCCAGTCAACTGATGCGGGTTTAATCCATCGTCATTCTTTAGCTCACTCCACCACCCCAGTTCAGACATGGCCAAATGCAAATCACTCCGACCCTGTGCCTCATGGGAACAGTCCAGCCCGAACTGCCAAGCCATGTCTTTCCTGGACCGGAAACACGCATCCTGGGACCGGTTTCGGGTTCATAACCCTCATCAGCCAGGCTATCTTGAATCCAGTGGCAAAGTGAGCAAGGAATTTAGGGCGAACAAAGTGATACCAAAGGGGATGATGGACGGAGCGTTTGAGCAAATCAAACACTCACCCCCAGTCAACTGATCTGGGTTTGATCCATCATCATTCTTTAGCTCACTCCGCCACCCCAGTTCAGACATGGCCATTTGCAAATAAGTCTGACCCTGTGCCTCATGGGAACAGTCCAGTCCGAACTGCCAAGCCATGTCTTTCCTGGACCGGAAACACGCATCCTGGGACCGGTTTCGGGCTCATAACCCTCATCAGCCAGGCTATCTTGAATCCAGTGGCAAAGTGAGCAAGGGACCCACGTCTGGGCATACCCTGCCAACTTAGGGCGAACAAAGTGATACCCAAGGGGATGATGGACGGAGCGTTTAAGCAAATCAAACACTCACCCCCAGTCAACTCATCTGGGTTTAATCCATCATCATTCTTTAGCTCACTCCGCCACCACAGTTCAGACACGGCCATATGCAAATCAGTCTGACCCTGTGCCTCATGGGAACAGTCCAGCCCGAACTGGCAAGCCATGTCTTCCCTGGACCGGAAACAATCATCCTGGGACCGGTTTCCGGACAAACGTTAGAAACAAGACATATTCCAATAGGGTACAGTTTGCCAGGTGTGGCCTTACTTGCTATGTCACATACTTGCCTCCCATGCTGTACAGTTGGATTATGCCTGCAGAGAACTGGATGCTGCTAAGTTCAACCTCCCCGCAGCTATCTCCTTAGTGGTGTCCAGGTGCTATGTAAAAACCTTAGCCAAACAAATCAATAAATGCAGCTTTGCTCAGGAAACTAATCCTTTGTGAACTGAAAGAAAGAAAGCACAGGTACCTGTCAGAGGTGTTCAATCTAAAGGGAGCAAACACAACCCAGAAGTGCCTTGTTCAGCTGAATATACTCCTGCAATTCTGGTGCACTGGCGTATAAGATGTGAGGGCTCTGGAGGAACATTAGACAATACACACTCAAGAAAAGTACAATGAAGTGAAGAAACACCACTAACCGCACATGGGTCGCAAGCAAAAACAATACATAACTTTAAAAAGCCCAGGGCCAGGTGGCGTGCAGATACGGGGCTTGATTTAGAGTTTGATGGCAATACAAAGTCCTACAATTCTCAGAAAAAGTGCTAAATGGAGCGGAGAACCCACAGGCGGGGTTTCCTCCACTACAGGGACAATGCTGTGAAAGAACTTCGCTGGTGGATTTCTTACATGTATAGCAGTAGAACTCCCCTGGTGATCTTCCCATGTATGTTGTACTAACTCCAACAAGCATTGGCATAGCCAATAGGTCTCGCCTTTGGGACCTTATAAGTGTTTATCCATGCAACAGTTGCATAACTAAATACTTATAAGGTCCCAAAAGCGAGACCTATTGGCTATGCCAAGCGGCCGTGCGGCCGCGAAAGTGATCGCGACCAAACATCAAAGCGACCGTGCGGCTGCTAAAGTTAAAGCAATTGCGGTCAAGAGCGGCGCGCGCGCCCGCGCACATGCACTGTAGCTCTAGGCTGGCCTGGTAGCACTTTTAGGAACCCTCTCAACTAAAAATGAGAGGCCCTTCTATTACCGGCCAAGTCTAAAACAGGCCCTTCCCACTGAGAAACAAGGATGAAGCTAGAGGCGGGGGCTGGTCTGCGGGTAAAGAACCATCTTGGAAGCGGCCCCTGGATGGGGCCCACAACCTGCACTTGACGGCACCCTCTAGGTTGCCCTGTGCTCATCTTCAGTGGCCTGTCCTTGCTACAGGTACACACTGCCAGGGTCTCTTCCAACTTCAAACTCCTTATGCAAAATGTGCAGCAAACATAGCCTGTCCTCTATTGGAAATCCCAGTTGACCAGTTTCAAATGACTTCTACCCGATTTCTTTGCCGAAGATGGCTTTGTAGCTTTCCTGTTGAAATCCCATGAAGACCACTCCAGTGCATTCCCGATGCATGGTTGAGCCGGCTAGTTCCGTCTGGTGGCGCCTCTTGGTTATATTTTGTGTTTTTATTAACCAGTAGATTATATCCGGCTTCAGCCGATGCACCGTCCATCGCACAATTTAAATAAATCCCACATGCCGCAGCTCCGATTCAGTGGAAGCCATTTGTAACTGGTCCTCTGGAATTCCTACAGGGGCTTTCTTTGTTTAATTGTCTGCAGGTTTTCTGCCATGGCCCCTCCTGACCCCACTATATGGATACTTTGGAACATTGTATGGTGCTTTGAGGATAAACAAAAGGACAAAGGAGGTTGTGTTACACTAAGAAACAACAAGAACTTTTACGGAAAAGGCCTCCTTGGCAATAAGGTTCGAAACACTGACCTTGGGTTCCGGGGCACCGTGCTGCCTGGCGTAAAGCGCTTCAAACCCTCGTCAGAGGTAGTAAGCGCTATATAAATGCAATTACAAGTACAGTTGTAGTCCAATTACAAGTGGCCACCATTGACTGTACATAAATGACATCACACATATAACTCATTTCTTTATTTCGTACTGTAACAGGCCGAGGTTTCTAAAATTTGTATTGCGCACGCACAGCAAAGAGGGGGCTTCAGGGGCAAAAGGTCAGTCCCGTGGACCTCAATTAGAGGTTGCCAGGGGTCGCAGCTGCTCCTAGTGGCTTGTTATTTGATACCCCTGGTAGTGCCCAGGCTCCTGCCCCTGACCTCCAGGGACGTGGAGGCAGCAGAAGTTACAGAAGGGAGGCTGGACTCCCAGGCCCTCTGATTTCTCCCGTTTTAACTCCTTGCCCTTTCACTGGCGCCTCAGCAGCTTTTGGGAGGCTAAGGAGGAAACGAGGTGCATGTGAACGGCGGTAAAAGGGTGCGTGATGATGTCACTTCCGCTGCCCCTGGCGGGTTGTGGAAGTGACGTCCACGAGCTGCCTGTGGAGGGGGGCACTGAAGAACTGTGCCTCCAGCCCGGCCTACAAGTGCAAGCAGCTCCCTCCAGATGTTTTCTTAGTTTGAAACAGGGTGTAACCCCGACATGAACTAAATACTTCAAGACTCGGGAGGGCAGCCTCGCCAAATCCCTTAAAACCAGCCGGGCTGGTGCCTCGCCAGAAAACAAACACAAACCCACAACCATCGCTCGTGGTTCCTTTTCAGGGAAAAAAAGTAAACGTAATTTCAGAAATCACATTTACTGCAATTTTCGTCTGTATACATTCGCTAGATTGGAACCTTCTGGAAAGTCTGCCCCCCTCCCCCACGAGGGTCGTGAAGCTCGCAAGAGCCGAGGCTTGGCGGCCTACTTCTTGAGTTTCTACACCTCTGTTGGAGCTCTGATTGTAGCCTGTCTGCCTTGACATGCCCCCTTTCCTTTTCCTTTGCCCCCCCAAAAACAATTTCTTCTTGCGGATGGGGGTGCCATTTGCATCTGTGAGCCGGACCCCTCTGGAACGGATCGGACAAAGGGGGCAGGACAAAGGGGGGAGCGAGCCAGCAGGGTGACATGTCTGACCCAGCGCCTCGGGTTTGTTCCACTTGAGTCCCCCATTTGTGATGGTAATGCCCCTCACGCCCGGGCGCCCCCGTCTCTCTGTGCCCCAACCCCTCCAAGGAGCTGACTCGGGGAAAGCCCGTATGTACTGTGCCAGCCTATCGGCTCTGGGAAGGAAAACAGTTCTGAGCCCCCACTGCAAGCACCCCCTACCCCCAAATTTTCCACCTTCCTCGCCAGGTAGCCATATGATGGTACAAGATGGTGTGCAAGACCCCGCCCCGAAACAGCTGGCATCGACGTCGCTATTCAAAGCGCCTTGATGCGCTTCCTGAACCCATTCTGCAGGCGCACAATGGCAGCCATGACGGCATCCACACCCCCTGGAGTGTGACCCCAGAAAAGTACCGTAACCTTTGGGGAAGGCCTCCATCTGTTTCAGAGCAGCCACACCACAGACCTCCCCGTGGCTGTCTTGTGTTCATGGCCTGGACCTGTTGTGTCATCTGTGCACGTGGTGCGTTTGTGGTCCTTGCGCGTGGTGTGTGCATGCGTGATTGTGGTGAATGGGTGTGCGTGTGTACGTGCGTAGGACGTGCTATGTCAATGTATGCTGGTGCATGCACTCGTGTGTGTCTTCTTCGTGCAGCATGCATGTGTGTGAACTGTGCCGAGGCCGGGTCATACATGCCATCATTTGAATGCACCAAGTGGGGTAACTTTGAGATTAAAAAGAGGGGATTGCATCTGTCCGTCAGGTGGTAATAGTGGCATTTTAGATAAGGAGCGATTAAAATCAATTCAGTGTTACAACATTTCGGGGGCAACAGTTGTGAAATTCCTCCTTAGTGGGAAAAGTTGTGAAGTTCAGTATTTTGGGAGCTGTGGTGCTTTTAAGCACGTGTCACTCTCTGGAAGGAGCGCCTATACTTAAAAAGTATTTAAATACATTGGGGCAGATTTACGTTTCCTGGCGCATCCCTGCAAATCAGCAGGGATGCGCCAGGAAAATTGCAACACGCATCTCAATCCTTGCGCCACCACGGATGCGCCGCATCATGGCGCAAGGAAATACAGATGCGTGTCGCATCTGCTGTCATAAGGTTGGCGCAGTGCTGGAGTTGTGTCGCAGGCGCAACACAACTCCAGCACTGTGCCAACCCTGCCTATGTCTAACATGGTGCGTCAAGACTTACGCCTGCTTCAAGCAGGCGCAAGGTTTTGACGCAGGGGGGTCGGAAAAGTGACTGAATGAAATCTTGTAGATTTCACCTAGCCACTTTTCCGAGGCGTTCCTGCGCTGGAACGACCCCCGCTGCGCCAAAACGCCCACATTAAACCTGACGCAGTTTTCATGTGGCTAAGGGCTTTACAACGTGACACATCTCCCTAGATGCGTCACGTTGTAAATACCCCGCAGCATGGCGCTGGCTTTACACCGCCGCTGCGTCACAGAAGTGACGCAACGGCAGAGCAAAAGTGGCGCACGGGGCTTGTAAATCTGCCCCATTGTGTATTTGCAGTACCTACCTCTTGACTGCCAAACACGATCTGTCACCGATTTTCAGTGTTAAAAAGCTGTCTTTCCCTACTCTTGCTTGATTTACAAACGCGTATCCTCTCTCCTCACGTCGTATGTAAATCGCATGCACACCCCTGTGTGTTTGCGTCTAAGTGCATGCCTGAGTGTGACATTTGTGTGAACACTCATCCACCATTTTGTCCTACGGATGTGGACTGGGTGGAATCAGAGAAAATAACAAAAGGGGCTAAAGTTGTTCATAGGGGTAGAAACTTGTTGATAGTTTGTGACATCACAAAAATTCAGAAAAAAGACTGTGACTTTTGGTTCTGCAAACTGTTGGCAAATGTGGAAAGTGCTATAAAGAATATTTGGTGGCCGTTCAAATGGAATTTTCACAATTTTTGCTCTGCAATAGTGCGCTCAGAGTGTGTGCAAGGGCAGGGCATTGATGCGGTGTGTGCATCAGTGTGTGGCTGGCCTATGGTATATCTGTGCGCAGTGTGCATGGGTGTGTGAGCAGAAGTGTGTGTTCGAGGGTGTTTGGTGTGTCTGCACACACACGTGTGTGGAATATGTCTGCACGTTTTCTCGCACGTGGAGCTTGTGTGCGCTTGTGTGTTGTGAGTGCACGTGGGTGCTGTGGTGTTGGTTCTATTTCATTTGATGAAGTACAAATGACACAAGGAAACACATACTTTAAGGGATTGTAGTTGCTGTGTTATGTGCCATGATGGAAAGAGATGTATGTGCTATAAACCCCCCCAGCCCTCAGTTTCCCACTTGATTTAACCCCCCTTTCCTGCACCACCCCCGACTACTGCCCTCCCTCCCTCCTGTACATATGTTCTTGGCTCACAGGCTGTCTTGTCATCACCAGCTGCCCCCAGGGTCCCTTCTCTAGACCAGGAATCCAGGACCCCCAGACACAACAAATGTCTCCACTCTGACCCTCACGCAGTCCCCACCTCCCCAACCTCAGAGGAACCGAGTTTTAATTTTCGTTAAGACACAAACTTTTTATTCCTGTCTTGGGCGGTTGATATATGGGATAAAATACCCCCTGCCATACATTATAAGGATATTGTAAGTCACCAAAGAGTTCAATGAATCTATAGAGGAAATCTCTGCATTGCTCCTCTAAAGTAACAAGCATGGGCAAAGCCAATATGTGCCGTTTATGAGAACTATTGGCTTTGCTAATATTTTTTAGCCAGGCTGTATAGGATTGTGGCTATTTTTATTAGGCTAATAGCCTACTAAAAATAACATGACACGGCGCCTGGGTCATTTTGTAGGCGCATGCATGCATTCAACATGTTCAAGATGCATACATGCACCTAGATGTGGGTGGTTTTAAAAACAAAATATTTACTATTTTGAGATGGATAGGTATGTTTTTTTTAAAAGAGTGCAATTTTACCACGCATCACTAAAATGCTTTAAAACAATAAAAAATGGCTAGGTTTTGGGAGCAGGTTGGGGGAGTGGGTGAGGGAGAAGCATAACGGCGGGCAGAGGGAAAAGCAATCCATAAGAGAGCAGTGTGAACCACACAGAGCTTAGAGTCTGCACCATTACTGTGTGTAGTGAGAAAGAAGCACATGGGTGAGAGAGAGTAACGTGGAGAGGTGGGAAAAACACACATGGGAGATAGCTGGAAAACACACGCACTTTCTTGAAGTACTTAAACAGAAAAATATTTCCCTAAAAGCAAGCAGTGAAAGCACAGAAGGCAGACAGTCATAGAGATGGAAAAAAGACTATATACCTTGGGAGGGACAAACACAAGACTGACAACCTGGGGCACAAATAAGAAGTCAGCAAATGACAGTGACAGTAAAGCCAAGCAATAGACAGGTTGCAAATCCATGTATGTTCTCGGTAAGCCCACAATATGCATTTTGAAACAAGGCCGTTTGTGCTGTCTGGTAGGCTCGACCTAAAAAACGGCGTGGCTCAGACTGTATAGAAACATGCAAAGATTCCACCTTTCCTGCAGGAACCTATAGCAGGATAACTCCAACATGTTGCCATATATTTCTCCTTTCTGCTGATCACTTTTTCTTTTTTAGAGATGGCAGAACGAAAGTCAGTTCCCCTGCTGCTTGTTTAAACTATGGTTGTAATTCTGCTCCGTGACCCGCCTTTCACCCTGGTAGCAAACATTGTGACATCAGAATTCAACTGTAATAACTTATTTAAGTTGAACACCTACCTCATTTCTTTATTACAGTACACACATCGTCTGTAATAAGGAAAGTAGACAAAGGTTTGTAATAAAATATTGCAGGCTTCCATGGATTATAAAGATATAATAACAACTCCTTCTTACAAGTGAGAGATACTGTTATTACCTAACACAATGGTGTTCATTTGTGTGTCGCCAGATGGATGAAATGCGGACTGTGCCCTGCTGAGATTTAAACCTGCTGGTGACATCTCTATCTCAGCAGCAGGCACATTGACCCGCAAGGCCATTTTACAAGGCCCGGTGGGGAGAGTTGTGCAAGCTTCGCTGAGATAGCTCTGAAGGAGGCGTGCTCTCTGTGGATATCTAGAAGGCCTGGCTGGACTCCCCGCTGAACCCAGCGGCTTGCTGTGATGTTACTACCAGAAGATAATCATACCTGCAACTAAGACAGAAATTTCACCGTGTGAGGAGGGGGCGGGGCCTTGAAGAGGCATGGCCTCATGTCGCAAGCACCTAAGAGGCACTTTTGCCCCGCCCCCAATCACCCTTCTTCAAAACCAGAAAAATCTTTGCTGTGGCAGGTGCTGATTTCCTGGGGTGTTTTCACGTCCCTTAATGAACGTCGGCAGTTCAAAGCCTCGGAAAACCGAGCTGGAAAACCACTATTTACAGTGGTTTTCAACTCGTTTTCCCTGCCACCGTGTGATATCGGCTCCTCACTGGGTGATGGTGTGAAGGAAGCCGATATCATGTGCCACACGATGACACCGTATGAGCTGGCAGGTTTGAGATAATACTTCTGGTGTACACAGCTGGTCAATGTTGTTTGTACCCATGGCCAACACCAAGCCAATTTCTAATCTAATGTACATCTCCCCAAAATTGTCTGCGTGAAACTTGCCTGGCGTGTGTAAGAAATCATCGTTTGTGTCGGCTTAATGCTGCAAGGTGCGGTAGTAAAATGAAAAGAGAATTTGTGAGGTAAACAAAGAGAGGGGACAGTAAGTACAGAGTAGAGGAACAAAGAGAAAAGAGAGATTGGGTGGTGTTCATGACAGGAGTCGAAAGTGAAGCTTGAAGGCACTGAGAGAAAATAGAATCTCTGAGGTAAACAAAGAGATGGCTGAAGAATGAGAGGTGTGCCTGAAATGAACAGTAATTTATGTTTTACATTCAGAGTGGGGAGAAAGAGGAAGGATAAGGCACAGAGAGAAAACAGATTGTATGAGCTAGACAAAGACAAGGAGAGAAAGTGAAGGACAGTGCAGTCAAACAAAGAGGCTCACTGCGGTAAGCCAAAAAGGGGAAGAAAATGAGCGAGCTAGCCATTTAAGAAAACAAATGCTAATGTATAAGCGAAAAAGGCAGTGAGAAGAAAGTTAAATGATAGAGGCACTTAGGAAAAAGAGACAGTTTGTGAGTGATCTAGACAGAAAGGATAAAGGAAATATAGAAGGAAGGAGGTCACAAGAGTGGTCATAGTGTATAGCCCTTGTCCACTCCCCTCTTTGAGGTTCCTGAGGGTGGAAAGCATCACACTTTCTCATTTTTCATGTCAATAATTTTCTGCAGTTTCTCAAGCTGTTGAGTGGGATTTCCAGGGGATGCTTCTTTGCACACTTCCTGAGCATTACCCAAGTTGGTTTACTTTGACACGTGTTGTTGGTGTCAGCCCAGTCAAGCTGCTGTTGTCCCCTTGGGTTGGTCCTGTCCTTGTTGGGATATCCTTGTTCCTGTTTGAATGGCATCATCTTTAGTTCCTCAGCTTGGCCATGAAACTTGTGGTGGTGGCTTCTGTCCTGATAATGTAGACTTGGTCACGTCAGGTTGACTTTGAGCATCCTGGCTTTGCCACAACTTTGTGTTGGGTTAACCACATTCTTTGGAATGGGTATATACTTTTTTGGGTGGACATTAGCCCTACTGTGTTGATATCATCGCCCATGTTTACTTGCTTGTACCCTTGTTAATTCAGCCCTTTTGGGGTGGTCATATGTTGGTGGCCTTAGCCTTGTGCGATTGGTGCTGGTCCTCTTGCCTTGGACTTGCGTTGGGTCAGTGCTTGTCTAGTTGACTTGGTGCCAGTCCTGTTTGCCACGCACCAGGTCTGTTTGCTTATCCTTAGCCTTTCTGGCATGGGACCCACACTGGGTTGCTGTTAGTCGTTCATGGTAAATTGCCACAAGTTCGCTGTCTTGGCGCTAGTCCTACTGGTTTGGTATAAGCCTATTGGCTTGGCCTTTGCCCTTTTGGATTGATGTTGGTCAGTTGGTGGCTTGACACTCCTATTGGCTATACACCAAACCTTTTGATTTGGCACAGGTGCTGTTGATTTGCTGTTGGTTGTGTTGGTTCTGGTGAATTAGTGCCAGCCATTTTGGCTAGACACTGAGCTTATTGTCTCCGCCTTGGTCCTGCTGGCTTGGGATCATGCACAAAAAGGAGCTTCAGAGGGATCTAGAACAGGTCGCCCTCCACTCAAAGTACACAATCACAAAAAATGACCTGCTCTAATATGGGACAATCTTCGTGAGCATCCCCAAAGCCATATCTTGGCTCTTATATTTTAGTACCAGCTTATATAATGCTGTCCCATCTAGGTGCTCCTAGCCCTAGTTTAAAAGTTGTTTAGTGTCATTCCCCAGTATACAACCAAACATATATATTTCACAACAAAAGTCAATGTGCATTTCACAACAAAGAAAAAATGTGTGAGATTTTTTAAGGTACCTCACGGAAACACCACCATGGGAACTGCTGGTAGGTTCTCACCAGTGTGCTCCGGTTCTCATCATTGGCAACCTCCAAAACCATAAAGAAATAGTGTGAAAAAAGTGCACAAATAACTTGAAAGTGTGAAAAAAGGTAAAACATGCACTTGGAAAGATTTCCACGTGCAACCCAAATCTGACCCCCTACTACCGAAGCAAAAATTCCACTGTCTTTTGCTTTTACAAACTAAAAACGAGCTAAACGACCACTGGCAAAACCATCAATATTTAATCACTGCCGTGCGTCTGCTCAATTTAAAACCAAGACCTACTGTCACACTCCATCAGTTTTTATGGAAAGCCAACATGTTTCATTGCCTTTTTTAAAATTTCCAGCAATTTCTTCAGGGCTAGGGGTCAGTCCTCGCCACACTGTCAGTTCAGTGATATACCTGGGGAAAATTGACACAGATACCACAAAACACAGTTAGGCACAGCACGCGATTTAAAACCACTACACGCCACGCGTGTTTGTGTTTGAATTTAATGCTCACACATATGGAATATTTACCAGGTGGTTGCCCCCACCGTGCATACCGGCAACCCCCTTTTTTTCCTGGGGATGTGTACACATCCACACCACCCATACGTATTACTACAGTTGCTATCTGTCAACCTGTTGAGAGAATAACCGTCGTTACTGGTGAAGTGTTGGTAAAGTTTTCCCACCTTCACATTCATCAAAGCGATATGGGATTTACTCCCCTTCTCGCCTTCACATATGTCCCGTGCTGAGATCTCAAACAAAAAGAACTATTGATGGACAGAATGCAGAACAATATCATACATTCACCCCAGGTACAGAGATCTGGGCTTAAATCCATCGCTTTTTTCCTCACCATGCCATTCCAGTTTGGACCCAGCCATATGCAAATCAGTCTTGACCCTGTGCCCAATGGGAACAGTCCAGCCCGAACTGCCAGGCCAGGTCCTCCCTGGACTGGAAACAAGCATCCTAGGACCGGTGTCGGGGTTTCACCCCTCTTCAGCCATGATAGCTTGATTCCAGTGGCATGGAGAGCACGGGACTCACGTCTGAGCATACCCGTCCCACTCGGGCTGACAAATACAAAAAGAACTATTGATGGACAGAATACAGAACAATGTCATACATTCACCCCAGTACAGAGATCTGGGCCTAAATCCATCGTTATTTTGCTCACCATGCCATTCCAGTTTGGACCCAGCCATATGCAAATCATCCTTGACCCTGTGCCCAATGGGATCAGTCCAGCCCAAACTGCCAGGCCAGGTCCTCCCTGGACTGGAAACAAGCATCCTAGGAACGGTTTCGGGGTTTCACCCCTCTTCAGCCAGGTTAGCTTGATTCTAGTGGCATGGAGAACACGGGACTCACGTCTGAGCATACCCGTCCCACTCGGGGTGGCAAATGCAAAAAGAACTATTGATGGACAGAATGCAGAACAATGTCATACATTCACCCCAGTACAGAGATCTGGGCCTAAATCCATAGTTTTTTTGCTCACCATGCCATTCCAGTTTGGACCCAGCCATATGCATATCAGTCTTGACCCTGTGCCCAATGGGAACAGTCCAGCCCCAACTGCCAGGCCAGGTCCACCCTGGACTGGAAACAAGCATCCTAGGACCGGCTTCGGGGTTTCACCCCTCTTCAGCCAGGATAGCTTGATTCCAGTGGGATGGAGAGCACGGGACTCACGTCTGAGCATACTCGTCCCACTCTGGTGAATGTTTTGATTTGTTCTGCATTCCGTCCATCAATTGTGTGTCTTTTGCTTTCTTGCCCTAAGTGCGCCAGGTATGCCCAGACGTGGGTCCTGTGCTCACTGTGCCACTGGAATCAAGCTATCCTGGCTGAGGAGGGGTGAAACCCAGAAACCAGTCCTAAGATGCTTGTTTCGGGTCCAGGGAGGACCTGGCTTGGCAGTTCGGGTGGTCTGTTCCCATGAGGCACAGGGTCAAGATTGATTTGCATATGGCCAGGTCTAAACTGGGGTGGCATGGTGAGCAAAAGAATGATGGATTTAACCCAGATCTCTTGACTGGGGGTGAATGTTTTGATTTGTTCTGCATTCCGTCCATCAATTGTGTGTCTTTTGCTTTCTCGCCCTAAGTGCGCCAGGTATGCCCAGACGTGGGTCCTGGGCTCACTGTGCCGCTGGAATCAAGCTATCCTGGCTGAAGAGGGGTGAAACCCCGAAACGGTCCTAGGATGCTTGTTTACGGTCCAGGGAGGACCTGGCTTGGCAGTTCGGGCTGGACTGTTCCCATGAGGCACAGGGTCAAGACTGATTTGCATATGGCCAGATCTAAACTGGGGTGGCATGGTGAACAAAAGAATGATGGATTTAACCCAGATTTCTTGACTGGGGGTGAATGGTTTGATTTGTTCTGCATTCCGTCCATAAATTGTGTGTCTTTTGACATCTCAAACAAGACTGTAAAGATCAACTGTATGTATATGCCTGCTTCCTCAAAACAGGTCATTTTTCAATAGTGCCATGCGCATGTCTGGAAGCCAAGGCATTCGTCCCCGCTCCCCTCAGCCAAGCCCTGCCCTTACTTTTACTAAACGCCGTGAATCTAGTCTGTTTCCCGCTTACCGATACTTTTCTGGCGTCTGGCATCAAACTCTACGCACACCAGTTCTTTTTCCTGTGCGTCTATTTAAACGTATTGTATCGGGCGTGAACCTGAGTATACGCCCACCCTTTTTCGGTATCTCTCGGTCACATGACCCTTTCCGTAAGCGCCCTCTTTGAATAGGGAGCATACCAATGTGTGTACATAAACAAAGGTACTAATCAAAGGGTGAGTATGTGTATTTCTTCCTTAGCAGTCAGATGTCAGTGAACCTAAACTATTATAAGGACAGCTTGGAATCGATTCTATCAGTGACTACCCCCCTAGTTTACAATTTGTATCTACTTATTATTCTCCATTTTCTCCATCCTAGAAGGCACCCTCTTCGTTTTCACAGGGTGTTTTCTATTTCAAGTGTGCTTTTCTTCACAGTGTCGACAACAACACTCCAAGGTTGGCTCTACTATTGTTCCACACGAAAAGGAAGAGAGTAATAACCCGGTTGGTGCATATTTCATGCTGTTTTAACAATGCTGACTAGGGCAGTTACTCAAAACAAGGGGCATGGTATACCCTAGGTGTATGTCCCCACCTTGTTCCATTCAATAACATCATTCAAACCCCTTTGGTCCACCCCCTCCTGATAGATCCAGCGTGCCTCCTTAGTGGCGCGTCTGTTCTCAATATTGTACGTGTCCCCCACCACTCTTTCTCCAGTACAACCCATCTGATGTCTTTATAATTGTGTTTCTGCTCCTGGAAGTGGCCCACTAGTCGTGTGGTCAGCTTTCCTGCCTTCAACGTGCTCAGATGTTCTTGTATTCTAATCTTGATTTTACGCGATGTCAATCCAATTTAATGCAGCCCACAAGGGCATGTCAATCTGTAGACAACGTTTGACGTGTTGCAATTGGTACGTTTATTCAGATACCAGGTTCTACCTTTTGCCAGTTGCACGCTTTTAGTCACTTCCGTGAGTTATCAAACAGAACACCCCCCACACGGGTAATGTCCAGATGGAAGACACGAGTTGGGACCAATGCTGTTATGGCTTGGGACCAATGCTGGTATGTTTTGTCCACCCCTGTTATACTGGCAGTGGTACCAACCCTCTTGGCTTGCAGATGGTTGTATTGTCTCTACTGGCTACAGGGCCATTCTGCTGATCATATTGAAGTGGCTGCATCAGCAATGATTGCCTGGTACTCCCTTAGCCATGCCATGATCGGTCTAGTGCTATTGGGACAGTTAGCGTGTTATGATGGCGTGAGCCCTGTTTTCCAAGTACTGGCCCTGTTTAATCGGCCCTGTCTCTGTTGGGTCGCTGTTGGCTCTGGTGTCTCAATGCTAACCATGTTAGCCAGGCACCAGGATTGCTGGCTCATCTTTAGACCTGATGACCAGGGATCAATCATGTTGTCTTTAGGCTGTCCTTGTTATATTGGTAAAAGCCCTTTTGTCTTGGCACTGGTTGTATTTTATTGGGGTACGGTATTGCCTTTGTCCTGGCACTTTTGATTAATGTTGGCCTGTTCACTAGGTACCAGGTCTACTCACTCGTTACTGACCAATGCGGGCATCTCATCGGCCCAGTTGTTCCCTTCTTGGCCCTGCTGAATTGGTGTTGGTACTTTGACTTGTGTGAGACCCAGTTTCTCCCATTATTGTTTTATTGGCACCAGCCTACGTGCCTTGGTACTCACCTGTTGTCTAATTGCTGGCACTGCTGTATTACCTACACCCCTCTTGACTCGGTCCACCTCATCTCTATTGGTGTCAGCCTTTTGGTTACATACTGGTCCCCTTCACTGTGCATCAGACTTCTTAGCACGTGTTAACACTTTCTTAATCAGGATTGTTTTGGGTATACAAAAATACCTGGTGCTAAATTACCTCCTTGCCAGTTACCCACGGATGCAATTGTTAATTAGTCTCATATATATATTTGGAGGCATAGGAATTCATGAAGTGGAAATTTAAGATCTTTGACAGTCTACGTAGAAATGTATTTCTATGAACATAAAACAATGTTTATACTTTATTCATGTATACATAAATGTTCATTTGTTTGTTATGGCTTTTTGCACCTAAAATGCTTTTTATAAGGGGCTCCTTCTACAGTCGTAACATATTTCAGAGAATGTCCTTAAAATCTGAAGTCTTGATTCCAGAAAGCTTTCCATTGGGTTCCGGGTCTCCGTCTCCTTAGTCTAGGTTCAAAGCATGCCTCAAGCTCCGCCAATGGTGCAAAGGTGTGTGGGTGCTCTTCTTCCAACTAAAACTATTGGGGCGCACATTGTACCTGTTGGCGATGAATCATTAACTGCTCGTTTGAATCAGGAACATTCCCAAGAAGATCTACAAAAAAAGTCAGATTAAGTCATTCCTAGATAAAACCCCTGTGTTGACATTGAACAGCTAAATAACCTCAGACTGGCTGCGGTGCTCCCCTACTTGGGGAAGACAATAGAAGCCAAAGTGAACATCCAACTGAAAGATGCAACCTCTTCGTACAAACCAATCAATGCTAGAGGGAAGATTGTAGCATTGAAACAGCTCAATAAGGATGCTTCATGAGGCTCTGGAAATCATGGACCAGGAGGGAGCCTGCTCACCACCCCCTTTGGACCTTAGCACAGCCGTCAACATGGTGGACCATGCAGCAGCACAGAATGCCTTACAAAACAGCATGGGTATAGACAACACTGTCCTAAAGTGGTTTAGATCCCACTTGATGAACAGGACCAAAAACAGTCAAGATCAATCAACATTTATCCTTTCCCTCTCCCTCTCTGCACCCAGTCCCCTAAGGTTGTTCTCCTGGCCCGAACACTCTTTATACTTGACATGGAACCTGTAAACGAAGATTCAAGAGATATTGGCCTGATGATAGTCCGTACGCTGAGGACACCCAGCTATATCTACAAATAAGCTCCAAAAATGAAACAGACACATTAAAACTGGGTTTGGAGAGGACTCAAACTTGTCTATCGAAGCACTTTTTAAAACTATTTAAGGAAAAACCTGAGTTGTTGTTCTTTATGCCTAACAACAACTGCACCTCTGCAGGTAACTAGATTCTGGGCTCAAATCCTATTGGACGAAGGCTGATTATCGTAAATCAAGGAAAATCACAAGACGCCATCCTCCTTAGCAAACTCTATGCAAGAGCACATATAATATGTAGCCAAGAATGCACATTGGCAGCTAAGTACCCATCCCAAGTTGAAGGGCCTGGTGCTGTCATAAGACCTTAAAACACCTGTACAAACATTAGCTCCCTCCCGATTGGGTACAGAATTTATTTACTCACAGGCAGCGATAAAACTACAAGGATAGGGATATCCTTGTTGATAGCCCATGGTGGACTTAGCCCTGTAATCCAACTCCCATTGGATTACATGGCTAAGTCTGAAAATTAGCAGACGTAAAAAAGCAGCGTTAACCGTGGTTAGCGCTGCTTTTTTTGCCTCTAACAGGGTTAGCGTGAAGCTTGATAATAGGAGATAAGCGACATTTCTCCTATTACTTTGCTCTGGAATGCCCACTTTGCATCTCATTAGTAATGCAAAGGGAAGCGTAGTGAAAAAGGGTGCTAACATGCGATTTTGCACGTTAGCTCCCTGTTGTTGAGAGGGCGATATTTTCATCTCAGCTTCTTTGGCTTTTAAA
Organism: Triturus cristatus; assembly: GCF_964204655.1. Classification (NCBI taxonomy): domain Eukaryota; kingdom Metazoa; phylum Chordata; class Amphibia; order Caudata; family Salamandridae; genus Triturus; species Triturus cristatus. The sequence goes on along the minus strand of NC_140595.1, from coordinate 772,868,884 downwards.
GCCAAAAAAGCGGAGATAAAGCCCTTGTTAATATGCCCCATAATTTTTCCTTTTTTCGTTGTCACCGGCCACTACCGGAAGTGGGCGTTATCCGATGTGATCTCACCTTTCCATAAACAAGACACTGAGGTTACGAGCACTTTCAAGTTGTTTCTGGAGCTGTTAAATAGCGACATGATACCCCGGAGGCGCCTCCCACTTTTCTGCATTTCATGGTCTCTATGCTTCTAGGTTACTTATTGATGCCCAATGTATATATGTGTGGGCCCTTTATTTGCACCCACGTTTGTGCTAATGTGTGGTGACCTACACATGCGTCCCTTCTGTGAGGCTGTGTTTGTTCTGCATTCATCAGTGTAAAGTGTTCTGTCGTTGATCTGGCCCCTCGATATAAAACTCAGAAATAAATAGATACATACATACATAAATATATAAATGTATGGCTTGCTGGGCAGTCGTCCTTGGTGTTGGGGTGTGGCCATTGGACCCTACAAAAAACTGCCAGTAGAGTGGGCAGGGGGGTTCAAGGACCCCCAGCTGCTCCCCTCCTTAGAGCCACCGATTCTGGGGCGACAGCCTTTTCTGTCCCCACCCTGGGGAGCAGCCCAGTCCGCGTGCCGGGCCTCGAGCCGCCTAAGTGAGGCCTAAGATGTCCCGGCTCATCCATCACTGCCGTCTCGCGCCGTGCCCTGGGTTCAATCCGATTAGTGAGACGTGAACCCCCGTGCAGGCGCCCTCTGCCGCCCCCTCTAAACCCCAGCGTCAGGCCGTGCCACAGGCCTCCCCTCGGCAGCCCATCAGACTCCCGACCGCAGGGGTCATGGCGGGTAACCCGGAAGAAATGGGCTCTGAGGACGGGAGCGGACCGGTCCATAGGATATCTGTATCGCGCATTCTCCTCACTCGAGCACCGTGTAGGACAGATGCCAACCGACTCTTTTAAAGCCAGAAATGGCTTTATTTTAGCTGTCTTCCAATACAATTGCCTCCGTGTCAATTTTAATCAGTGGAGAAAATACAAAACACGGTGTATGTCACTACCTCACTCTTTCCTGTTTCTAAATGTTGGCATGTATGGTGTAGGCCTCAATGGGGGCGGGGCATCTCCTCACAGGACTGGGCTTTTCCCAGACCTGAACACGGAGGGCCATGAACAAAATTGGGTAGGCCTGGAAGATGAGAATGGGGAGTGGTAAAAAGTATGGCAGGGATCTGATAATTTAGGTACAGGCATTGACGACCTTTGACATAAACACCACAACAACCAACGAACAAGGTACCTACTTTGCGTTCCCTGCTGGGTCTCCGCCTCTGTTGAAAGGGAGAGAGATGCAGCGCGCGGGTGGACGGCAGCCTGCTCCTGGCCATGTGCAGAGACATTCCTGCTGCCACATATGTCTTTGCAGCTTGCAAAGCATTGGAGTTGTATAGCGTGCTGCAGTAAGCCCTCAGACAACGTTGCACACACCTACCGAATACAATAATGCAGACTTCACGATGATTTATCTTCCCTTTCTATGCACCTGCTCATTAAACAAAAACACAGTTAAAACAGAGTTATTTTTTGCCAAACGTGCAAAACCAGCTCAACTGGGCCTGGGTCCTTCTCCCATTGCGTTTGGATCCCATACAAGCTTTTTCTGAGATATTGCTTTTTTGCCCATTGTGGCCTTTAGCAGTCTGTCCTGTTGTGGTAATACTTCCAGCATTCAGATCTCCCCCTTAATGGAAGATGTAACAACATCTTGAACTGCTAGCATCGAGTTGTCTGGTTGTTTTGTAGCATGTATTTGGTTTGTGTAAATGGTAATTAACGTGTAACACGTAATAAAAGAAGATTTACTCAGGATAACAATACTGCAGTGCCCTATACTAAACACACATGCTCAGAATAGACAACGCTATACTATGCACTACAGAGCTCTGTTTAGCCACTCATACAATAAAAGAGACTTCTACAGTACGGTAGTTAAGGGTACAAAGGCTGTGCCCTACGAACCTTAAAACACCCATCTTTAAGGCACTGAAGCACATCAGGTAAGGTGCTTTTGAAAAAAAACATAGAGCTATGATGCAAAATAGATGAACCTGGAGCCTTTGCCTCATCTGTGAGAGTGTTCGGGATATCTGTGCTGTTCCTTTGTGCATGCAGCAGCCGCCATCCCTGCTAGCATCACACGTGTCCCCAGGCCTGGAAGTAGCCGATGTCTAGGGATGAATCAGGGCCAAAAATTGGCTCGGGCACCCATAAGCTAGTGGCCACCTTTGCAGATCATAATCTTTCATGAAACATTGCTTGGTTAGTATAAGGGAGCTCATTTGGGGAGGCATTTCTGGTAAATCTAACTTTTCAAATGTTCTAGGACCATTAACACTATCCAATGCTGGAAACACTATTATTCCTCTGCAGCACATTCAAAAGTCATCCAACAAATATGTTCCAGAATCAGTTGTTCACTCTTTGATCCTCTAAGATCTACTCACCCTCCAATCTCTGAATCCTCTCTCGGCAATCAGGTCCTAAAACTCCTGTCATTCTTATGGATTCTTGCTTGGCCCTGACCAACATGACCCCAGAAGCTCATGCACATCCTCTTGTCTGCAGGATTCTATTCACACTAAAGAATCTATGGGTGCCGCTCAGCCTAAGGCCTCCAGACTCTTGCTCACCATTATTTGGTCTCTTAACTATCCACTTATTAGAAGGACCCCAAAGCTAATGTCCACTCTACGGTCCTCTGAGACTCCTGCTCAGATACCCAAGGTTCCAGCTCCTTCTCAGGTGCCTTTGGATTCCAGCTCTTCATCTGGTCGCCTGAGACTCCTGCTCAGATACCCAAGGTTCCAGCTCCTTCTCAGGTGCCTTTGGATTCCAGCTCTTCATCTGGTCGCCTGAGACTCCTGCTCAGATACTCTAAGGTTCCAGCTCCTTCTCAGGTGCCTTTGGATTCCAGCTCTTCATCTGGTCGCCTGAGACTCCTGCTCAGATACTCGAAGGTTCCAGCTCCTTCTCAGGTGCCTTTGGATTCCAGCTCTTCATCTGGTCGCCTGAGACTCCTGCTCAGATACTCTAAGGTTCCAGCTCCTTCTCAGGTGCCTTTGGATTCCAGCTCTTCATCTGGTCGCCTGTGACTCCTGCTCAGATAACTAAGGTTCCAGCTCCTTCTCAGGTGCCTTTGGATTCCAGCTCTTCATCTGGTCGCCTGAGACTCCTGCTCAGATACCTAAGGTTCCAGCTCCTTCTCAGGTGCCTTTGGATTCCAGCTCTTCATCTGGTCGCCTGAGACTCCTGCTCAGATACTCTAAGGTTCCAGCTCCTTCTCAGGTGCCTTTGGATTCCAGCTCTTCATCTGGTCGCCTGAGACTCCTGCTCAGATACTCTAAGGTTCCAGCTCCTTCTCAGGTGCCTTTGGATTCCAGCTCTTCATCTGGTCGCCTGAGACTCCTGCTCAGATACTCTAAGGTTCCAGCTCCTTCTCAGGTGCCTTTGGATTCCAGCTCTTCATCTGGTCGCCTGAGACTCCTGCTCAGATACTCTAAGGTTCCAGCTCCTTCTCAGGTGCCTTTGGATTCCAGCTCTTCATCTGGTCGCCTGAGACTCCTGCTCAGATACTCTAAGGTTCCAGCTCCTTCTCAGGTGCCTTTGGATTCCGGCTCTTCATCTGGTCGCCTGAGACTCCTGCTCAGATACTCTAAGGTTCCAGCTCCTTCTCAGGTGCCTTTGGATTCCAGCTCTTCATCTGGTCGCCTGAGACTCCTGCTCAGATACTCTAAGGTTCCAGCTCCTTCTCAGGTGCCTTTGGATTCCAGCTCTTCATCTGGTCGCCTGAGACTCCTGCTCAGATACTCGAAGGTTCCAGCTCCTTCTCAGGTGCCTTTGGATTCCAGCTCTTCATCTGGTCGCCTGAGACTCCTGCTCAGATACTCTAAGGTTCCAGCTCCTTCTCAGCTGCCTTTGGATTCCAGCTCTTCAACTGGTCGCCTGAGACTCCTGCTCAGATACTCTAAGGTTCCAGCTCCTTCTCAGGTGCCTTTGGATTCCAGCTCTTCATCTGGTCGCCTGAGACTCCTGCTCAGATACTCTAAGGTTCCAGCTCCTTCTCAGGTGCCTTTGGATTCCAGCTCTTCATCTGGTCGCCTGAGACTCCTGCTCAGATACTCTAAGGTTCCAGCTCCTTCTCAGGTGCCTTTGGATTCCGGCTCTTCATCTGGTCGCCTGAGACTCCTGCTCAGATACTCTAAGGTTCCAGCTCCTTCTCAGGTGCCTTTGGATTCCGGCTCTTCATCTGGTCGCCTGAGACTCCTGCTCAGATACTCTAAGGTTCCAGCTCCTTCTCAGGTGCCTTTGGATTCCAGCTCTTCATCTGGTCGCCTGAGACTCCTGCTCAGATACTCTAAGGTTCCAGCTCCTTCTCAGGTGCCTTTGGATTCCGGCTCTTCATCTGGTCGCCTGAGACTCCTGCTCAGATACTCTAAGGTTCCAGCTCCTTCTCAGGTGCCTTTGGATTCCAGCTCTTCATCTGGTCGCCTGAGACTCCTGCTCAGATACTCTAAGGTTCCAGCTCCTTCTCAGGTGCCTTTGGATTCCAGCTCTTCATCTGGTCGCCTGAGACTCCTGCTCAGATACTCTAAGGTTCCAGCTCCTTCTCAGGTGCCTTTGGATTCCAGCTCTTCATCTGGTCGCCTGAGACTCCTGCTCAGATACTCTAAGGTTCCAGCTCCTTCTCAGGTGCCTTTGGATTCCAGCTCTTCATCTGGTCGCCTGAGACTCCTGCTCAGATACTCTAAGGTTCCAGCTCCTTCTCAGGTGCCTTTGGATTCCAGCTCTTCATCTGGTCGCCTGAGACTCCTGCTCAGATACTCTAAGGTTCCAGCTCCTTCTCAGGTGCCTTTGGATTCCAGCTCTTCATCTGGTCACGTGATTTCCCTCTTCACCGTCAGACCCTGGAGCTCTTATTCACTTTAACCTGAAAGCTCTGGGACGTCCTCATTTCCCTGAAGTTTACCATGAGATTCCGCAAACCTTATATATCCGAATAGCTTCCTTGATGTTTTGCTCACCCTACGGGCATGAGGTGTACTGTCACTGCCAGATGGCTGAAGCTTCTGCTCACCCTCAATCCTCGCAGTGGGCATTGGGAGTGAACACATACTTCAGGGGCATTCCTCAATTCAGGTTCCTGAGCCTCAAGCTCACCCTCAGGGTCCTGAAGTTTATGCTCACCCCACGTTGCCCGAAATCCTGCGCGCTCCAAGGTTTTCAAGTCTCCCGCTTGTCCCCATCTCTCCTTCTCACCATGGGGGCGCTAAGGCTCCTGCTCAGTGTCATTTACGTGTGGCTCCTGGCCACGCTCATGTGCCCAGAGGTTCCTTTTCAGGGACATTAATTACTGGAGCTTTGGTCCACCTTAGGCCCCTGGGGCACAAGTCATCTTCCAGTTGCTGTATCTTCTTCTTAATTTCACATTGCAGAAGATCTTGTTTCCCTTCACATCACTGAGTTTCCTGGTCACCCTGAGGTCTTCTGATATCTTTGCCCACCCTTAATAAGTCAGAAAAATCACTGCTAATCTCCAGGCCTCAGTGGCTGCACACATCCAAGTCTTTCATGGACCTCTTTGATTGCCACACAGAAGTCTCTCTGAGAGTGATGTCTTAGGGGGTGTAACACAGCTTGGTACTTGGTGACATTCATACTGTAGGAAGAGACATGATCTGACTCTGCTTGACATGCTGGAGGAAATCACCTCAACTACAGCCGTTCGTTTCATTTTCTATATATTACCTGTGCCCTTGCTCTCTCTTTTGCTCCCCCACTCGTATGAACAGCCCTTTACTCCTCCTTCTAGTTGTTATCCCTCTCTTCCCTTTCTTTACTCTCTCATTTCAACAGCTCTCTCATGTTCCCACCCACCACATCTATTGGATTTTCTATGTTTCTGTATGTATGTCCATATGTCATACCACCTTTTCATTCTGTCTCCCGCCTTCTCTCTCATTCTACAAACCCCCTCTATCTATTTTAATCCCCCTCCTATATCATTCTACATCCTATCATTCTGCCTCTCTTGTTTTCCATCTCTTTTTCCTGTCTCTCTCTCTCTAGCCCTGATTTTCCCCATTCCCATCGCCCCTGCACTATTTCCCTTCATCTCTCTTAGTCTGTAAACTCCCCCTCTTTTCTTATGCCTCTGTCTTCCACATACACTCTATCCTTCGTTCTTTTCTTTCTCCCATGTCTTTATTCCCCACTCTCTCAATTCCCATTGCCTCTTTGATTTTTACTTCAGTTCTTTTTCCTGGCTTAAAAATCCTCCCTTTCTTCTATTGTGTTTCCTCATGCCAATGACTCTCCTTTCCCTGTAGCCCATGAGCTTGTTTATGTCCATTGTGTCCACTTTACTGGGTTGCTGCTGTCAGGAGCTACCTGCTTTATCAAACCGTGGCATTTGCAGAAGACCATTCTCTGGAGGCATTACACAGATTCCCGTCCTTGTGAGTGCTTTCAGCCCTGCAGCTCCCAAATGTTATTCGGGAAAGTGGAGGGCGTGTTCTACCTTTAGTCGATATCAGACCACAAGTATGTTTCATTGTTGAGGAGTAAGGGAAAATCCACCTATTTCTGGAGTATTTGTTAGAAATAGGGGAGAATCCACAGGTGGCATTTCTTTGAGCATACTATGCATTTCTTGGGGTTTACTCCAGATATGGCACTTCCTGTAGGTATCGCCAACCTCTAAATCAAGCAGTGGGCTGCTGGAACGTCAGAACTAAGAAGTGTGTGTGAGGCTGTGTCCATCTTTTCCCTATGATTTCTGGCCAGGAAACTTCTAACATCCTCTTCAACATCCAGCCTTCACTCTGTCATTCACTGTTCTTTGTATCCCTTTCCATCACCCTTCTCTCCACTTGTGTTTCTACCCTTCCCTCTTTCTATCAATCTCTTGTGCTTCCCTTCTCTCCACCTAGTCTGTCCTCACTTCATCTTGTCAATGGCTGTTTCCCTCGCTCCTTTCTCCCTGTCTCACTCCCTCAATGTGCTTATCTATAACTATTTGCCTCTCCTCTAGTGCCTTTCCTCTCCCCCTCTTTTTGTCTCTACTCCCCACTCCGTCTCTTATGTTCTGTTGTCTCTGTCTCTCTCTTTATCTCTGCACTGCTCTCACCTCTCCTTTTGCCCCAACAAAGAGGGTGCATTATTTTTTCAGTGCATTTTTGTCACCTTTGCAACTTTGTCAAAATCGAATTTTCACTTTACTCGTTTCTAGTCATAGGTAACGTTATTTCAGTCCTCATTGTTTTATTTCTGAAGTTCCATCACTCTTCGTTGTGCACAGAATGGAACTTCCACTCTCCACCTGGTGTATCACTGCACAGTTTTTAAAGCAAGAAAGCTTCCCTCCACCCCGGGGCTTGTGGGGCCTGCTGCGAGCCAACGTGGACGTCCCCCGCCTAAGACTTGTTAATGGTGCGGCTCGAAAGCACCAGCAGCTCCCGAGGCCTGGGATGGGAGGAGATGCGCCATGCTGTGCCTCCTCCGCCGGCCATTGTCATTCTGGCCATGAGAAAGGACCGGCCTGGCTCTGTGGCTTGCTGAGAGTCACAGCCAAGCTGTAGCAGCCTTTCGGGTTGAGCGCCAGCAGGAAAGTTGGCCCAGGTATGTGGTCCTCCTTTTCCATTTCTGGATGGGCTTGGGTGGGCCAGGACCGTCCTTGGGTGGGCCTGGCCTACCTGGCCCACCCTCTAGAACCGGGCCTGGTCCCAGGACTGGGGTAGTGAGGGGTGCAGGGCTCAGGCCGGATGGAGGTGCACTGGTAGAGCTGTTCTGGGTCCTAGGGCTGGGGTAGTGAGGGGTGCTGGGTTCACGGCTGGATGGAGGTGCACTGGTAGAGCCGTTCCGGGTTCCAGGAATGGGGTAGTGAGGGGGTGCTGGGTTCATTTCCGGATGGCGGTTCACTGGTAGAGCCGTTCTGGGTCCCAGGACTGGGGTAGTGAGGGGTGCTTTTTGCAGGTCCGGATGGAGGTGCACTGGTAGAGCCGTTCTGGGTCCCAGAACTGGGGTAGTGAGGGGTGGGTTCAGGTCCAGATGAAGGCGCAGCGCACTGGTAGAGCCGTTTTGGGTCCCTGGGCTGGGGTAGTGAGGGGTGGGTTCCGGCCCGGATGGATGTGCACTGGAAGAGCCGTTCTGGGTTCCAGGACTGGGGTAGTTTGGGGTGCAGGGCTCAGGCCGGATGGAGGTGCACTGGTAGAACTGTTCTGGGTCCCAGTACTGGGGTAGTGAGGGGTGCTGGGTTCAGGCTCAGAACGAGGTGCACTGGTAGAACCGTTCTGGGCCCTAGGGCTGGGGTAGTGAGGGGTGGGTGCAGGGCCGGATGGAGGTAACCTGGTAGAGCTGTTCTGGGTCCCAGGACTGGGGTAGGGAGGGGTGCTGTGTGCATGCTCGGATGGAGGTGCACTGGTAGAACCGTTCTGGGTCCTAGGACTGGGGTAGTGAGCCGTGCTGGGTTCAGGCTCAGATCGAGGTGCACTGGTAGAGCCGTTCTGGGTCCTAGGACTAGGGTAGTGAGGGGTGGATGCAGGGCCGGATGGAGGTGACCTGGTAGAGCTGTTCTGGGTCCCAGGACTGGGGTAGTGAGGGGAGCAGGGCTCAGGCCGGATGGAGGTGCACTGGCAGAGCTGTTCTGGGTCCCAGGACTGGGGTAGTGCTGGGTGGAGGTCCGGATGGAGGTGCACTAGTAGAGCCGTTCTGGGTCTCAGGACTGGGGTAGTGAGGGGATCAGGCCCTATGGAGGTGTCACTGGTAGAGCTGCTCTGGGCCCCAGGACTGAGGTAGTGAGGGGTGGAGGGCTGGATGGAGGTGCACTGGTAGAGCCATTCTGGACCCCAGGACTAGGGTAGTGAGGGTTGCTGGGTTCAGGTCCGGGTGGAGGTGCATTGGTAGAGCTGTTCCGGGTCCCAGGACTGGAGCCGCAGAGGGCGCTCCAGTACGACAGCTGTCTGTGGGTGGTCTGGATATCACGGGAGCAGAGGCCGCGGGGGTCAGGACTAAGGTGCAGCCGCTGAGCCGTGGGTGGTCCCCAGACTGGAATAGCGGGGGGTGACGGGGGTCAAGGTTGAGGTGCACTGGAGGAGCCGTGTGCGTTCCCGCGCTGGGATAGCAGAGTGTGCTGCACCTCAGACCCCCGGAGTAGTGGCGGCTGGGTTGGGCCGGGGTCCTGCCCTGCACCTGCTCGCGCCAGCTTGCCTGAGTTATTCGGAGCCCCAGAGGGCGCGGCCCGGCTCCCTCCCACGGTGAGGCTGTCTCCCAGGAAGCGGTGACCCCCCTTCCTGCTGAGCAGGCACCCCTTCTATGGCTGACGTCCCTGCCGAGCTCCAGCACCTCTGGTGGTCGGAGTGGCCCCCTCTGTGGTTGTAATGGGCGAAGCTCGACAGATGCCGAGGAGGGTCAAAATACCTGCTTCGGCCTGAATCGTCTGACACTAACCCAAGCAGCTGTCATCCGTGAACCCTGGACATCCCTTCAAAAGATGGGGTTCTACTTTCTGATCAGACACTCCCTTCTCGAATTCAAACAGGTCATCAATAGGTCACGTGGATTATTTCTGATCATCGGCAATTTACGCCGTACTCGTGGTCTCACTACTACCACCCTCGCCAAGGCCGGTTACCTGCCTAGGAGTGACGTAAGCAGCAGGAAAATCCCTCCCTCCATGCCTTCCAGGCACCAAAATCACAAACACGCAAATCAGTGAACATGACACTGGCACCAAACCAGGGAGGGACTAAAATATGATAAACCGAGAGTAAGACGAATAAGTGGTCACCACATAGCGCATCACTAGGGCCTAAATCACGGCACAAGGTTACCGGCGTGATTGTCCAAGTGGTTGCGGGTGCGCCGCTCGCGAGCGGATTGCAACCCGGGGTTTACCTCTGTCTCAAATCGAGCGATAGTTCATGGTTAAGCCGATTGGCCTGCAGAACACTGAGCTGGGCACCATAACCAAGAGTTAGGCCTGCAGGAGGAGTAGCTGAAGGAACCATATAGGAATTGGTCCAGATGTACTTTGGGGGGCATTCCCCTGCAACCAAAGACAGATTTCGGGTTGCTTCAATGAAGACCTTCCACCCGGCTGGTGGGTGGTATGGTTGTTATATAGCAAGTGTGCGGTCGTTCAAAGTTTGGTAAAGACCACGTAGAGCCCCAGGGCATCAGGGCATTATTGACCGTGCAGCATTCGCTACGTTCAGAATAGGGCCGGTATTTGCACCAAAGTTTCCGGTTGGTTCCCACAGACTTGTCTGCTCCCAAGGTTATCCTCTAGGGGTAGAACTTGAGACTAAGGGGGCATTGCCTGCTTCGGCGGCACAAATAAGCGATAGCTACGCCGGGATGGAGTTACCATGCAGGTCCTGCCACCACTGGGTTCCCCCCAGGTGATGGGATCAAGTTAGGTGGGACCGCGAAGTCTACGGTTCTTGGGAAACTTCCTGCAGTAGGGCATTTAGCAACAGATAAGGTACCAGCGTGTGAGTATCAGATATCTGCTTTCCAGCAGCACCGTGCCCTGGGAGCACACGCGTTGCCCTAACTCTGTGGCCCTCCCACAAGGGAGCCGGGTAGCAAAACAAGTGAATAGGCTCCTTAGGCGGGCCTCTGGCCTTCAGCTGGGTGTAATCACCATCAATTGGAGAGAGGCCCAGGTAAAAATGGGCTTTCCGTAATGCTTGGAGGACCATTGCGGTTGGTGGCACTCCCCACCGGAATCACTGGTCGCGTACGGCAGCTGCAGGAGACTGGGATCCTGGTTTACGGACACTTTTACCACGCTATGGGTGCTGCTGTCCCAATATCTGGGGTGTCAGCGGGGCAAACAAAAGGGGACATTATGACAGCGCGCAACGCTTAAGCCAAACATTCCCGAAGCTGGTACGCCTAAGGGATCATCACTGAGGGATCCGTATAAGGGATGGTGGGCAGGGGCAAGAGTCGCCCCTTGCCCATGGTCACTGGCAGTTAGGTGCACTCCCGTGCCCCAGGTTAACTATCTGAGGGGACTGTACAAATGTTAAGTAACCCTTCTCGTCATAATAGTCAAAGCGGGCAGGCCCAGGATTGTGAATAGGTGTAACCTTCCCGCTGGGGGGCCAATAGTTATCGCACATCTTCACAGGCCCATCTATTTCAACAGACCCTATCCGATTAGGATAGCGTCTAGGGATTGGGGACATAGATCGGGCCATCTACAACTCCAGGAGCTATAGCTCACTGGTAAGTCTTGGGCCTGTGGTTATAAGGGATCTCACAGGGTTTGAGTCCCGCGAGCACTGTCAAACTGTCATGAGGTGGCAGAATGTCAAACTCTTCTGTCTGCAGGGATGGTTCCCTTCCAGCTAGTTGCAGGAAGCCCTAGATAGGAGAGGTGCAGGTAAGACTTTAGCGGGTTGGTGGGGGGCCCTGGCTGCGACGGTTAGCCGCCTCCAGGGCTGTGGCGGAGTTACAGGGCGATCTGGAAGCAGGCCGGTACAAAGGGTACCTCTGCGCGGCACCACGTGGTGCCTGAGCCAAAACGAGGAGCCTCCAGAGAGGTCCCGGAAGCCGGTCGGTGCGCCGCTAGGCCTGCGGGCGGTTGTGGGCCTGAACAACCGGGGGCTTGCTATGCGACGCTCCGCCCCGAGAGGGGGGGTGTGAGTAGAATTTCAACGGCACGTGATCGTAAAAAAGAATCACTTGGGGGGCAGCACTTGCGGGTCGTTCCCGTGCTGCCCGGCTCATCAGGCGGGCAGGTGAAGTAGATGGCCACCTGCCCTTGGATCGCCCGTAAGATAACCCACCTATTACATATACTGGAATTATGTAATAAACCTGCAGCATTTGTTACCCACTTACAACTGTTTCTTGTGTTTTCATTGGGTAACCTAATTTGGGGGAGGGGGGAAAGCGGGGTGCCCCTGGGGGTACTATGCCGCTGACCGCGGCCCCCGCAGGGGGCCACTCGGCGGTCGGCGCCTTAGTGGCCCCGGGGCCCTGGTCACCCCTCCCCACTCCCTCCTTCGGGGGGGGGGGCAGGGACACAGACTGGTGCCCCCCTCCGTGTCAGGGCCGGAAGTGACGCGCAATGCGCGTCACTTCCGGGCCCAGGTGTGAGGGGGAGGCTATTTAGCCTTCCCCCCCCTCACTGGCGACCTCTTTTGTCGCCCACCTCGCCTTTTCCCTCCCTACCGCTTACCCGGTGTAGGCGTGGTTGGGGGGGGTTTTCTGAGCGTTGTAATGTTTTCCTTTTCGTTGCAGGCGGAGTTACAGGGCGATCTGGAAGCAGGCCGGTACAAAGGGTACCTCTGCGCGGCACCACGTGGTGCCTGAGCCAAAACGAGGAGCCTCCAGAGAGGTCCCGGAAGCCGGTCGGCGCCCCGCTAGGCCTGCGGGCGGTTGTGGGCCTGAACAACCGGGGGCTTGCTATGCGACGCTCCGCCCCGAGAGGGGGGGTGTAAGTAGAATTTCAACGGCACGTGATCGTAAAAAAGAATCACTTGGGGGGCAGCACTTGCGGGTCGTTCCCGTGCTGCCCGGCTCATCAGGCGGGCAGGTGAAGTAGATGGCCACCTGCCCTTGGATCGCCCGTAAGATAACCCACCTATTACATATACTGGAATTATGTAATAAACCTGCAGCATTTGTTACCCACTTACAACTGTTTCTTGTGTTTTCATTGGGTAACCTAATTTGGGGGAGGGGGGAAAGCGGGGTGCCCCTGGGGGTACTATGGAATAGCGGGGGGTGACGGGGGTCAAGGTTGAGGTGCATAGGGGGAGCCGTGTGCGTTCCCGTGCTGGGATAGTAGAGCGTGCTGCACCTCAGACCCCCGGAGTAGTGGCGGCTGGGTTGGGCCGGGGTCCTGCCCTGCACCTGCTCGCGCCAGCTTGCCTGAGTTATTCGGAGCCCCAGAGGGCGCGGCCCGGCTCCCTCCCACGGCGAGGCTGTCTCCCAGGAAGCGGTGACACCCCTTCCTGCTGAGCAGGCACCCCTTCTATGGCTGACGTCCCTGCCGAGCTCCAGCACCTCTGGTGGTCGGAGTGGCCCCCTCTGTGGTTGTAATGGGCGAAGCTCGACAGATGCCGAGGAGGGTCAAAATACCTGCTTCGGCCTGAATCGTCTGACACTAACCCAAGCAGCTGTCATCCGTGAACCCTGGACATCCCTTCAAAAGATGGGGTTCTACTTTCCGATCAGACACTCCCTTCTCGAATTCAAACAGGTCATCAATAGGTCACGTGGATTATTTCTGATCATCGGCAATTTACGCCGTACTCGTGGTCTCACTACTACCACCCTCGCCAAGGCCGGTTACCTGCCTAGGAGTGACGTAAGCAGCAGGAAAATCCCTCCATCCATGCCTTCCAGGCACCAAAATCACAAACACGCAAATCAGTGAACATGACACTGGCACCAAACCAGGGAGGGACTAAAATATTATAAACCGAGAGTAAGACCAAGGGTGACCCAGGGTGACCTGGCGCCCATGTGGGAGGGACTCTCCGGTCTCACGTGCTGTGGCATCCCCAGAATGATAACGCGCTACAAGGCCTTACCATAGCTCAATGTACGCTATACAAATGCCAACAAACGAGCTTCTGGCCCACAGTGAGTGTGTTCATGTTGAGCGATCACTCTCCAGGGATATGTAGGGGTTCACTATCTGATCCAAAACTACTTCAACCCTTGACAAGCGACTGACAACATTTAAATGGTCCATACTCGCTGTTTCTGTCAGCAATTGCCGTGCCAGTAGCAGCACCACCCCACCCAGAGATTATTTGCTTGGCGGTCGTCGCCTCTCATTACGAATAAGACCTTTACCCACTAACATTCTAGTAAAGATCTGCAGTAATTCTGTCACTGTGAACATCATCGGAAGCCAAGCTGTGGCTTCCCCTCTCTATGGGAGGTACCGACATCATACCATAAGGAAATTACCACTCAGGCACCGTGATTCAGTCAATTGAAAATTACCATTCGGGCATCTTGATTCAATCATTGTCCCCAGAATTCTTGCCCTGAACAGACCCCGTATCGCGAGAGGGTCGAAACGTCGTCGGCTTTTTAAATGACAGCGCCCGCAACAAATCCAAAGAATTGATTGTACTAGATTCCCAAATTGGCTCCTCTTTTACGTACCAATAACCATCATTACAAGTTTTTCTACTGCACTGTTTATACCGCACAGGTTGGGTTATGGTTATTTCACTGGGGCTCATTATTCACCTTCGAATACGTAAATGTATATAATGTAAATACACTGACAGGAAATATTTTTCTTATGCTCTTTTTTGTGTAAACATTTATAAAAACTAGTATGCAATAATAAATAACACTCACTATGGCTAAAGTGGGGAGGAAAAACATTATTGTCCTGTTTAAATATTGACATGCCTTATTGAACTAGGGCCTTATTCTATTTTTGTTCACCAATTTTGTTTAAGTCAAGCAGGCTAGATTAATTGCTGCGATAAGTTATCACTCGATTGAAAAATGAGTTCCTTGAGAAAACTGTTTCTGCTGAATTAGCACTACCCAGTTCACAAGGACATTTGGGTCGCTCTTGTTTTTTGTGTGATTTGTCAGCACACCGCTGTGGCAGAGCATTCCATAGCGCCTCGAAGGGGCCGAGCACTTGGGTTCTGTTCTGGTGGTTAGGTTCTCTTGAGAGTCAAATGGTGTCTGAAGGGCCTACCTTTGCCAATATTTTGCTACCTTTCTCCCTTTTTGCTTCTCTCCCTCTTGCTCTGGGTCGAAATTTGTTAGCTCTGCTGAACTGACAGTGGAGGCTGTGACAGGATAGTGGAGTGTTAGGAATGAGATTTTTGGTCGGCTAGGGCACGCGCCAAAGTCGGGCAGAATCCACCATTCTAGTCAGGATAAGGGAGTTACACTCATAAAATAACTCCTGCTCACCCCCTTGGTATCTTGCCATGAGCAGTCAGGCTTATCTTAGAGGCAGTGTGTAAAGCATTTGCTCATAACCAACAGTAATACAGTGTAAGCACTACAAAAGGACACCACACCAGTTAATAAAAATATCCAATCATTTTATAAACATAAGACAGACCAAAAATGATAAAAATCCACAATACAGTACTTAAAAATCTTCGGTTATCAAAATATGCTTGATAAATAGTTCCTTGATGTCGATAGCTCCGTCCGGGGCTATCACGGCGTCGTGAGCAAACAAATCCAAACAGTTCTGGCTAACCACAGCGTCACGGGCCAGCTACGGTGTCGAGAAGACCCGCAAACAGTACCTTTTAGAAATGCAGGGCGTCGGCAACCTCTCGTTGTGCTTTCAAAAGCACGGCGTCCGCAGGCGTCAGTTCTGAAGGTCGGTGCAGGAGTCGTAGGGGCCCTCGAAGTCACATGCGTTGCAGATCATTCCCCTCTCTGTTGAAATCAGGAGCACTGGCATCGGCAGGTGTCAGGTGCTGCGGTGCAAAGTGCAGTGATGCGGTGCCCTCAGGTCGCGGTGCGAGCAGCGGCACGGTGGTGGCCTCAGATGGCGTCATCGGTGAGACCAGGGTCGCAGTGCGAAGTGAATGGGGTGCTCGTCACGGTGCAAGCAGCGTCGTCGTCGTTGCTGAAGCGCTGTCGTCGGCTGATGAACTGGAGTCGCCGGCGTCGGTAGGCCAAGGCTGCGGTGCGGGATGACAGCGTGCATCGTGTAACTTTACAAGCGGTGCCCTCAAACCACGGTGCAAACACTGGCGTATATATTTCGGCATGGAGCGGTGGCGTCTGGGATACCAAGCCGTCGTCGTTAAGCGAGGTGGTGCGGTGCTCACAGGTCGCGGTGCGAGCAGCTGCTCGGTGGCGGTGTCAGCAGATATCGTCGGTGAGACCAAGGTCACGGTGCGGCGTTGCAGCGGTGCCCTCTGCGGTGTCTTCAGGACGCGGAGTCGGCAGAGGCGTCGTAGACGCCGTCGGGTTGCTTTTCTTCTGTTGCAGCACAAAACACACAGTCCCCAGTGCTGAGGGCAGAAGAGCTTGAAGTCTTTGCTGTTCCTGAGACTTCTTGAACAGGGGGGAAAGCTCTACCTCAAGCCCTTGGAGAAACTCACAAAGTAGATTGCAGAAAGTTCAGTCCAGTCCTTTCAATGCCAAAGACAGAAGCAGCCACTGCAGGCCAACACAGCAAAGCACACAGCAAAGTGGTAGTTCCTCCTCACAGCTTCTCTGGCTCTTCTTCTTGGCAGTCTTCTTGGTCCAAAAGAGTTCTAAAGTTCAGGGGTCTGGGTCCCAATATTTATATCCCAAAATCCTTTGAACCAGTTCTGCCTTCTCTGGTGTGACCTCCTGGCAGGAGGTGGAGTTAGCATGGTCAGAGGCAGACCAGGCCCTTTGAGGTGCAAGGAAATCTCCCCCCTCTTCCCCAATTGCAGCCCAGGCCTATTCAGCCCTTTCCTGACCCACCTAGGCTATCTGGAGCCACTCCTGCTCCCCAGCCTTCTGTCATCCAAAACCAAACAGGCAATCCACATTCCAGCAGAGGCACACGGGATGACTGAGCAAGAAAATAACTACTTTCTAAAAGTGGTATTTTCAACCACAGAATGTAAAAATCACCTTCACGAAAAGATGCATCTTTAGATTCTGAGTTCAGGCATACTAAACTTTATTTTCCTACCTAATTCCCCGGGCCAGTTATGTTTATAAGATGTTATAAACATAGTCCCCATTCTGTCCTATGGGGAAGAGTTAACCTTGCAATGGCGAAAAACAAAATTGGCCGTAATTCGCTATCAGGACATGCCACACGCACCAGAGCATGTCCTACCTTTCACATACACTGCGCCCAGCCCACAGGGGTACCTTGGGCCTACCTTAGGGGTGGCTGACATGTAAGAAAAGGGAAGGTGAGGGACTGGCAAGTGGGTGCACTGGACAAGTCGACATGGCAGTTACAAACTGCGCGCAGACTCAGCAATGGAATCAGTGGTGCAGGCCCACTAGTAGCATTTGATTCACAGGCCCTGGCACACTCAGTGCACTTTACTAGGGACTAACAAGTAAATAGGGGTGGGCGGAATTTGAGAAATTAACTTTCGCAAATTACCGCAAAAATGTTTAAAATTATCGCAAACAAGCGGAAATATCGCGAAGATGCGGAAGTTTTTTTCTTGCATGTTCGCGATATTTTCTGCATGGTTGCGGGTCGCCAACTTACCCATGTGGTTGCTTGCGGGCGCGGCCATCTTGTCAGAAGAAAGACGTGATCGCGCGACGCATGACGTCACTGCGGGCGCGAACTGTCGCGAGACAGCGCAAATGGCTAAAAACAATACAACATCTCATGGAGAACGCGACCGGATCAAGAAAACTTGTCGGCGAACGCAGGGATTCAGGTAAGGCGATCGCGCGCGAGAATGTATTATTTTACAGCGCGAGCAAGAAACAAATTATCGCCAAGCTGCGGAAACCGGAAATTTTGACATTTTCGCGCTCTCCGCGGAACGCGAAAATGTCAAATTATCGCAATTTCCGCGAACGGAACGAAATTTTCGCCCAGGCCTACAAGTAAATCAAATATCCAATCATGGAAACACCAATCCATAACACAATTTACCACAGGAGCACTTGCACTTTACCACTGATCAGCAGTGAGAAAAGTGTGCAGACACACTACGCCAGCAAAAACAGATTCAAAACCAGGAGGTCAGAAAGCAAAAACTCAGGGGAAACACGCCAAAAGATGCCAAGTCTAACATGGAGGGATAGAAGAGGGAAGGTGGATGTCACATGTGTATACATATCCGTGTGCACAGGGCTCGGGTGAAGCGTGTTTTGCACATATGGCCACAGCCACACCAGAATCAATTTTGTGTTTGCCATATCCAAATGGTACCTAAGATGGATTGTCAGAGAGAGCCTGGTTTTGACAACCACAAGTACCAGTGAAAAGAAATTTATATTAGGTTGAGTCAATTGTGCACTTCGTGGTTTTTCAGAATGCGTGCAGCTTTGAGCAAATGTGCAGGTTTTTTTGTGGTAACAAAACTGCCCCCCACCTTTCTAGCCCCCCAGGAAAATGCCCAATCCCGGTCCGGCCAGTCCCTTCTTGCTACCACCCTTCAATGGTGCCCCCATCTTCACAAAGACCCTCTCTCATGTATATTTAATTTCTTTTATAGTGCTACTCATCCCAAGTAATTAGGACAGGGTGTCGGAGTGCGCTACATCACACGCATATTATATCGAGACAATGACTCATATAAATGTAAAGTCAATCTATAGGAAATGTAATTAAGATAATGGGGGTTACAAGAGGTAATCATTCTTTCATCCATCATTCAGTCTTTCACCATTCATTCTGTCCTTCCATCTGTGTACCCATCCATATCAATATTCAACCATTTGAAAATCTATCCATCATCTATCCTTCCATCCATTCATCATTCCACACATCCATACCTCCATCTACCCTTTCACTCATCCATCCCTCCATTCATCCTTTCACCTTAACCATTCATACACTCATCTATCCATTCTTCCACTCATCCATCCATTCACTCATCCATCCAGCCATCTACCCGTTCACCCATCCAGTCATCTTTTCACTTACTCATTCATCCACCCAGTCACTCATCCTTCCACCCATTCAACCTTTCAGTCATCTATCCATCCATCCTCCCTTTCTCTCTCCATCCCTCTTTCATTTAGCCACCCATCCTTCCATCCACCCATCCATCTACTAATCCATTCATGAATCCATTCATTGACCCTATCACTCATCCATCCTTTCACTCATCCATCCATCCTTTCAATCATACATCCACCCTTTCACTCCTTCACCCATCCTTTCTCTCATCCATCCACCCATTCACTCCTTCATTCATCCATCCATCCTTTCTCTTAATCATCCACCCTTTCACTCCTTCACTCATCTATCCACCCTTCTGTCCATCCACCCTCCCTTTCACTCACTCATCCAGCCTTACATCCACCCTTTCACTCGTCCATCCATCCACCCTTTCACTTATCAATTCATCAATCCAACCATCAGTTCACTCATTCATCAACCCATTCACTCACCTGTCATCCACCCTTTCACTCATCCATCCATCCTTTCCCTCATCCATCCATCCTTTTACCCATCCATCTACCCTTCCACCCATACATCCATCTATTTACCTTTTCTCTCATCCATCCTTCCACTCACTCATCCGTCCATCCTTTCTCTCATTATCCATCCATTCACCCTTTCATTTATCCATTCATCCTTTCACTAATCCATCAAGCCATTCACCCATCCCTTCACTTACACACATTTTCACATTAATTATGAGCTGAGCCTTTGTCTGCTGAATTGCCGACAGAAGAGGCCCATCACGGACTTCACCCCTGCTGTAGTTCCTTAAGCTAGGGTTGGTCGGGGGAGGGCTCACTATGCACCTGTACATAGGCAATCCGAAAAAGTGGAAGTCATGAGTCATTCATGATGCACAGTGCCAATGTGACATGGTGTTGTTTCTAGGGCTTTAAGTGGGATGAAAAAACTGAAGGGTCTCTCCAAAGGGGGTGTTCAATGTAATTAAGGGCATGGCTTATAACACCTGAGCTAAAAATCTGTGCTTAGCATAGTGTTCCGCCCCACTGGTAATTTGCTGGTTCTGTCATTGCATCCAGATATATAACAAAACGAGTAGTGTTACACCTACAAGTCAGAACTATTGGCTTTGTCAATGGTTGCTAGTTGCATAGAATAAAAAAAAGCGGCAACCATGGCTTTGTTGAATCTAACACTGAAAATGCATCAGTTTTAAAATGATGAGACAGTGAAAGACCCATAACCCTTTTTTTAGGTCGAGCCTAGAACAGCGCGTGCGCTGTTGCCCGAATTTTTGTAAGGGGATTTTCAAAGTGCTGCAGCCACTGGCCTAAAGCCTGCGTGCATGTGCGCGTGAACGCGCGCAGCCGCCATATGTCTCCATCACGGGTACTGTACTTCATGAAGGCGCTACATCAAGATATGCCAAGAACAGTCCTCACCTGCCTCGTTTCACAGTCCAGTATCTCCACCTTCATTCTTTGCCGCTTCCTGTTATTCCCCTTTTTCCAGCCCATTCTTCTGCCACTCATCTTTGTAAAGAAATAGATGCTTGTTTCTATTTCTTTACTTTTGCTATAATCGGGCACCGGAGCTTTACTTTTAGTGTTAAGAATAAAGCGCCGGTGCCGTGATTATAGCAAAAGTAAAGAAATAGATGCTTGTTTCTATTTCTTTACCTTTGGTATAATCGCAGCACCGGCGCTTTACTTTTAATGTTAAAAATAAAGCGCCGGTGCCGCGATTATACCAAAGGTAAAGAAATAGAAACAAACATCTATTTCTTTACAAAGAACAAGCATTGGCATAGCCAATAGGTCTCGCTTTTGGGACCTTATAAGTATTTATTTATGCAGCACAATTTCTTTGGTGCAACAACTGTTGCTTGGCTAAACACTTACAAGGTCCCAAAGGCGAGACCTATTGGCTATGCCAATGCTTGTTTTAAACTTGTTTCACCACCTTTTCATGAACTGGATTCCCACCTAGCAGCATGGGCGTTTTTGTTCATTTCTTCCACCTGACTGAATGTCCTGCCCTAGACCAAGGCAGGAGGAGGCCCACCACATGTAGTAAGAGCACAGACTGCCCATTGTCATTCTGTATGTGGCAATCAGCTGCAGACAGAATGACAATGGGCGGGGGGCTGCTCTTGTGCTCAGAGGAGTGCGAGGCGGCCCCATCAGGAAACAGGAGCTGAGGCTTCTGGCAGAGGAACGGTGATGTTCCCCAATGCCCAAAATTACGGACAAAAGGGATCATCACGCACAGCGGACGTAAGATCCAAATTACGAACGGTCCGGGAAATTTACGGACGGTTGGCCACCCTAGTTAAATGGGGGACCGCAGGGGAGAATACACAATTTTCTCTTTTCCCAAGGATGCCACGCGGCCCCCCTAATTTTTACTTTGTAAGTAAACCAGATGGACGAGGTTACACAATGTATTGATGATTCTCCCACCCTGGGTGGAGAAAAGACCGGTAGTCTAATATATGCGGATTACACACTTCTGGTTTCTAAATCCCCTATGTGTATTCAGTCCCGTTAATAAATTTGCTGATTTCTGCAATAGAAAGTGGTTAATAACAACGGACAATGCAAAATTATTGATGTTTACACCACACAAAAGTGTGAGGAATAACTTCACCAGAACAACTCAACACTGGAACGGGTGGACGTGTTCCCTTATTTAGGGCTCAACCAATCAGCTCGCGTTTCTTTGGAAGCCACAGAGCTCCAGGATGAGGCACCTCTTGGAAGAGATGACGTGAGCCAGGGCCCACTTTGCTACAGAAAGAGGGGGGCCTTTTGTGTCCCCTGCTTTGGAAGTGTATAAGCAAAAGAGACAATTGATGGACGGAATGCTGGACAATGCAAACATTCACCTCCAGTCATAAGGATCTTGGTTAAATCCATCATTCTTTTGCTCACCACACCAACCCTGTTTGGACCCAGCCATATGCAAATCAGTCTTGACCCTGTTCCTTGTGGGAACAGTCCAGCCCGAACTGCCAGGCTAGGTCCTCCCTGGACCGGAAACAAGCATCCTGGGACCGGTTTCAGGCATCACCCTTCATATCCAGGCTAGCTTGAATCCAGTGGTGTAGTGAGCACGGGACCCGCGTCCACGAGTTGGGTAACAGTAAACACCTGTTATTCACGCCAAGATACCCTTGGGTGAACGTGCGCTTTACAAATGGACGTTATGTAATGTTTTTGGTTTAAGCAGGCTAGGCCTGGAGTTTGTCTTTGGTGGGTGGTGGTGCCGCTAGAGGTAATGTGCGCTTTTCTCTGTCCACCTGAGTGGAACTAGCCCGCTTCTTCTCACCAACCCCGCCAGTGTTCATTGTGGTCAGCGGTAGATGCATGGATGCACACTTGATCAGGGGAGTACAGGCAGCGGCAGGATTGGTGGCAGAGCGGCTGCCCAGAGGTTGCACTGCCCATGGTCTGGTATGCTTTCCTCCTCAGGTCCTTCCTTGGCCCGACTCAGCAGCACTCCAGCCAATAAAAGCTAAAGCTCCCTCCGGTTGCAGCTATGAGTTGGGCACAACTGATGTCCTCACCTGTAGGCCTGGGCATAATTTTTATTATGCTGGAGTAAACGCAGTCATTTTCGATAATTTTGCTTCACGCTTTTGAGGTAAAATTATCAAAAATTACCTGATTATGCTCATTTACATAATCAGTAAGTAAGCCATTTGGCACAAAACGTCAGCTGAAAAAGAACAGGAGCAACACACTTACTGAGTGTGAGTAGCTGCTGGTTGCTGCTGTTTGTGTTCTGTTGCATTTATCACTGTTTTCTTAGCGCAAAATGCATCCTTGAGTCCATTTTGATAGATAGTTGTACTCAGCCTTCTTTAAATGTTTCCTCACCGCCTGTGTGTGCACAGGTACACATCCACTCACATATGGGAGGCGATCTTTCAATGTTGTTTAGTTTTGTGAATGCCATTCAAAGATAACTACCGGTGCGCTCTCATGTGCATCCATAGGCCACCACATGAGAACGGTTTGAAAGCCCATTCAAAGATAGCTGCCCATGCATGGGCATGCACGCGCATGGGCGGCTGTTGGAACTGGGGTTGCCAATTCACAAGGGTAGCCTGGCTCGTGGCAGGAAGGCTCCCAAAGGCATTCTGTATAAAGTAGCCGTGCAGCACACGCATCCAACTTAGCAGAGTAACGCACGCAATAATATGATGCCACACCACGTGTGTTTAAAAACAGGACTTTTTATGTCGTGTTCATTAATAACTGGGAATAACATATGCAGTGCATTAGTATGTATTCATTAACAACTGAATAATCTTGGCAGTACTTTAGCGTAGATTCATCAACGACTGTATGACTTACACAGTATAAGAGCTTATACTCATCAATGACTGTATGACATAAGCAGTGTAAAAGCCTATACTCATCAATGACTGTATGACATCAGCAGTATCATAGCATGTACTCCTCAATCTACCCGTACTCCCACCCGCTCTAATGGTGTCACGGGATCTAGGGATCTTTACCCCTGGTAGTGAGAGCAAGTTCGTATGGTTTCCAGCCCCTACGATCAAAGGGGATTCCTTACAGGGCTTTGGCGCTAGCCTTAGGGTTCTCCCCCCCACCTCACACGCTCGATGTAATAAGGCTCGGACTGTCCCCCTCCTCCCGGCGTCTCTTCAGGCACATGCGGCCCAGTCCCAGTCTTTTCCCGGGGAGGGGCGGATACAGATGCGGGGCTGCCTCCGGGGAGAATGGAGAGTTCTCGGCAGCCCTCCCGCGCTGATGGAATCTCCGCCCCCCTCCCCGGGGATGTTACCTGTTCTCTTCGGCCCTCCGGGGCCCTTGCGCCGGTCTCGGCGATATCTGGGAAGTTCCGACGCCGTCTTACTCCCGCTGGAGCAGCACAGCTCGCGAGGAGCAGCGACGTGACGACGGGCTCAGGAGGATGGACGAGGGCGGGGGCGAGGCCTATGACACGGCCGGCGCCCCCGTCACGTGATGAGGGGGGTGTTTCCTGAAATCGGCTGTGACCGCCGGGGCCTCCACGTAGAGGGCTCTCCTCAGCTGATGCGGGAGTCGCGTCAGGGCCGGCCGGTTCCCCAGTCAGTTACAGCGTCTTTGGACAGCGGCGGTGAGTTAGGGGCCAATCATTACTTTTCCGCTACTATGCTGACAGGAACTCGGTGTGGTGGCGGTGAAGGTAGACAGATTAGGCCTCCCCAATATCGCGCTGACACGAACTCAGGCAGCGGTGGAGATTGGGGATAATTGCTAGCGCTTCTAGCCTAGCGCTTCTGGACTCGGGCAGCGGCGGTGAGTTTGGGCTCAAATAGCGCTTCGCCACCACAGCGCTTCAGGACTCGGGCAGCGGCGGTGTGTTTGGGCTCAAATAGCGCTTCGCCACCACAGCGCTTCAGGACTCGGGCAGCGGCGGTGTGTTTAAGATCAAATAGCGCTTCACCACCACAGCGCTTCAGGACTAGGATAGCGCACTACCAGATTAGTGCTGACAGAACCAGTGGGGGCTCTGGGGAGGATACTCGACTGAGTCTTCAGCAGTTCTTCACTCAGATGGTGATCCCTTGTGGCGCTGAAGGTACGCGGCCCTTCCTCCTGACAAGGGGTTGGTTAGACAGTTCGGGGGAGGGGGGTTTTGAGTTGGAGGCCTCTCCTGATGGTCCCTTGGGGATTCCCTCACACTGGGCCAGGTCAGTGGGTTTGGTCAGGATTCCTCACACAGCTTAGCGGGCAAGGCCTAGACCTAGTCACCCCTAGTGGTATAGGTACCCCCTCCCCCTTCCGCCTAAACTCCAGCACAGGGTCCCCCCCAGGTCAGTGGTACCTCAACAACTAACTAGAAAGTTTCCCGCCCTTTCTATTTATACCCCCAGGTCAGGTGACCTCTCTCTATTCCGGAAGGTTCCAGGGGCTTCTACATTCTAGGGATGGTCAGGTGAACCAGGCTAGTGATATCACAATACCTAAGGGTTCTAGACAGCTCCTGACAACTAGGGCGCTACTTGAAAGACCGCTCCGCAGTAGCAGGGGTCTGTGGCAGCCATGTTGGTGGTAGAGAGCACCTGCACCTTAGCATTGACTAGCAATGGTAAGGTGCCCGGAGACCTAGAGCCAACCAAAAAGAGGGTGGAAAAAATGAGGCAAGGGCGAAAAAAACCAGGAAAGATCACCCTAGGGCGGACAGGTCTAACAGCGGCCATTTTTGAAAGGCTTTGAAGTCCATCCAAAGTTAGGATACACTTTTAGTGTCCCTGCAAAATGGTGCACGCTTGAAGCGGCAGCAAGGCCCCAGTAACAGTGTTAGGGGAGCTGCTAGGCTGTTGTAAAATAAAAAAAAACATGTTTTATTTTAATAAAATGTTTTTTATAGGACACATTGCCCCACCAATCCCTGATACTAAAGAGGATATTTAGTGTGTGGATGACAAAAATGTGCTTCGGAGGAATATTGCTTCTCACACGGTAGGGAACCAATGACAGACGTGGGCGGCCCATCACTGCATTCTGAATGGGCGGAATTTATTTTATTTATTTATTTATTTGAGTTTTATATAGTGCTGGCTAGACCCGGAGGTATCAGAGCGCTTATAAGTGTGCATAGCTCTATAACACACCAATGGATTGCGAGGGCTGATTGACATCCTCTGTATGTGTTTAAGTATGCACAGTTCTAAATATGTTTTTTTTTTTTTAAATCAAAAGGTAGTGCCTAATGCCAGGTCCAAAGAATGAGCTGGCCCTCGCTCACCAGAGTGAAGAATGTTTAGAAAATAAAATGCATGCGGCACTAGTGAGATGCAGAATTTCTCACATATGTGTGTGTGCAGATCACACCCATGTACACACAGTTGCTAATCAGTGGTTTTAACGTGATCTACTACAATTATATGGCACGCATTTAATAGACAAACTGGAAAACCCCACACATATGAAACTCGAAGTTCAAAAGCTGTCTCGAAGCCGCAGACCAGTGGATGGCATGGATCTGTCTTAAACTAAATGCGCCATTAACAAAATGTTCATTTATGGAGCTTGCAGAACATATGATCCAATTACACTCTGGCCACCTGATCCACAAAGATCAAAAGAAGTTCGAAACTTTGCCTTTGTCACGGACTCTGCCCTCTCATGAGTGCCCGAGTGGGCACACTCGCCACATTAGACTTCTACACTACGAAGGCCCTTTGTCGCATTTTCCCAACCTTGGGTTTCCTCAAAAGGTTCAGCAACACCACTAACCCTCTCAAAAGTTGATTACTAAGTGTATTATTAGGTTGATAAGTCTGTATTACGGGATTCCTCTCTTAGCTATGAGACGGCTCCAGAGAACTCAGGACTCGGCCCCATGATCACTTGGACATTTGAAGAAATGCCCACACATCTCCCTTGCCCTGGTTACCAATCAAAGGAAGTTCATTTAAACTATTGTGTGTCACTGATACCTCAATAAACAACAAAGGGCCTGAATTCCTCCATGTGTAACTCAACAAATACTCCCAACCTAGGAATTTACCTTCCAGGCGAGCGCCACAGTAAATCACCCCACTTTAAAAAAAAAAAACAAGCATTGGCATAGCCAATAGGTCTCGCCTTTGGGACCTTATAAGTGTTTAGCCATGCAACTTATAAGGTCCCAAAAGCGAGACCTATTGGCTATGCCAAGCGGCCGTGAAAGTGATCGCGATCAAACATCAAAGCGGCCGTGCGGCCGCAAAAGTGAAAGTGTTCGCGGTAAAGCGCGGCGCGCGCGCCCACGCACATGCACTGTAGCTCTAGGCTGGCCTGGTAGCACTTTTTGGAGCCCTCTCGATAAGTCTCGCCAGACCAGCGCATGCGCTGGGTCAGGCGAGACCTAAAAAACAGTCGGCAGCCCTCATTCCTCCATACAGGCCGCCAAAGGATGGAGTTCCCTCCCATCAAAAACAGGAGTCAGTGACAACCATCTGGAACTTAAACCAATGGCTGAGTGATGTCTATTCCCAAAGTGATCACCATGGACTCCATTCCATCTCCATCTGCGACAAACCAGGACACAAAACAAGAAGAAAGTCTGCTCTGCCCACCATCAGAAGCTCTGGATAACTTGTCTAGATCATATGCAAGAACTTGATCGTTCCCACACGCCGACTAAAATGAAAATATTATCAAACACGCAGATACTCAGCTTTGTCCTACTTTCACCTGCTCAAGAGTGCATGAAATCCACCATCAGGGGGAGCAAGCACCGCCTCAATGCATGTAAACTGCAGTACACACCAACACTTTTCGGAGCTCTGTGATATTCATACACGCGCGTCCAAGGGGAATACGCAGCCACGAAGAACCACTTATTAGTTAGAAAAATAAAATAAAAACAGGATTAGAAAAAGCAAAAAAAAAACACACACACAAGGACCGGAGAGCACAGTAATTAAACAACTATATTGAATTGCAAATTGCTTTATGGAACGCCAGAATGGACACTTCACACTGTTAGGATAAAGAGATATTGACCAGATGTCCATCACATATAAACAGTCTGGGAACGCTTGCAGCTAATTGGATTTAATTAGTCTGGTTGCACCAAATGGGGCCGACGGAGAAATTGGAGCGGAATCTTAATTTTAATTTTCTCTCCCCAGCCCGACCTTCCGGCAGTGTCTCCGCTTAGGTTTCGGAGAGGCAACTTTCAGGCTAGAGTTGACACAGGCATCACTGGACAGGAAGTGAGGAGGGTGAAACCATTGGCTGCCTTCATGGCAGGAAGTAGAAACATTAAAAGATAACAAGAGCACAGCTGAGATATTAAAGTAGGGGCGGCTCCTCAGTAATGGCGGAGGAGCGTTGCCCCACTGGTCAAAGTCAGTCACGGGAAAAATAAAATGATAATAAAACAATAATGTAATTTCATTTTTCTGTGACTGACTGAGTCGATGCCAGTGTAGGATTGGTCCGAACCATGGCAGAGAGGTGAGTAACGGGAACTGTAAAATGCACGTCAGTGTGGCCAGCCGTCTTGCGCAAACCAATATGCGCGGGTTGGAGAAACATCACAGACTCCCATGCACTGCCTGAGCGGCAGACCAAGCCACTCACACCGATTCCGGCACTGCTCTCATGCTAGGTATAGCATGAGAGCAGAGTCTTGATTGGGCGGGGAGTCTGTACTTTTGCAGTGACCGCTGGGAGCAGAGAACCACAGATGTGTTATTGTTCCCCGTCCCCCTACACCCCCCCTAACCCCCACTTTACTTTTTCAGCGGCCGCCTCCGTATTAAAGCACTGAATAGGAAGTTTAACCAACTGAGGATGAGTGTTCTGATTGAGCAACAATGACAGAATAATGAGGTGCAGGGCCGGACTGGTCGTAGCGGGCACTGGGCGTTTCCCCGGTGGGCCGCTAGGGTGAGGGCTGGTTTTTGTTACCGGGGGTCGCACTGGTGTAACGAAAGTTGAGCGGGCCCCCCTTAAAGGTACAGCGGGAGCTGCAGGGGCCTGTGTTACGCCCCTGGGGGGTCGGCTATCTCGGCCCCCTGTAACAAAATCATCCGAAACCGGCCCTAGCACACGGCTCGGCTGCTCCTCCCCTTCCCTCCAGGGCAGCTGGCCGAGCAATTCGCCAAGGCCGGTTTCGGTTCCCAGTCCGGTCCTGATGAGGTGCAAATGAAGAATCAACTTTATTAACTATACTAAGAAACCTGCATGATGTGGTCAGGTCCGACTTGTGATTTCTGCTCTGTAATCCGATCGGAACCAGAGTTATTAGCTGTGTGGCAGGGGATGCACTGGCCTGACCACACACTACAAACCCCCTTCACTTAAATGGCATCTAACACATTTTAGTCCATGACTATAATCTTTCTGGAGGCTGGACATGCCACCAAGGGTTGTCACCAGGCTGTTTTTTTACTGGCATGACCGGTCTTATAATGTCTTCGCTGCAACAAAAATTAGCAAAATCATTAAAAGCCAGTATTTTTTCCCCTTATCTGTACACACTTTAAACAGAAAGTGTAAGAAGAAAGCACTTTAAATGTCTCATGGAGCTGCCTTTATAATAATTTAAGAGAACAAAGAAAGAAAGGCCATGTTGAAAAGGAATACAGACGATTTTATGTAAAGTTCTATTTAAGTATCATGTCTGGGCCTTTGCAGAATCATAAAACGTGAACATATGGCTGGTATATTTTCCTGGGAAAGGTGACAACCCCACTGGTGTTTCACTGTTGGAGGGACAGGAGTGGGATGTGAAATGTGCGTGGGCCGTCTGGTTGGAGATTATAGTGACAGAAGGCGAGACGCCAGGGATATTGAGGCCCACTTGGGTCACACTCTCCACTGTCCGTGTTTTCCACATCTGACCACGGTATGCAGGGCTTTCCGTTCATGTCGCAGAAGTACGAGGAGTTCCTAGTCATTGCGTGACCACGGGGCATATTATCAAGACAGGCGATAAAATTATCGCCGCTTTACCGGCAGAAAACTGCCGCAAAAATGGCGATAATGGGCTTGATAATATGCCGCAGAGAATTCCAATTGAAGCCCATGTTAGATGTGAAGGACGTCTAACCTGGGCTTCAATTGGAATTCCATAGAGCATATTATCAAGCCCATTATCGCCGTTTTAGCGGCAGTTTTCTGCCGCTAAAGCGGCGATAATGTTATCGCCTGTATTGATAATATGCCCCCACGTCTCTATAGAGTGAGCATTGACCCCTCAATGTCTGGGATGATTTATGGCTGCTTATCAAAATCAGGGTCATTCTTCTGGGATCTTTTAGCATGAACTCATCTCTTTTTATCTCCATAGTCTTTCATATGCTGCTTCTTTTGGACATGTTCCTGCAGGCTTCAGTGTAATTCCTGTCCTAATTTTCCTTCCAGAAAGAGTTCACTCAGGACTTCCCATTGGTGCTGTGAGGAACTTCATGAAAGTGCAATATATTGGAGATGGGCTTCTTCATCAGAAAAGTGATCTATGCACAACTTTCTTGAGCGTTAACATGACTGGGACCACCATTCCATTTTCATGAGGCCATAATGAAATTATCTAGTACCTGAAGAGACCCACATGTATTGCAATTGTGGTGATATAAATTGATGGCTTCTTCAGCTCAAGCTAACGATACGATACACCTGGTTCACATTGAGCTTGGAGAAGATCTGAGCTCCATTCAGGAGGTGAATCATGTCTTATATCCTCAGAACTGAAGGCTGGAATGTCGCATGTCTTCACAGATGAGCATTTCGCCTACACTCTGTCGTTTACATTCTCATGGAAAAACAGCCTGACGCCTTGTTTTCGAGAGAAACCTGGCTTAATGCGTCCTCAACTCTCAGCATCTTAGATGCCCTACCGCAAGGTTACGGAATACTAAAACCGGATTGCCCTATTAAAAGAGGAGGGATGGCAATAATCTACAAACTCTCCCTAAAATGCACCATTAGGGCCGCTCACATTGAAACTATGAGGCCATCTCCTTCACTCTCGCAGCAGTAGAAGACTACGCTTTAGCGGGCTTCTTAATCTATCGGCCACCAGGACCTGCGGCACAGTTCATATTGAGTCTTGCTGAGAATATTGTCCAGCCAGCACTTCACCATAATAACCTGATAATCATAGGCGACCTTAATATGCACCTTGACAATAATTCAAACTTAGAGGCTCAATCTCTATGTAAGGAACTTATAATTATGAATCTAACTCAAAAAGTGAACTCCCCTACCCACCAATTAGGACATATCCTAGATCCAATTTTGCCAACTTTCCCGAGATTGAAGTGGACAGCCTGCTGATAGCTCCTTGGTGGTCTTTTCTGAGCCTCTTTATAGACCCCCTCCCCCCCTTTAAGCCTAGTCAGACGATCATCCAAAGAAGTGGACTTAGTTTAACACTGAAATCTTCACTCAGACCCCCTCGAGGACCAACCTCCAACTCAAGGATGACTTCAATAAGGCAAACTTGTATGTCGAAAAATGGATATCAGGAGCTATAGATGACATAGCACCGTGGACCACTCAGAACACCCAGAGGTGGTGGAATCCTGCGCCCTGGTTCAACAAAACTCTGATTACAGCCAAAAAATGTGTAAATGCCTAGAGCGTAAGTGGAGGACTGATTACTGCCCTGATAGTAAAACGATTTACAAACATGAACTCAAACAGTATCACGCACTCATTAGGAAAACACGTTGTGCTTTCTACACTGCTAAAATTGAGCAAGCCAATAAGTCATCTCAATTCTCAAATCACTGTCTTTGCTAGAACGCACAATGGCCCCTCTACTGACATCCCCTGAGAATTGTAATAAAATTGCTGACTTCTGTGCATCTGAAGTAGCTAAGATCTATGACACCTTTCCATCAGAAGCATGTAGCTGTATCAATCTTGACACCTCTTATGATGCAGCATTTGGGGGGATTGGTCTCTTTGAATTCAGGACCCCTACGCTGGATGATCAGAAGGGTCTGTCCATGAGCATTAAATCAGGCTCCCCCTCTTGATCCTGCTCCACCAAAAATCAAGATGCAAGGAATGGAGTCTATTCTGCCCTAAGTCCAAGAGCTTATAGATATATCCGTTTGCACGGACGAAGTTCCACTGAAATGGCAGCAAGCAACAGTTATCCCTCTGCAGAAAAAACCTTCCGCTGCTCCTATGCTGCAAGAAAACTTACGCCCAATCTCTCTCCTACCATTTTCCACCGAAATTGCAGAGAAAGTGGTGAATAATCAACTTGTATATCATATAAATCTAAATAATCTATTTCACCCTTCACAATCCAGTTTTAAAGCCTCTTACTCTACGGAGTCGGCCCTACTTCTTGCAATGGAAACCTTGAGAAAATGTGCAGACGCTGGATAAACTGCAGCACTGATCCTATTGGACCTAAGGGCGGCGTTCGACACTGTATTGCATAACCTACTTCTTCAAAGACTGAGCCTTTGTGGGGTTAGGGGCTCAGCTCTTCGCTGGTTGACCTCTTTCCTCCTTTCTCGCAGCTTCCAGGTCACCCAGCACCCGCATACATCCAAGAGTATTACCCTCATGCATGGGGTCCCTCAGGGTTCTATACTGAGCCCCACTCTATTCAGTTTTTATATTTGCCCCCCTTGCAAAAATTATAGAAAATACAATGTAACCATTGTGTCATATGGATGATACGCAACTTATTGTCACTCTACCTCAGGACAGGGAGACAGTTGCTAATCAGTTCTCCTCTTGTCTAAGGGAGCTCGCCGTGTGGATGTCCAACAATTGCCGTAAACGTAACAGCAAAAAACCCGAAGTAATGATGGTTGGGAAAACACCTTAAATCTGGCCATCGGCCTGGTGGCCCCAGGCCCTGGGACAAACTCCTGTCCCTAAAGCGGAAACTAAAAATCTGGGGGTCTGGTTTGATCCCAAACTTTCATTTGAGATTCAAATCAGGAGGGTGGCCGGAAAAGGCTTCAGGACTTCTAAAGTCCTAAGAAAACTCCTAAATCTACTACCCATTGCGGTTAGAAAAACCATTGTGCATGCTCTAGTCACATCTCAGATAGATTATGGTAACATTCTCTATCTAGAAGTCTCCCAAAAAAGCCTCAGTAAACTTCAACGCATCCAAAATGCTGCCGCACGATTGGCCTTGAACCTTCCTAGCACAGCATCCACTTCTAAAGCTCTGTCTACTCTTCACCGGCTGCAAATCTTTGTGTTACTGCCACAGAATTCTGTGGAATAAAAGCCCAAGCTTCCTTCACTCGATGATAACCTCTTTCACACCTGCCCGCAATCTGAGATCTGCAAGTGCCCACCTGGTCATGGTGCCCAAAATCCAAAGAGCCAGGATGGAAGCTCAATCTTTTGGCTATCTCGAAGCCAAAAAGTGAAACACTTTGCCACTGACTCTGAGAGCCGAACCTACTGAAACCACCTTTCGCAAGGGACTAAAAACCTGGCCATTTTAACCCTAATTTGGGATTATATTCATGTCCTCTTCATTATCCTTTTTCTCCTTAGCCTAGGCATAGCTTTCTTTCTCTACCTCTGGGGGTCTTTATCCTAGTGTGGGGACACACCGTTGGGTGTAACCAGGTGCTTTACAAATGGAATTATTATCATTATTTTATGGACTGGCACAATGGGGGAAACCCATGGGTTCGAACCAGTCAGAGCCTTGATATTATCTGGTGACGAAACAGTTTATGTCTGCCTCCACTATCTTCAGAATATTGAGAGGTATTCCCCTGAAATGTCGATCCACCAGCTTGAAATTTTTATCTATGTGCAGGTGGATGTGAAAACGCTATTTTAAAACAATGCACAAAAGTGCTTTAAAAAATTCAAGAGGATGATCAGGTTGGTGGAGGGGGTGGGGAAGGCGGCAACATGAGCTGAAGAAAATGTGGACTGCTAGCAGCAAGGAGCACACAGAGGCGAGAGAGCACAACGTAAATGTGAGTTGAGAAGAGAAGCACCTGGCGAGATAGAGTAATGTTGGGGAGAGAAAACCACACACGGAAGACACCTGGAAAACACATGCACTCCCATGGAGTACTTAACGAAAAAGAAAAAAAAGTAACTTCCCAAAAGCAAGCAGTGGAAGCATTGAAGCCAACCAATCAAAGAGATGCTAACAAGGCTATGCTCCAGGGGAGGAACTAACACAAGACTGACAGGCTGGGACATGAATAAGAAACAAATGGAAAAAAATTAACAGGCTGCAAACTCCTGCATGTTTTCGTAAGACCACCATACGTCTTTCACAATCAGACAGCTTGCGTCGTGTGGTAGGCTCAACCCAAAAAGTGCAATTCAGACCGAGCTATAAACTGACGTTTTAGCGCCTCCTCACCATTGAACTTGTCCAACTCACACTCTCTTATGCAGTCCTTCGGGCTGGTGGCACATGCGTAAATTGTTTTCTTCTGAGTTCTGTCTCATCTAGTGGTGCATGTAGTGCTCATAGTCAACTTTCTTTTTTCGGATGAAAATATTTTATCAAACTTTTTCTCGGTCCAGCTATGTTCCATTGTCAGCAGGGGAGAGTTCGAAGGCAATGCCTTTGATATCTGAGCCAACACAATAAAGCAAAAGTCCTTTATTTTGTACATCTTCCTTGATTCCAATGCTGTCAATGTAGATTTCAAAAGGTTTCCCACGGCGCATCCATATGGGACCCAGACCTTGTGATTCGCTGGTGTTGAACGGCGAAGACATGCCCACTGAGACAGCATCTGCAGACATATGAGCGACAACGGCATCTCACCAGGGGTTTCAATTCAGCCCCCACCCGCTTGATTGCAGGTTCAGCTTTGGATGCATACATGACAGCCTCATCAGCGAAGGATGCCATTTTTAGGTCTCGCCTGGCTATTGCGTAAGCGATCGCCCAGCGAGACTTATGTAGGGGCTTCCGAAAATGCTCCCAAAGGCTTCCCAGGCGGATCAGGTGGCGGTTACGCGCACAACCACGCACATTCCATTTGCCACGAGCTACTTCCTGCGCGTGCGCCGCCTCACGCATTCACAGAGATTTAGTAAGGGGCACAAGACCTTAGGAATGCGGTTTATGGCCAGTGCATGTGAGGCATTCAAGCGCGAAGCTGGCATCTGGCATCGGACTTGAAAGCAGCAGACTGCTTTCGCCAGAACTTTCGTTATAACTCACACCCCATATGCTCGTTCCCTCCCACCCTTCCTTTGATGTCCGCTTTTCTTGTTGTTTACAAACCACACCACACACTGCTGCACGCCACACACTGCTGCAAGCCACACACTGCTGCACGCTGCACACTGCTGCACGCCACACACTGCTGCACGCCGCACACAGCTGCACGCCGCACACTACCGCATGCCACACACTGCTGCGCACACTGCTGCATTACACACTGCTGCATTACACACTGCTGCATGCCGCACACTGCTGCACGCCGCACATTGCTGCACGCCTCACACTGCTACACGAAACGCTGCTGCACGCCTCACACTGCTGCACGCCTCACACTGCTGCACGCCACACACTGCTGCACACCACACACTGCTGCACGCCTCACACTGCTGCACGCCTCACACTCCTGCATGCCGCACACTGCTGCACACCTCACACTGCTGCACGCCGCACACTGCTGCATGCCGCACACTGCTGCACGCCGCACACTGCTGCACGCCGCACACTGCACACTGCTGCACGCCACACACTACTACACGCCGCATACTGCTGCACGCCACACACTGCTGCATGCCACACACTGCTGTATGCCGCTGCACGCCACACACTGCTGCACGCCACACACTGCTGCATGCCACACACTGCTGCACGCAGCACACTGCTGCATGCCGCACACTGCTGCACGCCGCACACTGCTACACGAAACACTTCTGCACGCCTCACACTGCTGCACGCCTCACACTGCTGCATGCCACACACTGCTGCACGCCACACACTGCTGCATTCCGCACACTACTGCACAAAGCACACTGCTGCACGCCTCACACTGCTACACGAAACACTGCTGCACGCCTCACACTGCTGCACGCCTCACACTGCTGCACACCACACACTGCTGCACACCACACACTGCTGCACGCCTCACACTGCTGCACACCTCACACTCCTGCATGCCGCACACTGCTGCATACCTCACACTGCTGCACGCCGCACACTGCTGCATGCCGCACACTGCTGCACGCCGCACACTACTACATGCCGCATACTGCTGCACGCCACACACTGCTGCACGCCACACACTTCTGCATGCCGCTGCACGCCACACACTGCTGCACACCACACACTGCTGCACGCCACACACTGCTGCACGCAGCACACTGCTGCACGCCGCACACTGCTGCACGCTGCACACTGCTACACGAAACACTTCTGCACGCCTCACACTGCTGCACGCCTCACACTGCTGCATGCCACACACTGCTGCACGCCACACACTGCTGCACGCCTCACACTGCTGCACGCCTCACACTGCTGCATGCCACACACTGCTACACGAAACACTGCTGCATGCCACACACTGCTGCACGCCACACACTGCTGCACATCACACACTGCTGCACGCCGCACAATGCTACACGAAACACTGCTGCACGCCACACACTGCTGCAAGGCACACACTGCTGCACGCCGCACACTGCTGCATGCCACACACTGCTGCACACTGCTGCATTACTCACTGCTGCATTCTGCACGACACTGCTGCACGCAGCACACTGCTGCACGCCGCACACAGCTGCACGCCGCTGCATGCCACACAGTGTTGCATGCCTCACACTGCTACACAAAACACTGCTGCACGCCACACACTGCTGCACGCCGCACACTGCTGCACGCCACACACTGCTGCACGCCGCACACTGCTGCACGCCGCACACTACCGCACACCACACACTGCTGCGCACACTGCTGCATTACACACTGCTGCATTACACACTGCTGCATTACACACTGCTGCACGCCGCACACTGCTGCACACCTCACACTGCTATACGAAACACTGCTGCACGCCTCACACTGCTGCACGCCTGTGAGACCGGCTTCGTGGCGTGGGCCCTCCCGACCAGCAAGTTACACTACAACCACGCCGAACCTCGTGGGCACGGCCTCCCGGCTTCCGTGGACCAACATCCCGAGGGCCGACCAGATCCCCAACACGCATGCCCGGCCGAGGGAGAACGAAACCCCCCCCA
Source organism: Triturus cristatus (assembly GCF_964204655.1). Classification (NCBI taxonomy): domain Eukaryota; kingdom Metazoa; phylum Chordata; class Amphibia; order Caudata; family Salamandridae; genus Triturus; species Triturus cristatus. Next base: position 772,832,604 of record NC_140595.1, on the reverse strand, counting down.
AACCAGACCGAGAGGCGCCGACCCTGTCACACCTCTGGTCTCTCCCCCGAGGGAGGTTTCGATCGACCACCAGGCCCCCGGTGAGCGGGCGCCTCGCCTGCTGAGTGTCTGGAGTCCCTCCCAGACCCACCTGAACAGATCAAGGGGCCGAGCGACAGGAAACCCCGACACACCGCCCCCCAGGCACCAGACCCCTCTCCGCGAGGACTCCGGACTTCAAAGAGGAGGGGGAGTATAACAAGGGGTGCTGAAGGGACGAGATGCAGAGAAGACCTGGACTGACGAGAGCCTGCGGACTTGGTCGCGGCTCGACGGCTCCCCGAACTCTGAACCATCTGAGCCCTGCTGACGCTGTCGCGGCTCCCCGAACTCTGAACCACCTGAGCTCTGCTGACGCCGTCGCGGCTCCCTGAACTAAGACCCTCCGGTGCCTGCTGAGTGACTCGCGGCCCGCTCCTCCAAGAAAGTCGGCAGAGATCGCCGAAAGAAGCAACATCCCCTCAGCTCGAGGATTGAGAGCTGGGCGCCGGATACCTCGCAGAGACACTGATTGAAAGACTGTCCCGCTACCCCTTTTCCCTCCATCATAAGATCACTGCCGCTTGTGGCATTAACCCTGCACCTGCCCGCCGGATCATAACGATCCCTGATAACCACCGATAAAAGCTTATTATCTTGCAACGATTTACTGTGTGGTGTCCCTCTATCCGCAGAAGAGAGAAGCGTAGCGCGTGCGATCCTAGGTGCAAGACCCTTCCAGGAAGGGCCTCCCTGCTCTTGCTCGGCCTAACTGGGAAAGGTGGGCCTCAGGGTGGTCAGGAACACATTCCGCAGCCTCCCCGGGGAACGCCTTCCAACAACGCCTCACACTGCTGCACGCCACACACTGCTGCGCGCCACACACTGCTGCACGCCACACACTGCTGCACGCCTCACACTGCTGCATGCCTCACACTGCTGCATGCCTCACACTGCTGCATGCCGCACACTGCTGCATACCTCACACTGCTGCACGCCTCACACTGCTGCACGCCGCACACTGCTGCACGCCGCACACTGCTACACGCCACACACTGCTGCACGCCACACACTGCTGCATGCCGCTGCACGCCACACACTGCTGCATGCCACACACTGCTGCACGCCACACACTGCTGCACGCCGCACACTGCTGCACGCTGCACACTGCTGCACGCCACACACTGCTGCACGCCGCACACTGCTACACGCCGCACAATGCTACACGAAACACTGCTGCACGCCACACACTGCTGCACGGCACACACTGCTGCACGCCGCACACTGCTGCATGCCACACACTGCTGCACACTGCTGCATTACTCACTGCTGCATGCTGCACGACACTGCTGCATGCAGCACACTGCTGCACGCCGCACACTGCTGCACGCCATTGCACGCCACACAGTGGTGCATGCCTCACACTGCTACACGAAACACTGCTGCATGCCACACACTGCTGCACGCCACACACTGCTGCACAGTGCTGCATGCCTCACACTGCTACACGAAACACTGCTGCATGCCACACACTGCTGCACGCTGCACACTGCTGCACGCCACACACTGCTGCACGCCACACACTGTTGCACGCCACACACTGCTGCACGCCGCACAATGCTACACGAAACACTGCTGCACGCCACACACTGCTGCACGGCACACACTGCTGTACGCTGCACACTGCTGCATGCCACACACTGCTGCACACTGCTGCATTACTCACTGCTGCATGCCACACACTGCTGCGTGCCACACACTGCTGCACGCCACACACTGCTGCATGCCTCACACTGCTGCATGCCTCACACTGCTGCATGTCTCACACTGCTGCACGCCGCACACTGCTGCATACCTCACACTGCTGCACGCCTCACACTGCTGCACGCCGCACACTGCTGCACGCCGCACACTGCTACACGCCACACACTGCTGCACGCCACACACTGCTGCATGCCGCTGCACGCCACACACTGCTGCATGCCACACACTGCTGCACGCCACACACTGCTGCACGCCGCACACTGCTGCACGCTGCACACTGCTGCACGCCACACACTGCTGCACGCCGCACACTGCTACACGCCGCACAATGCTACACGAAACACTGCTGCACGCCACACACTGCTGCACGGCACACACTGCTGCACGCCGCACACTGCTGCATGCCACACACTGCTGTACACTGCTGCATTACTCACTGCTGCATGCTGCACGACACTGCTGCACGCAGCACACTGCTGCACGCCGCACACTGCTGCACGCCATTGCACGCCACACAGTGGTGCATGCCTCACACTGCTACATGAAACACTGCTGCATGCCACACACTGCTGCACGCCACACACTGCTGCACACCACACACTGCTGCACACTGCTGCATGCCTCACACTGCTGCACGCCTCACACTGCTGCACACCACACACTACCGCACGCCACACACTGCTGCGCACACTGCTGCATTGCACACTGCTGCATTACACACTGCTGCACGCCACACACTGCTGCACGCCGCACACTGCTGCACACCTCACACTGCTGCACGCCTCACACTGCTGCACGCCGCACACTACCGCATGCCACACACTGCTGCGCACACTGCTGCATTACACACTGCTGCATGCCGCACACTGCTGCATGCCGCACACTGCTGCACGCCTCACACTGCTGCACGCCACACACTGCTGCACACCACACACTGCTGCACGCCTCACACTGCTGCAATGCTGCACACTGCTGCACGCCGCACACTGCTACACGCCACACACTGCTGCATGCCACACACTGCTGCACGCCACACACTGCTGCATGCCGCTGCATGCCACACACTGCTGCACGCCACACACTGCTGCACGCAGCACACTGCCGCACGCCGCACACTGCTGCACGCCGCACACTGCTGCAGGCCGCACACTGCTGCACGCCGCACACTGCTACATGAAACACTGCTGCACGCCACACACTGCTGCACGCCACACACTGCTGCACGCCACACACTGCTGCACGCCGCACAATGCTACACGAAACACTGCTGCACGCCACACACTGCTGCACGGCACACATTGCTGCACGCCGCACACTGCTGCATGCCACACACTGCTGCACACTGCTGCATTACTCACTGCTGCATGCTGCACGACACTGCTGCTCGCAGCACACTGCTGCATGCCGCTGCACGCCACAGTGCTGCATGCCTCACACTGCTACACGAAACACTGCTGCACGCCACACACTGCTGCACGCCGCACACTGCTGCACGCCGCACACTGCTGCACGCCACACACTGCTGCACGCCGCACACTGCTGTACGCCGCACACTACCGCACGCCACACACTGCTGCACACACTGCTGCATTACACACTGCTGCATTACACACTGCTGCATGCCGCACACTGCTGCAGGCCGCACACTGCTGCATGCCGCACACTGCTGCATGCCTCACACTGCTACACGAAACACTGCCGCATGCCTCACAGTGCTGCATGCCTCACACTGCTGCACGCCACACACTGCTGCACGCCACACACTGCTGCACGCCTCACACTGCTGCACACCTCACACTGCTGCACGCCTCACACTGCTGCACGCCGCACACTGCTGCACGCCGCACACTGCTACACGCCACACACTGCTGCATGCCACACACTGCTGTATGCTGCTGCACGCCACACACTGCTGCACGCCACACACTGCTGCATGCCACACACTGCTGCACGCCGCACACTGCTGCATGCCGCACACTGCTGCATGCCACACACTGCTGCACGCCACACACTGCTGCACGCCACACACTGCTGCACGCCACACACTGCTGCACGCCACACACTGCTACACAAAACACTGCTGCATGCCACACACTGCTGCACAGCACACACTGCTGTACGCTGCACACTGCTGCATGCCACACACTGCTGCACACTGCTGCATTACTCACTGCTGCATGCTGCACGACACTGCTGCACGCAGCACACTGCTGCACGCCGCACACTGCTGCATTCCGCACACTGCTGCATGCCGCTGCATGCCACACAGTGCTGCATGCCTCACACTGCTACACGAAACACTGCTGCATGCCACACACTGCTGCACGCTGCACACTGCTGCACGCCACACACTGCTGCACGCCACACACTGCTGCACGCCACACACTGCTGCACGCCGCACAATGCTACACGAAACACTGCTGCACGCCACACACTGCTGCACGGCACACACTGCTGTACGCTGCACACTGCTGCATGCCACACACTGCTGCACACTGCTGCATTACTCACTGCTGCATGCTGCACGACACTGCTGCACGCAGCATACTGCTGCACGCCGCACACTGCTGCATTCCGCACACTGCTGCATGCCGCTGCATGCCACACAGTGCTGCATGCCTCACACTGCTACACGAAACACTGCTGCATGCCACACACTGCTGCACGCTGCACACTGCTGCACGCCACACACTGCTGCACGCCACACACTGCTGCACACCGCACACTGCTGCACGCCGCACACTGCTGCACGCCTCACACTGCTGCACGCCTCACACTGCTGCACACCGCACACTGCTGCACGCTGCACACTGCTGCACTCCACACACTGCTTTTATGCAAGTTTATGCTACTGACATTGTAAATGACAATGCCTTTTATTTGTTTTAAAACCAAAACATAAATAAAAGGCATTGTAATTTTACAATGCCAATAGCTCAAACTCTTATAAATGCGAGACCTATTGCATTGCAAATGCTTGTTGCATTTAGGATCAGGGTGCCATCACTTCCAGCAGCTCAGGATTCGCAAAACTCATAGAGACTTGTGAGGATGAGAAACAGCCTCGTCGCCACTGTGCTATCTGAGCAACACTGACATAGACAGAAGATGCAATGCAACCGGATTCAACTTTATAAACTATACACAGGGACCAGCAACTAATTGGTCCATTTGCTGATATAGATGTGGAAGGACAGGAGTGAATCCAGTTGACAGCTACTCAGCTCTTTGAGCTTTGAGAGTGTGGGGCACTGAGCAAACAGTCGACAAATGTACCGTATAAAACTGGCATTGGATAGGAGTCAGAGAGATTAAAGAGAGAGTTACAGTATGAAGTCGGGACAGGAAGGGCAGCAAGTTAAAATCGAGGGCACTGGCCTGGAAGGAGAGAACATTAATGCACAAAAGATTACCTAGTGGGACGGGAAGTGGAGAGATGAAGGTATAAAAAAAAGTGCATGGCTGGTAGTGGAGGGATGAAACTCATAAGACTAGACACGAAGGCAGAGAAAGACCACTGAAGAGGAAGTGGAAATAGGTAAAACACACAGTGGGGACTGGGCAGTATGTAGCTAGAGGGCATGGGCAGGTATAGGAGAGAGGCAAGGCAGAAAGTTACAGTACAGAGAAAGCATTGGGCAGGAAGTGGCGACTTTAAAGCACAAGATAGCATGCTATGGAACAGGAAACAAAGAGACACTGGACCGGAAGTGGAGAGACTAAACCAAACAGAGAGGACTGGATAGAAATGGCACCAAACAGAAAGGGCAAAGAGCTAAATAACACGATGGGACCTGGTCATGAAGGGCTAACAAGCATGGGCAGGAAGAGGAGAGGGTGAAAGCAGCCAGTGGGGACTGGACAGGCAATGTGCAGAGTGACAGTACTGAGCACACATTCAACAGGTCGAGAAGAGGATTATACCACACAGTAGCCACTGGACAGGAAGTAGAGTAAACTATATAGTGGGTGCAGTTTAGAACAACATGGGACTGAACAGGAAGTGGAGATATTAAAGCAGGAGGACGACACTGGACTAAAGTCGGAGAGTGTGAACTCATTGAGAGCTCATCGAACAGGAAGTGCAGAAACTGAAAGTACAAAGATGGCGCTGAGCAGGAAGTTGGGGAGAGGAAGTGTATAAAGCAGGAAGAAGGGTACAGAAGGGCACTGGTCAGCACGATGAGCATAAAAAGGGCGTGGCCAGGAAGTGAAGGGATTAAAGTATAAAAAGGACAAGTTTAGGACGTGGTTAGGGAGATATTAAATCAGGCAATAGACAGTCCCTGGAGAGAGAACCCCATTCTAGAATGGTCCTTGAGCAGTAACACAAGAGGGTTAAAGCTTTGAATGGCACTGCATAGGAAGTGGAGCAGCTGAAAGCACAGAACAGGAGCACAACAGGAAATAAACAGGATGAAATTACTTCGCTTCCTTGGTGCTAGCAAGTAGGTGGATAGATTAAAGCATAGGTCAGACTCCAGACAGGTAGTAGGGCGGGTTCGAGTACAGAGTGGGGGCAGTGACTGAAGCTATAGCTGAAATGCCAACAGGAAGTGCAGGAGCTACACACATTTTAAAGCAGACATTGAACGTGAAGTGAAGAGTGTTGAAGCCCAGAGAGGACTCTAGGCAGGAAGTGGAGGGGGTTACACCTTAAAGAAGCTCATGAGATTGGACAGGAAGAGGAGAGGGTTAGTGAGTGTTGGACAGGCCACATGAAGGGCTTGCTCCCTCCCCGCATGACAGGGCCCGAGCCCCGGCCCTCCAGGTGTTACCCACAGAAACAACCCGCACCCCGTCTCCAGACGGGACTCCTGCCCCCGGACATCTCTGTATCATGGGGCCGAACCACTACCGGCTCCCTCGCCCGGCCCGGCCGTCATCTTGGACACTGCACCACGAGGCCGCGTGGCCTCAGCTCGACCCTAACCCTGGGCCTGGCCAGGCCCCGACATCCCGGCACCACCATCCACCCAGGAGGTGAACGGACCACTTGGCAGGTCGATGGGAGAAAGAAGTGTCGATGGCTCTCCCCCGCCAGGTGCCGATCGCCCCCCAGCTCCCCCGGGCGCTGGCTCCACCTCCCTGCTGGGTGTCTGGACTCCCTCATCCGGACCTCCCGACCTCCAAGTGCGAGGGTCCGGACATCAAAGGGCGCCAGACCTATAACTGGGGCAGCTCCAGAGCAGGAAGGCAGTTGTATCCTGGAGTCGAGAGACACCGAGAAGAACTCATCCTTGACGGACTACCGGCGCTGCCGTAGCCCTGCTTTGTGAACTATCATCCTGCCTGCTGGCGCTGCCGCGGCCTTCTGCATCCTCCATCCTCGTTGGGACCTGCTGGCGCTGCCGCGGACCGTTGTAACTACCACCTCCGTTGGGACCTGCTGGCGCTGCCGCGGACCGTTATAACTACCACCTTCGTCGGGACCTGCTGGCGCTGCCGCGGACCGTGTAACGACCACCTTCACCGGGACCTGCTGGCGCTGCCGCGGCCCGTCCCGCTGGAACACCGAGCTCGAGGATTGTGAGCTATCCATCATATCATCGCATCTACCAGATTGGTAACCAGACTGTCCCGCCACCCCCTTTCCCAACCCAGAGACTAGAATCGAGGGGAACCCTGAGTCCAGACCTCCTTGTACCATTCTATCGTACCTAAGAGATCGCTTATAAAGAACGTTAAAACCTTATCCTTGTGTGGTGTACATCTGTGGGGGGGAAGTTACTCGACTGTACGATCGCTGGAGATGGCTCTCCCCGGAGACCTCTCCCCTTGTCCTCGGCCGACCCTCCCGGTCCGTCTAACATTGGTGGCCAGCGGCGCGATCCGAATCAACGCGTAATCGTACAGAGAGTAGCTCACCCCACGACGAAACCACAATGTCAACCAAAGAGAGCGGATCCACCGAGAAATTCCAGATGGAGAAATTGGAAGAGTACAGCCATCGTGAATTGAAACAATTCTGCATTGAACTAGGCATTGCTACCACCGGCCTGAGTACCAAAGACGATTTCAAGCACGCCATTGAGTCGTGGGCAGAAACCGGGGCCGCCAGATCCCCGGACCAAAACATTGCAGCATCAGAGAGGAACACCACGGCTCCCGAAGAGCGAAGAACGGGCCTCTCGCAGGAAGAGATCCAAGAGAGAGAAAAAAACAGACTACATGAGTTAGAAATGGCACGGCTCAAAATGGACGGTGAACTAAAATTAGCCGAACAAAAACTGAACCTAGAGCATCTGCGGCTCCGAGAAGAACGGGAAGAAAAACAGAGGCAGAGAGAGCTCGAAGAAAAGAGATTAGCATACGAACACGAGCGCAAACTGGCAGAAATAGACCTACGGAAGCAGAACAAAGAACTGGAGGTGCCCGAGCGACCGCGCACCCCGGGAGCGACAGAAAAGAAAGTCCACATCCCCAAGGATGTCGTTCGAGAGTATGTCCGAGAGGACGACATACAACAGTGGTTCAAGGCCTACGAGATCGCCATGACCTCCCACCGGATCGATCGAAGTGACTGGGGAGCCGGCCTATGGGGGAGGTTCGTCAATGAAGGCCGCGATGCCCTGTTACAGCTCCCAGACCATCTGATGTCATCCTATGACCACATGAAGGCTGCCCTCCTCACCCGATATGGGCTCACACCCGAAATGTACCGCCAAAGGTTCCGAGACTGCACCCGGATCCCGGGTACAACTTGGGTGGAATATGTCCACTATTTCAGCCGAGCCTTCGAGGGTTGGATCAAGGGAAGCCACGTAACGACCTACGAGCAACTTTTTAATCTCATGGTGTGGGAGCACCTCTCTAACAACTGCTTCGTCGAGCTCAGGCAGCACCTCCTCGACAGTAAATTGACGGACCCGCGGCAACTCGCCGCCGAAGCTGACCGGTGGGAAAGCACCCGAGTGGGCCGGAGAGGGCCGCACGAACAGAACCGGAACAACCAAGGTCAGCACCGTCCCCGAGGAGGAGGAGGAGGCCAGGGACGAGGAAGAGACACCGTCCCGGCCGCTCCCGCTGCCAGCACCCTGCCCCCGGCCAGCCGGGTCAACCCCCCGATGCGCCCGGGGTTCCGAGCCAATGTCACGTGTCACCGATGCCAGCGAGTCGGACACTACGCCAATGACCCGAACTGCCCACAGAACCAAACTCCGAGACCCCGCCAGGTAGCTGCCGCCGCCCTGGGGGGAGAACAAATCTCAGAAGAACAGGAAGAATACGAGCAGGAACAACAAGAGTGGGAACCGGCCGCCATGGTTCTAGCGTGCCTAGGGGGAAGAGACATGGTCCCGCGGGCTCCCCTACCCGCCAACACCCGAAAATATAGTCAGTGGGTGAACATTAATGGACGCCGGGCCGAAGCACTACGTGACACGGGGGCCAGTGTGACGGCCGTCCGCTGTCACCTGGTAAAACCAGAGCAGATCCTGCCGAACATTCTCTGCCCCGTCCGTTCAGCCGACAATTCGGAAAGTCTATGTCGGATGGCCTGCGTCCCCTTCAAATGGGGAGGAGTCTCCGGCATGTTGAAGGTGACGGTCCGAGATGATGCCCCCGTGGACTGTCTCCTGGGGAATGATCTTGAGAGTTCCCCGTGGGCCGCTGTAGAAAGAAGAGAGCACCTGGGGATGTTGGGCCTCCCGGACTGGGCGTGCGTAACCACCCGGTCCATGGCCGCCCGTGCCATCCCCCGACCAGAAGAACCAGAATGGCCAGCACCTCCTCCCCCGATCGCTCCAGTAGAGGACACCGACCATACCGACCCCCCAGAGCAAACCCCGAAGGGCTCACTCAGCCCCAGGACCTTCCCAACCTGGCTCAGTGGCGTCAAGAAGGGGGGCCCACCCAGGAACAGTTCCGTCAAGAACAGAAGACCTGTCCCTCCCTCGAGGGACTCCGCCAGCAAGCCCTCGCCCAGAGCGCAGGGGACACCACCGGAGCCCATTGGATCTATTGGGACAACAACCTATTGTACAGTGAACAGAGAATCGCGGAGTTAGGGGCCAGTCGGGTGCTGGTGGTGCCCCTCCGTTTTAGAGACTTCCTGTTAAATTTGGCCCACGATGTCCTTCTGGCTGGACACCTGGGCCAGGACAAAACCTACAGTCGCCTGGTGACCCACTTTTTCTGGCCAAAGATGATAAACGATGTCCTCCACCACTGCCGGTCCTGCCCCACGGGCCAGGCCAGCGGGAAGAGCGGCCGCAAACTCAAAGCACCTCTGCAACCCTTCCCAGTTGTCACCACCCCGTTCGAGAGGGTGGGAATAGACATTGTGGGGCCCCTGGACCCCCGTACAGCACAAGGACATCGGTTCATCCTGGTACTGGTGGACCACGCCACTCGCTACCCCGAGGCTGTGCCCCTGCGAACTGTAACAGCCCCGGTGGTCGGCCGGGCCTTAATGGGGATCTTCTCCCGGGTGGGCTTCCCCCAAGAAGTCGTCAGAGACAGAGGCACAAACTTTATTTCAAAGTATATGAAGTCCCTCTGGCAACAGTGCGGGGTCACCTACCGATTCACGACCCCCTATCACCCTCAAGGAAACGGACTAGTCGAGCGGTTCAACCGCACGCTCAAGGGAATGATTGGGGGGTTGGAAGAGCCCCTCCGTCGCCAGTGGGATGTACTACTTCCGTGCCTCCTCTTCGCCTATCGAGAAGTTCCCCAGAAGTCCCTCGGCTTTAGCCCTTTCGAACTCTTGTACGGGCACCTGGTGCGAGGGCCCCTCAGCCTAGTCAAAGAAGGTTGGGAGATGGCCCCCCTAAAGACCCCTCCAGACGTCTTCAAGTACCTCCTGACCCTACGCAATCAGACCAGGCGATTCAGAGAAATGGCGAAAGCGAACCTTGAGGCCAGTCAGGAGGACATGAAAAAATGGTACGATCAAAATGCCTCCTCCATCGAATTCGAACCTGGCCAACAAGTGTGGGTGATGTCCCCCACCGAACCATGTGCCTTGCAGGACAAGTGGATGGGGCCCTTCAAAGTGGTCGAACGCAAGAGCCCCGTCACCTATCTCATCGATATGGAATCTCCACGGAACCCCCTCCGGGTCCTCCACACCAACAGACTCAAACCCCACTTTGTGCGCTCGGAGCTCAGCCTCCTGATGGCTACAGACAGTGGAGCGGAAGAAGACTCCGAGCCTCTCCCTGATCTCCTGAAGGCTTGTGAGAAAGATGGTTCCGTGGACGGGGTCCGGCTCTCCGATGCCCTCACCCCGGAACAGCGCCAAGGCTGCCGGGACCTCCTGCTGCAGTTTGCTACCTTGTTTTCCCTCACCCCAGGGGTCACCCCCTGGTGCTTGCACGATGTGGACACTGGTGACAGTCCCCCTATCAGACACCGGGCGTACCGCATACCAGATCGGGTACGGGCCTGCATCCAAGAGGAGGTATCAAAGATGCTCACGCTCGGGGTCATCGAGCCCTCGGACAGCCCCTGGGCCAGCCCGGTCGTGCTGGTCCCCAAAGCTGCTGCCCCCGGCACCACTCCTGAGCTCCGATTCTGCGTCGACTATCGGGGCTTGAATGCTGTTACCAGAACCGACGCTCATCCCATCCCCCGAGCGGATGAACTGATCGACCGCATGGGGGCTGCCCGCTACCTCAGCATCTTCGACCTAACAGCGGGCTACTGGCAGATCGGTCTCACACCCCGGGCCCGAGAACGATCCGCCTTTTCTACCCCCGATGGCCACTACCACTTCAAAGTCATGCCCTTCGGCATGAAGAATGCCCCAGCTACTTTTCAGCGACTGGTGAACCAGGTCTTGGCGGGGCTCGAGGAGTTCAGCGCCGCCTACCTGGACGATATCGCTGTGTACAGCCGCCACTGGTCCGACCACCTCCACCACCTCCGAGAGGTCCTGCAGGCCCTCCAACGGGCCGGCCTCACAATCAAGGCCAGCAAGTGCCAAATTGGTCAGGGGTCCGTGACCTATCTCGGACACCAGGTGGGAAGCGGGCTGGTGGCCCCTCTGCAACTCAAAATCGCTGCCATCCAGTCCTGGCAGCCCCCAGTCACGCAGACCGAGGTCCGAGCCTTCTTGGGGCTCACCGGCTACTACCGGCGGTTCGTGAGGGACTATGGCAGCATTGTGGGGCCCCTCACGGGACTCACATCCAAAAACCACCCGAAGAAGATCAACTGGACCCCAGACTGTCAAGCGGCCTTCGAGAAGCTGAAAGCCGCCATGTGCACTGCCCCTGTGCTCCAGGCCCCCGACTACAGTCGGGAATTCATCGTACAAACAGATGCCTCCGACCATGGCATCGGGGCGGTCCTCTCCCAGCTGAACTCCGAGGGACTGGACCAACCGGTGGCCTTCATCAGCAGACGCCTCCTGGCCCGAGAACAGCGCTGGAGCACCATCGAGAGGGAGGCCTTCGCAGTGGTGTGGGCCCTCAAAAAGCTCCGGCCCTATCTCTTCGGTACCCACTTCCGGGTGCAAACAGATCATCGACCCCTGCAGTGGCTAATGCAGATGCGGGGGGAAAACCCCAAACTATTGCGTTGGTCCATCTCCCTGCAGGGGATGGACTTCACTGTGGAACATCGACCGGGCCAAGACCACGCCAACGCAGATGGCCTGTCACGCTTTTTCCGCCTCGACGAGGAGAGTCCCCAAGAGGATGGGTGACTCTCCCCGCCTTCAGCTGGGGGGGACGCATGTTGGACAGGCCACATGAAGGGCTTGCTCCCTCCCCGCATGACAGGGCCCGAGCCCCGGCCCTCCAGGTGTTACCCACAGAAACAACCCGCACCCCGTCTCCAGACGGGACTCCTGCCCCCGGACATCTCTGTATCATGGGGCCGAACCACTACCGGCTCCCTCGCCCGGCCCGGCCGCCATCTTGGACACTGCACCACGAGGCCGCGTGGCCTCAGCTCGACCCTAACCCTGGGCCTGGCCAGGCCCCGACATCCCGGCACCACCATCCACCCAGGAGGTGAACGGACCACTTGGCAGGTCGATGGGAGAAAGAAGTGTCAATGGCTCTCCCCCGCCAGGTGCCGATCGCCCCCCAGCTCCCCCGGGCGCTGGCTCCACCCCCCTGCTGGGTGTCTGGACTCCCTCATCCCGGACCTCCCGACCTCCAAGTGCGAGGGTCCGGACATCAAAGGGCGCCAGACCTATAACTGGGGCAGCTCCAGAGCAGGAAGGCAGTTGTATCCTGGAGTCGAGAGACACCGAGAAGAACTCATCCTTGACGGACTACCGGCGCTGCCGTAGCCCTGCTTTGTGAACTATCATCCTGCCTGCTGGCGCTGCCGCGGCCTTCTGCATCCTCCATCCTCGTTGGGACCTGCTGGCGCTGCCGCGGACCGTTGTAACTACCACCTCCGTTGGGACCTGCTGGCGCTGCCGCGGACCGTTATAACTACCACCTTCGTCGGGACCTGCTGGCGCTGCCGCGGACCGTGTAACGACCACCTTCACCGGGACCTGCTGGCGCTGCCGCGGCCCGTCCCGCTGGGACACCGAGCTCGAGGATTGTGAGCTATCCATCATATCATCGCATCTACCAGATTGGCAACCAGACTGTCCCGCTACCCCCTTTCCCAACCCAGAGACTAGAATCGAGGGGACCCCTGTGTCCAGACCTCCTTGTACCATTCTATCGTACCTAAGAGATCGCTTATAAAGAACGTTAAAACCTTATCCTTGTGTGGTGTACATCTGTGGGGGGGAAGTTACTCGACTGTACGATCGCTGGAGACGGCTCTCCCCGGAGACCTCTCCCCTTGTCCTCGGCCGACCCTCCCGGTCCGTCTAACAGTGAGCAGGGCAGGCATTGGACAGGAATCAGAGACTGTTAAAGAACGAAGAGGGCACCTGACCGGAAATGGGAAGTGTGAACTCATAGATGAGACACTAGAGAGGAATTATAGAGACGCTGCACGACTGGAAGCTGAGAGGGATTGTTACAGAGAAGCCTCTCGTGAAGATAGTGGAGACAGTCAATGTGTAAGGCGGCCATTGAAGTGGACATGGCTAATGTATGCCGCAGAGACTGGTAGGAAGAGGAGATGGATTTAATGCACTAGACAGAAGCAGGGCGGGTCAAAGCATAGAGCGGTCACTGGACAGGAAGTGAAGAGAGTGGACAGGAAGTGTTGAGTGTTACAGCAGGCATCAATATTTAACCACAATATTGTAGGCCAAACATCGACCTGCAGGTCCATCGTAAGCGCAATAGCGCCACCCAAATAATGTTGGAGTGGGGTTAATAATAGTAAATCTACACTCACTGCGATGATATATTGGTAGTCGATATTATGGCCATGATTCATCTGAAGGTACTGGATCTCTCCTGCTCCTGTGTGAGAGCAGAACAGTAGCTTCCACTCACCATGTACACCTCCCTCCACATGTATATGTATCTTGACAAAATATATATCTTCAACATACGTAGATGTGGAGTTAAGAAAAGTACATCTGTACTTACCTATTTGCACTTACCTTCTCCATATTTTGGTCCTCGATATTTTTGACTCAATATTCTGTCCACAGCGCTTTTTTGTTTCCGATATTCTGTCGGTGATCTGTGTGTAATTGGGGAAGACCCAATGAGAGTCGGCTGCTGTGCAATACACGGGACTGCCCGGGACTTGACACTCAAGACGTTAGTTGTGAACTTTCAAAAATGTCATTTCGCAAAATGACGTGAAATTTTGGGGAAATTACACGAAATTCTGCATACTTATGTGAAATGAAAATCCATTTTCTAGTGCTTTATTTTAGTGTAAAATTCATCCTTGCATCAATTTAGATGGAAGGACACATTTCTAAATTAAAAAAAAATAGCATGCAAAATACATTGACTGCAGGCAGCAGCCGCTCGCGTTCAGTGGTTAGTGCGCACCTGTGCTAAGATTTTGTCATAATTGACTACACAATGTTTCATAATTTGAGAAATTTCGCAGAACAAGCGTAATGCGAAATTCCCCAAATTCCAAGAATTATGCCAGCATTATTTACATTTCACTTTCTTCTAATCTTGATGAACTCCAAGATGATGTCTGCAGCATCAAAGAATCCCATTTCAACATCATATCACCTCAAAATGTAGGTTCCAAGCATAGATATATATACCAGATCACTTATTTTGCCGGTGCGGACCCGCGGGAATCCTGCTGAAGTACCTCAGGAGTACCATGTTGTTAGATATCTATACATTTTGAACCTTAATTTCTCAAAACTAATGAGCGGCTATACACTAAATCACAAGCAAAGGGAAAAGAATTTGCTTTCTGCCAAATTTGGTGTAAATACAGTCAGCCATTTTGTCTGTAGAGCTGTTCAAAAATCTGTATGTAAATTGCATGGGAAAATTGCATTTTGGGACTAACCTTTTTCTAAGCCCTAGCTTGATGGATCAAACCAAAACTTTCCTGGAAGGAGCTGAGGTGGATCAACCTTTTTGGGGGGGAAAGTTTCATGATTGTGTGTGTATGTCGCTGAAAATATTTAAATATGACTTTGTATATAAACTTATAAATATCTATATACGAAATACCCACATTCATGCAAAGTCAGATTTAAATATCTTAAGGAATTAAAGCTACTTTGCAGCAAAAAGTACTTGGTCAGATATGATTGTGTGGCAATGAGCAGTGTCAGTTTCTTTTCTCTGTCACCTCCTGTGGCGTTGGGGCAGAGTGAGGGGCCAGGATAAATAGAGCGGGGCACGACTTATCTGCCCCCCCCTGTAGAAACCAATGCACTCACATGGGCTCATCCGCGCTTATTCAGATGCCTTAGCTTTGTAGCGTTGTCTGTGGCCACGTTTTCCAGGAAGAGATATGAAATGTTATCCAAGGCACCCCTAGCTGTTCAAGTACAGTGATGACATCTAGGCATTTGAGTAGACTAAACGAGAACGTGACGTTCGTGTTTGCAATGCACTAGCGAGTTTCACCCTCATGCATGACAAGCAGACATTTATTTAATTTATTTAAATAGTTTTAAATAGCGTGAACATGACCCATAAGGGTATCAGAGCGCTTTACAAATGATCAGAAAGAAGAGCCATATAGAACAAACAACAGCATCATCGAGGCCAATGGACGCATCTTCTCCCAGTACAGTACGTAAACTGACCCAGAGAAAGTCAAAGATCCCACATCAGCACTTGCCCCGCAAAATGTCTCCTCCATTTGCTTATTCTTGGAGATGGGCAGCTATTGCCCCAGATATCTTCAGGACTATGCCTTGGTCAGTGCTCCTCACAGGACCTCACAGAGAAAGGGTGACCTCATTTGTCACCTCATCAAGAGCCTCATTGCAGAAGAAACATGCCTGTCTTGTTTTCCCCCTCTGGATGCTGAAGTGAACACTGGTACTTTTGTAGTTGTAATGGGCGGCCCATGACTATGCCCAAATGACACCCATGTTCAGGGGTTGCAGCTGTGACCTCTAGCTTGCTCCCTGCTACTCCTGGCACTTCCTTTGTGACCCCTGGCCTCAGAGGAGGCAACACTCTGCCCCCTTTGAGGCAAGGGGTCACACAGGAAGTGCTAAGAGTAGCAGGGAGCAATCTAGAGGTCACAGCTGCGACCCCTGAGTACTCCCAAATGACGTCTATATTAAGGGGTTGCATCTGTGACCTTTAGCTTGCTCCCTGCAACTCCTGGTACTTCCTTCGTGGCCCCTGGTCTCAGAGGAGGCAACAGTTTTTCCCCTTTGAGGTCAGGAGTCACAAAGGAAGTGACTAGAGTAACAGGGAGCAAGCTAGAGGTCACATCTGCGACCCCTGAGTTCTCCCAAATGACGTCTATATTAAGGGGTTGCATCTGTGACCTTTAGCTTGCTCCCTGCAACTCCTGGTACTTCCTTTGTGTCCCCTGGTCTCAGAGGAGGCAACAGTTTTTCCCCTTTGAGGTCAGGGGTCACAAAGGAAGTGACAAGAGTAACAGGGAGCAAGCTAGAGGTCACATCTGCGACCCCTGAGTACTCCTAAATGACGTCCATGTTCAGGGGTTGCAGCTGTGACCTCTAGCTTGCTCCCTGCTACTCCTGGCACTTCCTTTGTGACCCCTATCTGCGACCCCTGAGTACCCCCAAATGACGTCCATGTTCAGGGGTTGCAGCTGGGACCTCTAGCTTGCTTCCTGCTACTCCTGGCACTTCCTTTGTGACCCCTGGTCTCAGAGGAGGCAACATTCTGCCCCCTTTAAGGTCAGGGGTCGCAAAGGAAGTGCCAAGAGTAGCAGGGAGCAATCTAGAGGTCACAACTGCACCCCTGAGTACTCCCAAATGGCATCCATGGGAGGAGAGCAGGACAACATCTTAGCTACTTAGATGTGGCACTACTGCTGTCATCCCTACACTGATGCACTTAACGGCTGCTTTTTGCACGCAGCCACATTTGTACCATGGTGCAAAGGTGAGTGTGTGAATCTAGCATAGATTTTGCACTGGAACAGTTCCCTTCCAGTTCCAAACATTAGGCTTAAACATAGTTTTAATCTTTTCTGACTTTGTATGTGTGCTGTACAGTACAGTGCACATACAAAGTTAGAACAAGCATTGGCATAGACAATAGGTCTCACCTTTGGAACCTTATAAGTGTTTAGCCTTTCTAGAGTTGATGTTGTTGCACCAAAGATATTGTGCTGGATAACTAAACACTTAAGGTCCCAAAGGCGAGACCTATTGGCTATGCCTAAACCCTCTACTATAGCAGCTAGAGGTGTGGTGGGTGTTGACATGAGCCACTTGGCTGATAAGGCACTAAAATGTTGACTCTTTTGAGGGCTTTGCCTGTCTTCAGGTTTCCAGAACAGAAAGAGCTGAGGCGTGTAGGCCTACGGCTAACAACTGAGCCAAGTGTGTGAAGGAGACAGAGGATTGAATGGATAAAATGTGGAAAACCAGAAAAGTAGAGGCATCAAACAGATAGAGGTACATAGCAAGATAATAAAGTAAAAAATCAAAGAGGGAAGAAAAGAAATAGATTGCTAAATATAAATGGTGAAATGAGGAAGGGAAAAAAGGAAGGAACGAGGAAGGATACAAGTATGAATGGATGGATAAAACAAAGAAATGTGAAGGGATGAGTAGAATGAAGTGTGAAACAAAAGAAGGGTGCAAAGAAGGAAGTGTGGAAGGAAGAATTAAAATAGGGACAGAAGGAAAGGGGGTTGGAGGAAAAGAGGAAAACAAAGAAGGGTGAAAGAAGGTTTGGAAAGATGAAAGGACGAGTGAAAGGATGGATGAATGAAAAGAGGACTGGAAGACTGCTGGAACAAAAGGATGAATGGAAGGGTGGAAAGATGGAAGAGTGCATGGAAGGGAGTTGGGTGGCTGGATTAGTTCAGAATGGAAGAAAGAAAGGATGGGTGAATGGATGAACAGTGAAAGGATGACTGGGAGGATCGATAGAGGACAGGAAGGAGGGAAGGGTGAAAGGATGAATGAGTGAATAGATGGATATTAGGTGAAAGGATAATAGAAGAGAAAGTGATTGATAGAAAAATGTGTGGGTGGATGGAAAGGTGAAATAGTGGATAAATGGGTCGTGGATTGATGAAAAGGTATTGGCTTTGTCATTGTCTTTTACCCATGTTGTACAGCAGCACGGCTGCCGTGTAGCATGACTGAAAGAAAAAACAAAAGTGGTATAATGCGGGCAGTGCTGGCTGTGTAATAACTTTTGTCAAAGCACTACAAAGCAGCACTGAGCTATTTTTTAAATAATTTTCAGCCATGCAACATGGCTAATAGTTATGGGAAAAGTGCTAGGACGGCGGGCACGGTTTATTATGTTATTAGAGCAAAGGTTTGAAACACGTGTACATGTATATTGGTTTTCCATATCGTGACAGTGAAATGTGCCTGCCTTGCTTTGCCTGCAGGTGCACACGATCTCTACACCTTGCACTCAGTGGACAGAAGATAATGTGTATATATATATATATGAGCACTTGCCATGCTTTGCAATATGAGCTACTCATAGAACCCGGGGGTCAGCTGATGAGTGGTAAAGTCCCTGCGCTGGCCTCTGCTTTCTGTTTGGAATTATTAGCACAGACCTCATTTAATAGACGTCTGGGCTCTGCTTTTCTAAGCTCCATCCATAAATCATCACCTATTCCCTTTCAGACCAACCCCCTCCACAAACAGTCACCTGTGAATGCGGATCATTTCACCTAGCAGTATAGCGTACTACTATTGATACATTGAATACAAGCCATGTTTTCTAAGGCTCCTCAGCTGGGCTACAATCTGGAGTATCTTGTGCTTGACATACTGCAAACATACCTTATAGCTAATGAGCTCTGTGCTCGGGCCCAGCCTGGTGCAGCCAAAGATGTGTTTGTTGTGGCTCCATTCATTCCAACTAACACGTTATAGCGCTTTCTCATAGTGCACGAATGCACCTCAGCGCTATTTCATCATAACTTTCAGCCATGCAACACAGCTAAAAGCGCTATGACGGCAGGGTTGCGAAGTTAAGAGTAACAAGCTAACGAGGAGGGAGGGGGAGAAGGGAGGGGGGAGAAGGGAGGGGGTAGTGAGAGCAGACAGCAAGGGGGTGGATGAGGCTTAATGAGCCATGACAGAAAGGCAGATGGCAGCTGCGGGCATGTACGCTCACGTGCACTCAAGCTTTAGGCCCCCAAAAGCCTCTGGTGGAACTTTTAAAATCCACTTACTAAATGTCTCGAAGAGACAGCATGCGCTGTCTCAGGCGAGGCCTAAAAAAAGTTTGCAGAAAAGAGAACTTTGCTCCTAGTTTGCACATACCTCAAGGAGGCATAGTTTTTTGCTGGAAAGAACTGTCTACAAATGTTCGTAGATTGCATTTTGTGCCAAAACCCATGGGAGACTGCTGGAAAGGCATGTGTACCACCCATTGAACACTCCCTTGATGCATAGTAATACAAAGTGCTGCTTTGTGTTACTTCAAGGCAGTTTTTCAGTTTTGCGCTCGAAAGCAAATAACAAACCAACAGTTTACACTGGTTTGTGTCACTTTTCGTGACTTTGCACCAGCACAAAGTTTTCATAATCTGGCCCTTCCTCTGGGTCCTGAGTTCCATGTTATGATGCTGCTGTTGTTTCTCTGATGTACAATTAGGCTGTGTTTGTGTAACCCATTATATGTGAGTATTCTCGAAGACAGTACAATAGTTGCAATTTCCACCTTTTTGAGAGAGCAACACTTGTTGTTGCTCTCTCAACTTGTGGTAAATAATTTTCCTTTACCGGGACTGAATTTGATACAGAAACATAATAAAATAGCTCAGTAAAATGAGAGGCAGAATCCGTGGTATTAGAGGTTCGGAATGGGCTTTATTCCAATACTCGATTATAATCGGATGCTCCAAGTTCCGTCACCACGAAGGTTCAGGAAGTGAAGTACATACATTATTGACATGAAATGGCTTTTATAGAACATACATTACAATGAAGCGAATACAGTAGGCGTAACAATTGATAAGGAAAATGACGAATATCATGCGTAACCGAAAATGGGTGTAATAAGGAGTAAAAAGGAACGTAATTGGTTGTGATGTCATGTATAGGTGGATCTATAAGATAATACTTGGCATAGATGTGCGCGCAGCATTATGACGTGTGATTGACGTGTAACTAGGGGGTGAAGGGGACTTGACGTTTAGCTCTACATGTGGAGACAAAAAGTCTGGGGGGTCAAGTCAACCTAATCCCAAATCATATCTAACATCCTATGTTTAAAGAACTATGTTATCCAAAAAGGAAGGACTCTCGGACAGAATCTATTCTATACTGACTGTGCGTGAGTGTACAAGCGTCTAAGTGTCTACACTAAATGCGAGGGCAGGAATCTTCCATAGTAACAGGGCTATGAATTACTTGTATTAAGACAGAGAAGCCGGGCCCTTTGCTTGGTAGCTAGAAGAATGTTTACTTAAACTACTAGGCAGGAATGCATCGGCTGAGGGGGAAGTAGATAATTCGAAGGTGAAATACAGTTCTTGGCAGAGAATAGGCTGATGTCAGGCTTCGTGAGCCGCGCAGAGAATGAGACAAAGTTCATGGTCACAGATGCAGGCTCAGACTGGAGCTTTCAGAGGCAGAAGGCAAGAAGAGTTTTGATGACAGAATCAGGGCCTACTTGCCTGGACTGTAAAATGGCATAAGTGAGCCATATAAAGGCGGTGGCCTTTCGTACTTAGGAAGGGAATATCCGGCCTATTCATGGCGGATCTGACAGAGGGCATGTTGACGGTGGACGCACATGTGTTTGCGTCTTCATAACTGGAACTGGAGGGAACATACATGTACTTGTAACATGTACATAGAACCGTTGGGGTCCAAGATAGGGGACATAACTGATCATGAAAATCCATATTTCCACATTCCCTCCTTGTCCCCTACTTGCCCATCAAGAGACATCAATCTTCATTAATCCATCGATTTGTTCATATAGCATCATTTGTTCTTCTTTCTTCTTCCGGGGTCTTGAATGAAATCTTGGTGGTGGAATACACGATGTGGCACACAGACCACAAATCGCTGGTCCACATTGTAGACATAGACAGCAACTGAATAGTATGAGGAGGCCAATGCCTAGGAAGGATAGAACTCTCCATCCCCAGGCTGATATCACACTCCAAAACCAACTGGACCAAGTCCAGGTGCCTGGATTCTGGTGTATCTGGCTTACAATCTTGTGAAGGCGAGTTATAGCTTTATATACAGATGGCGAATTCTCTGGTATGAATACGCAGCAGCTTGATCCGATGACCCTACAAGCTCCGCCCCTATCAGCCAGGATGACGTCAAGGACAAGACGATTTTGAAGCACAACAATCCGCATAGCAGACTGCTCTTCTGTTAAATTGCCTAAGGCGGAAATAGTTTCATTCACTACTGCTTCAAGGGTTCTAGTTAATCTACGTATCAGTTTACTATTAGTAACTGTACCTATATAGGGAAAGATGCCTTTATTGAAATCTACATACTTGTCCCATGCCGTCTCAGTATAATCGACAATTGGGAGATCTCTCCGCTCTCTATTGTGTACTAAATGAATATTTCTGTAATAATCAGGAGGAGCTAGGAAAACAGGTGGCAAAAGGAATGCAATGTAGCAGGTACCATCCCAATCTAGAGGTAGACGCATATATGCAGTCTGACCACATATAAAGTAGGAGTGGCGATAAGCTCTGAACGAGGATTTGCCTTGATCACTGAATTCTACTGTAGTAGTGCATTTACTATGGCCCATATGTATGGAACCAACCTTTCTTACACACAATTCACCTTTTGCTGGGAATACTGACATGGTGGGTAAGACTAGTTCAACTTCGGATACGACATTTAGAATCATGAGATTAGGTGTAAAATTACCTAATCCATATACTTCATTTTCTAGATCAGTTCCTGTTCCTTTGGGGCGACCCTCCTTGTCAGGATAACAGACCTTGAGTAAAACTAGGTTTAGGTTTCCCCATACCCACTGATCTTGGAAAACTGCGGTGTCTGAGTCTATGGAATTGATTAAGCTAAACCATGCTCCACAGGAGCCATTATGTGTAAACGGATGTGGAAAGAAAGGCAAGACTCCTTCATAATTCTGATAGGGAGGGAGTCGGCCACACACCCAACAATTAGTGGCATTACTAGTCTGATGGGAATGATGTAACATACTAATGAAAGTGTTATTGCGCAGCGCAAGTCTATAGGACAATTCATGCGGGGGTAAGTCACTAAAAGAATGTTCTGCAATAACATTGTGAACATTTCTGGCAATAGGGTAATATATGTGCAACAGCATACTAGTAATAATTATTAAAAGACTTAAAGAAAACAAGATTAATAATGTCACTATACAATGGCTACGCAGTGATTTACAATACGCCTGTCGTTTCATCATTTTTCGCGACTGTCCATGATTCAGGTCTAGAGGATACATGTCAGAGACAGATTCAACCGCTTCACCTAGGAGAGGACTTAAACAATCAAACCGTCTGACGTTCTAGGCCTCAACTTAACTTTGTAGAGTTCGCTTTCAGTTTTTTCCACCAAAGGAAGTTTTGAATCAGTCTGTGAGGGAGTGCAGGGCACAATGTCTATATCCGAGGATTGTCCATGGAATTTCTTGATATGACTTGAATGAATCCAACCCTTGCGGCCCTCGATCTTCACGGCTGTTCTTGTGGTCAGCAGAACCAACTTGGGTGTCTTCCACCTGGGCTCCAGCTGAGTCTTTCGGTCGAAGTTTCTCACAAATACAATATCACCCGGAACTACGTCATGGGGTTTCACCTCAGTGTTGTCGGGAAATGCTGCAGCAACCTGTGAACGACAAGATTGTAGTGCAGACATCAAGGAAGCCAAGTAATCTGTCAGCATATTACAGTCAATATCAGTTATTTTGCGTGGTATAGGCGTCCCCCACATATTTGGTGGTCTGCCGAAGATCACCTCATACGGGGATAGCCCTGTTCGAGAGTGTGCTACCATTCTCATGTAAAAGAGTGCAACTGGTAATGCTACTATCCAGTCGACACCTTTCTCTCTGCATATTTTGGACAGTCTGATTTTCAGTATCTGATTATGTCTTTCTACGAGACCTGCTGCTTCGGGGTGTCGGACACAGTGGAATTTCCACTGATATCCTAGCAGAAGTGAAACATGTTTCATTAATTCGGATGAGAACGGCTGGCCGTTATCTGAGTAGACAACACGTGGTAAACCATAGCGTGGGAAGAATTCTCGAACTAACTGTTTGGCAGTAGTCGGGGCAGTGTAATCTGAAACCGGGTATGCCTCCGTCCAACGAGACAGAGCGCAGACAACTACGAGAACATATTTGAATCCTCGACATCGTTCCATCTGGATATAATCCATCTGGAGGACTTCAAAAGGGTGATCAGGAGGATGAAATCCACCCTGTTCTACGGGAACGCTTTTTCCTGGGTTGAACTGGCAACAGATCATACAGGTACGGACTTTTTGTTTGGCTGCTGCTCGTAAATGTTTATTGCACCAAATGTGTTGAATGCTGTCTAGCATAGCTTTCTCTCCTAGATGCGCTGGACTATGGATAGTGTTAATAATGACTTGGACCATTGAATCAGGAAGGAACCATACAGACTTTTCCTTCGTCATCCATCCTTGGTCCGTTTGGATCCCTCCTAACTCAGTCCATTTCTTTATTTCGTCTGGTGTAGCATGTGTCTGTATGTCAATTACGTCAAGAGTAGGATCTTTAACTGTCATACAATGTGTCGGCATCGGGACTATTGTCTTTGTCATGTCGGATGTTTGTGTTTGAGCAGTCTGTTTAGCTGTTCTGTCCGCTAAATCATTGCCTTGAGAAATGATATCAGTAACCTTCGTATGAGCCTTACATTTCATAATTGATATTGCAGTAGGTAGATGTATTGCATCTAATAAGGCATGAATGAGGGGTCCGTGCTGAATGTGGGCACCGTGGGAAGTTAAATAACCTCTCTCCCGCCACAGCACGCCGAAGTCATGTACAACTCCGAATGCATATCGTGAATCAGTGTATATGTTGACCCTTTTACTTGTGGCTTGAATACAGGCTTGTGTCAGAGCAATAAGCTCTGCGGCTTGAGCTGACAAAGTATTTATACGATTTGTTTCAATGACTTCAGTATCTGTTGTGACTGAGTAAGCAGCCACTAACTCTCCTGTACTTGTTCTCATACATGAACCATCTACATACAATATCAGGTCTGGATCTGACAATGGAACATCTGTCAAGTCTTGTCTGGGTTTTGTCGTTATAGTAATAACTTCAATACAGTCATGGGCTAGTGGGTCTGTTCCGGTTACTGGCAAAAGTGTGGCAGGATTCAATGTGTTACAGCGTCTGATTTCTATGTGTGGCTGAAACAGTGTAAGTTCGTACCCTGTGAGTCGTGCTATAGTCAAGTGTTGTGTTTGCGTTCTATTTACAAGAACCTCTACTGCATGTGGTACTTGAACTGTCAATGGATGTCCTAACACTATGGCATCGCTTTGTCTAATTGCTAAAGCTGTCGCTGCTACTGATTTCAGGCATGCAGGCAAAGCCTGGGCTACGGGATCTAATGTACTAGAAAAATAAGCACATGGTTTGTGTGCTCCTGCTTGTTCCTGTGTGAGTACTGACAAAGCAGTACCTTCGCGTTCTGTAACAAAGAGTGTAAACTGTTTTCTGTAACATGGCGTTGCTAAAACAGGTGCTTGACATAAAGCTTTCTTTAGGCTTTCAAAAGCTTGCGTATGTTCCTGGGTCCAAGGGAGAACAGTCGATGTGGCTGCCTCCTGGGTTGTCAACTGAATGAGTGGTTTTGCTAGAAATGCATATTGCGGGATCCACTGTCTACAGTATGAAGTGAGGCCTATGAAAGCCCGCACCTCCTTTTGTGTCTTGGGTATTGGCATGTTAGCTATTAACTGAATGCGGTCTGGTGTAAGCTGCCTTCCCTCCTTGGACAGCGAGTGTCCAAGATAAATAACTCGCTGGACACAGAATTGCAGCTTAGAAGGGGACACCTTGTGCCCCTTTTCGGCTAGAAATTGTAAAACTGTCAGTGATGCTTTTTCACATTCAGGTTCGCTTCGGGCGGTGATCAGCAGATCATCGACGTATTGAAGCAGAGCAGTGTTAACTGGCATGTGGATACTGTCAAGTTCTCGTTTCAGTGCTTGGCTATAGATGCTGGGGCTTTCTGTAAATCCTTGAGGTGCGCGTGAGAATTTGAAGCTACGTCCATTTAAACTAAATCCGAATAAATATTGGCTTTCCGGATCTATTGGGACGCTGAAAAAGGCATTCTTGAGATCGATTACAGTAAAGAATGTTGCTTCGGAATCAATGGCTGTCAGTAATGACGAGATATCTGGGACCACAGGGAATTGTGGCACAATGCATTTGTTTAACTCGCGCAGATCAATAACCAGTCGATATACTGGCGGGGCCTTAGGATCTGTTCGTTTAAGAATCGGAATTATCGGGGAATTACATACATTGGAGTCTGTTTCTACAACTACTCCTTGGGTAATGAGCTCGTCAATGATTTGTAGTAAAGCCACTACAGCATCTGGGGGTAATTTGTATTGTCGCATTCGTGGTAGCACCACTCCTGCCTTTAATGTGACTCGATATGGTGTAATATTCATGCAACCAACATCAGTAGGGCCTTGTGCCCATAGATGTGTCGGTAAAGTCTGCAGTCGGGGATCCATGTCTCTAGATACATAGTGACCTTTAAAATCACGTAAAAACAATCTTACTCCTTCCGGAGAACAACATATTATGGCTCCTAGAGCTTTTAACGTTTTTATTCCTAATAGATTTTCTGGACATGATTTAGTAAGTAATAAATCTGTAGTTCGGGTCAGAGGTCCTATCGTAAGTGGCAGAGGTTGTGACACTTCATTAACAATAGGTTTTCCTGAAAAACCAAGGGAAATATTTTGTGAGCCTGAGAGGGGTGCCCCTGGAACTTCACTACGTTTTATAGTTGTTCGACTTGCCCCTGTATCGAGTAAAAATTTTCTATCTTGACCTAATAATTCACTGTGTACATAAGGTCCTTCTTGATCTACAGGTATCTCGATAAGGGGTAAGTCAACTTCCCTCTCTAGGCTAGTTCATGCGTAACGCTGGTACTCAGGATATTCATACTGTGCGGTCTGATACATTTGTCGTGTTGTTGTCTGTGTGGCAGCAACAGGCAACGCTGGTGCAGCTGGCACGAACTGTATTGGCTGTTGTGCGGCTGGCATGGCCTGGGCATGCTGTAGAGCTCCTTGTTCATTCTGATCTTGTCTAAGTGGCCGTGATCTTTCTTGCGTTTTACCTATGGCGATATTATGTTTTAAAACTGGACAATCGTGTACATAATGACCTGCCTTTTTGCAATAATTGCATGTCCCTTTTACAGGTCCTGCTGAATCAGAATGTGTCGTACCCTTTTTATGTCCTTCAGCTGGAACTGTCTGAGAAACTAGCATTTTCATCTTTGTGTCTTTCATGCGTCTGTGTTCATGTTCTTGTTCCTCTCTAATTCTATTGTGATGATACTGTAACATTTGTAACATTTGTGATGGAGTGTTACCTTGCCAGGTACTCTCGAATTTTAATACTCTATTCTTTACTGGGGGCAGGGCATTTTCTACTAATTTTGTTACAAACAGATGTGGGTATGATTCGCTACTTGCTTTTATGCCACTATTTATACCAAAACATTTTTCAAATCGGGCATAGTAATCACTAGTGTCCTCATCTTGCTTCTGTTTACAGGCTGAAATTGTACCCCAATCTTCCTTTTTCGTAGTTAATAAACGTGGCAGTACCTGTACTAATAAACCTGGTAATGCCCTAGTTTTGTCCCCAAGCCCTGCTCCTGCAGTTCGGGCCTTTTCTTCTGCTTCTAATACTGACCATTCTATCTTTTGGTCTCCTACCTCCCACTCTTTTTCCTTGAGTTTTTCGTAAATACCAGCAGGCATCAATACCTTCAGTATTGTCATAATGTCGGGATAGGTATACTCCCCCATGAGTAACATGTCTTTAATTTCTCGGTGAAAACCCGCTGGGTCTTTGTCATGACTGGGTACCACTTTCTTCATTTGTAACAATTCTATTTTCGATATGGGCGTGTATACAAATACGCGCTTGAACTCGTTGTCCTCGCCCTTTATTGGGTGCACTTCTCGTAAGGGATTCTGTCTATCCATGTGATACGTGGTTCTTTCCTTGACGGGCAATGAAACATGTTCTGAACATACAAAAAGAATATACTGCTTTCTTGATTCTAGAATTTCTTTAATTAATTTAGTACCTGAACCTCTCCATCTATTCGTGAGTAATTCAGTCAATATGTCGGGTAAGGGACCAGGATCTGAATGTTGACTCCGATATAGTATAATAAGTTGTTGAATCATATAAATCCCAGCTAACCTCTGTTCATCTGGGGTGAGATTCAAAAATGTGCGTACTACTGTATCATCACTATATTTTCCGGGACTGTCCACCCAATGGACAGCTGCCCTGGCTAAATCTTGTTCATCCATAGAATCGAGAAAATGATAACCCCTTCGTTCTCGGAGTAGTTTGTCAGCTGTTTGGAACGAATGCTCGTTAGACCTTATATGGACTATGGGTGTTGGGAAACCCCTGTTATTGTCTGGACATATCGGGCGTATCGGGTCAATAAGACATCTCGTACTATTATAAGATCTTCTTTTACCTACATATGCTATAGTTTCTGACTGTCCTGTGGGCGGTCCTGACCCTTCTTCCTCGCTTTGTTCGAACTCATCTACCTCTAATCTCTCTTC
The DNA here is from genome assembly GCF_964204655.1 of Triturus cristatus. Lineage (NCBI taxonomy): Eukaryota > Metazoa > Chordata > Amphibia > Caudata > Salamandridae > Triturus > Triturus cristatus. Next base: position 772,804,508 of record NC_140595.1, on the reverse strand, counting down.
GTGTAGGCGTTCTATTTCTTTACGGATCTTTCGGCACATGGCTATTATACAATTTTGTTTATCATGTCTCCCTTCTGATATATTCTGGCTCCATCTTGTAAGAATTTGCATTGCTTCCGGGTCTACCCCCGGTCGGTCTTGATTTCTGATCACACAGTTTATGAGGAAACGTAACAGTTCCCCCTGTATCTCTACTTTCTGGTATTCCATAGCTCTGTGAATACATTCTGGATCTCGCCCTGTTTGGACAAAATGGTATATATTATCTAGATGCGCAGTCATTCCTGGTAACTTCCCTAAATACACTGCGGCTCGTCTGATACGTAATGATGCTAGGGTCATTTCGTCCTCTTTTCCGGGCACAGGGTCATATCTGCAATCTATAAGAAGTTCCTTCAGCGCACGGGCACTTATGAGTTTGGGTGTACGTGAATGTGCTGACTCTTGAAAAGTAAGTTTATTTATTCTAGGCGGCGTAGAAAAGATATTGGTAGCACCTCCCGTGGCCCCATCTGGGGTGTCGGGTGTGAAAGGATTCGTCGAACGTGACACAGCAACTATAGGTGTGGACACAGCTATAGAAGTAGCTGTAGGAGCGGATGCAGAAACAGATGTGCTTGCCGGAACTTGTGTCAGAACTTGTTGCTGTAACGATACGGGTACTGGATCTTGGCGTTGAACCTCCCTGGTATGCGGTCTGTGCGGGGCGGAATTAGCATACTCGGGAGCTGCGTCATCTAAATATGAGGACAGAAAAACATCTTCTGCGGTTCTAGGATGCCCCCTTGGATGTACCTTTATTGGAAATAATGGGGTTGGCAAGTCTTTCGGTATTTCTGGAGTAGCCTTAGGTAATCCTTCGGCCAGAAGGGGATACATACCATTCATAAGGGCATTTCTTTGTCTGTCTACTTGTTCTGCTTTCACTCGGATACCTTCCTCAATTAATAGATTTTCTCGAACTTTATTGGAATTCTCTTTACTCTTCTCTTCCTGTCTACGTGCTTTTTCTGTTCGCCTATGTGATTCTTTACGCCATAATTCAATGGCATCTTTCTGTGACTGTCTGACTTTTCTTTTCCATAACTCTTCTTCTACTTTTATGATGCATTCCGCATCCCAGGTTCCCGCTGTGGGCCACCTCTGACTTTCTGGTAATTCCTTGGTATAGTCTACCCATAAATCAAGAAATAATATGGCGTCTAGGCCATGTTTATGATACATGAAGTACCCTGGAGTGTCCCTAGGAGGAATGGGAACGGCTTCTTCGAGTACCCCTTTTCTTGTAGTGATCTGTCTTAGTTTCGAAAAGAACGGCATATTGAGAACTGACCTTATACTTGATTTCGACCAACTGATCTGATACTTGAATTTGAACAGACTTAATACAATAAACACGATAATGAACAGTCATTCATACCACAATATACAGAACATACTTAAACATTTTTAACATGTAAACATTAAACCTTTAACTGAAACAACAATGATGATCGTCTGCATAACTAATCACCAAGCTTAATTCTTGACAATAACAAGATACTTCGGAATACTTGATATACTGCTAAACAGTACAGATACACTGCTAAAACAGTGCAGACCGGATTTGTGTACCCAAACCCGTCTTGACCGGCACAAACTATGTGCACGTCAGAAATGCCTCCCCAGCAATGGTACTCACCGGGTAGCTTCGGAAACGGAAGGCCTCGGTAACTTGAACTTGAATCAGACTGGACTCGACTCGACTCGTCGGACACTGGACTCGACTTGGGACTTCGGACACTGGTGGGCCTCTGTATACCTCGGATCTTGCTCTCTCAGCTAGGCTCTGGTCGGGATACTTCGCACTTCTCACCGCCTCGTCTGGGTGTCGATCGCAGCCTCAGTCGCCCCCGCTTGACCGGAGGGAGATACAGGAAATCCTGCTGGTACGCGTTATTGTCCGTCCAGCTGTGGCAGGAGACCGGGCCTGCAACTCACCGCCGGCGCGTGAGATGAGAAAGTGTCCCTGTTCGGGCGCCATTCTGTGGTAAATAATTTTCCTTTACCGGGACTGAATTTGATACAGAAACATAATAAAATAGCTCAGTAAAATGAGAGGCAGAATCCGTGGTATTAGAGGTTCGGAATGGGCTTTATTCCAATACTCGATTATAATCGGATGCTCCAAGTTCCGTCACCACGAAGGTTCAGGAAGTGAAGTACATACATTATTGACATGAAATGGCTTTTATAGAACATACATTACAATGAAGCGAATACAGTAGGCGTAACAATTGATAAGGAAAATGACGAATATCATGCGTAACCGAAAATGGGTGTAATAAGGAGTAAAAAGGAACGTAATTGGTTGTGATGTCATGTATAGGTGGATCTATAAGATAATACTTGGCATAGATGTGCGCGCAGCATTATGAAGTGTGATTGACGTGTAACTAGGGGGTGAAGGGGACTTGACGTTTAGCTCTACATGTGGAGACAAAAAGTCTGGGGGGTCAAGTCAACCTAATCCCAAATCATATCTAACATCCTATGTTTAAAGAACTATGTTATCCACAAAGGAAGGACTCTCGGACAGAATCTATTCTATACTGACTGTGCGTGAGTGTACAAGCGTCTAAGTGTCTACACTAAATGCGAGGGCAGGAATCTTCCATAGTAACAGGGCTATGAATTACTTGTATTAAGACAGAGAAGCCGGGCCCTTTGCTTGGTAGCTAGAAGAATGTTTAGTTAAACTACTAGGCAGGAATGCATCGGCTGAGGGGGAAGTAGATAATTCGAAGGTGAAATACAGTTCTTGGCAGAGAATAGGCTGATGTCAGGCTTCGTGAGCCGCGCAGAGAATGAGACAAAGTTCATGGTCACAGATGCAGGCTCAGACTGGAGCTTTCAGAGGCAGAAGGCAAGAAGAGTTTTGATGACAGAATCAGGGCCTACTTGCCTGGACTGTAAAATGGCATAAGTGAGCCATATAAAGGCGGTGGCCTTTCGTACTTAGGAAGGGAATATCCGGCCTATTCATGGCGGATCTGACAGAGGGCATGTTGACGGTGGACGCACATGTGTTTGCGTCTTCATAACTGGAACTGGAGGGAACATACATGTACTTGTAACATGTACATAGAACCGTTGGGGTCCAAGATAGGGGACATAACTGATCATGAAAATCCATATTTCCACATGTTCTAATCAGTGCTTAATTTGAGCTGGTGGATGCCGGTGGGGGCCACTGGCCCTTATTTTTGGGGACTGGCACTTATTTTTCTGCATCAGATATTAACGGAGTGCCAGAGAGGGAAAATACAGGGATCAGAAGAAAGACGGCAAAACCATCACAAAAGGAGAAAGTGGAACCTGCAAGAGTGAGATGAAGGGACAGGGAGTGTCTGGCACTGGATTAAAGATTCTGAGATGGATTTAAGGCTATGCAGCCTTGGTGTGCGGAGCATCACACCGACCACCGGCTTCTGAGGAGAGCTTCGAGCCCCGGCATTCACTCTTTCACAAATTAAACACTGGTTCTAATTCTTCTAGAAGTTTCCTAATCCAAATCAGATAAGTGGTTGAGTCCAGTTGTCAACCCTCCTCCTCCTTAGTTCCCCCCAATGTGACCAAGAATGGTTTGTCTCCTATAACACATCTTATCAACACCCCTCCCCCACCCGTGCTTGAATGTCTTCCTTGTGGGGCAGCACAGACCTTTATTTCACAGAGCTGCAGTGGGAGAGCCCATCAACACCCTAGCTCTATTCATGTGAGGGATTTATGAATATTATAAAGAGGGGATATGGCTTTATCTCCGCTTTTTTGGCCAAAAAAGCAGAGATAAAACCAGCGCCCTATTTACAAGAGGGTGCTAACATGCATAATCGCATGTTAGCACCCTTTTTCCCAACGCCTCCCTTTGCATCTCAAATGAGATGCAAAGTGGGCGTTACTGGGCATACCACGGATGGACTACCTTGCAAAGATCGCTGATGTTTACATCGCGATATTTACAAGGCAGCCCACATGATTTTAGCAGACGTTAGATTTTAGCGAAAACTGCCGTTTTCGCCAAAATCTAACATCTGCTAAAATCCTGATTTAGCCATCCCTAACATTGAGGGTGCATCATGCTGATACGACCCTATGGGTCGTATCAGCACGGTTATCGCCATTTTGCAGGGAACCTCGCTGGAAAACCAGCGATGTTCCCTGCAAAGGGGTGATAACCTCGCTATCTCTGGAATTTTTATCACCCTGGAGAAACGCGTTGTTAATAACGCGCTACCAGGGCGATAAATTCCAGAGATAGCCTGAGATAATATTATTATCGCTAAGCACGGCCAGCGATAAATATCGCTGGCCACTGAAAATATGCCCCTTGGTCCTTAAATATTGCCTGTAATTATTTATCTACCTCCACGGTGCTCCTTTTTATCAACTTCAGATGAATGAAATGACAAGTAAGCCCTATCAGGTCTGGCACCTCCGACTTGCGGGGTTCACACTGATCTCTGCATTGAGTCTGGGACATCTGAAGGATTTGGGGGGTCCTGGGCCAAACAGCTTTGCATTTATGATCCAGTTTCAGCTCTTTCACGCCCTCTGTGACCAGGTCGCTGACAGTGCACAGACGCGCTTACTGTGATGCCCTCCCATTTCTCATCTGTGAGATCCTGTTGCAGTGCTTAATTTGTAAATAAATAAGTGCCGGGGCTCTCGTCAGGAGGTCACTGCAGCTCTCACCACCCATTGCCCCTGCCAGCGCTGCCAATGACAGAACCTACACAACTACTAACCCTCACACTTGTACAAGCGTGACAATTCAGACTATTCAGGGCCCCAAAGCTGAAAGAACGGCCTGAGCAGCAGGTAATAGACATCCTTAATATATATTAAATTACTAATTACCTGTTGTGGTCATCTCTACGTTATCAAGACAGCGCCACCTTGTGCCAGACTGTCACAAGCACCAGTGTTGCCAATGAAGTGCCAGTGCCAAGCACCGTAAACCACAGGCTCAAATTAAGCACTGTCCTGTTGTGATGTAAAATATAAACTGTTTTATGGATGTTGTATGATACATAAACACACAATTTTCATGGAAAGTGTCTGTAATAGTCTCTGAAATATCACCCACATTAAAAATAAATTAAAGGAAAACGGTTTTTAAAATAATGTATTTAAGAATTATTTGAGGTCATCAGGGCAAGCCTCTCTGCAGAACAGGGCTGTCTCTACAAGGAGGCACCCTGAAAAGCAGGGGCCCTGGGCCAGAGCCCACTTTGCCCATGATGTAAAACATCCCTACAGTGAGCACATAAACCCACTGAGCTATCGTGCCAGTACAGAGCACGTATTTTGCAAAGCATGTGGTAATCACCAGTAAGATTACAACTTTTCCTGTTTTAGGTTTCCATGGGGCGAGAGGAGAGGGTGACTGGACTCCAATGAAACACAGAGTCCACTTACAGTCCCATTGCCTCTGGGGCAGAGTAAATCAAGGACAGACAGACAGACTATAAGTACCCAATTAGTGCTCTCTAATTACAGCGGCGAAGTGACTAAGGGTGACACATTGCCAGGAGCTTTGTCCACCCACCTCAGATCGTGATGGGCCTCTTCTGGCAGAAAAGAGGCTCTAATTAACGTGAAAGGGTGGGTGGTTGCTGGTTGAGTGAGCAAAAGGACTGATGGATAGGGGTGTGAGTGAAAGGGTGGATGGGTGAGTGAAAGGGTGGCTGGATGGATAAATGAATGAGTGAAAAGATGGATGTAAGGATGGATGAGTGAAAGAATGAATGGATGAGTGAAAAGGGGGATGGATGGATACAAGTGTGGCTGGATGGATAAGTGAAAGAACTGATGAATGTAATGGAGGGTGGATGGATGGATGAAAGGGTGAATGGATGGATCAGTGAAAGTATAGATGATGATAAAGGATAGATGGATTAGTGAAGCGGTGGATGGATGGATGGATGGATGGATGGGGGAATGAAAGAGTGGAAAGATGGACAGACTGAAAGTGCGGATGGATGGATGGATGAGCAGATGGACAAATAGATGGATGAGTAAAAGGACGAATGCTGGTACGTCTTGAACGGCCAAATTTAGAAGCTACAGCAGGGTGGTGTTCTTGATGGGCCTCTTCTGTCTGCAACTTGACAGACAACGGGGAGGGTGGGATTGAAAGGATGGATGTGTCAGTCAAAGGGTGGATGGATGGGTGAGTGAAAGGATGGTTGATAGGTAGATGGATGGCTGATTGACTTAAAGGGTTGATGAGTGAAAGAACAGATGTATAAGTGAATGAATGGATGGATGAGTAAAAAGGAGGGTGGATAAATGGATGGATGGATGGCTTAGTGAAAGGATGGATGAATGAGTGAGTGAAAGGATGGATGGCTGAGTGAAAGAGAGGGTGGATGGATTGATGGATGGGATGAGTAATGGGAGGATGGACATGGGTGAAAGGTGAATGGATGTGTAAAAGGATGGATGGATGAGTGAGTGAAAGGATGAATGAGGGAAAGTGTGGATAGATGAGTGAAAGGGAGGGTGAATGGAAGGATGAGAGGCTGGATGGATGGATGAGTGAAAGAATGGATAAGTGAAATAGGAGGGTGTATGGTGGATGAAAAGGTGGATGGATGGATGAGTGAAAGTGTAAATGTATGGATGGGTGAGTAGTTGGGAGGAAGGATGAGTGAAAGGGTGGATGTTTGGATGGCTGAGTGAAAGGATGATAGATGAGTGAAAGAGAGGATGGATGGGTGGAGTGCAAGAATGGATGGAGTGAAAGGGTGGATGGATGGATGGATGACAGAAGGATGGATGGATGGGTGAGTGAAAGGGTGGATGGAGACACGGCTGAGTGAAAGGATGGATGGTTGAGTGAAAGGGAGGCTATATAAATGGATGGATGGCTGAGTGGAAGGGTGTATGAATGAGTTAGTGAAAGGATGGATCACTGAGTGGAAGAGAGGGTGGATGGATTGATGGATGGGATGAATGAAAGGGAGGATGGGCAGGGGTGAAAGGTAGATGATGAGCAAAACCATGGATGGATGAGTGAAAGGCTGAATAAATGGAAGGGTGGATGTATGAGTGAAAGGGAGGAAGGATGCGTGGATGAGTGAAAGAATGGATGAGTGAAATAGGAGGGTGGATGGATGAAAGGGTGGATGGATGGATGAGTGAAAGGGTAAATGGATGGATGAGTGACTGGGTGGAAGAACAAGTTAAAGGGTGGATGATTGGATGGCCGAGTGAAAGGATGGATGAGTGAAAGAGAAGACGGATGGGTGGAGTACAAGAATGGATGGAGTGAAAGGGTGGATGGATGAATAGATGATGGAAAGGATGGGTGGATGGATGAGTGAAAGGGTGGATGGAAAGACGACTGAGTGAAAGGATGGATGGATGGATAGACTTGGAGATGAATGCATATGTATGGATATGGATGGGTGGATGGGTGGAATGGTGAAATACTGAATGATAGATGAAAGACTGAATGGATGAAAGAATATAAGGGTGAAATTGTGGATATCAGCAGGTGGATGGAAGCATGAATGGATAGATGCTTGAATGGAAGAGACAAGAGAGCTCTTCTGGGGAGGGTCGTGATGACTTTCTTTGTTTGCTTTGGTTGAAAGTGAGGGGTATTTTAATTTTCTGGCTACACCTTTGCACATCACTTCATAGGAAGTCTGCATTTTGCACCCTTAATAATCAGTGACATAGTCTTAGTGTCATAGGCCCTGATGCAAGCAAAGAAAATGACCCCTCCCCCAAGCTGGGTAGTAAAATACAGGCATAATTGACTCTTACACCTCTCAAACTCTCGCTCCTTCTTTTTACATTCCCCAATGTTTGCAAACATTTAACGAGAAACAAAAAAAACAGATAAATGGCTCCGACCCTTACCTTTGGGCAAGGCAGAGAGGTTAGGCTTTAACATGCCCCCTCTGCATTGGGAAGGCGGGGGCACTCACCATCAGTCCATTTTCAATGCAACTGCAATTTCGTTTCATAAAGAAATAGCATTTTTGTTGAAAATGGCAGCCTTGAAATGTTTTTTTATTGCACACCAGATGAAGACAGTATAAAAATACAAAATACACTCCATTGCCTTTGGAGAATGTGGGTAGTGGACATATTTATTCATTTTTGCAATCTTACAGCGCCTTACCAACGCTGGGGGACCCGCTACTCCCGTTTGTAGGCAGGGCAGGGGCTACTAATTGGGCCTGCCTATAGTCAAAGTAGAGTAGTCTAAAAAAATCTACCTCACCCTTGGGTCAGGTATGGGGCAACATGCTGCAAGTGTCTACTCTACAATGCTGGGGAAGGCAAGAATGGGAAACAGGACCCCTTGGGTATGGCATGGCCACATTTCTCCACCCAGCCCACACTCTTTGGAAACCCTCATCTTTATGCAAGGAGGGAGGGGGGTCTCAGTGCTGCAAATGTTCACAACCCCTACCCTTGGACAAGGTGGGGGTACTACATTCCACCCATGCCCTTCGGAAAGGGTGAAATGAATCCTACCACCCTTTCCCGGGAACAGGGGCATCTGAAAATCCACACCCATTTTCAGAGCAAGGTGGAAGGGCTGTAAATAGTCCCTCTAGTCTTTGGGAAAGGCATGTAGGAAGGGTTCTAGCTACCCCTCCCACCCTTATACAAGGCAGGAGGGAAGGTTTCTCTGTACCCCTCCCATCCTTATGCAAGGCAGGAGGGAAGGGTTCTAGCTACCCTCCCACCTTTATACAAGGCAGGAAGGAAGGCTTCTCCCTACCCCTCCCATCCTTATACAAGGCAGGAGGGAAGGGTTCTAGCTACCCTCCCACCTTTATACAAGGCAGGAAGGAAGGGTTCTCTCTACCCCTCCCATCCTTTATACAAGGCAGGAAGGAAGGGTTCTCTCTACCCCTCCCATCCTTATACAAGGCAGGAGGGAAGGGTTCTAGCTACCCTCCCACATTTATACAAGCCAGGAAGGAACGGTTCTAGCTACCCCTCCCACCTTTATACAAGGCAGGAAGGAAGGGTATTCTCTACCTCTCCCATCCTTATACAAGGCAGGAGGGAAGGGTTCTAGCTACCCTCCCACCTTTATACAAGGCAGGAAAGAAGGGTTTTCTCTACCCCGCCCATCTTTATACAACGCAGGAGGGAAAGGTTCTATCTTCCCTTACCACTCATGGACAAGGCAGAAGGGATGGGTTCTCTCTACCCCGCCCATCTTTATACAAGGCAGGAGGGAAAGGTTCAATCTACCCTTCCCAACCTTGGACAAGTCAGGAGGGAAGGGTTCTATCTACCCCTCCCACCCTTGGGAAAGGCAGGAGGGAAGGGTTTTATCTACCCCTCCCATACTGGGACAATGCAGGTGGGAATGGATCACTCTACCTCTCCCACCTTTGGGCAAGGCAGGAGGGAAGGGTTCTCTCTATCTCTCCCACCCTTGGACAAAGAGTAGGGAAGGGTTCTATCTACCCCTCCCACCCTTGGGTAAGGAAGGAGGGAAGATTTCTATCTACCCCTCCCACCCTTGACAAGGCAGGAGGGAAGGGTTCTCTCTACCACTCCCACCCTTGGACAAGGCAGGAGGGAAGGGTTCAATCTACCCTTCCCACCCTTGGGCAAGGCAGTAGGAAAGGGTTCAATCTACCCTTCCCACCCTTGGGCAAGGCAGGAAGGAAGGGTTCTCTCTATCTCTCCCACCCTTGGACAAGGAGTAGGGAAGGGTTCTAGCTACCCCTCCCACCCTTGGGCAAAGCAGGAGGGAAGGGTTCCCTCTACCCCTCCCACCCTTGGACAAGGAGTAGGGAATGGTTCTCTCTACCGCTCCCATCCTTATACAAGGCAGGGTATTCTAAGACAGGCCTGTACTCGCTTGCCCTTCAGATGTGTAATCTTTCCCTCATCAAACAAGTTCACGCAAACAGTACCCCATAATGGACAATATCACAATATACATCTATTATTAAAATGCAAGGACAGAAGGAGAAGACAAAAATATTTTACCAGACAATAATGTAATGTGGAATATTGTAAACTGAGTAATTATTTGAAAGAATTGCTGTAATATAATGCAATTAGTCTCTGGATATTACTGCAGCGCAGAGGAGGCCAGGCCCATTGCTGCGGTACTTTTCCATATGAATTCTGCTGGTAAGTGAATCTGAACCATACTTAGTGTTGCCGTTGCGAACGCTTTTTTACTTTTTCTGAGCTTCCAATGTGTTTGAAATCGAACTTGAGCTAACATAACCGGAAGCGTACTGTCTTCCATTTTGAAATTACGCTGCACTACACCACTTGATCATTGTTGTTGTTGCCTCTGCCGTAAGTGAGAATTGTGAGCTTTTCTGGTCTTTGGAATTAAGATGTACCTAGATGTCCCAGACCGCCATAGATTTAATGTTACAATTCTTGTCACCTGTATCAACTCTGGGAACCTCTGAATTCAATGTAATAGTATTATGAGAGAATCTTCGAATGTATTCTGCAGTAAAATGTTTCTTGTTGCCTGTTCCTCATTGGTGCATATCCTGAGAACTGTGTATTTGTGTAGTAATGTGTGAAATCCTTTGTCTAAAGTCCTATAAAAGGACCTGCAAGTTGTACATCGACAGAACCCCATTTTCCCCACTCGTAGAGAGCGAATCTATGCTGAATTTACTATTGAACTTTACTGAGTTCCTAGTTCTTCTGAACTGTATTCTTACTGCTAACTTGTTTGATGATATTTCTTGTAATTTTCCTAATAATTTTCTACCTAAAGCCTTGAAACTTTGATCCTTATCTGCCATTCTTATTGAGAATGTTACAGTCTTAGTTCATTACTAAGTCTTACAAAGGATAGAGACAAGCCCAATCGGGGAGCACCAAAGTCCGTATAGGTACTACACCGCTCCTGGTTCAAGCCGTTGACACGCACAGGATAAGTCAAGGTGATACTGATCTGCGCGCTGACACCATATAGTGAACGGTGTTATAATAGGCTTTAAATCCAACCAGACATCATCAAACAAAGGGACATGGTGGGAAGACGGGGCAAGATAGCGGCCGTGACCTCGGCCGAGTGAGGTAGTGTTTTGCTCTGCCGGACCGCAACGGACCCCTGAACGACGGTTCTGCCCCGCAGCGCTAATATGCGGCAAAATTGAAAGACAAACAGAAAGAAAAACGATACGAGCTTATGGCCCTCGTCTCTCACCTGGCTATTGTCAGACTCGCTCTATCTTGAAGCTACAGCGGTTCTGGCGGGCTGCTCAGCGCTTGGACCTCCGTGCACCGTGGTCGGCGTCTCTGGTGTTGCTTCCCCTTTCCAAGACCGGCGTTTCTCCTTCAGCCCTCCTTTGACTTTGAAGATGCCACCGAAGACTGCCTCTAAAGCGGCGGCTGCCGCTTTGAAATCCCGCAGCTCTACACGCAATGTGCAGGACACAGACACGAAAGGCTCTGGGACTGTTTGCCAGAAAGGCAGAGTGTCGACTGTGGATAAACCTTCTTCTCTCAATCCCGCAGCTACAGCCGTTATGTCTTCGCTGCCCGTTAAGGGGCAGACGCTGCCTGAGATTTTTGTCAAGCTTGGAGCTAGAGAAAAGGTTCCGATGCTGACCGCAGCCGCCAGTCTAATTGCTGCTACTCCGGGGGATGCTGCGCCGATTCCTAACGGCTTGGTCGGTAAGGAGGGTACAAAGCCGCAAGCGTCTAATGTTGTGATGCTCTCTCATTCTGAGGCTGCAGCTGTTAGTTCTGATACACTACAGAGGTCCTTTTCTTTGAAATTAAATGATACTCAACAGGAAGTAATGACTCCAGGTCCTCTTAGTGCTGTATCTGCTCCGGTTCAGCGCATTCTGGGTAATGTAGTCCAATCTCCCAACATACTTATGCCTGCCACTCTGGAGCTGCCCACAGAACGTTCTTATAATCCAAGGGGCTCTGAGGTCAGTGAGTCCACAGATAAGTTTTATTCTGTGTCCGACCATTCTGTGTCCGGGGAGGAGGACGATCCCGATCTTCAATGGTCGGATTATCATAGTGATGCGGCTGACTGGCGACTTAGTGAGACTCCAAAGGATATGATAGCCGGTACGGTGCGCAAGGCCCCTGGCTCTAAGGCATCTCTTCAACATATCGAGCAAAATCTACAGGGCGACTCCCGAGAGGATCGATCTCATCTCAACCCGCAGGATGCCCCAGGCAATAGTGGAGGGGACTCTTTTGATATTCCGGAAGAGGTCTCTTTGGTAACAATATATCGCACGATAATGTTGCACAGAGAAGCGACTAGGCAAGAAAACATGCGTACTCAAGGCGTTTGCCGCAAAATGCAGAATTCCCTCCGCCGTGTCATTAAGTCCTCCGCTGAGACCACCGCAAGGGTTGCAGAAGCTGAAGAACGAATTTCAGCTCTCGAAGATGCCGCAGTTGCACAGAAAGATCTAGTTATGGAGGTTAAAGAACAGCGCAAAGATATTTTATGGAAACTCTCCGATCTTGAGAACCGGGCCAGAAGGAATAATTTGCGTGTCCTGGGGATAGAGGAAAACATGGAGGGTGATGATGTTCGAAAGTTTATTGTGGAGCTCTTCGCAGATACTTTTCCAGAGGTCACCCAATGGAATTGGAACTTAGAGATTCAGAGAGCGCATCATTTCCCATTCACAAAGAAAAAACAGTCCTCTGCTAGCGCCAATAATCCCTATCCTCGTGCCATTCTGGTCTGCTTTAATAACTTTCTAGCCCGTGAATGCATATTTGACCTAGCCAGACCTAATAAAAAGCGGTCTGCCAAGGGTTGTCAATTCTTTGTTCGTCCGGATCTCTGTGCAGAGACAGTTGATCGTCGCTGGCATTTACGCCAGCAAATTTCTTTGTTTCAGGCGAAGGGTGCTCAGGCGTTTCTGCTCTTTCCGGCAAAGTTAAAAGTGATTTTCAAGGGCCAGACGAAGTTCTTTCTGTCGGAGATATCCGCCAAGGAATTTTTGGATTCAATGTAGCCATATTGTCCTATGTCATGTTGTTTTTCCCATTTGTAATTGCGGGACAGGTGTCGTTCTATATTGTTTTTTCTTTCTTTTAGGTCTTGGGGATGATCTGTTTCATATATACGAACTTTTGAACTTTTTTCTTTTCCTAATGATATTCAGGATCATTTCCCATCTTTTTTCCGCAAGGGAGAAATTGTCGGTCCAGCGGAGTGTGGGGTGACGCTTACTCAACCATCACAAGGACTTCGGTTCTGTGCTCCGAATGGGGGGAGAGGGGTATGGGGGAGCAACGGGTGGGCGGGTGGGTTCAGCAGGGGTGGGGAGGGTGGCAGGGTGGGGTCATCGGGTGGTGGTGGTGGTGGTGGGAGGAAGAGATGGCTAGATTTATTGATACAGATCTTATTAGTAGGAGTATTTCAATGCATTCAAGATGTTGTCAACTCACTTATTTCTCAGGATGGATTACAGTAACATATTTCATAAAATGCTCAAATTGTTGGTCAGACGTTTTGTTCTCTATAATAATCAATGGGAGGTCCTAGATTGACGTGTGAAACTTGGAATATTTGTGGACTGAATGACCCTAAGAAGCGTAGGATTTTTCACAAGATGTTACAGGTGATGCAGGTGGGCCTAATCTGCCTGCAGGAAACCCATATCCCCTGGGGTAGCAGAGGCTATCTCAGATTCCCGGGCTACGATTTAGTGGCTTCCACCCGACAAACTTCTACTATCAGGGGTGTTGCTATTATCTTAAAAACTGGGGCCGGGCGGGTTAAAAGGATAAAGCAAGATAATTCAGGCAGATGGCTAGTCGCAGAATTGTTGGTTAACAATTGTCTGCTCTCTGTGTGCTCGATATATGCATCTAATTTAGATGACCCGCAGGCCCTGAAGGATCTAAATGTAGAGTTAGCTACATGGCCACGCCCACTGATTTTTTGCAGGGACTTCAATATTAATATCCCTAGCCAGCTAGACATCGCAAAGCATAGCGCATACGTCGGGCGGAAGCCCCAAGTTTTCAAGGTGCTCCGTACTTTGCTTTTTGAGCATGGGTTGGTAGATTTATGGCATTATAATCATCCAAATGAAAATGGGTTTACTTTTTATTCAATACCTCACAATAAAATGGTCCGTATTGATTTTGTTTTTATGTCTACTGAAGTTGTAGGGTCTACCAAGATTCAAACCAATCCCCGGACCATATCCGACCACAACCCTATCATTTTTAGTTTTCCATGGGATCGTCCCGCTAATCAAATTAGATCATGGACCTTCGATAGGAAACTATTATTTGATAAACTATATCAGGAACGCCTGTTGGTTTGGATCCCAGAGTTTTTTTAAATCAATAGCTCCACAGCATCGGTTTGCATTGCCTGGGATACTTTTAAAGACGCCTTGCGTGGCGAAACTAAGAGAATTGCGTCCTATCGCTGGCAAACAGAACAACAGACTGTTAAAATTAGAGTAGCAGCACTTCAACAAGCAGAGTTGGATCTAAGTACTAATATTCGTAGGGGGGAGAATGTAACAATAAGCCAGAAATTGGTTGCTTTAGCAAAGGCTAATCTTTTGGAACCTTTCTATCAGGATATAGCAGCCAAGTATTTCCAATTTCGATCTTCAATGTATGAAGTGGGGGAAAGGGCTGGAAAGGTCCTAGCAAAACGCCTACAGCAAAGGGCAGTAGCCAGTCAAATTCTTAGGGTCAAGGATCAGTTTGGCATCATTCAAGATTCACCTAGGGGTGTTGTAAATACTTTTGTTGATTTTTATTCGATCTTATGTACTGAGGAGTCAAATATAATTGAGCAGCAACAAATCCGGTTGTCGCAATTCTTCGAATATCTCGATACTCAGAAGGTCACCGCCGATCAGAATTTAATTCTTGCAGAACCTATTAGCTGGGAAGAAATTGCGGCTGCTATAAAATCCCTTTCTAACGGTAAAGCAGCGGGGCCGGATCTTATTCATCTTGAATTCTATAAGACCTTCTCACATTTATTCAAGCAGCAGTTGCTAGAGGTATTTCAACTTGCCCAGATCGGGGTCATCCCTGATTCCTGGCGGCAGTCGACAATTGTTTTGTTTAAGAAGAAGGGTAAGGATGAATTAAACCCTGCATCATATCGGCCCATAGCGCTAATAAACACTGATAGTAAAATTTATTGAAGGATTTTAGCTCTTCGTTTAGTTCAAATAATTCTTCCCTTAGTTTCTATTCGCCAGCATGGGTTTATCCCTGGCAGGGATACGACTGACCACATTAAGCGGGTTATCGCCCTCCTAGATTGGGCTAAGGTGACAAATTCACCCCTCGGGGTGATCCTGTTGGACGCAGAGAAGGCGTTTGACAGGGTCTCCTGGGGGTATTTATGGGCTGTTCTCCGCTGGAAGGGTCTAGCGCCGGAATTCATTCAGGCTCTACAAGCTTTGTATATATCCCCAACCGCCAAAATACGTATCTCAGGGAATGAATCATGCTACTTTTCCATCAGCAGGGGCACCAGACAAGGATGCCCCTGCTCTCCTTTTCTTTTTGCTTTATTTATTGATCCTTTTTTGTCTTTGATAGAAAAATCCCAAAATATCTCTCCAATTACTGTTCATGGGATTGAATATAAGGCATTGGCATATGCCGATGACATAGTGGTATTAACAGATAATGTCGCTAGGTCCTTTGCGGCATTGGAGATTCTGGCAGCTCAATTTGGTTCAATTTCGGGCTATAAGCTAAATATTGCAAAGACGCAAATTCTGCAAACATCGGCCATGCCAATATCTCAAGTTTCTATTAGTACACAGGCAACATATTTGGGTATACAGATCTCGGCCGATGTCGAGCTGATTTCGGATCTGAACTATTCTCCTGTCACCGATCTGCTCCACAATAAGCTAGAAAGATTGGATCATTTGCATTTTTCATTATTTGGGCGCTGTAATATCCTTAAAATGTTTGTCCTTCCTAAATTTTTATATTTATTTAGATCTATTCCACTTTTAATTTCCAACTCCACTTTAATAAGAGCTGAAAGGATCTGTCAAAGGTTCTTATGGGCGTATCGTAAGCCAAGAAGGGCCACCAAATGGACCTGTCTCCCGCAGGATCGTGGGGGGTGGTCAGTCCCGAACTTAACATATTACTATTGGGCAGCTATGATTCAACACTTTGTTCTTCCGATATTAGGGGAGACTGCCGAGATTCCGCTGCATCTAGCGCCATCAGTATATTCAATTGCATTAGGAGATGCTACAAAAGGAATATTAACACGCATTCTTGAGCCAAGCTATTTTAAAAAAACTAGATTTAAGGTGGCGTGGGCACTATTCGCGATCTGGCAAAAAGTACGGCGTCATTTTCATATCCCTAAGCTTAACTACTACACGCCATTAAATGCCTCTGGATTACTCCCAGTAATATTCCAAGAGGGGGTAGCCTCCATTTGGGCTTCTCAAGGTCTGAGGGATATCGGAGATTTGGCTGATCTTGGCCTGATGGCTTCTTTTGTGTCTCTAAAAGACAAGTTTCAATTACAATCTAATCTTTTTTTTAATATTTACAATTCAGAAGTTTCCTTGATAAAAAATTTCTATTGAATCCAACTTTGTTTGATAAAATCCAGATTGTGGAATTAGTAAGAAGGAAAGTAAAAATTGGGGTTTGGTATCAGTCTTTTCTGTCTCAACTTCCGGATGACTTAGCCGATCATAATAATAAATGGGCGATTAAATTTGGAGTACCTTGTGTTGATTTAAAATTCCCATTGATGTGAGCCAGGTCCATTCTGGTTTCCGGTACTCTTCGCACTCAAAGTTATATGGCTATGTTCAATCTTTATCATACGCCTGCAAAACTGGTCAGATGGGGGGCTGTTAGGGGGGGTAAAAGCTCACTTTGTGCAAGATGCAAATTTCCATCTGCAGATTCTCTTCATATGTTCTATGACTGCCCTGAGTTGTCACTCTTTATTAATCAAATCGAAATCTTTCTCGTGCAGATCACTCAATCCTCAATTAAAATTTCTGCAGAAATGGTAATTACTGGCTATCAATATTCCACGGCCCCTGAAAGATCAAGATATATGCAAGCTTTCTTGTTTATTGCAATGGCAATGGTGAGACTTTGTATCACGTCTCTCTGGATAAATCCTGAACCGCCATAGTGGAACCCAACTAGATGGAAGCGCTTGCTTCAATGGTCTTTTCAGCAGATGGCACCTCCTTATCGGGTGCCCTGTCCATATTAGGATGAATGCCGGTCATCTACCCCTGCGCCGATGCCGAAAAACCGGAGCTGCTAGATTTGGCGGGACTACGTGCTCGCACACAAGATTAGTGGTAGGTAGGAACTTCTCCATCAGACCACTATGTGTAGATAGTTTCTTGGTCCTGATGAAGTGCACTGTATCCCTCTGAACACGCTGCGTGAAACATGTCGACCATTAAAGTAGAGTAGAGCATTGCTCCCCTGGACCTTTGAGCCAGAGAGCAGCCTCTCTTTTGTATTTTAACAAGGTGGATTACCACTCTATTAAACTTGCTTTGTGGACTATCCAACCTTTTTTAAACCACTCACTCACATCTACACTCACCCCTAGGGCCCTCACACCCATGGCACCATACGGCCTGAACAGAAGATCTCCGCTAAAGAACCCCTTTATGGGTGCCCGTCGGGTGTTGCACCGCCGATCCGACGAGGAGCGAGTCCATATGATGAAGCATGACACCTAGCTTGCTGGGTGTGTGAGGACTCTAGTTCCAACAAGGAGGATTCCCCTCCCGTGTGCCTCCACCCACTTTGGTTCGTCCTCCCTCCTACTTGGGAACTGCGTACTCTCTTTTGATTTACTGTATTCGGGCATGTGCGCTGGACCCCGTTAAACAGCCCTCCTTGTCCCACTCTTTGTCCAAGACTATTATGAATCAACCCATACCTATACCACAGCTATCCATGCATATATTCTAGTGCCCAAATACATATATGTACCCTAACACCTCTCCTCATGCATATATCCTAGACCCACATACTTACATACACAGCCTAGGAACTCTGCCACGTGTGCACAATTATGCATCTACCCATAACTATGCCAGAGGTATCCATGTGTATATCCCGATACATTAACCCCTAGCTTTACCCTAGTGCCTTTATACTTACATATAACCTAGTAACTGCCCCATCAGTGTAGTATTGTGCATCTGCTCATACCTCCACTGGAGCTTTCCTTGCATTTACCCTAGTACCTCTCATGTGTATTATTGTACCTCTACCCATACCCATGCTAGAGATATCCACGCATATGCCCTAATACATCAACCCCTGCATATACCTTAGTGCCTTTATACATACATATAATCTAGTAACTCTACCATGTGTGTATTATTGTGCATATGCAAATACCTTCACCAGAGTGTTCCATGCATATACCCTAGTACCCCTTCCATGTGTGTATTGTTGTACCTCTTCCACTACCTGTACTAGAGCTATCCATGCATATACCCTAATACCTCGCCCGCTGCATATACCTTAGTGAATTTATATATTCGTATACTGCTAGAGGCCAAATCCCTCTTCTGGGGGGGGGGAGGGGGGGGGGGGGGTTAAAGGATTTCGGGTCCAGCTTAGCTTCAGCATGTCTATCAGAATCTGCCATGTGATGGGATGGCTGTTCTGCAGTGCTTAATTTCAGCCGGTGGGTGCAAATGGCTACAACCAGCACTCATTTCTTGGGACCTGCACTTTTTTGCTCAACAGGCTTTGCCCCAGAGCAAGAGAGACAAAAAACCTGAAAAGGGGGAACGAAGGAGGAAGAGAAAGATGGAGAGACAGTAGCAAGGGGAGAAAGAAAACATTAAAAGAACATGCAAGAGAGAGATAAAGGGGCAGGGAGTGTCTGGTGGAGGATTAAAGAGGCATGAGGTGGAATCAAGACTGTGCAGCCTTTATACCCAGCACCCGGATAGCTGTGAGCACACAACTCTGGACCCTGGTACTTATTCTTTTACAGATTAAGCACTGCTAACGTGTCAATAGACATGCACTTTTTCAGAACATGGACCACACCTCTCTTGTGGGTACAGTCACAGTAATAACCCATTCATTCATTTCATCCCCCAGGCAGGGCCCTCCCTCGGGGCTGGTCATCTGATACTAGAGATTGGCACATTTAGGAAGCAATCAAGTTTGCCAGGTGCCATAATTGGCCTCCTCGTGGTTGAGTACAGAATATCTATTGTAGCTAATATGGTCTAATGTAGCCAGAACCACTGGAATTATGCAACTCTGTGGTGTTTTCTGCATAATTATGGATTCGCTACATATGCCACATAATCCAACCTCTGCTGCAAAATCTGCAGATTTAAAAAAACATTTTTTTTACAGCTGTAATGGATTCAAAGTTACTAAAAACATGGCAGTTACCACGCAGTGGAAGGACCTTCGCAAAAGTTACCTGGCCACATTTCAATTGACTGTTGCTGTATTTGTGTGTTAAACTTTTACTAATCAGCTAGAACCTTTGCCCCTTCAGTGCAAAAAAAGGTAAAATAATGCAGTAATACTGTCAGAAAATGAGATGCATTACGCTGCGTGATTTGTCTTTTCTTGACGCATGATTTAGACAACACTGCCGCATAATTCCAGTAGCCTAGAATATAGTTAATATCTACCAACAAAAACATTGCGTCCGCTATATTGTTAGGCAGGTACACATAGGGAAATATATATTTTCTGGTCTTAATTCCCTGTCTACTTACCTTGATGATGTAGTAGATGATATTACAGATGCAATATACTTGTAGGCCAGTACTTTGGCCATGATATAGTGACACCTCCCCTTCCCCCCCACCTCCATTACAAAGAGTATTTTTTTCAGTAAATGAGTGATGTATTACCAAGACCATTCGAAGGAATAAGTTAATTTTTTTCACTTGCTTAGGACATGTTAAATTATTCATAGAACAGTAAAATTAATAGCTCGAGTTAGACGCTCCAGCAATCTTATTTCCACGGAAGTGTTTTTGACTGTGAAGATAGCTTTGTAAAAGGTGATAATTGCATTGCTATAGCTGGTTTTCCTTCCTTCTTTTCCTTCCTTCCCTCCATCTTGCTGCAAGACGCCTCGCCTTCCCTTGCAAGGTTTTAAGCTTGTAAATAAACTGAGGCAAAAGATGTGTCTGGGTTCTACTGTCCTTCCAAGGAGGCCGCTAAACACTTCCATTATTCTGCTGGAGAACATGTCCAGCCTCTCCTCTGTGCCATGGACGAGGCGCTGGAGAAAATGCCCAGCTTCTCCTCTGTGCGATGGACGAGGCGCTGAAGAACATGCCCAGCTTCTCCTCTGTGCCATGGACAAGGCGCTGGAGAACATGCCCAGCTTCTCCTCTGTGCGATGGATGAGGCACTGGATAAATGTCCAGCCTCTCCTCTGTGCGATGGATGATGCTCTGGAGAACATGCCCAGCTTCTCCTCTGTGCCATGGAGGAGACTCTGGAGAACATGCCCAGCTTCTCCTCTGTGCCATGGACAAGACTCTAGAGAACATGTGCAGCTTCTCCTCTGTGCCACTGTCGAGACTCTGGAGAAATGTCCAGCCTCTCCTCTGTGCGATGGACGAGGCGCTGGAGAACATGCCCAGCTTCTCCTCTGTGCGATGGACGAGGCGCTGGAGAACATGCCCAGCTTCTCCTCTGTGCAATGGACGAGGCGCTGGAGAACATGCCCAGCTTCTCCTCTGTGCGATGGATGAGGCTCTGGATAAATGTCCAGCCTCTCCTCTGTGCGATGGATGATGCTCTGGAGAACATGCCCAGTTTCTCCTCTGTGCGATGGATGAGGCTCTGGATAAATGTCCAGCCTCTCCTCTGTGCGATGGATGATGCTCTGGAGAACATGCACAGCTTCTCCTCTGTGCCATGGACGAGGCGCTGGAGAACATGCCCAGCTTCTCCTCTGTGCCATGGATGAGGCTCTGGATAAATGTCCAGCCTCTCCTCTGTGCGATGGATGATGCTCTGGAGAACATGCCCAGCTTCTCCTCTGTGCGATGGATGAGGCTCTGGATAAATGTCCAGCTTCTCCTCTGTGCCTGCACCAGACTCTGGAGAAATGTCCAGCTTCTCCTCTGTGCAATGGACGAGGCGCTGGAGAACATGCACAGCTTCTCCTCTGTGCGATGGACAAGGCGCTGGAGAACATGCACAGCTTCTCCTTTGTGCCATGGACGAGGCGCTGGAGAACATGCACAGCTTCTCCTCTGTGCCATGGACGAGGCGCTGGAGAACATGCACAGCTTCTCCTCTGTGCCATGGAGGAGACTCTGGAGAACATGCCCAGCTTCTCCTCTGTGCCATGGACGAGGCGCTGGAGAACATGCACAGCTTCTCCTCTGTGCGATGGACGAGGCGCTGGAGAACATGCACAGCTTCTCCTCTGTGCCATGGAGGAGACTCTGGAGAACATGCCCGGCTTCTCCTCTGTGCGATGGACGAGGCGCTGGAGAACATGCACAGCTTCTCCTCTGTGCCATGGACGAGGCGCTGGAGAACATGCCCAGCTTCTCCTCTGTACCATGAATGAGACTCTGGAGAAATGTCCAGCTTCTCCTCTGTGCGATGGATGAGGCTCTGGATAAATGTCCAGCTTCTCCTCTGTGCCATGGAGGAGACTCTGGAGAACATGCCCAGCTTCTCCTCTGTGCCATGGACAAGACTCTGGAGAACATGTGCAGCTTCTCCTCTGTGCCACTGACGAGACTCTGGAGAAATGTCCAGCCTCTCCTCTGTGCCATGGACGAGGCTCTGGAGAACATGCACAGCTTCTCCTCTGTGCGATGGACGAGGCGCTGGAGAACATGCCCAGCTTCTCCTCTGTGCGATGGACAAGGCGCTGGAGAACATGCCCAGCTTCTCCTCTGTGCCATGGACGAGGCGCTGGAGAACATGCCCAGCTTCTCCTTCGTGCGATGGATGAGGCTCTGGATAAATGTCCAGCCTCTCCTCTGTGCGATGGATGATGCTCTGGAGAACATGCCCAGCTTCTCTGTGCGATGGATGAGGCTCTGGATAAATGTCCAGCTTCTCCTCTGTGCTTGCACCAGACTCTGGAGAAATGTCCAGCTTCTCCTCTGTGCGATGGACGAGGCGCTGGAGAACATGCACAGCTTCTCCTCTGTGCGATGGACGAGGCGCTGGAGAACATGCACAGCTTCTCCTCTGTGCGATGGACGAGGCACTGGAGAACATGCACAGCTTCTCCTCTGTGCCATGAACGAGGCGCTGGAGAACATGCACAGCTTCTCCTCTGTGCCATGGACGAGGCGCTGGAGAACATGCACAGCTTCTCCTCTGTGCCATGGAGGAGACTCTGGAGAACATGCCCAGCTTCTCCTCTGTCCCATGGACGAGGCGCTGGAGAACATGCACAGCTTCTCCTCTGTGCCATGGAGGAGACTCTGGAGAACATGCCCAGCTTCTCCTCTGTGCCATGGACGAGGCGCTGGAGAACATGCACAGCTTCTCCTCTGTGCGATGGACGAGGCGCTGGAGAACATGCACAGCTTCTCCTCTGTGCCATGGACGAGGCGCTGGAGAACATGCACAGCTTCTCCTCTGTGCGATGGATGAGGCTCTGGATAAATGTCCAGCTTCTCCTCTGTGCCACTGACGAGACTCTGGAGATATGTCCAGCTTCTCCTCTGTGCCATGGACAAGACTCCGGAGAACATGTGCAGCTTCTCCTCTGTGCCATGGACGAGGCTCTGGAGAACATGCACAGCTTCTCCTCTGTGCCATGGATGAGGCTCTGGAGAACATGCACAGCTTCTCCTCTGTGCCATGGACGAGGCGCTGGAGAACATGTGCAGCTTCTCCTCTGTGCCATGTACGAGGCTCTGGAGAACATGCACAGCTTCTCCTCTGTGCAATGGACGAGGCTCTGGATAAATCTCCAGCTTCTCCTCTGTGCCTGCACCAGACTCTGGAGAAATGTCCAGCTTCTCCTCTGTGCTATGGACGAGGCGCTGGAGAACATGCACAGCTTCTCCTCTGTGCGATGGACGAGGCGCTGGAGAACATGCACAGCTTCTCCTCTGTGCCATGGATGAGGAGCTGGAGAACATGCACAGCTTCTCCTCTGTGCCATGGACGAGGCACTGGAGAACATGCACAGCTTCTCCTCTGTGCCATGGAGGAGACTCTGGAGAACATGCCCAGCTTCTCCTCCGTGCCATGGACGAGGCGCTGGAGAACATGCACAGCTTCTCCTCTGTGCGATGGACGAGGCGCTGGAGAACATGCACAGCTTCTCCTCTGTGCCATGGACGAGGCGCTGGAGAACATGCCCAGCTTCTCCTCTGTGCCATGGACGAGGCTCTGGAGAACATGCACAGCTTCTCCTCTGTGCCATGGACGAGGCTCTGGAGAACATGCACAGCTTCTCCTCTGTGCCATGGACAAGACTCTGGAGAACATGTGCAGCTTCTCCTCTGTGCCACTGACGAGACTCTGGAGAAATGTCCAGCTTTTCCTCTGTGTGATGGATGAGGCTCTGGATAAATGTCCAGCTTCTCCTCTGTGCCTGCACCAGACTCTGTAGAAATGTCCAGCTTCTCCTCTGTGCCATGGACAAGACTCTGGAGAACATGTGCACCTTCTCCTCTGTGCCTGCACCAGACTCTGGAGAAATGTCCAGCTTTTCTTCTGTGTTATGGATGAGGCTCTGCATAAATGTCCAGCTTCTCCTCTGTGCCATGGATGAGATACCGGAGAACATGCACAGCTTCTCCTCTGTGCCATGGACAAGACTCCAGAGAAGCTGTCCAGCTTCTCCTCTGTGCCACTGACGAGACTCTGGTGAAATGTCCAGCCTCTCCTCTGTGCCATGGATGATGCTCTGGGGAACATGCACAGCTTCTCCTCTTTGCCACGTACAAGACTCTGGAGAACATGTCCAGCTTCTCCTCTGTGCCACGTACAAGACTCTGGAGAACATGTCCAGCTTCTCCTCTGTGCCACAGACAAAACTCTGGAGAACATGCACAGCTTCTCCTCTGTGCCAAGGACGAGACTCTGGAGTTAACATGCCCAGCTTCTCCTCTGTGCTACGTGTGAGACTCTGGAGAACATGTCCAGCTTTTCCTCTGTGCCATGGATGAGGATCTGGAGAACATGTCCAGCTTCTCCTGTGTGTTATGGGCGTGACTTTGGTGAACATGCCCAGCTTCTCCTCTGTGTCATGGACAGGGCTCTGGAGAACATGTCCAGCATTGCCTCTGTGCCATGGACGAGACTCTGGAGAACATGTCCAGCTTCTCCTCTGTGCCACTGATGAGACTCTGGAGAACATGCCCAGCTTCTCCTCTGTGCCACGGGCGAGACTCTGGAGAACATTTCCAGCTTCTCCTCTGTGCCATGGATGGGGATCTGGAGATATGTCCAGCTTCTCCTCTGTGCCATGGACGTGGCTCAGGAGAAAATGTCCAGCTTTTCCTCTGTGTCATGGACGAGGCTCTGGAGAACATGTCCAGCTTGTCCTCTGTGCCACGGACGAGGCTCTGGAGAACATATTCAGCTTCTCCTCTGTGCTATGGACAAGGCTCTGGAGATCATGTGCAGCTTCTCCTCTGTGCTATGGACGAGGCTCCGGAGAACATGTCGAGTTTCTCCTCTGTGCTGTGGACGAGAGTCTGGAGACCATATCCAGCTTCTCCTCTGTGCCACTGATGAGACTCTGGAGAACATGCCCAGCTTCTCCTCTGTGCCACGGGCGAGACTCTGGAGAACATTTCCAGCTTCTCCTCTGTGCCATGAATGGGGATCTGGAGATATGTCCAGCTTCTCCTCTGTGCCATGGACGTGGCTCAGGAGAAAATGTCCAGCTTCTCCTCTGTGTCATGGACGAGGCTCTGGAGAACATGTCCGGCTTGTCCTCTGTGCCACGGACGAGGCTCTGGAGAACATATTCAGCTTCTCCTCTGTGCTATGGACAAGGCTCTGGAGATCATGTGCAGCTTCTGCTCTGTGCCATGGACGAGGCTCTGGAGAACATGTCGAGTTTCTCCTCTGTGCTGTGGACGAGAGTCTGGAGACCATATCCAGCTTCTCCTCTGTACCATGAATGAGACTCTGGAGAAATGTCCAGCTTCTACTCTGTGCAATGGATGAGGCTCTGGAGAACATGTCCAGCTTCTCCTCTGTGCCATGGATGAGGCTCTGAAGAATATGTCCAGCTTCTCCTCTGTGCCATGGATGGGGATCTGGAGATATGTCCAGCTTCTCCTCTGTGCCATGGATGAGACTCTGGAGAAATGTCCAGCTTCTCCTCTGTGCCATGGACGAGACTCTGAAGAACATGTCCAGCGTCTCCCCTGTGCCATGGATGAGGCTCTGGAGAAATGTCCAGCTTCTACTCTGTGCCATGGATGAGGCTCTGGAGAACATGTCCAGCTTCTCCTCTATGCCATGGATGAGGCTCTGGAGAACATGCCCAGCTGCTCCTCTGTGCCATGGACGAGGCTCAGGAGAAAATGCCCAGCTTCTCCTCAGTGCCACGGATGAGACTCTTTTCTCCACCCAGAGCTACTACTCCTAGCAAGAAGTGGGCAGAATTCTGCTATATTTAATATCAGTGGAACACACAGGTCTTTGGTGTGTGGGTGACTTTATTTTCTCTTAGAAGGTGATTGTCAAACGTGAAATCTTTATGGCCTGACCTAGGTAAGGAAGGTAAGTGTCCCACTGTGGCCTTCCACTGCATTGGTTGTGCACATAAAAGTATTTAAGTTCTTATGACGTCAGTACGAGGGCCTGGTTTTTGATGCGATAATTAAAACAATAATAAAATCTGACACTGAGGTGTTCGGAATTCATCGTATTCGATAATTATCGTCTATTGCGAGTTTTTTCAATGAGATGGGCCGAAACATTGAGATTTTGGTTCTTACCGCACAAAAATCCATATGTACTGGTAATCACTGGGCATTTTTCTCCTTTTAAATTCTAGCACCTGTGATATGCTGAAAGTTAAGAGGGGATGCGGGTTTATCAAACCTGGCATGTACCGGGTGCGATAAAATACGCAAAACACATAATTCCAACGAGTGCGGTAACAGGAGTTACGGCTTCAGTTGCCCTACTACTTGTACCATATGCCATACCTATAGCACCACTAAAGTTCCAGCAGCCATTGACATACCATTGCTGCTAACAACGAATATATACGTATGTTTTATGTCTTATTATATCGCTGATGATAACATGTGTGCATAGTTCTCACTTGCCTTGGTATTGTACATAGGTTTGCATGGAATTATATTGAGCTCACTACTGTGGGCCTACAATAACATATCATACGCTACGTCGCAAGGTAGTATATAATGACTCTTCTTACTTTCACCTCTACGTAGCACGCGATGTACTCATAGGTACGGTGTACTGGATGTGGTTTTATTGGCATGCGATGTAGTGGGGGTATCCTGGACAGGTTATCTATACCCATACCACATTCTATCAATGAACCCTTGTGGTACTCAGTCAGCAGCACTACAGCAAACACCACTTGATCATTGGTTTTTAAAAGGTATGGTTGTGAGTACGCATGGGCGAGCACTCACTTCAAAGGTCCCAAGGAAGATGCAGGCCAGATTGTCATGTGTCGGGTTCCCAAATACCTTCAAACCTCTCCCTAGCAAATAGCATTCGGCCATATTTGTCATAGGGTCGCGTTGCTTTTGCACTACACAATGAACTGCAAAAGCGACGCAACCCTTGTGATGCAATTCATCAAGCCATGCAAGGCCGCCTTGCGTGGTCCTGAGTGGCTTGATAAATCCAGAGTAACGCAACCCATGGACTTTCACGCATTCCCAGATTTACCATAAGTGGTAGACCTGGAAATGCGCCAAAACTGCTATGCATCCCCAGGTGAGGCGTAACGAGGATAAATATGTTTATTTCTCCTCTTCTTTTCCTCTTTCTATGCGTCCTGCATTCTGCAGCACACATAGAAAGATAAAATGTCTTAGAGGATTGTTTTTGTGCAGGAGGGGGGACCTTCCTGCACGAAACAATCCTGCTAACAACGCAGGCATCCTTGCACCAGGGTGCCAGGGGGCCTACATTGGAGCTTGGCAGCATATTGTACGCCAGCGCTGGGAAAAGGCAGGAATGCGCCCTATAATGTTAAGCATGGCGCATTCCTGCCCTATCGCCATCACTCAGCACAGCAAGGAGACTTGATGCACTGCCTGATATTATGATAAACATGGCTCTCAGTAGCTATGGTATGTACAATGTTTAATTTGTGCAAGGGTGGCCGGTTCAGCACCGGCACTCATTTATGGGGAGTAGGACTTATTTTTATCAACAGACTTTGACTTAGAGAAAAATAGAGGAAAGCAGACAAGAAAAGCACGAAGAGAACGCTAGGAAAAGATTGACAAAGGGAGAAAGTAGGAATGAAAAGGAATTTGCAGGACTGAGATAAAAATTTAGGAGACGTAGGGTAGCAGGAGGAAGGTGTATGAGATATAAGCAAGACAAGGTGCCTTGATGTTCCACAGTACAGGCATTTAACAGTGTCGGGGGTGGGTTCCTGAGAAAAACTTTGGGCTCCAGGATTTATGTGTTTTACAGATGAATCAGTGGTTATGCTGGCAGGATGAACGTCTTTTGATGTCGCCGAATGTGTGTGTGAGTGAAAGTGAAGGTCAAAGGGCGAGTGATGTCACTTCCGCTACCCCTGGCATTTTGGTGAATTGACGCGCATGGCTAGCTGGGTAGTGTCTAAGATGGAGTCTTCCCAGTCGCCGACGTAGAACCGCCAGCAGACACGCCGGCCACAGATTACAGAAAATGAGTTTGTCCAGAGAGTCTTACGTGGAAGCGGGCCAAAGGGTACCGAAAGTGGAAAGGAGGAGGATGAAACCAACTTGTTTTGATGTCTCACATCCAATCCACCTCCCTCCTCTCTGATCTGTCTTTCCTTAACATGCTGTACTGCCTGTGTAGGAGGGCGCCCACTCCTGAGTCATCATCTTCTGTCAGCCTGGTGTCAGAAATAGAGAGTATATCTAAATTGTCACATTCCAGAGAGGCCCTTATTTCCCCTGATAGTCTTGATTTTGCATTGATCAATGCACAGGATTGTGCACCCACCCTCGCACTGCACGCGGCTTCCTCGCCTTAAGCCCCAGCCCGAAAATTTGCAAGGCATGAAGCTCAACTCCACAGTGTGGACAACCCTGTGACCTGGATGTGTTCAACTGATGTTCCTGCTCTTCTGAAGGGCATGGTTGACCAGGGTCATGGGTCTCACCCCTCACCGGCACTAAGACCACCTGCGTTAACCATGCCCGGCTCAACAACAAACAGATGTTGATATATTACGATTTGTTGTATATTGTACGGTTAGGTCTTATGTGGCAAGGTACTGTGTATGGTGTGCCGATTCATTATTGTGTTTACGTGTGGTGGGTTGACTGTGTTCTTGTATGTGTCGTCCAGTGTTGTAAGTGGTTGCAGTGTGACATGGTGATGGGTGGTATGGTGAGGTATTGCATTCTTTTGCATCGTAGAATTGATATGGTGCTTCATTCTGGGGGCACCAAAGCTCATCATTGGGTAGGTAGACCTCTAGTAAACTGTGGGGAGTACCTGGTTGGCATTTGTTGTGATCCTATATGGCAAACCTGTTGGTGCCATATGTGTGACCAGAGAGGTGCTCTTGCCTTACTTTGTGGTGCAGCACCTAGGAGTGGGGTGGAGGAGGAGGTGCGGGAGATAGGTGCACATATATAATTGTAATTGCCTGGAAGGTATAATTCTTATATTCCATTGTCTTGATTAAGCCTCCAGCTTTTAAGAACAGAAAAGTACAGATAATGTGTCTTCTTTTGGGTGACCCTCCATCCTGAGATTTATGACTTTTCAGGCCAATAGCTTTACATGCTGGCAGCATGGCTAATAGCTTTACAGACTGGCAGCATGGCCAATGGCAGCATGGACAATAGCTTTACATACTGGCAGCATGGCCAATAGCTTTACATACTGGCAGCATGGCCAATAGCTGTACATACTGGCAGCATGGCCAATGGCAGCATGGCCAATAGCTTTACGTACTGGCAGCATGGCCAATAGCTTTACATACTGGCAGCATGGCCAATAGCTTTACATACTGGCAGCATGGCCAATGGCAGCATGGCCAATAGCTTTACGTACTGGCAGCATGGCCAATAGCTTTACATACTGGCAGCATGGCCAATGGCAGCATGGCCAATAGCTTTACATACTGGCAGCATGGCCAATGGCAGCATGGCCAATAGCTTTACGTACTGGCAGCATGGCCAATAGCTTTACATACTGGCAGCATGGCCAATGGCAGCATGGCCAATAGCTTTACGTACTGGCAGCATGGCCAATAGCTTTACATACTGGCAGCATGGCCAATGGCAGCATGGCCAATCGCTTTACATACTGGCAGCATGGCCAATAGCTTTACATACTGGCAGCATGGCCAATGGCAGCATGGCCAATAGCTTTACGTACTGGCAGCATGGCCAATGGCAGCATGGCCAATAGCTTTACGTACTGGCAGCATGGCCAATAGCTTTACATACTGGCAGCATGGCCAATGGCAGCATGGCCAATAGCTTTACATACTGGCAGCATGGCCAATAGCTTTACATACTGGCAGCATGGCCAATAGCTTTACATACTGGCAGCATGGCCAATAGCTTTACATACTGGCAGCAAGGGGAGTCATAAAACTGAATTGGATTTTCTTAAATTACTGCATGTCTCAACACGTATTTGTGCTATTATTCAATATTTTTCATGTGGGTTTATTATTTTAAGATGTTTGGCTGTGTAATGTGCTAAAACCTGACTGCCAGCAAATGATGTGTGCACCTTCATCTGTTAATTAAATGTAGAAATACACAAGTTATCACCTCATCTGTGCAAAAAAAAACAAAATAAATCTGGATAAAATACCAATAAGTTGGCCAGAAAATAAATATGGGAAAACAGAAACGTTAAAAAAATAAAATATGATTAAACCGGGAGCCCTAATTATAAGTAGGGAATGACACTTTAGGGCAAAAGGAGACACCATGGTGAAAGGAAACTAGCCCTGCTTCCTTTGGCGCAGCTGGGGCAGCATTGCACAGATGTGGAAGTTCTCGTTTTCTTCAATCTTAGCCCAGCTCTTCTCTGACCTGAGAGTCCTGCAAAACCAGCTCTTATATATGTTTCTACAAGTTCACTTTTATGTTTCAACAGATTTTATTGATTTCAAAAGAGATAATACAAAGAGATAACTTAACACCCTTCCCCTTTTCCCACCCTCCCAGCAGGCCTTTCTTTCTCACCTACAATGGGAGTTCTCCATCACAGGTGGGTTTCCAAACTACAGCAGAAAGATAACTATATTGGTAATTCAAGATCTATTAGTTGTAATGCCCTAAGGCGGTGCTTCTTAAGCTTTTGATGTCTGTGGACTCCCACTTAATCATTACTGGAACCTGGGGACCCCCACTGAATCATTATTGGAATCTGGGGACCCCCACTGAATCATTATTGGAATCTAGGGACCCCCACTGAATCATTATTGGAATCCGGGGATACCCACAGTCATTACTGCTAGCAGGGGACCACGGCCTAAGCATTTTTGATGATTAGTACCGAAAATTAATACACAAAAAATACAGAAACAAGCATTCATCCAACAAATACACAAATTGCGAAACATTTTTTTTTTATTTGAAACAAATTTTAAAAAGAAAACAACTTTTTAAATTTAACCACTTCAGCGCGGCGCGGATTACATGTTGTGGTGTAAAATAGAGTGATATAGTCTCTGAAGGTGGTGCATTGTGTTCTGTGGTGTGATGAAATGTGATTCAATGGATGATGGATATGTGGGTAGTTTGTAGGATAATGTTTGCAGGGCCATTGGTCTCTGTTCTGTCTCACGTGGTTGAAATGAGTGGAGGGTTCACAGAGTGTTGGCTGGTAGAGTAGGCTGTTGGTGTGCATCCTATTTCAGATGGATGTGGGTAGCGTAGTATTCTAAGAGTTGTTGCATAGCATTTGCTGAGCCATTTGTGTTTTACCCCAGGAGTTTGAGGATTTGCAGTGCTGTTGATAGGTGTTCTATCTCAGGTGGCTGTCGGCATCATATGATTCTACAGGTCGTTGCTGTGTAATATGTCTCAATTGGTTGTGGGTAGTTTGGATTCTCAGGTTCTTAAGAGTGTGCGTTATCTCAGGTGGCTGCAGGTAACGTCGGCTTCTAAGGGCTGTTGGTGTCAGTGTGTATCCTATCTCAGAAATGTGTGGGTAGCGTAGAATTATCAGAGTTGTTGCATAGGATTTTCGGCGCAGTTTGTCTGTGTTTTACCTCCGGTGACTGAGGATTTACAGTGCAGTTGATTGGTGTTCTATCTCCGGTGGGTGTTGACATTATACGATTCTAAGGATCGTTGATGTGTGCTCTGTCTCAATCGGTTGTGGGTAGCGTAGGATTCTGTGGGTCTTAAGAGTGTGTGCTATCTCATGTGGCTGTGGGTAGCATAGGCTTCTACGGGCTGTTGGTGTCGGTGTGTATCCTATCTCAGATGGTTGTGGGTAGCGTAGTATTCTCAGAGTTGTTGCATAGGGCCATTTGTTTTGTGTTTTCCCTCATGTGACTGAGGATTTGCAGTGCCTTTGATAGGTGTTTTATCTCGATTGGCTGTTGGCATCAAATATTTCTAAGGGTCGTTGATGTGCGTTCTGTCTCAATTGGTTGTGGGTAGCTTAGGATTCTCAGGGGTTTTGGAGTTTGTGCTATCTCAGGTGGCTGGGGGTAGCATAAACATCTAAGGGATGTTGGTGTCAGTGTTCTATCTCAGATGACTGTTGGCATCATATGATTCTATGGGTTGTTGATGTACGTTCTGCCTCAGGTGGTTGTGGGTGGCATAGTAATTTTCAGAACCACTGCTCGGTGATGTATTGTGGGTGGTTGTGGTTAGCATAGGATTTGCGGGCTTGATGGTGTGTGTTCTGTCTCAAGTGTTTGTGGGTGGCTTAGTATTCTCAGATCTATTACTGGGTGTTGTTTTGCAGGTTGTTGTGGGTAGCATAGGATCTGCAGGGCTGTTGGTGTGTGTTCTATCTTAAGTGGTTGTGGGTAGCATAGCATTCCCAGAGCTGCTGCTGGGTCAGGTGTTGTATCGCGGGTGGTTGTGGTTAGCATAGAAAGAATTTGCCGAGCTGTTGGTGTGTTCTGTCTCAAGTGGTTTTGGGCGGCGTAGTATTCTAAGAGCTGCTGCTGTGTGTTGTATTGCGGGTGGTTGTGGGTAGCATAGGATGTGCAGGTCTGTTGGTGTGTGTTCTGTCTCAAGTGGTTGTTGGTAGTGTAGTATTCTCAGAGCTGCTGCTGGGTCAGGTGTTGTATCGTGGGTGGTTGTGGGTAGCATAACATTTGCAGGGCTGTTGGTGTTTTCTGTCCCAAGTGGTTATGGATGGTGTAGTATTGACAGAGCCGCTGCTGGGTGTTGTATTGAAGGTGGTTGTGAGTAGCATAAGATTTGCAGGGCTGTTGGTGTGTTTTCTGTCTCAAGTGGTTGTGGGTATAGTAGTATTCTCAGAGTTGTTGAATATGATTTGCAGGGATGTTGGTGTGTGTTCTGTCTCAAGTGGTTATGGGTGGCATAGTATTCTCAGAGTCACTGATGGGTGTTGTATTGCGGGTGGTTGTGGGTAGCATAAGATGTACAGGGCTGTTGGTGTGCTTTCTATCTCAAGTGGTTGTGGGTGATGTAGTATTCCCAGAGCCGCTGCTGAGTGTTGTATCGCTGGTCGTTCTGGGTACCATAGGATTTGCAGGGCTGTTGGTGTGTGTTTTGTCTCAACTGGTTGTGGGTGGTGTAGTATTCTCAGAGCCGCTGCAGGGTGTTGTATCGCAGTTGGATGTGGGTACCATAGGATTTGCAGGGCTTTTAGAAAAAAGGAGGGTTAACGGCGGACTCCAACGACTGCACCTCCTTACTGTGTTCCCATAGTATGTGATCAAACGGTATAGTTAATGATGGTGTGCATACAAACGCCCCTGCATCCGCCGTTAGTAGATGCAAACTGCCAAGCAGATCAATGAAATTTCGGAAGGGGTTTGGAGCGGTGCACCACCAATTTACTTATCAATACATCACACCAAGTGGCCAGTAGTTTGTACTCAAAAAATCTTTATTTTAAATTAATTGTCCAACCAAAGCCTCAGCCAACGCGTTTCGTTCAGATTGAACTTCGTCAGGGCATAAGTGAGAATGCGAATATAATCCAAAGTTATGACCACTGTCTATGTAGACAAATATCCGTCTCGAGAGGAGCTCTAAAAAACGTCGTACTTTTCAGGTAAACAGTCCTAATTGTGCTTCCAGTGCCACCTTGATAAGGGCACTGTACACGATTCTGTAACTCAATAGAAGTCCGTGCTCTCCCCTCAGAGTGTCCCGGCTGTTGGTGTGTGATCTGTCTTATTCTTAAGTGGTTGTGGGTGGAGTAGTATTCTCAGAGACACTAGTGGGGGTTGGATTGTGGGTGGTGTGGTAGCATAGGATTTGCAGGGATGTTGGTGTGTTTTTTGTCTCAAGTGGTTGTGAGTGGAGTGGTATTCTCAGAGTTGTTGCATGGGTTTTGCTGAGCCGTGGTTGTGGTTAGCATAGGATTTGCAGGGATGTTGGTGTTTTTTTTGTCTCAAGTGGTTGTGAGTGGAGTGGTATTCTCAGGGTTGTTGCATGGGTTTTGCTGAGCCGTGGTTGTGGTTAGCATAGGACTTGCAGGGCTGTTGGTGTGTGTTCTGTCTCAAGTGGTTGTGGGTGGCGTAGTATATTCAGAGCCGCTGATGGGTGTTGTGTCGCAGGTGGTTGTGGTTAGCATAGGACTTGTAGGGCTGTTGGTGTGTGTTCTGTCTCAAATGGTTGTGGGTGGCATAGTATATTCAGAGCCGCTGATGGGTGTTGTGTCGCAGGTGGTTGTGGTTAGCATAGGACTTGTAGGGCTGTTGGTGTGTGTTCTGTCTCAAATGGTTGTGGGTGGCATAGTATATTCAGAGCTGCTGATGGGTGTTGTGTCGCAGGTGGTTGTGGTTAGCATAGGACTTGCAGGGCTGTTGGTGTGTGTTCTGTCTCAAGTGGTTGTGGGTGGCATAGTATATTCAGAGCCGCTGATGGGTGTTGTGTCGCAGGTGGTTGTGGTTAGCATAGGACTTGTAGGGCTGTTGGTGTGTGTTCTGTCTCAAATGGGTGTGGGTGGCATAGTATATTCAGAGCTGCTGATGGGTGTTGTGTCGCAGGTGGTTGTGGTTAGCATAGGACTTGCAGGGCTGTTGGTGTGTGTTCTGTCTCAAGTGGTTGTGGGTGGCATAGTATATTCAGAGCCGCTGATGGGTGTTGTGTCGCAGGAGGTTGTGGTTAGCATAGGACTTGTAGGGCTGTTGGTGTCTGTCTCAAGTGCCTGTGAAGGACCCTCTGGTATCCATTCAGCTGGTTTTGGGGTACTGGCTTCCATTCAGAGATTGGTGGCAAGGGTGCCCATTAGGGATTCTTCTACCACCTGAAAGGGTTTTGGGATACACATAATTTTTCACCGATTTGATGACAGCAAGCAGGGCTGGGAGACTTCTGAAGGTTCGGGGAGACACGGTCGGTCTGTGCAACTGTACCCCTGAACTCCACCTCTTGCCCCTGCGGGGGATCTGTAACAGCCCTGTGCCCGCCTCCCCTGCTACCTGCCCTCGGTATTCACAGGAGTTACAAGCCCTCTGTAGGGGCAGGACCCTGGGCACGGTCTCTGCGTGTATAGCCCCACAGCCACACTTCGTGGGGACCCCCAGGCCCATCAACCGAGCCCCGTGAAGAGGCAGGCCGCCCCGCGTGTCACTGCAACAGCAGCCAGAACAGCACTCACGGCTTATCGGACAGCAGCAGGGGGGAGGGCCTTATGAAAAGCGCAGAAAATAGAAAGCATTCCTGAGATACAGAGGGAGGGGGAGCCAGGGGGAGAAACACTTATCTCCCGCGAGAGAGAGGCAGGGACAAGCACTTATCGCCAGAGAGGGGCAGAAAGAAGCACTTATCCCCGGAGAGGAGGCCGCGGAAGCGCACTTATCCCCCAGGAGAGAGCGACTCCGAGACATTTATCTCCAGCAGGGACGAGAGCAGTTGAGAGAGACGCCCTCCTCGCCAAAGCATAACCGAGAAACAGAGACAGCCCCTCCAGCGAGAGACTGAACACCAGAGAGGGCGAGGGCGACGGGTGGAGAGACAATCAGAACAAGAAAGAGAGAGAGCGCCAGCAAGAGAGAGACAGAGGATGGGCGCGCGAGAGAGAAAAACAGAAAAATAGAGACCCTTTTATGGGGGGTGGGGGGCATTTAAGTGCAAAACATCCATTCACAATACAAAATCAGCCCAGCGGGGCGGCTCGACAGGCGCCCATCGGGCAGTTGCGGCATCCGGGCCGAGATCCGACGGGTGCTTGTTGGGCTTCGGTGCGCATGGGGTCTGTGCCCTTTAGGCAGTTGTGACCTCGAGACCGAGGTTGACCCCTGCCTTTGCAGTGATGTCATCTCCTTTCCAGGATTCCTTAGCTGGTTTAGGCAGCAGCAGCACCAGGCCTGTGGACGCCACCATCGGACCCCAGGTGATGCCTCTCAAAACAGGTCCGCTCTGGCCTGGCTCCCTAGGGCAGCAGCAGCACCAGGCCTTTGGACGCCGGACAGCGCAGGATGGCGTCTTGGCTCGGTATCTCAAAACAGGTCCGCTCTGGCCTGGCTCCCTAGGGCAGCAGCAGCACCAGGCCTTTGGGTGCCGGACAGCGCAGGGTGGCTTCTTGGCTCGGTATCTGTATGTGGTCCACTGTGGACGCCACCATCGGACCCCAGGTGATGCCTCTCAAAACAGGTCCGCTCTGGCCTGGCTCCCTAGGGCAGCAGCAGCACCAGGCCTTTGGGTGCCGGACAGCGCAGGGTGGCTTCTTGGCTCGGTATCTGTATGTGGTCCACTGTGGACGCCACCATCGGACCCCAGGTGATGCCTCTCAAAACAGGTCCGCTCTGGCCTGGCCCCCTAGGGCAGGCAGCAGCAACTCCTGGATGTGGCTCACTCTGGGAGCACAGATGGTTTCTCCTCCTGTTCGTCTCTCCTCCTGAAGGGCCAGGCTCTCCCCTTCAGCAGGCAGGGCAGTGTTTAGGCGCTCGGAAGACCGTCAGCTTCTCCAGCAAGTTGTGCAGACCTCAGGGGTTGTACGACGGTACGACGCAGGTAAATGCATCGCATGCCTTTGCCACGCATTTTTTAGCGCGCATGCTTTTACCGCAAATATGCATTTACAACACAAGCAAATACCACCCATTGTTTTTAGATTTAAAAACAATGCATTTGTGGGGGTAGACCCCTCACCAACTTACCTTAAATGCATAGTATTTGCATGCGTTGTAAATGCATATTTGCTGTAAAAATATGCGTGTTAAAAACTGCGTGGTAAAGGCAATACGAGGTAAAAACCTCGGTGTGAAGGCTGTTTCCCAGCTCAGGTGATGCCCCTCAAATTCGTGAGACTGGCAGCCGTGCAGACCCCCTTTCTTCCTTGATCATGAAGACCATGGAACTGAAACAAAGTGGGCTGCTTTGATCCACTTTAATACACATTTTCCAGCCAGGGTATGTGGATCCAGTCTAAGGTTTCTGAACCTGTTTGGGTAGATCTCTTTCAAATATCCTTTTGTGGCTGCTCCTCAGACACACTCTTTGTGCCAGGTGATGGCTCTCGCAGCAGGGAGACACGAGGCTGGCTCTGAACACGAGTATGCAAGACATGGACATAATGAAGAGTCAGATCTCTGCACTTCCTGAAGCATTAATCAGGGAAAGTGAAATGTGCCCGCCCTGCCGAGGACCGGCCTCACCTTGAGCAACAGAAGTTGCCGTCCCATCGATACCATCTGTCAAATGCAATGAGCGCTGGTCAGGAGGCCTTTCTTTGCAAGGACCTGGTGGAAATTCTTAGGGAAGATCTGTGTCTGGGCCTCCAGCTTCCAGTCTGGGGAACAGAGGCAATGAACGTCCACGGTTTCAAGAAGCAGCCCTCAGCCTCCATCTTGTGTCATGCTTAACAGGAGGCATCCAAAATGGACCCCACCTGTCCTAGTACTCAGTCTCCCACAACACACAGAATCCTAATACCATACGTGTGCTACACACTCATGTATAGTTATGAGAGACAAGGGAACCCGAAGGTAATACACTAGGGACCTTGGGCGTTAACTTATTACAAAAAACAGTGGACCCTAGTGGTTGGGGGATTAAGATAAGGATAGACACAAACTAAATAGTATTTATGTCCTTTGTCCAGCCGGACAGGAATTTATTTGGCGATGCACAAAATCAGAAAGTAATGTCAAGGGGGCACAGCCCGTGACCTACAGTGAACAAGACAAAACAACAAATATAGGCAACAGCGAGCAAATCGGTCTGTATACTTATAATCAGTGAACAGACTTGATTATAATTTGAGTGACCATTGTCCATAGCATTCACAAGCATATTCAGTACATATGATCCTATTGTGTCGATGACGTTTCGATGCCGAAAAACAAAATAAATGGCATCATCTTCAGGACAAATATATAAATCATGTTTGTCTTGGAATTATAAACAATTTGCCTTTCATGGGGGATCCCCGCCAGAGATGCCGCGTCCTGCGATTCTGCAACCTGCACCACTTGAGCCGTGATCTGGACGGTTTCCTTGATCAATACGCGGGATATCCTGATATCGACGCACCACTGATGCATGAAGGGCAAATTGTTTATAATTCCAAGACAAACTACTAAACACACTCGTGTATAGACACACATTTAACATACACATGGAATGTCAGTGCAAGGTTGTGGTTTCACATAACAGCGTACTTCATACGACAGGAGCCGCGAAGCTTCCTTTCCTTGACACAGAGGATTGGGTCAGGTCACATTAAAGATTCACAAAACACAGTACGCTGTCCCCACTGCTTTATGCCATGCACCCAGGGCATGAACAGGTGTTCAATGCCCACTATCAGGGCATGCTTGGGGTGCCACCCTAGGTCACAGAACAGGTTCTGGCCCTCGTATTATCAGACACTGGCCTAGGCCTCTGCACACACGCTAGAGTTGCGTGACACCAGAGCCGTGATACAAGTCAGGGCACCAGTTCCACAAGCAGTCAGGCACTAAGGGCAAGGGTGCAGATCTTTGGACCATGTATGGGACATTCACATCCCGGCACGGCCAATCAGGACACAAGAACTCCTTGGGCCTTGTTAGCATTTCAACCACAGAGGAGCGGTCAACGCTTTTGAGTCTTCGGCCTTGAACTTCAAATGTCTCCCCGGTACAATGACTGAATAAAGCTGTTGAATCATCCCTCAGGACTTTAACTCCAGGGCAATATGGTGGCTTCATAGTTTCCTTGACGCTCGAGTTGTTGCAACAGTGGAGAAGACAATGCTCAGTTAAGGGAGGTGGTTGTTGGCAGTATGAACTTGCTACAGTGTAAGTAACACAAAGTTATCCCAATCAATACAGGTAAATGTTGAATGAGAGGCATTGCTTTCAAAAAGAATACATCTTTATCATTTGAAAAAGAATAACACTTTATTATTTCAAAAAGAATACACTATCGTTATTTAAAAAATAACACATCTTTATTTTATGCCTACATTAATGAAACAATTAAAATAATAACTTCCCATTAAAAACCTCACATTTCTGGTCCATGCAGTTCGAACCTCAAAACTACAGCAGAATAGAACAAAGATGGCGGTTAATGCATATTAAATATTTGGTGACTGTGCTAAGCTATCTGCAGCTCTCTGAATCCCTGAACTGCATGGCTTTTCGCTGTTCTTTCCATTAGCTTACAGTCTGTTAAGCTTGTAGCCCTGGGCATTAGCAGAATCAGTGCAACTTTTAGGGTGTGGGAAATCTTGCCATGTTTTCTCAGAACATTTTGTGAAAATTACACAAATGGTGTAAAAAGGGGTTTGTTGTTATCTCACATGAGATATGCTGGCGAGGGCATACCTCAAGTGAGCTGAACATGTCTCTGGGTCAGATATTTACTTCTCAAATTGGTTTCCACTGAGCAACAAATAAAATAAATTGTGTAATACAATATTTTGTGAATTTCGCAAGTGTAATTTTAATTTACCCTGGGCCTTCTTTTTTTTTTTTTTACACAAAATGTTATTGTCGTTTTCACCATTACAAACAATGTGGTGTGGGGCACAATGTCTGAATAACATGCTAATCCCTGTATACATGACAGTAATCTTCTTACCAGATCAGGTGACACCTCTGGAGATAGCAGTTAAATGTATGTAATACAGTTTCAATCCACTAGGTGGTTCCATGCCCGGGAGTTACCAATCGACCCGCACCCCCTCCTCACTTCTTGGAATAATGCTAACTTTCGTACCCCGCCCGTTGAATGAGGTCGTCCCGCCACTTGGGCAGCCTAAGGCCTCTAGTAGCCTTCCAGTGCATGGTAATTTCTCACTTCGCGAAGACCAGGGCCTGGCTCACAAACTTGGTAGTAACATTAACTTTGTTTGGGCCTTTAACCCCCCCAACAAGCAGCCCAGAGGAGTACATGGGTTCGTTGGTTAACTTGTCTCATTAACACACCTCTGTCCAAACATCAGCCAGAATGGGGCAGGACCGTACCACATGGACCATCTCAGCACCATGCTTGCCACATCTGGGGCAGGACGCTCGGCTGCCCGGACGATTCTAATGGTCTTACCAGGGGTGGAGTATGCCCTATGTAAAAAATAAAAGTTAATTCATTTGAATCTAGCTTTTCGGGATACTGTGTAGACGTTGGCTAGTATTGTTTCCCCCCCC
This sequence comes from Triturus cristatus, assembly GCF_964204655.1. Classification (NCBI taxonomy): domain Eukaryota; kingdom Metazoa; phylum Chordata; class Amphibia; order Caudata; family Salamandridae; genus Triturus; species Triturus cristatus. The sequence goes on along the minus strand of NC_140595.1, from coordinate 772,764,577 downwards.
CCTCTGTGATTTGAATCGTAAGGTCCTCCTCCCATTTCTTGTGCTTTGCGGCCACCAGTACTTGGTGCAGCAGAGCAGGAACTGACCCCATGGCATCTCAAAGGCCGCCGAAAAGTGGTCATATGCCACTAGCTCCCCATTCCTGTGGCGGTCGCCAACACGGGTCACCCTATGTGCAGACCACTCCGTCGGGCCCCTCAGTGCCCCACCTCGCGCTATGGGCTCCAAACCCCAGTAATGGGAGATCTTGTGAGTAGGGCAGGCGGATGCGGTACGCTGGAGGCAACGCAGCCAGCAGTGACGAATATCCTGCAAGTCCATGGAACTCTCATGAACTGGAAGTCTGGGGTTCAGTAGTACCAGAAATAGTGTTCAGCGGCTCGGAACCAATCCATCAGTGTCACTGCCAGGGCCCACCCGAGAGTAAATCCACTGGTTAAACCACTGGAGTTTTGCCACTAAGTAATTAATATGCCTCAAAGTCCGGCGCCACCAGTCCCCCTTCCGCTGTAGGGCATTGTAATTTGGACACCACAACCCTGCATCTGCCCACCCCCCAGATAGGTTCGATCATAAGTGAATTCAGGTCCCTCAATATTCAGGGGAATAAAGATTGGGAGCATGGAAAAGAAATACAGTAGACGGGGGAGTGCCACCATCTTCGTCACTGCGATCCTCCCTGCCATGGAGAGCGGTAATGACTTCCAAAAGTCTACACTGGACCGAAGTGCTCGGATGGCTGCGCCAATGTTACCGTCAAGGAGATCATGAGAATCATGGTAAATCTTAACACCTAGGTATTTCAGCAGGTGCCTTCCCAGGTGAGTCGGCACAGAGGCTTAGGTTGGAGCACGTTGCTACAGAGCGGGGATAGGTGGGACTTCTGCCCGTTGATGTGAAGGCCAGAGGTGCCACCAAATAGCTCTAGGAGCACAACCGCTTCCAGTAGGTCCGCATCTAGGTCTCGCAGAAACAAGAGCATGTCGTCAGCATATAGAGCAGTGCAGTGCAAAATGCCCTGCAGGTCTAACCTCTGATAGAATGTTCCAGAGCCTGTGCTGCTAGCCAAGGGTTCCACTGCTATGACAAACAGTATGGGGGAGAATGGATACCCCTGTTTCGTTCCACGTCCCGTGGTATAGGAGCCAGAGATAAACTTGCCAGTCCGAACGCGAGCCGTATGCACTGAGTAAAGGAGCTTCGTCCATTGAAGGAGCCCAGGTCCCAACACCATCTGCGACATCCACCGATAGAGGAAATCCCAGCGTAAGCTGTCAAATGCTTTTTGAATGTCAATCGCTGCTATTGCTGCTCTGTGCTTATTCAAGAATTCAGCTTTTAGGGTCAAGAGGAGCCTAGGTATATTAAGTGCTGCAGTTCGCCCCGGAATGAACCCAGTTTGATCAGCATGGGTCAGCATGGGCATATGAGGCAAGAGACAAGTGGCCAATATCCTGATAAGGATCTTATAATCTATAATTAACATGGATAATGGGCGATATGCCCTTACATCCTGAGGTGGGGTGATCGGGTTATAGAAGCGGGAATACCAACGCTTCACTGATAGAAACTGGCAGACCGCAGCGTAGAGGGCAACCAATCTCGATGCTAAGTCATCAGCATATGTGGCCCGCCATCTGTTCCTGGGACCTTGCCACGCCCCAAAGCCTTGATCACAGCTCTCACTTCCTGGAAAGTGATAGTGCTGCTTAGTTAATCTATTTATTCATGCCCACGCATCGGGAGTTCCACAGGGCCCAGGAAGTCGTTAAGTTCTCAGGATGGTACGACTGGAGGAGGGGGATATAAAGTCATATACTACTCCTCAATCCCATTATTTCTAGTGTCCTGGTGGTGTAGGCGCTCACCCATCCCTGAATCCAACTCCAAGATTAAGGAATGCCTGGATGTGAGGTTGGTGAGCCACGCCAGCAGCGCCCCTGCTTTATCACGCTCAGCATGGGCATGATCAATGGATTCGAGGTAATCGAAGCAGCTGAGTTTCTCAGTGTGAACTGCCAGTATTTCTCTAGCGTCTAAGAGCTCCTGTTCCCAGGCCTGGCAAGTTCTAAGTCGTTTACTGCTTTCTCCTGGGTCTCAACCTCCCCCACGAGTGAGTGCTGAATGCCCACTATCTCAGCAATGCATTGCCCTCTAATGATAGCCTCAAAGGCATCCCACCCAATTATGGGTGAAGTGGTGGTAACCGCATTGTCTGCAAAGTAGTTCTGAATGGCTTCTCCCACGGAGCGGTGAAATACAGGCTCCTCAAAGGTTTCTACACGCAGGCAACAGTCTGGGGTGCAAGAGCGATCTCTATGCCAATCCAGGGAGAATAACACCGAGTTGTGGTCAGAGACCGTCCGACAGAGATATTCAGCGCTGCGGACCGCCCCATGAACTCTAAGCGAACAGAGAAAAGCATCGAGACATATATGTAGTTCATGCATACCTGAGAAGAATGAATAATCCCTGACCCGCGTGTGTAGGCACCACCAAGCATCTTCTAAGCCCCACCTCTGCTGCCAATCCAGAGGTGGGTGGGACCAGTCAAAGATTGGATCAGCAATACTATTATAGTCTTTGCCCAACAGAATGGAATGAGTCATATACGGGGCGAGGACCCTGGACAAATCTTTAAAGACCCCACCCTGATCTGTATTAGGGGCATAAATCCCAATGATGGTCAGGTCTTGGCCCGCAAGGCGACCCAACACCACCACATATCACCCATTTGGACACATGAATTTGCTAAACTTTTTAAAGGGCACCCCTGGTCTGATCAAACAACAATACTTCCCTGGCAAAGGCTGAATGTGATGTGGCATAGATCTGGCCCTGCCACCTCTTATGCATTGCTTCCCTCTCAGCAGCTGTGAGGTGGGTCTCCTGCAGGAGAACGATATGCCCACCCCGTCTCTTCAGGTATGTGTGTTTCTGATATCATTTGGCCATGTTGTTGAAGCCTCTAACATTCCAGCTAATAAAATGATAGAGCAGGGTGGACGCCATAGAGAGGGGTCAAAGCAGCGCAACAGTCCCCCGAGTGGGAACCCAATCAGGGCAGGGACCCACGACCGCTGATGCAGGATCCCGGCACGAGCGACAGAGGCAATCCAACAAACAAGCCCCACAAAACAACAATCAATAGCCCAACTCCCCATCCCCAGGACAAGGAGACAACGACTCCCCATCCAGAGCAAGAAAACATGCAACACATGTGCAGTCATCACACGCACGGCAATAGTAGGGGGGGGGGGTTGCGCCAGCCAGAAGGCCTCGCAGCCTCACATCACGCCATCCGCCCGGCAGGCAGGATAGATAAGCCCACGAATTGCACAGGAGCATAATCACAGTAGACCAAATGCTGTTTACAGGTACAGACATGCTTCCAATATGACACCATCCCAAACAATCATCAACAACTCAATCCAATGACATCGTTAGAGGTGCCGGGGGTAGCATGAGGCAGGGAGTCTTCCGAGTTATGGGTGGAGACTGAGGCACGGTCCGAGTCAGAGTCCCTTGTGTCATCTTCGACAAGCACGGAAGGCGGCCGAGAGCCTGCTGTCACCACCTCCACCACTCTTGTTCGTGCCATGCTTGGGAGCGAGAAGGGGCTGCGCCAGCCCTACCACTCGCTTTCTTTCTAGGGTGCTTGGGGCCAGTCTCAAATTGTCTGTAGCCAAATTATCTGACTTTTAAGGGAGGAGATCGATCCAGTCCCACTGTAGCAGAGGTGAGGTAAAGACTTATACACCATAACCCTGAGTCACTTGGAGACTAGCAAGGAATAGCCTCGCGTAAGAGATTGCCAAGGTCCAAAGGTGTATGGATGCCATCTCAGGGGTAATGTCCTCCAAGGAGCGCTCTGCAGTGGTGACCCTTTCTGCCAACCTTTGTTGGTCGTCTCTCAGTAGCAACACAAAAAAATCCTTGGGTATAGATTTACAAAACTAAGGGGCATATTATCAAGGACGGCGTTACAATTATCGCCGCTTTAGAATTCCAATAGAATCCCATGTTCTCTGCGGCATATTATCAAGCCCATTATCTCCACTTTAGCGTCAGTTTTCTGCCGCTAAAGCGGCGATAATTGTAATACACTGAATCCCACAGAGGAGAGATGCTATAGGATAAATGGTAAGGACGCAGCGCAAATGAAATATAACTGGTGAGGTGGTGAAGTTAAGACTGCCTATTAAGGAACAAAGACATTTCTAATCGCTTGTTCCTACTGACAGGATTAAAAAGTCAGTGCAAGAAGCAGTATGAATTTAAACTGCTGTGTATGACAAAAGGGTCTACATGTTTCAGCCCTAGTGAATCCAGAAGGTATCAGGGCTTTCGTCAGGACCTATAGAAGATTGCTGCTGCCAGTGACACAAAAAGTGTATATAAAGTGTAATGATATCAAACCAGTTAACCTTTCAATTTCAATTTTCGGATTTTACTGGTGGTACCCAAAATTCTTGGATAAGCGGCCACACCTCAACCTGGCGACAGCTCAGGGAAGGGAGCCCTGCGCTCTCTGTCTGTACCCCGACCGGAACGGTCGCAGTTCAGTACTGAGACGGGGTACTGACGGAGAGAGCGGGCCCCCTTCCCTGAGCTGTCGCTCAGTGTCCCAACAACGGTTTAGATGTGTAGGCCCAGGGCTTGCTCCTGAGGCATTCCCCACCACTCCGATGCTCTGTGCGTGGTATGAGTGCCACTTAAAACCCAGTGCCTACCACTAGCACTTCAGCCACAGTCCAAGTTCAGGAGGGTCCCCATAGGCAGTGCGACGCCATGCCCCAGTCCACAATAAGCTGCCCGTCATCTCCAGCACTAGAGCATTCACGTTCGCAGTGGGAGAGGGAGGCGCACACGGGGTTTCCCTACCGGCACGCCCACGCACCCAAAACCAATTCAGGCACTCCGAAGTTCTGTTATAGGCGGCGGCCCAAACCATCAGCCTGTCAGGGAAGCCAACAGGACAGTTTGCCAGTTGTGGCTAGCGTCCCCGAGCCGTGCCACCATCTTGAGATTCAGCAGCTGGTTGAAAGAGGGGCAGTAAGCACTGCGCTGTGTCGAAACCAGGAAGGGCGCCGCAAGCTCTTGTTCAAACTGGGCAATGTGGGCAGCAATAATGTAGGATGTCCTTGGATGGTGGAGTTTGGCCAGGAGCGTCCCTGCTCACATCCTACTCCATCTGCGGTTAGCCACACCCCCTTCCATGAGCCTTCTGAAATGGTTCAATGAGGGAATGCAAAGTCAAGGGCAACGTAGCTGTTGATGAAACAAAGCACCTTGAAATCTAGCACTAACTGTAACATTGTTGCTGTGAAAGTAAAAATGGCTCAAAAGTTGAGATGAAGGTTTCAGTGAACGGCAGTGACTGCTGCTGAGGCTTGCTGGTGCTGAAGTACCTTTCCGGCATACATGTTGCTATGACCCCTCGAGCCCTTTAGCTTTCATATTAGAGCGTGTTTGTTTAGTTATCTGCATCTCGTGACTAGGCTCGATACTCGCTGTTTGTGTTCTTCCCTATTCCAATATGGCGCCCACCCTCGTGCTCTTCCTATAATACGTATGCGCGGGCCTTCTTAGCGTCGTCCTGCTTAGTGTTCATGTCAGGTCTTTCTTCCCTGCAGTTGCTTCTCTTCAGTCAAGTTTTCAAACTGATTGCATTTGCTCATAACTTTGATATTCTAGCATTGAGTATCATTATTTACAGGTGACTGGTCCATCATCTACCTTCATTAACGCTCCCTTGTGGTTTGTGGTCTTGAGTCAGCAGGAGGGCACTGAGTATATGTCTCTATAATAGTGCTAGGAGGTTCTCAATTGATAGCTTATTGCATGAGTGTTTCCACTTACAGACGCCTCTTTAATGTATCTCCTGGTAAGTTAAATTAGTAAAACCTTGGTATGTTAGCACACAGGTGCCTTCCTTTGCGTCATCCACCTGTGTATGTGGATTTATTCACTGTGTTTCTTTTTTATGTTTCTTTGTGAATATTATGTTATGCTTTTAAACTACCTTTATCATAAAATACTTACCTTTTTAAGGGTCGACTTACAGTGTGCATCAACACTTAGGGGCAGATTTATGAGCCACTTGCGCCACTTTTGCGTCTCTTTTCCCATGTTAAAAGTGACGCAAAAGTGGCGCAATAGGCTCATAAATCTGCCCCTTAGTCCATAACATAGTCTCACAGATTTGAGCTTTATGAGACTGAAATGTCGACGAAGGTCTGACATCAACTTATCTATCAAAACATGGATTGTTTTCTCTTTAATCAATCTTATCTAAAAGGACTGAGGGGCAGATATATGTTCCCTGGCACATCCCTGCAAATCAACATGGATGCGCCAGGGAAGATGCGTCACGCAAGCTTGCCCTTGCGCCACCGCAGATGCGCCGCATTTACAATGCGGTGCATCGTGGCGCAAGGACAAGCAGATACATGACGCATCTGCCGGCGTAAGGTTGGCGCAGTGCTGAAGTTGCGTCGCAAGCGCGACGCAACTCCAGCACTGTTCCAACCTACCCTATCCCTAACATGGTGCGTCAAGCCTTACGCCTGCTTCAAGCAGGCGCAGGGTTTTGACGCATCAGCGTTGGGAAAGTGACTCAGTGAAATCTTATAGATTTCACTGAGTCACTTTTCAGGGGCGTTCCTGCGACGGAACGCCCCCCCTGTGTCGAAACGCCCATGTGAAACCTGACGCAGGTTTCACGTGGCGCAGGGCTTTACACCGTGACGCATCTCCATAGATGCGTCACGATGTAAATGGGGCGCAACGTGGCGCAGGGTTTACGCCGCCGCTGCGTCACAAAAGTGACGCAACGGCGGCGTAAAAGGGGCGCAAGTCCCACATAAATCTGCCCCTATATCTCTATCTATGGTTGAGTGTAAGATAGACCAACAAAGCCATGGTATATAGATGAGCGTATTCCTTTATATGACTGGAGTTGGTGGGTGCTATTATACTGACCCTCTATTCTATGAGTCATTATCCATAAATTGAGGTTTTGTTATTGAGAAACTGTGGGATTTAAAAAAAACTATGCATGCAAATTAAATGTCTTTATGTTTTTATGCAACTAACACAGAATACTTCTTTCTTATTTAAACACTGATTGTTCATATTGTAATTGAAAATATACAAATGTGTTTAAGCTGAATTAATCTACAGCAACGTACAAATGTTTATAAATATTTATGTAAATTACTGCTTCCATAGTTCCATTATACATTTTATATATTTATACCCAATCTCTTGAGGGAAATCTGGGTCGCCATATTGTGCATTGCGTTGACTTTCCAGGCCTGATCTTTGGCACTGGTGTCCTTGGTACCGGTGTGTCAGTTTAAAGTTTAAAGACTTGATCCTTGGTACCGGTGTGTCGGGGCCTAATCCTTGATACCAGATTGTCAGTCTAAACTCCCAAGCCCTGTTTCTTAGAAACCAGTGTGTCAGTGTAAACTTTCAAGGCATGATCCTTGGTACTAGAGTGTCAGTGTAAACTTTCAGGTCAGATCTCCCGATCTTTGGCACTGGAATGCCAGTGTAAACGTTCAAGGACTGAGCTTCAGAACCAGTGTGTCAGTGTAAACTTTCAAGGCCTGATCTTTGGAACCAGCGTGTCAGTGTGAACTTTCAAGGACCAATCCTCAGTACCAGTATGTCAGTGTAAACTTTCAAGGGCTGATCCATCCTTGGAACCAGTGTGTCAGTATAAACGTTCCAGGTCTGATCCTTGGAACCAGTAGTCAGTGTAGACTTTCAAGGCCTAATCCTTGGAACCAGTGTGTCAATGAAAAAGTACGAGACCCAATCCTTGGGAAAGGCGTGTCAGTGTAAACTTACACGGCCCAATCCTTGGTACTGGTGTGCCAGTGTAAACTTCCAGGCCAGATCTACCGATCTTTCTCAGTGGGGCGTCAGTGTAAACATTGAAGGACTGACCCTCAGTACTAATGTGTCAGTGTAAACTTTCAAGGCCGGATCCTTGGAACCAATGTGTCAGTGATAACTTTCAAGGCCCAATTCTTGGAACCGGTGTGTCAATGAAAATGTACAAGGCCGAATCCTTGGTAACCATGTGTCAGTGTAAACTTTCAAGGCCCAATCCTTGGTACTGGTGTGTCAGTGTAAACTTTCAAGCTAGATCTACTGATCTTTGGCAGTGGGGTGTCAATGTAAACATTCAAGGACCGATCCTCAGTACTAGTCTGTCTGTGTATCTTTCAAGCCTGATCCTTGGAACCAGTGTGTCAGTGTAAAATTTCAAGGCCAAGGCTGGATTCTTGGAACCAGTGGTCAGTGTAAACTTTCAAGGCCTGATCCTTGGACCAGTATATCAGTGTAAACTTTCAAGGCCTAATCTTTGGAACCAGTGTGTCAGTGCAAAACTTTAAGGACTGATCCTCTGTACCAGTGTGTCAGTGTAAACTTGCCGTGTGTCAGTGTAAACTTTCAAGGCCTGATCCTTGGAACCAATGTGTCAGTGTAAACTTTCAAGGCCTGATCCTTGGAACCAGTGTGTCAGTGTAAACTTTCAAGGCCCGATCCTTAGAACCAGTATGTCAGTGAAAAGGTACAAGGCCCGATCCTTAGCATTTGTGTTTCAGTGTAAACTTTCTAGGCCTGATCCTTGGTACTGGTGTGTCAGTGTAAAGTTTGAGGCCAGATCTCCCAATCCTTGGCACTGGGGTGTCAGTGTAAACTTTCAAGGACTGAGCCTCTGTACCAGTGTGTCAGTGTAAACTTCCAAGGCTTGATCCCTGGAACCAGTGTGTCAGTGTCAACTTTTAAGCCCTGATCGTTGGTACCAGTGTGCCAGAGTAAACTTTCCCGGCCCGATCATTGGCACCAGTATTGTCAGTGTAAACTTTCAAGGCCTAATCCTTGGCAACGGTGTGTCAATAAAAAAGTTTGTGCCTGATCCATGACACTCATGTGTCAGTGTAAACTTTCAAGCCTCGGTCGTTGGCTCTGGTGTGTCAGAGTAAACTTTCAAGGGCAGATCCGTGGTACCGGTGTGCCAGTGTCAACTTTCATGGCCCGATCATTAGCGCTGGTGTTGTCAGTGTAAACCTTCAAGGCGCAATCCTTGACATCAGTGCGCCAGTGTAAACTTTCATGCACCGATCCTTGGTCCCGGTGCGTCACTGTAAACTTTCAAGGGATGTTGCTTTGTAAATCCAACGCTAATTCAGTGTGATATAAAACTAACCCCTTTTAACTACTTAATTACTTTAGACGAAATAGCTGTTCAGTTAATTAGCAATACTAGCAGATGGGAAGAAAAACAGGAACAAGAAGGAAAAAAAAACCTGGTTGAGTAGAAGGGATGGGATCTGACCTGCGATGGTAGGCGCGGGTCTGTAAAATCAGAAAAACTCAATAACTGGAGAGTGAAGCTGCGCTCTGCGGCGGAGACGGACTCAGATCTATTCAAGGCAGAACATTGCGTTCCAGCGAAGAGCTGTAGACAAGGTGGACATGACCAGGAGAAATGGACTTTAGAAGGACAGAGAGGAAGACAGACACTCAAAAAACACACAAAGCACATGCCCCCACCCCAAACACACACACATACATGCAGATATAGACACACGCATATACACTCACACACACGCATGAACAAACATCCACAACACACACATTGAGACATACAGTCACATACAAATACACACACATACAAACACCCAAACACACAATTGCAGACACAAATATAGACAATAACCAACACACACACAAGCACTCACACACACACCCACAAATACACACACATACAGACATACAGGTACATTTACACAGACACATAGAAACACACACTGCAGGCACAAGCTCACTGACGCATGCGCACAGTGAGACCATGAAGGGCAGATGAAAAGGTTCACACCGGTCCCGGAGAGTTGGAGTCAGCCTGGCAGCATCGAGATCGCAGCAGCTGCAGCGCACGGAGCTTCTCTGCGCGTTTCTTTTTGTGCCGATATCATTTCCATAAGTCTCGTGTTATTGAACACACTCTGCACATTTGCTGGGAACCTTCTGGAAGAGTTTACCCACGGACACAGCCAGGAGAGAGGACGAGCAGCCGCTCTCAAGGAGCCGCCAGACGTCATCCACAGCGAAGTGGCAACTTCACACCTCAGGGCTGAGAAATAAGGCAACCGACTGAAGACGAAAACACACCCATGACATGACTGGGAAGAAGGCAGCACTGAGGGAACCAGCCGCCCTCTGCCCACTGGCCACCAGGGGGGAGGACTGATGGAAGGCAACCCTGGACGAAGCAGCCGCCCTCTGCCCACTGGCCGCCAGGGGGGAGGACTGAGGGAAGGCAGCACTGAGGGAACCAGCCGCCCTCTGCCCACTGGCCGCCAGGGGGGAGGACTGAGGGAAGGCAGCATTGAGGGAACCAGCCGCCCTCTGCCCACTGGCCGCCAGGGGGGAGGACTGAGGGAAGGCAGCACTGAGGGAACCAGCCGCCCTCTGCCCACTGGCCTCCGATGGGAGGACTGATGGAAGGCAGCATTGAGGGAACCAGCCGCCCTCTGCCCACTGGCCGCCAGGGGGGAGGACTGAGGGAAGGCAGCACTGAGGGCACCAGCCACCCTCAGCCACCCTCAGCCGACTGGCCTGCAGATGGGAAGCCTGAGGGAAGGCAGCATGGAGGGCACCAACCACCCTCTGCCCACTGCCCTCAGGTGGGAGGACTGAGGGAAGGCAGCATTGAGGGAACAAGCCACCCTCTGCCCACTGGCTTCAGGTGGGAGGACTGAGGGAAGGCAGCACTGAGGGCACCAGCCACCCTCTACCCACTGGCCGCCAGGGGAAGGACTGATGGAAGGCAACCCTGGACGAAGCAGCCACCCTCTGCCCACTGGCCGCCAGGGGGGAGGACTGAGGGAACTGAAGGTAGCACTGAGGGAACCAGCCGCCCTCTGCCCAATGGCCGCCAGGGGGAGGACTGAGGGAACTCAAGGCAGGATTGAGGGCACCAACCACCCTCTGGCCACTGGCCTGCAGGTGGGAGGACTGAGGGAAGGCATCAGTGAGGGCACCGGCCACCCTCTGCCCACTGGCCTCAGGTGGGAGGACTGAGGGAAGGCAGCACTGAGGGAACCAGCCGCCCTCTGCCCACTCGCCGCCAGGGGGGAGGACTTAGGGAAGGCAGCACTGAGGGAACCAGCCACCCTCTGCCCACTGGCCGCCAGGGGGGAGGACTGAGGGAACTGAAGGTAGCACTGAGGGAACCAGCCACCCTCTGCCCACTGGCCGCCAGGGGGGAGGACTGAGGGAACTGAAGGTAGCACTGAGGGAACCAGCCACCCTCTGCCCACTGGCCGCCAGGAGGGAGGACTGAGGGAACTGAAGGTAGCACTGAGGGAACCAGCCACCCTCTGCCCACTGGCCTGCAGGTGGGAGGACTGAGGGAAGGCATCAGTGAGGGCACCGGCCACCCTCTGCCCACTGGCCTCAGGTGAGAGGACTGAGTGAAGGCAGCATTGAGGGAACAAGCCACCATCAGCCCACTTGCCTCCGGTGGGAGGACTAAGGGAAGGCAGCACTGAGGGCACCAACCACCCTCAGCCACCCTCAGCTGACTCACCTGTAGATGGGAGGACTAAGGGAAGGCAGCATTGAGGGCACGGACCACCCTCTGCCCACTGGCCTCAGGTGGGAGGACTGAGGGAAGGCAGCACTGAGGGAACAAGCCACCATCAGTCCACTGACCTGCAGGTGGGAGGGCTGAGGGAAGGCAGCACTGGGCGAAGCTGCCACCCTCTGCCCGCTGGCTTCAGGTGGGAGGACTGAGGGAAGGCAGCACTGAGGGCACCAGCCACCCTCTGCCCACTGGCCTGCAGATGGGAGGACTGAGGGAACTGAAGGCAGCACTGAGGGTACTGGTCACCCTCTGCCCACTGGCCTGCAGGTGGGAGGACTGAGGGAAGGCAGCACTGGGCGAAGCAGCCACCCTCAGCCCACTGGTGTCCAGGTGGGAGGACTGAGGGAAGGCAGCACTGGGCGAAGCAGTTGCCCTCTGCCCACTGGCCCTGAGGTGGGAGGGCTGAGGGAAGGCAGCACTGGGCGAAGCAGCCACCCTCAGCCCACTGGTGTCCAGGTGGAAGGACTGAAGGGAGTAAGCATTGAGGGCACCAGCCGCTTTCTGCCCACCGACCTGCAGGTGGGAGGACTGAGGGAAGGCAGCATTGTGGGCACCAGGCCAAAAAGTTGTCAGAACTCCCCTAAATACCTAATATTGCTATATTTCACAACTAAACAGACAGTCGTAAGTGCAGTTATTTAGCAAGCACTAGGGTCATGATTTCAATAGTGCAGCAGGTGCACTCGCACCAGGACCAAAAGCTTCAGGCATCCCACTAAACACCAGTGGTGGTCGGTAAATTTAGGAGGGAGGGAGCAGACGGGACACACATGCACACATACACATTCACAGCCATGCATTCACACACACAAACACATCCATTCAAAACACTCATTACCAAACATTCATACATACATGCAAGCACCAAACATTAATTTAAAAAAACACATACACACTTTACCTGCAGCTCTGCCTTGGAGGTCCCAGGAGGCTTGGGACTGTTGCCTTCCCTCATTGGCTGACCTTCAGCCAATGAGGGAAGGCAGCAGTCCCAACGTCATCACAGAGTGGGATGGGGTCAGTGAGACTGCTGACCCCACCCCTCTCTGTGATGAAGTATCACTGATTGACACTAGGAACTGGGTGCTGCAGGGCTTAAAACTGAAGTGCCGAGGTGCGAGGCAATCAGTGACGCTACCCTTTGTCACGGAGGGGAGGGCTTCAGGGACCTTTGCTGAGCTGAGGAAGTCACGCCCACACGAGCTTTGACTTCCTCAGCCCAGCAAAGCTCAGCTCAGGCAGCTAGGAGCCTGCGCATTTAGCGCATGTCTGGCTCCTGGCTGCCTGACCTGAAAATGAACAGTGTCTGTCAGGCTGACCTTTGTTCATGAGGGGTAAAAGTTGGGGGGCGTGGCCCCTCAGCCCCAATAGACCGGCCGCTGCTGCTAAACACCTGATATTGCTATATTTTATTCCTAAACAGGCAACCACAAGTGCAGTTACCTTGACAGACAACAGGGTCATGATTTGAATGGTGCAGCAGGTGCAGTGGCACAGGGCCCAAAAGTTGTCAGAACTCCTCTAAACATATAATATTGCTATATTTGACTACTAAACAGGCAGTCACAATTGCAGTTTCTTTGCAGTTAAAAGGGACTTGATTTGAATGGTGCAACCGGTGCAGTGACACTGGGGTCAAAAGCTCTAGGTACCCCACTAAACCCAGATTATTGCCAGACATTACTACTAAACAGGCAGTCACAAGTGCAGTTATCCAGCAGGGCCATGATTTGAATGGTGCAGCAGGTGCACTGGCACTGGGGTCAAAAGTTGTCATAAGTCCTCTAAACACCAAACATTTCTATATTTTACTACTGAACAGACAGTCACAAATGCAGTGATCTTGCGAGCACTAGGGACATGATTAGAGTGGTGCAGCAGGTGCAGTGGCACCAGGCCCAAAAGTTGTCAGAACTCCTCTAAACACATAATATTTTTATGACACCAATTAATTCTATTATTTCCCTCTTTCATTTCATTTTTCAAAATGTTGCTCTTTCCTGCACTATACCACCAGTAACAGCACAATATATTGCCTTTTTTTACATAAACAAGCCATAACACTTTATCAGACTTTCAGTAATTTATATTGTACAATTGCTCTGCAAGCTACAACTTACAACAAAAACCTGCTTATTATTAATCACATAGGCAAAACCTAATGCATTTACCAGTGCTTATTTCTTATAGTATTACTTCATTATGTTGTCATTTTTACACATGGTAATGCTGTTTGGGCATAGCTTTTTACCTCATTAGTACTAGTTTAGCAGTCAAATACAGAAATAAGCAACTGAAAGATGACTATCTAACCCTTGCGAAGGGCCTTCTAATGTGCATGAAAACATGCTGCTACATTTTGAATAACTTGAAATTCGTTTGAGAAAAAAAAAGAAAACAAAGAAAAAGAAAAAAAAAAGAAATTAGTTTGAGATTGACTCAATTTTTGTGTGCAATCCATGTTATGTAGCAAATGGTGGATTATGTGTCAAACAAAGCGAATCCATATTTATGCTAAAAAGCTGCAGAGTCGCATAATTCCAGTGACCCTGAATATGACATTATCACTGTATGTGAGGGACTATTGTTAAATGGTGGCCGTCCCACAAAATTGGTGCCATTGAGCGTGCGATCACTTGTTTCCCACATTGAAATACGTTCTCATCTCTGCTGATATACTGGCTATGCACAGAGGAGTGCTATTGGCTGACCTCATGCAGGGAATCAGACCAATCAAATGTTGACACTTGACCGGCCATTGTCCTCTTCTAGCACCTGATTGGTGGTGTTTTCTGACTGGAATTAGTCTGGCCTGACTATGGCATTTCTTCCTCTGCTTTTGCTTGGAGGGCACCTGAAGGGGTGAGGTCAGGGCAGGAATAGGAGGAAAGAAACAGGAACCCCAGAAAGTAGACTGAAGGTGACAGGCCTATTAGTAATCCAACTTTGGACATATTTGCCGCCCTTTTGTAGGATGTGTTAAGAGGTGACAAGTACTAGCGTACTCACCCCTGCAGTCTCCACTGCCAGGAGGCCTCAGTACATGGAAGTAAAGTTAAGGAACTGTTGCATAACAAAATAACATACACAACAAATGTTGTCTGACATAAAGTGATCTACATTTTGTTTACAAAATATTGCCCCATTGGGTGTAGATTTAATATTATTAACTCCAATGGATTGATGTTTTTGTAGATGCTTTTTAGGTCTCGCCTAGCTATTGCGTTTACGCAACCGCAATGCGAGACTCTAGTAAGAGGGGCATTTCAAAATGCTCCCAAAAGTGGATTGCATGGCGAGCACGCGCACAATCACGTGCATCGTGCCGCCATGCAATCCGTTTGGGGAAGCGCCTCAGCCCACTGGCGCGTGCAGGTGTAGCCACAGCCTCGGCATCATGCTTCAAAGGGTCTGCTCCCCCGCCTAGAATGCGCTTCCCCGCCCCCGCCCCCGCCACAGCATGCCGAGAGATTGTTTCCTCATGGCGCCTCTCACAACTGTCCCTCCCCCACCACAGGGCTAGTCTCACGGACGCATTGCCATCCATCGATTTCACTTTCATGCCCGTGTTCTCTTTGCCTTTCAGCACACAGCCCGCCCTCCCCCCTCCGTGTTTTCTTGCAGCTTTGCCCAGATCTGAGTCTCAAACAACCAAAATAATAAGTTTGCCCTGCACGCTTTCTGCGCTTACAAAGTTAACATATGCCGCGCTCATTCCCTTTTCATCCTTCTAAGGTCGATAGCATTAGCTCCATTAATTCTGCGTCTAAGGATTTAAATAACCATATGTTTTCTTGCAACTTTAGGCACTTAACACACACAGCCCCACTGCTCACACACACAGGGATGTATGACGTTACAACGCACACTTTTACAACGCATGCACTTACAACGCATTTTTTACAACGCAAAATCCATTACAACGCATGACATTACAACGCATGACACTACAACGCATTTTTAAAAAATACCTTTACAACGCATTACCATTACAACGCATACTACCTTTACAACGCATACCATTACAACGCATAATATTAAATTACATTTAAGGTAAGTATTAGATAGTATAGGGGTAAAAATTACTATTCTAACTCCAGGGGGTGCAACAGTAGGGTAAGTGTTGGATAGTATAGGTGTAAAAATTACTATTCTAACTCCAGGGGGTGCAACAGTAGGGTAAGTGTTGGATAGTATAGGGGTAAAAATTACTATTCTAACTCCAGGGGGTGCAACAGTAGGGTAAGTGTTGGATAGTATAGGGGTAAAAATTACTATTCTAACTCCAGGGGGTGCATCAGTAGGGTAAGTGTTGGATAGTATAGGGGTAAAAATTACTATTCTAACTCCAGGGGGTGCATCAGTAGGGTAAGTGTTGGATAGTATAGGGGTAAAAATTACTATTCTAACTCCAGGGGGTGCATCAGTAGGGTAAGTGTTGGATAGTATAGGGGTAAAAATTACTATTCTAACTCCAGGGGCTGCATCAGTAGGGTAAGTGTTGGATAGTATAGGGGTAAAAATTACTATTCTAACTCCAGGGGGTGCATCAGTAGGGTAAGTGTTGGATAGTATAGGGGTAAAAATTACTATTCTAACTCCAGGGGGTGCATCAGTAGGGTAAGTGTTGGATAGTATAGGGGTAAAAATTACTATTCTAACTCCAGGGGGTGCATCAGTAGGGTAAGTGTTGGATAGTATAGGGGTAAAAATTACTATTCTAACTCCAGGGGGTGCATCAGTAGGGTAAGTGTTGGATAGTATAGGGGTAAAAATTACTATTCTAACTCCAGGGGGTGCATCAGTAGGGTAAGTGTTGGATAGTATAGGGGTAAAAATTACTATTCTAACTCCAGGGGGTGCATCAGTAGGGTAAGTGTTGGATAGTATAGGGGTAAAAATTACTATTCTAACTCCAGGGGGTGCATCAGTAGGGTAAGTGTTGGATAGTATAGTGTAATATTATGCGTTGTAATGGTATGCGTTGTAATGGTAGTATGCGTTGTAATGGAATGCGTTGTAAAGGTAGTTTTTAAAAATGCGTTGTAGTGTCATGCGTTGTAATGTCATGCGTTGTAATGGATTATGCGTTGTAAAAAATGCGTTGTAATGGTAGTGCGTTGTAAAAGTTGCGTTGTAAAGGTTGTTCCCCCACACACAGGCATCAAGGCAGCAACAGAATGCTCTGAGCCCCACCAGTGTTTACCACACACACATGCCTCTCGTATCTCGTGTTTTCTTCCAGCTTTGGCCCGTGTTCTCTTTGCCTTTCAGCACTCAGCTTCCCCGTAACCACCATTTAACTAACATCCTGCCACACTCATTCCATTTTCATCCTCGCTTTCACTTTCATGCCCGTGTTCTCTTTGCCTTTCAGCACACAGCTTCTCCGTAGCCACCATTTAACGACCATCCTGCCGTAAACACCATTTAACTACCATCCTTTTAGTTAAAATAAAAGAATTGCCTCTAAGGGTTTAAGGAACCATAGAAATACAAGGCAAGGCAGCAACAGAATGCTCTGAGCCCCACCAGTGTTTGCCACACACACATGCCTCTCGCCTATCTCTCCCCCGCGCTCCCCCTCCGTGTTTTCTTGCAGCTTTGCCCAGATCTGAGTCTCAAACAACCAAAATAATAAGTTTGCCCTGCACGCTTTCTGCGCTTACAAAGTTAACATATGCCGCGCTCAATCCCTTTTCATCCTTCTAAGGTCGATAACATTAGCTCCATTAATTCTGCGTCTAAGGATTTAAATAACCATATGTTTTCTTGCAACTTTAGGCACTTCACACACACAGCCCCACTGCTCACACACACAGGCATCAAGGCAGCAACAGAATGCTCTGAGCCCCACCAGTGTTTGCCACACACACATGCCTCTCGCCTATCTCTCCCCCGCGCTCCCCCTCCGTGTTTTCTTGCAGCTTTGCCCAGATCTGAGTCTCAAACAACCAAAATAATAAGTTTGCCCTGCACGCTTTCTGCGCTTACAAAGTTAACATATGCCGCGCTCAATCCCTTTTCATCCTTCTAAGGTCGATAACATTAGCTCCATTAATTCTGCGTCTAAGGATTTAAATAACCATATGTTTTCTTGCAACTTTAGGCACTTCACACACACAGCCCCACTGCTCACACACACAGGCATCAAGGCAGCAACAGAATGCTCTGAGCCCCACCAGTGTTTGCCACACACACATGCCTCTCGCATCTCGTGTTTTCTTCCAGCTTTGGCCTGTGCTCTCTTTGCCTTTCAGCACTCAGGTTCCCCGTAACCACCATTTAACTCACATCCTGCCACACTCATTCCATTTTCATCCTTGCTTTCACTTTCATGCCCGTGTTCTCTTTGCCTTTCAGCACACTTTTTATTACACAGCATAAAAAACAGCCACAACATTAAAGAAAACAAAAAAACAGGAAATATTGAATTTAAGATTAATTATTTTTTACATATTCGGAACAACACCTTAAAGGAAAATAAAATGTTAGTTTCATTTTTCAAAGGGATACATATTACATCACTAGAAACACACCAAATACTATTACCTGCCACTACATCCACTCCTCTCTACTCTCTGCTCCCGTACACTGCACTATATAAAACATACACTACATATACCACAAAATGCAAAACAATTGCACGCCACAGATTTATACTGCACTAAATGCAACACACACTCCACACAATACCACTCAGCACCACATATTTATATGCTACATAATTACAATGCACACAATACGACAAACCCACAAAACAATAACACTCAATGCCATATAATTACACGTCACAAAATTACACTGCACTAATTGCAAGATACACTCTTAATACCAGTAAATGCCACCTACTTACATGTGACATAATTACCCTACACTCAATGCAACATACAATCCAAATAGCACTCAGTTCCACATAATTACACTGCGCTCAATGCAACATACACTCCAAAATCAACTCAATGCCACATAATTAGACACAACGTAATTACACTGCACTCAATCCAATATACACTGCAAATCACACTCAGTGCAACATATTTACACGCCACATAATTACACTGCACTCAATGCAACATACACTTCAAATACCACTCAGAGCCACATAATTAGACACAACGTAATTACACTGCACTCAATCCAATATACACTGCAAATCACACTCAGTGCAACATATTTACATGCCACATAATTACACTGCACTCAATGCAACATACACTCCAAATACCACACAGTGCCACATAATTACACACCACATAATTACACTGCACTAAATGCAACATACACTCCAAATTACACTCAGTTCCACATAATTACACACCACATTGTTACACTTCACTAGAGGCAACATACACTCCAAATACAACTCAGTGCCACATAATTACATGCCACATATTTACACTCCACTGAATTCAACATACACCCCAAATACCACTCAGGGCCACATAATTACACAACACATAATTGCATTGCACTCGATGCAACATACACTCCGAATGCCACTCAGAGCCACATAATTACATGCCACATAACTACAATGCACTCAATACAACAGACACTCAAAAAACCAATCAGTGCCACATAGTTACACACCACATAATTACACAGCGCTCAATGCCACATACACTTCAAATACCACTCAGCGCCACATAATTACACACCACATAATTACACTACACTCAATGTCACATGCACTCCAAATAACGCTCAGTGCCAATTAATTACAATGCAAACAATGCAAGATACACTCAAAATAACACTCAATGCCACATAATTACATGCCAATAAAATCAACATACACTCCACACAAAACCACTCAGTGCCACATAATTATATTCTACATAATTACACTCTATCTATCTATCGCCCTATCTATCTATCTATCTATCTATCTATCTATCTATCTATCTATCTATCTATCTATCTATCTATCTATCTATCTATCTATCTATCTATCTATCTATCTATCTATCTATCTATCTATCTGTCTGTCTGTCTGTCTGTCTGTCTGTCTGTCTGTCTGTCTGTCTGTCTGTCTGTCTGTCTATCTATCTATCTATCTATCTATCTATCTATCTATCTATCTATCTATCTATCTATCTATCTATCTATCTATCTTATCTATCTTATCTATCTTATCTATCTATCTTATCTATCTATCTATCTATCTATCTATCTATCTATCTATCTATCTATCTATCTATCTATCTATCTATCTATCTATCTATCGGAATATTGCACTCTATCTATCTATCTATCGCATCACCACAGCATCACTTAGCACCACCACAGCATCACTCAAGGGCACCACTACATCACTATGCACTATCACAGCATCAATTAACGCCACAGCATCACTCGACACCACCAGAACATCACTCACCGCCACCACAGTATCAATCTGTACAACCATTCAACAACAACTGGCTCTAATATGTTCTCTCAATATTTAGGCTTTATTACAAATGGCTCCAAAAAAATGATAATATTTAACTTCTGTTCTTGGATTTTAGGCACAATTAAATACACTAAACATAATCTTCACAAGAGTTATTAACAAAAGTTTAAACGATTGCCATTATAATTTACATTAAATTTTATTTAAGTATTAATTATTTGCTAAAATTAAAAGCCATTGTCATTTGTAATATCAATACATCTAAGTCACGTAAATACAACACATATTGCATTACAAATGCTATAGGTGTCACATTTGCAACAGTTAAAACTATTGACATTGTACATGAGAAAGCTAGTAATTTCAATATTTTCAATACCAACACATAAATAAAAAATTAGTCTTTACAATACAAAAAGCTCAAACTTTCCTAATGCGAGACCTATTGCATTGTAAATGCTTGTTAGAACAGGTTATTTAGGTCAGACAGCATTCTGACAACAATTTTCTGGCCTCAGACCTCAAAGGATCCTGGCCCAGCTGAGGTGCAAAACTCTGGTTCCCCTGATGGTCCTTAGACAGGGCAGCTAGAGGACCAGGGGTGTTGGGTCTCCGCGGGCTCACAGGGATCAAGGGCTTGAGTCACAAAGGGAAACTCACCCATAAATGTAATTTTAGGACCAATCCATCCAGTCTTTTCTGTCAGTTCCCGCTCTCCTGCCTTCTAACCACCTCAAATAGAACCCTCACACATCACTGTCTGACTCTAAAAAGGTAGAGAAACTCGCACAGTTTAAGTGGGCATGGTCTAAAGAGAATATAACATACCCACTTCGCAATAACAAATATAAAACGTCATTGTGGAGCCCTAATATTTGTGCATAACACCAAGTACAGATGGTTAGGTAAACAGAGCCACTCTTCTAATACCCCTATGATGGCTTCCTGTTTTGGAAATCATGGTTATTGTCCATTTCCGCACCTTACTGCTCACATCTAAGATGCTGGAATCCGACCCATCCTTCCTACTTGCTCCATTTTCGGACATGCATGTTCTCCCACTGTCATGCTCCAACACTTACCATCCTGAGTCACCACACTACCCCTATGAATGGATGTAATAACCATCTCTTTTGAAGTTCCTTTATAGTCTGAATTTGACAAAATCTCAAAGCTTGCTTCCGGGGATTGTGACGTTATGTCAAGTATCATGTGTTTTTTTAATGCATTTGCATAATCTTGTGCTCCAAAGCAGTATCATTCACATTTATTTCTTCATTGTGTTCTGCAGTTGCTTGTTCAATCCCCAAAGGCATACTTCAGACCCTGGATGTCTTCCTCTCCGAAGCAAAAATGGACTGCAAAAAGGTGACAGCATGATGACATACGCTATACTCCCACAGTCTTTCTCTCGCAGTGCTGGTCCAGGGAGTGCCCGTGGCCAGTTTCACCCTCTCGTTCAGGTTACAGTTGAAACGTTCAATTTAGCCACCGCATTGTGGGTTGTAGAAGGCTGTTATATTGTTTTATATGATATCTCATGGGGAATTCTTTTATGTTGACAAATGATAGCTGAGTCCCATTGTCTGTTCCTAACACTTAAGAAAAATCTTCTTTGCTAAATCCAACATCCAACAGGAAATCCCACATCGCCTTTGTGTTTTCCCATTTAGAAATTGTGCTTCTGGCCATTCCAAATGGTAGTCTACGAGTACCAAAGAAAACCATGTGTGTGGGCCACAATGTCACAATGTCAAGTGTCAAGTGGAAGTTTCTGTAATTTACATTCTGGTCATTCCACAGGCTCCACAAGTAAACATGCTATGGTGGTATTCTTATCACTTAAGCCACAAACCTCAGATGACCTCACCAACGTGTCTACCTCAATATCCATGGCAAGCTGTTGGAAATAGGATCGTAAATGAATTTCCATGCCTGACATCACCATAAGACCCTGGTCCTCACTTCTAAGTAGCATAGGTCTTAAATACTCAGGGGGCTCACACTTGTCACACCATAACACATTTCCCCATCACTTTCAATTCTTTGCAATGTGGCAGTAGGACTACAGCAGTCCAGTCAAAGTATTGGCAGGAGACCAGTCTTCATGTATAAATGTCTTATTTTCATTGAGTGAGTGGTCCATTTTGTCAGGGTCTGATCCCTATTCTTACGTTGTACCCTAGAAGGATTGGTCCACCGCATTGTGTACTAAAGCCACCACATGGATTACTGCTCCAACATGCTCTTCCTCTTCAGTTGGTGGTCCTGGCAATCAGGACAACCAGTCTGTAGTATTATTATTCCTTTCTGGAATAAACTTGATGTCAAAATAGTATTTCTGTAGCTCGGATCATAAGCGGATAATGCAAGCAGTAGCAGACATGCTTCCACCTGGTGTTAAAATATTTAGTAAAGGTGAATGGACAGTTTTCAAGGCAAATTTATTTCCCCGTATGTAATTGTTAAAGTGTTGATTACTCACAGGTATCCTAGTGTTTACCTTTCAACAAATACATAACGGTGCTCAGTTGATGTTAAAGCTCTTGATATAAAAGCAATATTCCATTTTCCAGCCCCAGAATCCTGGGCTGACACACTGCCCAGTCTATAAGTGCTGGCATCCACTGTAATATAGTATGTTTTGCCTACTTTTAAAGGTTGCAGTATGGCCGCAGAGACAATGGATTTTTTTCATTGCTTGAAAAGCAAGTTGCTGGCGCTCTTCCTAGCCCTTCCTAGCCAAAGTCCTGATCATCTTGAAAAAATTTGACGGAAGAGAATATGTGAAAGACTGTTGTATAGAACATAGAGCATTCTATGCTAGGCTAAACGGCATTCAACTGAAACAAAATAATCCAAATGAGGTTATAAAAGTTGTCAAATATTTGGAATTTTCTGGCAATTCCACTTGCTGTTAAGCAGGTCTCAAGTCAAGTTTGGAAAACACTGTTGCCCCTTTAAACACTGAAATCATTTCATTTATATTATGTGGGGCTGATTATCAACGGGAATGGAGCTAATGCTTTCAAATCTATACATTAACATAAATTTGCAATTACTTTTTTGCCAGTACCATGGGTGATGCCCGATTGGCAGAATCCACCTCTTCAATGGCTCCTTATGTCAACGTCTCATCTAACAGTCTTTGTAAATCCTTCAATGCACAAATTGGAAACCTTGACAATTTTTGTTTAATGGGTACCAAATTTTCCTTCAGCCTGACCCAATGCTGGAATCCTTGCAGCTTTTATAACACGACTAAAAACTTAGGGGTATTATTTGACTGGTTTCACATCAAAATTCTCCTCTTCTACCCCTGACACTTGCTCGAAAGAACAAGGGTTTATAATGATCAGAACCCTACGTTGATCATGTCAACCCAGGACACACACTCCTTTGCGTATTACATAAATCTTTATCCACACAGCTGTACTTTTAATTGGTATCTCAATGGGTAAATTGCCCTTGAAGTCAAAGGATATGGGGCCACATATACGACCTCCAGATTTTGCGAGTTCCTAATTGCGACGTCTTGCAACTCGCAATTAGGAAGTCACAAAATCCAATATACAACAGCATGTTTGAGACTGGTTGCGATTCTCAGTGGGTCACAAATGGACCTGCCTCAACAATATTCATGAGGTAAGTCACAATTTGCAACCCATTGGGAATTGCTAAAATCAGGGATGGTGGCTTGCTGACCACCATTTGTTTTTTTTTTAAACTGCAGCCTGTTTTTCTCAAAGTTTCAAAAAGAAAAACAAAATGTTTCAGTTTCATTTTTTAAGAGTAGGCAGTGGTCTGTTTTCGCTACCATTCATATTCCCTGGGGACCCCTTCCTGTTTGTGACTGGCTTACCACCTCCTTGAAGTAGGTGATAAAATGCGAATGTTTTGCAACTGCATTCCGATTGCAAAAAATTCATCCACCCCCTGAGACCCGCTGTTAGGAAGGGACGCCCTTATATCGCCCCTTCCTAATACCAACTCCAAACCCTATCTTGCGATTCGGTAATAGGTTACCGACTCGCAAAATAGGGTTAGTATATGTCTAAAGGCTATTTAGCAGTCGCATACGACCCGATTATCCACTTGTGACCGCTAAAACCTTTTTTTTTACATGTGGCCCATGGTCCTTACTTTCGGACCCTGCAGCTCCAACACTACCCCATCAAATACATTTTCTCATGATTCTTTAGTAATGCCGGTGTCCAGAGAACCAGAGTCCTCGGTGACTTCTACAACCTTTCTAAAAAGTGTTAGAGTACACATGCAAAGACGGGGGCCATCATCTTGCATAACACTATTAACATTTTTGATTACCAACTCAATGTTCTTCAACCTGTTACATCCTTCTTTTGACTCACAAGATGCGCTCACTTGGGCAGCAATCTGCTTGGTGGATTCCTTCCTCGGCATAATGTCCCAGTTTGCCACATGTTTCACATTACCTCTGAATCTACAGGGCACACTTTGAAATAAGTCATATGGAATATACTGCCTCAGCATTTGAACGCTAATTTACTTCCACCTATTTGTTTATGTTTACCCCTCTCATATTTCACGGTTTGTCAATGATGGAACAAATTTCATTTTCCATCTTTTCTGATTTATCCTTATACGAGGTCAGACGTACGGAGCATTTTAAACATCACAAATGTTCAGATTCTGCATTTCCGACTGTTGAAATGCTTTTTGCCATGCACTAATCCCATTTTACAAGTCGGAAAAGGCTTTCAGACCCCTAAAATGGGATTTCAAATGGATACTAATTTACAATCTGAAAGGGGTGTAATGTAGGCATCGCTTCCAAACATACCAAATTGGTATCATTTATATCAAAGTTTTGCAACTGAAATCTGGTCTCAAAGAATTGAAATTTTAACGACCACCAACTCGAGGTGGTGATCTATTAACAAAAGGGAAGTTATCCCTTTATTGCCCCTTCTCCTGTGTGAGTTTAAAAAAATGTTTGATGGCAAGTAGGGGGCCACTCCCAACTCTCAAACAAAAAAGTTAGATAGCAGACTGTTTATTTTTAAGGAAAACAGTCTGCATTAAAAAAAGCTTACTTTATTGAAAAGCAATCACAGACATGGTGACCTGTTGACCCCAGCAAGCCACCATTCCTCTGATGACCTCCAGTCAGAGTAAGTAACACATTGTCGACTACCTCATGAAAATGAATGAGGTAGGTTGGATTTCAACCCACTCAGAATCTGAATTTTCCAAATTGACTTGTTTTATTTGTTTATACCGCTTTCATATTTCACATTTTTGTGGTAATGCCACAAATTTCATTTGCCCGCTTTTCTATATTATCCTGGCTAGCTTTCTTACCCTAAAAGAATCTAATGGTCCAGTGGCGCTGGCAGTTTCAATAATCTCTTTCAAAGTGGGATCCCCATCCTCCGAAGCTGCCCTTGAATTTTCCTTGAATCGGTATTTAGCACCAGTTGATTCATGATCATTTTTGTGCAATTCATTTTTATTTTCATATCAAAAATCTCAAAGTAAGTACCAACGGTATACCATACACTCCTGTTACAGTACATCATTTTGACTATCAGGGCCAAAGGGGATTTATCTCAATTTGTTAATACTGTTAAGATTTAATTAAAGGAATTATGTCATTTTTCAGCATAGGTATAAAAGGTTATCTCTCAGAACTCACACTGGCTTGAAACTCTTCTTAAGTCTCTTCATGGCTTCATCAAAATCATTCAAATCACCTTTGCCAGCAACCAGAATAAATCTAGATGGGGCTCTGATTATCTTTTGACCTTCAGAACTGAAACAATGTCATTAAAATCCCTTTTCCTGTACACTACAATTCTGCCTGCAGGAGTTTCCACCAGCTATGCCCAAAAGGTCCTCTTTTCACCTTTTCCTTGGGACAGGAAGGTCACCTTTGCACAGTACACATTTTGTGTTAAGTCAAAGCATGATGACACATGGTGATATTATTCGGATTTTCAAAAAGAAGGACAAGAAAATGAAATAAAAGCAACGGACTACTTGGAAGCCATACAAAGAGTGGAGGCAATGCAAGCAAACATAATGCATGCACACCAGAGTATAAATGCATTTGCGCCTGCTTGCTATTTAATAATCCTTAGTGCACGCATGCAGACCACAGGCTGTCACTACAAAATGGCCGCCAATTCTTGACAGAAATTGCTTTATAATGAGGGGGCGTGGATTCATTGTGGGTGACTCCGCTTACCTGTCCTCCTTTGATGCTGATGTTTCTAGAGGAGAGCTCACTGCACACTTGCTGTTCCTACCGGCACTTACAGTTCCCTCGCAGGAACCGCTGTCAGCCTGGGCACCACTAATAATTACCAAATGGAAATAACTAGCGGAGGCGAAGCCTGTGTAGATTGACAGGATTATTTGAAAATAAAAGGAGGCCAGTCACAGATATCTACTTTTTCCTTGCCCAATGGTTTCTGTCAGTTCCCACTTTCCAGTCTCCACTGCCCTGCGTAGAACCTTCACAACCCAGCGTTCTGATTCTAGAAAGGCAGCTCCAGCTCTTTAGTTTATACTACGCTGTGTAGAACCTTCAAAACCCAGCGTTCTAATTCTAGAACGGCAGCTCCAACTGTTCAGTCTCTACTACTGTGTAGAACCTTCACAACCCAGCGTTCTGATTCTAGAAAGGCAGCTCCAGCTCTTTAGTTTATACTACGCTGTGTAGAACCTTCACAACTCAGTGCTCTAATTTCAGAAAGGCAGCTCCAACTCTTCAGTCTCTACTACAGTGTAGAACCTTCAAAACCCAGCGTTCTGATTCTAGAAAGGCAGCTCCAACTCTTCAGTCTTTAATACTGTGTAGAACCTTCACAACCCAGCGTTCTGATTCTAGAAAGGCAGCTCCAACTCTTTAGCCTCCTCTACCCTGCGTAGAACCTTCACAACCCAGCGATCTTATTCTAGAAAGTCAGCTCCAACTCTTTAGTTTCTACTACCCTGTGTAGAACATTCAAAACCCAGCGTTCTTATTCTAGAAAGGCAGCTCCAACTCTTTAGTTTCTACTACCCTGTGTAGAACCTTCAAAACCCAGCGCTCTGATTCTAGAAAGGCAGCTCCAACTCTTCAGTCTCTACTACTGTGTAGAACCTTCACAACTCAGCGTTCTAATTCTAGAAAGGCAGCTCCAGCTCTTTAGTTTCTACTACCCTGTGTAGAACCTTCAAAACCCAGCGTTCTGATTCTAGAAAGGCAGCTCCAACTCTTCAGTCTCTACTACTGTGTAGAACCTTCACAACCCAGCGCTCTGATTCTAGAAAGGCAGCTCCAACTCTTCAGTCTCTACTACTGTGTAGAACCTTCACAACCCAGCGTTCTGATTCTAGAACGGCAGCTCTAACTCTTCAGTCTCTACTACTGTGTAGAACCTTCACAACCCAGCGTTCTGATTCTAGAAAGGCAGCTCCAGCTCTTTAGTTTATACTACCCTGTGTAGAACCTTCAAAACCCAGCGTTCTGATTCTAGAAAGGCAGCTCCAACTCTTCAGTCTTTAATACTGTGTAGAACCTTCACAACCCAGCGTTCTGATTCTAGAAAGGCAGCTCCAACTCTTTAGCCTCCTCTACCCTGCGTAGAACCTTCACAACCCAGCGATCTTATTCTAGAAAGTCAGCTCCAACTCTTTAGTTTCTACTACCCTGTGTAGAACATTCAAAACCCAGCGTTCTTATTCTAGAAAGGCAGCTCCAACTCTTTAGTTTCTACTACCCTGTGTAGAACCTTCAAAACCCAGCGCTCTGATTCTAGAAAGGCAGCTCCAACTCTTCAGTCTCTACTACTGTGTAGAACCTTCACAACTCAGCGTTCTAATTCTAGAAAGGCAGCTCCAGCTCTTTAGTTTCTACTACCCTGTGTAGAACCTTCAAAACCCAGCGTTCTGATTCTAGAAAGGCAGCTCCAACTCTTCAGTCTCTACTACTGTGTAGAACCTTCACAACCCAGCGTTCTAATTCTAGAAAGGCAGCTCCAGCTCTTTAGTTTCTACTACCCTTTGTAGAACCTTCAAAACCCAGCGTTCTGATTCTAGAAAGGCAGCTCCAACTCTTCAGTCTCTACTACTGTGTAGAACCTTCAAAACCCAGCGTTCTAATTCTAGAACGGCAGCTCTAACTGTTCAGTCTCTACTACTGTGTACAACCTTCACAACCCAGCGTTCTGATTCTAGAAAGGCAGCTCCAGCTCTTTAGTTTATACTACCCTGTGTAGAACCTTCACAACTCAGTGCTCTAATTTCAGAAAGGCAGCTCCAACTCTTCAGTCTTTACTACTGCGTAGAACCTTCACAACCCAGCGTTCTGATTCTAGAAAGGCAGCTCCAGTTCTTCGATTTCTACTACCCTTTGTAGAACCTTCAAAACCCAGCGTTCTGATTCTAGAAAGGCAGCTCCAACTCTTCAGTCTTTAATACTGTGTAGAACCTTCACAACTCAGTGCTCTGATTTCAGAGAGGCAGCTCCAACTCTTCAGTCTTTACTACTGTGTAGAACCTTCACAACCCAGCATTCTTATTCTAGAAAGGCAGCTCCAACTCTTCAGTCTTTACTACTGTGTAGAACCTTCAAACCCAGCGTTCTAATTCTAGAACGGCAGCTCCAACTGTTCCGTCTCTACTACTGTGAAGAACCTTCACAACTCAGCGTTCTGATTCTAGAAAGGCAGCTCCAACTCTTCAGTCTTTACTACTGTGTAGAACCTTCACAACCCAGCGTTCTGATTCTAGAAAGGCAGCTCCAACTCTTCAGTCTTTACTACTGTGTAGAACCCTCACAACCCAGCGTTCTGATTCTAGAAAGGCAGCTCCAGCTCTTTAGTTTATACTACCCTGTGTAGAACCTTCAAAACCCAGCGTTCTGATTCTAGAAAGGATGCTCCGACTCTTCAGTCTTTACTACTGTGTAGAACCTTCACAACTCAGTGCTCTAATTTCAGAAAGGCAGCTCCGACTCTTCAGTCTCTACTACTGTGCAGAACCTTCACAACCCAGCGTTCTGATTCTAGAAAGGCAGCTCCAGCTCTTCAGTCTCTACTACTGTGTACAACCTTCACAAGGCAGCACACATGGAAAAAGCAAAAACGAGGAGCATTTACCTTGTTTAGCCTGTTAAAGACCAGGTTTTACCTGGTCTTAATTTTGGTGCTGCCTCCTATTTACGCTGGCCTTGTAAATAGGGGCAGCGTCAAAATCAATGGGTGTTGCGGTGGAACACTCACCGCAACACCCACTGCCCACCCTTTTCCCGTTAAGCATAGCGTGAAAGGGGGCCTTATTTACGTGTTGAGTAAATTTTTTAAGTGTTAAGCCACTTAACGTGGCTTAACACTGCCTTGTAAATAAGGTGAAGCCCCTATCACCACGGAAACATCACAAAAATTGATGTTCCCGTGGCGATAGAGGTTTGTACATATGCCCCTGTATTTCTGAATGCTGTAGGTATCTTTACACTGTCGGTGCAGGTGAGTATATTTTTAGAATATGTTGTCTAATTGTGGGTTTGCAGTTTTCCTGACAGCCTTTGGGTGGTGGTGCTGTTAGTGTGCCCTGCCAGAGGCCGGAAGATTGCTTCTCCATGAGAGGCAGAAGTGTGGTTCCTAGTGTGCCTGGTCTGAGTTTTGTGTGAGTGGCCCTGGCTTTTGGTGACTGATTGATTGTGTGCCTGCTAGATAGTTGCTGAGTTTGTTTTCAAATGGAAGTTTCTAGTAGGTAGTTTTGCGTTCCATTCCAAGGTGTGTCCAAATCTCGTTTCACCCCCAAATTGCGTTTCGGATAGATTTAAGAACTACAAGAAATGCTGTAATACCACATTAATGGTATTCTCACCCTGTATGTGACCTCTCCTGGTGGAAAACTGGACAAAAAGGGGGAATTACTCTGGGAATCTGTTGCGATATTTCTGACTGTAGCCATATTTCACCGTTCCTACGGGTAACATGCGGGGCTCGTATTCATGGTTGGGGGTGAGGTTGGGTGATCACCATACACCTTGCACAATGTTAGGTAGCAGGTCTTAGCAGGGCCGTCTAAACCCCGAGATGAAGCCTGCTGGCCCTCCCGGTCACTGAGGGGTTATGACTCCCGCTCCTCTGCTAGAGGACTGCCTGTCAAATTTGGAGTGTCAATATCATGGGTTCTCACAAACATTTGCCCATAGGTCTGTGGTGTGACCGAGGGCCGCGCTGATGCCAGCAGGGTGGCGGTAGGGGGACTGGGTGGGTCAGGGATTGTGTAAGGAGGCCTAAAAACATGTTAAACAAACTGGCAAGCATTTATTTGCAAGTTAATAAATGCTTGTCCGTTTATATAACATTTTTTTCCTGAACATTAGTGCTCAGCAGCTGATGCTGCTGTTCTCCAGGGGGGCCACAGGTAAAGTGGGCCGCAAGCGACCCCTGGGCCGTACTTTGAGTATCACTGGTCTATATGATAGGCGCGATCTCTGTGCCTTTTGAGGAGCAACTTGACAAAGGCTTTTTGCTTTCAAGTTTTCTCCCTGTGCGTAAGGATGGTAATGTAGGGTGACCCATGCTAGGTCCTGGCATCCCAGTGGCGACCAGGTCAATAGGAGGCCTGGGCAGGATTTTAATTACGCCAGAGTAATCGGAGTTATTTCTGTAATTCCATATTACTCTTCGATTTGGAATTACTGATAATTATGCATTTACTCCTTGCTTAATTAAGAGCAATTAGGGGGGAAAATGTCTTACCAGGAGAGCACATTTTGTCCGTTTGCTATTCGTGTTCTGCTGCATTTAGCGCGGTTCTTTGCACAAAATGCCTCCTTGTGTCCATTGGATGTGTGGGTACATTTTGCACTAAGAAAATAGCACCAAATGCCGGTAGTAAATTGGGAAAAATTCCTATTCTAGGAGCACCTCTAGCAGGGCGAGCAGCTGCTAGCGCTCGCTATTCGTGTTCTGTTGCCCTTAGCACTATTACTTAGCCCAAAATGCATCCTTGCCCCCATTTTGGACGAGGGGGGGCATTTTTGTTCTAAGAAACAGCGCTAAACGTAGAATTACTCTTCTTGCGTAATGCAAGCATAATCTTGTGGCATTCTTAGGTAATGCTGTGTGATCATGCGAGTTACGCCCTCCCCTAATCACTAGGTCAGGGGCTTTCGGTTTGCAGAGCCAGGCGAGTTCATATCACTGTATATACGGTAAAGAACATTTCTGAAAACAAGAATAAAATATATGAGAGTTTTTAGCATACTGGGACATTCTTAAAAGGGTTTAGTCACATCTTTTGGTGGGGAAGCGGTGATATACATGGTTGTCTTGGAGATAAGTCTCACATATTTACAGAGATTGCATAGTCATGTTATGAGCGAGCTGCAAAGGACCCTCATACCTCTGAGAATGGCTGATCAGGATACAGATATTGACAAAAGTTGAAAGTAAGGGGGTGGTGAAGAAGAAAGGTACATGGTTAGCATCAGATAGATTTACGAAGAGCGCGTCTCCATGACATGAGCGCCAGGTAGGGCAGCCCCATATCTCTGAAGGCGGGAAGTTCTCTGTTTACATAGTTTCTATTGGTTGGCCGCCAGTTATGCATGGATCAGTCACCAATATCAGTGCGCGCATGGCACATTTATCTGTGTACCAAGACCAAACATGAACCGAGATAACTGAGGGAAAGGAATGTCCTGGGCTGAGGGTGGGGGAGAAGCCTGGTCTTGTCTACTGCTCCCAAGGGGTTTTCGAAGTAGGATATGTTTAATCACCCATTTGAAGATGGGGTACGCGTGGACTTTTTCTAGCTCTGTGAGTCGGTCATCCCATATCTTAGGCTCTACAAGCATGACGTTTTAAGCATGTTTGGGGTCGCAGAAATTTTTTTGCAAAATCACAATCTTTGTGAGCGCAAAGATTAGGGGAGAGGATGTGGTCTGACGGCTAGATTGCCGACTTTGGAGCTGGGAAACCAGGGTTCGATCCTTGGGGTCGCATCCACATCCTGGGATTCTGGGCACATCACTTAATCTCCCCGTGCCTACCAAAAAAATGAATGTGTCCTTGTGTAATGTAACCGGTGCTCATGTAAAGCGCTCCAATACCTTCGGGTCGAGTTCGCGCTATATAAATATGCACACAAAAATAAAAAGATGCACAAAAAACATTAAAAAATTCAGTTTGCCATGTACAAAGTGAGCACCGGGAGTCAGAAATGTCTTTCCAATTTGCAAAAGTCCCCACTGACTCCGAAGGGAATGGGACGTGTAAGAGGCGTTCCGCTCCACTTTGCGAGTCACTGTGCCATGCGTCAGTGATTCGTGACCGCAATTGCAGGTGCAAACCATAGATGAGTTACTGAGACACGAAACAGGGTCGTTGCTTGTGGATGGTGGCGGCTGGCTTCAGGGGACACCGACTGCCTGTTCCCCCCAATGTCAATCACTGCATGCTGACATTTAATGTTAAAACAGCCCCTGAGGGAGGAAAGGCTGCTTTAAAAATGAAAAGTCCTCTTGCACTGAACGTGAATGCCGCGACGGAGGTCTACTGTCCCTCGCAGGCCCCATCCCTGCATCTACAAAAGGGCTCCTGTCAGACAAACAGAAGGAGACCGGAGGTTTGCGACTCAATGCATACAGGCGTTTTTCAGTGCGGCTGATTGGCACGTCAGTTACATCACAAAATGAAGGTGTGGTTGCAAACTATGGGCCACATGTATGAAACTATTTTGCATTCGCAAATGCTGCAAATTGCAAACTTCGGCAGTTTGCGAATGCAAAATAGCCTTTCATGATTTATGAAAGGTTTGCTATTCGCAATTTTAGGTAATCGCAAAAAGTGTGATTAGCTAAAATTGCGATTGCAAACAGGAAATTGCAATTTGCGATTCCCTTTGCACATGTATCAAGCATTTTCTAAATGCAAACTGTCCATTTAGGAAAATGCTATTACCATCAACTTCAAGTTGATGGTAACCATGTGCAAACTTTGAAAAATGCACAAAATGTCATTTTTCAAAGTGCCATGTAGCGCACACAAGCCCTTAGGGCATGTGTGTGCTTTACATGTGCACATTTTTTGGGGAGTGCTTCAGGGGGGCCTTTGGCCCCCAGGCACCCTTGGTTTTGCATTAGCTAATTTGCAAATACTAATTAGGTAATCGCAAATTAGCTAATGCAAAACCATATGCCTTTCGGACCATAGGAACAAATGGAGTAATATTATGTGATAGCGATTCACTATTTAGCGAATCGCTATTAGGTAATATTAAGGAATTGCAAAATCTTTGGCGATTCCTACATACATAGCATTTTGCTATTACCCAAAAGCAATTTGGTAAAAATCGCTATTTGGGAATACCAAAATGCTTACTTCATATAGGTGGCCCTTTGTGATGTGTAAAAAACATCAAGTGGTTTGCAACCCCACTGGCATACATCGGACCTTACATATAAGATTTGACTGTTCACTGTTTAGAAAATGTTGGCATTTCAGGCGTGGGTTTTCTCTGCTTCTTGAGTCTCTGTGGCCTCAAAATAATTTGTAATCCCTTTGCGAGCTATCCAGGAGCGTAGTGGTAGATCACTTTCCACGTGACGCATGTTGTTTTCAGTATGCAGCAGCATTCTGTTGAGAATCGGTTTAAGAATGATGGGCGGGTGTAATGTGGTTGGATGTTTGGGTGTTGGTGATTAGGGGTGCTGCTGAATTGAGGGTGCCAGTCAGAGACGTTGCGCTAGGTTCAGAGAGTTTGGTAAGGATATAGATCCTGGAGTCGATCCTTGGTAGGACCCAACTTGTGTATCAAAGTTTTCTTTTAGGCAGAAACTTCATGATGTTTGGAGGGTGCAGAGTTGCCAGCTAGCTTTTTGGCTGAGATCTTTATACGACTCTGTAGAGAGAGTTTGTCTTACAATAGGATTTTGGTATCCTGTTCTGGTAAAGGTTCATGGGAAAGCTGCATGTTTCAACCTATTGGTGCACGGTAAGGCCTTGGCATCTGAGTCCAATGTTCAGAGGTTCCACCTAAATATTGAAGACACTGGTGGGGGTGGGATGGATCTATTCCAAACACCATGTGTGGCGGGAGTTTCCAGAGAGGAGTCTTCTTCTATTGCATCTTAGCCACATTTGTTTCTGCGTGGTGTCAAGTGCAGCTATATCATCAGTAGTAGTTCACTGCTGATTATGGGGCAACCCAGTATCCCTGGAAACGTGGTTACGTATTCGGAAAAAAACAATGGTTCTCTTGGGGGAAGCATTTTCCTCCTAGGCTGCTATGGTAAAAAGAACTGATTCACTTCAGTCTAGTAGATTAGGTGTTTCATCACAGCATGGTTATATCATATATACAGAAATCACTACAGTATGTATTCCAAAGGACGGTGCATTGAAAATGATAAGTGAGAAAAGTGCTTAAAATGTGCTGGTGTTCCTTAAAAGCGACAACAATCCAATAACACTGTGGATCGGGCAGTGTAATAAATCATCACAATAGACTGAAACCAAGCGCAATTTTTTGACACTACAAGAATTTCAGTCAACACGTTTATTTGTCTACGTTTCGACCCCTCCAATTAATTATATAAGGATCTTCATCAGGACAAAAGGATGAGCTACTGCCCTTCCACGGATAATTATACAGCGGAAGCCCCATGCAGGTAAACAAAACAGCACATGTTCAAGTCACTCATTATGTTCTTCAAGTACAAACTGAATCCAGGGCATTCAGATGCCTTGAATCAGTGCAGCGGTTTTGTGGAAGGGAGGATGTTTCCCTTATTGCCCTAATGTGGGGCGGCTCCTCCCAACACCTCCCCCCCCCCCGCAAGTAATTGTTCCGACTTGCGGAGTAATGGTATGCGGAATCACTACGCGGTTGTTGTAACGACCGCGTTGTGATTCCCTGCGGCCAAAAAGTTTTGCAGTAAACGTTTTTTACCGAACCAGAGATGTGATATTTCAATCACACATTCACAGTGCGTGCCTAGAAGGGTAGGACAGCGATGGGTCTAAATTTGTTAAGGTCTTTGATGCCAGAAAATAGTTTTTGTTGAGATTTAAACTCCGTTGAGTGAGTCTGGGAAAATCCAAAATGCTATAGAGCTAGTTACAATGTGTAGCTAATGTCTTGGGGTGTAGATCTTGTCAAGGAGTAGAATAAGATGGCACCCACGAGAGACAAGGACCTTAACTTTTTCACTGTTTATGCAGAATATTGGTTAACACAGGAGTTAATTTATTCCAGTTGGTGACATGTTTTTTTTGTATATTAAGGTGAATCGTGAAGTTATATCTTCTTTTTTGTTTTGATTGCTTTTTGGGGTTTGTTTCCAAAAACATAGACAAACTTTTCGCATTTCCTGGAGATAGTGGACCAATTGCTTCATGGGTAATATCAAAGATAACTCTGGAGTCCATAAGAAGTCTGGGAGGCAAAAAGGGGGACTGGGCCTGAAATAGTATGGCCTGGATTTACTGAGAGTTGCTCTGATGGACAGTGCAGTCTTTCATAGCGCCTGGAGGCCTCTTTAAAGGTAAGAAATGCAACACAAGGCTTTTTGTTGCTTTGCACCAATGAGCGCTGCTTCAAAATGTAAACAAGGAGGGACTAACAAACTTATTCACAAATGAAAAGCAACCATTTAGTAAGGACAGTAACAGGAGCCAATTAAAAAGATGGGCGGGGAAAGGGGGCGGAGCTTGTATGCCATACCTCAATACATTGCACTGCCCAGGCTCCACCTAACAAACGACCCCCCACATTTCTGTGAAAGTAAAATTGCAGAATGGTAGGCTGGGTTGGGAAAAAGAGAATGTATGGCCTCCGCACCCCCACACCGACCGACAACCCCCCCCCGGTCACCACCATCCCAGAAGCCTCTGTGCGTGTCTAGCCAGAGTGGGGACCCCACCTCTTTAAGGGGTCTGAAACTTGGAAGTTCGGCCAAGTGCCAAGAAGTGAGGGAGTTGAGTTTTAGGAGCAATGTCCCTGGGGAATGTGTTTCTTTTGCGCTCATTGTGGACGTATGTGTAGAATCTGAGCTTCTATTTAACCCACAAACATATATTTCGGTTCAGCAAATTGGTGTGGGCAGCAGGAAACCATCACTGACAGGTGGGAAAGCCGAACCACTTGTCGACTTCTCGGCCCCGCCGTTCAATCGGTTCATCGAATCCTTTGAGCTCAGACCGTGGAAAGAAGCTGTCAGCAGTCCTGTAAAGAGGGGGTTGGAGCCTCTCTCCATGGAGAGAAATCACAGAGTAGGGTAAATAACACCAGTGGGATAGGGGCTTCGTGGGAGATGGATGACGCGGGCCAGAGCAACCGGAAAAATGGTTTGAAAAAAAAAAGAAAGGCAGGTGAAACACAGAAAAAGCAGCAACAAAAAAACCCAAAAAAAACAGAAACGTAAAAATAATAATAAACACAAGAGTGAATGAGAAGGCCAATAGAAAATGGTAAAATATGAAAGAAAGAAAAAGGAGAAGGGAAATGCAAAAAAGCATAAAAAGAGAAAAATATATGAGAAGATAAGAGAAATAAAAAAAAATTAAGGAACAAGAAAGAAATTAAACAGTGGGAGCAAAAAAGGACAAGGAAATGACGAGCAACGTGATGAGAGGGGGGGGGGAGTAAACAAGAAAACGACGGGAGCGAAAAATAGAAAAGGAAAAATTACAAGCTAAAACCGGGAAAGCAAGAAAAAAGGCAGAGGGGACAAGAAAAGGGAAACAATAAAAATTAAGTGAAATAGAATACAAGCGATGGAGATTAACAGAGGGAAAGTAAAAAAGAGTGAAGGAAACCAAAAACGAGTACACATGAAATAAAAATAGGTTGCAAAAAAAGCCAAAAGGTGAAGTACTGTATAAATCGATAAAGAACTCGAGACAGTAAAGCAAAAAGAAACGAAGAAACTGCCTAAGAAAGAGATCAAAACATTTTTAAAGAAAAAGAAGAAGCAAAGAGAATTAATTTAACAAAGACTCATTTGGTGGGACAGAAGGACAGAAACAAATAGAATAAGGGAGTAAAAGAATCCACAAAGATAAGAAGCTTGAAGCGGGCGCAAGGATGCAGAAAGAGAGTGTGAAATATGAAGTTGTGTCATACAGCTAGCGAGGAACGACAAAGACGAGACGAGAGTGGCGAGACTTTGCCAAGGGGGTGATTAGCTCAGCAGGCCCCGCGCTTGGACGGCAGCCAGAGGGTCCGGAGTTCAGTCCCCAATTAGGTCACTGCCGCGTCCCCTGGCTGCCAGCTCCGGAGCAGACACAGCGAGTTAAAGTGCCGGCTTGTGGCCGGGGGCGCGCGCGCTGTGGAGCAGGCAGTGGTAATCCTGACAGTGACGCTCATAGAAGCCGCCACATGAGGCGCGGGAGCACGAGTCTGGCACATCAGGTAACTGGCTGGGAAAATCCACTCTGCGCCGGGGGTGGCCCCAGAGCAGAGTGGCTACGGGAGCACCAGCCCTGCTACCATTGGTCATGGTCCGGTCGCGTTCCATGGACATCCAGTACGTCATGGTGGAGATCTGACTGTACCTGGCGACCTAGAAGGAGCAATCATCCAAAATGGAGGACCCTCACTGCCAAAAAATGCAGCTGGGAAAAACACTTGACCTCCTGGCTAGGGATTGCCTTTTTGGCTCTAATCCCCTGGAATTTACCCCCTCCGTGAAGCATTATACACACCTGGGGTTCTATGGACTGCAGTCCTTCGATTCTCCAATTTTCCGCGATTGAATTCTAAGCCAGCCTCAGAAACTTCCGAGGAATCCGTGAATATTCTACCGACCGTGGAGACCCAGCCATATGGCCGATGCCTGGTGGAGCTACCTAGGTAGCTATAGCGGAGATTGGCTATGGATCATCCCCTTGGCCGTCACCTACCCAGCCGGTAATTAAATCCTCTGTAATTAAATCCTCCCAGAATGCATCTGTGCATGGGCACCCCAACAGAGAGAGATTCAGACTTTCCATCCCCCATTAATTGTGGGGTGTACCTTGGTGAGCTGTGGGGTCCATGCACCACATTTAGGGAGCCTTGGAGTAAACTTCAGAGACTGCACAAGTGAATGACAGAGAATCCTTTGTACTTAAAGAAGTTTGGGGCTCATTGGACCAATTTCAGGGGCAATTTGGGGTGTATCGACATCCAGGAGCAGGTTTAGTGGTCAGGCGTTTTCTGGGCCACAGCGGTTGACAAAGGGCAGTTTTGTGGAGGGTGGCTGTCCACTTGTGGTGACCGAGGCCAGTGCTCGGCCATCGTTGACGCACATGTTTCAACCACTGGTCAGCTCTCCGGGAAACACCTCCCTTCAGTGGCAGAGATGACAGTTGGCCTTTTAAAGACACCGCGGGCCAGATTCACACAAAAATAGCCAGAAATGTTCGTCCATAGATGTTCACCTATGAAAGGACTACATTTCAAATTAACCTAGAATTCACTAATAATTTCACGATTTGTTTTAGGAATCTGCGACAGCTGCAGCACAGATTCCCAGGGAGCGTTATGGCATTTTTCTGGGAATTTTATGTTACTCAGACATATTGCTATTTACACATCTTTTAATGAATATGTAGCATATTTTACACACGTAAATGTAGTTCAAAAGTGCAATTTCATTTGAAAACGTCTATCTTTTTGTTCTCCAGTGGTAAGATGCCTTTCTTTGTTGAGAAATCCCTTCCCCTACACCCTCACCAATTTGCGGGGTGTTTCTGACCCATTTGCATCCTTAATAGAGATTTACTCCTGCACTTAAAAGGAGCAAACCTCTTCCTGTATCTGGTGAGCCAATGTACTTTGTGCATGTATGTGCATATTCGCAATCTCAAAAGGTTTGTAGGTGTTCACCTATTTCCAAGATGTTACTGCCATCAAACGCATACTCCCAGCTCATGGGAGTACGTTTGCCTACTGTAATATTATAGCCTTAGAGCCCGACGTAGCGGGCTCTACCGGCCATTAAAGGCTTGGTCCAGCGATAACAAGGGAGCAGGCCTTTAATGGCCGGCAGAGCCTGCTACGGTGGGCTCTAAGGCTATTAGAACTTTCCGACCTACGAGGGAAATCCCCTCGTGCTCCGTGAGGCCTTTGTTCACAGCAACAGCTATAAACAAACATTGGAATGTTGATGCTCTGGGCTTCTACCAGCCATTAGAAGCCCGAAGCACTCCTTTGTCTTCAATGGAGCGCTCAACATTCTAATGTTCTAATACATAATAGGATATTGGAATGTTGATAGCTCGGCTTAAAACAGTGGAGCACTGGGCTAACAATGTCCGGTAGAAGCCTTCTGCTCCAGTGTTCCAATGTCTGTCTTTCTGTTTCTCACATTTGAATTTAGAACATTCTACCCTTGGTGGTGGAATGTTCAAATAGCCTTATAGCCCTTCTGCCTCAGGCTACACCAGTTGTTAAAGGCCCTCTTCCTTGTTATAAGCTATAAGGCTATATGAGTAATTGTGTTTGGAAGTGTAAATTCAAGGTTTCTGAATGCAAGCTATGGGATTTATAGAAGAATCAACTTGAAACTCAGGTCCGAATATATGTCGTTACTACGCATTCCGTTGCAACACATGCCTTTACCACGCATGCGTTACAACGGAATGATTTTTCTACGCATAGCCTTTACCTCGATTTTTCCTTTCCCACGCTTTTTTTTTGGGGGGGAGACCCCCCCCAAGCCCCCTTTTTTCTTTTTTTTGCCTTTTTCTCACGTCTTCGCCGACACTAAAAAAGGACTGACGCATTTTTTCGGATGAGGTAGAAGATGTTTCGTGAAGACGTTGCTTGCGTGGTAAAGACGGTCGTGGAAGCAATACGCGTTGTGAAGACGTTTACGAGGTAAGTGTACCGTTGTAAACGTAACGCGTAGAAAAGCCTTCGTGGTAAAGGCTGTTTCCCTCAGGTCCAAGTTATGCGCACAATGAGTATGAGTTGAGCCCTGGATCTCTGTCCTGTGCTCTACTGGTTCTGTGCTGCACCCATATGATATTTCTTAGCTTGCCCACAGCACTGCCTATATGCGGCAAACGTAAACCCAACTCTTCATTCTTTTCAGTATTTCTTGCGTGCGTCTCTCGCTTTTAGTGGGAAATAGTACATCTCCTAATTTTGAAAATCCCTGTCCTGGTGTTTTTATGCTTCGGTGATAGCGTTGTAACCCTCAACTTTGGCAAAGCTTTTAGTGACAACAACTTCCAGGAAACATGCTTACTCCAGTGTGGAAGGGACAGACTGTAAAAGTAAAGGGCCGTCCTTTTGAGACACTTTTTCGCGGACAAATTGCAGGATCTCAGTGGATGAGCATGGGCATTAAATGAGAGACGGGGGAAGGCGGTAATTAGAAAAGGCCACGTTTTTTGTGCAGAGCTGTCTGTGGCAAACACCAGCTATTTTAGTTTTGACCAGAATTTGGAAATTTTTAAAATTTGCCAATGATTTAGGATTACAATTACAACACCTCTTCAGGGGTAGTAAGTGCTACTTAAACGAAATTACAGCACAATAGACTATATATATAGTCCTGTCTCACATTGATACCATAACACTCCGCGGCCGGGCAGCCAATTGTAGATCATACAGCTTGCAAAATAATACCCATTTTCCTGCTTGACACTCTCACACTCATAGCAGACAAAATTGCTATGGGTCTTGCCGACCACACAGCACTGTAGCAGTCCACAGCAATAAACCAGCCATTACCGACTGAACAGGCGCGGAATAACCAGTCAGTGGAGGACTTTAATGAAGTCCACCAAGCTAAATTACTACGACGGCTTCATGACATCTCACAGTGACAATCAGATATGGGATGATATTAAAGTCCATCCCTACAGGTCTCTCCGCCATTTCTCCCTCTAACCTGTGCCTGCTCAGGACCAATTAAGTGTAATCAAAATATACAAAGAAAATATCTCAGAACGGAGAACACAGTGCAGTAACCAACTAAGTGGACTATGATCAGGGCAGCTTGAATCATGCGATTCTGCGGGGAGTGTTGCGTTTTCCGCAGAGTTACAGATTTTCTGCGTTTGCCACATAATCCATCATTTGCTTCATGTTTGTTTTGCAGATTTTAACAAAAGAAATTGTTCCCAGCTCAAATGGATCAAAAGTTACAAAAAATGCGGTGACACATGTTATTGCGCAATGGAAGGCCCTCCGTAAAGATTGCCTGGTCACCTTTAGTTAGTTATTGCTGTATTTGTCCATTAAACTAGTAATACTGAGGTGAAACTTTAGCCCAGATGTGTGAAAAAAAATTCAAAATAATGGTGTAAAAGTATCACAAACTGCTCTACATGACGCTGGATAATTTTCCTTTTCTCTGCATAATTTAGCCAGTCCTTCTGCATAATTTGGTCCCACCATGCCGCATAATTGGAG
Organism: Triturus cristatus; assembly: GCF_964204655.1. Lineage (NCBI taxonomy): Eukaryota > Metazoa > Chordata > Amphibia > Caudata > Salamandridae > Triturus > Triturus cristatus. The sequence continues at coordinate 772,723,112 of NC_140595.1, read as the reverse complement.
TAGCTCTGACTATAAACATAAGAAAGGCAATGGGGAGAGGAGTTGTCCTAAGGGGCTCAATCTCAAATCTGGGGAACCGGGTTCGAGTCTCGGCAAGGAAGCGCAACATCCTGTGATTCTGGGCAAATCATTTAGGGGCATATTAACAAGTAACAGGGAAAATTAACGCTAAGGGCGCTTAGCGTTAATTTTTTTAACGCCCGCTATCTCTGGATAATAGTGCCTGGTTATCGCGCTATTAACAACGCTAACCGCCTAGGCGATAAAAAATCCAGCGATAGCGGAATTTTGGGAGGTTATCGCTGGTAATGCAGCGATCAAACTACAAGGATAGGGATATCCGTGTTGATAGCCCATGGTGGATGTATGACGTTACAATGCACACTTTTACAACGCATGCACTTACAACGCATTTTTTACAACGCATAATCCATTACAACGCATGACATTACAACGCATGACACTACAACGCATTTTTAAAAAATACCTTTACAACGCATTTCCATTACAACGCATACTACCTTTACAACGCATACCATTACAACGCATAATATTAAATTACATTTAAGGTAAGTATTAGATAGTATAGGGGTAAAAATTACTATTCTAACTCCAGGGGGTGCATCAGTAGGGTAAGTGTTGGATAGTATAGGGGTAAAAATTACTATTCTAACTCCAGGGGGTGCAACAGTAGGGTAAGTGTTGGATAGTATAGGGGTAAAAATTACTATTCTAACTCCAGGGGGTGCATCAGTAGGGTAAGTGTTGGATAGTATAGGGGTAAAAATTACTATTCTAACTCCAGGGGGTGCATCAGTAGGGTAAGTGTTGGATAGTATAGGGGTAAAAATTACTATTCTAACTCCAGGGGGTGCAACAGTAGGGTAAGTGTTGGATAGTGTAGTGTAATATTATGCGTTGTAATGGTATGCGTTGTAATGGTAGTATGCGTTGTAATGGAATGCGTTGTAAAGGTAGTTTTTAAAAATGCGTTGTAGTGTCATGCGTTGTAATATCATGCGTTGTAATGGATTATGCGTTGTAAAAAATGCGTTGTAAAGGTAGTGCGTTGTAAAAGTTGCGTTGTAAAGGTTGTTCCCCGCCCATGGTGGACTTAGCCATGTAATCCACCTCCCATTGGCTTACATGGCAAAGCCTGAAAATTAGCAGGTGTAAAAAAGCAGCATTAACCGTGGTTAGCGCTGCTTTTTTTTTCTCTAAGGGTTAGCGAGAAGCATGATAATAGGAGAAATGTCGCTTAGTGACATTTCTCCTATTATTTTGCTCTGGAACGCCCACTTTGCATCTCATTAGAGATGTAAAGGGAAGCGTAGTGAAAAAGGGTGCTAACATGCGATTTTGCATGTTAGCACCCTGTTGTTGATAGGGCGATATTTTGATCTCCGCTTCTTTGGCTTTTAAAAGCGATAAAGCCCTTGTTAATATGCCCCCATATCTCCCTGTGCCTAACAAAAATGAATGTGTCCTCATGTAACGCAACTGGTGTTCGTGTAAAGCGCTCTGATACCCGATACCTTTGGGTCAAGTTCACGCCATATAAAACCCTGTTAAAAGAAAAGAACCTGCAGAGCTATTCGAAGCTGCCAGCTTACTGAAAGCATAAACTGTGCACACCTCTCTCATACTTTTTCACCCATCACACTACTAAGCGATGCATCCCATAACGCGATAACCGCACCTCGGTGCTCATCACACACACATTGGATCACTTCCCGTATCGGATCAAAGCACAGACAACACACTTCATCTGCTTCAGCGCACTACACACCGGTACAAAGCACTGTGTAAATGTTGCAATACAATGCAAACTTTGGGAGCATGACACGAGGCTAGTGAGAGACGCATGTGATGGAAACAGCCATTGATATGTGGACGAACAAAAAGGAGTACCGTGGAGGTATGTGAGGTAGGTAAGGGAGACAGACATTACATATTTCAAATACCTCGCTCTTTCAACATTTAGCGAAAACCAGACATACACAATGAGTGGTCTTTAGTGTGCTTTTTTCCTTGGCTTTGGCATTAAATTGAAAATTAAAATAATGTACATTTTTACAGTTGTTGCAACAGATTTTAAGTTTTTCCCTAGAGATTTTTTAAAACATTTCTGCAGACTGGCAGGTGGGGCTGGCACGACTTGCGGGTGGCGGGGCGGGCAGGCGGGCTGCATGGAGGGGGATCTGCAGGGTTTGGGGTGGGGGCGATGGGCACAATGTAAAATAAAAACATACACTTACCTTGCCGCTGGGTCCTGCATCTCCGCTCCTGCCCTTCTCCATCTCAGACTCCAGGAAGTACAGCCAGGCTTCCTTGACCAATCACAATGCTACAATGCAGCGTTGTGATTGGTAAGCACCCAGGCTCCACTGACGAATCACAAGGCAGCAATGCAGCGTTGTGATTGGTCTGAGCGCCGTGGTTCGGTGCCCAGCAAGGGACTGGGGCCTGGGCATGTTCTCCATGCAGACTGTACTGCAGCCTGCATGGAGAATAGGGGAAGTGCACGTGACTGTTTTGGGCGGCCCGATAGTGCGCACTTAGGAGGGTTCTACCACTCCTACCCTGCTCTGCAGCCCTGCCCTGCCCCCCAAAGTTGCCGCAGCAGAAGGACAAAATAAAATGATAACAGTATGTTATTATAATTTCCTTTTTTCCTTTTTTTCCTGCTTCAAGGCAGTGGGGCAACGCTCCTACGCCTAAGCAGAGGAGCTGCCACTGAGATTTGCTTTGTTCTTCCGAGGATCTTCGCTGCCTCAAGTCAAAAGCATTTACGGAAGTGTGAGAGACAATCTCCTCTCATCAGTGTGGCCAGTCAATCACTCCATGCAAATGACTTAGAGTTTGGCAAATGGGTTACTCTGTCGCGCGACGGGTATCCCGCTCGCTGTATTACAAGTGCCATAGGCTATAATGCACCTGTGTTAAGGTAGACGGGACATGCATCATGTTGTGATGGAGAAAAGTCTACGGGCTCGATTACGAGCGAAGGTAATATTTATCACCACGAGATATGTTTTTTATCGGGTGCAATAAATAACACGTATTACGAGTTCATGGGGAATAACATGCGGATTTCGATGTTTAATGCACCAAAATTTGCACGATACAGTAATTACTGTATTTCTTACCCTATTAAATACTGTCAGGTTTGACCTCCAGAAATGTAAGGAAGATTGAGTTATTTCACCCAACTGATAATTATCGGATGGATTAAATACCTTCAAACTCATAATTCCAATCCATGAATAAATCCGAATGTCCGAATGGATCAGAATATTACAAGGAACTTGTAATCAGGGCCTAAATAGGCTCTGTGTCCGCTGTACCCAGCTTCAAGCCTCCCCGAATCTCAGAAGAGGAACAGGGCTTCACTGAGAAACAGGCCTGGGACACGCAAGACTAGCCGCCGTATGAGACCTGTTTCATGATTATTTTGGCGTCATGGTTTCCAGCGTGGCCAGCTGAAGTGCCACCTTCACAGCAGAGAGGATCTCACAGCAACCATTATTACCTGTGTGGAGGCAAGGTCAGTAGGGATGGGGCAGATGTAACCCTAGCTCCGGCTGTGACAAAGTGCTTGGCAGTGCTTAATTTGAGCCAGTGGTTTCCGGTGCTCAGCACCAGCACTTAATCATTAACACCAGCACTTTTCACTAGCACCTAACACATTAATTTAGGGGAAAATAAAGTCATATGCCCAGAATCACAGAATGTTGAGCTGACGCCAAGACCAAAACCTGATTCCCCAGCTCCGAAGTCAGCAGCTCTGGCCATTATACCACATCCTCTCCCCACTTTCATGGTTAGTAGTTGGTTCTGTGTCAGGCAACAGCATCAGGAGAAATGAGCTGGTGCAAGCTACCTCCTGACAGGAGCCCCTGTACTTTTTTACAAATTAACCACTGGAGCTGGGTGCACATTGTTACGTTAGACAAGGGTGTCCGGCTTTACCCCAGAAGTGCCAGAGCCGTGCTAACCGTTCTACATAATCTCAGCTATTTGCAATGTTAGGGTGCCTAAAGGGCTACCTATGCAGAGGAATAGCTTCTATCCAAGATGAGTCCAAAAACACAAAAAACTATTGTCGGCAAGTGCCGAAGTTTTTAAAAATACAATCGAATAGGCTACCATTTTTATTTAACTTCACCAGTATCATTTTCACGTGTTCTTTGATGATTGGCACGCGTCACAATAGCGAAAAGCCCCGTATGGCTCTATTGCCAATTGTAGGAACTATTTGCGACTGGAAAACATACATTTCCACCCGGGCTTAGCGACAAAATGACTCCAAACCACTGTGGCGCAAGGTTTTCAGTGCTGGGTTTTCATTCGACAGAGCGATGTATTCTGGGAATTGTAGCCTAAATTATCGTCATTTGAAACAAGTGGACTAACAGACCTGAAAAATCACGACTTATAAAAGTAAAGTTCAGGCCTTGTAGGTTAGCTTCCCTTGACATGGAGCCAAGATCACAAACAGTGTGCAAAGTTGCCAAAAGACCCCATTTCATGTATGACGTATTCAACCAGCCTTGGTCTTTGTAGCATTTTGGGACTTGTAGTTTCAAGTTTATCGCATTACCTTTCGCAAACAAATGCAGCACGCACGTGTATTGAAAACTGGGCTAAGGTGGCATGCGTGAGATGAGGCTGCCTTACTGCTGAGACCAGGAGGGCACCTTTCATGTCAGGTCCGGCCTTACTGGATAAGAAGGAAAAATCGTCGGACACTACTCTGATGAGCACAGAATTCAGAGTCTGTGAAGTTAGAAAGTTGTTTCTGCACCCTTAACGAAAGGCTAGGGCAAACTTCGCTGCTTTTCACTGCACGCTAAATGTAGGCCCCTTACAGGAATTTCTGTTGCATCTATCTTGGTTTCATGCTAGCAGAATGGTTCTGCAAGAGGCATAGGGGCATATTAACAAGGAACAGGGAAAATTAACGCTAAGGGCGCTTAGCGTTAATTTTTTTAACGCCCGCTATCGCTGGATAATATCGCCTGGTTATCGCGTTATTAACAACGCTAACCACCTAGGCGATAAAAAATCTAGCGATAGCGGCATTTTGCGAGGTTATCGCTGGTAATGCAGCGATAAAACTGCAAGGATAGGGATAGCCTTGTTGATAGCCCATGGTGGACTTAGCCATGTAATCCACCTCCCATTGGATTACATGGCTAAGTCTGAAAATTAGCAGACATAAACAAGCATTGGCATAGCCAATAGATCTCGCTTTTGGGACCTTATAAGTATTTAGTTATGCAACTTTTGCATGGCTAAACACTTATAAGGTCCCAAAGGCGAGACCTATTGGCTATGCCAATGCTTGTTGTGATTTGACACCTATATTTGCAGTGATAGTGATGTCAGGCCTATATCTGCAGCAATAGTGATCTCACACCAATATCTGCAGTGATGGCAATCTCACACCAATATTTGCTATAATAGATATTCCACACTTACATCTGCAGTAATAGTGATATCACACCTATATCTACAGTGATATCGATCTCACACTTGCAAGCGCAGTGACATTTAGTGCGCAAATTAAAAAGTAATGCAAAGTGCTCTTCAAAGTAGCGTGTGTGTGAAACAATGATGTATATGAGCCTGTAAGTGTAGTCACTATTTTAAATGCATGCAGTATTCTATTCCTGTATATAAAGAAATTAACACTAACTGTACGAGCTTACTCTGCAGCCTTACGAACTGTAAGAAAGAAGATGGGCCTCAGAAATAAAAGAAGCCAGCAGTGCGGTTAAAGTAGCTGCTGGGCCAAAATGTCTAAATAAGGGAAGGCACCACTTCGATGTTTAATCCGCAACATGTTGAAAGCTGGCGCTTATACAAGCTATGGTAGTAGCATGTACAGGCACAGCGCGAAAGCTAGTTTGTATATTAGGAGTATGTAGTGCGTAGGATTGTATTATACTAAAAAGTGCACATACAGGAAGCGCACTGAAGTGAACTGCAGTGGAGGTGCACTTATAGTTAACGGTAGAGAAATGCACAGTGAGACCTTGAAAACGGCACAAATAGGAGATGTAGCTCTGTAATTTAAAAAACTTACCGTGTTTGTTTGCAGCGAAAGTAGTGAAACTTTTAGAGTTGGCGATGTCTAGGTATGGCATTGGATCAAGAAGTAATTACAAAAGCTTGTTCTGTTCCATTTAAGTACCGAAATAGTTTTTAAAAAAGGGAACCCTATTTTAAATCACAAAAGTATAGCACATGGCCTTAGTTAAAAAAACATGTACGTGAGGTAGAGATGGGGTGCTAATGTTCCCTTGTCTGCCAAGTAGGTGCGAACGTTAGATTGTAAGGATGAAAGGGTTGGTTAGGTGTGGCCCAAAGAAGAATTAGAGGGTATGTTTCACTTGTGCGGCCGCTAAAGTGAAAGTAATCATTTCGCGGGCACTTTGATGTTCGCAGTGGCCGTGCGGCTCAGTGAGAACATCAAAGCGCCCGCGAAATGTACACGCAGGCTGCCAAATGGTGCGCGCGCCCGGCGCACATGCACTGTAGTTGGGGGCCTGAAAAGCACTCGTTTGCACTTCCAAATCCCCATTTTCTATGGCTCTCGCCAAAGCAGCGCTAAAGCGCTGGCTCAGGCGAGACCCAAAAAGCAGCATTAACCATGGTTAGCGCTGCTTTTTTGTCTCTAACAGGGTTAGCGTGAAGCTTGATAATAGGAGAAATGTTGCTTGGAGACATTTCTCCTATTATTTTGCTCTGGAACGCCCACTTTGCATCTCATTAGAGATGCAAAGGGAAGCATGGTGAAAAAGGGTGCTAACATGCGATTTTGCATGTTAGCACCCTGTCGTTGCTAGGGCGATATTTTTATCTCCGCTTCTTTGGCTTTTAAAGCCAAAATAGCGGAGATAAAGCCCTTGTTAATATGCCCCATACTTCTGTAAAAGAAAGTGACTTTTGTGTATTGTCACTGTGCATACAGAAATCGAATCAGGTCACTTTGCGAGGAAAATGCTGCATTGATTTTGGAATTTGGCTGCGTTGGATTAAAATGTAAATTATCTCTGAATGAAGGGAAAATGACCTCACTGTGCAGAGAAAAGCTTTGTGAACTCAAAGATAAATAGACTTTAAAAAACTTCACCAGCGAAAAAACATAACTTGGCCACATTTACAAGAAAATGGCGCGGCGCAGTGCCACAAGCAATGTTTCTGTGCCAAGCTGCGTCATTTTCCAAGTACAGGAATGCAGCATATTTACAACAATACTCACCCTTGCACAGGCGCAGAAAAAGCAGCCTATCGCCAGCGCAGGCACCCATGCACCATGGTGCAAGGGTGCCTGCATTGAAGGGATGATTGTTAATATGCAGGAAGGGACACCTTCCTGCACAAAAACAATCATCAATGGCGTTATGCTCCTTCTATGTATGCTGCAGAATGCAGCACACATAGAAAGAGCAAAACACGCTAAGAAATAAAAGTATTTCTCCTGGTCACGCCACTCTTACCCCTCCCCTGGGGAGGCGCATGTTTTTGGCGCTCCCTTAGATTTACAGATCCTTGTAAATATGGAGCAGTGTCAAAAAGCAATGGGTGTTGAAGTGGAACGCCCACAGCCCCTTTGCTGCAGAAAACTGCGTTGAGGATGCCCATATTTACAAGGTGGCGTTAAGGCACGCATAGTGGCTTTTTCGCCGCCTTGCGAATATGGAGCAGGGCACAATGCCACTGGAGCGTCACAAAAAGTGACGCTCCGTTTGGCGCAATGTCCCTGTAAATGTGTCTCCAGGTTACCAAAGAAACCATTTTAAAAAACTTTTAAGAGGCGTGTTGGTCAAAAAAATCTGAAAGTAAAAAATGAAGTAAATCCTTCGCTCTGCTAATAAACAGCACCATCCGTAGGCACAAGGTGGTGGAGCAGACGGCACATGGAGAACACATTGATTTAGGGCGATGGCCCAGAATGGGAGGCGCAAATCTTCTCAAATGCAATGGGTCACCTCCGCCCCATGAACCTGGAGCCATTTAAACTTCAGAAACTGGATGAAGAGCCTCGTTATCGCCTGCTTTGTACGCCATCAACCCTAATTAAATATTCTAATGGGACATGCACTGCGGCCAGTGATGCCAACATTTCATCCCGGCCCAACGGTTATTGCTTCTTATATCGCCCGGGTACGTCAGCGATAAATAATTCACACAGGAGAACAACGGGGGCGGCGGCTGTGGAACCAGCGGATCCTTGGCCAAGCGGGCACCCCGTGCAGCGAAACAAATTTGAAGGTTCAAAATTATCATCGTCAGATTCCCAAGTTAGAGTAGCAAGCTGGCTGTCCCCAAGCCTGCAGGGTATCTATCTATCTATCTATCTATCTATCTATCTATCTATCTATCTATCTATCTATCTATCTATCTATCTATCTATCTATCTATCTATCTATCTATCTATCTATCTATCTATCTATCTATCTATCTATCTATCTAATCTATTCTATTTATCTATCGTTCCATCCATCCGTCTATCCATCCGTCTGTCTGTCTGTCTAGCTATCTATCCGTCCATCCGTCCGTCCATCCATCCATCCATCCATCCATCCATCCATCCATCCATCCATCCATCCATCCATCCACCCATCCATACACCCACCCACCCATCCACCCATCCACCCATCCATCCATCCATCCATCCATCCATCCATGGCAGAAAAGTAGACCTTGGTCCAGAAAGTGTGCTTCTTATCATTTGTTGTAAATCGTTGTAGTATTTTTTTTGCGATAGTAAGGTTAAAAAACGTTGTATATTTCACACCAGGCAGGATCCGCTGGCCGGCAGAACATCAGATAAGATGTGATTTGCTTCCACTACTTCAACAACAAACAGTGCCTTGCCCCATGTCCTGGAAAAAAATGTAAACAAGAGGTAAGGGGCAGGGTTTCCAGAGGGACACCCCCTCATGGGGCCAAACACATATGTATATATTATTTTACCACACATTTGCAGTGGATCCACAAATCCCCTGTAAAATATACTTAAAAAAGTAAGATATTATTACCAGAACTAACTATAAAGTCACTTTAACGTCACTTTAGTTTTTTGAGTGACTTTCTAGGGCTTTTTAAACCTAAAGTAACAAATTATTACCATGCTTAACATCACTTTAACCTTTTTTCTGTTAATTTCTAGTTTTTTTTAACATAATGTAACAAATTTCTAACATACCTAATTGCACGTAGAGGCCCTTGGCTACTAAGGAGGCATGAGTATGTGGAGGGACTGAGCTCTGCGCAGAGAGCAGAGTCTCTGAGTAGTAGGGGCTCGCCCACCTAATGGGGCTTGGGTGCCTGGAGGGAGTGTGCTCTCCACGAAGAGCGGCACCAAGAGCACGGGCCGTGACTAGTAGGGGCTCGCCCACCTAATGGTGCTTAGGTGCCTGGAGGAAGTGTGCTCTCCACGAAGAGCGGCACCAAGAGCACGGGCCGTGACTAGTAGGGGCTCGCCCACCTAATAGTGCTTAGGTGCCTGGAGGAAGTGTGCTCTCCACGAAGAGCGGCACCAAGAGCACGGGCCGTGACGAGTAGGGGCTCGCCCACCTAATGGGGCTTGGGTGCCTGGAGGAAGTGTGCTCTCCACGAAGAGCGGCACAGAGAGCATGGGCCGTGACTAGTAGGGGCTCGCCCACCTAATGGTGCTTAGGTGCCTGAAGGAAGTGTGCTCTCCACGAAGAGTGGCACCAAGAGCACGGGCCGTGACTAGTAGGGGCTCGCCCACCTAATGGTGCTTAGGTGCCTGGAGGAAGTGTGCTCTCCACGAAGAGCGGCACCAAGAGCACGGGCCGTGACGAGTAGGGGCTTGCCCACCTAATGGGGCTTGGGTGCCTGGAGGGAGTGTGCTCTCCATTCGCCCACCTAATGGGGCTTAGGTGCCTGGAGGGAGTGTGCTCTCCACGAAGAGCGGCACCAAGAGCACGGGCCGTGGCGAGTAGGGGCTCGCCCACCTAATGGTGCTTAGGTGCCTGGAGGAAGTGTGCTCTCCACGAAGAGCGGCACAGAGAGCACGGGCCGTGACTAGTAGGGGCTCGCCCACCTAATGGTGCTTAGGTGCCTGGAGGAAGTGTGCTCTCCACGAAGAGCGGCACCAAGAGCACGGGCCGTGACTAGTAGGGGCTCGCCCACCTAATGGGGCTTAGATCTCTGAAAGAAGTGGTCTCTACGCATATTTTGCAGACTGTGTGTAGTTGGCACATGCCCTGCTAATGTGGCATGGGATTCTGGAGGGAGTGGGCTCTACGCACAGTCTGTGCACTCAGCAATGTCTGTGCATAGTAGGGGATTCCCCGTCTAATAGCACTTGTGTGTCTGATAACTGATTGCTGCTGTGAAACTTGGGGGGAACAGCAGATATGGGTATCTTGAAACCTTGGGGGAAACCTAAATGCAGAATCTGAGCAGCCTTTTTGTTGGGAGACAGTGTGAAAGACTGTCTAATCTTACTGGTGTAGGAAGGGGAGATTCAAGTGCCAGGTTTTGCAGCATCCTTTCATTTCTCCTTTGCTTTTCTAACACATTTAAACTCTGGACACATGTTGGAAACAAGACGCTGTTGTACAAACCGCGATTGGCTAACCTTGTAACAGAAATGCTAATGTCTTTGCTTATAAAAATTGACACAGAAGGAACAAACATGTTCAAACTTAGCAGACCCGGCAGGGCCTGAGCACACCTTTCTGTTGAAGGCCCAGCAAGATCCCTCTCTCTCCCCCTGCATGATGCTGGCATTCCTTTTGCCACCAAGTCTAGTTGATTCCACATAATGTCAGTAACGTCTCCCCTTGCCCACCTAAAAACACGGTCATAGTCTCACCATGCCATGCCCAGTCGCGGCCGGCATAGGTTGCGGGTGGCGGGGCAAGTGCGGGAGGGGTCAGAAATAAAAAAAACTTTAAAACGTATATCGCGGCCGGGTCCCGCGTCTGCTTTGCTTCTGCTCTCCTGCCTCCGACAGGAACAGGAAGCAGGCAGCCAGACTCCCTCCCCTAAGCCAATCACAATGCTGCAATGCAGCGCTAAGATTGGTCGGAAACCAGGCGCAGGAGGTTGGGCATGTTCTCCATGCGGCCTGCATGGAGAACAGGGAAGTGCGCATGACTGGTTTGGGCGGCCTGAGTTTCTTACCAGGCATATAAAGGCTGTCTCCTGCCACAGATGGTTTTGGTGGTTTTGTCACTTGGTGGTCAGTCTGCTCTGTGGTCCTCTCACTTTTTTGGGCTTTTTCCTTTGCCAGGGATTGCCTGCCCTTGTCTGTGGCAACAGTCCCCTTCATTTCATCTTTCTCGGTTTTATCATCCTGCTCAGTCCTTTATCCGCTATGGGCACTACCTGCTTTTGTAGGCCCGCCATAGCGGTGCTGCCATTAGTAGAGTAGGGATGGTCCTAGAGTTAGTAAGGTAGGGCTTATCTGACCCATTAGCTATTTGGGAAAGCCACTTTGCCGCCGATTGTACCACACACGCAGTACTGTCCTCAGTGCTGCACCCAGTGTTCTGGCTGGGCCCTGTCGGTCTACCTGGCCCTGAGGCTGAGGGGTGGTTGTGACCAGGAGAGGGCGGGCCCTTCTTGTCTGAGGTAGGGTCAGGTGTGCCGCTCGGACACCCCGAGGTACCTGGAGCGGACTCTTTCTCTTTACTGCTGCGGAGATTCCTTTAAGGGGTTGATCAATCGTCTATAAATATCCTCAACACATCTACGTTACCACCCTCCTTGTCTTATCATCTCCATTCTGGTGACCCACAGGGCTGCCGCTTGGCTTCTAAACTGGCCCAGTTGAGTGTCTGCCCCCCAAAGAGGATTCTGGCCTGAAGGCAGGGGTGTCCTGTAGCTGGGGCACCCTAGATCCAATTGCTGTTCCCACAATGGGGTGAGGGATGTCCTGCAGACTTGAAGGGCTCCCCCCCCCTCCATCCATGCTCCAATGGTCCCGTCCACGGCCGCGAGCCTCTGACCTGGCTGCAGGACCACTCACGGAATGACCCACATGCTTCCTGCAGCTCTTTTTTACTGGGGGGAAATGCTGTTACTGCGCCTCGTCCTTTGGTCCTGGGAGCAAAGAGGATGCGCCAAAGGTGTTGCCTCCCTTAAAAAGCAGCCTGCTCCCATGGCCAGCCACAGGGCCAGTGGTGATACGGGTACCACTGCGCTAATCTCCGCCTCCCCACCCACAAGTCTCGCGTGAGCTGGGTGGATGGAAAGATCTCTGTTCTCTTCGTGTGAGCCCTTCCAGTCCCCTGCTGTGGGCCGAGAAGACACGTGGGTGGAATCCAGGGCCGCCCTAGGCCCAGCACGCACCCCCTAACTGGGAGAGCACTTTGTTCATGAGCAGCACAGAGCTCCCAGGTCTGTGCATGAGCAGGTCTCCCAGCCTCGGAGCTTTATGTGCATTTGGATTCTATAATCTTGTGCGTCGAATTATAAAGTCAGGACTACAAGTGCAAGAAAGGAAAAGACAAGCCTGGACCGCGATAGCGACTGACCCAGGAAAGCTGAGAGCTCTTCAGGCCGATCCGTGTTCTAATCCCTTGAACTCCTCGTGCTCCCTTTGGTTAATTTCAAATTCAGCCCCTGGTCTCAAAAGGATCAAAATCTAAGATTGGTGCAGAGGGCCCCGAAGTACACACAGATTTCTGCAGCAATGACATTAACCCACCAAGCCACACCCCATAAAATCAACACACTGACAAAGACTTTGGACCTGTGCAGAGCCAGTCATTCCCTCTGCCTGGCTGGCGCCATCTTGGAGGGTCGGCTGTACTAGGAGGGGCAACAAATTGCCCTCACCAGTACAGAGGTGTCCAATGCTGCTCTGGGCAGGGTTTAAGGAAGCATACTGGCTGTCTAAAAAGTCCATGATTTACTATGGACTTGAATCACGCAAGTCGACACACAAGGCAACGCAAGTCCCTAAGTGATGATTGCTAAGACACACAAGGGGCGATTTGTGGTGCCTTGCAATGACTTTGTAAAGGAACGTAATGCAACGCAGCGGCCTGTGCTGTATTGTGTTACGTTTTGTAGGGGTAGGCGTTCCATGGGGGGCGCATGGGCCTTCCTGTGCATCAAGCCTTGGAATTTGACGCAATCCCGGATTTACTAACATCAGTAAACCTTGGCTCGCGGTGAACGGTGCGGTGCGCCTCCAGAGTGTGGCGTAGCGAGGAGAATTATCCATTATTCTCTACTTGTTACTCCCTCTTTCAAGATGGAAATAGGAAACGCCTCTGAGGATTGCGTTGGTGCAGGAATGTGTCCCTTGCGCAAAAATAATCCTGCACATAACACTGGCACCCTTGGGGTGCAGCCATGGGTGCCTGCGTTGGACCTATGAATGAATGAATAAAATGTATTTATAAGGCGCACTACCGTCCCAAAGGGCGCCTAAGATCTGGTCAGCAACTCAACTTTCCAGATAACCAGGGAAACCAGGGGGCGACCTTACAGCGAGGAGAACAGCCCTGTTTTAACAGCTTCCTAAACACCAGATCGTTTTCCTCCAGTCTCAAAGAAGGCGGAAGTTGTTTCCAGGACCTGCCACTAAAATGCAGAAGGCCCTGCCTCCTCCAGTGGCCAGTGTGCACTTCCCACAGCTCAAGCAGAGAGCAGGGATGCTCCATAGCTTTGTAACATGTGGCATTTCTGTTGTCTCCCTTTCACACAACACTGCGCAGCCAGTTCCCGTGCCGCTGTGCGTTACATGAAACTTTAGTAAATATGGCTGCCATTGTGTACATTTATCCTGAAACTAGGGCGTTGACCAGGCCAACGTGAATCAGCGTCCCTGGACCAGAACGCCTCATACGTACAAAGGAATCTGCAACCAGGCAGGCACGGTGCATTCTGAATTCCATGTAATTTTGGAAGAATCATCAATCCCAAAACCATACATGGGTCGACCTGTACCAGGTGGCGATATTGACTGGTTGCGTCAAAGCCTTCTCAGCATTTGAGGGAAGTGCCCTTTTAACTGGACTCCCTGGTGAGGCAAGAATACTTTTTATCCACTGAGTCCAGAAAGATGCCAAGGAGAGAGTCAATGGGCCCTCAGAGGCTCAGATGGTGTTTTCAGTTTGTGTGGAGTCTAAGGCACTCACTTTCAGCAGTGTCTGACAATGAAGAAAACTGGGGTAATGACCACTTTTATTTTGAGCAATATTGAAGAAAACTTTAAACCCTGGAAATGTTTTGTTTTGTAAGTAACACATCATAACTGTAGGATTGGGGTGGGTTGAGAGCTCTGGTTAAGAAATGGTGATTTTACAGTTTATGGTAAAGTTAGTGGTTCATATTAGAGTTCTGGTTAAGTTAAATTAATTTAGGGTTCGTTTGGGTTAGAGTCAAGATAGGGTTAAGACTGTTGCTTTGGTGAGGGTTACAGTTAGGGGTTTAACAATACTGTGGGTTAGAGCTGTGGTTCTGGTGGTCTTGGAGGAAACACCGTCGGGGTTAGATGTGTGGACTAGAGCTGTGGTTCTGGATGGGTTAGAGTTAGCTTTAAGGGTTAAAGCTGTGGTTATGAAGGGATTAAAGCTAGGTGTGAGGGTTAGTGTTTTGGCTCGGGTTAATATGGATGGGTTAGGGCTAGGTTATAGGGTTAGGGCTGTGGTTCAAGAGGTTGTGGAGAGGACAGAGATAGGTTTGTGGCCTGAGCTGTGGTTTTGGTGGATTTGGAGGGGTTAGAGATAGGTGTGAGGGTTAGAGCTGTGGTTCTGGTTAAGGTTAGGAATAGGTTTGAGGGTAGAGCTGTGAATCTGGTTAGGGCTGGGTTAGGGCTGGGTCTGGGGCTTAGACCTGTGGTTTCGGAGAGGCGTAGGGCTAGGTCTGAGGATTAGATCTGTGGTTCTGTTGTTTTGGGAGGGGGCTAGGTTTACGGATTAGAGCTGCAGGGATAATGAACACGGTTTGGGGTAGGTGTGTGGATCGGAGCTGTGGTTCTGGGTGAGCTCAGGTTAGCTTTGAGGGCTAGAGCTGTGGTTCTGGAGGGGTTACAACTAGGTATGAGATGCAGAGCTGTGGTTCTGGTGGTTGTGAAGAGGCTTAGGGTTAGAGCTGTAGTTCTTGTGGTTAGGTAGGGGTTACAGATAGGATTGAGGATTTAAAGCTGCGGTTCTGGCGGTTATGGACAGGGCTGACCGGGGAACCAAAGCAAGCCGGTCAAAAATGCTCAAACCAGCCCTGCTCACTTCATCTAATCGTTTGACCTCTCTTTCAATCTATCCGTTCTCGCTCCTTCTCCCCTTTTTCGCTTCTCCTCTGTAGGAAGGTGGATATCTGACTATGGTTACCCCCAAATTTTTGCCTAGTGTCTAGCTGGTTTTTCGACTTAGTTGGCCTGAGATCCTGCCATTCAGGATCTCAGCCTGGCTGTTCTCTCTTTAAAATGGACTCCATGTACCCTAGGTACATACCCAATTGGTTGGATCACCCTGTGAGCCCCTGTACCAGTGTACACTAGGTACCCAGGGCATTGGTGTCTCCAAGGCCTGCCAGGGGCTGAAGCATGTATTATGCCACCCCAGGCTTGGCCTAACAAATTTGACACAACTGGCTGATCACTCAGCTGGGGTAAGTTGGTGTAACCACCTCTTACTTAGGTGTAGTATACCTATACCTAACCTTAAATGGGACACCTGGTAACCTATAAGTCACTCCTATGGCAGGCCTTAACAATCCTGAAGGCAGAGTGCTTGGTTCCATGTGAGATGGTGCTCTGGCATGAGCTGAGCCTGTCTGCAGTGGTCGGAACAACTTCCTTCTACTGTTTCCAGATATCGTCATACCATATACTCTTAAGTGCATTATGAACCTCGCGGTTAAATGCTATCTTTGGTTTGGCTTTATCAAAACATGTCGAGTAAGGTGTCATACGAATTGGAATACTAACCCCTCGCCAATTCTGGCGACGGGGTTAGCATTCCACCCTTCTAGAGGGACACGACATGTACAGTACCTGAAACCCGGGTAAAATCAGACATAGCCTCAGCTCCACAAAATGGATGCTGCCACCACAGACACAAGTCTGCCCTCCTGCTGCTGGGAGTCCTTCCAGCTTAGGAGGTGTGGACAAAGGGTTTCCTGCCAGGGGAGGTGCGTGCACCACCCCAGACAGGATTTTGTGTATTGGTCAGGTAGGGCTTGAATAGAATGAGACATGCCTGAGGCTCACAAGGAGCCTCGGTGCATATGCCAGTTCAAACCGGTCCTGGGGCACACCAGCCCTGGACCTGGGGCGAGCTGGACAAAGGATTGGAGGTGTAACCACCCCCCTTCCTGGTCCCACCCATAGGGAGGGACCTAGCAGGTAGTCCGGCCCCTAGAATCCGCTTAAAGGTAGGAGCTGTGTCCTAAGACTTCAGACATCCTGGAATCAACTTGAAACTAAGAAGAAGACGGAAACTTCGACATTCTGCTGCACAGAAGACTGAAGGAAATCTCCCCTGTGGTCAGGGAGTGACCACCTTGCTAACGCAAGCACCATCCAGCGAATCAACGTCTGCTTTGCCGCCGCCTCCTGCCGGAGCCCGAGCCCAGAGACTGACAAGACCTGGACCTCCAGACCTCTCACCGCCCGATCCACAGTCCCTGAAAAGAGGAGAACCGTGAAGGCAACGAGACACGTGGAGCCAGCCATCTTGAAACGACCACGACAAGCTGCAAGCGCAACAACCAAGGCTCCCTCCAAGTTGTGCTTTGGGATCTGAGAAGCCCAACCCTCGAGCAGCATCTGCACCAAAGGTGAGCCCTCCAGCATCTCCACGATCTGCGTGGGGCCCTTCTGCATTTTGCCACTCGACGCGCCTAACCGGTTGCTGGCCTGCTGGCTAGTGGCCATCTTGGCGACGAACTTCAAGAACTACACCACTGGTCTGGTTGCTCCAGACTGGCCCTTGCTCCCCTCCAAAGGAGCAGTCCCTCTGACCTTGCTGGTCAGAACCATCAGCTTATTTCGTTTTCCACAACAATTGCTTTTGCCAAGGCTTGTTTGCTTCGATCAAGTCGCCGACACCGCCGACAGCGAGAGCCTGCATGGGACAGCTCGTGAACCGACTCCTGGACGTTGTCGACCTTCAGGGACCACGTGGCTGCAGAGACAAGCTGCACCTTTCTTCCTGTTTGCACCCGACATCGCCTGGTACCCACCTGGTGCCACGCTGGTCACTGGCTAGTGACTGTGAACACTGTCCACTCTGCTTACAGGTCTTCTACAACTCCGATCCACCCTTGGATCCACCGCATCTCTCCCGGACCGACCGCCTGCAGCATCTTTGTCCACAGGCTCCACTGACCCGATAGAAGAAACCCGACTCACTTCGACACCTATGCACCCGCTTCCTGTGGGTGAGGTAAAGCTGGCACTCCGGTGCCCAAGTGTAGAGTAACATCTCTAGTGTCTGTGTATCCAATCTTAAGGTCATAGTCCATCCGGAAGATCCTTTTTGCAGTAACTTTGTACTTTTTACGCACCCATTGAAACCTATGGGAGCACGCGTGTGACTATTTGCTCTGCACACGCCACCCGTGGACCTCCTGGTCACTAACTGAAGTTAGCTCCTTGTAGGCCCAGCGATTCTAGAGGCCCTAGGCCTTTTCCCTTTTCTGTTCGTGGTACTTATACCACTATTTTAGTATATGGTTTGAGCGGCCACCAGGGCCTATCCATATAAAGTGCAACTTCTGTGTATTCTACTGTAATCTTGTTTGACGATTTGTGCTCCTGTGCTCATAAAGAGACTAGGGGTTACTTTGAGAAATAAATACATATATATTTTGAATATATATCTGTGTGGTGTCCTTTCATTGGTATAAAAGGGGGTTACATTTGGTAAAACAGCTGGCTTAACACGCTTCACGAGTTTAGCCTCAAAGACTGCTTAGCCTACGCTACCACTAGGGCAGCTAGTCTGAAAAGGTTGACTTACAACCACACCATAAGGGTTGCTTGGCATGGTACAAGGTGATCACTTTAACTAGTGAGCATCATATACCAGGCCAACTTCTCACATTGGTGGCAGCGGTGGGATTTGAGCTTGCTGTGTTTTACCATTGTAATCTCTTGGTTACCAATTGAAAGATCACATAGGTACCTGTAGGTACATATAAAACAAGATTAGATATACTTAAGTTCTACTGAACTTAGTGTTGTAGAGCAAAGGGAGTAGCACACCCTGACTACAACTACTAGATAGGTTTAGTAGGTAAACCCAAGTGTAGGTAGATTGCAACACATCCACCCACACTTAAGAGCAATGGCTGGGGCAGAGGGGTCCACTGTACCCATCTCTGTTGAGAGTGACCCCCAGAGGGCACCATCCATCTTTGCTACCCTTAATCAAAATGAGCTCCGGCAGTTGGCAAATATCAGGGGCCTTAAACAGCCCAAGAATCCTACTTCTGCTGAACTCAGGGAGCTTTTACAGGCTGATGAAGATCAGAAAGCTCTCAGGAAAGCCTCCCAGTTAGGCCCCTTAGGGTCAGGAACAGGAGGCCCCCCTTCTAAAGATGCTACTGAAGTACCCCTTTCCAATAGCCATCCCTTAGATGAGAATCATACTACAGAGGAGGAAAGTGGTGAGGATACAGAAAGTAGTGAGGATGAAGGGAGAAAAAGCCCAGTGCCAAGTGTTATACTTGGCCCAGCTAAGCTAAGGCTATTAGGGACTGACAATGGGATCATCCCATTGGATCTCCCCAGTGGACTTAACCAGGGGCTTGGGAGGCAAAGGAATCGCTCAGGTGACTCTAATGCTTCTCATGCCTCTAGAGGCTCTCAAGGTCACTCCAGGAGAAGGATGACCACCCCTCAGAGGAGGGAACATGAGGCCAGAATGCAGGAAGCCCAGCTGAGGATCAGGAAGCAGGAGCTAGAAGTAGCCCTGATGGAAGAGAAACTGAACAAGGCTAGGCAACCTAGAGAGAGTGGGTCTATACCCACTGGTGGCAGCATTGTCCCTAAGGACAAAGATAGGGTCTTTGATAATAGGAACCTGTCTAAGGTTGTGCCCCCCTACAAAAGTGGGGACGACATCCACAAATGGATGACTGCTCTTGAGAGAGCCTGCAAAGTGCAGCAGGTTCCTGAAGACCAGTGGGCAGCAATCCTCTGGCTCTCCTTTGAAGGAAGAGGCAGAGACAGACTCCTCACTGTTAGGGAGGAGGATGTCAGAAATTACAGAGTCCTGAAGAGTGTCCTAGTTGATGGGTTAGGCTTAACCACTGAACAGTACAGGTTAATGTTCAGAGACACCCAAAAGACACAGACTCAGGACTGGTCTGAATATGTTGAATGTGCCACTAAGGCTTTGGAAGGTTGGTTGCTGGGAAGTAAGGTATCTGATTATACAGGATTGTACAATTTGATGATGAGAGAACAGATTTTAAGTAACTGTCAAAACCAGCTCCTCCATCAACACCTGGTAGACTCAGATTTGACCTCTCCCCAAGAATTGGGAAAGAGGGCAGATAAATGGGTCAGGACCAGGACCAGGCCTAAGAATCAGGGTGGTGACCAAAAGAAAGATACCACCAAACCTCAAGAGAAGGGTGGGGATAAAGCAAAAGAGAAATCTTCCTCAGGGCCCCAAAACTCCACACAGGGTGGTGGGTCCCAAGCTCCCTCCTCTACCACAGGTAAAAAGCCTTACTGCCATGAGTGTAAAACTCCTGGGCATTGGAAAACTGACAGCAATTGCCCAAGGGCTAAAAACAAAACTGTTCCTCCAATTACTCCTGTCACACCACCTATTACTGTCAGCAGTAATCCCTCAGGTGGTGGGAGTGCCCCCAGAAATCTGGGTGGGTTCACTTGGGGAACACAGGGGGACCCTGGCTTAGCCAATTCCCCTACAGCAACTACTCTTGTCTGTGATGGTGGCATGGGGTTTGCCAACTTCACTGCCTGTCCCAACACATTGGGTAGGTACAGACAGGAGCCCTACATCAATGGTACCAAAGCTGAGGCCTACAGAGACACTGGAGCTAGCATCACAATGGTGGCCCATTGGCTAGTTCCCTCTGAGCAGCTTTTGCCTGGTTTCTCCTACCAGGTGACTAACATTGATGGCAAACAGAACAGTCATCCCATAGCAGAGGTATGTCTCAGCTGGGGAGGTGTCACTGGCCCTAAAAGGGTGGCAGTGTCCCCAACCTTGCCTGTGGACTGCTTACTAGGGAATGACTTAGAACTCTCAGCCTGGGCTGGAGTTGAACAAGACACCCATTCTAAAATGGTAGGCCTTTCACAAAAGGGTAGTGGGGTTGTGCCATTCACAACCCCTGTCCAAATAGATTTCCTCCCTGGAAAGGTTGGAAGGGCAGTGGTAGCCACAGCCCAGGCACAGACAGACTTCCCTGTAGAGACTGGCAGAGCTGTGACAGTCACAGCTCAAACACAAACTGAGTGCCCCCCTGAAAAGGTTGGCAAGGCTGTAATGGTCTCAGCCTATACTCAGACTGACATAGGTGTAGTGAAGCCTGAAACTATGGATCACTCCACACAAACAGAGAGTAGTGGGGAGGAAGAAAAGTCTCCCTCTCCCCAGACATTAGGAAAAAGTCAGCCTCCTCAGGGAGCTGACCTCACCCCTTGTGAAGGAACTGCCCCAGAGGTAGCCAGGCCTGGCCTGGCAGAGCCTCTGATGTCAGTGGCCCCTTCCAAGGTGGGACCCAGTCTGGTACAGGTAGCCTGCCTCCCTCTACCCTGCCTCAGTCAGCCCAGGGCTGCAGAGGTTAGGGAGGCCAGTGGACCCCAAGAGGGCCCCTGTCAACAAGAACCCCCCCATCAAAAGAATGAGGATTGCCTGGCTAGTAGTCCTAGCCAGGTGATGGGTAAAAACATTCCTGAGGGATCTCCTTTACAGGTAGTTAGGGACCTCCCCCAGAGGGATTCTGTTGGGCACAGGCAAACATGGGACCTTAGGGCCCCAAACCTGACCTGTCCCTCCAGTAAGCCCACGAAAGGGACCCAGCCTCCAGCTTTAGGTAGCCAGAGGCTGACCCTGAGAGCACAGTGCAACTCAGTTAAGGAAAGAAAGGCATCCATGGTGGAGGATGATTGGAGGAAGCTGAGGCCTCACTTTGAGGACACTCACTTCAGTACTCCATCTCAACACCAGCCTTTTACTTTGCCAAGACACACCAAAGGTAGAGATTCCCTATGGTGGAGACCCTCTGATACCCTTAGGGTGAGGGATTGCTTAGTGGACCATGAGACAGGGGGTAACCATGCCAGTGCTGGTTCCTCCTTATATGGCCACTTGGGCAATATAGGCTTACCTGGTCAAGGTCAGCCTTATCTCCCTTCGTTTGGGGGGGGGGGGGTTGTGTAGGAAGGTGGATATCTGACTATGGTTACCCCCAAATTTTTGCCTAGTGTCTAGCTGGTTTTTCGACTTAGTTGGCCTGAGATCCTGCCATTCAGGATCTCAGCCTGGCTGTTCTCTCTTTAAAATGGACTCCATGTACCCTAGGTACATACCCAATTGGTTGGATCACCCTGTGAGCCCCTGTACCAGTGTACACTAGGTACCCAGGGCATTGGTGTCTCCAAGGCCTGCCAGGGGCTGAAGCATGTATTATGCCACCCCAGGCTTGGCCTAACAAATTTGACACAACTGGCTGATCACTCAGCTGGGGTAAGTTGGTGTAACCACCTCTTACTTAGGTGTAGTATACCTATACCTAACCTTAAATGGGACACCTGGTAACCTATAAGTCACTCCTATGGCAGGCCTTAACAATCCTGAAGGCAGAGTGCTTGGTTCCATGTGAGATGGTGCTCTGGCATGAACTGAGCCTGTCTGCAGTGGTCGGAACAACTTCCTTCTACTGTTTCCAGATATCGTCATACCATATACTCTTAAGTGCATTATGAACCTCGCGGTTAAATGCTATCTTTGGTTTGGCTTTATCAAAACATGTCGAGTAAGGTGTCATACGAATTGGAATACTAACCCCTCGCCAATTCTGGCGACGGGGTTATCATTCCACCCTTCTAGAGGGACACGACATGTACAGTACCTGAAACCCGGGTAAAATCAGACATAGCCTCAGCTCCACAAAATGGATGCTGCCACCACAGACACAAGTCTGCCCTCCTGCTGCTGGGAGTCCTTCCAGCTTGGGAGGTGTGGACAAAGGGTTTCCTGCCAGGGGAGGTGCGTGCACCACCCCAGACAGGATTTTGTGTATTGGTCAGGTAGGGCTTGAATAGAATGAGACATGCCTGAGTCTCACAAGGAGCCTCGGTGCATATGCCAGTTCAAACCGGTCCTGGGGCACACCAGCCCTGGACCTGGGGCAAGCTGGACAAAGGATTGGAGGTGTAACCACCCCCCTTCCTGGTCCCACCCATAGGGAGGGACCTAGCAGGTAGTCCGGCCCCTAGAATCCGCTTAAAGGTAGGAGCTGTGTCCTAAGACTTCAGACATCCTGGAATAAACTTGAAACTAAGAAGAAGACAGGAACTTCGACATTCTGCTGCACAGAAGACTGAAGGAAATCTCCCCTGTGGTCAGGGAGTGACCACCTTGCTAACGCAAGCACCATCCAGCGAATCAACGTCTGCTTTGCCGCCGCCTCCCGCCGGAGCCCGAGCCCAGAGACTGACAAGACCTGGACCTCCAGACCTCTCACCGCCCGATCCACAGTCCCTGAAAAGAGGAGACCCGTGGAGGCAACGAGACACGTGGAGCCAGCCATCTTGAAACGACCACGACAAGCTGCAAGCGCAACAACCGAGGCTCCCTCCAAGTTGTGCTTTGGGATCTGAGAAGCCCAACCCTCGAGCAGCATCTGCACCAAAGGTGAGCCCTCCAGCATCTCCACGATCTGCGTGGGGCCCTTCTGCATTTTGCCACTCGACGCGCCTAACCGGTTGCTGGCCCGCTGGCTAGTGGCCATCTTGGCGACGAACTTCAAGAACTACACCGCTGGTCTGGTTGCTCCAGACTGGCCCTTGCTCCCCTCCAAAGGAGCAGTCCCTCTGACCTTGCTGGTCAGAACCATCAGCTTATTTCGTTTTCCACAACAATTGCTTTTGCCAAGGCTTGTTTGCTTCGATCAAGTCGCCAACACCGCCGACAGCGAGAGCCTGCGTAGGACAGCTCGAGAACCGACTGCTGGACGTCGTCGACCTTCAGGGACCACGTGGCTGCAGAGACAAGCTGCACCTTTCTTCCTGTTTGCACCCAACATCGCCTGGTACCCACCTGGTGCCACGCTGGTCACTGGCTAGTGACTGTGAACACTGTCCCCTCTGCTTACAGATCTTCTATAACTCCGATCCACCCTTGGATCCACCGCATCTCTCCCGGACCGACCGCCTGCAGCATCTTTGTCCACAGGCTCCACTGACCCGATAGAAGAAACCCGACGCACTTCGACACCTATGCACCCGCTTCCTGTGGGTGAGGTAAAGCTGGCACTCCGGTGCCCAAGTGTAGAGTAACATCTCTAGTGTCTGTGTTTCCAATCTTAAGGTCATAGTCCATCCGGAAGATCCTTTTTGCAGTAACTTTGTACTTTTTACGCACCCATTGAAACCTATGGGAGCACGCGTGTGACTATTTGCTCTGCACACGCCACCCGTGGACCTCCTGGTCACTAACTGAAGTTAGCTCCTTGTAGGCCCAGCGATTCTAGAGGCCCTAGGCCTTTTCCCTTTTCTGTTCGTGGTACTTATACCACTATTTTAGTATGTGGTTTGAGCGGCCACCAGGGCCTATCCATATAAAGTGCAACTTCTGTGTATTCTACTGTAATCTTGTTTGACGATTTGTGCTCCTGTGCTCATAAAGAGACTAGGGGTTACTTTGAGAAATAAATACATATATATTTTGAATATATATCTGTGTGGTGTCCTTTCATTGGTATAAAAGGGGGTTACATTTGGTAAAACAGCTGGCTTAACACGCTTCACGAGTTTAGCCTCAAAGACTGCTTAGCCTACGCTACCACTAGGGCAGCTAGTCCGAAAAGGTTGACTTACAACCACACCATAAGGGTTGCTTGGCATGGTACAAGGTGATCACTTTAACTAGTGAGCATCATATACCAGGCCAACTTCTCACATCCTCTCTCTCTGATTGCTTTCTTTCTACTTTCCTCCTTCTCTCCTCTTTCTACATCTCTCTTGAAGCCTCCATGTGGGTGCTAGAATGAGGCTCAGGTAGCTGGGGAAATTGATAGAGCACCTGGGGCAGCCCAGTCTCTACAAACCAGCCGCCAGGGGATCCAGCCCACAGGGGAAATGCCCAGTAGAATTAAAGACCTGTCCGACCTAGGTTACATAGGGGAGATTTGAGGCTTTAGAGCTGTGGTCCTGGTGGTCACAGAAGGGGCTTAGTGCTAGGTTAAAGGTCCTGGCCTGTGGGTCTGGTGGTTATGGAGGGGTTAGAGATAGATTTGAGGGCTAGAGCTGTGGTGCTGATGACCATGGAGATGGTTATGGCTAGCTTTGAGAGTAGAGGTGTGATTCTGATTATGGACGGGCTTTTGGGCTAGGTTTGAGGGCCAGAGCTGTGGTTCTGGTGGAAGGAGGGAGATTATGGAACGGGCTAGCCGAATGGATTAAAGCTGTGGTCCTAGAGGGATCAGGGTTAGCTTTGAGAGTTAGAGCTGTGGTTCTGTGGTCCTGAACGGGTGTAAGGCTAGATTTCAGGGTTAGAACTGTGGTGCTGGATGGGTGTAAGGCTAGGTGTGTGGGTTTGAGCAGTGGTTGTGGTGCTAATGGAGGGGGTTAGGGCTCTGTTAGAGGTTTAGACTTGGAGTTCTGATGGTTTTCATTGGGATTAAGGTTAGGTTTGGCAGTTAGCGCTGTGATTCCGGTGTTTATGGAGGGAGTTATGGTTATGTCTGAGGGATGAAGCTGTGGTTATGCTGTTTATGGAGGAGTTAGGGCTAGATGTGAGGGTTAAAGCTGTGGTACTGGTGTTTATGGAGGGAGTTATGGTTGTGTCTGAGGGTTCAAGCTGTACTCATGCCGTTTATGGAGGGGTTACGAATAGGTTTATCTGTTAGCGTTGTGGTTCTGGTAGTTACGGAAGAGTTAGGGCTAGATGTGAGGATTAGCGGTGTGCTTCTGGTGTTTTTGGAAGGAGTTAAGGTTATGTCTGAGGGTTAAAGCTGTGCTCATGCTGTTAATGGAGGGATTAAGGATAGGACTGGTGGTTAGCGCTGTGGTTCTGGTGCTTATGAAGGGAGCTATGGTTGTGTCTGGGGGTTCAAGCTGTGGTCATGCTCTTTATGGAGGGATTAAGGATAGGACTGGTGGTTAGCGCTGTGGTTCTGGTGCTTATGGAGGGAGTTATGGTTGTGTCTGGGGGTCCAAGCTGCGGTCATGCTGTTTAAGGAGGGGTTAGGATAGGACTGGTGGTTAGCGCAGTGGTTCTGGTGCTTATGGAGGGAGTTATGGTTATGTCTGGGGGTTCAAGCTGTGGTCATGCTGTTTATGGAGGGATTAAGGATAGGACTGGTGGTTAACGCTGTGGTTCTGGTGCTTATGGAGGTAGTTATGGTTGTGCCTGGGGGTTCAAGCTGCGGTCATGCTGTTTAAGGAGGGATTAAGGATAGGACTGGTGGTTAGCGCTGTGGTTCTGGTGCTTATGAAGGGAGTTATGGTTGTGTCTGGGGGTTCAAGCTGTGGTGATGCTCTTTATGGAGGGGTTAGGATAGGACTGGTGGTTAGCGCTGTGGTTCTGGTGCTTATGGATGGAGTTATGGTTGTGTCTGAGGGGTTCAAGCTGTGGTCATGCTCTTTATGGAGGGATTAAGGATATGACTGGTGGTTAACACTGTGGTTCTGGTGCTTATGGAGGGAGTTATGGTTATGTCTGAGGGTTCAAGCTGTGTTCATGCTCTTTATGGAGGGATTAAGGATAGGACAGGTGGTTAACGCTGTGGTTCTGGTGCTTATGGAGGGAGTTATGGTTGTGTCTGGGGGTTCATCCTTTGGTGATGCTCTTTATGGAGGGGTTAGGATAGGACTGGTGGTTAGCGCTGTGGTTCTGGTGCTTATGGATGGAGTTATGGTTGTGTCTGGGGGGTTCAAGCTGTGGTCATGCTCTTTATGGAGGGATTAAGGATAGGACTGGTGGTTAACACTGTGGTTCTGGTGCTTATGGAGGGAGTTATGGTTGTGTCTGGGGGTTCAAGCTGTGGTCATGCTCTTTATGGAGGGATTAAGGATAGGACTGGTGGTTAACGCTGTGGTTCTGGTGCTTATGGAGGGAGTTATGGTTATGTCTGAGGGTTCAAGCTGTGGTCATGCTCTTTATGGAGGGATTAAGGATAGGACAGGTGGTGACGCTGTGGTTCTGGTGCTTATGGAGGGAGTTATGGTTGTGTCTGGGGGGTTCAAGCTGTGGTCATGCTCTTTATGGAGGGATTAAGGATAGGACTGGTGGTTAACGCTGTGGTTCTGGTGCTTATGGAGGAAGTTATGGTTGTGTCTGGGGGTTCATCCTGTGGTGATGCTCTTTATGGAGGGGTTAGGATAGGACTGGTGGTTAGCGCTGTGGTTCTGGTGCTTATGGATGGAGTTATGGTTGTGTCTGGGGGGTTCAAGCTGTGGTCATGCTCTTTATGGAGGGATTAAGGATAGGACTGGTGGTTAACACTGTGGTTCTGGTGCTTATGGAGGGAGTTATGGTTGTGTCTGGGGGTTCAAGCTGTGGTCATGCTCTTTATGGAGGGATTAAGGATAGGACTGGTGGTTAACACTGTGGTTCTGGTGCTTATGGAGGGAGTTATGGTTGTGTCTGGGGGTTCAAGCTGTGGTCATGCTCTTTATGGAGGGATTAAGGATAGGACTGGTGGTTAACGCTGTGGTTCTGGTGCTTATGGAGGGAGGTATGGTTATGTCTGAGGGTTCAAGCTGTGGTCATGCTCTTTATAGAGGGATTAAGGATAGGACAGGTGGTTAACGCTGTGGTTCTGGTGCTTATGGAGGGAGTTATGGTTGTGTCTGGGGGGTTGAAGCTGTGGTCATGCTCTTTATGGAGGGATTAAGGATAGGACTGGTGGTTAACTCTGTGGTTCTGGTGCTTATGGAGGAAGTTATGGTTGTGTCTGGGGGTTCATCCTGTGGTGATGCTCTTTATGGAGGGGTTAGGATAGGACTGGTGGTTAGCGCTGTGGTTCTGGTGCTTATGGATGGAGTTATGGTTGTGTCTGGGGGGTTCAAGCTGTGGTCATGCTCTTTATGGAGGGATTAAGGATAGGACTGGTGGTTAACACTGTGGTTCTGGTGCTTATGGAGGGAGTTATGGTTGTGTCTGGGGGTTCAAGCTGTGGTCATGCTCTTTATGGAGGGATTAAGGATAGGACAGGTGGTTAACGCTGTGGTTCTGGTGCTTATGGAGGGAGTTATGGTTGTGTCTGGGGGGTTCAAGCTGTGGTCATGCTCTTTATGGAGGGATTAAGGATAGGACTGGTGGTTAACGCTGTGGTTCTGGTGCTTATGGAGGGAGTTATGGTTATGTCTGAGGGTTCAAGCTGCGGTCATGCTCTTTATGGACGGATTAAGGATAGGACTGGTGGTTAGCGCTGTGGTTCTGGTGCTTATGGAGGGAGTTATGGTTGTGTCTGGGGGGTTCAAGCTGTGGTCATGCTCTTTATGGAGGGATTAAGGATAGGACTGGTGGTTAGCGCTGTGGTTCTGGTGCTTATGGAGGGAGTTATGGTTATGTCTGAGGGTTCAAGCTGTGGTCATGCTCTTTATGGAGGGATTAAGGATAGGACAGGTGGTTAGCGCTGTGGTTCTGGTGCTTATGGAGGGAGTTATGGTTATGTCTGAGGGTTCAAGCTGTGGTCATGCTCTTTATGGAGGGATTAAGGATAGGACAGGTGGTTAACGCTGTGGTTCTGGTGCTTATGGAGGGAGTTATGGTTGTGTCTGGGGGGTTCAAGCTGTGGTCATGCTCTGTATGGAGGGGTTAGTATAGGTTTGGGGTTGGGCTATGGTTACGGTGAAGATTAGCATTAGAGTAGAGCCCCAGATCACAAGAGTTGCTCCAGTGTCTGGACAATTTTGCACTGACTAGAAGCGCCTTTGCACTGATATTTTAATTTACCCAGAAGTACAAGATGGCACGCACGTGGAGCAATCAGTACATCAACCATGCTAGCAGCGAACGAAAGGTATATTTTGCATTTGTACCGTAGGAGCAAGCGCTGATGCAAGAAGGTCTGGGCACCGTTGCAGTGCTGCCTGTTCAGTGCTTGTCAACTGACCCGCAGTCTTCATTTGACTGGTTCCTTCATCATTGCACGTGCAAGGGTCCATGCCTCTCTCCTCCTTTGGGTCCATCCTCATGTGTGTCCTTGTCTTTGCTTTCTTGGTTCACGCGTTGATCCTTCTTCCCCTCGGCCTTTTGGTCACTAACGCTCAGTAACAGCCCGCTTCCGAAGCAGTAGGACAGCAATGGACAGTTCGGAGTAAGATGCTAAGCTGGTTGCTGTGCTGCAGGTTAAGATGGCTCAGCGAGCGAACGCTCACAGCTGACGTCTGATTTGATCTGCGTTCCAATACTGGTGGACCCAGCTCAGCCTGTCATCCTTCTGGGGTTGGTAAATGGAGTAACATTAAATTAGCTTACAGGAGCACT
Organism: Triturus cristatus; assembly: GCF_964204655.1. Taxonomy (NCBI): domain Eukaryota; kingdom Metazoa; phylum Chordata; class Amphibia; order Caudata; family Salamandridae; genus Triturus; species Triturus cristatus. The sequence continues at coordinate 772,694,463 of NC_140595.1, read as the reverse complement.
TCAATGACGGACCTGCAGTCTAAAGTGCGATATACAACGAGTTGTTGCTATGATGGCAGCAAGGCTGGGGGGTGCTGGGGAGTCCATAGCCCCATAGAGGGGTATTGCTCTCAGAATCACCGGTCTCAATGCTTGCCAAAGAGACAAAACCTACTAAGAATCTTTAACTAAGTCTCAAATGACAGAAGTTACATCCCGGTGCTGGTGTAAAATCGGTTGCAAACAAAACGTGTGGCCATTTTTTGTCTGGATTTTGACAGAGCAGCGGTCAAATAGGCCAATGGCTAAGAATATACACAGAGTGGGCTTTGGTCCACCCCTTTCAACCATTTGCTCTCTTTGACCAGGTTCTTTCAGCCATTGGCTTAAGACTTTGTGATTCACAATGGAGATGTGATCTCTCACCTAATGCTATTGGCTGGTTTGGTGTACCACTACACATCACTAGAGTACTTGTATTGAACCGCATGCGTGACTACTTTACAGCTATGGCCCTCCCTGTCTGCTGGCTCCCTCCCATTTGTATCTCTCTAATGTGCTAACAATGCATGGGTTAGCATACTAAACTCAGTCCTAGTGGCTTTGCCAATGCTTGTCATGCTAGGAGCGGGGAGCTAGTAATGCACACTACTAGTGTGTTTGCTCAGACAGGTACAAACAGGATGAAGATGGTTATGCATGCCTGTGCAGGCCATGGTGCTAGCAATACCCCACACATAATGACCAGTCGAGCTTGTTATTCCCCAATGTTTAGTCAATATCTGTAAATAGATGCAAGAACCACCAGGAGCACCCGTGGGGGGGTACTTCACACCCGCATTTACCGCTTGTGACTAAATAAATACTAAAGGTCTAATGTTCACTTCTGCAAATTCTTGCCTCAGAATAATGCTTCGTTACACCGGGGACTCATTCACAGATTCATTCATCCACAGGCTGTGTCATCAGTGAGATAGCGAGGATCCGTCCAAAGTTTTTTCCTGCGCACTTCTTCATTGATACAGTGACAACAGACCACCTGCATTGAGATAAGCACCCCCCTTCCACAGACCAACCTGCTCATTCATTCATTGATCATTCACAACAGGCCGCATGCAATGACCTAAGCAGTCTCCTTCCACAGACCAGTCTGCACACTCATTCACTGATGCAGTCACATCAAGCCTCCTACAATGAGCTAAGAACTCTGCTTCAACAAACCAGCCTGTACACTCTTTCATTGATACATTCATAACAGGACACCAACAATGAACTAGGCCCTCTCCTTCCACAGACCAGCCTGTACATCCATCGGCTGATGCATTCATGCATTCACAACAGGCCACATGCAATGAGCTAGGACTCTCCTTCCACAGACCAGCCAGCACCCTCGTTCCTCGATGCATTCACAACAGGCCACATGCAATGAGCTAGGACTCTCCATCCACAGACCAGCCAGCACCCTCGTTCCTCGATGCATTCACAACAGGCCACGTGCAATGAGCTAGGGACTCTCCTTCCACAGACCAGCCCGCACCCTCGTTCCTCGATGCATTCACAACAGGCCACGTGCAATGAGCTAAGGACTCTCCTTCCACAGACCAGCCCGCACCCTCGTTCCTCGATGCATTCACAACAAACCACGTGCAATGTGCTAGGGACTCTCCGTCCACAGACCAGCCAGCACCCTCGTTCATCGATGCATTCACAACAGGCCACGTGCAATGAGCTAGGACTCTCCTTCCACAGACCAGCCCGCACCCTCGTTCCTTGATGCATTCACAACAGGCCACATGCAATGAGCTAGGACTCTCCTTCCACAGACCAGCCCGCACCCTCGTTCCTCGATGCATTCACAACAGGCCACATGCAATGAGCTAGGACTCTTTCACCACAGACCAGCCCGCACCCTCGTTCCTCGATGCATTCACAACAGGGCATGTGCAATGAGCTAGGACTCTCCTTCCACAGACCAGCCAGCACCCTCGTTCCTCGATGCATTCACAACAGGCCACGTGCAATGAGCTAGGGAATCTCTGTCCACAGACCAGCCCGCACCCTCGTTCCTCGATGCATTCACAACAGGCCACGTGTAATGAGCTAGACTCTTCCGCCACAGACCAGCCAGAACCCTCGTTCCTCGATGCATTCACAACAGGCCATGTGCAATGAGCTAGGACTCTCCGTCCACAGACCAGCCAGCACCCTCGTTCCTCGATGCATTCACAACAGGCCACATGCAATGAGCTAGGACTCTTCCGCCACAGACCAGCCCGCACCCTCGTTCATCGATGCATTCACAACAGGCCACATGCAATGAGCTAGGACTCTTCCGCCACAGACCAGCCAGAACCCTCATTCATTGATGCATTCACAACAGGCCACGTGCAATGAGCTAGGACTCTCCTTCCACAGACCAGCCAGCACCCTCATTCATCGATGCATTCACAACAGGCCACGTGCAATGAGCTAGGGACTCTCCTTCCACAGACCAGCCAGCACCCTCGTTCCTCGATGCATTCACAACAGGCCACGTGCAATGAGCTAGGGACTCTCCGTCCACAGACCAGCCAGCACCCTTGTTCCTCGATGCATTCACAACAGGCCACATGCAATGAGCTAGGACTCTTCCGCCACAGACCAGCCAGAACCCTCGTTCCTCGATGCATTCACAACAGGCCACGTGCAATGAGCTAGGACTCTTCCGCCACAGACCAGCCAGAACCCTCGTTCCTCGATGCATTCACAACAGGCCACATGCAATGAGCTAGGGACTCTCCGTCCACAGACCAGCCCGCACCCTCGTTCCTCGATGCATTCACAACAGGCCACGTGCAATGAGCTAAGGATTCTCCTTCCACAGACCAGCCAGCACCCTCGTTCCTCGATGCATTCACAACAGGCCACGTGCAATGAGCTAAGGGCTCTCCTTCCACAGACCAGCCCGCACCCTCGTTCCTCGATGCATTCACAACAGACCACGTGCAATGAGCTAGGGACTCTCCGTCCACAGACCAGCCAGCACCCTTGTTCATCGATGCATTCACAACAGGCCACGTGCAATGAGCTAGACTCTTCCGCCACAGACCAGCCAGCACTCTCGTTCATCGATGCATTCACAACAGGCCACATGCAATGAGCTAGGACTCTTCCACCACAGACCAGCCAGAATCCTCGTTCCTCGATGCATTCACAACAGGCCACATGCAATGAGCTAGGACTCTTCCTCCGCAGACCAGCCCGCACCCTCGTTCCTCAATGCATTCACAACAGGCCATGTGCAATGAGCTAGGACTCTCCATCCACAGACCAGCCAGCACCCTCGTTCCTCGATGCATTCATAACAGGCCACGTGCAATGAGCTAGGGACTCTCCTTCCACAGACCAGCCCGCACCCTCGTTCCTTGATGCATTCACACCAGGCCACGTGCAATGAGCTAAGGACTCTCCTTCCACAGACCAGCCCACACCCTCGTTCCTCGATGCATTCACAACAAACCACGTGCAATGAGCTAGGGACTCTCCGTCCACAGACCAGCCAGCACCCTCGTTCATCGATGCATTCACAACAGGCCACGTGCAATGAGCTAGGGACTCTCCTTCCACAGACCAGCCCGCACCCTCGTTCCTTGATGCATTCACAACAGGCCACGTGCAATGAGCTAGGGACTCTCCATCCACAGACCAGCCAGAACCCTCGTTCCTCGATGCATTCACAACGGGCCACATGCAATGAGCTACGACTCTTCCTCCGCAGACCAGCCAGCACCCTCGTTCCTCGATGCATTCACAACAGACCACATGCACTGAGCTAGGACTCTTCCACCACAGACCAGCCCGCACCCTCGTTCCTCGATGCATTCACAACAGGCCATGTGCAATGAGCTAGGACTCTCCTTCCACAGACCAGCCTGCACCCTCGTTCATCGATGCATTCACAACAGGCCACATGCAATGAGCTAGACTCGTGTCCAACACTTCACAATTACTGGAGAGCGGTACATATTGCCATTCGTGCAGTCACGGGGTTGCAGGACCTATACACGTGGGAGGCCAGCGCCCTGTGCATACATGGGCGGCACAAGAATAAGAAGGTGGAGAGGCGTTTTGCTTTCCTGGGGCTTATCCTGGCCAAACGATGCATTACTATGCACTGGAAGGCGCCGGAGGGATGTTAGAAATGGGGGTCTCTAGTTGGCAATCGCTGGCCACTGTCCAAGTAGGGACCCTTCTTCCTAAGTCAGAGTAAGCAGCCTACACCCTTTGACAACCCCTGCTCAACCCTGTGGTAACGTAGCACGAGCAGCTAGGCTTATCTCAGAGGCAGTGTGTGAAGCATTTATGACCATACACAGTAATATAATGAGGAACACTACAAATGGACACCACTCAAGTAGTTATGAAAAATAGGTATTTTTATATAGACTTAATCACAAGACCAATAACAGTAAAAATCCACAATACTATAAAAATATAATTACTTTAGAAATGCTGCAAGGAAAAATAGTTCAGGATGCACAAAATGATGTTTAGTTCAAGGCAGTGGTCTCTGCGACCCTTTTACTCACAAAGTATCTGGTTCCTGGAGCAAAGCAACAAAAATGTCGCTAAGGAGTTGTTGCGATAGATTTCCTCACGCCAGCCAGCGATGCGTTGAATCCTTACCGCAAGGGAGGATGATGCGCTGGGTTGCGGGCAGGACAAAGCGACAAACTTCTTCACGCTGATCCGGTGATGCAATAAAATCCTTGCCGCAAAGGGAGGATGATGCACCGGGCCTGTTGCGTGTGCGATCTTGCTGCGTTGACAAAGATGGCGCTCCGCGAGGGAGCGACGATCCGGATTCGATGCGGGGAAAATGGCGAACGCTCGGCGTCCGCGCTGCGATGATCCTGTTGCGATGATTTCAGATAGCGGGCGTTTTCAGGCCCGCAGACAGGTGCTGCCACGATCTTCGGGGTTAGCGAGCGCTCGGCGACAGCGGAGCGGCGATTTTTCTCACGCTCACCAGCTGCAGCGGCTCGCTAACGGAGGTTAGCGACGATTTTCAGCGCTCTCTTCTCAACAGTAGAAATAGAGGTCCTGGAACACACAGGAGCCTCACCTGCAGATAGTAATCCTCGCTGGGAGGAAACAGGAGGCTGATGGTGGAGTCTGATGTGCCTGAGACTCCAGCAGGAGGCTAGCTCTCTTCTAGCCCTTGGGTAGTTGCTGTAGCAAAAGAAATAAAAGTCCAATCAAAGTTCCTTTCCTCTTCTTGAAGTCCAGTAGTAACAGCTGCAGGCCAGTCCCAGAAACAGCACACAAGGCACAAGGACAGTCCTTCTCTTGCAGATTCCTGTAGCCACACGGACAGAGGTTCTTCTTGTTATCCAGGAGCAATACCAATTGTAGGGGTTTGTGCACAAATATTTATACCCCCAAAGTCTTTGTTCTTAGGGGTCCCAAGCCTCTGAACCCAGCCAGAACCAGTTTTGCCCAGCCCTGGAGCACTTTGTTGATCAGGCTGCATCCTTCCTTTCAGAAAGAGGAGGTCTGCCTCAGACGCACAGTGGGAGGTGGAGCTAGCTTTCACCTTGCCAGGCACAGCCCTATTCAAGTGCAGGAGCTACCCCTCCCCTCACACCTAGGCAGGTCGCTCTATTCAACCCAGGTCTGACTCAGCCTGCCCTGTCCCTCCAAAACCAGACAGCCAATACACATAATAGCAGAGCAACTGGAAGGCTTAGGCAAGAAAGTACCTATACTCTAAAAGTGGTAGTTTCAAACCCAGAATATAAAAATAACCTTCACTAAAAGATGTATTTTAATATTCTGAGCTCAGGCATACTAGATTCGTTTTTCTACCATGTTCTGTGGGTCAGTTAGGACTATAGGATGTAATAGCCCAGACCTCCCATTCTGGCCTATGGAGAACAGGTAGCCTTACAGTAGTGAAAAACGAAATTGGGTGTAATTCACTACTAGGACATGCTACATACAACAGGGCATGTCCTACCTTACACATACAATGCGCCCTATCATAAGGGGGGCTTACATGATGCCAAGGGAAGGTTTAGGGGCTGGGAAGCGGGTGCACTTCACAGCCAAGATGGCAGTTCTGGACTGCACGCAGACACTGCAGTGGCAGGTCTGAGACACACTTTACAAGCTGCTTCTGTGGGTGGCACAAACCAGTGCTGCAGGCCCACCAGCAGCATTCGGTTTACCATCCCTGGGCACACACCGGCCACGCTACTAGGGACTAACAGGTAAACTGAATAAGCCAATCATGGATGTACCAATTCATATGTCATCTTTACAAAGGGAGCATTCGCGCTGTGGCACTGAATGGCAGCGGCACAGCGCCCAGAGCATCTATAACCAGCAAAAACAGAGGAGACACAGCGAAAAAAGGAAGGGAGACTCACGCCAATGGTGCCAGGTCTAACACGCGTCCCCTCCAGCTGAAATGTGGGGAGAACTACCCATCCCCTTGGAAGTTCTCTTCACTAAGGCGGAAAAATCTGGACAGACCATCAGCATTGGCGTGTTCTGTACCAGGGCGATGTTCCACCGTAAAGTCCATACCCTGTAGGGAAATAGACCACCTTAACAACTTGGGATTCTCACCCCTCATCTGCATCAACCATCTGAGGGGCCTGTGGTCTGTCTGAACCCGGAAGTGAGTCCCAAAAAGGTATGGTCTCAGCTTCTTCAGTGCCCAGACCACAGCAAATGCCTCACGCTCAATTGCACTCCACTTCTGTTCCCGTGGAAGTAACCTCCTACTGATGAAGGCTACGGGTTGGTCTAGTCCCTCCTCATTCATCTGTGACAGAACAGCCCCCACCCCATGCTCTGAAGCGTCTGTCTGGACAATAAATTCCTTAGCAAAGTTGGGCGCCAGGAGCACGGGCGCCGTACACATGGCAGTTTTGAGGGCATCAAAAGCTTTCTGACAGGTGTCAGTCCAGTTCACAATCTTGGGCTGCTTCTTGGAAGTCAGCTCAGTCAAGGGGGCAACGATGCTGCCATACCCCTTGACAAACCTCCTGTAATAACCCGTGAGTCCTAAGAAGGCCCTCACCTGGGTCTGGGTCCTTGGGGGCTCCCACGCCAGGATGGTTTCAATCTTGGGCTGTAGAGGTGCCACCTGGCCACTCCCTACCTGGTGTCCTGAGTACACCACCGAACCCTGCCCAATCTGGCACTTACTGGCCTTGATTGTGAGGCCTGCTCGGCGCAGCGCCATCAACACTTCCCAGAGGTGGTGTAAGTGGTCCTCCCACGAGGAACTGAATACTGCAATGTCATCCAGGTAGGCGGCACTGAAATCCTCCAGCCCAGCCAACACCTGATTTACCAACCTCTGGAAGGTGGCAGGGGCATTCTTCATTCCAAAGGGCATCACACGGAACTGGTAGTGCCCATCTGGGGTGGAGAATGCTGACCTCTCCTTTGCCCCATCAGTTAAGGCGATCTGCCAGTACCCCGACGTTAGATCAAACGTGCTGAGGTACCGGGCAGCCCCTAACCGATCTATGAGCTCATCAGCTCTGGGGATGGGGTGCGCGTCAGTCCTCGTGACCGAATTGAGACCTCGATAGTCCACACAGAACCTAAGTTCTGGAGTGTCACCAGGTGCTGCAGCTTTTGGTACCAAGACCACGGGGCTGGACCAGGGGCTGCTAGAGGACTCAATCACCCCTAGAGCAAACATTTTGGAGACCTCCTCCTTGATGTAGGCCCTTACCCGGTCAGTCACTCGGTAAGCCTTGTGCTTGACAGGAGGACTGTCCCCGGTGTCCACCTCATGGACGCACCAGTCAGTGACACCAGGCACCAGGGAAAATAAATCAGGGAATTGCCCCAACAGCTGGCGGCAATCTAACTGTTGCTCAGGGGTCAGTGTGGTGGAGAGGACCACACCCTCCACTGACCCATCCTTTTCTCCTTCACACAGGAGGTCAGGAAGAGGCTCACTTTCCTCCTCCATCCCTGCATCTGTGGCAAGGAGCATGCCCACTTCAGACCTCTCAAAGTGGGGCTTCAGGCGATTCACATGCAGGACCCGCAGGGGGTTCCTGGGAGATTTAAAGTCCACCAAATAGGTAACTTGACTTTTGCGCTCCACCACCTCAAAGGGACCGGTCCACTTATCTTGGAGCGCACAAGGCTCCACTGGGGCCAGTACCCAAACCTTCTGACCAGGTTGAAATTCGACCAGAGTGGCATTCTGGTCGTGCCAACGTTTCATCTCCTCCTGGCTGGCTTCCAGATTTGCCTCAGCAATTTTTCTGAAACGCCGAGTTTGGTTCCGGAAGGCCAGGATGTAGCTAAATACATCCTGGGGAGGTTTCCTGGGAGATTGCTCCCAGCCTTCCTTGACCAAACTCAGAGGTCCTCTTACCGGATGGCCATAGAGCAGTTCAAAGGGACTGAACCCTAAGGACTTCTGTGGCACTTCACGGTATGCAAACAACAGGCATGGCAAGAGGACGTCCCACTTACGCCTCAGGGGCTCTTCTAGGCCCATGATCATGCCCTTCAAGGTCCGGTTGAATCTCTCAACCAGACCGTTACCCTGGGGGTGGTAAGGAGTGGTGAACTTGTAAGTCACCCCACACTCCTTCCACAGGGACTTCATATACTGGGAGATGAAGTTGGTCCCCCTGTCGCTCACCACCTCTCTGGGGAACCCCACACGGGAGAAGATCCCCATCAGTGCACGTCCCACCACGGGGGCCGTCACTGTCCTGAGCGGGATGGCTTCAGGGTACCGGGTGGCATGGTCCACCAAGACCAGGATGTACCTGTTGCCCATGGCTGTCTTAGGGTCCAGAGGCCCCACAATGTCGATGCCCACTCGCTCGAATGGGGTGCTAACAACTGGGAAGGGTTGGAGGGGGGCTTTGATCTTCCTCCCACTCTTCCCACTTGCCTGGCAAGTCTCACAGGTCCTACAATACGTATCTGAACTCTTGCGCATCTGGGGCCAATAAAAGTGGGTGACCAGCCTTTCAAAGGTCTTAGTCTGCCCCAGATGTCCGGCCAATGGGATGTCATGAGCCAACCCCAGTAGGAAGGTTCTGAAGCACTCGGGTACCACCAGCACACGGGCTGACCCCGGCTCAGCAACCTTAGGCTCGCTATACAGGAGACAGTTCTCCCAATAAATCAGATGTGAACCGGACACATCACCTGCTGCCTGGGCTGCAGCCTGTTGCCGCATACCCTCAAGAGAGGGGCAAGTTCTCTGCTGTTCACAAAACTCCTCCCTGGTGGGCCCCCCTTCCTGCTGCCACTGGGTCAGCTCAGGCAGGTCCCCCAGGTCGGTACTCTGCTCCCCGGTAGGCTCCAGGGCATCCCCCTCAGGGTCTGCTCCCTTCTGGGCCGTGGGAACCAAGGGGGCCGGTTTCCCGCGCCCCCTGCCCCCTCCCTCTAAGGCAGGGACCTGGGCCATATTCTCAGGCTCCAGGTCTTTATCAATACTCTCTTTGGCTGCCATGGACCGAGTGGTAGCACATGCCCACTCAGGCAGTCCCAACATTTGCAAGTGAGCTCTCTTCTCCACCGTAGCCCACGGGGAGTTCTCCAAATCATTGCCCAACAGACAGTCCACAGGCATGGCGGGCCTCACAGCTACCTGAAGAGTTCCTGAGACCCCCCCCCCCCACTCAAAGGGAACCTGAGCCACCTCACAGTGGCTCTCTGTGTTGTCTGCAGACACTACTGGGTAGAATGCATGGGGCACAACCTGCTCTTTGGACACCAACCGGGAGCTGACAGCAGTTACACTGGCTCCTGTGTCCCTCAGAGCCTCCACTCTATGGCCATTGATGGTTACCCACTGCCTGTATTTTTTAGTGTTATCAGGCAGTGCAGGCTTAGGAACCATTTCAAAGTCTCCTAGTGAGACAAGGGTCAACTCTACGGGGTCCCACCCACGGGGGCACCCATCTCCTCCTCCCTCAGGGCTACACTAGCAAGCTGGCGGGGCGGTGCACGGGGTGGTGCAGGAGTATCCTTTTGGGGACACTGGGGGTCAAAGTATCTGTGGCCCACCTGGCCACATTTAAAACAAGTAGGGGGCCTCCTTGGAACAGGATTACCTGTTGGAGGCACGGGCTTCTTATCCGGGGGAGGCTGGGATACCACTGCCTGGTTCCCTTGGGAATTATCTTGGGGCCCTCGGTGGAACTCCCTTGGTTTACCCCTGTCCCCCCCACCTCTCTGCTGGGGACCCTGCCCACCTTTGGCGAAGTCTCCCACTGGACCCTTGCGAACCCGGGTGCTCACCCAGCGGTCCGCCTCCTCAGCAAGCTTCCTAGGGTTAGTCAGCTTGCAATCTATCAGATGCTGGCGTAGCTCAGGAAAACAGTTACTAGAAAAATGCTCCCATGCAAGCAAGTCATACAGTTGCTCAAAAGTTTCTACTTTGCTGCCTTTTACCCAGCGCTCCATTGCTCTGCCAAAAAAAGACACATATTCTACCCACGTGGTACCCTCTATCTTCTTGCAAGTTCTAAATCTCTGCCTGTACATTTCAGGGGTCAAACCATAGCGGGTAATCAAAGCTTCCTTCATGTGGGCATAAATCATTCTACTTTCTGGGGGTAGGTCCAACAAGGTATCCCTCCCCTCACTCACAAAGCGTCCCCACAACCCCGCTCCCCAATCCTACTCAGGGACCCGGTGGGACACCATAGCTAATTCATAAGCGGCAAACCATTGCCCAATATCCTCACTTTTATGAAAATCCTTAATAACCTCTTTAGGTATATACACTCTACTCTCATTATGCACTACCGGTATGCTGCCACCAGAGGGGGAGATCTCAATACTCTTGGCCTTAATCTCCAACTCCCTCAAAATTCTCTCATGTTCAAATTTCATCTTCATTATCTCAACTTCCAACTTCTTATTCTCTAGGTCTCTCTGACCATCCAATTTAAGCTTAGCCATCTCCATATTATGCCGCCTATCTCTCTCCCTGTCCTCAATCTCTTCTGGAGTCAGGCCCCTTGAGGACACACTAGTGCCCGGGCTGGAAACTGCTTTATCCCCTACCAAATCTACAATTTCGTCCTGCCGCTCTCCTGCATCCTCTCCTCCCTCCACAGGCTCTTCTACATTCTTTGGGGCATCCCTGGCTTCTAACCAGGCCTTCAGCGCCTTGTAATACTCTTCCCTTTTAGTGAGACCTGTGATAGGGACTGTGAAGCGTTTGCAAAAATATTTGAGCTGCTTGGCATTGTAGGTGTCTAATTTCTCTTCTTCCCAGGAGAGATCCTCAGAGGCATTGGATCTGGGTTTGGCCATTGTAATAATAACTGGCAATATCGATCAAAAATAGAATCAAAAATCTCAAAAACGTACGTGGTTGTGTTATGGTCTGCACTCACTAGTAGTGTACACTATAATTACTGTATGCAATCATAAATGCAAGTCCAGATCCTCACCGCTGACCACCAATGTTAGAAATGGGGGTCTCTAGTTGGCAATGGCTGGCCACTGTCCAAGTAGGGACCCTTCTTCCTAAGTCAGAGTAAGCAGCCTACACCCTTTGACAACCCCTGCTCAACCCTGTGGTAACGTAGCACGAGCAGCTAGGCTTATCTCAGAGGCAGTGTGTGAAGCATTTATGACCATACACAGTAATATAATGAGGAACACTACAAATGGACACCACTCAAGTAGTTATGAAAAATAGGTATTTTTATATAGACTTAATCACAAGACCAATAACAGTAAAAATCCACAATACTATAAAAATATAATTACTTTAGAAATGCTGCAAGGAAAAATAGTTCAGGATGCACAAAATGATGTTTAGTTCAAGGCAGTGGTCTCTGCGACCCTTTTACTCACAAAGTATCTGGTTCCTGGAGCAAAGCAACAAAAATGTCGCTAAGGAGTTGTTGCGATAGATTTCCTCACGCCAGCCAGCGATGCGTTGAATCCTTACCGCAAGGGAGGATGATGCGCTGGGTTGCGGGCAGGACAAAGCGACAAACTTCTTCACGCTGATCCGGTGATGCAATAAAATCCTTGCCGCAAAGGGAGGATGATGCACCGGGCCTGTTGCGTGTGCGATCTTGCTGCGTTGACAAAGATGGCGCTCCGCGAGGGAGCGACGATCCGGATTCGATGCGGGGAAAATGGCGAACGCTCGGCGTCCGCGCTGCGATGATCCTGTTGCGATGATTTCAGATAGCGGGCGTTTTCAGGCCCGCAGACAGGTGCTGCGACGATCTTCGGATAGCGGGCGTTTTCAGGCCCGCAGACAGGTGCTGCGACGATCTTCGGGGTTAGCGAGCGCTCGGCGACAGCGGAGCGGCGATTTTTCTCACGCTCACCAGCTGCAGCGGCTCGCTAACGGAGGTTAGCGACGATTTTCAGCGCTCTCTTCTCAACAGTAGAAATAGAGGTCCTGGAACACACAGCAGCCTCACCTGCAGATAGTAATCCTCGCTGGGAGGAAACAGGAGGCTGATGGTGGAGTCTGATGTGCCTGAGACTCCAGCAGGAGGCTAGCTCTCTTCTAGCCCTTGGGTAGTTGCTGTAGCAAAAGAAATAAAAGTCCAATCAAAGTTCCTTTCCTCTTCTTGAAGTCCAGTAGTAACAGCTGCAGGCCAGTCCCAGAAACAGCACACAAGGCACAAGGACAGTCCTTCTCTTGCAGATTCCTGTAGCCACACGGACAGAGGTTCTTCTTGTTATCCAGGAGCAATACCAATTGTAGGGGTTTGTGCACAAATATTTATACCCCCAAAGTCTGTGTTCTTAGGGGTCCCAAGCCTCTGAACCCAGCCAGAACCAGTTTTGCCCAGCCCTGGAGCACTTTGTTGATCAGGCTGCATCCTTCCTTTCAGAAAGAGGGGGTCTGCCTCAGACGCACAGTGGGAGGTGGAGCCAGCTTTCACCTTGCCAGGCACAGCCCTATTCAAGTGCAGGAGCTACCCCTCCCCTCACACCTAGGCAGGTCGCTCTATTCAACCCAGGTCTGACTCAGCCTGCCCTGTCCCTCCAAAACCAGACAGCCAATACACATAATAGCAGAGCAACTGGAAGGCTTAGGCAAGAAAGTACCTATACTCTAAAAGTGGTAGTTTCAAACCCAGAATATAAAAATAACCTTCACTAAAAGATGTATTTTAATATTCTGAGCTCAGGCATACTAGATTCATTTTTCTACCATGTTCTGTGGGTCAGTTAGGACTATAGGATGTAATAGCCCAGACCTCCCATTCTGGCCTATGGAGAACAGGTAGCCTTACAGTAGTGAAAAACGAAATTGGGTGTAATTCACTACTAGGACATGCTACATACAACAGGGCATGTCCTACCTTACACATACAATGCGCCCTATCATAAGGGGGGCTTACATGATGCCAAGGGAAGGTTTAGGGGCTGGGAAGCGGGTGCACTTCACAGCCAAGATGGCAGTTCTGGACTGCACGCAGACACTGCAGTGGCAGGTCTGAGACACACTTTACAAGCTGCTTCTGTGGGTGGCACAAACCAGTGCTGCAGGCCCACCAGCAGCATTCGGTTTACCATCCCTGGGCACACACCGGCCACGCTACTAGGGACTAACAGGTAAACTGAATAAGCCAATCATGGATGTACCAATTCATATGTCATCTTTACAAAGGGAGCATTCGCGCTGTGGCACTGAATGGCAGCGGCACAGCGCCCAGAGCATCTATAACCAGCAAAAACAGAGGAGACACAGCGAAAAAAGGAAGGGAGACTCACGCCAATGGTGCCAGGTCTAACAAGGGACCTCCCCTGGCGGCATGGGTGGGGGCAGTTAAGAAGTGGGGGAAAGCAGAGGAAACGTTACTTCGAACGGAGGAGGCCCGGGGACACCGCAAACACCCGATTTCCTTGCCCTGGGCGATGCTGATGTACTCCTTCGCACAGGAAACATTACCGGGGGTGGGCCCGCGAGCGGTCGGCTCTCAGGAGGTCTCCGCGACTCAGGAGTTCGCTCAGGGCGGCGGGCAGGAGTCCCGGGCACCCGGCGGTTCCTAAATGCAGACTGTAACTGTTACCCTATTGGGCCCATGCACGGAACAGGACCAATGCTCCCGCCTTCACCCCCTCCCCCGACCCTTCCCCGCGCCTGGGAAACCCTAACACTGCGACAGGCAAGGACGCTGCTCTCCGACGTTAGACTCACAATGCTTCTATTCCCCGATAAGGTGCATTCCCTAGTTTTTCATATCCCCAGTTCGTTAATAGTAATCAGGTGGCTGCAATTCACCGACCTATGTGACAACTCACACAGGGGATATGGATACATGTAGCAGCCCCCGCATGGTGAGGCATCCACAGCGCACATTAGTGGGATGGGCCCAGACATAGGCTCCGATAGCCGGTTTCTAACTCAGAGACAAGGCAGGGACCACAACACTATAAGCCTGCAAGCTCCGCTGACTAAAAAAGCAGCGTCTGTACACTCCGGTTCAAGGGCTCATATCTACTGTAATTCCGACTGTGACAATGTATGCAATGTTTTTACTACAAATGCCAATAAAAAGAGTTTTAAAAAAAAATGCAATGAGCTAGACTCTTCCGCCACAGACCAGCCAGAACCCTTGTTCCTCAATGCATTCATGCATTCACAACAGTCTGTGTGCAATGCTTTGGGCACTCTACCTCCACAGACCAGCCAGCAACCTCGTTCATCGATGCATTCCCAACAGGCCACGTGCAATGCGCTAGCAGAATCATTCCGGAGACCAGCCTTGCAGCATAGTGCACGGGTATGTGCCTTCTGTTAAGCATATGTTGTGTACTGGAAGGGGATCCTTATAGCACAACAACTATGCTTTAAGGCTTTTCCCACTCTCTATGTGCTGTACAGTGCAGCACACATGCAAAGCTGGTAAAATGAGGAGACTTTAAAAGGTTGCTCCACTGTTACACCTCTGTCGAGGCGGCGTGCTTTTTCGGTGCAAATCCCAGTCTACAAATGCTTCTAGATAGGGATTTGCGTCAAAACCCATGAGTGATTAGATGACAACGCCCCCATGGTCGCCACCTTGACGCAAAGGAGCTCAAACTGTGTTACTTTAGGCAACTCTTCAATGGAAATCAGGATCTGCGTTGGAAAGTTAAATCTCATTGCTTCCGCACCCTCCGCCTCCTACGTAAGACCTTCAAACGGATCCCCCTCGAACACAGAAAGACCATCACTCACGCCCTGGTCGCCAGCAGACTCGACTACGGCAACGCACTCTACGCCAGAATAAACAAAAATCTCACCCGTAAGCTACAGAACATCCAAAACGCCGCCGCAAGACTGGTCCTCAACCTGCCAAGACACTGCCTCATCTCCCAGCACCTGCGCACACTCCACTGGCTCCGCATCGCAGCTAGAGTCACCGTCAAGATTCTAACCCACGCTCACAAGGCCCTCCACGACAACGTACCAGCAAACCTGAACAGCCGACTCAAATTCCACGCACCCCAAAGGACCCTACGATCAGCTCAGCTCTCCTACGCCTTGGTCCCCCATGCCATAAAGACCAGATCGGGAGGCCGCTCCTTCTCCTTCCGCGTGGCCAGAGCCTGGAACTACCTTCCGCTCCACCTCAGACAGACAGCATCGCTCTCCATCTTCGCACGAAAACTCAAAACCTGGCTCTTCGACAGACCCCTCCTTGATGGACTGGAACCTGCGACCCCCCCCAGCACCTTGAGACCCTTACAGGTGAGTAGTCGCGATTAACAAACACCTCATTGATTGATTGATTGATTGCAACAGTTTGCAGCGGGTTGGTGCATATTATTAATTTATCTACAACCTAGGGCGTTGTTTCCGTTTCCATCTGAGGCATTGTTGTGGATCACTGGGCCACTTTCAGAGTATCCTCTCTGGTCCAGGAGGCCGCATCCATGGTACTTCCTTGGATGAAGAGGCCACATGTGGAATGTTGTGCCAGCTCCAGGTGCCCCTGCCTGACTGCAGAGACCGTCCCTGCTGTCACACCTGGTGTGTTGTGCCTTGTTCTGGAGGCCTCATTTGAAGACTCATGCACTAGTGGTGTTTACCCATTCTGTGTCTATGGAGAAAGATGTTGATACATCTGGGCTTATATTTCTTGCACAAGAGGTGTATGCACACGATACTTGAAGGACTGCTCAGGAGCAGAGTAACTACTGGGCCTACAGGAGATGGTGAAGGAAGAGCGCATAGGGCCGGGTACACTATACAGGGCACTTTTACCAGAACTGGAAGTGAATGTGCAGGTAGCTAGAAACAGGTTATATATTCCCACCAGCCTAGGAGTAAAAGTATAGTACAAGCACAGACCGTATTGAAGACAGTGCACATTTGATCTGGTTCAGCGAGCTAAATCTGCGCCACTGACGTATGCAGGAATCTGCCGACACTAGTTCTGCCCATCTGACACTACATCATGACGCCGTTGGAAACGTGCTAAAAAGGGTGCCACAGTGGTTAATTTGTAAAAAAAAATAAGAGCCGGGGCTCTCATCAGGAGGCAGTTTCCACCAGCCCATTTCTCCTGTTAGAGCCGCCTATAAAAAGAACTAACTACTGACCATGAAAGTGGGAGAGGATGTGGTGTAATGGCCAGAGCTGCCGTCTTCGGAGCTGAGGAACCAGGGGGCATATGTACGACAAAGTGGAGGAGCGCGGCGTTAGCCTCCTTGGTTTAACGCCATGCCCCACCACTTCAGAAACGCAGGTCTGCACCATATTTCCAACAATATGGTGCAGCCCTGCGTTTCCCCCTGCGCTGGCGCTAAACGTAGCAGCCTAGCGCCAACGCAGACACCTTTTCACCATAGTGCAAGGGTGTCTGCTTGGAGGGGAAGATTGTTTATGTGCAGGAAGGTCTCCCTTCCACCACATAAACAGTCTTTAAATGGCGTTTTCTAACTTTTATGTCTGCTGCTGAATGCAGCACACATAGAAATTGCAAAACGTCTTTTTTTTTATTGGTTATGTGCAGGAAAGGGACAACTTCCTGCACATAAACAATCAATGGCAATTTGCTGTTTCTAGGGGTGCCCCACAACACAGCACACATGGAAACAGCAAACACGAGGAGAAATAAAGCATTTCTCTCTGTTTCGTCTGTTTGAGACCAAGTTTTCCCTGGACTTAATTTTGACGCCGCCTCCTATTTATGCCTCCCTTGTAAATAGGGGGCAGCATCACAATCAATGGGAATTGTGGCGGAACGCCCACCCCAACACCCATTGCACTCCCCTTTCACGCTGAATACAGCATGTAAGGGTGCCTTATTTACAAGGGAGCGGTAAGCAACATTAAGTGGCTTAGCGCTGCCTTGTAAATAAGGTGAAGCCCGTATCGCCACCACAACGTCGCTAAATGTGATGCTGTGGTGGAGATAGGGGCTTGTAAATATGCCCAGAGGTTCGAGTCTGGCGTCGGCTCAACATCCTGTGATTCCGGGCAAATCACTTACTCTCCCCGTAAATTAATGTGTCCTTAACTGGTGCTCATGAAGAGCACTGGTGTTGATGATTACATGCCCGTGCTGAGCACCGGAAACCACTGGTTCAAATTAAGTGCTGGTGTGTCAACATTTTGAAGAGGTGCAGCAGCAAGCCTGAGAATTGCTTTGCACCTGGTGTGGGCACCGATTCAAAGCCTTTTGTAAGAGATTGCCTCCTGTGTGTCTGTCTAGACCATAGATAGATACCCAGGCTGGCCTGCTCCAACTATCAGTGGCCTACTATTAGGTTATGGCTACTTCTCGATATATTGAAAAACATAGAATCAACACAAACTCCAGCAATTTGTGAATGCCCGAAACCTTGTGAATGCCCGAAACCTTCAATTTGTTCCACTTTCACATCTAAATATTTCTGTTTCATCTTGAAATCCTCACTGCAGAGTACCAGAAAATGCACAAAAATGAGTTTGCGAATGAGATTTGAGAGACAGGATGGTATATGAGATACCAAAGGGGAGGTTAAGGGTTGTATGACACAATCACGCATGCCTAAACCACGCCTTTCTTAACATCGCAGTCGGAACAGCGAATTCCTTTATCATGCAGGTCTTTACAACGACTTGATTTAGGGAAAGCGTTTGACTTTGTAACTGTATAATTTACTATTCCAACTCCAGTCCGCGCAACAGTAGGGAAAGTGTTGGACTTTAAAGGCCAACGCCGCTTTACCAAAGGCGTTTCATTGTAACGACATGCGTGGTAAAGGAATGCGTGATTAAGACGCATTTCTTGTTCCGACTGCGTTGCGAAGGCAACGCGTGGTTCGGCTGTCGTTGTAATTGCTGTTTCCCAAGGTTGAGGGATGGGAGCGGAAAGAGTGTGGGTCACACATTAAAGACCAAGATGGAGGAATACATGATACAGAGTCCCAAAGAGTGGCTGCGAGAAGGGGGGACAAAGGGCGCTCAGGAGAGAGCGGGGCAATTTTTGCAGAAGAGAATACTGGGTGGGTGCTTAGCCTGCCACGAGCACATTGTGTTGTTTTACCAGCACATGTAGCAAATATTGCACCATTGCTAAAGTAGGTGATTTATTGTCCTTGAACTAGGATGGCAAACATCCTTGTGCTGGCCCTAGAGTTTGCAGAGGAAGATAGAAATAGTAAAGAAGTGAAAGCAAGACAAGAGGTGGGTGAAAGTAGGGAAGGGAGGTACAAAAATGAGAAGGTGTGACAGAAACTATATGTAAAAGATTAAGTTAGGATAGAAAAGGACAAGAGGTGGGCAGGTGTGAATGAAGAGTGTGAGGGAGTTGAAGATAAGAGAAAAAGGTGTAAAGATAAGTAAATGTGCAACAAGAGAAAATAAGAAACTGAGCCGAAAGGAAAATGTAAACTGTAGAACTCAATATGAAGGAGAGCGAAGGAAAGAGAAAAGGAGAGAAAAGAGAGGACGGGACAGAATAAATAGAGGTAGAAACTGATTACAGAGAGAATGAGAGGCAAAGGGAGAGTATCTCAGAGAGAGGTAGAACTTACTGACAGAGAAGCAAAGAAGGGGAGAACAGAACATCATAGATGTGGGGTTTTTTGTTGTCTATAAGTGGCTGCCTTTGCCACCTGCCGCTCCCTCCGTCTTCTTTCATGCCATAAATAGAGAATGTCCCTGTATTGGTACAGTAAGGACCCAGCCATTGAGTTCTAAGGTTCATTGACAAATCAAGTCAAGTCAGAGGAACTTATTAAGCTCACATATCACCAAAAGGTCTCATAGCGCTGACGAAGACTCTGTGAGGACTGACGATCAGAAATGAAGGCCTTATAGATGGTCGAATAGCCAAGTTTTTAGTTCTTTACCGAAGAACTTGTGATCAGGGATGGAAAGAAGATGAGGCGGAAGCTTGTTCCAAAAAGCTGTTTCAAGAAAGGAGAAGGATTGAACGACGTTCCTTGCAGTACGAATTCTTCGAGGGGTAAGGAGACATTTAGTACTAGATCTGAGCGATCTACTTGGCTGATACCAGCTAAGTTTCTTGGCAAAATAGCTTGGCCCGGTTCCATACATGCTCTTATGAGCGAGACAGAGGATTTTGAAGCGGCTTCGCTTCTTAACAGAAAGCCAGTGGAGGGTCCTCAAACTGGGTGCTGATGGAGCCCTTGATGGAAGGTTTCATATCAGTCTAGCAGCGGTGTTCTGCAACACCTGAAGCTTGGAGTAGAACTCCAAGATTATGGAGGCCAGTAGGGCATTGCCATAGTCCATACGACTTATGATAAGCCCCTGTACCAACATTTTCCTGGATTCGATGGGAATCCATTCAAAAATGTGCATAGTTTACGCAAAATGCCATAACAGGTGCCAATTACATAATTTATATGATTTTTCATTGACAACTGATTCTCAATCATCATTCCGATGTTCCACACCACAGATTTGGGGGATGGACATGGGCCTAGATTCTGAGGCCACCAGTCACTGGACCAGTGTTACTCCGCTTTGCCAAAGGGAATGACTTCTGTGTTACTTCCATTAAGTTGTAAGTGATTGGTACACATCCAATTGTCAATATGTGTCATGCCGTTTTTTAAACGGATCTTTGTGTAGGTGGGATCAGTTCCAAATGTAATTAATAGCTGAGTGTCATCAGCATATGACACTACATCAAAGCCGTGGGACCTGATTACCCTAGCCAAGGGTGTTACGTACAGGTTGAAAAGCATGGGACTTAAGATGGAGCCTTGCGGGACTCCTATTTGTACTGTGGTGTTTCGATTCATTAGATAGTTCCTGAACCAGTCCAGGGCCGTACCCCTGACACCCACCTCCAAGAGCCGCTGTTCTAAAATGCTATGGGAGATGGTGTCAAAAGCGGCTGACAAATCCAACAGGGCAAGCATGGCTGACTGCCTGTTGTCCAAGGCCAGCCTTATGCTGTCTACAACCTCCACCAATGAGGTTTTGGGACGATGTGCCGCCCTAAACCCTGACTGTGATGGATCCAAGAGTCCATGACCCTCCAAATTCGTGGTAAGCTGCTTATTAACCAAGGACTCAAGTACCGTTCTGAAATATGGAAGCAGCGAAATTGGACAGTGGTTGCCAGGTACCTCAGGATCGGCGGAGGGCTTTTTAAGGATTGGCTTAACTTGAGCTGCTGTCCATCTGGCGGGACCATAGCCTGTGTTAGTGACATATTGAATAAGTCCGTAAGTTTATCCGTGAGCAAAGGAGCAATAGTTGCAAAGAAACGGGGTGAAAGCGGGTCTGCTGGGGAACCTGATGAGAAAGCCTGGCGCCACGACCAGACCACAGACAACATGACCGCCCTCAAGCACGCCACCCGCAGGCACCACCAGCTGATCCGCACCACCAAGAAGACAGCATTCAAAGAAAGACTGGACAACAACACCCACAACAGCAAGGAACTCTTCAGCATCGTCAAAGAGCTCTCCAACCCCAGCGCCGGAAACAACGACATCACTCCTTCACAAGACCTCTGCGACTCACTCGCCTCGTTCTTCCACCGCAAGATTGCCGACATACACAACAGCTTCGGCGCACCAACCACGCACCCAACCGCCGAACCAATGCCCCCCACCACCACCCTCTGCGCCTGGACCCCGGTCAGCACCGAAGACACCACCCACACGATGAACACCATCCACTCCGGATCACCAACCGACCCCTGCCCCCACCACGTCTTCAACAAGGCTGACTCCATCATCGCACCCCAACTCCGGGACATCATCAACACCTCCTTCCACACCGCCACCTTCCCGGAGAGCTGGAAGCACGCCGAGCTCAGCGCCCTCCTGAAGAAACCAACAGCGGACCCCACCGACCTCAAGAACTTCAGCCCCATCTTGCTCCTCCCTTTTCCTGCCAAAGTCATCGAGAAGACCGTCAACAGACAGCTCGCCGCCTTCCTCGAGACGAACGGATCCCTCGACCCCTCGCAGTCCGGTTTTCGAGCCAACCACAGCACCGAGACCGCACTGATCGCAGCCACCGATGACATCAGATCCCTGCTCGACAACGGGGAAACAGCGGCCCTCATCCTCCTGGACCTCTCTGCAGCGTTCGACACTGTCTGCCACCGCACCCTAGTACAGCGCCTCAGCAACATCGGGATCCAAGAGAAGGCACTGAAGTGGATCATCTCGTTCCTCGCCGGAAGAACTCAGAGAGTCCGCCTCCCCCGTTCAGATCCGAGGCCACCGAAGTCATCTGCGGCGTACCACAAGGATCATCACTCAGCCCAACCCTCTTCAACGTCTACATGAGCCCCCTCGCAGCCATCACACGCCAATACAACCTCAACATCATCTCCTACGCCGACGACACCCAGCTGATCCTCTCCCTCACCAACGACCCCGCCACCGCCAGAACCAGCCTCCAGGAAGGGATGAAAGACGTCGCCGAATGGATGAAGAACAGCCACCTGAAACTGAACTCAGACAAGACGGAAGTCCTCATCCTGGGATCATCGCCCTCCGCCTGGGACGACTCCTGGTGGCCCCCTGCCCTGGGCGCCACTCCCAAGCCAACGGACCACGCACGCAACCTGGGCTTCATCCTGGACTCCTCCCACTCGATGACCAGACAAGTCAACGCCGTCTCATCATCATGCTTCAACACCCTGCGCATGCTCCGTAAAATCTTCCGATGGATCCCCACCGAAACCAGGAAGACGGTCACCCAGGCACTCGTCACCAGCCGACTGGACTACGGGAACACCCTCTACGCCGGAACCACAGCCAAACTTGAGAAAAGACTCCAACGCATCCAGAACGCCTCCGCACAACTCGTCCTGGACATCCCCTGACACAGCTACATCTCCGGCCACCTGAGAGACCTGCACTGGCTCCCCGTCAGCAAGAGGATCATGTTCAGGCTCCTCACCCACACACACAAGGCTCTCCACGACCTGGGCCCCAAGTACCTCAACAACCGCCTGACCTTCTACACGCCCACCCGCCAGCTACGATCGACCAGCCTCGCCCTCGCCGCCGTACCACGCATCTGCAGAGCCACCGCCGGAGGAAGATCCTTCTCCTACCTGGCAGCCAAGACTTGGAACTCCCTCCCCATCCACCTTTGGCTGACCCAGGGCCATCTCTCCTTCAGGAAGCAACTTAAGACCTGGCTCTTCGAGCAGTAACGGACCTCTCTCCCCCAGCACCTTGAGACCCTTCCGGGTGAGTAGCGCGCTATACAAATGCTATGATTGATTGATTGATTGATTTAATCTTAGCTAGGGCGATGGAAACTTCCTCTGATGTAAGCACATTGAATTCCAGTAAGAGAGGCAAAGTGGGGTCACAGTTAATAACTGGATGATTGTCAAAAATGTTGATATCATGTTGGGGAAAAGACCTATGAATAGATTCAATCTTATCATCAAAAAAGGTAGACAGCGTGCCAACCCATTCTGCGAGGATGTATTGCCGGGCTGGTCAGAGAGAGGGGTAGTAAACTCCTTTAATATTTTGTAGAGCTCCTTGCTGAAATTGGCAGCTTTGTTAATCATGTTTGTAAGATACAACTTTGTGGCCTGTCCGATGTTGTGTAAGTATCCTCGATGGATCTGTTTATATTTTTGAGGATCTTCACTGACCTTGGTTTTCTCCATTGACGCTCGGCCTTCCTACTAGACATTTTATCGGCTTTCAGTGCTAATGTCAACCAGGGTGATGTTCTAGGCTTCATCTTGACCCGGGACAGAGGCCCCACAATGTTCAGGGCCGATGTAATTGCATCCTCAAAAGCTGTTACTTCATGATCAATATTCTCGGTGTGAGATGGGGACAGAAGGTTAAAAGAGGCTGAGAAAATTTCTGAGGTGACTTTACGCCATGGCCTTATCCAGGTGGATTCGCTACTGGGACAATTTTTCGAGGTACCCATTGGTACGAAAAGTTTAGTAAATTATGATCAGACCAAAGCAGAGGGAGGGTTAGCTCGACTCTAACTTTGGTTGAGTTGTTAAAGAAGAGATCCAGAGTATGGCCAGCTAGGTGAGTGGGTCCGACCACCATCTGGACTAGTCCCAGTGTGCTCAGATTTGACTTGTGTCGGGGTCTGATAACAGCTCTGCATGGTAATTAAAATCACCAATGAGGAGAAAGTTATCAGCAGCTAATACATGTCGGGCAATTAGCTCAAGGAGGCGGTCTATAAAATTTGTTTTCTGGCATGGAGGCCTGTAAACTGGAACACATCTCCATGTTCCTTTGGATTGAGTTACAATTTTAAAGATAAGCGTTTCAGATGTTTCGGTGGAACAGGAGTCTCGTGTGCTGATTTCTAGTCCCTCCCTGGTGGCTATTGCGATCCCTCCACCTCTTCTAGCGACTCTACCTAGTCTCGTTAGATGATATTCTGGCGGAAATGCAGTTGCCACATCAGGGGAGCCCTGTTCATGCAGCCAGGTTTCAGTAATGAAACAGATTTCTGGCTTTTCTAGATCAAGAAGGCTCCATATTTCCGATGCGTGTTTTGGGATTGACCAGGCATTATAATGAAGCCCTTTTAGCTGTTATGGGGTCTCAATGGTGTCCCTAGTATTTTTTAATTGAGATACAGGGAAAGTAATTGACTTAGTAATAGTGTTTTGAGTGTCTACTTTGGGAGTGGCAGTATACACCGCGGTATCTAAAAGGCATGTGGGTGCTGAGGTAGCAGGAGGTTTATTTAATGATTTAAGCTCTTGGCTTGGGTAGTAACGTTTAACCATGTCTGACTGAGCAAGGTTGAATTACCTGTCCTTCCAAAAATATACGTGCTGGGGTCCTGGCGGCGGTCTGGCGCGGACGGGCGCATAAGGCTTGCCATTGGCGCGCCGCTGGCGCACCGTTGCACGCATCCGCGCCCATTCCTGCCTTAAGTAGGTAGGATGGGAGGAAGTGTGAAAGCGGCTAGTGCGCAAACATTGATTCCGGTAAACACCGGCAGTGGGGAAAAAGTGAGAGCGCGTCCCTCCGCACAATCGGCACGAGCCGCGGCGGAACGGGGACAATCACTGCAAGTAAAAGGAGACCAGGTAGGAAATCTAATGCTGCCAATAGCGCCTAAACATTTTAAAAGAATCAAGAATCAGAGTTAAAATGGCATAGAGATGCCTACAGTCGGCTCAAAAAATACAAGAAAACAAGTTGCTGAGGTTGTGATACTGACCGTCCTGGTGCATGTGAAAAGCACCAAGACTTTCAGGGTGCTGATGTGCAATATAACCTAGGTGAGTATGGTGTCAGAACTTGCATATTCACTCATTCATCCACCAATTAATTTGTCTCAGTGAATTAGGCACCCGGTCCAGTGGTCCCCTTGGACCCTGCGTGCCACTCGTTCTTAACTGTAGATGCTCGGTGAGCGATAAAAGCTTGCACAAGTCTGTCCTGCTGGATCTATTCTTTGGCGAAGGGAATATTGAACTTGCTGCTTTCAGTGAGTGAGGGAAGCTTGCTTTGCTACTGCCGTGCTCTACCCGTTCGTGAGGAAGCAAAGCTGGCACTGCATGTGTTCTGTCAATCAATCAATCAATCAATCCGTGTTTGTTAAGCGCGACTACTTACCCGCGAGGGTGGTGGTGAGGGGGGAAGGCTGCACATCCTGCTGTGTCCTGAGGCTCAGTTGAAGAGCCAGGCCTTGAGATCCTTCCTGAATTGGGTCAGTGATGGGGATAGTCGGAGGTGAAGAGGCAAGGTGTTCCAGGTGAGTTAGGAAAAGGATCTTTCTACGGTCCTGGCCTTGCGGATCCAAGGGACGGTGGCCAGGGCCAGTTCTGCCGAGCGGAGGTGTCTGGTGGATACATGGAATAAGAGGCAGTGGTTCAGGCACGTTAGTCTGGCGTCGTGGAGGACTTTGTAGGCATGTGTAAGGACGGAAATATTATACTTGCTGCTTTCAGTGAGTGAGGGAAGCTTGCTTTGCTACTGCCGCGCTCTACCCGTTCTGTGAGGAATCAAAGCTGGCACTGCATGTGTCCTGTGATGCGGAAATCTGGAACTTGCTGCTTTCAGTGAGTGAGAGAAGCTTGCTTTGCTACTGCCGTGCTTTGCCCATTCAGCGAGGAAGCAAACCCCGGCACTGCATGCGTCTTGTGATGTGGAAATCTTGCACTGCTGTTGCCCTGGCTGTAACTATTCTCTGAAGGAGGGAAGCTGGCACTGTTTCTGCCCAAGATGCACCTTGTCTATGAAGAAGGGATGTTTCCACTGCTGGTACCCATTTTATGAATAAAAAAGTATTTACTGAATGCATTTGCGTATCACGCCTTATCAACCATGGACTGGTTCTTAATATTTGACGGCTGATACTGACTTCCATAGTTCTCAGGATGGAGTCTGTTCCTGGAGAGACACTATTCAAGTGACGAAAAATGTCAATGGTAAAGAGAAGCAGGGACCGCTGCTTGACCCGCTTGCGTGTCATCTTTTGGTGGTCAGACACTAGAAATACATTTGAGCTCATCTGCATGCAATTTGAATAGAGGTCTGAGAGTTTAACAAAGGGAAAACATAAATGTTGATTTAAGGGACGTACCCTGACCCAAATTAGGGAACCCATAACTAGGAGATTGTACAACCAGTGAGCAATAGTACTCCTGATGCTTCACAGCGCTATATGTGAACCCTCTGATGAAGCATACCATCTAGGTAGGTCAGAGTTCAACATCCTGTATGGGTTTATGATAACTCCATAAGAGGTCTGGCTGTTTCTTCTGACAGTGCATACAGCATCCTTTAACTCCTTTCATTTCCTTGTTAGCATGTTTGCTACCTGTGGCACACATGGCTGGCATGTGTGAGAGAACCGTGTGATGCTCCTTCTGCTGCTGTCACCTGTCCGTACCTTATTATTTGTGTTAGGGACACTGTGCTGCTGATGCCCATTGTTTACCTTTGCTATGTTTTGAAGTTCAGTATAAAACTCCCCACTACAAAGACAAAATCATTTGCATTGTCAAAGCTTGTTTTGATCTATGATGTGAATGAAAGAAGGAATCATCTCAAACTCGGCGGGCGAGCAAAGAGGTACATGCTCAAGCGTGTCCTCCTTTTATTCATACAACAATCACAAAAAATACTTGCGTGTCACCAACTATGGTCACTTCTGTCCATTCACAATTTAGAAGAAGAGGGGTAGGGTAAAAATAAGGGTCTTTTTGATCTGAACTGGACCATTGTATTCGTCCTGAAGCAAGCCATATAAGAGCTCCCACCTCCGGACCTGGGTCGAGTCGGCTGGGGTCTGGGGTGGCACTGTCCCTACCCGGGAGGGAGAGGTCGCCGATGATGGAGCATGCATCGATGCGTTGTAGGCGCGACGACTGGGGTTTTAAGCCCTTAATGTGTAAAGCAAAACAAAAGGTATCTCCTGACATTTTGCCTTTTGTTCTTGTAGTCAGAGAAGGCTTCAAGGGCCCAGTGGGTGGGATACAGAGATGGCCTTTCAAATGCAGATGTGAGCATCTCACTGCTAATGGGCAAGATTAACGCTCCTTCGAAACATAACCAAACCAGCACACGTTTACGGGAACAATACGAGCCGCAGCAGATGAATGTGTCGGAAGAGACACCGCGATAGGAGGACAATGCGCCGGCGCCCCTCTTCAGCTTGGAGTGCTTCAAGTGCAGCGCCTGGAGCAGCGCTGTGATGCGCCCTGCCTTGAACAGGTGCAGGAGGCGCTGTCGGTGCTGCCCCGCAAGTCACGCAACCTTCCGCTCTTCACACACTGCTTCAAGACCCCAGCTACTCCTACGAGCACGCGTTGACTCTCTCAGGGGCAGAATTACTAGATTCTCACGGAGCGCAGTGCAGCAGCCGCAAATGCTATGCTGAGCGACAAGGAGAGAGGAGGGGAGCGCCATATTTACAGAAATATTGCACAAGGAGAGCGCCATATTTACAGAAATATTGCCCTCTCCTCCCTCTCCCTGATGCCGGCAGAAGATTGTGCTGCTGTGCGCCACGGACACACCTTTGCACCATAGTGCAAGGGTGGTCTCTGTGAGTCTAGCAAAGGGTTTGTACTGGAAGGAACCCTTCTAGTACAAAATGCCATGCTTAGCCAACTTTAAACCTGTTCCCCCTATGTATGTGTTCTGTACCGTGGAGCACACATGCAAAGTCAGAAAAGAAAGGAGAAACGAAAGCCTTTCTCCTTCGTAGCATCTATCTGAAATGGGCGCTAATTTCTCAAGGTAAACCCTGTCTACTTTTTTAAGTAAATAGGGCTTAGCGTCCGAATCCTTGGGTGGCTGCATGGGGAGGCCCATGCACCAGCCATGATACGCCCCCTTGGCGCTAAGTAATGCAAAGTAGCGCTATATGCTGCTTTGCGATACTTTCAAGTAATTTTCCAGCATAAAACAGGTTTTACGCTGGAAAATAAACCGGTGAAAAAAGATTTTACGTTGTTTGCGTCACTTTTGTGACACAATCACTGCATTATATCTTAGTAGATAGACCCCCTCTGTTTTTCTGTACAGTGCACCGCTGGCTTTCGGATAGATTCACGCTATGCAAATTCTGCATACACTCAGGTGCCTTGCTTCCATCAGTGCGGTAGGTGCAGCGGCACCGGGGCTCAGACGCCTGAGGAGTCCATTGGACCTTGATTATGGTTGTATTTTATTATCCAAACGCCAGCCTGGAGGCCCGTTTCCTTCCTTGCACAAGGCACGGCCCGTGACGTACTGGCCACGGTACACATACCATGAATTCAGTTAATAGTATCACACGTTCTGTAGAGCGCTTTGAAGTGGCAAAAGTGCAATATAAAGCACTATACAGAACGTAATGCATTATTAGGCACATTTGTAAAAGACATGAACCAGTGGTTGGTTGCCTGCCCGGTTGTAGCAGGCCTCCTCTGCCGTCAGCTGTGTTCACGGTGTGCCCTGCTGGGCCGTATTAGACGGCTAATGTCTCATTTCAGGGGTGTGTCTCGGAGAGCGCGACACACCGACGACCAGAGGCTAGCGATGCAGCAGTACTTCGAAGGGGGAGAGTTAGGCCCCGTCCCTCCGAAATCTCAGGGGGAGAAGAACCAGTGGCGGCTGCTCTAAACTGGAGGCGGTGAGGTAACGCCAGCAGGGGGCGGGGTGGAGGGAAAAAATAAATTAAACAGTTTATCTTCACCTGCGGCGGCCGCCTTGGTACCCCTCTCCCGATGCTGGTCACAGCTGAACAGGCTCTCAGGGGGCAATGACAGCCGGCATGAAAGCAGCGCTGTGATTGGCCTGAGCAGGCTGACTTGATGCTCACGCAGGCACAGGAAGCTTTTCTCTGACCCGCTGTACAAACACAGCTGGGTTGGAGAAACCAAAGTGCGCATGTCTGTTTGGCTGACCTAAGACGGCTGGCCAAACTAACATGCGCACTTTTAAGTGCCCACCACTCATCCCTTTTGTGAGGCTCAGTCACGATGGCCCCGCCCTAATGTCGGCTGGCCAGGGTAGGATTAGGAAAGAAAAATACAATGGTTTTACTATCATTTTATTTTCAGTGGGGCAACACTCCGCCATAAAGGAGGAGCCGCCCCTGAGTACAAAGCAGGCAGTCTGCCAAAAACTGGCACAGCTGACCGTACACAGCCGCAGAATGCCCGGCATGTACAGGTGCCAGCGCCTGCTCGAACATCTGGGAAGGGGGCACAGCCAGCACTTGTCTCTCCAGGGCACCAGTGCAAGGAAGGAAATGCCCCCCCCCCCCCTCGGCCGCTGCTTGAGCTGTGAAATTCAGCAATAATCAGGGTTCAGTGGGCCCCTCGGGACTCTGTGTCCGGGTGCCACTGCACTGGCTGCACCCAAAGTTGCTAGGCCCCTGTCTGTCGCCTGTACATCAGAAAATACTCTCTTCTCGGTTTCTTGGTGTCAAGATCTCCAGCACTTCAGACGTCATTCGTGATGTCAGAAGCTAATAAGATAGCTCAGTGGTGTAATGCGCTCATTGTAGGACCCACTCAGCCTTTCATCCCTTCGAGGTCGAGCATACCTCTACCATTGAGCTGTAATAAATAACTTTACCAGTACGTAAAGATCAGACGGACGGTGGAGTGCGCTGTGTAATACTTATTGTATATTATTTACATCATTCTAAGAACTGAGCAACATGTAGGTATTTCCACTAGTCGCTATAATGTATACATTTCCCAGTGACATAAGACACCGCGTCAGACACCAGGGTTCTCCGAGGTCAATACAGTGGCTGCCAGGTCTGCCAGGAATCGAGGCCTCCAATGCGCAGATAATATTAATGGACTCCGCCATCAATTTCCGACCAGATTTTGCCAAGACATCTGGGTTGAATCTGTGCTGGTTTCACTTCTGGGATCGACACAAAAGCCTTGTCAGCCCCGTGCCCCACAGAGGAGCCAGTGGCCTCTGCTGTGGGTTCAACGACGATGGCGGGGCGGTCGCCAAGTTGTCATCCTGGTCGCCCACCATTGCCCACTCTCCATCCCTCTCCGCTCACCTTCCGCGGCGGTTCCCCTGGAAACAGACGGGGTGACCTCAGCGCCATCGCCATGAGGGGCCGGAGGGGGGTGCGATGGAGCAGCTGCGACATGGCGGAAGAGGGGGTGGGGGCGCAGCGGGCGGCAGTGGGGGCAAAAAGCATCCCACATTGTATTCCGTGTGGCCGGCGTCGCCATGGCGACCGGGCTATACTAATTGCGCCAAATCCATCAGCCTCCACGCGGGCCCACCTTCTCCCCAGACTCCCCGGATAATGCGCCACAAACAAGGTGTGAGTGGCAAAAAACATGTCCGAGCCGCGGAGGGGGGAGGAGGCGCGCGCGGGGCCCCCGCCGAGAGCCGTAATGTGGATTTATGTATCTGACGCTTCCCTTCATGCCCGCCAGGCCTGCGCGAGGGAGGCGCGTCCTGCCTGGTCCCACCGCCCGCTTCGGCTCCGGTGAAACAGAGCAAAGTGGACGGTCGGATGGAGCAGCGCAGCGCCTAGAAGGCTGCACTCATTCAACGTAAACCCGCTATTTCACCGGACATCGCTGTTTAGCGCCAGGGGCGAGAGAATGCATAGTAGCAGCAATCTTCTTAAAAAAAGTTTATTTTATTAATTTTGGACTAAGTATATTTTATAAAGGGGCCGCCACGATGTCACAATAAGACAACAAAACCCATAAAAGAGCAGGGTACAGCGCACAGCGTACATACATTAAAAAAATCACGACAGCACTATTTATTTCACTAATACCAATCGTTGTAATAATAATATTAGACGTATTGAGCCACATATGTTTTGCATACCTAGAGACGCATATATTTATTATTAAGGTGCTCAGTGCAAATGCGCCCGCCTCTAGGCGCCAGGTATGAGCGCAATCTGCTCGTCCTTGAAGCATCCAGTGGGAAAGATGCTCCTGGGCCGTCCCGGGCCTCACGAACAGAATCGGAAGGTTCTTCTAGTGCCTCCTAAGGGACTGAGGAAAGGCGCCTGAGAAGAGTCTGGCGTCAGGTGGGCTCGATTCCCGAAGTCTCGGAGCCAGGACGGAGACTGTCCGGTGCCGCTCCTGTGCAACTGGGACCGGGGGACGCGAGGAAGAAAGCGTCTGGGAGTCTGGAGACCTGGAGCAAGGGGCCCTCAAGGGCCACGCCCCTCACAGTGTCTGTTCATGTACCTCCAGCCCCCCACAGTGTCTGTTCATGTACCTCCAGCCCCCCCACAGTGTCTGTTCATGTACCTCCAGCCCCCCACAGTGTCTGTTCATGTACCCCCAGCCCCTCACAGTGTCTCTTCTTCACGTACCCCAGCATCCTCACAGTGTCTCTTCATGTACCCCAGCATCCTCACAGTGTCTCTTCATGTACCCCAGCCCATAACAGTGTCTCTTCATGTACCTCCAGAATCCTCAGTGTCTCTTCATGTACCCCCACATCCCCACACTGCCTGTTCATGTACCCTCAGCCCCTCACACTGTGTGTTCACGTACCCCCACATCCCCACACTGCCTGTTCACGTACCCCCCAGCCCCCCACATTGTCTCTTCTCTCACCCAAGCCCCTCACAGTGTCTCTTCATGTACCCCAGCCCCTCACAGTGTCTCTTCACGTACCCCCAGCCCCTCACAGTGTCTCTTCACGTACCCCCAGCTCCTCACAGTGTGTCTTCGCGTACCTTCAGCCCCTCAGTGTCTCTTCACGTACCCCCGCCCCTCACACTGTGTGTTCACGTACCCCCACATCCCCACACTGCCTGTTCACGTAACCCCCAGCCCCTCACATTGTCTCTTCTCTCACCCAAGCACGTCACAGTGTCTCTTCATGTACCCCAGCCCCTCACAGTGTCTCTTCACGTACCCCCAGCCCCTCAGTGTCTCTTCACGTACCCCAGCATCCCCACACTGCCTGTTCACGTACCTTCAGCCCCTCAGTGTCTCTTCACGTACCCCTGCCCGTCACAGTGTCTCTTCACGTACCCCATATCCCCACACTGCCTGTTCACGTACCCCCAGCCCCTCACAGTGTCTCTTCACGTACCCCCAGCCCCTCACAGTGTCTCTTCACGTACCCCCACATCCCCACACTGCCTGTTCACGTACTTTCAGCCCTCCAGTGTCTCTTCACGTACCCCAGCCCCTCACAGTCTCTTCACGTACCCCCAGCCCCTCACATTGTCTCTTTCCTCACCCAAGCCCCTCACAGTGTTTCTTCATGTACCCCAGCCCCTCACATTGTCTCTTCTCTCACCCCAGCCCCTCACAGTCTCTTCACGTACCCTCAGCTCCTCACACTGCCTGTTCACGTACCCCCAGCCCCTCACGTTGTCTCTTCTCTCACCCCAGCCCCTCAGTGTCTCTTCATGTACCCCACACTGCCCGTTCATGCACTCCCAGCTCCTCACCGTGTTTCTTCACTTGATCCCCACATCCCCACACTGCCTGTTCACGTACCCCCACATCCCCACAGTGTCCTTTCATGTAGCCCTAGCTCATCACAGTGCCTGTTCACGTACCCTCAGCCCCTCAGTGTCTCTTCACGTACCCCCAGCCCCTCACATTGTCTCTTCTGTCACCCCAGCCCCTCAGTGTCTCTTCATGTACCCCACACTGCCCATTCATGCACTCCCAGATCCTCACCGTGTTTCTTCACTTGACCCCCACATCCCCACACTGCCTGTTCACGTACCCCAGCCCATCACAGTGTCTCTTTACGTACCCCAAGCCCCTCACAGTGTCCCTTCACGTACCCCCAGCCCCACACACTGTTTGCCTGTTCATGTACCCCCAGCCCCTCTCAATGTCTGTTCACGTACCCCAGGCACTCATGCTGCCTGTTCATGTACCCACAGCCCCTCACAGTGTCTCTTCACGTACCCCAGTACCTCACAGTGTCTCTTTACGTTACCCCAGTTCCTCAGAGTGACTGTTCATGAACCCCCAGCCCCTCACAGTGCCCGTTCGTGTACCCCCAGCCCCTCACAATGTATGTTCACGTACCCCCAGGCCCTCACACTGTCTGTTCACGTACCCCCAGCCCCCCACAGTGCCTCTTCATGTACCCCCAGCCCCTCACAGTGCCTGTTCATGAACCCCCAGCCCCTCACAATGTTTGTTCACCTACCCCAGGCACTCATGCTGCCTGCCCATGTACCCACAGCCCCTCACAGTGTCTCTTCACGTACCCCAGTACATCACAGTCTCTTCACGTTACCCCAGTTCCTCAGAGTGCCTGTTCATGTACCCCCAGCCCCTCACAGTGCCCGATCGTGTACTTCCAGCCCCTCTCAATGTATGTTCACGTACCCCCAGGCCCTCACACTGCCTGTTCATGTACCCCCAGCCCCTCACAGTGTCTCTTCATGTACCCCGAGCTCCACAGTGTCTGTTCACGTAACCCTAGCCCCTCACACTGTCTGTTCATGTACTCCAACCTCCTCACACTGTCTATTCGTGTACACCCAACTCACTCCTCACACTGTCTATGTACCCCCAGCTTCTCAGTGTCTCTTCATGTACCCCAAGCTCCTCAGAGTCTGTTCATGTACCCCCAGCTCCTCACTGTCTGTTCATGTACCAGAGCTCCCCACACTGTCTTTACATGTACCCCAAGCTCCTCAGAGCCTGTTCATGTACCCCCAGCTCCTCACACTGTCTGCTCATGTACCCAGAGCTCCCCACACTGGCTTTACATGTACCCCCAGCTCCTTACACTTTTCATGTACACACAGCTCCTAACACTCTTTTCATGTACTTCAAGCCCCTCACACACTCTACTCAGTACTGCCAGGCACCACGCATTGTCTAGCGTTCCCTTGTGGTTCCGTCTGCTCACACGGTGGATGGGTTTTAGGCTCCTCACTTCAGATTTCAAGCCCTTCACACTCTCTTTCCATGCACCCCAAGCTCCTTACAACTTCTTTTCATAAATCCCAAGATTCTAACACTCTCTTTCCATGTGCCACCAGCTCCTCGCTTTTTTTGCGTACCCTTCTTTTCTCAGTGTTTTCATGTACCCCAAACTCCTCTCACTTTTCATGTACACTAAACTCCCCACAGTGTCTTTTCATGTACCCCCAGTATCTCACACTCCCTTCATGTACCCCAAGTAACTCGTACGGTCTTTTCCTGTACCCCAATCTCCACACACTGTCTTTTCATGTACCCCAAGCCACTCACACTACATTTTCATGTACTCAAAGTAATGGGGTCTATTCACACAGGTAAATTTACATGTGAGTAAATCTACACATGCAAATTTACTCTTACGCTTTGTAGTATATTTACAACTCTTGCCTATTTACCATTACTGACAGTAAATTTACTACACAGTGTAGACTCTCCACCCTCTGAAAAATGGGGTGGAGCTGAATTTATGAGTGTAAAATTACTACAGCCAAAAAAGACCCAAAACAATAGTAGTCCAGACCCTGCGTAAGTCCAGCACCACATATGGCCAACCACGGTACTGCAACCCCCCCATAGAAAATAATGGAGGCCGAGATTTAAACTAGAACCCCATTTCTAATAATGTTAAAATAAATTAATTTATTTTAACTTTTCAAAAATATATATACATTTACTGCAATGTTAAAAGAATTTATATAGAAATAAAAATAAATATTATTTTATGATAAACTATTTTAATAGCCTTTTTGTTATTTAAAAAATAAATGTAACTATAATAAAACATTTTAAAAAATCAATTTAAATTAATTCTATGCAGAATGTTTCCTAATTATTTTGTCCACAACAGATTTTATTAAATTTTCGGCTACAACATGACTCATATGGGCTGGAGTCGCATATAAATCATCTCTTGATCAGTGACATGGCGGTTTTCTTTATGCTGATACCAAAGATCCCTCCGCTCAGCCCAGCTCACCCTCGCAACGGTACCACGCATCAAGAAGACCAGAGCAGGAGGACGGCCCTTCTCCTACCTCGCGGCTAAGGCTTGTAACTCCCTCCTTCTCCACCTCCGCCAGACACCAACTCTGTCCAAGTTCCTGAAAGACCTCAAGACCTGGCTTTTTGATGAATCACCCTGAGCGCCAGGCCTGCTCGCACCTGATAGAACAGGGATCCCCTCCGCCACCGCTGAGCACTGAGGAGCAGCACGCACCTCCCCCCCTCAGCGCCTTGAGACCCTTTCGGGTGAGTAGCTGTGCTTTACCAACCCTGATTCATTGATTGACCAAGCAGTAACGCTAATGCAAAAAGAAAAATACAGATCAACATTTGAACCAAGTGAGCAACAACTCTCCAGTGCCCCTCCCACCCACCCCCCATAGCTGGCCACACACTTAAATTATGAATGTGTGTCCAGGCCATATTGTTCCATTTCCATCTCTAGGAGTGTGTCCGCTAGGGTAATTGGTTCAAGAGTCAGACCCAGTGGCCTGCCCACCGCTGCCAGATTTTAGGGTGTGTCTGTGGGCATACCCTCGCCTGAAATATGGGTGCCTCCAAACCCATGCAAAAAAATTCCCTTCTCCCAAACACCTATTAGGGGCGGAGTCTCAGCCTTCCACAGCCATGCAATGGCCCTCTTGGCAATAGTGAGGCCCAGAAACAGCAGGTGTCGTTTTTACCTGTTGCTCTGCATCCCCACTTTACTGTGTAGTAAGACCAGCCTAGGAGGCATAGAAATATCCCAGACCAGGACTTCAGCCAGGCATGTCACTACCCCTCTCCAGAACTGAACAAGAGCGGCACAGGACCACACCGTGTGTAGAAAGGTACCATCATCAGCGCCGCAGTGCACGCAAGTGGGAGAGTCGATGAGACCCAATCGCCACCGCTTATGTTGGCTAAAGTAAGCGCAGTGGAGATATTTAAACTGAATTGGACGTAGACGGCAGGATATCGCTGCCCTGCGCAGAGACTCCAGGACCTCTGTCCAGTCGTCATCGTCGATAGTTTCCAGGTCCTCCTGCCACGCCGCCCTTTAGGGCGTTCAAGGTGTTGGTACTATTTGTGATTAAAGATTGATAGATCTTGGTTATCTTATGATCCCTGTGGTCTCCCATTAGGAGTGTACCCTCCAGCGGGTTAAAGTCTGGGAGGTCCAAGAGATTGTTAATATATGGTGTTAGGGCATGACGGAATTGTAGATATTTAAAAAATTGGCTACGGGGCATCGAGAATTCAAATTGGAGTTCCTGGAACGATTTAAGTATGGGGTTCGCATCTTGTCCCCTAAGGGGGAGATGCCGATATGGTCCACTCCAGAGAGCCAGACTGATCCACCAGCTGGGGGAGAAGTCTATTCCGCTACAGCCTGATTGCCTGTGTGAGGCGGCCACCCCACCCCATCCTGGGAAGAGATGGCCTCCACACGAGTATCATGACTTGAGTCGCGGGGGAAGAGGTCCCACATCCAATCTGTTTTGCAAATACCCATGAAGACAGAGATCTCCCATCACCCAGCACTCGACTGCATATGCCGGGTCATCTCTAGGACTGTACCACAATTCATTGAGCACCTGTAGGTGCGAGGCCGCGTGATAGGACTGAACTTCTGCTGCGGCAATGCCACAGCAATATGTGGACTGGAAACACATATGCAGAGCCACTCGAGAGGCACCCGCCCCCACAGAAACCGAACCAATAGTGCGTTGATCTGCCGAACCCACGCAGGGCAATCGGGTAAGGGTAGGTTTGAAGTTGATAAAGGAGGCGGGGCAGGGAGGCCATTTTGAAGATGGCAGAGCGACCACATAGGGACAGGGGCAAGGGAGACTATAACTCAACCTCAGTCTACACCCGTTCTGTCAAAGAACTCAGATTACGCTCCAACAAGATCTGCTGGCTAGAAGACGCCGAGATATTGCAAGCCGTCCACTGCTTCGGATAACTCCACGACCCAGGTACCATGTCCTAATGACCCCCATAGCGGTCACAGTGTTGACTTTCCTGTGTTCATATATAGACCCGATGTCTCCCCGAACACTTGCATTATATGTAAGATCCTGGGGACTGCTCTATCGGGGTCGGTAAGGAAGAATATAATATCATCGGCATACAGCGAGATTCTATCTGCTACCTCCCGCAACCATTCAAAGCCACGGACCAAAGCATCTATTCTGACCCATGCAGCCAATGGCTCCATGGCCAGCGCGAATAAAAGGGTGGACCGGGGCATCTCTGTCAGGTGCAGTGCCCTATAGAAAAAGGAGATGAGACCATCCCCCTACGCGCATGTCAGCCATCAACTCCATGTAAAGCAGGTGGACATAAGATAAAAAAACGGGGGCCCATATTAAGGCATTGAAGGAGTGCAAATAAGTAGGTCCAGCTAACGGAGTTGAACGACTTATCTGTGTCGGCAAGAACCAGGACCGCAGGGCGCCACAGGTGATTCACCACTGAGACAAATGTTGTGACGTGCGGCGTGGTAGGACATGAATCCAGCCTGGTCCGGGTGTGCTGGGTGTGCCACGTGGGGCATCAATCTATTAGCTAGGGCCTTAGCCAACAACTTGGGCTCACTATTCAAAAGTGAGATTGGCCGATATGAGGAGTGGAGCTCTGGGGGCAACCGGGCATAGGGAGTACAACAATCTCGGTGTGTCGCCAGTCCGGAGGCATAAAAGATTCTTCCAGCACTACCTGGATTGTGGCTAGATAATGAATGCCCAACTGCGGCCTATACGCCTTGAAGAATTCACTGGGGCCTGGGGCCATTCCTGGGCGCAGATCCGATAAGGCCGCAGCCAATTCCTTGATCGTGAGGGGAGCCTCCAGCGACTCCCTTGCCTCTGCTGATAATGCCTTCGGGGGTAGATCGTCCAGGAACTGCGTGCCTGTGCAGTGGTCAAGACGTCCCTGTGGAAGCCGGCGAAGCTGTTAGCCACGGCTTCTGGTTTAGTAAGCACCATGGCATGCACGTCACGAATCACCGGGTTCTGAATAGGCGTCAAAGCGTTTTGAAACAGCCGATGCAGCAGTCTTCCAGACTTATCCCCCCACTGGTAAATCCTGCTGTGGGAAGCGAGCCTAGCGCACCTTGACTCCTCCAAGAGCACCCCTTGATAATGTTGCTGAGTGAGACTGAACTGCCGTCGCGCCAGTCCCCCCATGTTTCATAATTTTTAATACAAGTAAATACAAATATTTTATATTAGGGGGGATTAAAAAAATAAACATTTAAACATGAATTTTAATTGAATTCCCAATATCTAAATTAATTAAATAGTTAATTTAAAATTAAGTTAATATTGTAAAGCTACTACTAGTAACTTTTCACATGTGGGCAGAGTTCTCCACCACCATAGCGGAGTTCAACCTATCGTAAAGTATAAGGAAAATGTAAAATATTTTTAAACTTAAAAAAATAGTCAGACTAGTTTATGTTAAATGTTATTGTAAATTAATTTTATATTTGAGATGTATTTTAAATTTAGAACACATTTAGAAAAAACTAGAGTCAGGCCTAACTTCGGGGTCAATTACGCCCGCAACGGCAAAAGGGACCGCCCCCCATAGGTGCGGCGGTCCCGCCATTCACATTATGATACTGCCGCCACACTGGCGGGCGCATCCCACATTTTTCAGATTGTGGCGGGCAGTGCTGTAAGCAGCACCTGCTGCAATGTGTAAAATGCATGTTGTGCATTTGCATGCACAACGTGGCAGGCACCGCGCGGTGCCTGCCACCTGGTGCCTGTAAATGCAGGGGGGTACCATAGGTACCCTCCATGCGCCCCCACCCCTCCAACATCCTGGGGGCCCTCAACGGGCCCCCAACTGCGAACACAGCATGCATTTCCGTGGCACCAACGCCGCCATGGAAAGGCTGCTCTCTGCCTGCATTGTAATATGGATGGCGGTGTCTTGCAGACACCGCCACCATATTCAATCCCTTTTCCGTCCCCCGGTCGACTTGTCGACGGATGGAAAAGCGGCGGACGGTCTTGCCGTCCGCCTCGGACCCCCCAGCCATCCTAATATGGCGGGGGGGTCATTCAGGCGCGGATTGCGGGCGGATCGCCCCTGCCGGGCCGGCAGTGGATACCGCCCGCCCGGCGGGGGCGATCCGCTCGCCATCCTAATAGGCCTCTTAGTTTTTACTTAAATATTGAATTAATTTAAACATTTTAAAATTAATTCAAATTATTTATTTAAAGATTCCTAAAACATAGCTCCAAGAGTAACATTTATATTTACATATTATGTAGAAAAAAATACAAAAAATAAATGTAAAGAATACATTAAATCAATTTCATTACTTAAAAAAAGTCATCAAAATATTTTACACATCAATATGAGAAGTGGGCATCGAAAATTAGTACAGGATAAAAATTAGTACAGGATAAGAACCTAGCCAAAAACCAGAGATCACCTTCTGAGAAAAAAAAATAGCTGCCCTCCACAATTTGTGGCATACTTCATCAGTGGGCTTTTCCTCACATACAAAACACATAACAGTGGGGGTGTAGGATACATACATTTGGGATTGCACAGGCTTGAGAGGTTAAAACAGTCTATGATTAGTACCCCACTGTAGGTTTATTCAGAGGTACCCTAACAGGATAAAAAAATATAGTTGTGATGGTTAGTAGAAGATTATTGCCCTACCACCAACCTTATCGTCGACCTGTTTCAGCCAAATTTGTGTGTCTAGAAGAGTCAAAGGCCTTCATCGTGACATATGGAGGCCTAGGTACCGGTCTTGTCCTGTCTGTCCAAAAGTAAGTTGTGAGGATGGACACCAGTAAAAAAACACACACACACGCACGCAACACCAGATAGAACAAGGAGTATATTCCTCGCTTAGGGCTCGATTCACAAAGGGCCTCCACATTCGTGGCAGGGGGTCGTCACTGGTGGTGGGACATCCACAATGAGAAATTCAGTTCGGAGGTCCCGTCGCAAATGTGTGCCCCTCGCCACAACTGTGAGGCCTCTGACACGAGTCCCTTGGTGAAATGGGCCCTTAGTGTTTTTTCTTTGCCCGGGGAATTTACAACAAACAATTAATTATAATCAAGAGTGGTTCACAGACGGGAAATCAATCATGCAATAATTGATACATGGAAAACAGTGAGACACTGCACATAAATACAATTGAATACATAGTAAGGGGAGATTCAGCTCACCCCTTCCTGTAAGCTTATCCTATAGGGGCTGCTTTCTTAACATGGGGACTGAGTGAGCCTTTCCCTGTAGTCACACACTGTAGAAGGACAACAACTCACTTGGTTAGGTCTTTCCCAGCTTGGATTCAAGGTACATCATATACAGTGGCGTAGCTAGACTAGCTGCCGCCTTTGTGTAATAACGGGGGGGGGGGGGGGTAAGAGCGGGTGGGGTAGGGAGGCCACCACCCCCAAAATATGTGCCGCCGGGGCAGATCACCCCCTTGCCATGCCACTGATCATATAGCTAGTTATCAAAATGTGGATTAGTAGTGGTTTAAAGCATAGGGTCACAATAGACAAAACAGTTGTATGTGTCTCTTGTTGGAGCCACAATGCCCCATTTAATTATCAATGGCTTAT
Organism: Triturus cristatus; assembly: GCF_964204655.1. NCBI lineage: Eukaryota > Metazoa > Chordata > Amphibia > Caudata > Salamandridae > Triturus > Triturus cristatus. Next base: position 772,654,073 of record NC_140595.1, on the reverse strand, counting down.
ATTAATCTCAAACCAGATTAAGGTTGAATACTGTGATAGGCCTGTTTTCCCAGGAATGGGAAGAATATAATTTACTCCGCGTTGACATCATGTCCCATAAACAGACTATGGGGTAAATGTTTATGTAGACCGCCACTCTGCTAGCATGCATCAGCGGTGGGATTGTTGGGCTCAGGCAACGGCGTTTGTCCCTTGACAAATTCATTATTTTCCCCATGAGGTGTTTTGTCTTGGACTCATTATCTTTCCTCCCACAATAGGGTAATAATATTACCTGCGCCTTAAATTAGATTCTTTCTTATCGTGGAAAAAAGAGTCTATCGCGCTATTCTGCATTAGTCTGGCTTCAGCATAACTTACGCCATTGATAGTTAAAGGAGGCAGTGCGGCCCTAGATATGGTTTGCACGTTCTCACCTACCATCTTCCATAGATGATTTCAGACACAGAGAGATCTGGGCGACTTTTACAATATCCAGTGAAGTGGTTGATGGGGTCAGAGAGGTAAAAATACTATTTAATTTTTCAAGTCCAAAAGTAACACTCAAAAGACAATGACTGCAAGCAAAGGTGATTTACAAATACTAGTTTTTATTTTGTCTTTATTGGCAGAATGTCTTTTTTTACTTTTGTTCTTTTTTCGGAGAACAACAAGGGCTACATGACTACAGGAATCATAACGCATTGGCCACTGTGCAAAAAATAATATAAAACAAACACCTCAACAGAACTAAAAACAAAAAGAGTTGGTTAAGGCAGGAGTTCAAGTTGGAGCTCGCCTCCGAGAAGCGTAATGATTTGATGTGGTTTGATTTTCTTTTTTGGTCTCGTCCCAGATGGACATTGGCCACGTCTGACAAAGTCACCCTCCATTTTGGCACTGTTGGTAGATTCCGGAAAAGGAAGAGAAGGAGAAATGGCTTCTATCTGGCACAGGCTTCAGAACTGCAGGTTTGTGGGACTCCCAGAAGGTGTAGAAGAGGGTGGTACCTGCATTTGGGACCCTGGCACTGTACGAGTGAACCCGGATATACAAGAGGGTATTTGAACCAGTGATTGCAAGGGGAACAGGGCAGGTGTCAGGCAGAGGGATAACAATTTCAGGTGTTTTGGTCTCAGAGGAGATCTGTACGGGGTGTACTAGGATATTGGCCGCTGCCAGTGTGAGTGAGCCCAGACAGAGTGAACATCTGAATATTTCTTCAAAGGGAGGATGGAGCTGGTGTCTGGCAGAAGCATCACAGGAGGTGTGGAAATAGCTTGCAGCTGTGCATCATCTGAAGCTCTGTACGAACAGGCCCGGACACACAAAACAGAAACCAACACCTCTTATTGCAGGGATAACAATGCTGCTGGAAGGCAGAGAGCTCCAAACATCTGGTTTGTGGATCTCACAGCCAGTGTAGAATGTAATAGCAGTGACACATGGGCCTACAGAACTAAAGAGTCAATGGTCGGGTATGCACAAGTAAAATTGAGACCTCTGATTTCAGGTAAAAGGGAGCTGGTGGCTGTAAGGGTGATAACAAATTTGGGTTGTTAGGCTTACTAGAAGTCTGGAAGGGGACGGTAGCAGCATTTGAGTCTCCAGCACTATAATGAGTGGGCCCGCTGCATTTCCTATTTTGGGAATGAAGCACATCCGAGTAGAAGTGTAGGTTTGACGGTCTACCTGGGCATATGTAGTGGGATGTAGGCGTGATAGCTTCATATGGGGGTGACCGGTTGGTTGTGATGCAGGCCAACCAACAGATCACAAAACTGTGCAGAGTGGAAAGTGTCCTCGTACAGGAACATCACAGGGGAAACATGAAGCGAAGCTTGAAGTGGACCAACCATGGCTGAAAGGAATCAAGCCCAGGACTTACTGTTAACCAGGCCCTTCCACTCTCCTTTAATTTCCATAAAATAAACATGAAAACAAACACAAGCAATCTCAGCGGTGCCATCTCTCTCTGCTCCCTGACTAGGAGGACGTGAGGCAACCACACTAGTCTGGAAATTAGGTCTTGGTATTGTTTGAGACTTTGACATCTGGCTTTATAGGTTTCAGAGAGTCCTGTAGTCATTTGTTCATGTTTGGATGTCAAAACTCAAAGGTTGTTGAAAAATAATAAAAGGTCTGGCCAGGGTTCAAAAGGCAAAGCAGCTTTAAGTGGGCGATCACTAAGAAGTCACCAATAAAAAGTGTAGTCCTTCAGCGCACTAAAAACATGAGTACACACTTTTACATCCACTCGAGACACTTCCAAATCGACACTGGCCGAAAAATCATCACTGCTCCTCCTACTGACAATCAGGGGACTGAACGCCATGGTTTCGCATCGGGCTCAAGGTCACTTCTGCGTCACTTCCTCGCTCAGGAGAACCACTTCCTTTGTTCATGGGAACCACTTCCACTTCCGAGAAAACCACTTCCTGCCTCCTTTGGCACTTAGCCACCAGATTCTGGAAAGTCACTTGCTATTGGGTAGACTGGACCCAAAAAGTTCCATGCGGCCAAGAGCTGTGAAAGATCATAGGAACAAAATCGGGCAATGCGTCAGCAGACAGCGAATCCAAGAGAAGCATTTTGCTTGACCTTGATCCCTCCTACAATCCCATTGGTGGATGTTGCTGGGGCCCAGTGCAGTGCTCTGCTTCTCCTCCTGGTCTGTAGAGACATCACAACTAATGACAAAGATCTTGGACGTTTTCAAAGATGATGGGCCGGAGTCTACGAGGATGATCAGCAAGACGGCAAATGTGCTCCCCGCTCTTCACCTTGTGTTGTAGGCAGGAAGTTTGTGGTTACTGCACATGACAAGCTGGCCTAATGCTTCGAGGTACCCAGGACAGACTCTGAAGTGGGAGATTGGGAGCCTAGAGATGTGGACATGTGGATGGAGAAATGTCAAAAGGCCTCTGGACCTGTCGCAAAGTTGGAAACCAGTGACTTCACTGCTTTATCTAAGATGTCCGAGATACCAGAGTTACTCTGCCGTGCCCAATCCTTGTGGGAATCTTCAAGTAGATGGTGTAGGAACAACTGCGAACTAGGCCAGAAACCCACATGGATCCACCATATCACCAATGCTGACAAAGGAGTGCCAGAAAAGTCTTGTCAGCCTGAAGACCTGGGAGAGCAAGAGGAAAGACTGGTGGATTGACCCTTCACAGTTGACCCAGTGAGGCAGGTTGGCAGAGGCAGCCCCTAGCGGGGTTAGAGGCCCGCCCCAGGGCGGAGACTTCCAGGGTTCATTTACCAACAGACCGTGAGCATCTGCCCCAGACACTTCTCCGTGCTGTGCGTATGCGGCAAGACCCAGCGATGCGCCAGAGCGTTGTGGGCGTGCCTAAAGAGGCGTGTCTTTCAAAGGGCCCTCCTCTGCAGTTAACCATGTCTCTTTCTGAGAGCCCACAGGTACACACACAGAGCATGATAAATTCACACCATATTCCACACGGCTGAACCCCCAGAGCAGAGGAGGTAGGGAGGGAAACGGGATGAAGATTTAGACACCCCAACAGTAGAAAATAAAAATTGCAATTTACAAAAAGAATGAAGTCTTTTGGCAACTCAGAGCAAAGGAGAATTCATAATGAAAAAACAGGAAAATAAACATTGTTCGTCATTACAGAACAAAGTAATAAAGTTCACATTATTTTCGAGGTTCTGAGCTGAACTAAAACGTATATTTTTTGTTTTTTAAAAAGAAAGTACTTTTTTTCTGGAAATCAACAACTTTTTTCTTCTCCTTTGAGAGCAAGTGTGCAAAATCCTTTTTCAGGGAGCGGGACATTTTCTCCTTTTCCCCCTACTTTCACCCCCTAGAGTCACTAGAAATAGCAATAATAATAATAATATTAATTAAAAAAATTGGGGTGTGAGGGAAAAGGCTCAGTTGGTGGTCCCAGGTGCACAAGAGACTGGTCCGTGCGGCTGCAGGGCGCCCACTCATACTTTATAGTAAATGTTTGCGGGACTCTGTGGCGGCATCTCCTGCACGATGTAGACGGGATGGCCGTAGTCCCCGCTAACCTTCTCATAGTGGGGGCAGAAGGCTCCGCCGTCTGAAGTCCTGAGCGGGATGATGATGTCACTGGGCTCAGAGCCGTTGTTGTTGCCCCCGCTGCTCCTCTTAGGGCTGGTGAGGGTGCTGAGGGAGAGCGGTGGGTGGTGCGTGTCGCTGTGCTTGGATCGTCGCCGTCTGTAGCAAACTGCACCCACCACTATGATAATGATGAGTAGGAAGGCGGCGCCGCCCGCCGCCCCGGCAATGATTGGGATATTAGACGGTGATAGGGGACCGTTCTCTCCACCACCTTTAGTGGCGTTGGCAGAGATATCTCCTGCAGAGGAAAAAAAAGGAGAGAGATGTGATCAGATGAGTAACCAAGAAGTCAATATGCATCACTTTTCACGAAACATTAAATTTCTAAAGCTGATTTATCCCCCAAGATCCTCAACAGCTCCCATCCCACCTTGAGACTACTAGAAGATTGTGGAGGTCAAAAAGCCTGCCTTGTTAAATTTTGAGCAGTTGTGTGTGAGCATTGACTGGTTTCCTACATTGTGGAGCAATTTCACTGTCATTTACAACTATGGGCTTGATTTAGATCTTGGCGGACGGGTTACACCGTCACAACGGTGACGGATATCCCGTCCGCCGAAATATAAATCCCCTTATATCCTATGGGATTTTTATTTCATCGGATGGGATATCCGTCACCATTGTGATGGAGTACCCCGCCGCCAAGTTCTAAATCGTGCCCTATGTTTCCCTAACATGGTTAAAATCATCCCTCTAAGTCCCCTAGCAGAGATGGCGAAAAAATGGTAGACGAGGTGAAATGTGATCCAAATGTCTACAAACATAATAGAAATATGAATGAGAGAGAGAGAAAGTGGTGAGAGAGTTGGAAGAGTTTTGAATCTGATAAATTTGGATTTCTGTAAACTTCACTCAAAAATGTAACTCGATTTCAAGTCATCTGACACGTATCTTTATTTTACCATCCGTGTTTCTTCCTTTCGTAGTTGTTTTTTTTGCAAAATTTGAGCTCTTTGAGAGGTGCCAAGGACATAAAAAAAATTGTGAAACATCACTCAAGTAAACAACTTCTAGATAAATATTCAGCAGAAATAAAACACTTCAGAGGTGATTTTGAGTCCTTCACGGCACAAGATTTCAGGGCCACTATTTGAGAAAGTCCTTAAAATATTTTAAGGCGATAAACAAAGAGGCTAACTAACCGGTAAAAACCGCATGACTTTATATTCCAAAACTGGGGGGTTTTACACTGAAAGAAGGGTCAATTTGAAAAAGTGCAAAAGAATGAATTTAAACATTTTCACAACATAAAATAACAAGACAGTCTAATTTCACGTAGGAAGAAGGGAAATCTCACAACACCGCAATATGGGAGTTCACAAAGCAACAAGCATTGGCAAAACCAATATTTTCGCCTATGTGAAATTTATTGGCTTCGTCAATGTTTTTTTTACATGTTGCACAGCAGCGCGCAACATTGACTTTAAAAAGAACCAACTATGACGTGGCTAGCGTTGACAGCATCATAACGCTTGTTTTTTTCTTCCCTTTAGGCCAAATAGTTCCATGAAGGTGAGCACTGGAAGAATACAATTCCAGTTTGTGTGTATTTCTGATCATTTTATTTTGCTTATTTCTCCTTTTGTTAAAATTCTAAAGTATTAAACTTAGAAATGAGTATGCAAGTTGTCCTCCTAAGTGCATTTGACTGTAAACCAGTGGGTCTCGACCTTTTGACTTCTGGTCACCCCCAATAAATCATTAATGTAACCCGGGGACCCCCCCCCCCCGAATCATGATTGGAATCTGGGGCTCCCCCCAGTGATTCAAGACTGCTAGCTGAGGGCCCCAGCCTAAGCATTGTCAATGATTTGAACCGGAAATAAAATACACAAACAAATGCAGAAAAAACATTAAAGCAAACACACAAACAATGACACATTTTATTTAATTCGCAAACACATATAAATACAAAAAAAATGTAACATGAAGGTGAGAGCTTTTCTAAATTCAAATGAGGCCGCTCATCGCCCACATCGTATTCTGCTGGATACGCCTGCGCTGCTCCCACAAATCAATTACATTTTTAGTCTCCAATTTCAAATTCCTTCATATTTACAGTACATTAAAAAAATTTCAATTGTACATTTAGCTTCTTTATGTATATTCACTTTATTAATCTGCTAATTAAAATAAATTTTCTACGTTGTCGCGGATCCCATGAGGAGGCTTCGCGGACCCCCACGGGTCCCCGGACCACAGGTTGGGAACCACTGCGGTAAACGATGAAAAGCGGCGTGTGGGGATTACGTCGACAGCAGCGGGAGCACAGAAGCATGGGAGATCAAAACAGACGGCCCGCCACAAGCGTGATACGCCTTCGGCGTTCTGCACACATGGTGGTGGCAATCTCAATCGCGGGGTGGGGCGGGGGTATTTCTTTTTGTATCATGTGGCAAGCCAGCTGGGTTTGACCTTACTCGTCTCTGCTGAAAGCATTTTCAGAAACCCAGGCAAAATGGAAGTTTGCTATTTATTTACTCCTTGTCTACTGTCCTGATGTGTTGAGGCCTTTTGCTACAGCTGGCTGCTCTCTTGTGGTGGTGCGCTAAGGCAGATGCCTACATTGTGACTGAAAGTAGGTATCGCCCTTAATGCAGGGCCTACTGTACCATGCCTTACGGCGTTTCAGCGCAGAGATTGTTTAACGCATGTTGGCCATGTTTTTGGGCCTAATGTCCATTCTGCAGCTCCTACCATGCTTCGACACGACAGACTGCACAGTTTCCAGCTCTTCCTTTGCTCTTCACTTTTTTTCTTCCCCATGCCTTCACCTTCTCTCACTAGCGGCCTCCAGTCCTTCTCGCCTACCACCATTCACTACCCGCATGAAATATAACTTGCCATTCACTGCCCCGAAATTGCCCAACACTGCCCGAAGCATTCACTGCCCCAACCCTTCAGGAGTGGCACTACGTCACCAAAGGTGTAGCGCATGGGATTGTGGGAAACAAAGTTCAGAGTTTCTAAAGGAAGAAGCCCTGAGCAGGAAGCTGCACCCTGCAAGAGAAGTGATGTCATAGAGTCAGGGTGTGACGCAGAGTCTCTAAGCAGCACATGAACGGCAAATGTTCATAGCGCGCAGCCCCGGCTCTAGAATTTGTGTCTTTGGGGGAGCCGTAAAGAAGCATAGGGGGGCCATGTAAGTGAGGGGGTACTGCCCAAAAAACAAAAGAGTATTTAATCGATCAGATATTTTAGGTATTGGCATTTGTCGGCATTTGACATTTTTAGCACAACAATCAGCACCCACAGAGCTACATACTCCGCCTGCTCTGATGTGCTTCCGGTGGGGAAGGGGAGGGACGCTGCTTGTCAATCTTTAAAAGCGGAACTTTAGGACTGCAGCCTGCTCCTGGTCACGTGCAGCAACAGAAATGTCTGCTGCCATGCAGAGCCACTTTATAGCTTTTCATGTTTTTAAAAAACGTGGCAGCTTTTTAATTTGCAAAGCATTGAAGTTTAAAAATATGATGCAATAAGCCCCGAATCATAATTCAGTTTTCAGGTTATCCATGCTAGTCATTTGTGCACCATAGCATCGAATTAACTCTGCTGACGTCACACCTCTCCCCAGGCCCGAATGTATCCTATATTACTGGTGTCAATGTTACAATAAACGATAAGGGAGAGCCCACGGGGCTGCACGCCCTGTGAAACATTAAGGTGAAACACGCTTGTTTTTCAGTTCTGAATAGCCTGGGGTGGGTCAGGGCATTCCTTGGGTGGGCCTGGCCACCCAGCCCACCCTCTAGAACCGGGCCGGATAGCACGGTAGGTGAGCATGCGGCTTGCCCCCTAGCAGAGGTTAGACCAACATAGTGACATCATTATAAACCATGAGCTCTCCTCAACCAGCTAAAGCTCTCCACAGCCGGACCTAAAAAGGCTTGTAAGAGAGACGAAAGGGAACCCGCACTGGGGAAGGCAGGATAAGGCTAGAGACCATGTATGCTCTCTGTGCGTAAAGCAAGCAGAGGGTCAGATTCTAAACATACATGTCTCTGCCCACTCCCCGCCGCGTCCTTCTGGGAGGTAGTAACCTGTGCTAATATGTGAACGCACCCCTACCCAACCTCAGTATCTTCCTCCGAGTGGAAGCCGAGCATGTCGCCGATGAGACCATCTCTCCATACAGCAACTACCCCCACAGTTGGCACATGCTATGTCATTGCCGCTATCCCGGCCCCTCCCCAGAACTACAACCAATGACCTCTCTTTAGAAATATTTCTTGTTGTGATGACATCTCCCTTATTTGAACATCTCTCCACAGGCTCCCTACAGACCCAATATATATCCTAATTAGAGCTCCCGGTTTTATGTTATTTATTTTTTTATATTTCCCTCAGTATTTATCCATATTAATGTTCTGCTAATTTTATCTGTTATTCATATTTATTTTGGACATTATGAAAATATTAAACTAAAACTAGTTTATTTCAGCATTTACTTCACCGCTAAATGTGCACTCATACTTGAATCCCCGACAGGTTTCAATTATAGAAACACAGATGATAAATCAATGCACTTACATGAAAACATGGACATTTCCGTATCGATGCTGTGCACATCCCCTGCTACATAAGCCTCATTACTAAAACTCCTTTCTTTTGTAAACCCTTTTACCTGTCAATCCGCCCAGCTATTGACTTGGCAGTCATGATTGACAGCATTTAGAATAACTCAAAAACAACCTAATTTGTGTTTTTATCTACGGTTAAAAATAAATGCAAACCAAAAAATAAATGGTTTTCTGCCTGTATTTATCTGTAAAAATCAGCAAAAACAGAAAACAGGGAGCCTTACTCATAATTTGGGCTCCCAGGTTTATGGCTTTTTTTTTACATTTCTATCTCATTGGTATTTATCCATACTTATTTTTTTGGGCCAGCTCATTGGTATTTATCCATATATTTTTTTGGGCCATCTCATTGGTATTTATCCATATATTTTTTTGGGCCATCTCATTGGTATTTATCCATATATTTTTTTGGGCCATCTCATTGGTATTTATCCATACTTATTTTGTGTTTTGAGAATAAATGGAGCTGTAAAATGGTAATTTCCACATTTATTTAACTCTTGAACGTGCACCGATACGTTTGCCTGTCACATTTCACCAACTTAAGCAGCCACAAATAACGAAACTACACTTGCAGGTAAATATTAGTGTTATACTACACGCATATGTTAACATATGCCTTTATTTGAGTGTCTATCTGCTCAGCTATTGCCTGGGATTCATGAAAGACAGTACGGAGACTCTCCCACATGAAGCACCATTTTCAGTATTTTTCTGCTTTTAAAAATAAATACAGATGGGAAACACATTGCTTTCTGTCTGTATTTAGGAAGAGGTGTGGAGCCGCGGCCAGGGCGACTGACGCCGGAACCTGGGGATCACGGTTCGATCCCCGGCGCTGGTGGCAGATTAGCCCAGCACCATGTGACCCTGGGCAATAGCTTGCTTAATCTTCCCGACGGCCCCCAGCGCCTAGAGACCCTTACGGGCGATTGTTCGCGCTTTACAAATGTGTATTATTATTATGTATCTGTAAAAATCAGTAAAAACGGAAGCCTTAATTATAATCTATATTATAAAGACATTTCCCCACAGATGGTGAAAGTTCTTTATCCATAAACATCTCTCCACATCCTGTCTCCAATTCTATGTAGAAGTTTACTTGTTTTAAGGACACCTCCCTAATTGTAACATCTTTCTTCTGTCCTAGCCTGCACCTTCCTGTGGAATGTACCCTGAATCTCTCCACTGCCCTCGCCTGTCCCTTAAAATTATTATGATAAGAAAATCTCCATTGGCCAGGGGCTCCGAGGTGACTTGTTAGGGCTATAAGAAATGTCACTGGTTTGTTCAAATAAGAACTTCTCCCTATAGCTGATATGCGTACTTTCTCGTCCTTCGTCACCCACTTGCCCTTCCAACAGAGGGAAGAAATTTAGGAAGGGAACACACAAAAAAACTAAAAACAACGAACATGCCAAGAAATGCACTTGCGGCTTTACAGGATACTTTATGGGGAAAGCAATCCTTACGTATTCCTTGCTCTAATGAAAACCAGAAAAACAACTTTTCAGAGGGCCTCTCTGACCCCAAACTATTGTTTATCTGGTTTCAGTTTTTCTCTCTACATAAATGACAAAAATACGCTTTTTTCCTGCGTGGTGGTAAGGGCCCGGGTTAATTTTCTGGCAAGATAATTGTTCCTCCGGATTACGTTTTTTTCTCTCATTTAGACAGCCATCTGGGAAACGGTCCAAACTTTGAAATTTTTATTTGTCGGCTTGCAAGGGCAGACCAAAAATGGTTTATATTTCTGATTTCTAATTATTTCCTTTCTGCTTTGCAAAGATGGGAAACCCAGGCCTGTTTGTACAAGCTGGGAAAATCTCGGTTTTTTCACGTGATGTGTTTGCCCCTCTAGGTTTTAATGAGGTAGGTCACCAAACTTTTCCACCGCAATTCAAATTACCTTGGTAAACGCGAGCGCATATTTTTTTAAAATAAACATTGTCTGAATTTGGGAAAAGCCACTAGACAAAATTGAGTGTCAGAAGTGGGATATGTCATTGCCGTCCAATCAGAGGCAGGATTCGGCAATCGGTACCTTTCAGTAGGGGGAGAGTGAATGATGGGCGACAATCCTGGAATGTCTCCTCTCAGGAGTAGTGGTGTGTAAAGTTTTTTATTACACAAGTGAACACAAGTGCAGTCTTACAGCGGTCTCAGTTATTAGCTGCAGTGCCTTGCAAGCATTGTGTATGTGTGCGTATACTGTGGCCAACTTTACCTCAAGAGCAACTCAATACAATTTCCGCTTGCATGCAAAATACGCAAGTCCTTAAGTTCATGTGAAATTTCATCTCCATGACATTTTTGCATTTTTTTCACCGTTTTTGTAAAAAAAATCTCTAAGATCCTGATAAAAACCTCTGCAACGTTGCATGCCCCCATCCAGGATTCACAGGCCCCTGGAATCGAATTGTGAGCCTGCGATTTAGACGGAGGCAGCAAAATTCTCAGTAGGCCACCAGGAATTTGCAAACTCAACGCAAGAAATGTTCTATCTTTTCGTGTAAGTTTTCGAAGTATGGACTGCTCGGTTCCTTCTGGCATCTGATCGAAGGAAGGACGCTGCAGGGTGCGGTTGGGAAGGACACGTTCTGCAGAGATTTCTGACCCACATGTCTGTGAGCAGAGATCTCACATTATAGAGGCAATGCCCGCCAGAGCCCTGGGAGATGGAAGTGTGGCTCCACGGGCCTCCATTGTGCTGCCAGGGCTCCGTTGTTGTGATATCTCCCACTAGCAGTTTTTTTATATTAACAACTCTGGCATCCAGAGTGTCTGTGATCTCTCCACAGAGATGACACATTTTGAGTACAAGTCAGTGATTCTAACGCGATATTGGTGGGTAGCAAAGTGTAAATAAAGATAAACTGAGGGTGAGAAGGAAAAGGAGGAAAGACGAAAAGAGAGGAAAGGAACATTGTGTAAGAAGGGTGAGGGAATACGAGAGGGGAGAAGATGAGAGTGGAAAAGCAAAGGAGGGATCAGATAGAGAGGTGAGAGACGAGGAGAAAAGAAAAAGAGAGGAATAGGAAATGGGTGGACGATAGAGTGCAGATTCAAGACAGAAGAAAAGAAGGAGGGATAGAAGGTACAAGAGGAAAGGGAGAGACGTCAGAGGGGAGAAGTGAGGGGAACAGAAATTGCTAAGCGGTAAATGAGTGGATAGAGGTTTGAGAGAAAGATAATGTAGAGAGAACGTAGGGTAGGAGAGAGGAAGGAAAGGGCTGGAGAAAAAAAGAATATGCAGTGTGGGAGAGAAAGTTAGTGGCAATGAAGAGCGAGACAACCGAGTTGGGAAAAGGTGGAGTCGTGGAACATGGATAGAGAGGGGGGAGTAGAGAAGTGAGGGTGAATCAGAAAGGATGAGATCTGAGCAGAGAGCGAGGTGAGGGTAAAGACACAAACTGAGAGAGAGAGAGAGAATGGAAGAGGCAGAGGGGGGCAAGAGTGAAAGAGAAGTGGCGCAGGGATTGGGAAGCATGAGGCCATGGCATAGAAAGGGGTGGCAGAGGGGGACCACACATTGGAAAGGGAGAGATTAAACGATAGGTGAGAATAAGAGAAGTAGAACGTTAAGGACGAGAGTGAAAAAGAGGCAGAGAAGGTTAAAGGGAGACAGAGAGTCAGAGAGAGAGAGAAACAGATGGGGTTGAAATTGGAGAGAATGGGAGATCAGGACATCCAAGAAAGTAAAGCAGAGAGAAAATATAAGGTAAAAGAGAGAGGACTATGAGAGAACAAGCACAGAATGAGAAGTAGGATCACCGAAAAGAGGGACTGGAATAAGACGATAAAGAGGATGGGCGAGAGAACGGAGAGTGAACGGGGGCTAAAGAACACGTCACTGCAGCACCCTCAAAATAAACGAATGTGTGTTCAGAAAAAGGATGAGCAAGAAGAAGTCCTTTATTTATTTTATCTTGTTGCATTTGCACCATGGACAAAGGCAGAGGTCAAAGGTCACGGAAGGTCTTCTGACAAATTGCTGCTTATCCTTTTGACACTGAGATTTCAGATTGGTGTTTATTTTTCCTTATTCTGACCGGAATATGCAGGAATTTTGTAAAGTAAAACAAGCGACAACCTTGTGGTACAAGAAGTCTGAACCGGCAGACTGGGGAATAGCAAATATTTTCTAAAAGGACACAAATTTACTTGCAAGTAAAATACACAAATGTTTTACAGGATAAATGGGGGTCTTTTTTTCAATTCTAAAGTGTAATAGAAAGAAAGATTTTAACATGATTAAAACAAACCAAAACACTTTACTTGTGTGAGGCGCAAATAATAAATGCACACAAAACTCCGATTTTCGTTTGTTTGGAGTGTAGTAAAACTGCAAGTCTGACTCTAATGAAGGGACCTAGTCTTTGTAAATGGCAGTGCCCTGGCACACTGTGAGTTAGTCATATTTGAGTGGTGTGCTCCAAAAGGCACCACTGGGGGCACACTACGCATGACCGCTCTCCCGCTGACCGGATCTGACGCATGTGCTACAAGTGGTCTTTGTGTGACGCATGGAGTTTGCACCATCTCTGTGATTCGGTGGCGTTACATTGATAGCAGCGCCCCAGCTCTAAGAACGGTTCCAGAACCATGGCTCACACTGCAGGTGCCCAGTCCCTGGCACAGAGGGCACCCGGCTGAACTGCTTTCATAATAATGATGTGCCAATGCCAGCGCCAGCCTTTGCCGCTAGCCCGCCCGGCTGCAGCTTCGCCCACGCCTCCCTGGACCAGTCATTCCTTCCCCCTCTCTGATGCTTTTGCAGGTTGTCGATTCACATAGAAACCGATGAAGAGTTACAAAACAGCATTTATCAAAATTACCAAAAATATGCAGGCAATTTACAAAGTTTTTAAAACCTGGAGGACATTTCCAAAATCTCCAGGGAATTATGGACTCAACATTTTTTAAAGAGATGCATGGCGGGTTGAGACTGCCTCTTCCCATAGTCCAGATGTTCTGTGCTTTGTATCTTGGATAGGATGGGCCTACAGGTTGCCCTTTTCCAGGAAACGGATTTATGATTCTCGAGGTAACCTCGCACTATGCATACAGCACTTACGAAAACTCTAAAGGCGACCTGACACTTGCAAAGGTACACTGCAAACAGAGGGAAACTCTGGGCAGTGTGCCAGTTACCAGATCTCTTCGTTTTTAAAGATGCCCATGTGACAAGTACAGCAAAAATCTGTCACTTCCCACCACCGCTATGAGAAGGCTGCCCTCTACCCATCACGCCCTCCATGGTTCAACCTTTCCTCCAATTGTCACCGTTCTTTCTGGCGGCTCCTTATGCAACTCCTCTGTTTCTGCAACTCTTATTCAGAGCACCGGAGGACCACTCTGGAGCTGCCTTGAAGACAGTCATATTACGCTACCCAATGATACCACCTAAGTACCCATCTTGACCTACAACGGTGGCAGACAGGACTGTGTTATCTCCAACCGAGACATTGTTAGCAGGTCATATGGGACATGATGAAAACCTGGTAGCAGGGTAATGGGGGTGGCTGGTGCAGATGATGAGGGTTTTGGTGGCTATAGTATTGGGGTAGGAATTGGATGGAGTTGGGAGTGGCAGGTGGAGGTTGCGGTGTTGACACGCTGTGAAGATAGTAGTGTTGGTAGAGGTATGTGTGTAGTGGTGCTGGTGCGGGTGACTGGATGATAGTGACCATGGTGGGGATGGTGGTAGCGGTGGTTAAGATGTGTGTAGGAATGCAGTAGTTGGAGGTGTTGATGTTGTCTGAGGATAAGGTGGTGGTGGTTGGAATGTTGGAGATGATGGTGGCTGTGTTTGTGGATGAGGTAGAGGGTGATGTCTGTGTGTGGTGGTAGGATTGCTGATTGGTAGTGGTGATGATGTGGTGTTGATGATGACAGTGATGCGTGTTCTTGTTGTGGGATTGTGGTTTTCGTAAGGGAGAAGGATGGTGATGATGATGTGGTATTGGTGCCGGATTTGGGTTAGTAGGGTTGATAAAAGTTTGATGGGTGGTGGTGAAAAAGGTGGATGGTGATTGTGTTGCTTGTTGGCTGTGGTGATGTCATGAAAGCTGTGGTGCGTAGTGGTGACGGCGGTTGTTGGTGGTGGTGTTGTGGGTGATGATGATGTCGCTAGTTCACAGTGGGGATGAAGGTGGCAGTGACATGAGGTAGATTATGATAATAGTGTGCTTGTAGTGTTCATGAGGGTGGGGGATGGTGATGATGGTGTGATGGTGCTGTCTTTTGGGGTTGTTAGTGGTCTTGAGATTCTCTGGTGTGGTGAGTGTGTGAATTAGTGATTGTGGTGGAGTTAGAAGAGTAGTCTTTTGGGGGAGGGAGGTCTGTGGTACAATTGAGTGTGTGGATTGGTGGCATTTTATTTTGGGGTTGGTGATGGTCTTGTAGATCTGTTGTGATGGTGTGGGATTGTGATGCTAATACGTTCTTTTGGAGGTTGGCTGGGGTTTTGCAGGGTTGTGGAGATGTTGGGGTGTGGTGATAGTGTTGCTGGTTGGTGGTGGTGGTGATGTGGTGTTGGTGATGACAGTGATGTGGGTGTTCTTGTTGTGGGCTTGTGGTTTTGTTAAGGGAGTACGATGAAGATGATGGCGGACTACTGGTGCTGCATTAGGGTAAGTGGAGTTCGTGAAAGTTTGATCAGTGGTGGTGATGATGGTGGATGGTGATTGTGTTGCTTGTTGGCTGTCGTGAAATTGTGAAAGTTGTGGTGGGTAGTGATGATGGTGGTTGGGGGTGGTATTGTGTGTTATGATGGTTTGGGTGATGATGGTGTTGCTAGTTCATAGAGTGAACGATGGTGGTAGTGACTTGAGGCAGATTATGATAAAGGTGTGCTTGTAGTGTTCATTTGGGTGTGGGATGGTGATGGGGTGATGGTGTTGTCCTTTGGGGGGATATTGATGGTCTTCAGGGTTTGTGGTGTGGTGAGGGTGTGGACTGATGATGATGGTGGAGTTAGTGAAGTAGTCTTTCTGTGGTGGCTAGTGTTGCAGGGTAGTGGTGTTGGTTGGTGATCAATGGTAAGGTGTTTTTTTAAAGCTTCGTGGTGGCCTTGCAGCTCTGTTATGAGGGTGTGGGATGGTGTGGTCACAGTCAGGGCTTTAAGTGGAATGAAAAAACTGGAGGGGAGGGGTCTCCCAAAGGGGCATGGCCAATGTAATTAGGGGCATTGCTTAAAACACATAAGCTAAAAATCTGTGCTTAGCATTGTTTGCCGCCCGACTTGTATTTTGCTGTTTCTGTCACAGCATCCAGATATATGATACAACACGTAACATCATACCTACAAACAGTCAGGACTATTGACTTTGTCAATGGTTGTTAGCGGCATAAGAAAAATAAGCAGCAACTATGACTTGTATATAATATTGAAAAAGCTTCCACTTAAAGCCCTGGTGACGCTACGACAATGTTGCTGCTCCTGAGTTTCAAAAAGAGAAGAGAAATCCAG
The DNA here is from genome assembly GCF_964204655.1 of Triturus cristatus. Classification (NCBI taxonomy): domain Eukaryota; kingdom Metazoa; phylum Chordata; class Amphibia; order Caudata; family Salamandridae; genus Triturus; species Triturus cristatus. The sequence continues at coordinate 772,637,923 of NC_140595.1, read as the reverse complement.
AGAGAAAACGACTCTCTCTAAAGGATTTCCCTTCCCCTACAAGGCTCTCCTGGCATGACGTCACGCCGTAACTTCTTCACTAGTGAGAAGTATGAGCACGCGCACATTGATGTGCCTGCTGTCACTGCAGTCTGGGAAAAAACGGACGGCCTGTGCCAGGGCACAAAACAGAGCCCGATAGAGACCCGTTTCGAGGCCCCCTTTAAAAAACTGCTGGTGCTCAGCACCGGTAAGACCCAGTCCACTTAAAGCCCTGGTCATAGTGTTTTCTTTTGCGTGTTGATCGGACGTTGCAGTGTTGTGTTGGTGATGAGGGTGTGGGACTGTAATGAGCGTGGGGGTAGTGGTGTTGTTTTTTTTGGGGTGGTGGTGTTGCAGGTTTGTGATGGTGGTGAGGGTGTGGATTGGTGATGATGGCGGAGTTGGTGGTGGTCTTGGAAATCTGCTGTAGGGGTGTGGGATGCAGATTACAGTGGGGATGGTGGTATTTTCCTTTTAGGGTTGGGGGTGGTCTTTCAGATCTGTGGTGTTGTTATGGACTGATGATGATGGTTTGGCGGTGTTCTCTTTTAGGGGTTGGTGTTGGTCTTTGGATCTGTTGTGCTGTGAGGGTGTGGGATGGTGATGATAATGCTGTTTTCTTTTGGAGTTGGTTGGAGTGATGCGGGTGTGTGGTGTTGGTTGAGGATGTGGGACGGCAATGAGGGTATGGCGGTGTTGCCTTTTGTGATGCTGGTGGTTATGTCAGATCCTCCTAGGGTGCTAGTGACTTTTGGAGGTTGGTGGTGGTGGTTTTGCGAGTCTGCAATGTTGCTGAGGGTGTGGATTGGTAATGATGATGGAGCTGGTAGTGTTGCCTTTTGTGATGTTGGTGATGATGTGGGATCCTCGTGGGGTGCTAGTGACTTTTGCAGGTTGGTGGTGGTGGTTTTGCGAGTGTGTAATGTTGCGGAGGGTGTGGATTGGTAATGATGACGGAGCTGGTAGTGTTGCCTTATGTGATGCTGGTGGTGATGTGGGATCCTCGTGGGGTGCTAGTGACTTTTGGAGGTTGGTGGTGGTGGTTTTGTGAGTCTGTAATGTTGCTGAGGGTGTGGATTGGTAATGATGACGGATCTGGTAGTGTTGCCTTTTGTGATGTTGGTGATGATGTGGGATCCTCGTGGGGTGCTAGTGACTTTTGCAGGTTGGTGGTGGTGGTTTTGCGAGTCTGTAATGTTGCGGAGGGTGTGGATTGGTAATGATGACGGAGCTGGTAGTGTTGCCTTTTGTGATGCTGGTGGTGATGTGGGATCCTTGTGGGGTGCTAGTGACTTTTGCAGGTTGGTGGTGGTGGTTTTGCGAGTCTGTAATGTTGCGGAGGGTGTGGATTGGTAATGATGACGGAGCTGGTAGTGTTGCCTTTTGTGATGCTGGTGGTGATGTGGGATCCTCGTGGGGTGCTAGTGACTTTTGGAGGTTGGTGGTGGTGGTTTTGCGAGTCTGCAATGTTGCTGAGGGTGTGGATTGGTAATGATGACGGAGCTGGTAGTGTTGCCTTTTGTGATGCTGGTGATGATGTGGGATAGTTATGGGGTTTTAGTGACTTTTGGAGGTTGGTGGTGGTGGTTCCGTGAGTCTGTAATGTTGCTGAGGGTGTAGATTGGTAATGATGACGGAGCTGGTAGTGTTGCCTTTTGTGATGTTGGTGGTGATGTGGGATAGTTATGGGGTTTTAGTGACTTTTGGAGGTTGGTGGTGGTGGTTCCGTGAGTCTGTAATGTTGCTGAGGGTGTAGATTGGTAATAATGACGGAGCTGGTAGTGCTGCCTTTTGTGATGTTGGTGGTGATGTGGGATCCTCGTGGGGTGCTAGTGACTTTTGGAGGTTGGTGGTGGTGGTTTCGCGAGTCTGTAATGCTGCTGAGGGTGTGGATTGGTAATGATGACGGAGCTGGTAGTGTTGCCTTTTGTGATGCTGGTGGTGATGTGGGATCCTCGTGGGGTGCTAGTGACTTTTGGAGGTTGGTGGTGGTGGTTTTGTGAGTCTGTAATGTTGCTGAGGGTGTGGGTTGGTAATGATGACGGAGCTGGTAGTGTTGCCTTTTGTGATGCTGGTGGTGATGTGGGATAGTTATGGGGTTTTAATGACTTTTGGAGGCTGGTGGTGGTGGTTTTGTGAATCTGTAATGTTGCTGAGGGTGTGGGTTGGTAATGATGACGGAGCTGGTAGTGTTGCCTTTTGTGATGTGGGATAGTTATGGGGTTTTAATGACTTTTGGAGGCTGGTGGTGGTGGTTTTGTGAATCTGTAATGTTGCTGAGGGTGTGGATTGGTAATGATGACGGATCTGGTAGTGTTGCCTTTTGTGATGTTGGTGATGATGTGGGATCCTCGTGGGGTGCTAGTGACTTTTGCAGGTTGGTGGTGGTGGTTTTGCGAGTCTGTAATGTTGCGGAGGGTGTGGATTGGTAATGATGACGGAGCTGGTAGTGTTGCCTTATGTGATGCTGGTGGTGATGTGGGATCCTCGTGGGGTGCTAGTGACTTTTGGAGGTTGGTGGTGGTGGTTTTGCGAGTCTGTAATGTTGCTGAGGGTGTGGATTGGTAATGATGATGGAGCTGGTAGTGTTGCCTTTTGTGATGCTGGTGGTGATGTGGGATCCTCGTGGGGTGCTAGTGACTTTTGGAGGTTGGTGGTAGTGGTTTTGCGAGTCTGTAATGTTGCTGAGGGTGTGGATTGGTAATGATGATGGAGCTGGTAGTGTTGCCTTTTGTGATGTTGGTGATGATGTGGGATCCTCGTGGGGTGCTAGTGACTTTTGGAGGTTGGTGGTGGTGGTTTCGCGAGTCTGTAATGTTGCTGAGGGTGTGGATTGGTAATGATGACGGAGCTGGTAGTGTTGCCTTTTGTGATGCTGGTGGTGATGTGGGATCCTCGTGGGGTGCTAGTGACTTTTGGAGGTTGGTGGTAGTGGTTTTGCGAGTCTGTAATGTTGCTGAGGGTGTGGATTGGTAATGATGACGGAGCTGGTAGTGTTGCCTTTTGTGATGCTGGTGGTGATGTGGGATCCTCGTGGGGTGCTAGTGACTTTTGGAGGTTGGTGGGGGGTGGTTTTGCGAGTCTGTAATGTTGCTGAGGGTGGGGATTGGAAGTGTTGCCTTTTGGTGGTGGAGTTTTCGCGACGCTAATCATGTTGTCAGTAAGGAGTGCCTTGCAGTAGCCGGGGGGCAGGTTAAACGGCGCCGGAGGTCCCCCTGTAGTGAGTTCTCCCGGCTCTTTCATGTCTGGCTGTCTTTCATGCCTCCTTTCGCTCTCCCCTGAGCTCCGCCTGGCAGAACACGCCGAGCGGCTCGGACTGGATCCCCCCTCCCGACAGCCCGCCGCCATCCTTGTGAAGTCACCCTTCAAGATGACTTCTCCGCCGGCGGTTTTGGGGAGATCACGAGATTCGAAGTTCCTGCCCCCTTGAGATACTGATGTTTCCCTCACGACGTCACTTCCACCGAGACAGACCAATTGCGCGTTTCGGAGGGGGGGTGCATGGGTACACAGACAAAGGCTACTTGGGCTCTATGGAGATCGCCAGGACCAGGGTGTCAGTCTGGGGTCACCGGCGAAACTCAGCACTTGGCAGTGACCTGCCTTCCCTTGGTCTCAGGGGCTATAGGACCCACAAGACCTTTATTTACTTCCGGCAGTTTCCACTCCTTGGTCTCCCCTCACTCCTCAACAGAAACCACGAGGCTCTTGAGGGGCTAAGTTTAGTCTAAGGGAGTTAATCTTGTGATGTCATCAGAGGGTCAAAGGGTGTCTGATGACGCTTCTGTTACATCTGGCCTTTTGGTGAAACACCCTCTATGGGCAAGAGTCCCACGCGACCAATGACATCATTCATGTCAGCCTTAAGGATGTCATCAATGACATCACAGCTGTGTTGCCTCACTACAGGCATCTTGGAAGGCAATTCCTGTTCCATGCAAGCGCTGTTCTCAACCAACGTCACAGACCAGGTGAGGGGTTCACACTCCAGGTTAACTAGGGTGCTCAAAAATGTGGTTGTTTCCCTGATCACCTTTTAGTGAGGTCATCACAAAGTCATCAAAGATGCCCCATGTGATACCACCAATAGCGTCATTGTGGTGTCAGCATCAGTACTAAGTACAGTGTCTCTTTTGGTGTGACACAATGTCTTATATTTATTTTACTATGGGAATTTGTGAGGCACAACCCAACCTATCACCTAAATCTCAAGGTGTGGTGGAAGATAGTGAGAATATGACTTGAGGATAACGCACAAAACTTGTTTTTTTGGCATTGACGCTTTAGAACGGACATGATTTCCAGAGGAGGTGCACCACGCCGGAGCAGTGAGTTACCTGTGCACCACGCCGGAGCAGTGAGTTACCTGTGCACCATGCCGGAAAAGTGAGTTACCAGGTCAGCCACTGGCCAAATTCTGTAATTTTTGGGAAAGGACTACCTTCCTATGTCGTGCTGTGTGCTTTGTTGCTTTCTTAAATTAAGGCAAAGGTATTTTCACCATGTGATCTTCATTGAAGATCGGCAAGAAGACCTGTCTCCACACCCACCCAAAGAGACACGACCCTGTCTCTTAGTTGTTTTTTGGAAGGAGAATGCGGCAGTAGGGTGTAGAGTTGTCTCTTTAGAAGGTTTCAGGCAGTTGTACCACCAACATGGAGGACTCAGAGGGAAAGTGAGGTTTGTACAATTGGTGATCACCTGCCACACAGGGGGCAACAACGGGGTAACGACTGCAACTGGCCACAAATGGGTACAGGGTAAGGGACAAACAAGCCGAGGCTAGTTCAAGAGCGACACAAAAACAGGAGACACAGACAGCTCTAGCGACCGTGCACACACCCTGTGGAGGGAGATAGGGAAAATGTCAAGACTCAGAACAACAGACAGGGGAATTAGTGTTAAGGGCGGGGCAAGAAGGTAGGCAAACTAAAGCGATGTTACGAGCAAGCACTTTCTTGGGTGAGAGGAATTGGAGCTCCATACCTGCAGTATTTTCCTGATTGGGGTCCAAGATGGGGTCAAAGGTGGAATCGCCCCGATCCTTTTCCCACGGCGTCTCAGGGGCAGACTTCTGGGGATTGGACCCCCCTTTAGGATCTGGGAAGCAAAGAGAGGGGGTTTGCCATGTGAATGCCACTGTCTTCAGTAGGTCTCTATTTGGGGGAAGGTTTTGTTAGTGAAGGAGCACAGGCTGGGGGTGCTAAGTTAGCCTACAGATGGACTACGGGTATTAGGATGGGACATATTTTACAGTAATCAGGAGAAAGACGCAAAAGCTGACCTGGCAGGGTGGGGAAAATCAGTGTTAATGAATAAGCATTTCCACTGGATTGAGCAGTAGTTGTGCACACGTACTTTACAATTTCTTTAAGACGATTCAGCGGCATCCGCCACTCCCTATCTATAAAATGCTTTCTATAGCAAATGTGCACATCTATATAGCTGTATGTTGACCTTACACCTGATCAATGTATGAATTTATAATTGCATTTTTGGGTAGTTCAATAACTTCACAATGAGCAATGGAGAGACGTACAGATGGTTACATTGAGTAGTAGTGTGGCCCGTAGTTTGAAATGGTTAGTTGGTAGGAAAGAAGGTTTGCTTGCTACGAAAAATTGAAAGCTACAAGAAAAAATGCAAAAGGAAATAGGCACGTGAGCGGTTAAATTGGGTAGCAAGATGACTGGCTGATTGACGGGAAAGATGGAAGTGTGGTTAAATAATAATAAATTAACTGAGTACAAGTGGATCTGCATGGCTCTGCAGTGAATGAGTTTGTGCACTGAGCTATCCCATTGGTGGTACCAATTGGCTGGTTGAAAATATAGTTGATTGACTCAAGAGACATCTCTATAAGATAGATGATTGCATGATAGATGTTTGATTTGATGTGTAGAGCCATTGTTTGTTTTTGTTTGGAAAGATAATTAGATAAAACAGATAAAATAGGTGATTGGCTGGAAAGGTGTTTGGTTGATAAATGGTTGGTTGATGTGTTATACAATATGTTAGTTATATAAATGTTGGCTGGAAAAGGAGTAGTTGGAAATTTGTTGGTTTTGTAGAAAGATGGCTGACTAGAAAATGGCTTGATGACGGGTTCCAAACATGGCTAATAAGACAGATGACTGACTGTAAGGAAGGTTAGATGAATGCAAATGTGGTTAGCTGGAAAGGTGGCTGAATAGTTGGAAACATGGCTTCAAAGTTGTTGACATGTTGCAAAGTTGGCTGGATTGTTGGAGGATTTAAAATATGGTTGTTTTTGAGAATGAGTGGGTCACTGAAAATATTGAAAGATGGCTAGAAAGATCATTTGGGGGATGAAAATGAGGTTTGGTGTGTAAAAGAGATGAAGAAATGAAGGGATGAACATTTCACACAAGATAACGGCAAACCACATTTTGTGACACTTTGCATAATTTTCATGAAATTTCGCAAAAGTTCACAAAAAATGATGTCATGTAGCACACGCCTAATCAACATTGAATAGACTTTCCTAGACAACATCAGCATGGACAAATTATCTCTAAACAAAATAAACATTGATAAGGCATCCCTAGACGGCATCCTTAGACAGCATAAACATTGAATTACACAGTTATAAGTCATATAATTGAATAACGCGTCCTCAGGTGACATCAGCATTGAATACAAAGAGCATATCCCACTGCTATGAGGAAATCCAACCTATGCCTCCAACTTTGCAAGGATCTAAATATATTCTTTTGTGAAATTTTTTAAAAGACACATGAGCTCCCTCTTTACCAAGTCATTTGTCACAACCTTTTTTGATTTTCACTACAACCAATCCCTGTTGAATCAAAAGAAGGGATCCTGGATCACTGAAACTCACCGACGGCCCTTCTGATTTAGCCCCTGCATGGATGCTTAGGCAGTTTTCTCCCGTTGTAAGTTCTGCTTCACACAGAGGGGAGGGGGTCATCCCAGACCTATTTAGAAGTTCTAGTGCAACCCTTTTTGAAAATAAGCCTTTCTAATCCCTACAGCACTGACTACTTACATATTAATCGCTAATCTGCTAGTTCTTTCCAGGGTTTAGGACAAAAATCATTATGATCAAAATACAATCTTATAGGTGATAACTTCTTCTCGGCCCTTCAGTTGTGTTTTAGACCCAGACCTAGGACAGAAAGTGCACTTCTTGGCTTCTAGGGTGGTGCTCCTGGTTTTCCGTAGGAAGGTGCAGGTTGGCTGCTAGTTATGTTGCACCTATCTTCTACGCAATGGGTCGTGCTTTTTTAGTAAGGAGACTAAGGGGTGGGGGACACGGGGATTTGGCCTCCATAAAATGGTTCACATATAGAACCGGACCTAGAACTTGGCATACCAAGACATTTGCCTGGGGCAGCAAGAAGTAAGAGGTGGCAAACCAGTTTCATAAGATAAAACCATCTCATCCCTGGTAGATTTGTTGCCAGGCTGCCTGATACCACAAGATGTGAAAAGGTTTCTGTTGAACAATACTATGTTCCATAGCTGTCCCCTGGCTTAGCACACAAGACTATTGCATGTTTAGGAAAACAGAAGAAGCACATTTTATTTCTCAATGTCAGTTGAAAATACATGTTTTAAATGTGCTTTGGCAACTTGCCGCTTCTCTTAAATGTTTCTCTCTTTGACAGTATTATAAGCTTATTTCTTCCTTGGCGTAAAAAGAGATGTATGCGCTTGAGAAAAAAAAAGAAAATTACATAGAAATGTTCTCTCAGCATCAATTTGTGGGACATTATGTATTAGATTTGTTGTTTCATATAGTGCTCAGGCAAACACAACATCATCACAAGTAGCATGCACCATGTAACGGAGATGTATGTGTATGCATCCCTGACACCCAGGTGATGGGATTGTTTTATAAAACACAACAGAATTATGAGTCCCAGCTCCGGAAATGGGCACGAGAGAGGCTGCAGATAGTGGTTTACTTGTAAAGAGAGTTAACATTCACTACCGCATTGCTAAGAATACTCTACGCAGTCGTTTTAGGTAGACGTAACCACTTCGCTCATCGGTGAAATTAACATTGAGTGGCTATGTCCAAACAACGTTGACATTGAAAAGTCATCTCTAGGTGAGGTATCATTCAACAGCGCATCCTTATGTGAAATCTAAATTAAAAGGCCAAGTTGACATGAACATTGACCAGCGCATGCCTAGGTTCTGTTAACATGGAATAAACATCCTGAAACATGCTAACATGACGTAGAGCATCCTTGGGCAACACGCGTTGAACAGCTGTTGCTATACAGCCCCACCATGGATTAGTCATCTAAAGAGAACATTATATACCTGTGTGCAATAGACACTTAATAAACATGAGGAAGCAGCATTAACAGTAGACAGTGTTGAATAGCCGCCGCTATAGGTGACTTTAACATTGAATTGGGCTTCTCTCTGCAACATTTACATTAACTGTCCGTTCCCTATGTGACTCCCAACATTGACCACTAATTCCTAATGTGACGCTCTACATTGACCATCCATTCCCTAGCTGACTCCCAGCACTGACTTGTAATTCAAAATGTGACTCCCTACATTGACCAGCCATTCCCTAGCTGACTCCCAGCACTGACTAGTAATTCCTAATGTGACTCTTTACGTTGACCAGCCAGTCCTTAGCTGACTCCCAGCATTGACTAGTAATTCCTAACGTGACTCTCTACATTCACCAGCCATTCCCTAGCTGACTCCCAGCATGACTAGTAATTCCTAGTGTGACTCTATACATTCACCAGCCATTCCTTAGCTGACTCCCAGCACTGACTAGTAATTCCTAACGTGACTCTCTACATTCACCAGCCATTCCCTAGCTGACTCCCAGCATGACTAGTAATTCCTAGTGTGACTCTTAGTGTTGACCAGCCAGTCCCTAGCTGACTCCCAGCATTGACTAGTAATTCCTAATTTGACTCTCTGCATTGACCAGCCAGTCCCTAGCTGACTCCCAGCATTGACTAGTAATTCCTAACGTGACTCTCTACATTCACCAGCCATTCCCTAGATGACTCCCAGCATGACTAGTAATTCCTAGTGTGACTCTTAGTGTTGACCAGCCAGTCCCTAGCTGACTCCCAGCATTGACTAGTAATTCCTAATTTGATTCTCTGCATTGACCAGCCAGTCCCTAGCTGACTCCCAGCATTGACTAGTAATTCCTAATGTGACTCTCTACATTGACCAGCCATTCCCTAGCAGACTCCCATCATTGACTAGTAATTCCTAATGTGACTCTCTACATTGACCAGCTAGTCCCCAGCTGACTGACTAGAAATTCCTAATGTGACTCTCTACATTGGCCAGCCATTCCCTAGCTGATTCCCAGCATTGACTAGTAGTTCCTAATGTGACTCTCTACATTCACCAGCCAGTCCCTAGCTGATTCCCAGCATTGACTAGTAATTCCTAATGTGACTCTCTACATTCACCAGCCAGTCCCTAGCAGACTCCCAGCATTGACTAGTAATTCCTAATGTGACTCTCTACATTGACCAGCCAGTCCCTAGCTGACTTCCAGCATTGACTAGTAATTCCTAATGTGACGCTCTACATTGACCAGCCAGTCCCTAGCTGACTCCCAGCATTGACTAGTAATTCCTAATGTGACTCTCTACATTGACCAGCCAGTCCCTGGCTGACTCCCAGCATTGAGTAGTAATTCCTAATGTGACTCTCTACATTGACCAGCCAGTCCCTAGCTGACTTCCAGCATTGACTAGTAATTCCTAATGTAACTCTACATTGACCAGCCAGTCCCTAGCTGACTTCCAGCATTGACTAGTAATTCCTAATGTAACTCTACATTGACCAGCCAGTCCCTGGCTGACTCCCAGCATTGAGTAGTAATTCCTAATGTGACTCTCTACATTGACCAGCCAGTCCCTAGCTGACTTCCAGCATTGACTAGTAATTCCTAATGTAACTCTACATTGACCAGCCAGTCCCTAGCTGACTTCCAGCATTGACTAGTAATTCCTAATGTGACTCTACATTGACCAGTAAGTCCCTGGCAGACTCCCAGCATTGACTAGTAATTCCTAATGTAACTCTTTACATTGACCAGCCAGTCCCTAGCTGACTCCCAGCACTGACTAGCAATTCCTAGTGTGACTCTTAGCGTTGACCAGCCAGTCCCTAGCTGACTCCCAGCACTGACTAGTAATTCCTAATATGACTCTCTACATTTACCAGCCAGTCCCTAGCTGACTCCCAGCATTGACTAGTAAATCCTAATGTGACTCTCTACATTGACCATCCAGTCCCTAGCTGACTCCCAGCATTGACTAGTAATTCCTAATGTGACTCTCTACATTGACCAGCCATTCCCTAGCAGACTCCCATCATTGACTAGTAATTCCTAATGTGACTCTCTACATTGACCAGCTAGTCCCCAGCTGACTGACTAGAAATTCCTAATGTGACTCTCTACATTGGCCATCCATTCCCTAGCTGATTCCCAGCATTGACTAGTAGTTCCTAATGTGACTCTCTACATTCACCAGCCAGTCCCTAGCTGATTCCCAGCATTGACTAGTAATTCCTAATGTGACTCTCTACATTCACCAGCCAGTCCCTAGCAGACTCCCAGCATTGACTAGTAATTCCTAATGTGACTCTCTACATTGACCAGCCAGTCCCTAGCTGACTTCCAGCATTGACTAGTAACTCCTAATGTGACTCTCTACATTCACCAGCCATTCCCTGGCTGACTCCTATCATTGACTAGTAATTCATAATGTGACTCTCCATTGACCAGTAAGTCCCTGGCAGACTCCCAGCATTGACTAGTAATTCCTAATGTGACTCTTTACATTGACCAGCCAGTCCCTAGCTGACTCCCAGCACTGACAAGCAATTCCTAGTGTGACTCTTAGCGTTGACCAGCCAGTCCCTAGCTGACTCCCAGCACTGACTAGTAATTCCTAATATGACTCTCTACATTTACCAGCCAGTCCCTAGCTGACTCCCAGCATTGACTAGTAAATCCTAATGTGACTCTCTACATTGACCATCCAGTCCCTAGCTGACTCCCACCATTGACTAGTAATTCCTAATGTGACTCTCTACATTGACTAGCCAGTCCCTAGAAGACTCCCAGCATTGACTAGTAATTCCTAATGTGACTCTTTACATTGACCAGCCAGTCCCTAGCTGACTCCCAGCACTGACTAGTAATTCCTAATATGACTCTCTACATTTACCAGCCAGTCCCTAGCTGACTCCCAGCACTGACTAGTAATTCCTAATATGACTCTCTACATTTACCAGCCAGTCCCTAGCTGACTCCCAGCATTGACTAGTAAATCCTAATGTGACTCTCTACATTGACCATCCAGTCCCTAGCTGACTCCCACCATTGACTAGTAATTCCTAATGTGACTCTCTACATTGACCAGCCAGTCCCTAGAAGACTCCCAGCATTGACTAGTAATTCCTAATGTGACGCTCTACATTGACCAGCCAGTCCCTAGCTGACTCCCAGCATTGACTAGTAATTCCTAATGTGACTCTCTACATTGATCAGCTAGTCCCTAGCTGACTGACTAGTAATTCCTAATGTGACTCTCTACATTGACCAGCTAGCCCCTAGCTGACTGACTAGTAATTCCTAATGTGACTCTCTACATTGACCAGCCATTCCCTAGCTGACTCCCAGCATTGACTAGTAATTCCTAATGTGACTCTCTACATTGACCAGCTAGTACCTAGTTGACTCCCAGCATTGACTAGTAATTCCTAATGTGACTCTCTACATTGACCAGCTAGTCCCTAGCTGACTGACTAGTAATTCCTAATGTGAATCTCTACATTGACCAGCTAGTCCCTAGCTGACTCCCAGCATTGACTAGTGATTCCTAATGTGACTCTCTACATTGACCAGCCAGTCCCTAGCTGACTCCCAGCATTGACTAGTAATTCCTAATGTGACTCTACATTCACCAGCCATTCCCTAGCTGACTCCCAGCATTGACTAGTAATTCCTAATGTGACTCTCTACATTGACCAGCCAGTCCCTGGCTGACTGACTAGTAATTCCTAATGTGACTCTCTACATTGACCAGCCAGTCCCTGGCTGACTGACTAGTAATTCAAAATGTGACTCTCTACATTGACCAGCTAGTCCCTAGCTGACTCCCAGCATTGACTAGTGATTCCTAATGTGACTCTCTACATTGACCAGCCAGTCCCTGGCTGACTGACTAGTAATTCAAAATGTGACTCTCTACATTGACCAGCCAGTCCCTAGCTGACTGACTAGTAATTCCTAATGTGAATCTCTACATTGACCAGCTAGTCCCTAGCTGACTCCCAGCATTGACTAGTGATTCCTAATGTGACTCTCTACATTGACTAGCCATTCCCTAACTGACTCCAGCATTGACTAGTCATTCTCTAGGTGGCACCAACATTCAGTGGGCCACGATGAGGTCAAGAGCCTTTTAACAAAATGGGCGGATCGTCCCAGTTGTCGAGGAAAGTAACTTTGGGGTCCATGTTCAATGGGTGTTTGCTAAACTCAAGCGTGCTGGGGCAGGAGAACTGCTGAAAACCACAGGTCTACACATCTGATCCTTCAGGTGGGCTCATACAGGAAGGGTGAGACCCTGCAATCCTCCTCTTGCTCTCTCCGCACCTAACATGAAATGTCTATTTCCTGCCCCACAAAGGGCATTTCCAGAGAAGAGTGCAGGAGAGCAAGGTGACCAAACACAGAAAGCAGCACAAGGTAGGACCAGCCATGTGTAAACATTTGCTCGCCACACCCCCTTTCATTGGCTTATTATCTGAGCAAACAGGGCGGTGCTCTGCACAAATGTCTGTGCAGCATGCCTGTGGGGCAATGGGTGACCTAAGCCCTCACACATGAGATTGGCAGAACATGAAACAAAGGGCCCAAAAGATAGACCAATGAGATTCCGCAAAAGGCCTGTGACCTTTGATCAGGCTCACACAAACATCAGGTGATCTCCCTGGAGAGCTGTTTTGGCACTTTGTTGGAAATTTACTTTTGCCATTATCTAAAGATCTTCCTTATATGCTGCGTAGTAGCCACATGGTGATGTCTTCCAGAGTGCTTTTTTAGCAGCCAGGTTGACATCTCGACTAAAAGGCTAGGTTTACATAAGCTCTTCTTAGAGCGCTGCGTTTGAGGCCAGTTGAAGATTTCTCAGAGAGTGTTGAGTTATCCGTCAGAAGAATATCTCTCTCCAGGTTATCAAACAGACGGAGAGTTCTCCTGTGGCGCTGTTTTAGGAGTCATCCTAAAATCTCAGAGATCACTGGATAATTTTTTTTTTTTCTTTTTTTTTTACTGCTGGCTAAGACGTCAGATGAAGCTCGCTGCTAAATTGCTGGACTAGCTGTCAATCTGATATCTCACCTAAAGCACCAGCACAACCGTCGGCTGGAGATCTCTCCTCGAGTGCTGGAGTAGCAAGGACTCAAAGAGTTCTAATTTTTAGATTAGCTGCCAGCCAGTTCCAGACCTCTCCTAAAGCAGTGGGTTAGACGTCAACTGGAGATATCTCCTAGGGTACTGGATGAGCAGTCGGGTGGACATCTCTCCAGAGGTGCAGTCACCTGGGATTGCTGGATTAGCTGCCTGTCTAAGATCAATCATAAAGCACTTGGGTGACATTCAGCATGAGTTATCTCCTACTGTTCTGTATTAGCAGCGACAGAGATTTCACCTAGATGTCCTGGTTAGCTGGCGGAATGCGATCTCTACAAGAGAGATGGGTTAGCAGTGAGCTGGAGATACCTCCTAGACCAGCGGATCTTAAGTTTTAGGCTTCTGTTTACCCTAACTATATAACCAGTGGGAGCCGGGGACCCACATTAACAATTTATAGGATTTTAAATTTGAAACAATACACCGCAAATATAGAAACAAGCAAATCAAACTAATATACAAACTATGTAACATTTGATTCACAAACAAAATATGCAAAAATCAATATTTCAAATTTAGTGGGAAGTTTGGAGCCTTTCAAAATGTACATTTTATTTCTAAAAGGTGAAGCAATATTTTAGGTTCTAGAGTATAATGTGGACTTCTTTGCTCCTAACGCGTGCTCACTTTTTGTTGAACCATAACAATGATTCAGCGGTTTCCAGAGCGTTTTAAAGTGTTCAGTTTTCAAGTTTGCTTTTTTAAATGTATGTGTACTTTATTAATCTGCTGCTATTATGTAACTTTCCCAAAAGTTGCAGACCCCTCCTTAGGGCGTGCCATGGACCCCCAGGGGTCTGTGGACCACAGGTTAAGAACCACTGTCCTAGACTGTTGGACTAGCTGCCAGATGGAGACCCCTTCTACAGTGCTGGGTTAGAAGTCAACTGGAGATCTTTCCTAGCGCCTTGAGTTAGCGCTCTGCTTGAGGTCTCTCTTGCTGTGCTGTATTAGCAGCGATATGGACATTTCACCTGGATGTCCTGATTAGTTGTCTGAATGAGATCTCTAGTAGAGAGATGAGTTAGCAGTCACCTGGAGATGTCTCCTAGACTGTTGGATTAGCTGCCAGCTGGAGATCTCTTCTACAGTGCTGGGTTAGCAGCCAACTGGAGAACTCTCGTAGCGCCTCGAGTTAGCGCTCAGCTTGAGATCTCTCACGGTGCTAAGAAAACACATGTTGCAGAAAGCTGAACGTTCTGGGACTGCAGATTTGCAACCATTGAGACCACCCTCTGGAAAAGTCCAGACTGAAGAGTGCATTTGGAGAACTGCGTGTAGGTTCCAGTACCTGCGGGCCAGCTGTTAGGAGCATTAATTAGCTCAGATGTCTGAGGATAGCTGCACCAGGATTTATTTATGCATTTTTATAAAGCGCGGACTTTACCCGAAGGTGTCAGAGCGCTGTACAATAGAACCCGTTACGTTACATGAGAGAAATGTTACAAAATAGAACCTACAAAAATAGCAGGACACAGCGTGGGGGCTGAGGGTCACTCACGACTGAGGTGCATTGGCAGAGCTGGGGTGGATATCAGTGCCGGAATAGGAGTGGAGATTAAAGATAAATAAAGAGGTGTATCACCAATACTGTGTGTGGATAGCGGTATCGGAATAGAGGGGGGGGGGGGCTGTGGGCCAGGACTGAGGCGCACTGGCAGGGCTGTACACACTGTGTCCGGCACACTGTCACACACTGCTCTCCAAGAACACAACGATAACATCATTGGAGGGGACGAAAACGACTGAAATCCAGAAATATGACTGGAAAGAACAAAGGAAATAGAAGTGTTCATTCTTCGAAGCTCTGGGCTCAGCCGAGACATGGCAGCCGCGCTCCCCCCGCCGCCCCCCGCCTCGAACCAATTAGGATGTCTAATAGATGCCGTGGCGTGTGTCGAACCAGTTCAGGAAATGTTTATTAAGACACTTTCGTCGCATTATTGGTGGCGTCGCTCGCGTCTGGCTCGGCGGCGCGCGCACGCCTCCCCTCGCGCCGGATCCCTCCGGTCTCTGCGGGCGGCGGCCATCTTGGCCCAGCACCCTCGCCCATGCCAAGGACTGAGCGTCTCCAGGAGGAGGACCCGAGGGGCTTGCACCAAAGGGAGTGATTTGAGAAGAATAGTTATCGCTCCCAGGTGGGGTCGCCACCTTTCGAAGAGAACACACCAGGAGTTTGCAAATGCCTGCACATGATACTAACTAGGACTTTAAACAAAGTCGTCTGTATTAATTTGTAACATTACTTTTCTGTCTTTCTTTACTTTAATTATTAGGGAACGTTAAAGCAGCTCTAGGACACCTTGAAAAGTGTTTTTTATTTATACTTGAAGTATGTACGGATAAAGGCTAAAAATACCAGCTTTTGCATATTTTTTGTACTGGCTGGGAAATGAAAATACTGGTGGTGCCAGTAGGAAACTGGCCAGTGGTAACCTCATTCCCAGGCTGAGATCCGACTACAGTTTATGGGCCCTATAGACTGCCCAAAAGGGAATGTGTGTGCAACACTCACACCCAAATGTTGTGACTTGACGTATAAGCCGGTGTCTGTAGAAGGACAGTTTACTAGGAAAGACCACTCTATTTCCTCTCCCATTCCCCTCCCCTGGCTGAGCAGCAACATACCAGGGCTGGTTGCTGTTCCCAGTCCAGCCCTGGCCTTGATCTAGGGAAGGTGCATTTCTATAGAAAGTTCAGGCTGGACCAGCATTTTCACAATGAGAGACCAGTATGACAAATTGATTCAGGGGTGAGCAATCACAGAATACCCACAATGCACTGTAAGTGCCTCTCAAAATGGCACCAAACAGGGATTCTCCTTACTTCCTGTTTGATTAACGGCAGAACAGAGGCATCACATTTTTGCCTTCAAGAGATTGTTCAGACATCTGAGGAGAGCTCATTTAGATAGAGGAAGTTGCCAAAGATCACAAGTGTTGCCTGGGGAACCTTGAGCTAAAAAATAAAGGCAGAGGCCCTCTTGGTTTCTAAACAGATTCTTTTGACTTTTTTTCACATTATGGTAGGAGAAACGTAACTTACGTTGCCCCACTTTCAGCGTCACTTTCATCCCCTTGGAGAGGCAGGCTCCTCCCTTTATGTTTTCCAACCCTTCCTTCGTGCCGTCCGAGGTTGCTGCAGGGAGACAAGAACAGAGGGAAGCCATTAATCGGAGGACTTGTGCCTACGACAGACCGCAAGGTGCAAGGGAGATCCTGATGGCGAAACATTAACCCCTTCCCCATGCAAACATCCCTATTCACAAAACGAGGGTGGCCTCAAAAACATAATAGAGTACAAAGACAATGGTAGAAAGGACTTGTAGCCGTTCTGCAACACACACTCCTACAGTGGTAGCAATTATCACAAAATCTCTCTTAAAAAAGAGTGTCTGAGTGAATGTATGTGAGTGAGTGTGTGTGTATGTGCGCGCGAGTGTGTGAGTGTGTGAGCGTGTCAGTCTTGTCTCCTACACAGCATATAGGGTGACCAGATGTCTTGGTTTCACCAGGACAACAGTGGTGAGGAAACAATTTTGAGAGTGTGAAATCTGCCATCAATGTTCCATCACAGGGACTATGAAAAATCCAGGTGTCAAACTAAGAACAAGTGCAGCAAATGGTCCAGACTGTCACACATATATCACTGAAGCGTGGTCTGGTAGCACAATCATTTACAGACAACGCATTTTCCATTGAAGTGGCCACTACATTTGCAGACATATTGTTTTACTGATTAAACTATGTAGCACAAAAAACAAATAGTTTTGATTTGAGAATCACCAAATGAAGTGCATTGATTTCTTTTGATCCTGTTAAAATCTTGGTTTCCATTATTCTTCAGAATTACAAAAAAAATGTGCTTCATTTGTACTTTCCTAACTGCTGATATATCTTCAATAGGTTGTACAGTTATTTACAGGTATTGAAATGCTATTGTGTGTTAGAAAAACATGCATTTGACATCCTACAGCCTTTCCCGTCACACAGTTCACTTTACAAAATTCTCTAACTTTGAAAGTCATTGAAAGAAAAGTGAAACCACACACCAAATATGACAAGATGAAAACAAAATTTAAAGACAACTTTTTTCCTCATTCACCTTCTGAACTCCATCATGGTTATATTTGGGGTACTGCATCCCTACTTTCAGTGCCTATGCCAGACAATCCCGGTTTTTCAAGGACTGTCCAAGCACTTCCCACTAATTTAAAAACATGTTTCTGTTTTTGGGAGAGTGCCAGAGGAGCAGGCAGACACAGTGAAATGTTCTGCATGCGGGCTTTGCCACCAGCCCTCCCATGACACCGTGGACAGAAGTTTCGTTCTTTGGAGTCGCCTGCATTGCCGCCCGCCTCATTCGCACAGCCCAGTATGTTTTCACAGGGAGAGATCAGCGTCAGAGGAGTGTCAGACGAGTCCATCATTCAGTGTCTGGGATCCCAACCCGCCCCGGGGACTCCTCGCTGCATGCGGGAGGGAGTGCCTTCTTCTGACAGGTGTCACCGAACAGAGGTGTTCACAATTCTTCATATGCAAATTGGGGAAAAAAAGCCCCAAATATGTTCTTTTTGATTCACACTGCTACCTTTTGCTACCTCCCTTTTTTTACCAGTTTTATAAGGCAAAAACTCAACCCGAAGGTATTGGAACGCATTACATGAGCACTATTTCAGTTACACAAGGGCACATTCATTTTATTCTTTAGATTATGTGATGTGCATAGAACCACAGGATGTTGGGCGTGAAGAAATTAGGTGATTTGCCCAGAATAATAGGATGTTGTGCCGACACTGTTACTCGAACCTGGTTCTCCAGTTCCAAAGTCAGCAGCTCTGGCCGTAGTGCCACATTCTCTACCCTTCGTAGAAACACACTGAAGCTTATCTAGTCTTTTCTGCTTTCATTTGCCTCTGGTGCTTGCAGCCTTGATATATCATCATAAATACAGGACTACACCTCCAAGGACGCAGAGAATACCGGGATGAATAAGCTGCACACGTGTGCAAGGTATACAACTTGAGGTATCCATTCTCAATAATTTTTTTGAAAAATGGAACTAAGAAATGCTGGTATTTTTAGTTCTTCTTAGACATAGTTGTTTTTAGTAGGATTGTGGAATACGGCAGTGTGGCGCTTCTTTGTTGGTAGATGTTGCACTGTAGTCCTGCAACACCCCTGGTCAGTGCCAACACTTAGTCCTACTTCTATGACTGTTGAGATTTCTGTTTTTGAAAACCTGGTCACCCTAATAACATACCAATTGATAACAAAGGCGTTTAAGATCTTCAGAGTAAACAGTGTTAATAATTCGCATCCCGCGGTACTCTGGCTCAGACAACCCTACCCAAAATCTGAGCCTGTGGCCTTCATGTTTGCAGACCATCCCAGTTGCATGTGCTTTAACCTGCCAGCCTACCTCCTTGTCTTTCAAGATGTAAAGAGCTCTGAAATAGCTGATTCATACAGTTGGCTATTTGTAGTGCTGCACAGCCGGCGAATGCCGTCTAAGCACATTCAATAAGAACAGTTAAGGAAAAAAAAAAAAGGAAGACATGAATTAAATGGCAGACTCGAAAGTGAAAATTGGACTAGAATGACCCTTAAAATGGGAAGTGACCCTTTAATATTGCTTAGTAGAGAAGAGGACTGTGATGCGCATGCGCTCGTGCCCCGGGGGTACAACTGTGCCCGCGCCATGGAGAGAGAGAAGATCGCGTGCATCTCGCCAGGCGGGCAACAGCCCTCACTACTGATTGCCTCCGACGGCCATCACGGGCCTGTGCCTCATTAGATCAGGCGCACTCGCCATGCCCAGCCTCAAAGTGGGTCAAGCGCTTGCATACTTCTCTTTCCTTGCGGCAGCCCCACCCCCAGCGCTGGCCTGCTTCCTGCTTTGCACTACGAGATCATTACTCCACAGCTTTCCAAAAAGAGAACATGGCTGCTGCTTTCCAGGGTGCCCGTCAAACACATGGGAACACCTCAGGTTGCGAACAGTCCTATATAAAAAGAAATAATAAATTAGTCCTTCGCCCTCCGCCACCCCCGCCCCATCTTCAACTTGAGGCTGACCAATCGGTTCAAGGTTGCAGGATTCATCAGTTCTCTCCTGCCTACTCTGTTGAGAGGTAGTTGGTTTTGTTGTTATGTAGTCTGAGATATTTGAAAATGGAGGGAAGACAGGAGGGGGCCTTGCACAGGCAGGCAAAGGTGTCCAATGATTTGCCTGATGTTAATGATAAGCTGTCACTGGTGGAAGAACATGACAAGTTAGAATAAAAGATCCAGTGTCAGTTGCTTTCATTGACTTTGCACCAGCATGCGCTACACCACTACTTCGTAGTTTATAAATAGATAGACAGACAGACAAACAAGTAGATATACAGATGTGCAGACACACGTGGAAAAGATCCAGGGCCAGATGTATCACGATAGCATTTTGCGATTCCCTAATTGCGAATCACAAGGATTCACAATTAGGGAATCACAAAATGCAATGTATGAATGTGTATAGTACACCTTTTGCGATTTCTAGGGGGTCGCAAATCACCTACCGCATGAATATTAATGAGGTAGGTCGCAATTTGCGACCCCCTAGTAATCGCAAAAATCACGGGGATGGTGGCCTGCTGAGATCAGCAGACCACTGTGTCCGTGATTGCTTTTCAATAAAAAAATATTTTTTTTTTGTAAAGCAGCCTGTTTTCTTTATAGGAAAACGAAACGTTTTCTTTCAAATTTTAAGAGTAGGCAGTGGGTCTGTGGGACCACTGCCTGTTCTTAAAAGTAGTTTTACAAACATTCACAAAGGTGAAGGGGTCCATTGGGGACCCCTTCCCATTTGCGAATGGGTTACCATCTACTTAAAGTAGGTGGTAAAATGCAAATGTTTTGCGACAGCAATTGCGGTCACAAAACATTCATACATACCGATGCGATTCAGGATAAGGAAGAGACGCTCTAAACACGCCCCTTCCTAATATTGGATCGCAAACTCATTTTACGATTCGGTAACAGGTTACCAAATTGCAAAACTAGGTTTGCTGCATCGGAAAAGCAATTTTTGCTTTCGCAAACGGGCAGATTCTGCAAATCAGCCGTTTGCAAAGGCAAAAAATGCTTGATACATCTGGCTCCTAATCCCTCTGCCCATGTCCCCTGCTATTTTGATTTCAAGCTGACCGAACAGATCTGGGCTGCAAACCACCCTCCATCTTGTTGGGGAGACTGGAATTGCTTACATGCCAACATTCTGAAACAGGAAAGAGGGTGGTAGTGATAGAGAAAACAAGAGAATTTAGTTTGTCCATTGACTAACATAGAAACAGAGGCAATTTTGAGCAGAAGACAGTCAAAAGAAGGCAATTTTTGACTTTAGAATCGTGATTCTCCCACTTTAATCGGGTCTGTTGCCCTGATGGAATTGTTTTGGGTCAGCCTGGAGCATTTGAAAAGAGAGTAAACGGATGGGAGCTTGCTATGGCTGTCAAAAGTGTCTAGCGAGATGCCCGATGGCGTTGGCTAGCTGTCACAGACTGATAAAACAGAGAGAGACAAGGAGAAATCTAGGTTAGTGCATCAGTGGACACTGCTCCCAGCAGGGTCTACCCAACTGCTTCGTAATTGAGATATATAGATTAAAAAGAATAATAATAACTCTTTTCCCCCTCGCTATCTTGAATTTAAAGCTGACCAAACAGATCTGGGTCACACTCTTCTCCTCCCTATCTCGTAGGGAGGCAGGAATTATTGCTAGGCTATCGGGACATTTGAAAAGCGAGGGAAATGGAGGGGGCCTGGCTACGTCTGGGAAAGGTGTCTAGTGAGATGCCCGACAGCACTGACTGGCTGTCACAAGCTGGAAAAACAGAGAGGGAGAAGAGAAAAGCCAACAGGAAATTAAAAGGACACCTACAAAAAAAGAATAATAACCAGGAGGCGGCAAGGACAAAGTTTGAGTTCTTCAAAGTATTATATTTAAATACACGCAAGTGTGTACTTATATTCCCACCTCAATCTATAGACTCGGCTCTGGCTCAGCTCCATGAGCCAAATGCGCTTAGACGGCTAAAGCGAACATCTTTAGCACATTAAGAAAGCATTATTTGCTGGGATTGGGGTTTTGTTAAGGTTATGGAGGCTTTAAGTGCAAGCAGCTACCGTGGTTGGTGGACCCTGCATTTTGAGGATACATAAGGAATTAGGGAAGCATGTGGCACACATCGGTGTCTCTGCCCCAGCCCTTATGGCCTTGCAGAAAATGACTTGCATAGTTTTGCCATCTTTGGGGACTCTGTTTGTGTACTTTGTTCCCATTATGGGAGTAAAATATGGAGGATGTGCCAGTTGGGGGGGTCACGATGGGGGCAAGTATCTTGCTTTGAGTGTAGTAGCCAGTTCTGGGGTCACAGGTGGCGTGTCAAACACAGTTCTGCAGGCCACATCCCCACTGTGGTAGCCACTTTTGCAGGTCACACCCCGAGTGTAGTAGCCAATGACAATCTTTAATGTGTCAATTAGTTAAAATTGGGATATAGACATCAAAAAAATAATGAAATTATGAACAAACAATCTCAATGCACAGGCTGCCAATTACTTAATAAAACATGTGATGGAAATCCCAGAGTGTCACATGGTGAGAACAAGTTTTGTTTAAAAGCAAGGAAAGCCATAAAAGAAAGAAACCATATAATACTCAGAGTGGCCGTGACATTGATCAAGATGAGCCAGCGGCTCGCGCTCGCCGAATAATGGAAGTGAAAATTAAATCCATAAACTTGCGAAACAGGCCAAGTTCATCGGAATATCAGTTGTCGCACAAAAGTTCCAAGCGTCCTTGGAGGTGAAAATCCCAGATTTTAAAAACATTGGCTTCAGTAAAGCGCGTTGTGCAGGAAGAAATTCCGGGGAGCAGTAAAGTAGAGGGGGCGTAGTCTTTGTCTTGTAGTTGCAAAATCTACAAGACCAATCCGATAGTCCAATCCCCAGCTGGTGCGGAATTCGGTGATCCGTAAGACCATCACTTTTGCGTGGAGACGTTTGTGTCTTTCAAGTAGGGTTGCAATCCCGGTCCTTCATAAGATTTTGCAATCGTTGTGGTGTAACTGCAGGCCTGGACCCAGTTGAGGTCTGCTCGCCTTGACAGACAACGGACCTGTGTGTCGTCAGGATAGCTTTTAACCCGGAGTACCGTATCAAGGCGGCGTGTAGGGTATCTGCCTCCACTTTTAAGTCTATGGTCACCTGCTGTAGATACTGTGACCAAGGATTGTCTGACTTGGAGTAAACCTCTTGCAGGGCAGTCTTCCGAGTGCCCGATGTGGCTTGCTGTACAGAATAATAATATTAAAGAAAGGGCGCCTTGCATTCAAGATCTTGCTTAGTTAGACCAAATTCAGGGCTCAGCAGTGAACAGCGGGTGTATTTGGGGAGTTGGAATAGTCTCCTGTAAGCAGAGCATTGTAATCTGTCTATCCAGGGAAGCGACTCTTTGGCCATATTAGCTAGGCTCGTGTAACCCAAGTAATAGCTTCAGCTGGAGGGGCAAAGAGGTGACAGTCTTATTTAGAGAGAGCAAAAGTGACCCTAGCGGACTTCCTTACTCTATGTTTTATCTGGAGGCTGGGCTTGCCAGTGTCTAAAAACCACACACCTCGGTAGGTATAGCTTGTTGTCTGCCAGATGGTCGGACTTGTTATCTTTCATCGGAGCTTTGCTTTAATCTAATACCTCCCAAAGACCATTACCTTAGTTGTATTGACATTTACTAGCAGCGTGTTATCTTCATTATGTTTGTTTAATGCGTCAATAGCAAGTTACATGTCTACTTTAGTCTGGTTGAGAATCAGCAAGTCATCTGCATAGTGACTCATTGGGAGTCCACTTGAACACATGCTGGGAGGAAAAGTCTTAGCTTTGCCAAGTGGGCCTCCTAAACCAGCGGCATAGAGGCTGAGCAACATGGGCGCAAGGACGCAACCTTGTTTTAGGCCCCGATTCGTTGTAATTTGGTGCGTGGCAGAGTTCTATCTCCCAATTTGGATTCGGACCCATGCATTTGTGTAGAGCGAAAGAATTGCGATCAGCAGAATGGAAGAGATATCCCAATCCGCTAATTCTGTTCATAGTTTATTTCGATTGACAACATTGAAGGCCAACGAATAATCAACAAAACAAGCAAATAAGGGCGGCCTTGATGGTCGTAGTTGCCAGTTTTGGGACCGCACCTGGAGTGTAGTAGCTAGACCTGCAGGCCGCATTTCAAATGTAGTAACCAGTTCTGAGACAGCATCTCGAGTGTTTCAGGGGCCAAACCCTGAAATCTAGTAGCCAGTCTTGCAATCCACATCTTGAGTGTAGTACTCTGTAATGGTGGCCACACCCGGAGTGTAGTAGTCAGTTCCGCAGGCCACAGCTAGAGTGCAGTTCCCAGTTCCGGGCCACACTTTCAGTCTAGTAGCCAGTTCTGCAGGCCACATCTCAAGTGTAGTAGCCTCTTCTGGGACCACATCTGCAAAGTAGTGGCCAGTTCTGCAGGCCACATCTCAAGTGTAGTGGCCAGTTCTTGGACCACATCTGCAAAGTAGTGGCCATTTCGGGAGCCACATCTGGTTGGTTATAGCCAGTTCTGCAAGCCACATCTACAGTGAAGCAGCCAGTTGTGGGACCACATCGGCTGGGTAGTGGCCAGTTTATGGGCTACATCTACAGCGTAGTAGTCATTTCTGCAGACCGCATCTACAGTGTAGCAGCCAGTTCTGCAGGCCACATCTCAAGTGTAGGAGCCAGTCCTGGGACCACATCTGCAGAGTAGTGGCCATTTCGGGAGCCACATCTGCTTCGCTGTAGCCAGTTCTGCAGGCCACATTTACAGTGTAGTAGCCAGTTCTGCAGGCCACATCTACAGCGTAGTAGCCAGTTCTGCAGGCCACATATGTAGAGACGTGGCCAGCGTGGGGGGTCACATCTGGTGTGCTGTAGCCAGTGCTGCATGCCACATCCTGGTGACGTGGAAGGGGGCGGTCTCCAGCCTCCACCAATGCCGGACCACCCGTTCCTGATTAGTCCTGCCAATAAAGGCCTTTACAATGTACATTATAATGTGCTGCGCTAGCAGGGCAGGGGTCAGGCGAGCCCACCGCGCTCGCGCTCCCAGAAGTTTAGTCTGTAGAAGCCTAAATACTGATTAAAAGCGGATCTCGGGAGTGAGGGAGCCCCCCGGGGGGAGCAGGTACCGGGAGTTCCGCCAGCAGAGATGCTATCAAACTGACCAATCCCAGAGCGCTTCACCAGGGCAATGAGAGGGGAGATACTGGCGGATTAGCGGAGACCTCTGCATGACTCGTTAGAAGCTGTGGGGAGTGGGGGGAAAAGAGAATTACCCCTCCCCCGCCAGAAAAAACGACAAATAATGGGATGGGAGAACAACAGCGAGCGAGAGGATTCGAGAAAAGAACCTGAAGAAATAGGTGGAATGGAAGGTTCTGATAAGTATCCAGAATAAAACATAAGAGGATGAAAAAAATCGAAAAGGGGAAAAATGCCAAAAAGATATGACTAAGGAAATAAATAAATAGTAATGTACAGAGAAACAGACAGAAATACATTGAACTGAATTGAAAAACGAAAAAAGAAAGAATGAATAAATGTGCAAATGAAAAAAACCTTTGGCATAGACAATAGGTCTTGACTTTTGCATTATCCAATGTTATTTGCTAATGCGCTGAACAGCATAACAAAGCATATTTTACATGCGCTTGCATCATCACGCATGAGCATGTGTATATGTTAACGTGCTTCAGTGGTCCTAGTGTGATGATGTATAAGCAAGTATGCTTCAACACGTATGCACACATACATATCATGACACCGTGGGGGACATTAAAAAAAAAAAATACCATTCCAAGATGGCCGTAGCCCATTTTAGAGCAGTTCATAAAAAAAATATACCAAGGCGTGGCCTTTCAAAAAATTGCACCTATCCTCCGAAAAAGAGAAAAATATTTTTAAAACAATGCAACGGGACAGGGAAGCAGTGGTGGAGTGGGTGAGGGTGTGAGGGCTAGTGCAAGTATATACCACCAAACTGAGGAACAACGTAGACAGGAAGAGGCGGGGAGACTTAAAAAATAAATAAATAAAAAAAAGAAGAGCAGCAACTAAAAAAATCCGAGAGGGAAGGGTGGAGGAAGCAACTGGCAAGCATATTGATGGGAGCAACAGGGAGAGTAAGGGGGTAAGCAGTGCACAGAGAGAGAGCAAGAAAACACATGCACTTCCATGAAAAATAAAACAACCATTGGCAAAGCCATTACGTCTGGCTTGCATTGTGAATCCTGATTAAAATATTTGGTAAAAAGCCTGAAGTGAAAAAAGAACTATTTGTATATAGAGCTGCAACAAGATAATGGAATGAATGTGTGATGAATCAGTATACCCTTGAGATGTGAAAAGGATCCTTATGCATTGAAATGCAAGCATTCCATAGGAGTGGGAAGGATACAACAAACAACCAATAGCATTTAGGGGAGAGAGAAATACTTCATTGGGTGGACCCTATGTTTGATAACAAAAGGTGCTGTTGACACAGCTGTGCTGTTAAGCCAAACCTAACATGTAGTTGCATGATGTGGAGTGATGTGATGCTAAAATTAGCATATAGACAAAACCTAAATAGGTAAAAAGGAAGGCAGGAAGAAAGAAAGCTGAAAATTAAAGAAGAAAAAAAGAAGGAGAAGAAACGCTAGTCAAGAAAGAAAGAGAACAAAACAAAGCCAATAAGAAAGAAAACACAATGAGCGAGAGAAGAAAACAGGGAAAGTTAAAGAATAAACAAAAAACATAAGCAAAGAAAGAAAGCCAAAGACTAAAGAAAAGACAGAAAAAGGGCGAAGGAGATACTATTTCTACCATGTTTCAAAGGTTTATGTTCCTTATATGATCAAGTGATTTAATTTGTATTTATTTATGTTAATTTGCATTGTCATCATTGTGATGCTTGTGTTCTTATAATGGTGGAAAGCAGTGATGCAATGGTAAAATTGACCCCCCCACCAGGTAAATGTTGTGGAGAAGCCCCCTATATATCCCTTCAACCGGCAACATCACAGATAAAACACTTTGGTCTCTGCGCGGTCCAATCAGGGGTGGAGCTCCTGCTACCACAAGAGCCCCCAAGAGTACCACAAGGCCCCACAAGGGTACCACAAGAGCCCACAAGAGCCCACAAGGGTACAACAAGAGCCCACAAGGGAACCACAAGAGCCCACAAGGATACCACAAGAGCACACAAGAGCCCACAAGGGTACCACTAGAGCCCACAAGGGTACCCCAAGAGCCCACAAGGGTACCACAAGAGCCCACAACGGCATCACAAGAGCCCAAAAGGGTACCGCAAGAGCCCACAAGGGCCCACAGGGGCACCACAAGAGCCCACAAGGGTACCACAAGAGCCCACAAGGGTACCATAATAGCCCACGAGAGCCCACAACGGTACCACAAGAGCCCACAAGGGTACCACAAGAGCCCACAAGGGTACCACAAGAGCCCACAAGGGCACAACAAGAGCCCAGAAGAGCCCACAAGAGCCCAGAAGGGTACCACAAGAGCCCACCAGGATACCACAAGAGCACACAAAGGCCCACAAGGGTACCACAAGAGCCCACAAGTGCCCACAAGGGTACAACAAGAGCCCACAAGGGTACCACAAGAGCCCACAAGGATACCACAAGAGCACACAAGAGCCCACAAGGGTACCACTAGAGCCCACAAGGGTACCCCAAGAGCCCACAAGGGTACCACAAGAGCCCACAACGGCATCACAAGAGCCCAAAAGGGTACCGCAAGAGCCCACAAGGGCCCACAGGGGCACCACAAGAGCCCACAAGGGTACCACAAGAGCCCACAAGGGTACCACAAGAGCCCGCAAGGGTACCATAATAGCCCACGAGAGCCCACAACGGTACCACAAGAGCCCACAAGGGTACCACAAGAGCCCACAAGGGCACAACAAGAGCCCACAAGAGCCCAGAAAAGTACCACAAGAGCCCACCAGGATACCACAAGAGCACACAAAGGCCCACAAGGGCACCACAAGAGCCCACAAGGGTACCACAAGAGCCCACAAGGGTACCACAAGAGCCCACAAGGGTACCACAAGAGCCCAGAAGAGCCTGCAAGGCTACCACAAGAGCCCACAAGGGTCCACAAGAGCCCACAAGGACCGACAAGACCCCTGGAGAGCATATATTGGTCCCACAATCCTGCACATATGTGTGGCTTTGGGATGGAGAAGACCTGAGCTGGCTCAGTAGGAGTTATTAGTTCCTGAATAAACAAGGTCCAAGAACAGTGGAAACATCATTTCTTTGGATTTAGTCGAAATCCTGCTTTATTTATTGTTTTTTTAAAGTGCTAAACGTTTAAGTTTGTCTCTACATTTTTGCAAAATGTACACTGAAGAAATCATAAAAGAAAGTAATTATAGGCGCATGCAATACAAGCTAAAGTGTAATTAATGCATGATGGTGTGTTATAATACATCTAGGCCAGCGGGAGTCACTGTAGCATCCATGGTGCCAAACAATACTGATGTCATGGATGACAAAAGGCAGGATGTGAGAAGCCCTGCTTTAGAGAGTAGGAGGGTACCACCCTCTGCAGGTTCCAATGTGCCAGAGAGGATGGCGGGGGACTCCAGCATCCATGTAATGATGGGGGTGACTGTGACAACCAATTGTAGATACATGCTGAGGCACACACTGGACTAAAGGTGCACCAGGCCTTGAACTTCTACAGTACATTGCACCAATGATCACATTGTCAGACCCTCACCCAAGCTCCGACCAGCCCGAAGCCTGGCATCACTACAAGGAGTAATGAAACAGTCTATAAAAGTAGAAAAATTTAGAAAAACACAAAGAAACCAACATGGCAGGTCATCCAACGTGGGTTTAGGCGACAACGTGCTTTGTGCATTTAGCAGCAACTACTTTAGCTACAACCATAAATCAAGAGGGTGGATGCTCTAAGACCTTAATTCATAGACATGTGGTCTCTGTTCTCCAATATCTTTTGCATAAAAACTTGTTTATTGCCATGAGGGGATATGGTCTCCTAGACCAGACTAGCTTTTCTTGTTTGTGGTTGATTGCAAGTCTGTGTAACTCTCCTAGGGCTCAGGTTTGTTGGTTGGAAATGTGAAGCAAGCATAGCATTTTCAAATCCGCGCACTGTTTGATCATAAGCCCTCCAAGAATAGTCCTTGCCTGCAATCTCAAATGTTTTTAAATGTACAGTTCCCTCAGCCTGCCCGTGCAATATTAGATTTCCAAAGCCGAAATTGAGAAGGCCCATAATGTCTGAGATCTTTGGTGGCCTAGATTATCCATGGTGTCCAAATGATATTAAGAGAAAAACCTTACTCCAGATGAATGAAACCCATAATCTCTAAAAAAACAACAGAGAAAAACATAACCACAAATTTTGAGGTGGAGGGTCAGAACAGACTTACACTGGAATGCGTGAAATAGATTTATCCCCTATATAAAATGAACAGTGGTTAAAAACATCAATAATACAATTGTAGTGATGGTTTCTTGATTATGGGTTACTTTATCTTCACAAAGTTCTGTCCTACTTCCCTACTTAGGAGGCAAAATGTGAACAACAAGTGTCTGACTTTGCCCAGCATAGGTTAGATGCCACTTGATGTACACCAACTTGAGCCAGCAGGAAGCGTTGGCCGGCAATCGTTCTTCTACATGGACCCCTGCGTCTCCACACAATAGGAACCATCGCCCATGGTCACTCTGCCTCACTGTGAACAATCACTGCTTAACGTGTAAAAATAAGTAAGTGAAGGAGCCCCAAGTATTTCTCATGGGCCCGCCGTGGGGCTGTCAAATGCCAGCGTTGCCGAATACCAAGGCTGCCCACTCTTGATTCCACCGCATGCCTCTTTCGTACACCACCATACACTTGCCACTCCTTTATCTCACTCTTGCAGGCTCTTTTCACTCCAGTCTAGACTGTTTCCCTACATTTCTCTTTCTTCTTTCTTTTCTGCCTTTCTATCTCCTGCTCTGGCTCAAAGCCAGATGATGAAAAGTAAGTCCCAGTTCCCAAAAATGAGAGCTGGTGTCCACCGTCCGCAACCACTGGCACAACCTAAGCACTGTAAACAACGCTGAGTCCCAGCTCAGGGCTCCCGCCCACATTCAGAGCCGGGCAGCTCTCTAGCTAGGTCTGCCCTATACAAACACCCATTCATACATACATTCACACAGTACGTCTCGTCGGCTGAACGGGGCTGGGAGTGCTTGCCGCTCCCATCGCTGCCAAGGAGCGCTGCCAGAGCTGCTGTCACTTACCCTGGAGCACGTTCCTGCGGATTTGTAACTCAAACCACATGGCGCATACTTTCCGCTTGCAAACTCAAGTAGGCCTGTGAGGGACAGCCAAAAAGACGGTGAGCTGCTTAAAGATGTCTTATGTTTCGGCTAACGAGCCACATAGGGAGGAGGTAAAGACAGGAGAAGAGAGGGTGGCTGTGTTCCTTCCTACGTATGCAGAAAGAGCGGACTGCAGATCAGATCATCTAGAACTAGAAGGCGTGTCGTCCTTGGACGTGGCAGGCAGGTGAATGAAGGATGGAGAATGGCCGTTCACCCCGTTGCTACCAAAGGTGGTGCAAATATATTTTCAGTGCTACAGCACAGAATATAGCCTCCAGCAGTACAGCTCATTTTTTGCCTTGGGTGTTAATTTGGTAGTGCCACTAGGTGGCACCCTCAGACTGCCGTTTTACCTCGCCTTACGGAAGTGCCGACGGTGGCTGTAAAGCTATTAAAAGGTGGTCCTTAAAACTCTGGGCGACAAGTCAACCCAAAGCAAGGTCCTCCCCTCACTATGAGGTCAGCCAAGCTGGCCTCTTGAAAGAGGAAATCCGAAGAGGCATGGCGCCTTGAGGAGTGTGGTAAAATGATGTGTCAACTTTGTGGGTTGTGGATATTTTGGGTCTGGTCGAGTAAGAAAGCATGTTTGATGGGGTGTGGACTAAGAAATGGATTTAAGTCTATTGAGGGCGTCTGATTAAAAGAAGGTTATTGGAAAAGGTAGACGGGGTTCTGGGTAAGTAGCATGGGAAATTCTGTGCCAACCAGAGTATCTATTAGAGGTTGCAGAGGGTGTTGGCGCACTTTGTGAATGAAGAGCCACGTCATCGCAGTTCCATCTTTTCCACTTGGGGATATAGTTACTCTCCATTTGTGGGGCAAGAGGTGTTATTACCAAAGATAGTAGAAAAACAATTCACCCATACACCTAGCCTCTGTTCCAAATCAGCTTATATTTGGCTGCAGCAGAACCAAGCTGCAGAAGAATTAATCTGCAAAAGAAGTAAGTGTAGTGGTATTAAGCTACAGCAGAAGTATATTGCCACAGAATCCCACAGCAACAGAACTAAGCTGCAGCAGATGTAAGCAGCAGCAGAATAAACCCGCAGCAGAACTAAGCAGTGGCGCAACCAAGTCAAAGTAGAACTAAGCTGCAGTGGAGCTAAGATGCAGTGGAAGTAAATTGCAGCAGAACCAAGCTGTAGTGGAACAAGGCTGCAGTGCAACCAAGTCACATCAGTACTAAAGTGCAGAGGAAGTAAGCTGCAGCAAAAGTAAGTGGACGTATCAAAGGTTGGGCAAGCCCATTAATACGAAGAGCCAAGTTAATAACACAATAGCAATCAAATTGGTTCACTCAGGTGGTGCGGGGGGAGGGGGACTTAATTAATGATCAAGCAGACTTTTCGAAGGCAGAGGGCATGAGTCATTCATTGCATAGAATTAGAGTATATAAATATAGATACTGTAACAACACAGTGCTGAAGGTGACGTGCGAGGTGCATAGTAACTTATATACACAATTGAAATACATACAAAAGGGACAATAGGCTGTAAAACAATACATGAGTTGTAAATTAAAAAATGTAGTAATTAGGATAGTGATGAATATCAATCATTTAGTCCTTATTGCAAAAGAATGTTAACGTTTCGGGCCAAAAAGGGTTTACATGGGCAGAGACATCTTCAGGACAGTGCCATGTGATAGTTGAAGATAGCAACCAAAGGGCGGTCAAGGCATATCTAAAATTGTTGAAAAACCACAGCAAAGCTCAATGAGAGCCTATCAAAGGTCCGCTGATGAGGTGTGCAGGATAAATTAGAATATAGTCGACCGACTCCTGAAGAAGAATAGACCAACATTCTAGTATAAGGGTAAGGGGTCTACCGCGCCAACCTACAGGCAGGGCTAAGGGAGGCACCAGATCAGGGCCACAGCCCTAAGGCAAGTGGACTGGTCGAGACTAATGGAATGCCACCACCAAATGAAGGATTAAGGGGTCCTTAACAAGGAGCACAGGCCCTGCGTTGAAAAGATGAAAGAGGCGGTGCGCTGGGATGCGTCACTGACGCGAGAAAAGGAATGGGGGGCATTAACCAGTGCAACCTAGGGTGCTGTGGGGGTGCTTAGTCAGAATATCTGAAACAAAAATATCATGAAGGAAAGTTTCTATAGGTGAGCAAAGATTTACTATATAAAGCTACACATTTATGTACCATGGCTATATATAAGTTTCTATAGGTGAGCAAAGTTTTACTATATAAAACTCCACATTTATGTACATTGGCTATATATATACTATTCTTAACTCCACATCTACATACCTTGAAGATATATATATATATATATATATATTCACTGAAAAAACCATAGGTTTCAGACATGTTATAGTTAGCGGAAATTTTACTGATAAAAAACCAATGAAATTCCCCCGTTATAGTTAGTGCAGGCAACTATAACTCACGCGACCGCAATCCTCTGCTGATGCTAATACTGTATTTAGACACTTATTTGCCCATGTCTTCTTCCATAAATTTTTAGCTATACATATATTACAAATATTTTTTTTTCACAAAGACACATATGTCATCAGCAGAAGATTGCGGTCGCGTGAGTTATAGTTGCCTGCACTAACTATAACGGGGGAATTTCATTGGTTTTTTATCAGTAAAATTTCCGCTAACTATAACATGTCTGAAACCTATGGTTTTTTCAGTGAATTTGCAAGGTTTTTTAAATGCTAATTCCTAACTATAACGTGTGTGAAACCTATGGTTTTTTCAGTGAATTTGTACGGTTTTTTAAATGCTAAGTTACTTTACGCCATTCGTGGCGTGCACGCCCACTTAACGCAGTTCGTTCCGTGCGCGCACGGTGCGCTTCGCGCACCGTGCGCGCACAGTGAGCACGCGGTGCGCTTCACGCACCGCGCGCCCACTTTACGCAGTTAGTGCCGTACACGCAAGGTGGGCACGCAGTGCGCTATGCGCACCGCGTGCCCACGTTACGCACCGTGCGCACATGGAGGACATATTATGCGCTTCCTTGTGATAGGTAATCTGTTAAATTTAATTTGTAAGTGATGACAATAATATGCCATGCACAGAGAGTGTTTTTTTTTTTTTATTAAAATTTTTAGCGTAAGCGCACCGTACGCGTACGGTAAGCGTAATCGGCGAAATTTTCAAAAAATAAAAATTTACCGTTTTTGGCCTTGGGGGATCTTTGAGGACTCAACTAACATGGCTATGTGCATGGGCGCTGTCTAAACAGCCCCTTTCCTTTATATGTTTTTTGCCTTTGTTTACAGCCTCCCCCTCAGAGTGCGAGAGAGAAAATGGCGGCCGCCGCTTCCTGGTTTCGACCGATTCGAATGTTTACTTAGATGTAACAGCCAATCAGAATCGCGCTCGCCACCGTACGCGTACGGTAAGCTTACGGTAAGCGTACCGTAAGCTGGCTCAGATATATATATTGATTTAAAGGCTATTTTCTCAGAATCTACTGAACAGATTTACACCAAACCTACAAAAGGCACTTCCTTGACCTGAGGACTACCTCTCTGCCAAATTTCTAGTAATTCTGTTCAGTCGTTCGGGCTGTAGCCCTGTCTAAAGGTCCTATGGAAAAATGCATGGGAAAAACGCGTTTTGGGACCCCCCTTTTATCTCAGCCCCCGCTTGACGAATCCCCCCGAGACTTTCAGGGTAGGAGCGGAGCGGAGCGCCCCACCTATTTTGAGAAATTCGCGAGGATTCGTCGACCGGCGCCAAAGTTATTCAAAATAGAATGTTGCGGATTTCCTATGGAAACAGGGTCCTAACTATAACTACCTACTGGCGACAGCCAGTAGGTAATATATATATATATTTAATGAAAACCCTGAGCAAGGTTAATAAAATCTCAAGACAATCCCTACTAGACACAAATCGTGCTAAGACTAGAACAACATCAGAAATTTGCAGATTCATTACAACTTTCTCAAATGAGACAAATACCCTGAGAAAGATTCTCTGCCGGAACTGGCACATATTGAAGACAGACGTAATCATAGGCGATATGTTACCACCCTACCCACAAATAACTTTCAGAAGATGTAGATCCTTAAAGGATAAATTAGTTAACAGCCACTATGAACCTATTCCTTTTGTCCAACCAATCAGTAAAGTCTCCGGTTTCTTCCCTTGTCTGAAATGCAAGGCATGTAGGAACAGTAAAAAGGTATCCTCATACAATGTCCCCGGTATGAAAAAACCGAGATCAATTAACAAATTGATGACTTGCAATACGCCATTTTGCGTTTACTGCCTTACATGTCCCTGCCCTAAGCAATATATTGGCAGCACTATCCACCCCACAAAAAAGCGCGTCCTAGAACATGCCAGAGCAATTGAAAAACAGGACATTACATATCCTGTAGCGAGACATTTCGCACAACACCACAATAGTGACAGAAATCTATTGTCGTTCTTCTGCCTCGATCATGTCCCAGTCAGTGACAGAATGGGAAATCGGGAACTAAGGTTGAGGAGATTAGAATCTCGCTTTATTATTGACCTCCAAACCACAACACCTTATGGTTTGAATACAGAGGAGGAATTGTCATGTCACCTAGGTAAACGCTGAAATGGTATAATCTTTTGATATTTGGGGATTAAAACGGAGGAGTGTTTTTCTTGCATTATTGTGTTGAATATATCATTGTCTTTGTATGCCCATACAGGGCTCAATTGTGTTGAGATGAATCACATGTAAATATTCACCTTTGGTTAAATGTAGGATCCTGAATTAATTATTTTAGGCTGGCTTGATCCATTTAGAATAATAAGTTGCCTGAAACTAACCGCCTGCCTAACTATTTATTTTGGTTCCAAAAATGCTGCTCTCACTTGTAATAATGAATTATAAATTATATACTGGTGATGTAAAAAAATATATATAGTATTTTTTCAAGTGAGCGATGAGTTCGATCAAAACTGTATTTTCAGTCTTTTCACTATGTTTATGTTAAAGTGAACCGGAACTAGATCATGTGAACCGGATATAATATTGCTCACGTAACCTGCACATTGTAACTCAGTCGAAAAAGGCGCGAACGCCGAAACGCGTCCTGGTGTTACTGCTGCTTTGATTATTCTCGATATAATGAAATAAAGAATCGCATCGAGAAAACTTGCTGAGTGCGGTCTCCTTCATCCTTTGAGTGAAGTTTTTGGAGCTTTATATATATATATATATATATATATATATATATATATATATATATATATATATATATATATATATATATATATATATATCTCACGATTTCCACAGCGTCTATGCTTTCTTCGCAGCAACACAGGGACACGGACCACGGAATAGTGCCAATAATTGTTTTTTATTATTTAGATGCCACCATAACGCGTTTCAACTCCTGCGAGTCTTGATCACATGGTAACGGTGTTTAGCGGCAATGACACTTTTAAACTTGCAACGTGCTCCGTGATTGGTTCGCACAAATCAATGGGCAGAGAAGAGGTATTTAACTTCATCATTTTCACAAATTCATTGACTGGCATTGATACTACGTTTTTGCGTTTTTTTGATATTCCAACAGTTCAACAATTATTTTTCACCTTAAAGACAATTATATTTATATATCTTAGTAACTTGTTGATTAATAATTGCATAAATGCGGTTTACATTTTTGAAACATCATCAAAGGCCTACCATTTGTCAGAATACTGCATCGTGAATAATGCGTTTTTTTGATATTTCAACAGTTCAACAATTATTTTTCACTTTGAAGACAATTATATCTATATATCTTAATAGCTTTTTAATTAATAATTGCATAAATGCGGTTTTCATTTTTGAAACATCATCAAAGGCCTACCATTTGTCAGAATACTTCATCGTAAATAATGCCAATAATTCGAAATAAGAAGCCCAGTGATTACAATTGTGCAAATGGTGCTAAAAAGTATTGTTCTAGTGAAAAGTAAAAATGTGTCAGTGCATGTGTAGAATTAAAAATAAAAATAATAATAAACATAAAATACAAAATTCGAATTTTTTCTTTTGTTCTACAAATTTATATATGTATGAAAATTATTCTTAGTTTCACTGATGTCACTATAGGAAGTATTTTCCTTTTGGGTATTGTGTCATTTATACATTGATTTTGCTCTGAACTTATCCTGAATAAT
This sequence comes from Triturus cristatus, assembly GCF_964204655.1. Lineage (NCBI taxonomy): Eukaryota > Metazoa > Chordata > Amphibia > Caudata > Salamandridae > Triturus > Triturus cristatus. The sequence continues at coordinate 772,601,834 of NC_140595.1, read as the reverse complement.
ATCTAGTACTGGCAGATTGGAAATATGCATGGGTGAATATGTATGTGATTCACCTATGAAACACTGGTGTGGTACTCGAACATATATCACAAATATATGGTGCAGAATTGCGTCTACATAAATATAAACATAAATATATAAATATATAAATAAATATATAATATATAAATATATAAATACATAAATAAGCAATATATATACACCCATATTTACAATATCCAAATTTCACACATGTTAAAATTCCTCATAAAATTACATAAAATTCTATACAATACTAAAGTCATTGTACGGTTTATAGAAGTTCGTGCTGGCCCGATAGGAGGTTTATTTATATACAGGTGTAAAGGTCTTCCGTGATGTTAAGACCACCCGGGGTCTTTGTATCGAGGTTCAGTATATACTGAGTTTCTAATTTTCTTAGTTTAACCTCTCTATTACCACCCCGTCTGCTTGGTGGAATACAGTCTATTAGGAAGAATCTTAAATCCTGACTTCTTGAGTTGTGGTATTCACGGAAATGTCTGGCTACCGGATATGTGTTATCATGATTATTGATGGCTCTAATGTGTTGGAGAATCCGCTTGTGTGCTTGTAGCTTAGTGCTACCAATGTATTGTAGCCCACAGGGACATATTAGAACATAAATAACATATTCCGTCTTGCAGGTAAGTAGCTTTTTTATTTTAACCTCCTCCTTGCCGAAGGGTGTTGTGTATGTAATTTTGTTTATGCCTAACTGGCATGCCTTGCACGTTTTACATCTGTAAAAACCATAGTGTGTTTTGAGCCAGCTACACGATTCAATTATTTCTGGGCTTGTGCTTACAAGTTTGTCCCTCATAGACATTCCTCTTCTGTATGTGAGGGATGCTTTAGTGGGCAAACACTCACCTAGAACTGGGTCGCTAAGAACGATTGGCCAATTGTTCATTATGATTTTCCGTAGCTCTTTATGTTGGTTATTGTAGTCTACAATAAAGCGAAATTCACATTTGTTACTGTCCTCTCTAGTGTTTACTGCTAAGGGCTTCGCTTTAGGCCTGATTAAGTCTAGGCGATCACTATTCATAGATTTTGCTATTGCCCCATCTATAGTTTTGTGGGAATATCCCCTGGCAAGGAATCTTTTCTTGGCGAGTGTTTGTTCCTGTTGAGGACTAACCCGTCACTATTGATACGTCTCAATCTAAGCATTTCCCCATAGGGAATGCTGTTAATTAAGTGACGAGGGTGGGCACTAGAGTTATGCAGAGTTGAATTACCTGCTGTCTTTTTGCGATAAAGTTTAGTTTGAATTATGTTTTCATTAATGTAAATGGTGGTATCTAGAAAATTGACAGTCGAGTTGCTGATAGTGCCAGTAAATTCAAGATTTAAATTGTTGTTGTTAATTAATTTAAGGAATCTTTCTGCCTCACATTGTTCACCCTTCCAAATTATGAACAAATCATCTATAAATCTTAACCAGATGATAATGTTGTTTTTCATATTTTCCTTGAATTCGCTGGCCAGGACCAGCTCCTCCCACCAGCCCATGTGGAGACACGCGTAGCTGGGGGAGAAGCTGGCTCCCATCGCCACTCCTGTCAACTGCTGGTAATGCATGTTGTTGAACATAAATACATTGTTATTCAAACAAAATTCAACCATATCTATTAACATTTTACTGTGGTTAGTCAATTCTGCCGTCCCACCACTCAAGTAATATCGGAGTGCCTGTAGTCCATCACTGTGTTTAATACTCGTGTAGAGCGATGTTACATCTAATGCCATCATTAGATAGTCCTCTTGCCATTGAATGACTTTCAATTTGTGGAGGAAATCACTTGTGTCTCTTACGTAAGATTTTAAACCGTGTACATGACTTTGCAAATAGTAGTCCACATATTGCGAGGTATGTTCCAGTAAACTTCCACGTGCCGATATTATTGGTCTGCCAGGTGGTTGAGTTCTGTTCTTGTGGATCTTTGGAATAAAATACATGGCTGCTGTTATTGGATTATCATTTTTTAGGAAGTTGTATTCATCCTTAGTTATGAGGTCTTTAGTTCTCCAATTTAATAATTTCACATTGTACTGCTGGTATATCGTTTTCAGATCTGCTCCATTGATTTTAGTGTAACATTTTCCATCATTAAGTTGTAATAATGCTTCCTTATGGTACTCCGTTTTCTTCCAGATTACAATGTTACCCCCCTTGTCTGACTTTCGTATGACAATAGAGGGTTCATTGCTCAGTTTCGACATTAATTTATTGTAATCCGCTGTACTCTTTTTATATTTCAATTTTTCGTTGCGTACCCTGTGATGTAGTTTTTTGATGGCCCCAATTAAATGTTCATTAAAAACATCAATAGAGTCTCTCTGACTAATTGGTACAAAAGTGGATTTAGGTTTGAAAGGTGATGGGATTTCCACTCTTTCCCTTCCAATGTTACCGACCAGCTCTGCCATTGTGTCATTATCGGGTTGTACATTGCCCTCGCTCCATAGGTCATTGAGGGTATCCAATAGTGTATTTTCATGATTGGTTTCCGTTGCCCTGGTTGTTATTGTCTTTTCCGGATTTTCCGGATTTACTTTTTTTGTTTTTATTTTCATATATAATCAAGGCATGTAGATGTGGAGTTAAGAATAGTAAATCTATACTCACCTATGTGCAATTACCTTCTCAATATTTTGCTCCTCAATATTTTTTATATGATATTCTGTCCACACAATATTTCTGTTTCCGATATTCTGTCAGTGAATCGCTGTGGGGAAGCCACCACATGAGCACAAAGTCGAGGCTTCGGCGGAAGGAAGCGGCAGCACTAGTAAGGTTAGGCATACCCGCCCTCCACAGGTCAACACATCCATTGCTCACAAACGGGACAAACCTTTACCCATTACCAACCAGAAGCTCTTGCGTCAAAGTATGTTATTGTTGTAGTGAGAGTAGGGAATGAATCTACTCCAGGATATTTTTTATTCGCATAAACATTCTTCGCAACACAATTTGCTGTTGTAGTCGTGGCATATGGGGAAGTGACTTTGCCAATGTTTATCTGCAGACAGAGAGTATTGCCAGCAAGCTCAAGAAACTGTAGGGTTGTTCAAGGGGTTTGCCTTGAGAAATCGGGGCCAAAGGATGTCTTTTACGGACACTTTTTAATAGCTTGCCCCATAAGGCTACCAATATAATGGTTAGTTTAGAAGGCATGCTTAGGGAACAGTAGAATAGTTTCAGGGTGTGGTAAGTGACACCAACACTTCTTAGGAGTGTTTGAGGGTGTTCACTCCTAAGAAAACGTTGAAATAATCAGCAAAGTGGAATGTTTTCAATTTAATTCCCTGTACTTCCATTAAAAAAAGACCAGTTTTAAAGGCATTTCGCGTACTCTGCATATAACATTTGACACGGCCAACTATCACTACACTCAACTTTTCACTGTCTGTTGTCGAAGGCCTATTTCATACAATACCAGTAGTTGATAACAGGCTTTGGGGCAGCCCATTGCTTGCCATTGGTAAGATTTCTTGTTACTCTCAGTTGCATAATTTTATTCGAAGGCCTTCCATCCTCTTCTTGAATTTGTGCCTCCCCTGAAGCATAGCTTCTTTACTATCCTTTGATTGGATGACTTGCATCCTTCCACTGTGCACTTTTATGGAACTACTTTGTCCTTTTGCCTTTAGCACTCCATGGGAGTGCACATGCTTCACTCCTCGACTACCTTGTGGTTCTTTCTGCATATTATACCTGCCCCCTGTGCTCTCTATGTTGCCATTCCCACCAAGCTGGTCTTTTATTCTTTTTCCTTTATTCATCTTCGCCTTCTCCCTTGCTTCTTACTCTCTGTTCTCCATTACTCTCACCACTGTTTACTTCCCCTCACCCGCTCTACGGTTGCTCACCTTCCCCTCCCCATCACATTAAAAAAACATAGTAGTACTAGTGAGTATTATTTAGTTAGACGTAAGTCTTTCAAATTAAGGTAACATTTTCAACAAATAGTACTTTTGACAAAAGATAATTAATAAAGGAAATAGATTTTTTATAAAAAATAAAATCATAACTGTATTGCATTATTCTTTTAAAGCTATTAAAAACATCCGTAAACTTTATTGCAACCATCAAGGACTTGGCTAGTTCCTGAATGAAAGTACCATGCTTGATAAAACATAGGCCTATGAAAACGACAATGATATGCAATAAATAAAAAAGAATCTAATAAAATATATTTATAAGTGCATTTTTAGTTAAGAGAACACCAGCAGGTCCCTTATGACTGGTTGAATTTAGCAGCAGCCAATGGGAGCGATTATAGGCAGGGCCACTGGAATTATGCAACGCTGAGGCGTCTTTCGACTAATCAGGATTTTTGCCGCATTTGACACATCAGCCATGAGCTGCTGCATAATATGCAGATTTTAACCAAAAAATGCTCCTAGCTCAAGTGGACCAAAAGTTACTTAAAGCACTGCAGCACGTGGCCTGTGTACTGGAAGGCCCTTCGCAAAGGCTGACTGGTCATCTTTCAGTTGCTTATTGCGGTATTTGGGTGTTAAATTGGTGCTAATAATGTGAAATATGTGTAACATATTGAGGTGATGCTATCATAAAATCTGCCATATTTGCCCGCATAATTTGCCTTTTCTTGGCATAATTTGGTCCTCCTCTGCCGCATAATTCCAGTGGCCCTGACTATAAGGGGTTAATATTAATATTGAATTTAAGAATCGCTAGTCGCACGCTCATGTTAGAAAGATGTGAGATTTATGAAAACGAGATCTCTCGCCACAATGAGCGCAAAGGTTAAGGAAACAGACGGCCTCCATCCTAAACAGTCAATTTCATTCCCCGCTTAGATCCGCATAAGGACCCTTGTGGGACGCCATTATCATAATTAAATTAATCTCTTATTCGGGTGATTTGCAATCTGGTAGCACTGGTCCAATTGCGTTCATTGCAGTTTAATTCATGCCCGCATAATACTGATATTTTGCGTTGACCAGATTGCATAATGGACCTCAAATAACTGCTGGAAGCCGCGACGACATTAGGGTCCAGCCATCGAGTCTGACGGCTTGGATCATGGCTCTTAGTAGGAGGCCTAGTGATTTTTTTAAATGTTTTTCTTTTTTAGAGGGCCTGGCAGCTGTAATTTGCTGTCAGGAGGCTCTTTTTTGAAAGAGCACTTTCGCACTCATTTAACTTTTTGTATTCTTTTTATTTTTCTTTATCGATCCAAAATTGGCATTAGTGCATGGAGAGATGGTCTGTCAGCCATTAGACACACACCGAGGCTCACAACAAGGCAGGCATATGCGCTCCAACACACATTCAGGTAAGATCAAAGACAACGGCGCATCAATCAATTAAATCAATCAGTTATAGAGCTCGGCAAATCAACCCTGGGACGCTGGAGCTGTTTGCTGCTGCGCGGAGGTGTGATCATTCAACATACAGGTATTCAGTTCTCTTCTGATCTGACGGTGCGGTCCTGGGGTGCAGGGGGAGGTTGTTCCAAGCCTTGGCAGACATGTGCGAGAAGAAGCGTCCTTCGGGGTGTCTGCGAGGGAGAGGGAAGCTGATCAAAAGTGTCTGGTCGGTTGGTGGAAGGTCAAGCGTTTGTTGGTGTATGCTGGTCCTTCGTTGTGCTGGGTCTTGTAGGTGTGGGTCAACATCTTGACCTGGCATATCTTCTGAATTGGGAGCCAGTGTAGTTTCTTGAGATGGGGCATGACTTGGGTCCGTCTGGGGAGGTCAAGTATTAGTCTTGTGCAGTGTGCAGTGATTCCTATGTAGAGTGTGTTTCCGTAGTCCGGTCTGCTGTTGATAAGGGCCTACGTGATGGTCCGTCTGGTGCTTACCAGGAGCCACCTGAAGATCTTGCGGAGCATACAAAGGGTGTGAAAGCAGGCGGATAAGACTGTGTTGACTTGTTTTTTTCTAGATAGATTGCTGTTCAGGATGATGCTGATTTTGCAGGCATGGTCTGTTGGTGCCGGGGGTGGGGGTTGTGCCGAGCTCCGCGGGCCACCATGTGTCGTTCCATGGCAAGGTGTTGTTTCCAAAGATGAGGACTTCTGTCTTGTCCTCTCCGTGTTGAGCCTGAGACAGTTGTTTTCTATCCGTTCCACCACGTACATCATGCATCTGTGGAACTTAGTTTTTGTGGGGGAAGGATCTTCAGATAGTGAGAGGATGAGCTTTGTGCCATTGGTGTAGGAGATGATATTGAGTCTGTGTGATTTGATGGTGTTGGCTGGGGGGTCATGTAGGTGTTGAAGAGGGTCGGGCTGAGGGATGATCCTTGGGGACTCTGCAGATGATCTTCTTGGGTTCTGGGGTAAAAGGTGGTGATGGATCCTCTGGGTTCGGCCTGTGAGGTACAAGGTGATCCATTTGAGGGTGCTTCCTTGGATCCAGATGTTGTGGAGTCTGTTGTTGAGGATTTGGTGGGATATGGTATCAAACGTGGCAGAAAGGTGCTGGAGGATGAGGGCTGCTGTTTCCCCGTGGTCCAGGAGGGCTCGGATGTCACCGGTGGCTTCGATCAGGGCTGTCTCTGTGCTGTGGTTGGCTAGAAATCCAGATTGGGATGGGTCCAGGAGGTTGTGGTTTTCTAGATGTTGGGTGAGTTGCTGGTTTATTGCTTTCTCTAGGACCTTTGCTAGAAAGGGGAGCAGAGAGATGGGCCGGTAGTTCTTAAGTGCGGCTGGATCGGCGGATGTTTTTTTTCCAGGGGTAGCATCACTTCTGCGTTTTTCTAGTCCTCAGGGAAGGAGGCCGCGGAGATGGAGGTGTTCAGTACCTTCATGAGTTCATTATTGATTGTCTTTCTTCGGAGGTTGAAGATGTGGTCCACATGGATCTGTGGGTGCTCCAGATTGCATGGAGTTCATGATGGCGATGGTGTTGTGCATGGTGAGGGGTCTCAGTGGGAGTGAAGGTTTTCGGGTTTGTGTTTATGAGCTGATTGATGCTGTTGGCAGTGGAGGGTTGGCGTTTTAAGTTTTCATAAATAGCCAAGATTTTGTTGTGGAAGAAGTCTGCAAGGTTGTTGCACAGTTCCTGGGAGGGAGTGATGTCGTTCTCGATGGTTGTGGGATTGGCAAAGAGTGCCTTGCTGTGGTTTGCAATGGCTTCGATGCGGTCTGCTAGTACGCTCTTCTTAGTTTCTTTCAAGAGGCGGCGGTTCTGGTTGAGAGGGGTCCTGAAGGTGGTGCAGTGTTCTGTTCTTTTGCTGATGTGCCACTTCTTTTCATGTTGTCGGCAGTTGCGTTTGGTGGAGTGCAGTTCCTCGGTGAACCAGCTTGCTCTTTTGCTTGGATCTTTGGCCTTGGCTGTCTGGGCGGGGGTGATGGCGTCGGTGCATTCTGTGATCTTCATGCATTCATGTAGAATATGCTGCTGCCCCAGGGGCGCCTGTGGACCTGGCGCCTTGTATTTGGGTTCAACAACAACCTGATGATGGAAGAATGGTTGTATTAATATCGGCCACATGCAATTGGGGTTGCATTCCAGAACATTGTGTTTTACCCACTGTGACATTGTAGACAGAGACCTGCCTTGTACATATCAGTCATGGTTGGTCCTGCTCCCACAGGAACAGCCCAACCCAATCTAATCCCCCACAGATGAGAACACAAGCAACCCCAGACGGGTTGACCTACTTGGGTCTCGTCTGTGAGGAATAACTTGGCTGCTTTGGCATAGTGATCATGGGACCCACATCTGGGCATAACCGCACTTAGAGCATCGATTACAAAAAAAACAACAAGGTGATGGAAATGCATTCCTTCCATCCTCACTGACAGGACCGGTCTGGGGTTGCTTGTATTTCCATCTGGAGAGGATCTGTCCTGGCAGTTAAGGATGGCCTGTTCCCATTGAGCAGGACCAAGACCCCCTTGCATTAGTAAGGCCTCGGTCTAGAATGGCACAGTGGGCAGAAAACAATGGTCTGAGTGCTGTGCGAGTGATTGCCAGTACTCAAGATACATTCAAGCATTTCCTCCGTCACCATTAATGTTTTTGCAGTAAATGCCCTACGTGCGACGGGTATGCCCAGACGTCCTGTGCTCAGTGTGCCATAGGAACCAAGCTACATCTCACTGACGAAATCTAAGTAGGCAGCAAGTGGTGTGGGCTTGCATGTGCTCAGGGCTTTAAGTGAGTTGAACAAACTGGGAGGTCTCTCAAAGGGGCGTGGTTAATGTAATTAAGGGCGTGGCTTAAAAACACATAAGCTAAAAATCTGTGCATAGCATAGTGTGCCGCCCGCCTTGTATTTTGCTGTTTCTGTCATTGCCTCCAGATATATAATGCAACAAGTAAGATCATACCTACAACAAGTCAGGACTATTGCCTTTGTCAATGGTTGTTAGTTGCAGAAGATAAGTAAGCAGCAACTATGACTTGTATATAATATTGAAAAAGCTTCCACTTAAAGCCCTGGTGACACCACGACAATGTCGCTGCTCCTGAGTTTCGAAAAGAGAAGGGAAATCCAGAGAGAAAATAACTCTCTTTAAAGGATTTCCCTTCCCCTACAAAGCTCACCTGGCATGACGTCATGCCGTAACTTATCCACTAGTGAGAAGTGAGCAGTGTGAGAAGTGCACATCGATGTGCCTGCACTCGCTGCAGTCCGGAAAAAATGGACGGCCTGTGCCAGGGCACAAAACAGAGACCGAGAGAGACCCGTTTCAAGGCCCCCTTTAAAAAACTGCCAGTGCTCAGCACCCCTGAGACCCGGCTCACTTAAAGCCCTGCTTGTGCTCTCATCTGGAGGGGGCCTGGCCCGGTAGTTCGGGATGGAATGCTCCTATATGGAGCAGGGAAAAGACTGACTGGCGTAAGGTTGGCCTCTGTCCAGAATGTCACAATAGGTGAACAACAATGGCCTGGAATGTGGCCCTGAGCGGTTGCGAGTGACGAGCTAATGCAAGCATTTCCTCCATCACTCTATGTTTACCTCGTGGTTAGGGGCATCAGTGAAACTTAACAGGTTAGTACTGACAAATGTACAACCTGTGATAGCTAGCCTTTCATATTACTACATATTTCCAAGTATGATTTCAGTTCGTGTAAAATGGACATGGTCATAACTTCTAGTGAGCAAGGAGGCTTATTCGAATTTTTAAGCCACCAACCACTCAGGGAAGTGGGCATTTAACCAGCGCTTGTTCTGGGAAGTTTAGGGCAAACTGAATTAAAGAGACCAGCGTGTATTCCACCCTCAAGCCAGACACATCGACAACTCCTTATATGGGCACGCCAGATTCTGGCTTTTCAGGGTATTAGGTGGTCATGGAAGATCCGGTCCTCTAGCTAGGTAATACAGAATTGCAAGCATGTATACGTCGTGGACGAAAAACAAACACAGACAAGGAACACCCCGCCCCCCTCTCCTCAGCCAGGTGAAAACCAACAGGAGGAACATTTCATAGGATTGGCAACATTAATAAACTGCAGGGCGGGACCCCTTCCCCTCTCCACAGCTGCGACAAATCACCTCCTGCGGATCTCGTGTCAGGGACATCCCACGAGAGAGGCGAGCCCGAGAAGGCGCTGCCCTGCGGGAGCTGTAAGGAGGCGCTATTAACACCTGTGCGCGCGCGCTCCATTCTCACCTCTCGCCACGGCTCCCTCCCGCCCTCTTCATCGTCAGCCAGATAAGACCTCATTAACAGACGAGGTGGACAGGCCCTGCTCTGCCGCCCCCACTCCCCCACCCCCGGCCCCTCCTCAGCCATCCTCATCAGGTCTGCCACTAACACCCTGCCCTGGGAGCAACAGGATTATGGGGGATGGAAAACGCAGCCCGACTGGTCCTTCCACTGTCCTCAAACACAAGGGTAAGTACACACAGAAATAACAAACCGCAGAAGACATACAAATAAAAAAAGAGAGACAAAAACAATGACCTCCATGCAGCAGACTCCCACATACTCCAAACACAGCACATCTGATGTGACACGCGCACAGACCCCAGACTGCCCCAGATATTCACAGACTGCCGAGCACAGAGACACATTCATGCCACGGAACACTACAGCCACCAATCTGTCCATACGCATTACGTATGCAGGATATGTAAACACTTTTAGAAAAAGGGGCGGCGCCCAATAACCGAGGGACCTGGGTAGAGCATAAATTAAAGGCACAAATGGTTCCCACGGGGGAAGTGTAGCTCTGGACTTCCACGGCAATAGTTTCTTAAAGAACCCTTTTTACAAGTAGGGATTATTTATACATTTAATGCATTTTATTATTCTGACTGAAAGGGGTAGTGAGATTGTAATAAAGACACTCATTTTGCGAGAGTCACAATCCACATTCAAATGAAAAACAGTCCACATTTGAAAGTTGACGACGTTTCGATCCGCAATGGGAAATGAATTTGGATAGGGTCATCATCAGGGCAGAAGATTGAAGGAGACACCAGAAGAATTGTGGCAGGAGTCCTACAATCCGAATGAGTATTTGCTGGAGAGCTCCAGTTTCCCTCCCGCAAGGCGTGTTACTCTGAAGAATATTCCCAATCACTCTTGAATGTTTACAGACGCCACTTCTATTATTGAACATGTTGTAACTTTGATTCATCCACAATTCCCGATCCAGCTCATTCAGACACTTACCTCGTGGCAGGTTATCTTCAGTACCAGCTGGAGGATTGACGTATTAATTGAGTTAAATACTCATTAGGATTGTAGGATGACTGCCACCATTACTCTTGTTTCTCCTACAATCTTCTGTCCTGATGATGACCTTATTCCAATACATTTGGCATTGCGGGTCGAAACGTCGCCAACTTTCAAATGTGGACTGCTTTTAATTTGAATGTGGACCGTGAGACTCGCAAAACGGGCGTCTTTATTAAAATCTCACTATCCCTTTCATTCACATGCATATAGTATTGTATATAGCACCAGTGCACTATATATATACCTTATCACTTTTCACTGCGCCATCACCGGATAAGAGCACCTTTATACAATGTTTGATATTACTTGATTTCATGATAATAAAATGCATTTAATGTATAAATAGTCCCTACTTGTAAGAAGGGTTCTTTAAGCGCAGCATACACAACAGTATGGCGTAATAGCTTCTTTCTTTCCATTTGCTGTAGGGTGCACAGGGGTGGGTTTGGGTTGAGGGCAGAATTATCAGTTAAAACAGGAAGGTGGTGGGTGGTTTACAGTGACGGACCACCTGTGGGTAAGATATCCATCTCAGCAGCAGGGGCATTCACCCCCTTGGCTGCATCACCACTACATTATTTGTGGTAGTTTGCTGGCATCCTTAATTCCCAGAACTAAGAACTCTCTAGGTCATGATGCTGTGTGGTTTGCACTGGTGAGGGGTGGTTGTGAGGTGACCTTCCTGCTGGTAGCACAGTGTGGTAAAAGTTCTGGTGGTCCAAGCCTGCTCTTGATATTCTCATGAGGTGGGATGCAAAAAGGGTGACGAGACACACGGGGTCGCCTTGGGTTTGTCCAGGCTTTTGAATGTTGGGTTGTGGGGGAGCCTGAGGTCTGTCCCCCAAAGCAGGAATCTGAGGGGCTGCTAGGCTGTTGCCTGAAGCCCGCTGCTTTTGATTATGAGGCGCGATTGACACAACAGGCGGTGGAGGGACCAGATACCCAGAGAAGGACCCACGTTTGGAAGACTCGGGATCTGAGCCTTGGTGGACACCACACACACCACAGGTTGGGGGGAATGTCTTCCAAGCATCCTCTTCCAAGAGCATCAGGGTGGACGCAGTCTGAGAGGGGTGGGTCCAGTCAGGAGCTGTTCCCCAAGCTCCATGGAGTCCCCTAGGAGCTGGAGACCTCTTCCACCATGGACCAACATGGCTGAAAGTTCCAAAAGAGACCAGGCATGGACTCCGCCCCGCTCTGGAGCAGAGAGAAGTCCCCAAAGTTCTAGTTGGTGTAGGGGGCATCCAGGAGCCTCCGTTCTAGTTGGTAGAGCGGGCAGAGGGGGCATCCAGGAGCCTTCGTTCTAGTTGGTGGAGGGGGCATGCAGGAGCCTTCGTTCTAGTTGGTGGAGTGGGCATCCAGGAGCCTTCGTTCTGGTTGGTGGAGGGGGCATCCAGGAGCCTTCGTTCTAGTTGGTGAAGGGGGCATCCAGGAGCCTTCGTTCTAGTTGGTGGAGGGGGCATTCAGGAGCCTTCGTTCTAGTTGGTGGAGGGGGCAGAGGGGGCATTCAGGAGCCTTCGTTCTAGTTGGTGGAGGGAGCATCCAGGAGCCTTCGTTCTAGTTGGTGGAGGAGGCATGCAGGAGCCTTTGTTCTAGTTGGTGGAGGGAGCATCCAGGAGCCTTCGTTCTAGTTGGTGGAGGAGGCATGCAGGAGCCTTCGTTCTAGTTGGTGGAGGGAGCATGCAGGAGCCTTCGTTCTAGTTGGTGGAGGAGGCATGCAGGAGCCTTTGTTCTAGTTGGTGGAGGGAGCATCCAGGAGCCTTCGTTCTAGTTGGTGGAGGGAGCATCCAGGAGCCTTCGTTCTAGTAGGTGGAGGAGGCATCCAGGAGCCTTCGTTCTAGTTGGTGGAGGGGGCATCCAGGAGCCTTTGTTCTGGTTGGTGGAGGGGGCATCCAGGAGCCTTCGTTCTAGTTGGTGGAGGGGGCATCCAGGAGCCTTCGTTCTGGTTGGTGGAGGGGGCATCCAGGAGCCTTCGTTCTAGTTGGTGGAGGGGGCATCCAGGAGCCTTCGTTCTAGTTGGTGGAGTGGGCATCGAGGAGCCTTTGTTATGGTTGGTGGAGGGGGCATCCAGGAGCCTTCGTTCTAGTTGGTGGAGGGGGCATCTAGGAGCCTTCGTTCTAGTTGGTGGAGGGGGCATCCAGGAGCCTTCGTTCTAGTTGGTGGTGGGGGCAGAGGGGGCATTCAGAAGCCTTCGTTCTAGTTGGTGGAGGGGGCAGAGGGGGCATACAGGAGCCTTTGTTCTAGTTGGTGGAGGGGTCATCCAGGAGCCTTCGTTCTAGTTGGTGGAGGGGGCATCCAGGAGCCTTCGTTCTGGTTGGTGGAGGGAGCTTCCAGGAGCCTTCGTTCTAGTTGGTGGAGGGGGCATCCAGGAGCCTTCGTTCTGGTTGGTGGAGGGGGCATCCAGGAGCCTTCGTTCTGGTTGGTGGAGGGGGCATCCAGGAGCCTTCGTTCTAGTTGGTGGAGGGGGCATCCAGGAGCCTTCGTTCTGGTTGGTGGAGGGGGCATCCAGGAGCCTTCGTTCTAGTTGGTGGAGGGGGCATCCAGGAGCCTTCGTTCTAGTTGGTGGAGGGGGCAGAGGGGGCATTCAGAAGCCTTTGTTCTAGTTGGTGGAGGGGGCATCCAGGAGCCTTTGTGCTAGGTGGAGTTGTGCATCTGTGAACCCCGCGTGCCAACCATTGTCGGGCCCCAAGGTACTCACATAGATCCAGTGGATTGCCCAGCACTAACACAGACAAATACACAGATACAATGAGGTGCCTACTGACACAATGAACTACAGAAAGAACACGAGCCACATGCAGACACACAAAGACATAATGAAGTATGCATTGGCACACACATGCAACTACAAAGAGTGCTCTGTGTGTGGCACACAGACACAAAGGTACGTGCACAGACAAAATGATTTACTCACAGATAAAAGAGACGCTCTCAGGCACTAGGACTCGTACCCCCCAGGATGGCTCCCGGCCCTGCCTCCAACCAAACCCACAAAGCCATGTTTATTACAAATCATCACACAAACATGACAATATATACTTCATACAATTTAATACGATATGGATTTATCAAATTCAATCGTTAATTAATATTTATATTTAAGTTGCCCCTATCTTCATGCTCCATCTGCAAGTCGGGCAGAACTCAATTTATTTACACGAAGAACGTTGTCTATTGCTCCAGCACTAAGGGGCCTTCTGGCTCGCGTCCCCCAACCAACTGAGAACCACGCAAGGCGCAACCCACCTGCGTCCTTGAGGGGTGTGCCCCTGTCATCTGGTCTAGGTCCGCCACTTGAGGGGCCCACCCCTCCACCACCAGGCTGCACATCAGGGCTCGTAGGGAATAACCAGGGGCGGAAGCCCCATGCCCTATTTTTAAACTGGCGCCCTTGCTCCCAGCCGGTGTCCCGTTCTCTCTGGGATGAGCTTACCGTCTCTCCACCTCAGTGCTGGCCTAAGGAGTATGCAGGAGGACTCCCCTTAACAATGTAAAGGCAATTTATGTGGCCTCTTTACCGCCGCTTAGAATATTCCACATCCAACACCTCCCCAAGCTCTAACTTTAGGGACGGGTGGGTGGGAGATTACAGGAGACCCCTGCATACCGGGGCCGGCGCAGTTAGAAAGAGAGGGCGAGGACAAGGGCAAGTTGCCCTAAATAGGCCCACGCCCTCTCACCCCTCGAGGCGCCGGCTCCGGACGGAAGTGACGTCACGTCGCCGCTGACCCGGAAGTACTTCTTGCTGCAATCCCGTTTTCTCCAAGGACGAGAACCACCAAAGGGGAGGGGAGAGGCGTGACCGGGTGCCCGGGGGGCCGAGTCCTAAGTGCGCGCTTCATTATATTTCGCGCTTGGCAAAGCCACACACTGAAAAAAGACAGTCAAAATGATGAGAAAACGGACAATTATGCTACACAAACCCCAATGATTGGAACCAGCACAGAAAATGAGCGGTAAACAGACGCAGTAGGATACAGACACAATAAGCCCCATTTGGCTCAATGTCACGCCCACAGATACAATGTGACGCACACAAAGTCTCAGGCACAAAATTCACCCACAGACACAATGTGACGCACACAAAGTCCCAGGTACAAACTTCACCCACAGACACAATGATCGAGCCACACGCACACCGCAAACACCCAGGTCTAGAACTGGAAGGAACAGACACAGCAACACGAGCCCAGACACGGGCACTCACTCGACAAGACATGCACACACACGTTTGGCGCGCAGTCTCTTTCCGTGGCATTATGAAGGCCGGACCCCGAGGGACCCCCAGTCTCAGACTGGCGGAAGGTGTGAGGTTTAGACATAATTGGTTTCTGCGACGAGTGAACTCCGTGCTGTAGGCCTGGCGCTGCCGCATCGATCGGCCCCGCTCCCCCCGGCACCGGATATCGTCGATATGTGTGCTAATTTCCCACTGACTCACCTGTGTGCGTCTAATGGGCCCCGTCCGACCACCGCCAGGCCTGGCACGTGCCTGTACTCGCGCCATTTTCCAGCAAAGTGAGCATGGGCCTTAGAAACAAACATGGCACGTGACCCGTACGCATCAAAACATCGAAACCAAGCATGCACGCCATATGAGAGATGCTGAGGCCTGGCACCCATCTGCCCCTTGCCACAATGCCAGACTTGAGCCGGCCGTATGCCCTCTGCCGCCCTAGTGTAGTGTCCACCTCCACACCAAGCCTCCAGCGCTCACTCTATCCTAACCTGCTGGGCCATCCTACTCCCCAGTTCAGCCTTTCATCTTTCCCAGCTCCCATGAGTGGAGGAATGAGTACCACTCCAGAGCACTTCCAGTCCCTTGTTCGAAACCCAACTCACATGGGTGCAGTCAATGCCCACTTGTATACACCCGGCGGCCAGGGTCCGCCTGAGCCTCCTCCACCCGAAAAGTTATGCCCACATCCCATGCCTGCCCTTCATCCGACAGATACACGGACCTACCACATTCATTGTATGACCTCCTTTATTGGGTGCATGGACAGGAGCATTCCCTCACCTATCACCCCACTCATGCCCCCGTGCTCCCCCTCACCACCTGCTTAGAGTCGGAGGTAAATGGGAGTGCTAAACCCCAGGGAATCTGGAATTCCATGTACATTTCCAGCTGGTAAAACGGGATCCAGACAGTTAACCACCATTCCATGTGGTCTAACTCATAGTTGCATTGTATGTTTTGCTGAACTTGTCAGTTAGTTTACTGCCCTATATACGTTTTTATCACTCAGCCTTCTTCATCCTCCATATACATTTCAATATAGAACATTTTCCCTGAATCATCTGTAAATAGCTTTTATCAAGAAACCTTTTCCTTCACTCCTCATTGTCTAGATATGTTTCATCCATGAAACTCCAACCTCTGGCCTCTATATGTTCAAGTTTCATCCATAAACATTTTCTTTCAGTTCCACCTGACATATACACTTTTCAACAGAGGAGTATTTCCGTAGCTGTATGTATACATGTTTGTTCAGCAATACACTTTTCACCTAATTCCTCATGCTCAATGTACACATAAGACACCGGTTCCTGCTGTTATATATATATATATATATATATACACCAAATAGTGGCATCATGACAGACCCGAGGCTTTGCCTCTCGTGAATCATGACCCTTTCCCAAACTGAACAATACATATATGTACGTGGGGCATCACCTTTCGTGAATGACAACCCCTTCCTACACGAAGCAATGCATATATACACGCGGGGCATCACCTCTTGTGAACCACGACCCCTTGGACCAATGGCATATATACACGAGGGGCATCACCTCTCGTGAATCACGACCCCTTCCCACACTGAAAAAATGCATATATGCACGTGGGGCATCAACACTAGTGAATTACAACTCCTTCCCGCAATGAACAATGCATATATAGTCGTGTAACACAACCCTTTCCCACACTGAGCAATGCATATATACACGTGGAACATCACCTCTCGTGAATCACGACCCCTTCCCACACTGAGCAATGCATATATACACGAGGGGCATCACCTCTTGTGAACCACGACCTCTTGGACCAATGGCATATATACACGAGGGGCATCACCTCTCGTGAATCACGACCCCTTCCCACACTGAAAAAATGCATATATGCACGTGGGGCATCAACTCTAGTGAATTACAACTCCTTCCCGCAATGAACAATGCATATATAGTCGTGTAACACAACCCTTTCCCACACTGAGCAATGCATATATACACGTGGAACATCACCTCTCGTGAATCACGACCCCTTCCCACACTGAGCAATGCATATATACATGTGGAGCATCACCTCTCGTGAATCACGAACCCTTCCCACACTGAGCAATGCATATATACATGTGGAGCATCACCTCTCGTGAATAAACGACCCCTTCCCACACTGAGCAATGCATATATACACGTGGAGCATCACCTCTCGTGAATCACGACCCCTTCCCACAATGAACAGTGCATATATACACGTGGAGCATCACCTCTCGTGAATCACGACCCCTTCCCACAATGAACAGTGCATATATACACGTGGAGCGTCACCTCTCGTGAATCACGAACCCTTCCCACAATGAACAATGCATATATACATGTGGAGCATCACCTCTCGTGAATCACGACCCCTTCCCACACTGAGCAATGCATATATACACGTGGGACATCACCTCTCGTGAATCACGACCCCTTCCCACACTGAGCAATGCATATATACACGTGGGACATCACCTCTCGTGAATCACGACCCCTTCCCACACTGAGCAATGCATATATACACGTGGAGCATCACCTCTCGTGAACCACGACCACTTCCCACAATGAACAGTGCATATATACACGTGGAGCATCACCTCTCATGAATCACGACCCCTTCCCACAATGAACAGTGCATATATACACGTGGAGCATCACCTCTCGTGAATCACGACCCCTTCCCACAATGAACAGTGCATATATACACGTGGAGCGTCACCTCTCGTGAATCACGAACCCTTCCCACAATGAACAATGCATATATACATGTGGAGCATCACCTCTCGTGAATCACGACCCCTTCCCACACTGTGCAATGCATATATACACGTGGAGCATCACCTCTCGTGAATCACGACCCATTCCCACACAGAGCAATGCATATATACACGTGGGACATCACCTCTCGTGAATCACGACCCCTTCCCACACTGAGCAATGCATATATACACGTGGGACATCACCTCTCGTGAATCACGACCCCTTCCCACAATGAACAGTGCATATATACACGTGGAGCATCACCTCTCGTGAATCACGAACCCTTCCCACAATGAACAATGCATATATACATGTGGAGCATCACCTCTCGTGAATCACGACCCCTTCCCACACTGTGCAATGCATATATACACGTGGAGCATCACCTCTCGTGAATCACGACCCCTTCCCACACTGAGCAATGCATCTATACACGTGGGACATCACCTCTCGTGAATCACGACCCCTTCCCACACTGAGCAATGCATATATACACGTGGTACATCACCTCTCGTGAATCACGACCCCTTCCCACACTGCGCAATGCATATATACACGTGGGGCTATCACCTCTCGTGAATCACGACTCCTTCCCACAATGAACAATGCATATATACATGTGGAGCATCACCTCTCGTGAATCACGACCCCTTCCTACAATAAACAGTGCATATATACATGTGGGACATCACCTCTCGTGAATCACGACCCCTTCCCACAGTGAACAGTGCATATATACACGTGGGGCTATCACCTCTCGTGAATCACGACCCCTTCCCACAATGAACAATGCATATATACATGTGGAGCATCACCTCTCGTGAATCACGACCCCTTCCCACAATGAACAGTGCATATATACACGTGGGACATCACCTCTCATGAATCACGACCCATTCCCACACTGTGCAATGCATATATACACGTGGGGCTATCACCTCTCGTGAATCACGACCCCTTCCCACAATGAACAATGCATATATACATGTGGAGCATCACCTCTCGTGAATCACGAACCCTTCCCACAATGAACAGTGCATATATACATGTGGGACATCACCTCTCATGAATCACGACCCCTTCCCACAGTGAACAGTGCATATATACACGTGGGGCTATCACCTCTCGTGAATCACGACCCCTTCCCACACTGTGCAATGCATATATACACATGGGACATCACCTCTCGTGAATCACGACCCCTTCCCACACTGAGCAATGCATATATACATGTGGGAAATCACCTCTCGTGAATCACGACCCCTTCCCACACTGTGCAATGCATATATACATGTGGGACATCACCTCTCGTGAATCACGACCTCTTCCCACACTGTGCAATGCATATATACACGTGGAGCATTACCTCTTGTGGATCACGACCCCTTCCCACAATGAGCAGTGCATATATACACGTGGGACATCACCTCTCGTGAATCACGACCCCTTCCCACACTGTGCAATGCATATATACACGTGGAGCATCACCTCTCATGAATCACGGCCCCTTCCCACAATGAGCAATGCATATATACACGTGGGGCTATCACCTCTCGTGAATCACGACCCCTTCCCACAATGAACAATGCATATATACACATGGGACATCACCTCTCGTGAATCACGACCCCTTCCCACACTGTGCAATGCATATATACACCTGAGGCATCACCTCTCGAGAATCACGACCCCTTCCCACAATGAACAGTGCATATATACATGTGAAGCTTTGCCTCAGCAGCGAGAGAGCAAAGGTATATGCTTTATACAATGCTCCTTTTTAGGTCTCGCTGGCGTTGCAGCGCGAAGCGCTGCCGCCAATGAGAACTATTGTTGCCTAGATGCCTCTCAAGGGAGACAGACCGGGGCACGCGCAGCGATCGGGGTCTGTGAACGCGCTTGCGCAGACGCGCACACAGACACACGTGCGCGCACACACCCCGACGCTGCCGACCCCCCTCAGCCACGCCACTCCCACCATGACAGTCTCTGTCTCTCCTTACCTGCTGTCACCCTGCAGCGGCTCCTGCAGACGGCCACTGCACACCTCCATCGCCGCAGCCGGTCACTGCTGCACCAGCCGCTCCCCTTCACTCCCAATCCATAGCAGCTGCCTGGCTGGCCCAGCCTCGTAGATGTCCCGCCCCCACTTCCGGGAACGAACGAACTACAGCTCCCGGCGTACCTTCGGTCTACAGCTTCCGGCGCACACTGCGAGAGCTGCCTGTTCTTACTATGTGCTTGTTGGGAGCAGTAGACGTTCGCATTGCACATTTTTTTAAGCCGGAGAGAAAATGCTGTGTCACGTGTTCCGTATTATCGTGTTTGCTGCGAGCCTGTTACCAGCGCCCATAAATATCAAGCTGCTCTAACTAGTTTACAATGCCAGAGGTGACCCTCGTGCTTAACATATGATGCTGTGTCTGTGCTTGGAATGGGGGTGGGTGAGACGCTAGTAAAACCTAGCCACGCCTATAATACACATAAAACATGGTGGCTTCTCTGAACGGAATGTTTGCAGCTCAGGGTACCGATGTACCACCGGGAGGTCTGCCTTCAGCTGAGCTATTGTCCACACCGCCCGGCCCCAGAAGCGCTGGAAATAGTCTACGAGACGAACTGGAAGCGTCTTTCGAGGTAAGGAAAACTATGTTGTCACGTGTGTTTTTTATTAAGCTATACCAGTGTTGCACTACGTTTATGCTTGCCTCCTGAAACTTGACATGGCACAGGCAGGTGCCCAGTCTATGCGACGTATTACGTATAGCAAGCCACCAATGGTATTCAGGGCCACTTAAGTTCTATTTACTTGTTTCTCTCTAATGCCAAAGGTAATGTTGAATCATGCTGTGTTTTCATCTACGATGTTTGCTCGCGCTGTATCACGTCATTTTTGGTCATGCTCTGTCATTTCAAGCTTACAGTGCTGATGATGTATGCTCACACACTGTCGTCATATGTGATATTTGCCTACGGCCTCTCCATTTGGGACGTTAACTCGTGTTGTGTTTTCATATAGCAAGTTTGCTGGCGCTCTCTCGTCATATGTAATTTTTGGTCCTGCTCTGTCGTCATATGTAATGTTTGTTCTCAGGCATGTTTGCGCACTCTCTTTTGTCTTATATAATATTCTCTTGCCCTCTGTCTTTATTGCTCTGTCGTCATTTGTAATGTTTACTCGTGCTGTGTTTTCGTATATAATGTTTGCTCGTGCTCTGTCATATGTAGTCTCGCTCATGCTCTATCGTGATATGTTTACTTATTGTGTTGTCTTGTTTGTCTTCACTCTGTTGAGAGAAGTTTGCTCGCACTCTGTCGTCAATTGTTTCTATATCTTAGTTGTCAGCTCACATATTAATCACAATCTTAAATCGGTAACATTTTGAAGCAGACCGTCTCTGAAACCTTCAACTCTTACAACCAGGTGCTAGCACTAAATCCTCGCCTTTCACCCCTAAGTCCAGACAGCCTAGGCCCAGCCCCAGACCACCCCACACATCTGCAGCTTAATGATCCACCTTTGTACATCTATACACAGTTTAGAAATAGGAAATGGTTCCTCCCTCCTATCATAGTGGTGCATTTGTTTAAATTCAGTTAATCCCTGGCAACCAGGCTCGAGTTCATCCATTTAGAACTTTCAGGACAGACAAACCTGGTTGCCTTATATGGTAAAGGGGCCATCCAGTTAATGTAACACTAGGTCTGAAACCCAGGTAGACATATCCAAACAAATGAACTTTATGGAATGCGAATTGTTAGCGATGTAGAAATGGATTGGATAAAGATAATTTTAATTTTCTCTACACTGAATGGCCCCTAGATGGCAGAAAGCCACTAAATGGGCTTTTTGAAATTCAGCACATAATTGTTTTTAGCACGCAAAGGTGGCGTCATGCCCATGAAAGCCATGACATAAGTCCCTAGAAGTGAACAGGTCTTTTATACGTTCTGATCTCTCTGTAGATACATCAGGCACACTTTAACCCCTAGCATGTCTTTCTCATGGGGAGAGGGGTCCGACTGCCAGAGGGCCTCATGGATGTCAGTCAGGTGGGGGTGATACACCTCATGCCAGGAAACAGCAGGCTATGCTGTACTCCAGACCTTGTGAACTGCTGGGCAACCTCCATGCAGTCAGCTGGGCGAGGACATACACTAGAGAAAGGAGGCCCTTTGATTGCCTCCATCAGGTATAAGGTTATGGCCTCTGTGGAGCACATCAGGAACTGCTACCTTATCTGGTGCCTGCAGGGCAATACGTTGAATATGAGTGAGTCTGGTTGGAAAAATATAAATGTTGGTGCGGTCTGACATGCTTTGAGCTCAGGACCTTTGGTCGGTCTCATACTTTGCTCCTTGACCCCTGCCTCTGGCTGCTACAACCTCCTCTTAATTATTGCAATGTCCTCCTCTTAGCCCCCCTTCCAATTTCGTTGCTGCTTCCAACGCCAGGAAAAGGTGCTCCAGTTTGTCACAACATTTCATGGTTATCTTATAGGGAGCAAGCAGGCTGACCCGATCGAATTTCCTCATCCTTTAATGGCCTCACCCCTCCACACCATGTATTGAACATTACCTAGTAACAACAGATGACTTTGACTGTCTCCACCACCCGTAGATCATCTCACAGGTTATCGAAATGTCAGTGAAAGATGTTGGAGCGCTGTGTAATATACAACACTTACACATCTTCTTCACGGCACTATTTATCACTACTTTGAAGACGTCACAGGCCGGTCTCTTCCTCTGATATTTACAATCTAACAAGCGGCCAAAAAGACCATTTATTGCAATGCAATAGGTCTCGCATTTGCGAGAGTTTAAGCTATTAGTATGGTAAATGACAATGCCTTTTATTTATGTTTTAAAACCCAAAACATAAATAAAAGGCATTGTCATTTACAATGGGAATAGCTCAAACTCGCGCGAATGCGAGACCTATTGCATTGCAAATGCTTGTTGTGTGCAGTAGTTATAAACACACGTGTTTAACGAGTACACCAGGAGTTACATTTCAGCAGAGAGATAAACTCCTAATAAGTGTGACTCCAGCTGTTGTCTTCTGCATAATACTACTAGAAGGAAATTTGTGCGGCGTCAGGCAGTGGGCTTTCGAATCATTTATTCTCTACTTTAATAAGAGCTTTGCTCTGGGATAATATATGTGTACATATGTGTTTATTAGCAGACGTTTGTTCCAAATAACGTGTAATTGGAACACATTTCTCTTCATTGCCAAATTGTATAACTATTTATACTGTGGCAGTGAAAATAAATGTGCCCAAAATCGAGTTATTTAGAAAAAGTGTGCTAATCAATCACACATTTATTGGTATAGTGCAAAGGTCAAAATCCATATTATTACCACAATAAAGCAACATTGACATGTGAAAAACACTGTTTAATGCCTCACAGATAGAATCTACAATGCCTTTACACAGGGTAATAACTCTCTTAATAATCACAAGGCCGTCGGAATGGGATTTTTGGCATTCGATTTTGTAAGAACAAATGCCCACAAAAACATGCCATAGCATAGACCATATATGCTGATGTGTGGAGTGTACCCTGCTATATGGTCAGGTAGTCGTCGATGTCCTTGAGGAAAACCACCTCCGCAAAGCCCCCAAATGCCTTCACACCCCCTATCAGAGACCATGAATACAAAAGCAAGTTCTTTGGGTTAGGGGTCGTAAAACCCGGCCGTATTTATTAATTCATTTAAACAGCAAGAGACAATTTTTCTCACTTTTTATGCTTAGTAACCCATAATTATACATTTCTGCTTACAGAGTTAAATCCCAGCCTTAACAGAGTCGCTAATACATGGGAGATACCTCACCATGCCTAAGATTGTTCCTGTGCATCCATCACAAACATCTTCCCGAGTGAGATCCTGACCGGTTCCAGGAACCTTTCTCTTAGAACCACTTGTCCAACACCAAATGGACATGGATGGGTCTCTCCCTTTGGGAGGACCCTACCCACCATCCTCCTATATCGGGAGTGCCTGTGCAAGGGGCTCATCTGCCAGCTAGGATACCTCCCTCGGGCACCCCGACATCCATCTTCCTCCCAAGCGCCTGTGCTAGCTGGCACCCACTGCGCACGCACGGGTGCGTGCGAGGTAAGGGTCGCGTGTCAACAACCGCCCCCAAACCCCGTGTCTCTGCAACTTTCTTTCAACTTGCTGCCTGCACCCCTAGGAGGGGCCAGCATTGCCGCTGTTACTTTGGTCTAAAAGTGACCCGAACTGTCCCACCAATCACAACCTCACCCGCTAACCAACATAAGTACGACAGATTAATCTGACTTCCAAAAGAACCAAAATAGCTACAGATCGTTCTCCCACCTCGCCGCCAAGACCTGGAACACCCTCCCCATCCTCCTACGGCAGACTCTGTACCTACTAACCTTCAGGAGGCTTCTCAAGACATGGCTATTCGAGCAGTAGCAGCACCCCTTCCCCCCCCCCCAGCGCCTTGAGACCCTCACGGGTGAGTAGTACGCTTTACAAATGGATTGATTGATTGAGCTATGGCATACTAGAATGACCCGAAAGAAAAAATGTGTGTTAGACTTGACACAAGCCATTACCACTACTCCCCATAAAGCCCAAATGACTTCACAAGCCAGATTAAAAAACCTTACATTTACCCCTCCTACTAAGCTACAAGAACTGAGCACTCACCCCAGTGCCCTTTGCTCAGAGTATGGTGGGCGGGGAAAACAAGCTTTCTAACCCATGCGGCTTCCGGGTGCTCCAAACGAGGTCTGTGGCTGCAGAGTTGCAGAAGCGGGGTGTGCCGTCTCGAAGTTATCCGTGGGGGGTGGGAAAGAGACCTGCCTACCACCTTGCAGCACCTTTTAAGAGAGGGGGTGATCATGTTGATGTGAACGACCCTGGAAGCATTCTAATGCTTCCGGGTGCCGCACCCCGTCCAACCAATCCCACACCTGACCCTGCCCAAAGGTCGCGGCCTCCTGCGCAGCGACCCCCGGTTCAGGCCCCAGTGTCACCGCCATAGGCAGGGCTCCCTCTAGGTGGGTGAGCCTCTGCATTTATTACCATTTTTGAGAGGGGGAGGGGCTTAATGGTCGACTCGAGGCTTCGCCTCTTGTGAGTCTGACCCGCTCACACTCAGCAATATACCATATGACAATCTGCGCCTGTTCACATATATGATTTATGCATGGCAGAGAAAATTAATGTTGCCCCATAACACGTTACTTAGAGCAATGGAACTAATAAACACACATACACACATTCATGACAATAGTGTACATATCAAACTCTGTTATTAGCACATTAAAAGGAAACAGCATGGCAGAAACACTGTTTACTTCCTTACAGATTGTACATTACAATAAATGTTCCCAGAGCCACAACTCTCCTAATAGTCACAAGTCTTTTACAATGTGATTGTATGGTGCCACACCAATTTACGCCATTGAGTATGGGTTTTCATTAAATACCTTTTAAAAAACAAACAAAAAAACCCCAAAACAAACGCACATGAAAAAAATCATAGCATAAACCATATATGCAGCTGCATGGAGATATATACATATTTCCATTTTTGGAGGAGAGAACAGGCATCACGACTCACTCAAAGTTTTACTGCGTGTGAGCCATTACTCCATCCCACACTTTGCAATGGAAATAAATGGCATATCACCCCGTGTACATCCGCGTAAATACTCCATAGAAACATATATTTATATATTTCATTTCTCAGAATTGCCCTTTTATCTCAGTCTCTATGCTCAATATATTCATCTCTTTAATATGGTTTTGTCAATAACGTACATCTTTACCCACATGCCTCTTCCCTCATTCCTCCGACAGAACTTCTGATTCTGTCCTCATGATCCACAAATTTGTCTGCAGAATACCTTTGCCCTATCATTTATGCCTCCTTGTCAATGGTACAACTTCTATCTTAATCTGTGTCATCTATATGTGTTTCATCAACATATCTGTTGGCTCAGTATTCATCGTCTACTAACGTTACATCAACACATCTTGTCCCTAAGTCCTTCTTATCTTATTATACTTCATCTTTTTCCTCAGTCTTTATCATCTATACATTTTTCAACAATTGATCTTTTCCATCACTCTATACACTTATAAAGTTTATATATGTTTCATCAACAAAATACCGGCAGAAACTGGCTTGTCCCTACGCTCCAGCCAGGAACCCGTGATGATCTGTCACCCATCTGATCCACCTTCGATCACTCAAGAGTGTAAACCACAGAAGCAAATCTATGGGAGTACGGGGTCCCAGGCTGTGAATTCCCTTACTCCAGCCTTGAGATCCAACTCCAACCACCTTCCATCCACTAAACTCCCCAAAAATGCACTCTTTAGGTTTGTTTTTTAATAGTAATTACCTCAAATTTGGGACTGTCATGGCAGAACATTGGATATGAGCTCTGTCCTTACGACTGGACTTCAATTCCCTTTATTGTCACAAGTATGTACACTGTTTACTCCTCTAGACCTCCAAAGTAGTTGAAAGGTAACCCCTGGCGCTTTCTTTCTCGCTGGGATGAACAGACCGTTTCTCTCCGCCTTTATCTGTCTCATCAACAGATCTATTCCCTCTTTAATATCTTTATATATTTCATCAGCAGACCTTTTCTCTTAGCCTCTACTGTCTTTAAATGAGTCATCAATGGATCTTTCTCCTTATGTCTTTATATTTCATCAGCAGACCTTTTCCCTCACTCTCTATTGTCTTTGAATGAGTCGTCGATGGATCTTTTTCCCTAGGTCTCTATATTTCATCAGCCGACCATCCGTCGATCTCTATTGTCTTTAAATGAGTCGTCAATGCATCTTTTTCCCGAGGTCTCTATATGTTTCATCCTCAAATCTTTTCCCTCAGTCTCTATTGTCTTTGAATGAGTCGTCAATGGATCTTTTTCCTTAGGTCTCTATATATTTCATCAGCAAATCTTTTCCCTCAGTCTCTATTGTCTTTAAATGAGTCGTCAATGCATCTTTTTCCCTACGTCTCTACGTCTCTATACATTTCATCAGCAAATCTTTTCCCTCAGTCTCTATGGTCTTTGAATGAGTTGTCAATGGATCTTTTTCACTAGGTCTCTATATATTCCATCGGCAGACCTTTTTCCTTGGCCTCTATTGTCTTTATTGATTGATCAACAGATCTTCCCTAGGTCTGTATTCTCTTGATATGTTTCATCAAGAGAGCTTTTCACTCCGTCTTTATTGTCTTTACATGTTTCGTCTGCAGATCTTTACCATCTTCACAGGTTTCATCAACAGATCTGTTCTCTCTTTAGGGGCTTTATATATTTCATCAGCCGACCATCCGTCGGTCTCTACTGTCTTTAAATGAGTCATCAATGGATCTTTTTCTCCCGGTCTCTACAAGTTTCGTCAGTAGAGCTTTTCCGTCATCCTCTATTGTCCTTAAATATTTCATCGAAAGACCTGTTCCCACTGTTTATGTCATCAAATATTGAAGTTTCATCAGCCAAACTTTTCCCTGGGTCTCCTCCTCCTCTCCGTCCCTCTGGTGCCTTTTCTCTTTACTAATCCTTGTTATTAAAAATACAATATCTTCTCTGAATGCTTTAACTCGCCTTCCTATCTCACCAATACCCATGCTCAAACTAGCACTCCGCTCCTTTCCAAGTCTCGCCCCACTCCGACATCCGCTGGCCCTTGGTGGCCAGCATCTTTCACTAAACCGCTACGCATTGCACGGCACCCTCAATATTCTAAGACACTAACAAACAAACAAAAAATACATAATTCAACAAATACAAGCACAGTACAATTAATAACATTTAATAAAAAAATTGGTTATCAGCTATATATGGAATCCATAAAACACACAACAGAAAAAGTGCACTATACCAGGGTACCTAGAATTATGCATTGTACAGGGTTAATTAAGTTATGCAGCAAAAAATGGCAAACTATGCGGCATAATAAGATTCTTTCCATGGCAGTACATCACCTATTTAGTCCCTGTAACACATTATTACTGTTTGGGCAGTATTAGTGGCAGTTAAACACCTGAAAACAGCAGTCGTCCCTTGAAATTCACCTTTACAACAAGCCTGCCTCTGTGCACCACCGAGTGTACGGCCCTTTTAAAGTAACTTTCGATACGTCTGAGCAAGAAACATATTTTGGTTAAAATCTGCAAATTATGCAGCAGATAAAGTATGTCATGTGCGGTAAATCCGTAACTATGCGGCAAAGGAGGCGCCCGCAGACTTGCATTATTTCAACTACACCGACTACAGGCTTCAAGCACCTTCCAAAGACAAGACCCCGAACAAACCGGACCTCGAAAAAGTGTGCAGAGTTTATTTTTCATTCCAATTAACAGAACATAAATTATTTGGCCTAACCAGTTGCCAAACATTAAAAATAATAACTCGTGCCCATCACACAAACCAAATGCTGTTATTTTTAAACCACAAAGCACTAAAGTATTGTTGAAATGCCAGCAGGATGCAAGGGCAGCCTGCCCTCTCTCTTCAAGCTGCACATTATTAGAGCTAATTAAAAGAGGTGCTCGTGCCCCTGGGACTAGAAGCGCCATAATTAAAAATGTCAGTCTGGAACAGCAGTTCTTGTTTTTTATACAGCGCCTTATACCATGCGTCTTCCATATCTAGGAGCTGTAAACAGGCTGTACTGTTGCCAGATTTATGACTTGTCAGTTTACCCACCTCGGGTGGACAGGACAGTGCGTTTCCATGCCAGGGTACAGATGCGTGCTCTGCTGATCACTGCAGATGTCAGGGGAGAGCGTTAACTCCCTGCCCCGTTTTCCCAACCCAACTTATTTGCAAGACTGTCCCTTGCACGAAAAGCACAGACTGCCTCGAAAAACGATCAAATAACATTTTGGCCTCCAATCACCTACCGAGAATTCTACCAGAGTCCATCTAACAAGGAGTCAATTTGCAGAACTATTTATCGCCAAAACCACAGTCCTTTAAAACTGCCCTACTCACTCCACTGACCGCCTTTTGGCTAGGTTTGTGCTATAGAAATACCACATATTTATTTGATACACTTCAACAAAACCGCAGGTGACGCCAATCTTAAACATTTCTCAGTAGTGTCACGGGCCACCAAAAAGCGCTGTGAAGCCATTGTAGATGCAGATTGTGCGCTGCACAAATGCTAGTTAACAATAACAGCCCAGATGGAACCGCACACAAACCCGAGTTGTGGTTCACAGACTCAGGATGTGTTACTTCTACGGGCACACGAGACACTTGAGTTGTATATTTGGGTCGGTTGTGGACTATGTGTGACCCAAAGCTACTGCCACATCATGAACACTTCAAAAGCGCTTTCTACCATTAGTATGGCACTGAGGCGCTTTTATTTAGACCGCCCTTTTTGTACAGTTCTGCGACATCCACTGATCGGCTGTGTATGGTTTATTTTTTGCGTACCCACTAATTTGTTAAATTCCTACAATGGTTGGCGAGGGTAAACGTGCGTTGAGCCTGGTCCAGCTAAAGAGCTTTGCAGTGCGGTCTGAGTGGGTTGTATGATGAACCCCGCAGGCCTTTACACGCAGTCACTATCCCGCGTGTGATGTTACAGCGACCTGCTTTAGGGGTGCTGGACTTTGAAATAGTATAAATTACTATTCCAACTCCAGTCTATGCAACGGTAGGGAAGGTGTTGGACTTAAAAATCCAACACCAGTCCAACAACGCGCCCCCTACAGCAAGCCCTTGTAACAACTTGCGTGCTAAAGTAACACATGGAAACGTCACATGAGGGTAAGAACCAACTCCAGTCTACCCAACAGTAGGGAAGGTGTTGGACTTAAAAATCAAACACAAGTCCAACAACGCGCCCCCTACAGCAAGTCCTTGTAACAACTTGCGTGCTAAAGTAACACATGGTAACATCACATGAGGGTAAGAACCAACTCCAGTCTACCCAACAGTAGGGAAGGTGTTGGACTTAAAAATCAAACCCAAGTCCAACAACGTGACCCCTACAGCAAGTAACGACTTGTGTGCTAAACTGACGCGCTGCAACGTTGCATGCTGGGTAGCAACCTCGTTGTAAAGGCTGGTCGTTGTAAAGACTGTGGTGTAAATTATGTTTCCCTTCTGAGTGCTGATGGCGTCCAGAGGGACTTTGAAGGTTTCTTAGTGCTGGGTCGCCGGAGCGGCTTCTTCCCTTCTGGTGAACACCCACAACGGCGTCCTTTTGCAGGCACTCACAACCGTCGGCAATGCTTTTTCCCTGTGTTAACGGCACTTTGGCAGTCACGCCTACTCCAAACAGGAGTAACTGCTGCACGAGTGCGAGAACGACCCCTACCCCCGCCGTTCATTCAGGAGATGTAGAGGAATGGATTTATTTATGTGGGGAAAGGATTTATTTGCAAACTGAAAAGTGGCAAAAGTGTGTAAATGCTGCACATTGATTGTGGTGTGCAGACACTCTGCAGTCGTAGGGGCAGGGCTGACAGGTGTATACCAGGACATTTCTAAAGTTGTACATTCCACTGGCATCATTCTGCCACTAGTCGCACAAAAATTATCAAAACTACCTACATGGTAGAATTATACCAACATATGAAGGGTTCTACTTTTTGGTCATTCATCATCACCATTGTATTTTTCATCCGGACATCCTCCTACCCTGAACGAGCGTCAGGATAAGGGCGAGGCCACTGGTGAACGACAGCAGCCGAGACTGGGAGGAGGGTGGGTTGCATGTACACACAGTCACGGCCGTTATGCCTCGTAGGGCTTGAGGGGGGGTCGCGGGGAGGGGGGCGCACGTGGGGTGGTTTAATTAAAAATAACACTTAAGTTAACTTACCTTTGTGTTTGCTGGCCCGTCACGCATCGTCTGTCTGAACAGGAAGCAGCCACAGGCAGTCGCCCTCCCATCCCCTAAGCCAATCACAACGCTGCAATGTCAGAGTTGTGATTGGCTGGGACGCCGACCCCACCGGCGTCTATGGGGAAGGCCTACATAGAGAAAATGCAGAGTGTGTATGACTGGTTTGGTCGGCCCTGGGGCCGACCAAACAGTCAGTGCACTCAGAGTGGGCAAGCCACCCCTCCCCTGGACTCCTGCAGAACCGCCCATCCACCTGCCCCCAACCAGGCATACCCTTCTGCTTTCTTCGTAGTGCGAGAAGCAGAAACATAAAATGGTATTTAAAATACAATTTTTTGTTTCTGCTTCTCCCATTGCGAGAAAGCACACATCGAGGAGCTGCCCCTGTGTGCACATTTCAAAGTGCACATTTGTGTGTACATTTCAAAGTGCACATGGCTTTTTGGCCGGCCGTCTGACGACGGCCAGCCAGATCTGTGCACTTTGAAACCTCTAACTCAGCTGTGTTAAGACAGCTAGATTAGAGCAACTGCAGGCCTCCTTAGAACTGAGGAGCGCCGAGAGAAGCTGCTCTCTCCAATCAGGGCACTGCTCTCATGCTGGTGAGAGCAGCACCCTGATTGGTCAAGGGAGTTTCCTGGGGGCCGAACTGCCGCGCAACAAGGTCCAGAGCTGGAGGTCCAGTTGTCAGGTAAGTTTTAAAAATATATATTTTAAGTCTATATTTGTGCACGGATGCCCGTTTATTTAATTTATTTTATTTGAGTGTGCACGCCCGCCCCGCTTCCCGCTGAGCCAGCCGCCACTGCGTTTAAGTGGTATTAGGCAGGAGGATGGGTCAGGGTAGCGACTGAGATGTATAGGATTGACATATTTGTGAAATTCCAGGCCCTTTGATGAGAATTATGCCCACTGTGTCTTTCTTGCAAACACTGATCCCTTTCTCTATAAATGGAGAAAGAGGTGGTGGGTATGAGAAAGTAATCCGCCCCTACATTGGCAGAATGGATATATTTGTTGAATATCCTGTCTTTGCTGGGTGATTGTGCTGGGCGGGGCTGAATTTAGAGGTGTCACAGACCCCTTACTCTCTGACTATGGCACCTTAGCAGCTCCCCTGCTTACAGAAACAACCGCACAAATGCATGGCTCTGAAGACATATTTCTATTGCTAGACATCGCCAGGTCTGACTTTCTAAAATCTGGCACGTGGTGCCAGGAACCTTTGGCGCCTGTTCGCTGCGCAAAAATTAAAATCAATCGCTTATTCAAAATGCAAGCAGAACAAGAGAGAAGAGCATTGGTTTCGGCCAACCTTCTTCAGGGCAGAAAGAAAATCTGCAATACCAACCCCGCTGCCCTTCCCAAACAGCTTCATTAGACAGGCCACATTTATTAGCAATTACACATCTCCCCACGGAAATGGCATGATTTACATGTGCAGCGTTTACTTATGAATATTAATCCTGTGAACATTTCCATCAATTCATTTATTTTCACCTGCTCCTGCTAAGGAAATCTCACTTGCACGTCACTCCAGAAGAAAAAGAGTCTCTTAACCCGATATTAAAATGTTAGTCACTAACATCCAACTGTTTGTGAGAAAAGGTAGGCTGCAGGCGTCAAATCAAACCCTGTTATAGGATTGACAATTTATAATTAGCTGCCATGTGTTACCATCATCTAGCGCAATGGTATGCATTTTATCAGTCCTAAAAGGATGAAAGCCCGACTCCTCCCGCTGGGATTTAAACCTGTGACCTGCAGGTTCTACACAGATCTCTGTGGCATGTGCAGTAACTCGTGGAGATATTCTTCCCTGCACAGTAAAATACTTGAATGTGAATTTAAAAAATGTTTTTAAAATAACCAAAATCTTTCTCAGATAGGAAATTATTGTATTTCCTAAGTCAACCATCACATGCTATTGTGTTGTGGCCACGACCAATGCTAGCTGGTTCTTTTGCTCTTGTGTGCTTGGTCCACACCGCTGCCTCTGGAAAGCAATTCATTTATTTGATTATTTGCAGAAGCAGAATTGGATAAATTCGTCTTGAATCTCCTACA
Source organism: Triturus cristatus (assembly GCF_964204655.1). Lineage (NCBI taxonomy): Eukaryota > Metazoa > Chordata > Amphibia > Caudata > Salamandridae > Triturus > Triturus cristatus. The sequence continues at coordinate 772,569,166 of NC_140595.1, read as the reverse complement.
CTCCAACAAGTGCCTTGAAGCCCTAATCTCGCCTAGCACCTTAACCCTTCATGCTGTACACTAAAGTGACCAGATACCCGACTCCACAGCCTCAAGGAATGACATCCTCCAGGTGTCATTTTTAGGCCTGGCCTTAGCCAAGAGCTTTTTTTTAAATAAAAATATATATTCACAGCAACAGTGCATAATTTGTAAATGAATGAGTGACAGGGCCCAAAGTTTTGCTCAGAGGCGGGCGGTCGGCGCGACTGAACGGCAATGGTGGTGAATACCAAAGCGGAGTCCACTTCACGCCTTTTTCATCCATCACCAAACACACCCGGCCCTAATCCTCACTTGTTGAGGTTCTTTCACCCAGGATTTCTCTCTTTATCACTGTTCTTCCATCTACCCCTTTCTCCTTCTTTTCCCCCTTTCTCTCTGAGGCAAAATCTGATGAAGAAAAATAAATGCCAATTCCCAAAAAATGGCTGCCAGTAAGCCCCGCCTGAACCATCTACTCAAATTAAGCACTTACTGTAGATTCTTACATATGGGGGGCTTTCAGTCTGCCCCCTTCATCCATTGGTCTGCTGTAGTGTCATTCAAATTTTGCATCCACCCACCACAGGGTCAGCCTACTTCAGCCATTGAACTGAGGTGAGTGCCCACAGATCCCCCAACACTACTACTAGGTCACTTCTGCATCAGGTGTCTTCATGCAAAAACCATTCACAAACTAAGAATTGACAAAGTCAAGAGGCCAGCAGCCAATGCCAGACCTCCTGCTTTGCCATTGTGTTTTTAAGGACACATTTGGAATGCCTGTGATTGGAGAGGTGGGAGTTAGGATGAGGATAGAGGATTGTTGGACATGGTAGGTCAAATGTGGGAAGGGTGCTTTGAACCCTAATTATACTTTCCCCATTATTTTGTATTTAGAGGAAACCTCCAGAAACCTGTATTCAAATGTTATCCGACAGCCCTGCCAAGGGGACCATTCGACATCCTCCGAGAGCCTTTCACGACCCTAAATGGCCCAACTTTTTTATTTTTAAATTTGAATCGGTTTTCAGTACTTTTAATTACATCTCTCTCTGACCTTCTTAAAGACATACAAGAAATACTATTACCATTGGTGGTTATTTTTCTATTATTTTAAAATCAGTATTCTACTTTTTTTCTCCTTCAAATTATATTTTCATTTATCGAGCTACTCCTTCCTGGAATTGTAGTTTTTTTTTTTTAATGGATCGCTCGCTGACAAGCGGGGCGCTGAAAGAGTTATGGTAATGTTAGGGTACTTTTTTAATTAAGTGACAGAATGGCTGGTTGAGAATAAATATATATATATATATATATATACACACACACACTTATATTGGTCAACACAGAACATGCCGATGTTCCAAGGTGCATCGAGAATTTGGTACGAGGGATGGTCTACACAATCTCCAGCTTTGTCCTTGCTTGCTCGAAACATACTCATGTCTGCGTGGGACACTTTTAATAGCTGGTTGGTTCTACTTCTATCACTTCTGCTGAGAGCTTTTTGCATGTGTTTACTTCCCTTTCTGTGAAAACGTATAGTTTCTTACCGAGTCCTGAGACCACTTCCTAGCTCATGGTGTGACATTAGATACAGGGAAACAGGTCAGCTCTTGGACTTCGTTTATTCCATTGGGAGTTTATGTCTCACCCTAATGATCCAGCACCTTCTTTCCTCCAATGGACGCATGGCTAGTCTTGAGCCTCTGATCATATAACGTAGGTTAAAAATCCTAGGCAATGATTGACCATTTCCGAAATGTCTTGATACAGTGCTAATACTCCTCCTTACCTTTCCTTATGCCCCTCGCTCCTACAGCTAATGTGCCATCTTTTTCTTGACAACAGGTTCATTTGCGCCAGTTTTTGATAGCAGCCATTTCTTACACATCCTTGATGTGACTTCTTTGCCTATCACAGTTTCTAGTTTAAATGTGCCCTGGTGAGGCCTCAGACACTGTTTATCGTACATTGTTTTCAGATCTCACGTGTGACTGTGGTACCTCTATTCCTTTTGCTGTTGCTCGACAGTCAGCACTTTGGGGGATATTTTATAATCTCAGGTATTATTTCCCCGCAGTGTTGGATTTCAGATGCTTCAGAGCCGAGAATTAAAATAGGTCGGTGAAGCACACCTGTATTATGAAGAGCCGGGATAAAACAAAATTATAAACGTCATGAGCATCTTATCTTCTTTTCCCATGTGCTTCTGTGTAAGTCCTCTAGTAGATATTCTCTCTGCTTGTCATTATAAAATATACATTTTTGTACCCACTACTCAGATTTCCATTGAATTCGGTTTTTTTCAAGACAACCTATCCAGTTTTCTCTAGGGGGAATAAATGTCACAGGGTATGACATCATTCACCAGTAGGGTGCGTCACGCAGAGCATGGGTACCATGCTGCCACATCCAGTTAAGAATAAAGGTGCCACAGAGAGAGGAGAGTGACGCGAGGCGAATCACAAAGGAAAAGAAGACGATGCGTACTTGACAAAACCAGGAACGCTACACAGTGACGCAGACGAGACTTTATTATTATTATTATTATTAGTAGTAGTAGTAGTAATAATAGTAGCAGTAGTAGTGGTGGTATCAGCAGAAGTAGTAGCAGTACTTGTAGTATTTATTGTTATAGGTGTTACTATTATGATTATTATTCTTAATAATCTTATTAGTTTTGTTGCAATTATTAGTATTATAATATTTAGGAGTCGTGGTATTATTGGCAGTATTTATTCTTATAGTGGTTATTGCTATTATGATTATTAGTGTTATTATTATTAATAAACACGTTATTGTTTTAGCTGCTATTATTATTATTATTAATAGTAGTAGTAGTATACATTATAGTGGCTGTTGCCATTATGACAATTAGTGCTATCATTATCAATTATCATGTTATTAGTGTTACTGTGGTTGCTATTATTTGTTTTATTATTACTATTATTATTAGCAGTATTTGTAGTATTATTAGTATTTGTAGTAGTATTAGTAATCGCATTATTAATAGTTGTAGTATCATTATTAGTTGTATTATTAGTAGTATTAGTATTCTTATTAGTATTATTATTATTAGCAGTAGTTGTAGTATTATTAAATATTAGTATTATGTGTAGTAGTATTAGTATTATTATTATTATTAATAGTTGTAGTATCATTATTAGTTTTATTAGTAGTAGTATTATTATTAGTAGTTGTAGTATTATTATTAGTTTTATTAGTAGTAGCATTATTATTATTAGAAGTAGTATTATTATTATTAGTTTTATTAGGAGTAGCATTCTCATTAATAGTCGGTGCATCATTATTAGTTTTATTAGTAGTAGTATTATTATTAGTAGTAGTAGTTGTAGTATTATTATTGGTAGTATTTGTTGTTATAGTTGTGGTTGCTATTATGATTATTAGTGTTATTATTAATAATAATAATACTCATATTATCGGTGTTATTATTATTACTAATATTATTATTGCTATTATCATTCCTTTTCCAGTGCATCAGTGCTTGCCCCATGCAGTCAAACCGGTCGGGGTCGCCATTCTGTGTCTGTACGTTGAGGCCCCATCATCGGGGGATGTGCGATGTGTGTGGCAGTAATTTTATGTGTTTTGTGTGCATATTGAGGGGTGGGGAATGGACACTCCGGTTTAAAAATATATGCATTTTATCCCTGTTCTCCCAGTTTGCAGCCAGATGCCAGGGGCGTTTGGAAGCGGGGACGTCAAGACACATTACGTTCGCTGGGACGGGTTTCCTGAATGGGCGCCGGCATTCCTCCAGAGCGGGCCAAATTTAAAGGGGCCGCGCCAGCTTTGGCTTGAGCTCCTAATACAAATAAGTGGGGCGTTGTTAATGAGTTAAATACCTCTTTCCGCCCAGCTGCCTCCACGCGGACACTATCCCATCAGCCGCAAAAAAGACACATGCCACTATTCAAGGTTGGCCAAAAAAAAACCTTGTCCAGCCCGCAACAACCGCCACAGTCCTAACTATGACCAAACCAGAAAACCAACACTTCAATGTTTGTGATCAAAGCCTCTCTTTAGACAAACTGTGGGCAGAGATGAACCTTTGTGGATCAACCTACGTCAAAGAGGAATCTTTGTAAATCCACCAGAACCCAAAGCGAATCACTACTTTTCAATCTAGGCCAAAAAGAGTCTCAGCAGTTTGACCATCAGCCAAACGAGAAGAGCCGTAGTACAACCATGGCCCTCCGCGAGATCCTCAGCAGACCAATGTTGGCCAAACAAGAACTTTTGCAAGTCAACTGTGGTCGAATACCTGGTTACTTACCGGTCATATTCATCACTCCGAGTACATGTTTTTCTCGTCACAGTGCTGAGTTCCTTCCCGCCTCTCCCTGTTCAACTGATTTCTTTCTGGGCTTTGTTATATCATGAATGGAGATAAACTCATACCTAAGGACTGTGAGAGGAAGCCGGACGAAGAGGTAATAGACGCTGCCGATCAGCCACAGCAAGCAACAACTTCCATGGACCAGCTATGCCGAACACAAACCTCTGCAGTTCACTCACTGCCAAGAAGATTCTCTGCAGAGCAACCACTGGCAGTGGAGAAACCCTGCAGTTCACTCACTGCCAAGAAGATTCTCTGCAGAGCAACCACCGACAGTGGAGAAACCCTGCAGTTCAACAACTTCCATGGACCAGCTATGCCATGGACCAGCTATGCCGAACAGATACCTCTGCAGTTCACTCACTGCCAAGAAGATTCTCTGCAGAGCAACCACTGACAGTGGAGAGACCCTGCAGTTCAACATCTTCCATGGACCAGCTATGCCATGGACCAGCTATACCGAACAGATACCTCTGCAGTTCACTCACTGCCAAGAAGATTCTCTGCAGAGCAACCACCGACGGTGGAGAAACCCTGCAGTTCACTCACTGCCAAGAAGATTCTTTGCAGAGCAACCACCGACAGTGGAGAAACCCTGCAGTTCAACAACTTCCATGGACCAGCTATGCCGAACAGAAACCTCTGCAGTTCACTCACTGCCAAGAAGATTCTCTGCAGAGCAACCACTGACAGTGGAGAGACCCTGCAGTTCAACATCTTCCATGGACCAGCTATGCCATGGACCAGCTATGCCGAACAGATACCTCTGCAGTTCACTCACTGCCAAGAAGATTCTCTGCAGAGCAACCACTGACAGTGGAGAAACCCTGCAGTTCAACAACTTCCATGGACCAGTTATGCCGAGCAGAAACCGCTGCAGTTCACTCACTGCCAAGAATATTCTCTGCAGAGCAACCACTGACAGTGGAGAGACCCTGCAGTTCAACATCTTCCATGGACCAACTATGCCATGGACCAGCTATGCCGAACAGATACCTCTGCAGTTCACTCACTGCCAAGAAGATTCTCTGCAGAGCAACCACTGACAGTGGAGAAACCCTGCAGTTCAACAACTTCCATGGACCAGTTATGCCGAGCAGAAACCGCTGCAGTTCACTCACTGCCAAGAATATTCTCTGCAGAGCTGATGAATACAGGCCCCAGCTAGGCCCGCAAGACACAAGGGTTCGCTCTCCTGTAACGGAATCTATAAGGAAGTTGGCACGGAAACTGCAAAGTACAAAAACAACGTTTATTAACCCTTAAGGGTGGTCCTACAATCCACACAACACTCTTCAGTATTGCATGGAGTAGTACACAGAACATTCGTACACAGTCCCCTTTTATACACAACAGAGGGGCTCATAAGTGGGTGGATACAACATGAGGCCGAAGAACATTACCATTTATGGTCATTCTCGATACTGAATCAATACATGGGCGGAGCCAACACACTCCTTGAGCCCGTGAAAGGACATGGTCAAGCAAGGCTAATTATAACAGATGTGGTCAAGTCTGGGCATGCGCCAGACGGACAAGAGGGAGCTATTTATAAACTGTTGCTAGGCAGATTACAAGAGCAACTAACACAGAGGTCGGACTCTCCTCGTGGTGAACACATGGCAGCATGCCAATACAAAATGGAGTCCAGACTTCGGTCAACATAACGAAGAAAACATGATCGCAAGGGAAAGCATTAATGTTTTCAGTAAATGCTTAATCACATTCTGCCTTAATTTACAACAGACGACCCTTTCAGCATTTACTGAAGACATCCGGCTTCCAAGAATAATCATCATATATGTCAATTATCATCATTCCTTTAACCTCTTTAGCTAGACCCTTTTGGTGAGCAACATCGGCAACAGCTTTCTTATCTGGAATGCAGAATGAAATGCATACAGAACAGCACAATGGTCCACATTGAATACACATACAGAAAAGGAACAGAATTGCTATAATAATACAGAGACCAGTTAAAACCTTCCATCCCCAGGCAGTAACCAACGCCCAAAACCATCCAGAAAAGGACCAAGTGCCGTTTTCTGTGTGGATTTCAGCTGCTATTTTATGCAGCTTGTTAATGGCGTTATAAACGGATGGCGTATGATCAGGGATGAACACACAGCAGCTACTTCCAATAATTTTACAGGCTCCTCCTCGATCAGCTAGCATTACATCTAATACCATACGATTCTGCAACGCAACAATCCTAGTTATTTGTAACTCTTCCGTAAGATTCCCAAGAGCAGCGGCAGTCTGATTGGTCACAGCTTCTACCACTCTTGTTAATCTTCGGATCTTCCTACTATTCAAAGCGGCTCCAACAAAGAAAAACAGTCCTAAGTTAAAATCAATATACTGTTGCAAGCTGGTATCGGTCTGATCCACATCATCAATTGATAGAGTACGTTTGTATCTATTTACAGTCACATTATTCAAAAGTTTCAAATCCTTATGATATGACGCGGGTGCTAGGAATACAGGAGGTAATAGGAATGATACATAGCATACCCCAGACCACCCAGCCGGCAAACGGTAATAACCTTTATTTCCACACACAAAGTAGGTATTATGGGACGCTAGGAAGGTACTGTTATTCAACCCGTCAATGTTCAATACGGTTATGCAATCACTGACACCAACAGGGATAAAACCCACACTCTGGACACACAAGTCCGCTTGAGCTTGTGCTACTTGGATTACGAATTTGTCCTTCCCCACAGTGTCTCTGGTGTTCGTGAAGATATAGGGAATGGATTCATTGTCCGGTCGGTACTCTTCCCATTCCCAAATTGTCCCATTCGCTTGTGGATACCCATTCTTGTCCTGATGGCATTCTTTATTAAGTCTAAAAAGCAATCGTCCCACTGTCGGTTTCCGAGTGGCAAAAAGCAAAGTGTACCATGCTCTACAAGAGCCATTATGAGAGAAAGGAAGTGGTATGAATGGCGTTCCTCCTTTCTTCTGATGGGCTGGCATCATCCCACATATCCAACAGTTCGTAGCATTCGTAGCAACGTGGGTATGATGCAGCATCTGAATGAAAGTGTTATTCAAATAGGACTGTCGATGCTTCAACTCTTGATACGGTAATGTATAAAAGTAGTGCTCCTCGGGCACCGGAGTTGTCAACACAAGTGTTTTCCGAGCAGGAGTTACCTCCTCCACAAACCATGTGGTTATCCCAACAACAGCTACTGTTAGCATGAACCCCAACGCACAAAGGATTTTCTTCTTCTCCATGTCAAAAGAAACAATACCCTGGTATCTTCCTGAAACTAAAAAGTCTGTCAGAACTCTTCCCCTTGGGCAGTGGTTGATTTCTTCACCAGCGGGCCAAGACGGGTGTCGCTACACTAATGCAGGGCTGATCCCCCCCCCTTGCCTCATCGGCTCTCCGTTTCACTAACCCAAGGGCCGTTCTGACAGTATGTCCCGGTACTGGAAACCTTACTTCCTTGGTCGAAGATGATATCGCCTTCCTCCAGAAGTCGTGTGGTCCGGAAAGAGCTCCTCAGTGTCTCGTGGCTCAGCAGCACGGCCTGTCTCTGCTGCTAGGATTTCTCGTTGATCGGTCAGCACGGCAGACTCCACCAATCCGGGCGGTACCTTTCGACAGTGCAAGGAATGGATCCAATTCTTTCGGTTCGAGACTCGCACAGCCGTCCTCGTTGCAAGGAGGACTTGTTCAGGTCCTACCCATCTCGGCTCCAAACTGTTCGTTCTGTCGAAGACCTTCACCATAACATGATCTCCAGGCCGGAGACCATGTCCTTCGCCGGTAGACCGATCAGGGAGCGCCTCTCGGACCTGTTGATGAATAGAAACCAAGTTATCCGTTAACTGTGCCAGATAATCGCTCATCATTACACAAGGTACATCATACACAGCCTTAGGCCTTGGTGGACCCCAAATGTTCATTGGGCGTCCGAATACTATTTCGTATGGCGTAAGGCCGGTTCGAGAGTGTGGCACTGACCTAATTGACAATAACGCCAGTGGCAGGGCGTCTGGCCAAGTCAAAGACGTTGAAGCTTGGATTTTGGCGATCTTAAGCTTCAGTGTACCATTATACTTCTCGACTAGTCCGGCAGACTGAGGGTGGAACACGGCATGAAACTTCTGAGTGATGCCTAGGCCCTTCAAGACATACTTTATAACATCCGCTACAAAGTGAGGGCCATTATCACTCCACAGAAGTCTACAGACGCCGTATCGAGGGAAAAACTCTTTTAGCAGTAGCTTCGCCGTGGTCATTGCAGTATTGTCTTTCGTAGGGTACGCCTCAACCCATTTGCTGAAAGCGCAAACCACTACTAGAACATACTTCAAATTGTTACAGCGCTCAAGCTGGATGTAATCCATCTGCAGAACCTCAAAGGGTGCAGTGGGTGTCGCAAATCCTCCTGCTGGAGTTCGAGTGCCTTTCCCTGGATTATACTTCAGACAGATCATACAGGTCTGCACCACCCTCTTTGCCGTGCTAGCAATCTCTGGATGCTCCCAGACTTGGGTAAGCAATTTCACAATTGCGGAAGCTCCAACATGTGCTAGCCCATGTGCCATCTGAACCATAGGTTGTACGAAAGCCGTGGGTAACTTCCATCTATCCATCTGTTTATTTCTCCAACAACCCTCGTCATCCAGTTCTCCTTCGCTAGCCCATTGTTCCCGCTCTTTGTCAGAAGCGGTCCTTTGCATTTCTCGCACTTCCTCCTTCGCATCACGCCATCTCTCCACCTGTGACTTTACTACATACATGGCAGTAGCGCCGGGCTGCATCGCAGTCTCCCGTGCTACTCGATCCGCTAACGCATTCCCTTCTCCAACTTTATCAACCACTTTCCTGTGGGCGCTACACTTAACGATAGCAATTTTCTTTGGGTATGTCAATGCAGTTAAAAGATTATGAACTAACTCTCCATGCATTATCTGTACTCCATGTGACGTTAAAAACCCTCTCTCCTTCCAGAGTAGGCCGAAGTCATGCGCTACTCCGAAGGCATAGCGGCTATCTGTATAAACATTCACACATAATCCTGTACTGAGCTCACATGCTCGTGTTAATGCTATCAGTTCCGCTGCTTGAGCTGATTTCTGTGGTATGCGTGCTGTCTCCACTATCGTGTGTAATGTGGTAATTGCATACGCTGCTGAAGTCGTACCATCTGGTAGCTTCAGGCATGATCCGTCTACCCACAACTCTCCATCTACATCTGAAAAGGGCGTATCCTGGAGATCAATACGACCCTTTGTTTGTTCCTCAGTCACAAGAATACAATCATGCGCTTTCTGCGCCTCAGGCTGGGTCTCGGGGTATGGCAACAATGTGGCCGGGTTTAATGTCACGCACCTTTTCAACGTAATATGAGGAGCCAAAAGCGTCAGCTCATATCCCGTTAAACGGGCACTGGTCAAATGCTGCGTCTTTGTTTGATTAAGCAGGGCATCCACAGCATGGGGAACTAACACCAACAATTTATGGGACAACACAATTCCTTCACTTTGGCGTATTGACACAGCCGTCGCCGCTACCGAGCGAAAACACCCTGGTAATGCTCGGGCGACAGGATCAAGCACAGCCGAAAAATATGCACAAGGGCGCTGCTTATCGCCGTGCATCTGCACTAAAACTGACAATGCACATCCATCTTTCTCATGCACATACAACGAAAAGGGTTTTACATAATCAGGGGTCCCTAACACTGGTGCTGAACAAAGGGCCTGTCGCAGTTGCTGAAAAGCAGCATCACACTCATCTGACCAAGGGATTGGGATAGGCGTGTCTTTTGTCAAAAGAGCTAGTAATGGCTTAGCTATGTGTGAAAACCCCAATATCCACTGTCTACAAAAAGAAACAAGGCCCAAAAATGCACGCACATCCTTCTGCGTGGATGGTCTCGGTGTGTCCAAAATTACTTGGATACGATCTGGTGTGAGTGCACGCCCCTCCTTAGACAAAAGGTGACCTAAATAAGTCACCTTTGGTCTACAGAATTGCAATTTCTTCCTAGATACTTTATGGTTGTGGGAGGCTAAAAAGGAAAGTAAGGATAGCGTGCTTTTCTCACACAATTCCAGGGTGTCAGCCGCCAACAAGATGTCATCGACATATTGAATGAGGGCGACCCCCTCGAGTAAAACAAAGGAATCCAACTGTCGTTTCAAAGCCTGACTGTAAATACTAGGGCTTTCTGTATAGCCTTGGGGAATTCTACAAAAACGATAAGATCTATTGTTTAATGTGAACCCAAAAAGAAATCGGCTATCAGGGTGAATGGGAATGGAAAAGAAGGCATTCTTCAAATCAATCACTGAAAACATGGTCGCCGTAGGCGGGACCAAGGTAAGCAACGTCGTGATATCGGAAACCACCGGGTACTGAGGTATCACGATCTTGTTTACCTCCCTCAAATCAATTATGAACCGATAGACCTTTGCATCCGTGTCCTTTTTCAAAATTGGGAGAATCGGACTGTTACAGATATTATAGGGAACTTCTTCCACTACCCCTACTGCGATCAAGTCTTGCACAATCTGTATGAGAGCCTCCTCGCCCTCCTGGGAAATACGATACTGCGGGAGGCGTGGTAACACTGCCCCCTCCTGGACGCTAATGTGGACCGGAGGAATCACCATTTGTCCCACATCTGTGTCCGAAGTCGCCCATAAAGCTCGGGGAAGGGTAGCCAACAACGCATCCTCTGATATCGTACACATCCGCCCAGACCGGGGGTAGTTGTCATTTAATATCACCCTCACACCCTCAGGGGAGCAGCGGATTGTAGCCCTAAAATACTTTAACATATCAAGGCCCATAATGTTATCCGGTGTATACGGAGCAAGCAGAAACGGACAGGGCGCAGAAAAAGAATCAACCTTAAATGTAAGGGGCTGTGAAAGAGGGCTTCGGGAGAGTGTACCGTCAAACCCTACCGATGTAACCACTGAGCCGGATGGGGGAGCCCCCGGAACCAAGTACCTAGACAATGCACTACGTGTCGCTCCTGTATCTACTAGGAACTGATCAGTAGAACCTAAAACTTCAGCCGATACATAAGGACCCGTCTGATCGACCGGCACCTCAACTGATTCAGACCCCCATCCAACGCATTCCTATGCATGCTGCGAATCGTGATATCCCGATCGATCGATGTCCGATACATGATACTGGTGCTGGCGATCGAAAACATTTGAGCTATCTCGGTGCTGCCCAGCAGTATCGAAACGGGCATTGTCATTTAATTCCCTCTAAAGTTCGAGGAACCCCCTCTACCTCTCGGGCCACCCGGAGTATGCCCCTGACGTGAAGCACGCAACACTGGGCAATCCCTGGCCCAATGGCCCAATTGCTTGCAATATGCACACTGGTTCCTATTCAAATCAGATCGGCCCGGAGGGGGACCATAAGATCCGCCCCGTCCTCTATTATTACCCCGTCGGGGCGGGCCATATACTTGTGCTAACATCACCTTAGTCTTGAGGTCTTTCGATTTCTTCTCTTCCTGGCCCTTCGCCTCGTGCTCCTGACGCTCATAATACTGAGCGATAGTCAGAAGGGCCGTCGGCGTCGCGGAGGACCAGGAACTCTCGCTCGCTTTTAACCGGGCTGCAACTGCCGGTAGCAGATTAGCCACATATTTGTCCGCGAAAAGGTGGCGGCCCGTGTCGTCAGTAAGCGACTGGCCACTAAAATCATGAAACGTCTCCTCAAAGCGCGTAAAGAAGTCCGCAACTGACTCGTCAACTTTCTGTTTACATGCAGCTAACATATTCCAGTCAATCTTTTTAGGGGGGATAATCGTCTTCAACTTAGCCACAATAGCCGCAGGGAGATCTAAAATATTCTGGGGTGGTTTCTGTGCGGGCTTCCGTTCCCTATCCTCATCCTCAAGGTCAGACCACCGGGCCTTGAAGGCAACCGCATCATCTACCTTTCGGACAGAGCGCCACGTATCCGGCGGTAGGATAAGGCCAAAGAACAGGTCTATATCCGCTAAGGTCATAATGCAAGAATTCAAGGCCCCCTCGACTTCTTCATAGAAGGCCGCTGGATTCTTGCGGGGGTCAGGCAGCGCATTCTTTAATGCCATAACATCGGCCCTATGCCATGGAGTGTAAACCCAATTATATACAAAATATCCCCTTGCATCGGCGGAGTTAATATCCGAGCTAGTCCCTGCTCCCTTAGGAGGAACATACAAAGGCGCCGCCTCTCGCATTGGTTTAGCATGCACTATGTCATCCTTATCTGACTGGGAGGCGGATGGGTGGCCCCCTGCTGCAGACGAATCCGACTGCTTCTCCTCCTCCGTTTGTTGGCGTGCTTTCTCTCTAAGGGCCAGCACCTCGTCCCGCAAAGCGAACAACCGCCGAGCCGCCTCAGGAGCCTTAGGGGGAGAAAAAACACCATTACGTAATGCTCCGGCATCCGAAGACACTTCGTCAGGCTCAAGGACACTAGAATATTTTCGGAAAGCAGCAATTACTTCATCTGCGAAATGAGACAGAAAATACACCCTCTCTCTATCTTGCCACGACCCCCAAGTATGGAACAACTCCTCCTTAGACATCTTGCCCTTAAGTGCACGGAGGGAAAGTTTCCGAAGCTCAGCCATATGCTCGGCCGATAACATGGACCGTGTGTCGACCTTACCCGGAGCCGGGCCAGAATCTTGCGGCCGCGGAGCAGATGCGCCAACATAAGGGGGCGGAGAACGATCTAGTAAATAAAAATCATCATCAGGATTATTAAGGACAGGATAAAGTGGCTGGCGAACAACATATTGACCCGAGACCTGTAGCCTACGCTCTTTCTCTTGTCTGTCCGTGTGCTCTTTGTCCTCCCGACGCTTCGCTTCCTGCGCTCGCACATGATCATTCTTCCGTTGCTCTTTATCAAACAGCGCTTTCTCACGTTTCTCTCGCTCACGCACTTCCTTCACCCATAATCGCACACACTCAAACATATCCTGACGAGCACGTCGCTTACACATACACTGTTCCACATACTCAATCTTACGTATATCAAACGATCCATACAAAGGCCATCGCAACTCAGGATCCTTCCTCGTGTATTTCCTCCATAGCGTGCTGTACATTATGGAAGAAAGACCATGCGTCACATACATATCCCTACTAGGAGTCCCCTCTGGGGGAGCTGGAGCAGATTCCTCGAGGTTCAACCGGTTACCAAAACAACAGCACCACTTACGGAGTGCGCTAAAAGCAGGCATGCTAGGAATAATGCAAAATATGCAATATTATAAGGAAAAATGGCACTTAATCGTTGCGCCGTTCAAAGTTTACACAGCTCCGGAGAAATCTCTCCACATTACCTGCCTATATGTGTTGCAACGCATATATTTTCACAAAGACAAATTCAAAATATGACTAGTCATCATCAATCAAACTCAAATAGCCAACCCAGGCTTCAAAAACTCGGAGCAAGTACCGTACAACGGTTCTTACCAATCAAGAGTCCAGGTTCCAACTGCCAAGCTCCACAATCGCCCAAACGGCTCTCACGGCAGGACCGACAGAAGAGGTCTCAGTCGATGACCGGCGCCACCCAGACGGTCAGCTCGGAAGGGAAGGAAGAAAAACCTCGGGATGCCAGGGCTAAGACGCCGCTGGCAGTGATCACGTCCCCGGCCAAACTCCTCACCTTCGTCGCGACCAGTCCTTCGAGCATCCGAGTCGCCGATGAGCCCCACGTGACGGGCGCCAATTGATGAATACAGGCCCCAGCTAGGCCCGCAAGACACAAGGGTTCGCTCTCCTGTAACGGAATCTATAAGGAAGTTGGCACGGAAACTGCAAAGTACAAAAACAACGTTTATTAACCCTTAAGGGTGGTCCTACAATCCACACAACACTCTTCAGTATTGCATGGAGTAGTACACAGAACATTCGTACACAGTCCCCTTTTATACACAACAGAGGGGCTCATAAGTGGGTGGATACAACATGAGGCCGAAGAACATTACCATTTATGGTCATTCTCGATACTGAATCAATACATGGGCGGAGCCAACACACTCCTTGAGCCCGTGAAAGGACATGGTCAAGCAAGGCTAATTATAACAGATGTGGTCAAGTCTGGGCATGCGCCAGACGGACAAGAGGGAGCTATTTATAAACTGTTGCTAGGCAGATTACAAGAGCAACTAACACAGAGGTCGGACTCTCCTCGTGGTGAACACATGGCAGCATGCCAATACAAAATGGAGTCCGGACTTCGGTCAACATAACGAAGAAAACATGATCGCAAGGGAAAGCATTAATGTTTTCAGTAAATGCTTAATCACATTCTGCCTTAATTTACAACAGAGCAACCACTGACAGTGGAGAAACCCTGCAGTTCAACAACTTCCATGGACCAGCTATGCCGAGCAGAAACCTCTGCAGTTCACTCACTGCCAAGAAGATTATCTGCAGAGCAACCACTGACAGTGGATAAACCCTGCAGTTCAACAACTTCCATGGACCAGCTATGCCGAACAGAAACCTCTGCAGTTCACTCACTGCTAAGAAGATTCTCTGCAGAGCAACCGCCGACAGTGGAGAAACCCTGCAGTTCAACAACCCCCAAGGACCAGCTATGCCGAGCAGAAACCTCTGCAGTTCACTCACTGCCAAGAAGATTCTCTGCAGAGCAACCACTGACAGTGGAGAAACCCTGCAGTTCACTCACTGCCAAGAAGATTCTCTGCAGAGCAACCACTGACAGTGGAGAAACCCTGCAGTTCAACAACTTCCATGGACCAGCTATGCCATGGACCAGCTATGCCGAACAGATACCTCTGCAGTTCACTCACTGCCAAGAAGATTCTTTGCAGAGCAACCACCGACAGTGGAGAAACCCTGCAGTTCAACAACTTCCATGGAGCAGCTATGCCGAACAGAAACCTCTGCAGTTTACTCACTGCCAAGAAGATTCTCTGCAGAGCAACCACCGACAGTGGAGAAACCCTGCAGTTCAACAACTTCCATGGACCAGCTATGCCGAACAGAAACCTCTGCAGTTCACTCACTGCCAAGAAGATTCTCTGCAGAGCAACCACTGACAGTGGAGAAACCCTGCAGTTCACTCACTGCCAAGAAGATTCTCTGCAGAGCAACCACTGACAGTGGAGAAACCCTGCAGTTCAACAACTTCCATGGACCAGCTATGCCATGGACCAGCTATGCCGTTTAGATACCTCTGCAGTTCACTCACTGCCAAGAAGATTCTTTGCAGAGCAACCACTGACAGTGGAGAAACCCTGCAGTTCACTCACTGCCAAGAAGATTCTCTGCAGAGCAACCACTGACAGTGGAGAAACCCTGCAGTTCAACAACGTCCATGGACCAGCTATGCCGAACAGAAACCTCTGCAGTTCACTCACTGCCAAGAAGATTCTCTGCAGAGCAACCACTGACAGTGGAGAAACCCTGCAGTTCACTCACTGCCAAGAAGATTCTCTGCAGAGCAACCACCGACGGTGGAGAAACCCTGCAGTTCACTCACTGCCAAGAAGATTCTCTGCAGAGCAACCACTGACAGTGGAGAAACCCTGCAGTTCAACAACTTCCATGGACCAGCTATGCCGAACAGAAACCTCTGCAGTTCACTCACTGCCAAGAAGATTCTCTGCAGAGCTACCACTGACAGTGGAGAAACCCTCCAGTTCACTCACTGCCAAGAATATTCTCTGCAGAGCAACCACCGACATTGGAGAAACCCTGCAGTTCAACAACTTCCATGGACCAGCCATGCCGAGCAGAAACCCAGCAGTTCACTCACTGCCAGGAAGATTCTCTGCAGAGCAACCACTGACAGTGGAGAAACCCTGCAGTTCAACAACTTCCATGGACCAGCTATGCCGAGCAGAAACCTCTGCAGTTCACTCACTGCTAAGAAGATTCTCTGCAAAGCAACCGCCGACAGTGGAGAAACCCTGCAGTTCAACAACCCCCAAGGACCAGCTATGCCGAGCAGAAACCTCTGCAGTTCACTCACTGCCAAGAAGATTCTCTGCAGAGCAACCACCGACAGTGGAGAAACCCTGCAGTTCAACAACTTCCATGGAGCAGCTATGCCGAACAGAAACCTCTGCAGTTTACTCACTGCCAAGAAGATTCTCTGCAGAGCAACCACTGACAGTGGAGAAACCCTGCAGTTCAACAACTTCCATGGAGCAGCTATGCCGAACAGAAACCTCTGCAGTTTACTCACTGCCAAGAAGATTCTCTGCAGAGCAACCACCGACGGTGGAGAAACCCTGCAGTTCAACAACTTCCATGGACCAGCTATGTCGAACTGAAACCTCTGCAGTTCACTCACTGCCAAGAAGATTCTCTGCAGAGCAACCACCGACAGTGGAGAAACCCTGCAGTTCAACAACTTCCATGGACCAGCTATGTGGAGCAGAAACCTCTGCAGTTCACTCACTGCCAAGAAGATTCTCTGCAAAGCAACCGCCGACAGTGGAGAAACCCTGCAGCTCAACAACCCCCAAGGACCAGCTATGCCGAGCAGAAACCTCTGCAGTTCACTCACTGCCAAGAAGATTCTCTGCAGAGCAACCGCCGACGGTGGAGAAACCCTGCAGTTCAACATCTTCCATGGACCAGCTATGCCGAACAGAAACCTCTGCAGTTCACTCACTGCCAAGAAGATTCTATGCAGAGCAACCACCGACAGTGGAGAAACCCTGCAGTTCAACAACTTCCATGGAGCAGCTATGCCGAACAGAAACCTCTGCAGTTTACTCACTGCCAAGAAGATTCTCTGCAGAGCAACCACCGACAGTGGAGAAACCCTGCAGTTCAACAACTTCCATGGACCAGCTATGCCGAACAGAAACCTCTGCAGTTCACTCACTGCCAAGAAGATTCTCTGCAGAGCAACCACTGACAGTGGAGAAACCCTGCAGTTCACTCACTGCCAAGAAGATTCTCTGCAGAGCAACCACTGACAGTGGAGAAACCCTGCAGTTCAACAACTTCCATGGACCAGCTATGCCATGGACCAGCTATGCCGAACAGATACCTCTGCAGTTCACTCACTGCCAAGAAGATTCTTTGCAGAGCAACCACTGACAGTGGAGAAACCCTGCAGTTCACTCACTGCCAAGAAGATTCTCTGCAGAGCAACCACTGACAGTGGAGAAACCCTGCAGTTCAACAACGTCCATGGACCAGCTATGCCGAACAGAAACCTCTGCAGTTCACTCACTGCCAAGAAGATTCTCTGCAGAGCAACCACTGACAGTGGAGAAACCCTGCAGTTCACTCACTGCCAAGAAGATTCTCTGCAGAGCAACCACCGACGGTGGAGAAACCCTGCAGTTCACTCACTGCCAAGAAGATTCTCTGCAGAGCAACCACTGACAGTGGAGAAACCCTGCAGTTCAACAACTTCCATGGACCAGCTATGCCGAACAGAAACCTCTGCAGTTCACTCACTGCCAAGAATATTCTCTGCAGAGCAACCACTGACAGTGGAGAAACCCTCCAGTTCACTCACTGCCAAGAATATTCTCTGCAGAGCAACCACCGACAGTGGAGAAACCCTGCAGTTCAACAACTTCCATGGACCAGCTATGCCGAGCAGAAACCCAGCAGTTCACTCACTGCCAGGAAGATTCTCTGCAGAGCAACCACTGACAGTGGAGAAACCCTGCAGTTCAACAACTTCCATGGACCAGCTATGCCGAACAGATACCTCTGCAGTTCACTCACTGCCAAGAAGATTCTCTGCAGAGCAACCGCCGACGGTGGAGAAACCCAGCAGTTCACTCACTGCCAAGAAGATTCTCTGCAGAGCAACCGCCGACGGTGGAGAAACCCTGCAGTTCAACATCTTCCATGGACCAGCTATGTCGAGCAGAAACCTCTGCAGTTCACTCACTGCCAAGAAGATTCTCTGCAAAGCAACCGCCGACAGTGGAGAAACCCTGCAGTTCAACAACCCCCAAGGACCAGCTATGCCGAGCAGAAACCTCTGCAGTTCACTCACTGCCAAGAAGATTCTCTGCAGAGCAACCGCCGACGGTGGAGAAACTCTGCAGTTCAACATCTTCCATGGACCAGCTATGCCGAACAGAAACCTCTGCAGTTCACTCACTGCCAAGAAGATTCTCTGCAGAGCAACCACCGACAGTGGAGAAACCCTGCAGTTCAACAACTTCCATGGACCAGCTATGCCGAACTGAAACCTCTGCAGTTCACTCACTGCCAAGAAGATTCTCTGCAGAGCAACCACCGACAGTGGAGAAACCCTGCAGTTCAACAACTTCCATGGACCAGCTATGCCGAGCAGAAACCTCTGCAGTTCACTCACTGCCAAGAAGATTCTCTGCAGAGCAACCGCCGACGGTGGAGAAACCCAGCAGTTCACTCACTGCCAAGAAGATTCTCTGCAGAGCAACCGCCGACGGTGGAGAAACCCTGCAGTTCAACATCTTCCATGGACCAGCTATGCCGAACAGAAACCTCTGCAGTTCACTCACTGCCAAGAAGATTCTCTGCAGAGCAACCACTGACAGTGGAGAAACCCTGCAGTTCAACAACTTCCATGGACCAGCTATGCCGAACAGATACCTCTGCAGTTCACTCACTGCCAAGAAGATTCTCTGCAGAGCAACCACTGACAGTGGAGAAACCCTGCAGTTCAACAACCCCCAAGGACCAGCTATGCCGAGCAGAAACCTCTGCAGTTCACTCACTGCCAAGAAGATTCTCTGCAGAGCAACCGCCGACGGTGGAGAAACTCTGCAGTTCAACATCTTCCATGGACCAGCTATGCCGAACAGAAACCTCTGCAGTTCACTCACTGCCAAGAAGATTCTCTGCAGAGCAACCACCGACAGTGGAGAAACCCTGCAGTTCAACAACTTCCATGGACCAGCTATGCCGAACTGAAACCTCTGCAGTTCACTCACTGCCAAGAAGATTCTCTGCAGAGCAACCACCGACAGTGGAGAAACCCTGCAGTTCAACAACTTCCATGGACCAGCTATGCCGAGCAGAAACCTCTGCAGTTCACTCACTGCCAAGAAGATTCTCTGCAGAGCAACCGCCGACGGTGGAGAAACCCAGCAGTTCAACAACTTCCATGGACCAGCTATGCCGAACAGAAACCTCTGCAGTTCACTCACTGCCAAGAAGATTCTCTGCAGAGCAACCACTGACAGTGGAGAAACCCTGCAGTTCACTCACTGCCAAGAAGATTCTCTGCAGAGCAACCACTGACAGTGGAGAAACCCTGCAGTTCAACATCTTCCATGGACCAGCTATGCCGAACAGAAACCTCTGCAGTTCACTCACTGCCAAGAAGATTCTCTGCAGAGCAACCACCGACAGTGGAGAAACCCTGCAGTTCAACAACTTCCATGGACCAGCTATGCCGAACTGAAACCTCTGCAGTTCACTCACTGCCAAGAAGATTCTCTGCAGAGCAACCACCGACAGTGGAGAAACCCTGCAGTTCAACAACTTCCATGGACCAGCTATGCCGAGCAGAAACCTCTGCAGTTCACTCACTGCCAAGAAGATTCTCTGCAGAGCAACCGCCGACGGTGGAGAAACCCAGCAGTTCACTCACTGCCAAGAAGATTCTCTGCAGAGCAACCGCCGACGGTGGAGAAACCCTGCAGTTCAACATCTTCCATGGACCAGCTATGCCGAACAGAAACCTCTGCAGTTCACTCACTGCCAAGAAGATTCTCTGCAGAGCGACCACCGACAGTGGAGAAACCCTGCAGTTCAACAACTTCCATGGACCAGCTATGCCGAGCAGAAACCTCTGCAGTTCACTCACTGCCAAGAAGATTCTCTGCAGAGCAACCGCCGACGGTGGAGAAACCCAGCAGTTCACTCACTGCCAAGAAGATTCTCTGCAGAGCAACCGCCGACGGTGGAGAAACCCTGCAGTTCAACATCTTCCATGGACCAGCTATGCCGAACAGAAACCTCTGCAGTTCACTCACTGCCAAGAAGATTCTCTGCAAAGCAACCGCCGACAGTGGAGAAACCCTGCAGTTCAACAACTTCCATGGACCAGCTATGCCGAACAGAAACCTCTGCAGTTCACTCACTGCCAAGAAGATTCTCTGCAGAGCAACCGCCGACGGTGGAGAAACCCAGCAGTTCACTCACTGCCAAGAAGATTCTCTGCAGAGCAACCGCCGACGGTGGAGAAACCCTGCAGTTCAACATCTTCCATGGACCAGCTATGCCGAACAGAAACCTCTGCAGTTCACTCACTGCCAAGAAGATTCTCTGCAAAGCAACCGCCGACAGTGGAGAAACCCTGCAGTTCAACAACTTCCATGGACCAGCTATGCCGAACAGAAACCTCTGCAGTTCACTCACTGCCAAGAAGATTCTCTGCAGAGCAACCACTGACAGTGGAGAAACCCTGCAGTTCAACAACTTCCCAGCTCAAGTTCAGACCAAATAAAACCCCATTCGGCTCAAACTTGCCCTAAATAGGAGCCTTGGCAGTTCAAGCTTCGTGAAAGGAGAACCTTCATAGTTCAAACTTTAAGGAATAAAAACCTCGACATTCAGCATTGGGGGGGGGGGGGGGCGCAGCAACCTCTGTACCCCCACCCATGCCACACAGGACCCCTGCATCTCAACCAGGTGACATTTAAAAAGCTGTCACATTTGAAATTCATTTTTCCAAATGTTTAAAAATAAAAAAAATCAGGGTATTCCACCTTAGCTAAAACCTCTGACACTTTCTCTTACTGACGTCATAAAAGTGAAAGAGAGTGTGTGGTCGTGCTCACACTGCAGGCTGCGTTTTCTCAATGAAGAGATGTTCTGGTTGGAATAAAAAGCCTTAAATGTGTCATTTTTTTAAGTGCACAGTGAAGCTCTCAGTTCTGCAGCATTAAAGAGCTAGAGATGCTTTTAAAGCCAGAAAGTGTCAATCTCAAATCCATCGACCTTTATTGTGAGAAATCTAAACAATGCAGCACAAAAAGGAAACTCAACCAGTAAATGCAGAACCATTTTCAACAAAATAAAAGGGAGACAAGCCGCACTCTTCTCTGCCACCCAAATACATGTCTTATTTGAGCAATAAGAGAAAAGAGCTCTTTTAGCAGTCACTTTAACTGGCATAAAACTGATTTTTTTTCACCAATTCACCATTCAGAATGGGGACATCTGTGCAAAGTATGTCCTCTTTTGTTCCTCCGGGATAATAGCTACCGAGTGCGGAAAGTGCGTTTCCCATGGGGCGGGGTGTTTTGTGGACCCCTGAACCTCGTGTGAAATGTAATCCTCGGTGCACTGCAGTCTTTGTGTGAAAGGGGCCACCTTCGTGGATGCCATTCGTGGACTCCCCTCTGCTTGCAGAGCACAGGCTGGCCTGCTGTGTCTGGATCCACGGAGGGTGTCTGTCTCAGAGACACCCCCCGTGGATTTACAGTCTCTTCAGGAGAGAGCGAGACAGACAGGGGTCGTGGATGCAGGGGCGTTATAGCTGCCAAGTTCCCCAGGTCCACGCAAGATGCACTTCAGGCCAGGGTGTTTCTTTGAATTCTGGGGCTCGTAGTCTTGATTTGTAAGGGAATAAACAAGACTACAAGTCCCAGAATTCAAAGATAACACCTGGACTGGAGCAGCACATCACGCATGGACCTGAGGAACTTGGCAGGGCTAGGGTGTTTAGCAAACCTGTGAAACCCCAGGCCCTCTTTAATCTCCTAGCCCCTGCTAGGGCAGATTGTGCCGCCATCTTGGCTGTCCTGTAATGGACCCCGTGGCAGGAACAGTTCACTTCCAGGGCAACGGGGTCATGTTCCAGTGAGCAGCACACCCTGCACATACTTACTTACAAAGTATAACTGCATTTACACCTATATGTCCTTATTTAAAATGGCTCCGATTGCAGCAAGATGCCTCTATAAAATATATTTAACTTCAAAGCACTACACCTAAATGTCTCACAATGCTTTTCAAATAAATTGACCCTCTACTAGCTACATGAAAAGGAAATGATCTCTTCCACATCCAAGGTTTCAAGAGCAGATCTTCACCTTTTCGGGCATTGAAGCTAAGGTATGGACTCCTCACCTGCACCAGGGCACTGGTTAACCATTTAACTGCCTGAGAGAGGTACCCCCACAACGCATGGTCCTCCGGTTACCTGAGAATGTCTAATTACTCCATCTGATTTAGAGATTTCATTTAATCTTTCAGAAACTGATCTTGCCTGGGTCCTGTGGTGAAATCCTTGCTCTGGGAACACAGTTTAGCACAGGGACAAGCTCTGGAAAATGGTATTCTTCAGAATCCAATGGCAAACCCTGAACCATTGTTCTTCTATAAACCATCTTACAATAGTTTCTTGTGAAAGGCTCCGATGCCCATTGGTATCTTGTTTCCAAAAATTATCTTAAAGAAGAAATAATAAATTAGGGACCCGGAGAGATCTGAATTATGCGTGTGAGTGAAATTTACATGCGCACAAACCAATCTGCTATTGTAAGTTCCATTACACTAATTCAGGATCAGTGGAAATGTTTATCTACAAATCGCACGTACCCCAGCGGACAGTCCTACACTTTTGTGTATTACCATTGCGGAATGCCTCTGATCTAGTGGTGGAAGAGAGGGTATTTGCAGAGAGTTGTCTGCAAAATCTTGGTAAACACTCACAATCTCATGTATATTGTCATTCAGAAACATGTTACCACCCAATAAGGTTACTCCAGGGGTATATAAGAATGTCTTTAGTGTTTCAAACCAACTGGCCTACCGCTTGGTTTCACGTGGGCAAAGAAAAATGAAGTTCATGAACAAATGAAAAATATTTTGGTCAGAGAGAGAAAAATGTTTAAAAAAAGTTTTTCCACATTTTGCACATTTAGATACTTGTGTTTCAGGGATCACCAGGGAGCTGGGTTATCTTCTGAGGCTCACACTTGTGATCAGGGCCCGAATCTGCCATCTAAATGCCACTCCCCTCCAGGAGGCTGTTAAGCAGCTCCTGACAGCCGATGGGTGTAGGAAGCCCTCCCACCACAAGGGGCGCTCTCCTGCAGCAACTCAGAACCCAGCAGCCAGATTGCAAGAACAAGACCTCTGTTCTGATACCTAGGAATGGTTTCCTTGCCTAATTTAATGTTGAGAACCGGGATATGTAGCGTTTTATTGTAACTGTAGATGAGAAGGGAACTTTAATTGAAGTTTCAATTATTTTATTCGTTTTACCCTTATTTTGAGGATCTGACAGCAATTGTTTGATGTCACTTCCTGTATGCGCCACACGGGTCTCAAAAACAGGGACTGTACAAGATGCGTCACACTGGTCTCAAAAACAGGGACTGTACAAGACGCGTCACACCGGACTCACCTCAGGAGCTGTGAGTAGAAGACGCATCATACGGGACTCAAAAACAGAGGCTGTACAAGACATGTCACACCGGACTCACCTCAGGAGCTGTGAGTACAAGACGTGTCACACGGGTCTCAAAAACAGGGGCTGTACAAGACGCGTCACATGGGTCTCAAAAACAGGGACCGTACAAGACGCGTCACATGGGTCTCAAAAACAGAGGCTGTACAAGACGCGTCACACCGGAGTCGCCTCAGGAGCTGTGAGTACAAGACGTGTCACACGGCTCTCAAAAACAGGGGCTGTACAAGACACGTCACATGGGTCTCAAAAACAGGGACCGTAAAAGACGCGTCACATGGGTCTCAAAAACAGAAGCTGTACAAGACGCGTCACATGGGTCTCAAAAATAGAGGCTGTACAAGACGCGTCACATGGGTCTCAAAAACAAGGACCGTACAAGACGCGTCACATGGGTCTCAGAAACAGGGTCTGTACAAGGACGCGTCACACCGGACTCACATCAGAAGCTGCGAGTACAAGACGCGCCACATGGGTCTCGAAAACAGGGTCTCTGCAAGATGCGTCACACCCGACCCACCTCAGGAGATGTGAGTACAAGACGCGTCACACGGGTCTCAAAAACAGGGGCTGCACAAGACGCGTCACACCGGACTCACCTCAGGAGCTGAAGGTACAAAACACCTCACACGGGTCTCAAAAACAGGGTCTCTGCAAGATGCGTCACACCGGGCTCACCTCAGGAGCTGTGAGTACAAGACGCCTCACACCGGGCTCACCTCAGGAGCTGTGAGTACAGGACACCTCACACCGGGCTCACCTCAGGAGCTCTAGGCACAAGACGTCTTACACCGGACTCACCTCAGGAGCTGTGGGTACAATACGCATCACACCGGGCTCACCCCATGGGCTGTAGGTACAAGACCATCACACTGGGATCACCACAGGCCTGTAGGCACAAGACGTCTCACCCCGCCCTACCCCAAGGGCCGTAGGTACATGATGCGTCACACTGGACTCACCCCAGGACTGTAGGTAAAGACATTTCACACTGGACTAACTCCCATGTATTGTAGGTGCAACATCTCTCACTCCAGACTCACCCCAGATTCCAGGGGCTGTAGGTACAAGATGCATGACTCCAGACTCACCCCACGGGCTGTAGGTACAAGACGCATCATATGTGACTCGCTCCAGGGTTTGTAGGTACAAGACCTAACACACCAGACTCACCCCATGGCTGTAGGTGCGAGACTCCTCACATCTGACCCACCCCAGGGATGTAGGTACAAGACAGTTCACACCAGACTCACTGCAGGGATGTAGGTACAAGACAGCTCTCACCAGACACACCCCAGGGATGTAGGTACAAGACAGTTCACACCAGACTCACTGCAGGGATGTAGGTACAAGACAGTTCACACCAGACTCACTGCAGGGATGTAGGTACAAGACAGCTGCCACCAGACACACCCCAGGGCTGTAGGTACAAGATGCATCATATGCAACTCGCCCCAGGGTTTGTAGGTAGGAGACGCGACACGCCAGACACACCCCAGGGGCTCTAGGTGCGAGACACCTTACATCTGACTCACCGCAGGACTGTCAGTACGAGACAGCTCACACCAGACTCACCCCAGGGGCTATAGCCTCGAGATTTCCCATCTAAGACTCACCACAGGTGCTGTAGGTACACGATGCATCCCACCAGACTCACCCCAAGGATGTAGGTACAAGACAGCTCACATCAGACTCAACCCGGGAGATGTAGGTACAAGACAGCTCACATCAGACTCACCCCAGGGATGTAGGTACAAGACACCTTACATCAGACTCATCCCAGGGATGTAGGTACATGTCAGGTCACATCAGACTCACCCCAGGGATGTAGGTACAAGACAGCTCACATCAGACTCACCCCAGGGATGTAGGTACATGACAGCTCCCACCAGACTCACTCCAGGGATGTAGGTACAAGACACCTTACATCAGACTCATCCCAGGGATGTAGGTACATGTCTGGTCACAGCAGACTCACCCCAGGGATGTAGGTACAAGACAACTCACATCAGACTAACCCCAGGGATGTAGGTACAAGACAGCTAACATCAGACTCACCCCAGGAGATGTAGGTACATGACAGCTCCCACCAGACACACCCCAGGGGATATAGGTACAAGACAGCTCACATCAGACTCACCCCAGGGATGTAGGTACATGACAGCTCCCACCAGACTCACTCCAGGGATGTAGGTACAAGACAGCTGCCACCAGACACACCCCAGGGATGTAGGTACATGACAGCTCCCACCAGACACCCCCCCCGGTGATGTAGGTACATGTCAGCTCACACCAGACTCACCTCAGGGATGTAGGTACGACAGCTCACATCAGACTCACCCCAGGGATGTAGGTACAAGACAGCTCACATCAGACTCACCCCAGGGGATGTAGGTACATGACAGCTCACACCAGACTCACTCCAGGGATGTAGGTACAAGACAGCTCCCGCCAGACACACCCCAGGGGATGTAGGTACATGACAGCTCACATCAGACTCACCCCAGGGATGTAGGTACAAGACAGCTCACATCAGACTCACCCCAGGGATGTAGGTACAAGACAGCTCACATCAGACTCACCCCAGGGATGTAGGTACATGACAGCTCCCACCAGACTCACCCCAGGGATGTAGGTACAAGACACCTTACATCAGACTCATCCCAGGGTTGTAGGTACATGTCTGGTCACATCAGACTCACCCCAGGGATGTAGGTACAAGACAACTCACATCAGACTAACCCCAGGGATGTAGGTACAAGACAGCTAACATCAGACTCACCCCAGGAGATGTAGGTACATGACAGCTCCCACCAGACACACCCCAGGGGATATAGGTACAAGACAGCTCACATCAGACTCACCCCAGGGATGTAGGTACATGACAGCTCCCACCAGACTCACTCCAGGGATGTAGGTACAAGACAGCTGCCACCAGACACACCCCAGGGATGTAGGTACATGACAGCTCCCACCAGACACCCCCCCGGTGATGTAGGTACATGTCAGCTCACACCAGACTCACCTCAGGGATGTAGGTACGACAGCTCACATCAGACTCACCCCAGGGATGTAGGTACAAGACAGCTCACATCAGACTCACCCCAGGGGATGTAGGTACATGACAGCTCACACCAGACTCACTCCAGGGATGTAGGTACAAGACAGCTCCCGCCAGACACACCCCAGGGGATGTAGGTACATGACAGCTCACATCAGACTCACCCCAGGGATGTAGGTACAAGACAGCTCACATCAGACTCACCCCAGGGATGTAGGTACAAGACAGCTCACATCAGACTCACCCCAGGGATGTAGGGACGAGACAGCTCACATCAGACTCACCCCAGGGATGTAGGTACAAGACAGCTCACATCAGACTCACCCCAGGGATGTAGGTACATGACAGCTCCCACCAGACACACCCCAGGGGATGTAGGTACATGTCAGCTCACACCAGACTCACCCCAGGGATGTAGGTACAAGACAGCTCACATCAGACTCACCCAAGGGATGTAGGTACATGACAGCTCTCACCAGACTCACCCCAGGGATGTAGGTACAAGACAGCTCACACCAGACTCACTCCAGGGATGTAGGTACAAGACAGCTCCCGCCAGACACACCCCAGGGATGTAGGGACGAGACAGCTCACATAAGACTCACCCCAGGGATGTAGGTACGAGACAGCTCACATCAGACTCACCCCAGGGATGTAGGCACGAGACAGCTCACATCAGACTCACCCCAGGGGCTCTAAGTGCGAGACGCGTCACACCACACTCACCCCAGCCCCCAGGGGCTGTTGGTACAAGACACATCTCACCAGACTCACTCCAGGGATGTAGGTACAAGACAGCTCACACCAAACTCGCTCCAGGGATGTAGGTACAAGACGTGCCACACCAGACTCACCCCATGGCTGTAGGTACATGACAGCTCACACCAGACTCACTCCCAGAGTGTGTTGGTGCAAAATGCCTCACGCCAGACTCACCACAGGGGTTGTAGGAACCAGACGCTTTACAAGAGACACCCCTAGGGGATGGACATATAAGCGCTCTTACACAAGAGAAAGAGCTGTAGGTACGAGATTCCTCACACCAGGTGCATCCTCGGGCTCTGTAGTCACAAAACCTCTCAAATTAGAGTGAACCCCCCCCCCATCCCCAGAACAAGCCCCACCTCACACTAGACTCAGTCCCGGGGTTTGCAGTTGCAGGACGCTTCACACCAGGCGCACCCCCAGAGCACCCTGCTTGCGCTCTAAGACTAGGCCAGAGATGTAGAGTCCTGACCCCGGCCCCACCCGGGCCCCCCTCCCCACATCCCGTCACATCTCTTCTGACATCCGGCGTCCAAACACGAAGCCGCTTCATTATCTATGTTACACCTCCAGGCTCAGAGGACGGAAGAGCGGCCCCCAGGGGCCCCCACCTCACCCTTAACAAGCAGCTCTGTCCGCGCTCATTAGCGGGCTCGCGGATGAATTCTGGGCCTGGCGCCACGTTCTCTCTCGCCAGCACCGTTTTGGTGTGAAATGTTTTATAATTTAAAAAGAAATGCGGACAAGAAGACCAAAGATGACTCAGTTCAGGGGGGCGAGCAGAATATTCACAGACCCCCAACATAACATATGGCGTAACACCAGAGCTGCCGACTTTGGAGCTTGGGAACCAGGTTCGAGTCTCGGCGTCGGCTCAGCATCCTGTGATTCTGAGCAAATCACTTACTCTCCCCGTGCCTCCCAAAAATGAATGTGTCCTTGTGTAACGTAACTGGTGCGTGTGTAAAGCGCTCCGATACCTTCGGGTCGAGCTTGCGGTCTAAAAAAACAAAACTACATCCCCCCCCCCCCACACCATTGTACTTGCTTAGAGTACTTTAAACTAAATGACACGCTTTCCCACAAAAATAGTTGTGAGTGTGAGATCTCCACACAGAGGCTCGTCATTACATATAGATTATCACCAGTAAAACGTTTTTATGCACGGTCACTTTAAATTTACGCACTTTACGAATCCATGTTGAGTGAACAAGGCTCGTCTGAGCCGAAACGCGTATGGACGACATATGGAACAATAAATACTGCAAGCACTTACTTCGGGTCTGTGTCCATCCTTTGGTTCTCTTGCAATTGGAGCCTTGCTGGAAGAAAGTGATATATATATGGGGGCATGCTTTTCTCCCAGCTATGCATGTTTACATGTGGGTTGGTGGGAAAAGCATGTCCTCAGCCACACCCATGGGGACATCTTCACTAACAATATTGTCAGATGGTGGAGGTTTATAGATGATGTGTGTGTGGTTTGGAAGGGCTCTGAAGAATCCGCACGACACTTTGTTAGTGTTATCAATAACAACAATTTAAATCTACAATTTACAGCGAATATTAGCACAGAAAGGGTTGAATTTCTCGATGTAGAACTTTATGTGAGCAACAATGTAATACACACCAAACTCCATAGGAAGGCAACAGCCGGAAATTCAACACTCCATGCTAGCAGTACACACCCACGACACCTAATCAGAAGTATCCCATACGGGGAATTTTTAAGGATAAAAAGAATTTGTAGTAACATGATGACTTAACAGTTTGCCTAGAAGACTCAATAAATAGATTCTTGGCCCGAGGGTACAGAATGGATGATTTACAGGTAGCTTTAAATAAAGTAAAGGGTTTGAACGATGATATTACAATATCCAATGATCAGGTTGAGGAAGCTTCCACAGAAGCCAACTACACTGAAGACAATAAACCAGTAGTTAGGCTAATAACGACTTTCAGCAGCCAAGAAAAACAAGTAAGAAGAATCATAAATAAAAATTGGCCTATTTTAAAATCTGATATCACCCTGGCACCTGAACTAAAAACTCATCCAGCTATCACGTTTAGAAGGGCACCCTCCATGAGAGATGCCCTAGTTAAAACCAGCCCGGAAGTAAGCAATACGGGTAATTGGCTATCTAATAGAAAAGGCTTTTATAAATGTAGCTCTTGTAGGGCATGCAAGTTTGGAATTAGCAAACAAGAATATTCAGATGCCTTTTCCCCGATGCCCCTTAAAATTCGAGGCTTTTTCACATGCAAAACCGATTATGCTATCTATGTGTTAGAATGCACTTGCCATTTAAAATACATAGGTAGCACTAAACTACAAGTGTTTAATCGTATCTTGCAACACTTACGTGCCATTGTGAATTCGGATGCTACATACCCTGTTGCGCGTCATTTTAAACTAGTACATCACAACAATCTGAAAGATCTTAGTTATTATGTAATAGACGCAGTTCCCAAATCAATAAGAGGAGGCAACAGGGAGAAAACTTTACGCCAATTAGAAAGCCAATATATTTTACAGTGTGATACCAAAATGCCCAATGGCCTTAACACTGGGGAAGATTTACACAACTTCCTATAAACTAGTGCTATCTGATGAAATCATTTGTGATGTTTTTAGTCTTGTCATTTTATCATTCTTTTATCCGATTTTTTACTGGTTTTATTGATTAACTTTTGATTAATTTTACCAGTATGATATCTGGGTTTTATTTGACATGGCACTATAATAGGCGCTGTTTTTTCTAATGCATATCACAATTTCTCAAACCTTCTACCTAGTACCTTATGCGCTTGATTAGTTTATTAAGCTGTACTATTGGCTTTTGGATGAATTTGCTAAAGATGTCTAGTGTATCTATTCTATGCATTTAACACTTTGCTAGTTAGGTTTTTCCTTCCAAATGCTGCTAACCAGTTTTTCGTTTTCGATCAGTTTTCATACTAGTAAATACCTTTAGCTGACATAAAATATATTATATATTTTTTAGGTATTTTCATCTAAAGATTTTTGCAGTGATCAATGTATTTTTACCAGTATTACGTTTTTGTCTGCACACAATATAATTTAGTCTGTTTTACACACTCTATGCTAGCGATCTATGGTTTTAATAGTAAACTGGCTAAGTATTTATTATTATTTATTTATCTAAGTTTTTGCACTGAGAAATATGCGATTTTGCACAAAGCTTTCTTACTCTTGCTCCTCAGGATTAAAGTAATTCAATGATTTTTACAGATAACATTGAGACTTATAATGCCAGATAGTCACTGGGCACTTGCCCTGCACTCGAAACTTTATTAAGTTTACAACTTAAGAAAGACAGTGTTAATTATCTTTATGGTTATTCACTGAATAACGTTTTGACATTGTCATGTGATCTTACATATTTATTTATTTATTTTTTTAAATATGCATGTATGGCATTATTCATCATGTTATATGATACAAGGTTTCACTGAAAATGATTTGTACTCATTGATGTTCCCATCGGGAGTCTGTTTTCTAGTTCCGTGATTGTTGTAGGAGGAGTTTGCTTTACTCAAAAAATGTATTTATTGCACTAATTGGTCTTGACACGTCATGTGATCAAGCCCGGTTGAATCCGGGCGAAACGCGTCATGTTGTTGTGAGGGAGGAATAAACCTGCACTTTGAAACTACTTACCTGCGTGGTGGTCCGTTCCTGGTTGTGTTTTTACACGACTTCCTATCCAAGGATTGTGGTTGCATATATATATATATATATATATATATATCAAAATATGCAAATATACACAGGTCCGTGCATTTAGCAAATGAGCGAACGATACTCCAGGGCCTGCGTGGGACCACTGCCCACTCTTAAAAAATATGTTGTTTTCCTTTGGGGATCACTTCCCGTTTGTGAATGTCTTACTATTACATGTTACATGTTTATAGTCGATAAAGTAGTAATGTTTTGCAATCTGAGCCCAGGCGTAAAGCATTAATACATACCAATCTGGACGGAATGCCCTAAACACACCCCTTCCAAATACCCAATCGGTATTTGGTCGCAGACCCAAAGTGAAATTCAGTTTCCTAATCGCAGCTTAGTTTTGTGCATAAGGAAAGTTTTTTTTGCTGTCACATACGTCTCGAGTCTGTACATTGGCCCTTTTTGCAACCTCAGAAAGGATTTGTACATCCGGCCCATAGTGCCTGGGACTGAGATATTTCTTTTACTGCTAGTCACATGGTCTGAGCAATAACATCTGAAAATAAGGGAGGCAGAGGTCTGGGGTGGAGTGAAGTTTGCACACGGTCTTGTAATGAGAGTTTGTACTAATCGAGGAGAGATGGTTTGACTCCCAAGGAGCAGGTTCCGCCCAAGGAGCAGGTGAGCCCTCTTTGGCAGAGCGGATGCCACAAGACACTTCTGGTGACTGTGGTGACCACTGCGGTGGAATTCAGCTAACAATACTTTTGAGTTTGGAGAATTTTGGAGAGGTTGGAGGAGTGGACCTTCGATGGCGACCATCATCGGCATGGTGGTGAGGTGTGTGGTACCCAGGGGCATCTGCTCCGTTTTGGAAGTAGTGTGGCGTGTTTTGCTCTGCTGCACCATTATCTGGACACGCGCTACAAGCCGCTGCTAATGGCGGAGCCTACATCTAGTTTTAGATGCAGCCGAGAGTCATCCATGTGCATTTGGTACCTTAGTCTAGTAGGAAGCAGTCATGGAGACGGTGTAGGCTACAAACAGGTTGAAGAAGCTCCGCGAGCGGGCCCGTCGACACGGTGCACCACAGGTAAGGATGGATCTTGCCGAGAAGGTGCCAAACTGGAGATGGCCGATCCCGTTATCAAGGAAGGAGGTAAACCGATAAAGCACCCGCCTCCTATCCACGCACATCCGGGAAAGAATAGGTTATAGTCGGGCCACTGGAATTATGGACCTGCTTTGGCCGTGGCATTATCTGCATAGTTATGGACTTGTTATATTTGCCACATAATCTATCATCTGTGGCAGAATATACACTTTTAAACCCCCCCCAAGTGCGTTTCTAGCTTCAATGGCTCAAAAGTTATTAAAAAACGTAGCTTCATGTGTTGCCACAAAGTGGAAACCCCTTTACAAAGTTTGACTAGCCCCCTTCCTGTTGCTTATTGCTGTATTTGGGTGTTAAACGGGTACTAACGAGGCAAAACCTTGCCCAGACAATGTTAGCATGGGTAAAAATGACAAAATAATAAAGTAAAACGAATGTATGACGTTACAACGCATGCCATTATAACGCATGCCGTTACAACGCATACCTTTACGCCGACTTGCTGTCCGGGGTGCGCTGGAAGTTGGAAGAGTATAATTTACTATTCCAACTCCAGTGTGTGCAACAGTAGGGAAGGTGTTGGAGTTAACTTTCGCATTGTAACAACATGGGTTGTAATGGCATGCGTTTTAACGCTTACGTTGTAAAGGCTGTTCCCAAGTAAAACTATCACAAAATCACGGATGGGTGTAAAGTGTCTATTCGCTTGCGGAACTGGCGGAATTTGCTAAATGCTGCGTTTCTCTTGTACCGCGGAGTTCATGCCAAATACTGCAAATGGCTGCGTGCTCCTGCGCACCGCACGGTGTCCTTTGTGCTGATTTTTCAGCGCTGCTCGCACTTCCGGTGCTCAATTACAGCGCAATAAGCACAGGGTGCATATTTCGTCTGCGGGCGGAACTCCGTGCAATCTTGCAGAGTTTTTATGTAACTCTGTGGAATTCCGCGGAATGAAACTCCGCGAGTTCCGCCCACCCCTAAAATCTGCTTCAATACGCCACATAATTTGTCTTTTCTTTCTACATATTTGAGTCCATCCTACCGTAGGATGTGGACTTCAGTGGTAGTCAGTGGTGTCAAAGGTGACGGACAGGTCTCAAAGGAGCAGTGGAAGGCCCTGGCATGTGTGATAATGGTAAGTGTTCCTCACAACTAGAAGAGCGGCGAGGGGCTGGGAGCAGCCGAGGATGGGGTGTGGCTCTGGGTGTGCAGAGCTGCCTGGGCATGACCCTTCCAAGCACAATGACCAAATGCTGGAGTTGGGTCTGAAGTTGACAAACTTTAGGTAATTTGTGCAGCGCCGAAGAGTGAGGCCAGGACTAGCAGGCCCGTTTTTACAATGTTGCCTTTGCGGATTGTGAGTGGTGTGAGGTGTTTTTAACAAGGAGACAGGCTCTTATAGGAATCTTTGCTGAGGCGTAGGTAGACAGATGAGGGGTCCCCTTTCTGTGACCTGTGACGCTGGGGAGTAAAACAGTCTGAGGGGGATATTTAGGCGCTAGGATCAGCCAGAGATATGGCTTGGATAGTACACCACCAGCCCCCACGCCTCACCAGCCTCTCTCTCCTCACTGTTCCCTTCACCACACAACCCACCCCTCTCTTCACAGAAGCCCCTCTCTCTTCACACCAGCCCCTCTCTCTTCACACCAGCCCATCTCTCTTCACACCAGCCCCTCTCTCTTCACACCAGCCCCTCTTTCTTCACACCAGCCCCTCTTTCTTCACACCAGCCCCTCTTTCTACACCAGCCCCTCTTTCTACACCAGCCCCTCTCTCTTCACACCAGCCCCTCTTTCTACACCAGACCCTCTCTCTTCACACCAGACCCTCTTTCTACACCAGCCCCTCTTTCTTCACACCAGACCCTCTTTCTTCACACCAGCCCCTCTTTCTACACCAGCCCCTCTTTCTTCACACCAGACCCTCTTTCTTCACACCAGCCCCTCTTTCTACACCAGCCCCTCTTTCTTCACACCAGCCCCTCTTTCTTCACACCAGCCCCTCTTTCTTCACCTGTCCCGCATCCTCCTCCTCTCACCAGCCTTTCACATTGCCTCCCCAGACCTCTCACCGGCCGCCGACTCTCACCTGGCTCCACTCCTCCCTCTACCTCAAGCCCACCCTGAGAACCTTTTCCTTTACTAGTCTCATCCACCGGCCAGACCCTCTCTCCGCCCCGTCTCCTCCGTCACCCGGGGCACCACCGTCACTCCCTCCTCTGTCATCACCTTCGCATCTCCTCAGCTCCCAGCTGCCCCCCCTCACTAGCTCACCCCTCCTGTAGGGGAGGCATCTCTCTCCCATCCTCAGACCCTTTTATTGCAGCTCTTCCCCCCCCTAGCCTCTCTCCCTACTGGTCCCCTCTCTCTCCCCAGGACCTGTCTTCACAGCTCCCCTCTCATCTCCAGCACCTCCCTCCACAGCTCCCCTCGCCTCTCCAGCACCTCTCTCCACAGCTCCCCTCTCCACAGCTTCCATTTCCAGCCCCTTTACTCACAGCTCCCCTCTCCTCTCTAGCACCTCTCTCCGCAGCTCCCCTCTCCTCTCCAGCACCTCTCTACACAGCTCCCCTCTCCTCTCCAGCACCTCTCTCCACAGCTCCCCTCTCCAGCACCTCTCTCCACAGCTCTCCTCTCCAGCACCTCTCTCCACAGCTCCCCTCTCCTCTCCAGCACCTCTCGCCACAGCTCCCCTCTCCTCTCCAGTACCTTTCTCCACAGCTCCCCTCTCCAGCACCTCTCTCCACAGCTCTCCTCTCCAGCACCTCTCACCACAGCTCCCCTCTCCTCTCCTGCACCTCTCTCCAAGCTCCCCTCTCCTCTCAAGTACCTTTTCCACAGCTCCCCTCTCCAGCACCTCTCTACACAGCTCTCCTCTCAGCACCTCTCTCCACAGCTCCCCTCTCCTCTCCAGTACCTTTCTCCACAGCTCCCCTCTCCAGCACCTCTCTACACAGCTCTCCTCTCAGCACCTCTCTCCACAGCTCCCCTCTCCTCTCCAGCACCTCTCGCCACAGCTCCCCTCTCCTCTCCAGTACCTTTCTCCACAGCTCCCCTCTCCAGCACCTCTCTCCACAGCTCTCCTCTCCAGCACCTCTCTCCACAGCTCCCCTCTCCTCTCTAGCACCTCTCTCCACAGCTCCCCTCTCCACAGCTTCCATTTCCAGCACCTTTACTCACAGCTCCCCTCTCCTCTCCAGCACCTCTCACCACAGCATCCATTTCCAGCACCTTTACTCACAGCTCTCCTCTCCAGCACCTCTCTCCACAGCTCCCCTCTCCAGCACCTCTCTCCACAGCTTCCATTTCCAGCACCTTTACTCACAGCTCCCCTCTCCTCTCTAGCACCTCTCTCCGCAGCTCCCCTCTCCTCTCCAGCACCTCTCTCCACAGCTCCCCTCTTCTCTCCAGTACCTTTCTCCACAGCTCCCCACTCCAGCACCTCTCTACACAGCACTCCTCTCAGCACCTCTCTCCACAGCTCCCCTCTCCTCTCCAGCACCTCCCCTCTCCTCTCCAGTACCTTTCTCCACAGCTCCCCTCTCCAGCACCTCTCTACACAGCTCTCCTCTCAGCACCTCTCTCCACAGCTCCCCTCTCCTCTCCAGCACCTTTCGCCACAGCTCCCCTCTCCTCTCCAGTACCTTTCTCCACATCTCCCCTCTCCAGCACCTCGCTACACAGCTCTCCTCTCAGCACTTCTCTCCACAGCTCCCCTCTCCTCTCCAGCACCTCTCCCCACAGCTCCCCTCTCCTCTCCAGTACCTTTCTCCACAGCTCCCCTCTCCAGCACCTCTCTACACAGCTCTCCTCTCCAGCACCTCTCTCCACAGCTCCCCTCTCCTCTCCAGCACCTCTCGCCACAGCTCCCCTCTCCTCTCCAGTACCGTTCTCCACAGCTCCTCTCCAGCACCTTTCTCCACAGCTCTCCTCTCCAGCACTTCTCTCCACAGCTCCCCTCTCCTCTCCAGCACCTCTCTCCACAGCTCTCCTCTCCTCTCCAGTACCTTTCTCCACAGCTCCCCTCTCCAGCACCTCTCTACACAGCTCTCCACCTCTCCACAGCTCCCCTCTCCTCTCCAGCACTTCTCTCCAGCACCTCCCCTCTCCTCTCCAGTACCTTTCTCCACAGCTCCCCTCTCCAGAACCTCTCTACACAGCTCTCCTCTCAGCACCTCTCTCCACAGCTCTCATCTCCAGCACCTCTCTCCACAGCTCCCCTCTCCAGCACCTCTCTCCACAGCTCCTATCTCCAGCACCTCTCCCCACAGCTACCTTCTCCTCTCCATCACCTCTACTCATGCCCTCTCCTCCCCAACAGCTCTCGCCATAGCAGCACTCTCCCCTCCATCACGTCTCTTCCCAGCACCCCTCCCTCCAGCCCCTCTTCTAAGCACTCAGCACCTCTCTTTATTCCAGCCGGCTCTCTTCATCAGAAGTTTCCCCCTTTCCTCTAAACCACTACCCCCCACTCCCCGCGCGCCCTCTCCCCCTGTCTCCCAGTTTCTCTATTATTTTTCAGGTGTGCTGCTTCCTGAGTGCTCTTTTTGCCTGTGGGCAGGAGATGTGTTAAAAGCTGCATCTCTGGCAAGGCGGGAGGGGGCGGGGGGGGGGGGGGGGGGGAGAGCCAGCTACCCCCGCCATGGAAGAAGCCTGCTGCCTCTGGTGGCGGACAGATGGAGCCCCCCCCTCCCCCAGCACACCCCCTCAGGTGCCTTTCCACACTTGTGAGGGGTGTGGAGGGACGAGGGCGGCCCGCCAAGGTCAGAGACAGACAGACAGAAGGACAGGCAATAGAGACAGGGGGCGCAGATACGGCGAGACAGAGGGAAAGGCATGCGAGGGAGAAGAGAGAGCGCGGAGCCAACAGAAACATGGAGAACACAGTGCGAAGACAGGAAGAAGCAAGAGAGAAGACGGCGGAGACAGTGAAAACGGACAAAGATTGGAAAACGAGACAAGAAAACAGGCAGGAGAGACGGAAGCACGAGACAACAGAGACGAGAAAGTGAATGAACGGAGAGGAGACAGACAGGAAAGACAGAACACAAGAATGAAAGCGAAGGCAAAACGACACGGCAAGTCTGAGCAGGCCCGCTATTAAATGAGCAGTAGAGGGCCATATGATGCAATAGTTGACTAAATTATGTGGCAAAGGAAGGTGAAATTATGCGGATAGAAAGGCACATATTGATATAGTTAATTTGCACTTGCATTATCCATTATGCCCCGTCATGTGATTAAAAGCTAATTATCCCTCTTTTTTGCTATTTTAAAATACGGTGATGCAAACAGGACCTATTCATAAAATATAGGGCTCCTAGGGATGCACGCATTTGGTAGATTCTATAGGAAATGTCGCTCACCAACTGATATTGGCTGAGCCCTGCAGGGAAGGACACGAACGCGGCCTTATACCACGGGCCACCGCTTCAACCAGGGGAAAACAGCTGGTGGAAAACACACAAAATGTTGCACGAACCACAAGCACACGCCAACTTTGATATTTTTTTGCAATAAAGGGTGTGTCTCTTTTATGCCATACATCATCCTACATTTTAAAACTTGTCTTCACTTTCAGCGATTAAGTACTTCGTCCTGTTCTGAATCAACTCTTCCCACCAAGAGCCGGCCCAGGAGAGCAGCTTAGCGCTTTACGTGTGTCGCACGTGTGCGTCTGTAGTAGGCGCTTTAAGATTCAAGACGTCACACCATAAAAATAGACACAAAATGCTTGGACGTCTTCTAACTCCAGAGGGCCTTTTAAAATGTTACTTTGTTAAACGGGTTTGTGGTGTAAACATGAATGTGCAGGGGTCATGAATTATGAAAATACAGATTTCCAAAACAAAGGACAGAGAAGGATTCATTCTTTCCCCTTGGTTTGAATGACATTTTTGATGATGTTTTTATTTCCTGCTGAAGACGAAGGGCCACCGCAGCCCATGTGATATTGGCACCATCTGGGCACCCTTCTCGCCTCTGGAAGCCTGGCACCAGGATTACACCTCCAAGCTTCACGGTGTGCCAGGCCTGCTCTTCCGGCGCGTGCGCACAGCTCGGGATCTGTGGCTCCATCTGAGATAGGAACTCTATTTTGGGTGAACCGTGCAAGTTATGAACCCGACGGTGCATGTTGAGTCAAGTGAAAGAAATGCATAATGACGGGGAAAGGGCAGTGGCCACAGAAGCACCGAGTCCAGTGACCCTAGGGGTAAGAGCATTGGAGAAGAAAGAGGTGTAAAGAACAGAGAGAAGAGACAGGTGTGAAATATATGGAGAAGAGACAAATAGAAAAGAAGGAAGAGACGTACAACAGAGACTGGAATACGAGAGAGGAAGAAGTGACAGGAGAAATAAGCGAAAATGGAGAAAAGAAATGTACAGCAGACAGATGTAAGAAAGGTATCTGAGTCAGGGAGAGCAGCCAGGGGACTGAGTGCAGACAGGAGACTGGGTGCCGAAGTGCAAAGAGACATCATAGTAATAATAGTGCAACGTGTAGAGAGCATGGCCACTTCTTTTGAAGGGACAGAGAAACAAGTGGTGGAGAATGAGAGACAAGGTAACCACACAAGTATTAGAAACTGTGAGGAGAAACAAACCGTGCACAGAGACTGACATACGAGACAAGGGGTAGTGAGAGAAAGGTGTCAGGAGGAAGAGAGGAAGTGACGAGCAAAGGGAAGAATGAGATCAGATGGGGAAGGGAGACCTGCATAGTCAACTAGGAGAAAAGAGAGAGGAGACTGGAGAGATGGGGAGCGAGAGAAAGGAATAAGAGAGTGAGAAAGAACATGTATATGAGAAAGGAATAACTGAGAGAAGATATAATGAAGTCAGGGTGAAGAGACAGAATAAGAAACCGAGCAGGTAAGAGGAGAGCGGTGGGATACAGGGAGGGCCAGGGCATGAAAAGGCAAATAACGCGCATTTAGTGTTAGTATTACCCAGGGCCGGGCTGGGAACCGACACCGGCCCTGGCAAACTGCTCGGCCGGCCCCCAGGAGGCGGTAGTGGTTGCGACTGAGCTGTTTGCAAGGGCCAGTTTCAGGCGATTTTGTTACACGGGTGGCCGATATTGCAGGCCCCTGGTAACAAAAATGGCCCCCAGGGGCCCAAAACTGGCCCCACCTTGGCGGCCCACCAGGGAAATGCCTGGTGCTCGCTACGGCCAGTCCGGCCTTGGTATTACCTCATTATTTTGCCATTTTTGCAACACATGTAAACGCTTTCTGGGCCAAGGTTTCACCTCACCAGTATCACTTTGATACCCAGACACAGAAATAAGCTACAGAAAAGGGACCAGTCAACCTTTGCCTCTGGCCCTCCACTGCGCGACAACACGTGTCTGCGCTCTAGTAACTTTTGATCTGTTTCAGCCAAATCTGTAGATTGTGTAGCAGATGATGGGTTATGTACAAATGCGGCAAATCCAAAACTATGCGGAAAACGCAGCAACATCGCACAATTCTAGTGGCCCTGGATGCAGGCAGAGTCCACAGTGTGAAGAGACAGGAAACACAGGGTTAAGGAACAAAAAAAGAGAGAAGACAGGAAGAAGAGAAAGAGAAAGAGAAAAACAGAAAAGGCAAGCAGAAGAGGGAAAAGAGGCAGAGAGGTGAGACTGGTACAATCCACTGGAATAAAAGACAGAGAGAAGAAAGACAAGGTAAAGAATAGGGAAACACAAGAGACAGGTAAAGGGGATACTGTAAAGAGAAGATTTGTGATGAAAGTAAAACAGGGATAAGAGACAGTGTAAAGAGAGAGAGATGGTAAAAAGAAGAGACAGACAGGCGTAAAAGAAAGTGTGAAGAGGCAGGCACAAAAGACACATATAATGAATGAAGTAGAGTGACATGACAGAGAGAAGAGATAGAAACGGTAAAGGGAAGAGTCGGGGTGAAAGTGAAAAGGGGATAAGAGACAGTGTAAAGAGAGAAATGTTAAAAGAAGCGACAGAAGAAAAGACAGGAGTAAAAGAAAGTGTGAAGAGACAGGCACAAAAGACACATATAATGAATGAAGTAGAGTGACAAGACAGAGAGAAGAGACAGAAACGGCAAAGGGAAGAGTCGGGGTGAAAGTGAAAAGGGGATAAGAGACAGTGTAAAGAGAGAAATGGTAAAAAGAAGCGACAGAAGGAAAGACAGGAGTAAAAGAAAGTGTGAAGAGACAGGCACAAAAGACACATATAATGAATGAAGTAGAGTGACAAGACAGAGAGAAGAGACAGAAACGGCAAAGGGAAGAGTCGGGTGAAAGTGAAAAGGGGGTAAGAGACAGTGTAAAGAGAGAAATGGTAAAAAGAAGCGACAGAAGGAAAGACAGGAGTAAAAGAAAGTGTGAAGCGACAGGTACAAAAGACACCTATGACGAATGAAGTGAGAGTGACAAGACAGAAGAGGTGAAGAGGAGAGACGGGGAGGGACGTGTGCAGCAGAGTAAAGAGAGGGCGTAATTGCAGAGCAACGCGGCAGAGAAGTCACGGCGACGAGCCCGCATAGCTCACTGAAGAGAGCGGGTGGGAGGAGGGCTGAGAGCACGGAGAGCAGCGGAAGCACTGATGGAGCCAGGCCCCGAGGCGGCGGGCCTGGGGGCGCACCGAGTCCCACCTGGCCCTCGGCTCTCAGCAAAACAAAGCTCTGAATGCCACGGTGTAATTACGTCCCCTCTCCTCCCCGCCAGGCCCGGCTCTTTCCGTCCTTCTCGGGGAATAAGTAACATTGCGAGGAAAGGTCGCGCCGCTCCAGATGGGGCTCTTTTCCATTTTTTTTTCCTGTTTTCTAAAGGCCCG
Source organism: Triturus cristatus (assembly GCF_964204655.1). NCBI lineage: Eukaryota > Metazoa > Chordata > Amphibia > Caudata > Salamandridae > Triturus > Triturus cristatus. The sequence continues at coordinate 772,527,914 of NC_140595.1, read as the reverse complement.
GGCCCGATAGATAATGTGAGGTTTGCGGCAGGCGGTCGCCACGGCAACGCCGCCACGCACGACGGTGACTTTCCCGCCAACAAAACATCCCCCATCCCTGAGCGGACGAGCCGGCCGCCCAAGTTTACAAATGTGATTCCAGGAAGAGTCCGCGGTGGACAATGGGCCCCTCCTCAGGTGACATCTTGAATGCATCCCACAATGCACCTCGCCTCAGCGTCTCCCTCCTTTCAAGGGGTATTTGGTGTCCTTCAACCGTTTCTGGGAGACGTCAACTCTCTCGATTGTTTTTCCTGAATTTTGGGGCACTGGAATTATGCGTCATGTGGCAGGGTTGATTAAATTATGTGAAAAGAAAATGCAAATTCTGCAGTACATGTTGTGATAGTATAAGTTAATTATTTTGTCGTTGTTTAAACTGCATGAGTATAGATTTTATCTAATTTGTACCAGTTTAACACCCAAAGATAGCAATAGGAACCGAAATTTGCAAAGGGCCTTCCAGCGAGCAGCTGCACGTGTTGCTCCATTTTTAGTATCTTTTGATCCGTTTGAGGTATAAACATTTAAAAAAAAAAAATAGGCACATGATGGATTATATAGCAAATGCAGCAAACCCATAATTATGTGGAAAACACAGCAGGTTGCAAAATCGCATAATTCCAGTGGCCCACTATGCATTACAATTGAATTTAAGGTTCAAAACTGAAAGTGGGCGATTGCCCAACACTCATGGCGAAGTTAGATGAAATATTGCCCACACATCCTCGACGCACAGAAGATCACAGGCCATCTCACAGAGTAATGCACAATAAGGGTGGAAGTTTCTCACATTAATAATATTGTGCCCCAAATATTGTCTGACACAAGTATTGTGTCCTACGTATTGCTTACAAAAATGTCGCCCCTTCCGAGTTAGTAGTAGATGTACTCCCAGTATATTAATAGTTTTTATAAGCAATGTTTTTGTCAGTCAATATTTTTGTTGTCAATATTGTGACATAAAACTGAGAGAATGTGCTTAGGATGTAATGATTACAGCATTTACAGGGCCGGACAGGTCAGTCTGCCACTCATACTCAATCCAGGTGGGGTGCATGCTTGGGGGTTGCGTTCGCGTCTGGATGGCCACCTTGATCCAACCACAAAACACCCCCAGCACCATTCTAGTCACCCCCTGCGGCAGGCGTTGGCTGGTGCGACCATCTTAGGGCTGATTTGGTTTGGATTCTGACATATCAATACATAACAAGAACCTGGCCTACGATATCCCGGGTCCATGTGGAAAGACACAGAAACACCAAGAGATGATGTGGCTTAACGGCTAGAGTGAATGACTTTAGAGCTGAGAAACCAGGTTCAAGTCTCAGCAGGGACGCTCAAGCATCCTGTGATTCTGGGCAAATCACTTTAATCTCCCCGTGCCTAAAAATGAAGGTGTTCATCTGTAATGCAACTGGAGCTCATGTAAAGAGCTCTGATACCTTCGGGTCGAGTTTGCGCTCTATACAACTGCAAAACAAAAACCAAAGCACTATGTGGCCAACCATTAGGCGCCAGTGCTACACAAGAACAAGTTAACAAAACATAATAGACGGTTAGCTTGAGGCTTTGGTGTGTCAAAGCTCGATGAAATGAGTTCCATTGAGTTGGAGATAGGGAGACCCGTTAGTTGGAGCACAGCAGAAAAACGTAGTTCTAATGCTGCGTAAATGGACATTATTTTCACCGTCACCCCCTGGGAATGGCTTGCGGCTCTCACCTTTTGTCTTGATGCCAGGGCTGATGGCCTGGGCACTGGGCACTGGACCTGCTCCCTCCACCGCCCCTCTCCGCCCCTTTCGGCACTAGCTCCCTAAGCTTCCCACTGTGGCATGACCTAAATGTCACAGCCTGTTAATCCCAGCCAGTAAAAAATGGTGCTTAAAAATAGTCTTCTGCTGAACAAGGCCAGACGGGAGCCGGGGACTTTCTGCCTTATTCGGCTTCTGTTCCCCACTGGGGAGACCTTTTCTTGGTTTTGGGGGTCAAACGCTCACATTTCGCTATAATGCTACAACTGTGTTTGCTGTATCTCGTTGCGTCTCACTATATGCATTCCAATGCTGCTTTTAGAATTGTCCCTAAAAATGTTTATATTTGTTGCTAAAGTGCAATGAAAATCCCTTTGTAATGTAATGTAAGCTGGATTTGTAGAGCGCTGCGCATCACCCGTGAGGGTATCCAGGCGCTGAAAATGGGGACAGCCAGTCCATTGAATTACTAGATCAGGAATCCCCAAAAGCTAATGGGGTGTGTCAGACCCTATTTTAAGACTGAGGGACATAGGGCAAACAGAGGCAACTGGGCGCCAACAGTGGTGGTTGGGGTCAGTTCCTCTGGTGTCTTTGGGTCGTCCTGCGTCTTAGTTCGGGCTGGCGCTGGTCGCACCCTCAAACACAAGTCTGCTTCTTGAGAGTGTTTCACGAAACGGGAACATGGCTGGGCTTCTCGTCCTGGACGGTCAGGCATTCTCCGTTCCTCTTTGAGCAGATGGATAGCTTCTAGGCGCTAGGCAGAGCCACATATTCTTCAGCAAGTTGTGCAGACCTCAGGTGATGCCGCCTCACCACTTTGAGGCTGGCTGCCATGGAGACACCAGCCCTAGCTCACAATAGCCCTTCCAGTACGCCATAGAGCACTAACTTCCTTGGTCAAGAAGAAATTAAAACTGGTGGGCTGGTTGTGGTCCCAAAGTGTATACTCATTTTCCAGTCAGGGGATGTTGATCCACTGTCTGAAGTCTGGGAACTGGTCCAGGGTACTTCCCTTTCACATGCCAGACCCAGTTATTAACAAGGATACGGGTCTCACAGCAAGTAGGGATGATGCTGGCTCCAGGCAGGAGCTGCCCAAAGCGTAGGCACCATGAAGTGTGAAGACTCAGCACCTGGCTGTCATCAGCGTTCCTGAAGAAGCAGTCAAGGACAGACAGAAGGGCAGGAGCTGCCTAGAAACGCCCTCAACCGTAACAGAATCATCTGACTCGCCACCACGGCCGGACTGGCCGTAGCGGGCACCGGGCGTTTCCTCGGAGGGCCGGAAGAGTGGGAGCCGGTTTTGGACCGGTGGGGGGCGTTTTTGAGGTCTCGCCTGACCCAGCGTATGCGTGAGACTTATTGAGAGGGCTCCAAAAAGTGCTACCAGGCCAGCCTAGAGCAACAGTGCATGTGCGCGGGCGCGCGCGCCGCGCTTTACCGCGATTACTTTCACTTTCACGGCCGCACAGCCGCTTTGATGTTTGATCGTGATCGCGATCACTTTCATTTTCACGGCCGCATGGCCAATAGGTCTCGCTTTTGGGACCTTATAAATATTTAGTTATGCAACTGTTGGATGGCTAAACACTTATATGGTCCCAAAAGCGAGACCTATTGGCTTTGCCAATGTTTGTTGTTACTGGGGACCGGTTTTGCAGCAGTGCAGTAAAATCGGCCCCTTGTTATAAAAGCACATTAGCAGTGCTCGTGTTCCTGCCAACCCACTACCCCCCCACCCCCTGGCCGGGTGGACGTAATTGCTAGGGCTGGTTAGCGATTTCAGTTCGGCCCTGCTCACCCCTTACCCCTTTTCCTGTGCTCAGGAAACAGTAACTGGCAACCCCCTGCTAAAGGCTCCTCATGGAATCTCCAAGGGTCGGTTTGTCTTGGTCCTCTCTCACTTCAGTGTCTGGGTTTACCCCTTTACATCCAGGAATTCAGGCAATACACTTGCACTGTCTGGGGAAGGTGTAGCCCGTCCTCCACCGTGTGCCATGTCAAACCAGGTGCTAACCCAACGGGAGCCCACTGCTGCCAGCAGCCAGACTCCAACCACAACACATGGCACCATACACACACGCCCTCGCCACCCACAGGAGATGTCAGGGTCTGGGTGATATATCTAAGCAGAACTTTACAAGAGCGGGGCCAGTAGACCGCACTCCCACTGAAACACAAAATAGGTCTGCTAAGTACAATCGGCCAATAAAAATATCTGTATGCTGGTAAACCAGGACAGTGACGGAAGTATGTGGCCTAAAAGCTAGGGCGTTCGACCTTGAAGCTGGAGAACCGGGTTCGAGTCTGGGCAGGGATGCTCAACATCCTGTGATTCTGGGCAAATCACTTAATCTCCCTGTGCCTAACAAAACCAAAAATGAATGTGTCCATCTACAACGCAACTGGCGCTCATGTAATGCGCTCCGATACCTTCGGGTCTAGTACGCGCTCTATAAAACAAAACAAAAAAAAGTCCCATTTCAGTAAAGAGAACACGCGTGGTGCGCCCCTTTAGTTCACAGAACGGGTTCTGGACTTTGGAATCACCCTGGACAGGCCTAGGTCGCGGGATATACGCTAGAGTAGCGTGTCAGTAGGGCCAACGTAAATCTGAATATCAGTTTCACATGCAGTCTGGTCACTCCGCGCAGGGGTACATGCCAATTTACCATGTAGGGGACACTTCCGTCTCAACAGGATTTGACATGGTACAATCCGAATTAGAAAATACGCCCATCTGTTCCACCGCTCCGTTTATCAATTTTCTGGCAGAGAGTCAAATGTGGCACTCCGCTTATTAAACTGCTAGTGGTTGATAAGAAGAGAGATCCCGAGAATCAACGTACACTCTTTCTACTGTCAGCAGCAGTATTTCATCAACTTTGCCTGTTGAAGCAAGGGGCAACTCTGGGGGAAAAAACAGGCAAAACCATGCAGGGAACAGGGCGGAAATACCTTTTCTCATGTTATTCCCCCAAATCCCATAATCCAGAGCATTGCTGCCCCCCAGAATTACCGATCCCATTAATATCAGTCATTCCAGGAAGGAGGAATAACGGGCTGAAAACCGCCTGCCTCGCAACATGGCCCTAAAAGTGTTTTTTGAGAAGTTTTTCTCCCGCAAACTTACATTTAGTGCTCATTTACTGCATTTGCTTTTTTCAACATAGCAAAGTCATCGAGGTTAAAAAGATTGAAAACTTGAGTTTGTAGAGGAAAATCTTTAAAACTTCCAACATCCCTAGTAGAAACAGAGGTGGGGACAAAAAAAATGGAAAAAGAATTTTGAAAAACCACAGAAAACCCTACTGAGTATAGACTTGGGGCTATGCTTAATCCTGCCCCAAAACTTTACGCGGGTACACGTTGGTCACTGGATAGATTGTGAAGGACGTACTTTACCTTGGAATCGGGTGGCCTTTGGGAAGGGGACTTCAGGATGCACAGAGGTGGCTTGCGCGATAAGGCTCATTAGCCCATCCTAAGGGTAGGATGCCGTGTGTAGCATTGTGTCCATTTGACCAAGTAGTTTAGAGTGGAAGTTCCACCTCAAAGTGCACATAAGTGTGGGGCAGCAGTAGTAGTTCCATGTTATGAGCTGAGCACAACCAGCCATTGGAAGACATTTGTCAGGGAGAGGGAGGGGCTAGAAGTCTCCCTCCTCTAAAGCAGCCCCAAGCCCCCTAGATGTAGTGTGGACCGGATATTGGGTTGTCAAGTGTGATTACTGTGCCATACACTGTGTGTTTCAGACACTTTACTGCCTGCTGGGCATAGCTTCACGTGCTTGTTGTCACTGCAGTGCACACAGGGAATAACTAGGTTTTCCACCTGCAATGGAATAGTGTCTTGGGTGCTGGAAAGTCAATGGTGTACAACAGTCTCCACCAAGAAGCCGTCCTATTAAACACACAGGGCCCCAGGACCCAGAGAAAAGGCCTCCCGGGCTACATCTGCCTTTACCCGCAACACTGAGGGGCATATTTACTATAAAGTGGCGAAGCGCGTCGATAAGCCAAGAAGGCTAACGACACGCTTCGTCGCTTTAGAAACGCAGGGCTGCACTATATTTACTAGAATATGGTGCAGCCCTGCGTTTCCCCCTGCGCTGGCGCGAAATTTAACTGCCCAGCGCCAACGCAGGCAACCTTACACCATAGTGCAAGGGTGCCTGTGTTGAGGGGAATATTGTTTATGTGCAGGAAGTGCACAAAGCAGCACACATGGAAACAGCAAAAACGAGGAGAGATAAAGCATTTCTCCTCGCTTCACCTGTTTAAGAAAAGGTTTTCCCTGGTCTTAGTGTTGGCGCTGCCTCCTATTTACGCTGCCCTTGTAAGTGTAAATGCACCGTCACAATCAATGGGTGTTGCGGTGGAACGCCCACCGCAACACCCATTGCCCTCCCCTTTCACACTAAATACAGCATGGAAGGGTGCCTTACTAACAAGGCAGCGTTAAGCCACACTGCCTTGTAAATAAGGCGAGGCCCCTATCGCCATCCCCACGTCACTGAAAGTGAGGTTGTGGTGGCGATAGGAGCTTGTAAATAAGCCCCTGAGTGCTAACTATCAGGCTGAAATCTGGTAGTGAGTGTGATACAAAAAACGCATTAACAGGACCCCTAACAGGAGAGCAGCAGACCCACCACCCACGCCACAGATGCACTGCAGGGGATCCATTCTAGCATTGGAGCTGGGAGGCTCGACTCCCAAACTCAGTTTGACTAGTTTCTCAAAAATAGGACAGTAAACACTGCGTTAAGGATCTGGGCACAACCCCAAACGCAGCGGCATTTCCCAGGGGAAGGCAGTTCATTCGCACCGACTCCCAACCTTAGTTTTGTTGTCTGATGAGCAGGTTAGAAGGACTGGGACAGGAGATGTGGTTTTTAATCGAGGGCTTCTCACGTGACCAACTTGTCTTGCCTTGGGGAATCATTTTTTTATGTTAATCCTCTGCTCTCACTTTTGCAAAGATTTACAATCTTAAAAGCAGGTTAGATGCTTACTTTATGTGTGCGACAAGAGAACTGGATTGGAACCCAACCCACAACGGATATTGTGTCTGTGCCAGGTTACCCTCGCGGGTGATAGTGTGCGATTTACAAATACACAACATATTACCCAGTGGGAACAGCACGGAGTCTCACGGTCTTCTCACCACAATGTGGTGGAGTGGGAAAATTCAGAGTCTTGGAGTAAGGAGAATTTCAGTTCACCTACTAGACTAAATGGTTTAGATCTTGAGTAAATTGTGCCCTCTCTATACCCCTGTCTCCTTGTCTTCAATTGCGTGAGAACTTCGAGAGATGCCCAGTACGTGTCTGAAAAGTTTCAGTGCTCCGTCCATAATCTACTTGTGTTTGCTCTGTACGCCCTAAGTTGGCAGGATACGCCCAGATGTGGGTCCCTTGCTTACTTTGACACTGGATTCAAGCTAGCCTGGCTGATGAGGGGTGTTACCCCCAAACCGGTCCCAGGATGCTTGTTTCCGGTCCAGGGAAGACCTGGCATGGCAGTTTGGGCTAGACTGTTCCCATGAGCCACAGGGTCAAGACTGATTTGCATATTGCTGGGTCTGTACTGGGGTGGCGAAGTCAGCTAAAGAACGATGATGGATTCAACAGAGATCTGTGACTGGTGGTGAGTGTCTGAAAAGTTTCAGCGCTCCGCCCATCATCTCTTTGTGTTTGCTTTGTTTGCCCTAAGTTGGCAGGGTATGCCCAGACGTGGATCCCTTGCTCACTTTGCCACTGGATTCAAGCTAACCTGGCTGATGAGAGATGTTACCCCGAAACCGGTCCCAGGATGCTTGTTTCCGGTTCAGGGAAGACCTGGCTTGGCAGTTTGGGCTGGAAGGTTCCCATGAGGAACAGGGTCAAGACTGATATGCATATGGATCGGTCTGAACTCGGGTGGCAAAGTGAGCTAAAGAACGATGATGGATACAACCCAGATCTGGACATGTCTTCGGCCATTTTGCATTCATACATGATTGTTAAAAATTCCTTAAACGTATTACTCTGCTTGATAAGGGGTCTCAGGCGATTGTTGCACGGAGGGCCTTATTGACCATTATCTCGCTCTGGCTTGTGCAGGACTACGACTCCATCACAAGACGAGGGGTGATGCTCTGGTGGTTCAGGGCCCCTTCAGTGCAGGCACTCACATCCCTCCTTACCAGGATCTCTCAGGGTAATCGGGTTCCTGATACTGCATTGAGCAGGGTACCTGTTTTGCTGCATCTATAACCTCCCAGTCACTGTATAAACAGGTGGCCACTGATCACAAGCACTTTTGCACAGCTTTTGTTGTGTATGCAGCAGTGCTTAATTTGTAAAACAAACAACTAAAAGTAAGTGCCAGTGCCCTTGTTAGGGGCCATTGTAGCTTGCCCCATTCATTGCCACTGTTGCAAATTACAGTGCCTGCACAGCATCACACCGCAATAAGTGTGACAATTCAGACTTTTCCAGTCCCCTAAAGCTATAAGAATGGCTTGGGCGACAGGTATTACTTTTCTTTTTTTATTGTATATTGAATTAATAAAAAAACTGTTGTTCTGCTCATCTCTAAATTACACAAACAGCGCTCACATGTGGCAGCTGTCATAAGTGCCGGTGTTGACAATTAAGTGCTGGTGTTGAGTACCGGAAACCACTGGCTAAAATTAGGCACTGCTATGCAGGGCTGTGAGAAGGGGCATCCCAGCAGGCCATTCGAGGCTTCCCATTCTGCCCTTTCTTGTCTCTCATCCTTCCTTTTCTTTGCAGATTCAGATGGGTTTCGGCTTTGAAGGACGGTCCTTCGGGCCTGCAGCATACCCAACACTCTACGGCCACTCTTCCTCATCCTCTATGAGGAGCAAGAAAGGTGGTTTCCTGCATCAGGTGGATGCAGAACAAGGGATATACCCCCGAAACAAAGGGACACACTCATAAAAAATGGAACGGCCAGCTACCCGCATATACCACTTGCCCGATTAATTCAGCTACACACCAATTCGTTAACTAGGACCTGTTTATAGCAATGAGGTCTGATCATGAGAAGTGCGCCTTGAGGGAGAGGAGGGAGTGTGATGTGTTTTGCATCAGTTGTGTTTATCTTGTATGTTGATGATTTTCTGGAAGAATGGAGAAGGACGGAAGAGGCCCTCCCCTCTTAAGTTGGGCAGTACACGTGTGTTTACGTGGGTGATGCCACCTGATGAGATCAGACCCCATTTGGCCTTCAGAAAATTGAATTCCCTTTTTTCAAAAGGAAACTTGAGCAGAATCCAGAGAGGATCCGAGACAGGATTCTGTCCACCCAGCCCATACTGGACTTGGGAAACTAGTGATGAACATTTGGAGAAAATAACTTAGTAATGAGACCTAAGGGTGCTTATTGAGAATAAATTACCCCTTCGTCCCTCTTGCTGAGATAAATCACATAGTGAGGCCCCTGTGCCTCCAATCACAATCCTTTCCCATGCATAAAAGTCTCTCCCACACTTGCATGCTTCCTGTTCCACACCCAGCCTAAACACCGCACAGTTGGACTGGCCGACCCTCCGACCCATCACGGCGAGAGAAGGATTCAGAGTAATGCGATTACCGGTAAGGAATCGCAGCATTACCTCCTCGTCCCTCTTGCTGTGATAAATCACATAGTGAGGCCCCTGTGCCTCCAATCACAATCCTTCCCCATGCATAATAGTCTCTCCATACTTCCTGTTCCTTTTTTGTGCCATTTCCGGTCTTCGGGTACGCATCGGACTCCTTGGCTGCTTCTTTCTGGATTGTGCTGTGTCCGGGCTTTGTGCTGGTGGGCCTTCTTCTCTTTCGCCTTCATTTGCTTCTTGCTGGCGCTCTGTTGGTTCCCTTTTGGGGGTCGCTTGTTTCTCCTTTTGGCTCTCCCTCTTGGGGGGTTTCACGTTCGGCTGATGCGGTTTGTGGTGTTCCGCAGTGCTGGCTTCCGTCTTGTGCTTGGTTTTGCCTGTGGCTTGGCCTTATGTCGGGTCTTTTTTGTGGCTTTGGTACATCTCACTAAGTGATTTATCACGGCGAGAGGGACGAGAAGGTAATGCTGCGATTCCTTACCGGTAATCGCATTACTCTGAATCCTTCTCTCAGGGTGATGGGTCGGAGGGTCGGCCAGTCCAACGGTGTGGTGTTTGCGCTGGTTGTGGAACAGGACGCATGCAAGTGTGGGAGGGACTTTTATGTGTGGGAAAGGATTGTGATTGGAGGCACAGGGCCTCACTATGTGATTCATCATGGCGGGAGAAGGACTCCTAGTAATGCTATTACCGGTAAGTAATCACAGCACTATATTTAACCGATGTTTTTAAGGGAAAAAAGCTCTGTAACGGCTATGATCAATGCTTCGACTGGATTAAACTGGACATTTGGGGAGTAGTCACTAATCCCAGTCAATTTCCATTTTTGTTATGCTCTGCTTCTTTAAAAGGCGGCCCGTCTTCTATTTTCACAGCTTTTTTTTTTTTTACACATAAATAGGGATAGAAACAATGCTTCCATGACAGGGTTTAAGTTACAAGCAGAAATTATGTATTTTGACTGAGCTCAGTAGCGTAGGAAGGAGGTGCGGTGGGTGCGGGCCGCCCCGGGTGTCATCACTGAGGGGGGTGACAAAATGGCAAAAATATGTGTTTTAAACACATATTTTTGCCATTTTGTCAAGCCGGGGGTGACAAGAAATGTTCCGCACCGGGTACCACCTGACCTCGCTACGCCACTGACGGAGCCTCCGCGTTGTACATCAGGACGGCCACCAGTGGCGTAGCAAGGCGGTTTGGGGGGGCAGTGCACCACAGGGGGCACGAGTTTGAGGTGGTGCCATCACTAGCACCCCCCGCTCTTACACACGTCCGCGGGGCGGCTGCCACAGGTATCGCCAGCACCCCCTTGCTCTTACATACGGCTGCAGGACGGTCGGCGCAGGGACCACCACTGGCGGCAACTAGTCTAGCCCCGCCCTTGACGGCCACCCTGCAGACTGCTGTGGAGACCGGCAGTGGGGGGGTTAACAAACATAGGGAGAGATTCCCGAATTAAGTTGAAATAGCTGCACGTGTGCTCTTGTGTATTGACCGAGGAGCTGTTTGCAGAGCATTGCAGTGTTGAATTGCATGCGGCACCCTACAGCATTACAACCCGACCGCAGGCCAAGCTTGTGTCTACATTCACCAGTGAACGCGCGCAAATCGACGAGCTGCGACTATTTTTCAAAGAATACAAAATACAAATGGATAGTTACAAATAAGGGGGGCACACAGCAAAAGGCCCGGATGGGCAAATGTGGTTTGAAATGTCGAAAATATGAGGTGAGCTGATGATTTTGTCGACTTAAATGTCACGTTTGTTTTTGTAAACTATTGATAAAGACAATAACCTAAAAAGAGAATGAATACATCAAATAACCAGCACTGGCAACGCCAAAAAGTCTGGCCTTGGCAAGCCACTGTGATGGTTAATTTTTTTTTAAATTATGGCGAGCAAATGCCACAAAAATAGAATGATAGAAAGAAAATGATGGCACCGCCTGAACAAGACAATTTGCTAGCAATAAAAGATGTAAACTCAAAGTAATAGCAAGATCATATTTTTATGGACGATTAAGGGTGCTTCCCAGCAGACAGGTATGGAACCGCTTTATTGTTTTAAGGCACCTCCAAGGAAAATATGATTACTGTTATTATTGGCATAAAGAAAAGGTACCATTGGGTTTGAATTACTGTAACCGGAAGACATAGCTTAAAGTAAGAATGAGGACTACAAAAATGGGAAAAAATAAACAAAGGAAAGTGTGGAAAAAAAGCATTGGCAAGTGAAATACTGGGTCACCGGCCCTGGCATTGCACTGCATATCTTTTTAAGGGAATCTACACATGTGATGAAGAAAGATGCCATCAGTCACCTGCTAGTCCAGGAGAGCCAATGGCTGAAGGTGGCTGATGACGTGGATGCTATGGTGCTGAAGTAAAATGTAAATGACTGTTAGACACACAAAGGAAGGAGAGGGGCTGAACCAAAGCTGCTCTACATGTGTATGCATGTATGTATTTCATACTTGTAACATGTCTTAATTACATCAAGCTAGCGAGACAACTAACGCTCTCTCTCTGCCAGAACTAGAAACACAAATACAAAAAAGATCAGAGGACGGTGAAAAGGAAATGAAAGAAAAGCAAAAACGAGAATTACTCATTCTTGTACATGTCATATTCCCACAATTTTTTTCCACCTGGACACTCACCGCTACTTTGGTGCACACGTCAGACTGAATGAACTACAATATGTTATGTATTTAGACTGGGGAGTGGACAGGGCTTAACGAGGTGGGCTTGGGACTATATAACAGGCACGGGCAGCCCATCGAATCTAAAAATGGAGAAGGTGTCAAGTGAAGTGGGCATATAACAGGCATGGGCAGACATCCGTATATGCAAATTAAGAAGGTGCCAAGATAAGTGGGCATATAAAGCAGACATCTGTATATTCAAACTAAGACGGTGCCAAGGTAAGTGGGCATATAACAGGCATGGGCAGACATCCATATATGCAAACTAAGAAGGTGCCAAGATAAGTGGGCATATAAAGCAGACATTTGTATATGCAAACTAAGAAGGTGCCAAGGTAAGTAGGCATATAACAGGCATGAGCAGCCCATCCGTATATGCAAACTAAGAAGGGGCCAAGATAAGTGGGTAAGTGGGCATATAACAGGCATGGGCAGACATCCGTATATGCAAACTAAGAAGGTGCCAAGATAAGTGGGCATAAAAGAGGCATGTAAAACAAGCATTGGCATAGCCAATAGGTCTTGCCTTTGGGACCTTATAAGTGTTTAGCCATGCAACAGTTGCACAACTAAATACTTATAAGGTCCCAAAAGCGAGACCTATTGGCTATGCCAAGCGGCCGTGCGGGCGAAAGTGATCGCGATCAAACATCAAAGCGGCCGTGAAAGTAATTGCGGAAAAGCGCGGCGCGCGCACCCGCGCACATGCACTGTAGCTCTAGGCTGGCCTGGTAGCACTTTTTGGAGCCCTCTCAATAAGTCTCGCCAGACCAGCGCATGCGCTGGGTCAGGCGAGACCTAAACAACACTTGATGGACAGAATGCAGTACAATGTCACACATTCACCCCAGTACAGAGATCTGGGCCTAAATCCATCGTTTTTTTGCTCACCATGCCGTTACAGTTTGAACCCAGCCATATGCAAATCAGTCTTGACCCTGTGCCTCATGGGAACAGTCCAGCCCGAACTGCCAAGCCAGGTCCTCCCTGGACTGGAAACATGCATCCTAGGACCGGTTTCGGGGTTTCACCCCTCTTCAGCCAGGATAGCTTGATTCCAGTGGCATGGAGAGTACGGGACCCACGACTGGCCATATCCTTCCCACTCAGTGTGACAAATGCAAAACAATATAATAAGCATGTGGGTAATTGTGGGCATACAACAGGCAGGGGCAGCCCATCCATATATGCAAACTAAGAAGGTGCCAAAATAAGTGTGTAAGTGGGCATATAACAGGCACGGGCAGCCCATCCGTAGATGCAAACTAAGAAGGTGCCATGTGAAGTGGGCATACAACAGGCATGGGCAGCCCATTTGTACATGCAAACTAAGAAGGTGCCAAGATAAGTTGGCATATAACAGGCACGGGCAGCCCATCCGTATAGGCAAACTAAGAAGGTGCCAAGATAAGTTTGCATAAAACAGACATGGGTTGCCCATGCCAGGGAGGATGCCGGTCGCAGGTGAAGGGGGTGGTCGTTCCAGGTCTTGGTGGTGATTTAGGAGGAGTGGCTCTCGCTGTGGTGAAAGCGGGGGATGTGTGCAAGGGCGAGTGAGGCGGAGCGCAGGTGCCTCGAGGGCAGGTGGACATTCAGTCGGTGGTTGATATAGGAAGGTCCTTGGTCGTGAAGGGCTTTGTAGGCGTATGTGAGAATCTTGAACAGGCGTCTTTTATGGATGGGGAGCCAGTGAAAGTTTCTTAGGTGAGGAGAGGTATGGGTTTGTTTGGGAATGTTCAGGATGAGTCTGGCTGTGGCGTCCTGTATGGTCTGGACTCTTCTGGGTAGCTGGGTGGGTATACCGGCATAGACAGCTTTGCCGTAGTCGATGCGGCTGGTTATGAGGGCCTGTCTGATGGTCTTTCTGACACTTATTGGGATCCATTTGCAGATTCTGCGGAGTATGTGAAGGGTGTGGAAGAAGGAGGATGTAACAGAGTTGACTTTTCGTTTCATGGTCAGTTGACTGTCAAGGATGAAGCCAAGGGTGCGTGAATGGTTGACCGGTGCGGGTCCTAGTACTTCTGGCCACCAGTTGTGGTCCCATGCGGAGGTGTTCCTCTCAAAGATCAGTACTGCTGTTTTATCGGAGTTTAGTTTGAGGCAGATGTATCTCATCCAGTCCGCTATATCGGTCATGGCGTGGCAGAAATTTGTTCTGGCATTGGAGTGATCATCGGTGAGCGAGAGGGTGAGCTAGGTGTTGTCGGCGTAGGAGATAATGTTGAGATCCTGGGCCCTGATGATGTCTGTGAGGAGGGTCACGTAGATGTTGAACAGGGTGGGACTGAGGGATGATCCAAGCCTGGGGGCAGAGGTGAAGGGTGGAAGACGGAGGCTCTGAGCACATCTTGAGAGGAATGAGTAGATCCACTTGAGGTGGGGGTTGTTGGATGCCGATGTTGTGGAGTCTGTTGATGAGGGTGTGGTGGGAGACTGTGTCAAATGCAGCAGAGAGGTCGAAGCCACCTCTCTACTCAGTCGAGGAGGATTCTGACATTGGGAGATGGATAGATGGACAAGTGGATGGGAATGTGAACAAATTAGACCTGCACCCACATCACGCTTGAGACTTGTGCACGATAGCACAACTCCTCACTTTTTCTTCTACACATTTCGCCAGGAAAAACACAGCTTCGGTTTGCCCAAGGAAAACCAGTTGCAAAGAGGCAAAATGTGATCACCGGGAGTAAACATTGCAATGTGGCTTGTTATTATTCCATCTGACCTCATTGTCTAGGACTTCCCTGTGGCCCTGAGAGTCACTGGTGCTGTGGGAACCACTTGGGTAGTCTGAAACCGGAGGGCGTGGCCTTCGCCTCCTGGAGACTGGGAACCGGGATCCTGGCACAACTCCCGGCCTAGGTGGAGCTGTTGTTCTTGTGAAAGTCTGAGCATCCACACAGGTTTAAAGTCAGAAATCTACTCCTGTAGGTTAACTCCTGTTGTTGAAGCTGATTTCTGTCTACATCAGGTTCACAGAGATGCCCAGGAGAGCTCAGTGTGCAAAAGGCATGCATGTGGAATTTCCACCTGGTGCAGAGAAGGAAAGAGGATGGAGAGAGAGAAAAAACTGGGAAGGTGAGAGAGCAAAACTGGACAAAGAGAGGGTGAAACAGGATGGAGAGATAAAAACAGGACGGAGAAAAGACAATTTAAGATAAAGTAAGGTAAAAGGAGAAAAAGAATGCAGATATGGAGCTAAAAAGGGCGAATAGAGATTAAGAGGCAAACAGACAAAGCAAGAGAGGTTGAGAGTAAAAAAGCGAATAGAGAGAGTCAAAGATGATGGAACAAGAGAGAAAGGGCAGTCTATAGAGAACAAAAGAGGAGGAAAAATGAAGGCTAACATGGGAGCAAAGTACACGAGGATAGAACTAAAGGGGGGTTGGGAGAGAGAGAGAGAGGGAAAGAGAGAGAAAGCGGGAGAGAGAGAGGGAGAGAGAGGAGGATATGGGGGGGGGGGCAGAACGTGGATTAAAGAGAGCGATAGAAAGTGGATGAGACTGAAAGGGGATGGAGCCAGAAAAAGCATCTGAGATACAGGGAGAGCAGAAGAAGAAGGAGAAAGAGAAACAGAGTAAAGAGAGAGAAAGGAGAACAGTGGGTCTCGGGAAAATAAGGGAAAAGGTGGGTAGAAGGAGTGAAAGGCGCTGCGATACACAAATATAGAGGAGAGAAGGGGAATGAGTGAATACCCACTGAAGGGCATGATGTCAGTAATGTGGGCAGGAGAGAGTCCCAACTGAAGGCCATTAAACCAGCGACCCACAGATCAGAGGGACCGCATAGACCTGTGGAGGTCCGAGTGGCCTCACCGGTGATATTGCACAGTGATGGGTGTGATGTGTGATGTGATGTTGCACAGTGACGTGATATTGCACCGTGAGGGGCGTTCTGTGTGATGTGATGTTGCACAGTGACGTGATATTGCACCGTGAGGGGCGTTCTGTGTGATGTGATGTTGCACAGTGACGTGATGTTGCACCGTGAGGGGGGTTCTTTGTGATGTTGCATAGTGACGTGATGTTGCACCGTGAGGGGCGTTCCGTGTGATGTAATATTGAACAGTGACGTGATGTTGCATCGTGAGGGGGGTTCTTTGTGATGTTGCACAGTGACGTGATGTTGCATTGGTGATGGGTGTTATGTGTGATGTGATATTGCACCGTGATAGGTGTTCTGTGTGATGTGATGTTGCACAGTGATGTGATGTTGCACTGTGAGGGTTGTTCTGTGTGATGTGATGTTGCACACTGATGTGATGTTGCACCGTGAGGGGTGTTCTGTGTGATGTGATGTTGCACCGTGAGGGGTGTTCTGTGTGATGTGATGTTGCACCGTGAGGGGCGTTCTGTGTGATGTGATGTTGCACAGTGACGTGATGTTGCACCGTGAGGGGGGTTCTGTGTGATGTTGCACAGTGACGTGATGTTGCACCGTGAGGGGCGTTCTGTGTGATGTGATGTTGCACAGTGACGTGATGTTGCACCGTGAGGGGGGTTCTGTGTGATGTTGCACAGTGACGTGATGTTGCACCGTGAGGGGCGTTCCGTGTGATGTAATATTGAACAGTGACGTGATGTTGCATCGTGAGGGGTGTTCTGTGTGATGTGAGGTAGCACAGTGACGTGATGTTGCATTGGTGATGGGTGTTATGTGTGATGTGATATTGCACCGTGATGGGTGTTCTGTGTGATGTGATGTTGCACAGTGATGTGATGTTGCACCGTCAGGGTTGTTCTGTGTGATGTGATGTTGCACCGTGAGGGGTGTTCTGTGTGATGTGATGTTGCACCGTGAGGGGCGTTCTGTGTGATGTGATGTTGCACCGTGAGGGGCGTTCTGTGTGATGTGATGTTGCACAGTGAGGGGCGTTCTGTGTGATGTGATGTTGCACAGTGGCGTGATGTTGCACTGGTGATGGGTGTTATGTGTGATGTGATATTGCACCATGATGGGTGTTCTTTGTGATGTGATGTTGAAAGTGATGTGGTGCTGCACCGTGATGAATGTTATGTGTGTTGTGATGTTGCACCGTGATGTGTGATGTGATGTTGCACAGTGATGATATTGTGCACTGGTGATGTGTGTTAGGTGTAGAGTGACCAGATGTCCCGGTTTTGGCCGGACGGTCCCGGTTTTCGGAGCAGTGTCCCGACACTTTGCTGCAAATTACAGAAATGTCCCGGTTTTTGAGAAGTGCCCGGGTTAAACAGAGAAATGTCCCGGTTTTTGAGAAGTGCCCGGGGTAAACAGAGAAATGTCCCGGTTTTTGAGAAGTGCCCGGGTTAAACAGAGAAATGTCCCGGTTTTTGAGAAGTGCCCGGGGTAAACAGAGAAATGTCCCGGTTTTTGAGAAGTGCCCGGGTTAAACAGAGAAATGTCCCGGTTTTTCAATAGCGTCTCGCACCAAAACACTATTTAAAAGCTAGGACATTTCTCTGCTTACTTCGCACAGGTGCCGAGACCGGTGTCTATCGGACTCTCCATTTTTGCCCTCAGGATGAAAAAACAATCTTACCGTTGCAGCAGTACCACCTTTCGCTGCCTTCAGAGAGACCCGTTATAGTTCTTTCACAGTCTCATCATTCCAGAACTGAAGCATTTTCAATGTTATGTACAACCAAGCCAAAGTTGTTGCTTCTTTATCTTATACAGCTAACAACAACTGACAAAGCTAATAGTTCTGGCTTGTTGTAGGTGTAATGTTACCTGTTGTATTGTTTATGACAGAAGCAGCACATTTTTTGGGGGGGAGACTATGGTAAGCATAGATTTTTTACCTTATCTGTTTTAAGTCACGCTCTTATTACATCAGCGACACCCCTTTGAGAGCCCCCCCGCCTTCGTTTTTTCATCCCACTTAAAGCCTGGGTACTTCTGTCATGTCACCTGGTCTTTGTAGAGCGCTGTACGGGACTTCAGCGCGCTGCCCTGTTCGGGAGCACAGGGAAGGCACAGGGTGCATGAGTGGTTGAAGGGAGTGTGGGGGGAATCATTGGGTGTCATGCGCGAGTGTTGGTGTGGTCAAGTTACTGCAGCCTCCATGCCTGGTCGGGTAGTGTTTCTACTACAAGGCAATCTGTGACGTAGAAGCGGTGAGACGTCTGTGGGTGCAGTTGTCTCATGGGACATGGTTGGGAGAGATACACAGGGGCAGAGGCGAGCTCTGCTTGCTGTGACCTACAGCACATCCGTGTTGTAGTATCCTTCTCCGCACTACTCAGACCACCTACCTGGGAGGAAGCTGGGCGCTGGATGGTTCTACCAGACGACTAGAAATGCTGGCTTGTAATCGGACAGTAACTGCCCCCTGAAGAAAGGCACTCCCCAAAATGCACTCGGGTAAATGTTTTTGAGCACTATGATGCCATGGGTTTTATCACAGCAAAGAATGGATGCATACACAGTGCCTAGAGGCATTTTTAAAGCTGTTCAACAGGAGACACTTATGTACAACAGCAGCGTGCACAGAGCGGACATCACCAGTAACATACTGCATCTCTTTTAGAGTTAGCTTTGTACCTGAGAAATGCCACAGTACCCGTCCCCCCCCCCCGCCCTCATCTCAGAGGCAGAGACAGGCCTATAGTCACAGCCCATCCCACACCTCAGAGGTACAAACAGGCCTTCTTGCAGCCCTCCCCTCATCTCTGAGGCACTGAGGCCTTCTCTCATACATCACCTCACCTCAGAGACACAGACAGGCCTACCTCCTCAGTTGTTCCCGCATCATAGTACCTTTTGTCTCCCTTTCTCTTCCTTCTTCCCTTTCCCCTTCTCAACTTCTGGCATGGGGCAATCTTTTTAGCCATTTTTGCAAGGAACTAGTTTGTAGGCCGTTCTTGGCATTTGTCAAAGCAAAAACCCAACATCCTATAATGCACATGCTGTTAGCTTAAAAAGCCATTGCTGCCTGTGCCACCCATCTGATTTGTCATCTGTAATTCTTCATCTGTCTGTGGAAGTGACTGTCATTGTAGCCCTTTTCCTATGTCTATGACAGCTGTCAAATAGTCCTACTTTTATGTCGACCGTTACTGCACACTGTAGTCCTACTTCTATATCTATGAACTGTCCCAGTTTTTTGTTTTGAGAATCTGGTCACCCTAGATAGGTGTGATGTGATGTTGCATCGTGATGTGTGTGATGTGATGTTGCACAGTGACATGATGTTGCACCATTAGGGGTGATCTGTGTGATGTAATGTTGCGCAGTGACGTGATGTTGCACCGTGAGGGGTGTTCTGTGTGATGTGATGTTGCACTGTGACGTAATGTTGCACCGTGAGGGGTGTTCTGTGTGATGTGATGTTGTACTGTGATGTGATGGTGCACCGTGAGGGGTGTTCTGTGTGATGTTGTACAGTGACGTGATGTTGCACCGTGAGGGGTGTTCTGTGTGATGTAATGTTGCACAGTGACGTGATGTTGCACAGTGACGTGATGTTTCACCGTGAGGGGTGTTCTGTGTGATGTGATGTTGCACAGTGACGTGATGTTGCACCGTGAGGGGTGTTCTGTGTGATGTAATGTTTCACAGTGATGTGATGTTGCACCATGAGGGGTGTTCTGTGTGATGTGATGTTGCACAGTGACGTGATGTTGCACCGTGAGGGGTGTTCTGTATGATGTAATGTTGAACAGTGATGTGATGTTGCCCGTGAGGGGTGTTCTGTGTGATGTGATGTTGCACAGTGATGTGATGTTGCACAGTGACGTGATGTTGCACCGTGAGGGGCGTTCTTTGTGATGTGATGTTGAACAGTGACGTGATGTTGCACCGTGAGGGGTGTTCTGTGTGATGTAATGTTGCACAGTGATGTGATGTTGCACCGTGAGGGGCGTTCTGTGTGATGTAATGTTGAACAGTGATGTGATGTTGCACAGTGACGTGATGTGTCACCGTGAGGGGTGTTCTGTGTGATGTGATGTTGCACAGTGACGTGATGTTGCACCGTGAGGGGTGTTCTGTGTGATGTAATGTTTCACAGTGATGTGATGTTGCACCATGAGGGGTGTTCTGTGTGATGTGATGTTGCACAGTGACGTGATGTTGCACCATGAGGGGTGTTCTGTGTGATGTAATGTTTCACAGTGATGTGATGTTGCACCGTGAGGGGCGTTCTGTGTGATGTAATGTTGAACAGTGATGTGATGTTGCACCGTGAGGGGCGTTCTGTATGATGTAATGTTGAACAGTGATTTGATGTTGCACTGTGAGGGGTGTTCTGTGTGATGTAATGTTGCATATTGATGTGATGTTGCACCATGAGGGGTGTTCTGTCTGATGTAATGTTGCACAGTGACGTGATGTTGCACCGTGAGGGGCGTTCTGTGTGATGTAATTTTGCACAGTGATGCGATTTTACACAGTGACGTGTGTTATGTGTGATGTGAGGTTGAACACTGATGTTGCACCGTGATGGGTGTTCTGTGTGATGTGATGTTGCACAGTGATGTGATGTTGCACCGTGAGGGGTGTTCTGTGTGATGTGATGTTGCACAGTGATGTGATGTTGCACAGTGACGTGATGTTGCACCGTGAGGGGCGTTCTGTGTGATGTGATGTTGAACAGTGATGTGATATTGCACCGTGAGGGGTGTTCTGTGTGATGTAATGTTGCATAGTGACGTGATGTTGCACCGTGAGGGGCGTTCTGTGTGATGTAATGTTGAACAGTGACGTAATGTTGCACCGTGAGGGGTGTTCTGTGTGATGTAATGTTGAACAGTGATGTGATGTTGCCCGTGAGGGGTGTTCTGTGTGATGTGATGTTGCACAGTGATGTGATGTTGCACAGTGACGTGATGTTGCACCGTGAGGGGCGTTCTGTGTGATGTGATGTTGAACAGTGACGTGATGTTGCACCGTGAGGGGCGTTCTGTGTGATGTGATGTTGAACAGTGACGTGATGTTGCACCGTGAGGGGTGTTCTGTGTGATGTAATGTTGCACAGTGACGTGATGTTGCACCGTGAGGGTGTTCTGTGTGATGTGATGTTGCACAGTGACGTGATGTTGCACCGTGAGGGGTGTTCTGTGTGATGTAATGTTGCACAGTGACGTGATGTTGTACCGTGAGGGGTGTTCTGTGTGATGTGATGTTGCACAGTGATGTGATGTTGCACAGTGACGTGATGTTGCACCGTGAGGGGCGTTCTGTGTGATGTGATGTTGAACAGTGACGTGATGTTGCACCGTGAGGGGTGTTCTGTGTGATGTGATGTTGCACAGTGACGTGATGTTGCACCGTGAGGGGTGTTCTGTGTGATGTAATGTTGAACAGTGATGTGATGTTGCCCGTGAGGGGTGTTCTGTGTGATGTGATGTTGCACAGTGATGTGATGTTGCACAGTGACGTGATGTTGCACCGTGAGGGGCGTTCTTTGTGATGTGATGTTGAACAGTGACGTGATGTTGCACCGTGAGGGGTGTTCTGTGTGATGTAATGTTGCACAGTGATGTGATGTTGCACCGTGAGGGGCGTTCTGTGTGATGTAATGTTGAACAGTGATGTGATGCTGCACAGTGACGTGATGTTTCACGGTGAGGGGTGTTCTGTGTGATGTGATGTTGCACAGTGACGTGATGTTGCACCGTGAGAGGTGTTCTGTGTGATGTAATGTTTCACAGTGATGTGATGTTGCACCATGAGGGGTGTTCTGTGTGATGTGATGTTGCACAGTGACGTGATGTTGCACCGTGAGGGGTGTTCTGTGTGATGTAATGTTTCACAGTGATGTGATGTTGCACCGTGAGGGGCGTTCTGTGTGATGTAATGTTGAACAGTGATGTGATGTTGCACCGTGAGGGGCGTTCTGTATGATGTAATGTTGAACAGTGATTTGATGTTGCACTGTGAGGGGTGTTCTGTGTGATGTAATGTTGCATATTGATGTGATGTTACATCATGAGGGGTGTTCTGTCTAATGTAATGTTGCACAGTGACGTGATGTTGCACCGTGAGGGGCGTTCTGTGTGATGTAATTTTGCACAGTGATGCGATTTTACACAGTGACGTGTGTTATGTGTGATGTGAGGTTGAACACTGATGTTGCACCGTGATGGGTGTTCTGTGTGATGTGATGTTGCACAGTGATGTGATGTTGTACCGTGAGGGGTGTTCTGTGTGATGTGATGTTGCACAGTGATGTGATGTTGCACAGTGACGTGATGTTGCACCGTGAGGGGCGTTCTGTGTGATGTGATGTTGAACAGTGATGTGATATTGCACCGTGAGAGGTGTTCTGTGTGATGTAATGTTGCATAGTGACGTGATGTTGCACCGTGAGGGGCGTTCTGTGTGATGTAATGTTGAACAGTGACGTAATGTTGCACCGTGAGGGGTGTTCTGTGTGATGTAATGTTGAACAGTGATGTGATGTTGCCCGTGAGGGGTGTTCTGTGTGATGTGATGTTGCACAGTGATGTGATGTTGCACAGTGACGTGATGTTGCACCGTGAGGGGCGTTCTGTGTGATGTGATGTTGAACAGTGACGTGATGTTGCACCGTGAGGGGTGTTCTGTGTGATGTAATGTTGCACAGTGACGTGATGTTGCACCGTGAGGGTGTTCTGTGTGATGTGATGTTGCACAGTGACGTGATGTTGCACCGTGAGGGGTGTTCTGTGTGATGTAATGTTGCACAGTGACGTGATGTTGTACCGTGAGGGGTGTTCTGTGTGATGTGATGTTGCACAGTGATGTGATGTTGCACAGTGACGTGATGTTGCACCGTGAGGCGCGTTCTGTGTGATGTAATGTTGCACAGTGACGTGATGTTGCACCGTGAGGGGTGTTCTGTGTGATGTGATGTTGCACAGTGACGTGATGTTGCACCGTGAGGGGTGTTCTGTGTGATGTAATGTTGCACAGTGACGTGTGTTATGTGTGATGTGAGGTTGAACACTGATGATGTTGCCTGGGCAGAAGTGCATCCTTCAAGTTCAGAAGCATCTTCCTCGACCAATGGGAGGCCGCGCCGTGACATTGGTGCGCGGGAGCAGACCCAGTGGTCCTCGACAGTACTGAATCTGAGCGGGGGTGCGGGGGAGGGGCACTCATTTTAGGGACCGGGTCGGCTCTTATTTTTCCGAATCAGATATTTACCAAGAGCAAGTGAGGGATAAACAAACAGAGCAGAAAGACAGAGGAAGAGAAAGACGGAAAAACCGGGAACGCCATTTCGTGTGAACTCCTAAATCTTAGAGGGGCCCCTTGAATTGGCTTCATGTGCGCGTGAATGGACGCAAATCCAAGACTTTACATATCGGTGTGCAGCTCTCTGCATAACGCTTCGTACATTTAGCCTATTTTTAAGCGCTGGGAGTTCTTTAAGGGAACTGAGGCACAGAAAGATGAAGCAACTCTTATAGGATCACAGAATGTGGTCTAGTGGGGAAGCCGGGATTCGAACCCGGACTCCTTCATAGAAATTCAGCAGTCCACTTAAGGAGGCAATGGTCGTCAGACATGCGTAAGCCCAACACGGAGGTACAGAAATAAAACACAGAGGTAAGACAAGGACACAGAAGGCAGGCAAGCAGCGGATTGTGTAAAAGTAACCCTAAACGCTACACAGCAGCAGGCGTGTTGACATGGCGTGAGAAGAACCGCGTAAACACAACGACTGAGTTCTACAGACTCACCTGCACAATGCACACTGTGTGTAACCGAGTCCTGGCGCCTCCCACGCAGCCACGCCTGACTCATACACACCCGTCTGACCTCAGGTGTGAGGAGAAGGTGTGCCAGCTGGGGCGGAACAGGACAATAACAAGCATTGGCAAAGACAACAGGACTGGCGTTGGCAAGCTGGAGCGATAATTTATTTATTATTGCAAGCAGTAACCACAAGAATAAAAAGGAAAAAGACAAACAAGGAACACAGGCGGTAGCCATAGCCTTGCAATAAAGATTGTAAATAATAATACAAAAAATAACCATCAAAGAAGGGAGGTGTACTTAGAACCAGTACGGATACAACCCCTTTCAAGTTTTAATTCACACCGCAGAAAGATATCATTCTTATTGGTGCATAGAAAAGGTGTTATTATCTTTGAATTACTTTAGCCTTCAGTTCAAACACTCAAGGATGAGTACAAAATAAATAAGAATAAAGAATAGGAAACAATAGCTAATTAAAGTAATGTCCCACAGGCCCTGGCACTGACGTGCACTTCTTTTGGGCAGATGTGCACAAACAGAACACCTTAGTCACTCAGAGTGCAAGAGAGATGGTGGCTGAAGTTGGTTGGCTGCTGTCCTCTGTGGTGGACAGAAGCAACATTTGAATAACAGATGGAGTGTTAAACCAAAACCACTTAGTGGATGTGTTATGCATGCAAATATGCATGTATTTCTTATTCGGGACTTTTTCAATTACATGAGGCTGATGAGATAGATAAAATGTTATGCCATACCCAAAAAGGGCTACAAAACCATACAAGAACCATGTGTGAGTGAGGAAGGCATGGGGGAAGAAAGAGAAAACATCTTACCTAGAGAAACAGCCAAACGCTGCAGAAAGAATGGAGGAAAGGCAGATGGGAAAAGTAAGAAAAGAAAAAACATACGCTGCAAAAGAAAAAAAAGAACAAAAGAATAAACTGTGAAAGAAATAATCGAGGGTAAGAACAGACCAAGAGATGAAGAAAAGTGATATTTCTGATAGCCAGGAGTGAAAAATGGGCAAAATTACAAGAAAACAAAATATACAGATTCTAGGAGATTAACTCAGAGAGAAAGAATTGAGTGAAATAATAGAATACCAAATAAAGAACAAAGGTGAAATATAGCTGGGACACAAAAAGATTTTTTTTAAAAAAGGACAGACTTCAAAAGACAAGGAAACAAAATGTGATAAAAACATAAACGGACAGGCAGCAAGAGAAAGAAAAGTGCGAGTAAAGAACAGAAATGAAAGAAAGCTATAAAATGCTTGGCACAAGAACAATTGAGACTCCAAAAGTAAGAAAACAAAGCAAAAAGTTCATAAAACCAAACTGACATTGATTGCGGCACCATCGTCTATGCTGGACGACACAAAAACGTATCGACAGATCGCTGAGTGCAGAATGAGGCAGACATTCATGCCTCCCTGTCTGATATTGAGACCCTATGAAACATGCAACACAAAACGATGATGGACGGAATGCTGAACATTGTCAAACATTCACCCCCAGTCACGGATCTGGGTTTAATCCACCGTTATTGGGGGTGAGTGGTTGAAACGTGTCAGCGCTCCGTCCATCATCTTGTTGTGTGCACCCCATGAAACATGCCTTGGAATCATCTCACGGCTTCTGTGGACTCCTGGGTTAAGTGTAAGGTCCCCCAAGGTTCCATCGGTGGGCACTCCTGTCCTTCTTACTGACACGGGCCCCCAGTGCACCTGGCCCAGAGCCTTTCGATCAGACCCCTCTGATCCCATCCGACGCTGAGCTCTCAAAGGCTAGACTTGGAGGTAGGTCTTAGGTCTGGAGGGACCCAGACTCTGGAATGACCTGAACCCTAGACTGAGGGCAGAATCCAACCACCCCTTAGTTAGAAAACCTCTGGGAGTGTCTCTAATTTGGTGATACTTGACTGAGATTCTGACCTAAATATAGTCACGATCGAAGAATACTGGACGGGAGATCCTCCTCGCATCTTATTACACTTCAACCACCCCGTCCACCATCTTGGACCCTGCTGTATAGCACTCTGAAACAGAAGCACGTTGGCATTGTAGCACTATATAAAAACCCACATTATATATATATATATATATATATATATATACACACACATGCCTTTACGCACCATTTAAGGCTGTCAATTACAGCGCTGTATAAAAGCCTACATATAAAACACTTTACATCACCATGCACCATTCACAACTTTGGAGAGCCCCAATAAATAAATACATTGAATTCTTGAAGAAGATCTGAGGTGAGAGACAGGAGTTGGTCTTCAAATAATTAAAAATAAGTCTAAGACAATCGTGTTTAATTGATGACTTAGGCATTGAAAATTTTAAATCAGGGAGATTTTTCCCGACCTTTTAACGAACTACTAATATCCTTTTATTTTTTTGCTGTCGAAGTCATTCACTCCAGAAATTGTGGGAACCGAACCATATGAACATCCAAAACATTGGTGCCAGGATGCCGTATAAGGCACGCTGGCCCTTGTGCCCAGGTCCCGCACGGTGTGATACTCCGAGGCTCGTGGGTGTGTGCGCCTGCAGGACCAAAGGAAGAGGAAAGGATGCCCAGGGCGTGGGCAGTGCCCGGACAGGAGCCTGCTGTCTCAGAAGGACTCATTTTATGAAGCACCTGAGTAGAGTCAAGAATGACTACATATCTCATGAGCCCCCTGGGACTCTTGCAAGACTTGCCAAAGTTGGCGGCCATCTTGAAACCACAGAACAG
The DNA here is from genome assembly GCF_964204655.1 of Triturus cristatus. Lineage (NCBI taxonomy): Eukaryota > Metazoa > Chordata > Amphibia > Caudata > Salamandridae > Triturus > Triturus cristatus. The sequence goes on along the minus strand of NC_140595.1, from coordinate 772,501,388 downwards.
AAGTTTCTCAAGGACCTCAGTGTCCTTCTTGGGCAATCGTGATGCATAGTTGCTGTAGCCGGGACTTCTTGTTGCAATCCTGGTGTCTGTTCTTCTGTGAAGTCGACATTGTGGAACCACAGAAGTATCTTGCGAGACTGGCACTGGTTGTTCCTACAAGCAGTAGTCCATAGAGTTTAGGAACCATACAGCCCTTGTTTGTTTCACAAGAAGTTGTCCTTAGGGATGGTGATCTCAGTAGCACTTGTTTGTTTCATAGAGTCATCCATTCGGGTGCATGGGGGTTGTGAACCATGGCCAACTTTACCAGACGTGTATTGGACGTAGGTTGTACGGGCAAAGATATTGTAGACATGTATGAACAGGAGTAGAAACCGCACATGCAGTACTCATGAACGCTTTCATGTTACACTCACCCGCTTGGCAACTTGAACGCCAGCCAAGGATTTAAAATGTCTTTATTTAGAAGGTGGCGGTCATTAGCAAACAAGCTTCTTGTAATCCTGATTGTTATTATATATAAACTTAATTGAATTTCAGCTAAGAGGTAAGGCCAAGTTTCACATTATAAAGGAGCGGGACAATACGGAGGTGCATCATAGACAATATTCCAAGTTAAAATCTCAAAGTTGAAATGAGTGATGCTAAACCCCTCCTTTACCTTTGCAAAGCTCAACGCTCTGGTGTTGCAGATGGCGCTACCCTGGGAGCCAGGCCTCTGCTGCTCTCGAGGGTCCATCCGCCATTTCCCGGGACCTGCTATGTAACTCTACAATAGTAGTGTGGAGTTGGCTTTGAGGAAGTGTGGAAGCTATCCATACTCCTATCACATCCAGATTTCCAGGTTAGTGCACCCTGGCAGCTGGGTGCACACTTCCGCCCAAAAAGGATGACTGAGGCCCTGGAAGTGAGTGTCAGGTCAGGACTGAGGCCCGGAACACAGTGATCGGCCGTGAGGGGTCCTGGCTTACACGTCAAAGATCTCCCACGTTTTTGGATTCATCCGTTTCATAACAGAGTCTCCCTCACGGCACCCGCTACACAGCATTACCGATACCCTGATTCCTAACACAGGTTACAAACAACTTCTGTCCATCAATCCAGGACTTTATCAGAATGTTCCGGATGTTCTTTTTCACGGCACATCTGGTACCCCTAGAGTCAGCTAAATCTACTTGAGTGTTTAGCCCAGCCGGGTTGGAATTATCACCGGCTGAGCGACGACCAAGACAACCATCCTCTGAATACAGCCCTGAGGAAGTCGTGGAATTATTTTCCAATTGCGATGAAACACGTGTTGGCTGGTTTTCTTCTGTTCTTTGGCTCTAAACTAAAGAAAAATTAAAAGACTGAACATCATCCAACTCATCTGAAGATATTTCTTTCAAAATTGTGGCTACTAAACTGTAGTTCTTGTATTTACCTACATACTGTTTTTAGGTCTCGCCTGACCCAGCGCATGCGCTGGTCTCGCGAGACATTTTGTGAGGGCTCCAGAAAGTGCTACCAGGCCAGTGCATGTGCGCGGGTGCGCGCGTCACGCTTTACCGCTATTACTTTCACTTTCGCGGCCGCACGGCCGCTTTGATGTTCTCCGTGAGGCTTCAATACATTGCAGCTGTTAAAACAAGCATTGGCATAGCCAATAGGTCTCGCTTTTGGGACCTTATAAGTGTTAAGTTATGCAACTGTTGCATGGCTAAACACTTATAAGGTCCCAAAGGCGAGACCTATTGGCTATGCCAATGCTTGTTCTTTTATTATGTGTGCCTAGGTTGTTGTTTTATTTGTTATTGTGAGGGAATCACCCACACAAAATTGAGGGGTTACAGGGCTTATCCCCTTACCTGGTTGCACCATACTGATTTGGTTTTCATCCAGACACTTACGTCAATTAGCAGAGCGCCAAGAAATGTCCCTGGCCACTGAAACCCTTCTTTAGAGTGTTCCCTGGAGGTGAGTGTCAGGTCAGGAGTGAGGGCCTGGAGGTGAGTGTCAGGTCAGGAGTGAGGCCCTGGAGGTGAGTGTCAGGTCAGGACTGAGGCCCTGGAGGTGAGTGCCAGGTCAGGACTGAGGCCCTGGAAGTGAGTGTCAGGTCAGGACTGAGGCCCTGGAGGTGAGTGTCAGGTCAGGAGTGAGGGCCTGGAGGTGAGTGTCAGGTCAGGAGTGAGGGCCTGGAGGTGAGTGTCAGGTCAGGACTGAGGCCCTGGAGGTGAGTGTCAGGTCAGGAGTGAGGGCCTGGAGGTGAGTGTCAGGTCAGGAGTGAGGGCCTGGAGGTGAGTGTCAGGTCAGGAGTGAGGCCCTGGAGGTGAGTGTCAGGTCAGGACTGAGGCCCTGGAGGTGAGTGTCAGGTCAGGAGTGAGGCCCTGGAGGTGAGTGTCAGGTCAGGACTGAGGCTCTGGAGGTGGGTGTCAGGTCAGGACTGAGGCCCTGGAGGTGAGTGTCAGGTCAGGAGTGAGGCCCTGGAGGTGAGTGTCAGGTCAGGAGTGAGGCACTGGAGGTGAGTGTCAGGTCAGGACTGAGGCCCCTGAAGTGAGTGTCAGGTCAGGACTGAGGCCCTGGAGGTGAGTGTCAGGTCAGGAGTGAGGCACTGGAGGTGAGTGTCAGGTCAGGACTGAGACCCTGGAGGTGAATGTCGGGTCAGGAGTGAGGCCCTGGAGGTGAATGTCGGGTCAGGACTGAGGCCCTGGAGGTGAGTGTCAGGTCAGGAGTGAGGCCCTGGAGGTGGGTGTCAGGTCAGGACTGAGGCCCTGGAGGTGAGTGTCAGGTCAGGAGTGAGGCCCTGGAGGTGAGTGTCAGGTCAGGAGTGAGGCACTGGAGGTGAGTGTCAGGTCAGGACTGAGGCCCCTGAAGTGAGTGTCAGGTCAGGACTGAGGCACTGGAGGTGAGTGTCAGGTCAGGAGTGAGGCACTGGAGGTGAGTGTCAGGTCAGGACTGAGGCCCTGCAGGTGAATGTCGGGTCAGGAGTGAGGCCCTGGAGGTGAGTGTCAGGGCAGGAGTGAGGGCCTGGAGGTGAGTGTCAGGTCAGGAGTGAGGCCCTGGAGGTGAGTGTCAGGTCAGGAGTGAGGCACTGGAGGTGAGTGTCAGGTCAGGACTGAGGCCTCTGAAGTAAGTGTCAGGTCAGGACTGAGGCACTAGAGGTGAGTGTCAGGTCAGGAGTGAGGCACTGGAGGTGAGAGTCAGGTCAGGACTGAGGCACTGGAGGCGAGTGTCAGGTCAGGACTGAGGCCCTGGAGGTGAGTGCCAGGTCAGGAGTGAGGCCCTGGAGGTGAGTGTCAGGTCAGGACTGAGGCCCTGGAGGTGAGTGCCAGGTCAGGACTGAGGCCCTGGAAGTGAGTGTCAGGTCAGGACTGAGGCCCTGGAGGTGAGTGTCAGGTCAGGAGTGAGGGCCTGGAGGTGAGTGTCAGGTCAGGACTGAGGCCCTGGAGGTGAGTGTCAGGTCAGGAGTGAGGGCCTGGAGGTGAGTGTCAGGTCAGGACTGAGGCCCTGGAGGTGAGTGTCAGGTCAGGAGTGAGGCCCTGGAGGTGAGTGTCAGGTCAGGACTGAGGCACTGGAGGTGAGTGTCAGGTCAGGACTGAGGCCCTGGAGGTGAGTGTCAGGTCAGGAGTGAGGCCCTGGAGGTGAGTGTCAGGTCAGGACTGAGGCTCTGGAGGTGGGTGTCAGGTCAGGACTGAGGCCCTGGAGGTGAGTGTCAGGTCAGGAGTGAGGCCCTGGAGGTGAGTGTCAGGTCAGGAGTGAGGCACTGGAGGTGAGTGTCAGGTCAGGACTGAGGCCCCTGAAGTGAGTGTCAGGTCAGGACTGAGGCCCTGGAGGTGAGTGTCAGGTCAGGAGTGAGGCACTGGAGGTGAGTGTCAGGTCAGGACTGAGGCCCTGGAGGTGAATGTCGGGTCAGGAGTGAGGCCCTGGAGGTGAATGCCGGGTCAGGACTGAGGCCCTGGAGGTGAGTGTCAGGTCAGGAGTGAGGCCCTGGAGGTGGGTGTCAGGTCAGGACTGAGGCCCTGGAGGTGAGTGTCAGGTCAGGAGTGAGGCCCTGGAGGTGAGTGTCAGGTCAGGAGTGAGGCACTGGAGGTGAGTGTCAGGTCAGGACTGAGGCACTGGAGGTGAGTGTCAGGTCAGGACTGAGGCCCTGGAGGTGAATGTCGGGTTAGGAGTGAGGCACTGGAGGTGAGTGTCAGGTCAGGACTGAGGCCCCTGAAGTGAGTGTCAGGTCAGGACTGAGGCACTGGAGGTGAGTGTCAGGTCAGGAGTGAGGCACTGGAGGTGAGTGTCAGGTCAGGACTGAGGCCCTGGAGGTGAATGTCAGGTCAGGAGTGAGGCACTGGAGGTGAGTGTCGGGTCAGGACTGAGGCCCTGGAGGTGAGTGTCAGGTCAGGAGTGAGGCCCTGGAGGTGAGTGTCAGGTCAGGAGTGAGGCCCTGGAGGTGAGTGTCAGGTCAGGAGTGAGGCCCTGGAGGTGAGTGTCAGGTCAGGAGTGAGGCACTGGAGGTGAGTGTCAGGTCAGGACTGAGGCCCCTGAAGTGAGTGTCAGGTCAGGACTGAGGCACTGGAGGTGAGTGTCAGGTCAGGAGTGAGGCACTGGAGGTGAGTGTCAGGTCAGGACTGAGGCCCTGGAGGTGAATGTCGGGTCAGGAGTGAGGGCCTGGAGGTGAGTGTCGGGTCAGGAGTGAGGCCCTGGAGGTGAGTGTCAGGTCAGGAGTGAGGCACTGGAGGTGAGTGTCAGGTCAGGACTGAGGCCTCTGAAGTAAGTGTCAGGTCAGGACTGAGGCACTAGAGGTGAGAGTCAGGTCAGGACTGAGGCACTGGAGGCGAGTGTCAGGTCAGGACCGAGGCCCTGGAAGTGAGTGTCAGGGCACGAGAGTTACAAGTAACCGTCCTGCATGTGTGTTTCTGTTGTGTAAGGTGTGTCACCGCGGCGTCTGCATATTATGTTTGTGTGTGCGAGTGTGTGTCTATGCGCGTTGTGTGTCTGTGCGTTCTGAATCTGTATGTTCTTTGTAGGGTTGTGTGTGGTGTGTATGTGAGCGAGGTAGTTTGTATGTGGAGTTGTGATGTGAGGAGTAATGTGCATTTATGTGACATCTGTGGGTGTGTGCGTGAATGCGTGCCCTTGTGTTTCTACGCGTGTGTTCACGTGTGTGCGTGCGCGCGCACAGGGTCACGGAGAGAGGGGACTGGTGTGCTCGCACATCTGCACACGAGACAAACTCCAATGTTCTCACAGGGCCAGAGGGACCGCAGGCGCAGCCGGGCTTCACATTATTAAAACAATAAATAAAGGATTCGCTTTGCTGACACTACAATATACTGCTTAATACCTCTGCCAGGGGCTGGTGCGGGCACTGCGCTCTGTACAGCTCTCTGCCAGGGGCTGGTGCGGGCACCGCGCTCTACACAACCTGTGTTCCAGGGGCTGGTGCGGACACCACACTCTACACAACCTGTATACCAGGGGTTGGTGCGGGCACCGCACTCTACAACCAGTACACCGGGAGCTGGTGCGGGTACCACACTCTACACAACCTGTGTACCAAGGGCTGGTGCGGGCACCACACTCTACACAACCTGTGTACCAAGGGCTGGTGCGGGCACCGGCCGCACTCTACAACCAGTACACCGGGGGCTGGTGCGGGTACCACACTCTACACAACCTGTGTACCAAGGGCTGTCGCGGGTACCACACTCTACACAACCTGTGTACCAAGGGCTGGTGCGGGTACCACACTCTACACATCTTGAGTACCAAGGGCTGGTGCGGGCACCACACTCTACACAACCTGTGTACCAAGGGCTGGTGCGGGTATCACACTCTGCACAACCTGTGTACCAAGGGCTGGTGCGGGTACCACACTCTACACAACCTGTGTACCAAGGGCTGGTGCGGGTACCACACTCTACACATCTTGAGTACCAAGGGCTGGTGCGGGCACCACACTCTACACATCTTGAGTACCAAGGGCTGGTGCGGGTACCACACTCTACACAACCTGTGTACCAGGGGCTGGTGCGGGTATCACACTCTACACAACCCGTATACCAGGACCTGGTGCGAGCACCACACTATACAACAAGTACACCGGGGGCTGGTGCGGGCACCACACTCTACACAACCTGTATACCAGGACCTGGTGCGAGCACCACACTATACAACAAGTACACCGGGGGCTGGTGCGGGCACCACACTCTACACAACCTGTATACCAGGACCTGGTGCGGGCACCGCACTCTACAACCAGTACACCAGGGGCTGGTGCAGGTACCACACTCTACACAACCTGTGTAACAAGGGCTGATGCGGGCACCGCACTCTACACAACCTGTGTACCAAGGGCTGATGCGGGCACCACACTCTACAACCAGTACACCGGGGTCTGGTGCGGGTACCACACTCTACACAACCTGTGTACCAAGGGCTGGTGCGGGCACCACACTCTACAATCAGTACACCGGGGGCTGGTGCGGGTATCACGCTCTACACAACCTGTGTACTAAGGGGTGGTGCGGGCACCACACTCTACACAACCTGTATACCAGGGGTTGGTGCGGGCACCGCACTCTACAACCAGTACACCGGGGGCTGGTGCGGGTACCACGCTCTACACAACCTGTATACCAGGACCTGGTGCGGGCACCGTATCCTGTGCTGTCACAAGGGGCCAAGAACCCTGACGAACGCAAGGGATCCGGGTCCATGTACCCTTCCCCCACTGTCCGGATCGGTGCTGAAAGGCTCCCTTACCTGCGGCGCACTTGGCCCCTCGCGCGCATCCAACTGAACAAGTTAAGAATGAAAACATTTTGGAATATCGTGAATAAAATGATTGAAATGAAATCAAGTTGTGGCAAAATTCTTGCGCTGTAACAGCAGTGCTTCCGGCATGGGAGCGAGAACACGTTCCCATTCTTCAAGTGCCACTGCACCTGCGGCACTAACCAAAGCCGCACCCACACCTGGTTCCACGTCTTCCAGCTTCTCGTTCAACTTTTGCCCCCGCTTTCCTCTCTCCACCCCTCTCTACTCTCACCCCAGCCCCTTTTACTCTCACTCCCCCATCCGTCACCCTCTCTCTCGTGCCTCCCTGTACATTTCCACTGACTCCTCCCCCCGCCTCACTCGCCCTCATATATTTTCTCAATTTTTAAATTCTTCTTCTCTTCTCCTTGCCCCCCATTCCCATTTCTACTTTTCTCCTCGTTTCTCTTTTCTCTTTCCTCCTTTCATCTCCTTATTTCCATATTGTTGCCCTTGTCTCCCATCTCTTCTCTTTCCGCCCAGCCTTGATCGCCCTCGTTGTCCCTTCTCTCTCCCTGACTCTGTTCTCCATCCATGCTCTCTCCTTCATATTCCCGTCTTCTTTTTTCTCCCTCTCGCTGCTACTTCCAGAGGTGGCATGTGTGACTCAGGCTGATGTTGTAGCTCCCAGAGCAGTCCACCTAGGCGCTGTCTGGGGCAGAGCCCCGTTATCCAGTCTCTCACGCAGCCTCGCTGGTCTGAGCGTATGCCAGGGCCCGCCTGGGCACTGCCTCGCTCTCCAGAAGAGCCAGGCCACGCAGGGGCACCTGGGAATGAAATTACAGCTGGTGCAGGCTGGCACCCTCGGCCTCTGGGCACGGGCTGCATCTCTGATAGCAGCAGCCCTAACCTTACTCTGCAAGATATCTCGGGCAGGGGAGGGCACCTTATCATGCAGAAAATCGCTGCCAGGCGCCGTTGTGGTTACCAGAGTATAAAAAAGATCATCTCTGCGAAGTGGGGACCGCAATCTGCAGAACATCTGAACCTGGGGCACCTTGTGCTGAAGAACACCTCTGTTGAGAGAATTATGTGGCACTACAATCTGAAGAGCATCAATGCCAGGGGCACCTTGTGCCGAAGAACACCTCTGTTGAGCGAATTATGTGGCACCACAATCAGCAGAGTATCTCAGCCTGGGGCACCTTGTGCTGAAGAACACCTATGTGATTGAATTATGTGGCACCACAATCAGCAGAGTATCTCAGCCTGCGGCACCTTGTGCTGAAGAACACCTATGTGATTGAATTATGTGGCACCACAATCAGCAGAGTATCACAGCCCAGGGCACCCTGTGCTAAAGAACATCTCTGTGAGAGAATTATGTGGCACCACAGTATGCAGAGCATCTCTGCCAGGGGCATTTTGTGAAGAAGAACAGCTCTGTGAGAGAATGATGTGGCACCACAATATGCAGAGCATCTCCGTCTGGGGCACCTTGTGGCAAAGAACATCTCTGTGAGATAACTGTGTGGCACCACGACATGCAGAAAATCTCTGCCTGGGGCACCTTGTATTGAAAAACACCTCTTTGAGAGAATTAAGTGGCACCACAATCAGCAGAGCATCTCAGCCTGTGGGACCTTGAGCCGAAGAACACCTCTGTGAGAGAATTATGTGGCACCACAAAGTGCAGAGCATCTGTGCCAGGGCACCTTGTTCTGAAGAACACCTCTGTGAGAGAATTATGTGGCACCACAAAATGCAGAGCATCTCTGGCAGGGGCAAAATACTTCACAGAATGTTTCTGCGGGGCTGCTGGTGTCAGTATACTCTGCCAGGAATGATACGAGTGCGGTGTATGTGATCGGTAATGGCGCCAAACTCTCTTACAGGGGCTGACGTTGGCACCATGTTCTCTAAGAGAAGCTGGCACAGACACCACGCTCTCCCATTATCCATGACAATAGCTGGTGTATGCGCCATAGTCTCTGCCCACTGTCATGGACTGATGCAGGAATCGTATTTTGTCAGGGATCCGTGCTGGCACCAGATCTCTCGGTAGTGGTCTGCGAATGTGTACATCCTCTTGAAATCATCTTCAACTCTGAGGGAAACCATGCAATTATTGTATATGAAACTTATTCGCCAACTATGACTATGTAGTTCATCATTTTACTCCCCAGGAACCCCTAACATATACTAAAGGTGGCCTTTTCCAAATGGATTTATCCCCACTTCTGTGTCCCGAGGAAGTCCACTTTTGGCAAAAGTGGTTGAAACGTTGAACTGTTTTAAAGCCCACAGATTTGTTGAGAAACGATTTGGAATTGGATATACTGCTTGCCCCAAGAACTGAAATGAATGCATTGCCCTTTCACTGCCATCATTGCTCACAGCGCCCTCTGCACCTTCACCCGCACCCCATTGTTGATGTTTGCAAACTATCACGACTGATCTGTTATTGTGAATGAATCCCGATGAACCTCCATCAATGCATACAAGAGGACTCCTCTTTACTCACTGACCCTCTCCGCAGTCATTGCGTCCGATGTCACTGCTCGTCTCACAGTGAATCACAATCGTTTTTTCACAAACATGTGTCCATTTTTTTCAAGTGGAGTACGGCGATTTGTGGTGCATGCCCACATTCCACATGGAATATTGAGTTGCCCTCTTCTCCTATTCTGAGCATCTTACACTGCCCAGGAGCTGGCATGTTCACCATAGTGTCTGCCACAGGAACTAGTGTGAGCGCCCTACTCTCTGCTCGTGACTGCTATGGGAACCTTAGCAGTGCCATAGAGGCTGGTGAGGGCACCTTACCCCCGGACACAGGGACTAGTATGGCATTTTACTCTCTGCCATACGACCTAGTGCTGGCACATTCTCCCTGTAACAGGGACTGGTGTGGGCACCATGCTCTCTGCCATAGGACCTGGTGTGGGCACCATACTGTCGGCCACAGGGGATGTTGTGGGCACCATGCTGTCTGCCACGAGGGCTGATGTGGGCATCATGCTGTTGACCACAGGAGCTGGTTTGGGAACCTTATCAGTGCCATAGAGGCTGGTGAGGGAACCTTACCCCCGGACACAGGGACTAGTATGGCATTTTACTCTCTGCCATACGACCTAGTGCTGGCACATTCTCCCTGTAACAGGGGCTGGTGTGGGCACCATGCTCTCTGCCATGGGACCTGGTGTGGGCACCATACTGTCGACCACAGGGGATGTTGTGGGCACCATGCTGTCTGCCACGGGGGCTGATGTGGGCATCATGCTGTCGACCACAGGAGCTGGTGTGGGCACCAATGTGTCTGCCACAGGGGCTGGTGTGGGCACTATGCTCTCTGCCACATGGGCTGGTGTGGGCACCATGCTCTCTGTCACGTGACTGTATGGGAACCTTAGCTGCCACAGAGGCTGGTGAGGGCACCTTTCCCCCTGACACAGGGACTAGTATGGCATTTTACTCTCTGCCATACGACCTAGTGCTGGCACATTCTCCCTGTAACAGGGGCTGGTGTGGGCACCATGCTCTCTGCCACAGGAGCTGGTGTGGGCACCATGCTTTCTGCCATAGGACCTGGTGTGGGCACCATACTGTCGGCCACAAGGCATGTTGTGGGCACTATGCTGTCTGCCACGGGGGCTGATGTGGACACCATGCTGTCGGCCACAGGAGCTGGTGTGGGCATCATGCCGTCTGCCACAGGAGCTGGTGTGGGCTCAAATGTGTCTGCCACAGGGGCTGGTGTGGGCACCAGGCTGCTGTCTGCCACAGGGGCTGATGTGGGCACCATGCTCTCTGCCACTGGGGCTGGTGTGGGCACCATGCTCTCTGCCACTGGGGCTGGTGTGGGCACCATGCTGTCGGTCACGTGACTGTATGGGAACCTTACCTGCCACAGAGTCTGGTGAGGGCACCTTACCCCCTGACACAGGGGCTAGTAAGGGCATTTTACTCTCTTCCATATGATCTACTGCGGGCACATTCTCCCAGTAACAGGGTTGGGTGTGGGCACCATGATCTCTGTCACAACTGCTGGTGTGGGCCACTTATTCTCTTCCTCATGGAGTTATGTTATGTTATTTGTTTTTGTTGAGCGTGCAGCTACTCCGAAGAGTGTCCCGGCGCTGTGTGCTGCTGGGGAACCCATCCTGGCTTTCCCTGTGAGATGGTCCCTACTGGGCATCTCCAAGGTGAAGACCAGGCATCCCCGGCGCTGATGGGGCCGTAAGTGGAGATTAAGCAAGCTATTGCCCAGAGTTGCTGAGTGGGATCCATGGTTAGAGTGGGCACCGAGGCGAGAATGATCGTGTCCGCTGACCTTGGCCCAAGGCCCTGCCGCGTCGGGAATCGAACCCTGGTCCCGGGCCGACTTCAGCTTCCGGGTCTGCCGCCTCTAACCAGTGAGCCACACCACTCCACTCCACTGATGTGGGCACCATGCTCTCTGCCACAGGTGCTGATGTGGGCACCATGGTTTCTGCCACAAGGGCTGCTGTGGGCATCTCATTCTCTGCCCCAGGGCTGATCTGGGCATCTGTCTGTGTGCCACAGGAGCTGGTGTGGGCACCATGCTCTCTGCCACAGGGGTTGATGTGGGCACCATGCTTTCTGCCCCAGGGGCGGATGTGAGCATCTTTCTTTACGGCACAGGGGCCAGCGTGCCCTTCCTTTCAAGTGCACATGTACACAGCACACAAACACAACTGCCTCTCCCGTGTCCTACCAAGCCACGCACACCGGATCCAGCCCTAATCAAGCTATATCCGTATTCAAGAATCTGAACTATTCATTTCAATATTATGTGCTTGCTCGGTTTTTCCCCCTCGCAATCACCAAGATAATTAGACATTTTGCACTTTATAATGAAATGATTGCAGCCTCAATCTGTGAGAAATGGGGAATTGACTGTTCTTCATTGTACTGTGGAGTGGATGGAAATGTGTTTCTGCGGGAGGGGGGTAGAGAGTGGGGGTGAAAGACAGAGACAGGCAGGGAAAGGTGGTGAGAAAGAAGCAGAGTGGTAGATGGAGAGGTAAGAGTAGAGAGAGAGACAGAGAGAGAAAGAAAGAAAGAAGAGAGAGAAAGAAAAAGAAAGAAAGAAAGAAAGAAAGAATGAAAGAAAGAAAGAAAAAGAAAGAAAGAGAAATAAAAGGGAAGGAACGAAGAATGAAAGAAAGAAAGAAAGAACGAAAGAAAGAAAGAAAGGAAGGAGGAAAGGAAGGAAGGGAGAAAGAAAGAAAGGAAGGAAGGAAGGAAGGAAGGAAGGAAGAAAGAAAGAAAGAAAGGAAAGAAGAAACAAACAAAAAAACAAAGAAAGAAAGAAAGAAAAAGGGGAGGTAGTGGAAGAAAAAGCAAGCGAGAGGAAGGAGAAATAGGTGGAGTAAGAGAAACATAAATGGGGGCTGGCGGGGACTAGAGCGCGTGGAGGGTGGGGGGGACTTTGGCTCTCCCCATTGCTCTGTGAAGTGCAACTAAATCTGTATGACAGAGAAAGAGGCAGTAAGGATGAAACTTAACGGAGGGAGATAGAGGACAGGAGAGAAAAAGAGGTAAAAGGGAGGGAGTGGGAGAAAGAACTAAAGTGAGAAGAAGGGGGGGCCTGTACCCCACTGTTAGTGGAGTGCATGGAAATATGCGTGAGAGACTGAGAAAGTGGGGTGGGGGAGACAGAGAGGGAGAGAGAACTAAGAGAGAGAGAGAGAGAGATGAAAACAACGGTGGGGACTATAGGAAAGACGAGCTAGAGAGATACATGGGGAAGGGATGGAGAAAGAGAGGAGAAGAAAGGGGTGCCAAAGAGAGAGAGAAGAGGTGTGGTGGGCGAAGGAGGGAAAAAGGAGATGGGCGAAGGAGGGAAAAAGGAGAAGAGAGGGGAGGTCACTCTTCACCATTCTTCAGTGGAGTTCCATAGAAATGTGTGAGGGGAAGTCAGAGGGGCCGGGGAGGGAAAGGATAGACCAAGAGAAGTGGGACGAGAGGTTGAAGAAGAGGGAGAAAGAGTGAGGGAAAAAAGGAGCACGAGAGAGAGGAAAAGAGTGAAAGGAAAAGGACAGAGGAGAAGAAAAGAACTGTAGGAGGCTAGATAGACAGAAAGACAAAAAAGAGAGAAACGAGTGACGGTGAAGTAGAGGGAAGAATCAGAAAGGGACGAAGGGAGGGATGGAGAAACCAAAGTCTGGGGGATACTACTTAATTGTTATACTCTGCAGTGCCTAGAAACGTGTGAGCTCCAGAGGAGGACAGTGAAACAAAGAGAAAATGGGAGAAGAGACTGAAAGGGTCAGAGGAGAGGGGGGGGGGGTCAGGCGAAGCTCGAGAAGAGGAGACTGAAAGGAGAAAAGGGGAGGAGAGACAAAGGGTCAGAGCAGAGAAGGAAGGGGGTCAGGGGAAGAAAGTGTGAAAGAAAGGGGGAGTGGGGGTGCACAAGGAAATGGAGAAATGTTTAGAAAACAGGAGAACTTCCAGCGGGGGGGGGGGGGGGTGGAGGTGGGGCCAGGGGGCTATTTAGGCCCCTCACTCACCTCCACTCTTCCTCTGTTCCTGATTTTCCTGCCCCTGCCCTGGATGCTGAGGACCATTGCGGTCCGGGCCGCCGGTGTCATATCCCTCACAGACTAATAGCTGGGGACCAGATGTTTCACCACGACGGCGTTCACTTATCAGACATTGGCACGGACATGTGGATCAGGGGGATCTGGTCATTCGTACAAAACCTGTTTTTCGGTGGGGAGGGTGAAGGACCTGTGGGCCCTGGTGACCCTAGTGGCGGAAAAGGGGCCACAGAACTGTGATTTTCAGGGTAACGGGAGACCCGCTGGCATACTCCCGAGGCCAGCACTGAGGGGAGAGACGGCAAGCTCTCCGCAGGGAGAATGGGGACACCGGCTGGAGAGGAAAGGGCGACAGGTCACACGAGCCTCCTTGGCAGCCTGGTGGCGAGGGGTGGGCCCCCGGAAATAGACGGACAAGGACCGAGGGCTGGGGGGCTCACCACTCAAGGACGCAGGTGGGTTGCGCCTTGCGTGGTTCTCAATCGTTGGGGATGCGAGCCAGGAGGCCCCTTAGTGCTGGAGGGTTTTAGGGACAAAAATAGGGTTATGAATTCTGAACGCTTGTAAATTTTAAAAGTGTGGTTAAGTGACTTTGTAATCTTAAAATGTATCAATGTTTATTGATTGTCATGTTTATGAATATTTTGTAGAGTTAAACATGGCCTATTTTTCCCACACCTTGGACTATTGAATGGTTTGTGGGTTCACTATGGGTGGAGCGGGGTTCCACTGGGGGGTCCGGGTCCTATGAAGGTAGGAAGGAAAATGTAGTGACAGAAGGAGAGTGAGAAAGGGACAAACGAGAGAAAGGGAGACCGGGTGAACCAAAGAGAGAGAGAAAGAGAGAACAAGAGACATACAGGGAGAGAGCGAGGGGGGGAGAGAGACAGAAAGAGAGAGAGAGAGGCATAGACAGATAGTGGGGGAGAGAAAGGAAGAGGGGGAGAGAGTGGGAGAGACACAGAGAGAGATAGAGACACAGAGAGGGGAGAGAGAGAGGAAGAGGGGGAGAGAGAGAGAAGGAGGGGGGGGGGAGAGAGAGAGAGAGAGGAAGGGAGGGGGGGAGAGAGAGAGAAGAACAGAAAAGGAAACCGGGGCCGGGGGCCGGGGTGTCCTTTCCAAGCCGCGGAGCTGGGACACTCTCCATGTTATAATGAAATCTTGTACTAACACTCAGCCCGACATGGCTTCCAGTGCCTGGGGGGCTATAACTAGGAGACTGTGACAAGGAAACATTGGCCCCCACCCCGGATCCTCCCAGGCGACCCGGCCGCTCTCCTAGAGAATGGTGCATTAATATTAGATGCATTATTAGCTCCCTGGCCCTGGAAAGCAGGCTTCAGACTCTGAGCCAGCCTCTCTACCAGCCTGTCCCTGTGCAGCCCCAGCCTGTCCCCGTGCAGCCCCAGCCTGTCCCCGTACAGCCCCAGCCTGTCCCCGTACAGCCCCCGCCTGTCCCCATGCAGCCCCCGCCTGTCCCTGTGCAGCCCCCGCCTGTCCCCATGCAGCCCCTGCCTGTCCCCGTGCAGCCCCAGCCTGTCCCCGTACAGCCCCTGCCTGTCCCCGTGCAGGCCCAGCCTGTCCCAGTGCAGCCCCCGCCTGTCCCCGTGCAGCCCCAGCCTGTCCCTGTGCAGCCCCAGCCTGTCCCTCCCTATGCGACATCTCTCCACAGCCCCAGTCCGTCCCTGTGCAGCCCCTGCCCGTCCCAGGGCAGCCTGTCCCTGTGCAACCCCAGCCTGTCCCTGTGCAGCCTTTGCCGTTCCCTCCCTATGCAACATCTCTTCACAGTCCCAGCCTGTCTCTCCCTATGCAAAATCTCTAGCCTGTCCCTGTGGAGGAGACTACGTGTAAGAGCAACTCTGATAAGGATCTCTCTCCTCAGCTCCAGCCTATCCCTCCCTATGCAACATCTCCCCACAGCTCCAGCCTGTCCCTCCCTATGCAAAATCTCTCCACAGCCCCAGCCTGTCCCTGTGGAGGAGACCATGTGTAAGAGCACTCTGATAAGGATCTCTCTCCCCAGCCCCACCCGTTCCCTGTGCAGCCTCAGCCTGTCCCTCCCCAAGGAACGAACACCGGTTACACAACCACCCGTCCTCAGTGCAAGCTTGTCCCTCCCTAAGAAGGAATACCGGTTACAAAACCACCCGTCCTCAGTGCAAGCCTGTCCCTCTCTAAGGAAGGAATACCGGTTACCAAAACCACCCGTCATCGGTGCAAGCCTGTCCCTCCCTAAGGAAGGAATACCGGTTACCAAAACCACCCGTCCTCGGTGCAAGCCTGTCCCTCCCTAAGGAAGGAATACCGGTTACAAAAACCACCCGTCCTCGGTGCAAGCCTGTCCCTCCCTAAGGAAGGAATACCGGTTACAAAAACCACCCGTCCTCGGTGCAAGCCTGTCTCTCCCTAAGAAGGAATACCGGTTACAAAACCACCCGTCCTCAGTGCAAGCCTGTCCCTCCCTAAGAAGGAATACCGGTTACAAAACCACCCGTCCTCGGTGCAAGCCTGTCCCTCCCTAAGAAGGAATACCGGTTACAAAACCACCCGTCCTCAGTGCCAGACTGTCCCTCCCTAAGAAGGAATACCGGTTACAAAACCACCCGTCCTCAGTGCAAGCCTGTCCCTCCCTAAGGAAGGAATACCGGTTACCAAAACCACCCGTCCTCGGTGCAAGCCTGTCCCTCCCTAAGAAGGAATACCGGTTACAAAACCACCCGTCCTCAGTGACAGCCTGCCCCTCCCTAAGAAGGAATACCGGTTACAAAACCACCCGTCCTCAGTGCAAGCCTGTCCCTCCCTAAGGAAGGAATACCGGTTACAAAAACACCCGTCCTCGGTGCAAGCCTGTCCCTCCATAAAGGAAGGAATACCTGTTACAAAAACACCCGCCCTCGGTGCAAGCCTGTCCCTGCATAAAGGAAGGAATACCTGTTACAGAAACACCCGTCTTCAGTGCAAGCCTGTCCCTCCCTAAGGAAGGAATACCTGTTACAGAAACACCCGTCTTCAGTGCAAGCCTGCCCCTCCCTAAGGAAGGAATACCTGTTACAAAAACACCCGTCCTCGGTGCAAGCCTGTCCCTGCATAAAGGAAGGAATACCTGTTACAGAAACACCCGTCCTCAGTGCAAGCCTGTCCCTCCCTAAGGAAGGAATACCTGTTACAAAAACACCCGTCCTCGGTGCAAGCCTGTCCCTCCCTAAGGAAGGAATACCTGTTACAGAAACACCCGTCCTCAGTGCCAGCCTGTCCCTCCATAAAGGAAGGAATACCTGTTACAAAAACACCCATCCTCAGTGCCAGCCTGTCCCTCCCTAAGGAAGGAATACCTGTTACAAAATCACCCATCCTCAGTGCCAGCCTGTCCCTTCATAAAAGAAGGAATACCTGTTACAAAAACATCCGTCCTCAGTGGCAGCCTGTCCCTTCATAATGGAAGGAATACCTGTTACAAAATCACCCATCCTCAGTGCCAGCCTGTCCCTTCATAAAAGAAGGAATACCTGTTACAAAAACACCCGTCCTCAGAGCCAGCCTGTCCCTCCCTAAGGAAGGAATACCTGTTACAGAAACACCCGTCCTCAGTGCCAGCCTGTCCCTCCATAAAGGAAGGAATACCTGTTACAAAAACACCCATCCTCAGTGCCAGCCTGTCCCTCCCTAAGGAAGGAATACCTGTTACAAAATCACCCATCCTCAGTGCCAGCCTGTCCCTTCATAAAAGAAGGAATACCTGTTACAAAAACACCCGTCCTCAGAGCCAGCCTGTCCCTCCATAAAGGAGGGACCTCAGTACCAGGCTGTCCCTCCATAAAGGAAGGAATCCCTGTTACAAAAAACACCCGTCCTCAGAGCCAGCCTGTCCTTCCATAAAGGAAGAAATACCTGTTACAAAAACACCCGTCCTCAATGAAAGCTTGCCCCTCCCTAAGGAAGGAATGCCTGTTGCCAAAAAAAACATCCTCAGTGCCAGCCTGTCCCTCCCTAAAGGAAGGAATACCTGTTACAAAAACACCCGTCCTCAGTGCCAGACTGTCCCTCCCTAAGAAGGAATACCGGTTACAAAACCACCCGTCCTCAGTGCCAGCCTGCCCCTCCCTAAGAAGGAATACCGGTTACAAAACCACCCGTCCTCAGTGCAAGCCTGTCCCTCCCTAAGGAAGGAATACCGGTTACCAAAACCAACCGTCCTCGGTGCAAGCCTGTCCCTCCCTAAGAAGGAATACCGGTTACAAAAACACCCGTCCTCGGTGCAAGCCTGTCCCTCCCAAAAGGAAGGACCTCAGTGCTAGCCTGTCCCTCCATAAAGGAAGGAATACCTGTTACAAAAACACCCGTCCTCAGTGCCAGCCTGTCCCTCCATAAAGGAAGGAATACCTGTTACAAAAACACCCGTCCTCAGTGCCAGCCTGCCCCTCCCTAAGGAAGGAATACCTGTTACAAAAACACCCGTCCTCGGTGCAAGCCTGTCCCTGCATAAAGGAAGGAATACCTGTTACAGAAACACCCGTCCTCAGTGCAAGCCTGTCCCTCCCTAAGGAAGGAATACCTGTTACAAAAACACCCGTCCTCAGTGCCAGCCTGTCCCTCCATAAAGGAAGGAATACCTGTTACAAAAACACCCGTCCTCAGTACCAGGCTGCCCCTCCCTAAGGAAGGAATACCTGTTACAAAATCACCCATCCTCAGTGCCAGCCTGTCCCTTCATAAAAGAAGGAATACCTGTTACAAAAACACCCGTCCTCAGTGGCAGCCTGTCCCTTCATAATGGAAGGAATACCTGTTACAAAAACACCCGTCCTCAGAGCCAGCCTGTCCCTCCATAAAGGAGGGACCTCAGTACCAGGCTGTCCCTCCATAAAGGAAGGAATCCCTGTTACAAAAAACACCCGTCCTCAGAGCCAGCCTGTCCTTCCATAAAGGAAGAAATACCTGTTACAAAAACATCCGTCCTCAGTGAAAGCTTGCCCCTCCCTAAGGAAGGAATGCCTGTTGCAAAAAAAAACATCCTCAGTGCCAGCCTGTCCCTCCCTAAAGGAAGGAATACCTGTTACAAAAACACCCGTCCTCAGTGCAAGCCTGTCCCTTCATATCGGAGGGACCTCAGTGCCAGCCTGTCCCTTCATAACGGAAGGAATACCTGTTACAAAAACACCCGTCCTAAGTGCAAGCCTGTCCCTCCTTAAATGAAGGACCCCAGTGCATGCCTGTCCCTCTCGAAGAAGGAACGCCCTTCCTCAGTGCCAGCCCGCCTACCCCCGTGGAAGAATGTCCCACTTTCCACCGCCGCTGCCTGTCCCTCTCTCTGCTGTGCCCCTCGTGTTGTGGAAACCCTCTTTGTAGTAGGATATGTGCTGACAAGCCCCCACCTGTCTAAGGACTAAGAGTCTTTGGAAGTTTTCCATAGTTCAGGTAGTTCAAGTGTGAATCAACAGCCCTAGTTTCCTTCTTTTCTTAGTGAGAAACTTGGTGTTAGAAACACTGCACAAGGCACTGCTTTTAGGCACTTGTGAATATTTACTGGAACAAGTTTAGTGGTCATTTGCAGATTCAGAGTAGACATGCAGGAAGTGTCGTGTAAGGGGCAAAGGGCACTGCATGCAGCACCTGGAGGCCCTCGGTCTGTGAGTAACTCTGGCAAACAGTAAGGCAAGTGTCTGACCCGCTGAAGCTTCTCTCATGGCTGCTGTCAACATGTTTCGGCAACCAGCTGCCCACTGGAAACTGAAAGTCCCCTGGGAAAATCGAAACCCCACTGAGAGTTGAAGCACATAGCTGTGTTGCAGGTGGGGGTGCTGATGGAGGCCAGTGTGTTGTTAGGCAGGATGCCCTGCTGTAGGTGGGTGGCTTAGCAAGTTTCTGCATGCGGCTTCTGCAGGTGAAGCCCAACCTGTGTGGCAAGATGGAGTTGTTTTGCAGGTAAAGTTATTGATGGGCACAGGACTATGTATGAAAGTAAACTGGGAGGCACAGTATGCACATGTGTTGAAAGTAGAGAGCCAGGCATGCTTTGACAACGAAAAATGCACCATCACTTTCGCCAACGCACTTCAATGTCTACATGAACCGGCAGCCGCGATGGGTTCTGAGGGCTTTTAGCTTATGCAGAAAACATACGAACCTGATGCAGAACCATACTGTGGATAAAATGTGTGACCGGAGAAAGCAATAACCCTTGTTTCAGTGCCAAAACAGGACACCACCACACCACAAAAAAACGGGACAACAACACAAACTGCGTCAAGAACTAGGCGACTGAGCCCAGCGTAAGCTTCCACAAGGAGATGGAAACCTCCAAAGCACATTGGCAGGGGCGTAGCTTCAGGGGGGTGTTTGGGGTAATACATCCCCCTAATAAATGTATTATTTAATAAATAGTTGAGTACAGGAGCTTTCAGTCAGTACAATAAGGTGTCTGCCGGATTTCAAATTGGATTTTTAAATACTCAAACACACACACATACACTCTTGTCTCTGTTTTGAAGGTCTTAAGACATGCTTATTTTACAAAATGCTGTGTTTTAAGTACCCCTCACAATCACTCTCCTTTCTTTTTCCGCTGCCCCTTAAGCCCCCCTTATGCGCTGCTTCTCATGTAATGATTAACATGATATGCCAGTGTGATTGTCATAGCTGAAGCTCACCCCTCCCCCGCATCCCTGCACCCGGCTCGCTGACCAATTGTGCCCCTGCACACTGGCCAATGGATGTTAAGAGTCCTGCGCTATAAGGTGAGCAAGTTCAGTCCCTTGCTAGTCTCTTGCTTCGGTGAAGGAGACAAAAGCTTTGTTACTCTGGCGCATAAAGTGTGGAACAATGTAACTTTAGGTCTCTAACCGCCATATTGATTGCCCTCCTTAGTGAGGATCTTAACATCAGTTCTGAGATAGGTGGAGCGGTCAACATGTTTCGGCACAGAATTGTTCATGTGATGGTGGATCCAGTGGTGAAATTACGCAATGCTACATGTTGGCTGGTAAACATGTTCTAGCACAAAACTTCTCCTAGTGAAAGCCATGCTAGTACCAAAACATGAACCTCTGGTTAGAGCTGGAAAGTCGACAAGTTTCGGCACATGACTGGTGAGACATGCTGATGTAACAAAAGTGAACTTTTTGCAGCCAAATTCATCTACTGATTTCCTTTCAACTTTCTGCCCACGTTATGGGAGGAGAACGGTCTACTTTGTGTTGCTTCATGTAGGTCTGGAGCCCCAGGCTCAGAAGAGCAGAATAAGCCAGCACAATAACATATCCCATAGCGGATGAGCTGCAGGGCAGTACAAGGTAATGCTGGCGCGGCCTGCGTCTGATGATATTAAAAACCACAAAAGCAAAGAGCAGGCAGAGGGCTGTGGGGCAGGGGATTAAAGCAAGGCCATAGGAGTTTGGCACGGTGGGAATGAGTTGGGCCTGGGGTCAGGATAAAGTCATCCCAAACCCTGAAAATGAAAATGTCATTCGATGTGTGTGTGTGTATGTGTGTGTGCATGTGTATATTTCAGAAAGCAGAGAAAGTGTGTGTGGTGGACAGACGAATAGAAAGAGATATTTGCTTCTTTGTCATTTTTGTGTTTGTGTGGTATGTTTGCTGTTTGTATGGCTGCAACATAATGTGTGTTTGGTACATTTGTGTGAAACGAGTTGGTGTGGTTTAAGAGAATAGTTGGCAGTGTTTTGGTATGTGTGCAGCCTTTGATGTTTGTGCATTTGAGTGCGTCCATGTGTTGCTCTGTGTTGCTTTTGTGTTGTGGGAAATGAGAGAGGGAATAGTGAAGGTTTGTGTGCATGCTGAGTGGTGACTCTGTAGTTTAACTGAGTTGGCGTGCTGTTGCATGATGTGAACGTGTATAGTGCGGCTGTACAGTGTGTGTCTTTGGGAAAATATAGTTGACTGCTTGGATTTTTGAGTTACAATTCTGCACTGGTTGTCGGCCCAGCATGCATGGTGATGTGCTGTTGTGTGAATTTCTCTAGTGCGTGTTTGTGAATTAAAAATGTGTTTTTTGCTCGTGTTTGTTTCTTTGTGTGTCATGGATGCAGGCCGGCTTTAGCATTGGTGGCGCCCTGTGCGACATTGTCTTTTGGCGCCCCCCCCCACCCCGCCCCCAATGACCACCTCTGCCACAGATTGCCTCACAAGCACCCTTTAACAGTGCCTCTCAAGTCTCCATAACCACTCTCAGATTCATTTAGTTTTATAACACCACTCATACCAGTGTGAGGTGTCAGAGCACTTTATACCACACACACATTGTACAGAGACAATCATATGTTTTTAAATCAGTGCATAGGAAATGTTACATCAGACAGGACTACACGGTGTGTAGTGTAGGAGTGACATGTCATCGCTACTGGTAGACAATATAGTTTGAATCCTTATTCTGGAAAAGCACAAATTCATAATTTAAAACATAACATCATTTTTAGGGGTTCTCTTCCATAATAAGAATTGTTTTCAACCCAAATGAAACCTTTTCACAAGATCAGGATGATGAAAGACTGGGCAAAAAAAAACATCTAGCTCTAACATTTACCTTGCAGTTTGCAGCAGCTCTTTGATGACAGTTAATAGCTCAATGTTCTATATTAGGATTTTGACTTATAAACGACAAGTAACAAAAGGAGCTCTCTTACAGAAGCGGTAACCCACTGACCTATTTACTTTATATGCATTTCGTTATCCGCATGGTGCACGTTCTTAGCAGCAGGCATTTTAACCCTCTGCACTACTTTAGGATGGGTCAAAACTTCCACTAGACAAACCTCCGGTCACTTTCCAGGAAGACGATTAATCACCGGAGTTATCTTGACATTTTAATTGATGTCTGACAATTGCTGGAGGCCAGATGCCCCCACCCCAAGCCAACGCCCGGTGCGGTCGCACCGACCGCACTGCCCTAGAGCCGGCCCTGCATGGATGGTTCTGGTGTGTTGTGAGTTTAGGTAGGAATATTCCACTAAGGCCCAGAGTGTGTCTTACTCACTGCTTCAATAAAGACGTCAAGGCCGTCGAGGGGAACCCCAGTGTTTAAGAGTGGCACAAACACACCCTGAGCCATCTTGGTGCAAGAGAAAAGCAAATGACAGAGTCACCCTCACTGCCACCGGTTCCACCACTAGTCACACTTCTTCCCGCTCCTTAGAGTGTGCCAAGTGGGCAACAGCAGAGCAGAGACTTGGGAGGAATCAAACCGGAAGTGACATTGGCCACAAGAAACTCATTAGCATGGCTGGTCCACCTCCAGCCAGGCATCTGGAGCCACCATCTCTGCTGAGCGTCAGTCAGGAGTCAATGGGACATGTATGTATGGCTTACTTAAGGTATGCAGTGCCACTGTGGCATTAGGACCCTCCTCGCAGGCCTGCCATGGTTCCATTGGGATATATTCGTAAACATCATTGGTCACTACGATTGGTCAATACTATTGGTCTATGCCATTGGCCAACGCAATTGGTTAATGCTTTTGGCCAATGCCATTGGTCAACGCCAGAGAGAGAGAAAATACTTTATTTAGACATACAAGCCCATTAAAGTGCCAAGTGCAAGTTGAAGGTACATAAAAAGAAGTTCAGCAGCACAATGCCTCATTGGTCAACGCGTTTGTCTATGTCACTTCCGAGAAGGCACTTGAAGGTCACCTGCGTCCACTGTTGCTTTCCCTGTTGGAGAAACAGACAAGACCCCACATCTCGCCTCCAGCATGTCGGAGAATGCTGCCCCCACCCCCCCACCTCCGCACCAACAACCCCCTTGACTTACTGATGATGTAGTAGTCGTGGTTGGTCTTGAACTCGTGGCCCCAGAGGTTGGGGCTGTACTCCTGGAACTTGATGGTGAAGCGCATGTCATGCTGGGGCCGGTCGCAGGTGAGCAGCAGGTTGGGGGTGCGTAGGATCTCGCACTGCTCCACCTGCTCGAACGTTTGCACCAGGTACAGTTTGTAGAACTCGTACTCCTCCGTGGAGTAGGGGCCGAGCGGCACGGAGCGCGGGCAGATCAGGTCCAGCCGGTCTCCAATCTGGGGGTAGATGATGTAACCGGCCTCGTCCTGGAACCTGTGGATGGAGAGGACACAAGGGGAGCGGTTAGTCAAGATGGAGCCGCGGGCGAAGGACATCGGTACAGTTGTACGGGTCACGGAAAAAAAGATGGACGCATACTCCTCCGCGTCATGCGGAGACCATAATGAAGTTATGGTAATGCAACCAATGATAGGGCAGTGGCAGCATTGTTTATGTGACAAGCAAACAATGAGATAATCAACCAATATAGTGAATTTTGTACTAATCCAGGAGTTGAAGGGTCAAAACTGCAGTAATATTATTTGCATAATTCCACAAATACACAAGAGGAAAGGTCAGGAAACTTATATCCCATCATAGCACACAGTTCACCTTCAAAATGCACAATTTTTAGTGTAAATGATTTTCCACCTGGTTCTATATGGAAGAGAGCCCGCTCCCCTCCTCGTCTGTATCATGCCTCCTATACGCGGACGGCCTGGCCATCTTAGTAGATTTGACTCAGGTAGGCCACCAGAGAAAATTGGAAAGATTTAACAGGTATTGTGTGGCTAATGAGCTAAAGGTTAATTTGGAGAAAACAAAAATAATTACCTTTGGGAAATTTACAAAAGCGTATAAGTGGTTACTGGGCAGAAAGATGGTGGAGGTGGTAACCTCATATAAATATCTAGGAATGTGGTTTACAAAGAAATTGAATTGGGCCTTACATAAAGAAACCGCGGAGGCCCGTGCCGCAATCACTATAGGAGAATTAGTATGATTTAAAAACATGTTCAGAGGGCCATCTTGGATCCCGGTATTATCGGCTTATGATACAATGGTGCCTGCACAATGCTTATACAGGGCTGAACTGCTGACCCTAAGCACAGAGGCAAGCTGGGAGAAGTGTGAGGGTAAATGCCTCACAACACTGCTAGAGGGGCCTTTAAAAGCAGACTGGAAGGGGGCTTGCAGGCTTGGAACTTCGTAGCATATAAAGCAGCCAAGCGTTTCCGGGATAAACTTTGGTCCTCGGAGACGCAAAAGGTTACAGCCCTCTGTGCCAGTGACACTGCAATGAGTGAACTAAGAAGGATGGTGCAGGTCAGGACTAGACTAGTGAAAATCGCTGCAACACTGAAAGCGGGACATTTAAGGTCACGGGGGCTTCCCACCTATGGAAGGGGGAGTTGAAAGAGGGGTGTATGGAAGAATCTAGGTTTCAAGACTTAGGCTATCTAGCATGGAAACCTTCAGCTAGCCATATGCTGGAGTCCTGGGATAACCAAAGGATGTGCCCCTATTTATCCGCATTTCCAAATCCCCCAGCTGCGGATGCAGTTACTAAAATTTCGGGTTGCGTAGAATCTTAGATTCTTAAAGTATAAGGAATTCAATGCATTTTATGATCCAGGCAATACTTGCACCTGTGGCCTGTGGGCCTTAAATTGCAATGTTCATCTCTTATTAGACTGTTTGCACTATAATAGAATTTGCTATAAGATAGTAAAACCACTTTTAAAATATATATTATTATTCATCAAAACGAGGAGCTCGTATTACTTACAAACATGGAGTTTTTAGATGCTGCTTGTGCATTAGCAAAAAATGTTAAATATAGAGTTGGGTTAGAAATGCTTGAGAGCTTTGAAACTAGATAAGGTAGATTAACTGCCATGTAAATCCGTATTTGTAAAGGGCAAACTACTCATCCTTAGGGGTCTCAAGGCGGGGCCGTCGTGGAAATTAAGTGAGCTATTGCCCAGAGTCACACGGTGCTGAGCTGAGCTGCCGCCTGAGCCGGGGATCGAACTGTGAACCCTGTGCTCTGAAGTCAGCTCCCTGGCCGCTGCGCCACACCACCCATGTCGAGCTGTGAGAAAGGAGTCTCAGAAGTACCATATATGATTTTATGTATGTCTTGATGCCAAATTGGGTGTTATTGTGGGGTTTAGAGGGTAGGATGTGTTGAAGATTGTGATCGGATTGGGGGAGGGTAGGTTATTCTAACTTTATTTTTAAACTGTGTTTGGTTGTATGTATAGTTTTATAGACTTTTGTCTAAACAATAATAAAGATTAATACTACTACCTCCCCATCTATGCCCAAAGTGAGGTGATTTATTCCATTTCTGTTAAAAATGGTGCATTCCTAGGCCAAAAAGTTCTGATCCCTGAATATCGGTTGTGATGCAAACAGGGGTACAAACTCGAATGATATACAACTCAACAAAGATGGCCCCCATAGAACTCCGACTGCATGCTCCGCTCACGAAGAAGTCCCGCACCAGTCATTCTACGCGCGGGGCGCTGCCAAAGACAACTAACGTCAAGTTCCATTCTAAAAAGTGGAATGTGCGCGCTGACGTATGCATGGAACTTCTACGGCCTAGTTACAAAACAAGGGATGTTGTACACGATTTGGGTTTTATTGGAAAGCAGCGCAGACGAATGGGGGCAAAAGGAGCAGGTGGAAGGGTGGGGTGAGGGTTTAGAGGGGAGGAGAGGAGAAGGGGTCCATGTGCTGAAGCCCCACAAGTTACACAATACTTCAGGAATTAACTCTGCACCAGCACGCTGCCACTGAAGACCTGGGATGTTTCGGAAATATCAATTCAATGAAATAGAGCTCATAAAGCCACAGATGCTCCAAGGAGTGTCCCAGCGCTGCAGGTATGTAGAGCTCTGATCCTATATGTATGTGTGAGGGGGCTCAATCTGAAGCGCTTCATTGAAAAGCCAGGGTTTCAGGCTACGATTAAAAGAGCGCGCATCCTAATAGCACGAAGAGGCCGGGGATGAGCATATGGTCTGGTACGGCCTACCGCCCCCTCCTCCCCTGACTGTGACAAAAACCAAGATAACGTTCTTGTTTTTGGAATAGGGGATCGTTGACCCCCGATCGTATTTATTAACATACAAAACAAGTTATATTCATAAAATACCATAACGCAGAAATGACAAGACAGGATTCGGTACATTTGCTTAGATCCTAGCTTTAACAAAACTCTAATACATAAATGTTCCTATCCTAGTCTAACACATTGCTGTTCACATTTCTGCGTACTCCTCTGGGCCTACGGCAAGGTCAAAGCGCTGGCCCCTCCCCCTTACACCGAAACTGTCCCGCGCACCCCAACCGGGATGCGCATGCGCCGGAGGCCCAGCTGACCCGGAAGTACTTACCCCCAGACAACCCCCAAATGTTCAGGACTTACTCCATAAAGGGGCCATGCAGACAGCGCAGCTTACTTACGCCCGCGTGCGGGGTGACCAACCAGCCAATGGAAAGCGTAACCCCCCCCCCTTTGTCCCCGCACCGTTCCAACCAACCGGTTGTAACTGCCCCTGGAGTCTGGTGAGAACCAAATGTCCCTCCCCTCTGGGCGGCCCACGTAATGAGACGCCCCAAAAGATGAGTCAATTTAGTCTGTCCAACCTATGACCTTACCGCTCGCCTATGGAATATCGCCTAAAAACACGACAAAAAAGGCATAAACAACATATCTACAAATTGGTATCCTGTGGAAAAAATTTACAGAAAAACATAAATTTTTTCAACAAACTCTTATTTCAGGGATGGTGGGTGGGGTAAAAAAGCGGTTAAAGATCCTCCCGAGGGAGGTGTGGCACATGCACCTGATGTGCTACCAGGGGGAGAAAAGAGATCGCCTCCTGGGCTCCCCCCAGCTTTAAAGGACCCGAGGGTCGCCCACGCCCCCGGAAGTGATCAGATCACTTCCGGGGCGCGGGGGAGCCTCACATGACCCGGAAGTGATTCAATCACTTCCGGGGCATGTCCACCAGCGCCGGCGAGGGACCAGGATTGGGGGCACGGTTCCGGTGGGGGCACGGCCGACCACCATAATGGCGGCGGGGCCGATGCTGGCCCCGCCTTCCTCTTCCAGCTAGCAGCGGCTAGCGCAGGAAAGGAGGCGCCTACCCCTTTCTCCCTCCTTGTCTTAGGCACCACAGCCAGCAGTGCGTCAGCCGGAAGGAGGGTTCCGGAGGGCAGGTAGTGAAAAAGATGCTTAGATAATTAGGACCTAGTCCATAAAACGCTCTGTGGGCACGCACCAGCCCCTTAAACGTTACTCTCGCCTGAACGGGCAGCCAATGCAACTCCTTACGATGGACCAGAACAGGAGCGTCCTTGGAATGTTAAGTCAGGGCCACTAGATGTTAAGCAGGGGCCTCGACATGTTAAGCCCGGGCCTTGGGATGTTAAACCGGGGCCTAAGGATGTTAAGCCGGGGCCTGGGGATGTTAAGCCGGGGCCTCGGGATGTTAAGCAGGGGCCTCGGGATGTTAAGCAGGGGTCTCAGAATGTTAAGCTGGGGCCTCGGCATGTTAAGCCGGGGCCTCGGCATGTTAAGCCCGGGCCTCGGGATGTTAAACCGGGGCCTGGGGATGTTAAGCCGGGGCCTCGGGATGTTAAGCCGGGGCCTCGGGATGTTAAGCCGGGGCCTCCGGATGTTAAGCCGGCGTCTTGGGATGTTAAATCGGGGCCTCGGGATGTTAAGTCGGGGCCTCGGGATTTTCAGCCAGGGCCTTGGGATTTTCAGCCAGGGCCTCGGGATTTTAAGCAGGGGCCTCGGAATGTTAAGCAGGTGCCTCGGGATGTTAAACAGAAGCCTCTGGATGTTAAGCAGGGACCTCGGGATGTTAAGCAGGGGCCTCGGGATGTTAAGCAGGGACCTCTGGATGTTAAGCAGGGACCTCTGGATGTTAAGCAGGGGCCTCGGGATGTTAAGCAAGGGCCTCGGGATGTTAAGCAGGGGCCTCACAATACTAAGTCGGGTCTCCGGGATGTTAAGCAGGGGCCTCGGGATGTTAAGCAGGGGCCTAGGGATTTTTAGCAGGGGCCTCGGGTGTTAAGCAGGTGCCTTGGATGTTAAGCAGGGGTCTCGAGATGTTAAGCAGGGGCCTAGGGATTTTTAGCAGGGGCCTCAGGATGTTAAGCAGGGGCCTCGGTATGTTGAGCAGGGTCCTCGGGATGTTATCAGGGGCCTCGGTATGTTAAGCAGGGGCCTTGGGATGTTATCAGGAGCCTCGGTATGTTAAGCAGGGGCCCCGGGATGTTATCAGGGGCCTCGGTATGTTAAGCAGGGGCTTCGGGATGTTATCAGAGGCCTCTGTATGTTAAGCAGGGGCCTTAGCATGTTATTCAGGGGCCTCAGATGTTAAGCCGGGCCTCTGGATGTTAAGCAGGGGCCTCAGGCTGTTAAGCAGGGGCCTCGAGATGTTAAGCAGGGGCCTCGATGTTAAGCAGGGGCCTTGGGATGTTAAGCAGGGGCCTCGGGATGTTAAGCAGGGGCCTCGGGATGGTAAACAGGGGCCTCGGGATGTTAAGCCGGGGCCTCGGGCTGTTAAGCCAGGGCCTCGGGATGTTAAGATGGAGCCTTGGGATGTTAAGCCGGAGCCTCGGGATTTTAAGCAGGGGCCTCGGGATGTTAAGTCTGGGCCTCGGTATGTTAAGCAGGGGCCTCTGGATGTTAAACCGGGGCCTTGGGATGTTAAGCCTGGGCCTGGGTATGTTAAGGAGGGGCCTCGGGATGTTAAGCAGGGGCCTCGGGATGTTAAGCAGGGGCCTCGGGATGTTAAGCCTGGGCCTCGGGATGTTAAGCCGGGACCTCGGGATGTTAAGCAGGGGCCTCGGGTTGTTAAGCCGGGGCCTTGGGATGTTAAGCAGGGGCCTCGGGATGTTAAGCCGGGGCCTCGGGATGTTAAGCAGGGGCCTCGGGATGTTAAGCCGGGGTCTCGGGATGTTAAGCAGGGGCCTCGGGATGTTAAGCAGGGGCCTGGCTGCAGCATTCTGCACCAACTGGAGTCTCTTGAGTGGGTACAAAGGGAGGCCCCTGTGGAGTGCATTCTTGTTCCAGATATTAAGAGATTTAGCAATATCATGTACTGAAGAAGAGAAGGGCGTCACCATGTCCACTTAACCCCTTCCTGCCCCCCTCGTACGCGGTGCCCTCTACCTCGAGTCGCTTCTACAATCACCCCACACCCACTCATAGTCACGGGTTGCTTTGGCGATGAAGGAAGTGGTAGAGCGAGTAAAGCACACCAGACCCCACCGGGGTTTCTTGGCGCCTGAAACGGCAGCAGTACTGTGGCTCTTGTGGGCCGCAAGGCCACGACTGACAATAATGTTTGCACTTCTCTATGTTCACTAGACTCTCTTTTAGGCCTCGCACTATTACCACGTCACACCCTAAATGCCCTGGCAGGGCTGGCTGTGTTGTCCAGGATGCCACCCTCTGTCACCAAGTCCAGTGGCATAACAAAGGCCCCTGCAGTGTGAGGGGGGCCCGAGCTCCATGGGCCCCACTCAGCATAGTACCCTGGCCTAGGAGCACCTGAGTGAGCCCGGATGGGGGACCCATGTACTTTGCAGGGGCCCCCTCAAGTTTAATTACGCCACATGTCTAGAAGGGCGTGAGTGTATGGCTCCCAGCTAGGGTCATTAGCTAAGACTGGGGTTGGGAGAGATGGTGAACGCGTGGCAGCGAGACTGTAAAATTATATGCCCCCCCCCAGTTGTATCAGTCAGCCACCCCACCCATCTTGCGCCACCCATCTGCTCGCGTGCCAAGGTGAAACATACTGTGTCACAATCCCAATGAAAATATTATTTTGCAACGTCAATAAACGAAAGCTTTTCGGCTGGCTAACTCGTGATCACAGCTATTGCTAACATGAATGCAGCAAGTACAGTGGCACCAGGGCTCTGACGTAGGAGGGGCCCCATGCACCCCAATTATCACTCTCGTTTACTACCCAATGGAGGGGCTGCCACCTACTGTCCAGAGCTGTATTTTATTTTTGCAGTTTCATTTAGTGCGAACTCCACCCGAAGGTATTGGAGCGATTTACATAAACACCAGTAATTTACACAAGGACACATTCATTTTTGGGAGGCATGGGGAGATTAAGTGATTTGCCCAGAATCACAGGATGTTGAGCCGACGCCGAGACTCGAACCTGGTTCCCCAGCTCCAAGGTCGGCAGCTCTGGCCCTTACGCCACACCCTCTGCCCTTGCTTAGTATCCATGGTGTACACCTGCGCCCCCAGCGGCCGGAGGGTAACCCTAGGTGGGCGCTAAACTGCCGTAGACGAGGGCTCTAGCCTCCGGCCCGGCGGTAGCAGCATGGGGGGCGGCCGATGCCCCGCCAACCGAGAGAGGCGGCTTAGATTACCGCCGGATTATCCCTGCCAAGCGTCGGTGCGGTGGCGGCGCCGCCAGGCCGCGGGCCGCGCATTCATGTGTCACACGCGGACAAAGAGGGAAGGGAGATAAAAAGGAGGCCGTCGCCATGAGTGCTTCTTACCCCTCCACTACTGCCCCCTACCCAGCCCCCGCTCCGGCCGACTTCCAGAGCGCCTTAAGGCTTCTTTTCAAAGAGCCCTCGACAGGTCCATTGTGCACCCGTGGCTGCAGCGAGCCGAGCGCTCCCAGCAACAACACCTGCTCCAGGCTGCAGGGGACGGGCCTCGTCCCGCCCAGGTAGCTCAGGAGGTGGAGCGCCTGCTGCAGAGATCTGTGTGTACCATGGAGGCCTGGGGGGAGGGGCCAGGAGGGCATTGGGCAGCATACCTAACAGCCGCCTTTCCGATTGCCACCTCACATAAACACGTATTGTTACATTATTTAATTAAAAAGCCTGTTATCTAAGCGCTGAGCGTCAATTCGATGTGCGGCGTTCGCCGAATATATGAATATTATTCCAAACTATAGGATTTGATTTCAGACAAGGAGCGCAGGCCACTGAAATCCCCTCATTTCCAGACACCCTTTCCCTCATGAACTTTCCTTCCTTACTGACCGAGTGCTACAGCTAAACAGAGGCCGTGCACAGAATAAAAATTGTTTTTATAGTACACGTACCTAAATGTCATAGATCTAATTTTAATATTACAAGTGCTTGCTGTTCTATCGTGTGCATATTTTCAAACACACACACGTACAATCCTAAGAGTCGATACATTTCGCAGTAGTAATATCTATTATTCACAGCACTTAGAAACAGAAGTGGCACACGAAGCGCTATATAAAACAAGTTAAGTTGTTATCTTTAGTTTCATTATTTGAAACTATCGCCAGCACAGTACACCTGAGATGTACAGGTAACGTGAGCTGTACCATATTCCAGGTAATGTACCCCTGCCAGTCCAGACACTCGGCGCGCCCTGGGCCGAAGCCGCCCCTGGCCATCCTTCCAAAACTGACTCCCAGAAGTGCCCCTAAACGGAGATTAGCAGGGCTCCGACACTCCCTGGCGCCCATCACACTACCGTGACTGACTGACAGCCTTGGGCCGGAGCTCCCTCCAGCCCACCCAGGGGTGGCAGGCACGGTCCCCCGTCAGACTAGGAGGAAGGCTGCAGAGCACAATCACAACAAGAAATTTACCTTTTTTTCTGCTTTGAGGTTATCTTGAGTGCTTAATTTGTATTAAAAAAAAAAAAAAAAGTGCCTCGTCAGGAGCACCGGCTGCGGACTTCTGAGCAGAGCTCTGGGCACCGGCATCATCCATTTACAAATTAAGCACTAGTGTCCGGTGATGATTATAGCTCGGATCAGGGTTACAATAAGGGACATTTTAAGAAGTATGGGGGCCCTGGGCAAAGCGTATTTTTGGGGCCCCTGTTTGGAACTGCTGTGAATTTATGACCCAGTTTCAGGTCTGTCACGCCTTCTTTTGCCATGTCACTGGCAGTGCACAGGCAATTCTAGATATATTTACATTTAATATTCAGGGATACTGAGGTGTGCTTTCAGTATTGTAGCACAGCAGCAGCTCACTGATATCACTGCAAATAATCTCCGGGACACCCTCCATATTCTCAAACGCGAGGTCTGGTTTTGATCTAAAAGAAACTTATTTTTAGATGTTACATGAAACATGAACACAACATTTCTTTGCAGATGTCTGTAATAGCCTCTCACACACCACCCATTTTAAGAATACATTAAAGGAAAATGGGATTCAAAACAATCTGTTTAGGAATTATTTGACGGCAGCAAGACTCTGCAGAACAGAGCAGGCTATCAAGGGCCCCCTGAAGGGGCCCCCTGAAAGGCTTTGCCCATGCCTTAAAACATCTCTGCTCACAATACATTCGGGTCGAGTACGCGCTATATGAAACGAAACCATTTTTATTTATTTTTAAATCTTTGGGTAGGGTTTGCTTCATTTTTGGGGTTCTATGTTTTGCACGGGTCCGAGAACGAGTACATGTTAGTGCAAGGATAGGTACCTCAGGCTTTGGAAAGGTTTGCCTTAGGGCTGGCTGTGGGGTTAGTGAACGGGTGAAAGTATGGCCAGGGTCACAAGGAAGGTGGAGTTAGGTGCACCGCCGGGATTCCTATTGGGGTTAAGCTCCTAAGAATAACTTTGGCCCTAGCAATAATTCGTCTTTCTTTATTTATTTTACAAATGAAGGACCCCTGAAATGAATTGTTGCAGGGATTGTCGTGGGTGATTCTCTGCCATGGTCTGGGGTACCCCTTTCCCAGAACTGGCTTTTGCTCAGAGAGCGTCTTCAGTCCTTTTCTTTGCACCCCAGTCCTAGGGAGACTACCGCAGGGAGCTCCAGCGCCCCTCTGGAGGTCAGCGCCCTGGGCATGGGCCCAGCCCGCACCTGCCACATGCCAGCCCTTCCCTTTCTGAAGATATAATGCCTTCTGAACTCAGGGGTCTGCGCTCCCAGCAGCCTAGGAAAGGGCAGATGTGCCCACCGCGCCCTGTCTGAAACAGCAGCAAGAATGAAGGCAGGTAGCCCCCCTCCCCACATACAGGACTTCAGACTCCGAGACCCCAAAATGGGGCACGCGGGGGCTAGCCAGACACGGCAGTGAGAGTAACCTCGACGCACTGCGCGCTCTGCGCCCCGCCCTGCGCAATGACAACGCCAACATGGCCGCCAAAACACCTTCCAAAACAGTAGCCCTACAGAGCAGGTAGTTATTAGCCGCCCTGTGCGCACACACGAGTTAATCCGGGCCTGTGCGTCCAGGGGTGTGCAAAGGCTGGCAGGGAAGCGGAAAGAAATAAAACACAGTCTCACGGGTGTAAAATATGTCTGCCAGCCGAGGTGTCAGACATCTGATTGCAGGCGGGAGCATCCCGTCTCCAGCACGCCTACACGCACCGGGAGCCCCAGGAACACACTGCAATAACACGCCCAGCCCAGTGCACGGGAAGAAAGGGCGCGGCTGGCCTGGCCCCAGCCCCGCAGGCCTTTCCCTTGTAGTACAGTCGCACAGGCAAGAACCCAGAGAGAGTGGGTTAAAGACAGACGGATCAGTACACTGGGCTGTCACTGGTATGAAAGGGAGAAGAGAAGAAGTGAGAGGGCAGCAGAACCTGTGAAAGGGGGGCTGGAGGGGTGAAAGGGGGGCTGGAGGGGTGAAAGGTCAAATAACCACGGTAAGGGCCACGGGGACAGCCTGAGAGGGCCGGGGGAAGTTAGGGGCGAAAGCTGAGGGGGGGGAGGGAGGGTGGTTGAAAGGGTAAGATGAAAGTGCAGGGGGAAAAGACGAAAGATTAGGGATGAGAGGTGAAAGGGTAATAGGAAATGGAATAGTAGGTTGAAAAGACTAAAGCATAGACAGGAAAGGTAAAAGGATAGGTAAGAGAATAATAGCAGGGGGAGATGGAAGGAGAGAGAGAGGAAGGGAGAAAGTTGGATAAAGAGCAGGAAGACAGGGGATCCAATGTAAAAAGAGGATGGACATGTTGAGAGGATAGTTGGGTACGGTGACGTAGGATGGGCACACTGAAAGAAGGGAAAGTAAAATGAAGGAAACCCTCAGAAAGACAAAACAGTTAGTTGAAATATAACCAGCACTGACAAAGCCAATAGGCCTGGGTTTATTACATTGGCATATTAGAGCTGGACATGCGGCAGGAGCGGACAGCGAGGGCTAGAGTGTGAAAGTAGTCCCAAAACCAGCACTCGAGTGGAGGCAGCATACACTCAAGATTCATTCAAGATTTAATTCTACTACGAGATGAACAGTGACATAGCATACAAGATTCAAAACATAATACGTTAAAAAAGTACGTCTATAACAATTTTTAAATGATTTAACCTACATAATACAGGAATTAATACATTTTTAAAAAAGCTTTTAAAACATTTAAAAATTCAGTAGCACATCATTTTGTTAACTGGGCTCTATAACATCCGGGAAGCTGCTCAAACTGGGATAACCCGAATGTGACTGGCTTCATTTGAAGCCAAAGACTGAAAGGGGCTGCTCGGAGAAAGCTGATGTTTGAAGAGCAGAGATAAGGTGAAACTGGAGAGAAGGGGAAAAAGGTGAAAAAGACGGTGTAGGGTAAGAGGAAAGGTGAAAGGGAGAGGACAAGATGAAAGTGTAGGGAAATGGTGAAATGGAAGAAGAATTCTAAAAGTAAAAAGATACAGATTGTAGTGTAAAATATCGAGCAGAGAATATCGATTTACCAGAGTATTGTAAACAAAATTCCAAGGTCCAAAACACCTAGGATGTGCATATAGCAGGTTCGTATAGACTTGCCAGGCTGAACGCTACATCTACGTACCTTTTATCTCTCTCTCTCTCTCTCTCTCTTCTCTCTCTCTCTCTCTCTATATATATATATTTATATTTATATTTATAGTCAAGATACGTATATGTAAAGTTAAGTGTAGTAAACATACACTTACCTATACATACCCACCTGTTGATGTTTGGGCTTCGACATTTTGTCGTCGTTATTCTGGCGCTTCAACATTCCCTGCTCGGCTTGTCCTACCTCCACTGAAAAGGCAAGAGTAGGGGGCATGGTATTTCAACAGAACACCAGACGGGCTCCTGACTCTGTTTACCTCACTCCAGCTCCTGGTAGACCCTGGACTCCATAGTTCCCTGTTAGCAGATCCAGGCGGCCCCCTGCCTCCCTTGTTAACACTATGCAGCCCCCAGGTTCCCTCAAGCTCTCTAGCCACCCTCTGTGGCTCCATCCGAGCCTGGCTTTCTACTCACTGCTCTGTGGCTCCAGGCTGGCCCCAGGCTCCCTGGTCACTGCTCTGGAACTCCAGACTGGTCCCTGGCTCCCCGGTCACTGCTCGGTGAGTCCAGGCTGGCCCCTGGCTCCCCGGTCACTGCTCTGTGACTCCAGGCTGGCCCCTGGCTCCCCGGTCACTGCTCTGTGTCTCGAGGCTGGCCCCTGGCTCCCTGGTCACTGCTCTGGAACTCCAGACTGGTCCCTGGCTCCCCGGTCACTGCTCGGTGAGTCCAGGCTGGCCCCTGGCTCCCCGGTCACTGCTCTGTGACTCCAGGCTGGCCCCTGGCTCCCCGGTCACTGCTCTGTGGCTCCAGGCTGGCCCCTGGCTCCCTGGTCACTGCTCTGGAACTCCAGACTGGTCCCTGGCTCCCCGGTCACTGCTCGGTGAGTCCAGGCTGGCCCCTGGCTCCCCGGTCACTGCTCTGTGACTCCAGGCTGGCCCCTGGCTCCCCGGTCACTGCTCTGTGTCTCGAGGCTGGCCCCTGGCTCCCTGGTCACTGTTCTGTGACTCCAGGCTGGCCCCTGGCTCCCTGGTCACTGCTCTGTGACTCCAGGCTGGCCCCTGGCTCCCCGGCCACTGCTCTGTGACTCCAGGCTGGCCCCTGGCTCCCTAGTCACTGCTCGATGAGTCCAGGCTGGCCCCTGGCTCCCCGGTCACTGCTCTGTGACTCCAGGCTGGCCCCTGGCTCCCTAGTCACTGCTCGATGAGTCCAGGCTGGCCCCTGGCTCCCCGGTCACTGCTCTGTGACTCCAGGCTGGCCCCTGGCTCCCTAGTCACTGCTCGGTGAGCCCAGGCTGGCCCCTGGCTCCAGTCACCTCTCTGTAGCTCCAGCCCTTGCCGCCTGAGTCCTGCCATCCATCACTCGGACCCCAGAATCCTGTGGGGAACCTGGGCTCCAACATGATGGATAGAGGGCTGCACCACACAGAGGAGTCTGGAGAGATGGAGGCGGGGAGCTTTGAGTGAGGACAGACATAAGAGGGGCCAAGGAACTGGGGGCAGAGGTCTGGGAAAAAGAGAGGGCAGAAAAATAGAGGTAAAAACTCATAGAGGGGGCAGCGAGAGAAATAAATACATTCTAAAACCGAACTGTGCGCGCAGTCCTAGGCCATGGATACAGCAAGTGGCGACCCGTGCACCCCTTTCCCAGAATACAATCAATCATAGCGCCTAGAAGAGAAAATAAGGTTGTGATTTGTCATATATTAGCATAATATGTACAGTTGTAGGAGCAACATCAGAAATCACTGAAAAAGCCACACTGAACTCCTGAAACCAGCGCGTGCAATTGTGCGTAAGAGCTCCAGAGCGTACAATTGTGCGTAAAAGCTCCAAATCCTATTGGCCTGTTTGGGCGAGGACTTGAGACATTCCAGCCCTGACCCTGATGGCTACGATAGTCCTTGCCACAAAGGCAGAGTTGATAAGTAGCTCGTCCTCAGGCTCCTCCCACGCCCCCTTCCACCCCATGCATACAGAAGAATTTTATGGGATTAGAGTCATATTATACAATGGCAATGATAACGGGATGTAGTACATATGTAGATACGCCAGGAGCAGGACCACTGGAATTATGCGGCAAGGGAAGGCCAAATTCTGCGGGGGGTTGAGTAAATTATGCGGCTAGAAAAGGCAAATTATGCGGTGTAATGCAGCCCATTTTATAAATCGCATTACATCATTACTTTATAATTTTTACACTTGTTAACATAGGCTGGGCATTGGTTGCACCTCATTTGATCCAGTTTAACACTCAAAAATAGCAATAGGTGACCGGTCACGTTTGGAAAGGGCCTTCCGTTGCGCAGCAACATATATTGCTGTGCCTATAGTAACTTTTGAACTGTTTGAGCTAGAAACCACATTTTGTTTTGTTAAAATCTGCAGATTATGCAGCAGATGGTGAATTATGTGGCAAATGTGGCAAAATATATAATTATGCGGAAAAAACGCTTCGGCCGCAAAATCACATAATTCCAGTGGCCCTGACCAGGTGAAATACGTGTGTAATGAGTGTGGTTGAGGAGCCATGCATCGCAAGAGGCGGAGCTTTGAGCAGCCTGTCAGACTCATCTCCATCAATGGTATCAAGTGTTCGATAGTGTAATTATTCGAAATACCAGGATTCATTGGGACCTTTTAATCTTCTCCATAAAGGCAGAAACACATTTACGCTAACAGTAAAAAAAAAATATATACCACTAGAATCTACTGGTTATCTTTGCAAAATTACCACAAATGACAACATTCTCCAGATCACAACAGAAACTGGCCACACAATCCCTTCAAAATACCCACAGAAAAAGGGAGTCAGTGGGAAAGAAAAGCAACACGTAAAGTGATCCTTAAGGCCACAAAGAGGCTGCGGGGAAACCAATGGGAGAATTTAGTAGCCAGTTTCTTTTAATGCAGCAGCTGTTTGCCTTTGGACTTTTGTGGACCCCATAGAATCCTTACTGGAGGCTGGGGAGCACGGCCTAAGCAAGATCTACCATTTGAATCTCAAAACGGTACAGAAACAGGTATGCATCAAACAAATACACTGAATATTAAATATATCAGACTCCAGCAAATAATGCATGCTCTGTGTTTAGTGCACATCAGGGCTTCAATGAAGGCCACCGATTGTTCCACATAGATTGTGTTTTGCTGCACTTGAACCGCTGTCAAAAATCAAACTGATGCTAACTTAATTTTTAACTTTAAATACATTTAAATTCCTTTACATTTAAAGGACAAAATTTCAGTTGTTACATTTTGCTTTTTTATGTATACATACTTTTTTAATCTCCTAACATAATTCAATTTTCTAAACAGTTGCAGACCCCCTGAGAAGGTACTGCGGACCCCAGGCTAAGAACCACAGTTTGAAAGAATTTACTACTTGCTTCCGGAAGTTTAGTTCCCTATTAAAAGACAGATTTACAAAGATTTGGAATTGACAAAGGTCTACAGAAAAGTTTTGTGAATACACAATTATGTTCATGCAGGAGGCCACACTGCTTGTGTCCTTGTGCACACTTACTCAGTCGAGGCCTTCTCATTAGAACAAATGCACTTTTCTTTTTTTTTTCTCTCCACTGATAATATATCTTTTCTTCCTCTACATTCCTAACAATATTTTTTGATGGGGCCCTTTCCCGTTTCACTGTCTACTCCTGCACCTGGTTGTGGCTAAGTTTGTGGCTACCCAAAAGCCATTGAGTGTGTGGGTGTTCCAATCTTTTCAGGACACCCTCTCCTTGAAGCACCCGTGCCCCCCTCAGACAAAGTTTACTCATGCCTATTCTTACACCATACAGTGGAAATGTATGTGAGTAAATCTCTTATGGATGCAAATGTATGTTTTGGAATTTCGAAAGTGAATTGTCACTCGTTATTCAAGCCATTTGCCACATTAAGTTCACCACGCAAATGCATTTGTGCTTGATGAATCCTGTCCTCAATCTCTTGTGGATGTGAGACCAATTAGGACTTCCGGCAGCAAGACAGGAAGTGGGTTCGGTCAGCTTCAGCCCCCAAGTGCCCAAATTGGATTCAGGAGCCCCCTGGTGTAGGAGTGGATTGGCAGTGCCCCGGGCCTAAAGGGTGCCACTACCTTGCGTAGTAGGTGTTTTAAGCTGCCTCTCTCTGTCCCTCAGTGGACACACAGCCTCACTCCACCTATGCACTAAGAACTACAGACAGATGAAGAGAGAGGAAGCATGACAGAAAGTACAAAGAAAAGAAAGAAAGACAAACAAAGCAGAAGATGTGAATTAAGCGAATCATGTAAAAAGCAAGAAATACATAATGGGAATTAATGAGCAATAACAAACGAGGGAACCACGAAAAATAAGGAGCAAGGGAACAAAAATAAATGCACGAATGGCAGGATGGAGAAAAAAACAACACAATGAAGGAGCAACAGAAGAAAACAATGAATCTAAAAACAAAAGAAGTGAAAGCAGGTGGATAGGAAAGGAGAGGAGAAATGAGGAGTGAATAAAAAAAGGCCAAAGAAAAAAATGCAAAAGAAATTAAAAGAGATGACGAAAAGGAGAGATTAAAAAAAAACAAGGCGAAGCAAAGAAATATACAAAGAAAGAGGAAGCCGAAGAAAATCAAGAATGAAGAAGTGAAGAAGAGATGAGCGGAAGCACAGTAGCTGGAGAGTAGGAATGGTGGCTGTAGGTTACAGAATAGTCTGGCGCCGCGCCAGGGTGGGGGGTGTAATGATCTACTTCATCCCATTGAGCTCGGCATCATCAGGCCAGGGTTGTTAGTAGAAAGGAATAATCTCCAATTAGCACAAAAGAGAACACTTGAGGCTTAGCTCAGCTTTGCAGGAGCATAAAAAAAGCAACCGACAGGCTAATTCCACTGGAACTGAGGCATCCAACTTTCTGTAATCAGAAGAAGACCCCCTGGAACTAAACAAAATGGCACACGTAGAGGACAGTCAGACCCTGGAGCCGTGCGAGGCAACTGCATCAAGATCAGCGAAAAACATGCACACCAGCAGACTGAACACAAGTGCAGACAGCACACTGGGCGGTGGACATGCCAGGACCACAAGCACACAGGAAACCCACACGCAAGAACTTCAGAAATATATATATAACACAGGTAATAAGGAAACTAGGTAACAAAACACGACTGAAGAAACAAGAACAATGGACAAGTTCAGTGAGTCAAACACCCTCTTAATTGTATACTGTCAAAACCTACTTTTTGTCTACACCGATACTGACAGGATTAACTCCACCGAAGATATTAGTTACACTATAATGACGGACGAATAGTTTCATAAACAGCAAAACTAAGCAAGAGGTTCTCAAGGAAATGACAGCTCACCTAACATGACATAGGAGCTCACATTGTCAAATTTACACAACAGCAGTACAAGTGAAGCCAACACGGTTGACATGCTGTTCGGGAGGATCACACAGCTGGTGTAGAGGGTCACCCACCTTGAAAGGAGGACCACACGAAAGAGTAGGAGTAGCACCAAAGCAAAGCGGCTCCTGTACTCATTCGACCACAGAACAAACCACTTAAAAGCTCCCCACAATTTAGCAAAGCTAACACTCAGGAAGGCACAACCTACCTCGGTACGAGCATTAATGACTCAACGAGAAACCAACACAACTTAAAAAGAGCTTGACTCAACTCAACATAACACGCCACAGCTCAATGAAACACATTCACCCAACTAACGCATGCCGTAAGTCAACAAGAGCACAACCCACTCAACCCAACACAAATTATAACCTGACTCAAGAGTAATTTGTGAGCAAAAGGAAATAGTAATCTGGGAAATAATGTGTTTGCTAGAATATTTTGCTTTTTCATCCTCTAATTGCTATCTAAGTTTTTCCTGTCGACTTTGATTCCTGAGATCAGGCGCAAAGGCAGTTCTAATGCGTCACCACAGAGGTATAGGCTTCAGACGGCCGAGATGCATCCGATTATTTACTTCTCCGCAGACCAGGTTATGCGGTTATGCTGTATCTCCCCAAACTAATGACCGAGTATGGCTAGACACTTTTGGAGTTATGTATCAGTTTATGTAATGCATAGGGCAGAGGTGCCCAAATGTGTTCTAGGAGGGCTGGCTGTATGCCAGATTTTCAGATTACCAATTTACCAATGTAGATTAGTTCTATTTTTACCATGAAAATATATCAACTAAGAGGATGTTTTGAATACCAGGCGTAGACCGTCCGACACTTCTGGTCCTATGTTAGACATCTCCACGCTAGGTGTTTACTAACAATCATTCCCAAAAATGTAAGAAGCCCGGAGGGTGTCCACCCGTGTATGTGTGTAAACAACCTGGTCAAGCTTGCTATAGTTTTCATGCACCAAAGTCTCTACAGTCTTCCAGCCGTCCAGGGTAGCGGCTTACACAAGAACTTACGTGAACTACCTACACCCTGCAAAGAGCCCGGCTGCCCACACAAAGCATCAGACCTTTCATATAGGGAATGGTTTACCCTCTCTTCGCCCTGCACAGGCACCAGCGAAACTTGCCAAGACAAGTGGCAGACTGCATGAAGACGTCAATGACCTGGGACTGCCTGGAAATATCCCAGGGCGGTTGCGACTATTAGCAAACCTTTCCGTCAACCCAGGGACATCTTTTCAATGCACATGCGCTTGACAGAACACAATGCCTGTGGCTGCATAGTAGGGCTGTGTGACTGACACATGATGCTCTATTTGAATGCCAAAATGCACTGCAGAGATATGAATCAGAGAATGCAAAGTATTGGATCTGAGCTGTGCTCTAAAACAAAGGCCCATTTGACTTAAATGCTTATCTTCTGAGCAAGGAAGTTGACCTTCACCGGGGAGTCAGCCATCTTGGACATTCCTGAGTGGTGACCAGTTTAAGCTGCTTCCTCTCTTCCCTACAAGCCCAGCCGGTAGTTTTCCTCCAGACTGCTCCACTTACTCTGGCCCTCCTACCACCTTCTGCGGTTCACTTAGCAGTAAAGTTCCTCCAGTCTCCACAGCCTACAAACTGCACCCAGGAATCCCTAGTAGGCAGCCATGTCAGGTGTAGGAAGAGCACAGAACGGTTCAGTGAAGTACCTGCATCTGTTTTTGTGACCATGAAGTACTGAGTCACCAAAACCGCTCATGTAAAGAACGTTTACTGCTAGGAGGAGACCTGCAAGGGTCTACTGCGCAACCCTTCAATCAATGAATCAATCAATCAATCAGCATTTGTAGAGCGCAGCACTGCCACACCTGGGGGTATCTGGGCGCTGTGTCTCCGTCGAAGAGCCAGGTCTTGAGTCTCTTTCTGAAGTCTGCCAGCGAGGGGGCTGTACGGAGCTGGAGGGCGAGGAACCCTTACCGCCTTACCTATCACACAATAAACTAATGCCATGTTTTCTGAGGACACTTTTTACCAGCGATCCCCCACTTCGGGCATAGTTCGGAGTAGCACAGTAACCCCGATGTGGCCCGGAATAGGGCAATCGAGATTACAAGTTTCCCACTTTCATCCCTGGCCACGGGCTGCCGAAAGCAAGTGAGGGAAAATACAGGAATCGCCACAGAAACATTGATTAAGGAACGGTAAGGTGGCCCCAAAATATATAATAGGCGGTATTTTGCACGCCGGCCCGCCACCTCCTCGGAGTAACTGCTGCCTCTGGTATTGGTACTCCACGGAGGGTAGAGTTACTGGAGAAATCACTCCCAATAAGTAATCCATCCTGGTCCATGTGCTTTCCAATTTTACCCTGTTGCCCATTTACCTCTGGAACAGTCGATACCAGCGGCTTATTTTTCATACCATGTGCTTATGCCATAAGTGTCTTATTTAGTGTAGTTAAAGAGCTATTCTCTTGGATAAAACCAAACTTCAAAAGGACTTTACACTTTATTGAACCTGGTATTTTCTGTATTATTGCATCGGATTTCAAAATAAATCCCACCTCGGAGAGAGATTTGTCCTCCATTCGTCAACCTCCCTAAATCCCAGGAACCTAGGACTAAAAGGAGCTGCGTTTATCGCTTTTATTGAAAGCGAAGGACAGTTGGGTTTGTAGGACGTCCATGTAGCACCATCTACGGATGTGTCGGGAGCTCCCCACTTGTGCACACTGGTGAAAACCTGCCCACGATCAACCCCTGCAACTAACATCAGCGGCCTTTGAAAGCTCACTTAACTTTATAAATATCAGATAATTAAACACAGCCAAACACAAGAGCACAATCCAACTCCAAAGAGAAATGTAAGTGAAGAGCACAACACAGCACACCAGGAGCAGCAAAGGGAGCCTTCTGCTAATCCCACAAAGTCAGCACAGCTAAAGAACCAGAGAATCACAGAACTCAACAAGAATGGGAACGAAAAATAATATCACAAGGATTGTAGAAATTAAAAAGAGACTTACAAAGTAAACAAAAGCAACACAAACCAAAACATGATCAAAGCTCAGCTCAATACCGCAGTACAACAAGGACCTGATATCTCTGAAAAATATACTTGCAAATCAGCAACAGGAAAATGATTTAACAAGAGAAACTCACAAAAGGAGCAGAATCACCATCCCTTAATTTAACAATAGTAGAAGCAACTTGAAACAATAGAGCAACTAAACTTACAAAGGGCACCTCAACACACAACTTAAGAAGAGCACTGAACAACTCAACAAGAGCACAACTCAGCACAATAAAAACATCACACACAATCCACTACCCTGCCACATACGGCACAACAAGCAGCAAGAATGAATTTGTTTCAATGGCTTTCGGTACTCAAACTGTTTGCTACAAACCAACTGGAAGGTTCAACACAAAGCAACTGGATTTGCAGTTTGTGTCTGCCTTCTTTGAAACATTGTTTCTAACAAAATTCTATGAATATTATGTTTCCACTAACATTATGATAGATACA
The DNA here is from genome assembly GCF_964204655.1 of Triturus cristatus. Lineage (NCBI taxonomy): Eukaryota > Metazoa > Chordata > Amphibia > Caudata > Salamandridae > Triturus > Triturus cristatus. Next base: position 772,457,642 of record NC_140595.1, on the reverse strand, counting down.
GTCTTATGCCTTGTGTAAACAGTTGACATATAACGAATAGAAACAGCAAACACTTTTAAATGTACTTTTTGTTCACTTAAAGTTCACTGGTGGGATGCCTTATTCTCTATGCTTAACAAAAGCACATACTAGATAAACCAGTTGAGCAACTAAAAACAAAAACAACCCAGAACCGAACATTACAACTCAACCAGAGCAGAACTCTACTCAAGAAGTGGGTAACCCAACTCATTAAGAGCAGAACTCTACTCAAGACGTGGATAACCCAACTCAACAAGAGCAGGACTCTACTCAAGAAGTGTAGAACCCAACTCAACAAGATCAGAACTCTACTCAAGAAGTGGGTAACCCAGCTCAACAAGAGCAGAACTCTACTCAAGAAGTGGGTAACCCAACTCATCAAGAGCAGAACTCTACTCAAGACGTGGATAACCCAACTCAACAAGAGCAGAACTCTACTCAAGACGTGGATAACCCAACTCAACAAGAGCAGAACTCTACTCAAGAAGTGTAAAACCCAACTCAACAAGAGGAGAACTCTACTCAAGAAGTGTAAAACCCAACTCAACAAGATCAGAACTCTACTCAAGAAGTGGGTAACCCAACTCAACAAGAGCAGAACTGTACTCAAGAAGTGGATAACCCAACTCAGCAAGAGCAGAACTCTACTCAAGAAGTGGAGAACCCAACTCAGCAAGAGCAGAACTGTACTCAAGACGTGGGTAACCCAACTCAACAAGAGCATAACTCTACTCAAGAAGTGGATAACCCAACTCAGCAAGAGCAGAACTCTACTCAAGACGTGGAGAACCCAACTCAACAAGGGCAGAACTCTACTCAAGAAGTGTAAAACCCAACTCAACAAGATCAGAACTCTACTCAAGAAGTGGGTAACCAAACTCAGCAAGAGCAGAACTCTACTCAAGACGTGGGTAACCCAACTCAACAAGAGCAGAACTCTACTCAAGAAGTGTAAAACCCAACTCAACAAGATCAGAACTCTACTCAAGAAGTGGGTAACCCAACTCAACAAGAGCAGAACTGTACTCAAGAAGTGGATAACCCAACTCAGCAAGAGCAGAACTCTACTCAAGAAGTGGAGAACCCAACTCAGCAAGAGCAGAACTGTACTCAAGACGTGGGTAACCCAACTCAACAAGAGCATAACTCTACTCAAGAAGTGGATAACCCAACTCAGCAAGAGCAGAACTCTACTCAAGACGTGGAGAACCCAACTCAACAAGGGCAGAACTCTACTCAAGAAGTGTAAAACCCAACTCAACAAGATCAGAACTCTACTCAAGAAGTGGGTAACCAAACTCAGCAAGAGCAGAACTCTACTCAAGACGTGGGTAACCCAACTCAACAAGAGCAGAACTCTACTCAAGAAGTGGATAACCCAACTCAACAAGAGGAGAACTCTACTCAAGAAGTGGGTAACCCAACTCAACAAGAGCAGAACTGTACTCAAGAAGTGGATAACCCAACTCAACAAGAGCAGAACTGTACTCAAGAAGTGTAAAACCCAACTCAACAAGATCAAAACTCTACTCAAGAAGTGGGTAACCCAACTCAACAAGATCAGAACTCTACTCAAGAAGTGGATAACCCAACTCTACAAGAGGAGAACTCTACTCAAGACGTGGGTAACCCAACTCAACAAGAGCAGAACTGTACTCAAGACGTGGGTGACCCAACTCAACAAGAGCAGAACTCTACTCAAGAAGCGGGTAACCCAACTCAACAAGAGCAGAACTGTACTCAAGAAGTGGGTAACCCAACTCTACAAAAGGAGAACTCTCTACTCAAGAAGTGGGTAACCCAACTCAACAAGAGCAGAACTCTACTCAAGAAGTGTAAAACCCAACTCAACAAGATCAGAACTCTACTCAAGACGTGGGTTACCCAACTCAACAAGAGCAGAACTCTACTCAAGAAGTGGGTAACCCAACTCAGCTAGAGCAGAACTGTACTCAAGACGTGGGTAACCCAACTCAACAAGAGCAGAACTCTACTCAAGAAGTGGATAACCCAACTCAACAAGAGGAGAACTATACTCAAGAAGTGTAAAACCCAACTCAACAAGGGCAGAACTCTACTCAAGAAGTGTAAAACCCAACTCAACAAGATCAGAACTCTACTCAGGACGTGGGTTACCCAACTCAACAAGAGCAGAACTCTACTCAAGAAGTGGGTAACCCAACTCATCAAGAGCAGAACTCTACTCAAGACATGGATAACCCAACTCAACAAGAGCAGAACTCTACTCAAGAAGTGGGTAACCCAACTCAACAAGCGCAGAACTGTACTCAAGAAGTGGATAACCCAACTCTACAAGAGGAGAACTCTACTCAAGACGTGGGTAACCCAACTCAACAAGAGCAGAACTCTACTCAAGACGTGGGTGACCCAACTCAACAAGAGCAGAACTCTACTCAAGAAGCGGGTAACCCAACTCAACAAGAGCAGAACTGTACTCAAGAAGTGGGTAACCCAACTCTACAAGAGGAGAACTCTCTACTCAAGAAGTGGGTAACCCAACTCAACAAGAGCAGAACTGTACTCAAGAAGTGGATAACCCAACTCTACAAGAGGAGAACTCTACTCAAGAAGTGGGTAACGCAACTCAACAAGAGGAGAACTCTACTCAAGAAGTGGATAACCCAACTCAACAAGAGCAGAACTCTCTATTCAAGAAGTGGATAACCCAACTCAACAAGAGCAGAACTCTACTCAAGAAGTGGATAACCAAACTCAACAAGAGCTTTAAGAAGTGGGTAACCCAACTCAACAAGAGCAGAACTCTACTGAAGACGTGAGTAACCCAACTCAACAAGATCAGAACTCTACTCAAGAAGTGAATAACCCAACTCAACAAGAGCTTTAAGAAGTGGATAACCCAACTCAACAAGAGCAGAACTCTACTCAAGTCGTGGGTAACCCAACTCAACCAGAGCAGAACTCTACTCAAAAAGTGGGTAACCCAACTCAACAAGATCAGAACTCTACTCAAGAAGTGAATAACCCAACTCAACAAGAGAACATTCAACACAGCAGGCACACTGCACATCTCAAAAAGAGTATTACTCCACTAAACAAGTTAATAACCGTCTGAAGAAAAGTGTTTCTAACCTCAACAAAATTCATCTGCGTGAATATGAGCATCATGAAAATCAACAAACATCCATCACAAAAAACATATAGGTGAACAGTTACACAGTCCAACACCTAAACAATACGCTGCCTCTCATAAAAAAAAGCATAAACTAAATCAATAAGAGGAAAACTATACTGCAGAAACCAACCCAACTTAATAACAGCATTTCACAATTCAGCAATCAGGCAAGTATGTGTTCGGGTGCTTTGACAGCTCAAAATGAAGACATTTCATTGCAGAGAAAGCCTTCAGCTGATGGTATGTTTTAAGTCGAGTTCATACCTTATGATTTTCGGATAATGTACGAGGACATAATAAAGCCCCACACAAAGGGGGAGCGTTTACTACAACGTCGTTCACATAGTAACAGAAAATACGACTTGCAACACACTTGTAGGAGCAAAGCGATAGAGCCTTTTTAGGTTTGGGTTTTGACAGATCATCTGTCAAACTGACGTATAGGCAACCATATACAAAGAATGTCTCTGGGACCACCTCATCCAACCACTGGCTTTCTTCATCCAGCCTATATAAGACACTTGCTTGACACCTGTCAATCTCATTTTGGCTAAGCCCGGTGGAGTACATATCTCTCACCTACTGCTATTGGCTGTTTGCTGTATCCTTCACATGCACGCGAGTGCTTGCACTGGACTTTATCAAGGTAAAGTTACCAGCTTTTGAAAACAAAAAACAGGACAATCTGCAAAAATAGACGAAGGAACACACTGATACATTGACCGAGGTGTACAGAATAACAGCGCTCAACAATACGGAAGCACAGACGAAGCACTAGAATAAATAAATACAATTAGATTTGTAAACCCAGTATCATACCTGGTGATTAAATAGCTTTCCAATAGGAGCCGCTATCTAGTCCTGCTTTGGAACTCGTAAAAATGTGCCTCGCACTGTTTTCAGTTGACCCTCTCTAAAACTGGGACCTAAGTCAAATTTGCCTAAATCCGCCGGGACAGAGAGTGAAAAACTGGGGCTGTTTCATTATATCTGGGATGCCTGGTTACCCTATATTAAGGACTACTTTACAATTGTAGCCCTCTTTGTCTACTCCCACTGACACCTTTCCGTGCATCGCTCGCTCAATCATTAATCCCAGACCTGTTGGCTTTACCAGTGGTTGTTCTAACATTCTATTCCATTGTTCTGTGTACGCAGTCACTAACAGAAGATAATGGTGTGTCATTTTACATTAATTCACATTTAGCTTCTAAGACCCACCATTTTTTTAACTAGTAGAAGCTGGCAAGTGCCTATGCCTGAAACAGGCTAATGATGGTTGCCTGGACACACAGAGATTGAAGACACTGGAAGACAGTGGAATTCATTTGTGGCCTTAATCCGAACAATTGTAAATGGATGACTTAAAAATGTCAGCTCCGCGATCATTATTGTGATACGGGCTTCAATGTATGAATGTCATGTCGCGCTTTCGTTCCACTTTATCTCTCTTCGCTCCCATGCACTTGGCGGCAAGATGTTCATAATGAATGGTAATTCAGAATAATCGCATTATTCCCACTAATAGGAAAATGTTATTTTTATTGCATTGTGCGTCTGTTTGATATATGGTTTTAAGTAAACGAACCAATGAGGCATGTTGATATTTCAATCAGCGATATAATGACAATATGGTAAAAAAAAAGAAGAAAATAACCACTGGTGTCTCCGTCGCCGCCTGCTTCACTGGTGTCCTTCTCATTTTCGTAACTCCATAGAAATACCACCGCCCTACTCCAAACTTAATAATACAGAGGCATGTCCCTTTCCCGGAGTACATATATTCTCTTCTGGGCGCAGATGCAGGCACACGGGTAGGTTTGGAAACATATTCAACAGCTAAGGACGAACTTCCATTTAACTTCACTTCCATTGGGCAACGGGTTTCCGATCTCTCACGGTATCTCCTGGTTCCTATGGATATTTTTTTAGGTCTCGCCTGACCCAGCGCATGCGCTGGTCTGGAGAGACTTATTGAGAGGGCTCCAAAAAGTGCTACCAGGCCAGCCTAGAGCTACGGTGCATGTGCGCGCGTGCTTGACCGCGATTACTTTCAATTTCGCAGCCGCACGGCCGCTTTGATGTTTGATCGCGATCACTTTCACTTTCGCGGCCGCTTGGCATAGCCAATAGGTCTCGCTTTTGGGACCTTATAAGTATTTAGTTATGCAACTGTTGCATGGATAAACACTTACAAGGTCCCAAAGGCGAGACCTATTGGCTATGCCAATGCTTGATCATTTAGGGATCTCCAACCAGTAGCTCGGGAGCTACTGTAGCTCTCCTCCTTCCTACCTCGGAGTAGCTCACCTGTGTGCAGCCCAGCTCATTAAATTAGAAAGATTTTGATTGGTTGAATTAATATCCATATAACAAAATTGAAATTATACAAAAGTAATAATATTTGCAGCTCTCAATGCGTTTCATTGAACATAAGAGCCCCTCAGTAGGAAAAGGGTGGAGACCCCTATTAACGAGTAGAATTTCTCATGTTTTTGCTGTTATAGCCGATTTCCTATGTACCATAACTAGATGCAAAGGATACCATTTGTAACTGGCCAACTAGAATTTTCACCCGAGCTGGGGGGGGGGGGGGGGGGGGATTCAAGGGACCCCCAGTCCTAGAAGGTATTCAGAAAGGCTGGCCCATGGGTAAATATCCCCGGACACCTGTAGTCCAGCTCCATTCTGCCCTAACATACTACCCAACACCCTATACATTCGCATTGTGACATCACCGCGTCACGCGCCGCTGCCATCTGTTTGATGGAGGCGGGTAAGGCTGGCGCTGCAGCTCTAATGTTATTTTTTGGTGAAATCACTCATCCCACGAACAAGGAAAGTAAACAGACAAGTAATTAGGATGAAAAAGCCTGCCTGGCACGGCCAGCTTTGAAGCCCATTGTGTTTACCTCCGGCGCCCGCTTTTTCCCTGCATGAGTATTTCATAGACTGTTGTTTTTTTCCAGAACTATCTGCTCATCTTGTTTACAATTTTTCGGGGTGACGGGGGCGGCGTTGACTCATGAGACCGGGAGCCCTGCAGCCCACGCCCCAGCTCGGCAGGCGCCGTGGGGCTCCGCGCCAAGATGGCGTCCGGCCCGCTTTGTTGTCGTCGTGCGCAGGGAGCTTCTGGAGGTGGCTGATGGCAGCGGTGTGCGTGTCCCTCCCAAGAGATTCCCCAGTGGTCTGGAGCCATGCCAGCAGGGCACGGGAGGTGCCCGGCTGCTCCCTGGTTGGCATGGTGCATCCAGCTGGCTTGCTCTGCGCGGGACACGTGTCTCGCACGTCGGAACATATCTGACGCTGGAAGGAGGGGTGCTCGTGGCTTCCTTCTGGGAGTCCTGGATGTAGATGGGGGGTGGTGGTCAGACAAGCACATTCATGCACGGCAAGCCCACGCTCCCTCAAGTAAACACGTGCACACGTGTGCGCACACTTAGCCAAGGACCAAGCTCCTGCCCTAATGCAAAATGACGTGGCCTCCTGGAACAACGTGCGGAGTGGCCTCTGGGTGTCCCATATTTTACAGATACTCCTTGGGTGGAACCGATGTCCCCTGAAGGTTTGGGGACCCCCGCCCCGAAGGTTAGCTCCTCCCCCCCTCTGCGCCATGGGGGCTGCAGGGGCCTGTGTTGCGCCTCTGGATCAGGCTGTAGTAGTGACGTTTAACCGTGCTCTCCAGGTACGCAGCTATTAGTACAGCATGAGTAGTGATATATGGACTGTGTGAGGGGTCCCAGCACCCCAGGTATGGCTAACTTTCTATAACTAAGTCATACAAGAACTTTTCAAATTGTCTGCCTCTGAAGATGTTGGCACACCACATTCAGTACTAGGCGTTGACAGATATTTCGTTGGCCTTAAGCCTCTCCAGACTCAAAATTTGCCAACTTCTCCAAAATATTTACTACTCTGATACTTCTGTGGTAAATTTGATATGGACAGTGCGTGAACAGATTCAGACAATTTCATCCCTCTGTAAATTGAGTTTCCATAGATTCATTACAGTGGGTTAAAGAGGGTTGCCAGAACTAAAACACGGGGATTCCAAGACCCGGGTACAATTATTCACAATACAATTTGTGGGGAAAAAATCCCAAATTGAACATTTTGTACTAACCACCAGCTCACCGCTTCCCTAAGGATGGCCAGCGTCCATTACATTATCCCTAGCGTGACACTGTTTTTAAATCCCATCTATGCTGCCATCTTTAGGTATGAAAACAGGGGGCTTCTGTACCCTCAGCATTCGCACTGGAAGGTGCTGAGAGGGCCCAGCTTTGTCCCACCTCCGGAAGTCGTAAAAGGATTAACTTCCGGTCCCATTCCAGGAAGTCCATGGAGGTAACACCCCTTTGTGTCTTATTAGTCTTTCTATAAATTCGAGCCATTCGATACAAATTGTGCAGTGTTTACAACCTGTGAGTCTGCATGTGTTTGCCAAAGTATACAAAGTGTGGTGTTTCTACTCAGCAAAATGGAACAAAGATGCAGTCTGTCTATGCTAAACACATGATGCAAATACTCACTACTAGAGCAACAGGGTGGGCTATACACAGTGGGGTGTGCGCTGCCTGCCTACACTAATAGAAGAAGCGGTTTGTACTGTGTCAGTGCGTCTGCACTGAGCACATGAAGCAAACAGTGCAGTGTTTACAATGTCTCACCGCACTACACACAGTGTGTACACAGTGCAATATTTACAGTGTGCCTACACATATTGTCAGTTTAAGTCTGTACAATACACGTGTCCCCTATGACTAAACACAAGATACAAACAGTGCAGTGTTTAGAATCTGTTTCACTGCACCACACACATGGTGTGTACACAGTGCAGGACACAACTAGTGCAATGTTTACAATGGGTATAGCTCCTTATAAATAGTGCAGGGTGCACAGTCTGCGCGCTTCTAGAGTAAGCACAGGACACAACTAGTGCAATGTTTACACTGGGTATAGTTCCGTATAAATAGTGCAGGGTGCACAGTCTGCGCGCTTCTAGAGTAAGCACAGGACGCAACTAGTGCAATGTTTACACTGGGTATAGTTCCGTATAAATAGTGCAGGGTGCACAGTCTGCACGCTTCTAGAGTAAGCACAGAAGACAACTAGTGCAATGTTTACACTGGGTATAGTTCCGTATAAATAGTGCAGGGTGCACAGTCTGCGTGCTTCTAGAGTAAGCACAGGACACAACTAGTGCAATGTTTACACTGGGTATAGTTCCTTATAAATAGTGCAGGGTGCACAGTCTGCGTGCTTCTAGAGTAAGCACAGGACACAATTAGTGCAATGTTTACACTGGGTATAGTTCCTTATAAATAGTGCAGGGTGCACAGTCTGCGTGCTTCTAGAGTAAGCACAGGACACAACTAGTGCAATGTTTACACTTGGTATAGTTCCTTATAAATAGTGCAGGGTGCACAGTCTGCGCGCTTCTAGAGTAAGCAAAGGAGACAACTAGTGCAATGTTTACACTGGGTATAGTTCCGTATAAATAGTGCAGGGTGCACAGTCTGCGCGCTTCTAGAGTAAGCACAGGACACAACTAGCGCAATGTTTACACTGGGTATAGTTCTGTATAAATAGTGCAGGGTGCACAGTCAGCGTGCTTCTAGAGTAAGCACAGGACACAACTAGTGCAATGTTTACACTGGGTATAGGTCCGTATAAATAGTGCAGGGTGCACAGTCTGTGCGCTTCTAGAGTAAGCACAGGAGACAACTAGTGCAATGTTTACACTGGGTATAGTTCCGTATAAATAGTGCAAGGTGCACAGTCTGCGCGCTTCTAGAGTAAGCACAGGAGACAACTAGTGCAATGTTTACACTGGGTATAGTGCAATGTTTACACTGGGTATAGTTCCGTATAAATAGTGCAGGGTGCACAGTCTGCGCGCTTCTAGAGTAAGCACAGGAGGCAACTAGTGCAATATTTACACTGTGTATAGTTCCTTATAAATAGTGCAGGGTGCACAGTCTGCACGATTCTAGAGTAAGCACAGGACACAACTAGTGCAATGTTTACACTGGGTATAGTTCCCTATAAATAGTGCAAGGTGCACAGTCTGCGCGCTTCTAGAGTAAGCACAGGACACAACTAGTGCAATGTTTACACTGGGTATAGTTCCGTATAAATAGTGCAGGGTGCACAGTATGCGCGCTTCTAGAGTAAGCACAGGACACAACTAGTGCAATGTTTACACTGGGTATAGTTCCGTATAAATAGTGCAAGGTGCACAGTCTGCGCGCTTCTAGAGTAAGCACAGGACACAACTAGTGCAATGTTTACACTGAGTATAGTTCTGTATAAATAGTGCAAGGTGCACAGTCTGCGCGCTTCTAGAGTAAGCACAGGAGACAACTAGTGCAATGTTTACACTGGGTATAGTGCAATGTTTACACTGGGTATAGTTCCGTATAAATAGTGCAGGGTGCACAGTCTGCGCGCTTCTAGAGTAAGCACAGGAGGCAACTAGTGCAATATTTACACTGTGTATAGTTCCTTATAAATAGTGCAGGGTGCACAGTCTGCACGCTTCTAGAGTAAGCACAGGACACAACTAGTGCAATGTTTACACTGGGTATAGTTCCGTATAAATAGTGCAGGGTGCACAGTCTGCGCGCTTCTAGAGTAAGCACAGGACACAACTAGTGCAATGTTTACACTGGGTATAGTTCCGTATAAATAGTGCAGGGTGCACAGTCTGCGCGCTTCTGGAGTAAGCACAGGACGCAACTGGTGCAATGTTTATACTGGGTATAGTTCCGTATAAATAGTGCAAGGTGCACAGTCTGCGCGCTTCTAGAGTAAGCACAGGAGACAACTAGTGCAATGTTTACACTGGGTATAGTGCAATGTTTACACTGGGTATAGTTCCGTATAAATAGTGCAGGGTGCACAGTCTGCGTGCTTCTAGAGTAAGCACAGGACACAACTAGTGCAATGTTTACACTGGGTATAGTTCCTTATAAATAGTGCAGGGTGCACAGTCTGCGCGCTTCTAGAGTAAGCACAGGACGCAACTGGTGCAATGTTTATACTGGGTATAGTTCTTTATAAATAGTGCAGGGTGCACAGTCTGCGCGCTTCTGGAGTAAGCACAGGACACAACTAGTGCAATGTTTACACTGGGTATAGTTCCGTATAAATAGTGCAGGGTGCACAGTCTGCGCGCTCCTGGAGTAAGCACAGGACGCAACTGGTGCAATGTTTACACTGGGTATAGTTCCTTATAAATAGTGCAGGGTGCACAGTCTGCGTGCTTCTAGAGTAAGCACAGGACACAACTAGTGCAATGTTTACACTGGGTATAGTTCCGTATAAATAGTGCAGGGCGCACAGTCTGTGCGCTTCTGGAGTAAGCACAGGACACAACTAGTGCAATGTTTACACTGGGTATAGTTCTGTATAAATAGTGCAGGGTGCACAGTCAGCGTGCTTCTAGAGTAAGCACAGGACACAACTAGTGCAATGTTTACACTGGGTATAGGTCCGTATAAATAGTGCAGGGTGCACAGTCTGTGCGCTTCTAGAGTAAGCACAGGAGACAACTAGTGCAATGTTTACACTGGGTATAGTTCCGTATAAATAGTGCAGGGCGCACAGTCTGTGCGCTTCTGGAGTAAGCACAGGACACAACTAGTGCAATGTTTACACTGGGTATAGTTCTTTATAAATAGTGCAGGGTGCACAGTCTGCCTGACTCTAGACTAAGCGGGCACTACAAACAGTGTAAGGTTCCTCGAAGCCTGCGTGCTTGACTACACTAAGCTCACGAATCAAAATGATACAATATTTACCATATGAGCCTTTCTCTCCTAAACACAACATACAAATAGCACCATATTTGGAGCCCACGAGGCGCTACACTAAGTACCCGATAGCACAGTACAGTGTCACCCTTCAGTGGCCGTCATACCGTGCATAATTTGTACCGGTGCTAAGAGTACAAGGAGGGCGTTGGCGCTTGCACGCACTGACACAGAATTAGTGCTGTTTTTTTGCTGCAAGTGAATATTTTGCACTTTGAATGTGTCTGAAAAGTTGCGGGGTTTGGCGAAATACGACGTGTTGGGTGAGTGATCACGAAGAGTGGCAGTTCAGCGCGTGAAGCAGTATTTCAGATGCAGAGGCACTCCCGTCTGAGGAAGTAAAGCGCCCGGAAAGCCCTAGCGCTGGAGTGCGGCTTCTTCGGAGTTTAATTAGCATTAACTAGAGGGCAGCCCTGTCCTCTGCAGCCACCGGGCTTCCGCTGCTAATCATTATTCACAAGGCTATTTCAACACACAGATTCCACGTATTCACCAGGGGACCAGTCACCTTGGCACTCGTGAAATGCTTTACTCGTGTCCAGCAGTGGGCAGTGCGGGGGGTTCAGGGTAAGGCTGCTATGGACATTTTGTGAACACCCCATAACTTTTCCCAAATCATCCCCAGCCTGGAAACGTCCTGCTGACACGGGCAGGAGTAAATCAAGGCTAAAGCAATGTGTCGTCGTAGTCAGGAGGTGGAAGTCAAGTTCCCCATTCACAACACTACACTACGCACAGTCACGCATGTGGAAATGCCACAATGGCGTCGTTCAGCGCTTGCAAAGGTGTTCCAGGGGTGCGAGTATCTTAGATTGACAGGCGTTTGCTCCAGGTGGCAGCGCTCAAACCTGCAGGTGACTGAGTCAAGCCCGTGGGCACAGACTAGTGTTCAGTGGAGGTCACTGAGATCTGTTTCTCGGCGCTTTGGGACAGTGCAGTGGTTGGGCTGCCATCTCACGTCACGTGTATGGTGCATCATAAAACAAAGGCAGGACATAAATACATGAAATCTGCCTTTGCTAGCGTCGTGGTGTTTTCACACAGATCCCAGCAGCAGGCGCCCACGCCCACAGTGCTACCTTACAAGTTGCAGCAATCTGAAAGTCTGGGTCTTCCCACGAAAGCGTCTCTCCAACGGCTGTGGGGTCAGGCGGGGAGGGGAGGGGGCTCAGGGGCCTTCTTCAGACCCCGAGAGAGATTCTTCCGGGCTGGGGCAGGGCAGATGGGCTGGCAACGAGTCCTGCTGCCCCCCGCTCAGTCCAGACACTGCCAACCTACTGTGCTATCCTATGAGGAACGCAATGCCCTCTGTCCTATAACACTGTGTTGTGTTGCGTGGTACTGAACTCAACGTCATTTTATTGTAGTGTGTGGTGTTGTGCTGCCCTGCACTGCACTGCACTGACAAGGTACTGTGCACAAGGTGTGTTATTGTATGGTGATGCGCTGCCCTGCATTGTGCTGTCGAGGTGCTGTACTCAAGGTATGTTATTGTATGGTGTTGTGCTGCCCTGCATTGTGCTGTCAAGGTGCTGTACTCAAGGTGTGTTATTGTATGGTGTTGTGCTGCCCTGCATTGTGCTGTCAAGGTGCTGTGCTCAAGGTATGTTATTGTATGGTGTTGTGCTGCCCTGCATTGTGCTGTCAAGGTGATGCACTCAAGGTATGTTATTGTATGGTGTTGCACTGCCCTGCATTGTGCTGTCAAGGTGCTGTGCTCAAGGTATGTTATTGTATGGTGTTGCGCTGCCCTGCATTGTGCTGTCAAGGTGCTGTACTCAAGGTATGTTATTGTATGGTGTTGCGCTGCCCTGCATTGTGCTGTCAAGGTACTGCACCCAAGGTATGTTATTGTATGGTGTTGTGCTGCCCTGCATTGTGCTGTCAAGGTACTGCACTCAAGGTATGTTATTGTATGGTGTTGCGCTGCCCTGCATTGTGCTGTCAAGGTGCTGCACCCAAGGTATGTTATTGTATGGTGTTGCGCTGCCATGCATTGTGCTGTCAAGGTGCTGTACTCAAGGTATGTTATTGTATGGTGTTGCGCTGCCCTGCATTGTGCTGTCAAGGTACTGCACTCAAGGTATGTTATTGTATGGTGTTGCGCTGCCCTGCATTGTGCTGTCAAGGTGCTGCACCCAAGGTATGTTATTGTATGGTGTTGCGCTGCCATGCATTGTGCTGTCAAGGTGCTGTACTCAAGGTATGTTATTGTATGGTGTTGCGCTGCCATGCATTGTGCTGTCAAGGTGCTGTACTCAAGGTATGTTATTGTATGGTGTTGCGCTGCCCTGCATTGTGCTGTCAAGGTGCTGCACCCAAGGTTTGTTATTGTATGGTGTTGGGCTGCCCTGCATTGTGCTGTCAAGGTGCTGTACTCAAGGTATGTTATTGTATGGTGTGGGGCTGCCCTGCATTGTGCTGTCAAGGTACTGCACCCAAGGTATGTTATTGTATGGTGTTGCGCTGCCCTGCATTGTGCTGTCAAGGTGCTGTACTCAAGGTATGTTATGTATGGTGTTGTGCTGCCCTGCATTGTGCTGTCAAGGTGCTGCACCCAAGGTTTGTTATTGTATGGTGTTGTGGTGCCTTGCTTTGTGCTGTCAAGGTACTGCACCCAAGGTATGTTATTGTATGGTGTGGGGCTGCCCTGCATTGTGCTGTCAAGGTGCTGTGCTCAAGGTATGTTATTGTATGGTGTTGTTCTGCCCTGCATTGTGCTGTCAAGGTGCTGTACTCAAGGTATGTTATTGTATGGTGTTGCGCTGCCCTGCATTGTGCTGTCAAGGTACTGCACCCAAAGTATGTTATTGTATGGTGTTGTGGTGCCTTGCATTGTGCTGTCAAGGTACTGCACCCAAGGTATGTTATTGTATGGTGTTGTGGTGCCTTGCATTGTGCTGTCAAGGTACTGCACCCAAGGTATGTTATTGTATGGTGTTTGCTGCCCTGCATTGTGCTGTCAAGGTGCTGTGCTCAAGGTATGTTATTGTATGGTGTTGTGCTGCCCTGCATTGTGCTGTCAAGGTACTGCACCCAAGGTATGTTATTGTATGGTGTTGCGCTGCCCTGCATTGTGCTGTCAAGGTGCTGTGCTCAAGGTATGTTATTGTATGGTGTTGTGCTGCCCTGCATTGTGCTGTCAAGGTACTGCACTCAAGGTATGTTATTGTATGGTGTTGTTCTGCCCTGCATTGTGCTGTCAAGGTGCTTTACTCAAGGTATGTTATTGTATGGTGTTGTGCTGCCCTGCATTGTGCTGTCAAGGTACTGCACCCAAGGTATGTTATTGTATGGTGTTGCGCTGCCCTGCATTGTGCTGTCAAGGTGCTGTACTCAAGGTATGTTATTGTATGGTGTTGTGCTGCCCTGCATTGTGCTGTCAAGGTGCTGTACTCAAGGTATGTTATTGTATGGTGTTGTGCCGTCCCACACAGATTTGTTTCGTTCTACTCTGAGTATTTTGTGAGTGTGTTGTGTTGCACAGTACCCAATTGTATTTATTATACTGCATGCTATTGTACCAAAGTGCACGGTATGGTATTGTGCAGCCCTGTCGGTATTCTGTTGTGTAGTAGACATTTGCGATAATATCTTGTGGAATGTTGACACCCACAGTGCATTAAGGGGTGTTTAGAAGTCGCCGACAGCCTTAAAAGCAGAGACTTATGCCCTTGTCTATAGACCTCAGAAGGATGAAAGTTGAGTTTGCCCTGTCAGGAATATAACCGGTGTCCAAGCAGCAATACAAGCACACACTGACGTCACAGGTAAGGCGCGCCGCAGGTGTGTTTGTTTTTTTCCCTTTTCTTGTTATTGTAAATGGAGCCATTCAGGGGTGAAGATGTTATCCACCTCCCGGAACCGGAACCGGAAGTGAACCAGCCTGTCCTCCTGATGCAGCGTGGCAGCAGTATCACAACAGCGACCCCGAGATAGCTCAAGGGGTAATGCGCCTTCTCCAGAGGTCTGCGGGACTCAAGTTTGAACTTTAGCTAGGCCAAGGAAGGAATAACCGGGGATAACACCACACTGCAACTCGAGGATTTATTTTAACAATTTTACCTGGATTTTGTCAAACTGAATTCCATGCAAAAAGAGGAGAAAGCTGCTGAATTTCTTGAACTTTTTATTTATTGATATTACTTCTTAATTTACACTATCAACGTTGCCCCGCAGCTGTTTCGGGGACACTAGCAAGGGGAAAAACTGATATTGCCCCAATTTTCTAATTTGGTTTTCTTGATCCAATCTAAGATGTCAACAGAACACTTTGATAGTTATAACTGGTTTGGGAAAAATGTATCTAAAGCATCAACGGTGGTATTTCCCAACCACACAAACTAAAAATACTCGAGGAAGCTGGCCTAATAATTCTAAATTTTGTTGCAACAGCGAGCAAGTTTACAAGTGTTACATTCAGAAGTCAAAAATCTTTGGTGGCCCCATCAGAACAAATGTAGAATGTATGGGGCTATCAGTTCATATCTGGTGGCCTTCAGTCACTCAGTCGTGCCTGGGAAGCAGATATGTTACATTAAGGACCTGTGGAACTTAGAAAAACAACTTGCAGATCTCAGAGCAAGGAAGGTGAGTAATCAGGCAGGCAGACACCATGTGGGTCTTATGAAGCTCCTTGAGGTAGGAGGAAGAAATGTCAGACTTGTTTTTGGAGACAGTGCGGAAGATAAGTGGAAGGCGGTTCTATTTAGAGAAAGCAAAATCACAAATATTTTGTTTTAACCCGCTGTATGAATCAGAGCTGGTCACATTAGGTGATTCTGGCCGATACTAGGACTAGGAGAGCTCGGGTCAAGAGATTGCGAGCTGCGCTAGAATGGCGACAGCGGCTGGATATTAAATTTGGGCTGTAGGATTTAGGGATCAGATGCGGGGGGAATGGCAAAATGAGGTGTCTCAGCAATGGGATTTCCACATGACGAGACAATTAGAGAAAGTTATGTTTTGGCGACACTATGAGTATCTTTACACTGTTCATATTATATCTGTCTTAAAAATAACTCTTTTGCAGCAATCAGTATAGATGTCACTTTATACATCACCTCGTGAGAAAAGGAGGGGGGGGGGGTTAAGAGAGAACAACTCTGAAGGAAAAACAAGAAATAAGATATAGAAAGTTGGTTCTTACTCGAGTTTCTTATCAACATGTACAGCACAGGACACCAAACATGGAAACATAAATGTTGTCCCTGGCAGAGAAGAGCCCATAGGAGGGATTCAGTGAGATCTGCAGAACTTGGAGGTAAAAATGTAGGTAATACAGGGGACTCGTGCAAAGAAAAACATAAAATGAATTTGCCAATCAGTAATGGTCAAAATGGAAACGGAGAGAAGATGGCCGCGAACGGACAAAGCTGTCACCGGGAACGGCCACGCAGCTGTCGCCAGACAATCATCTGAGCAACACTAGAGAGGGGCTTTGGCTCCACCCACATGTTGGGAGCCAGGAGTACGTGTTTTGATTGGGCAGAAGTTGTGTGCTTCCACAAAAAAAAGTGCTTGCCCTCCACACAACTGTGATCCTTTTGTTTACTTATCAGCAGCCTGAGGTTAAACTTTCAGGGGCACACGCATGACATTGGAATGCTATTCGTAGATAACTAGATATATTTTGCTGTTTTTCTGTGGACCCGTCTACCACAACCTCTAAGACAAATTCCTCAAGTACTCTTGCCCCTCCCCCCCCCATTCCTGAGTCATCATTTCCCACCAGACACCTCATCAGAAAGTTATGCAAGTGACTACTCTTGTTCTTGGGGGTGAAATAAACCTCCCGCCCTGCACACCTGCACAAGGAGCATAGTGCCGGGCCCTGAAAACCCTGCTTTTCCTGTAACCACCTGAGCCGGGCTAGAAAAGGCAGCCAGCCAGATCTCGGCTGCACCTCCAGAGAGAGTAGACGATTGTTGAAGTATTACAAACATTGTAATACGTAAAATGAATTAACAATCACAAACGTTTTCGCTCAATGTTTGATATCTCAAACATTTAGTAATTCAGTGTATGCGTAATCGCATAAATGGCAAAGCTTGTTTTTAAAACATGCATCATTACATATTGCCCGATTATTCCTGTTTTGAACCAACTGAAGGTTTCCAAAGATTACATATGGCCTGAGCTGAGCACCTTCAGTTTTTGGGAGACCCGCTTCTATCTGACACCCCTGCCATGTGGTGCCTTCAGTTTCAGGTGTAGCTAGAAAAAGGGATTTTCAAAGCCATTTTAAAATAAGCACACTGCATAAATTAAGAGTCTAAGAAGTCGCACAAACTAGTGTCCCTTTTAGTTCTGGGTTGACATAGCAGCTGTAGGCAACAGACCTATTGCTTACAATTAAGGCTCCCTGTTTTCCGTTTTTACAGATTTTTGCAGATAAATACAGACAGAAAACATTTATTTTCATGTCTGTATTTATTTTTAAATGTGGATAAAAACTGAAATTGGGTTGCTTTTTGAGTAATTCTAAATACTGTCTGCCATGACTGCCAGACCAATTGCTGTGTGGATTGATAGACATGGGGATAAAAAATAAAGGTATTTTAGTAAAGAGGTTTTAACAGCAGTAGATATGCACAAGGTTGATACTGAAATATGCATATTTTCTTATCAGTGCATTGATTTATCTTCTGTGGGGGTTTACAACATTGAAACCTCGTAGCCATTCAAGCATGAGTGCATATTTACCGTTTAAATAAATGTGGAAATATACTAATTTCAGCTGCATTTTTCCACAAATCCCAAAATAAATATGGATAAATACAGATAAAATTAGCAAAAACTAAAAATGGATAAATACAGATGGAAATGGCAAAAAAATAAATACCATAAAACCGGGAGCCCTACTTACAATGTACATCCAATGGGCTTTGGACCTGCCCTCTTCAATCACTCGTTTTCTTCTACCACCATTTTTCATTGGTTTCAGACTTTGTCAATGGTCTCAACCCTGTGGAGTATTTACCTCTCACCTAACGCTATTCACTGATTGGGTGTATCCTTCCCCCTTCACTTGAGTGCTTGCACTCAACTCCATGAGGGACTAGATTACAACTGTCGCTTTCTGTCTGCGCCTGCTGGCTCCTTTCCACGTGTCTCGCTCTTATAAGCCAATGCTGCATGCATGTGTTAGCACATCCAACCCAGACCTACTGGCTTTAACATGCTTGTTGATGAAACAGCAAGAGCATTTTGAGAACTTTTTATGAGTTTGAAAACTGACCCAGGTGGAGGTAGTAAGTGTCAGGACAACAGAGGCTACAGAGCCTGGCGGAAGAACTGCAGCAGGACACACTGCTTGGGAGTCTCACACAGCACAAAAACCACAAATTAGGAGCCTCTCCGTAGATTATATTTCCAGGCCCCCTGGCCTGCCCATGGGCAGGTCTTTTTTGGCCATTGTTAGAGGACTGCAACTGTAACCGCCAGTCTCCTCAGGTCCATAGTTCAGATTGCGCCCCATACGGTGGGAATTAAATTGGCCCCAGGTGTGACTCGATATTGTGTACTTTACTCTCAGATAACAACGGGCTGCCTAGAGCATCAATCCCCAAAGTATTCAACAGCCTTTGTGACACGCAGCGGGCGCTTGCTGTACCCTCCACAGCGCGACATATCTTCCTGATGTAGCGCCTGCCAGGACATCTGAGTCTGCAGTGAGCTAGTCCACGGATACGTCACCGGGAGCTGCTCGTGATCTGACGGAAGCCGCCGCGCTAAACTCAGGCGCGAGACCGTGGGCGCGACGCCTTCTCGGCCCAGGCACGACTCGCGTGAGAGCTGAACAAGAAGACATCATCCTCCGAAGCTGTGAGTGTCATTACACCTACATCTGAGGCGCGCGCCAGGCGGGCCTCGCGTCCTCTCCCTCCCCTGTCTGTCAACACTACACAGATCACAGCAAGGCCAAGGAGGCAGCGACACAGAGGGCAAATCAGTGGCCTAGCTCGGGGAACTTCGGGTCCCGTGGCTTAGGCACCGCGGATCCGGCGGCTACCTAGCTCGGGGAACCTCGGATCCTGTGGCTTAGGAAGCGGATCCGGTGGCTACCTAGCTCGGGGGAACCGCGGATCCTGTGGTTAAGCTCAAGGAACCGCGGATAGTGTGCCTAGCTCAAGGAACAGCGGATCCTGTGGCTACCTAAAGGAACCGCGGATCCTGTGGTCTAGTTCAGGGAACCACGGATCCTGTGGTCTAGCTCACAGAACAGCGGATCCTGTGGTCTAGCTCAGGGCACCGCGGATCCCTTGGCCTAGTTCAGGGAACGACTGATCCTGTGGTCTAGCTCAAGGAACCACGGATACTGTGCCTAGCTCAAGGAACAGCGGATCCTGTGGCTACATCATGGAACCGCGGATCCTGTGGCTCCCTAAAGGAACTGCAGATCCTGTCGTCTAGCTCAAGGAACTGCGGATCCTGTGCCTAGCTCAAGGAACCGCAGATCCTGTGGTCTAGCTCATGGAACAGCAGATCCTGTGGTCTAGTTCAGGGAACGACGGATCCTGTGGTCTAGCTCAAGGAACCACGGATATTATGCCTAGCTCAAGGAACCGCAGATCCTGAGGCTACATCAGGGAACGGCCGAACCGGTGGCTAGCTCAGGGAATGCAGATCCTGTGGCCTATCTCAGGGAACGCAGATCCTGTGGTCTAGCTCAAGGAACCGTGGATCCTGTGCCTAGCTCAAGGAACCGCAGATCCTGTGGTCTAGCTGACGGAACAGCGGATCCTGTGGTCTAGCTCAGGGCACCCCGGATCCTGTGGCCTAGTTCAGGGAATGACAGATCCTGTGGTCTAGTTCAAGGAACCACGGATACTGTGCCTAGCTCAAGGAACCGCAGATCCTGAGGCTACATTAGGGAACGGCGGAACCGGTGGCTAACTCAGAGAATGCAGATCCTGTGGCCTATCTCAGGGAACGCAGATCCTGTGGTCTAGCTCAGGAAACGTAGATCCTATGTGTAGGAGAGTAGGGTCTGCTATCCTATGGTCACCCCAAATTTTTGCTTTTTGCTTCACTGGTTTTTGACATATTGAGGCTGTGGGCCTGCCAATCAGACCCCCAGCCTGCTGTTCTCTCTACTAAATTAAAA
This sequence comes from Triturus cristatus, assembly GCF_964204655.1. Lineage (NCBI taxonomy): Eukaryota > Metazoa > Chordata > Amphibia > Caudata > Salamandridae > Triturus > Triturus cristatus. Next base: position 772,437,541 of record NC_140595.1, on the reverse strand, counting down.
CTATGCACCCTAGGTGCATAACCACTTGGAAGTGGATCACCCTGTCAGCCCCTGTACCAGTGTACACTAGGTACCCAGGGCATTGGTGTACCCAAGGCCTGCCAGGGGCTGCAGCATGTATTATGCCACCCCAGGCTTGGCCTAACAATTTGACACAACTGGCTGATCACTCAGCTGGGGTAAGTTGGTGTAATCACCTCTTACTTAGGTGTAGTATACCTATACCTAACCTTAAATGGGACACCTGGTAACCTATAAGTCACTCCTATGGCAGGCCTTAACAATCCTGAAGGCAGAGTGCTTGGTTCCATGTGAGATGGTGCTCTGGCATGAGCTGAGCCTGTCTGCAGTGGTCGGAACAACTTCCTTCTACTGTTTCCAGATATCGTCATACCATATACTCTTAAGTGCATTATGAACCTCGCGGTTAAATGCTATCTTTGGGTTGGCTTTATCAAAACATGTCGAGTAAGGTGTCATACGAATTGGAATACTAACCCCTCGCCAATTCTGGCGACGGGGTTAGCATTCCACCCTTCTAGAGGGACACGACATGTACAGTACCTGAAACCCGGGTAAAATCAGACATAGCCTCAGCTCCACAAAATGGATGCTGCCACCACAGACACAAGTCTGCCCTCCTGCTGCTGGGAGTCCTTCCAGCTTGGGAGGTGTGGACAAAGGGTTTCCTGCCAGGGGAGGTGCGTGCACCACCCCAGACAGGATTTTGTGTATTGGTCAGGTAGGGCTTGAAAGAAACCAGACATGCCTGTGGCTCACAAGGAGCCTCGGTGCATATGCCAGTTCAAACCGGTCCTGGGGCACACCAGTCCCGGGCCTGGGGCGAGCTGGACAAAGGATTGGGGGTGTAACCACCCCCCTTCCTGGTCCCACCCATAGGGAGGGACCTAGCAGGTAGTCCGGCCCCTAGAATCCGAATAAAGGTAGGAGCTGTGTCCTAAGACTTCAGACATCCTGGAATCAACTTGAAACTAAGAAGAAGACGGGAACTTCGACATTCTGCTGCACAGAAGACTGAAGAAAATCTCCCCTGTGGTCAGGGAGTGACCACCTTGCTAACGCAAGCACCATCCAGCGAATCACCGTCTGCTTTGCCGCCGCCTCCCGCCGGAGCCCGAGCCCAGAGACTGACAAGACCTGGACCTCCAGACCTCTCACCGCCCGATCCACAGTCCCTGCAAAGAGGAGACCCGTGGAGGCACCGAGACACGTGGAGCCAGCCATCTTGGAACGACTACGACAAGCTGACAAGTGCAACAACCGAGGCTCCCTCCAAGTTGTGCTTTGGGTCCTGAGAAGCCCAACCCTCGAGCAGCATCTGCACCAAAGGTGAGCCCTCCAGCATCTCCACGATCTGCGTGGGGCCCTTCTGCATTTTGCCACTCGACGCGCCTAACCGGTTGCTGGCCCGCTGGCTAGTGGCCATCTTGGCGACGAAATCTACGACAAACACCGCTGGTCTGGTTGCTCCAGACTGGCCCTTGCTCCCCTCCAAAGGAGCAATCCCTCTGACCTTGCTGGTCAGAACCAACAGCTTAAACTCCTTGCCTACAACAATTGCTTTTGCCAAGGCTTGTTTGCTTCGATCAAGTCGCCGACACCGCCGACAGCGAGAGCCTGCGTGGGACAGCTCGTGACTCGACTCCTGGACGTCGTCGACCTTCAGGGACCACGTGGCTGCGGAGACAAGCTACCCCTCATCACCTGTTTGCACCCGACATCGCCTGGTACCCACCTGGTGCCACGCTGGTCACTGGCTAGTGACTGTGAACACTGTCCCCTCTGCTTACAGGTCTTCAACATCTCCGATCCACTCTTGGATCCACTGCATCCCTTCCCGACCGACCGCCTGCAGCATCTTTGTCCCAGGCTCAACGGAACAGATAGAAGAAACCCGACGCACTTTGAGGCCTATGCACCCGCTTCCTGTGGGTGAGGTAAAGCTGGCACACCTGTGCCCAAGTGTAGTATTACATCTCTAGTGCCTGTGTTCCAAATCTTAAGTTCCTAGGTCATCCGGAAGATTCCTTTTGCAGTAACTTTGTACTTTTTACGCACCCATTGAAACCTATGGGAGCCCGCGTGTGACTATTTGCTCTGCACACGCCACCCGTGGACCTCCTGGTCACTAACTGACGTTAGCTCCTTGTAGGCCCAGCGATTCTAGAGGCCCTAGGCCTTTTCCCTTTTCTGTTCGTGGTACTTATACCACTATTTTAGTATATGGTTCGAGTGGCCACCAGGGCCTATCCATATAAAGTGCAACTTCTGTGTATTCTGTGATAATCTTGTTTGACGATTTGTGCTCCTGTGCTCATAAAGAGACTAGGGGTTACTTTGAGAAATAAATACATATATATTTTGAATATATATCTGTGTGGTGTCCTTTCATTGGTATAAAAGGGGGTTACTATTGGTAAAACAGCTTGCTTAACACGCTTCACGAGTTTAGCCTCAAAGACTGCTTAGCCTACGCTACCACTAGGGCAGCTAGTCCAAAAAGGTTGACTTACAACCACACCATAAGGGTTGCTTGGCATGGTACAAGGTGGTCACTAGAACTAGTGAACAGCATATACCAGGCCAACTTCTCACATTGGTGGCAGCGGTGGGATTTGAGCTTGCTGTGTTTTACCATTGTAATCTCTTGGTTACCAATTGAAAGATCACATAGGTACCTGTAGGTACATATAAAACAAGATTAGATATACATAAGTTCTACTGAACTTAGTTGTTGTAGAGCAAAGGGAGTAGCACACCCTGACTACAACTACTAGATAGGTTTAGTAGGTAAACCCAAGTGTAGGTAGATTGCAACACATCCACCCACACTTAAGAGCAATGGCCGGGGCAGAGGGGTCCACTGTACCCATCTCTGTTGAGAGTGACCCCCAGAGGGCACCATCCAGCTTTGCTACCCTTAATCAGAATGAGCTCAGGCATTTGGCAACTCTTAGAGGCCTTAAACAGCCCAAGAACCCAAACTCTGCTGAGCTCAGAGAGCTCTTACAGAATGATGAGAATCAGAGAGCACTCAAGAAAGCTTCCCAGTTAGCCCCCTTAGGGACAGGAACAGGAGGCCCCCCTTCTAAAGATGCCACTGAAGTACCCCTTCCCAATAGTCACCCCTTAGATGGGATGCCTACCACAGAGGATGAGAGTGAAAAGGATACTGACAGTAGTGAGGATGAAGGGAGAACTAGCCCAGTGCCAAGTGTTATACTTGGCCCAGCTAAACCAAGGCTATTGGGGACTGACAGTGGGTTCAACCCACTGGATCTCCCCAGTGGACTTAACACAGGGCTGGGAAGGCAAAGGAATCGCTCAGGTGACTCCAATGCTTCCCATGGCTCTAGAGGCTCTCAAGGTCACTCCAGGAGAAGGATGACCACCCCTCAGAGGAGGGAACATGAGGCCAAGATGCAAGAGGCCCAGCTGAGGATCAGGAAGCAGGAGCTAGAAGTAGCCCTGATGGAAGAGAAACTTAGCAAGGCTAGACAGCATAAAGAGAGTGGGTCTATACCCACTGGTGGCAGCATTGTCCCTAAGGACAAAGATAGGGTTTTCGATAATAGAAACCTGTCTAAGGTTGTGCCCCCCTACAAAAGTGGGGATGACATCCACAAGTGGATAACTGCTCTTGAGAGAGCCTGCAAAGTGCAGCAGGTTCCTGAAGATCAGTGGGCAGCAATCCTCTGGCTCTCCTTTGAAGGAAGAGGCAGAGACAGACTCCTCACTGTTAGAGAAGAGGATGTCAGAAACTACAGAGTCCTGAAGAGTGTTCTGGTAGATGGGTTAGGCTTAACCACTGAACAGTACAGGTTAATGTTCAGAGACACCCAAAAGACACAGACTCAGGACTGGTCTGAATACATTGAATGTGCCACTAAGGCTTTGGAGGGTTGGTTGCTGGGAAGTAAGGTATCTGATTTTACAGGATTGTATAATTTGATGATGAGAGAACAGATTTTAAATAACTGTCAAAACCAGCAACTGCATCAACACTTGGTTGACTCTGATCTGACCTCTCCCCAAGAATTGGGAAAGAAGGCAGACAAATGGGTCAGAACCAGGGTTAAGCAAAAGAACCAGAACCAGGGCCAAGGGGGTGATCAGAAGAAAACAGACCAAAAGGGTGGAGATCAGAAACCTAAAGACCAGAAGTCTTCAACAGGGCCCCAAACTACTGCTAAGGAGGGTGGGTCCCAACAGTCCAAGAAGAAGAAAGAAGGTCAGAAGAAACCCTGGTGCAATCATTGTAAAAATACAACTCACTGGACTAGTGATTGCAAAAAGGGTGGAGCCCCCAACACTGTTGCCCCTAAGGCACCTGCTCCCAGTACTACTGTTAGCAGTGTTGGTCCCCAGACAAAGGGTGTAGTGGGAATCACTATGGGAACTGAAGGAGATTCTGACTTAGACAGAACCCTTACACAGGCAGTCTTGATCTGTGATGGGGACATTGATTTGTCCCTGACTGTGAGCCCCAGTAACCTGGGCAAGTACAGACAGACTCCTTTAATTAATGACAAAGTGGCTCAAGCCTACAGGGACACATGTGCCAGTGTCACTATGGTGACACCAGGCTTTGTGGACCCTGGACAGTACATACCAGGTGAGAACTACCTGGTGACCAATGCCAGCAATGCCACTACTTCACATAGTGTGGCAGTTGTTAACTTCTCATGGGGAGGGGTAACTGGCCTCAAAAGGGTTGTGGTTAGTGCAGACCTCCCAGTAGAATGTTTGTTGGGCAATGACCTAGAGAGTTCTCTATGGTCAGAAGTGGAGTACAGGACTCATGCAGAGATGGTAGGTATATCATCACATGTCCTTGCTGTGACCAGGTCACAGGCCAAAAAGTGCCTCACTGAACCTCAGGTCTTGGATCCTGGAACAATGGACCAAGCACCTACCAAGAAGAAGAACAGGAGGGTCAAGGCTGTGCCTTCCCCCCTGCCTCAGAGTGATGATCAGCCTTCCCAGGAAGCTGATCTAGAGGACCCTGAAGGAACTGTCCCTGAAGAGCTTGAACCTGATCAGGTTGAGTTTCTGGGGACAGGGGGACCTTCAAGGGCTGACTTGAGGCAGGCTCAGTTATCCTGTCCCTCTCTTGAACCCCTCAGACAGCTGGCTGCTGCTGAGGCTGCTGGGAATGCTCAAGGTACCCATAAAGTGTATTGGGATGAAGGGCTCCTTTATTCAGAGGCTAGAGACCCCAAGCCTGGTGCAACCAGGAGGTTGGTCATACCTCTGCAATTTAGGGGCTTCCTTCTTACCTTGGCCCATGACATTCCTTTAGCAGGACACTTAGGCCAGAACAAGACTTGGGACAGGCTTGTCCCTCACTTTCACTGGCCTCATATGAATGAAGATACAAAGGAGTTTTGTCGCTCCTGTGTTACCTGCCAAGCCAGTGGCAAATCAGGTGGCACAACAAAGGCCCCCCTAATACCCCTACCTGTGGTGGGGGTCCCCTTTGAAAGAGTGGGAATAGACATAGTGGGTCCCATGGATCCTCCCACTGCATCTGGGCACAGATTTATACTGGTGGTAGTGGATCATGCCACCAGGTATCCAGAGGCAATTCCCCTTAGGACCACTACAGCTCCTGTTGTGGCCAGGGCCCTGCTGGGAGTATTCTCCAGAGTGGGGTTTCCTAAGGAGGTAGTATCTGACAGAGGTACCAACTTTATGTCAGGATACTTAACAGCTATGTGGAAGGAATGTGGTGTCAACTACAAGTTCACCACCCCTTATCACCCACAATGCAATGGGCTTGTTGAGAGATTCAACAAGACCCTAAAGGGTATGATCAAAGGATTACCTGAAAAGCTCAGGCGAAGATGGGATATCCTTCTACCCTGCCTTCTGTTTGCTTACAGAGAGGTCCCACAAAAAGGAGTTGGCTACAGCCCCTTTGAATTGTTGTTTGGGCACCCTGTGAGAGGCCCACTGTGTTTGGTGAAGGAAGGATGGGAGTTACCTCTCAAAAAGCCTAAGCTAGACATAGTGGACTATGTACTTGGTCTCCGCTCCAGGATGGCTGAGTATATGGAGAAGGCATCTAAAAACCTTGAGGCAAGCCAGGCCTTACAGAAAGCTTGGCATGACCAAAAGGCTGTCTTGGTTGAGTATCAGCCAGGACAGAAGGTATGGGTGTTGGAGCCGGTGGCCCCAGCAGCACTCCAAGACAAATGGTCTGGACCCCATACAATCCTGGAAAAGAAGGGAGAGGTCACCTACTTGGTGGACCTAGGAACTCCCAGGAGTCCCCACAGGGTACTCCATGTTAACAGGCTTAAAGCATATGTTGACAGGGCAGACATGGGCTTGCTCATGGCTACAGATGAGGGACAGGAGGAAGAGAGTGACCCTCTCCCAGACCTGTTGTCTCAGAACCCTGAAGATGGCTCAGTTGAAGGAGTGACCCTTGGAGGCAACCTCACTGCCCATCAGCAGACTGAATGTAGACAGGTTCTACAATCATTTTCACATATGTTTTCCTTGATACCTAGTCAAACTGACTGGTGTACCCATGTTGTGGACACTGGTGACAGTCTGCCTGTAAAGAACAAACTTTACAGACAACCTGACCACGTCAGGGACTGTATAAAGGCTGAGGTACATAAAATGCTGGAATTAGGTGTCATTGAACCCTCAGAGAGCCCCTGGGCTAGCCCAGTGGTTCTGGTCCCCAAACCTCACACCAAAGATGGCAAGAGAGAAATGAGGTTCTGTGTGGATTACAGAGGACTCAATGCTGTCACCAGGACAGATGCACACCCTATTCCAAGGGCAGATGAGCTCATAGACAAACTAGCTTCTGCAAAGTTTTTGAGCACATTTGACTTGACAGCTGGCTATTGGCAAATCAGGTTAGCTGAGGAGTCTAAGGCCAAAACAGCATTCTCAACCCCAGGTGGGCATTATCAGTTTGTGGTGATGCCCTTTGGTCTGAAGAATGCACCTGCCACCTTCCAAAGGCTGGTGAACCAAGTCCTTACTGGGTTGGATGACTTTTGCGCAGCATATCTTGATGACATTGCTGTCTTTAGTTCCACCTGGGAGGATCACCTGATCCACCTGAAGAAGGCTCTTGAGGCTCTGCAAAGGGCAGGCCTCACTATCAAGGCTACTAAGTGCCAGATAGGGCAGAGTAAGGTTGTGTATTTGGGCCACCTTGTAGGTGGGGGCCAAGTTCAACCACTGGAGAGTAAGATACAGTCCATCAAGGATTGGTCCCCTCCAACCACCCAGACTCAAGTTCGAGCTTTCTTGGGCTTGACTGGGTATTACAGGAAGTTTGTTAAGAACTATGGATCCATTGTGACTCCTCTTAATGATCTGACATCCAAGAAGATGCCCAAAAAGGTTCAGTGGACAGTAAGCTGTCAAAAGGCATTTGATGACCTGAAGGAGGCCATGTGCTCTGCACCTATCCTGAAAAGTCCTGACTACTCCAAAGAGTTTATTGTCCAAACAGATGCTTCTGAGTTGGGTGTGGGAGCTGTGCTGTCACAACTTAATGTAGATGGTCAAGACCAACCCATTGCTTTTATTAGCAGAAGGTTGACCCCCAGAGAGAAGAATTGGTCAGCTATTGAGAGGGAGGCCTTTGCTGTGGTGTGGGCCCTGAAGAAGCTGAGGCCATACTTGTTTGGCACTCACTTCAAGATTCAGACCGACCATAAGCCCCTCTTGTGGCTAAATCAGATGAAGGGTGAAAACCCCAAACTGCTTAGGTGGTCCATTTCCCTACAGGGGATGGACTTTACAGTGGAGCACCGGCCAGGTACTGACCATGGGAATGCAGATGGTCTCTCCAGGTACTTCCACTTAGGACATGAAGACGAGACTGGTCAAGGCTAGTTTAATGTCCCAGCGTTTGGGGGGGGGTTGTGTAGGAGAGTAGGGTCTGCTATCCTATGGTCACCCCAAATTTTTGCTTTTTGCTTCACTGGTTTTTGACATATTGAGGCTGTGGGCCTGCCAATCAGACCCCCAGCCTGCTGTTCTCTCTACTAAATTAAAACTATGCACCCTAGGTGCATAACCACTTGGAAGTGGATCACCCTGTCAGCCCCTGTACCAGTGTACACTAGGTACCCAGGGCATTGGTGTACCCAAGGCCTGCCAGGGGCTGCAGCATGTATTATGCCACCCCAGGCTTGGCCTAACAATTTGACACAACTGGCTGATCACTCAGCTGGGGTAAGTTGGTGTAATCACCTCTTACTTAGGTGTAGTATACCTATACCTAACCTTAAATGGGACACCTGGTAACCTATAAGTCACTCCTATGGCAGGCCTTAACAATCCTGAAGGCAGAGTGCTTGGTTCCATGTGAGATGGTGCTCTGGCATGAGCTGAGCCTGTCTGCAGTGGTCGGAACAACTTCCTTCTACTGTTTCCAGATATCGTCATACCATATACTCTTAAGTGCATTATGAACCTCGCGGTTAAATGCTATCTTTGGGTTGGCTTTATCAAAACATGTCGAGTAAGGTGTCATACGAATTGGAATACTAACCCCTCGCCAATTCTGGCGACGGGGTTAGCATTCCACCCTTCTAGAGGGACACGACATGTACAGTACCTGAAACCCGGGTAAAATCAGACATAGCCTCAGCTCCACAAAATGGATGCTGCCACCACAGACACAAGTCTGCCCTCCTGCTGCTGGGAGTCCTTCCAGCTTGGGAGGTGTGGACAAAGGGTTTCCTGCCAGGGGAGGTGCGTGCACCACCCCAGACAGGATTTTGTGTATTGGTCAGGTAGGGCTTGAAAGAAACCAGACATGCCTGTGGCTCACAAGGAGCCTCGGTGCATATGCCAGTTCAAACCGGTCCTGGGGCACACCAGTCCCGGGCCTGGGGCGAGCTGGACAAAGGATTGGGGGTGTAACCACCCCCCTTCCTGGTCCCACCCATAGGGAGGGACCTAGCAGGTAGTCCGGCCCCTAGAATCCGAATAAAGGTAGGAGCTGTGTCCTAAGACTTCAGACATCCTGGAATCAACTTGAAACTAAGAAGAAGACGGGAACTTCGACATTCTGCTGCACAGAAGACTGAAGAAAATCTCCCCTGTGGTCAGGGAGTGACCACCTTGCTAACGCAAGCACCATCCAGCGAATCACCGTCTGCTTTGCCGCCGCCTCCCGCCGGAGCCCGAGCCCAGAGACTGACAAGACCTGGACCTCCAGACCTCTCACCGCCCGATCCACAGTCCCTGCAAAGAGGAGACCCGTGGAGGCACCGAGACACGTGGAGCCAGCCATCTTGGAACGACTACGACAAGCTGACAAGTGCAACAACCGAGGCTCCCTCCAAGTTGTGCTTTGGGTCCTGAGAAGCCCAACCCTCGAGCAGCATCTGCACCAAAGGTGAGCCCTCCAGCATCTCCACGATCTGCGTGGGGCCCTTCTGCATTTTGCCACTCGACGCGCCTAACCGGTTGCTGGCCCGCTGGCTAGTGGCCATCTTGGCGACGAAATCTACGACAAACACCGCTGGTCTGGTTGCTCCAGACTGGCCCTTGCTCCCCTCCAAAGGAGCAATCCCTCTGACCTTGCTGGTCAGAACCAACAGCTTAAACTCCTTGCCTACAACAATTGCTTTTGCCAAGGCTTGTTTGCTTCGATCAAGTCGCCGACACCGCCGACAGCGAGAGCCTGCGTGGGACAGCTCGTGACTCGACTCCTGGACGTCGTCGACCTTCAGGGACCACGTGGCTGCGGAGACAAGCTACCCCTCATCACCTGTTTGCACCCGACATCGCCTGGTACCCACCTGGTGCCACGCTGGTCACTGGCTAGTGACTGTGAACACTGTCCCCTCTGCTTACAGGTCTTCAACATCTCCGATCCACTCTTGGATCCACTGCATCCCTTCCCGACCGACCGCCTGCAGCATCTTTGTCCCAGGCTCAACGGAACAGATAGAAGAAACCCGACGCACTTTGAGGCCTATGCACCCGCTTCCTGTGGGTGAGGTAAAGCTGGCACACCTGTGCCCAAGTGTAGTATTACATCTCTAGTGCCTGTGTTCCAAATCTTAAGTTCCTAGGTCATCCGGAAGATTCCTTTTGCAGTAACTTTGTACTTTTTACGCACCCATTGAAACCTATGGGAGCCCGCGTGTGACTATTTGCTCTGCACACGCCACCCGTGGACCTCCTGGTCACTAACTGACGTTAGCTCCTTGTAGGCCCAGCGATTCTAGAGGCCCTAGGCCTTTTCCCTTTTCTGTTCGTGGTACTTATACCACTATTTTAGTATATGGTTCGAGTGGCCACCAGGGCCTATCCATATAAAGTGCAACTTCTGTGTATTCTGTGATAATCTTGTTTGACGATTTGTGCTCCTGTGCTCATAAAGAGACTAGGGGTTACTTTGAGAAATAAATACATATATATTTTGAATATATATCTGTGTGGTGTCCTTTCATTGGTATAAAAGGGGGTTACTATTGGTAAAACAGCTTGCTTAACACGCTTCACGAGTTTAGCCTCAAAGACTGCTTAGCCTACGCTACCACTAGGGCAGCTAGTCCAAAAAGGTTGACTTACAACCACACCATAAGGGTTGCTTGGCATGGTACAAGGTGGTCACTAGAACTAGTGAACAGCATATACCAGGCCAACTTCTCACATTGGTGGCAGCGGTGGGATTTGAGCTTGCTGTGTTTTACCATTGTAATCTCTTGGTTACCAATTGAAAGATCACATAGGTACCTGTAGGTACATATAAAACAAGATTAGATATACATAAGTTCTACTGAACTTAGTTGTTGTAGAGCAAAGGGAGTAGCACACCCTGACTACAACTACTAGATAGGTTTAGTAGGTAAACCCAAGTGTAGGTAGATTGCAACACATCCACCCACACTTAAGAGCAATGGCCGGGGCAGAGGGGTCCACTGTACCCATCTCTGTTGAGAGTGACCCCCAGAGGGCACCATCCAGCTTTGCTACCCTTAATCAGAATGAGCTCAGGCATTTGGCAACTCTTAGAGGCCTTAAACAGCCCAAGAACCCAAACTCTGCTGAGCTCAGAGAGCTCTTACAGAATGATGAGAATCAGAGAGCACTCAAGAAAGCTTCCCAGTTAGCCCCCTTAGGGACAGGAACAGGAGGCCCCCCTTCTAAAGATGCCACTGAAGTACCCCTTCCCAATAGTCACCCCTTAGATGGGATGCCTACCACAGAGGATGAGAGTGAAAAGGATACTGACAGTAGTGAGGATGAAGGGAGAACTAGCCCAGTGCCAAGTGTTATACTTGGCCCAGCTAAACCAAGGCTATTGGGGACTGACAGTGGGTTCAACCCACTGGATCTCCCAGTGGACTTAACACAGGGCTGGGAAGGCAAAGGAATCGCTCAGGTGACTCCAATGCTTCCCATGGCTCTAGAGGCTCTCAAGGTCACTCCAGGAGAAGGATGACCACCCCTCAGAGGAGGGAACATGAGGCCAAGATGCAAGAGGCCCAGCTGAGGATCAGGAAGCAGGAGCTAGAAGTAGCCCTGATGGAAGAGAAACTTAGCAAGGCTAGACAGCATAAAGAGAGTGGGTCTATACCCACTGGTGGCAGCATTGTCCCTAAGGACAAAGATAGGGTTTTCGATAATAGAAACCTGTCTAAGGTTGTGCCCCCCTACAAAAGTGGGGATGACATCCACAAGTGGATAACTGCTCTTGAGAGAGCCTGCAAAGTGCAGCAGGTTCCTGAAGATCAGTGGGCAGCAATCCTCTGGCTCTCCTTTGAAGGAAGAGGCAGAGACAGACTCCTCACTGTTAGAGAAGAGGATGTCAGAAACTACAGAGTCCTGAAGAGTGTTCTGGTAGATGGGTTAGGCTTAACCACTGAACAGTACAGGTTAATGTTCAGAGACACCCAAAAGACACAGACTCAGGACTGGTCTGAATACATTGAATGTGCCACTAAGGCTTTGGAGGGTTGGTTGCTGGGAAGTAAGGTATCTGATTTTACAGGATTGTATAATTTGATGATGAGAGAACAGATTTTAAATAACTGTCAAAACCAGCAACTGCATCAACACTTGGTTGACTCTGATCTGACCTCTCCCCAAGAATTGGGAAAGAAGGCAGACAAATGGGTCAGAACCAGGGTTAAGCAAAAGAACCAGAACCAGGGCCAAGGGGGTGATCAGAAGAAAACAGACCAAAAGGGTGGAGATCAGAAACCTAAAGACCAGAAGTCTTCAACAGGGCCCCAAACTACTGCTAAGGAGGGTGGGTCCCAACAGTCCAAGAAGAAGAAAGAAGGTCAGAAGAAACCCTGGTGCAATCATTGTAAAAATACAACTCACTGGACTAGTGATTGCAAAAAGGGTGGAGCCCCCAACACTGTTGCCCCTAAGGCACCTGCTCCCAGTACTACTGTTAGCAGTGTTGGTCCCCAGACAAAGGGTGTAGTGGGAATCACTATGGGAACTGAAGGAGATTCTGACTTAGACAGAACCCTTACACAGGCAGTCTTGATCTGTGATGGGGACATTGATTTGTCCCTGACTGTGAGCCCCAGTAACCTGGGCAAGTACAGACAGACTCCTTTAATTAATGACAAAGTGGCTCAAGCCTACAGGGACACATGTGCCAGTGTCACTATGGTGACACCAGGCTTTGTGGACCCTGGACAGTACATACCAGGTGAGAACTACCTGGTGACCAATGCCAGCAATGCCACTACTTCACATAGTGTGGCAGTTGTTAACTTCTCATGGGGAGGGGTAACTGGCCTCAAAAGGGTTGTGGTTAGTGCAGACCTCCCAGTAGAATGTTTGTTGGGCAATGACCTAGAGAGTTCTCTATGGTCAGAAGTGGAGTACAGGACTCATGCAGAGATGGTAGGTATATCATCACATGTCCTTGCTGTGACCAGGTCACAGGCCAAAAAGTGCCTCACTGAACCTCAGGTCTTGGATCCTGGAACAATGGACCAAGCACCTACCAAGAAGAAGAACAGGAGGGTCAAGGCTGTGCCTTCCCCCCTGCCTCAGAGTGATGATCAGCCTTCCCAGGAAGCTGATCTAGAGGACCCTGAAGGAACTGTCCCTGAAGAGCTTGAACCTGATCAGGTTGAGTTTCTGGGGACAGGGGGACCTTCAAGGGCTGACTTGAGGCAGGCTCAGTTATCCTGTCCCTCTCTTGAACCCCTCAGACAGCTGGCTGCTGCTGAGGCTGCTGGGAATGCTCAAGGTACCCATAAAGTGTATTGGGATGAAGGGCTCCTTTATTCAGAGGCTAGAGACCCCAAGCCTGGTGCAACCAGGAGGTTGGTCATACCTCTGCAATTTAGGGGCTTCCTTCTTACCTTGGCCCATGACATTCCTTTAGCAGGACACTTAGGCCAGAACAAGACTTGGGACAGGCTTGTCCCTCACTTTCACTGGCCTCATATGAATGAAGATACAAAGGAGTTTTGTCGCTCCTGTGTTACCTGCCAAGCCAGTGGCAAATCAGGTGGCACAACAAAGGCCCCCCTAATACCCCTACCTGTGGTGGGGGTCCCCTTTGAAAGAGTGGGAATAGACATAGTGGGTCCCATGGATCCTCCCACTGCATCTGGGCACAGATTTATACTGGTGGTAGTGGATCATGCCACCAGGTATCCAGAGGCAATTCCCCTTAGGACCACTACAGCTCCTGTTGTGGCCAGGGCCCTGCTGGGAGTATTCTCCAGAGTGGGGTTTCCTAAGGAGGTAGTATCTGACAGAGGTACCAACTTTATGTCAGGATACTTAACAGCTATGTGGAAGGAATGTGGTGTCAACTACAAGTTCACCACCCCTTATCACCCACAATGCAATGGGCTTGTTGAGAGATTCAACAAGACCCTAAAGGGTATGATCAAAGGATTACCTGAAAAGCTCAGGCGAAGATGGGATATCCTTCTACCCTGCCTTCTGTTTGCTTACAGAGAGGTCCCACAAAAAGGAGTTGGCTACAGCCCCTTTGAATTGTTGTTTGGGCACCCTGTGAGAGGCCCACTGTGTTTGGTGAAGGAAGGATGGGAGTTACCTCTCAAAAAGCCTAAGCTAGACATAGTGGACTATGTACTTGGTCTCCGCTCCAGGATGGCTGAGTATATGGAGAAGGCATCTAAAAACCTTGAGGCAAGCCAGGCCTTACAGAAAGCTTGGCATGACCAAAAGGCTGTCTTGGTTGAGTATCAGCCAGGACAGAAGGTATGGGTGTTGGAGCCGGTGGCCCCAGCAGCACTCCAAGACAAATGGTCTGGACCCCATACAATCCTGGAAAAGAAGGGAGAGGTCACCTACTTGGTGGACCTAGGAACTCCCAGGAGTCCCCACAGGGTACTCCATGTTAACAGGCTTAAAGCATATGTTGACAGGGCAGACATGGGCTTGCTCATGGCTACAGATGAGGGACAGGAGGAAGAGAGTGACCCTCTCCCAGACCTGTTGTCTCAGAACCCTGAAGATGGCTCAGTTGAAGGAGTGACCCTTGGAGGCAACCTCACTGCCCATCAGCAGACTGAATGTAGACAGGTTCTACAATCATTTTCACATATGTTTTCCTTGATACCTAGTCAAACTGACTGGTGTACCCATGTTGTGGACACTGGTGACAGTCTGCCTGTAAAGAACAAACTTTACAGACAACCTGACCACGTCAGGGACTGTATAAAGGCTGAGGTACATAAAATGCTGGAATTAGGTGTCATTGAACCCTCAGAGAGCCCCTGGGCTAGCCCAGTGGTTCTGGTCCCCAAACCTCACACCAAAGATGGCAAGAGAGAAATGAGGTTCTGTGTGGATTACAGAGGACTCAATGCTGTCACCAGGACAGATGCACACCCTATTCCAAGGGCAGATGAGCTCATAGACAAACTAGCTTCTGCAAAGTTTTTGAGCACATTTGACTTGACAGCTGGCTATTGGCAAATCAGGTTAGCTGAGGAGTCTAAGGCCAAAACAGCATTCTCAACCCCAGGTGGGCATTATCAGTTTGTGGTGATGCCCTTTGGTCTGAAGAATGCACCTGCCACCTTCCAAAGGCTGGTGAACCAAGTCCTTACTGGGTTGGATGACTTTTGCGCAGCATATCTTGATGACATTGCTGTCTTTAGTTCCACCTGGGAGGATCACCTGATCCACCTGAAGAAGGCTCTTGAGGCTCTGCAAAGGGCAGGCCTCACTATCAAGGCTACTAAGTGCCAGATAGGGCAGAGTAAGGTTGTGTATTTGGGCCACCTTGTAGGTGGGGGCCAAGTTCAACCACTGGAGAGTAAGATACAGTCCATCAAGGATTGGTCCCCTCCAACCACCCAGACTCAAGTTCGAGCTTTCTTGGGCTTGACTGGGTATTACAGGAAGTTTGTTAAGAACTATGGATCCATTGTGACTCCTCTTAATGATCTGACATCCAAGAAGATGCCCAAAAAGGTTCAGTGGACAGTAAGCTGTCAAAAGGCATTTGATGACCTGAAGGAGGCCATGTGCTCTGCACCTATCCTGAAAAGTCCTGACTACTCCAAAGAGTTTATTGTCCAAACAGATGCTTCTGAGTTGGGTGTGGGAGCTGTGCTGTCACAACTTAATGTAGATGGTCAAGACCAACCCATTGCTTTTATTAGCAGAAGGTTGACCCCCAGAGAGAAGAATTGGTCAGCTATTGAGAGGGAGGCCTTTGCTGTGGTGTGGGCCCTGAAGAAGCTGAGGCCATACTTGTTTGGCACTCACTTCAAGATTCAGACCGACCATAAGCCCCTCTTGTGGCTAAATCAGATGAAGGGTGAAAACCCCAAACTGCTTAGGTGGTCCATTTCCCTACAGGGGATGGACTTTACAGTGGAGCACCGGCCAGGTACTGACCATGGGAATGCAGATGGTCTCTCCAGGTACTTCCACTTAGGACATGAAGACGAGACTGGTCAAGGCTAGTTTAATGTCCCAGCGTTTGGGGGGGGGTTGTGTAGGAGAGTAGGGTCTGCTATCCTATGGTCACCCCAAATTTTTGCTTTTTGCTTCACTGGTTTTTGACATATTGAGGCTGTGGGCCTGCCAATCAGACCCCCAGCCTGCTGTTCTCTCTACTAAATTAAAACTATGCACCCTAGGTGCATAACCACTTGGAAGTGGATCACCCTGTCAGCCCCTGTACCAGTGTACACTAGGTACCCAGGGCATTGGTGTACCCAAGGCCTGCCAGGGGCTGCAGCATGTATTATGCCACCCCAGGCTTGGCCTAACAATTTGACACAACTGGCTGATCACTCAGCTGGGGTAAGTTGGTGTAATCACCTCTTACTTAGGTGTAGTATACCTATACCTAACCTTAAATGGGACACCTGGTAACCTATAAGTCACTCCTATGGCAGGCCTTAACAATCCTGAAGGCAGAGTGCTTGGTTCCATGTGAGATGGTGCTCTGGCATGAGCTGAGCCTGTCTGCAGTGGTCGGAACAACTTCCTTCTACTGTTTCCAGATATCGTCATACCATATACTCTTAAGTGCATTATGAACCTCGCGGTTAAATGCTATCTTTGGGTTGGCTTTATCAAAACATGTCGAGTAAGGTGTCATACGAATTGGAATACTAACCCCTCGCCAATTCTGGCGACGGGGTTAGCATTCCACCCTTCTAGAGGGACACGACATGTACAGTACCTGAAACCCGGGTAAAATCAGACATAGCCTCAGCTCCACAAAATGGATGCTGCCACCACAGACACAAGTCTGCCCTCCTGCTGCTGGGAGTCCTTCCAGCTTGGGAGGTGTGGACAAAGGGTTTCCTGCCAGGGGAGGTGCGTGCACCACCCCAGACAGGATTTTGTGTATTGGTCAGGTAGGGCTTGAAAGAAACCAGACATGCCTGTGGCTCACAAGGAGCCTCGGTGCATATGCCAGTTCAAACCGGTCCTGGGGCACACCAGTCCCGGGCCTGGGGCGAGCTGGACAAAGGATTGGGGGTGTAACCACCCCCCTTCCTGGTCCCACCCATAGGGAGGGACCTAGCAGGTAGTCCGGCCCCTAGAATCCGAATAAAGGTAGGAGCTGTGTCCTAAGACTTCAGACATCCTGGAATCAACTTGAAACTAAGAAGAAGACGGGAACTTCGACATTCTGCTGCACAGAAGACTGAAGAAAATCTCCCCTGTGGTCAGGGAGTGACCACCTTGCTAACGCAAGCACCATCCAGCGAATCACCGTCTGCTTTGCCGCCGCCTCCCGCCGGAGCCCGAGCCCAGAGACTGACAAGACCTGGACCTCCAGACCTCTCACCGCCCGATCCACAGTCCCTGCAAAGAGGAGACCCGTGGAGGCACCGAGACACGTGGAGCCAGCCATCTTGGAACGACTACGACAAGCTGACAAGTGCAACAACCGAGGCTCCCTCCAAGTTGTGCTTTGGGTCCTGAGAAGCCCAACCCTCGAGCAGCATCTGCACCAAAGGTGAGCCCTCCAGCATCTCCACGATCTGCGTGGGGCCCTTCTGCATTTTGCCACTCGACGCGCCTAACCGGTTGCTGGCCCGCTGGCTAGTGGCCATCTTGGCGACGAAATCTACGACAAACACCGCTGGTCTGGTTGCTCCAGACTGGCCCTTGCTCCCCTCCAAAGGAGCAATCCCTCTGACCTTGCTGGTCAGAACCAACAGCTTAAACTCCTTGCCTACAACAATTGCTTTTGCCAAGGCTTGTTTGCTTCGATCAAGTCGCCGACACCGCCGACAGCGAGAGCCTGCGTGGGACAGCTCGTGACTCGACTCCTGGACGTCGTCGACCTTCAGGGACCACGTGGCTGCGGAGACAAGCTACCCCTCATCACCTGTTTGCACCCGACATCGCCTGGTACCCACCTGGTGCCACGCTGGTCACTGGCTAGTGACTGTGAACACTGTCCCCTCTGCTTACAGGTCTTCAACATCTCCGATCCACTCTTGGATCCACTGCATCCCTTCCCGACCGACCGCCTGCAGCATCTTTGTCCCAGGCTCAACGGAACAGATAGAAGAAACCCGACGCACTTTGAGGCCTATGCACCCGCTTCCTGTGGGTGAGGTAAAGCTGGCACACCTGTGCCCAAGTGTAGTATTACATCTCTAGTGCCTGTGTTCCAAATCTTAAGTTCCTAGGTCATCCGGAAGATTCCTTTTGCAGTAACTTTGTACTTTTTACGCACCCATTGAAACCTATGGGAGCCCGCGTGTGACTATTTGCTCTGCACACGCCACCCGTGGACCTCCTGGTCACTAACTGACGTTAGCTCCTTGTAGGCCCAGCGATTCTAGAGGCCCTAGGCCTTTTCCCTTTTCTGTTCGTGGTACTTATACCACTATTTTAGTATATGGTTCGAGTGGCCACCAGGGCCTATCCATATAAAGTGCAACTTCTGTGTATTCTGTGATAATCTTGTTTGACGATTTGTGCTCCTGTGCTCATAAAGAGACTAGGGGTTACTTTGAGAAATAAATACATATATATTTTGAATATATATCTGTGTGGTGTCCTTTCATTGGTATAAAAGGGGGTTACTATTGGTAAAACAGCTTGCTTAACACGCTTCACGAGTTTAGCCTCAAAGACTGCTTAGCCTACGCTACCACTAGGGCAGCTAGTCCAAAAAGGTTGACTTACAACCACACCATAAGGGTTGCTTGGCATGGTACAAGGTGGTCACTAGAACTAGTGAACAGCATATACCAGGCCAACTTCTCACACTATGGCTACCTAAGGGAACCACAGATCCTGTGGCCTAGCTCAGGGAACCACAAATCCTGTGGCTTACCTCGTGATCTGCGGATCCTGTGGCTACCTAAGGGAACCGCGGATCCTGTGGCCTAGGAACTGTGGATCCTGTGGCCTAGCTCAGGGAACCGCGGATCCTGTGGCTACCTAAGGGAACCACGGATCCTGTGGCCTAGGAACTGTGGATCCTGTGGCCTAGCTCAGGGAACCGCGGATCCTGTGGCTACCTAAGGGAACCGCGGATCCTGTGGCCTAGGAACTGCGTATCCTGTGGCCTAGCTCAGGGAACCGCAAATCCTGTGGCATAACTCAGGGAACCACGGATCTTGTGGCCTAGGAACAGTGGATACTGTGGCCTTGGAACTGTGAATCCTGTGGCTTAGCACAGGGAACCGCGGATCCTGTGGCTTACCTAGGGGAACGTGGATTCTGTGGCTACCCAAGGGAACCCCAGATCCTGTGGCCTAGGAACTGCGGATCCTGTGACTTAGCTCAGGGAACCGCGGATCCTGTGGCTACCTAAGGGAACCGTGGATCCTCTGGCCTAGGAACCGCGGATACTGTTGCCTAGGAACCGCAGATCCTGCGGCTTAGCTCAGGGAACTGCGGATTCTGTGGCTACCTAGCTCAGGGAACTGCAGATCCTGTGGCCTAGCTCAGGGAACCACGGATCTGGTGACTCAGCTCAGGGACCCATGAATGCTGTGGGCTAGCTCGCGGAACCATGGATCCTGTGGCCTAGCTCAGGGAGCCACAGATCCTGTGGACTAGCTCAGGGAACTGCGGATCCTGTGGCTACCTAGCTCAGGGAACTGCAGATCCTTTGGCCTAGCTCGGAGAACCACGGATCCTGTGGGCTAGCTTAGGGAACCGCAGATACTGTGGCCTAGCTCAGGAAACCACGGATCCTGTGGCCTAGCTTGGGGAACCGCTGATCCTGTGGCCTAGCTCAGGGAATCGTTGATCCTGTGGCCTAGCTCAGGCAAACACTGATCCTGTGGCCTAGCTCAGGGAACTGCGGATCCTGTGGCTACCTTAGGGAACCGCGAATCCTGTGGCTACCTAAGGGAATCGCGGATCCTGTGGCCTAGCTCAGGGAACCAAGGATCCTGTGGCTTTCTAAGGGAACCGCGAATCCTGTGGCAAGCCAAGAGAATGGGCCCCCATCATCTGGTTTGGTAGTAAACTAACAACAGCTATAATTGTGGTCTAGCCGGAGCCTTAAGACTCTTGGGCCCCAGTGCCACTGAACCTGCTGCACTACTGATGACTGCACCCCTGGATCCCAAGCATTGTTAGTGACCATCAAGGCAAAAGAAAAAAATGGCTTGCTCTGGAGCTGGGCCAGAATGTGAATTGTGTACTGTGCTAATATGGTTGAGGTGCATCGATCCAGCAGTACTTGGACCCTTGTGGTGCCATAAACAAGGCAGAACGGACGTGCACTGTCACAGCTGCGAAGGGCATGTCTGCAGTTTAACAACAGAATGCCCTTCTTCTCAAAAGTGATGTGCATTGACAGAGCTGCGTGCAGGTCTAGGTACTTTTTTTTCCTTTCTTTTTTTTTTTATATAGCGCAAACTTAACTTGAATGTATCCAGTATCAGAGCGCTTTACATGAGCACCAGTTGCGATACATAAGGACACATTCATTTTTTGGTAGGCAAGGGGAGATGAAGTGATTTGCCCAGAATCACAGGATGTTGAGCGTCGTTGCCGAGACTTGAACCCAGTTCCACAGATTTGAGATCCATCGCCCTAGCCATTAGGCCACATCCTCTTCTCAAACAATACTTAAATAACCAGGCGCGCTGCGGACCAGCGCCGAAAATTGTTGTGGGTTTGTGTCAGTAGTGAAGTTAGGGTTTGTTGGCAGAACGGTGTGTGAATCCCAGTACTGGAATAGCAGGGGGTGGTGTAGGACGGAGGTGAATAGACACAGCCGCGTTCGGGTGCCAGGGATGGCCACAATTCTGGTGAATTTGCAGAGGAAGGTATTGGTCCCATTTCAGAATAGGAGGGACCTGCAGCTACAGAGCTACGTGGTGGTCTCGTACCGAAAACACACTGGCATGGCTACAGGTAGAGAGGGCCATCCTGAACAACCTAAGCCCACTGGTGCTACTAACAGCAAATAGATACCCCCTTACCTCCAAGTCTATCTTTAAAAACACAAAAATCGCAAAGTTCTTTAACTCTTGGCTGGGGTGTACTAGCAGTGCTTTGTGAATGTTACCTGACACTCAGCAGATCAATGTACTCAATGTCAGATCCGAATCCCTTACTTGTGAATTTGTGTAGGGGACTCTGGATTCGATGAAACTCTCCAGCCTAAGAATAATATTTAGTTATGTTTGTAATTTTCCTCTGGCAGTGTTAAATGGGTGACTGTGTCAAGTAGCCTCGTCTGTTCGTCCTGATGACGACCATGTTGCAAGTCTAACGTTTGGGTCGAAACGTAGACAGGTATCCCTTGAGTGGTTGCGTACATTGACTATGCTTTTTATGTGTGAGTGTTGTCTTTACTGTATCAATTGATTGGGTTGTTAACTATCATGGTTGTTCAGATTTTGCCACCCTCCTGCCTCACTATTCACGTTTTATGTTTACTGATTGTCCCCCGTCTCAGCACAAACATCAGAATGGAATATGAGTTGCTCATAAATAAGGGGTAGCATCTGAGAATCAATTGGCTTTCTCAATATACTTTAGGCGGTTCAATGTATGGTGTAGTCACAGTAAACAGCAAGTAAAAAATGTAAACATTTCCATTAGGGACTTTGTCTTTCCATATATCGCACAGCCAGCACAAAAGGTGCTGAGACAGCAAGCGCCGCCTGTAGCCTCGGCTGAGGTACATCGACCGATCTATTCTATTCTCTCATTCAAGATGGCGGTCTGCAAAGCGATGTTGATGTGCATTTGTTGAGCAGCCGTGTGAGAAGCCCATCGATGGCTGACCAGAGGATGCCCATAGGAGGATGCCCACAGGGCAGCAGTGAGGTTCATTCACAGAGGTGTATGGGCTTGGACGGCGGTGAAAGAGGATTCCAGGTGGTAGGACCTCAGAGGGCCAAGCAGGGCAGCATTGAGGAGCAAAGCGGGATCTTCCAAAGATTGAGGTACATCAACAGAGCAGTTTTCAGGCTCCGTACTAGAGAAGCAGCCAGTGATGCAGGCCAGGATTGAGGTGCATCAGTGATGGCCATGTTGACTACAGTACTGAAACTGCAGGGGTTGCTGGAGGACAGCAAGAATGCTGGAAATGTAGGCAAGACATAGCAGAGGGTGTTGCAGAGTAGGACTGCAGTGCTGTGGCAGAGCTGTGAGTCTAAGAGAAGGCCACACAGGCACACAAGCCCGTTATCATCCTCATGTGGCCACTGACGCCCGTTAGTGGTTGCCCTGGCTCGCCCATTGGCCCCTCTAGATATATCTTTCATTCTCCTGGTCTCAGGGATCATAAAAACAGTGGCATGAACAGAAGTAAGCAGGGACCTCACAGCCTTGTTCAATCTCTGATGTTCCCTCTCATGGGCTTCCCATACTAACTAAGTGGCAAAAAGTGGGGCTAGCAGTCAACCCTGTGGTGTCATTCGGGAACCAAGGGCGTGTGATGTCACTTCCACTAATGGACTCCCATAGCTTGTCACTTACTGATGAGCACGACTATACAGCATCACTGAAGCTTGCCAGGCCTGTCCTGAAAGAAGAAAGTTGCTTTTCCCACTGGAAAAATCCAACAGGGCCAAAAAGTAGCTCTTTTCTCTACTGGGCCAATGAACTCACAGACAAATGCTTGTGAACTAATGACCCTAGAAAGGGCTCCAAGTTTCACTTCCCTCCGGCAGCCATCTTTGAAGTATCAGACGTATCCCTCAATTCTTTGGAGACGACAATAGCCGCTTTCACAGTCGTCCGACTTACTGAAGTCCTGATGTGCAGTAGCCAAAAGGCCAGACGAAGTAGTCGTCCATGGAAAGAGAGACCACCCGCAAAGCTGGCCCGGGATAGACACATATGGTAGACGTAAACACAAGGCTCGGACCCGCCTCTGGAATCCCTTGTCCACACGAGACTAGACAAAACATCTGCAATGAATCATCCAGAATTAAAAATAAAAGCATTGCATTTAATTAACTATAATCATCTTTTACTGGCGACCCAGTTTATAAAAAAAAACCTCCTCGGAATGCTTAGCGCTGCCGATATACAGTTTCTGATTTTCCGAAATACCACAACAGTTTAGAAAGTCAGAAGACATTTTGCTTGGCAGTGTCAATGGTTTGATGACAGACTAACTAGAACGCTCTTCAGAGCGGGTATGGTCATGGCCGGACTTGCCATTCTGTCCCCCTGGCATTTTCCCTGTGGGCTGCCAGCTCAGGGGCTGCTCTTAGAGCTGGATAAGTTGCATGACCCAACCATGCTTCCATGACCCCATTCTAGTTGCATCCTCTTGCAGTGTGGAGCTGGGTTGAACATTTTACAGGACTGATTTTGGTTTCCAGTAGGCAAATGTCTTTAGTGGCTGTAATCCAACATGGCGGCAGCCAAACAGTTGTTAGAATACTATGTACTTCCGCTTAAGGTTCTAGAATTTGATGCAAGACAGTACAGAGTTTGCCAATTTTCTGGCCTACTTTCTAGCCAGACTGAACAAATTCTTCAGATGACTTGCTTACTCTGCGTCCTCTCACCTTTCCATAGGTACCATTCACTTTGAATTTCTTTAATGTGTCTTTGTCGCTGCTGTTGCACAGGCGTCAATTCTGTGCTTTCCATAGAGTGTGTTCGGTTTGCAAAAGTTTCTAAAGCTCATCCGGGCAACTCATTAAAAGGAACAACTAGAAAGTTAAAAACAGGCAAAATAAAAAAAAAAAATAACAACAAGAAATTGCAAACGCAAAATAAATAGTGCGACAGAGCTACAAAAAAACACCCCCGCTGTGGTGTTATTATAATTCGGGGGGGTGGGGGGATATTTTCAAATAAATGCCCACCAACTGCAAAACCGAGACCTTTTCTCAGAAGATTTGTTTCATCTCTCTCAAGATGGATCCAAGCCCATTATCTCAACAAAACAACAAACAAGATAACATTCAAAGGGGAAGGCTGGTAAATTAGCAACCGAGCCATTGTCGTTTGCAGAATAATTGAAGCTGGGAGGGGAGCGGCTGTGGGGGGAAACAAACACGAAACAATAGGCTCAATGGAACAGCCAATTACCGTCCTCTCAAAATAGAACAGCCCTTGCAAATTAGCAGACATGGAACCATTCAGGTATAATTACAGCTGGCTATTAAAACACAATTTGCAAAATAAAATACCGCAAATTGCAAGAAATTGCACCCATGCTTCCCACTTCGAGAATACCATGTTTGGGAATATTTGACGATGAGGGTGGTGGTTACTATTGGACTTCACTAGGCATCTCACTGACTTTCTGGACTTTACCCAATCTATGCACACTCCGTAATCAGCCAGCAAGCGTTAGACTAGGGCATACATGCCAATAACCTTTATAGAAACAGAAAGTTCCATTAAGTAGTCCTCCTTGTCCAAGGCCCCTTAGTCACAATGCCCTACGGGAGGCGGCCATCTTGGATTGGTCATGGATCAACCAAGTGATGAAAAGCACCCAGCCACCAGGGGCCGTTTGCAGCCTCCAATGATGTTGAAACACATCTCAGAGAACTAGCTGTGATTTCCTAACACAAAATAATAGACAGAATGCTGAACAATGTCAAACATTCACCCCGGTACAGAGATCTGGGCCTAAATCCGTTGTCATGGGAGCAGTCCTGCCCGAACTGCCAGGCCAGATCCCCCCTGGACCAGAAACAAGTATTCTGGGACTGGTTTGGGGGTTTCACCCCTCATCAGTTAGGAAAGCTTAGCTCCAGTGGCATGAAGAGCATGGGACCCACGTCTGGGCATACCCATCCCACTCAGGGTGACAAATGCAAAAACAACAGTTAATGGACAGAATGCAGAACAATGTCAAACATTCACCCCAGTACAGAGATCTGGGCCTAAATTCATTGTCTTTTTGCTCACCACGCCATTCCAGTTTGGACCCGGCTGTATGCAAATCAGTCTTGACCCTGTTCCCTGGATTGGATACAAGCACCCTGGTACCGGGTTCAGGATATCACCCCTCATCAGCCAGGATAGATTGAATCCAGTGGCACGGCGAGCAAGGGACCCACGTCTGGTCATAACCCGTCCCACTCGGGGTGACAAATATCCTCATGATCCGATACTGAAATGTTGCTCTGAGGCCACTAATGCAGGTTACCTGAGGGGTAGCTCTGCTGGCCTAACATGGTCTATTAAAGCATGTATTAGGAAGCAGAAATTGCAAAAATAAAATGTATATTACCTATTCTTACACCTATTGGATTTCTCCGGCAAATACAAGCAGTGTCTAATTGATCTGTTGCAAAATGCGAATTTTATAAAGTGGTCCAAAATATTTACCCAAGATAATTACTATTCCGGCTTAAATCAATTTTGATAAAAGGAACATCCATGCGTGATCATAGCTAAGATGCTTAATATGCTTCCATTTATATAATTACACCTCTTATTAACAACAGTGAAAGGCGCCAAAAAATGATTGCATGTCAACTGGAATCTTGCAGAAGGCAGGCGCAGATCAAAAGACACAGCCTGGGTCAATTAATAAAGGCATGAATGCTTATAATGTCTGCACAGAAGACTGAAACCTGCTTCCTTGCTAAAGTGCACGGATTTCAGCATTAAACTCGAGTATTTTTCAGATGTCACTTGAGGTGCATTTTCACATTTTCTTTTTGCAGTTTATCTAGCGCGAACTCGACCCAGAGGTATCAGCGCGCTTTACATGAGCACCAGTTGCGTTACAGACGGACACATTCATTTTGTTAGGCACGGGGAGATTGAATGATTTGCCCAGAATCACAGGATGTCGAGCGTCCCTGCCGAGACTCGAACCGGTTCCCCAGCTTCAAGCTCAACCGCTCTAGCCATTAGGCCACATCCTCTTTGCATAGTCTTATGATCTCGCAAAGCAGTGAATCCTAGAGTCTACAAGTACCCGACGAAGCTCATTTGATGGACCCTGGAAGGATGGAAGCCAATAGGTGGCTCCATTGGCCCCGATGTCACAGTCGCCTGGCTTTCTTGATCTACTCCGCTTCAAGTGCAGAAGAGGGAAGTGTTTTCAGAGGTTTTCCACCAGCATGAATGAATGGGAAGTTCTGATATAGCGCGCGGCTACTCAGTGAGTGTCCTGGTGCTTAGGCAACTGGAGACGGAAAAGAAGCAGGGAACAGCAGGAGTCCTACAAACACTAAAGTTTAAATAAAAATGTTTTCAACTCTTTCCTGAATTTTGTTTCCTCCATGATGGATCTCAGATGTCCAGGCATCTGATTCCACGAGTTGGCCACCTTGGCTGTAAAATAGGAGCCTCCTTTGGGCTGTTTTTAGGTCTCGCCTGACCCAGCGCATGCGCTGCTCTGGCGAGACTTATTGAGAGGGCTCCAAAAAGTGCTACCAGGCCAGCCTAGAGCTACAGTGAATGTGCGCGGCCGCGCGCGCCGTGCTTGGCCGCGATTACTTTCACTTTCGCGGCCGCTTTGATGCTTGATCGCGATCACTTTCACGGCCGCTTGGCATAGCCAATCGGTCTCGCTTTTGGGACCTTATAAGTATTTAGTTATGCAACGGTTGCATGGCTAAACACTTATAAGGTGTTAAAGGCGAGACCTATTGGCTATGCCAATGCTTGTTTAATCTTGAACCAAGAGTGGAGCAGCACTGCTGGAAAGCAGGGACCTCCCTGGTCTGTATCGCTTGATCCTCTCATTTGGGTACCTGCGCCCTTTGTTGTGGAGGGCTTGATGTGTCAGAGCCTTGTACATGATCGGAGTTATATAAGGCAGGCGAACCACCATGTTGAGAGCTGCTTGTAAATGTTCGACCAAATATTCAGGAGGACCCAAGCGCAGAAGATTGGCACAGCCCAGCCTAGAGAGAACCAATGCCCTGATCATCAGGTGAAAGAGAGTTAAGAAACGTCCTCAGCCTGCCACAAATCCAAAATAAATATTTCACAACTGCTGGCACCTGAGCACTGAAAGATAGTTGAGAGTCAAACATAGCACCCAGATTTCTGCCCGCCGCTGATGGGAGGAGCTGGGGGGATGCAGCTAGGCCCCGCTCCTGCCCATCCATGGACGGGATTCAACCCAAACAGTAGGATCTCGGGCTTGTCTGGGTTGCCCTGCAATTTATTGACTCTAAGCCATTCAAGCAACAGCTTCATGCAACGTGCATATGCATCTTTTGCACTTGCAGGATCCCCATCATACATGAGCAGCAGATGTGTATCATCCATGTAAGATATGACCTTGATAACAAAGGATTCAACCAAACATGCCATGGGGGTCATATAAATGTTGAAGAGAGGAGGACTCAGGGAGGAGCCATGTGGCCTCCCCCACTCCAGAGGCTTAAGGTCTTATCCCGCCGACCTCTTGTCGCTCAAGAAAAGAGCCCAGCCAACCTGAGGCTGGACCCGTCAGCCCAGATGTTCTAAGCTGTGGAGCAAGATGATGTGGTTCACAGCATCTAATGTGGCTGACAGGTCTAACAGTACCTGGGCTAGAGCGGTAGGCCTTGAAGCTGGGGAACCGCTTTCGAGTCTTGGCAGGGATGCTTAACACCGTGTGATTCTGGGCAAATCAGTAATCTCCCCGTCCCTAACAAAAAGGAACATGTACATCTGTAAAGCAACTGGTGGTCATGTAAAGCGCTCTGATAACTTCAGGTCGAGTTTGTGCTCTATAATACTACCCTCCCCCCCAAAAAATGTCCAGCACCCAAACTGGTCTTAATCGATTCTGAGACCCTCAATAGCCTGGTGGGCTTTGAAGCGAGATTGGACCAGGACGTTTACTTTTTCACTGTGTTCGTGGTCATTTCTCCCCTTTCAAGGGCATTCCAGAACATCCCAAAAATTGGAAACATCTTTTTTTGGTTTATATAAAAGGCTGCTATTGGTTGGGACGGGACGCCATTTCTCAATCTGATTGGACGGGACAGGTCTACATTGCAAAGGCCCTGCTTCATTTATAATATGCCAGAGAGCTGGATTTAAGAAGTACGGATCTCTTAATATATTAATTATAAAAAAAATAGGAAACAGAAAAACCGCCAGATTAAATGCGGTGTGTCACCTCCTTGTTTTTTTTTTATTAACACACCCTCACACGCCCCCACAACAGTACCCCAAGCTGTGTGGAAAGTAAAAGAAAAACACAGCCAGCTGCACTTAATAAGGATCATAACAAGGCGGCTTGCTCACATGCGGTTATAAGGCAAATGCAAATTATGTAAATATCTAGTTGCTAATTAGGCGGCTGGAACAGATGTGGGGAGCAGCATCATCCTCGTCAGCGAACACAGCACCGGCGGAGCCCGCATCTTTCCATCTTCCTCCCACAACACAAGTAGCATCTTTCAGCTAAGCAGCGTTGTTGCATTGCCAACGGAGCCGATCCTCCAAAAAGAGAGGCCAAGAAATGAATGGGGCCACGACTGACTGACGGGAATGGAATTCCGCTGTATGAAGCCAAAGCAGACAACAGGGCTGAGAAAAAAGGGTGGGGAGACTCCACCCTGGGTACCGAAATGTAGACAACACCGCCGCCGCCCGACAGAGGAGTGGAAGTAACGGAGACTCCCCTACAGTACAGAGGAGTAACGTGTGGAAGAAGCCAGTAAAAGTACTGGAGCGTAGACATCAGAGCCCTACTGGGGAGTGGCGTGGGAGAGAATCCACCAACAGTACTGGAGCGTAGACATCAGAGCCCTACTGGAGAGTGGCGTGGAAGAGAATCCACCAACAGTACTGGAGCGTAGACATCAGAGCCCTGCAGAGGAGTGGCGTGGGAGAGAATCCACCAACAGTACTGGAGCGTAGACATCAGAGCCCTGCAGAGGAGTGGCGTGGGAGAGAATCCACCAACAATACTGGAGCGTAGACATCAGAGCCCTGCAGAGGGGTGGCGTGGGAGGGAATCCACCAACAGTACTGGAGCATAGACATCAGAGCCCTGCAGAGGAGTGGAGGTGGGAGATAATCCACCAACAGTACTGGAGCGTAGACATCAAAGCCCTGCAGAGGAGTGGCGTGGGAGAGAATCCACCAACAGTACTGGAGCGTAGACATCAGAGCCCTGCAGAGGAGTGGCGTGGGAGAGAATCCACCAACAATACTGGAGCGTAGACATCAGAGCCCTGCAGAGGGGTGGCGTGGGAGGGAATCCACCAACAGTACTGGAGCGTAGACATCAGAGCCCTGCAGAGGAGTGGCGGTGGGAGAGAATCCACCAACAGTACTGGAGCGTAGACATCAAAGCCCTGCAGAGGAGTGGCGTGGGAGAGAATCCACCAACAGTACTGGAGCGTAGACATCAGAGCCCTGCAGAGGAGTGGCGTGGGAGAGAATCCACCAACAATACTGGAGCGTAGACATCAGAGCCCTGCAGAGGGGTGGCGTGGGAGGGAATCCACCAACAGTACTGGAGCGTAGACATCAGAGCCCTGCAGAGGAGTGGCGTGGGAGAGAATCCACCAACAGTACTGGAGCGTAGACATCAGAGCCCTGCAGAGGAGTGGCGGTGGGAGATAATCCACCAACAGTACTGGAGCGTAGACATCAAAGCCCTGCAGAGGAGTGGCATGGGAGAGAATCCACCAACAGTACTGGAGCGTAGACGTCAGAGCCCTACTGGGGAGTGGCGGTGGGAGAGAATCTACCAACAGTACTGGAGCGTAGTCATCAGAGCCCTGCAGAGGAGTGGAGGTGGGAGAAAATCCACCAACAGTACTGGAGCGTAGACATCAGAGCCGTGCAGAGGAGTGGCGTGGGAGAGAATCCACCAACAGTACTGGAGCGTAGACGTCAGAGCCCTACTGGGGAGTGGCGGTGGGAGAGAATCTACCAACAGTACTGGAGCGTAGACATCACAGCCCTGCAGAGGAGTGGCGGTGGGAGAGAATCCACCAACAGTACTGGAGCGCAGACATCAAAGCCCTGCAGAGGGGTGGCGTGGGAGAGAATCCACCAACAGTACTGGAGCGTAGTCATCACAGCCCTGCAGAGGAGTGGCGGTGGGAGAGAATCCACCAACAGTACTGGAGCGTAGTCATCACAGCCCTACAGAGGAGTGGCAGTGGGAGAGAATCCACCAACAGTACTGGAGCGTAGACATCAGAGCCCTAAAGGGGAATGGAGGTGGGAGAGAATCCACCCTTGGTACTGTAGCGTAAACGTCAGATCCCTGCAGCAGTGGCGTGGGAGAGAATTCATCAACAGTACTGAAGCGTAGACATCACAACCCTGCAGAGGTGTGGCATGGAAGAGAATCCACCCTTGGTACTGTAGCGCTGACATCAGAGCCCTAGAGGGGAGTGGCATGGAAGAGAATCCACCCTTGGTACTGTAGCGTAAAGGTCGGAGCCCTACAGAGAAGTGGCGGTGTGAGAGAACCCACTTGTGGTACTGAAGAGTAAAGGTCAGAGCCCTACGGAGGAGTGATGATGAGAGAGAATCCACCCTTGGTACTGAAGCATAAAGGTCACAGCCCTACAAAAGAATGACGTGTGGAGGACTCCACCAACAATATTGGAGTGTAGACGTCAGAACCCTACAGGGAAGTAGTGGTGGGAGAGAATCCACCCACGTTACTGGAGCGTAAGGGTCAGAGCCCTACAGAGTAGTGGCGGTAGGAGAGAATCCACCCATGGTACTGGAGCATAAGGGTCAGAGCCCTACAGAGGAGTTGCAGTGGTAGAGAATCCACCCATGGCACAGAAGCGTAAAGGTCAGAGTCTACAGAGCAGTGGCAGTCGAAGAGAAATCACCCTTGGTACTGAAGCGTAGACGTCAGAGCCCTATAGGGAAGTGGCGTGGGAGATAATCCACCCTTTGTATTGTAGCGTACATATCAAGGCCCGGCAGGATTGGCAGTGGGAGAGAATCCACCAACAGTAATAAAGCGTAGACATCACAGCCCTGCAGAAGAGTGGCGGTGGGAGAAAACCCACCAACAGTACTGAAGGGTAAATACCAGAGACCTGCAGAGGAGTGGCAGTCGGAGCAAATCTACCTTTGTTACTGTAGCGTAGACGTCGGAGCCGTACATGGGAGCGGCGTGGGAGAGAATCCACCCTTGGTACGGTAGCGTAAACGTCAAGAGCCCTGCAGGACTGTCGGTGGAGGAGACTCTCCCTAACCAGACTGAAGTACAGGCACCGCAGTGAGCCCTACAGGAGTGGTAGGGGAGACTCCACCCTCAGCACTGGAGGGCAGACACCGGGGCCCACAGAGAGGGGTGGGAGAGACTCCACCCTCAGCACTGGAGGGCAGACACCGGGGCCCACAGAGAGGGGTGGGAGAGACTCCACCCTCAGCACTGGAGGGCAGACACCGGGGCCCACAGAGAGGGGTGGGAGAGACTCCACCCTCAGCACTGGAGGGCAGACACCGGGGCCCACAGAGAGGGGTGGGAGAGACTCCACCCTCAGCACTGGAGGGCAGACACCGGGGCCCACAGAGAGGGGTGGGAGAGACTCCACCCTCAGCACTGGAGGGCAGACACCGGGGCCCACAGAGAGGGGTGATGGAGAGACTCCACCCCCAGCGCTGGAGGGCAGACACCGGGGCCCACAGAGAGGAGTGATGGAGACTCCAACCCAGCACTGGAGGGCAGACACCAGGGCCCACAGAGAGGGGTGGGAGAGACTCCACCCTCAGCACTGGAGGGCAGACACCGGGGCCCACAGAGAGGGGTGGGAGAGACTCCACCCCCAGCGCTGGAGGGCAGACACCGGGGCCCACAGAGAGGAGTGATGGAGACTCCACCCCAGCACTGGAGGGCAGACACCAGGACCATAGAGAGGGATGATGGAGAGACTCCACCCCAGCACTGGAGGGCAGACACCGGGGCCCACAGAGAGGGGTGATGGAGAGACTCCACCCCCAGCGCTGGAGGGCAGACACCGGGGCCCACAGAGAGGAGTGATGGAGACTCCACCCCAGCACTGGAGGGCAGACACCAGGGCCCATAGAGAGGGATGATGGAGAGACTCCACCCCAGCACTGGAGGGCAGACACCAGGGCCTATAGAGAGGGATGATGGAGAGACTCCACCCTCAGCACTGGAGGGCAGACACCGGGGCCCACAGAGAGGGGTGATGGAGAGACTCCACCCCCAGCACTGGAGGGCAGACACCGGGGCCCATAGAGAGGGGTGATGGAGAGACTCCACCCTAAGAGCTGGAGGGCAGACACCAGGGCCCACAGAGAGGGGTGGGAGAGACTCCACCCCCAGCACTGGAGGGCGGACACCGGGGCCCACAGAGAGGGGTGGGAGAGACTCCACCCTCAGCACTGGAGGGCAGACACCAGGGCCCACAGAGAGGGGTGATGGGGGAGACCTCACCCTCAGCACTGGAGGGCAGACACCGGGGCCCATAGAAAGGGTATGATGGAGAGACTCCACCCCAGCACTGGAGGCAGACACCGGGGCCCACAGAGAGGGGTGATGGAGAGACTCCACCCCAGCACTGGAGGGCAGACACCGGGGCCCACAGAGAGTGGTGGGAGAGACTCCACTCTCAGCACTGGAGGGCAGACACCGGGGCCCACAGAGAGGGGTGGGAGAGACTCCACCCTCAGCGCTGGAGGGCAGACACCGGGGCCCACAGAGAGGGATAACGGAGAGACTCCACCCCCAGCACTGGAGGGAGGACACCAGGGCCCATAGAGAGGGGTAATGGGGGAGACCTCACCCTCAGCGCTGGAGGGCAGACACCAGGGCCCACAGAGAGGAGTGATGGAGAGACTCCACCCCCAGCACTGGAGGGCAGACACCAGGGCCCACAGAGAGGGGTGATAGAGAGACTCCACCCTCAGCACTGGAGGGCAGACACCAGGGCCCACAGAGAGGGGTGATGGAGAGACTCCACCCCCAGCACTGGAGGGCAGACACCAGGGCCCACTGTGAGGGGTGGGAGAGACTCCACCCTCAGCACTGGAGGGAAGACACCGGGGCCCACAGAGAGGGGTGATGGAGAGACTCCACCCTCAGCACTGGAGGGCAGACACTGGGGCCCACAGAGAGAGGGGATGGGAGAGACTCCACCCTCAGCACTGGAGGGCAGACACCGGGGCCCACAGAGGTGGGTGGGAGAGACTCCACCCTCAGCACTGGAGGGCAGACACCAGGGCCCATTGAGAGGGGTGGGAGAGACTCCACCCTCAGCACTGGAGGGCAGACACCGGGGCCCACAGAGAGGGGTGATGGGAGAGGCCTCGCCCTCAGCACTGGAGGGCAGACACCAGGGCCCACAGAGAGGGGTGATGGGAGAGGCCTCGCCCTCAGCACTGGAGGGCAGACACGGAGTCTAACAGATTTGTTTAACACAGAACAAAAAACATTTAAGATTTAAGGGTTCTCTCCGGGCGGAGTTAATTAAGAGCCCGTGGCCCTGGACGTGTCAGCAGAAAAACTAACCGGGATTCGGCAAGGGGCTCCCCAGGCAGAGGCACGGAAAGACAAATGACTTGCACACTCGCGGGGGCCCTGGGGAGGCGCTGGAGGGAGGGCGGAGAGGAAAGAGCATCTTGAAAGTGAAGGAGGGGAAGCAAGGAGGGGAGGCTGGGAAAGGGATGGAGGGAGGTAGAGGAGGAGAGAAATAAGACGGGAAGCATGGAGGGAAAGATGTGGAGAGGAGAGGGGCAGGAAAAAGTGAGTGAGATGGAGGTAAAGGTGGGAGTGGAAGGAGAGCGGAAGACAAAGAAGAACATTATTGAGGAAAGGAGGGGCAGGGCGCAGTTACTACTGGTGCAGCAGGTGCAGTGGCACTGCAGCCTGGAGCCCTGACAGGTCCCTTCAACCCCGAAAATTCCTGTATTTTGCTACCCCAACAGCAGTCAAAGGGGCCATTTTTTCTTGCTCGCGCCAGGGCCCATGGCAACCGAGGAGGGCGTAGCAAGGGCACGCGCATTTGGGTAAGGAAGGCGCGCGGCTCTTAACAGGCGAGGCCTCTTCACACGTGTGCACCAGGGGGTAGCGTGCGCCCCGGACGGGGGCAGGGGTCTAAAGCCCCTCGACCTTCTCCAGACTCGTCCCACGGTCTCTGACCTGTTGCCCCCGGAGACTGGTGGGGCACGTGCTGCTCCTGAGGTAAGGAGAGAGTCAGCCATAGCAACATGGCAGGTAGGAAATAGAAAAGTGGGGCGCAGGCAGGCGTGTCTGGCAGTGCTTAGTTGTAAACACAAAATAAGAGGGGAGGGGGAGGGGTTTGAAGTTTTCCTAGGGGCCCGCCTCAGGCGCTAGTTGCCAATAGCGAGAATGCTTAGCTTCGATGCCACGTGGCCTCTTTCTCCTCTCCCATCCTCTTTATCTCACTATTGAAGTCTCTTTTTAATCTTCTCTCTCCCTTTCTCACCGTTTTCCGTCCTTCTCTTCCTTATTTTCCTGTGTTTGTCTCTTACTCGGGTAAAAGCCTGATGATAAAAGTATATCCTGGTACTCAGAACCGAGTGCTTGTGCCCACCACCTGCAACCCTGAACCACCGACCCAAACCAGGCACTGAGGTACACTGCTGTGTGAACCAAGGCCCTCACCAGGTACAGGGTTGGGGACACCTAGGGAAGCGCCCCAGTGAAGTAGAACTTCCGGGTTCAGGCCCGCCCAAGGGTGGTTCTCATCTGCACAAGTGAGCCAATCACCGTGCACCAGAACAGAGACACCTGTAAATGATTGGTCCGTTTCTACCACATCATTCACCCTCAGGAAGTGGGGTGATACACTGCTCCAACGGTTGCTTTCCTGCAGCAGCAAAGCAAAGCGCAGCACACCCATTTTTAGGTCGAGCATTTGAGACCTCTTGTATATACTTTAGTATATACTTATATGTGTATGTACTTTGTGGGCTCTGGAGATCAGCCCTAGGACTTGTCTACTTCCGCTTAGGGACTTTTTTTCTGTTCAACTGCCTCTATTTAACTGTCTTAATAGAAAACGACCAGCAGAGGTCAGTAAAATACCAGAATCCCTTTAGAATTCTCTAGATTCCAGTCCATAGAAATTGTCTTCCACAAGCACCCGTAGACAATAATATTTTTTTCATATCTTGTTCTTCAGTGATATGACCACCGAAGGCCCTGATTTTCTATTAAAAACAGAGCTTTGGACTATACCATTTCCCGCTGAAAGGCAATATTTCTCTCCTCGTGTTCCCATACCTGGCATGTCACACAGTTTGGTGCTTAATTTCCCTCCATGTTAAAGAACATTAGATGTTTCAGCACCCAGGCTAATGTGCTGCATAGCTAAATACATATATAGTCCCAAAGGCGAGACCGATTGCTTTGTAAAAGCTTGTTAAATTCAAGCTCTGCTTTCCTACGGGAGCAAAGGTAGGGACAATCATTGGGTTTAAAAAATCCAGATGGATACCAGACAAATTGTACAGCCTTCGAATTGCAAAGAGCAGTCGGCAGATTAGAAGGCTGATCCTCGGCAGATTCTCGGGGCCATTCATAATTTCGGAATGTGGTTTCTAGCTCTTAGCACAAATCGTTGCAGCTTCTTCTTAAGGTGACAGACCAACTTCTAACCACGTTTGCGCTCGTTTATCCCTCTCACAGATTAAGGTGCTTGTTTTCCAATAGGGAATTATCTCTTATATGTAATTTGTAAATAAGCCACCAGTTTCATTATTCAAGCAGACTCGATGCTTGTGTACAATCCCCTTGATTTTTCATCACTTCCTTACTGCCACACGATCTGTTTATCTACTGGGTCATAGTACAAACATATGAGTACATGGTAAAAAGCGTTAGTGCACGTTGTACGATCTGAGATGCTGGTGGTTCATAATAACAAGGGTTACGAGGCCATTCCAGACAATAGAGTTTCGGTTCTAGGCCTGCAGGCCTTCTGCAGGTTCAACTTCTAGTAGTAGCTAGATCTACAGTGAGGGTCTTAGATCAGTTAATGAGTATATAACTATTACATCAAGCCTCCTGTGTCAGACAAGCAGGATCTTACCCCTGATATCTGTGCACCAGGATCCTACAAAAAGAGCCAATTCGATAGGCCCTTTGCAGGGCCGGATGTTGGCGTGGACGAGCTGGGCCCAGGGTACCAATCTTCAGTGGGGCACACAGAGCTATTTGCATTAAGGCCATGCAAACAGCAGAGTACCTCCCACTTGGCTGCAGTGATTCAATGTAAAGTGCTTTTAATAATTTTTAACGTGCCGCAGCCGCTGTTTTTAAAATTCCATCTGCCCCTTCCTTGCTCTTCCATCTCCGCCCCAACCTCTTCTGCCACACCCTATCGCCCCCTCCAAACAACTTGGTACAAGCGTGACCTGCCTAAGCGGCAAGTGGTTCAGGTGAGCTGGGCCGGTGATCACACGCCATGTCACTGCGGTGATGAACAGAGCCAGGGACAAACCTAGCACCAAAGGCCCCCCTGCTGTGTCCTTTTATTCACCATCAGTAGCAAGGGGGGGCATTTCTTCAAGCCTCGGGGGCTATCCCAGCAAAGGTTGAAGTTTTCCACACACACCCATGCTCAAACATGCTCAGTTCCTTTACTATATCTACACTGTGTGTTATTACTTTGTCTCAGCGAGGTCTCCCTCACCTGCCTCTTCTCCAGGCTTCAGAGTTAGATGTCGGCATCTCTCTCTTTATTGTGTTTCTGGTGAAGAACTGCGGCCATCTTAGTTGCTCACCTCTGGCATAGCTCCTATTAGTTCTAGCTGTTTGTTCGCAGACTCATTGTTCAGAACACACATCATATACTTAGAGTGGGTGGGCTTTGTGTGGGCGCCTTGCTCGTGATTGGATGGCTTTGTTGTCTATCTCCGGTGGCTTCTCTTGATTCGATGGCGGTCCTCTCTGTTCTTGTATTTGTCCCGCCCAGACGTCTTTCGGTCTCACAGTGTTCCCTTTGGATGAGTTTTATCTTTACACTTCTGCCCTGAGTGGACTCTGTTTTCTTTATTTAGCAGCACCTCATGGGAGAGCATGTGTTTCTTTGCTCTCGTCCACTTCTTTTCTTTAACAGCACTCCACGGGAGTGCCTGTGTTCCCATGCCCCCCGTGTGTTTCCTGTTATTCCTCTGCTCCCCCTTTTTAATTTTTTTTACATGTATTTATTTTAACAAGGGCATAGCAGCTGCAAAGTGCTACCAGACCCACATGTTTTGTTTTTACTGCCCTGTTCCCCATCCCACCTTGAATTTTTTCTTTATTTTTCTTTCTTTAATTTTACTTTATTTTTCTATATTATGGCCCGGCCACTGCAAAGTGCTACCAGGCCATTCTTTTCCTTTTTTTTTGAGCTGAGACTCAGTGTTTTTTCACTTTATTTAAATTTATTGTTCTAACATTGCTGTCTGCCATTTTAGAAAATTAGAATTTTAAAAATGGCCATTCCACACCACCGCATTCTCACACATGCATCATACGAGTATGAATGCACATAGGTCACAAAACACGCGTGTGAATCAGCAGCCGTCTTCGAATGCACGCTCTTCAGTTGAATATCCATTGCAAGGTTACTGGCCATGCATGTGGATTCGTCATGATACCGCATTCGCATGAGGCTGGCAATCGATAAAACATTACAAAGCTAGGACCGAAACCTATTGGCTTTGCCAGTGCTTGTTTATTTTAACCTTTTCGACCTACACAGCTCACACTAATAATGAAGATAATGATGAAGATAGCAGAGTTGTCCCTCAGGTTACAGAGATCCCAGTAATGCTGTTGATCAGGGATGTCCATACAAAGGCCAGGAAAGACCTATCCATGCCAGATTTTCAGAAAACCCATATAAGATGCGTTTGCATTCAATGAATCTAAATGGAAGTCAATGAGATACGCGGTGGAGATCCTGAAAATCTGGTACGGATCCAGCACTTCTGTACTCGGTGCCCCAGATACACACAGCGCAAGAGCAGCAGTACAACCTGCTGCAAGTACACAGGGTGACAGCACTGGTACTAAATGCATCAGATACACACAGCGTCAGAGCAGCAGTACAACCTGCTGCAAGTACACAGCGTGACAGCACTAGTACTACGTGCACAGGTACACAGCGAAAGCAGAAATACTACCTGCTGCAAGTAAACGGCGTGACAGCATTAGTACTTTGTGGACAGATGCACATAGTGTGAGAGCAGCAGTACAACCTGCTACTAGTAAACAACGTGACAGCACTGGTACTAAATGCATCAGATACACAGCGCAAGAGCAGCAGTGCAACCTGCTGCAAGTAAACAGCGCGACATCACTAGTACTAAATGTACCAGATACATACCGTGTGAGGGCAGCAATACAACCTGCTGCAAGTACACAGCGTGACATCACTAGTACTAAATGCACCAGATACATACCGTGTGAGGGCAGCAATACAACCTGCTGCAAGTACACAGCGTGACATCACTAGTACTAAATGCACCAGATACATACCGTGTGAGGGCAGCAATACAACCTGCTGCAAGTACACAGCGTGACATCACTAGTACTAAATGCACCAGATACATACCGTGTGAGGGCAGCAATACAACCTGCTGCAAGTACACAGCGTGACATCACTAGTACTAAATGCACCAGATACATACCGTGTGAGGGCAGCAATACAACCTGCTGCAAGTAAACAGCGCGACATCACTAGTACTAAATGTACCAGATACATACCGTGTGAGGGCAGCAATACAACCTGCTGCAAGTACACAGCATGACAGTACTAGTAGTTTGTGCACAGGTACACACAGTGTGAGAGCAGTAGCACAACCCGCTGCAAGTACACAGCGTGACATCACTAGTACTAAATGCACCAGATACACACCGTGTGAGGGCAGCAATACAACCCGCTGCAAGTACACAGCGTGACATCACTAGTACTAAATGCACCAGATACACACCGTGTGAGGGCAGCAATACAACCTGCTGCAAGTACACAGCGTGACAGCACTAGTACTAAATGTACCAGATACACACCGTGTGAGGGCAGCAATACAACCTGCTGCAAGTACACAGCATGACAGTACTAGTAGTTTGTGCACAGGTACACACAGTGTGAGAGCAGTAGCACAACCCGCTGCAAGTACACAGCGTGACATCACTAGTACTAAATGCATCAGATACACACCGTGTGAGGGCAGCATTACAACCTGCTGCAAGTACACAGGGTGACAGCACTAGTACTATGTGCACCAGATACACACATAGTGAGAGCAGCAGCACCACCTGCTGCAAGTAAACAACTTGACAGCACTAATACTAAATGCACCAGATACACACAGCGCGAGAGCAGCAGAACAAACTGCTACAAGTAAACAACATGACAGCACTAGTACTACGTGACCAGATACACACAGCCCGCTGCAAGTAAACAGCGTTAGAGCACGAGTACTAAATGCACCAGATACACACCGTGTGAGGGCAGCATTACAACCTGCTGCAAGTACACAGCCTGACAGCACTAGTACTAAATGCATCAGATACACACCGTGTGAGGGCAGCATTACAACCTGCTGCAAGTACACAGCCTGACAGCACTAGTACTATGTGCACCAGATACACACATAGTGAGAGCAGCAGCACCACCTGCTGCAAGTAAACAACTTGACAGCACTAATACTAAATGCACCAGAGACATCCAGAGCTAGAGCAGCAGAACAAACTGCTACAAGTAAACAACATGACAGCACTAGTACTACGTGACCAGATACACACAGCCCGCTGCAAGTAAACAGCGTTAGAGCACGAGTACTAAATGCACCAGATACACACAGCATGAGAGCAGCAGTACAACCGGCTGCAAGTCAACGGCGTGACAGCACTAGTACTACGTGCACCAGATACACACAGCGTGACAGCAGCAGTACAACCGACTGCAAGTGAACGGTGTGACATCATTAGTACTAAATGCACCAGCACTAGTACTTTGTGCACAGATACACACAGTGTGAGAGCAGAAGGACCCTCTGGGGCACGTTTGCAGACACTGTGATAACAGCAGAGCTAGTTGCACCAAGGGCATGCAGTGAGACTGTAGCAGTGGTACTGTATAATGTGTGTAGAAAGGTGGAGAGAGACAGCAGCAGTGCTACCTGTGTCAGGTGTGAAGAAAGAGTGACAGCAGCAGTGCTCCTTGTGTCAGGTGTGAGGAAAGAGTGACAGCAGCAGTGCTACCTATGTCAGGTGTGAGGAAAGAAAGAGTGACAGCAGCAGTGCTACCTGTGTCAGGTGTGAGGAAAGAAAGAGTGACAGCAGCAGTGCTACCTGTGTCAGGTGTGAGGAAAGAAAGAGTGACAGCAGCAGTGCTACCAGTGTCAGGTGTGAAGAAAGAAAGAGTGACAGCAGCAGTGTTACCTGTGTCATGTGTGAGGAAAGAGTGACAGCAGCAGTGCTACCTGTGTCAGGTGTGAAGAAAGAGTGACAGCAGCAGTGCTCCTTGTGTCAGGTGTGAGGAAAGAGTGACAGCAGCAGTGCTACCTATGTCAGGTGTGAGGAAAGAAAGAGTGACAGCAGCAGTGCTACCTGTGTCAGGTGTGAGGAAAGAAAGAGTGACAGCAGCAGTGCTACCTGTGTCAGGTGTGAGGAAAGAAAGAGTGACAGCAGCAGTGCTACCAGTGTCAGGTGTGAAGAAAGAAAGAGTGACAGCAGCAGTGCTCCCTGTGTCAGGTGTGGAGAAAGAAAGAGTGACAGCAGCAGTGCTACCTGTGTCGGGTGTGAGGAAAGAGTGACAGCAGCAGTTCTACCTGCATCAGATGTGAAGAAAGAAAGAGTGACAGCAGCAGTGTTACCTGTGTCAGGTGTGAAGAAAGAGTGACAGCAGCAGTGCTACCTGTGTCAGGTGTGGAGAAAGAAAGAGTGACAGCAGCAGTGCTACCTGTGTCAGGTGAAGAAAGAAAGAGTGACAGCAGCAGTGCTACCTGTGTCAGGTGTGAGGAAAGAAAGAGTGACAATAGCAGTGTTACCTGTGTCAGGTGTGAAGAAAGAAAGAGTGACAGCAGCAGTGTTACCTGTGTCGGGTGTGGAGAAAGAAAGAGTGACAGCAGCAGTGCTACCTGTGTCAGGTGAAGAAAGAAAGAGTGACAGCAGCAGTGCTACCTGTGTCAGGTGTGAGGAAAGAAAGAGTGACAATAGCAGTGTTACCTGTGTCAGGTGTGAAGAAAGAAAGAGTGACAGCAGCAGTGTTACCTGTGTCAGGTGTGAAGAAAGAGTGACAGCAGCAGTGCTACCAGTGTCAGGTGTGAAGAAAGAAAGAGTGACAGCAGCAGTGCTACCTGTGTCAGGTGTGAAGAAAGAGTGACAGCAGCAGTGCTACCTGTGTCAGGCGTGAAGAAAGAGTGAGAGCAGCAGTGCTACCAGTGTCAGGTGTGAAGAAAGAAAGAGTGACAGCAGCAGTGCTACCTGTGTCAGGTGTGAAGAAAGAGTGATGTCAACAGAGCTACCTGTGTCAGGTATGAAGAAAGAGTGACAGCAGCAGTGCTACCTGTGTCAGGTGAAGAAAGAAAGAGTGACAGCAGCAGTGCTACCTGTGTCAGGTGTGAAGAAAGAGTGATGTCAACAGAGCTACCTGTGTCAGGTGTGAAGAAAGAGTGACAGCAGTGCTACCTGTGTCAGGTGTGAGGAAAGAAAGAGTGACAGCAGCAGTGCTACCTCTGTCCGGTGTGAGGAAAGAAAGAGTGACAGCAGCAGTGCTACCTGTGTCATGCGTGAAGAAAGAGTGACAGCAGCAGTGCTCCCTGTGTCAGGCATGAAGAAAGAGTGACAGCAGCACTGCTACCTGTGTCAGGCGTGAAGAAAGAGTGACAGCAGCAGTGCTCCCTGTGTTAGGCATGAAGAAAGAGTGACAGCAGTGCTACCAGTGTCAGGTGTGAAGAAAGAAAGAGTGACGGCAGCAGTGCTACCTGTGTCAGGTGTGGAGAAAGAAAGAGTGACAGCAGCAGTGCTACCTGTGTCCGGTGCGAGGAAAGAAAGAGTGACGGCAGCAGTGCTACCTGTGTCAGGTGTGAAGAAAGAAAGAGTGACAGCAGCAGTGCTCCTTGTGTCAGGTGTGAGGAAAGAAAGAGTAACAGTAGCAGTGCTACCTGTGTCAGGTGTGAAGAAAGAGTGACAGCAGCAGTGCTACCTGTGTCAGGCGTGAAGAAAGAGTGACAGCAGCAGTGCTCCCTGTGTTAGGCATGAAGAAAGAGTGACAGCAGTGCTACCAGTGTCAGGTGTGAAGAAAGAAAGAGTGACGGCAGCAGTGCTACCTGTGTCAGGTGTGAAGAAAGAAAGAGTGACAGCAGCAGTGCTCCTTGTGTCAGGTGTGAGGA
The DNA here is from genome assembly GCF_964204655.1 of Triturus cristatus. Classification (NCBI taxonomy): domain Eukaryota; kingdom Metazoa; phylum Chordata; class Amphibia; order Caudata; family Salamandridae; genus Triturus; species Triturus cristatus. Next base: position 772,395,370 of record NC_140595.1, on the reverse strand, counting down.
AAGAAAGAGTGACAGTAGCAGTGCTACCTGTGTCAGGTGTGAAGAAAGAGTGACAGCAGCAGTACTACCTGTGTCAGGTGTGAAGAAAGAGTGACAGCAGCAGTGCTACCTGTGTCAGGTGTGAAGAAAGAAAGAGTGACAGCAGCAGTGTTACCTGTGTCATGTGTGAGGAAAGAGTGACAGCAGCAGTGCTACCTGTGTCAGGTGTGAAGAAAGAGTGACGGCAGCAGTGCTACCTGTGTCAGGCGTGAAGAAAGAGTGACAGCAGCACTGCTACCTGTGTCAGGCGTGAAGAAAGAGTGACAGCAGCAGTGCTCCCTGTGTCAGGCATGAAGAAAGAGTGACAGCAGCACTGCTACCTGTGTCAGGCGTGAAGAAAGAGTGACAGCAGCAGTGCTCCCTGTGTTAGGCATGAAGAAAGAGTGACAGCAGTGCTACCAGTGTCAGGTGTGAAGAAAGAAAGAGTGACGGCAGCAGTGCTACCTGTGTCAGGTGTGAGGAAAGAAAGAGTGACAGCAGCAGTGCTACCTGTGTCAGGTGTGAAGAAAGAAAGAGTGACAGCAGCAGTGCTCCTTGTGTCAGGTGTGAGGAAAGAAAGAGTGACAGTAGCAGTGCTACCTGTGTCAGGTGTGAAGAAAGAGTGACAGCAGCAGTACTACCTGTGTCAGGTGTGAAGAAAGAGTGACAGCAGCAGTGCTACCTGTGTCAGGTGTGAAGAAAGAAAGAGTGACAGCAGCAGTGTTACCTGTGTCATGTGTGAGGAAAGAGTGACAGCAGCAGTGCTACCTGTGTCAGGTGTGAAGAAAGAGTGACGGCAGCAGTGCTACCTGTGTCAGGTGTGAAGAAAGAGTGTGACAACACTGGACACAGTGAATAAAAGACTAGGTGAATTTGAGGAAATTTTAAAACAGGTTGCTCTGTTGAATAATGACTAACTAGCATGTCTAGCAAAACACACAAGATGATGGACGGAATGTTGCACATTGGCAAAACATTCACCCCCAGTCAGAGATCTGGGTTTAATCCATCGTTATTTTGCTCACCACGCCACCCCGGTTCAGACATGGCCATATGCAAATCAGTCTTGACCCTGCGCCTCATGGGAACAGTCCAGCCCGAACTGCCAAGCCATGTCTTCCCTGGACCGGAATCAGGCATCCTAGGACCGGTTTCGGGGTTTCACCCCTCTTCAGCCAGGCGTGGGTCCCGTGCTCTCCATGCCACTGGAATCAAGCTATCTTGGCTGAAGAGGGGTGAAACCCCGAAACCGGTACTAGGATGCTTGTTTCCAGTCCAGGGAGGACCTGGCTTGGCAGTTCGGGCTGGACTGTACCCATGAGGCACAGAGGCTGTTATGCTATGTTGTTATGTTACATCATGAACCGTGTTCCGTGATAGGGTTGTACAGCTCAACCATAAACAGTTATTTTGCCTCTAGGCGCTCTGTGCAGACATCAGCTTCCATTAGTGGTTCATTCACTAGACGCTCACTTGGGCAGTGCAATCCCAAACAGAGGTGGTCACTTAGCAGGACTTGGACATCATCACAGATCTTACCCTAAGGGTGACCGGGACTTGTAGCCCAGCTGTGTGAATGTTGAATGTGTAGGGTGATGTCCCTGTGTAGCAGTAGAGGGTTGGCCATGAGGCGCTTCATCTCACCTGTGACAGCCATGGCCCAGCTGTTGTGTGGGGGTCATGAGAGGCCCACCGAGGGTATGTGGATGAGGAATCACCACAGCTCATGTCAAGGAGGAGGGTCTCCACTCCAAGCAGGTGTGAGCATGTGGCCCTGAAGCAACGGAGAATGGAAGGTGGGAGCCGTAGGCAGGGCTCTAGAGTTATGCGATTCTGCGCCTGTGGCAAGTCCTGCATGATTATGGATTTGCCGCTTTTACCACATACTCCACCATCCGCTGAAAAATCTGCAGATTTTTTAAAAAAAGGTTTCCAGCAAAAACGGGTCAACAGTTACTAACAAGCATTGGCATAGCCAATAGGTCTCGCCTTTGGGACCTTATAAGTATTTAGCCAGGCAACAGTTGCATAACTAAATACTTATAAGGTCCCAAAAGCGAGACCTATTGAAAGTGAAGGTAATCGCGGTCAAGCGCGGCGCGCGCGCCCGCGCACGTGCACTGTAGCTCCAGGCTGGCCTGGTAGCACTTTTTGGAGCCCTCTCAAAAAGTCTCGCCAGACCCCAGCGCATGCGCTGGGTCAGGCGGGACCTAAAAACGTGGCGACGTGCGTTAAGCAGTGGAAGCCCTTCCAAACTCTGGTCATCTTTCAGTGCTATATGCCTGTTTTTAGTTGTTCAGCTACTACTAATGAGGAGAAACCTTTGCACAGTGTTGTTGTGAATTGTAAATATTACAAAACAATGAAGTGGCACTATCCTAAAATGCGCTGCCTTCCGCCACATAATTTGCCTTTTCTTGCTGCATAACTTAGTCAGCCCTGCCACATAATTTGGTTCTCCCCTGCCTGATAATTCCCGTGTCCCTGGCCATGATAGGCTTCATAAAACGTAGCAGGCACGAGGCTGATGAAGAGCCGATCTTTCAATGCCATCACCTCGCCCAGAAGATGCCCTTCGCCTGCTGTACCCAGCGCGTGTCAGATGCCAAGCTAGGGCGGGGCCTGCACTGCCCCTCCTCCCCCTGGTTCACTCGGATTCACAGCACCAAGAGATCTGATCACACTCGTCTTGGACAGGCTCAGGGTGCTGGACCCCGGGGGGCTCCTGTTCTGTAAAGACAGTAAATGTCAAAGAGCCTTGCGTGTGTGCACGTCTGTGTGCATTACTTCATGTTTGCACATGTCACCGCGACGAGTTCCCCTTCTGTTTCTTTGTATTTTAACGGAATCGTATTATTTGTTGGTTGGGTGTGACTGTGTGTGTTTCGCTGTGCAGTTGTGTATCATTATATCATTGATGTGTGCAAAGTTATGTCTAGGTCTCTCTGTGTGCGTGTATCCGCGTGGCTGTGTACTAATGAATGTTTGGTGCATGCAAAGTTATGGTTGTTAATATGTGCGAGTGTGTATTACTGTGCATCTGTGTGTGTGGCTGTGTGCACGTGTGTCTGAAGTACGCATGGTTATGTGTGATTGTGATGTATCTGCGTGTAGTTCTGTACCATTTTATGTTTGATGTGTGCAAAATGTGTGCGTGGCTGTGTACGATTGCATATTTGATCTGTGCAAAGTTCTGTGTGTTGTGTGTGCGTGGTTGTTTGCACTTGTGTCTGGAGTTCGCACGGTTATGTGTGTGCTGTGCGTGGTTAGGCGCCTGCGTGTGCCTCTAACATGCACGTCCTGGTGGTTGCGTGTGTCGAGTGTGCGTGTGCTCAGTTTGCACGTACACGCTTTGATGGGGTGGACAAAAATCATAGATTCCACTCCTGATCCGGCTCGAGCCGCAGATAAAAAGCTTGTTACCGGCCTTGTCGAAGCGCAAAAAATCCGTTAGTGCCGCCTGGCCAGGCGCATTGTGCACCCCTGGTAATGCAGCCACTGGGCCGTGCCAATCCATTGCGGGCAAAAGCCTCCTTTCTTTGCGCGCCTGCCTCGCCGCCATTCATGGCTCTCTAGCAGGACGCCTCCTGGAGGACGGCGGAAGTGGTGCTGGGGACCCTGGACCGGGCACAGCTGACCTGGGGCTTGGAGCGCCCAGAAGCCCGTCACCCGGGGTCAGCGCCATATTCGTCTTCTCCACATGACAGGGTGGGCATTGACAGCTTCGAGTGTCCACCCGCCCGGTACCTGCTGCGGTGCGCGTGCAAAGCTTGGGTCCCACAGCACACCCGGTGCAGCATGGGAGTGCCCCTCAGCATGGTGCAGCGGAGGACACCAGGTCACACTGACATCTTTTCATTCCTCTTACTCTCACCAGGGTCACATTAGCATCATTTTTTTGTTTTTCCATTTTTCTATAGCGCACACTCGATCCTAAGAGCATTGAAGCGCTTTACATAAGCACCAGTTACATTACACAAGGTCACATTCATGTTTTTTAGGCACAGGGATATTAAGTGATGTGCCCAGAATCACGGGGTGTTGAGCGGACGCCGGACTCGAACCTGGTTCTCCAGTTTCAAAGTCGGCAACTCTGATTGTAAGGCCACATCCTCTCTCCCTGGTTGCTGGTTCTGGGTGTGGGTTACTGTGTGGTGTCATTGGGCCGGATGTCTCAAAGGGTTGTCCCCATTCTGTGTCTATGTGGAAATGTGTTGATACATACGGGGCATTCTGTGTGTGGTGTGCTCTCACCCTGAATGGGCGTCAATCAATTCTGTACAGCAGAGCATCGATGAACCAGAATTGTCCGTGTCCTGGTGAGCGGACCAGGATGAATCGATTTTATAAGACTCATGGGTGCTGGCAGGGTAAACTAGCATCATGTGTTTTCCTGGGGGGCTCCTGTCGTGCACAATTCCTTTATCCAGTTACTGGCGTGCTGGCCACGGTAAATCAGTGCCCAGTAGGAATCAGCATTGGTCATTTCCTGGACCAAGGTGCATTGACGCTGTTGGCTTTAGGAAGAGCTGGAAGACGTAAACTGGCGCCATCAGTTTCGTGGCAGACGGGCTTCGCGAGGCAGTAGAGCTGGCGCCCTGCAGCACGGGCACGCCGTGTTTCCGGGCACATGGGCCACAGTGAATTGGTTAGATCTGCTCTAGTGGCGCACGGACCACAGTGATGAGCGCCGCTGAACTCCTTCAGGGTCTGATGCTGGATACATCTCAAGAGACACGGCCGTCCGGGGGTTATAGCCAGCATCAGGTGTTCCGCTCCAGAAAGCACACCGGGCCTGATTCACAAACTGCATTCTGTAGTACATAAGGTCGAACTAGAGCGGAACTACTCCTGGAAGAACCATAATGCAACTCAGCGACCTAAGGACTGAGCCCTCCATCTCCACCGGACGGACGGGGTCCAAAGGATCCGAAACGCAAAAGCAAGACTTACCCTCAACCTATCTCGCTGCACCCACATCACCCCAGCCCTCAAGGAACTTCACTGGCTCCCCCAGCACAGATGCCCTCCGTTCACACTCCACACACATTTCCTGGAAATATTAGGCATCCTCCATCCTCACCTATTGTGGCCCCGGTCAAAGTTGCACACAATTTGGGAGTTATGCTCGACGCTGCCCTGACTTTGGAAACGCATGTAAACAAGGTGGTAAGGAACTGTTTTTCTTTAATTAGAGCTCTGAGGAAGAGTCTTCCGGTACTACCAGTCACGGCCAGAGCGCTGGTCGTTGGCAGTAGATTAGATTATTGTAACGCCCTATTGTTGGAGGCCCCTAAATATTTGATTGAACGTCTTCAAAGAGTTCAAACTGTGACGGCTAAACTAGCTCTGATGAAACCACGTCGCTCATCGGGCTCGCTGGCCCTCACAGAGCTTCATTGGCTGCCTCTATTGCAGAGGGTCCAGTTTAAGTCCCTATGCCTGGTCTTTAAGGCCTTACATGGCCTTGGACCTATACCTCTTCAAGAGACCTTTGCATGGTATATACCAACAAGGTGTATTCGTTCTGCCACTGCATGTTTGGTGAAAGTTCCGAAGATTCGGAGAGTTAGGTCAGGAGGTAGGGCCTTCAGCTATGCTGCAGCTAAGCTTTGGAACAGCCTTCCTTTGGAACTCAGACAATCGCATGATCTTATGCAATTCCGAAAGAAAATTAAAACTTGGCTGTTCCCTAGAACATGATGGCCCTGGAACTGTCTTGCTTGTTTTTCTTTCGTTTTTTCCGACAACCGTCTGATGACCAGTCATGTAACACAGCGCAAAGGTACCCGTTGTGTGATAGTTGCGCTTTATAAAAACCGCTTACAATACAATACAATACATACAAAGCATAATATAACATAGGCCCGCCTACTTCAACAGCTGCTTACACTTCCACCTACCTCCTAGGCACCGCCACTCACTCACTAGCACATGGACCCTGCATACGCAAAAACTAAGTCGGAGGTCGCGCCTTCTCGTACATCTTCGCCATCGCTTCCTGTGCTCCACAAGAAGTGAAAGAGCTGGCTTTTCCAATAATCTCACCTGAGCAGCGCCTGGATACCCTCACGGGTGATTAGTGTGCTATACAGATAGACATAACATAACGCCATTCATTTTTTTTTGTGTATAGAGTTCCACACACAAAAGTTAACTATTTTGTAGTAAATGCACGAGGGGCTGGGAGAGTGGTTGAGAAAAGGGAAATGTTCATTAAAAATTGGGGGGGGGCTAAGGATAAGTTAAGGAGGGCGCTCTGTAGGGGAATGCTAATACAAACAAAAAACACACCCACCAAAGAACAAGGCCATTCCAATTCACAAAAAACACCCTTTGAAAGTTACTACAGCAATAAAAAAAAAAGAGTCAAAACATGGTGAAACGTACTCCTGTCCACCCTGAGAGTAAGTCAAGCATCATACATGGCGAACAAATCCTATTGCAACACAATCCCATAAAAAACACAGTCAAGGAATTGAAATAACACCCAATATGAACTAATACTAAATTAATTATATTAGTTTCACATTCAAGTTGTAAATACATATACATTTAGTGAAAGAAAATATGTATAATTTTTGTTTTTTAATTTTCAGCATTTATTATTACACTTAATTGATGTTTTAATTAAACTTTTAAACGTCATTAAAAAAATTAATCTTTTCAAATAATTGACAACTTTTCACCACATTCACTGAAATTTAAAATATAAATAAAAATGGTAATGAGGGTAGGTCTTTTGCACTTTGATTCTCATGTGCCTGTGTCGCTACTGAACCCTCCGCGGTGAGATGGACCGGGTGAACCTGGTGCAGGTGGTGACGGACTGACCAGGAAAAGAGTCGGGCTGGGGCAGGTGAGAAGTAAAAGGTGCATTTGGTGACGAGGACAAGTCCATCACGTTTTGTTTCTGCTCAGTTTCATGACAATCTTTGTCATAAATGTTTCAATGGCATGACAACTTCTAAGCAGGGCTTAATTTGTGCCAGTGTTTGTAGGTAGTGGGCACCAAAGCTCAGTTCTGGGGACCAGGACTCATTTTTCAACATCAGAAGTGACCCAGAGTCAGGGCTTTGTGTGGGCGGGGTCCCTCCGGGCCTGAGACCCGGTAGTTATTAAAAACAGATATTGAGACGGGTCCTGTCAGGCTCTAGGTTTATGCCCTTAACTTTTTTTCCCTCAAAAACACAAATTAATTTCAGAACATAGAATGTAAGAAACATTTTCGTAACCCACACCTGCGATTTAGTTAAATTCTATATTTTACGTTTTACTTAATTTTGCATTATTGAAGAGCGTTAACTATTTCCAGAATGTAGAGTTTCTATATGTTTTTCTCGTGCAGCATACTTCTCTCGGGTAGTGCGTACTTAGAACCGAGCCACCTTCAGGTGTTATAACGGCCACGATTGAGAGCTCTGGAGTTGAGGCTGAAGGCAGTGTGAGTTTCTCTCAGTGCCTGTCAGTGGGTCATAAACGTGTCCAGAGTACATGCTCATCCAATCCTTGGCCTCTCTGTAGCGCACAGAGCAATGGTCATGTATTCATGTTCCAATGGTGATTCTTTGCAAACGTTTGTGAAAGAGGTACTCGGCTATGAAAATATTGACAAGGCGATAGTAAAGACAATGCAGTGTTTACAGGTGAGTGGGTGCGTGGTGGGTTTGTGGGGGGTGAGTGACGTGAAGGAGATGGGAGGAAGGAGGAAGGCGGGGCCAGCATCGGCCCCGCCGCCATTATGGCGGTCGGCCGTGCCCCCGTATCCTGCCCCCTCCTTGGCCCCGCCTTGGTTAGGGGCCGTGCCCCGGAAGCGATTGAATCGCTTCCGGGTCATGGGAGGCTCCCCCGCGCCCCGGAAGTGATCGGATCACTTCCGGGGCGTGGGAGACTCTCCGGGACCTTTAAAGCTGGGGGGAGCGCGTAGGACGATCTCTTGCTCCCCTCAGCAGCACACCCGTCGCGTGTGCCCCCTCCCTCGGGAGGACAGCTAATCCTTTTTTTCCCACCCACCATCCCTGAAATAAGAATTTGTTGAAGTAAAAGTGTTTTATGTATTTTTTCCACAGGGTGTTAATTGATAAAATATGTTGTATGTAAATGCCTTTTTTGTCGTGTTTTAGGCGGTATTCCGTGGCGGGAGGTAAGGTCATAGGTTGGACAGACTAAATTGACTAATCTTTTGGGGCGCCTTATGAAGTGGGGCGCCCAGAGGGGAGGGACATGTGGCTCTCACCAGACTCCAGGGGCAGTTACAACCGGTTGGTTGGAACGGTGCGGGGACAAAGGGGGGGTTACGCTTTCCATTGGCTGGTTGGCCACCCCGCACGCGGGCGTAAGCAAGCTGCGCTGTCTGCATGGCCCCTTTATGGAGTAAGTCTTGAACGTATGGGGGTTGCCTGGGGGTAAGTACTTCCGGGTCAGCTGGGCCCCCTGCGCATGCGCACTCCGGTTGGGGTGCGTGGGACAATCTGGATTAAAGGGGGAGGGGCCAGCGTTTGACCTTGCCATCGGCCCAAAGGAATACGCAGAAATGTGATCAGCAATGTGTTTAGACTAGGATAGGAACATTTATGTATTAGAGTTTTGTTAAAGCTAGGAATGAAACAAATGTACCGAATCCTGTCTTGGCATTTCTGCGTTATTGTATATATAACCTTGTGTGTTTGTTAATAAATACGATCGGGGGTCAACGACCCCCTATTCCAAACAAAAGGTTATATTGGTTTTCTGTCACAGTGGGGGGAGGAGGGGGCGGTAGGCCGTACCAGACCATATGCATGCAGGGGAGAGTGAAAAGAGGGTGGTGAGGAGGAAAGAGATGAGGTGTAAGATGTGCAGATGGATGGGATGTGGAGAGGACGTACATGTCTAACGGAGCGAACATAACAGGAGGGATTGAGACCCTCTGAAGAACCCCCCCCCCCACACACACACAGGCCGCAGTAATGTTTAATTCACCGCCTTACTGTTTCAGAATTGATTCACTTTTAATATTATTTAGAACAGAATTATGGTTGTTACTCACTTATCTTAACCAGCTAACACCCATTGACAAAGCCAATAGTTCCGTGTGGTTTTAGGGGTCCATGTCAGTTGTGTTATATTTCTGGATATAATAAAACTCAGAGCAACCAAACTACCCGTCTGAGGGCTCACTATGGCAATCACAGAAATATAGTTTATGTGTTTAAGCGGTGCCCTAATTATTTAGGCCACGCCTCTTTTAGAGACACCCCCCTACCTCTTTTCATCCCACTTAAAATCCCGCGAGAGAGAAATGTAGAACATAAAGAGACAAAGAAAGAATGGAACATCAATAGAAAGGGAGGGAACAGGAGTGAGAAAGCACCTGCAAGAGTGAGGTAAAAAGACAGGACAAGAGGGTGGTGGAAGAAAGAGGCACGGGAAGGAATCAAGGCAAGGCCGCCTTGGTGCTCGACAAACCTGTCAATCATCTGCACTGGTGTCGGTATCCTACAATAAGTTTGGCCCCTCACCTTTTGTTTTACAAATGAAGCACTGATGCCAGGGTCTGGAAATGGATGTATGTGTTAGTGAAGCAGTGAGCCCCAAGGGGTAAAAGGTGCCGGCTTGCTTCCAGGGTTGGCATCTTTTGTTTGAACCATTTTCCCTCTCTGTCGAGTCCCGCTCACGAGCACCTGCATTACCGAGTGCCCTCCGTTCTCCAATCACTGACCACTGACTTTCAACAGGCCCAAGTCACCGGAGACTTGTCGAGGATCACAAAGCGCGCTGGAAGTAGGCGAGACTCACGCCGCAAGGCCTAATCCCTTTTCACCGTGGCTAGCGAACCTCGGATCAAGTGCCCACCTTGCAGGCCACAAGACGCAAGGAAATCAGAAATAGCAAGTGGGCCGGCCTGGCCCCCTCCCCGCAAATAATGCACAAGTTGTTATGGCGACGGGGCAATTATGTTCTGCGGCTTTAGGGGGAAAAAAGCAAAAATTGAGACTAAAGTTGAATCCCGTTAACCCTTGGGAGTGAGTGGCATGGGGCTCCTATTGTGAGGAGCGCAAATTGGCATGGGGGTGTCGGGGGAGGGGGAGGCGGGACCACAACGTGAGTGGATGATTAGGATCCAAACAACTGATGAAGGACTGTTGCCATGGAGACAACCGCCAAAGGATGCGCGAGTCGCGCGCTGCCTCTGTTCTCAAGTGGCGGGGTATATAATTATGGGAGCGCGCGCCGTGATTTTTAATGTCAGTAATCAGGCGGGTCTGGTACCCAAGCAGGAAGGTAAAAGCACCGGAGAACATCTCCTTGGGGGGCCCGAGGCCGAAGCTCGAGACGATCTGGAGTGGGTGTCCCTGGCCTCGGGGACATCAATGGAGTCGCGCTCATCCCCCTTCAAGACTCTCACCCATCCCCTATCACTGGCCTCGTGCACTTCAAGAGTCTCCCTTATCCCCTATTACGAGCCTCGTGCACTTCAAAAGTCTCACCCATCCCCTGTCACTGGCCTCATACACTTCAAGAGTTTCACCAATCCCCCGTCACCAGCCTTGTGCACGTCAAGAGTCTCACCCATTCCCTATCCCTGGCCTCGTGCACTTCAAGACTCTCACCCATCCCCTATTACGAGCCCCGTGCACTTCAAGAGTCTCACCCATCCCCTATCACCGGCCTCATGCACTTCAAGAGTCTCACCCATCCCCTATCACCGGCCTCATGCACTTCAAGAGTCTCACCCATACCCTATCACCGGCCTCATGCACTTCAAGAGTCTCACCCATCCCCTATCACCGGCCTCATGCACTTCAAGAGTCTCACCCATCCCCTATCACCGGCCTCATGCACTTCAAGAGTCTCACCCATACCCTATCACCGGCCTCATGCACTTCAAGAGTCTCACCCATCCCCTATCACCGGCCTCATACACTTCAAGAGTCTCACTCATCCCCTATCACTGGCCTCATACACTTCAAGAGTCTCACTCATCCCCTATCACTGGCCTCATACACTTCAAGAGTCTCACTCATCCCCTATCACTGGCCTCATACACTTCAAGAGTCTCACTCATCCCCTATCATCGGCCTCATACACTTCAAGAGTCTCACTCATCCCCTATCACTGGCCTCGTGCACTTCAAGAGTCTCACCCATCCCCTATCACCGGCCTCATGCACTTCAAGAGTCTCACTCATCCCCTATCACTGGCCTCATACACTTCAAGAGTCTCACTCATCCCCTGTCACCGGCCTCATGCACTTCAAGAGTCTCACCCATCCCCTATCACTGTTCTCGTGCACTTCAAGAGTCTCACCCATCCCTCGTCACCAGCCTCGTGCACTTCAAGAGTCTCACCCATCCCCTGTCACTGGCCTCGTGCACTTCAAGAGTCTCACTCATCCCCTATCACTGGCCTCGTGCACTTCAAGAGTCTCACCCATCCCCTGTCACCGGCCTCGTGCACTTCAAGAGTCTCACTCATCCCCTATCACTGGCCTCATACACTTCAAGAGTCTCACTCATCCCCTATCACTGGCCTCATACACTTCAAGAGTCTCACTCATCCCCTATCACCGGCCTCATACACTTCAAGAGTCTCACTCATCCCCTATCACTGGCCTCGTGCACTTCAAGAGTCTCACCCATCCCCTATCACCAGCCTCATGCACTTCAAGAGTCTCACCCATACCCTATCACCGGCCTCATGCACTTCAAGAGTCTCACCCATCCCCTATCACCGGCCTCATACACTTCAAGAGTCTCACTCATCCCCTATCACTGGCCTCATACACTTCAAGAGTCTCACTCATCCCCTATCACTGGCCTCATACACTTCAAGAGTCTCACTCATCCCCTATCACCGGCCTCATACACTTCAAGAGTCTCACTCATCCCCTATCACTGGCCTCGTGCACTTCAAGAGTCTCACCCATCCCCTGTCACCGGCCTCATACACTTCAAGAGTCTCACTCATCCCCTATCACTGGCCTCGTGCACTTCAAGAGTCTCACCCATCCCCTGTCACCGGCCTCGTGCACTTCAAGAGTCTCACCCATCCCCTATCACCGACCTCATGCACTTCGAGTCTCACCCATCCCCTGTCACTGGCCTCATGCACTTCAACAGTCTCACCCATCCCCTATCACCGGCCTCATGCACTTCAAGAGTCTCCCTTATCCCCTATTACGAGCCTCGTGCACTTCAAAAGTCTCACCCATCCCCTATCACCGGCCTCATGCACTTCAAAAGTCTCACCCATACCCTATCACCGGCCTCATGCACTTCAAGAGTCTCACCCATCCCCTGTCACTGGCCTCATACACTTCAAGAGTCTCACCCATACCCTATCACCGGCCTCATGCACTTCAAGAGTCTCACCCATCCCCTATCACCGGCCTCATGCACTTCAAAAGTCTCACCCATACCCTATCACCGGCCTCATGCACTTCAAGAGTCTCACCCATCCCCTGTCACTGGCCTCATACACTTCAAGAGTCTCACCCATACCCTATCACCGGCCTCATGCACTTCAAGAGTCTCACCCATCCCCTATCACCGACCTCGTGCACTTCAAGAGTCTCGCCCATCCCCTATTACGAGCCTCGTGCACTTTGAGAGTTTCACCCATCCCCTATCACCGACCTCATGTCCTTCAAGAGTCTCACCCATCCCCTGTCACTGGCCTCATGCACTTCAAGAGTCTCACCCATCCCCTATCACCGGCCTCATATGCTTCAAGAGTCTCACCCATCCCCGTCACCAGCCTCGTGCACTTCAAGAGTTTCACCAATCCCCCGTCACCAGCCTTGTGCACGTCAAGAGTCTCACCCATTCCCTATCCCTGGCCTCGTGCACTTCAAGAGTCTCACCCATCCCCCGTCACGAGCCTCGTGCACTTCAAGAGTCTCACCCATTCCCTATAACTGGCCTCGTGCATTTCGAGTCTCACCCATCCAGTCACCGACCTCATGCACTTCAAGAGTCTCACCCATCCCTCGTCACCAGCCTCGTGCACTTCAAGAGTCTCACCCATCCCCTATCACTGGCCTCGTGCACTTCAAGAGTCTCACCCATCCCTCGTCACCAGCCTCGTGCACTTCAAGAGTCTCACCCATCCCCTATCACCGGCCTCGTGCACTTCAAGAGTCTCACCCATCCAGTCACCGACCTCATGCATTTCAAGAGTCTCACCCATCCCTCGTCACCAGCCTCGTGCACTTCAAGAGTCTCACCCATCCCCCATCACTGGCCTCGTGCACTTTGAGAGTCTCACCCATCCCCTATCACCGACTTCATGTCCTTCAAGAGTCTCACCCATCCCCTGTCACCGACCTCGTGCACTTCAAGAGTCTCACCCATCCCCCATCACTGGCCTCGTGCACTTCAAGAGTCTCACCCATCCCCTGTCACCGACCTCGTGCACTTCAAGAGTCTCACCCATCCCCGGTCACTGGCCTCGTGCACTTCAAGAGTTTCACCCATCCCCTGTCACTGGCCTCGTGCACTTCAAGAGTCTCACCCATCCCTCGTCACCAGCCTCATGCACTTCAAGAGTCTCACCCATCCCTCGTCACCAGCCTCGTGCACTTCAAGTGTCTCACCCATCCCCTGTCACCGGCCTCATGCACTTCAAGAGTCTCACCCATCCCTCGTCACCAGCCTCGTGCACTTCAAGAGTCTCACCCATCCCCTGTCACTGGCCTCGTGCACTTCAAGAGTCTCACCCATCCTCTATCACCGGCCTCATGCACTTCAAGAGTCTCACCCATCCCCTATCACTGGCCTCATGCACTTCAAGAGTCTCACCCATCCCTCGTCACTGGCCTCGTGCACTTCAAGAGTCTCACCCATACTCTATCACCGGCCTCATGCACTTCAAGAGTCTAACCCATCCCCTGTCACCGGCCTCATGCACTTCAAGAGTCTCACCCATCTCTCGTCACCAGCCTCGTGCACTTCAAGAGTCTCACCCATCCCCTGTCACTGGCCTCGTGCACTTCAAGAGTCTCACCCATACTCTATCACCGGCCTCATGCACTTCAAGAGTCTAACCCATCCCCTGTCACCGGCCTCATGCACTTCAAGAGTCTCACCCATCCCCTGTCACTGGCCTCATGCACTTCAAGAGTCTCACCCATCCCCCATCACTGGCCTCGTGCACTTCAAGAGTCTCACCCATCTCTCGTCACCAGCCTCGTGCACTTCAAGAGTCTCACCCATCCCCTATCACTGTTCTCGTGCACTTCAAGAGTCTCACCCATCCCTCGTCACCAGCCTCGTGCACTTTAGAGTCTCACCCATCCCCTGTCACTGGCCTCGTGCACTTCAAGAGTCTCACCCATACTCTATCACCGGCCTCATGCACTTCAAGAGTCTAACCCATCCCCTGTCACCGGCCTCATGCACTTCAAGAGTCTCACCCATCCCCTGTCACTGGCCTCATGCACTTCAAGAGTCTCACCCATCCCCCATCACTGGCCTCGTGCACTTCAAGAGTCTCACCCATCTCTCGTCACCAGCCTCGTGCACTTCAAGAGTCTCACCCATCCCCTATCACTCTTCTCGTGCACTTCAAGAGTCTCACCCATCCCCTATCACTGGTCTCGTGCACTTCAAGAGTCTCACCCATCCCTCGTCACCAGACTCGTGAACTTCAAGAGTCTCACCCATCCCCTATCACCGGCCTCATGCACTTCAAGAGTCTCACCCATCCCTCGTCACCAGCCTTGTGCACTTCAAGAGTCTCACCCATCCCCTGTCACTGGCCTCGTGCACTTCAAGAGTCTCACCCATCCCCGTCACGAGCCTCGTGCACTTCAAGAGTATCACCCATCCCCTATCACCGGCCTCGTGCACTTCAAGAGTCTCACCCATCCCCTATCACCGGCCTCATGCACTTCAACAGTCTCACCCATCCCCCGTCACGAGCCTCGTGCACTTCAAGAGTCTCACCCATCCCATATCACCGGCCTCATGCACTTCACCAGTTTCACCCATCCCCTGTCACTGGCCTCGTGCACTTGAAGAGTCTCATCTATCCCCTTTCACCGGCCTCATGCACTTCACCAGTTTCACCCATCCCCTGTCACTGGCCTCGTGCACTTGAAGAGTCTCACCCATCCCCTATCACCGGCCTCATGCACTTCACCAGTTTCACCCATCCCCTGTCACTGGCCTCGTGCACTTCACCAGTTTCACCCATCCCCTGTCACTGGCCTCGTGCACTTCACCAGTTTCACCCATCCCCTATAACTGGCCTCATGCGCTTCATTGGAGTCTCACCCATCCCTCGTCACCAGCCTCGTGCTCTTCACTGGAGTCTCACCCAGCCCCTGTCACTGGCCTCGTGCTCTTCACTGGAGTCTCACCAGCCCCTGTCACTGGCCTCGTGCTCTTCACTGGAGTCTCACCCATCCCCTGTCACTGGCCTCGTGCTCTTCACTGGAGTCTCACCCATCCCCTGTCACTGGCCTCGTGCTCTTCACTGGAGTCTCACCAGCCCCTGTCACTGGCCTCGTGCTCTTCACTGGAGTCTCACCAGCCCCTGTCACTGGCCTCGTGTTCTTCACTGGAGTCTCACCAGCCCCTGTCACTGGCCTCGTGCTCTTCACTGGAGTCTCACCAGCCCCTGTCACTGGCCTCGTGCTCTTCACTGGAGTCTCACCCATCCCCTGTCACTGGCCTCGTGCTCTTCACTGGAGTCTCACCAGCCCCTGTCACTGGCCTCGTGCTCTTCACTGGAGTCTCACCAGCCCCTGTCACTGGCCTCGTGCTCTTCACTGGAGTCTCACCCAGCCCCTGTCACTGGCCTCGTGTTCTTCACTGGAGTCTCACCAGCCCCTGTCACTGGCCTCGTGCTCTTCACTGGAGTCTCACCAGCCCCTGTCACTGGCCTCGTGCTCTTCACTGGAGTCTCACCAGCCCCTGTCACTGGCCTCGTGCTCTTCACTGGAGTCTCACCCAGGCCCTGTCACTGGCCTCGTGCTCTTCACTGGAGTCTCACCCAGCCCCTGTCACTGGCCTCTCACCCAGCCCCTGGCCTCATGCGCTTCACTGGAGTCTCACCCATCCCTCGTCACCAGCCTCGTGCTCTTCACTGGAGTCTCACCAGCCCCTGTCACTGGCCTCGTGCTCTTCACTGGAGTCTCACCAGCCCCTGTCACTGGCCTCGTGCTCTTCACTGAAGTCTCACCAGCCCCTGTCACTGGCCTCGTGCTCTTCACTGGAGTCTCACCCAGCCCCTGTCACTGGCCTCATACACTTCACTGGAGTCTCACCAGCCCCTGTCACTGGCCTCGTGCTCTTCACTGGAGTCTCACCAGCCCCTGTCACTGGCCTCGTGCTCTTCACTGGAGTCTCACCAGCCCCTGTCACTGGCCTCGTGCTCTTCACTGGAGTCTCACCCAGCCCCTGTCACTGGCCTCGTGCTCTTCACTGGAGTCTCACCCAGCCCCTGTCACTGGCCTCGTGCTCTTCACTGGAGTCTCACCCATCCCCTGTCACTGGCCTCATACACTTCACTGGAGTCTCACCATCCCCTGTCACTGGCCTCGTGCTCTTCACTGGAGTCTCACCAGCCCCTGTCACTGGCCTCGTGCTCTTCACTGGAGTCTCACCCATCCCCTATCACCGGCCTCATGCACTTCAAGAGTCTCACCCAGCCCCTGTCACTGGCCTCGTGCTCTTCACTGGAGTCTCACCCAGCCCCTGTCACTGGCCTCGTGCTCTTCACTGGAGTCTCACCCATCCCCTGTCGCTGGCCTCATACACTTCACTGGAGTCTCACCATCCCCTGTCACTGGCCTCGTGCTCTTCACTGGAGTCTCACCAGCCCCTGTCACTGGCCTCGTGCTCTTCACTGGAGTCTCACCCATCCCCTATCACCGGCCTCATGCACTTCAAGAGTCTCACCCAGCCCCTGTCACTGGCCTCGTGCTCTTCACTGGAGTCTCACCAGCCCCTGTCACTGGCCTCGTGCTCTTCACTGGAGTCTCACCAGCCCCTGTCACTGGCCTCGTGCTCTTCACTGGAGTCTCACCCAGCCCCTGTCACTGGCCTCGTGCTCTTCACTGGAGTCTCACCCAGCCCCTGTCACTGGCCTCGTGCTCTTCACTGGAGTCTCACCCAGCCCCTGTCACTGGCCTCGTGTTCTTCACTGGAGTCTCACCCAGCCCCTGTCACTGGCCTCGTGCTCTTCACTGGAGTCTCACCCATCCCCTGTCGCTGGCCTCATACACTTCACTGGAGTCTCACCATCCCCTGTCACTGGCCTCGTGCTCTTCACTGGAGTCTCACCAGCCCCTGTCACTGGCCTCGTGCTCTTCACTGGAGTCTCACCCATCCCCTATCACCGGCCTCATGCACTTCAAGAGTCTCACCCAGCCCCTGTCACTGGCCTCGTGCTCTTCACTGGAGTCTCACCAGCCCCTGTCACTGGCCTCGTGCTCTTCACTGGAGTCTCACCCAGCCCCTGTCACTGGCCTCGTGCTCTTCACTGGAGTCTCACCAGCCCCTGTCACTGGCCTCGTGCTCTTCACTGGAGTCTCACCCATCCCCTGTCACTGGCCTCGTGCTCTTCACTGGAGTCTCACCAGCCCCTGTCACTGGCCTTGTGCTCTTCATTGGAGTCTCACCCAGCCCCTGTCACTGGCCTCGTGCTCTTCACTGGAGTCTCACCAGCCCCTGTCACTGGCCTTGTGCTCTTCATTGGAGTCTCACCCAGCCCCTGTCACTGGCCTCGTGCTCTTCACTGGAGTCTCACCAGCCCCTGTCACTGGCCTCGTGCTCTTAACGTGAGACTCACCAGCCCCTGTCACTGGCCTCGTGCTCTTCACTGGAGTGTCACCAGCCCCTGTCACTGGCCTCGTGCACTTCACTGGACTCTCACTCGTCCATCACTGGATTCATACACTTCGTCGGAGTCTGACTCGTTAGCTATCACGGGGCCACTGGAACTATGTGGCGGACAGGACCAATGATGCGGCAGGGCTGACTAAATTATAAATTATCTAATGGGCTGGCCAAGGAGCCAGAAGCGCTCCAGTTCTTGCGCGGACTCCGACCCTCAGCTGCCACGAGGCCGCCCCCCCCCCCCCCCCGCCCCCCTCCATTCATACACTCCACTCATGCCAGGAGGCATGAGAGAGCTGGCATGGTGCCCGTACATCCGAAGAGATGGTGCGAGCAGCACACCGGTTCCTTTCGGTACTGGTACGACCTCAGTACGGCGTTGCACAGCACTGCAAGCTGTGCGTTACTATTTAGGGTGCCTACATCGACACTGCGTTTGCTCCGAAATGGTGGACTCGCTGCCTGGGCTCGATGGCGCGCGCAGGGCCCACGGCGCCCTCCATGTTTTAAGGGCGGAGCTGCTGCTCACCAGGCCAGCAGACAGCCCAAGAATCATGAGTGACATACATATAGTTCTAATGCGTATTTTACGAGGAAGAGATATGAAATGTGACCTGAATGCCCCAATAAACACCTCCTTCCCGCACCTACACCCCCGTGTACCTCCGCCACTTGTTGCAAGCTGTTGTATGACTGACTATGCTTTCATTCCGTGCCAAGGGAGCGGCGGCGAGGCCCGCCCCACTGATGCTTCGCCAAAGCAAGCCAGGTTCCTCGTCGCCACAACGCCGACCCCAGGAATCTCACCCAACGGGTCCCCGATATCCCCCGTGCCCACACTGCACGGACCGTGGTTTCGGGCACAGGGAGACGGGGGCGTAGGGTGGATCGCTCGGCTGCCCACGCTGCACGTGCTCTGTGAGGACCCAAGGCCCAGCGCCAAGTATCTCTCTCTGGCACCCAAGTGAATGAGTGGAGCGCCGTCTTGCATCCAGAATCACCTCTAGGCGCTTCTGGGAAGAAGAGGGAGTGACGCATGGATCGAAAGGGTGAGGATTGTGGTTTTCTCAGGGTGGTTTCATTGTGGATAGCTTTGTGAGTGCGTTCCGTTTGCAGGAGCGTGGCAGCCTCTTTCTGGAGGTGCAGGGCTCTGGAGAAGGTCTTTTAGTGCAAGGAGCATCCGATGGTCTTTGCACCACTTCTTGTGGATGAGGTGTGTGGGTCATTTCCACGCATGGGTAGAGGAATCAACCAACACCAACGCGTGCTACGATAGTGACCACCGGAGTGTGTGCAAGCTTTCTTCGATTGACAGCCTGCAGTGCCGCTGCCGCACGCCCCAAAATCCCAATCAACAGCAGTTTCATGAAGTCTGGCAAACTGCGACAGCACCGAAGAGTGAAGTGTCTGGATCCAAGGCCGGGACTGCACCTTGCATGAGTCCTTATTACAAGCCCTCAAGAAGGACCCCGGGAACAAACTCTTGGCCGCCATGGACCGGACCATTGGTCGCTCACGGGGGACCATGGAGTTGAATTTTTGGTGCTGCCCCTTGAAGGAGGACTTCCGTGCACTGTTCAGACACTACACGGAGAGGGCTCAGTTGCATCTCTTCGCCTTAAATGAAACCGTGAGCTGGACGTGAGGTACACGTGTGGAGTGACTGGATGTCTTATAGAGCCCCTTCAATGGAGAATGGGAGAGGACAGACTGTACTGGACAATCAGTGAAGAGTCAGAAGACGAGCGCATGTACTGAACGAATATATGACGTTACAACGCAAACAAGTGCAATGCATGCTTTTACAATGCAGTTTTTACATCATGACTACCATTACATAGCATGATTTTACAACGCATGCCATTACCACGCATTTTTAAAAAACACTATTACAACGCATTCCATTACAACGCATACATTACAACGCATACCATTACAACGCATAATACTTTTAGGGCAACAGTAGGGTAAGTGTTGGCTAATGTAGGGGTAAAAATTACTATTCTCACACCAGTGAGTGCAACAGTAGGGAAAGTGTTGGATAGCATAGGGGTAAAAATTACTATTCCTACTCCAGTGAGTGCAACAGTAGGGAAAGTGTTGGATAGCGGAGGGGTAACCATCTACCCCAAAACCCATACCCACCCTAAAACTAAAAAATCTCCATTACTTACCTTATAATGCGTTGTAACAGCATGCATTGTAATGGTATGCGTTGTAATGGCATGCGTTGTAGTGACATGCATTGTAATAGCATGCGTTGTAATGGCATGCGATGTAAAGGCAGTTGCGTTGTAAAAGCAGTGCGATGTAATGACTGCGTTGTAATCCATGTTTCCCGTACTGGACAATCAGTGAAGAGTCAGAGGAGGAGAACAATCTGTAATGGATCTTAAGTGGAGATCCCAAGGAGACAGTCTGTAATGGATCATCAGTGGAGATCCCAAGGAGACAGTCTGTAATGGATCATCAGTGGAGATCCCAAGGAGACATTCTGTAATGAATCATCAGTGGAGATCCCAAGGAGACAGTCTGTAATGGATCATCAGTGGAGATCCCAAGGAGACAGTCTGTAATGGATCATCAGTGGAGATCCCAAGGAGACAGTCTGTAATGGATCATCAGTGGAGATCTCAGGGAAAGCAGCCTGTCCCAGACCCTCTCCTAAGAGCTCAGGGTACTATGGATCCTTGCACAGGAATTAGACTGAACCAAGCGTAATATCCCTACACCACTCCCCTCCAAGCCACTAACTTGCAGGAATTAAAAAATATATATAAGGAAAGGGAAAGTGGGGGGTGGGTGGGGAAAATAGAGAAGGGAAGGGAAGGAAAAGAAGGAAGAGAAGAGAAGGGAAAGAAGCAAGAAAGAGAGCTGGCGAAAACAGAGCAAAGCAGGGATGTAGTAATAGACAGATCTATAGAGATTTGTGAGAAAGAAAAAGGAGAAAGCGAGAGAGACATGAATGATAGAGAAGACATACATGTGCATGGATGAGAAAGAAAGATGTAGGGAGAGAGAAAGAGATACAGACCGACTGTCTAAGGAAGAGGTCCTCCCGGGCATGGTCTCTATTGATATCTGAGATCTCTGCTGGTGGCTGCATCTCCCATGTCTAAGGCCTTCAACCTGTTAATGGCGCTCAAAGAACAGAACCTGGAAGTTACCTTTCAGCTCATAATCCTGTGTACTGCGAGTCACCTCACTTATCGAGCACTAGGGTGCAAGCCAACACAAAATATCTTTGTAGGGAGGCCACCCTCTCTTCTCTAGGCATACCTTTGCATAGACCACTCATCCCCTGGTCTCCACCAGTCACCCCTTTATTGGGTGCCCCATTCTCCACGTATCCCCACTTCCCATGTATGTTCTTCTTCAAGAATCACATTCCGCAGGCACCCCCTTACCATTCCCTCACCTGCAGTCATGCGCTTCCCCACCTCCCCACATGCTGTTCACAGCTGCCGTTTAATTGTTTAGCCCATACAGTTATTTCCTCCATGTGTCTCCTCCTCTGGGCATTTTACCCCTAGGCACCCCTCCCTCTTGTATGCCCCTGCCAAGGCATTCTCTGTCACATGGAACCACTTCATTGGCACCTCCAAACCCAACTGCCCCTTCACCAGAGATCCCCTTCACCATCTCTCCCATCCACCGGAGATGCCTTTCAGATGACCTTGAATGGTCATTAAGAGTTTAAGTCGACTTCTATGTCTATTTAATCCCCAACCTCTCTGCTGCTAGCTAGCACGAGTAAGCAATAGGTCCCGTTTTTCTAGGCCGCAGCATACTTGGAGTTTCAGGGTCATCACCAACTCAGGCCTTACAAACCTCAGATTCCAAGCTAAGTTGAACCTGCCTCTGCAGACCCAGTCTGATGTCGGTCGGTGACAATTTAGTAGAAGATTAGAGCCCCCACCAAACTACTGGGTCGACCAATCCCATCTTCACAAACAGGCTACAAGCCCTTCAAACACCTTCCACCACAACATCAAAGGCCAGTGTTGCTTTCACAAAACCTAGTGAAACAAAATGTGTTGACATCCATTGAAGAGGAACCAAGAGTAGATGTTCCACAATGACAAAAATGTGGCAGGAGATAACACGTGTCAGTGAACCTTGATAAGACTGAACGTGGGTGCGCGTGCAGGAGAAAACAAGTGTAACAAATCCACTGAGAAGCCAAGAGCCCCTCTAGTTTGAGGAGAAAAAAAAGGTGTCATAATCCACTGAAGAGGAACCAAATTTTGTAGCTCCTTAAGAAGAAAAAAGGTGTCAAAGTTCCTGGAGAATGAAGCAGGTGTGAAGAAACCAAGTGTGAGCGCTCCTCTCGAGAAGTCAAAGGATAACCATCCACTGAAGAAAGGAAGAAACAACTCTCATATGTCCTTCTCAAGAAGCCATGTGATCACAAAACTCTTGGGAAAGCAAGTTGTGTAGTCCTTCACGCAGACCAATTGGAGACATTCCTCAAAAGCAAAGTAACAATATTCTTCTCAGGAAAGTTGATGTTGCTCTCAGAAACGAAAACAAAAAAAGAACAATATTCCACTAAAGGATCCAAACACCCATGTTCTTCTGAAAGGACCATGCGGTATATTTCTTCTCAAAAGACAGAGCCATGACCAAGCTCAAGCCACCAAGTGTCAATTCTCCTTTCAAGAAAGGACGTGAGCATTCTTGACCTGAAATCAACCCACAGCGTTCCTCTTCAAGAAGCCAAGAGCTGACGCATCGCTAGCATTATAATTCCTAACAGGAAGTGACGTGCGAAACGTGCCCTTACGAATTCATGTCACAACGTTATTCTCATAAAACCAAGTGTGAATGTCAAAGATCCCCAAAAGAAAGTAAGCGATGGCGTTCCTCAAGAAGAAAGCGACTACCGACATTCCACTCAAGAAGCTCTCAAGAACCCGAGCGCCCCTCCACTCAAGAAATTATATTTTCTATTCATTAAAAAAATAGTGCAGATATTTCTGTGAATAAAGCAAGTGATGATAATCCGGTACAAGTGAGGATACTACGCTCCAGGAACTAAGTTATTACATTCCACTGAGAAAGACAAGTGGTGACATTCCATGTAATAAGAGAAGTTAGCTCAAGAAATGATGTGATGACATTCCATTTCATGAAATGAGCACTGACCAAAGATAGTCTCAAGAAATCATAGTCCGTTCAAGAATTCTGTACTAATGTGCCTCTCAATAAACAAAGCGAGTGTGGTCTGGCCTATCAGAGAAGTGTGGGCGTTGTGTTCTAAAAACCAAGTGAACATGATCTGATACAGAATGAAATGTAAAATGTTCTCCCCTCCAGGGTTCCCCGTGTACAGGTTCTCAATGAAGTTGAACGCTGATGAGCCTGTAGAGAAACCAAGTTGTGGCGTACGTCTCAAAACACCACCTGATTTAGCACTCAGAACACCCTTCTAAGAGGCCACGCCAAGAAAAAGAAAACATATTTGCAATGTCTTATTTTTATGCCAGACTTTCTCATCTGGTTTTAAAGGGGTTGAACATGCTCCTGAAAAGCTATGCTTCCTGAGAAATGTTTTTACTTTGAATGTAGTACGAAATTGAGACTTCTTTGGGGCATTTCTGGATAAAGGTAATACTGTGAATCAAGACGTGATCTCTTCATCATTTCTAAGGAAGGGGGTGGTGGCTGGGGGCGGGGGAGTGGACAGTGGCTGTTGATGTGCTAAGATTTGGGGGCCTTTTGAGTGACCCCAGACCGAGGCCCGTGTTCAGAGGTGCTTGGTCAGTGTTCTATCTTTGATACAATGGGCTCCGTGTACAGTTTTCCCTGAAGTGAAGCTTGTCTCATCAAGAGACCAGCTTGGTCCCGGGTGTCTGAATCCAGGCTAATCTTTCAGAACAACCAGTGGCCATGTACACGACTGTCTTTTAAATGCAAGGATTTTGCATTACCTTCCGGTGGATCTCCTGAAAATCTGCATATACCCTCCCTCATGGACCAATCCTGTACACCTCAAACCTTAGAGCGCACACATGATCTCATCCCAGGGCTCAGGCAGCAGACGAAAGACCTTTAAGGGATCAGCATATGTAGGATTTGTAAAGATTAAGAAAGGCTTTTTCCTATTTGTGGATTCGATTAAATAAAGCCAGAGGGGCTTTGAGAAAAGCTAAGAATGAGAACATCTAAATAGGGCTAGTAAGCGCTATATAAATGTTGCAATACATGTTCCATGGGGTGACCTTGCAATAAACTGCTGGGGGATATTGAGGTGTCCAGATAAAAAAAAAAACCCTAGGCCCTGTTTATGGCTGCAAACTTACACTCTCCTGAAACGTCCAAAGTAGGCCTACTTTCTCCCCATAAACCCGGTACATCACTTGTATTGAAGTGAACTTTTAAATGTCTGAAAACCTCTGACCTCCCTTCCCTGCTTGCATTCGGCGTCTAGTCTTTCTCGGTTTCTCCTCTCTATGGTTCTCATCAGCAGCCGTAACAAGAACGCAGGGGCCAAAACGGAAGCAGCCGCGCGCTACGAACACTGGGAAGGGAGGTGAGCCCTAAGACATCCACTGCTTTACTAAACAGACGCCTCTTTGAGTCCGGGCCTGTGCTCAGACAGCTATATCCCAGGCTTCAGTTATCTCTGGGAAAAGGAAATCCGAAAATTGCATGGCTTAAAAACTGGAGGGATTTCAATGGTTTTGGTGTCTATAAAATTCTAGACGAAAAATAAAAAGCAAGTCCACAGTTACTGAGGGGAAACAACCGTTACAACGCATGCATTGCAACGCATGCTTTTACCCCGCATGCCATTACAATGAAAATGGCTTGCTGTAGGGGGTATAAGGTGCTGAACTCCAACACCTTCCCTACTGTTGCACAGACTGGAGTTGGAATACTAAATTTTACTAGTCCAAACTCCAGCGCACCAATTGCGTGGTAACAGCATGCAGGGTAAAAGCATGCGTTGTAACCTCATACAACTGTTACTGAGGCACCAGGCCCAACCTTAACCTGCCTTGGTTACACGGTCCAGCATTAAAGCACACAGCTACCCCTAGGCATCCGGGCGCTGGGGGCCCTCGGGAAGATTAAGTAAAGCTATTGCCCAGAGTCACATGGTGCTGGGCTGACCTGCCGCCAGTGCCGGGATCGAACCGTGATCCCCAGCGTCCAACCAGATGTGTACGCGTTACAATCTGTGGAGAGGGACTGGAATGCGCGCGGTCGGCCATTTAAAAGTAATTTGTGGCACTTGCTACAGAGTACTATTAATATAGGAGTAACGCTTTAAAAACACTGCAACCTATAGAAATCTTTTACATCGTGGTTTACATTTATGGTTTTTACCTCACTTAAAAGCATCCAGAGGGGCTTCATTAAAAGCATCGGTTACAACGCTGAAAGTAACCCACCACAATAAACCACCTTAAAGGTATGGCTGTTTCTTTACATTGCCTATGACCCTCAGATATTGGATGACAGTAACACCGCCCATCCCACTGAGCTCCCCACTTCTCTGCCAGCCCAGCCTTCTCAGGGCGGAGACTACACAACTTCAGCTTGGACATCCCACAACTTTAGCCTTAACACAAGAACCACACCTGGTGGGCATAACCTACAACATGGAAACACTTCCCACATAGGATCACAAAACAAGACCGACACACTGCCCGCCACACGCCCTAGCTCGCTGGCCGTGCAGGCAGGCGCCTCACGGCCCCCGCAATGTGTGGTAAGCGCTTTATAAATGCTACAATACACAAAGGAGAATGTAGGGGCGCATGTGAAATATTGCGGGGACTGAGGCCGCCTTTGAAGCGCTGCATGCCCCCACACAAAGAATCCCCCGCTAGGCGCTTCAATGGGAAGTTGGGAAGCTGCTCTTTGTCCCGGAGGGAAGGTCTCCGCACATGGCCGCGGCAGACACACACCGCTAGGCCGGGCTGGACGGCAGCAGCCGGCCTGAACACCCACAAAAGGCGCATTATCGTGCCGGGCGGCTTGAAAGCATTTCCAGGGGTTGGCCGGGTGCAGGGGAGAAGGCCCCGGTCACGGTAAAGAGGGAGGGTAGTGATGAATCGGGCAGTACTGAAAGGCCGGGGGGGTGGTACTGGGGGGCGCGAGGCCTATCACAGTCAGGGATGACAGCAGGGGACAGGTCGAGTGACAGCTCGCATATGAAAGGGAAGCGGGGGACAATGCCTTGTGTCCGGCTGTGCACGGGGCAAGGGGGCACGCGGGGAGGGGCCCCCTGAATGCCCCGACAGAAGCCGCCCCAGAACCAGATCAGAGACTTTCAAACCAGATTTCACGCGCAGCCCTCAGCACCCTCGGGTAGGGCGAGAATACAGAGCGCTTTTCCACCTGGTTAGTTTTTGACTTTTATGTTTTTTTTCTCCTTGGTGTCTCGCTCACTCCATGGCTTAAACGTCCCCCTTTATCCTTATTCAAACGGCAAAAAACTCGCTGCTGAGATGAGAAGCGAGAATCTCGGTAGGGCCGAGTCGGCATTCGCCCTCCTGGGGTCGAGAACTTCAGTGCGACTAGTAGGGATAAATGCTCACCTGCCACGTGCAAGTGCCTCAAAACTGCAACTCCGTGAAAAGTTAAAAGCAAGTTTCCATTGCTAACATTATTTGTGGACGGGCATCACTCCATACAAAGCTTCCGTCTCATTTCTGAATACAATGGCCCCCTTTGCAGATGTGACGCCTCCTCTGGAAACTCCTGGAGAGAGATATCTGTGCTCTGCATTTAGACAGGCCAAGAATGAAAGCCATTCTTTGGAGGCCTTGATTCTCAAGGACTCTAATTATTGCTACTCGTTACAATTCCAGTAATCAGTTACTCCACTGAAAAGTAATCCACACTGGATTTTCTTCGCCAAAGTGCTCCAGTTCCGACGGACGGAACATCAGGCGCCGGCACAGTGGGCTTCCAGGGGGCGCACCGCCTACCTGGCTGCGCAAAAGCAGCGGGTAATTCAGCATTTATTACATGATGCGCTAATAGTGCCATGACTCCCGAGTGCTGTAATCTGTAATCTGTTCAGAGCCCACGCATGGCAGGCACCAGATTATCTCATATTAGAAACAACGTTAATTATCATCTTCGGGGTGACTGACAGCTACTTTAGGGCGGACAGATGAGTTACTGCCGAGGAGGGGAAGGAATACATTAACTCACCCTCTGCCCGCATTCCTTCGAATCTGTCTCGTTTTCTTGCCAACCTGCCATCCTCCGGGGAGCATGTTGGGTGCTAAGAGCATTCCCTGATAGGAGCATCTCTCTGTGGCCGAGACATGTCACACCCGATGGGAGTCAACACTGCCATGGAAAGATCTCCCCGGATGACAGCATGTGCCCCCCCCCCTCCTTTTCTGCTCCACTGAAGTTAATGAAAATATGGAAACATTTCACCCTAAGAGGGCATCTTTTCAAAGCCGGGCCCTCCTGTCCTGCTCCACTGAAGTCAATCATAACAAGGAAACATCTCACCCCGAGAGAGCATCTCTTCACAGCCCAGGCCTCCCATCCTGCATTATTGAAGCCAATGATAACAAGGACACATCTCACCCTGAGAGAGCATCTCTTCACAGCCCAGGCCTCCTATCCTGTTCCACTGAAGCCAATGATAACAAGGACACATCTCACCCTGAGAGGGCATCTCTTCAAAGCCGGTGCCTCCCGCCCTGCACTATTGAAGCCAATGATAACAAGGAAACATCTCACCCTGGGAGAGGATCTCTTCACAGCCCAGACCTCCCGTCCTGAACTATTGAAGCCAATGATAACAAGGACACATCTCACCCTAAGAGAACATCTCTTCACAGCCCACGCCCCCTGACCTGCTCCACTAAAGTGAATGATAACAAGGACACATCTCACCCTGAGAGAGCATCTCTTCACAGCCCAGACCTCCCGCCCTGCACTATTGAAGCCAATGATAACATGGAAACATCTCACCCTAAGAGAGCATCTCTTCACAGCCCAGGCCCTCTGACCTGCTCCACTAAAAGTGAATGATAACAAGGACACATCTCACCCTAAGAGAACATCTCTTCACAGGCCAGACCTCCTATCCTGCTCCACTGAAGTCAATGATAACAAGGAAACATCTCACCCTGGGAGAGGATCTCTTCACAGCCCAGACCTCCCGCCCTGCACTATTGAAGTCAATGATATCAAGGAAGCATCTCACCCTGGGAGAGCATCTCTTCACCGCGCAGGCCTCCCGCCCTGCTCCACTGAAGCCAATGATAACAAGGACACATCTCACCCTGAGAGAACATGTGTTCACAGCCCACGACCCCTGACCTGCTCCACTAAAGTGAATGATAACAAGGACACATCTCACCCTAAGAGAACATCTCTTCACCGCGCGGGCCTCCCGCCCTGCTCCACTGAAGTCCGTGATGGTGCCTGGTCCAGGCTCCTGGCTCTCAGCACCTTCCACGCTTCCCCACTCCCACGAGCGAGCTAGAGATGCAGTTTTCAGCAGGGCAGCCTTTTGAGGTGAGCCTGTTGCCAGCCCGTGTGTCCTGCCAGGGATGGAGGACACAGGAGGTGAGACTTGGTATTTTTGGGGACACTGATAGGCAGCTGCCTTCCTATCCTGTACACAGGCTGGCTGCTTGGCTGGCCCAGATAGAAGCACCGCTGCTGACTGCAGGCGAAGACATCTTCTCAGACGTGCGGGTGAAGCTCTGCCGAGATCTGTGCACAAGAATTCGAGCACTGCTGAGATCTGTGCATGGGGCTAGAAGGCCCTGCTGAGATCTGCAGGAAGGGATATGGTGCTGCTGAGATCTGTGCATGGGGCTAGAAGGCCCTGCTGAGATCTGCAGGAAGGGCTAGGGTACAGCTGAGATCTGTGCATGGAGCTAGAAGGCCCTGCTGAGATCTGCAGGAAGGGATATGGTGCTGCTGAGATCTGTGCATGGGGCTAGAAGGCCCTGCTGAGATGTGCAGGAAGGGATATGGTGCTGCTGAGATCTGTGCACGGAGCTAGAAGGCCCTGCTGAGATCTGCAGGAAGGGATATGGTGCTGCTGAGATCTATGCATGGAGCTAGAAGGCCCTGCTGAGATCTGCAGGAAGGGATATGGTGCTGCTGAGATCTGTGCATGGAGCTAGAAGGCCCTGCTGAGATCTGCAGGAAGGGATATGGTGCTGCTGAGATCTGTGCATGGGGCTAGAAGGCCCTGCTGAGATCTGCAGGAAGGGATATGGTGCTGCTGAGATCTGTGCATGGAGCTAGAAGGCCCTGCTGAGATCTGCAGGAAGGGATATGGTGCTGCTGAGATCTGTGCATGGGGCTAGAAGGCCCTGCTGAGATCTGCAGGAAGGGATATGGTGCTGCTGAGATCTGTGCATGGAGCTAGAAGGCCCTGCTGAGATCTGCAGGAAGGGATATGGTGCTGCTGAGATCTGTGCATGGAGCTAGAAGGCCCTGCTGAGATCTGCAGGAAGGGATATGGTGCTGCTGAGATCTGTGCATGGAGCTAGAAGGCCCTGCTGAGATCTGCAGGAAGGGCTAGGGTACAGCTGAGATCTGTGCATGGAGCTAGAAGGCCCTGCTGAGATCTGTGGGAAGGGCTAGGACGCTGCTGAGATCTATGCATGGAGCTAGAAGGCACTGCTGGTATGTGCAGGTAGGGCTAGGGTGCTGCTGAGATCTGTGCATGGAGCTAGAAGGCTCTGCTGGTGTGGCAGGTAGGGCTAGGGTGCTGCTGAGATCTGTGCATTGAGCTGGAAAGCCCTGCTGGTGTGTGCAGGTAGGGCTAGGGTGCTGCTGAGATCTGTGCTTGGAGCTGGAAGGCCCTGCTGGTATGTGCAGGTAGGGCTAGGGCGCTGCTGAGGTCTGTGCATTGAGCTGGAAGGTCCTGCTGGTATGTGTAGGTAGGGTTAGGGTGCTGCTGAGATCTGTGCTTGGAGCTGGAAGGCCCTGCTGGTATGTGCAGGTAGGGCTAGGGCGCTGCTGAGGTCTGTGCATTGAGCTGGAAGGTCCTGCTGGTATGTGTAGGTAGGGTTAGGGTGCTGCTGAGATCTGTGCTTGGAGCTGGAAGGCCCTGCTGGTATGTGCAGGTAGGGCTAGTGCGCTGCTGAGGTCTGTGCATGGAGCTGGTAGGCCCTGCTGGTATTTGCAGGTAGGGCTAGTGCGCTGCTGAGGTCTGTGCATGGAGCTGGTAGGCCCTGCTAGTATGTGCACATAGGGCTAGGGCGCTGCTGGGATCTGACTGTAGGTTGCACTGGACGGAGACCTGTGGCGCTCACTGCTGATATCTGTGGGTCAGTGTCAGTGTCAGTGCTGACAGCTACAGGGTGATGATGTGCTGCTGAGATCTGTGGGTGAGGCCCTGCTGGCATCTGCAGTTAAAGCGCTACTGCAATGTGCAGGTAGGCTCCAGGCACTACTAAGTTCTGTAGGTTGTGCTAGACGAAAACATGGGTTAGGGAGTGATAATATCTGCAGGCAGGGCCTGGACATACTGCAGAGCTCTGTAGTGTGATCTGCATGGCATAGCTGAGACCTGTACTGCGAGGCCACCTCAGAGGCCTATGAACACTAACCCGCACTGAAGCTCTGAGTGGCCGGAGCTGCATAAGGGACCTGCAGAACTGAGCACGACGAGACAAGCTATTTCAGCGCCTCGTTTAGTGTAGAAAGCGCTATATAAATAAAATAACTATACCATACCCCAGATGACGATGAGAGCAGCCAAGGGTGGAGAGTTTTACCTAACTTGTTATGTTTTGAGGCCATGTACTGAGAAGGGGTTGGACCACCCAGTCCCTTCTCACAAGCCGCCCCCCCTCCCAGTGATGCTGCAGGTGGCTTGCGGTACCCAGGCAAGGCCATCAAGGCTCTTCGCCCGCGTTTACCTGCCAGCCCCGTGACTCCTCCTTTCACCCTTGTAATCAGTCTCGATTTCCGCCTAAGGGGATGCGTTCTGGTAATTGTCCACGTTTTTGTCTCTCGCTTGCCTCCTTTTCAGCCATGCAAATGAGCCCATTAGAGGGGATTACGGCCCGGCGCAGGCGCCGGCCCTCCCTCCGTTACTAAAGGCGACGTCTTAATGAGAATTAAACACTGTCGGAATTAATTACTGCTTCGACCGGCGTCCGTTTGCGCCCCACGGCGGAGTTAAGCCTTCACACGAGCTGTGGGGCCGGTTTCGGTCCCACATCTCTTGCGCCTAAACTTTGCATCTCTTACTGGTGACCCCACGTGGCTTTCATTGTCGTCCCACCTGCACGGGGTGTATTGTCAGCAGGAGGCGGCGCTCTGGCTGCGAACGTCTCTATGGCCACCAAGAAGCGCCTTTCTTGCCGTCAATCAATAGGTCTCTATGATTGGGGGAGGGGAGCGCCTCTCTGTGTCAGCCAACAGGACTCTGGGGTCAGCAAGAAACCCCTCTTTTGCTGCCAATGAATCCGTCTTAATGGATATTGAGTAAAGGTGGACAACCATGTCACCTTCTGTTTCTTTACCACCAAAGGATAATTAATTTTGTTAAATAATGTCTTGACCTTAATTAGTACACTGTTTAATAATATATATTCAATCAATTGTATTATATTTATTAGCCTTTTTATTCAGCGCATACCAGGCCCTAGATCAGCTGTTCTTAACCTTTCAACGTTTGTGGAGCCCCCCCTGAATAAGCTTGGAAGTGGGAGACCCTCCCCTAAGCAATTTCCGCTATCTGAACCTCAAAACAGGACACACAAATGCAGAAACAGGAAGCCATCAAACACATATACAAAGGAATCTAAAACTAAAAAATATTATTAAAAATAAATTTCATTTTTTATGGGCAGAGAGAAGCTTTTCAAAACTGAGTTTCATTTCTTAAAGATGGAGCAACATGGTATCACTCCAGTTTTTTGCTCTCTTTTGGTCAGCCTATCTCCGTAATCCACGCTAGATTCTACTAGATTCCGTCTCCTGTTCTAGCACTGATCCCACAAACCAAGCTAAGGATAACAACTTCATTTTTAGCCTCCAATTCAAAAGCCCTTCACACTTAAAAGCGATTTCGAATTTTCAATTTTGCTTGTTTATGTATAAATAATTTACACTTTGCTAATATTTAATTTTCGAAACAGTTGTGGGCCCCCAGCAGAATGCAGACCCCAGGTTAAGTGCTGGGGTGAAGCATGAGAGCCCTTTAAGGGGGTGGGGGGGGGGGCAGGATGCATTGTACTGGTTCAATGGTATAAATACTGCATACTCAATAGTAGCAATCAAAAAGGACACACGTCAAAAGAAGACTAATAGAACAATTTAGATACTAATCCCAACAGCTCAGAGAAAGGAAGATATGTGCAGTTAGAACACCAAGCATAGCAGTGAGGACCACGAGACCTAGTTAAATATGAGACCAAGAAAGACTCAGCCAGGTCTAGACCCAAGTTTATAAAATGACTGGGGACTATTGAACAAGAAGAAATTGTTTAAGTTCTCATTTAAACCTTGGAAGAGAGGTGATGGTTTCTGATTTAAACCTTGGAAGAGAGGCGATGGTTTCTGATTTTAACCCTGGAAGAGAGGTGACTGTTTCTGATTTAAACCTTGGAAGAGAGGTTATGGTTTCTCATTTAAACCTTGGAAGAGAGAGGATGGTTTCTCATTTAAACCTTGGAAGAGAGGCAATGGTTTCTTATTTAAACTTTGGAAGAATGGGGATGGTTACTCAGTTCAACTTTGGGAGAGAGGGGATGGTTTCTCATTTAAACCTTGGAAGAGAGGGGGTGGTTTCCATTTAAACCTTGGGAGAGAGGTGATGGTTTCTCATTTAAACCTTGGAAGAGAGGACCACGAGACCTAGTTAAATATGAGACCAAGAAAGACTCAGCCAGGTCTAGACCCAAGTTTATAAAATGACTGGAGACTATTGAACAAGAAGAAATTGTTTAAGTTCTCATTTGAACCTTGGAAGAGAGGTGATGGTTTCTGATTTAAACCTTGGAAGAGAGGCGATGGTTTCTGATTTTAACCCTGGAAGAGAGGTGACTGTTTCTGATTTAAACCTTGGAAGAGAGGTTATGGTTTCTCATTTAAACCTTGGAAGAGAGAGGATGGTTTCTCATTTAAACCTTGGAAGAGAGGCAATGGTTTCTTATTTAAACTTTGGAAGAATGGGGATGGTTTCTCATTTAAACCTTGGAAGAGAGGCAATGGTTTCTTATTTAAACTTTGGAAGAGAGAGGATGGTTTCTCATTTAAACCTTGGAAGAGAGGGGGTGGTTTCCATTTAAACCTTGGAAGAGAGGTGATGGTTTCTCATTTAAACCTTGGAAGAGAGGGGATGGTTTCTGATTTAAACCTTGGAAGAGAGGGGATGGTTTCTGATTTAAACCTTGGAAGAGAGAGGATGGTTTCTCACTTAAACCTTGGAAGAGAGGGGATGGTTTCTCACTTAAACCTTGGAAGAGAGGGGATGGTTTCTCATTTAAACCTTGGAAGAGAGGCAATGGTTTCTTATTTAAACTTTGGAAGAATGGGGATGGTTACTCAGTTCAACTTTGGGAGAGAGGGGATGGTTTCTCATTTAAACCTTGGAAGAGAGGGGGTGGTTTCCATTTAAACCTTGGAAGAGAGGTGATGGTTTCTCATTTAAACCTTGGAAGAGAGGGGATGGGTTCTCATTTAAACCTTGGAAGAGAGGGGATGGTTACTCATTTAAACCTTGGAAGAGAGGGGATGGTTTCTGATTTAAACCTTGGAAGAGAGGGGATGGTTTCTGATTTAAACCTTGGAAGAGAGAGGATGGTTTCTCACTTAAACCTTGGAAGAGAGGGGATGGTTTCTCACTTAAACCTTGGAAGAGAGGGGATGGTTTCTCATTTAAACCTTGGAAGAGAGAGGATGGTTTCTCATTTAAACCTTGGAAGAGAGGCAATGGTTTCTTATTTAAACTTTGGAAGAATGGGGATGGTTTCTCATTTAAACCTTGGAAGAGAGGGGGTGGTTTCCATTTAAACCTTGGAAGAGAGGTTATGGTTTCTCATTTAAACCTTGGAAGAGAGAGGATGGTTTCTCATTTAAACCTTGGAAGAGAGGCAATGGTTTCTTATTTAAACTTTGGAAGAATGGGGATGGTTTCTCATTTAAACCTTGGAAGAGAGGTGATGGTTTCTCATTTAAACCTTGGAAGAGAGGGGATGGTTTCTGATTTAAACCTTGGAAGAGAGGGGATGGTTTCTGATTTAAACCTTGGAAGAGAGAGGATGGTTTCTCACTTAAACCTTGGAAGAGAGGGGATGGTTTCTCACTTAAACCTTGGAAGAGAGGGGATGGTTTCTCATTTAAACCTTGGAAGAGAGGCAATGGTTTCTTATTTAAACTTTGGAAGAATGGGGATGGTTACTCAGTTCAACTTTGGGAGAGAGGGGATGGTTTCTCATTTAAACCTTGGAAGAGAGGGGGTGGTTTCCATTTAAACCTTGGAAGAGAGGTGATGGTTTCTCATTTAAACCTTGGAAGAGAGGGGATGGGTTCTCATTTAAACCTTGGAAGAGAGGGGATGGTTACTCATTTAAACCTTGGAAGAGAGGGGATGGTTTCTGATTTAAACCTTGGAAGAGAGGGGATGGTTTCTGATTTAAACCTTGGAAGAGAGAGGATGGTTTCTCACTTAAACCTTGGAAGAGAGGGGATGGTTTCTCACTTAAACCTTGGAAGAGAGGGGATGGTTTCTCATTTAAACCTTGGAAGAGAGGCGATGGTTTCTCATTTAAACTTTGGAATAGAGGGGATGGTTTCTCATTTAAACCTTGGAAGAGAGGTGATATTTTATTTAAACTTTGGAAGAGAGGGGATGGTTTCTCATTTAATCCTTGGAAGAGAGGAGATGGTTTCTCATTTAAACCTTGGAAGAGAGGTGATGGTTTCTCATTTAAACCTTGGAAGAGAGGGGATGGTTTCTCATTTAAACCTTGGAAGAGAGGGGATGGTTTCTCATTTATACCTTGGAAGAGAGGGGGTGGTTACTCATTTATACCTTGGAAGAGAGGGGGTGGTTACTCATTTATACCTTGGAAGAGAGGCAATGCTTTCTGGTTTAAACTTTGGAAGGGAGAGGGTGGTTTCTGATTTAAACTTTGGAAGAGATGGTGATGGTTTCTCATTTAAACTTTCGAAGAGAGAGGATGGTTTCTCATTTAAACTTTGGAAGAGATGGTGATGGTTTCTCATTTAAACTTTGGAAGAGAGAGGATGGTTTCTCATTTAAACCTTGGAAGAGAGGAGATGGTTTCTCATTTAAACTTTGGAAGAGAGGGGATGGTTTCTGATTTAAACTTTGGAAGGGAGAGGATGGTTTCTGATTTAAACTTTGGAAGAGATGGTGATGGTTTCTGATTTAAACTTTGGAAGAGATGGTGATGGTTTCTCATTTAAACCTTGGAAGAGAGGGGATGGTTTCTCATTTATACCTTGGAAGAGAGGCAATGGTTTCTGGTTTAAACTTTGGAAGGGAGAGGGTGGTTTCTCATTTAAACTTTGGAAGAGAGAGGATGGTTTCTCATTTAAACTTTGGAAGAGAGAGGATGGTTTCGGATTTAAACTTTGGAAGAGAGGGGATGGTTTCTCATTTAAACCTTGGAAGAGAGGTGATGGTTTCTCATTTAAACTTTGGAAGAGATGGTGATGGTTTCTCATTTAAACTTTGGAAGAGAGAGGATGGTTTCTCATTTAAACCTTGGAAGAGAGGGGATGGTTTCTCATTTAAACTTTGGAAGAGAGGGGATGGTTTCTGATTTAAACTTTGGAAGGGAGAGGATGGTTTCTGATTTAAACTTTGGAAGAGATGGTGATGGTTTCTGATTTAAACTTTGGAAGAGATGGTGATGGTTTCTCATTTAAACCTTGGAAGAGAGGCAATGGTTTCTGGTTTAAACTTTGGAAGGGAGAGGGTGGTTTCTCATTTAAACTTTGGAAGAGAGAGGATGGTTTCTCATTTAAACTTTGGAAGAGAGGGGATGGTTTCTCATTTAAACCTTCGAAGAGAGGTGATGGTTTCTCATTTAAACTTTGGAAGAGATGGTGATGGTTTCTCATTTAAACTTTGGAAGAGAGAGGATGGTTTCTCATTTAAACCTTGGAAGAGAGGGGATGGTTTCTCATTTAAACTTTGGAAGAGAGGGGATGGTTTCTGATTTAAACTTTGGAAGGGAGAGGATGGTTTCTGATTTAAACTTTGGAAGAGATGGTGATGGTTTCTGATTTAAACTTTGGAAGAGATGGTGATGGTTTCTCATTTAAACCTTGGAAGAGAGGGGATGGTTTCTCATTTATACCTTGGAAGAGAGGCAATGGTTTCTGGTTTAAACTTTGGAAGGGAGAGGGTGGTTTCTGATTTAAACTTTGGAAGGGAGAGGATGGTTTCTCATTTAAACTTTGGAAGAGAGGGGATGGTTTCTCATTTAAACTTTGGAAGAGAGGGGATGGTATGTATGGATAGCAGAATAGCATTGCAATCTCTGGGAGTCCAACCAGAAAATGTTGGGTTCTGGAGAGAATCTGAGCTGCGAAGTTGGCGACAAGTCCCCAGATCAGTTTCCTCGCCAGATAATGCGAGTGATCGTGTGTGTGAGTTTGTGAACTCAGCATGAGAGCTTGAGGACAGACCCCTTGTTAGAGAGCCAGCATAATGAGAGCAGTAGAGAGCGGGCACTCCCTGAAACCAAAAGTGCACCACATGCAATGATGCTTTGAGATGGATAGGATGAATTCTTGCACTGCCCGTGGGAACAGCATTCCCCTAATCAAGTCTGGAAAGGACCAAAACATGGGCCACTTCTTTAAGATGTTTCTAAGAAGGAAAGGTTTGATTCCACAAATCAATCGAAGCTGATGATTGACAATACTGACAGTAACATTCATGTGTTTATGGAGGTTGAGACGTCAATCTAAAATAAAATCCAATTAGCCATTCTTCGTGCAATCAGCTGTCAAGCATCTAGTGCTTTTTGTCTTTTGAGCTGCAATAGGGAGGGAAGTGGTCAGTGCCGGGGATGCTGAGCTCTGCTCTCTCTGGGCTAGCTAGTCCCCATGGGTCAACACGGAACCAGAGCCAGCATTGGACCCAGCCAGGCTTGAGGATAGTCCACCTCTACAAGAAGGCCCTGCTGTCAGTGTATATGCCTTTATGGTCTTTGAGAAGACCCCTTCACTGGTGGACTATCCATGATAGACCAAAGGCGATGCCCGCGCCTCAAAATTGTCATCGTTCCGGCCGCTGTCGCGATGCACTGCTCCCGGAAAAGGCAGCGGTCAGGAGAAGGGGCACTTATATACCCCTCCCCTGTCACAAAGGGACACTTATATACCCCCCCCCTTCACGAAGGGCAGAAGTGACGTGCATTCAGCCACAACTACATTTCCTGTTACCTGGGAAGTAGTAATAGGCCAGCACTTCGCCAGATCGAGGAAGAGACAGGGCCAGGGTGGTTCCGGGTTCTAAGCATCGCACCACCATGTGGGGGGGGGCGCTCTTTCTAGTCTTTATGGGCTTTGAGAAAACTCCTTCACTAGTGGTCTATCAGTGATCTCTATGGTCGGTGCGAAGCATCTCTCTCGCTGATAGTAGCATGTCTCTATAGTCTGTAAGAGCCACCTCTCTCGCTAGTAGTAGCATGTCTCTATGATCTGTGAGAGCCACCTCTCTTGCTGGTAGTAGCATGCCTCTATGGTCTGGGAGAGCCACCTCTCTTGCTGGTAGTAGCATGCCTCTATGGTCTGTGAGAGCCACCTCTCTCGCTGGTAGTAGCATGTCTCTATGGTCTGGAGAGACACCTCTCTCGCTGGTAGTAGCATGTCTCTTTGGTCTGTGAGAGCCACCTCTCTCGCTGGTAGTAGCATTTCTCTATGGTCAGGGAGAGCCACCTCTCTCGCTGGTAGTAGCATGCCTCTATGGTCTGTGAGAGCCACCTCTCTCGCTGGTAGCATTTCTCTATGGTCTGGGAGAGCCAACTCTCTCGCTGGTAGTAGCATGCCTCTATGGTCTGTGAGAGCCACCTCTCTTGCTAGTAATTGCATGCCTCTATGGTCTCTGAGAGCCACCTCTCTCGCTAGTAGTAGCATGTCTCTATGATCTGTGAGAGCCACCTCTCTCGCTAGTAGTAGTATGCCTCTATGGTCTGTGAGAGCCACCTCTCTCGCTGGTAGTAGCATGCCTCTATGGTCTGTGAGAGCCACCTCTCTCGCTAGTAGTAGCATGCCTCTATGGTCTGTGAGAGCCACCTCTCTCGCTAGTAGTAGCATGTCTCTATGGTCTGTGAGAGCCACCTCTCTTGCTAGTAACTGCATGCCTCTATGGTCTCTGAGAGCCACCTCTCTCGCTAGTAGTAGCATGTCTCTATGATCTGTGAGAGCCACCTCTCTCGCTAGTAGTAGTATGCCTCTATGGTCTGTGAGAGCCACCTCTCTCGCTGGTAGTAGCATGCCTCTATGGTCTGTGAGAGCCACCTCTCTCGCTAGCAGTAGCATGTCTCTATGGTCTGTGAGAGCCACCTCTCTTGCTAGTAATTGCATGCCTCTATGGTCTCTGAGAGCCACCTCTCTCGCTAGTAGTAGCATGTCTCTATGATCTGTGAGAGACACCTCTCTCGCTGGTAGTAGCATGCCTTTATGGTCTGTGAGAGTCATCGCTCTTCCTGAGAGCATAGATGTCTTTATGGTCTGTGAAAGCCACTGCTCTTGCGGTCAGTATATATGAGACCAGTGAAGTGGAATGAGTGAGACTGCACTGACGTACAAGAGACCAGTGAGGTGGAATGAGTGATACTGCACCGAAGTGCATGAGACCAGTGAGGTGGAATGAGTGATACTGCACCAAAGTGCATGAGACCAGTGAGGTGGAGTGAGTGATACTGCACCAAAGTGCATGAGACCAGTGAGGTTGAATGAGTGATACTGCACCGAAGTGCATTAAACCAGTGAGGTGGAGTGAGTGATACTGCACCGAAGTGCATGAGACCAGTGAGGTGGAGTGAGTGATACTGCACCAAAGTGCATGAGACCAGTGAGGTTGAATGAGTGATACTGCACCGAAGTGCATGAGACCAGTGAGGTGGAATGAGTGATACTGCACCGAAGTGCATGAGACCAGTGAGGTGGAATGAGTGATACTGCATCGAAGTGCATGAGACCAGTGAGGTGGAATGAGTGATACTGCTCCGAAGTGCATGAGACAAGTGAGGTGGAATGAGTGATACTGCACAAAGTGCATGAGACCAGTGAGGTGGAGTGAGTGATACTGCACCAAAGTGCATGAGACCAGTGAGGTGGAGTGAGTGAGACTGCACCGAAGTGCATGAGACCAGTGAGGTTGAATGAGTGATACTGCACCGAAGTGCATGAGACCAGTGAGGTGGAGTGAGTGAGACTGCACCGAAGTGCATGAGACCAGTGAGGTGGAGTGAGTGATACTGCACCGAAGTGCATGAGACCAGTGAGGTGGAGTGAGTGATACTGCACCGAAGTGCATGAGACCAGTGAGGTGGAGTGAGTGATACTGCACCGAAGTCCATGAGACCAGTGAGGTGGAGTGAGTGAGACTGCACCGAAGTGCATGAGACCAGTGAGGTGGAGTGAGTGATACTGCACCAAAGTGCATGAGACCAGTGAGGTGGAGTGAGTGAGACTGCACCGAAGTGCATGAGACCAGTGAGGTGGAGTGAGTAATACTGCACCGAAGTGCAAGAGACCAGTGAGGTGGAATGAGTGATACTGCACCGAAGTCCATGAGACCAGTGAGGTGGAGTGAGTCAGACTGCACCGAAGTGCATGAGATCAGTGAGGTGGAGTGAGTCAGACTGCACCGAAGTGCATGAGACCAGTGAGGTGGAGTGAGTGATACTGCACCGAAGTGCATGAGACCAGTGAGGTGGAGTGAGTGAGCCTCCACAGAAGTGCATGAGACCAGTGAGGTGGAGTGAGTGAT
This sequence comes from Triturus cristatus, assembly GCF_964204655.1. NCBI lineage: Eukaryota > Metazoa > Chordata > Amphibia > Caudata > Salamandridae > Triturus > Triturus cristatus. The sequence goes on along the minus strand of NC_140595.1, from coordinate 772,355,587 downwards.
ACTCCACCGAAGTGCATGAGACCAGTGAGGTGGAGTGAGTGAGCCTCCACAGAAGTGCATGAGACCAGTGAGGTGGAGTGAGTGATACTGCACCGAAGTGCATGAGACAAGTGAGGTGGAGTGAGTGATACTCCACCGAAGTGCATGAGACCAGTTAGGTGGAGTGAGTGAGACTGCACTGAAGTGCAAGAGACCAGTGAGGTGGAATGAGTGATACTGCACCAAAGTGCATGAGACCAGTGAGGTGGAGTGAGTGAGACTGCACTGAAGTGCAAGAGACCAGTGAGGTGGAATGAGTGATACTGCACCAAAGTGCATGAGACCAGTGAGGTGGAGTGAGTGATACTTCACCGAAGTCCATGAGACCAGTGAGGTGGAGTGAGTGATACTGCACCGAAGTGCATGAGACCAGTGAGGTGGAATGAGTGATACTTCACCGAAGTCCATGAGACCAGTGAGGTGGAGTGAGTGATACTTCACCGAAGTCCATGAGACCAGTGAGGTGGAGTGAGTGATACTGCACCAAAGTGCATGAGACCAGTGAGGTGGAGTGAGTGAGACTGCACCGAAGTGCATGAGACCAGTGAGGTGGAATGAGTGATACTGCACCGAAGTGCATGAGACCAGTGAGGTGGAATGAGTGATACTGCACCGAAGTGCATGAGACCAGTGAGGTGGAGTGAGTGATACTGCACCAAAGTGCATGAGACCAGCGAGGTGGAGTGAGTGAGACTGCACTGAAGTGCATGAGACCAGTGAGGTGGAGTGAGTGATACTGCACCGAAGTGCATGAGACCAGTGAGGTGGAGTGAGTGATACTCCACCGAAGTGCATGAGACCAGTGAGGTGGAGTGAGTGAGCCTCCACAGAAGTGCATGAGACCAGTGAGGTGGAGTGAGTGATACTCCACCGAAGTGCATGAGACCAGTGAGGTGGAGTGAGTGAGCCTCCACAGAAGTGCATGAGACCAGTGAGGTGGAGTGAGTGATACTGCACCGAAGTGCATGAGACAAGTGAGGTGGAGTGAGTGATACTCCACCGAAGTGCATGAGACCAGTTAGGTGGAGTGAGTGAGACTGCACTGAAGTGCAAGAGACCAGTGAGGTGGAATGAGTGATACTGCACAAAGTGCATGAGACCAGTGAGGTGGAATGAGTGATACTGCACCGAAGTGCATGAGACCAGTGAGGTGGAATGAGTGATACTGCACCAAAGTGCATGAGACCAGTGAGGTGGAGTGAGTGATACTGCACCAAAGTGCATGAGACCAGTGAGGTGGAGTGAGTGAGACTGCACTGAAGTGCAAGAGACCAGTGAGGTGGAATGAGTGATACTGCACCAAAGTGCATGAGACCAGTGAGGTGGAGTGAGTGATACTGCACCGAAGTGCATGAGACCAGTGAGGTGGAATGAGTGATACTTCACCGAAGTCCATGAGACCAGTGAGGTGGAGTGAGTGATACTTCACCGAAGTCCATGAGACCAGTGAGGTGGAGTGAGTGATACTGCACCGAAGTGCATGAGACCAGTGAGGTGGAGTGAGTGATACTGCACCAAAGTGCATGAGACCAGTGAGGTGGAGTGAGTGAGACTGCACTGAAGTGCAGGATACCAGTGAGGTGGAATGAGTCAGACTGCACCGAAGTCCATGAGACCAGTGAGGTGGAGTGAGTGAGACTGCACCAAAGTGCATGAGACCAGTGAGGTGGAGTGGGTGAGCCTCCACAGAAGTGCATGAGACCAGTGAGGTGGAGTGAGTGAGACTGCACTGAAGTGCATGAGATCAGTGAGGTGGAGTGAGTGATACTCCACCGACGTGCATGAGACCAGTGAGGTGGAGTGAGTGAGCCTCCACAGAAGTGCATGAGACCAGTGAGGTGGAGTGGGTGAGCCTCCACAGAAGTGCATGAGACCAGTGAGGTGGAGTGAGTGAGCCTCCACAGAAGTGCATGAGACCAGTGAGGTGGAGTGAGTGATACTGCACCGAAGTCCATGAGACCAGTGAGGTGGAGTGAGTGAGCCTCCACAGAAGTGCTCGAGCGCAGTCAGTCCTGTATTGTGTTCGCTCCCTCCTCTCTGTTTGAATGCCAGAGTGAAATGCCAGCCAAAACGCTCCCTTGAAAGGCCTTGCCCCAAGGCAGAGTGGCGCACAACTCTGGGGGTCTGCCCAACCCATCTGGCGCCGCCGAAGACAGCCCTGGGCACGGTGCCAACAAAGACGGATCACATCTGATCCTTCCCTTCCTCGTGTCAGGGCACCGCGGGGCACCAGAAGCATGCCCACTCCAGGAGAGTAAGGAACCAGCAGCCGCCGCTCTCAGGTCACCCCCCACTGTACGCAAAGGAGGGCGATGCTCTCAAGGTACCTGGGCAACACCCTGTGATACTGTCTGTACCCTGAGCTGGAGACAGTAAACTCTCCGGGTACTCCAAGCATCTGAACATACTCAGCCATACTCTCAGGGCACACAAGGTACAAGCCACGCATGGTGACACACTCAGGGCACCCCAGGGATAGATACACGGTGATACTCTCACAATACTTCAAGCCATACACTATACACGGTGATACTCCCACAATACTTCAAGCCATACACTATACACGGTGATACTTTCAAGGTAACCTGAGCCACAGATCCCAGTCTGTGATACTGCCTGTATCCTAAGCTGTAGGTAATAAACTTCCATGGTACTCCAAGCAACTGAACGCACTCAGCGACTCTCCAGAGTACTCCAAGCAACAGACGACACATGGTGACACTTACGGGGTACTCCATGCAACAGACTATACACAGTGATACTATCAGATACCCAAGGTACAGACCACACACGGTGATACTCTCAGGGTACCCCAGGCAACAGACCCTACAGAGTGATGCTCTTATGGTACTCTGGGTACAGACCACACATGGCAGATACTCAGACAGCGGAGCATAAATATTGGTAGTCTGAGTTTACCACAGGCAGCAGACCACAAACTGTAGTACTTTGAGGGTACCGGAGGCAGCAGAGTATGGAGTACTGTAGTATTCTGAGGTTACTGCAAGCAGAACAGAATAAACAATGGTAATCTGAGTTTACTGCAGGCAGCAGACCATGAACTGCAAAATACGAGGGTACCGGAGCATCAGACCATAAACTGAAGTACTCTGAGGGTACCCCATGCAACAGAGCTTATACTTCAGTACTCTGAGGGTACTGCAGGAAACAGATCATAAATTATAGTACCCTGAGGGCACCGCAGACAGCAGACCATAAGCGGTGGTGCTCTGAGGGTACCACAGGCAGCAGAACATAAACTGTGGTACTCAGAGTGTACTGCAGACAGCAGAGCATAAATTGTAGTACTCTTAGAGTCACGCAAGCAGCAGAGCATAAACAATGGTAAACTGAGTTTACTGCCGGCAGTAGACCATGAACTGCAGTACCCTGAGGGTACCGGAGCAGCAGACCATAAACCGTATTGCTCTGAGTGTACCCCAGGCAGCAGATCATAAACTGTACTACACTGAGGGTACTCCAGGCAGCAGACTATAAACTGTAGTACTGTGAGGGTACCTCAGGCAACAGAGCATACACTGTAGTACTCTGAGGGTACTCCAGGAGGCAGACCATAAACTGCAGTACTCTGAGGGTACAGCAGACAGCAGACTGTAGTACTGTGAGGGTACCTCAGGCAACGGAGCATACACTGTAGTACTCTGAGGGTACTCCAGGAGGCAGACCATAAACTGTAGTACTCTCAGGGTACCGCAGACAGCAGAGCATAAACTTTAGTACTCTTCTGATTGCACCCCAGAGAGCAGACCATAAACTGTAGTACTCGGAGTGTACCGCAGACAGCAGACCATAAACTGTAGGACTCTGAGGGTACTGCATACAGCAGAGCATAAATTGTAGTACTTTGAGTGTACCGCAGATAGCAGAGCATAAACTGTGGTACTCCGAGGATACCACAGACAGCAGCGCATAAACTGTAGTACTCTCAGGGGACCGCAGACAGCAGAGCATAAACTTTAGTACTCTTCTGAGTGCACCCCAGACAGCAGACCATAAACTGAAGTACTCGGAGTGTACCACAGACAGCAGAGCATAAACTGTAGGACTCTGAGGGTACTGCATACAACAGAGCATAAATTGTAGCACTCTGAGTGTACCGCAGATAGCAGAGCATAAACTGTGGTACTCCAAGTGTACCACAGACAGCAGCGCATAAACTGTAGTACTCCGAGGATACCACCGGCAGCAGACCATAAACTGTGATGTTGTGGGTGTACCACAGACAGCAGACCATAAACTGGAGTACTTTGAAGGTACCACAGACAGCAGACCATAAACTGTAGTACTAGGAGGGTCCCCCATGCAGCAGACCATAAATAAACTGTAGTACTTTGAAGGTCCGCAGACAGCAGACCATAAACTGAAGTACTCTGAGGGTACTACATACAGCAGAGCATAAACTGTAGTACTCTGAGGATTCCACAGGCAGCAGAGCATAAACTGTAGTACTTTGAGGGTACTTCAGACAGCAGAGCATAAACTGTAGTACTCCGAGTGTACCACAGGCAGCAAACCATAAACTGTAGTACTCTGAGGATACCGCAGGCTGCAGACCATAAACTGTAGTACTCTGAGGATACCGCAGACTGCAGACCATAAACTGTAGTACTCTGAGTGTACCACATACAGCAGACCATAACCTGTAGTACTCTGAGTGTATCCCAGACAGCAGAGCATAAACTGTAGTACTTTGAGTGTACCGCAGATAGCAGAGCATAAACTGTGGTACTCCGAGGGTACCACAGACAGCAGCGCATAAACTGTAGTACTCCGAGGATACCACTGGCAGCAGACCATAAACTGTGATGTTGTGGGTGTACCGCAGACAGCAGACTATAAACTGGAGTACTTTGAAGGTACCACAGACAGCAGACCATAAACTGTAGTACTAGGAGGGTCCCCCATGCAGCAGACCATAAACTGTAGTACTTTGAAGGTACCGCAGACAACAGACCATAAACTGAAGTACTCTGAGGGTACCACATACAGCAGAGCATAAACTGTAGTACTCTGAGGATACCATAGGCAGCAGAGCATAAACTGTAGTACTCTGAGGGTACCTCAGACAACAGACCATAAACTGAAGTACTCTGAGGGTACCACATACAGCAGAGCATAAACTGTAGTACTCTGAGGATACCATAGGCAGCAGAGCATAAACTGTAGTACTTTGAGTGTACCACAGATAGCAGAGCATAAACTGTGGTACTCCGAGGGTACCTCAGACAGCAGAGCATAAACTGTAGTACTCCGAGTGTACCGCAGGCAGCAGACCATAAACTGTAGTACTCTGAGGATACCGCATACAGCAGACCATAAACTGTAGTACTCTGAGGATACCGCAGGCAGCAGACCATAAACTGTAGTACTCTGAGGATACCGCATACAGCAGACCATAAACTGTAGTACTCTGAGGGTACTGCAGACAGCAGACCATAAACTGTAGTACTCTGAGTGTATCCCAGACAGCAGAGCATAAACTGTAGTACTTTGAGTGTACCACAGATAGCAGAGCATAAACTGTGGTACTCCGAGGGTACCACAGACAGCAGCGCATAAACTGTAGTACTCCGAGGATACCACTGGCAGCAGACCATAAACTGTGATGTTGTGGGTGTACCGCAGACAGCAGACCATAAACTGGAGTACTTTGAAGGTACCACAGACAGCAGACCATAAACTGTAGTACTAGGAGGGTCCCCCATGCAGCAGACCATAAACTGTAGTACTTTGAAGGTACCACAGACAACAGACCATAAACTGAAGTACTCTGAGGGTACCACATACAGCAGAGCATAAACTGTAGTACTCTGAGGATACCATAGGCAGCAGAGCATAAAACTGTAGTACTCTGAGGGTACCTCAGACAACAGACCATAAACTGAAGTACTCTGAGGGTACCACATACAGCAGAGCATAAACTGTAGTACTCTGAGGATACCATAGGCAGCAGAGCATAAACTGTAGTACTTTGAGTGTACCGCAGATAGCAGAGCATAAACTGTGGTACTCCGAGGGTACCTCAGACAGCAGAGCATAAACTGTAGTACTCCGAGTGTACCGCAGACAACAAACCATAAACTGTAGTACTCTGAGGATACCGCAGGCAGCAGACCATAAACTGTAGTACTCTGAGGATACCGCATACAGCAGACCATAAACTGTAGTACTCTGAGTGTATCCCAGACAGCAGAGCATAAACTGTAGTACTCTGAGGGTACCTCAGACAGCAGAGCATAAACTGTAGTACTCTGAGGATACCGCATACAGCAGACCATAGACTGTAGTACTCTGATGATACCGCATACAGCAGAGCATAAACTGTAGCACTCTGAGTGCACCCTAGACAGCAGACCATAAACTGTAGTACTCTGAGGATACCGCACACAGCAGAGCATAAACTGTAGTATTCTAAAGGTACCGCAGGCAGCAGAGCATAAACCATAGAACTCTGAGGATACCGCAGGCAGCAGAGCATAAACTGTAGTACTCTGAGGATACCACAGGCAGCAGAGCATAAACTGTGGTACTCTGAAGATACTGCAGAGCATAAACTGTGGTACTCTGAGCGTACCACAGACAGCAGAGCATAAACTGTGGTACTCTGAGGATACTGCAGAGCATAAACTGTGGTACTCTGAGGGTACCACATACAGCAGAGCATAAACTGTAGTACTCTGAGGATACCACAGGCAGCAGAGCATAAACTGTAGTACTCTGAGGGTACCTCAGACAGCAGAGCATAAACTGTAGTACTCCGAGTGTACCGCAGACAACAAACCATAAACTGTAGTACTCTGAGGATACCGCAGGCAGCAGACCATAAACTGTAGTACTCTGAGGATACCGCATACAGCAGACCATAAACTGTAGTACTCTGAGGGTACTGCAGACAGCAGACCATAAACTGTAATACTCTGAGTGTACCACATACAGCAGACCATAAACTGTAGTACTCTGAGTGTATCCCAGACAGCAGAGCATAAACTGTAGTACTCTGAGGGTACCTCAGACAGCAGAGCATAAACGGTAGTACTCTGAGGATACCGCATACAGCAGACCATAGACTGTAGTACTCTGATGATACCGCATACAGCAGAGCATAAACTGTAGCACTCTGAGTGCACCCTAGACAGCAGACCATAAACTGTAGTACTCTGAGGATACCGCACACAGCAGAGCATAAACTGTAGTATTCTAAAGGTACCGCAGGCAGCAGAGCATAAACCGTAGAACTCTGAGGATACTGCAGGCAGCAGAGCATAAACTGTAGTACTCTGAGGATACCACAGGCAGCAGAGCATAAACTGTGGTACTCTGAAGATACTGCAGAGCATAAACTGTGGTACTCTGAGCGTACCACAGACAGCAGAGCATAAACTGTGGTACTCTGAGGATACTGCAGAGCATAAACTGTGGTAGTCTGAGGATACTGCATTCAGCAGAGCATAAACTGTGGTACTCTGAGGATACCGCAGACAGCAGAGCATAAACTGTGGTACTCTGAAGATACTGCAGAGCATAAACTGTGGTACTCTGAGCGTACCACAGACAGCAGAGCATAAACTGTGGTACTCTGAGGATACTGCAGAGCATAAACTGTGGTACTCTGAGGATACTGCATACAGCAGAGCATAAACTGTGGTACTCTGAGGATACCACAGGCAGCAGAGCATAAACTGTAGTACTCTGAGGATACCACAGGCAGCAGAGAATAAACTGTGGTACTCTGAGGATACTGCAGAGCATAAACTGTGGTACTCTGAGGATACCGCAGACAGCAGAGCATAAACTGTGGTACTCTGAGGATACTGCAGAGCATAAACTGTGGTACTCTGAGCGTACCAAAGACAGCAGGGCATAAACTGTGGTACTCTGAGGATACTGCAGAGCATAAACTGTGATGCTGTGAGTGTACCACAGACAGCAGACCATAAACTGCGGTACTGTAAGCACAGGCACTATGGCATAAACTCTCAAACCCTCAAGAAAGGAACCGTGTATATGCTGCAATTAAGCCCCGTCTCAGGTCCCTTAATGCATCTCAGCTCTAATAAGCAGAACCCCTTAAAGTTTGCGGGAGCAAGGACGTTTTCAGGAATGAAGTACCACTAGCCCCTGAATTTGGGAAAAGCAGCATCTCATCTCTGGCATTGAAGAACCAGGGGCAACCTCCTTGGAAAGAACTGGGCTCGGACCCCTGCATGTAGAGGCGTGGGGCTTCTGAGCAGGGTCAACCATGGCCCCGAAACTAGATGTGAATATGGACTGCCTGGGTGGGAAGAACAGAAGATGACGGTGGTGGGAAGAGCCAGGACCCCAAGAGCTGAGGACACCCAGGGATTCCTGAGCTGGGAGTGAACAGGCCCCTCTGAGCGATTAGCAAGCAGGAACCGCTGAGCTGGGAAGCAGCAAAACCCACTGAGCTGGTAAGAAGAGCCCACACCTGGGAGAACCAGGGCCCACTAACCAGGGGAAAACAAGGACCCCCGGAGTGCGGAGAACCATGCATCCGCACTAGGAAGACGATGCTTAAAAATCAGGACGGACCCTCGCCCTCTCCCCCCCCTCCACCCCACCCTTAAGGAATAAGAATCGGTTGTTCTTCGTTCCTCCACGTGATCAACGTCACTTGTTTGTGAGGCTTGTGAATGTGGACGCTCGCCCCTAGCGCCCCACCGGAACCGCGGGTCCAGGGATCCCCCGGGGCGCTTGTATGAGTGAGTCCTGTTTTCGGTCACTGGGGCGTATCTACAGCCGATGCCTATCGTTCAAGACTAAAAACAATCAGGCATTATTTTCAAGAATTATTAACTTTCACTCCGCTCTCGCGGCTCAAGTCTAGACGCCAGGACTGCAGCCCGTCTCCTGATCCGGGTAGGTCACTCACGGTCCTACGGCACCATTCGTTGGCTGGCCTCTCTGGCAAGATTGCCATCTAGGGTCGGTGTGACTCAAATTGAAGAGTATAATTCCGACGCCAGACACCTGCCATGCGGCTGACACGGCTCCAGCCCCACTGGCCCGAGACACTTCAATGCTGTCTGATGTATTTCCCGTTACTGGCCTACTGCACTTCAATGGCGTCTCACCAATGCCTCATTACCGGCCGCGTGCCCTTGGGCGGAGCCTCATTCTTTCCCTATCGGTGGCCACAAGGCTTCAAGAGGGGTGACACAAATGGTGGGCGGGGTTGTCTGTCAGAGGGGCGTGGCCAATTGAGGGCATGACTTAAAACACGTAAGCTAAAAATCCGTGCTTAGCATAGTCCGACTTGTATTTTGCTGTTTCTGTCATTGCATCCATATATATGATACAAGTCAGGACTATTGGCTTTGTCAATGGTTGTTATTTGCATAAGATAAATAAGCAACACCGATGGCCTGTATATAATATTGAAAAGGGTTCCACTTAAAAACCCTGGTGACACCACGACGATGTTGCTGCTCCTGAGTTTCAAAAAGAGAAGGGAAATCCAGACAGAAAATGATTCTCTTTAAAGTATTTCCCTTCCCCTACAACGCTCACCTGGCGTGACGTCATGCCGTAACTTCTCCACTCCTGCGAAGTGAGCAGTGTCAGCACGCGCACATCGACGTGCCTGGTGTCACTGCAGTCTGGAAAAAAATGGACCGTGTGCCAGGGCACAAAACCGAGGCCGACAGAGACCCGTTTCGAGGCCCCCTTTAAAAAACTGCCGGTGCTCAGCACCGGAGAGACCCGGCCCACTTAAAGCCCTGCTTGACCTCATATTCTTCAATGCAATCTCACTCACCCCCGTCACTGGCCTTATACTCTTTAAGAAAGTCTCACTCATTCACCATCTCTGGCTTCATGCACTTCAAAGGGAACTCATTCCTTTTCCATCACTGGCCGCTGGCTCGTCAGTGGGGGTCTCACTCGTTCCGCGTCACTGGCTTCATGCACTTCACTGAAGTCTCACTCATTCCATATCAACAGTCTCATACTCTTCGCTGCAGTCTCACTCACTCATCATCGCTGGCTTCACTATACACTGCAGGGAGAACTCATTCCTTTTCTGTCATTGGCCACATGCACTTCTGTGGGATCTCACTCATTCCCCGTCCTTCACCATCAATCTAGACGAGGCGGGCAAACTTAGATCATCACCAGAGAAGACCATATCCAGAAAAGATGACCAGAGAAGACCGTATCCAGAAATGATGACCAGAGAAGACCGTATCCAGAAAAGATGACCAAAGAAGTCCTGACCAGAGAAGATTGTATCCAGAAATGATGACCAGAGATGACCGTATCCAGAAATGATGACTCTCACTGAAGCACCAATGGAGCTGAGAATGAATAGCATGAACGAATACCTTGGAGAAGTGCTTAATTTGTAAAAGAATAAGTGCCGGGGCTCTCGTCAGGAGGCCACTGCAGCTTGAACCACACATTGCCCCTGCCACGCTGCCAATTATAGTAACAACACAACCACTAACCATCATACTCCTACAAGTCTGACAATTCAAACTATTTCAGGCCCCCAGAGCTATAAGAATGGCTTGGGCAGCAGGTGCTAGTCATCTTTAATATGTATTGAATTAATAATTAAGTGCTGTTGTGGTCATCTCTAAATTAGCCAGACAGCGCCACCATGTGGCAGACTGTCACAATCACTGGTGTTGACAATTAGGAGCCGGTACGAGCACCGAAAACCACCGGCTCAAGTCAAGCACTGCCTTGGAGGCAACCACGCCCAGCTCAAGGTAGGGTGAGAAGTCTCAGGCCTGTGAAACTGATTACATGGATCACTAGAATCAATCTGGCAGCGCCATCACCACAATAGGTCCGCTCACTCCGCACGCCGCGCTGCACCCTACGGGAGACCCAGTACAGTCTCCGCCCCGCCCGCCCGCCACCATGCTATCTTCAGGAGGAGATCTTTTTATATTAAAAAAAAAAGCTTAACCTTTAAAGGCTGCCGAAACCTCTGCCATTTCACAGTCCTATTAATTCTTAAATCCAATCTCCGCTTGTATTTACCCTGCCTGAGATGGGGACAGGGCAGGGGTGACCCCGCATAAGGCTCCCCTCAGTGAAGGGTGAATTATTGTCACTTTAGAGACACTGTTTTTATATTATGTGCGTATTTAGTTCGTTTATTGTGGGGGGGTTTCTACAGCACTAAACATGATGGCTTGCAAGCTTTTGGGGGCACCTTGGCATGCGTAGGTGCATTGTTTTACTTCACACACCAAGGGAATGTATGCAGCCTCAGGTAGAGATCTGTATAGCTCTCCCCCTTTCCCCCCGCCCCACCCCAAACTCAGAACTCCCCAGTGGACAGAGCATTCCTATTTATGCCTCTACATTTCGAAAACTGCAAAGGTGGGGGTGTGAGAAGTTGGCCTGGTATATGCTGTTCACTAGTTCTAGTGACCACCTTGTACCATGCCAAGCAACCCTTATGGTGTGGTTGTAAGTCAACCTTTTCGGACTAGCTGCCCTAGTGGTAGCGTAGGCTAAGCAGTCTTTGAGGCTAAACTCGTGAAGCGTGTTAAGCAAGCTGTTTTACCAATAGTAACCCCCTTTTATACCAATGAAAGGACACCACACAGATATATATTCAAAATATATATGTATTTATTTCTCAAAGTAACCCCTAGTCTCTTTATGAGCACAGGAGCACAAATCGTCAAACAAGATTATCACAGAATACACAGAAGTTGCACTTTATATGGATAGGCCCTGGTGGCCACTCGAACCATATACTAAAATAGTGGTATAAGTACCACGAACAGAAAAGGGAAAAGGCCTAGGGCCTCTAGAATCGCTGGGCCTACAAGGAGCTAACGTCAGTTAGTGACCAGGAGGTCCACGGGTGGCGTGTGCAGAGCAAATAGTCACACGCGTGCTCCCATAGGTTTCAATGGGTGCGTAAAAAGTACAAAGTTACTGCAAAAGGAATCTTCCGGATGACCTAGGAACTTAAGATTTGGAACACAGGCACTAGAGATGTAATACTACACTTGGGCACAGGTGTGCCAGCTTTACCTCACCCACAGGAAGCGGGTGCATAGGCCTCGAAGTGCGTCGGGTTTCTTCTATCTGTTCCGTGGGGCCTGTAGACAAAAGTGCTGCAGGCGGTCGGTCGGGAAGAGATGCAGTGGATCCAAGAGTGGATCGGAGATGTTGAAGACCTGTAAGCAGAGGGGACAGTGTTCACAGTCACTAGCCAGTGACCAGCGTGGCACCAGGTGGGTACCAGGCGATGTCGGGTGCAAACAGGTGATGAGGGGTAGCTTGTCTCCGCAGCCACGTGGTCCCTGAAGGTCGACGACGTCCAGGAGTCGGCTCACGAGCTGTCCCACGCAGGCTCTCGCTGTCGGCGGTGTCGGCGACTTGATCGAAGCAAACAAGCCTTGGCAAAAGCAATTGTAGGAGGATTCGGAAATCAGCTGTTGGTTCTGACCAGCAAGGTCAGAGGGATTGCTCCTTTGGAGGGGAGCAAGGGCCAGTCTGGAGCAACCAGACCAGCGGTGTTTGTCGTAGATTTCGTCGCCAAGATGGCCACTAGCCAGCGGGCCAGCAACCGGTTAGGCGCGTCGAGTGGCAAAATGCAGAAGGGCCCCACGCAGATCGTGGAGATGCTGGAGGGCTCACCTTTGGTGCAGATGCTGCTCGAGGGTTGGGCTTCTCAGGACCCAAAGCACAACTTGGAGGGAGCCTCGGTTGTTGCACTTGTCAGCTTGTCGTAGTCGTTCCAAGATGGCTGGCTCCACGTGTCTCGGTGCCTCCACGGGTCTCCTCTTTTCAGGGACTGTGGATCGGGCGGTGAGAGGTCTGGAGGTCCAGGTCTTGTCAGTCTCTGGGCTCGGGCTCCGGCGGGAGGCGGCGGCAAAGCAGACGGTGATTCGCTGGATGGTGCTTGCGTTAGCAAGGTGGTCACTCCCTGACCACAGGGGAGATTTTCTTCAGTCTTCTGTGCAGCAGAATGTCGAAGTTCCCGTCTTCTTCTTAGTTTCAAGTTGATTCCAGGATGTCTGAAGTCTTAGGACACAGCTCCTACCTTTATTCGGATTCTAGGGGCCGGACTACCTGCTAGGTCCCTCCCTATGGGTGGGACCAGGAAGGGGGGTGGTTACACCCCCAATCCTTTGTCCAGCTCGCCCCAGGCCCGGGACTGGTGTGCCCCAGGACCGGTTTGAACTGGCATATGCACCGAGGCTCCTTGTGAGCCACAGGCATGTCTGGTTTCTTTCAAGCCCTACCTGACCAATACACAAAATCCTGTCTGGGGTGGTGCACGCACCTCCCCTGGCAGGAAACCCTTTGTCCACACCTCCCAAGCTGGAAGGACTCCCAGCAGCAGGAGGGCAGACTTGTGTCTGTGGTGGCAGCATCCATTTTGTGGAGCTGAGGCTATGTCTGATTTTACCCGGGTTTCAGGCACTGTACATGTCGTGTCCCTCTAGAAGGGTGGAATGCTAACCCCGTCGCCAGAATTGGCGAGGGGTTAGTATTCCAATTCGTATGACACCTTACTCGACATGTTTTGATAAAGCCAAACCAAAGATAGCATTTAACCGCGAGGTTCATAATGCACTTAAGAGTATATGGTATGACGATATCTGGAAACAGTAGAAGGAAGTTGTTCCGACCACTGCAGACAGGCTCAGCTCATGCCAGAGCACCATCTCACATGGAACCAAGCACTCTGCCTTCAGGATTGTTAAGGCCTGCCATAGGAGTGACTTATAGGTTACCAGGTGTCCCATTTAAGTTTAGGTATAGGTATACTACACCTAAGTAAGAGGTGATTACACCAACTTACCCCAGCTGAGTGATCAGCCAGTTGTGTCAGATTGTTAGGCCAAGCCTGGGGTGGCATAATACATGCTTCAGCCCCTGGCAGGCCTTGGATATACCAATGCCCTGGGTACCTAGTGTACACTGGTACAGGGGCTGACAGGGTGATCCAACCAATTGGGTATGTACCTAGGGTACATGGAGTCCATTTTACAGAGAGAGCAGATAGCCTGAGAGCCTGAATGGCAGGATCTCAGGCCAACTAAGTCGAAAAACCAGCTAGACACTAGGCAAAAATTTGGGGGTAACCATAGTCAGATATCCACCTTCCTACACAACCCCCCCCCAAACGAAGGGAGATAAGGCTGACCTTGACCAGGTAAGCCTATATTGCCCAAGTGGCCATATAAGGAGGAACCAGCACTGGCATGGTTACCCCCTGTCTCATGGTCCACTAAGCAATCCCTCACACTAAGGGTATCAGAGGGTCTCCACCATAGGGAATCTCTACCTGTGGTGTGTCTTGGCAAAGTAAAAGGCTGGTGTTGAGATGGAGTACTGAAGTGAGTGTCCTCAAAGTGAGGCCTCAGCCTCCTCCAATCATCCTCCACCATGGATGCCTTTCTTTCTTTAACTGAGTTGCACTGTGCTCTCAGGGTCAGCCTCTGGCTACCTAAAGCTGGAGGCTGGGTCCCTTTTGTGGGCTTACTGGAGGGACAGGTCAGGTTTGGGGCCCTAAGGTCCCATGTTTGCCTGTGCCCAACAGAATCCCCCTGGGGGAGGTCCCTAACTACCTGTAAAGGAGATCCCTCAGGAATGTTTTTACCCATCACCTGACTAGGGCTACTAGCCAGGCAATCCTCATTCTTTTGATGGGGGGGTTCTTGTGGACAGGGGCCCTCTGGGGGTCCACTGGCCTCCCTGACCTCTGCAGCCCTGGGCTGACTGAGGCAGGGTAGAGAGAGGCAGGCTACCTGCACCAGACTGGATCCCACCTTGGAAGGGGCCACTGACATCAGAGGCTCTGCCAGGCCAGGCCTGGCTACCTCTGGGGCAGTTCCTTCACAAGGGGTGAGGTCAGATCCCTGAGGAGGCTGACCTTTTCCTAATGTCTGGGGAGAGGGAGACTTTTCTTCCTCCCCACTACTCTCAGTTTGTGTGGAGTGATCCATTGTTTCAGGCTTCACTACACCTATGTCAGTCTGAGTATAGGCTGAGACCATTACAGCCTTGCCAACCTTTTCAGGGGGGCACTCAGTTTGTGTTTGAGCTGTGACTGTCACAGCTCTGCCAGTCCCTACAGGGAAGTCTGTCTGTGCCTGGGCTGTGGCTACCACTGCCCTTCCAACCTTTTCAGGGAGGAAATCTATTTGGACAGGGGTTGTGAATGGCACAACCCCCCTACCCTTTTGTGAAAGGCCTACCATTTTAGAATGGGTGTCTTGTTCAACTCCAGCCCAAGCTGAGAGTTCTAAGTCATTCCCCAGTAAGCAGTCTACAGGCAAGGTTGGGGACACTGCTACCCTTTTAGGGCCAGTGACCCCTCCCCAGCTGAGACATACCTCTGCCATGGGATGACTGTTCTGTTTGCCATCAATGTTAGTCACCTGGTAGGAGAAACCGGGCAAAAGCTGCTCAGAGGGAACTAGCCAATGGGCCACCATTGTGATGCTAGCCCCAGTGTCTCTGTAGGCCTCAGCTTTTGTACCATTGATGTAGGGCTCCTGTCTGTACCTACCCAAAGTGTTGGGACAGGCAGTGAAGTTGGCAAACCCCATGCCACCATCACAGACAAGAGTGGTTGCTGTAGGGGAATTGGCTAAGCCAGGGTCCCCCTGTGTTCCCCAAGTAAACCCACCCAGATTTCTGGGGGCACTCCCACCACCTGGGGGATTACTGCTGACAGTAATAGGTGGTGTGACAGGAGTAATTGGAGGAACAGTTTTGTTTTTAGCCCTTGGGCAACCGCTGTCAGTTTTCCAATGCCCAGGAGTTTTACACTCATGGCAGTAGGGCTTTTTAGCTGTGGTAGAGGAGGGAGCTTGGGACCCACCACCCTGTGTGGAGTTTTGGGGCCCTGAGGAAGGTTTCTCTTTTTCTTTATCCCCACCCTTCTCTTGAGGCTTGGTGGTATCTTTCTTTTGGTCACCACCCTGGTTTTTAGGCCTGATCCTGGTCCTGACCCATTTATCTGCCCTCTTTCCCAATTCTTGGGGAGAGGTCAAATCTGAGTCTACCAGGTGTTGATGGAGAAGCTGGTTTTGACAATTACTTAAAATCTGCTCTCTCATCATCAAATTGTACAATCCTGTATAATCCGACACCTTACTTCCCAGCAACCAACCCTCCAAAGCCTTAGTGGCACATTCCACATATTCAGACCAGTCCTGAGTCTGTGTCTTCTGGGTGTCTCTGAACATTAACCTGTACTGTTCAGTGGTTAAGCCTAACCCATCAACTAGGACACTCTTCAGGACTCTGTAATTTCTGACATCCTCTTCTCTAACAGTGAGGAGTCTATCTCTGCCTCTCCCCTCAAAGGAGAGCCATAAGATTGCTGCCCACTGGTCTTCAGGAACCTGCTGCACTTTGCAGGCTCTCTCAAGAGCAGTCATCCATTTGTGGATGTCATCCCCACTTTTGTAGGGGGGCACAATCTTGGACAGGTTCCTATTGTCAAAGACCCTATCTTTGTCCCTAGGGACATTGCTGCCACCAGTGGGTATAGACCCACTCTCTCTATGCTGCCTAGCCTTGCTCAGTTTTTCTTCCATCAGGGCTACTTCTAGCTCCTGCTTCCTGATCCTCAGCTGGGCTTCCTGCATTCTGGCCTCATGTTCCCTCCTCTGAGGGGTGGTCAGTCTCCTTCTGGAGTGACCTTGAGAGCCTCTAGAGCCATGGGAAGCATTGGAGTCACCTGAGCGATTCCTTTGCCTTCCAAGCCCTGTGTTAAGTCCACTGGGGAGATCCAATGGGGTGAACCCACTGTCAGTCCCCAATAGCCTTAGTTTAGCTGGGCCAAGTATAACACTTGGCACTGGGCTAGTTCTCCCTTCATCCCCACTCACATCTGTATCCCCATCACTTTCTTCCTCTGTGGTAGGCATCCCATCTAAGGGGTGACTATTGAAAGGGGGTACCTCTGTGGCATCTTCAGAAGGGGGGCCTCCTGTTCCTGACCCTAAGGGGGCTAACTGGGAAGCTTTCCTGAGTTCTCTCTGATTCTCATCATTTTGTAAGAGTTCTCTGAGCTCAGCAGAGGTAGGGTTCTTGGGCTGTTTAAGGCCTCTAAGAGTTGCCAAATGCCTGAGCTCATTCTGATTAAGGGTAGCAAAGCTGGATGTTGCCCTCTGGGGGTCACTCTCAACAGAGATGGGTACAGTGGACCCCTCTGCCCCGGCCATTGCTCTTAAGTGTGGGTGGATGTGTTGCAATCTACCTACACTTGTGTTTACCTACTAAACCTATCTAGTAGTTGTAGTCAGGGTGTGCTACTCCCTTTGCTCTACAACAACTAAGTTCAGTAGAACTTATGTATATCTAATCTTGTTTTATATGTACCTACAGGTACCTATGTGATCTTTCAATTGGTAACCAAGAGATTACAATGGTAAAACACAGCAAGCTCAAATCCAACCGCTGCTCACCAATGTGAGAAGTTGGCCTGGTATATGCTGTTCACTAGTTCTAGTGACCACCTTGTACCATGCCAAGCAACCCTTATGGTGTGGTTGTAAGTCAACCTTTTCGGACTAGCTGCCCTAGTGGTAGCGTAGGCTAAGCAGTCTTTGAGGCTAAACTCGTGAAGCGTGTTAAGCAAGCTGTTTTACCAATAGTAACCCCCTTTTATACCAATGAAAGGACACCACACAGATATATATTCAAAATATATATGTATTTATTTCTCAAAGTAACCCCTAGTCTCTTTATGAGCACAGGAGCACAAATCGTCAAACAAGATTATCACAGAATACACAGAAGTTGCACTTTATATGGATAGGCCCTGGTGGCCACTCGAACCATATACTAAAATAGTGGTATAAGTACCACGAACAGAAAAGGGAAAAGGCCTAGGGCCTCTAGAATCGCTGGGCCTACAAGGAGCTAACGTCAGTTAGTGACCAGGAGGTCCACGGGTGGCGTGTGCAGAGCAAATAGTCACACGCGTGCTCCCATAGGTTTCAATGGGTGCGTAAAAAGTACAAAGTTACTGCAAAAGGAATCTTCCGGATGACCTAGGAACTTAAGATTTGGAACACAGGCACTAGAGATGTAATACTACACTTGGGCACAGGTGTGCCAGCTTTACCTCACCCACAGGAAGCGGGTGCATAGGCCTCGAAGTGCGTCGGGTTTCTTCTATCTGTTCCGTGGGGCCTGTAGACAAAAGTGCTGCAGGCGGTCGGTCGGGAAGAGATGCAGTGGATCCAAGAGTGGATCGGAGATGTTGAAGACCTGTAAGCAGAGGGGACAGTGTTCACAGTCACTAGCCAGTGACCAGCGTGGCACCAGGTGGGTACCAGGCGATGTCGGGTGCAAACAGGTGATGAGGGGTAGCTTGTCTCCGCAGCCACGTGGTCCCTGAAGGTCGACGACGTCCAGGAGTCGGCTCACGAGCTGTCCCACGCAGGCTCTCGCTGTCGGCGGTGTCGGCGACTTGATCGAAGCAAACAAGCCTTGGCAAAAGCAATTGTAGGAGGATTCGGAAATCAGCTGTTGGTTCTGACCAGCAAGGTCAGAGGGATTGCTCCTTTGGAGGGGAGCAAGGGCCAGTCTGGAGCAACCAGACCAGCGGTGTTTGTCGTAGATTTCGTCGCCAAGATGGCCACTAGCCAGCGGGCCAGCAACCGGTTAGGCGCGTCGAGTGGCAAAATGCAGAAGGGCCCCACGCAGATCGTGGAGATGCTGGAGGGCTCACCTTTGGTGCAGATGCTGCTCGAGGGTTGGGCTTCTCAGGACCCAAAGCACAACTTGGAGGGAGCCTCGGTTGTTGCACTTGTCAGCTTGTCGTAGTCGTTCCAAGATGGCTGGCTCCACGTGTCTCGGTGCCTCCACGGGTCTCCTCTTTTCAGGGACTGTGGATCGGGCGGTGAGAGGTCTGGAGGTCCAGGTCTTGTCAGTCTCTGGGCTCGGGCTCCGGCGGGAGGCGGCGGCAAAGCAGACGGTGATTCGCTGGATGGTGCTTGCGTTAGCAAGGTGGTCACTCCCTGACCACAGGGGAGATTTTCTTCAGTCTTCTGTGCAGCAGAATGTCGAAGTTCCCGTCTTCTTCTTAGTTTCAAGTTGATTCCAGGATGTCTGAAGTCTTAGGACACAGCTCCTACCTTTATTCGGATTCTAGGGGCCGGACTACCTGCTAGGTCCCTCCCTATGGGTGGGACCAGGAAGGGGGGTGGTTACACCCCCAATCCTTTGTCCAGCTCGCCCCAGGCCCGGGACTGGTGTGCCCCAGGACCGGTTTGAACTGGCATATGCACCGAGGCTCCTTGTGAGCCACAGGCATGTCTGGTTTCTTTCAAGCCCTACCTGACCAATACACAAAATCCTGTCTGGGGTGGTGCACGCACCTCCCCTGGCAGGAAACCCTTTGTCCACACCTCCCAAGCTGGAAGGACTCCCAGCAGCAGGAGGGCAGACTTGTGTCTGTGGTGGCAGCATCCATTTTGTGGAGCTGAGGCTATGTCTGATTTTACCCGGGTTTCAGGCACTGTACATGTCGTGTCCCTCTAGAAGGGTGGAATGCTAACCCCGTCGCCAGAATTGGCGAGGGGTTAGTATTCCAATTCGTATGACACCTTACTCGACATGTTTTGATAAAGCCAAACCAAAGATAGCATTTAACCGCGAGGTTCATAATGCACTTAAGAGTATATGGTATGACGATATCTGGAAACAGTAGAAGGAAGTTGTTCCGACCACTGCAGACAGGCTCAGCTCATGCCAGAGCACCATCTCACATGGAACCAAGCACTCTGCCTTCAGGATTGTTAAGGCCTGCCATAGGAGTGACTTATAGGTTACCAGGTGTCCCATTTAAGTTTAGGTATAGGTATACTACACCTAAGTAAGAGGTGATTACACCAACTTACCCCAGCTGAGTGATCAGCCAGTTGTGTCAGATTGTTAGGCCAAGCCTGGGGTGGCATAATACATGCTTCAGCCCCTGGCAGGCCTTGGATATACCAATGCCCTGGGTACCTAGTGTACACTGGTACAGGGGCTGACAGGGTGATCCAACCAATTGGGTATGTACCTAGGGTACATGGAGTCCATTTTACAGAGAGAGCAGATAGCCTGAGAGCCTGAATGGCAGGATCTCAGGCCAACTAAGTCGAAAAACCAGCTAGACACTAGGCAAAAATTTGGGGGTAACCATAGTCAGATATCCACCTTCCTACAGGGGGTGTCAATCTTTCTAGACACACCCATGCCGTTCTACCACTTACCTAATGAAGGGGTGGGGCATACCTATTTTTACCAGGTGATAATCAGTGGGGAAGATTTTGTAAGGAGAGCCCTGTTGCTAGCTCGTTAATGTGGCATAACCCCCTCAAGCGCAAGGAACCACCAATTGGTCCAGAGGGTCTACTCTGGCACCCCTGTTCAGAGGGTCTACTCTGGCACCTCTGACCAGAGGGTCTACACTCAGACACCTGTCTAAGGGGGTCTACTCTGAAACTCCTGCCCATGGGGTCTACTATGGCACGCCTGTCCAGGGGGTCTACTGTGGCACGCCTGTCCAGAGGGTGTACTCTGGCACACTTGTCCAGCGGGTCTTCTCTGGCACACTTGTCCTGAGGGTCTACTCTGGCACACTTGTCCTGAGGGTCTACTCTGGCACACTTGTCCAGAGGGTCTACTCTGGCACACTTGTCCTGAGGGTCTACTCTGGCACACTTGTCCAGAGGGTCTACTCTGGTGTGCTTGTCTTGAGGGTCTACTCTGGTGTGCCTGTCTAGAGTGTCTACTCTGGCACACTTGTCCAGAGGATCTACTCCAGAGCGCTTATCTTGAGGGTCTACTATAGCATGCCTGTCTAGATGGTCTACTCTGGCACACTTGTCCAGAGGGTCTACTCTGGCGCACTTCTCTTGAGGCTCTACTATAGCACGCCTGTCTAGAGGGTCTAGTCTTGCACACTTGTCCAGTGAGTCTACTCTGGCGCACTTGTCTTGAGGGTCTACTCTGGCACGCCTGTCTAGAGGGTCTACTCTGGCACACTTGTCCAGAGAGTCTACTCTGGCGTGCTTGTCTTGAGGGTCTACTATAGCACGCCTGTCTAGAGGGTCTAGTCTTGCACACTTGTCCAGTGAGTCTACTCTGGCGCACTTTTCTTGAGGGTCTACTCTGGCACGCCTGTCTAGAGGGTCTACTCTGGCACACTTGTCCAGAGGGTCTACTCTGGCGCGCTTGTCTTGAGGGTCTACTATAGCACGCCTGTCTAGAGGGTCTAGTCTTGCACACTTGTCCAGTGAGTTTACACTGGCGCACTTGTCTTGAGTGTCTACTCTGGTGCGCTTGTCTAGAGGGTCTACTCTGGCACACTTGTCCAGAGGGTCTACTCTGGCACCCCTGTCTAGAGGGTCTACTCTGGCACACTTGTCTTGTGGGTCTACTCTGGCGCATCTGTCTAGAGGGTCGACTCTGGCACACTTGTCCAGAGGGTCCACTCTGGCACACTTGTCCAGAGGTTCTACTCTGGTGCCCATGTCTTGAGGATCTACTCTGGCATGCTTGTTCTGTGGGTCTACTCTGGCGCGCTTGTCCTGAGGGTCTACTCCGGCACACTTGTCCAGAGGGTCTACTCTGGTGCCCATGTCTGGAGGGTCTACTCTGGTATGCTTGTTCTGAGGGTTTACTCTGGCACGCTTGTCCAGAGGGTCTACTCTGGTGCGCTTGTCTAGAGGGTCTACTCTGGCACCCCTGTATAGAGGGTCTACTCTGGCACCACTGTCTAGAGGGTCTACTTTGGCACACTTGCCCATAGCTAATGCTCTCTCCCTACTGGCGAGTGTGTCCCTGGGTACCTCCCTGCATTTCCACACTCCACTCAGTGGCCAGCAGTCTTCCATCCCGTTCCTGCCACTCTGTTTCGTGCATTTCTACGACTGCCAATTCTGGCACTCCCACCCTAGTGGTGGGTCTCTCTCTGGCAATCCTCCCCACTTCTGGCACTCTCACCCTAGTGGTGGCTCTCTCTCTAGGTACTCCTCCCTACTTCTGGCACTATCTCTCAACTGGTGAGTCTCTATATGGCCACTCCTCCCCATTCCTGGCACTCTGTCCCTTCTGGTAAATCACGCTCATTTCGGTCACTCTCTCCCTCGCGGTGAGTCTCTCGCTCTTTCTGGGCACTCCTCCCCACTTCTGGTACTCTCTCTCCCTAGAGGTGTCCTACCTCTTCGGCACACAAGCATCCTTCGCTTACACTTTTGTCTTTGTTGATTATTTTAACATACCCACCTCTACTTCTCTCTCATCAAAGACAGGCCTTGCTCTCCCTGGGTAAGAATCTGCACTCTCACCACACTCTACCCTCAGTACTCAGGGTTTCCCGCCTGGAGTGATAGGCGCAGGCGCACTGGTTCTACCTGATCTCTAACCCAGGGTGGTGTAGATTGGACCCGAGAGCTTGCCGTAGGTCGGTTTAGCATGCCGGCCTCTGTAGGGAGAGGTTTTGTGGCTTGGCTGGGATCTGCGCCGTCCCTCTAGGGCTCCGGTCTATTTGTTCTGCTCAGTCATCCCTAGCCCGCCTCCGTGGGCCTCGGGGTCCGGTCCAGGCACATGATCCCCGGGCCTCTGGCGGGTCCTGTTTACGTACCTGACAGGTAGGCGGGCCGTGGAGGTGCGTACCTGACTGGCAGGGGCGTGGAGGTGCGTGCCTGACAGGCTTGGGCGTGGAGGGCGCGCGGCTGCTCATCCGCAGCCCTGTGGCGCGCAGGAGACGGAAGACAGGTGTGCCCTGAGACAACATGGCGGCCTGCAGTCCTACAGGCCACCGTATTTTCAGGTTCTCGTTTTGAGGAAAAGCATACATGCCAACATTTTAGAAGAGGAAAGTGGAATATTTAAAAACAATTATCCGGAGAACGTATTTCCCCCATTGACTTCTATTAAAGCAGAGGCCATTTTTCAAGTGCAAGACAGCTGTAATGTTGGTAAATGAGCACTCGGAACAAGTATTATCTTTCCGCTATGTTTATTGGCACAACAGTTGAGCAGTTACACCCAGGAGCGCCAGCCACCTCTATCCGTCCGCTCGCTGCCGCGCACACCTCTTCCCCCGCTGCCGCTTACTCCTTCGCGCGCCTCCTGGCGTCAACCTGCGTACCCGCGTCACGTGACGTGACGCGCTAACAACTAGACCGCTACATATCTCCCCCTTTTACCAACCCAACAATAAGTCACTTACAGTTCGCAGTCTAGTTCAAAGTCTTGGAACCTGGAAGGCCTTACTACTTGTCTTCCGCTCCTGGTCACCTTACCGCTTGACCCTCGAGCCCCTTGGCTCTGTGTTTCCTCACGTTCTGTCCCTTCGGCCATCGCTCCCCCACTGTTCCGATTACCTCCCGGCCTGTCCATCTCTGCCATTGGGGTCTCACCCCCTTGCTCTCCTCCTAGCTCCTCTCCTGCACCTGCTTCTTCCCTTTCGTCACTTCCGCTCGCCTTATTCTCTTCATCCACATCTCCCGTGCTTTCGCCTTCCGTCTCCCAATGGTCCCATCTCAATATCTTGTTGCACCGGGCCATGCGGTCCTGCGACCACACGTTCCCGTCACTGAGCAGAGCCGCTCTGTCATACACTTCCTTGACCTGCATGGGCTTGCTGTACTTGCTGTCTCCTTTCCTTTGTAGGGTAGCCAACTTTACTCTCACCCATTCTCCTCTCACTAACCGAGTGTCCTTCACACTCCTCCTCTTGTTGTAGTTCTTGGTGTAGATGGCTTGGGCCCTCTCCATGTTTGCTCTCACGACTGCCGGAGACCATTCACTGGTCACTACCTTCTCCTTCCAGATTCTGTTGTCGTGCGTGAAAGGTTCACGTCCTCTCAATATTTGGAACGGGCTGTACCCTGTGCTTGTGGGCGTTATCCTGTAGGCCCATACCATATTCTCCACCGCCTTTTTCCAGTCTTTGTTGCAGGTGATGGCTGCTTGAATGGCCCCCATCACCACCCTGTTAAATCGTTCCACCAGACCGTTACCTGCCGGATGGTATATGGCCGTGTGCTTTGCCTCGATGCCGTTCCTCCCCATGAAGTGTTTCCATTTTTCTGATGTGAACTGTGGCCCGTTGTCGCTTAAGATGGACTTGGGGATTCCCTCTCGGGTGAATGTTTCCGATAGGAACTCCAGGATGTTCTCCGTGTCCATCGTCTCGCTCACCTTTATCTCTGGCCACTTGGAATACCGGTCGATGAGGACACACACGTACTTTTGTACGCTCTGGTCATCCAGCACCGGCCCTAAAATGTCTATGGACAACTCTTCCCATGGGTTTGCGGGCGTGTCGAATTTCCCCAGAGCCGGGCGTAATGGCCTCAACGTTTTGTCAGCCCCTTGGCATTGGGGGCACTCCCTGACATGTCTCTCTGCTCTCATGTCCATGCCTGGCCACCAGTAATTCTGTTTTGATCTAGCTTTGAGTTTCCCAATACCCAGGTGGCCTTCATGCAAGAGGTCCAGTAGTTTGTTGATGAGATTCGTGGGGGGGATTACTCTGTCTCCCCGATATATGAATATGCCCTCATCTCCCACGGTCAGTTCTTCTCTCACTTCATAAAAAGGTTTGAGGTTGGGTTTCACCTTTTTCTTGTCCGGCCACCCTTGGGTGATGTGGGCTTTTGCCTCCTTCAGGTCCGCATCTTCGTCATACGCAGCTGTCCACTCCTGTCTGCTGATGATCTTCTCTTGATCCTCAATGAGAGCCACCATCTCTCCTCTGTCCGCCGGGTCTTCTTCTCCCGGCTCCATGGCCGCCGCTCGGCTCAGGTAGTCTGCCACTCGGTTCTTGTTTCCCGGGATGTACTCTACATCATATCTGTAGTCCAACAATTTTAGGGACATTTTCGATATCCTGGGTGTGGCGCTGGCGTGTCCACACGATGTCAGAACCTTCACTAACGGCTTGTGGTCCGTTTTGAGCAGGAATCGGGTACCCCATAGGAATTGCCGGAATCTCGTCATGGCCCACACTACCGCTAACATCTCCTTCTCAATGACGCTGTACTTGCCTTCTGTCTCCGTCAGTGCTCTGGAGGCGAAGCTTATTGTCTCCACTTCTCCACTTCCTCGGTCTTGCATGAGTACAGCGCCCAACCCCTTGTCGCTGGCGTCCGTGATGAGTATGGTGGCGCCTTGCGGGTCGTAACCCTTGAGAGGCATTGCTTCTAGGATCCCTTTTTTGATGACTTCAAATTCCGCTTGGGCCTCCGGTGTCCATTGGAACACCGTGCTTTCTCTGGTCAGCCTCCTCAAGTTATAGGTCTTGGATGCGAATTGTACCACGAATTTACTGTAGTACTCCGCCATCCCCAGGAAGGACCTGACCTCCTCCTTGCTCTTGGGGGCTGGAGCTTCCACAATGGCCTTCACGTTTTCCTTCTTGGGGGTGACCCCTTGTTGCCCTATTTCGTGGCCTAAATAGGTCACCGATTGCATTCCTAACCGGCATTTCGACCATTCCGCCGTGAGACCTTTAGCTTCCAGCGTCCGTAACACCTTTTCCAGTGTCCGGTCATGGTCCCTCCTATCTCTGCCCATCACCAGTATATCGTCCTGGAAGTACTGCACGTCCTTGCAGTCTCTGAACAGCTGGTGCATCATCTTCTGGAAAACGGCCGCCGCCGAGGCCAGCCCGAACGGCATGCGACAGAATCTGTAGCACCCAAACGGGGTAATGAACGACGTGAGACTTTTGCTGTCCGGGTGTAGGGCTACCTGGTGGTAAGCTGATGTAAGGTCGATGGTGGAGTACCACTGGACTCCTCTGGTTCGTGCCAGCATCTCCTCTATCTTGGGAAGGGGAAATTTCTCCACCACTATGTTCTTATTGAGTTCTCTCAAGTCTACGCAGAGCCTGACCTTCCCGTTGGGTTTCATCACGACCACCAAAGGCGCCAACCATTCGGCACAGGTTATGGGTTCTATGATGCCCTTCTTCTCCAGGTCTTGGAGTTCCGTCTGGACGGCTTCCCTTACTGCAATGGGCACATTCCTTACTTTGTGTGCTACTGGTGTGGCTCCTTCCTTCAGTACTATTTTGTGTTGAAATTTCTCCATTTTTCCTACTGCGCCCCCAAACACTCTCGGGTACTTTTCTTTCCATCTGTCTGTATCTAGCCATTCCACCTGGTCTGTGAGCAGGATCTGTTCCTTCCCTCCTGGGTCGAGTTTTATGCCCAGGTCGCCCTGGTCCAACCATCCCAGGACGGAGGGTCCTTTCTCGGCCACGTACAGCTTGCACCACGCCGCACGGCCTCTGAATTCGAACAACAGACGTCGGAACCCTAGCATGGGGATGCGATCACCATTGTATGTTACCGGTCGTATGTCTAGTTTCTCCAGCCCAGGGCCCAACCTGGGTTGGAATTGTTCCACCCACACTGCACGCTGTACGATGGTGAATGGGGATCCGGTGTCTGCCACAACCGCGATGGTTATGCCGCCCATGGACATCTCCAGGACCGGTTTGGTTGATCTCTTGGCATCCACGCTCAGTACCTGATCATATATGCACAGTACGGTGACCACCTCCTCCTCCGTGGCGTCTTCCGGGTCTTCCGCGCTTTGGTCCATGTATTTCACCACTCCTTTCTGTTGTTTCTTCCGACACACCTTCTCGTAGTGGCCCATGATACCGCAGTGCATGCATTTGGCCCTGAAGGCCGGGCAACGTCTGTCGTGGGCTTCGTGGGACCAACTTCCACACCTGTAGCACGTTTTCTTGCTCTCACCGTCCGCTTGTTTCCCTTGCCATCTGCTGGTCCCTTTGGTTGTGGGAGGCTTGAGTTTCTGGTCCCTGCGGTGATCTCCCTCCTGTATCCTGTTCACCATGGTTGGGGTGCCTGTGTCTTTTCTGGTAGCATCGGCGCACCTCTTTGAAAGTTCCGCCCTCTTCACTATGACCATTACTTCCTTGAGTGTGGTGTCCCCACTCGCCCACAGCTTGTCTTGCACGTTTGTACTGGTGGTGTGCATGATCACCTGATCTTTTATAAATTCGTCTTCCCACAGTGCGTACCTGCACGGGGCTGCTAGCTTCCTCAGTGCTGCTACATACTCTTCGATGGATTCTCCCACCTTTTGTTTCCGTTGCTGGAAATTGTATCTGTCTACCGAAACGCAGACGGTGGGGCGGTACCGCTCATCCAGGTCCTCCACCGCGTGCGCATACACATCATCATCTGTGTCTTCTCTCTTCGTGGGCACTAGGCTCTTGTATATTCTCAGACCTTCAGGCCCTAGATTTAGTAGCAGGATGCGTTTTTTCCTCTGGGGCGTGAATTTCTCTTCGTTCTCGTCCTCCAAAACCCCTATGAAATTGTCTATGTATTCCTTCCAGTCCTCCCATTTCATCATTGGTTCACCCGGTTTCGTTAGGAATTGCACCGGTGCAATCGCATACCCTGCCGGGGTACTCATCTTTGCTTCCTTGGCGCTCGTTTCGTCGGTGGCTTTACTCGGGGGGCTGCCTGGGGTGTTGTCGTTGTTTCTTGTGTGCTTGATCCTCTGGGGGCTCTTGTCACTGGACCCCACTTCCTCCTCTTTGGTAGCCAGTGCAGCGTTTACTGTGCTTGATTACGTGCGAGGGCCGCTCGTGTGCTTTTGTAGGTTGTGGACGGCGTCGTCTCTGTGGCCTGTTTGTGGTTTGGTTATCGTACCGTGGCACTGCCACGCTCCTCGGGTGCTCTGTGCCTGGGGTCGATCTCTGCAGTCGGCCGGGGCGTGTCCCGTGGCTTCCCCCTTCCAGGCGGCCTGTGCGGTGTGTTGTTCGGGCTTGGTGGCCTGGTAGCGTGTCTTCCTTCGACTCGTGGGGCCACGTGGAGTGTTGCCCTCTACTGCGCTTCCCCGTCGGTCCGGTCTCCGTCCCGACCTCGTCGCCACTGTAATGTTGGTAAATGAGCACTCGGAACAAGTATTATCTTTCCGCTATGTTTATTGGCACAACAGTTGAGCAGTTACACCCAGGAGCGCCGGCCACCTCTATCCGTCCGCTCGCTGCCGCGCACACCTCTTCCCCCGCTGCCGCTTACTCCTTCGCGCGCCTCCTGGCGTCAACCTGCGTACCCGCGTCACGTGACGTGACGCGCTAACAACTAGACCGCTACAACAGCCAAACTATTTTTGGCTCAAAGCTATTTTTGGCTTAAAAAAATTGGGTGTCTCCTGCCTGAATCCTGGTATGTATGGAAAAGGAAGCAGCAGGGTTTGCAGAGCCCTCCATTTCACTGCGAGGACCCCCTCCTCGTTAAAGATCGGATTGGTTGCATAGTGTTAGGCCTTCATTACGCTTAGGGTTGCCATCTTTCCAAGAGAAAAATACTGGACGTTTGTTGTTGTTTTAAGAGTTAGCCTGGACGCGATACTAAATAGGACTTTTAACAAATTTGTATGAATTCACTTGTAATATGACTTTTCTGCCTTTGTTTACTTTAATTAGTCAGGGATCGTTAACACATCTCTAGTACATATCTTAAAGTGGTTTCTATTTATATTTGCTGTTTGAAGTATGTACAGAAGAAGGCTAAAAATATCGGCTTTAGGTGATTTGGCTTATTTTTGTATCAGCCGGGACATTCAAATACTAGTGGTGCCGGTAGAGAACGCAACCCTAATTACGAGTTCCGCAGATTTTGGTGTGGGATACTGCAAAGCCAGAATTCCCTATTCTGGACGTATTCCCACTCCACAATCCACCGATTATTGGTTAGCTCTCATAATAGGGAATATCATAAGATCCCGGAAGTACCGGGTTGGTTACCAGGTTATTTTCCCCGATTCCGGGCAGAGAGCTGAAGCCTGGCTTTTTTCACCCGTTGTTCTGTGCAGGTGGAAAGAATCAGGAAAAGGGCTGGTGGGGGGTTGGAGCCGCACCTACCCCGTGGAAGGCCAGGGAAGGGGGTCAGGGCAGGTTTCATCATGTAAGGGTGAAGCATTTTCAAGGTGGCTGTGGGGGTCGTGCAAGGGTGGCACTGTTCACCTGCACACAGCCCCAGTGAAAAGAGGTCTAGGATTTCTGGGCCCAGCATTATCTGGTGCTGAAGTTGCAGAACAAGACACTTGTAATTGTGGATGACGTACTTCCGCCCAGAGTTATTGCTTCAGGTGAACGTCAACCTCTCATTATGAGGGCCTTGGTGCAGTACAGAATACCTGTACCTACCTAACACCAGGAAACCTGAGGATAACAGTGCACTTTACAAATTTATTAGCATTACACATTTATTAGCATTACACATCATGAGTCTAAATACAAAGTGTACTTTTCATATAGCGCCTCGCTATGGACGCTCATGTACAGAAGCATTCTGCATTGCCAGTCCACCCGGGGAACACACATATTTTTGTTTTACACATGTGCTTGGGGCCTCAGTAACAAAGTCAGGGTGGTGAGGTGGCGGTGCCATCCCTCAGATATACAGCTTTAGTAAGCTGAGGCCTTGAACAGCAGCCCCCCCCGTCCCACCCTTTCCATAGGTTACAAGGCTCTATCAACCTCAGACTGCAAACAGTATAACTGTTGCCGAGTTTACACAGCTCTTTAACGCTCAGGTCTCTGAAGCAGAGCTATCTCTCGAGATACACAGATATTGCAGGCTGACTCAAACAGGAGAGCGACTCAGAGGTTTACAGAGAGTGCTAGTCTTGGTTCTTAAATAAAAGGACAACCCCGTATCATCTTGCACTGAAGTTACAGACTGAGACTTTAGAGAGCAGAGCTATCGCTCACGTTACACGTCATTTAGACACTGCATAGCAGAGCTATATCTCAGATTACTCAGTTCTCATTGGCTTAGATAGATATGCTGCAGCTAATGGTTAGAGGGGTATTACCCGAACGGTTAGCGATATAGTGCGGCTTTAGACCTAAGCTAGATGGAGGAGGATGTGGCATTACGGCCAGAGCTGCCGACTTTGGCACTAGGGAACCAGGTTTGAGGACTGGCTTCCTCTCAACACATTGTGATTCTAGCAAAGCACTTGATCTCCCTGTGCCTAAAAAAAAAAATATGAATCTGACCTTGTGGAATGTAACTGGTGCTCATATACAGCACTCCAATGCCCTTGGGCCTTTTAAGAGCTGCACAAAACTGCAAAAATAAATAAACAAACAAATAAATAAACAAACAAACAAATAAGTAAACAAATAAATACGTAGTAAGGGCTACTATTCTGGTTATGCAGATCTTGTGGGGTACAGCAGAGCTATTCTCATATTTATTTACAGGAAAAGGCCCAAAACAGCTGAACTATCCCTCGGTTTACAGACCTACCACAGAGGTTATAGGTACTAGGAAGCGGAGCATCCCCCGTGAATGATCGGTGGTGCCTTAGAGCACTAAAGGTTTTTTTCTCAGAGCATCCTCAAAGACACAACTGTATTCTGAGGGCATCAGACCGCCTCGCCAGCGGACATATCTCTCCACGCACCCCCAAGTCCACGGAGACTCCAGGTTTCATCTCCCCATCCCTGCTCCACTGATGATCCGGCTACATTGACTTAACCTTGTATACCGTCCCCGAGCGCCGCCGCTTTTTATCTGCACATTATTTCCCCGGGGAAGGTCTTATTGAGAGATGGCGTGCTTGCCGCATTTCACAAAATGCTCCCTTGTGGCGCCCCGGCAGAAACACTTACTATTTCTGACAATTTCTTTCGCACAACACTCGGTCCCAGCGCAGCCACAAAGAGGAGAAAGAAATCCCTTTTTGCCAGCATTAGCAATAAATTTCGTCACTCTTTAATTAGCCTCAATTTTCTCCACCAATTCTCGGCGCAATAACCGCCTCTGGCTGATTTCCTGCAGCAGAACATTTTTTCCCCATGTTCCAAAAAAATGAAGCAGTCACTTTGAAATGTTATTAGCCTGAATCAGGACCCAGGAGAATTGACAGTGGTTGGGTTGAATTCAATGCCAGGGAATTGGCTGGATCTGAAAATTCCAAGTTCTGGCTTAATGCCGTGCAACCCTAGCATCTACACGTACCGTATGCACCCATCTATTTTATGGACCAAAAACATTGAGGTTGCACCGTACTGTCATTCTCTGGGATTACTAATTTCAATTCTAAGTAGCGGTGGTCGCCTTTGATCAGTGTTCTTATATACAAGGAAAAATGCTCTGAAGAAAAAGATCTCAGGCATATATTTGCCCAGAGACTCCTCCCGTATAGCTTCCCGCGAAGCCACCTTGTTCTCCAGAATAAAAACATTTTATTGGAAGTCAGAGTGTCCGCCATGTCCATCAAATGTGCACAGTCTTCAGTCTGATTTTAACACAGAGGCCCTACAGAGTCTCCAAATTTACCCTTAGCAGCTTTGCCCTTTATTTCTCAAGAGTATTCATGTTGTGTCTCTTTCTTCTCAGGACATTTGTGATGTATTTATTGTTTTGGAAACCACTTCTGCTGGGAGCTTTTGTCCCTGCAGAACAAACAATGTTCTTAAAATAATATTATCATAGACAGTTACTTTGTAGTAGCAAAGAGCTACATGCAAATCTAAAAACGAATTGCCAGAGTTCCTGAGAAGCAGGTTTCACTGTAAAACAAACAAATGCAAAATAAACTACTTTATTACACCACAAGCGGGTGGGATGAAAACTCCAGCCAGGCTAAACTATCCTTTTGGAAATCTGCTGTCCCATACTTGTATATATTGCATGTATGGAGCATGCATAA
This sequence comes from Triturus cristatus, assembly GCF_964204655.1. Taxonomy (NCBI): domain Eukaryota; kingdom Metazoa; phylum Chordata; class Amphibia; order Caudata; family Salamandridae; genus Triturus; species Triturus cristatus. The sequence goes on along the minus strand of NC_140595.1, from coordinate 772,323,850 downwards.
TGCGTGCATTTGATCCAATCAGTGTACGTCTACCCCTCCCCACAGAAAAAAGTACACTACATGCCCTTGTCAAGTGCAATGTGTACAGTCACAGTCCCCGCTCCCAGAAGTTTAGCTGAAATGATGTCCCAATGTAAAACGTTCTACGTGGTTTCAGAGGGGATGATTTTCCAAGTCCTCAGGGTATTTTCAGGTAGCAAGAAAGCAAAAACAGCAGCACCGCTGTCGGTCAGATGCCGCCTGAAATCAGAAATGTGGTGCATGTCTGTCGTTTGGTTAGGTGTACATTTTCCCAGCAGTTTTGGAAGTCCAAAGGATACAATTATATAGAATCTGTTGTCTATTGACTGATCTCGTAATGTGATTGGCCGAAGCCAGGTACAGTGTTTCAGTCCTCCGTCATCTTAGGTCCAGGGGTGTTATTTTTAGATTTGGCAATGGTCTGGTTGCACATTGGACTTCAGGTTGGCATTTCCTGCCACTGGTAAAGATTTGTGTGCTGGGGAAGAGTGGGATATGCCTCTGTTTGGCACTTCAGAACAGGGCTCCAAGGCCCCAAGTTCTGAAAATTACTTAGAGTGAAGTTATGCAAATATTTGAATTTTTTCAGAGACTCAAGGTGACTATAAGCCACACTTTTAGGTCTGTGAGCCCAAATAAGAGCCTGAGTTCACACACCTGGTCACTTAGGCCACGCTGTACATCATATTGGGCATGGCCGTAACCGAGCGCCATATGATACTGACACATAGTATGCACTTCCCAGTGTGTACAGCGTGTGCAGGGCATGACCACAGGCGACCAGCGGCTTCTCTATGCAGTGTGCCTATGGCATGGCCAGAAGCCTGTGCACATTGCACACAGGACATGATGTTGGTATGTGCCGGATAGGTCTTCTGACCCTGTGGGAAGCTTGCAGAAGGCAGGGCTGAAGGCCATGCACTGAGGTGCTTCAAGCAGGCAAAGGCCAGTGGCCACGCCCCCTGCGCCTGGTGCCCCCTGTATGTGATGCACAGAAGGTACAGCCAAAAGCCACACCATGTGGGCACTCTGGTTCACTGTCTGTGGCATGTGCTGGGCAAGGCCAAATGTCATCCCTTGGAGGTCTGGCATACAAGGCATGGTCTCAGCATTGCACAGTGTACCCTGGCATCTGCCCTTCCCTGCAGAGGGGAGGGAGGGAGGCTTTGTCCCTTGCATGCGATACAAGGGGGAGTCTCCCATTATGTCCTGTGTATCCTCAGCCGCTGAGTGCACCGCACACCGGGTGTGGTTGGGGGCTGTGTCCTGTGCACAGCTAATAGCCTGCCGGCAACTACCGTGCAACATGGCAAATCACAAAACGTGCACATTCCACCCAAAAAATAACTTTGCTGTGGTCTGTTTGACATAAATTTAGAAAGCTGACCAATGCACCTGTTAAGATTTCCTATAATTATTAAGTACCTACCCAGTGTGCTGCAAATGGCATTACACGATGTGTAACAGGTGACATCACAAACAGCATCATCAGTGACATCAAAGGTGACGTCATGCAGTGCCATCTATAAAGATACCTCTCAGTGGCTTGCCAGCACCAGTCTCATATTTGACAGAACCAAATGTTATTCACTTTAAACATATCTGAAAGTGAAGGATGAAGAACAATTGTTGTGAGAGGATGAGTGAGTGAGTGAGTGAGTGAGTGAGTGAGTGAGTGAGTGAGTGAGTGAGTGAGTGAGTGAGTAGGTGGTTGGGTGGTTTATTAACTGTTGCTAAGTGGGTGAGTTCCTAAGTAGCTTAGGTAAAGAAAGGGTGAGTGAGAAATGTAATCAGTCGATGGTTGAATGGGTGATTTAGTGGTTGTGCAGGTGAATGTGTGAGTGAATGTGTGCAGTAATGGTCTGGATACAGATTGAGTTAGAGAATACCTAGGTGATTATGAGGCTGGCTGGTGATTAGAGGCTTTCTAGGTGATTGACTGAGAGTGTGTAAGTGGCTTAGCCGCAAAAGGGTGGGTGTAAGAATCACTGATGTCATTGTTGACTTAAAGGGGCCACCCAGTATCCAGGCCGCACCCCTAATAACCCAATAACAGGCTTCCTGGAGTGTTCCTTGATCTGATGATGTCATCTGGGGTTTTGAGATCTATTGTGACATCATTCACCGGATGGCCATCGTCATCTCTAATTTCACGTGCGAGACCATGGGCAGAGACCTGGTTGAGCTTTCACACGTGTGCACTACCCTTAACCAGGGACTATTGTGAGGAGGTTTTAGTTTTTTTTTGGCCAAAAGTGATCACACTTTGTCTGGCTTCCCTAAATTCACTGGCATAACTCAATGCCTAACAATAATTGCCTGCGATTCACGGAGCTACGCTAGTGATTTATGGATTTCAGACAATATAATCCTAAAATAAAACATCAAATATTAATAATGTATACCAGGTGACGTACATACGCCGACGTGTCCCGCGTAAGCCCAGGAAGGGCAGATCTGTGCCCCATTTGGAGGACAGACACATAAAACAAATGTTTATGTCTCTGAAATGTATAAAGTGCTGTCACCCCACAGTGCTTTCCCGGCGTACACCAAATCTAACCGGAAGCCAGTCACATAGTAAGTGGTTATGCGGAAAATCTGGCTCTCTGCACACCTCCGGCGGAGGAATCGTTCCCCTGGGTTCCAAGCCGCCGTGGGTTCAGCCTCAGAAATACCCGTGAGCACCGCACATGTATATTTTTTCAGCTGGCCGCTGCAGATGAGCCGGGTGTATATTGAACGGTGTGCCTGCTGCAGGCTGGCCAAGGGTCTGTTCTTTTTTGGGACGTTCCAAAAGCTGCTCCCTCTGAGGCAGGATAGGGCTGTGGGTGGAATATGCTTTTTCTGACGCTGTTATTTCCTGGCACGGGCGTCATTCGTGACAGCGCTAGCACATACGACACTTACGCCCGCACACGCACTCTTTTGTGAGGTTTGCATATGGGAACAGACTGGGGGCCACTGGTGTTATTATTTTTTCATAAATAGCGCTGATATGAGCTTGGCGAGTCACGGCGCTAGAGAGCGGTAGATAGGAGAAACAGTAGTCTATGCCGTTCTTAAAGTGAACTCTGCTGCTTCAAATGCCATTGGCCGCCAGGTGCTGAACTGTAGCGCCTGTGAAGGGTGCTGTAGGGTAAAGTCCTCCGTGCAGGGGGTGGCCCTCAGTGTGTCCTGGAGGCCCCATGCTCATGCCAGTGCCTGCTTAAAGGGGCGTCCATAGTATAGAAAAAAGAAAGCAGTGCTCTTTGCCATTGAGTCCTTCTTCGCTATCAATCACCCACGATAGGCGCTCTAGAATATTGCTTTATTTAATGATGTCACCCTGGGCTTGGAGGCACGCTGTGACGTAATTCGCTGGATGGTCCTTTTAAGGCCCACTTGCCAGTTACACCTGCCCTTTGTGGGCCTGGGGTCCTCGCGATGCAGACTCCAAGCGCCTCACACTCTCCATTCATGTGCCCCAAACTCCTCACACTGCCCAGTCATGTGCCTCAGGTCTACACACTGCGCCTCAAACTCCTCACACTGCCCAGTCATGTGCCTCAGGTCTACACACTGTGCCCCAAACTCCTCACACTGCCCAGTCAGGTCTACACACTGCGCCTCAAACTCCTCACACTGCCCAGTCATGTGCTTCAGGTCTACACACTGTGCCTCAAACTCCTCACACTGCCCGGTCACGTGCCCAGATCCTATTCCTTACACTGTCTGCCTGTGTGCCCCAAACTCCTCACACTGCCCGGTCACGTGCCCCAGATCCTATTCCTCACACTGTCTGCCTGTGTGCCCCAAACTCCTCACACTGCCCGGTCACGTGCCCCAGATCCTATTCCTCACACTGTCTGCCTGTGTGCCCCAAACTCCTCACACTGCCCAGTCATGTGCCTCGGTTCTACTCACTCGGCCCCAGACTCCTCACACTGCCCGTTCATGCTACTATGAGCCCCCAGTCTTAGACACTGCATGCACAATTATACAAAGCTCTCCTTGCTGTCTGCCCCTGGTCCCAAAACTCCCCCCTGTCTTTCGATGGTCTCCAGGCGCTTCACACTGTCAAGTCATCCAGTCCTATCACTCTGTGGGCCCCAAGCTCCTCAAACCTGATCTTTGTGCACCAAACTCCTCACATGGCCCATGCGCCTCAAGCTCCTCAGAGTCCAGAGTCATGTGCGCTGTTTGACCAGACCCCTCAAACCCCTCACACGGTCTATCTATTCCAAGCCCTTCGCACTGTCAGCCAAAGTGAATCAAGCCACGCAAATGCCCTCCTCATGGGTCTAAGCTCCTCACGCTGTCATTCACATGCAACAAGCTAACTCCATTTTCCCTCCATAAAGCCCAATCTCCTCACATTGTCTAGTGGTCCCAGAACTCATCACACTGTCTTTCAACACACAACAAGCCGTTCATAGTCTATTCATGTTCCTCAAGCCCCTCGCACTGCCTGCTCCAGGCCTGCTTACGAAGCAGACCATGAGCTGCCTGAAACTCTGGCAAGGGAGGCATCGTCTCCCTAAAACACACCAATGAGGAACATGTACCTCTGTTTCAAGGATAGGCTTGTCAAAGCCATCCTAATTACCTGATCCAGGAGAATAACTTTGCCCGCTTACCCCGAACACCTCCATATGTCCACCTGATATAGAAGATAAAAAGGGGTGACCGACAAAAACAAAGTGAAAGAAAATGCAAAAGGAAGGCAGCTGGCTATGATAGGGTGGTTTTCTATTTCATTTCGACTTACTTAGCAGCCATGACCGACACGTTTCGGTCTCTTTCAAAATTTTCATTGCAGTGTAGCTGACCTGCTTCAGGCCGTGTGAAGCCAATACACTGTCTTTGAAGCAAGACACACACCGAGCAGTGTAACCTTTCAATGAAAGGCTGATAATCAGGCAGCAGAATACTGTTACTGCACAGGGGTGCCCAAATATCACATAAAAGTAAACAGCTTCAGGATGAGGACATTACTTAAAAAAAAAAAAAAAAAGATTAAAAAAAAGAGGAGAGGCTAGGATAAAAGTTCAGCTATGAAAACATTTTATCAGCGCAGTGCCTTCCCGCTCTTGGTGGCTAAAAGAAAAAATTGAGTGTGACTCATCCTCATAAAATGGAAAACAGTTATTGTTGGGAATTTGTGACGGTTGTCAACAATGGCAGCAGTTACAGTGATTTTAAGGCTTCATTTGGAGCCCCCCTGCGGGCTAAGATCCAACTAGAGTCTGGGAAGGCACGGCCAGGTCACAGCGCATCATGACGGAGGTTGAGCGCTCTGTAGCTGATCTGACATTTTTTGCTATTAATGCCGATGTTTTGCTGAAATGTTTCGCTAAAGGGCCTACCACAAACATTGCAGCCTACCAAAGACCGTTCAATCGGTCAATATGTAAAAAAAAAAAATACACTGAGCAATACCAGCTGAAGCTCGAAGCACTGGGGGGTGGGGGCATTTTGTGTACATAGTCAAAGAATCTTTGAGACTCCAGATTTCATTCCAAGCTTCTGATACTACATTCTGCACAAAAGACGTTATTTTTAATTTTTTAGGTTGAATTCCCAGCTCCACACAAATGCCTAAACACCATTTTGTGTGTACCAGTTTATCAATAAAATTTACAAAAAATTAATCCGTTTGTGCAGAAAAATAGATTCATTTCAACTAACAAAACTTAGTTGCCATTTAACTCCCTGCCCCCTCTAGTTGGCGGTAAATCAGTTGTTTGGCATAGTATGGCACAATGCACTAACTTTTCACAAAGCCCCCAAAAAGCTTTACAGTAGTTAGTAGGCCTCTGGATTTTGTGTTTTTAACCCACTAATTTCATGAATTCGTCAACTGGGTGTTTCGCCAGCAGGCGTGGCTATTTGCCTTTCGGAGGCAGCAATTTTACATCACAGCGCCCATAAAAATGTGTTTATTTGTAAGGTGGTCCAGTTTGTTTTTAGTGACTTTCCCTGGGAGCCCCAAAATACATCCCCCTTTCAGCGCACAGACCCCATAGTTTTGTGATAAGACTCAACAAGCATTAGCAAAGCCAATAGGTCTCGACTTTGAGAACTTTTGGCACTGTCAATGGTTTTAGCCATGCTGCACAGCATCCCTGATAATGTGCCACATGACTAGAGGATGCAAAAGTATAATAATAATAATGTTGTAGGTGCCCCTAGAAAATGATGCAGATGTTTTTTTTTTCTTTTTAAGTTGGATCGGCAACTCAAAAGGAAAAAAACACAAGTTTTTTTTAAAAGTGGGTGGAGTGTGGAAGCAATGCAGGGAAGGGCAGTGGGGGGAGCAATGAGGGTGGGGGCTGATGTATCAGCTCCTTCAGGGGCGAAAGTAACATGGGGTCTGGGAAGGAAGCCGAAGCAACGCAGGGGTGCACTGTAAAGTTAATTCACTATAAGTGGAGGGTTAATGCACCCCTTCTCCAGGGAACGGCCAAACTCATGAGGCGGAAGTAAAGCCCACACAAGCCATCCAATAAGAAGCAAGCAAATGAGTGACATTGAAGTCAACCAATGGGAGGCAACGGGCGGACTCTAAACCCACTGTAAAATAACAATATGTCTCGCAAGAAATCCCTAGGCAAGACCTAAAAGAGTATTGGGGGGCCTTTGGGGAGCAGACCAAGAGCTGTTCTGCCCCTTGAGAGCGAAAGGCTGGGATGGTTTAATCTTTGGAGCTTAAATTAGAGGTACTTCAGATTGTGAGGAACATGAAACCAGCCTGCCACCCGAGAGCCAGCCAGAACTAAAACACATTCACACCCCACAGACCCGACCAGAAACCACGACGACCCCGGCGGCGCGCTCGCGGCTGAATTTCCAGAGGTGTTTTTTAAGTGAGAAAAATCGTGAAAAAAATAGGCAGGGCTGCGGGGCGACGTTTATGACGACTGATTCTGTGCACACAAACAACGTGAAACGCGATATTGTGAATTCATTCACGAAACGGGAGAGACTTTTGCGAACTCTGTCGCCTCGCTTTGCAGCAAAGTCAATAATTACCTCGCACCCCACCCCACACACAGAGATAAAAAAAAGCTTTATGCAGGGGGAGTGGAGGTGGGGGGGGGGGGTGTCAGGGAGGGGTGACCTCTGCATTGTAGCGCCCTGTGCGCCTGGTGTCGATTTGTGGATTTTCTTAGCAGGAAGAGTTACTCATTCACTCCCCTTTATTTGACGCCATCCTTACTTACCCATGGGAAGGAACACGCACAGTGGTTATAGTCAAAGGAGTCGTATAGTTTTCAGCAACGAAATCTGGTATTCCCTCAGTTACTCATTAAAGGGACATCAGACGAGCAGTGATTGGAAGACCCGCCACCCTACACCCAACACACTCAATAGGGTGGTGGGCTGGACACCCCCCCATTGTTTGCAGGCCAGGGGGCACCCCCTGTATCTATGCTGGGTCAGCAGGTGGGGGGAGTTTGGTCTACTCCCCCTCTCAGAGTCGAAGTGCGTGAGTCAGGCTGCGCCCTCACGTGCACAGTGCAGATTGTCTGGCCACGTAATGACGTCACCAGCCTTCACGTCACAGAGCCATCCAGGATAGAACGCAAAAAAGTTTTTTCGCTAGGGGAAGGCGGAAATAGGTGGCTGAGCGAAAGGACTGTCAAGCTATAGCTATCCCCATACACAGGTGGTGAACAAAGAACAACGCACACCCATAAATAACCCCCTTCGAATCATGACGAGGTACCGGATTAACGTCATCTGTTTGGCGCCCTGCAGGTTAACCACCCTCTTCTTTCCATTTCTATTGGTCCATGCACTTAAGACAATTTAGTTTAGAAATAATGAACCAATCAGGAAATCAGTTGAAGGCGCGCACTCTAATAGTATATAAAAAAAACTATGTCAACTAATATCCTTTTTTTCACACTTTGTTTCCCCGTAAGGGCGATAATACAGATTTAATAACAAAGGAAAATGAAAATCTCCAGGGTTGGAAAATATAAAGTAGAAGACACTATTTTTGTCTGCACGGAGTAGTGGGGTCATATTCTGTTTCGGCAAAACCCTAAGGGGGGAGCCGACAGGGGAAATGAATGTTTGAGAACGATTGTGCCGGGGAAAGTGGGGGGCGGAGCGGGTACATTTTCTCATTTAAAGTAAATTGCACCGGGGCCTGAACACACTTGCTTTCTCTCGATTATTAACAGATGCTCCCACAGCCCTCCCTAAAATAGAGAAAAAAAAGCGAGCCCTTGTTAGGGCACATTCCAGAGTGGCCCTGACGGCTGCCTCTCTACCTGCAAGTCATTTAAAGTAAAACGCCAGTTCAGTCTGCAGACCCGCCCCTCCCCCACTGACAGGAATTTAAATAAATAAAAGGATATTCCACTTCTGGTAACAATTGCCTTCCTCGGGGAGAGGAAACGCAAAAAAAATCCCAGAAACTCCCCAAATATTAAAAGTTTAATCTTTTGGGGAGCGAGGGGTGTCTGGGTATCTAAATTCATATGCACGCTGTCTGTGTTTTGTTGCACGACCTGCAGTAAAACAAACAAGGGACAAAGGAGAGGGCTGCTTGTGAGGGACAGGATGTGCCATGTTCAGCGCGTTCCCTTTTTTTGAGAGCTTTATATTTGGGGGGCTTTTGTCTGATTTTTTTATCACATTTCCTAGGCTAGTCCCTTCTCTGAAAAAGAAACCCTCTTTGCCTCTCTCGCTAACGTTTTTTGTCTCTAGTTGAGGAGACGGGGGAAGTCGCATTCCACCCCCCCCCCCCCCCACACACACACAAATACACCCCGGTTGGAGGTCGTGCGTGTTCGTTTTGATAAAAAATTGCGGTTTTCAGGGGCGTCCGTTTTGTCAATGGACACTGGAAGCAGCACTTTACCGGAAAGTGTCTGTTTGTACACACCAAAATAACGAAGGGCCTCGAGGCGCCCCCCAAGGAGCTAGACGCCCGTTTCCCTACATTATGGCTTTTGTATTATATTTGTAAAGTGTTCGAACCATTGCTCTGACAACCGAGGCTCTCGCCTACCTGGTGTGAGCCAAGCCCAGGGGTCTTCTTCAGCTGTCGCGTAGGGGGAGTGAGTATTTCACCCAATCTGTCCCATGTCAGGTGTAATGATCTCACTCAGACCAGCGATCCCAGACCCTCCCTTGTCTGGATTATCTCACACTAACTGACAATGTCAGGCCTGAGTATCTCTCTCAGACCAGAGATCTCCCAGGTCAGGCTTGAGCATCTCACCCAGGTCACTGATCTCAGTCTCTCTCACTTCATGGTTGAATATCTCTCTCAGACCAGAGATCTCCCAGGTCAGGCTTGAGCATCTCACCCAGGCCGCTGATCTCAGTCTCTCTCACTTCATGGTTGAATATCTCTCTCAGACCAGAGATCTAAGGCTCGCCCACATCAGGCTGAGTGTGTCATCCAGACCAGAGATCTCAGACTATCCCACGTCCGGCCAGATATCCCAAGCTCTCCCACGTCATGTCTGAGTATCTCACCCAGACCAGAACTCTCAGCCATTCTGTGTCTGGATAAAGTATTTCACCCAAACCAGGGTTCTCAGTCTCTCCCACATCAGGTTTGAGTATCTTACCCAGACCACAGATCTCAGGCTCTCCGTGTCTGGATTATCTCACCCAGACCAGATATCTCAGGCTCTCCCATCTCAGGTTTGAGTATCTCACCCGGAACAGGCATCTCAGGCTCTCTGTGTCTGGACTGAGTATCTCAACCAGAGCAAAGATCTCAGGCTCTCTGTTTCTGGATTGAGTATCTCACTCAAACTCAGGATCTCAGGCGCTCCTTGTCTGGGTAAATTATCTCACCCACACCTGGGATCTCAGGCTCTCTGAGTCTGGATTGAGTATCTCACCCAGATCAGCGATCTCAGGCTCTCTGTGTCTGGATTGAGTAACTCACCCAGACCAGGGATCTCAGGCTCTCTGTGTCTGGATTAAGTATCTCACCAGACCCGGGATCTCAGACTTTCTGTGTCTGGATTGAGTATCTCACCCAGACCACAGATCTCAGGCTCTCCGTGTCTGGATTATCTCACCCAGACCAGATATCTCAAGCTCTCCCACCTCAGGTTTGAGTATCTCACCCGGAACAGGCATCTCGGGCTCTCTGTGTCTGGACTGAGTATCTTAACCAGAGCAAAGATCTCAGGCTCTCTGTGTCTTTGGATTATCTCACCCAGACCAGATATCTCAAGCTCTCCCACCTCAGGTTTGAGTATCTCACCCGGAACAGGCATCTCGGGCTCTCTGTGTCTGGACTGAGTATCTTAACCAGAGCAAAGATCTCAGGCTCTCTGTGTCTGGATTGAGTATCTCACCCAAACTCAGGATCTCAGGCGCTCCTTGTCTGGGTAAATTATCTCACCCACACCTGGGATCTCAGGCTCTCTGTGTCTGGATTGAGTATCTCACCCAGATCAGCGATCTCAGGCTCTCTGTGTCTGGATTGAGTAACTCACCCAGACCAGGGATCTCAGGGTCTCCCACCTCAGGTCTGAGTATCTCACCCAGAACCCTGGATCTCAGGCTCTCTGTGTCTGGATTAATTATCTCACCAGACCCGGGATCTCAGGCCCTCTGTGTCTGGATTGAGTATCTCACCCGGACCCATGATCTCAGGCTCTCTGTGTCTGGATTGAGTATCTCACCCGGACCAGGGATCGCAGGCTCTCCCACCTCAGGTTTGAGTACCTCACCCAGACCAGGGATACCAGGCTCTCCCACCTCAGGTCTGAGTATATCACCCAGACCAGGGATCTCAAGCTCTCCCATCTCAGGTCTGAGTTTCTCACCCAGACCAGGAATCTCAGGCTCTCCCACCTCAGGTTTGAGTATATCACCCAGACCAGGGATCTCAGTCTCTCCCACCTCAGGTCTGAGCATCTTACCCAGACCAGGGATCTCAGGCTCTTCCACCTCAGGTTTGAGTATCTCACCCAGACCAGGGATCGCAGGCTCTCCCACTTCAGGTCTGAGTATCTCACCCAGACCAGGGATCTCAGGCTCTCCCACCTCAGGTTTGAATATCTCACCCAGAACAGGGATCTCAGGCTCTCTGTGTCTGGATTGAGTCTGGATTGAGTATCTCACCCAGACCCAGGATCTCAGGCTCTCTGTGTCTGGAGTGAGTATCTCACCCAGACTCGGGATCTCAGGCTCTCTGTGTCTCAATTGAGTATCTGACACAGACCAGAGATCTCAGGCTATCTGGGTTGAGTATCTGACCCAGACCACAGATTTCAGACTATCTGTGTCTCAATTGAATATCTCACCCAGACCAGGGATCTCAGGCTCTCCCACCTCATGTCTGAGTATATCACCCAGACCAGTGAGCGCATGCTCTGTATGTAGGGATAGAGTATCTCACACTGACCCTGGATCTCAGACTCTCTGTGTCTGGATTGAGTATCTCACCCAGACCAGACATCTCAGCCACTCTGTGTGTGGATTGAGTATCTCACCCAGACTAGGGATCTCAGGCTCTCCCACGTCATTTTTGTGTATCTGCCCTGGACCAGGAATCTTAAGTTCTGTTTTTTGTCCAGAGTGAACAGTTCATGAAGACCAGAGAAGTTCAGGTGCCACATGTAAAGAGTCAACTGCGCACTGAGCCCACGGGTCCTAGGGTGCCCGCATGTCTACAGGCCACTACAGACACTGTCTCCAGTCCAGAACGTTTTACCTGTATATCACCGAGATCAGGTGTGTCACGCCAACCAGTTCCACGGAAGCGAAGTAAGACTACCACCCCCAGAATGCACCAGGAAATCACCTGAAATACCAGGACTGGAAAGACCTGGGAGGAGGTGGGCACCTAGCAGATCCCACGGCTTTGCTTATAATATTTGAGTAGATCGACCACTCCAGAGCTCTCAAGTGATCCCATTAAGTAGCTCACTCAGTCCATAGATCCCCAGCTGTCTCACCAATTCGCTTAGAAATGTATACAGTACAGAGACCCCCCCACCTGCCCCACATTAGTTAATACAGTTCAGAGACCCCCAATTGTCCCACATGAGTACTTCATACAGCACAGAGACCGCAAGCTGTCCCACAAGAGTAGAGCATACAGTCCAGAGACATCCAGCTGTCCCACATGAGTAGTTCATAGAGTACAGAGACATCCAGCTGTCCCAAGAGAGTAGTTTATGCAGCCCAGAGACATCCAGCTGTCTAATGTGAGTACATCATATAGTCCAAAGACATCCAGCTGTCCTACCAATCCGCTTAGAAATGTATACAGCCCAGAGACCTCCAGCTGTCCGACATGAACGGTTCCTACAGAACAGAGACATCCAGCTATCCCGCATGAACGGTTCCTACAGAACAGAGACCTCCTGCTATCCCGCATGAGTAGTTCATAGAGTACAGAGATGCCCAGCTGTCCCAGTTGAATACGTCCTACAGTCTAGAGACCGCAAACTAGAGTAGTTCCTACAGTCCAGAGACCTCTATCTGTCCAACATGAATAGTTCATAGAGTACAGAGACCGCCAGCTGTCCCAAGAGAGAAAGTTATACAATTCAGAGACATCCGTCTGTCCCACATGAGCAGCTCATACAGTCCAGAGACGTCCATCTGTCCCACTAGAGTATTTCATTCAGTCCATAGACATCCTTCTGTCCCACAAGAGTACTTCAAACAGTCCAGAGACACCAGCTGTCCCACTAGAGTATTTCATTCAGTCCAGAGACATCCTTCTGTCCCACAAGAGTACTTCAAACAGTCCAGAGATATCCGTCTGTCTCACATGAGCAGCTCATAAAGTCCAGAGACGTCCATCTGTCCCACAAGAGTACTTCATACAATCCAGAGACATCAATCTGTCCCACAAGAGTACTTCATTCAGTCCAGAGACACCCAGCTGTCCCGGGTGAATACTTCATACAGTCCAGAGACGTCCGTCTGTCCCACAAGAGTACTCCATTCAGTCCAGAGACATCCTTCTGTCCCACAAGAGTACTTCATACAGTCCAGAGACACCCAGCTGTCCCACTAGAGTACTTCATACAGTCCAGAGACACCCAGCTGTCCCACTAGAGTACTTCATACAGTCCAGAGACACCCAGCTGTCCCGGGTGAATACTTCATACAGTCCAGAGACGTCCGTCTGTCCCACAAGAGTACTTCATTCAGTCCATAGACATCCTTCTGTCCCACAAGAGTACTTCAAACAGTCCAGAGACACCAGCTGTCCCACTAGAGTATTTCATTCAGTCCAGAGACATCCTTCTGTCCCACAAGAGTACTTCAAACAGTCCAGAGATATCCATCTGTCTCACATGAGCAGCTCATAAAGTCCAGAGACGTCCATCTGTCCCACAAGAGTACTTCATACAATCCAGAGACATCAATCTGTCTCACAAGAGTACTTCATTCAGTCCAGAGACACCCAGCTGTCCCGGGTGAATACTTCATACAGTCCAGAGACGTCCGTCTGTCCCACAAGAGTACTCCTTTCAGTCCAGAGACATCCTTCTGTCCCACAAGAGTACTCCATTCAGTCCAGAGACATCCTTCTGTCCCACAAGAGTACTTCATTCAGTCCATAGACATCCTTCTGTCCCACAAGAGTACTTCAAACAGTCCAGAGACACCAGCTGTCCCACTAGAGTATTTCATTCAGTCCAGAGACATCCTTCTGTCCCACAAGAGTACTTCAAACAGTCCAGAGATATCCGTCTGTCTCACATGAGCAGCTCATAAGTCCAGAGACGCCCATCTGTCCCACAAGAGTACTCCATTCAGTCCAGAGACATCCTTCTGTCCCACAATAGTACTTCATACAGTCCAGAGACACCCAGCTGTCCCGGGTGAATACTTCATACAGTCCAGAGACGTCCGTCTGTCCCACAAGAGTACTCCATTCAGTCCAGAGACATCCTTCTGTCCCACAAGAGTACTTCATACAGTCCAGAGACACACAGCTGTCCCGGGTGAATACTTCATACAGTCCAGAGACACCCAGCTGTCCCGGGTGAATACTTCATACAGTCCAGAGACACCCAGCTGTCCCGGGTGAATACTTCAGACAGTCCAGAGACCTCTACCTGGAGTAGTGCATGCAGTACCCCTGTGTGCATTGCATATAGTCCAGAGACCGCTCACTGTCCCATGTAAGTGGTTTAGACCGCCGTGAGACGTCCAGCTGCCCCACAGTGAGGTGTAAGTTGCTCATAGAGGGACGGGATACCAAGCAGCCCCTTGAGCCTGTGAGGTGAGTGACCCACCCCGCCCAGAGTCCTCACCCTGTCCCAGGTGAGCTGTGAGCAGCCCTCTCAGTCTGGAGATCCCAGGGGATGCTGCCATGATGCGAGCAGATCCCCCAGGCCTCTCTTCACACTGAATTCTGGGGATTTAAACCCTGAACTTATGATAAAGAAAAGCAAACCTACAAGTCCCAGAATGTTCCCAACTAAATGTTTGACCCTTTGCAACATCCCCTGAAAACAGTGCAACCCTTCTAGCTGTGAGCCATCGAAGCAGACAAATGCACAACGGGAAGCGAGAAGCAGGATCTAACAGCTGTAAGGGTCTGGTCATCCTCTTGGGCGGGAGCAGCTGGACTTCAGAAGACACTAGACGCAAGTCAGTGTTGCCACCACTGCCTTTTCAGTGGGCACCTGACAAGCTTAAAGTGTGCCACTGACCCCCCCAGAGGTATGCTGTACACCTGCGAAGCTGGGACCACTCCCCCCACCCACTGCCTCTTCAGTGGGCACCTGACAAGCTTAAAGTGTGCCACTGACCCCCCCCCCAGAGGTATGCTGTACACCTGCGAAGCTGGGACCCCCCCCCCTCAATGCCTTTTCTACCTCAGCACCCTTTGAGTGCAGCTCTGATGCTTTTTCTGCTGTACTTCCATTGATAAAGCGTCTCGCACCGCTGCAGCAGCACCAAGGCGCATTGGACGGGAAGCATGCTGCACTATGGCGGACAGCCTGTTGGGAGAGTGTGTCATTCCAGCATGGTCTGTGTGTGAGTACCGAGAAAGGTGCCCTTATGCTGTCTTATGCCACTTGCTTCATTCATTCTAAACTCCTATTTGTCAGTGTCTACTAGCTCAAACCTGCCAATCAACCTTCATGGCTTCACCTCTCCTCTTGCTAGCGTCCACCACTGAAAAAGCAAATCTCGCAATAACCTGTGATGGAGAAAACACCTGCTCTTTGCACCCTGTACCGAGAAAAATGAAGTCACATTCAACCCATAAACTTTTGTAGCTGTTCAGCAAGTCATATCTTTAACACTCGAGAATTTAAGGGATAGTTTTTAACTTGAGTACACTAGTTTGTTGATTTGAAGCCTATCTCGCTTCGATACTCTTCAGCCGCACCTTAGACGCTTTCTATAGCGCTTTCGCTAATTCCTGGAATACTTTGGCAGATCTGATAGTTTCCAACAGCAGGAATAATCCTTGGGTCAACTTCAGTGTGGTGCGTTGGTCGATTCCTGTCGCAAGTAAAACATTTGACCCGACCTTTTGCGCGTTGTCTCCAAGGATGAAATAAGGTATCTCCCAGCGCCAAGAAACCAGTTGGTGTAGGTGCGCTCTACAAATTCTCATTAACATAACATAACATTTGATATTGATTCTTACAGCGTGTTTGCTGATTTCTATGATGCTCTGATCGATTCCTGTACCGTACTGATCAACTTATCGAGCACTCGGATCAATTTCTTGAGCGTTATTCTATATTTGTCAATTTCTTTGCACTTGCCGATTCTTACAATTGTTTGATTTGTGACTATTCCGGTTGCACTTTCCACAACTCCTCTAGCTGACTCCTCAACTTCTTTAGTGTGCTTGGAGGCCACTTTGGTCATTTTCTGTTGGTGGTTAGGTAATATCCTTTGCACTTTGCTTTTTTTCGGAGGCGCTCTTGACAACATCAGCCGTAGGCAGGCCTCTCACCATCAGCGCAGAACAAAGTGCATCTTCTCACATGCAGTAAGGCATAACGGCGGCAGAATCTATTGCCTTTGTTCAACAGAACGACTACAGCTTATATTGAAATCTTTAGTGATCGGATACCTGAGGGTTTAAGTGCCATAGACATCGGGAAGCAACTATACTGATACAAGGGCTTTAGTAACTTTGGAAATTGACCAACCAACCTTTCGTCAGAAAGCGTACATTTAGAAATTGGCCTCTACCCACCAGCGTTGAGCTAGAAATTGCCGGACGTGCTATAGCAATCAAACAATCTTCTACCTACCGGCCTGAACTAGAAATTGACCAACGTGCTAAAGCAATCAATCAATCTTCTACCTACCAGCCTGAACTAGAATTTGACCAATGTGCTAAAGCAATCAAACAATCTTCTACCTATCAGCATGAACTAGAAATTGACCAAAGTACTGTGGCAACCGCACAATCCTAACAGCGTGAACTAGAAATTGACCGACGTGCTATAGCAATCGAACAATCTTCTACCTATCAGTGAGAACTAGAAATTGACCAACGTACTATAGCAATCAAACGATCTTTTACCTAACTGTGTGAACTAGAAATTGACCAACATGCTATAGCAATCGAACAATCTTCTAACTAACTGTGTGAACTAGAAATTGACCGACGTGCTATAGCAATCGAACAATCTTCTACCTATCAGTGTGACCTAGAAATTGACCAACATGCTATAGCAATCGAAAAATCAACTACCTAGCTGCGTGAACTAGAAATTGATCAACATGCTATAGCAATCGAGCAATCTCCTACCTATCAGCATGAACTAGAAATTGACTGGTGTACAATAGCAATCGAACAATCTACTGCCTATCTAGGTGAACTAGAAATTGACAACTATAGAAGTTAGGCAACCTGCTACGGACCCAGTGCATTAGAAAGCAGCCAACATGTTATAGAAACTGGGCCACTGATAGTTATGAACGTGCAATGTACTCCTGGAGCCGGGCAATCGGTGATAAAGCAACGTGTTTCAGAAATCAAGGGATGCGCTATCGAAAATGGCCATTTATTACAGAAGAAGAGGAAGGTGCTTGAGAAATGGTCCATCAAGCTACTGGGTCAATACAAAGTGCTGTGGAGAAAGACCAGTTTGCTGCAGAAATCGATAGAAGTGAAATAGACAAAGGATCAGCTTTTAGAACTGTTTTAATTTGGATTCGGTAGGACTTTGCAAGATTTAAATTCTATTATGGACAACTTCTATGGAAGAGAAGTCCATTTACGCACACTCGGGTTTAAGAATATCCATGTTTCATCTATTTATTTAGTGGATCAGTTGATCTTTTTTTTCCCAAAGAACTTGGATTTATTTGCACAGCATTTCCATCAGACAATTTCTAAAGTGCACTGGGCAACTCTATAACACGCTCTTCAAATTCTGTGGTGCTTCAGGGCATATTATCACCCATAAGAGTGCATGGTCCACCTGAAAGCGCATTGAAGTAGCCACAAGGAGCTTTGCAGCGCTTTACAAAACTTCCAGATGAAGAAATGAATAAGGCATGAGGCTGAGAGGGGACACTTACTTCTTGTTCTGCGTGTTCCAGTAGATGGGCTCCAGGCTCAGCGCCGAGACCACGCACACCTCCAGCCAGGCGCACACCAGGGCGGCCAGGTACACCGCCCCCCAGGACCGCCACAGAGCCATCGCTGAGACACCGCCGACCGGGGAGATCACTTCCAAAATCCGCATGCCTTTTTCTTCAGAGAACGAGCGCTGGCGTCTTGATATCCTTCAGTGGCCCTTCGGGGCGACGCTCTCCTTCGAGCCCCTTCCGAAAAAATGCCAAAAACCGGGGGCTTGGACCATTTTCGCCGCGCCCCCCATGGAAGGCAGGAAAAGTTTGCACCCTGCCTTTCTCGGGCGCCTTTTTTGTGGGGTGGTTAAGTAGAGCGGGGGCTGGAGAAGGGAGGGAGGTGTACCCCCTCTCTTCTACATGTCACTGGGTCGGGGACTCCTTTTAGAGAAACCAACCTTGACGGATGTTCAGCCCCCCGCGTAATGGGGGGTATGCTGTTGGGGTTCGGAGACGCTGAAAGTTTTGGGGGTTCAAGGAGTACGGGAGAGTCCGGTGGGACCCGGTTGGGTTCTGAGGCTGCGGGGGGACCCCAGGGTGCTGCGGCCCGCACCCCTCTCTCTCTCTGTCTCCTCTTGGGGTCCCCCCCAGGTGTCACGGTGTGCTGCAGGGTGGGTGCCGGAGAGCCCTGATAGAGCGTGCCTTTCTCCGCTCCTCGGAGTTGCTTTGGGAGAGAGAAGTGAGTGTGTGTGTTTGGGGGGAGGTGTGGAGCGGGAGGGGGCGGGGGAGTGTTGAATAGAGAGGGAGCGAGAGAGGGAGGGAGAGGCTGCACTCTGCCTGAGAGGAGGGACCAGGGGCAGGGAGGGGGAGAGGGGGAGAAGGAAAAGGGAGCTTGTAAGATGCGGAGGGAAAGATCCCGGAGCAGGCGAGTGAGAGAGAGGCCGAGCGGGTGAGTGAGAGTGAGGGTGAACGAGTGAGGGCAGAGGGAAGGGAGAGAGCCAAGGAAGAGGAATACACAGTGAGACTTGAGAGAGAGGGAGGGTGTGGGGGGGGGGGTGAATGAGGACAAAGGACAGAAAGAGTCAAGAGTGAAAGAGAAGGGGGCAGAAAAAGAGAGTGAGAATCGAGAGAAACGGGGCAGTAAAGGAGAGAGGGGGAGGAAAGGGCAGAGAGGATGAGCAAAGAAGAGAGGCGAGGAAGTGAGAAGTGCGGCGGCGAGACATTGGGAAGAGGCTGGTGGTGACAGGAGAGAGAGAGCGCGCAGGTGACAAAGCGGGAGCCGAGAGGGACAGCGAGAAACAGAGCCGAGAGAGATACAAGAGAGGAAGAGTAAAGTAGGAGGGAAGAGAAAGCAAAGACGCGAGGAGACGGATATCAGAGGACAGACAAAGAGAGCAGCAAGGAGAAGAAACGAGTATGTACGAAAGAAGAGGAAACGGAAGAGGAGCGCGGAAAGGGTAAATACCACAGTATGGACGGAAACATAAAACGAAGGGAAGCTATAAGAGAGAGAGAGAAAGAAGGGGAAAGATAAGCATCGAAAGAGACAAACGAGTGGAGAGAAAGTGAGGCGCTGCATAAAGCAGTGAGAAAGGGAGAGAGTAAAGAAGAGAGACTGGAGGCGCGGGAGACTGCCATGGAAGAGCGGAGGGACAGCTGCTCCAGAGAGCAGAGAGTGCGCTGTGGAACATCTGGACACGCAGCGGTTTTTGGGGGACAGTGAACGCCTGCCCCTTCATTGGCCTCCACACGCAGCCTTCATTGAGGCTGGGAGAGTCTCCACGGAGAAAGAGCACCCCTTATAACTAATAAAAAACAAAACGTGAAGCCAGGGCCTGCTTTCACAGAGGGCGTGTCCCTCTGAAAGTGGGCGGCCTGGCAGGGGGCCAGCCCACACCTGCACCTTGCACAAGCAAAGAAGGGAGTCTCCCTCCCTCTCCAGAAGGGCAAGAGATGTAGGTAAGATAACCCAGAGGGTTAATGTGCCAGACGCAGAAGCCTTTGTGCAATGTGCACCCACCCCTTTCCGTCAGATAGCCCGGTGAGTTAAAGTTCATTGTGCATGCTTAAAGGGATGACAGAATGAATGGATTAATCAATTTATTCAGCCATTGGTTCATTAACCCATTCATTTATTCATTCATTGGTTCATTAATCAATCCATTCAATGACATGACCTAAAAGCTGAGGTGGGGGTATCCTCCTCCAGTGCTTAATTTGAGCCGGTGGTTTCTAGTGCTCGGCTCCTGCACTTAACTGTCAACATCGGCACTTATAGCAGTCTGCCACATGGTGGCACTGTTTGACTACTTCTACTTTAGAGATGAGCACCACAGTTGTTTATTAATTCAATATACATTCAAAATGACAATTCTTTCCCCCCCAAGTCATTCTACTGGCTTTGGGGCCTGG
Organism: Triturus cristatus; assembly: GCF_964204655.1. NCBI lineage: Eukaryota > Metazoa > Chordata > Amphibia > Caudata > Salamandridae > Triturus > Triturus cristatus. Next base: position 772,303,927 of record NC_140595.1, on the reverse strand, counting down.
AATAGTCTGAACGTCACACTTGTTGGAGTGCTGCATTGGTACCGCCATTGGTAGCACTGGCAGGGGCAGTAGGTGGCGCAAGTTGCAGTGACCTCCTGAGGAAGGCCCTGGCACTTGTGTTTTTTTTGTACAAATTAAACACTGCCGGGCCTCCACTGTAAACTGTTAGAAAACAAATGCCTTCCAAAACAGGAGAGAAATTCAAAATAGCAAATATATTCTGTGTAGAATGAATTACTCAGAATAGATAAAATCATTCATTTAACCATGGAAGCCTTTAAATTAAAAGAACTCTCCCGGTCCAGGTGTCCCGAAGGTTTCCGAAGCTCTCATCTAAGGGTGGCAGCTGCTGCTGGTGTGCTTGGAAGCCCTTGGGAGTCAGTCAACGTCACGTCCTGTGAGGTCACTGGGCCAAAGGTAGATCTGGACTGGGAGCTATGAGCACCTGTGCAGTGTTTTAATATCTGCCTCATATTGCATGAAGTAAGGCGCAGCGTGCAAGCCCGACCTCTCTAGTTAGGCTTTCAGGGTCCCACCACCAAGATAGTTTATTTTTTAAGAAAATGGACACATCATTCCATTTTACATCACAGTTTCCCAAACATAATCAATAAAAAAAAACACGGTGTATCCTTGTTTCTTAGGAGAAACTATTGAAATATTTGCATTTTCGAGGTCTTGCCTTCATAAAGCCTTACACTACAACACCCCACTATACCTCGCACAAAAACTTGTACTATCGGGTGGCTCCAAGTCCTCCAGGAGTACCAGCACCCTTCTGCTGAAGCCGCATAAATTCCGTAAATCAAAAACGTATGATCGAGCCTTCTCAGGTATCGCCCCGAGAATTTGGAACTCCCTTCCTCCGGAAATCAGGACGATCCCTTCTACTATTAATTTCAAAACGGAAGTTAAAGCGCTTCTGATGAACACACTTTTGCCTTAGAATCCCCTTGCCTTATACGCACTCAAAGACTTCGTCTCCTCTCTGTTTTTACCTGTCTTTACCTGTCTTTTATTGTATTGATTGGATGCATTTTTGAACTCATTTAATGCTCAGTTCCCCCCCCCGCCTCTCCTTTAGGACCTAGTAATATGCTTTGTTCATTCTTGTTCCTTTATTCTCCATGCCTTAGAATGTTTATGATTATGTATGCCATGCCGACATAGAGTTTCCCTGCCCTGGCACTCCCGACCACCCTGTTGTTTGATTTTTAGGTCTCCTCTCGCTTTTTTGCTCACCTGTAAAGTGCTCTGATACCCTCATTGGTCTTGTTCGCGCTATATAAAACTTTTTAAATATTTAAAACACAGGAGCATTATTTCACTACAACAGCAAAACATTTATGTATATCCATAGGAAAAGTTTGCACATACTCACCCAACTTTAGGGCAGCTTTCTGGGCTGAATGGACTAAAAGTCTCTCATCCCCTCCTAACCTGGAAGCAATACTCTGACCCCGGGTTATTAGGAGTTTGTTCATCTGTACTATTTGGGCAACCAAGCCGTGGTCAAAGAGTGTGTGACATCACTTCCTGTGATTTAATTTGTACGTTAAAGTGCACTCTGATTTGTGAGGAATTACACTACTGTAGGGTAGAGGCTGGAATTCAGCAGCTAACTAATTATATTAAAGATTACATACATTGACCACGTATAATATGTTAGTTCGTACTCTGCACACACAAGAAGTGGTGGTAGGAACGCAACAGAGCAAATACAAAACATACCATGATATATAATTTTTATATCATGTGTTTGCTTAAGAGTAAATCCCACAGATAAACCAGTTTAGGCCCACGAAAGAACATGAAATCACATCAATTTCATTTTAATTATCTCTGGATAAAGTTGATTTTTACCTATTTTGGGCCCGTAGGGGCTTTGGTCTTCCTTCCTCAATATGTATAATTTTAAGTGTTTTGACTGTGTTGGGTTCTTGGGCATCTGATAATATTAAATTATGCACAATTTTAAAGTTTACAATTTCATTTTTCACACTTTGATGAATGTCTCGTTTTTGTCTTTCTTATTGATTGTCTTCTACTGTCTTATGATGGTGATTCTTTCAGCTCGGATGCATGTGTCCACTAGCTCAATTCTTATCCATATTTCAGAGTCGTTAATAGACTTTGTTGTTACATAATGTTTTTTGGCAACATGTCACCATTACCTTTAATCTTGGTTCTCTTAGTAAGAGCGTATTACACCAGGTCTAAGCTTAGTTCACTTAGTGAAAGCGTATTGCACCAGGTCTGAGTTTTGTTCACTTAGTGAAAGCGTATTGCACCAGGTCTAAGCTTGGTTCTCTTAGTAAGAGCGTATTACACCAGGTCTAAGCTTGGTTCTCTTAGTAAGAGCGTATTACACCAGGCCTAACCTTGGTTCACTTAGTGAAGTCAAATTACACCAGGGCTAAGCTTGGTTCACTTGGTGAGAGCATACTGCACCATGTCTAATCTTGGTTCACTTAGTAAAAGTGTACACGATGCCTAAGCTTGGTTCACTCAGTAAAAGTGCATTACACCAGGTCTAAGCTTGGTTCACTTAGTAAGAGCTTATTGCACCAGGTCTAAGCTTGGTTCACTTAGTAGGAGTGTATTACACCAGGTCGAATCTTGGTTCATTTAGTAAAAGCTTATTACACCAGGTCTAAGCTTGGTACACTTAGTACGAGCGTAATAAACCAGGTCTAATCTTGGTTCATTTAGTAAGCATGTATTACACCATGTCTAAGCTTGGTTCTCTTAGTAAAAGCATATTACACCAGGTCTAATCTTGGTTCACTTAGTTAGAGCGTATTATACCAGGCCTAAGCTTGGTTCACTTAGTAAGAGCTTATTGCACCAGGTCTAAGCTTGTTTCACTTAGTTAGAGCTTATTGCACCAGGTCTAAGCTTGTTTCACTTAGTTAGAGCATATTACACCAAGTCTAAGCTTCATTCACTGAGTAAGAGCATATTACACCAGGTCTAATCTTGGTTCAATCAGTAAGAGCGAATTACACCAGGTCTAATCTTGGTTCACTTAATAAAAGCATATTACACCAGATCTAAGCTTGGTTCACTTAGTAAGAGCGTATTAAACCAGTTCTAATCTTGGTTCACTTAATAATAGTGTACTACACCAGGTCTAAGCTTGGCTCACTTAGTAAGAGCATATTTAGCCAGGTGTAATCTTGGTTCACTCAGTAAGAATGTATTACAATAGGTCTAAGGTTGGTTCACTTAGTAAAAGCATATTACACCAGATCTGAGCTTGGTTCCATTCATAAGAGAGTATTACACCAAGTAGTAGCTTGGGTCCCTTAGTAACAGAGTATTATGCCATGTCTGCACTTGGTTTCTTAAATATTAGTGGATTATGCCAGGCCTGAGCTTGAACCTAGAATTTGAGTGGCATCGCTCCAGTCATGGCCACCACATCAGAATTCAGAATTTGATTAGCAAAAAGCTGGCAAACCATGCCTCGATAATTTACCTTGATGAAATAATGAACGCATATAATAGTGCTCTGCTCTAGCAAACAGCCTACGGGCGGTATGAGCACACCTCGATGATGGGTCAGAAAATCAGAGCTGATAGGTCTAAAATGGGAGCCGAACAAGAGGGTTAACGGGAAGGAAGCTTTGAAAAGGAAGAGGCAACTGCAGTAAATCCATAATTAAGTGTTAGGTGATGCCACCACAGAATCACAAACATCCAGTGGCCATTGAACATTATCCATTATTTAATCAACATATTATTCTTGAAAAATAAAGTTTTCGGCCAGTGCCTACTATTAACCGTACTTCAAAGAAATCTTTCAAGCTAGCTACCCCAAAATAAACGTAATAAAAACATAACATGTAACATGCAGAATATCTTCCTATATTGCCCCTTGGTTTCTGGGTGACATTTACAAACTATTTGGTCATTGGCAGCGTCATAGTTTATAATGCTGCCGGAATCAGTATTGGCCCATAGAACATGGTCACCTATTATGTTTTTTCTCTCTCGTTGCTACACTTTTACAATCACTATCTCTAATCTATCTATCTATCTATCTATCTATCTATCTATCTATCTATCTATCTATCTATCTATCTATCTATCTATCTATCTATCTATCTATCTATCTATCTATCTATCTATCTATCTATCTATCTATCTATCTATCTATCTATATGAACTGTGTTCTCTCTCGCTCTATATATTTATAATATATATGTATATATATATAATATATATATATATATATATATATATATATATATATATCTTGAGAGAACACATTTCATAGATACACACACATATATATATATATATATATATATATATAGATATATATAGATATAGATATATATATATAACTATCCATATATATATTTTAACACATATATATATTTTAACATTACATGACAGGAAATGTACTGACATTTCAGGTGCACTATGGGGCATTGATGCTTGTACTAAAGTCACGTGATGAACTTGGACTTAAGGCCTTTTTCACTGTTTATATAAATTGGCTCACCTGTGACCAAGGCTGATCAGTCAGCCGAAACGCGTAAGGAAAGAGAGATAATGCTGCCTCCCAGAGTGAAATTAAAACGCTGGTGTTTCAAGGATGTGTGCCTCGATACTCTTTCTTGTGTTGGATATATATATATATATATATATATATATATATATATATATATATATATATATATATATATATATATATATATATATATATATATATATATATATATATATAAATATAATATGTGTCATACTATAGTATCACACTACAGCAAAAGTGAAATTAGAAAGACTCTTTTTTCTCCCTCACAGATATGGAGTGTGGAAATTGGGATGCGACTGTGGATGAAATGAAAAATTTGGTTTTGGAGAACCTTAGTAGCAGCCCCTTTAAAGCTTCCTCAAATTTCGTTCCCTATGTGCCACATGATAACTACAGTACTTTTCACCAGGTCATTACTACAGATCTTTAAAAATATGCTATAGAATTTTAAAGACCCATAGACGGGAATCCAATCACAATAAATGTATGTATGAACAGCTGATAGAGTCTTTACAGAAAGACAATTTCATTGTCATTAAAGCATCTGACAAGAGGGTAATGTGGTATTATAGTCCAGAGAGATTAATGTGACTGAGGCAGAAAGACAACTAAATGATGTTACTTGTGATGAGAAAATGAGTATGACATATTATTTCACAGTGAGAAAAATATATGCCGGAAATTGAATGACTGGTTAGATAGAGGATTACTGGAATGGTGTGAATATGTTTTTCTATGTAACGACTATCCCAAAATCCCAGCCCTGTATCTCCTACCTAGAGTGCATAAGAATATGTATGATCCTCCGGGCAGACCTATAAACTCGGTACAAAGTAGTATGACAGATCACACTTCTGCCTAAAGTGATTATTTTCTTAGACCGCATTTACACACTTTGTCATCAACCATTAGAGACACTAAGGATTTTCTCTGTAAAACCTGTGCTGTAATGTAATATTTTATTACACTGAAAGTACAGTACTTGTTCTCCACTATAAGACATCAGGATGGCTTAAGGGTATGCAAGCAATGTTTGTACTCCGGAGGCATTTATTTTATTCCGTCATAATAATATGTTTTTGACTATAAAGAATTTGCCCGGAAGAAAATGTTTTTCTATTTGATAAATGTCAGTAGAGACAGCTACAGGGAATTGCTATGGGCACCTACTTTACGTCCAGTTATGCAAATTTATTTATGGGTTGATGGGAGGAGCAGGTGGTATGGAAATAGAAGAATACAGTCAACATGTGGTACTATGGCTGAGATCTATTGATGATCTCTTTCTTATTTAGAGAGGAACTGCTTGTCAATCTAGAGAATTTATTAAAACCCTTAATCAAAAGTATCTCACTATAATCCTGGACGATAGCAGCAGCAACACGATGATGTAGCACCTGGATGCAAGGTTAACTACCAAAAAATGACATTATCACTTCACTCTACAGAAAGGAAACAGCAGGGAATGACATCTACATTACAAAAGTTCACATCCTGCACCACTAAAGAGGAGTATTCCTTACGGGGAGCTGCTATGAGCTAAATGTAACTATAACATCAATTAAACATTTGAACGGGAACAAGCAGAGATTTGTATTAGATGTAAGAAAAAAAATACAAGAAAACATCTTTAAATTGTCTAATTAAGAAAGTATTGACTAAAAGTACAGAACAGCTAGTATATGTTGCAGAGGAGAGGAGGAATAATAGAAATGCGACACGTTTATAACTACTTATAATGTGGAATATCAAGAAATCACTAGAATTCTCTCCAGGCATTGTAAAGTCTTTTAATTGGCCCAAAAATCAAGTCCAATTTGAGTGAGAAATCCTGCACTACAGATCGCCTTCCCGAGAGATAAGCTTACCTCTAGTCATTTTGATAGACAGAACATGTAGATCAAGGTAAGCTTGTCCATGGGTTGTCAGAAATGTCTAAAGTGTAAAGCTTGCAAGTTAGGCTTCAGCCGAAGCGTATTATACCCCTTGGTAAGTAGGAACAAAAGATTGCTAAAACTCTAACTTGCAAAACTAAGAATGCAGTATAGGTTTTGAATTGTCATTGTCCTAAAAGATATGTAAGCACTACTATCTGTCTTGTGCAGAAACACATTTAAAAAATTTGAGAGCCATACAATATAAGGATATGTCGTATTCTGTGGCAATACACTTTTAATATTTTCATTTTTTTTCAATCTGTTTTTATTGGTTTTTGAAAGTTTACAGTGTTGTGATGTCACACAATACATATTGACTTTGCATACATAATCAATTGTAGAACATTGAGATTACAATAGTGTACACATTAGTTAAGATTTCCTTGAACAGCAGGAACACAAAGGTATAACAGCATCTTTAAATGAACAGTCTAAAGAGAGAGTGTTACTCATGTTGGCCAAATAAGGACATTTTCTTAGTTCTGTTGTTGTGCTCAAATAGTATACAATCTTGCTATTACTGACTCCCCAGCGTTACTTGTGCCACTAAGGGCATGTTTTGTTTGCTTCTGGTCAAGGCACCACCTGCAGGGTCCAGTCAATGCTTTCACTGTGTATGTGCTTGCTAACAGATTGAACGTTTAAGAGAAGAAATGAAAGAGGGGGAAGCATAACAATAAACAGGAACTGGTGATCTGTGAGTGGTATTCTGTAGTGAATTAGTAAGTGTTGTGGCTGAGGTATCCCTAACATGTGTCACGGGCCATATAAGTGCACATTTCCGTTATGTATTACACAACATTGTCTAGGTTATGTCAGTGAGAGGTGTATCACCCAGTGTTATGGACTGCTTGCCCACCTGTTGGACCGATGTGACGTTCTTAGCCTGGGCTGGCCATGTACTTTTATTCGTCTTGGCTATGCTGCTGACTTTGTGAGTCCTATTGTGTCTTCCCTGCAAAGCGCTACGCTCTCCACTTTTGCCCAGGTGTGGATTGAGTGGCTCCACAGGAGACTTTTTATATCTTCATGAAGTAGATACACAACGACTGTGATATTAAATGATTGATTGGGTTTAATAAGGTGTTTGAGGAGGAAATGGAGAACTTCTGCGAAGAATGGAATCCCAATATGTTCTAGAACTGGATGTTGTAAAAGCCAAAGGTCTGAATTCAAGTGAAGAACTATCTATACTTCTAGCTGATTAGACATTCAAAGATTAATGTTAATATGCATTCAATAACTTTTACTCCCAAAATAAAAAGAAATGAGATTTTATAACATGTAATATATGGGATAATGATTGGCTTACATTTTTTCTCCCTGGAACAGGATGTGTAATATTTTAATTTTTATTTAATTTTGTTTGTCTTACAGGTGCAGGGAACAAGAAAAGATAAAGATATGCCGACATACCTCATGTATCCCATGCTAAACAATTTCAAATTGGTGAAAGACTTAGGGGCTGCTATCGAATATGCTGAGAGCGTATTACGCAACTAATGCGTAGCCTTTGTTGTTCTGCAGATAAAGCTGTGATTGCTGACCTCAGCTTTTGGAGTGCAGCCTACAGAATTTTCAGCCCATCCAGCCCTGGATCTAAGCTGGGCTGGACGTATTGCCTCAAATGCCAATATACAACTGTATAACAAAAGTTACCCATTTTATATTGTTTGTATTGCAGGCTTATTTTGGGGCAGTTACCTTGAAAAATGTATTTATGTTTTTTGGAACAAGGGATTATTTATTGAAAATAGTAAGTTAAAAAGCATATCATTTCTGTAGAATGCAGACATTGTTGAAGCTGTTCTCATCTAGGTGCAGCAGATAATGGACACTGATTGTAATAAAAATATTTAGCTTTTGTCTACATTCCAAAAGTAGATTGTTGATAAACAAAGAACGATGGTGAGAGCCAGTGGAATTAAGCAATTCTGTGGTTGCCTCGTTTATCGTATGGTTTTGGATTTACCACTCTAGCCACATAATTTGCATATTTCAACAAAAAGCTGTCATTTCTAGCTCACATGTATCAAAATAATACTGCCAAAGAATGTGCAGCATAATGTTGCATCGTTTGCCTTTTCTTAGTGCAGGTAAACCTGTATTTGTTCACTCATTCCCACATCATCCTAGGATCCTAGGGCCCCATGACAAGGGTAAACCTCTGTAGAGTTGGCTGGGGGATGTCATTATGACAAACCCATTTTTTTCCACCGGTACCCATGAAATATTTTCCGTATATGTTTTGGTCCCTGTAAAATAAGAGTTTTTATTCCACTGCCTTTTCTGCAAAGCACCTTCACTTATAATATATATCTATATATATATTCACTGAAAAAACCATAGGTTTCACACATGTTATAGTTAGCGGAAATTTTACTGATAAAAAACCAATGAAATTCCCCCGTTATAGTTAGTGCAGGCAACTATAACTCACGCGACCACAATCCTCTGCTGATGCTAATACTGTATTTAGACACTTATTTGCCCATGTCTTCTTCCATACATTTTTAGCTATACATATATTACAAATATTTTTTTTTCATAAAGACACATATGTCATCAGCAGAAGATTGCGGTCGCGTGAGTTATAGTTGCCTGCACTAACTATAACGGGGGAATTTCATTGGTTTTTTATCAGTAAAATTTCCGCTAACTATAACATGTGTGAAACCTATGGTTTTTTCAGTGAATTTGCAAGGTTTTTTAAATGCTAATTCCTAACTATAACGTGTGTGAAACCTATGGTTTTTTCAGTGAATTTGTACGGTTTTTTAAATGCTAAGTTACTTTACGCCATTCGTGGCGTGCGCGCCCACTTAACGCAGTTCGTTCCGTGCGCGCACGGTGCGCTTCGCGCACCGTGCGCGCACAGTGAGCACGCGGTGCGCTTCGCGCACCGCGCGCCCACTTTACGCAGTTAGTGCCGTGCACGCACGGTGGGCACGCGGTGCGATGACAAAGCAAGAAAGCACGTCAACAAATCTGTTTCTGCTTTCCTCCGTGACTATGGTATGGGTGCCATTTACCACAACAACTTGCGTTATGACATGCAAGACATTTATAGAGGAGATGGTGTGCACTTCAATGATGAAGGGAACAGAGTCTTCCTCTTGAACCTTAGACTCTGCATCGGTACTTACTTGTAGGTACCACTAAAAAATCATTTCATAAACACAACGGCTCTTTTTAGAGCCCCCTAATATCTAAACACTTAAATCTGATTTTCATTTTTTTTTTTTTTTTTTTTCTACCGTACGCTTACCGTAAGCTTACCGTACGCGTACCCCGTGATTTTTTTTAAAATCAATAAATGTTTTCTTTGTACTTTACAGTCCTTCTTTGACCCCCTCACAAATGTAAGGGGGTCTGTAACTCTCCTCATTGCCCCCTTTTCTTGTTTTCACTCTTTTTTTTCTGAGTGAAATACACAAAATGGCGGCCGCCGCTTCCTAGTTTCGGCCGATTCGAATGTTTACTAAGATCTAAGAGCCAATCAGAATCGCGCTCGCGCACGCCACCGTACGCTTACGGTAAGCGTACGGTAAGCGTACCGTAAGCGGGCTCAGATATATATATTGATTTAAAGGCTATTTTCTCAGAATCTACTGAACAGATTTACACCAAACCTACAAAAGGCACTTCCTTGACCTAGGGACTACCTCTCTGCCAAATTTCGAGTAATTCTGTTCAGCCGTTCGGGCTGTAGCTCGTTCTAAAGGTCCTATGGAAAAATGCATGGGGAAAACGCGTTTTGGGACCCCCCTTTTATCTCAGCCCCCGCTTGACGGATCCCCCCGAGACTTTCAGGGTAGGAGCGGAGCGTAGCGCCCCACCTATTTTGAGAAATTCGCGAGGATTCATCGACCGGCGCCAAAGTTATTCAAAATAGAATGTTGAGGTTTTCCTATGGAAAAGGGGTCCTAACTATAACTACCTACTGGCGACCGCCAGTAGGTAATATATATATACATATCTATATATATATAGATATATAAATATCAAGTTATACTGGGTCAACACAAAGAGGTTGAAGACTAGATGTATCCATGTTCATGTTATTTATTAAGTTGCCTGTTGGTTGCTTTTTCAATAACCTTGAGGGACGACAAGACGTTATGACAGTATTTTGCACAGAATATAAGTTAACAATATTATTGAATTGCTCTTAGTATATCTATATATTTATATATTTTATATATTTATGTCATGTTTTACCTTGCCTTGTTACAGATGAAACTGGACTCATGGATTTTAATAATCTGTGTTTTAAACAGTTTTAAACAAAATGAGATTTACCTCAGGACCTGGTCACAACGACCATGTGAAGGAGCCCAATAGGAATATTTATGGACTTTCTCAATTTATATGGTTTACATATAACCAATGATTTATCTTATTAACAAGATGTGGAATATAATAATAACAAAATATAGTAACAAAGTAATAATATGGGGCACATAAGAAAGAAAAAGAAAAAAGATAGAAAAAAGACTGTGTTTACCACTATGATATATGCTAAGCAATAGAATGTGTATTTTTTCTATGTTTATTCATGATGTGTGGTCACGTGGGTTTAGCATCACATTTAAAAATGGCAATGTAACCTCTCCTCGTTGATGTGAACAAGGGCGAGTGACGCCCGGAACGCGTCTTCAAAGGATTTAACCGCTGGAATAAATAATTTGCTGCCTTAAATCGGTGGTTCGTAGTTCCTTGGTGGCTGGGTCGGCTGATACGAAGCTGCGAGCAGACGAAGGTTCAGGTGTGTTTAGATATATAAATATATATATATATATATACACATACATATAATATATATATATATGCGTATGTGTGTGTGTGTGTATATATGTATATATATAAATGTATATATTCTCCACACTTTCTCTTGTGTGTATACCGCTACCACCTAATCGACAGCCTCTGGGGACCCCACAAGAGCGGGTCTGGGCAATTTTCGACTTTTCCTCTCCAAACAAGGATGACGACGCCATGTGCAGTTGGAAAATTATTTATTGAGCCACTAGCAAACGCGTTTCGGCTGCACAGCAGCCTTGCTCACCGGTGAGCAGGGCTGGTGTGCAGCCGAAACACGTTCGATAGTGGTTCAATAAATAATTAACCAACTGCACACGGCGGCATCATCCTTGTTTGGAGAGGAAAAGTCGAAAATATATGTATATATGTATATGTATATATATATATATATATATGTATATATATATATATATATTTATATATATAAACAACCTAGTGGCGGTTGCCACTAGGTAGTTATAGATTTTCCATAGAAAGAACATTTTTTGGTTTGCTAATAACTTTGGCCTAGTTTGACAAATCTTCACAATCACAAAAGATTCCCCCAAAAAGTTTATCCGCCTCAGCTCCCTCCCGAAATTTTTTGGGGTGAACCTTCAAGCGGGTGCCGAGGAAAAAGTGGGGCGGTCCCAAAACGCTACATCGCAATGCATTTTACATAGACTTCTTTAAGATGGGCAACAGCAAAAACTGCTGATTGGAATTACACTAAATACGACAGGAAGGTAGATCTTGGTCCGTAGAGGGTGCTTTTTGTGACTATGTGAGGTCATGAGCAGTGCACGGCGGGGGTGAAAGTTATAGCTAGTGCTGCTAACTATAACTGGTGAATTTCTGTGTTTTTTTAATTTTTAAACGTTAATGTTGTCACTGACAAATTCACCTAAATATAATGTTATTTTAACCTTTGCTTTTTTGGGGGGTGAATATATATATACACACATGAAAAAACACACACAAATTACTGGGAGCGAAGCAGAAAAAACATTGTCTTTTTGACATATACCATCAGCCTTTCCTCATTGCTCAGAACATAACTTAGTCCCCACACACACACTCAAACATAAACACTTCAAACAGTAGAGAACGCAGGAAAAGATTTCCATGAACAAAGTATATATAAAGCATTCAATAAATCGAATTGTGTTTATAAGCGCTTAAAACAAAATGATAAAACAAAGGTTTATAGCCAGGAAACCAGTTGGCAACCTCCTTTTAACCCGGCTGTTGTAATTTCACCAAGCAATACACAGTGCGTCAATGTTAATCCGAAACGCACTTTAGGGCAGATTTATTAAAGAAAAAGTGCTGCACAGACCTGTAGGTTAAGTTCCTGTGCTGTGCTGCACGAGGAGGGGAGAACAGCAGAGAGCCGTATCTGCTATCACCATAGCGCGGAGGCGTGCGCTTGACGCCTAGCATACGTTTGGCACTGGACAGTTACCCTTCCAGTAAAAAATACTATGCCTAGAAAAAAACATCTAAACTTTTCACGCATTGGGTGTGTGCTGTACGGTGCAGCACACATGTAATATGTGAAAAGTTAGGAGAAATTGAAAGCTTTTTCCTACTTAGAGCCTGCCTCAAAGAATCATTATATTTTTGCCACAAATCCCTGCATAACAATTTTAGTAAAACACACAAGATGATGGACGGAATGTTGCACATTGGCAAAACATTCACCCCCAGTCACAGATCTGGGTTTAATCCATCGTTATTTTGCTCACCACGCCACCCCAGTTCAATTTTAGTATGCAGCGCTTTGTGTCAAAATCCATGGGTGGTGGCGTGGGCACCGCCATGTACCACCCCTTTGATGCAGAGCAGTGCAAAGTGCTGTTTTTGTTACTCCAAATGCTACTTTCCAGTGCAAAAAGTTTAAAACTATAACCGTACGGAGAGCGCCCGCAATAAGGGCTTTGGTGCAAACATGATAAGGAATAAATAAGCTTTGAACTCATTGACAGTTGTCATTGATGAATGAAGACATTTTTTTAAATCCACAAAAACAGAAAGTATCGCTCATTTGGGGATTTGAATGCAGATCTGACAGGACTTAGTCACCAGCCCCCTATGTCCGTGATCACGCCATCCCATAAGCAAGCTTCTTCACTTCATTAATGCCAGTGCTGAGTCATCGTTTTGCCTAGTTAATGGTCAGCTCAGGCTTAATCATCTGCCACCCAGTGCTTAATTTCAGCCGGTGGTTGCCGGAGAGAGCCACCAGCACTCATTTTTGAGGACTGGCACTTATTTTTCCTCTTTTTTTTTTTTTTTTTTTTTTTTAAAAGAAACAGTGGTCCTTGGAAAGAGAGAAAATACACTTAGGATAAATATAGTGCAGAATCGAAACTATATTGTATTTTGGGATGTCCAGCCGGACAACCCTATTTATTTCTTGAATGAAAAAATAACAATTACAATGACATACTAATGGTGGGACACAGTCCTGTATCCTTTGGGGGAAAAAAGGGGAGAGACAATACATGTAAAACAATTACATACAAAGGGGCATTTCATTTCATTCATTACTTATTTTTCCTCGTCAGACATTTCCAGAGAGGGAAAAACGCACTAAGCGGGAAACGGAGGGAGAGATAGACGGAAAAACCACCTCAAAGGGAGGACTCCACAAGAATGAGTTATAGGAGCAGGGAGTGTCTGGCAGAGGATTGCAGAGGCCTGGGTGGATTCAAAGCTATACAGTCCTGGTATTCGGTGCACTGATATTTAATAGCGTAGGCCGTGCGCTTCCGAGCAGTGCTTTGGGCACCGGCACTCACTGTTTTACAAATTAAGCACTGCTCCCACTATGGAATGCATTCATATTTGCTGTTGGGAGTTAACATCCTCTTTTTCAAACTATCACCTAATCGATTCCTGAAATAGCTGCTGCGGATGGCCACGCACCCAAACAGGAACCGTGATTGTGTTGTTTTGAGCTTGCACAAATCTCGATTCTGCCTTTAGCAATCTCTTCTAAGTTTGTATCTCGCTTTGCAGAATGAATACACCGGGTGTCTTGCTGGTCTGCGCACATCGAGTAGCACAATCTCATCTTTCCAGGTTTTGCATAGATCTCTCCTGGAACCATTATTCATTGCATAACACATCAGGGTCAACACGCTTTCTTCACTCTCATAAATCTCTTCTCCGCTCATATAATTCTCTTCATAGCCTGCATAAAGTTGTCCTTGAATTGCATATACTTGATTTTGTATACAAACATTCCCGCTTTTATACATTTTTATTTGGCTTATGTAAATATCTCCCTGGCTCACACAAATCTCTTCCTGGCTTACTTAAATTGTTTCTGGTCTACATAAAGCTCATGTAGAGTTCCAGAGATCTCTTGCCTCACATAAATCTCTTTTTGGTTTCTTTAAATCTCTTCTTGACTTGCATAACTCTGTTCTCCGCTTGTTCGTATATCTTCTCGGCTTGACTATATATTTTCCCATTCTTTCTTTGCTGTGCATAGGTCATCTCTTAATGCATTCCTCCTACCTAGATCAAGGTTTACATAAACACCTTCTGGGCTTGCATGAATGTCTTCCTGGCCTAAAGGACTTCTCGTTGTCCATAAACTTCTTCCCTGATATACACTCTTTTCCCGACTTACATAAACCACTTTCCACCTTCCATACATTTCTTCTTAATTTGTATGCTTATCTCCCTTATCAGCATGCATGCCTTCACATATTCTCTATGCATTGCATACATACTAATTGCATGCATCCTACGGAAGTTTCTGCCGCATTTACATCGACCTCGTGTCAGCTGGCATAAACATTTCCTCTGCTTCGAATGATGTGTGCATTTCTAAATCCGTCCCTTAGTGACCCTGCGGCATGAGAGCAGAGCTAACACCCGTAGGCCTTAAAAAGCAGGTGATGTTTGAAGTACGTTGTAACACTGGCTTTTGGTAATAAACGGAAAAGGACAGAACATTGTAATGGCGGCATAAGTTTGAATGGCGACTTAAAAGTGAGCATGCATTTATGGTCTCATATTGCCATCTCGTGGCTACTATTAGAAACTACATTTAAACTACACACTAATTTCATTTAGATGCATAAAACCACAGTACTTTAGCTACCTACGATTAAAATTAGGGTGACCAGATTTTGAAAATCAAAAACCGGGACAGGCTAGAAATAAAAGTAGAACTAAAGCCTTTTTAGTCTTACTTCTATGTCTGGCCTGTCCCGGTTTATGTGCAGCCTTGCAAATGTGTTCTTACACACATACATGCACATATATTCATGCGCGCGTGTGTGTATATATATATATATATATATATATATATATATATATATATATATATATATATATATATATACACACTTCCAATATAAAAAAGAACTGAGATATGCTAACATGTAATATTTGATTGACGTACATTTTTTCTTTCGAATAGGATTTGTGATATTATTATTATTTGTATTTACTTTTATTTGTTTTACAGTTGCAGGGAACAACAAAATCTGAAGATATGCCGATACACCTCACATGTATCTAGTGCTAAGGAATATCAAATTGGTGAAAGGCTTAGGGGCTGCTTAGAGTTTGCTTAGAGGGTAGTCCGCTGCAACGTGTAGCCTCTGTTGTTCTGCCAATAAAGCTGTGATTGCTGACCTCAGCTTTTGGAGTGCAGCCTACAGAATTTTCAGCCCCTCCAGCCCTGGATCTAAGTAGGGCTGGATGGGACCTTATACATGTATTTCTAAACCCTTAGGAAAAAATAAATAAATATATATATATATATATATATATTGCCGTTCATATAACATGCAGGGGATTTGGTCAGATAACACCATGACGTTAATTTCCGCATTTACAGCAATTCAATAATCCGCCTTACCTACCTGGATTCATGTTGCATCCTGGGATCTGTAGTGCACATGCACCCAGTGCACTACAAATGGTGAGAAAGGACATTGCTCCTGGGGGCGGGGCGGATTTAACCAATCATCTAGGGGCTAATATTCAAATACACGATGTTACCTGCGAACACCCCATAAGACTCCTGGCGCTGAAGAAGGCATATATGATGCCGAAATACATTCGCCGTTTTGTGACTGAATAAAGTGGCCTCCCTGCTTACCCCTGCTGTGGCCTCTGCTCTTTCCTTGGAGGAGTTTTTCGTGATGTTTAGCGCACATGCCAGAGGCACGCTTCAGAGGCACCCGCATCCTCAAGTTGGCCTTGGCTTCGCTGGCATCTGCTGTGGCGGACTTTGTTTGTTTCCAGGGTACTGGATGCCAAGGCACACCCCCGGGTCCAGGAGGAGATGGGGCGGTGACAGAGTTATTTAACTCTGCGCTGGGCGCGATTGGATCTCCGGTCCTGCCCCCGCCGATTGGAAACCTGTTCCTGGAGGTTGATGCGGTCTGGGGACCCAGGGGGACAGTGCCGTTCATATAACATGCAGGGGATTTGGTCAGATAACATTGTGACGTTAATTTCCGCATTTACAGCAAGTCATTAATCCGCCTTACCTACCTGGATTCATGTTGCATCCTGGGATCTGTAGTGCACATGCACCCAGTGCACTACAAATGGTGAGAAAGGACATTGCTCCTGGGGGCGGGGCCGATTTAACCAATCATCTAGGGGCTAATATTCAAATACACGATGTTACCTGCAAATTCCCCATAGGACCCCTGGCGCTGAAGAAGGCATATATAATGCTGAAATGCATTCGCCGTTTTGTGACTGAATAAAGTGGCCTCCCTGCTTACCCCTGATGTGGCCTCTGTTCTTTCCTTGGAGGAGTTTTTCGTGATATATATATATATATATAATATATATATATATATATATATATATATATATATATATATATATATATATATATATATTTTTTTTTTTTTTCACTGAAAAAACCATAGGTTTTACAGACGTTATAGTTAGGAATTAGCATTTAAAAAACCTTAGAAATTCACTGAAAAGGTTTCAGGGACGTTATAGTTAGTTGGACATTTGACTCATATAAAACCAGAGAAATTATAACTCGTGCGCCTGCAATGCACTGATGATGACGTCACATATTACATCACTCATGACATGGTCAGTGACATCACTCATGACATCACTGATAACATCTCAAATGACATCACTGATGACATCATCCACGTGATAGTCTGACACACCTCTTCACACTGTAATATAACGCAAGTTATAGTTAGCTCAACTAACTATAGCAGTCAAATTTCTCTGGTTTTATATGAGTCAAATGTCCAACTAACTATAATGTCCCTGAAACCTATGGTTTTTTTCAGTGAATTTCTAAGGGTTTTTGAATGCTAATTCCTAACTATAACGTCTGTAAAACCTATGTTTTTTCAGTGAATTTCGAAGGTTTTTTAAATGTTAATTTCAGATTTTAATATTTATAAAACCTATGTTTTTTCAAATTGTTTTTTAATATTTTGCAAATCTATCATCCTTTTTTTAAACTTTACAAATTCTATAATCTTTTATATTTTCCCCACAAAATATGTATATCTTTTTTTTTTTTTTGAGAAAACTACAGTCCCGTAACGGTAGTCTACCAAGCTCGATGAACATGCGAATCCTATGTACATATGAGGTCGCGCCAGCTGCTACTTTGGTATGCGACGGGTACGCACTACCAAGCCACGCGTTACGTCATGTACATATAGGGTTGCGCCCGCTGCGTGTTGCGTATGTGACAAGTGCACACTGCCATGCCCTGTGTTACGTCATAGACGTACGATGTCGCGCCGCATACGCCATTCCCTCATTTTTTTGTCTCAAATCTATTAAAAAAAACTTTAAAGTGTATATGAGAGCAAGCGATAATAAAAAAATATTTTAAACAGTTATATATTTCTAACTCTAATAAACTTATATTATAATAAATATATTTTCTCAAAATCACATCAGGTGCGGTCTCATTGCTCATTGCGATTGCCATGTAACCATAGAAAAAAAAGCATTTCATTAATTCATAACATTTCTCATTGTAACAGTTCGAAAACGCCACCCATTTTAGTCAATATCTGTACTGCATTTCATGAGACACATCTCTTCTGCTTAGAGAGCTTTGTTCAAAACTTTCTGCAATATACACATATCTTACACTACACATAACATGCAACCATCATTTTCATCAATATTCATGCTCTGTAAAGTAGCCTTCCACCTATGATACCCATAATTTTCTCCAATACCACAGGTAACATGGTTGCATACGCTGTCCACAACACAACGTTATATAGTACGGCCCAGAGACAGTCTCATGCATAGATAATGAACACAAGGACACAGATAGATAGTGGAAGTGGATACGGGCACGTACGCTCGACTCCTTTTTATTACCATGGTGACATATCCAGTGACGTCTGTACTGGATGTGTGTGTGCTAAGTCTAAACCAGCCTTCAGACAATGGTTGCTGCTAGCATCAACTACAACAGTAATCATTGGATCACACACAGAGATTCAATATTAAAAGAATCAATAATTTATGCTGCAGTAAGTTAAGGACCGTAGATGTGAAATAATACAGAAATAATTCCATCGTAAAAGAACAACAACTTGTGGTAAACTGACACACAATCAATAGATAAGAAATAATACACAAAAAGATTATATCATAAACGCTCCATCAGTTCTAGTGCACTCACATAACCACATCAAAAGCATTCAGCATGTGCACAGCCAGCGATAATGCATGCTGTAGACTGGCCGTACTAGGAGCAATATCTGTTGCCATCAACGCTGCATCATCTGCAATACCGACTCAATCTGAATTATGAACACTGCGGTAGGCCATAGAGATCGGTCACAAAGGACCCACAGATACGTAAAGTGACTTCACCTACCCAGTTTGTCGTCAGCGAAGCAACAAAAAAGAGTGTGCAAAGCCTGCAATGATACATATGCATGGTGCAGACAGTACACACTGGAGCAATGTATTTTCCTACAGGACTACCTCATCTACAATAGCGACTCAATCTCAATTGTGAACACTGCTGTCTGCAGTGTAGGCCAGAGTGAGCGGTCACAAGGGCCCACAGCCACATGGCATTCACTTGAGCTCTACAGTTTGCAATACACAAACTAAAACAAAATGTGTGCAGAGCCTGCAATGATGCATATGAGTGGTGCACACAGAGCGCACTGGAGCAAAATATTTTCCTACAGGACTGCATCATCTACAATACTGACTCAATGTCAAATGTGGACACTGAAGTCTGCAGTATAGGCCAGAGAGAGCGTTCAGCAAGGGCCCACAGCCACCTGGCATTCACTTGAGCTCTACAGTTTGCAATATCCAAATGAAAAAAATGTGTGCAGATCCTGAAATGATGCATATCAGTGGTGCAGACAGAGCGCACTGGAGCAATGTCTTTTCCTACATGACTGCATCATCTACAATACCGACTCAATGTCAAATGTGGACACTGAAGTCTGCAGTATAGGCCAGAGAGAGCATTGAGCAAGAGCCCACAGTCACGTGGCATTGACTTGAGCTCTACAGTTTGCTATACACGAAGCAAAGAAAACGTGTGCGGAGCCTGCAATGATGCGTATGAGTGGTGCAGACAGAGCACACTACAGCAATCTCTTCTCTTAAAGGACTGCATCATCTACAATAGCGACTCGATCTGAATTGTGAACACTACTGTCTGCATTGTTAATTAAAAGCAGTACTCACACACACAACCATCAATACTTTTTCTCACTCCCTCTTTACAAAATAAAACAACACAAATTACAGAGAACTCTACAATGAATAAATCAAAACAATTCGAATTGGGATTTCATCTCTCCACAGTCTACACTATTCACTGTTCCTTTGGACTTCCAAGATAAATTTGGTCATTTCACTAAACTTATAACGTTCTAATTACTTAACTACTGGATTCTGTAATTAAACAATCACCACGCAATCTAATTTGTGAACCCTGCGAACTGCAGTCTACACCAAATCCAGTGGTCATTCACAACTCACAGCCACATACCGTTGGATTCGGAAGCACGGAGTTGGTTGCACCTGATCAGAGGGGGTACACAAAAATCATCACAGACTTTAACTTATGACATCCTCAATCATAGAATCAAGACCCCATTTCACTGTTTGCACCTGCTGTACCACAGTATACTCCACCGACTACTGTCAACCAAGCCCAATAATCATGTGCAGCAGGTAGCTATGGAATAACAGACTGTGATGTACCTCAACACACAAACTTCTGAAAAAAGCAAGCAGCAGGTAATATCAGACATCATCCATTGTGGGATCAAGACACCATTCCACAGTTGGGACCTAAAGTTGGATGAACCTGATCGAAGAGAGTACCTTCATCGCCACTCTCAAATGCAGTTCTAATATCGTCCATTGTGGCGTCAACACACCGTTCTACTTTTGGAACCTAGAGTTGGTTGCAGCTGGTAGAAGGGAGTACCTTCATCTCCACTATCAGATACAGTTCTAACATCATCCATTGTGGCATCAACACACCATTCCACTGTTGGGACCTAGAGTTGCTTGCACCTCATCGGAGGGGGTACACAGAAATCACCACAAACTGTAACTTCTAACATCCTCAATCATATAATTAAGACCCCATTTCACTGTTTGGACCTGCTCGACCGCGGTGTATTCCAGCAATACCAGTCAACTAAGCCCAATAACCATGTGCAGCACTTAACTACAGAAGCACAGAATCTGATGCACCTCAACAGACAGAGTTGTGTGAAAACCAGCAACAGGTAATATCGGACATCGTCCATTGTGTGATCAAGACACCATTCCACTGTTGGTACCTAGAGTTGATTGCGCCTCATCAGAAGCTATACACAAAAATCATCACACACTTTAACTTCTGACATCCTCAATTATAGAATTAAGAACTTGTTTCACTGTTCGAACATGCTGCACCGCTGTGTACTCCAGCAACTGCAATAAACCATGCCTAATAATCATGTTCAGCAGTTAACTACAGAAGCACAGAGTCTAATCCACCTCAACGGAAGGAGTTCTGTAAAAATTAGGCAGAATGTAATATCGGACATCCTCCATTGTGGAATCAAGACAACGTTCCACTGTTGCAACCTAGAGTTGGTTCCACCTGGTCAAAGGGAGTAACTTTCTCTCAACTCTCAGATGCAGTTCTAACATCATCCATTATGGGATCAAGACACCGTTCCACTGTTGGGACCCAGAGTTGGTTGCAGCTGGTCAAAGGGAGTACCTCCATCTCCACTCGCACATGCAGTTCTAACATCGTCCATTGTGGGATCAAGACACCGTTCCACTGTTCGGACCTAGAGTTAGATGCACCTGATCGGAGGGGGTACACCGAAATCATCACAGACTTTAACTTCTGACATCCTCAATCATAGAATCAAGACCCCGTTTCATTGTTCGGACCTGCTGTACCACGGTGTACTCCACCAACTGCAGTCAACCAAGCCCAATAATCATGTGCAGCAATTAGCTACGGAAGCACAGAGTCTGATGCACCTCAACGGAGGGTGTTCTCTGAAAACTCAGTGCAGGTAATATGGGACACCATCCATTATGGGATCAAGACACCGTTCCACTGTTGGGACCCAGAGTTGATTGCAGCTCGTCGAAGGGAGTACCTTCATCTCCACTCTCAGATACAGTTCTAACATCGTCCACTATGGTATCAAAACACCGTTCCACTGTCGGTACCTGTCGGACTACTGTGTTACTATTATACAGAGCACTCCACGCTCCTGGGCCTCAGGCTGGGCTCTGTGTGCCTGTGTCGCGGTAGCCAGTTTTAATCTCAGGAGCCTCCCTAGCTCGCAGACCTCGGCCCTGGACCTTCCGCTGGCACGTGGTCGGCCCTCTTTCACATACAGCAGTGTCGAAAGGTGAACTGTGGGGCATATATGCATCACAGCGGCCATGACGGTTTCTGAGTACCAGCAGGCTGAGAGCATCATTCACGCACCCACTTTCGCTCACAGCGTCTGCCTCATGGTGGTGTAAGCTGCGCAGACCTGGCAGACACGTTCGCCAATCCAGAAGAGAACCACACCCAAAGAAACGTGCCTTTTATTCATACCCCTATGCTAGCCTTGCGTATGGCGAGCCAGTACACTTCCCTCAACTTTTGGGTGGGGGGGGAGGCACGTACGCGCTACCATTCCGTAATCTTCCCTACTGACTGTACTATCATGGTTGCATTCACTGTCCACTTCACTCAATAGACCATCAGTGTATGTTGACGTATACATGTCTGTGCTCTGCATACTCAAGTCTGTCCGGCACATCCCCTCAAGACTTTGCATTGTATACTTTTATAATCGAGAATTACTTGCCACCTTCGCACATACTTTGCTCTCATCTCTCCCCGCATTCTGCATAGTGAGGCAGAGGTGCCATGCCATGTTTAGTTTGTATACATGGCTAGCCACGGTTCCCACAGTATGTAGTGTCATTGAGTCTGCTAGGTGCACAAGTTGTTTGTCATGTTGAATGTCATTATATAAGGTAGCGTGTTTATTCATGAGCAGTGGCTTATTCCATTTACATATCGCTGTCTTAAAGAGCATACAAAAGTTTTTCTCACAGGTGAATAGTGCGACCACAATGGCAGCCATTCATTACTATCCAAGAATGTCCAACTACACGGCGCTTCTAAGGTTACAACCACCTATCTTGCATCCTTTCTTAAAAGCAATCCCAAACTCCCACAATCACACCAACATTCACACAGCTTTCTAACGACAGTTATCTGCTTCTCAATAAAATACACTCCTACGGAATATGAGCTGGCATACCGCATGTTCTTACTGTTTCAAACACAGTAACTTCCTGTGGCAATATCTATTCCCACCCACACAAACTAACTCCCAAACTTCAACTTGACCTTCAATTCCTAGTTTGAAGACACATTTCAAGAAACAAACCAAACTAAAAGCACCTTTGTTCAGAACAGAAGTCTACCTCACTTCTGCAAAAGAAATTTATCGACTGCAGATACCACGAACTTCAAATAAAATACACTCCCTTTTAAATACGAACCGCCAATTAAACTTTGTGAATTGTTACACAATTTTCAACACATGTCACGCTCAAGGTCTGGCACACTTTTTTAACACGGTCTCCTACAGCCGTCTAACACGCTTTCAAACTGTTCTTCTTTTATACCAGACTACATTCAGACATTCTTTCGATCATCTTTGGAATAACAGGAACAGTGCCCATAATACTAACCCTCTTTGCGGCCATCCTACTACTAATTCTACTTCTAGAAATGGCTACGCTCTCTATGGTAACAACTATGTCTGACAGAATACGCCTCTACGCCATGCTACATCAAGACTGTAAAAAAACAGAAAAACTTTTCAGCTGCCTGCCTCTATCTATTATCGGAGCTAGCTACAACATAACATTTATCTGCACTTATGCAATATGCGTACAACCATCGTTTGATTGCAAAACTTGCCCATTTGACTGGCAAATGGATGTATGCCTTGCCAACATCTCAACAATCGCTCCAGGTATCCAGCAGGTAATGGAGTATCTTGAAAACCATGAACATGATTGTTCTAGCAGCGGAGCAATGGCGAATGCAATGGAAAAAGGAATCACAGCGCAATGGGATTTCTGCGCAGCCACGAAAGATCTCCTGCAACGTGCGACCTTTCACAACATCGCAGATTGCCTGCCCATTCAAATTACCGCTCCAACATTCGAGGAACATTACTGTCCCTTCAAGGATATGAATTGGATCGCTTCGCTTTTCTCACATGATGGCAACAATATCCTCTTGGAACATTACGCATCTCAAGCAGCTGAAGAACTTCTGGACTGGAATCTCCGAGACTTGTAAGAAACACATTATTCTTGAATGGATTTTTTTCCATCTTTTTTTTACTTTTTCCTTTAAATTTTTTATAATACACTTCAATCCTACTACTTTGATATAATAACTTTCTAAGTATACTCAGACATTTGAACTCTATCCTCATTATTCCCCCTTACATCTCCAGTCTAACCAGGAATCGGTGATGTATGGCCTATGCAAATACGCTATTTACTTCCAAAATTAACCTAAACCTGACACCCATTTAGAAACCACGTCTATTCTTTGTGCACACACCTCTATGCCTGCCTGTTATTCACAAAGCCCTTTCACACAATTTTACTCAAAGTCAGCCTCTGCTCAGAACCTCACGATAAAAATGTAAAAAGACGACTTTGTTTAGGAACTGGTTGGCACAGTGTGGTAATCGTAAACTACCTTTATTTTCATTATACAATGTATTTCTTCATGTCTAATAGCTATTCTGTACGTCACATAGAACTGTAACATATAATGTGCAATTCACTGATGCAGGAGCTTCGATTTGACTACAGCAGAAGCAATTGGAGTTTGTCTAAGCTCGATGCCTTAGCTCTCTACACAAGAATGTTTTTTTGAAACAGCTGAAGACAATAATGTACGGTTTGACTACAAAGGTACCGAATGTGCTTCTCAGAAGCAAAATGTTTGTATTCATCCTCAAAGTTCCAATGTGGGTAGAACTAGTACCAATTCTGACATGCACCACATTGAATCTACTGTACAACAGATTGCTCACTATTCTACTGTTGTTAATTTTCTGTTACAAAAAAGGACTGCCAAGGTACATAAAAAGTCTGATGACTACATTTTGCAATTTCTTTTTTATTTATTTCTTTTCTTAAACGATACATGAGGTAATCGTATCCTACCTTTATTTTCTTTATAGAATGTAGAGTCATTCAAGTGTAATAGCTATTGTTTATTTCACATGCAACTGTAACATGTAATATACAATTCACAGATGCCGGAGCTTATGTTTGAATACAGCAGAAGTGGTTCAACTTTGCATCAGCTGGATACCCTAGCTCTTGCACCAGTGGGTCCAATTATGGCACTTAAATAAAGAGACTTTCTATATAATTTTCAAACTCCTTTATTACACACAACCACTTTCTTAGACACAACTCATTTTACCATTTTACTTCTCTGGCATTGCAACCTTCTGCATTATATTCTTCACGATTATTCCTTTATTCCTGCTTCCTAAAACACTACATTCGACTCTTCAGACCAATAGGGATGAGTAGTTCGTTTCACACTCCCTGTATAGAATAAACACACACTAACACTAGTTACACAGGTATGCTACAGCGGGCAGTATCCTACAGCGCCCACAGCACATCACTTCACAGCAATAAACTCACGACTTACACTCACAGTTTCATCCCCGAGTCTTCATACCGATACCACTAAGTACTTTGCTTCCCACTCCCGCTATACTCTAAACGCATACTAACACCACCTGCACAGATATGCTACAGCGCCCACTATGCTACAGCGCCCAGAGCACATCACTTTACAGCGCTCAGCTCACAGATTAGACGCACAGTTTCATCCCAGAGTGTACCGGCACCTCACCTCAGCACCATCTCACAGTGGGCAAAACAGCACTTTCACACCAGTAGGGATAAATAATTCGCTTCACACTCCCTCTATAGCACACCCTACCCACCCTACAAACCTCACAGCGCTCCTAACCTCCTCTTTCCCACTTTTTTCTCCCTTTTATCCCCTTACTCGCTTCAACGGAATCACAAAATGGCAGCCAACACTTCCTAGTTGCAACCATTTGCACCGCTAGCAGCCAATCACCAGCAAGCTTGTGCTCATAACGCCTCAGCCAATCAGATGACAGAATTTCCAAATATTGATATCTGTAAATTTCGATATTTCTCAAAAACTACTGAACGGATTTACACCAAATAAAGAAAAGCGTGCTTTTTAGACCAATACCCTTCTCCCTTCCAAATTTGGGGTAATTCCATTCACCCGTTCGACCTGTAGCCTTGTCTAAAGGTCCCTTTGGAAATTAACATTGAGAAAACACGTTTTGGGACCCTCCTTTTTTCTCAGCCCCCCTTCACGAATCACCCATAAACTTTCAACATAGGAGCTGATCTCAACAAATAATTCGTTTTGAAAATTTCACGAAGATTCATCAATCGGCGCCAAAGTTATTGCGAATAGAATGTTGCCATTTTCCTATAGTAACTAGGTCCTAACTATAACTACCTACTGGCGACCGCCAGTAGGTAATATATATATATATATTACATACATACACATATATGCATATATGTTTATATATGCACTTGTGTGTATATAAATATATATAAAAGAATAAAACACATTTGTGTGCATGTGTGTGTGTATATATATATATATATATTCACTGAAAAAACCATGGGTTTCACACACGTTATAATTAGGAATTAGCATTTAAAAAACCTTAGAAATTCAATGAAAAAACCAAAGGTTTCACACATGTTATAGTTAGCTGGACATTTCACTCGTAAAAAACCAATGAAATTCCCCCGTTATAGTTAGTTCAGCTAACTATAACTCGCGCGCCCGCAATGCACTACTGATGACGTCACATATTACATCACTCATGACATGGTCAGTGACATCACTCATGACATCACTGATGACATCTCAAATGACATCACTGATGACATCATCCAGTGAATGTGTCTTTTTCTGAAAATTACATATGTTTTATACATGTATATCTCAAGGTCGATGGAAGAATCAATGGGTATATAAGTGTCTAAGTGGATGATTTGTTTTTGAAAAATTGATTGTATTACTGACTGATTAAGTGTATCTTATTGAATACATGGCTTACTGAGTAATGTTTAAATATGTAAATATCTGTATCAGTCTCTCACTTTGTGTATAAGTGGCTGCATGGGTTGGTGAGTAGCTACATGAGTGTCTATAGAGGTTATTAGTTGTTTTTTTGAGTATCACTATGAGTGTCTGAGTGTCTGTATGGTTCGGTGGGGGATATTATGTAGTGCATAGGTGCATGAATGAGTGACTCACTCTTTGTATGTGTTGAAGACAGCATGTGTGCAGGACTGTATGGGTGGATGACTGTATGCATGGATGTGTTAGTGAGTGAATGACTGTCTCAATAGTGTCTTTATGAGTAACTACATATGTTTTAAACTAGTATATGTGACTATTGGTGTATATAAGTGAGTATATGTGAGAGTGAGAGATTGAAAGAGTTCCTGTATGAATAAGTATGTGTTTCTATAAGTGATTGTTAAAAAGGCTAAGTATGTGTAAGTTTCTGTTAAAGTAAGTGTGCTGGTGTGTGTATAACTGTATATGCAAGTAAATGGATGTTTGTTTCTTTATTAGCATGAGTGACTATGTGTGTGAGTAACTCTATGGATGAGTGGAATTGTGTTACAGGATGTTTAGGTGTATGAGTACATATGATGTGTGAGTACATGTATGAGTGACTGTATAGGATTGTTGGTGGATGAGTGGATGTGTATGTGGATCTTAGAATTACTGAATAGGTTGTTGTAACTGTTATTGGTATGTCCATTGTTTTGAAAATTTTAGTGTCTATTTTTGAATGTTTGTATCAAAGGTTATATTAGGGTGAGAGGAGGTCTACCACTCTGTCACAAGGATGATGTCATCAGTGATGTCATTTGAGATGTCATCAGTGATGTCATGAGTGATGTCACTGACCATGTCATGAGTGATGTAATATGTGACGTCATCAGTAGTGCATTGCGGGCGCGCGAGTTATAGTTAGCTGAACTAACTATAACGGGGGAATTTCATTGGTTTTTTACGAGTGAAATGTCCAGCTAACTATAACATGTGTGAAACCTTTGGTTTTTTCATTGAATTTCTAAGGTTTTTTAAATGCTAATTCCTAACTATAACGTGTGTGAAACCCATGGTTTTTTCAGTGAATTTGCAAGGTTTTTTAAATGCTAATTCCTAACTATAACGTGTGTGAAACCCATGGTTTTTTCAGTGAATTTGCAAGGTTTTTTAAATGCAAATTTTTTTTTCTTTCTTTTTTTTTTTTTACATATTTTTATTTTAATTTTCTATCCTTTTTTAAAGACTATGGTTACATTTTTAAAATTCTATAATATGTTTTTTTTAATATATTTTATAAAATAAACATGTAAAATTTATTAGCAATACATTTTTTCTTTTTTTTTCTTTTTTTTTTAGTACGCGTACCGTAAGCTTACGGTAAGCGTACGGTTTACACAACGTCTGTAATTTTTCTACGCTGTTTGCGTATAGTTACGCAATTTGCGTAGCCGCGCGTACTCCGCGTGGGACGCGTACGCGTGTACGCTACACGCGCACGTTACGCGGAAGTGTCGGGTAGTGACTGTTATGCGCATGCGCGCAAGCGCGTGTCTTTTTTACGCGCATGCGTACTTTTGCCGTAAGCGCTCCGTAAGCGTACCGTAAGCGTACGGTAGGTCATGTGATCATGAAACACAACTTTTGATTGGATGAAACTACTTTCAGTTCTAGAACTCTCCTACACCACACCCATTCCCCTCATTTCTGCTTGTGATCCCTTAGGAGAAGGAGCTGGGTTGTCTTTGTGATACGATGGCAGAACAGCAGAGCCCTTCTGAGAGTGAGGCTAGCACTAGCAGCACTACCTTGAGGCAGAGAGCGAGGAAACAAAAGACCTCTTATGTATGGGATTATTTTACTTTTCCTGAAGGCCAGCTAAAGGTAAATGCACCCTTAGTGACTTGCAAGCTGTGTCAGCGTGTACTTTCAAGAGGTAATCCTGACAGGAAGTATTCCTTTGGGAATCATACCATGATGAGGCACCTCAAGGATGTACACAAAAGGACACATGCTCGACTTTTTGGAGGTAACCCTTCAGTAAGTCAACCAAGCACATCCACAGCAGCTCAGCCTGGACCATCATCTGCAGGGCTGAGTCCTTCTTCTGCAGGTCAGGTGAGCCCTTCATCTGTGGGGGGAGCATCTCCTTTTGCTGGCCCTCAGGAAATTAACCCTCGATTTCTGAGGGTTGATATTCGATGCGCCTCTTGTCATGATCTAATTTGTCATAGGGAGACCAGTGTTTCCCTAGTGAACAACAAAATAGATCAGCACACTTGTCACAGAGACTAATTTTCCCAATCTTTCTTTCCTCTGTCCCTGCATGAACACAACGGCTCTTTGAAGAGCCAACCTTATCTTTCATCTTTTTTTTATATATGTTTTTAAAAACTTTTTTTTTTTTTTTTTTTACCGTACGCGTACGGTGCGTGTAATTTTTTTTTTTTTTTTTTTTAAAAACACTAAAAATCAATTATCACATTACAAGGTCCTTGAGAGACTACAATTATTATTATTGACTTACCATACCCACTCAAAAAAATATTTATTCATTTGTTTTAAAAAAAAATTGCTTTAAAAATGGTTCTAGTTTTCGAAAATTTTCTATATCAATCTGAAAAAAAAGAAAAAAGTATTAATATTTTTAAAATATTTTATAATACAGTACACATATTTACATATTTATCAAAAAATATTTTTGCCTTATTTTTGCTGTTTTCAGAATATATTGCATTTCACTATAAATTGTGAAAGCAATTGCATTCATCATTTTACAGCGGGCAAAAAAAAATAACAATCTCAAAGATTGTATTAAAAAAGCCCAGAATCTCTTTTTACTTAAACTTAACATTATAGAAATGCATAATATTCTAAAAAAATATCATCTAATATCAATACTTATTTCTTTAAAATACCGTCTGATATGTTTGTTTCAGAAGTATAATCACAATATTATATCTCAAATAACTCCACATTACATCTGGTTCCATTTCCTTTAGGCCAAATAGTAATTTTAAAATTCTTTTTTGATTAAATTTCCAATGGTAATCCAATAAAATTCTAAAGTTTTATTTGTACAGATCTCACCGATTCTCTGTAACATATTGGTTCCCGAAAGATTTATTAATAATTTATTAAGTCCACAATAGAATTGGTTACCTTTCCACATGGCCAAATAGTAATTTAAAAAATCTTTTTTGAAAAAATTTCCAATGGCACTCCAATAACATTCCAAAATTTAAATTGTGCAGATGTTACCGATTTTCTCTAAATTTTTGGTTTTCGAAAGTTTCATTAAAAATTAAAAAAGTCCACATTACAATTGGTTATCTTTCCATTAGGCCAAATGATAATTTAAAAAATCTTTATTTTTGAAAATTCCAATGGTAATCCAATCAAATGGTAAAATTGTTTTGTCCAGATCTTGCCAAGTCTCTCTAAAATTTAGGTTTCAGGAAGATTAGATAGGACTTTGCTAAATCAAAAGGCAAACGTTGCTTAAAAACCAATTGGGAATCATTACACAGTGTCCAGCCTTTTTCACATTTAAGATAAACTGTGTAATGTCCAGAAGTAACAGTAGGTCCTTCATGGAAAATTATTGCAACAGTTACAAAAGTTTTTCTTGAAATTGATAATTGCTGTCCTGTAAACTTCTTTATTAAAGTATCCAATTTTGAACCATCAGCTCTACATCGTTGCATCATTAAAATTACATACTGTCCGTATTCCTTTAAAATTAATGTTGAAAACATGTCAGATTGACACTCACCGCATTGCATGCTATGATTAGCATCTTTAACTAATTTAGCAAAAGTGACTGTTTTAGTCTCTGGCAATGTCAAAAAATAAACCTTTCCTTATCAACATTAGAGCCACATATATTATAACAGTTTTCACAACTATGTTCCCATTTATAAGAGAGACCAAATAAATTATCAATTGCAACTTCTTCTTCTTCCAGTACCTGAAGAAAAAACATCAAAAATTCGTGTGCATCTTGCTGTTCATTTTGAGAAAACTGTGTTCGTCCTGAACATACATCTAAAAGTTTTCTAATTTCAGTAGCACTTTCTATTTGAGTTTTATCATTACTCAGCTTTTGAAAAAGGAAACTCAGCTCTGAACAGAATCTTTTTCCCTGATTTTCTATTATCTGCTCTTGCAAACTTTCCAGATAAAATGCAACATTCAGCACTACATTTGCGTAGCAGTTGACACCAGAGCTATTTTCAAAATGACATCCTACAACCTGTTCTTCTTTTTCCTTACTCTTTTTGCTTGCAATTACATCACTCCTCTTTTTTTTCCTCCTCTGTACATCTTCATCACAGATATTCTCATTTCTCCTTTTACGAGAAACTACACGTTTCTCCAACACAGGATACTGACCTAAATGAGGAGCATAGCTTCTTCTTAATCTATTATACTCCTTTACACAATTTGTATCAGCACTAACTTTTGAGTCATCAAAGTCTATCATGAATAAACCTGATAATGTTTTCACTCGTGACAAAGCAACATATGCCATACCTTCTTTGAACACAGTTGAACCAATGTTCACAAATGCACAATCTACAGTCAATCCTTGAGACTTGTGAATAGTTACAGCATATGCTAGCGAAAACGGAAACTGCTTCCTACGTACATATAAGTCTTTCACAAGCATGAAACGAACTGAACAACGACAAATGTCTTTAACTTCTTCTATCTGATCAAATTTTATTTTTAAACATTCAATTCCATCTTTTTTCTGATAATTAATAAAACCCACAACTCTTCCCATAGCTCCATTAACTAAACCTTTTTCAACATCCAAATTTCTCCTTAAAAATACTCTACAGTTCATGCAAACATATAGATTTTTTTCTAATCCAGCTGTTTTGGAAATGTTCTTCTCTAGTGAATCCAATTTATTTTTCAGTGTGCCTGTTACTGTGACAGTAATTCTTCCATCCTCAATTTTGTCCACTGCTTCTAATTTCCTGATCTCTTCCTTTTCCAATTTCAAAAGCTCCTCATTGAATATTGAGCATTCACGTAGAGTTGGCATTAAGCAGATGATACTTTTCTTTTCTGCAATGTTCTTGTATATCTTCTCTGCAACTATTTCTTCCTTTGGAAATAAATTATGTAGCAGCCGACTCTGTAATGCTTTTTTGCCAACTTCTGTGAGTAGTCCAATTCTGATATCTTTCAGAATACTTCCATATTCTTCATCGCTTGCTTGCCTCATATTAGTAGTAAGTTCCTTGTACTCAAAGAAGGACCAAATATTTGTATTTCCAATGCTTCCCAATGACTTCTTTGTGTCTTCATGTGTCACAGTATTAAACACTGGTTGTCCTTTAACTGGAGTAAGTTGCAAAAGATCTCCAAAAACTATGACGTGTTTTCCACCAAATAACATGTCATAGTCTGTCTTCAGAATTTGCTGCATTCTTAAATGCACAAAGGCAAGCATTAAGTTTGAAACCATGCTCACCTCATCAATAATGAGAACTTGCATCTTCTTCAAGACTCTTGAAACTTCCAAGGATGCTTCTCCAGTTAGCTTGTTGTATTGTATTTTGTTCTCATGCTCCACTGGTAACATTAGCAAACGATGTAAAGTGATTCCTTTTATGTTATATGCTGCTAACCCAGTTGGAGCAGTAACCACACAAGACAAAGTAGAATCCGTTTTTTGCTGTAGGTAGCTTCTGATGACATTAATTAGGAAACTTTTTCCAGTTCCAGCTTGTCTGCTTACATACATCCTGATTGGATGAAATGATGTGCATGAGCACTCTTTTTTTTCATGTAGAAATCCGTGATCAATTTTGTTTCTGATCTCTTCATAAATTTGTTGCTGCTCTTCGTTCAGTTGTCTTTCCAAATTTTGTAAGTCTATAAATTCTTCTTGAGCTTGATTCATAGCCGTTTCCACTTCATTCATGGCTATTGATGCTTCATTTTCAACGATTGGTTGTCCTAGGGGATCTTGACTGAGTGTTTCTGAACTTTGGCTGTCCTGAGAACTGTCTCTAGCTATTTCTGCTGCAATTGTAGTTTCCTGTTCAATTTCTTCATTTAACATTTGCAGATAACTTGAGAATGTACTGCATTGTATGCTGTCTTTGCAAGGATTAAAAGAATCTTCATAGCTTTGAAATTCTCCCAGTAGTTCATCCTCTGTACGCCATGGTTTAAACAACTGTAAAAGAGCCAAGTAGTAAAATTCCTTCTTGTCAGTAGTGTCGCAACTCAGCTTCCTGTGATTTATCAAACTTCCTTTTGTTTGCTTCACCAAACATCCTTCCTCACCAATGACTTTATATTTTCCATTGTTGATGTCTTCTGCGGCTTTCCGTGAATAAATGTAGTTCTGCAGCACTTCATAGAGACACATGTTCTCCAGATGTTGACTTCTCTTGGGATAATATGTGTCCAACATGTTTGATTTCAAAATATCTGTACTTTCTGGGTCATTCTCGGCCAAATATTCAATTTCTCCAACAGATTTTAGTACCCGATTTCTCATTGCTGCAAGGCCTAAACTTGCCCAAATTATTCTTCTTGACTTCGAGTAGAGACTTGCAGAAGATAACCTATCTGAACATTCGTAGGATCCAATTTCTCGATGCGATAACATCTTCAAACTGAAACTGTACAGCTTCTTACTGACAGTCTTCTCATGAGAAATCTCTTCCCACATTTCCTTCAATTCTGTTTTTTCTGATTTTGTAAAGTAAGACGTTACATATCGAGCAACAGCAATGGAATTGTCAGCTACATACTGTATATCCATGTTAGCGTTCCACATGGATAAAATGACTGGGTTGTAGTCATTTATATTTTTTGATTCTTCTTTTCTTTTAAGGTTGTAGGTATTCTTAGGTGATTTTCTTGTGATAGTATGTCTCACAGCTGACATAAAACTGTTTACTCTTCCATTTGAAAGAACAGGTCTAGGAAATCCAAATCGACATTTAGGTGCCGATCACGATCCGGTAAAAAATGTCCCCGTACGACTCGTATCGGGTCTTTTTACCGTACGAATCGTACAAGTGCCGTACGAACTGGCAATCACGATTCGCATGGTAAAAAGTCCATACGAACCGCACTGGGAATATTTCCCCACACGTCCTCGGGTCGGAAAATGTGTCCGACACGTCCTCGTACGATTCACCGTACAAACGTGAAAGGTGAAGTCCGACCGGGGAATCACGATCCATCCCGGGCGTCCGAATGTACAACCGTATGGTGAAAAGACCGTCCGCACCGAACTCCCATAACAACCATGGAGACGTCCAAACAGGTGCCCGGTACGTGCCGTACCCCCCCAGCCCCCGTAGGTACGCGCCGACCCCCCCCCAGTCCCCGTAGGTACGCGCCGACCCCCCCCCAGCCCCCGTAGGTACGCGCCGACCCCCCCCAGCCCCCGTAGGTACGCGCCGACCCCCCCTGTGTGTACACCCGTGTACGGTGCGTACCCCCCCGTGTACGTTCGAGTCGTACCCCCCGTGTACGTTCGAGTCGAACCCCCCCGTGTACGTTCGAGTCGTACCCCCACCCGTGTACGTTCGACTCGAACCCCCCCGTGTACGTTCGAGTCGAACCCCCCCGTGTACGTTCGAGTCGTACCCCCACCCATGTATGTACGGTGCGTACCCCCAGCGCGTGGGGGGGTTCGACTCGAACGTACACGGGTGGGGGTACGACTCGAACGTACACGGGGGGGTTCGACTCGAACGTACACGGGGGGTTCGACTCGAACGTACACGGGGGGGTACGACTCGAACGTACACGGGGGGGTACGACTCGAACGTACACGGGTGGGGGTACGACTCGAACGTACACGGGGGGGTTCAACTCGAACGTACACGGGGGGGTTCGACTCGAACGTACACGGGTGGGGGTACGACTCGAACGTACACGGGGGGGTTCGACTCGAACGTACACGGGGGGTTCGACTCGAACGTACACGGGGGGGTTCGACTCGAACGTACACGGGGGGTACGACTCGAACGTACATGGGTGGGGGTACGACTCGAACGTACACGGGGGGTTCAACTCGAACGTACACGGGGGGTTCGACTCGAACGTACACGGGGGGGTTCGACTCAAACGTACACGGGGGGTACGCACCGTACACAGGTGTACCTACGGGGGCTGGGGGGGGGTCGGCGCGTACCTACGGGGGCTTGGGGGGGGTCGGCGCGTACCTACGGGGGCTGGGGGGGGGTCGGCACGTACCTACGGGGGCTGGGGGGGGTACGGTGCGTACCGGGCCACCTACTCAGGTCGATTCGCGCCGTACTTCGCTTTTGCGGCACTTTTTGGGTGCCGTGAAAATATTGCCGTCCGGACTGCTGTCGGTTCGAATCGTAATTCCTGGTTCGTGAAACGCTGCCTGAAAGCGTCCCGACGTCACGTCGCAGCATTCCCGGATCACATTCGTATGTATATTTTCGTCGGTCGGTGTTTTTTACGATTCGTACGGATATGGTGTTTCCGTGCGAATCGTAATTCCATGTTTGTAAAGTTTTACGACCGGGTACGAGTCGGACGGGGAATTCGCTCCGACCGACGGTTCGTACGCGGTTTTTACCGGATCGTAATCGGCACCTAAGTGTAGTATTTATCTTTGCTCTTGTATTTCCGTCGACAGTATTTTCCACACCGATGACTTTGGAAACGTAAAACTTGCTCCTTTAACTTTTTCTCTTCTGTGCTTTTTGGTATAGCACATGTTGCATATTCTTCAATGTAAGATAACACTGCTTCATCAGTATCTGTTCCAAACTTTGGGGCATCCTTGATCCACAACAGCATATGAATATGAGGAGCACCTCTTGCCTGGTACTCTTTTCTCCAAAAGAAATCTACTACTTCTCCAAGAGGTGGATTTTTTTTATTGCAGATGAAGGACATCATAGCCTCAAATCTATGATTGAAATATCTGCAAACATTAACCGGATCCAATGAGCACAGTTCTCCTGCTGTCTTGTATTCAATGTTTTTAATGTTTGAATTTGCCTCTCGTAGAAAATCCAGTAAATCATCCCAAGCGTACTCCGCACAGCTTAGGGTAACGAACCATGTTGGTGTTCCTAAATTCCGTAACATGCATTTTAATTCACCATGGCGTCGGTACCAATATTCATTTGTCCCACGCTGACAAGCCATCAGATTGATCAGTTGTGTTTACAAATGATCATCTCGGTGCTGCACTTTCTCCATAAAATCCTTAGCAGACACATTTTGTAAATGTACTCCACTTTTTAAAATGTGATTTACTGCATAAGACAGTGCAGACAAGTCGCTTTCAAATAAAAGATGGAACAAATAAGGAATACTTTGTCGAAATCTGGGATCTTCAGCATATAGTCTTGTAGTCCGATACTCAGAAGCTGGAATCTGTTCCGGACGTTCATCGTATCGTCCTCCTTTTCCTTTAGGAAACAGCTGGGGAAAACATCGAGCTTCCAAGCTCTCCTCCCATACACTCACGGGACTTCCTTTTGCTTTCTTCATCTGAAAGAGATCAATATTGTCTCCCATAACTTCTTTTGAATGAAGAGGATGTATGCTAAAATGTTCATAAATTTCTTATTCCTTTGACTTGTCCACTTTTTCAATTTGTCCAGTTGGTGTTTCTGTGTCTTCTTATAAATCTTCTTCTTCTTCTTCTTCTATATAAATTGATTCATACCATTTGTTATTCCTTTTCAAATACAAATTTGCTCTTTGTACTTTCCGTACATCTTCCAGCTCCTGCCAAATCTTCTTATTCTTTGTAGGTACACCATTAACCAGAATAATTAATGGTTCAGTTTCCAAAGTATCCGCATCAATAGTTTCCATATTTTTTTTCAAATCCAAGGGCAAATACACCACTCTACCTTTTAAACCTCTCAGTAAATCAGAAGGAGGTAATTTACCAGTTTTGGGCTCCATACGTACTATGGTCTGGAACGGATGAACACATTGAATGAGTATAGACTCATATGTATTTAATTCAGAAAGTTCAGCAGGAATAGCATCCAATTCTAAATTATTATGTACAGCTCTGGTCGGCATTCTATTTTCCTCTAACTTGTTGTAACAGTATTTACAAATACGCTGTACTTCACCCAATTCAAAACAATTTTCAAGAAATATATATGTGGCAAAATCCTTCCACTTATAATTATCTTCATTTTCACTCTTTCTGTAGAGATCAACATACCTGGTTTGTTTTCTATAATGAGTTCTGCGGCAACAAATACAAGTAATATTTGGTCTTTCATTAGAGATTATTGCAAATTTTGTTATGTGATCATTAAATGTCTTACTTACAGAGGGTTCTACATTCTCTTCCACTTCTTCCTCATTTACTGTGTCCTTCTCTGCACTGTTTTGTTCAGGACCAAAGTAACAAAACTGAATTTCATCAACAACCTTCTCTACATCTGATACCGTTCCACGGAACAGAGCCCTATTCAATTCATCTAACTTTATTGCTGGACTTTTAGCAAAATACAACCGTCTCACAAACTTTCTCATTTCAGTATGATGAACAGCCAGCATCCTAAAATGATGGAAAACACTATTACACACTTTTCTAGATAGACAAGCCAGAGAATGACCCTGCAAACCAGTATTCTCTCTCACTCTGCATGGATCTAGACTTTGAAGCACCTTAATCTTCTGTTTTATACTTTTTTTACTAAATTCTCTTAGAAACTCACGAAATTTGTCAATAGATTCCTGACGCACAGTGCAAATACTACTACAATTCCAAGTGTACACTGGGGCTTTAGGACGTCTCCCCATAGCCTCATCTGCCATCACTTGTACCTCATCTCTTGGAACCATTATCTCCTTCTCCATTATGCAACCATTTTTTACTTCGTAAGCACGACCTCTGGTGTCAACTGCATGCAGCAAACTATTACTTTGAAAATAGCTCTCTTCATTAAAAAAAGGTTCACTACTTGAACTATGCATCCACTTTCCTAAAAACACTTTACAAAAGTTTGTTCTGTTCACTACTCTTTTCCTTTTGCTATGTGATTTCAGTACATTAACCATTTTGTCTAAAGTACGCATCCTATTCAAAATTAAAATGAATAGTTTCCTTTTTAATTCTAATGCCTTTGCTGCAATGGCTTCAATTTCTTTTTTTCTTTTATAAAACTTACTCTTTTGCTTATATTTCTTCACATCCTTTATCAAATTGGACATAACTCTTCTCTGAAACATTTTTCTACGTATCTCTTTAAACGCTGTTTTTCTATTTATGTAAATCTTTTCAGTTGCAGAAGGTATATTTGCATTAACTAAATTCTCAATTTTTTCCTGTCCTTTTCTTTTCAAAACATTCTTTCCAGTACAGACATTTTGTACATTTTTCATTCTTTTGAATATATTTTTTAGAAATAGTTTTTTCTGCTTACCAGAAGATTTTTTCTTTTTCCCAACATGAGCATGGTCTACTAACTTTGGTCCTCCAGTTGTCTTCAAATATAGGTTTTTTTTGTGAGTTTTTTGAACTCTGGATTTTGTAGGCATCTTAAATTTTGTTCACTGCTCTTCAGCAATACCTGAAGAAAACTAAAAAAAAATTCCTTTATTTTATTTAAATATATTACTACATTTCTTTTCACAATAGTCACAAAACGAAATTTCTTTGCCAATTTGAATGCACACTTACTGCTCTTTTTTTTTGGCAAGTGATAATCACTTTTACAGACTGACACATTATAAATCCACTTTTCAGATTTTTTTAAATGCACATGTCCAGACTGCTTTTTCAGACCACCACCGTGTGTATCCTGGGTTACTGCCTACACTCCAGCAAGGGCAACCAGCCTTAGTGATGCTGAATGTCTTTGCATTACAGACTGAAACCTCAAACCCCACTCGCTTGTAAATACTGTGCATGATTATACATGGAAAGGAGCTGGGTGTGTGCTAAGAGTCTGCTTCTGCACCAAAAAATCGCTCCCCCTTTTTCCTACTAATGCAACTGTGAAATCACCAGAGCAAAATGCAATAAATATCTGCCTGTAATTCCTATTTGCACACAGAGTCATGTTTTCACATTAGTCACAAAACGAAATTTCTTTGCCAATTTGAATGCACACTTACTGCTCTTTTTTTTGGCAAGTGATAATCACTTTTACAGACTGACACATTATGAATCCACTTTTCAGATTTTTTTAAATGCACATGTCCAGACTGCTTCTTCAGACCACCACCATGTGTATCCTGGGTGACTGCCTACACTCCAGCAAGGGCAACCAGCCTTAGTGATGCTGAATGTCTTTGCATTACAGACTGAAACCTCAAACCCCACTCGCTTGTAAATACTGTGCATGATTATACATGGAAAGGAGCTGGGTGTGTGCTAAGAGTCTGCTTCTGCACCAAAAAATCGCTCCCCCTTTTTCCTACTAATGCAACTGTGAAATCACCAGAGCAAAATGCAATAAATCTCTGCCTGTAATTCCTATTTGCACACAGAGTCATGTTTTCACATTAGTCACAAAACGAAATTTCTTTGCCAATTTGAATGCACACTTACTGCTCTTTTTTTTTGGCAAGTGATAATCACTTTTACAGACTGACACATTATGAATCCACTTTTCAGATTTTTTTAAATGCCCATGTCCAGACTGCTTTTTCAGACCACCACCATGTGTATCCTGGGTGACTGCCTACACTCCAGCAAGGGCAACCAGCCTTAGTGATGCTGAATGTCTTTGCATTACAGACTGAAACCTCAAACCCCACTCGCTTGTAAATACTGTGCATGATTATACATGGAAAGGAGCTGGGTGTGTGCTAAGAGTCTGCTTCTGCACCAAAAAATCGCTCCCCCTTTTTCCTACTAATGCAACTGTGAAATCACCAGAGCAAAACGCAATAAATCTCTGCCTGTAATTCCTATTTGCACACAGAGTCATGTTTTCACATTAGTCACAAAACGAAATTTCTTTGCCAATTTGAATGCACACTTACTGCTCTTTTTTTTTGGCAAGTGATAATCACTTTTACAGACTGACACATTATGAATCCACTTTTCAGATTTTTTTAAATGCACATGTCCAGACTGCTTTTTCAGACCACCACCATGTGTATCCTGGGTGACTGCCTACACTCCAGCAAGGGCAACCAGCCTTACTGATGCTGAATGTCTTTGCATTACAGACTGAAACCTCAAACCCCACTCGCTTGTAAATACTGTGCATGATTATACATGGAAAGGAGCTGGGTGTGTGCTAAGAGTCTGCTTCTGCACCAAAAAATCGCTCCCCCTTTTTCCTACTAATGCAACTGTGAAATCACCAGAGCAAAACGCAATAAATCTCTGCCTGTAATTCCTATTTGCACACTGTTGGACTTGGCCCTTTTTCCAGAAATTTTTCGCTTTTCTGGGAAAATAAATGTGTAAATGGAAAGACTGAATGTGTGCAGACTGAGTTTCCCCATTTTAAAAATGTAATTTAAGATGGATGCCAAAGCTGTGTGGTTGCGCCGTTTGACTGAGCTGGGTTGACAGTCTAGGCATTATTTCCCAGCAGCCCCAGCTTTTGGAGGGAAGCCTGGCACCCAGGGTGCTCTACCCCTCCCCCTAGGCCAGTTAGAGCCAGTTTTCCCCAGATGCTTCTAGAAGCTTCTGGGACTGTCTGGAAGGTGGGGTGAGGGGCGTCTAAAGGGCGGAGCTGGGCTGCCATGCAGTCAGTCAGAGGGTGGACCTGGGAGAGAGGGGACCTGCTGCCAGGGGTTACCGCCACATAGGCCTGTGTGCTGGGCCCTGAGCCTACCTACCCCCCCCCTACTGTCCACAGGGCGAGGGAAAGCTATAGTGGGGGCAACGCAAACCTGGAAAAGCCTTCGCAGGAGTTTAGGCGGTAGGATCAGTCAGGGACCTATGCCTCTGAAAGTGACAGGGCTTAGGTGCTGCCTTTCAAGTGAGTGAGGGATCCTGAACTACCCACTGATCTGGCCCGGCGAGGGGAGAATCCAGGGACGACAGGCAGAGACTAAATAGTCCGCCTTCAGCCACCAACGCAACTTCCCCCCCTCAAGAAACCCTCAACCAAGGGGCAGGAAAGAGAGAGCGCTATTTACAAGCCCCCCCCCTGGAAGGAGAGCGCTAGATTTGGTGAGCGCTACATCTGAAGGGACTGTATTCTGCTGGGGGCCGCTGTCTGTCCACTCCCCTGTGCTGTCGCCATATGGATGGTAAATCGACGCCAGCGGGAGCCCACCCCGCGTGATACCGGCCGTCGGCGCGAGTGAGAGCTGCCTCGGCACTTATTCACAACATCGGGAGCCTACCCCGTGTGTGTGCCACCACGCGGTGGGTGTAGTTAGACCACGGGAGCCTACCCCGTATTGGCGCTGAATTAAGAAACGGGAGCCTACCCCGTATTGCCCCAGCAAGAAGAAACTGACCAGAACTCACCGCCGTGGGCCGGGACCTCGCTGGTAGCGTGGCCGGGCGGAGAGAGCATTGCGTGTCCCAAGATCACCACCGCCGCCCGGGCCCACGGGAAGGAGAAGCACCCTGGCGAAGGAGGTCGCCGCAGCTCCGAGGTCCGGGGAGGGCCGCAGCGGCTTTCACGAGGGCGGTGCTAGGCCCTGGGAGTGTCGGCGGAGCGTTGCCAGGCGACCGGGGTGCCGGCCGCGTCATCGGCCGCACCTCGCCGGAAGCTGCGTCCTCATTGGTTCCCGAGCGAGGGCCGGAGCTGGTCCCGATCGTTACGGGAGGGGCTCCGCTGCCAGAGGGAGCCCCTCGATCAGCTACCCCGCCTACTGAATCGGCAGGAAGGAGACGCCGAAGGAAGTGCTGCCGCCCGGGGGTCTCTCCGCGCACTGAGGAGAGCCCCGTGTGCGCTGCCTGCCACCAGCGACGCCGAAGCCTGCCAGGGAAGTGCCGGTGAGTGGGGCCTTGGTCCGCGTTTGCTGGGGGAGGCATCGGGGCATAACCTCGGTGCTCGCCTTCCCCCCGGGGCCGCGTGGGGGCAGTCCCTGAGTTCCCCAGTCCTGGAGGGGGACTCCAACGGGACCGCCCGAGTTTGGATGTTTCTCAGCTGCCCCACTTGACAGCGGGCAGCTGCATCGGCCCCCAGAATCGATTTCAAGCACCTGGGGGGCAGGCTCCCCCACGAAGGGGCCTTTTTGAGGAGCGGGGGATTGGGATTGAGAGGGCGACGGGGCACATTGTCGGTGCCCGCCCCCCCCCCTTGCACCAGTGTGACTCTGGCTAACGCGGGACACGGGAAGAAGGGACCCGGGGAAATATTCCCCAAAGAAGGCTCCAAGCCAGAACCAGAGGTAGCGCTTGGTTCCCTGACATTGGGAAGCGCTGTAGGAGCTGGCAAAGTCTACTGCTCCAAGAGCTTGCTATGCGGAATGCCCAGTGAGGGCCATATATTAAGCGCCAGTTTGCCAGGTGTAGCACCATGCTATAGTGTCAGGTTCAAAGCGCTATGGTAAATGAGGGTTGTGCAGCGCTAATGATGTGCTATGTTCAGCGCTAGGCCCAATGGCTATGTTTAGGTGCCATGTGCTGAGCGCTATTGCCGTGCCATATTTGAAGTGCCGGGGTAGAGCTGTGATTGCTGGCCTAATGTTATGATAGGTGCAGCGCTAGGGTAAATGCCTGATTTAAAGTGCGATTCCATTGCCCCGTGCAGCGCTATGTTTAGTTGCCATGCCCTGTGCGCTAAGGCCTTGTTTTAACGCGCTATCGCCGTGAAAGGTGCAGCGCTATCTTTGAATGTCATGTGCTTAAGTGCTATGTTAATGGTTATGTCTAAATGCCAGGTTAATGTATTGATGCTCTGCCTAATCTAATTTCCTGCCTCAAGGGATGCCCGGGACGGTCATGTTTATTGTGATGCTGTGAGGTTTCCTTTACAGGTGTTCCGGCCTAATGTCTCACGTCATGCCCTGATGTATTTTATTGCAGGATTAATGTGGATGGATGGGAGCTTTATTCCTCACGTACAATTATTTTATCTGTAAATCGCAATGATTCCGGCAGGGGCCCGATTGGCCCTGCCCTGTACATAATTCCCCCCTGTAAATTGGAACCGGGCGCCAGTTGGCGCAGTGTAGAGATTTCCTGACACCTAGTGGTTTTGCCAATACAAAAGTTATTTCTACCTAAACTGGTGTAGTGTCTCTTTTTGTAGTGTGCCTTGTGTGTCGCATGTGTGTACTGCGTGGATGCTTTGCACATTTCCTCTGGAGTTTGGCCCGCCTGCTCTGCACCACGCTACCCGATTCCAACATTGGTGTTCAGCGGTGGGATAGGACTTGTGTTTGCGCAGTACCGCAGCGACCACGGGTTGCACTGCAAACTGAGTGTGTAATGTAATCTCAGGTTTTGGGGAATTATTGTTTTTTCCATAATTGTGATTTCCTCCTGGAAGTGTTTTTAAATTGTGTCCCCTTGTTGCACTGTGGGTGGTGTGTCCCGGGTGTACCTTGCCAGGATGGGGTTGACCTACAACGAAGGTGATCTTGGGGAGTACACGGAGCAGGAAGTGATTTATTTCTGCAGGGAGAGAGGGATACCCCCAGTAGGCAACACACGCAGGAAGCTATTTCTCTATGAGGCCCTCAAGAGGGGGGAACCCTTAGAGATTGGTGGGGACCTGTCAGATTACCCCTCCGCATATTTAAAGGGTGGATTTAGTGGAGACCCGGAGGAGGACCTCCAGTGTAGGGAGGACTCCGAG
Source organism: Triturus cristatus (assembly GCF_964204655.1). Classification (NCBI taxonomy): domain Eukaryota; kingdom Metazoa; phylum Chordata; class Amphibia; order Caudata; family Salamandridae; genus Triturus; species Triturus cristatus. Next base: position 772,260,175 of record NC_140595.1, on the reverse strand, counting down.
AGTGAGGGGGCCCAGTCCATAACCCAGGAGGTAGGTGACACTGACGAGGAGGAGGAAGATGACCGGGGGGAGACGCCAGTATCGAGTAAGGACACCAGAGTTAGGGAGTCCAGCGCTGGGTCCAGTCCCGGGGGCACTGCCCCGTCCCTTTCCCTGTCCCCAGAAGAGTGGGTAGATAGGAGGGAAGAGAGGGAGCATCAGCTGGCGCTGGGAAGGCTCAAGGTGGAGCTAGCGCGGCTGAGTGTGCAGGAGAAGAAGCTAGAGACGGAGAAGGTCCTAGCGCAGGAGAGGATGGCGGAGGCAGAGAGGGCCTTTGCCAGGGAGAGACCAGCTCGGGAGGGTAGGTTGTCCCCTGAGAGTGGTTTTTGTGGTCTGGATTCACCAGTAAGGGTGGGATCCAGTGGTGGCAGCGAGAGTGGTTCCAATGTAGGGTGTCCCACTCCCAGAGCCCAGGAGACGGTGCCTGATTCCCAGGAAGAGGGGGACAGGTTAGAGTTCAGGGGCAGGGGAAAACTGTCCCACCAGTCCTGGGGGGAGTTTGTGGAGGTGTGTGGGACTGCATTGGAGGATTGGGTGGTGAGGAGTGCAGTGAATGAGTGGGAAGGGCTGTGCCAGGTACTCATCCGGGAGCACATGCTCAGAAATTGTTCCCCCAGGTTGCGTCACCACCTAGTACAGTGTGGGTTCTCCGACCCAAGGGAGCTTGCACAGGAGGCAGACCTCTGGGAGAGGGCCAGGGTGTCTGAGGAGGCATTGGGGAGTGACCCTGAAGGGGGTGGTGCAGGAATCTTCCAACCCAGCGAGGTGGGAGAGGTGGCGAATAGCCCAGCTAGGTCCCCGGGAAGAGAGAGGGTTGTAGGGCCTCACGACCTATCCATAGGAAGGAGTGAGACGGGGAGGTGTCCCGAGGTGCCCCAACCGCAGTCTCAGGGCCTGGAGAGTTCCGTAAGGGGGCCCCAGGTTGGGAGCCTAGGCTGTCCTGATGTGCCGCCCGGTGAGGGGGAGCCCCTAGTGTTAGGAGGACCCGGGGCATCTGTAATTAGAGCTCCCGAGGTTCTGGGGTTGGCCCAGTTGCAGGGTTTAGATCCTGGGCTGGGATGCCAGGTTCAGGGGTTGCCTGACCTGGCGGGTGGGGCATCTGTTAACAGTGTCCCCCCAGAATTGACTTCCCGGGGTACTTCTCCAGGTGGGAGGGTGCGGAACTCTGGAAGGGGGTGCCGAGGGAGGAAGGTCTCACCTCGGGCACCGGCTCAGCCACAGGGCCTAGATCCTGGGTTGGGAGGCCAGGGATGGGTACTGCCTGACCTGGCGGGTGGGACATCTGTTAGCAGTGTCCCCCCAGAATTGTCTTCCAGGGGTGCTACTCCCGTTGGGAGGGTGCGGAACTCTGGGAGGGGGTGCAGGGGGAGGGAGGTCTCACCCCCGGCACCGGTGCAGCCTAAGGGTTTAGACCCTAGGCTGGGGAACCAGTTGAAGGGTCAAGGCCCTGGACTGGCGAGAGAGTGGTGGTCTGAGGGTGCCTCGCATAGGAGTAGGGTGAGGAACCCCGGAAGGAGAGGTAGGGGGAGGAGAGCCTCGCCCCTGAGGGCTGGTCAGCCTGAGGGTGCGGACCCCAGGTGGGAGGACCAGTGGCAGTTCGGAACTGCAAGGAGGAGGAGGAGAGTGGTCAACGGGTACTACGGGCCTGGGGTTACTGCCCCCCACTCTGTGAGACCGCAAGGGCCAGAGACATCTGGGTGGCCTAGGGGCCAGTCTTGGCCACAACCAGCTAGGGAACCCCCGGGTGGTGGCTCAGTCGGTCGAGGAAGGTTTGAGAGAGGGAACCTTCGGGTTCCAGAGTGGAGGAGAACCTGCGGGTGCTTCTGCAGTTGTGGGCCTGCGTCCACCTTTTCTCGCCCTAAGCAGGGAAGCCCATCAAGGCATTGATCGGTCTACCCTGGCTTTTGGCTGGAAGGGGGTTGTGTTGGACTTGGCCCTTTTTCCAGAAATTTTTCGCTTTTCTGGGAAAATAAATGTGTAAATGGAAAGACTGAATGTGTGCAGACTGAGTTTCCCCATTTTAAAAATGTAATTTAAGATGGATGCCAAAGCTGTGTGGTTGCGCCGTTTGACTGAGCTGGGTTGACAGTCTAGGCATTATTTCCCAGCAGCCCCAGCTTTTGGAGGGAAGCCTGGCACCCAGGGTGCTCTACCCCTCCCCCTAGGCCAGTTAGAGCCAGTTTTCCCCAGATGCTTCTAGAAGCTTCTGGGACTGTCTGGAAGGTGGGGTGAGGGGCGTCTAAAGGGCGGAGCTGGGCTGCCATGCAGTCAGTCAGAGGGTGGACCTGGGAGAGAGGGGACCTGCTGCCAGGGGTTACCGCCACATAGGCCTGTGTGCTGGGCCCTGAGCCTACCTACCCCCCCCCTACTGTCCACAGGGCGAGGGAAAGCTATAGTGGGGGCAACGCAAACCTGGAAAAGCCTTCGCAGGAGTTTAGGCGGTAGGATCAGTCAGGGACCTATGCCTCTGAAAGTGACAGGGCTTAGGTGCTGCCTTTCAAGTGAGTGAGGGATCCTGAACTACCCACTGATCTGGCCCGGCGAGGGGAGAATCCAGGGACGACAGGCAGAGACTAAATAGTCCGCCTTCAGCCACCAACGCAACTTCCCCCCCTCAAGAAACCCTCAACCAAGGGGCAGGAAAGAGAGAGCGCTATTTACAAGCCCCCCCCCTGGAAGGAGAGCGCTAGATTTGGTGAGCGCTACATCTGAAGGGACTGTATTCTGCTGGGGGCCGCTGTCTGTCCACTCCCCTGTGCTGTCGCCATATGGATGGTAAATCGACGCCAGCGGGAGCCCACCCCGCGTGATACCGGCCGTCGGCGCGAGTGAGAGCTGCCTCGGCACTTATTCACAACATCGGGAGCCTACCCCGTGTGTGTGCCACCACGCGGTGGGTGTAGTTAGACCACGGGAGCCTACCCCGTATTGGCGCTGAATTAAGAAACGGGAGCCTACCCCGTATTGCCCCAGCAAGAAGAAACTGACCAGAACTCACCGCCGTGGGCCGGGACCTCGCTGGTAGCGTGGCCGGGCGGAGAGAGCATTGCGTGTCCCAAGATCACCACCGCCGCCCGGGCCCACGGGAAGGAGAAGCACCCTGGCGAAGGAGGTCGCCGCAGCTCCGAGGTCCGGGGAGGGCCGCAGCGGCTTTCACGAGGGCGGTGCTAGGCCCTGGGAGTGTCGGCGGAGCGTTGCCAGGCGACCGGGGTGCCGGCCGCGTCATCGGCCGCACCTCGCCGGAAGCTGCGTCCTCATTGGTTCCCGAGCGAGGGCCGGAGCTGGTCCCGATCGTTACGGGAGGGGCTCCGCTGCCAGAGGGAGCCCCTCGATCAGCTACCCCGCCTACTGAATCGGCAGGAAGGAGACGCCGAAGGAAGTGCTGCCGCCCGGGGGTCTCTCCGCGCACTGAGGAGAGCCCCGTGTGCGCTGCCTGCCACCAGCGACGCCGAAGCCTGCCAGGGAAGTGCCGGTGAGTGGGGCCTTGGTCCGCGTTTGCTGGGGGAGGCATCGGGGCATAACCTCGGTGCTCGCCTTCCCCCCGGGGCCGCGTGGGGGCAGTCCCTGAGTTCCCCAGTCCTGGAGGGGGACTCCAACGGGACCGCCCGAGTTTGGATGTTTCTCAGCTGCCCCACTTGACAGCGGGCAGCTGCATCGGCCCCCAGAATCGATTTCAAGCACCTGGGGGGCAGGCTCCCCCACGAAGGGGCCTTTTTGAGGAGCGGGGGATTGGGATTGAGAGGGCGACGGGGCACATTGTCGGTGCCCGCCCCCCCCCCTTGCACCAGTGTGACTCTGGCTAACGCGGGACACGGGAAGAAGGGACCCGGGGAAATATTCCCCAAAGAAGGCTCCAAGCCAGAACCAGAGGTAGCGCTTGGTTCCCTGACATTGGGAAGCGCTGTAGGAGCTGGCAAAGTCTACTGCTCCAAGAGCTTGCTATGCGGAATGCCCAGTGAGGGCCATATATTAAGCGCCAGTTTGCCAGGTGTAGCACCATGCTATAGTGTCAGGTTCAAAGCGCTATGGTAAATGAGGGTTGTGCAGCGCTAATGATGTGCTATGTTCAGCGCTAGGCCCAATGGCTATGTTTAGGTGCCATGTGCTGAGCGCTATTGCCGTGCCATATTTGAAGTGCCGGGGTAGAGCTGTGATTGCTGGCCTAATGTTATGATAGGTGCAGCGCTAGGGTAAATGCCTGATTTAAAGTGCGATTCCATTGCCCCGTGCAGCGCTATGTTTAGTTGCCATGCCCTGTGCGCTAAGGCCTTGTTTTAACGCGCTATCGCCGTGAAAGGTGCAGCGCTATCTTTGAATGTCATGTGCTTAAGTGCTATGTTAATGGTTATGTCTAAATGCCAGGTTAATGTATTGATGCTCTGCCTAATCTAATTTCCTGCCTCAAGGGATGCCCGGGACGGTCATGTTTATTGTGATGCTGTGAGGTTTCCTTTACAGGTGTTCCGGCCTAATGTCTCACGTCATGCCCTGATGTATTTTATTGCAGGATTAATGTGGATGGATGGGAGCTTTATTCCTCACGTACAATTATTTTATCTGTAAATCGCAATGATTCCGGCAGGGGCCCGATTGGCCCTGCCCTGTACATAATTCCCCCCTGTAAATTGGAACCGGGCGCCAGTTGGCGCAGTGTAGAGATTTCCTGACACCTAGTGGTTTTGCCAATACAAAAGTTATTTCTACCTAAACTGGTGTAGTGTCTCTTTTTGTAGTGTGCCTTGTGTGTCGCATGTGTGTACTGCGTGGATGCTTTGCACATTTCCTCTGGAGTTTGGCCCGCCTGCTCTGCACCACGCTACCCGATTCCAACACACACAGAGTCATGTTTTCACATTAGTCACAAAACGAAATTTCTTTGCCAATTTGAATGCACACTTACTGCTCTTTTTTTTTGGCAAGTGATAATCACTTTTACAGACTGACACATTATGAATCCACTTTTCAGATTTTTTTAAATGCACATGTCCAGACTGCTTCTTCAGACCACCACCATGTGTATCCTGGGTGACTGCCTACACTCCAGCAAGGGCAACCAGCCTTAGTGATGCTGAATGTCTTTGCATTACAGACTGAAACCTCAAACCCCACTCGCTTGTAAATACTGTGCATGATTATACATGGAAAGGAGCTGGGTGTGTGCTAAGAGTCTGCTTCTGCACCAAAAAATCGCTCCCCCTTTTTCCTACTAATGCAACTGTGAAATCACCAGAGCAAAATGCAATAAATCTCTGCCTGTAATTCCTATTTGCACACAGAGTCATGTTTTCACATTAGTCACAAAACAAAATTTCTTTGCCAATTTGAATGCACACTTACTGCTCTTTTTTTTTCTCAAGTGATAATCACTTTTACAGACTGACACATTATGAATCCACTTTTCAGATTTTTTTAAATGCCCATGTCCAGACTGCTTTTTCAGACCACCACCATGTGTATCCTGGGTGACTGCCTACACTCCAGCAAGGGCAACCAGCCTTAGTGATGCTGAATGTCTTTGCATTACAGACTGAAACCTCAAACCCCACTCGCTTGTAAATACTGTGCATGATTATACATGGAAAGGAGCTGGGTGTGTGCTAAGAGTCTGCTTCTGCACCAAAAAATCGCTCCCCCTTTTTCCTACTAATGCAACTGTGAAATCGCCAGAGCAAAACGCAATAAATCTCTGCCTGTAATTCCTATTTGCACACAGAGTCATGTTTTCACATTAGTCACAAAACGAAATTTCTTTGCCAATTTGAATGCACACTTACTGCTCTTTTTTTTTGGCAAGTGATAAACACTTTTACAGACTGACACATTATGAATCCACTTTTCAGATTTTTTTAAATGCACATGTCCAAACTGCTTTTTCAGACCACCACCATGTGTATCCTGGGTGACTGCCTACACTCCAGCAAGGGCAACCAGCCTTAGTGATGCTGAATGTCTTTGCATTACAGACTGAAACCTCAAACCCCACTCGCTTGTAAATACTGTGCATGATTATACATGGAAAGGAGCTGGGTGTGTGCTAAGAGTCTGCTTCTGCACCAAAAAATCGCTCCCCCTTTTTCCTACTAATGCAAATATAAAATTACCAGAGTTGTACACAATAAATCTCTGCCTATATTTCCCAACATGTGTAACCTGGGTGACTGCCTACATTCCACCAAGGGCAACCAGCCTTAGTGATGCTGAATGTATTTGCATTACTGAGTCCAACCTCAAACCCTTAAACTATTCATTTTTTATACCAATACACCTTAATTTATCGTGAAAACATAGTCCATATTATTTTACATGTTCCTCACATTTAAATTTCTCCCAAAACAGAAAATAATAAACGCAACTTCAACAAAAAGAATTACATTTCTATTATTCATTTCTTAATTTACCATATACATCCCCTCTCAAACTCTAACCTCACCTTTAAAATTAGTTAGTTGTGAAAGAAATGTGGCACTCAAACAGCAGATTATCAGAGCCAGGATCTCTGTTCTCTACACCTCTCTCCTCTCAGCAGAACCAGATAATGGCAAAGTTTCCCTCTATTTTTCCACACATATACATGTAAGTTTCAAATCTCAGTGCTTCCCCCTTTTTTTCAAATGTAATCACACATTTCTATTGGTTGAAAACCAACCCTTTTCCAAAAGTACCCTGCCCCCAACTTGACTTCTGCCTAGTACCCTTCCCCCAACTTGACTTCTGCCTGCTACCATAGCAACAGCTCATGGAACACTGCTGTGTGGAGTTAGGTCAGAAGTTCGCCACACAATGTTTCAATTCCACAGAGCAAGAGTGCTTGACTTTTCAAACCTAACAGCAAATCCATAGTACTGTTCTTTGGTAACACATTTTTCTGTACCAATACAAAACATGCTTCTATTAATTTACACATACAGCCTAGTTTTTATTCTAGAATGGTATGAAACAGCCAATCAGTTCTTTTTGTTTTGAAAAAAATATGTATGCCTCCATTTCCAAACTGTCTTTCTTTTCATATTGCCATTCTACTGAAAGACACCTCCTGAGTGCATCCAGTTCTCCTTTGAAGATGTTCACAGTGTGGATTGTAGGGCACAGCTATGTCTTCTGGAGTGAAAAGTTTGCAGAGAAAACAGGTATGGTGAGAGACCTTGATTTGCCAAATGTAGACATTAAATGGATTGGTCAGAGAGGGTTAAAGTGGCACCAATTGATGCCATTGGTGAAATCCTTCATGCAAATCCAACACCCTGACCTCATAATAGTGCACTGTGGTGGCAATGACCTAGGCACTTTGACTGGGGTAGGTCTGGAAATGCTTATGAAGGACACCTTTGCACAACTGTTTTCACTTTTCCCTAAAACTGCCTTTGTGTTTTCTAACATATGCCAAAGGCAAAAATGGAACTGGTCCAATCATTTCTGTCCGCAGATTGACAAAGCAAGAAAGCACGTCAACAAATCTGTTTCTGCTTTCCTCCGTGACTATGGTATGGGTTCCATTTACCACAACAACTTGCGTTACGACATGCAAGACATTTATAGAGGAGATGGTGTGCACTTCAATGATGAAGGGAACAGAGTCTTCCTCTTGAACCTTAGACTCTGCATCGGTACTTACTTGTAGGTACCACAAAAAAATCACTTAATAAACACAACGGCTCTTTTTAGAGCCCCCTAATATCTAAACACTTAAATCTGAATTTCGTTTCTTTTTTGTATTTTTTTTTTACCGTACGCTTACCGTAAGCTTACCGTACGCGTACCCCGTGATTTTTTTTAAAATCAATAAATGTTTCCTTTGTACTTTTCTGTCCTTCTTTGACCCCCTTACAAATGTTAGGGGGTCTGTAACTCTCTCCCTTGCCCCCTTTTCAAGATATCACTCTTTTTTACCGGAGTGAAATACACAAAATGGCGGCCGCCGCTTCCTGGTTTCGGCCGATTCGAATGTTTACTAAGATCTAACAGCCAATCAGAATCGCGCTCGCGCACGCCACCGTACGCGTACGGTAAGCTTACGGTAAGCGTACCGTAAGCTGGCTCAGATATATATATTGATTTAAAGGCTATTTTCTCAGTATCTACTGAACAGATTTACACCAAACCTACAAAAGGCACTTCCTTGACCTGAGGACTACCTCTCTGCCAAATTTCTAGTAATTCTGTTCAGCCGTTCGGGCTGTAGCCCTGTCTAAAGGTCCTATGGAAAAATGCATGGGAAAAACGCGTTTTGGGACCCCCCTTTTATCTCAGCCCCCGCTTGACGAATCCCCCCGAGACTTTCAGGGTAGGAGCGGTGCGTAGCGCCCCACCTATTTTGAGAAATTTGCGAGGATTCGTCGACCGGCGCCAAAGTTATTCCAAATAGAATGTTGCGGATTTCCTATGGAAACAGGGTCCTAACTATAACTACCTACTGGCGACCGCCAGTAGGTAATATATATATATATATATATATATATACATACCATTTGGGGGTTAAAAGGTAACCTGAGACAAGAACTTGTACTTATCTTCGCTGCATTATTGAAAAATGGTGATAATTATGAACAACACAAAAACTGATAAACTAACTGCCCCTTTAAAAACTGGAAGTATTGACGGTTGTCCTTTCTCAATGTCTCATGAGTTACGTTATATTTGAAACCAAACGAACCCACTGAGATCACAGCAAGCGGCATATGATTAATAGTCGTGGGACTCGAAACGCATTATGCCTGTTGTTCTTCGAATAAAGAATCTTGTCAAGCACTGTTGGTGTGGCCCGTATTGCGTTGCTGAAGAAGCGTGTTTTCTTCGGGATATATATATATATGAGACAAGGTGTAATGAAGAATGAGTGGGTGTATAAGTGTCTGAATAGATGATTTAGTAGGTGCGTGACTGACTGTATAAGTGAGTGATTAAATGTGTCTTACTGAATGCATGGATTAGTGAGTAAACTGTGTAAATGTCTGTATCAGTCTGTCAGTTGGTATGTAAGCGGCTGCATGGGTTGGTGAGTAGCTATATGAGTGTCTATATGGGTTATCGATTGGTTGTCTGAGTATCTGTATGGGTGCCTGAGTTGCAACTCTGTGCATAGATGTGTGAGTGGGTGATTCACTGGATGCATGGGTTCAAGAGTGTATCTGTGAAGGGCTGTATGAGTGGGTGAGTGTGTGTATGGGTGTGTTGGTGAGTGAATGGATGTCTCAGTGGTACATGTGTGAGTAACTACATAAGTGAAAGGCAGTATATGTGAGTGCTGGAGTGTATAAATCACTATATGTGAGTGTAAGTGATTGTGAGAGTGGCTGTATGGATGAGTATGTGCTTGTATCAGTGATTGTTTAAGAGAGTAAGTATGTGTTAGTATCTGTATGAATAAGTGAGGTGGTGTGTGTATAACTGTTAAGGTGAGTAAATAGGAGTGTGATTGATTCTTTGTATGATTGACTAGGTGTGTGAGTAACTATCGATGAGATGCAGTGTGTGAGTGTCTGTATAGGTGTATGAGTGCATATGATAGTGCTGTATTGATGAGTGACTGCATGTATGAGTGGATGTATGGGTGAATGAGTGGATGTGTGTGTAGACCTAGGAATCAGTGAGTGGGTATGTAGTAACTGGTATTGGTGTGTCTATGGTTTCGAAAATGGTAGTCTGTATTTTAGAGTGGGTGTATCAAAGGTTATATTAGGATGTGAGGAGGTGCATCGGATTATCACGTGGATGATGTCATCAGTGATGTCATTTGAGATGTCATCAGTGATGTCATCAGTGATGTCACTGACCATGTCATGAATTATGTAATATGTGATGTCATCAGCAGTGCATTGCGGGGGCATGAGTTATTGTTAGCTCAACTAACTATAGTGGCCGAATTGCTCTGGTTTTGTACGAGTAAAATGTCCAACTAACTATAAAGTCCCTAAAACCTGTGGTTTTTTCAGTGAATTTCAATGGTTTTTTAAATGCTAATTTCTAACTACAACGTCCCTAAAACCTGTGGTTCTTTTCAGTGAACTTCAAAGGTTTTTTTAAATGCTAATTTCTAACTATAACGTCCCTGAAACCTGTGGTTTTTTCAGTGAATTTCTAAGGTTTTTTAAATGCTAATTTCTAACTATAACATCCATGAAACCTATGGTTTTTTCAGTGAATTTCAAAGTTTTTTTAAATACTAATTTCTAACTATACCTACATAGGTAGGACATGTGCAGAAAGAAGCAAGAGAAATGCAGAAAGAGGCAACAGAAGTCCAGAAAGACAAAGAAAGGTGCAAAAAGAAGCAAGAAATATGCAGAAATAACCAACAGAGGTGCAGAAAGAGGCCTTGTTGCAAAGTCATCCTATGCACCCAACATTTTGCTGACTGGTACTGGTGGTAACTGACTCTGACTAACCAGGCCCGGAGCCAGTGCTATGCTGAAAGCCACTTGGAATACAGTGAAAACACCTACATACACTAGGGTACACTATGGGTTGGGGTACCCCTGTGATTGCCCTGACCTCCCCTGTAAGGCCCTAGTACATAATAGGGCAGGGGGATTTAAACTATCTCTAAGTCAGAGGTGCAGAAAGAGGCAAGAGAAGTACAGAAAAAAAGCAACAGAGGTGCCGAAAGAGGCAAGAGAGGTGCAGAAAGAAGCAACAGAGGTGCAGAAAGAGGCAAGAGAGGTACAGAAACAGGCAGGAAAGGTGCAGAAAGAGGGAACAGGGGTGCAGAAAGAGGCAAGAGGGCTACAGAAATTTGCAAAAGAGGTGTAGAAAGAAACAAGGGCAGTGCACAAAGAACCATCAGAGGTGCAGAAAGAGGTAGGAGAGGTGCACAAAGAGGCAAAAGGGGTACATAAAGATGCAAGGGGGTGCAGAAAGAAGGAAGAGAAGTGCAGAAAGAAGCAGCAGAGGTGCTGAAAGAGACAAGGAGGGTGCAGAAAGAGGAAAGAAGGGTGCATAAAGAGGCAGGAGGGTTATAGAAAGTAGCAAGTGAGGTGCAGATAGAGTCAAGAGAGGTGCAGAAAGAGTCAAGAGAGGTGCAGAAAGTAGAAGAGATTTGAAGAAAGAGGCAAGAGAAGTGCAGAATAAGAAAGAAACGTGCAGAAAGAAGCAACAGAAATGCAGAAAGAGGCAAGAGAGGCGCAGAAGGAAGCAAGAGTGGCTTGCACACTATTAGTACCAATTTAACACCCACATTTAGCAATAAGTTCTAGGTTTGCAAAGGGCCTTCCACCACACTGTAACACTTGCCGCTGCATTTCTGGTAACATTTGAGCTGGAAACAAGGCTTTTTTTGTTCAAATCTGCAGATTAGGGAGCTGATGATGGATTATGTTGCTAATGTGGGAAATGTATAATTGTGCGAAAGTCAGTACAGCCAAACAGTCGCATAATTCCAGTGGCCCTGCTCATACCTCTGACTAGGTCCACAAGTGCTCCTCTGTGATTCCTTCATTTTTTGTCTCACTGAGTTCATAGTTGAGCTTCTATGGAAACGAGGAAGACTGAACCTGAAGTTACCACTCCACAACAAAGACTACCATACCACATAATTACTCTCCAAAACACATAATCCCACTCTACATAATTCCTACACACTAAATACCACATACTTTCTATCCACATAATTTCACTGCTCAACTTACCACATAATTCCACAACACGCAGCGTACATCCACTCTATTCCACTCCAAAAAACATTAGTAAAAACTTTTACATTTACAACGCCAATAGCTCTAACTCTCGCAAACGGGAAACCTATTGCATTGCAAACACTTCTTTAACTAGTAGACGCGTTTGCAGAGTGGTGGAGAAAGAGTGCTGGGCCTCCGACCAGCGCTCAGGAATTCCGCTGTGTAGGATTTACAGGAGGTACCAGGAGGGCTTCTTGGCCCCCAAAGTCCCCCAGAAGTAAAGTGGACTTCATCCCCCATCCCGTAGTCTGCTAGGAGATGCATTTGCAGAGTTATGGAGAAATGGGGGCGTGGCCTCCAAAGACGTTTTAGCAATCCCACTGTGTGGGACTTACTGGAGGTAACAGGAGGGGTAGTTGGCCCTCAAGGACAACCTTGGGGCCAACTACCCCTCCTATTAACTCCAGTAAGTCCCACACAGCAGGATTGCTAAGGTCTCATAGCAGGCCAAGCCCCCTTTGCCCACCACTCTTCAAACTCGCTCCCTGGTGTGCTTCTGGATGGGGATCAAAGTTCCCTTCGCTGTTGGGAGTCCTTAGGGGCCAACTAGCCTACCTCTTACCTCCAGTAAGCCCCACACAGTGGGATTGCTGAGAGGTGGACACAGGCCACGCCCCCTTTCTCCACCACTCTGTAAACGCGCCTCCTGGCGCATTCTAAGTTGGGGTATTAAGCCCCCTTCATTCCTGAGGGTCCGTGGGGGCCAACTAGCCCACCAGGTACCTCCAGTAAACCCCACACAACTGGATTACTGAGAGTGGTCCGAGGCCATGCCCCCTTTTTACACCACTCTGCAAATGCGGCTCCTGGCACACTGCTGCTTGGGGGATGAAGTCCACGTGTTCCTGAGATCTTCCCTTCATTTGCATAGCCCCAGGGAGGTGGTGGTCCCTGGGGCCGGGGGTCAGTTACGGACCCCCACATTAACATAATTTGTGCCTTGGGGAGGTGGTGGTCCCCGGAGCAGTGTGGGGGGGCAGGTGCCCCCCACTTTTTTATTTTAATTTAAGCCCTGGGGCGGTGGCGGTCCCCGGGGTTTGTGGGGGCCCGGAGGCTCCCCGACCCATATTGATAAATGCCCCAGGGAGGTGGCGGTCCCCGGGGCAGCGTGGAGGGAGCAGGAGCCCCCATGCATTTTTTTAGAAGCCCCGGGGAGGTGGCGGTCCCCGAGGCTGCAGGGGGCTGCGTGCCCCTGCACATAATGAATAAAGCCCCAGGGAGTTGGCGGTCCCCAGGGCTGCAGGGGCCCCTGTGGCCCCCCCTAATTAACTGCTCATTGTCCCCGGGACCAAGGGCTTCAACAAAATGAAGCGCTTCATTTTTTTTTGTTTTCATCGGACAAATTTGCGCTTTGTTTTGGCCCTGGGGGTCCCTGTGGGACCCCTGAGCAGGCCTAGGGGGTCAGAGTGTTTCTACCCTGCCCCCTTTTCTTGTTTTAACCTTTTTTACACTGTTTTCTTGTGACTCGGTTACCGAGTCACAAGATGGCTGCTAACACTTCCTGGTTTGGAATGTTGGCAGCCAATCAGAGTGAAGCTCGTGCCCGGGAGGGTTGCCAAACCCTCCTCTGTGCTCAGATATCGATATTTTTCTTTTTTGAATTTCTCAGCAACTACTGAACGGATTTACACCATTAAAAAAGGGCGCTTTCTTATCCAAGAGCTACCTTTTTGCCAAATTTGGTGTAATTCCGTTCAGCAGTTCGGGCTGTAGCCGTGTCTCAAGTTTCCTACGGAAATTAACATGGGGAAAACACGTTTTGGGACGCCCCTTTTTTCTCGGCCCCCGTTTGACGAATAACCCCGAAACTTTCAAGACAGGAGATGACTGGAGTGGGCCATTAGTTTTGAAAAGTTCACCAAGATTCTTCAAACGGCGCCAAAGATATTGGCAAAAGAAGAAATGCTTTTTGAATAGAAACAAGGTCCTAACTACAACTACCTAGCTCCCAAAGCCTTTTCCACGACGCCTGTACACATAAGAGCTTCCTATTTACAAGAGTCTTCCGACACTGAAAACAGACAAATCTCTGATGTAATAGTGGTGGCCATATTGGATCATATACAATGAACGCTACTAATATACATTGTTTTTAATTTGAGCTTGTTATTGCTAGTGCTGGCAATTTTTTTACATGCTTTTAACTTTTAGTATTTACAACTTTTCACTAATAATTGATCGCTTGTTGAGCCCACAAATAATAATTAGTTCCAGCCCCAGTGGGCAAACACATAAATGACAAGTGTCAAATAAATTGTAACTAAATAGTGAGCTCACTGAATGATCTAAAAGCGACAATATATCAATATATCATGATTACATGCAACATGGATAAAGCATATATTGTAGAATCTTGTCCCATTGGACATATTCTAGAATACTGTAAATATAGTTTTTTAAGAAATCAATATTTAAAAATTGAAAAAGATATCTTAGGTCTTCTGCATTCCATATAGCTGCCAAATTGTTCAATGTGCATTCTCAAATTCTGGCCTGTAAAAAGATAACAAAACACAGAAATCAGTGTTACAATAAATACACACGCTCTTATAGTGTAGCAATTAAAAGTTTTCTAAAAAATATGTGGGCTAAGAATTACAAAAACGTATACATTTCCTCATCAATATTCAATCCAAGCGGTTCTTTAGTTCCTATCCTCAAGATGTACCTGCTTTCCAATCGCCTAAGTCTAGCTTCTTTGTCCCCTCCCCTCATGGAGATTGGTATTTGATCTAACTCACTGTAAGTCAGAAGATCGGAATTGCCTTTATGGTGGTCCCTAAAATGCCTTGCTACTGGATAGGTATCATCTTCATTTTTCACTGCCCGTATATGCTGTAAAATAAGTTTGTGAACATGATGTTTAGTATTACCTATATAGCTCTTGGGGCATGGACACCCGAGCATATATAAGGCATAATCTGACTTACAGTTTAGTGCTTTTCGAATCAATAGTTTCTCTCCAATTTGAGTTTTAAATTCTGTTATGTTAACTCCGTGGTAACAGGCTTTGCATTTACTGCACTTTTTAAAGCCTTTTTGGGGTCTCAGCCAGTTACTTTGAGTACTAACTTGATTTTTCACCAGAATATCTTTCATGGATTCAGGCTTGCGATATGTGATGGATGGTTTGGGGCGAATCTCCTGTCCAATCAATGGATCCTGTCGGAGAATGTGCCAGTGTCTCAACAAAGATTGTCAGACTGTGTTGTGATGCACACCGTACGAGGTGATAAACCTACGTTTAGTGTCTGTTTTAGAATGCATAGATGGTTTCTTAAATCTTGATTGTGTGTCAACTCTGGCTCTTGCAGATTTCAATGTATTCTCACTGTATCCTCTTTCCTTTAATCTAGTGGACATGCTAGCCTCAATTTTATCAAACAGTACTTGGGAACTACATATTTGTTTAGCCTTGAGAAATTCTCCATCAGGTATACTGTTTTTCAGTCATTCTGTAATTTAACTTGTTACAGAAGCTGTTTGAATACGTACACGCCTGGGCGCGAGTCTCTGACGAGCACCCGTGGCGTTCTGGCTGCCTGTCATCTAAACGCAACGGATGTAGGAAAAATATATAAATATATATATATATAAATAATCACTTAAAAAACCATAGGTTTCACACATGTTATAGTTAGCTGGGCATTTCACTCGTGAAAAACCATTGAAATTTCCACGTTATAGTTAGTGCAGGCAACTATAACTCACGCGACCGCAATCCTCTGCTGATGACGTCAGATATTACATCACTGATGACATATGTGTTTTTCTGAAAAAAAAATATTTGTAATATATGTATAGCTAAAAATTAATGGAAGAAGACATGGGTAAATAAGTGTCTAAATACAGTATTAGCATCAACAGAGGATTGCGGTCGCGTGAGTTATAGTTGCCTGCACTAACTATAACGTGGAAATTTCAATGGTTTTTCACGAGTGAAATGCCCAGCTAACTATAACATGTGTGAAACCTATGGTTTTTTAAGTGAATTTGCAAGGTTTTTTAAATGCTAATTCCTAACTATAAGGTGTGTGAAACCTATGGTTTTTTCAGTGAATTTGTACAGTGTTTTAAATGCTAAGTTATGTATTTATTTATTTTTTTAAAGTTTTTTCACCGTGCGCGCACGGTGCGCTTCGCTCATCGTGCGCGCGCTATGGGCGCGCGGTGCGCTTTGCGCACCGCGCGCCCAAGTTACGTAGTTTGCGGAATTTTTCCGTTTCTACCGTGCGCGTACGCTACGCGCACTCCGCGATTTTTCGTAAAAAAATTAAAATACTATTTTGCCCTTGGGGGTCCTTCTGGGACCCCCTGACCAAGGCTAGGGGGTCAGGAACTGTCCAGCCTGCCCCCTTTTCACGTTATCCACCTTTGTTTTTTACCCCCTCAGACTGCGAGAGACAAAATGGCGGCCGACACTTCCTGGTTTCGACCGATTCGAATGTTTACTAAGATCTAACAACCAATCAGAATCGCGCTCGCGCACGGCAGCATGCACGTACGGTAAGCTTACGGTACGCGCTCGGAGAGCGCCTATAGATATATATATTGATTTAAATGCTATTTTCTCAGGAAATACTGAACAGATTTACACCAGACCTGCAAAAGGCACATCCCTGACCTGAGGACTACCTCTCTGCCAAATTTCAAGTAATTCTGTTCAGCAGTTCGGGCTGCAGCTTGGACTAAAGGTCCTACGGAAAAATGCATGGGGAAAACGCGTTTTGGGACCCCCCCTGTTTCTCAGCCCCCGCTTGACGAATCCCCCGGAGACTTTCAGGGAAGGAGCGGAGCGGAGCGCCCCACCTATTTTGAAAATTTCGCGAGGATTCGTCAATCGGCGCCAAAGTTATTCAAAATAGAATGTTGCGGATTTCCTATGGAAACACGGTTCTAACTATAACTATCTACTGGCGACCGCCAGTAGATAATATATATATATATATATATATATATATTTATATATATATATATATATAGATATAGGCCACACGTTATTCGATCCCCAAAGGCTCATGGAGAAGGAAACAGCCACTCTGACAAGGTCGATGGATTTGTGATATTTTTATTTCTTCGGCAGACAAACAGGAGGTTTCGACTCCATGGAGTCTTGATCACATGACCACATCAGTGTATGTCAGGCACTTAAATGCTATGTCATGGTGAGCGCCCTGACTCCAATAACATAGAAGATAGACTTTCACCAGCATATATATGCGTGATTCTCAAAACCAAATATATATTGTGTACATAATCAACAAATTATATTTTAAGATAAAGTAATTTTGAATTCCCCCAACTATTAGTGTGCAACTTATTTTCATATGATAAAGAGGGGAGTAAACTTCCATTTAGCTGGTTAGTGTATCTGATACTGACTGGGACTGCAATTCCCATGAGGCCTTAAGTCCTTCCCCTCTGTTATTTTGTGTGGAGTTTTCTATAGCGCGAACTAGACCCAGAGGTATCCGAGCGCTTTACATGAGCACCAGTTACGTTACAGATGGACACATTCTTTTTTGTTAGGCACTCCTCTTGAAACAAGAGTGCATCGATCCGCATGGGCACCCAAATCCCATCCATATATGTGCGGTGGGACCTGCGGTTGCACAGGAATGTCTCTACTTAGGTGAGCCTAAAGACCTGGTTGGTAATTGTCTTGGAGGTACGCGACTCAGTGGGGAACACTGAAATGATCTTGCCATGGGTCCGATCATGGTATAGTACCTGATGGAACATATAATTCATCCATGTATGTTAGAGTTTCTGGTATCGTTGAAAGATGTGTAAATGAACACAGATCCATTACAATAGACTCAAGTAATGTGTAATAAAAGAGGAAAAGTACCGGCTCTAGTAGCCTTCGTCTGGTAACTGTCCCACTGCAAATGAAAAGGTTCCACAATGGTGTTACTTCTCCGTGCTATTTAACTCCCTCGATTCAAGTGAACATTCTTCTGCAGAACTGATTGCCCCACTGATACCTGTAATATATTAATAATAGACATTAGTATGTAATGGTATATCTTGGTTACTACTCAATAGCCTGATTTTATCTGCATAGGGTCCCATATGCATGAATTAATTTCATTGTGAACTAATGGTTTCGTGGGATATGGGGGAGGCGGGGGTGGTGGGTTTGGGGGTGGGCAGTCATCAGTGTTAGAGAATCTACTCTACAAATGGCATGTTTACCCCCTTCCCAATCAAGGTAGTTGTACAGAAGCAAAACAACCTGACATCACAATAGTATGTACATCCACTTAAAATCAACATGTGTTTGCGGAATCATTCTAAAAGAAAAAGGAAAAACAGGAGGGGAGGGACAACCGCCCGTCTGACTGAATGTGGGAAAAAGAAAAAGTAGAAAGAAAAAGGGAGACAGGGAAAAGAATGAAGAAAGAGAAGGGGATAGGGGGGTTAGGGATGAAGAGGGGGGAAAAAGGAGGGGTGGCGGGTGAAGGGAGGTCATCATTAGTTTATAAATGTGAGTAAAGTTCTTCTTCATTGTTTATTCCAAACGGCATCAGACAACCTGCTTCAAAATATAAACCTAGATTCAAGTCTTCGTAGGGCAGAAAGTCGGTTTCCTTCTCTTTGGTGTTTAAGGACTGGGTAGTAAATGGTATATTGGATCAACTACCTTCCCAGTACAAAACAGAATCCTCGAACATTGGAAGGCCATCACAAACAACAACTTAACGAACAGTACAGCTAGACATTTTCAAGAAGCGCATCACAGCGACTGCACCAAAGTCAGATTTTCATCTTGGACACAACCTTAAACACCAAAGAGGAGAAAACAGACTTTCTGGCCTATGACGACTTGAATCTAGGTTTATATTATAAGCAGGTTGTCTGATCCCGTTTGGAATGAACAATGATGAAGAACTTTACTCACGTTTATAAACTAATGTGAAATAGACAGATCAAAATGACTGCAAGCTATGTAAAAATAGGACAGAGTGATGCAAGGTAGCGACTTGCCCTGCGTGCATTACCCCAGATTTACTGTGGCGCGCAGAGCCACGTAAGGTGGCTTTGCGTGGCATAGCAAAACTCACTTAGGGGCTCGTGTTGCCCTTGTGTCTCCTTGTGTAACTCAAACTCTTGATAAATCTGACCCTTGGTGTTTTGTGATTGGTGGGCTGTGTGAGTTTTGGCCTGTGTTGTTTATGTTCAAAACCATCACTGGTGAATTTCAGTGGCTTTATACATTGAGCCAGAACATAGCTTCATTTTTTACAGTTTTTTTCAGTGAATTTAACTGAAGGAAAATAAAAATGTATATTTTACAATGAGCCGTGAAACATGGGAAATATTTCACAGTTAGCTGTGAAATATGGATTCCACCATCATAATGAGAACCACCCAAGCCACTCTGCGCGGCGTTACCATCGTCTGAGCTACAACGATTATCCGGCATGGAGGAGCAAATTATGCTGCAATGTTTTCTTAATAATGCAGCAAAAAACATGCACATTTTGCAGTAATTCTCTGGCAGTATTAGAACCATCCATTTCAACTAGAAACATTTTTTGTGAATTCTGCAAATCTCGCAATTTATTCTAGTAATTATATATTCAATGCATTAAATCCATAATTATGTGGCAAACACTGAAGACAGCGAATCACATAATTCCTCTGGCCATAACCATTGCCCATTGTTTTATTAACAACATATTCATGAAAGGTAAATCTTAAATATTGTAATTGCAACACAGCCTACTGTTAGCTGCAATGTGATGAAAACAGCCTTTTCAATATAACTACCCGAAAATAAACATGTAACATAAAATAATCATAATGAGCAATGCATAATATGATTATATATTGCCATCTCAGGGTTCTAATGACATTTGGAAACCACTAGCCCTTATGCCTTGTAGTTTATGATGTCACCTGTGCCCCATTGATGGCAATACTGGACCATATTACCAGGGCCATCGGAATTATGCAGGCAGGGGAGCACCAAATTATGCAGAAGGGTTGATTAAATTATGCTCCAAGAAATGGCAAATTATGCGGCATAATAAGGCACATATTTTGATGGTATTACTTCATTATGTTTGTTATTTTTACACATGGTTATATGTCTAGGCAAGGATTTCACCTTGATAATTCCAGTTTAACATGCCAAGTACATAAATAGGCAACTGAAAGATGACCATTTAATCTTTATGACAGACAAAAGTGTGTGAACACATGTTGCAATGTTTTAAGTAAGTTTTGATTCTTTTCAGCTAGAAACAATTTCTTCCTTAAAATCTGCAGATTATGCAGACTTTTGAAGGTTCGGGGAGGGTAGGTCGATTGTCCCCCTACCCTATGATTAGTCTTTGGCCCTGGGGCCCGTTTAGGCTCAAGGAGGGTGGCTGCACACCCCCCTACCCTAATATAAATGTTTTCATCTGCGGTGGATGGTGTCCCTGGGGTTTCTAAAAGGCTCGAAGAGGGGGGGCCGTGCACCACCCTCCCCTTAAAACACATTTTCAGCCCTGTGGTATGGGGTCCACGGGTCCAATACTGGCTTGGATAGGGAGGCCACAAGCGCCCTCTCCTCTTTAAAAAGAAAAAGGCCCAGGCAGATAGGGCCCGGGGCAAATAGTGGCTGGAGGAGGGAGGCCGTGTGGCCCTTCCCCTTTATCAAAAAGAAGGCCCTAGTGTTGGGGTCTCCGGGGTCACTAGAGGCTCATGGAGGGGAGCCGCACACACCCTTCCCCTAAATTAAATAAAATGGCCCCCGGAGGATGGTGCTCCTGGGCCCTAAAGACTTGGGTGGGGGCGTGCCCGTTAGTGAGGCTCTGAGAGGTTGTCCCCAGGGAGAGCGCCACCTCCTTTTTGTTATACACACAGTCCCCAGCCGCCATTTCATTTTTTTTAAATGGCGCAATCTCGCGAGAGTCCCTCGAGCACAACCATCCAGATATAGAAATATTTTTATTTCGAATTCCTCTAAAACTACTGAACAGATTTCATGAAATGTCCCCAAAAAAGAGTCATAGTAAGTCTTGTTGTTTGTGGAAAGTTTTGGGGTGATCCATTAAGCAGGGGCACAGAAAAGGGGGGGGGGGGTAAATAAAATACAATTTCTCATGTTAACTGCAATAGGATTTTTGAACACGACTGCAGCCCAAACCGCTGGACTGAATTACTGTAAATGTGGCAGGAAGGTCAATTTTGGTCGCCAATCATGCTTTTAGTTATCCAGTGTAAATCTCTTCAGCAGTTATTGAGAAATGTAAGGGAAAGTAAATAAGGATATCTGGGCGGAGCCTAAGCACAGATCTCATGGTGAGATCTGATTGGCTGCCAGCACTTCAACCAGAAAGTGATGGCAGCCATCTTAGGACCAATATACATGATAGCACACCATTGAAATTCATTGTAGTGAATGGCAGATTTTAAGGGTCATAAAAAGGAGAACATATAAAAGATGATAACAGATTTTAGTTGCAATATCAATCATTTGTTGCTAGGGTGATTTTTACCTTGTGAAAAAGTCTTCTGCTGGGATTTCAAGAATCATGTTTAAGAGAAAATTATTTTCTCATGGTTTTCACATAGCGGTTCTGGAAGGTGCTCTTGAAGCTAAAATGGTAGCATATTTTCTGTAAATTCACACTTAGGGGCAGTTTTACAAGCCCCTTGCAACAGTTTTGCGATGCCGTTGTGTCACTTTTTGTGATGCAGAGTAAACAATCAGCCACATTGCGGCTCATTTACAACGTGACGCATCTAGGGAGATGTATCACCTTGTAAAGTTCCGTATCACATTATACCTGCGCCACATGTAATGTATGCAGGGTGGGTGTTCCCACGTGGGAAAGTCTTGTAGAAGTGACGCAGTGAAATCTCCAAGATTTCACTGCGCCACTTTTAGGACGCCACTGTGTCAAAACCCTACGCCTGCTTGGAGCAGGCGTAAGGAGTGATACAGTGTTTTAGGAATAGGCCTTCTCATGCACTGCTGGAGTTGCATCGTGCTTGCGACACCACTCCAGCAAAGCGTGACTGTTGCGCCAACAGATGCGTCAGAATTGTTTAAGCATATGTCAGTCCTCAAGAGAGAAAAGAGCCCAAATGTTGCACAGATATCACCAAAATGTAGCTCAAGTATAGCCTAATGTCAGACGTGTGCAAAACACCCACACATATTGGGCTTCTTTATAAAAGAGAATGAAGGGGTTGACACATACTAACCATTCAGGAATGGAGTGTCAAAATAAAAAAATGAAAGAAATGTTTCTATTTGCTGCTTCCCGCACTATCAGAGGGTGCAAAGTTGAAAATGCTGCCATTAAGGGTTGCTTTGTGTGAGAGTGATGTGCCATTCTTATGCTTAGTTTTTATATTTCTTCACAATATTGTATCTCTCCGATTAGACCCAAAAATTATATTTGATCAAAGTTTTCAGGTATGTGAATTACATTTAATTTGGAGAAAAATATGGGTGAAAAGGTATATGTGAGAATGTTTTAAGAGAGTATCATATGAGGTAATGTATGAGTGGTTTTGTGAGTGACTTTGAATGTTTAATAACAGGTGAGTAAGATGCTTTAGGAGTGTATGAGAATGTGACCGATTGTCTGATTTTCATACCAGGTGTGTGAGAAGTTGGTTCACGAACTGATGCTTTGAATTAGTATGCTGTGCATTTGCTGCTTACTACATGGTGTAATCAGTAGTAAAACACTGTAGATTAAGGGTTAAATCTTTAGTTAGCAAGGCATTAGAAGTTGTGGAAGTTCCATGTGTATATATGAAGTGCTGATCTCAAAGAGTGTTTTTCTTTGAATTGTGGGTGTTGTACTTCTGTCACACTGCTTTGTCAGGCAGCTACAGAAGCACATATATATTCAATCACTTCCCCAGAAACAACTTGTGCATACAGCAGATTCAAACATAGTTGTAGTCACATCTATATTGCTCTATTTTATGTAACACAAGCACTTAGGTGTTTATTTATAGCCACTTACATAGATGTTTAGAGAGTCATAGAGATACTAAAATCAGGGCCGGCTTTAGCGCTGGTGGATATCGGTGCGACATTAATTTTTGGCGCCCCCACACCCAGTGATCGCCTCCTCGAATTCTCTCACTTCCACCAGGCAAAAGCGCCCATCATTTACCCAATCATAAATTATTGATAAACACATAGCCCGCCCAGAGGTCAGGGCCCCCCGCCACCGGTCAGCGCCTGGTGCGGCCGCACCAGCTGCACTGCCCTAAAGCCGGCCCTGATTAAAATTGACAGACACATACCGACACATTTACTTAAACGTCTCTTGGCACTGCTACAGGTGTACTCCTATGATTTCTCAGATATGTTGGCAAGTACTGACACATCCTTCTCATTCATGTAGAGAAATACTTTTTAAACTTGGATGATGCTTGGTGGTACAGGTCCTGTGTGTGCACTTCCATTTGTAGCTTGAATTGCCACGTGAAAGCTGTTTATCAAACCTTAAATCCAAGTTTCAGTGTGCACAAGTCACATGTGGGAGATGCTGTAGATGTGCTATAAAGCATGCTGGTTTGTGCTTAAAAGATCAAGGATGCTCTTTTCAGTTCACTAAGTTACTTGTGTACGTGCATACCCCTATGCCAAGACATCCTTAAAGCAACTGACATACATGTTCAGAAAAACATAAAGCCTATGTTTCAGCTATTAAGTGCAGGAGCCGAGCACTAGGCTGTATAGGTGATTGATGGGGTGAGTGAGTGGCTGTATGAGTGAGTGAGTGGGTACATAAGTGGTGTATGGATGAGTGCGTGGGGTTGTTAGTGACTGTATGGGTGAGTGAATGAGTGACTGACTATGAGAATGACTATATAGGTGAGTGTGTGCTTGAGTCAGTGACTGTATTGGTGAGTGAGTACATGTGTTAGTATCTGTATAAGTAACTGAGTGGGTTTGTGAGTAACTGTATAGGTGAGTGTATGGGTGTATCAGTTCGTGTGTTAGTGTCTGTATGGATGGATGGATGTGTGAGTGGCTGTATTGGTGAGTAAACAGATGCATGAGTGGCTGTATGGGTGAGTTAGTGGTTATGTGAGTGGCTCTATGAGTGAGTGGATGTGCGAGTGGCTCTATGAATCAGTGAGGGAGGGTGTGATACTTGTATGAGTCTGTGAATGGGTTTGTGAATGGTTGTGTGGGTGTATGTGAAGTTGTATAACTGAGTGAGTGGTTCTGTGGATGATGTCATCAGTAATGTCACTTGAGATGCCATCAGTGATGTCACTGACCATGTCATGAGTGATATATGTGAGGTCATAAGCGGTGAATTGCAGGGGGCTTAGGTTATAGTTAGCTCAGGTAACTATAACTGCTGAATTTCACTGGTTTTGTATGAGTGAAATGACAGCCTAACTATAACGTCCCTGTAACCTTTGTTTTTTTCAGTGAATAATTTTCTTGTGGCCGAAACGCGTCATGGACATATGTGAGCAGTATAAACAATAAATATTTGCACTATAATGTCTAGAGTCCGTGCCCGCTTCTTTTGAAGTTATGCATTTGGGATTGTTTTCAAATATATGTGATCAAGGCCTCTTCAGGCCGAAACACGTCATGGCCGTGGTTGTAAGGGCGAAATAAAACTGATTTGCACCAGCTAAATACGGAGTTCGCCTTTCGTTTTTTCAGGAGATGAGCAGAAGTGCTAACAAAACGAATGTTCTTGCAATGAATAAAATCATCAGTTGGATCAGATTCATAGATAACATCATCTGGGATGGCTCTGCGTTGGATTTCCAGGAATATTTTGAAACGATCAATAACAGTGATACAAATCTCAAATTCACATACCAAATAAGTAGTGAACGGGTTATATTCCTGGACATGGAAATTTACATCAAGGGAAACCAAATCCACACGACGCTACATCGGAAAATTACAGCAACCAATGCCACCCTAGAAGCAACTAGTTTTCATTAGCAGTCACTAATCTCAAGCATACCATACGGAGAATTCCTCAGAATTCGAAGAATTTGCAGTGAGGAGAATGAGTGGCAGAAACATAGTGCTGCAACTGCAGAAAGATTCAAAAGAAGAAAATAAAGCACTGGTGTAATAAGAAAATGTTGGGACAAGACGAATCAAAAATCACGAGAAGAATGTCTCACTCCAAAGCATAAGGAAAAAACAGGAGACTCAGAAACTATCAGGCTGATAACAGATTACTCACATGAAGGCAAGGAAATAACAAAGAGCTTGAGAAGAAACTGGAAAATCCTACAATTGGATAACACTGTGAGTAAAATAGTGGGGAAACATACGGCTATCACTTATCGGCGAGCAAAGAACCCAGAGGATTACTTAATCCATAGTCATTTCAAAGGAAAGAAAAAGGAGGTCTCATGGCTAAAAACAAAAGTTTTCTTAAAATGCCATTCTTGCCCATGCCCACTGAAGTATTTGGGCAGTACCATCTGTGAGCTGAAAAAGCAAATAATGGAACACGTGATGGCCACCACAAATAAGGACAGAACAACGCTGTAGCGAAACATATGGAGCAACATCACCAGAGTGCTTGGAAACAACTCAAATTTTATGGCATTGAAACAATACCAAAAAACGAACGTGGTGGCAACCGAGAGAAAATCTTGATCCAAAAAGAATCACTGCCATATCCTGAACTTACGTACTTTAACACCTCACGGCCTAAGTCAATCGAAAGAATTATACATCGACTTATAAACTCATGAATTAACTTCTCTGGAAAAGACATAAGGAATGGAAAAAAGGAACGGAATGAAAAATAAGCAAATATATTAAATACTGAATACATTGGAACATTGATCAAATAAGAGTGAAAATGACAACTAAGATCCAATGCCACTGGAGGGATATGAAACATGAGGGTGATGAGAACTTAACCCCACTTGAGGGACAAATGCAAGCTGAAATCACCATATGACATCTCATAAATAGGAGGAAATTGACTTTTTGACCAAGGGCCATTGATATTTAAGTATGACTGCTTTTCACTGTGTGGCACTTTATATAGGAAATTTCTTTTTATAAATCACTTTCACTGAAACAAAAAAAATACAAACTACATCTCCCAGAATGCATAGAGACGCTTGTAACAACAAACAGGAAATTATGTAATGACTGTTTAAATATATTTAATGGGCGTTGACAAGCGGTCTGTTGATCGTAAACAAGGTATTTGGGAATACCGAAACGCGTAGGTCATTTCGCCTGTACCCCTGTGAATGATTTGAAAAGGAAAAATATATTAAAAAATTGCAAAAACCTGCGAGAGTGCGGCCCGTTTTTCCCTTTTGACGGAAGGATTGTGTGTTAATATTAAGCGGCGTGGTTCTGCCGCGGGGCATCGCACCAATACTGAGCGCTGCCACACTCCGACGAAGGGGAACCGCTTTGGAGTATATATATATATAGAAATATACCACACGAACAGCACTTATAAAGTACTCGAAGCATTCGGAAACGTGAAAGGGAGAGGAGGGGAAATGTCTCTTCCTGCCAACTCGGACATTCTGAGCATTGTAAAGAACTCACTTGGCAGCAAACAGTAAGACTGGCATTATTGCAATGAAAAATACGTGACTGTTTATTTTTTCCATTTGCACCGAGTCATTTTATATGTACTATACTAAACAGACAAAGAGGGTGCATTATGGGCATTGAAGGATTACTGTTGGTCACGTGCTCACTACGATTCAAACTAAACTGTGATCAAGGCTATTTAAAGCTGAAACGCGTAAGGAAAGACTTTTGTTGCCTGCATGTAATAAATGCCAGTTTATCTCTGGAGTTGGGCTTCGAGTACTTTATAAGTGCTGTTCGTGTGGTGTTAAATTACAGGCATCTCCAGGCCTGTTACGAAGCCGCCCTGCAAGGACGGAGGCTCCTGTCACTTGGAACTTTGTGTGTGATATAGAAATATATATATAAATCTCAGCAATATTTATACATGTGTATATGTGTTTGTCTGCATATGTATATATATATATATATATATATATATATATATATATATATATATATATATATATATATATATATATATATATATATATATATAGATATTGCATGCATTTTGATTTTGTCTAGGCTCTTTGTGTGGCCTTCAGTTATTCATGTTTATCTAATTCATTTCAATTTTGCTTAGTGGGTTCCTACCACCGCTAACAACCTTTAACAATTCTTCAATGCAGCAATAACTGATTCTCCCAGTTTTACCTTTTGGCTGATTCCCTTCTACGTGTTTCATGAAAAATACTATAACCATGGCTCACAGGCTCCCACTGCGGGAATAAAACTTGGTAAGGGAACCTGAACTGCTCCATAGCTGGGCATACCATTACACCATGTTACACCTTCACCTTGCACACACCTCTTACGTGTTCCGAATGCATGCATGAGTAGCTCAGTTAGTTCGTTTTTGCCCTTTATATTGTGGTACTTGTAGTCCTGATCATCCTGTTAGAAATTAAGGACTACATGTCCCAGAATGCAAAGAAAAAACATGGACAAAAAACCTGGAATGGACAAACTCAAGCAATCGGAAAACATGGTCATGAGGGATGAGCAAAGAGATCCATGAGGCGGGGCGGGGATGGGCGCTGTCTGTACGGGTAGAAACTCCTTCTACCTTTTGTTAGAAATGCTTGTTTTCAGTTGTGTCATTCCAGTTGGTGCAATGGAAGTAAACCAGGAGTACAGCTTCTGGAGACCATTAGATTTCCAAGTGAAATGAAAGAATCTGAAACATACATCATTATAACATGGCCCAACGTGGCAACTCTACCAGGGATGTGGGACCAGGGCGATCATACGGGGAGGGGCAGTAAAGGGCACCAGGCCCGGCTCCAGGAATTTTTATTTGGGTCGGCCAATAGTGCATTCGGGTGGGCCACTGCGGACCCTATTTGTCTCAAATATGTCTAGCCAGGTCTGCCTCCTTTATCTCTTATTGGTCTTACAATGCTCAGTAAAATGCACTCTTTTCCAAATCACTTTCTAAATGTTATCACTCTCAAAAAGTCTTTTTTTTCCATGTAATGTCCCTTTGATGTGAAGAGGATGTTTCTGAAGTGGGAGTATCATGCAAGTGACACTACTCGGGCTCCCTCTGTGCGATCCTTTAGGGAGAATCCCTCTTCATTACTACCGCCACCTGACCCCTGACTCTGCAGCGCACTCCCTCACAGGCCCGATTATCCACTTTTCAACCACCCCTTTCCAGTGCACCTTATCTCATAACTGACCTTGGTCCCCAGCCCCATACCAGCCACCATCCGGCTCCACTTTCATTATTCCTGGTGAAAAACATTAGTAAAATCACCTCCAAACTTGAAACATTGAATATAGCAGTAAATATAATTAGCACACACTTTAAAGTATGTTCCACAGTTGCCCTAATGACCCGACTGCTAATTAAATAAACACGCATTTGCAATGCAATAGATCTCGCATTTGCAAGAGTTTAAGCTATTGGCATTGTAAATGACAATGCCTTTTATTTATGTTTTAAAAACCAACACATAAATTAAAGGCATTGTCATTTACAATGCCAATAGCTCAAACGCTACCAAATGCAAGCCCTATTGCATTGCAAATGCTTGTTTTAAATCTCGCGCCTCTTCTGGCCATGACGCTCCGTCATCCTGCGGGTCTTCAAATTCTTCACTCATAACCTTTGTTCATCGAGAGAGAACCTATGTAATGAGGACACATGTGAATGGCAATTCATTTATATAGCACTTACTACTTCGGATGAGGCATACATAATGTTCAGTTTCTATTGGGCCTTTTATTAAAGCGCTCTGACGTCAACTCGGACTACATGCGCACCATATCAAAGAAAATAACCATTTCTGCAGTGTGAACCCACTGGCTGTCCTTCAGACAGACCCTGTCCGCCACCCCTTCACACCAAGCACTTAAAAAGACATGCCTGCTATGCAGGCTTCCAACAGTGTCCAAGCAATGAATGAACATGACTGCCCCTAACATATGTCTTTCCCGCATGTCCACATCAGTGTTTCGACCTGCCATTGGTTGTGAAGGACTTGTTGGGTGTAAAGTAATAGGTGCAGCATTCCAATGAAAAACGCCGAGTAGATAGACTTCTGGACTGAAGGTACCTGTGTAAAAACTACAAATCGATGTTTTTAATATGTGTTATCAATTGCATGACTTTGCAAAAAGTCAAAAGTTATTGGTTTTTCTGTATATTTTTGCATGTTTGTTTGTACCTGTCGGGGACAGAGGTGCAGTAAATCTTGCGTTTATTTTAAATTAAAATGCCCCTTTTGAAGGATGTTGGTTTGAATGGGGAGTGCAGCCTAGATGGATTTAGTTGAGCGCCACGGTATTGTTTCACATTCTAACTCATTCTCAGGGGACAACCACACAGAACTAGGTCATATGTGGGTGCATATCACCCCTGGGTCATCTGTGGGTGCATATCACCCCTGGGTAATCTGTGGGTGCATATCACCTCCGGGTCATCTGTGGGTGCATATCACCCCTGGGTAATCTGTGGGTGCATATCACCTCCGGGTCATCTGTGGGTGCATATCACCCCTGGGTCATCTGTGGGTGCATATCACCTCCGGGTCATCTGTGGGTGCATATCACCCCTGGGTAATCTGTGGGTGCATATCACCTCCGGGTCATCTGTGGGTGCATATCACCTCCGGGTCATCTGTGGGTGCATATCACCCCTAGGTCATCTGTGGGTACATATCACCCCAAATTCACAGTGCCCATTTCAAACTCAGAGGGATGAAAGGCAACGCAGGTCTAGTAAGAATGTCCGTCTATGCTGAATGTTGCACACAGCAGCAGCAGGTGCATTGACACAATGGGCTATACTGCCTCCCTTTGTATCTTATTAAGTCCACTAAGTTATATGGTTTCACACAAGCCACGACTTTCTTTTGATATGCAAATCTCCCCACTTTGAACCCCATTTATGACGTAAACGGCCTCTTCGTGTTGATTGTTCAGGAGGTAGGAAGAAGGGGGAACGTGCAGTGTCTCTGTGACAAAGGTAGTAACCCAATGAGCTATCCACATAAAATTCAGTTTATCTGCATTTAAAACTACCAAAAGACAAATGATTGCTCTCCAGCAGGATTATAAATCACCAGAGTTATCAGTACATTTTTAGTTATCGTTGTGCATCGTTGGATTCACTGCGAGGGCCAAGGCTCATGTTTGGGTGGGCCAGGCTCATGTTTGGGTGGGCCAGGCTCATGTTTGGGTGGGCCAAGGCTCATGTTTGGGTGGGCCAGGCTCATGTTTGGGTGGGCCAGGCTCATGTTTGGGTGGGCCAAGGCTCATGTTTGGGTGGGCCAGGCACATGTTTGGGTGGGCCAGGCTCATGTTTGGGTGTGCCAGGCTCATGTTTGGGTGGGCCAGGCTCATGTTTGGGTGGGCCAGGCTCATGTTTGGGTGGGCCAGGCTCATGTTTGGGTGGGCCAAGGCTCATGTTTGGGTGGGCCAGACTCATGTTTGGGTGGGCCAGGCTCATGGTTGGGTGGGTCTGGCCCACCTGCCCCACCCGCTAGAACCAGGCCTGGAGGGCACTATGCCCCAGGGCATGTCCTTCCCCAAACCTTGCTCCCCATCAGCAAAATGTATTTATACATATTTAAATGATAGGAAACCTGACGTCTTCTTTAATAATGTTATGTTATGTTATGTTATGTTAATCGGGGTTTTGTTAAGCGCTCAGCTACTCAGGCAGAGTGTCCCGGCGCTATCAGACCCGAAGCCACAGAACTCTAAACAGGGGGAAGGGGGCTTATTGGCTAAAAAGCCAAGTTTTGAGCTCTTTTCTGAAGGACAGCAAGCCCTCACTCTTCCTTAAAGAGAGTGGGAGGGCATTCCAAGCCCGGGGCGCCAGGTACTTGAAGGAGCGTCCACCAATACGGGCGCGCCTGATTGCTGGGACCGTGGTGAGAGATAGAGACGCTGAGCGCAAAGCTCTGGCTGGTCTATAGAGGATAAACCTCTTTCTGAGATAGCTAGGGCCCATGCCATGAAGGGTTTTAAAAGCAAGGGTGAGCGTTTTAAACTCAATGCGCCTCTGGATAGGAAGCCAATGAAGGGTTTGCAGCAGGCCAGACGCATGTGCACGATGACCAAGACCAAAGATCGCTCGAGCGGCCGAATTTTGCACAATCTGCAGGCGCGAGAGGAGAGACTTCGGGAGGCCCAAATAAAGGACATTGGCATAATCAAGCCTGGATCCTATTAGGGCCTGCACTGTCGTTTTCCTGTGGGCAATGGGGAGAAGGGGAAGAAATTTTCTAAGTGATTTCAAAACCCCAAAACACTGGCCGACCAGACTCATAATTTGAGGTTTCAGAGAGAGAGAGGTGTCCAGCTTAACCCCAAGATTTTTTGCCACCAGTGTTGCATTAGAGGGGGGGGACATGTCCAGCGGCCACCAGGATTTCCAACACGTATCAGGGGGACAGCCAAAAAAGAGAACCTCGGATTTGTCCGAGTTGCATTTGAGTTGATTCACTTGAAGCCAATTAAAAACTGCCTCCAGGCAGCCTTTGATGAGAGCACCATCGAAGTCCATATCTTTCTTGCATGAAAAAAGGAGCTGAGTATCGTCAGCATATGAGACAATCTGGGCACCGAAAGACTCCGCAAGTGCCGCCAGAGGGGAGATATAGATATTAAAAAGAGTTGGACTCAGGATTGATCCCTGAGGGACACCCACCTCCATGGGTGGCACTACCGCGGAGTATGGGGGCGCCCAGACTGTTTGTTGGCGGTTGGCCAGAAAAGACGAGAACCAGTTGAGTACCGTTCCACCAATACCGATCTCCTCAAGGCGCGCTAGAAGGCGGCCGTGAGGGACGGTGTCGAATGCCGCCGAGAGATCAAGCAAAATCAGCATTGCCTTCCCCCCAGAGTCCAGAACTTCCTTAATGGCCTCAGTCACCTCCAACAGGGCCGTCTCCGTGCTCATGTTGGTACGGAAACCGGACTGGGTGTGGTGCAGAATACCATGGGACTCAACGAAGAGCGAGAGGACAGACTGCACGTGCTTTTCTGCAACTTTTGCCAGGGCTGGGAGCAAGGAGATAGGTCGATAGTTGGCATGAGTAGTGTGGTCCAAGGACGGCTTCTTCAGCAGTGGAACGACCATCGCTTGCTTCCAGATGGACGGAACTGTCCCTGTTTCTAAGGAACGATTTATGATGGGGTTCACCATCGGGTTTAGCACATGGGCCACTTTAGCCAACAGCTTAGCAGGGCAGGGGTCCGACGGAGAGCCCGATCTTATTTTTAAGAGTATTTCCAGAGAGTCATGAGGTTGGAGAGGAGGGAAGCTCGTCAGGCTAGGTTGACCCCGCTTAGGCACCCCAGATGAGGTATTGGGCCAGGACAGTCCTCCCAGGTTGAGAGAGGTAAAAGTGGCCTGAATACTCCTGATTTTATCGGAGAAGATGCTGGCTAATTGAGAAACCCACGTCTCCGAAAAGGAACATTTGAGGGAGCTGGCAGCGGGGGAGGTGAATTCTTTAACAATAGCAAATAATGAGGCAGGTTTTTGCATCTTTACCAATGGTTGTTGCTTGATGCCACATTTTCTATATCCTAGAATGACATTTATTTTAACCCCTTCAGTGCCCATGACGAGCTGGACTCGTCATGGGCCGCGGTGGCGCTGTGCCCATGACGAGTCCAGCTCGTCATAGACCCCGCCCGCTAATACAACGGCCGGCACAGGGCGGGGAAAGGGGCGGGCACTGAAGGGGTTAATACTTAGAAACCAGTGCTTACTGCCCCCGACAAAGAAACGAAGAAGTCAAGAGGACCCCGCAATAAGATTTTGCCCAGGCCTTTCAAAACTACTTGTGACCAGCAGGGCCAGCTTTAGGGCAGTGCGACTGGTGCGGCCGCACTGGGCGCTGACCTGTGATGGGGGGGCGCTGTGATCTCAGGGGGGCACTGCGTTTAGCAATATCTTATGATAGGAGAGATGAGGGGCACTTTTGCAGGTGGTATGGAGAGAATCCGAGGAAGCGGTCATGGGACGTGGGGGCGCCAAAAGTGATTGTTGCACCGGGCGCCACCAGCGCTAAAGCCGGCCCTGGTGACCAGCCTGCTTGGGAGAGCCCATGGTCTTCAGTAAGAGGTAGCCATACATTAAAGCTGTTACACCCGGTTTGCCCCTTGGTACCCCTGCAATGCCCATGTTATGAACAAAAATGATGAATGGAACGCTTGGATTGAAATTGGTCACCAGTCATTTCTGTGGGTCGCATTCTAGTCCATTGTTTTTTGCTCACTATGCACTAGAGACAAGGACCACCCATTATTGGTCACTGGGGCAACAGAAACAGAATATGAAGAGGTTTCGGGGAGCCATGTTTACTCTCTGTAATCCCCTCTAACTGCCTTCCCCTCACCAGCAAACAGGAGCATGTTGACTGGGGCAAGGGGCCAATGCTATGATGTCATCATGGGGTTAGAAGGTTAGCGAGTAAATTCTCAAATAAGAATGGACATTGAGTCATAGGCATCGCAAACATTATTAAATACATTTTTAGGGCAAAACTCAGACTGAATAGTGCTCTGGAGCTTACATTCTAGCGGCCAGTATCACCTGGCATTAGTCAATTTATCAACCTCAGAAGGATTACAGGTCGGAGTGTCCCTGTTGGTGCTCAAACCTGTGACCCGCAGGTTCCACGGAGAGATCTCCGCAGCGGGCGCAGAACCCTCGAGCTGTCTTGCCGCTCTGCTGGCTTCAGCTGGGCCTCGAGGAGCCCCGACGCTGCACCGCACCTGCTCCCCGGCACCGGTGCAGACTTTGCTGCGGTCATCACTTCCAAATTTAGCTGTGGACAAAGTGATACTTCCCAGGGGCCTCAGACGGCACGTGAGGAGCAGGGGGCGGGGCCTAGGCTCGCAGAAGAATGCGCAAAGGCGTGACCCCTGCTCAAGGTCACGGCCGCAGATCACACCTCTGGCGAGAAACTGTGCTGAGCTGGGATGCTGGGTGAGGTCTGGCGTGCAATATGAGCTGTTAAATAAGAGGCGCTGGACTGGAGATGCTCATCCACGTCATGCGCGCCATTAAACTCCTGAGGCTGTGCATGTGCGCCATAACTCAGGCTGTGCAGTATGTGCCATTGCATTACTGAGGCAGTGCAGTGAGCGCCATTGCATTACTGAGGCAGTGCAGTGTGCCATTACATTACTGAGGCTGTGCAGTGTGCCATTGCATTACTGAGGCTGTGCAGTGTGCCATTACATTACTGAGGCTGTGCAGTGTGCGCCATTGCATTACTGAGGCTGTGCAGTGTGCCATTGCATTACTGAGGCTGTGCATGTGCGCCATTGCATTACTGAGGCTGTGCAGTGTGCGCCATTGCATTACTGAGGCTGTGCAGTGTGTGCTATTACATTACTGACGCTGTGCAGTATGTGCCATTGCATTACTGAGGCTGTGCAGTGCGTGCCATTAAACTCCCGAGGCTGTGCATGTGCGCCATAACTCAGGCTGTGCATGTGCGCCATTGCATTACTGAGGCTGTGCATGTGCGCCATTGCATTACTGAGGCTGTGCAGTATGTGCCATTGCATTACTGAGGCTGTGCAGTGTGTGCCATTGCATTACTGAGGCTGTGCAGTATGTGCCATTGCATTACTGAGGTTGTGCAGTGTGCCATTACATTACTGAGGCTGTGCAGTGCGTGCCAGTACATTACTGAGGCTGTGCAGTGTGTGCCATTGCATTACTGAGGCAGTGCAGTGTGTGCCATTGCATTACTGAGGCTGTGCAGTGTGCGCCATTGCATTACTGAGGCTGTGCAGTGTGTGCCATTGCATTACTGAGGCTGTGCCGCGTGCGCCATTGCATTACTGAGGCTGTGCAGTGCGTGCCATTACATTACTGACGCTGTGCAGTATGGGCCATTGCATTACTGAGGCTGTGCAGTGTGTGCCATTGCATTACTGAGGCTGTGCAGTGT
The DNA here is from genome assembly GCF_964204655.1 of Triturus cristatus. Taxonomy (NCBI): domain Eukaryota; kingdom Metazoa; phylum Chordata; class Amphibia; order Caudata; family Salamandridae; genus Triturus; species Triturus cristatus. Next base: position 772,225,469 of record NC_140595.1, on the reverse strand, counting down.
GTGCCATTGCATTACTGAGGCTGTGCATGTGCGCCATTGCATTACTGAGGCTGTGCAGTGTGTGCCATTGCATTACTGAGGCTGTGCAGTATGTGCCATTGCATTACTGAGGCAGTGCAGTGTGTGCCATTGCATTACTGAGGCTGTGCAGTGTGTGCCATTGCATTACTGAGGCTGTGCAGTATGTGCCATTGCATGACTGAGGCTGTGCATGTGCGCCATTGCATTACTGAGGCAGTGCAGTGTGTGCCATTGCATTACTGAGGCTGTGCAGTGCGTGCCATTACATTACTGATGCTGTGCAGAATGTGCCATTAAACTCCTGAGGCTGTGCATGTGCGCCATAACTGAGGCTGTGCAGTGTGTGCCATTGCATTACTGAGGTTGTGCAGTGTGTGCCATTGCATTACTGAGGCTGTGCATGTGCGCCATTGCATTACTGAGGCAGTGCAGTGTGTGCCATTGCATTACTGAGGCTGTGCAGTGTGCGCCATTGCATTACTGAGGCTGTGCAGTGTGTGCCATTGCATTACTGAGGCTGTGCATGTGCGCCATTGCATTACTGAGGCAGTGCAGTGTGTGCCATTGCATTACTGAAGCTGTGCAGTGTGCGCCATTGCATTACTGAGGCTGTGCAGTGTGTGCCATTACATTACTGACGCTGTGCAGTATGTGCCATTGCATTACTGAGGCTGTGCTGTGTGCACCATTGCATTACTGAGGTTGTGCAGTGCGTGCCATTACATTACTGACGCTGTGCAGTATGTGCCATTACTGAGGCTGTGCAGTGTGTGCCATTACTGAGGGTGTGCAGTGTGTGTCATTACTGAGGCTGTGCAGTATGTGCCATTACATTACTGAGGCTGTGCAATATGTGCCATTACTGAGGCTGTGCAGTATGTGCCATTACTGAGGCTGTGCAGTATGTGCCATTACTGAGGCTGTGCAGTGTGTGCCAATACTGAGGCTGTGCAGAATGTGCCATTACATTACTGAGACTCTGCAGTGTGTGCCATTACATTACTGAGGCTGTGCAGTATGTGCCATTACTGAGGCTGTGCAGTGTGTGCCATTACTGAGGCTGTGCAGTGTGTGCCATTACTGAGGCTGTGCAGTATGTGCCATTACATTACTGAGGCTGTGCAGTATGTGCCATTACTGAGGCTGTGCAGTATGTGCCATTACTGAGGCTGTGCAGTATGTGCCATTACTGAGGCTGTGCAGTATGTGCCATTACTGAGGCTGTGCAGTGTGTGCCAATACTGAGGCTGTGCAGTATGTGCCATTACATTACTGAGACTCTGCAGTGTGTGCCATTACATTACTGAGGCTGTGCAGTGTGTGCCATTACTGAGGCTGTGCAGTATGTGCCATTACTGAGGCTGTGCAGTATGTGCCATTACATTACTGAGGCTGTGCAGTGTGTGCCATTACTGAGGCTGTGCAGTATGTGCCATTACATTACTGAGGCTGTGCAGTATTTGCCATTACTGAGGCTGTGCAGTGTGTGCCATTACATTACTGAGGCTGCGCAGTATATGCCATTACTGGGGCTGTGCAGTGTGTGCCATTACATTACTGAGGCTGTGCAGTGTGTGCCATTACTGAGGCTGTGCAGTGTGTGCCATTGCATTACTGAGGCTTTGCAGTGTGTGCCATTGCATTACCGAGGCTGTGCAGTATGTGCCATTACATTACTGAGGCTGTGCAGTATGTGCCATTACTGAGGCTGTGCAGTGTGTGCCATTACTGAGGCTGTGCAGTGTGTGCCATTATTGAGGCTGTGCAGTATGTGCCATTACATTACTGAGGCTGTGCAGTATGTGCCATGACTGAGGCTGTGCAGTATGTGCATTACTGAGGCTGTGCAGTATGTGCCATTACATTACTGAGGCTGTGCAGTATGTGCCATTACTGAGGCTGTGCAGTATGTGCCATTACTGAGGTTGTGCAGTGTGTGCCAATACTGAGGCTGTGCAGTATGTGCCAATACATTACTGAGGCTGTGCAGTATGTGCCATTACTGAGGCTGTGCAGTGTGTGTCATTGCACTACTGAGGCTGTGCAGTATGTGCCATTACTGAGGCTGTGCAGTATGTGCCATTACATTACTGAGGCTGTGCAGTGTGTGCAATACATTACTGAGGCTGTGCAGTGCGTGCCATTACATTACTGAGACTGTGCAGTGCGTGCCATTACATTACTGAGGCTGTGCAGTGCGTGCCATTACATTACTGAGACTGGGCAGTGCGAGCCATTACATTACTGAGACTGGGCAGTGCGTGCCATTACATTACAGAGTCTGTGCAGTGTGTGCCATTACATTACTGAGACTGGGCAGTGCGTGCCATTACATTACTGAGGCTGTGCAGTGCGTGCCATTACATTACTGAGACTGGGCAGTGCGTGCCATTACATTCCTGAGGCAGGGCAGTGCGTGCCATTACATTACTGAGACTGGGCAGTGCGTGCCATTACATTACTGAGACTGGGCAGTGCGTGCCGATACATTACTGAGTCTGTGTAGTGTGTGCCATTACATTACTGAGGCTGTGCAGTGCGTGCCATTACATTACTGAGGCTGTGCGGTATGTGCCACTACATTACTGAGGCTGTACAGTATGTGCCATTACATTACTGAGGCTGTGCAGTATGTGCCATTACTGAGGCTGTGCAGTCTGTGCCATTTCATTACTGAGGCTGTGCAGTGTGTGCCATTACATTACTGAGGCCGAGCAGTATGTGCCATTACATTACTGAGGCTGTGCAGTGCGTGCCATTACATTACTGAGGCTGTGCAGTGTGTGCCATTACATTACTGAGGCTGTGCAGTGTGTGCCATTACATTACTGAGGCTGTGCAGTGCGTGCCATTACATTACTCAGGCTGTGCAGTATGTGCCATTACTGAGGCTATGCAGTATGTGCCATTACATTACTGAGGCTGTGCAGTGCGTGCCATTACATTACACAGGCTTTGCAGTATGTGCCATTACATTACTGAGGCTATGCAGTGTGTGCCATTACATTACTGAGGCTGTGCAGTGCGTGCCATTACATTACTCAGGCTTTGCAGTATGTGCCATTACATTACTGAGGCTATGCAGTGTGTGCCATTACATTACTGAGGCTGTGCAGTGCGTGCCATTACATTTCCTGTGCAGTGTGTGCCATTACATTACTGAGGCTGTGCAGTGTGCGCCATTACATTACTGAGGCTGTGCAGTGCGTGCCATTACATTACTCAGGCTGTGCAGTGCATGCCATTAAATTACTGAGGCTGTGCTGTGTGTGCCATTACATTACTGAGGCTGTGCAGTGCGTGCCATTACATTACTGACGCTGTGCAGTATGTGCCGTTACATTACTGAGGCTGTGCAGTGTGTGCCATTACTGAGGCTGTGCAGTGTGTGCCATTACTGAGGCTGTGCAGTATGTGCCATTACATTACTGAGGATGTCCAGTATGTGCCATTACTGAGGCTGTGCAGTATGTGCCATTACTGAGGCTGTGCAGTGTGTGCCATTACTGAGGCTGTGCAGTGTGTGCCATTACTGAGGCTGTGCAGTGTGTGCCATTACTGAGGCTGTGCAGTGTGTGCCATTACTGAGGCTGTGCAGTGTGTGCCATTACATTACTGAGGCTCTGCAGTATGTGCCGTTACATTACTGACGCTGTGCAGTATGTGCCATTACATTACTGAGGCTGTGCAGTGTGTGCCATTACATTACTGAGGCTGTGCAGTGTGTGCTATTACTGAGGCTGTGCAATGTGTGCCATTACAGTACTGAGGCTGTGCAGCGTGTGCCATTACTGATGCTGTGCAGTATGTGCCATTACATTACTGACGCTGTGCAGTATGTGCCATTGCTTTACCGAGGCTGTGCAGTATGTGCCATTACTGAGGCTATGCAGTATGTGCCATTACTGAGGCTGTGCAGTATGTGCCATTACATTACTGACGCTGTGCAGAATGTGCCATTACATTACTGAGGCTGTGCAGTGTGCCATTATTTACTGATGCTGTGCAGAATGTGCCATTACTGAGGCTGTGCAGTATGTGCCATTACTGAGGCTGTGCAGTATGTGCCATTACATTACTGACGCTGTGCAGAATGGGCCATTACATTACTGAGGCTGTGCAGTATGTGCCATTGCATTACTGAGGCTGTGCAGTGCGTGCCATTACATTACTCAGGCTGTGCAGTATGTGTCATTACATTACTGAGGCTGTGCAGTATGTGTCATTGCATTACTGAGGCTGTGCAGTGCGTGCCATTACATTACTGATGCTGTGCAGTATGTGCCATTAAAGTACTGAGGCTGTGCAGTGTGTGCCATTACATTACTAAGGCTTTGCGTTATGTGCCATTACATTACTAAGGCTTTGCACTGTGTGCTATTACATTACTGACGCTGTGCAGTATGTTCCATTGAATTACAGGAGGAGGGTCGAGAGCTCCTGTTTAGTATGTTGTAGTATGTTGTAGTGTCTTGTGTATTTAAGAGCAGGGGACCCCCTATGGTCCCTAACAGACTTCATAGTCTAGTGACATATGTGATTGAGTGGGGTTTATAAAAGTTATGACGGTTCCACTCAGAGAAATAAAGATGTGTAATACCGAGCTCTGTGTTTGGCATGATCCATTTAAACGCTGAAGGGCTGGGTAGGATGCTACAACTGACGCTGAGATAGGGGATTCGTAAACCCCGAAACCCGAAGAGTCGAAAGTGCTCACCCAGAGAGTTTGCCGAGGTCGAGCAAGCTGCTCGTGCATGCCATGTGCCTCTCAGTCGAAGTAAACAATCCACGGTTGGTGTAAGTGAGTTCAAAGCACTACTCCAGCCAGTACAAGACCTTCAAAGAAAGTGAAGGACCCATGTATATCGTTGGTCAGAAATTTGCTAATACAACAGATATAAGAAGTGCAACGCCACAACCTAACACAGAGCCGTCATTCATAAAGTTCAGAAACGTCAAAGTCAGTATCAACCAGGTACCGAAAGCGCAACAAACGGTGACAGCCAGGTGCAAGAGAACGCTGAGAGCTGAAGTAAATAAATACAAAGAAATACTAAGAGGCAGAGATCAACCAGGTGTAAGAAAGCTTGAAGGAACACCAAGTGCGGCACACCTCTGAGGCAAGAAATTATTGTCTACTTACCAAACATGTAGATTGAAGAGAGTCATCTGACTTCAGCGCCAGGCCCAGCAAACCAGGTGCAAGCATGGGAACTGCACTTGCAAGGCTGTTGAATCCTGCCGAATCGACAAAAGAGGCCATGAACGGCAGTCAAAATAGTACAATTTTTCAGCTCTGCAATGGCTGCCGAAGAGAGTGCCCAATTCAGTGCTGGCAATGCTTTCATATGAAGAAAGAAACATATTGCAGATGGGTATTTGCAAACAAATCTCTGGGGTTCCCTTTAGGACTTAAGGTGCTAGGAGCCAAGGTTCAAAGTACCACCAGCAGTTCCAGTTTATCTGCCATGGAGTATCCGGGTGCAGAGGTGCAGTATGGGTTGGTAGTCTTGCATGCTCCACCGGAGGCAAAATGAAGGCACATTGAAACAGGCTGCAGAGGGGGACTTGGGAAAAAGTCCGGGAGCTCTCAATGGGGGGCTCGGTTTGTGAGGGCCCTGGGAGCAGGTGAGTAGTCGTTGTCATGGGCCCAGGCTGGAAGCTCGGGTCTAGAGGAATTTGGTCGGCTGGTGCCTGTGTGTCAAAGTGACTCACGGTTCTCGGTTACACCTGCAAAGGGGGACAGAGCAGGACAGCTGGCTGGACATCTGTGAAGCTGATGTCCCTCATCGACTGCTCGGTCTTTGCGATGCCAGAGTCCTGATTGGACTCCAACAAGCTTTAGTTGCTGCAGAGGGTCCGGTACCCCGGGTATTGGTGCAGGGTGGCTCTGGTTGGTCCTGATATCCTCTCACTTGGTGGGGAGATGGATCTGACCTCTTGGCACATGGTGACCTCTTTCTTGTGTGTCGGTGGGCCTGGTGAACAACAGAACGGTGACCCGTACGTTGCTGTCAGTGCCTGCAGGTGGCAGGGAAGTAACTCCTCCACTTCAAGGAAGATGTAGACTGCTAAGCAAAGTGCTGGAGGCCCTCTGAGGCGTTTGGAAAATGCACAGCTGCAGGATGAGTCGGATTGTTGTGATTGTCAGGACAGGAGCAGGTAGGCAAGCAGGGTTTGGTGCCAAAGTCTGCCGGCAGTCCCCAGTTCTAGTTTCTTCAGCTCTTCTTTCGTCAGTCAGATAAATCTGAGTTCCAAGTGTCAGGGAGCCACATAATACTCAATTTAGGAGTTTTAAAGGGAGTGATAGACTAGTTACCCTTGGGTCAGTATACCCCCTATATGACCACTTCCTGTGGGAGGTGGGCATATCACTGTCCCAGAATTCCAAAAACAAAAATGTCGAACCTTTCTTTCGTGGGGCACATCAGGCAGCCCACGTTAGAGACGTGTTGTGCCTGGTAGTGCACCACGCCTACTTGCAAATCTAATTTCCCTCTTGTCCTGGTGCCAGATGGGTCTCAGGGCAGGAGGTGGAATCTCCCAGGTCAGGGGGAAGCCAGGGTCACATATCAAAAGCAGCAGGGGCTTTGAAGCCTCCGACCTTGGTATGCAAATTTAGTAGCCATCCTGCTGGCGGAGGATAAATACCTCCTGCCAGAGCAGGCATTCTTTCTGACCTCTGAAAGGCCGGGCTCTCACCTCCAGCGGATCAGAAACTCATCTGTGGTAGCAGGCTGGAATATACCAGTCATCCAGCCCACTAAGAGGCTGATGGGTTTTCAGGGGGCACCTCTAAGGCGCCCTCTGGGTGCCTATCTTAGTAAATCCACTACTAGCATCAGTATGGATTTATTAAGAATAGATGTTTGAAACAAAAACACGATAGGTTTCAGTGAAGCCATTATGTAGCTGGAGAACTTGTAATGTCCAGTGCCCACTACATGTACCTAAGATGGTTTCCCTGGTCACTTGTACTATCTAGCAATCAAACTAGACCGCACAGGGGCATATCGGCGTATGCCGATATGTCCTTACATATAATATAATGCCCCTGCCTTAGGGCTGTAGGGCCAGCTGTAGGGGTAACTTACATATATTGCATGCAGTGATCCATGGTATGTGCCGTGTCGTGTTTTCCCTTTTGTCTGCACCATTTCACGCAGCCTGCAATGGCAGTCTGAATGAGTTTCGTAGTGGGTCCCTTAGGGTGGCACAATATATGCTGCAGCTCTTAAGGAACCTCTTTAGTACCCATGCCCTAGGTACCAGTGGTACCATTTACTAGGGACTTACAGGGGTGCACAAGGCCTTGCCAATTGGGAAACAATTGAGCAGTTATCTTGTTTTAGGGAAAGAACACTGGCACTGGGGACCTGGTTAGCTGGAACCCAGTGCACTTCAGTCTAAATTGCATCAAACACCAGACAAAAAGTGGGGTGTGGAGAAAGTAGGGGCACTTTCCTACAAGATGACAAAGAATATCTCAAAATGGAGAAAATCATATGCCACGGAGGATAAAATTGGGTATAGAGCGGCTCAAAAAGAATACCACAAACCTCTCATTATTAAGAAAAGAGATGTTTTGGCCGGTCAGATTGCTAGTGCTAGGAATTCCTCTAGGGAAGTTTTTAAGGTGGTGAAATCTTTCACCAACCCTTCGGCACTTCAGCACTCGGTGTTTCTTTCCTTGGAGATGTGTAATGGATCTATGCCTTATTCCCTGTAGATCATCACCCTACGAGAGAGGACGCTATCTGATCTTAGCCTGAACCGTCCAGTATTTTCCGAGTTCACCATGATTCCGATTGAGGCCTCCCTGGTTGAATTGCAAAAATGCAAATCTGGGTCACAGAGTGATCCTTGGCCAGCTAGACGCTACAGCACTCTGTCACATTGGCTTAATCACCCCCTTAATGCTATCTGGAATTCCTCATTCAGGCTAGGGGTCTTTCCATCTGCCTGGAAACATGTGTTTCTCCTCCCCATACTGAAGAAACCTAATACTGACCCGGATATCTCCAGTAACTTCAGGGTCATCTCTCTTCTCTTGGCCCCAGCGAAAATCTTAGAGAAATTTGCGCATCAGCAGTTGGCTGCCTTTGTTGAATCTAATGGGCTTCTGCATGATTCTCAGTCCGGCTTTCGCTCCGGTTACAGCACCGAATCCGCTCTAAATGAGATGGCTGATGCCATTCGATGGTTGGTGGATGGGGTGCGGCGTCCATGTTGGTACTTTTTGTCCTGTCAGCAGCGTTTGACACGGTGTCCCATTCCATCTTGCTTGATCGCCTTAAGTAAATTGGCATCCGTGGGACGGCTCTGGTCTGGATCACGTCTTACCTTCATGGCCAAGACCAACAGGTATTTCTCCACCCTTTTTGCTCCGAGTCCAAGCCACTAAGATGCGGGGTGCCTCGGGGCTCGGCCCTGAGTCCACTTCTATTTAATATTTATCTGGCACCATTGGTTGAACTCATCGCTAGTACTGGGATCAAAGTGATATCCTACGCAGATGACACCCAACTGATATTCTCCTTTAGTGAAGTATCGGCATCTGCCTTTGACTCTTTTAGAGAGTGTCTTGAAAATATCTCCGTCTGGATGAGCAGCAATTTTTTAAAGCTCAATGCCGACAAGACAGATGGAGGTTTTCTTTTCCCAACCAAGCAGTCCCTCCCCCAGCGGCCTTGTGGTGGCCAGTGGAATTGGAAACGGCTCCCACTCCTAAGGACTCGGTCACGAATCTTGGTGTCCATTGGGACAACGACTTATCCCTTTCGGTGGTCTGCTTTGGAAAGATGAACATTATTAGGACATTCATCAACTTTTTGCCAGAGACAGCGCGTAAAACTGTGGTGCATGCGTTAGTCACTTCCCATCTCGACTACGCCAATGGACTCTATTTGGGTCTGCCCTGCTGCTTGAGCCATAGGTTGCAGATAGTGCAAAATGCGGCAGCTAGGCTGGTCCGCAAGGTCCCTCTCCGCCATCATATTTCCCACCACCTCAGGCAACTTCATTGGCTCCCTGTGGCCAAGAGAGTTGAATTTAAGGCCCTCACATTTGTCTTCCGGGCCTACCAGGGAAGAGGCCCTAAGTAACTGAGGATGAGACTTCGTCCTTACCTGCAGGGCAGTTCACCGAGGTGCAATTTTAAATGCTACCTATTCATCCCCCGTTTTGTTAAAGCGAGAATGGGGGGCAGAACTTTCGAGGTAAGAACCTCTAAATGCTGGAATGACCTGCCCCTCCAACTACGTATGATGCACTCTGAGGAGGAGTTTAGAAAGGCCTTGAAGACCTGGCTGTTCAGCGTAGAGACTAATTCGCTGCTAGCATGACAGCAATGTTATCCACGTTAGCGCCGGGACACCTCATGTGAGGTAGCTGCGCGCTTTATAAATGTATTTTTATTATTTTATTAGCAGGTGAAGGAAGTGATGAAGAAAATACCAAGAGGCGAAGAAACTTCATACCTTCAAATGGAAGAAATGCCGAATACCAAATTCAATCCGATGCAGAACGTTTACTATGAAAGGTACATCTTCAATCAAGAGAGGCAGAGAGCTGGTGAAACGATCGACGAGTTCATTGAAATACTTAAATCGCACATCAAATATTGCAGATTTAATTAATTCAACAATGAAGAAGCCATATGAATCAGAGTCATCGATGGTCGACTTTCCGATTCCTTGAGGCGCCGAATGCTGAAAGAAATGCTCGTCTGGAACGTGTGCTTATGGTGGCCAAAGCAGAAGAACGTGCCGATAAATAAGCCAGAGTCAGTCTGCATTGAATGTGAAGAGAAAAAAAGGCACATGGTACAAAGTTGCAAAGTGGGGTCTCAAAAGAAAAATAAATTGTGCTATGTATGTAGATGTTCCTTTCCACATGATGGTAAATGTCCCGCCATTGGACACATATGTAAAGGCTGTGTGCAAGAGAACCATTTTGTAACAATTTGTAAAGTGAGAAAAAAAGGTGAGTGTGTCACGTTGTGAAAACAAAATGGCTGCCTGTGCGTCACACCATGAAGACAAAATGGTTGCCACGTTCCAGTCACGCCCACCAAAATAAATGGCAACATCAGTTGAGGCAAATACAAATTGGAAAAGACTGATTGTCATCTAAATCCTCTTCAAGAGGGTCTTTGACGCCACTGTCGAGTGACAGTGTAGAAGATGGATGTGCGATGTCAATGCTGGTTAGCAAATGACGTGTGCATGTAGGTTTAGCTTCCTGCAAGGAAGAATACAAGTTGAAAAAGGATCGACAACTGAAATCACAAAATTTCTTTGGACACTGTCCCAAAATCAAACTGAAGGTTAATGGTTGCTATATACCATTCATTATAGACAGTGGTGCGTCAATAAATATTACGCCAATCGAAAAGTATAATGTACTATCTCCAGTGCCCCACCTCACACCATTGAAAACCAGAGTATACACATGGGCCGCCTCGACACCATTGCAAAGTCAAGGTTAATTTACGGCGACTATGAAACATAAAAAGACGAAGGTACAAGCCCCAATTCATGTCCTTCAGGGCACTTCATCGAGTGCATGTCTACTCAGTTTCAACTCTGCTGTGGACATTGGACACATTTCTGTGAATTACAATATTAAAGCTCATCACAACATAGTGGATCAGTTTCCATCATTGTTTCAGGGATTAGGAAAACTTAACACACTTAAAGTGCAGCTCCACAATAATGAGGACACTCATGCTGTTGTTCAACAACATCATCTAATTGCATTTAATCTACAAGAAGCTGTTGAGAAAGAAATTTAGACTATGCTAAAACATGATATCATTGAGCCCTCTACCTTTACAATGCCATGGGTGTTATCAATAGTGGGGATACCTAAAAAGGATAGTGGATGTTCTGTGTGAATTTGTGCGGACATGCGTCAAGCAGGCAAGGCAATCGAAAGAGAAGGACATCCAGTTTAGCACATTGCCGATATGATTACCTAGTTGAATGGTGCCCTGATCTGAACAAAGGATATCATCAGCTAGAATTGGAAGAAAATTACAGGTACATTACTACCTTTTCAACTAATGTTGTTCGTTCAGATACAAAAGATTGAGTTTCGGAGTGTCTTCGGCTGCCAAACTTTTCCAAGATGTCATTCGTCGCAGTATGCAGCCTGTCACGCATGCTTTCAATTACGTTAATGATATCAAAGTATTTGGACCACACCTAAAGAACATGATAGAGCCCTCACACAAGTGCACAGTTTACTTGCAGATGCAGGTCTTACGTTGAATACTGAAAAGTGTGAGTTTCACAAAACAAAACAAAAATTCTATGGGCACATTTTCTCGGACGGGGGAATGACTCCAGATCCAGCCAAGGTTCAGGCTTTGTTATCCAAATCCTGTACACAAGCTAGCACATGCATCAAAAATGTCATTTGCGATTCCTTATTAGCGAAAAATAAGGATTCGCTAATAAGGAATCGCAAAAGCCTATGCATGTAGAAATCGCTTCAAAATAGCGATTTCTAATTATTTCTAAATTGCGAGTCGCAAATTGCGAGTCGCAATTAAGGAATACCTCCCCATTCATTTCTATGGGCCTAGAGGCCCATAGGAATGAATGGGAGGAAGTTCTCAATTTGCGATTCTCAATTAGAGAATCTCAAATTGAGAATGCAATTTCAAGGGTGCAAGGGTGTCAAAACGACACCCTGTTGCACCCCTGAAATCGATCTGTGTACAAATGTTGCGCACACACATGTCCAAAGGACATGTGTGTGTGTAACCTACCACTTTGAAAAATGCACTTTCGTGCATTTTTCAAAGTTTTTGCAAATTACCATGAAGTTCTACTTCATGGTAATTTGCGCCCCCTATCAGCGAAATCTCTAATTATTTTACTTTAATGCATTGCATTTAAGGAATCTCAATTTACGATTCCTTAAATGCAATCGCAATTTGAGAACTCGCAATTAATTGCAAATTCTTAAATTGTGAGTGCCTTGACCCTTCATGCATCGGAAATGCTCTTTTTGCGGGCGAAAACGGACGATTTTTGCGAATCGCATCGTTTGCGCTCACAAAAATGGTTGATGCATGTGCCCCAAGATGTAACCATGCTGCGTTCTTGTCTTAGTATGGCCAGCTACTGTTTCAGGTACATCTGTGACTTTGCCACTGTGAGTGCCCCGTTGAGAGAGTTAACAAAACGGAATGTTTCCTTTCTTTGGTCACGGGAGTGTGATCAAAGTTTCGAGACGATTAAGCATGCAATTGAAAATGCTACTGAAATGGTTTATTTTGATCCAAAATGCATGCAGAGAATGTTATGGATGCCAACCCATTGGGTTTGGGGGTGATTCTTGCCCAACATAGTGGACATGCAAATGCACGAAGGTGTATAGTATCCTATGCTAGACGAAGTTTGTCACCGACTGAACGAGCTTACTCGCAACCGGAAAAAGAAAGCCTAGCTGTTGTGTGGGTGTGTGAACACTTTCATGTGTTTCTCTTTACAACGCAGGCAGAGCCACGAGTGCCGCTTCCCCGCAAGCTCAACAACACATGCCTTATCTACATATATGCTTTAACCAGGCATATGTGTGGCTAAGGCAGTGCATGGTCTAAAGGCTGGGATGGGCGGGCCCAGGAACAGGAAGGATCGGGAGAGGACACAGTGAAGGTTAAGGCAGAGTTTTCAGGGAGGTGGGGGTAGTTTTTAGGGCTCGGGGTGTTGTGGTAGTGTGTAGGGCTCGGTGGGATCGGGGTATTGTTTAGGGCTCGGGTCAGGGTCGTTTTTAGGGTTCTGGGGGGCAGTGTAATTTTTAGAGCTCAGGGCAGGGGACTTGGGGTATGATCTTTACCACATATCCCTTTACCACGAAATTGCGTGGTAAAGGCATGCGTGGTAAAGGAATGCGTTGTTTAGATGCATTAGTTGTTCGGGCCGCGTAGTAGAGGCACATGTGGTTTAGCCATGCGTGCCTCTGTCATACAACGATGGGAAACCTTTTACGCTTGTTACTGATCACCAAGCACTGCTAACTATTTTTGGCAATCCAAAGGCCAAGCTGCCCCCTCTCTTTGAGATTTGGGGGCTGCGACTGCAAGAGTATGACGATACCATTGTGCACCAGCTGGGAAAAGATCAAATCCCTGCCAACTACTTTTCTCAAGTATTGACACACAAGGGGTATTATTTATACTGTCAGGTTATTTTCGAGCGCTCTCTTTTAAACGTTCTCGTAACAATCCAAATATATCTGAAACGGTGCCACAGGAGAGGGAGAAACAACCCCTAAACCCTCTAGTGGTGGGCCGTGGCCCACTGTATGAACAAAATGCAAGACTGTGCACACGTTAAATTTTTAGTGTATGAAGCATATTAGCATTTGTTCCCAAACAGAGCCATACAACAAAACAGTTGGAAAATGAGGGACCACAGGAAAACAAGGTATATTCAGTCTTTCGGTTTTATGATGAATTCCAAATATTCCAGCCAGCCAACACGTGTTTCGTCATGGGGCACACACACCCCTGACTTCTTCAGGGCTGGTGAAAAAACATATATGGAGTACGTATCACAGAACAGTACAAATCTGTTAATTCTCAAGTAAGTAAAGTCTTCAAATCAAGACTGAAAGGTGGGGAGGATCACCAAGTAAAGCGTACATAAATCCAAAAGGTACTCCAGAGTGTAAGGTTGAGCAACCCATGATTAAGTGGAAGTGCAAGTATAAAATAGTTTGAAGAATCTTGACAAAGACAGAGAAAAGCGTCCGTCGTCAGGCATGCGTGAAGTTTCAATAATATCCCCTTCGATTAAAGTGCAATGTGAATATACGGACCACATATATCATACCAAAAATCACGTGAGAAACTTGTGAATTGAGGCACCGTAAATCTAAATGCCCAAACGATGATGACGAGGTAAGTGGGTTGAAAGCTACTGCAAGCCCCTCAAAACAAAGTAAACGTGCGAGCGGTTTATCGAAAACCCCTACCTTCTCTTAGTATGGCGAATATATCAGACCTATAAATATATAGGAGAACCAACAGGACATCAAAATACGTATTTAACTGTATATCAGCTAACAACACTTGAAACTTAAGTGGCCTTTGCTATGAGAATGTAAATAAATGCAATGGAGTATATGCCCAACAGCCAGGCTTACCTTAAACCTGGTGATAATTCCGACCCAGTAGGTCCTAAGATTATAACGGAACCAATGTTATTCAACGCTGCGAGTATATGACCACGGTAGAATCCAAAACCAGTACGTTCGTTCAAGTAACGCCGATTCCAATCACTCAGACTCTGTAAAAATTATGCACAAAATCGGTAAACTCGCTCGCTTAGAACTTAAAATAGGCCAGTAAAACGTGAAAGCTATCGGCTATCCCTTACCTGAAGACGAGTACATCTATCCGTCACCGCCCGGTACTCTCCGCGTGTGATTACGATTGTGCTTCGTGCGCATACCCGGAAGTGCTTATAATAGGGAAGCCGGTGAGAACACTAGAACGTGTACGTTCGAATTCGTTTTCGGTGCGCATGCGTGAGGTGTAGTGTATCACATCTCGATGTTTGTCAAGAAACATCAACTCGAGAATAAATAATGTTGAAGGATTTACAAAATTCCAAAGGATAATACATAACAGGAAATAGAAGGAAGATCATTGAATCAGTAAATACAAGAAAGAAAGTAATAGGTCAAAGTCCATTGCTTGAAATAGATAAGCGGCACAATTAAGGCAAAGTATTACACTTAAAATTACAGCGTGTACAGAGTATGTAAATATATCGAGTAGGTGTGTATACCCACAGGATAGCAATGATGTTCAGACAAGAAAAGTACATCATGGAGAAGATATACAAGCCAAATGAACACAGGAATTAGTAGAGATAGAAAATACATACATAAGTCCATGTTACACTAGAATGTCAATATTTCACCGTTCTGAGACCCCCATCGATTAATGATTAGGGTGTCTCTGATTCTTTCAAAGCAGATATAAAGATATGTAAAAGTAAACACACAATATGTTTTATGTGCATAGAGAAGTATATGATTCAAATAGAAACATTACACTTTGTACATATTGTTGGGGTAGTAAAACAATATAGAAAAAACATGCAATATCAAAATCATACATGAAGCCAAGCGTGGAAACAGAAGTTAGTCCCCTAGGAAATAGTGCATCTCATTGTCACTATTAAAACCTAGGTCATGGGTACGTAAGCGCATGATCCAAAAAGCTTCAAGCCTCCTCAAATTAAGCTCTCTATTACCCCCTCTGGGGTTCTGTTTGCAGAAGTCTATACCATAGAATTTGAACCTCTTGCTTTGGCCTTGTGTGGGACACTCCCAAACGTGTAATGCCAAGGGGTATCTTGAATCTTTATGTTTTAAATCCCTAACATGTTCTCCAATCCTTTCTTTCAGGCTTCTTATAGTACTACCTACATATTTGCCTCCACAAGTGCATTCTAGTACATAGACTACAAATTTAGTATTGCAATTAATATTCACCCTGATATCATATATCCTGTTGGGGCCATGAAATATCTTTTTTTTGTCGTCAGCCCATCTACAAATTCCACAAGAACCGCATTTGAAAAAACCATTAGACCGCACAGTCAACCATGTGTCTGAAGTTACGTTGTGTGTGTAACTGGGACTGAGGCGGTACGTAATGTTTTACCCCTACGGTAAGTGATCTGCGGTTTATTACAGACGAATTTCAATAGAGAGGAGTCATTGTTGAGAACATGCCAGTGTTTATGCAAGCTCTTGGACAGGG
The DNA here is from genome assembly GCF_964204655.1 of Triturus cristatus. Lineage (NCBI taxonomy): Eukaryota > Metazoa > Chordata > Amphibia > Caudata > Salamandridae > Triturus > Triturus cristatus. The sequence continues at coordinate 772,209,658 of NC_140595.1, read as the reverse complement.
CCTTACTGTAAACATCGTAGTTTGTAATCAATCTGACTGCTGTGTCCATGGGTTTCTTCTCCTTGTCAACAATGGTGTTGATTCTATCTGTGTTTCTGATTTTGTTCCCTGCTCTCTGGATTATAGATCTGCTATAGCCCCTTTGAGTAAATCTGGTTTCCATATCATGTAGACAAAATTGAAAATCTGTGTCTACACTGCAGTTACGTCTAGCCCTAGTGAATTCCCCAAGGGGGATAGCATTGATTTGGTGCGGTGGATGTGCACTGTTTGCGTGTAAGATCGCGTTACATGCAGTATCTTTCCTGTATAGTTTGGTGTGTAATTTGTTATCTTTGATAAAAATCTCAATGTCCAAAAATGTGATACTTGTGTCACTTGACTCTTGCGTGAACTGCATGCATGAAGTGTTTGAATTGAGGTATGAGCAGAATTCCGTCAGACTATCTGGGGTGCCCGTCCATATCATTAGACAATCATCAATATAGTGCCCCCAGTATAGTATAGAGTCATGAAATCTGCCTCCTCCTGGTCCCCATATCCAATCCTCTTCCAATTTACCCATGAACAAATTAGCGAAACTGGGAGAAAATTTAGATCCCATCGCAACTCCCTTCTTTTGTCTAAACCATTGAGAATTGAATAGAAATACATTGTTATTAAGAATAATGCGCATCATGTCAACCAGCATCTCTGTGTGCTTCCATTGAGAAGCAGCTCTTCTAAACAAAATGGTTTCTATGGCTTTAATGCCCAAATCCAGTTCAATACTGGTGTACAGGGACACCACATCCATCGTGACCAAGATCATACCCTCCTCCCATCTCAGATCTGACAGGATATTTACTATGTGTTTCGTGTCCCTGATGTATGATGGTAGATTTTTGACTAATGGTGACAGAAAAAGATCAACGTATTCCGCTAGTCTCTCCGTGGGACCCCCAATTCCTGCTACTATAGGTCTACCCGGAGGGAAGGTGAGGTGTTTGTGTACCTTAGGAAGTGTGTAAATGCATGGGTAGTTAGGTCTAAACACTTTTAGATATGTCATTTCTTCCAAGGTAAGCAAACTGTCATTATACCAATCCATAAGTTTCTTATTAACTAGTAGCGTTAAAGGACCTATTGGATTCTGGTGTACCAGTTCATAGCATGTTGTATCATTAAGTTGTGTTAGTATTTCCGCATTATAATCCTGCTTGTTCATCACCACTACGTTGCCTCCTTTGTCCGCTTCTCTAATTATAACATTCTTGTTAGTTGTGAGTTCTTTTAGGGCCACCCGTTCCCCTTTAGACAAATTATCTGAGTATCTCAATTTCTTTTGATCTCTTCTATCTTCGAATCTGTTGAGGTCAGCCAGTACTAATTTGTGAAACGTGTCGATTGAATTACCACTGGTCAGTGTAGGTGTCCACTTAGATTTGGGTCGGAGCCCACTGGTCAATGAGTAATCTGTTTGAATATCAAGCTCTTGTAAGAGTGATTCCATTCGTTGGGGCGTTTCCTCTGTGTCCGCTAGAGATAATAGTAGTTGTGTATTTAATGCGTCTTGAATACTGTAATTTATATTCAAAGAATCAGTAGGTATATGCATGGAAACTTTATTAGGTACAGGGTTCATTTAAAAAAAAAATGTCAATTTTAAATTTCTGGTAAACTTGTATAGGTCCACCTTGGTATTACATACATCACCCTCGTTAGTCGGGTTGAAACTCAAACCTTTTTTTAGCAAATTTACCATATCGTCATTTAAGGGTGTAGAAGAAAGGTTCATGACCCCAATATCATCTGTAGAACCTGCTTTTACTTCTTGTTCTGTCCTGACCTCAATTTGGTACGGTAATCCTCTTTGTCTCCCTGCCCTTTGACCTCTACGGGTTTTACGTTTGTGGGATCGCGGATAGATGGGAGTTTGTTCCCTTTTCTGATTCTCAGTACCTCTCGTAAAAAAGAAGAAGAGGAAGATATTCCTACATTCTCTAATTCGCTATCACTAGTGTTTGGTGCATTCAATGATGAGGAGCTAGAAGAAATTGAAATAGTCTCCTGTCTTTGATTTTTCTCTGATTCCTTCCCTGTCTGAAAAAGGAAATCATACTTTCTTGCATATGTATACACTCGCCCATCTCTGTAATCTATTTCATCCCGTTTTAACTTTCTTGCTTTTCTTTCTTTGATTTCATTTTGATGTTTCATTAAAATATCATTCAGTATCACATAATTTTTTTCGGTCGCTGCTTTAAGGTCTAGGGCTAGTATCTCTTGTTCCAGTGCTTCAATATCTTTCTGAAGTTTAATCAATTTCCTGTCTGTATTATCAATTAGAATTGTCATTAGTGTTTGGGATTTGTCAGTTAAAGTATCTTCCCATTTCTTTAGGAGGTCCTCCTCCAGGTCATCGTATGTTGGAAAGATTTGCGATCTTAGACCCCTGGGGACCCTATTGAGACGTAAGTACTGCTTTAACGTAGCGCCGTCCCACCATTTAGAATTTTCAGCTTTTTTCAGTCTTTCTAACCTCACGAATTTATCCCAAAGACCCTCATTACGTGTGGGTATATTAGGCCCAGAACTTGCTGCTACTGATTGCCCTTTGGCAAGGTTGTCGAAAAGTTCTTCTGCAATTTTATCTCTATCACTGGTCATGATGAGTCAAAACGTGGATGCTGCCCAAACCTGAACTCAATCTGAGAATTGACACACAAGGGGTATTATTTATACTGTCAGGTTATTTTCGAGCGCTCTCTTTTAAACGTTCTCGTAACAATCCAAATATATCTGAAACGGTGCCACAGGAGAGGAAGAAACAACCCCTAAACCCTCTAGTGGTGGGCCGTGGCCCACTGTATGAACAAAATGCAAGACTGTGCACACGTTAAATTTTTAGTGTATGAAGCATATTAGCATTTGTTCCCAAACAGAGCCATACAGCAAAACAGTTGGAAAATGAGGGACCACAGGAAAACAAGGTATATTCAGTCTTTCGGTTTTATGATGAATTCCAGATATTCCAGCCAGCCAACACGTGTTTCGTCATGGGGCACACACACCCCCGACTTCTTCAGGGCTGGTGAAAAAACATATATGGAGTACGTATCACAGAACAGTACAAATCTGTTAATTCTCAAGTAAGTAAAGTCTTCAAATCAAGACTGAAAGGTGGGGAGGATCACCAAGTAAAGCGTACATAAATCCAAAAGGTACTCCAGAGTGTAAGGTTGAGCAACCCATGATTAAGTGGAAGTGCAAGTATAAAATAGTTTGAAGAATCTTGACAAAGACAGAGAAAAGCGTCCGTCGTCAGGCATGCGTGAAGTTTCAATAATATCCCCTTCGATTAAAGTGCAATGTGAATATACGGACCACATATATCATACCAAAAATCACGTGAGAAACTTGTGAATTGAGGCACCGTAAATCTAAATGCCCAAACGATGATGACGAGGTAAGTGGGTTGAAAGCTACTGCAAGCCCCACGAAACAAAGTAAACGTGCGAGCGGTTTATCGAAAACCCCTAGCTTCTCTTAGTATGGCGAATATATCAGACCTATAAATATATAGGAGAACCAACAGGACATCAAAATACGTATTTAACTGTATATCAGCTAACAACACTTGAAACTTAAGTGGCCTTTGCTATGAGAATGTAAATAAATGCAATGGAGTATATATCCAACAGCCAGGCTTACCTTAAACCTGGTGATAATTCCGACCCAGTAGGTCCTAAGATTATCAATCAATCAATGTTATTCAACGCTGCGAGTATATGACCACGGTAGAATCCAAAACCAGTACGTTCGTTCAAGTAACGCCGATTCCAATCACTCAGACTCTGTAAAAATTATGCACAAAATCGGTAAACTCGCTCGCTTAGAACTTAAAATAGGCCAGTAAAACGTGAAAGCTATCGGCTATCCCTTACCTGAAGACGAGTACATCTATCCGTCACTGCCCGGTACTCTCCACGTGTGATTACGATTGTGCTTCGTGCGCATACCAGGAAGTGCTTATAATAGGGAAGCCGGTGAGAACACTAGAACGTGTACGTTCGAATTCGTTTTCGGTACGCATGCGTGAGGTGTAGTGTATCACATCTCGATGTTTGTCAAGAAACATCAACTCGAGAATAAATAATGTTGAAGGAAGTAATAGGTCAAAGTCCATTGCTTGAAATAGATAAGCGGCACAATTAGGGCTAGTATCTCTTGTTCCAGTGCTTCAATATCTTTCTGAAGTTTAATCAATTTCCTGTCTGTATTATCAGAGACACCCTAATCATTAATCGATGGGGGTCTCAGAACGGTGAAATATTGACATTCTAGTGTAACATGGACTTATGTATGTATTTTCTATCTCTACTAATTCCTGTGTTCATTTGGCTTGTATATCTTCTCCATGATGTACTTTTCTTGTCTGAACATCATTGCTATCCTGTGGGTATACACACCTACTCGATATATTTACATACTCTGTACACGCTGTAATTTTAAGTGTAATACGTTGCCTTAAATGTGCCGCTTATCTATTTCAAGCAATGGACTTTGACCTATTACTTTCTTTCTTGTATTTACTGATTCAATGATCTTCCTTCTATTTCCTGTTATGTATTATCCTTTGGAATTTTGTAAATCCTTCAACATTATTTATTCTCGAGTTGATGTTTCTTGACAAACATCGAGATGTGATACACTACACCTCACGCATGCGCACCGAAAACGAATTCGAACGTACACGTTCTAGTGTTCTCACCGGCTTCCCTATTATAAGCACTTCCGGGTATGCGCACGAAGCACAATCGTAATCACACGCGGAGAGTACCGGGCGGTGACGGATAGATGTACTCGTCTTCAGGTAAGGGATAGCCGATAGCTTTCACGTTTTACTGGCCTATTTTAAGTTCTAAGCGAGCGAGTTTACCGATTTTGTGCATAATTTTTACAGAGTCTGAGTGATTGGAATCGGCGTTACTTGAACGAACGTACTGGTTTTGGATTCTACCGTGGTCATATACTCGCAGCGTTGAATAACATTGGTTCCGTTATAATCTTAGGACCTACTGGGTCGGAATTATCACCAGGTTTAAGGTAAGCCTGGCTGTTGGGTATATACTCCATTGCATTTATTTACATTCTCATAGCAAAGGCCACTTAAGTTTCAAGTGTTGTTAGCTGATATACAGTTAAATACGTATTTTGATGTCCTGTTGGTTCTCCTATATATTTATAGGTCTGATATATTCGCCATACTAAGAGAAGCTAGGGGTTTTCGATAAACCGCTCGCACGTTTACTTTGTTTCGTGGGGCTTGCAGTAGCTTTCAACCCACTTACCTCGTCATCATCGTTTGGGCATTTAGATTTACGGTGCCTCAATTCACAAGTTTCTCACGTGATTTTTGGTATGATATATGTGGTCCGTATATTCACATTGCACTTTAATCGAAGGGGATATTATTGAAACTTCACGCATGCCTGACGACGGACGCTTTTCTCTGTCTTTGTCAAGATTCTTCAAACTATTTTATACTTGCACTTCCACATAATCATGGGTTGCTCAACCTTACACTCTGGAGTACCTTTTGGATTTATGTACGCTTTACTTGGTGATCCTCCCCACCTTTCAGTCTTGATTTGAAGACTTTACTTACTTGAGAATTAACAGATTTGTACTGTTCTGTGATACGTACTCCATATATGTTTTTTCACCAGCCCTGAAGAAGTCGGGGGTGTGTGTGCCCCATGACGAAATACGTGTTGGCTGGCTGGAATATCTGGAATTCATCATAAAACCGAAAGACTGAATATACCTTGTTTTCCTGTGGTCCCTCATTTTCCAACTGTTTTGTTGTATGGCTCTGTTTGGGAACAAATGCTAATATGCTTCATACACTAAAAATTTAACGTGTGCACAGTCTTGCATTTTACTTTTCTCACACAGTGTCAGGGTACACCTCCTAAAGTGGCTGTGTTAACGTCATTGTGAGATCTATCACTCCTGCAGCTGTGTCTGTGGAGAAAATAAATGCAGATAGGAATATGCTCATCCTCAAATACATTATTATGCATCAATCCTGGAGAACCCACGCCCGACCTCTTGATAACGACAGTGAATATGAGAAATACAAGAACGTGCATGATGAACTGTCAGATACACAAGAAGGGATTATCTTGCGAGGGTCGAGAATTGTAATTCCTGAAAGTCTATGACCGCAAGCCATTGAAGTGGCACATCGTGGAATTGTTGCCTCCAAGGAAGCTTTCCAGGACCATGTTTGGCTCCTGTATTTTGATGAGCGAGTTGAGAGAGAGGTCCAGGCTTGTCATTTGTGTAAATGTTTACCTCCCAAAACAACACAGCATCCTTTGAACATGTCAGATAGTCCAAAACATGTCTGGGAGAAAATTGCATTTGACTTCTTTGGACCCCTTGAAAATAACCATTACCTCATGGTAATCATAGATAAGTATTCTCGGTTTCCTCTGGTAGAAGACCTTTCATCAATCACTCATGATCAAGTAATTGAAAGACTAGAAGGCGTATTTGCAAGCTGGGGTGTTCTGTCAATTCTAAAATCTGACAATGGCCAACGATTCAATGGTTGGGAATTCAAAGACTTTCTTACTCATTCAAATATCATGTATCAGAAAAATACACCTCTACGGCCACAAGATAATGGCATTTTTGAACATTTTAGGAGCACTCTTAAGAAGGCTGTCTGGTACCTCCCATTCTATAACCAGTGAAAGCCCGGCCACGCTGATGTTCTGGAGAGCCATGTGTGCTACACTGCTCCAGTGGACCACGGAGAGAACAATTGGTGCCAAGAAAGTTTGACTCCCCAATTCAGCTCGCAAGTCCCGAATGAAGACTTATGCAGACAAGCGTTGATGTGCTCAGGACAGTATGTTTCAGAAAGGGGGTCGTTTCCGTGTCAGGCAGAAGTTTAAAATGCAAATCTGATTCTCCATTCGATGCCGATCCTTTGCAAGTTGTGACTAGTAAGAGACACATGGTGACTCCCATCATCCTGGAAAGTCCATTATGAGGAACTTCTTATATTTCAAGCACCTGCCTCAAAGTCTGTCAGTTTCAGACATCTGGATTGAGACTCTGTCATGAGAAGGCCAGGATAACCCCGGCACTGCTTCAGTGGCTAGCGCGCCAGTGACTGCTGTGGTTGTTTCTCATGTGTCTCCTCAACCTGACACCTCAAGATCTGGAAGAGTGGTTTGAGTGCCTCGGCAACTCATTGAGGAACTCTGATGTATATATGTTTTGTTTGTATTTTTTATTTAACAAAGGGGGAGATGTAGTGTCTTGTGTATTATAGAGCGCTGGACCCCTGTAGTCCCTAACAGACTACGTAATCTAGTGACATATGTGATTGGGTGTGTATAATAAAAGTCATGATGCAGTACGTTTCAGTAACCAGTGACAGTCAGAGGCAAATAAAGACGTGTAACACAAGCTTCGTGTGAGGCATGATTTATTTACATGCTACAGGGCTAGAGCGGATGCTACATATGTGAGATCACTGAGGCAGGAGGTAGGTCGGGGGCTCCTGTGCAGTATGTGACATTATATTACTGAGGTAGGAGAAAGGTTGAGCGCTCCTGTGTGGCATATGTCTTTAGATTACTGAGGCAGGAGGAGGTTTGAGTGCTCCTGTGCCGTATGTGGCATTAGAATTCAGAGGCAGGAATAGGGCCGAGGGCTTTTGTGCAGTATGTGGCAATAGATTACAGAGGCAGGAAGAGGTTTGAGGGCTCCTGTGTCTTATGTGCCATTAGATTACTGAGGCATGGGGATGGTTGAGCACGGCTGTGTGAATTTGTGGCATTAGATTACTTAGGAAGGAGGAGCGACAACGGCTCCTACCCGGTATGTGGCATTAGATTATTGAGGCAGGAGGAACCTTGAGGGTTCCTCTGCGGTATGGGGCATTAGACAATGTAGGCAGGAGGAGGGACGAGGGCTCCTGTACAGCATGTGGCATTAGATTCCTGAGGCAGGAGGAGCAACGAGGGCTCCTGCGTGGTATGTGGCATTAGATTGCTGATGCAGGAGGAGTATCAAGGAATCCTGTGCACTATGTTGCATTAGATTACTGAGGCGGGAGGAGGGGCGAGAGTTCCTGTGCAATATGTCGTTGTTGGAGCCGGCCTCGTGGCGTGGTCCTGTTCCCCCTCGCTAAGCCGCACGAGGTCCCATGCACCTCGGGGCTCCTCCATTTTGGATTGTACGTGACTCTACGTAACCACCTACGTGACCCCGCTCCACCCGGCCTCGGTCCCAGCGAGGCCCGACATCGAGGCGCCAACCACTGGCCCGGGGGATACCACGTGAACCCTTCCCACTCCCGGCGGAGGGCAGTATCGATGGGACCCCCAACCGTCCTTCCACACCTAGGTGCGATCGCCCCACAGCTCTCTGGGGCCTGGCGCCTCTCCTGCTGGGCGTCTGGCCGCTCCCTACCCGGCCTCTCTGCCCCCCCCCGGGCGCAAGGGTCCGGACATCAAAGGGCTCCAGTCCTATATCTGGGGCGACCCGACAACAAGACAGGAGTTGTATCCTGGAGTCAAGAGCCCTGCTGATCGGATCGCGGCTGACCCTACGGAAGAAGACTCATCCTGAACCCACACTCTGAGCCCTGCTGACAACGTCGCGGCTCCACCGTGCTTAAAGACCTGCACGAACCTTTGGGGCCCTGCTGACGCTGTCGCGGCCCGACCTTGTTGAAACTTACCATCAGAGCCCAGCTGACCTCGTCGCGGCTCGACCGAAGCGGACCTACCACCGGAGCCCTGCTGACTGTGTCGCGGCTCGACCCAAGCGGAACTACCACCCGAGCCCTGCAGACGCCGTCGCGGCTCTCCACGTCCACCTGGCTGGTACTAAGACTGTCCCGCTACCCTATCCCTCCAAAGACATTGAGACTCTTGCTGGATCCCTCGATCCCACTGTAAATATTGAACGTACTACTATTGATAAAGAACCAAGTTAAGCAACTGATACGGAGTCCTGTGTGGTGGTATTACTGGGCCTAGTACGATCATAGGAGAAGGACCTCCCCTAGGGGGCTTCTCAGCGGCGCTCGGCTATAACTTTGCGGTAGGAAGGTGCCCCGGAGTTGTCTCCCCGACTCCCCGGTGGTCCTCCCTCCAACAGTCGTAAATAACTACTGAGGCAGGAGCATCGATGGCTTCTGTGCAGTAAGTGGCACTAGAGTGCAGAGGCAGGAGGAGGGCTGGGGGCTCCTGTACGATATGTGGCATTAGATTACGGAGGCAGGAGGGATGAAGGGCTCCTGTACGATATGTGGCATTAGATTACTGAGGCAGGAGGAGGGGCGAGGGCTCCTGTACGATATATGGCATTAGGTTACTGAGGAAGGAGGAGGGGCGAGGCCTCCTGTACGATATGTGGCATTAGATTACTGAGGCAGGAGGAGTGACGATGGCTCCTGTACGGTATGTGGCATTAGATTACTGAGGCAGGAGGAGGGATGAGGGCTCCTGTATAGCATGCGGCATTAGATTACTGAGGCAGGAGGAGGGGCGAGGGCTCCTGTACGATATGTGGCATTAGATTACTAAGGCAGGAGGAGTGACGATGGCTCCTGTACGGTATGTGGCATTAGATTACTGAGGCAGGAAGAGTAACGAGGGCTCCTGTACAGTTTGTGGCATTAGATTACTGAGGCAGGAGGAGTGTCGAGGGCTCCTGTGCAGGAGGAGGAACGAGGGCTCCTGTACAGTATGTGGCATTATATTACTGAGGCAGGAGGAGGGTCGAGGGCTCCTGTACGGTATGTGGCATTAGATTACTGAGGCAGGAAGAGTAACGAGGGCTCCTGTGCAGTATGTGGCATTAGATTACTGAGGCAGTAGGAGGAACGAGAGCTCCTGTACAGTATGTGACATTAGAGTACTGAGGCAGGAGGAGTGTTGAGGGCTCCTGTGTGGTATGTGGCATTAGATTACTGAGGCAAGAGGAGGGGAGACGGCTCCTGTGCAGTATGTGGCATTAGATTGCTGAGGCAGGAGGAGTGACGATGGCTCCTGTACGGTATGTGGCATTAGATTACTGAGGCAGGAAGAGTAACGAGGGCTCCTGTGCACTATGTGGCATTAGATTACTGAGGCAGGAGGAGCGACGATGGCTCCTGTAAGGTATGTGGCATTAGATTACTGAGGCAGGAGCAGCGACAAGGGCTCCTGTACGGTATGTGTCATTAGATTACTGAGGCAGGAGGAGGGGCGAGGGCTCCTGTACGGTATGTGCTATTAGATTACTGAGACAGGAGGAGGGGTGAGGGCTCCTGTACAGTATGTGGCATTAGATTACCGAGGCAGGAGGAGGTGTGAGGACTCCTGGACTGTATGTGGCATTATGTTACTGAGGCGGGGGGAGGGGCGAGAGTTCCTGTGCAATATGTCCTATTTAATTACTGAGGCAGGAGGAGCGACTATAGCTCCTGTACGGTATGTGGCATTAGATTACTGAGGCAGGAGGAGGGACGAGAGTTTCTGTACGGTATGTGGCTTCAGATTACTGAGGCAGGAGGAGATGTGAGGACTCCTGTACGGTATGTGGCATTAGATTACTGAGGCAGGAGGAGTGTCGAGGGCTCCTGTGCAGTATGTGGCATTAGATTACTGAGGCAGGAGGAGGAACGAGGGCTCCTGTACAGTATGTGGCATTAGATTACTGAGGCAGGAGGAGGGGAGACGGTTCCTGTGCAGTATGTGGGATTAGATTACTGAGGAAGGAGGAGCGACGATGGCTCCTGTACGGTATGTGGCATTAGATTACTGAGGCAAGAGGAGGGTCGAGGGCTCCTGTACGGTATGTGGCATTAGATTACTGAGGCAGGAGGAGGGTGGAGGGCTCCTGTACGGTATGTGCCATTAGATTGTAGGAGGAGGGACGAGGGCTCCTGTACAGTATGTGGCATTAGACTACTGAGGCAGGAGGAGCGACGGTGGCTCCTGTACAGTATGTGGCATCAGATTCCTGAGGCAGGAGGAGCGACAAGGGCTCCTGTACGGTATGTGGCATTAGATTACTGAGGCAGGAGGAGGGACGAAGGCTCCTGTGCAGTATGTGGCAATAGATTACTGAGGCAGGAGGAGGAACGAGGGCTCCTGTACAGTATGTGGCATTAGATTACTGAGGCAGGAGGAGGGGAGACGGTTCCTGTGCAGTATGTGGGATTAGATTACTGAGGAAGGAGGAGCGACGATGGCTCCTGTACGGTATGTGGCATTAGATTACTGAGGCAAGAGGAGGGTCGAGGGCTCCTGTACGGTATGTGGCATTAGATTACTGAGGCAGGAGGAGGGTCGAGGGCTCCTGTACGGTATGTGCCATTAGATTGTAGGAGGAGGGACGAGGGCGCCTGTACAGTATGTGGCATTAGACTACTGAGGCAGGAGGAGCGACGGTGGCTCCTGTACAGTATGTGGCATCAGATTCCTGAGGCAGGAGGAGCGACAAGGGCTCCTGTATGGTATGAGGCATTAGATTACTGAGGAACGAGGAGCGACAAGGGCTCCTGTACGGTATGTGGCATTAGATTACTGAGGCAGGAGGAGGGATGAGGGCTCCTGTGCTGTATGTGGCATTAGATTACTGAGGCATGAGGAGGGACGAGGGCTCCTGTAAGGTATGTGGCATTAGATTACTGAGGCAGGAGGAGGGGAGACGGTTCCTGTGCAGTATGTGGGATTAGATTACTGAGGAAGGAGGAGCGACGATGGCTCCTGTACGGTATGTGGCATTAGATTACTGAGGCAGGAGGAGGGCTCCTGTACGGTATGTGACATTAGATTACTGAGGCAGGAGGAGGGAGGAGGGCTCCTGTACGGTATGTGGCATTAGATTACTGAGGCAGGAGGAGGGATGAAGGGCTCCTGTATGGTTTGTGGCATTAGATTACTGAGGCAGGAGGAGGGTCGAGGGCTCCTGTACGGTATGTGGCATTAGATTACTGAGGCAGGAGGAGGGATGAAGGGCTCCTGTATGGTATGTGGCATTAGATTACTGAGGCAGGAGGAGGGTCGAGGGCTCCTGTGTACGGTATGTGGCATTAGATTACTGAGGCAGGAGGAGATGTGAGGACTCCTATACGGTATGTGCCATTAGAATACTGAGGCAGGAGGAGGGACGTGGCTCCTGTACGATATGTGACATTCGATTACTGAGGCAGGAGGAGGGGAGACGGTTCCTGTGCAGTATGTGGGATTAGATTACTCAGGAAGGAGGAGCGACGATGGCTCCTGTACGGTATGTGGCATTAGATTACTGAGGCAGGAGGAGGGATGAGGGCTCCTGTGCTGTATGTGGCATTAGATTACTGAGGCAGGAGGAGGGACGAGGGCTCCTGTAAGGTATGTGGCATTAGATTACTGAGGCAGGAGGAGGGGAGACGGTTCCTGTGCAGTATGTGGGATTAGATTACTGAGGAAGGAGGAGCGACGATGGCTCCTGTACGGTATGTGACATTAGATTACTGAGGCAGGAGGAGGGAGGAGGGCTCCTGTACGGTATGTGGCATTAGATTACTGAGGCAGGAGGAGGGATGAAGGGCTCCTGTTTGGTTTGTGGCATTAGATTACTGAGGCAGGAGGAGGGTTGAGGGCTCCTGTATGGTATGTGGCATTAGATTACTGAGGCAGGAGGAGGGTCGAGGGCTCCTGTACAGTATGTGGCATTAGATTACTGAGGCAGGAGGAGATGTGAGGACTCCTATACGGTATGTGCCATTAGAATATTGAGGCAGGAGGAGGGACGGTGGCTCCTGTACGATATGTGACATTCGTTTACTGAGGCAGGAGGAGGGTCGAGGGCTCCTGTACGGTATGTGGCATCAGATTACTGAGGTAAGAGATGTGAGGACTCCTATACGGTATGTGGCATTAGATTACTAAGGCAGGAGGAGGGTCAACGGCTCCTGTGTAGTGTGTGGCATTAGATTACTGAGGCAGGAGGAGGGACGAGGGCTCCTGTACGGTATGTGGCATCAGATTACTGAGGAAGGAGGAGATGTGAGGACTCCTATACGGTATGTGGCATTAGATTACTGAGGCAGGAGGAGGAACGAGGGCTCCTGTGTAGTATATGGCATTAGATTACTGAGGCAGGAGGAGGAACGAGGGCTCCTGTGTAGTGTGTGGCATTAGATTACTGAGGCAGGAGGAGGGGCGAAAGCTCCTGCGTGGTATGAGCCATTAGATTACTGAGGCAGGAAGAGGCTCGAGGGCTCCTGTGTGCTATGTGGAGTTAGATAACTGAGGCAGAAGGAGAGCACGCTGCTCTTGTGTTATGCATGGCCATTAAATTACAAAGGCAGGAGAGGTGAGAGCTCCTGTGCAATGTGTGATATTAAACTACAGCGGCAGGAAAGTCAAGGGCTGCTTTATTATGTGTGATATTAAAATTTATGAGGCAGGAGAGGGGAGTGCTCCTGTGTAGTGTGTGATATTAAATTACAGAGGGAGGAGAGGTGAGTGCTCCTGTGCAGTGTGTGATATTAAATTACATAGGCAGGAGAGGTGAGTGCTGCTGTGCAGTGTGTGATAAGAAATTACAGAGGCAGGAGAGGTGAGTGCTCCTGTGCAGTGTGTGATATTAAATTACAGAGGCAGGAGACGTGAGTGCTCCTGTGCAGTCTGTGATATTAAATTACAGAGGCAGGAGAGGTGAGTGCTGCTGTGCATTGTGTAATATTAAATTACAGAGGCAGGAGAGGTGAGTGCTCCTGTGCAGTGTGTGATATTAAGTTACAGAGGCAGGAGAGGTGAGTGCTCCTGTGCAGTCTGTGATATTAAATTACAGAGGCAGGAGAGGTGAGTGCTCCTGTGCAGTGTGTGATATTAAATTACAGAGGGAGGAGAGGTGAGTGCTCCTGTGCAGTGTGTGGTATTACATTACAGAGGGAGGAGAGGTGAGTGCTCATATGCAATGTGTTGTATTACATAACTGAGGCAGGAGGAACAAGTGCTCCTGTGCAGTGTGTGATATTAAATTACAGAGGCAGGAGAGGTGAGTGCTCCTGTGCAGTGTGTGGTATTAAATTACAGAGGGAGGAGAGGTGAGTGCTCCTGTGCAGTGTGTGGTATTAAATTACAGAGGCAGTAGAGGTGAGTGCTCATGTGAAATGTGTGATATTAAATTACAGAGGCAGGAGAGGTGAGTGCTCCTGTGCAGTGTGTGATAATAAATTACAGAGGCAGGAGAGGTGAGTGCTCCTGTGCAGTGTGTGATATTAAATTACAGAGGCAGGAGAGGTGAGTGCTCCTGTGCAGTGTGTGATATTAAATTACAGAGGCAGGAGAGGTGAGTGCTCCTGTGCAGTGTGTGGTATTAAATTACAGAGGGAGGAGAGGTGAGTGCTCATGTGCAATGTGTGGTATTAAATTACAGAGGGATGAGAGGTGAGTGCTCCTGTGCAGTGTGTGGTATTAAATTACAGAGGGAGGAGAGGTGAGTGCTCATGTGCAATGTGTTGTATTACATAACTGAGGCAGGAGGAACAAGTGCTCCAGTGCCCCACCTCACACCATTGAAAACCAAAGTATACACATGGGCAGCCTCGACACCATTGCAAAGTCAAGGTTAATTTACGGCGACTATGAAACATAAAAAGACGAAGGTACAAGCCCCAATTCATGTCCTTCAGGGCACTTCGTCGAGTGCATGTCTACTCAGTTTCAACTCTGCTGTGGACATTGGACAAATTTCTGTGAATTACAATATTAAAGCTCATCACAACATAGTGGATCAGTTTCCATCATTGGTTCAGGGATTAGGAAAACTTAAGACAATGAAAGTGCAGCTCCGCAATAATGAGGACACTCATGCTGTTGTTCAATGACATCATCTAATTGCATTTAATCTACAAGAAGCTGTTGAGAAAGAAATTTAGACTATGCTAAAACATGATATAATTGAGCCCTCTACCTTTACAATGCCATGGGTGTTACCAGTAGTGGTGATACCTAAAAAGGATAGTGGATGTTCTTTGTGAATTTGTGCGGACATGCGTCAAGCAAGCAAGGCAATCGAAAAAGAAGAACATCCAGTTTAGCACATTGCCGATATGATTACCTAGTTGAATGGTGCCCTGATCTGACCAAAGGATATCATCAGCTAGAATTGGAAGAAAATTACAGGTACATTACTACCTTTTCAACTAATGTTGTTCGTTCAGATACAAAAGATTGAGTTTCGGAGTGTCTTCGGCTGCCAAACTTTTCCAAGATGTCATTCGTCGCAGTATGCAGCCTGTCACGCATGCTTTCAATTACGATAATGATATAAAAGTATTTGGACCACGCCTAAAGAACATGATAGAGCCCTCACACAAGTGCACAGTTTACTTGCAGATGCAGGTCTTACGTTGAATACTGAAAAGTGTGAGTTTCACAAAACAAAACTAAAATTCTGTGGGCACATTTTCTCGGACGGGGGAATGACTCCAGATCCAGCCAAGGTTCAGGCTTTGTTATCCAAATCCTGTACACAAGCTAGCACATGCATCAAAAATGCCATTTGCGATTCCTTATTAGTGAAAAATAAGGATTCGCTAATAAGGAATCGCAAAAGCCTATGCATGTAGAAATCGCTTACAAAATAGTGATTTCTAAATATTTCTTAATTGCAAGTCGCAAATTGCGAGTCGCAATTAAGGAATACCTCCCCATTCATTCCTATGGGCCTAGAATGGGAGGAAGTTCTCAATTTGCGATTCTCAATTAGAGAATCTCAAATTGAGAATGGAATTTCAAGGGTGCAAGGGTGTCAAAACGACACCCTGTTGCACCCCTGGAATCGATCTGTGTACACATGTTGCGCACACACATGTCCAAAGGACATGTGTGTGTGTAACCTACCACTTTGAAAAATGCACTTTCGTGCATTTTTCAAAGTTTTTGCAAATTATCAAGTTCTACTTCATGGTAATTTGCGCCCCCTATCAGCGAAATTGCTAATTATTTTACTTTAATGCATTGCATTTAAGGAATCTCAATTTGCGATTCCTTAAATGCAATCGCAATTTGAGAACTCGCAATTAATTGCGAATTCTTAAATTGCGAGTGCCTTGACCCATCATGCATCGGAAATGCTCTTTTTGCGGGCGCAAATGGCCGATTTTTGCGAATCGCACCGTTTGCGCTCGCAAAAATGGTTGATGCATGTGCCCCAAGATGTAACCATGCTGCGTTCTTTTCTTAGTATGGCCAGCTACTGTTTCAGGTACATCTGTGACTTTGCCACTGTGAGTGCCCCGTTGAGAGAGTTAACAAAACGGAATGTTTCCTTTCTTTGGTCTCGGAGTGTGATCAAAGTTTCGAGACGATTAAGCATGCAATTGAAAATGCTACTGAAACGGTTTATTTTGATCCAAAATGTATGCAGAGCTTGTTGTGGATGCCAACCCATTGGGTTTGGGGGTGATTCTTGCCCAACATAGTGGACATGCAAATGCACGAAGGTGTATAGTATCCTATGCTAGCCGAAGTCTGTCACAGACTGAACAAGCTTACTCGCAACCGGAAAAAGAAAGCATAGCTGTTGTGTGGGTGTGTGAACACTTTCATGTGTTTCTCTTTACAACGCAGGCAGAGCCACGAGTGCTGCTTCCCCGCAAGCTCAACAACACATGCCTTGCCCACACATATGCCTTAACCAGGCATATGTGTGGCTAAGGCAGTGCATGGTCTAAAGGCTGGGATGGGTGGGCCCAGGAACAGGAAGGACTGGGGGACGACACAGTGAGGTAAGTGGGGCTGAGGCTGGGTTTTTGGGGAGGTGGGGGTAGTTTTTAAGGGATCGGGTAGCATTTAGGGCTCGGGGAGTAGAGGTAGTTTTTAGGTCTCGGGGTGTTGTGGTTGTGTTTAGGGCTCGGTGGGGTCGGGGTATTGTTTAGGGCTCGGGTCAGGGTCGTTTTTAGGGTTCTGGGGAGGCAGTGTAATTTTTAGAGCTCAGGGCAGGCGACTTGGGGTATGATCTTTACCACATATCCCTTTACCATGAAATTGCGTGGTGAAGGCATGCGTGGCAAAGGAATGCGTTGTTTAGATGCATTAGTTGTTCGGGCCGCGTAGTAGAGGCACATGTGGTTTAGCCATGCGTGCCTCTGTCATACAACGATGGGAAACCTTTTACGCTTGTTACTGATCACCAAGCACTGCTAACTATTTTTGGCAATCCAAAGGCCAAGCTGCCCCCTCTCATTGAGAGTTGGGGGCTGCGACTGCAAGAGTATGACGATACCATTGTGCACCAGCTGGGAAAAGATCAAATCCCTGCCAACTACTTTTCTCAAGTGCCCACACAGTGTCAGGGTACCCCTCCTAAAGTGGCTGTGTTAACTTCATTGTGAGATCTATCACTCCTGCAGCTGTGTCTGTGGAGAAAATAAATGCAGATAGGAATATGCTCATCTCCAAATACATTATTATGCATCACTCCTGGAGAACACATGCCCGACCTCTTGATAACGACAGTGAATATGAGAAATACAAGAACGTGCATGATGAACTGTCAGATACACAAGAAGGGATTATCTTGCGAGGGTCGAGAATTGTAATTCCTGAAAGTCTATGACCGCAAGCCATTGAAGTGGCACATCGTGGAATTGTTGCCTCCAAGGAAGCTTTCCAGGACCATGTTTGGTTCCTGTATTTTGATGAGCGAGTTGAGAGAGAGGTCCAGGCTTGTCATTTGTGTAAATGTTTACCTCCCAAAACAACACAGCATCCTTTGAACATGTCAGATAGTCCAAAACATGTCTGGGAGAAAAGTGCATTTGACTTCTTTGGACCCCTTGAAAATAACCATTACCTCATGGTAATCATAGATGAGTATTCTCGGTTTCCTCTGGTGGAAGACCTTTCATCAATCACTCATGATCAAGTAATTGAAAGACTAGAAGGCGTATTTGCAAGCTGGGGTGTTCTGTCAATTCTAAAATCTGACAATGGCCAACGATTCAATGGTTGGGAATTCAAAGACTTTCTTACTCATTCAAATATCAGGTATCAGAAAAATACACCTCTACGGCCACAAGATAATGGCATTTTTGAACATTTTAGGAGCAGAAGGCTGTCTGGTACCTCCCATTCTATAACCAGTGAAAGCCCGGCCACGCTGATGTTCTGGAGAGCCATGTGTGCTACACTGCTCCAGTGGACCACGGAGAGAACAATTGGTGCCAAGAAAGTTTGACTCCCTAATTCAGCTCGCAAGTCCTGAATGAAGACTTATGCAGACAAGCGTTGATGTGCTCAGGACAGTATGTTTCAGAAAGGGGGTCGTTTCCTTGTCAGGCAGAAGTTAAAATACAAATCTGATTCTCCATTCGATGCCGATCCTTTGCAAGTTGTGACTAGTAAGAGACACATGGTGACTCCCATCATCCTGGAAAGTCCATTATGAGGAATATTTCAAGCACCTGCCTCAAAGTCTGTCAGTTCCAGACATCTGGCTCGAGACTCTGTCATGAGAAGGCCAGGATAACCCCGGCACTGCTTCAGTGGCTAGCGCGCCAGTGCCTGCTGTGGTTGTTTCTCATGTGTCTCCTCAACCTGACACCTCAAGATCTGGAAGAGTGGTTTGAGTGCCTCGGCAACTCATTGACGAACTCTGATGTATATATGTTTTGTTTGTATTTTTTATTTAACAAAGGGAGAGATCTAGTGTCTTGTGTATTATAGAGCGCTGGATCCCTGTAGTCCCTAACAGACTACGTAATCTAGTGACATATGTGATTGGGTGTGGATAATAAAAGTCATGATGCAGTACGTTTCAGTAACCAGTTACAGTCAGAGGCAAATAAAGACGTGTAACACGAGCTTCGTGTGAGGCATGATTTATTTACATGCTACAGGGCTAGAGCGGATGCTACATATGTGAGATCACTGAGGCAGGAGGTAGGTCGGGGGCTCCTGTGCAGTATGTGACATTATATTACTGAGGTAGGAGAAAGGTTGAGCGCTCCTGTGTGGCATGTGTCTTTAGATAACTGAGGCAGGAGGAGGTTTGAGTCTTCCTGTGCAGTATGTGGCATTAGAATTCAGAGGCAGGAATAGGACCGAGGGCTTTTGTGCAGTATGTGGCAATAGATTACAGAGCCTGTGTCTTATGTGGCATTAGATTACTGAGGCAGGGGGATGGTTGAGCTGTGTGAGTTTGTGGCATTAGATTACTTAGGAACGAGGAGCGACCAGGGCTCCTACCCGGTATGTGGCATTAGATTATTGAGGCAGGAGGAACATTGAGGGTTCCTCTGTGGTATGGGGCATTAGACAATGTAGGCAGGAGGAGCGACAAGGGCTCCTGTGTGGTATGTGACATTAGATTCCTGAGGCAGGAGGAGCAACAAGGGCTCCTGCGCGGTATGTGGCATTAGATTGCTGATGCAGGCGGAGTATCAAGGACTCCTGCACACTATGTTGCATTAGATTACTGAGGCGGGAGGAGGGGCGAGAGTTCCTGTGCAATATGTCGTATTTAATTACTGAGGCAGGAGCATCGATGGCTTCTGTGCAGTATGTGGTACTAGACTGCAGAGGCAGGAGGACGGCTGAGGGCTCCTGTATGATATGTGGCATTAGATTACTGAGGCAGGAGGAGCGACGATGTCTCCTGTACGGTATGTGGCATTAGATTACTGAGGCAGGAGGAGGGGAGACGGCTCCTGTGCAGTATGTGGCATTAGATTACTGAGGCAGGAGGAGGGGCGAGGGCTCCTGTATGGTATGTGGCATTAGATTACTGAGGCAGGAGGAGGGACGAGGGCTCCTGTACGGTATGTGTCATTAGATTACTGAGACAGGAGGAACGACAATGGCTCCTGTAAGGTTTGTGTCATTAGATTACTGAGGCAGGAGGAGCGATGATGGCTCCTGTACGGTATGTGGCATTAGATTACTGAGGCAGGAGGAGGGTCGATGGCTCCTGTGTAGTATGTGGCATTAGATTACTGAGGCAGGAGGAGAGACGAGGGCTCCTGTATGGTATGTGACATTAGATTACTGAGGCAGGAGGAGAGACGAGGGCTCCTGTATGGTATGTGACATTAGATTACTGAGGCAGGAGGAGGGACGAGGGCTCCTGTACGGTATGTGGAATTAGATAACTGAGGCAGGAGGAGGGACGAGGGCTCCTGTAAGGTTTGTGTCATTAGATTACTGAGGCAGGAGGAGGGACGATGGATTCTGTACAGTATGTGGCATTAGATTACTGAGGCAGGAGGAGGGGAGACGGTTCCAGAGCAGGATGTGGCATTAGATTACTGAGGCAGGAGGAGCGACGATGGCTCCTGTAATGTATGTGGCATTAGATTACTGAGGCAGGAGGAGCGACGATGGCTCCTGTGAGGTATGTGGCATTAGATTACTGAGGCAGGAGGAGCGACGATGGCTCCTGTGGGGTATGTGGCATTAGATTACTGAGGCAGGAGGAGCGACGATGGCTCCTGTATGGTATGTGGCATTAGATTACTGAGGCAGGAGAAGGGAAGAGGGCTCCTGTACGGTATGGGGCATTAGATGACTGAGGCAGGAGGAGGGGCGAGGGCTCCTGTGTGGTATGTGGCATTAGATTACTGAGGCGGGGGAGGGGCGAGAGTCCCTGTGCAATATGTCCTATTTAACTACTGAGGCAGGAAAAGCATCGATGGCTCCTGTGTAGTATGTGGCATTAGATTGCTGAGGCAGGAGGAACGACGATGGCTCCTGTACGGTATGTGGCATTAGACTACTGAGGCAGGAGGAGGGGCAAGGGCTCCTGCGGGGTATGTAGCATTAGAATACTGAGGCAGGAGGAGGGGAAAGGGCTCCTGCGTGGTATGTAGCATTAGATTACTGAGGCAGGAGGAGGGGTGAGTGCTCCTGTACGGTATGTGGCATCAGATTCCTGAGGCAGGAGGAGCGACAAGGGCTCCTGTAAGGTATGTGGCATTAGATTACTGAGGCAGGAGGAGGGGCGAGGGCTCCTGTACAGCATGTGGCATTAGATTCCTGAGGCAGGAGGAGCGAGGGCTCCTGTATGGTATGTGGCATCAGATTCCTGAGGCAGGAGGAGGGGCGAGGACTCCTGTATGGTATGTGGCATTAGATTACTGAAGCAGGAGGAGGGTCGATGGCTCCTGTGCAGTATGTGGCATTAGATTACTGAGGCAGGAGGAGGGACGAGGGCTCCTGTACGGTATGTGGAATTAGATAACTGAGGCAGGAGGAGCAACGATGGCTCCTGTACGGTATGTGGCATTAGATTACTGAGGCAAGAGGAGGGGAGACAGCTCCTGAGTCAGTATGTGGCATTAGATTACTGAGGCAGGAGGAGCAATGATGGCTCCTGTACGGTATGTGGCATTAGATTACTGAGGCAGGAGGAGCGACGATTGCTCCTGTAAAGTATGTGTCATTAGATTACTGAGACAGGAGGAACGACAATGGCTCCTGTAAGGTTTGTGTCATTAGATTACTGAGGCAGGAGGAGCGATGATGGCTCCTGTACGGTATGTGGCATTAGATTACTGAGGCAGGAGGAGGGTCGATGGCTCCTGTGTAGTATGTGGCATTAGATTACTGAGGCAGGAGGAGAGACGAGGGCTCCTGTATGGTATGTGACATTAGATTACTGAGGCAGGAGGAGAGACGAGGGCTCCTGTATGGTATGTGACATTAGATTACTGAGGCAGGAGGAGGGACGAGGGCTCCTGTACGGTATGTGGAATTAGATAACTGAGGCAGGAGGAGGGACGAGGGCTCCTGTAAGGTTTGTGTCATTAGATTACTGAGGCAGGAGGAGGGACGATGGATTCTGTACAGTATGTGGCATTAGATTACTGAGGCAGGAGGAGGGGAGACGGTTCCAGAGCAGGATGTGGCATTAGATTACTGAGGCAGGAGGAGCGACGATGGCTCCTGTAATGTATGTGGCATTAGATTACTGAGGCAGGAGGAGCGACGATGGCTCCTGTGAGGTATGTGGCATTAGATTACTGAGGCAGGAGGAGCGACGATGGCTCCTGTGGGGTATGTGGCATTAGATTACTGAGGCAGGAGGAGCGACGATGGCTCCTGTATGGTATGTGGCATTAGATTACTGAGGCAGGAGAAGGGAAGAGGGCTCCTGTACGGTATGGGGCATTAGATGACTGAGGCAGGAGGAGGGGCGAGGGCTCCTGTGTGGTATGTGGCATTAGATTACTGAGGCGGGGGAGGGGCGAGAGTCCCTGTGCAATATGTCCTATTTAACTACTGAGGCAGGAAAAGCATCGATGGCTCCTGTGTAGTATGTGGCATTAGATTGCTGAGGCAGGAGGAACGACGATGGCTCCTGTACGGTATGTGGCATTAGACTACTGAGGCAGGAGGAGGGGCAAGGGCTCCTGCGGGGTATGTAGCATTAGAATACTGAGGCAGGAGGAGGGGAAAGGGCTCCTGCGTGGTATGTAGCATTAGATTACTGAGGCAGGAGGAGGGGTGAGTGCTCCTGTACGGTATGTGGCATCAGATTCCTGAGGCAGGAGGAGCGACAAGGGCTCCTGTAAGGTATGTGGCATTAGATTACTGAGGCAGGAGGAGGGGCGAGGGCTCCTGTACAGCATGTGGCATTAGATTCCTGAGGCAGGAGGAGCGAGGGCTCCTGTATGGTATGTGGCATCAGATTCCTGAGGCAGGAGGAGGGGCGAGGACTCCTGTATGGTATGTGGCATTAGATTACTGAAGCAGGAGGAGGGTCGATGGCTCCTGTGCAGTATGTGGCATTAGATTACTGAGGCAGGAGGAGGGACGAGGGCTCCTGTACGGTATGTGGAATTAGATAACTGAGGCAGGAGGAGCAACGATGGCTCCTGTACGGTATGTGGCATTAGATTACTGAGGCAAGAGGAGGGGAGACAGCTCCTGAGTCAGTATGTGGCATTAGATTACTGAGGCAGGAGGAGCAATGATGGCTCCTGTACGGTATGTGGCATTAGATTACTGAGGCAGGAGGAGCGACGATTGCTCCTGTAAAGTATGTGGCATTAGATTACTGAGGCAGGAGGAGCGACGATGGCTCCTGTGAGGTATGTGGCATTAGATTACTGAGGCAGGAGGAGCGACGATGGCTCCTGTGAGGTATGTGGCATTAGATTACTGAGGCAGGAGGAGCGACGATGGCTCCTGTGAGGTATGTGGCATTAGATTACTGAGGCATGAGGAGGGACTAGGGCTCCTGTATGGTATGTGTCATTAGATTACTGAGACAGGAGGAATGACGATGGCTCCTGTAAGGTTTGTGTCATTAGATTACTGAGGCAGGAGGCGCGATGATGGCTCCTGTACGGTATGTGGCATTAGCTTACTGAGGCAGGAGAAGGGTCGATGGCTCCTGTGTAGTATGTGGCATTAGATTACTGAGGCAGGAGGAGCGACGATGGCTCCTTTACGGTATGTGGCATTAGATTACTGAGGCAGGAGGAGGGGAGACGGCTCCTGAGCAGTATGTGGCATTAGATTACTGAGGCAGGAGGAGCAACGATGGCTCCTGTACAGTATGTGGCATTAGATTACTGGGGCAGGAGGAGCGACCATGGCTCCTGTAAGGTATGTGGCATTAGATTACTGAGGCAGGAGAAGGGAAGAGGGCTCCTGCGTGGTATGTGGCATTAGATCACTGAGGCAGGAGGAGGGGTGAGGGCTCCTGTACGGTATGTGGCATCAGATTCCTGAGGCAGGAGGAGGGGCGAGGGCTCCTGTACGGTATGTGACATCAGATTCCTGAGGCAGGAGGAGCGACAAGGGCTCCTGTATGTGGCATTAGATTACTGAGGCAGGAGGAGCGACGATGGCTCCTGTAAGGTATGTGGCATTAGATTACTGAGGCAAGAGGAGGGGCGAGGGCTCCTGTACAGCATGTGGCATTAGATTACTGAGGCAGGAGGAGGGGCGAGGGCTCCTGTACGGTATGTGGCATCAGATTCCTGAGACAGGAGGAGCGACAAGGACTCCTGTATGTGGCATTCGATTACTGAGGCAGGAGGAGCGACGATGGCTCCTTTAATGTATGTGGAATTAGATTACTGAGGCAGGAGGAGGGGCGAGGGCTCCTGTACAGCATGTGGCATTAGATTACTGAGGCAGGAGGAGGGGCGAGGGCCCCTGTATGGTATGTGTCACTAGATTACTGAGGCAGGAGGAGCGACGATGGCTCCGGGACGGTATGTGGCATTAGATTACTGAGGCAGGAGGAGTGTCGAGGGCTCCTGTGTGGTATGTGCATCAGATTCCTGAGGCAGGAGGAGCGACAAGGGCTCCTGTACAGGATGTGGCATTAGATTACTTAGGCAGGAGGAGGGGAGATGGCTCCTGTATGGTATGTGACATTCGATTACCGAGGCAGGAGGAGGGTTGAGGGCTCCTGGACGGTATGTGGCATCAGATTACTGAGACAGGACGAGATGTGAGGACTCCTATACGGTCTGTGGCATTAGATTACTGAGGCAGGAGGAGGGGCGAGGGCTCCTGTACGGTATGTGGCATTAGGTTACTGAGGCAGGAGGAGGGACAAGGGCTCCTATAAGGTTTGTGTCATTAGATTACTGAGGCAGGAGGAGCGACGATGGCTCCTGTACGGTATGTGGCATTAGATTACTGAGGCAGGAGGAGGGTCGATGGCTCCTGTGTAGTATGTGGCATTAGATTACTGAGGCAGGAGGAGAGACGAGGGCTCCTGTATGGTATGTGACATCAGATTACTGAGGCAGGAGGAGGGATGAGGGCTCCTGTACGGTATGTGGAATTAGATAACTGAGGCAGGAGGAGGGACTAGGGCTCCTGTAAGGTCTGTGTCATTAGATTACTGAGGCAGGAGGAGCGACGATGGCTCCTGTACAATATGTGGCATTGGATTACTGAGGCAGGGGGAGGGGGGACGGCTCCTGAGCAGTATGTGCCATTCGATTACTGAGGCAGGAGGAACAACGATGGCTCCTGTATGGTTTGTGTCATTAGATTACTGAGGCAGGAGGAGCGACGATGGCTCCTGTAAGGTATGTGGCATTAGATTACTGAGGCAGGAGGAACGACGATGGCTCCTGTAAGGTATGTGGCATTAGATTACTGAGGCAGGAGGAGGGACGATGGCTCCTGTGAGGTATGTGGCATTAGATTACTGAGGCAGGAGGAGCGACGATGGCTCCTGTGGGGTATGTGGCATTAGATTACTGAGGCAGGAGGAGTAACAATGGCTCCTGTAGGGTATGAGGCATTAGATTACTGAGGCAGGAGGAGCGACGATGACTCCTGTAAGGTATGTGGCATTAGATTACTGAGGCAGGAGGAGCAACGATGACTCCTGCACGGTATGTGGCATTAGATTACTGAGGCAGGAGGAGGTTTGAAGGGCTCCTGTACGGTATGTGGCATCAGATTACTGAGGCAGGAGGAGGGACGAGGGCTCCTGTACGGTATGTGACATTCGATTACTGAGGCAGGAGGAGGTTTGAAGGGCTCCTGTACGGTATGTGGCATCAGATTACTGAGGCAGGAGGAGGGACGAGGGCTCCTGTGTAGTATGTGGCATTAGATTACTGAGGCAGGAGGAGCGACGATTGCTCCTGTAAGGTATGTGGCATCAGATTACTGATGCAGGAGGAGGGTCGATGGCTCCTGTGTAGTATGTGGCATTAGATTACTGAGGCAGGAGGAGCGACGATTGCTCCTGTAAGGTATGTGGCATTAGATTACTGAGGCAGGAGGAGCGACGATGGCTCCTGTAAGGTATGTGGCATTAGATTACTGAGGCAGGAGGAGCGACGATGGCTCCTGTGAGGTATGTGGCATTAGATTACTGAGGCAGGAGGAGCGACGATGGCTCCTGTGGGGTATGTGTAGGCTGTCCGGAATTCGGTTAAAACCGACTCTCCCCGACACTACCCTACCGGGTGAAAATCATCTGACTCGGTTTAAACCGAGTTTCACAGATTTTTCGCATTCGTTGCACTGCTTCATTTGTTGCACTGCTTGGCCACTTGAGGGCGCCAAAGCAGTACAAAACATATTGAGACGGGCTATGGTTGGTCGCAGAACAGAGGTCAGGCTACGGGCGACACGGCGGACACCGATTTTACAATCCGGGCAATGAATGAATGAGTGTCTTTTATATAGCGCGCAGATACTGCGAGTGTCGCGGCGCTCGGCTCGAAAGTACAGGTGAAGAGGGGCAGAGTCCCCAAAGGTGTCCCAGAGTCCTCAAAGCCTAAAAAGATGTGTCTTCAGAGCCTTATGAAGGGAATTCCTCGGGAATGAAAGATAGCAGCGACAGAGCGCAATGAACACGTGAGAAGGGAACGATGCACAGCAGACGCATCTATTGCATGTGTGCTAAAGAATTCTTCGTGTTACACAGATCGGCCTTTTCTTCCAATGTTGCCATGGATACGGGCAGGCGCGCAACACCCATTGGACTCACAGGGCTTCAGCCCCCCCCCCCCCCTCGTGTGTGGCAGCCCGGGATGAGACACCTTCCCGGGCAAAAAAGCAGCCGCACCCGAGAACTTCACAGGTCTTTAAAAGACCATTTGCATGTTAATGAGGCCTCGCTGTTGTTTCACCCCTTCTAAGAGCCCCTGCAGCTCCACTCTGCCTATTGCTTAAAGTTCAGCCCCCCCCCCGAAATTTTTGCTCAGCCCCCCCCCCCGAAATTTTTGCTCAGCCCCCCCCCCCCCCGAAATTTGCCTCTAGTTGCGCCTCTGATATCTTGTATATCACGTGGTTCATCGAGTAGTTTAATCTGACACACATGTCTCTTCGGTGGCGTGTCAGTCGTAGTGTTGTTTAAGGCGCTATATTTAGCAACTCGTAAAACGGCGCTGATGTGCGTCCTGCTAATTCGGATCTGAACTCTCCCGGCTAAACTAATGTCTTCATCCTGCACCATTTGTTCAATAACGGTGAACCACCTGTCACTGCAGCAAACAATCAAACCACCCGTTGATTAACATTTTATGATTGCTGCAGCTGCCTAAATAGTATGAAACATATGCACATCTCTCTCGGTTAGTCTGTTTTCACTTTCCAGCTCTCAGATTAATGACTGAAAAATAGTGTGAAACTGTTTTACAACCAAATTTGTGAAACCGAAAGGGCAGCTGACACTGTTTATAAATTCTTTATGGAAATCTGAGCACAGTTGGAACTAGCACAGAATAATGTATAGCTATGCCTGTTGTGTTTATTGCCAATAGAGTGGCCGACTAGGAGATTAAATACCGACCACATCTGGTGTACGAGTGTTAGTTTCTTTTATTAACTATAAATCCCATATCTAGCTTTTATTTAACCCCTCCCACATGTCACAGTCAAGCCACCGCAGAGGATACGTCCAGAGGTGGATCACTTCTGAGTAGCCTAATAATACCCCCCCGAAATTTTTGCTCAGCCCCCCCCGAAATTTTTGCTCAGACCCCCCCCCCCCCGAAATTTGGCTCTAGTTGCGCCTCTGGATACGGGCGCTAAGTATTGGCGACAGTCAAGGAGCGCTGGCACTTGTTTACAGAACACACTTGGAAGAGCTACAATAATAAAGCCAGCGCGAAACAGGATAATACATTTAAAAAATGAGAACAGTGGACCGGGGCTAATTTGATTGGTCAATGACTTATTTTCTAGAGCTTAATGGTCATCTACAAACATGCATTAGGTATGTATTTAAAAAGAATGGGTCCTGTTGGGCATGTGGCAAGTGTGCAGGGAAAAGCACACAGAGAGGAGAGTGTAATACGGCGGAATGGGAAGGAGGCCCACGGGCAAGAAAGAATATAGCGCTGAGAAACGCACATGTGGGAGGTAACTGGAACACACCTGCACTCTCATGCCAACATTTCGGAAGAGCAACGTGGGAGATTGGAAAAAACAAAAAAAATCGGGAGAATGGGTTACTGTCATGTGTGGGCTTTGGAAGTGTGCTGCTGCAAGATCGGACATTTGAAGCGCAAATGCACGTTTTTTTCGTACATTTCAGAAGCATGGAGCGCAATGGCAGGAAGAGAGAGGGTGGTGCAAGTGTTGTGCACTGACCTGGCATGTTGCTGCCAGTGCATACACCCCCCCCCTGTGTGTGGCAGCCCTGGCTGAAACAGCTTCCCGGACACACACCCAGCTGCCCACAGTACTTCGCAGGTCTTTTAAAGACCATTCGCTTGTTAATGGGGCTCTGTTGTTTTTTCACCCCTTCTAGAGCCCCTGCATCGCCACTCAGACTATTGCTGGAAGAATTAGCACATCACACAATACCAAGTCTCAGGACAGACCCCCTGTCTTTGCCCAAGAGTCAGCCATGGCACGAACGAATTGCTGCCCACTAAGCTGCCAAAGGAGAAAGGGATAACCTCATGGATAAACCGTCTCTTAAAAAATCCAGAATTTTAAAGGGATCACCAGAGATAGGATCTACATATGATTTCTCATACCAGGAAGAAAAATTGGCCCTATGTTTTGCATAGCATTTAAGAGACGAGGGTTTCTTAGCCAAATGGATATCACATGCCACTTTCTTTGAACACTGTTGCAACCTGGACTTCTCAATTTCCAGGCCACCAACCCCAGTTGGTAGAACTACTCATGAGTCAACAACAGAAAACGAAGCGCCGAGGATGAAGAGACAATGGCAGATGGGGAAGAATTGCCAACTGTATCAGAATGAGTTAATGTGAATGATACAATAAGAACCTCATGCCAACTTCGTAATAGTGGAAGGTATGGAAGATGCTTAAGTAATGGTATACAAAGCACAAAAGGGGCATGAACCATTCTGAGAAAACTACAAAATGATTCTCTCGTTTTGGGACAGTCGTTCTTGGGCATGAGAGTCTAGGAGTGATTACTGATGTTTAGTGCACTGCTCTGTCAAGCAGTTTCTAAGTACCAAGATCACATTTGAAGTTGACAGTAAGGGAATCAAACATTTAGAAGCAGAACAGGGAAAACATGGTCATCAGACTTCTATGGCTGAAGGAAGTCGGTGCATAAATATATGAATAATTGCAAATATTCTCAATTTTCTGTGAGAAATGGTGATAAACAAAGATGAAAAACCATTCTAATTATTTTACCCTCATTCAAATTGATGATAAAAGTATAGGAAACTGGACCCACTATCTTTATTTTAAGCATTCTTAAATATTTAGAAAATAATACAACTAAAGGAAGTCTCTTTGGCTGAAATTTGTGAGTCCTGATATCATGGCCATGTGGGCTGGCAGTAGAGACATTTAAGTGGCATTTAGCCAAGATAGTATACGTGTAGTGCTGCTTGGAAGAGGGATCAGAAAACATTCTCTCTTCAAGTGGTTCACTTTGCAGTGATAGTGAGACATCCAAGACTGAATCATGCCTAACTTAAATAGGAATGTGTGTGACATTTGTATAATTTACTTGCAACATTTCAGAAAAATTATGCTTACGTACATACAAAACCAGCATTTAGCGCCAAATTTGACTTGTAAAAATGTATTTTAACGTCATATACACTTGTACATAGACTGTCTATATTCCATGCCTAATTAAGAAAGCAAACAATAATAAAAGCAAAGCGTCCCATAAACACCGGTAAAACACCGTTTCAGTTGTTTTTTATAGCGCGAAAATTAGTAACCACTGAAAAGCACTGTTTTTTTGAGGTATTGAAATCACTGGAAAACACTGAAAAAACACCACCAGAATTTACCAAAAATAGAAACTGAAAACAGGAAAGCCTAGGTATGTGGCATTAGATTACTGAGGCAGGAGGAGTAACAATGGCTCCTGTACGGTATGTGGCATTAGATTACTGAGGCAGGAGGAGCGACGATGGCTCCTGTAAGGTATGTGGCATTAGATTACTGAGGCAGGAGGAGCAACGATGACTCCTGCACGGTATGTGGCATTAGATTACTGAGGCAGGAGGAGGGACGAGGGCTCCTGTACGGTATGTGACATTCGATTACTGAGGCAGGAGGAGGTCTGAAGGGCTCCTGTACGGTATGTGGCATCAGATTACTGAGGCAGGAGGAGGGACGAGGGCTCCTGTGTAGTATGTGGCATTAGATTACTGAGGCAGGAGGAGCGACGATTGCTCCTGTAAGGTATGTGGCATCAGATTACTGATGCAGGAGGAGGGTCGATGGCTCCTGTGTAGTATGTGGCATTAGATTACTGAGGCAGGAGGAGCGACGATTGCTCCTGTAAGGTATGTGGCATTAGATTACTGAGGCAGGAGGAGCGACGATGGCTCCTGTAAGGTATGTGGCATTAGATTACTGAGGCAGGAGGAGCGACGATGGCTCCTGTGAGGTATGTGGCATTAGATTACTGAGGCAGGAGGAGCGACGATGGCTCCTGTGGGGTATGTGGCATTAGATTACTGAGGCAGGAGGAGTAACAATGGCTCCTGTACGGTATGTGGCATTAGATTACTGAGGCAGGAGGAGCGACGATGGCTCCTGTAAGGTATGTGGCATTAGATTACTGAGGCAGGAGGAGCAACGATGACTCCTGCACGGTATGTGGCATTAGATTACTGAGGCAGGAGGAGGGACGAGGGCTCCTGTACGGTATGTGACATTCGATTACTGAGGTAGGAGGAGGTTTGAAGGGCTCCTGTACGGTATGTGGCATCAGATTACTGAGGCAGGAGGCGGGACGAGGGCTCCTGTGTAGTATGTGGCATTAGATTACTGAGGCAGGAGGAGCGACGATTGCTCCTGTAAGGTATGTGGCATCAGATTACTGATGCAGGAGGAGGGTCGATGGCTCCTGTGTAGTATGTGGCATTAGATTACTGAGGCAGGAGGAGCGACGATTGCTCCTGTAAGGTATGTGGCATTAGATTACTGAGGCAGGAGGAGCGACGATGGCTCCTGTAAGGTATGTGGCATTAGATTACTGAGGCAGGAGGAGCGACGATGGCTCCTGTGAGGTATGTGGCATTAGATTACTGAGGCAGGAGGAGCGACGATGGCTCCTGTGGGGTATGTGGCATTAGATTACTGAGGCAGGAGGAGTAACAATGGCTCCTGTACGGTATGTGGCATTAGATTACTGAGGCAGGAGGAGCGACGATGGCTCCTGTAAGGTATGTGGCATTAGATTACTGAGGCAGGAGGAGCAACGATGACTCCTGCACGGTATGTGGCATTAGATTACTGAGGCAGGAGGAGGTTTGAAGGGCTCCTGTACGGTGTGTGGCATCAGATTACTGAGGCAGGTGGAGGGACGAGGGCTCCTGTACGGTATGTGACATTCGATTACTGAGGCAGGAGGAGGGTCGAGGGCTCCTGTATGGTATGTGGCATCAGATTACTGAGGCTGGAGGAGATTTGAAGACTCCTATACGGTATGTGGCATTAGATTACTGAGGCAGGAGGAGGGTCGACGGCTCCTGTGTAGTATGTGGCATTAGATTACTGAGGCAGGAGGAGCGACGATGGTTCCTGCACGGTATTTGGCATTAGATTACTGAGGCAGGAGGAGGGATGAGGACTCCTGTACGGTATGTGGCATTAGGAGGCAGGAGGAGGGGCGAGGGCTCCTGCGTGGTATGAGCCATTAGATTACTGAGGCAGGAAGAGGCTCGAGGGCTCCTGTGTGCTATGTGGAATTAGATAACTGAGGCAGAAGGAGAGCACGCTGCTCTTGTGTTATGCATGGCCATTAAATTACAAAGGCAGGAGAGGTGAGTGCTCCTGTGCAATGTGTGATATTAAACTACAGCGGCAGGAAAGTCAAGGGCTGCTTTATAATGTGTGATATTAAAATTCTGAGGCAGGAGAGCGGAGTGCTCATGTGCAATGTGTGATATAAAATTACAACGTCAGGAGGAAGTGAGTGCTGCTGTGCAATGTGTGATATTAAATTACAGAGCCAGGCGAGGTAAATGCTCCTGTACAAAGTATGATATTAAATTACAGAGGCAGGAGAGGTGAGCGCTCCTGTGCTGTGTGTGATATTAAACTACAGAGTCAGGAGACGTGAGTGCTGCTGTGCAGTGTGTGATATTAAATTACGGAGGCAGGAGACGTGAGTGCTCCTGTGTAGTGTGTGATATTAAATTACAGAGTCAGGAGACGTGAGTGCTGCTGTGCAGTGTGTGAAATTAAATTATAGAGTAAGGAGAGGTAAATGCTGCTGTGCAATGTGTGATGTTATATTACAGAGGCAGGAGAGGTGAGTGCTCGTGTGCAGTGTGTGATATTAAATTAAAGAGTCAGGAGACGTGAGTGCTCCTGTGCAGTGTGTGATATTAAATTACAGAGGGAGGAGAGGTGAGTGCTCATGTGCAATGTGTGATATTAAATTACAGAGGCGGGGAATTTGAGTGCTCCTGTGCAGTGTGTGATATTAAATTACAGAGGCAGGAGAGGTGAGTTCTCCTGTGTAGTGTGTGATATTAATTTACAGAGGCAGGAGACATGAGTGATCCTGTGCAGTGTGTGAAATGAAATTATAGAGTAAGGAGAGGTAAATGCTGCTGTGCAATGTGTGACGTTAAATTACAGAGGCAGGAGAGGTAAATGCTGCTGTGCAATGTGTGATGTTAAATTGCAGGAGAGGTGAGTGCTCCTGTGCAGTGTGTGATATTAAATTACAGAGTCAGGAGACGTGAGTGCTCCTGTGCAGTGTGTGATATTAAATTACAGAGGGAGGAGAGGTGAGTGCTCATGTGCATTGTGTGATATTAAATTACAGAGGCGGGGAATTTGAGTGCTCCTGTGCAGTGTGTGATATTAAATTACAGAGGCAGGAGAGGTGAGTTCTCCTGTGTAGTGTGTGATATTAAATTACAGAGGCAAGAGACATGAGTGCTGCTGTGCAGTGTGTGATATTAAATTACAGAGTCAGGAGACGTGAGTGCTGCTGTGCAGTGTGTGATATTAAATTACAGAGGCAGGAGAGGTGAGTTCTCCTGTGTAGTGTGTGATATTAAATTACAGAGGCAGGAGACGTGAGTGCTCCTGTGTAGTGTGTGATATTAAATTACAGAGTCAGGAGATGTGAGTGCTGCTGTGCAATGTGTGATGTTAAATTACAGAGGCAGGAGAGGTGAGCGCTCCTGTGCAGTGTGTGATATTAAATTACAGAGTCAGGAGACATGAGTGCTGCTGTGCAGTGTGTGATATTAAATTACAGAGGCAGGAGAGGTGAGTTCTCCTGTGTAGTGTGTGATATTAAATTACAGAGGCAGGAGACATGAGTGCTCATGTGTAGTGTGTGATATTAAATTACAGAGTCAGGAGACGTGAGTGCTGCTGTGCAGTGTGTGATATTAAATTACAGAGTCAGGAGACGTGAGTGCTGCTGTGCAGTGTGTGATATTAAATTACAGAGGCAGGAGAGGTGAGTTCTCCTGTGTAGTGTGTGATATTAAATTACAGAGGCAGGAGAGGTGAGCGCTCCTGTGCAGTGTGTGATATTAAATTACAGAGTCAGGAGACATGAGTGCTGCTGTGCAGTGTGTGATATTAAATTACAGAGGCAGGAGAGGTGAGTTCTCTTGTGTAGTGTGTGATATTAAATTACAGAGTCAGGAGACGTGAATGCTGCTGTGCAGTGTGTGATATTAAATTACAGAGTCAGGAGACGTGAGTGCTGCTGTGCAGTGTGTGATATTAAATTACAGAGGCAGGAGAGGTGAGTTCTCCTGTGTAGTGTGTGATATTAAATTACAGAGGCAGGAGACGTGAGTGCTCCTGTGTAGTGTGTGATATTAAATTACAGAGTCAGGAGACATGAGTGCTGCTGTGCAATGTGTGATGTTAAATTACAGAGGCAGGAGAGGTGAGCGCTCCTGTGCAGTGTGTGATATTAAATTACAGAGTCAGGAGACATGAGTGCTGCTGTGCAGTGTGTGATATTAAATTACAGAGGCAGGAGAGGTGAGTGCACCTGTGTAGTGTGTGATATTAAATTACAGAGTCAGGAGACGTGAGTGCTGCTGTGCAGTGTGTGAAATGAAGTTATAGAGTAAGAAGAGGTAAATGCTGCTGTGCAATGTGTGATGTTAAATTACAGCGGCAGGAGAGGTGAGTGCTGCTGTGCAGTGTGTGATATTAAATTACAGAGGCAGGAGAGGTGAGTGCTCCTGTGTAGTGTGTGATATTAAATTACAGTGTCAGGAGACGTGTGTGCTGCCGTGCAGTGTGTGAAATGAAATTATAGAGTAAGGAGAGGTAAATGCTGCTGTGCAATGTGTGATGTTAAATTACAGAGGCAGGAGAGGTGAGTGCTCCTGTGCAGTGTGTGATATTAAATTACAGAGTCAGGAGACGTGAGTGCTCCTGTGCAGTGTGTGATATTAAATTACAGAGGGAGGAGAGGTGAGTGCTCATGTGCAATGTGTGATATTAAATTACAGAGGCGGGGAATTTGAGTGCTCCTGTGCAGTGTGTGATATTAAATTACAGAGGCAGGAGAGGTGAGTTCTCCTGTGCAGTGTGTGATATTAAATTACAGAGGCAGGAGACACGAGTGCTCCTGTGTAGTGTGTGATATTAAATTACAGTGTCAGAAGACGTGAGTGCTGCTGTGCAGTGTGTGAAATGAAATTATAGAGTAAGAAGAGGTAAATGCTGCTGTGCAATGTGTGATGTTAAATTACAGCGGCAGGGGAGGTGAGTGCTGATGTGCAGTGTGTGATATTAAATTACAGAGGCAGGAGAGGTGAGTGCTCCTGTGTAGTGTGTGATATTAAATTACAGTGTTCGAAGACGTGAGTGCTGCTGTGCAGTGTGTGAAATGATATTATAGAGTAAGAAGAGGTAAATGCTGCTGTGCAATGTGTGATGTTAAATTACAGCGGCAGGAGAGGTGAGTGCTCCTGTGTAGTGTGTGATATTAAATTACAGAGGCAGGAGAGGTGAGTGCTGCTGTGCAGTGTGTGATATTAAATTACAGAGGCAGGAGAGGTGAGTGCACCTGTGCAGTGTGTGATATTAAATTACAGCGGCAGGAGAGGTGAGTGCTCCTGTGCAGTGTGTGATATTAAATTACAGTGTTCGAAGACGTGAGTGCTGCTGTGCAGTGTGTGAAATGATATTATAGAGTAAGAAGAGGTAAATGCTGCTGTGCAATGTGTGATGTTAAATTACAGCGGCAGGAGAGGTGAGCGCTCCTGTGTAGTGTGTGATATTAAATTACAGTGTCAGAAGACGTGAGTGCTGCTGTGCAGTGTGTGAAATGAAATTATAGAGTACGAAGAGGTAAATGCTGCTGTGCAATGTGTGATGTTAAATTACAGCGGCAGGAGAGGTGAGTGCTCTAGTGCAATATGTGCCTTGAAATTACAGAGGCAATAGAACGGTTGAGTGCTCCTGTTTTAGAAGTGCCAACGTTAGAAGCTGCAAAAAGTATGAGTGCTCCTGTACAAAATCTGCCCTTAAATCATCGAAAGGAGAGAAGAGTTTTCATGGCTCCTGTGCAATATCTGCCATTATTTTACAGAGAATCTGGAAGAACGCAAAGTGCTGCTATGCATTAAATTACAATGAGGTGGCAAAGGGATAAGAGCTCCTGTGCAATAAGTTCGATTCATTTACAAAGTGGCCAGAGGAAGGTGGAGTTCTCCTATACAATAAATGCCATTGAATTATTGAAGGGGTGGAGCAGACCAATGCTTGAGTATTCCTGTGAAACATGGCAGTGCATTAATGAGAGGTTGGAGTAGCCCAGTTATCTTGTGTAATATGAGCTATTAAGTACAACAACATATGTGATGGCCAAGTGCTCCTATCAAATATCCGCCTCTACATTTTATGGAATAGGAAGGAAGGCTCTGTGCTCCTGTCCCACATGGGATATTACATTACAGTGAAAATGGAGAAGGACTGAGATCTGCCATGTAGTAAATACCACGAAATTAGGGATATGTACTCCTAGCACTACGTGTCGTTAAATAACAACAGAGAGACCAGAGAAGGCCTTGATGCTCTTGTGGAATAAAATGTGATCGATCACAGAGCGTTAGGAGAAGAGCTGAGTTCTATTTGTGGCATTACATAAACAGAAGTCAGATGAGGCCCATGAAGAGGTTTGCAACATTTCAATATTACAAAAAAGTGGGGAAAAGGCTGAGTGCTGTAGTGCAATGTGTACCATTGAGTGTATCAGTGAATGCTGCTTCGAAATATGCTGACGGCGTCTCTTCCTGCAGCCATCAGTGCTGGATCCGGCATCTCTGGAGTGGCTTGAAAACCTCATAAACTACTCCGCATCAAGCACGTTTGGATCTGTGTATCATCCAAAAACGAATGGTTTGGTGGAATGATACAATTAGACTGTTAAAAATTCCACGTAAAGATGTGGGCCATAGAGGAAGGCCTGGGAGGGAGCTCTACCTCTAGTACTGCTCACAATCTCAACAAAAGAATCAAACAAATTCCAGTAAAGAAACAAGACTTCCAAAGTCACCATCCAACAAGTGTTGTTTCTATTCTCACAATAAGAGCACCAGCATTTCACTCAGTGTCAAAGGGTGTGCAGACCATGGTGTATGCAGGTTTTGTAAGCATTGATGCAATAGGGACCTCTGAGAATGAGGACCTATCTCCTAAGAATGTGACACTGAAGACTTTTTCCAAGCACAGGAGTTTTAAGGCCTTAATCAAAGGGTTGATATTACCAGAAAAGTAGGAAAACAATATGTAGCTCACCTTACAACAATTTCCTTCGATGTTCTCCAGCATATTATGACAACAAAACCTTGTATAACTTGCTATTCTGAACCCTACAGCTTTCAATGTACAATAGAGACCATGTTGACTTCCTGACATGCAATGCATAACGAAACCAAAGAAATGGCAAATATTAGCATCATTCAGGCCTCTAATAGAGACTGCTATTCTCTAAGTCATTGTCTTGAAACCAGATGGAACAATCAGATTCTGCATCAATTTAGGCTAAGTTAATCAGATATCCGCTTGCATCCGTTTTTTTCTTGAGTCCTGTTGACAAGTGACTGAGAAGAGCCCGTCATATGAGTGCCTTAGACCTCACCACAGGACATTGGCAGATCACAATACAACGTGAAGATGCATACAAGAGGGCATTTCTACATCTGAAATGCTGATTCACCTTACACTACTCCCCTTTGGTCTTCATGGAGCATCTACCACCTGACCATGGTTGACGGATTGCCTACTGGGCAAGCATTCAGAACAGAAAATACCTCTGTATACAGCTGCTAAAAGCATCTTTAAGACAAACTGGGAAAGCCATTTTAAGCATCTGGGAAAAGTGCTCAACCCATTATAGAAAGCAGGGCTCACCACGAATCCCAAGAAATGCCCCAAAAAAGTGCCTAAACTACAATACTAGAGCTATACATTGTGCACTGGACTCCACACAACTGATTTCTGGTGCTGGCATCTTTGGAAGATACAAGACCCAGATACAAAGAAAGAGCTGAGCCCTTTTCTGGCACTTGCTAGCTTTTACTTGTGATTTATGCAGGGTTATACAACCCCTTAGGCTTCACTGACAGACTTGTTACAAAAATCGATACATGCAAAAGTTCTGTGAACAAGAACAGACAAATTATTTCAATGCCTGGATTCTTGGATACAGTGTTACATTGCGCAGTCGTTTGGCCCCCTCTTCTCTAGAAGCCAATGCCTCAAGATGAGGCACGGGGTGGTTTTACACCAAGGTATGAAGTGATAACATTATTTGACCCTGTACATAACATTAGCTGGAATTTACTGCCACGAGAAGTTTGATTCTCCACAGTCAACAAGGGATGTTTGGCTTTTAAGTTTGTTTTGGAATGCCTCTACTGTCATCTTTTGGATGGCCATTTTCTGTCACTTCCACGATCATGCATGTCGTTTTTCTACAATAGCAATACCAAAACATTGATGTTATGCTATTTTTTGGCTTTCTAATCAATTCCTTTATCATGATATTATGGTTGATACGCTCCAACAGAATGTAGATTACCTGTCATGTTCTCTGTTTTTTCCCCTGATTGAGTGTAACGGCTTGGGGAATGGAGGCGTGCCACATGCGGTGGTTGTTCCAGGTCACGTATGTCATAATCCATAGTGGAGATCTGGAGTCAGAATCCCGCATCTGGAGGAAGTACAACCCTGTTCTTGGGGTCGCTTCAGCTCGTTGAGTGCATTACTGCCTCCTCAGCATTCTTCGGGTTCACTCTAGGAGGCTTCCGTATTCCTTCGGCTCCTGCTGCCTGACTTGGCGTCATTCCACTTCCAGAAGACCAACCACTGAAGTTGCTCTTCGCCAACAGGCCACAGCGGACTCATACATTCATGCCATGTTCCATTTCACCCTGTGCTCCAATGGACGCAATAACAGATGACCATGAGGTACTAACAATGACCGCACACATCTACAACCCGAGCTTGGCGGCAGGCATCATTGTCAGAGTCAAAGGTACACAGGGTAGTGGTGTGTAGTGTCTTGTGTATTACAGATCGCGTACCCCTATGGTCCCTAACGGATTCCATACATTAGTGACGTAAGTGATTGGGTGTGGTTAATAAAATTCATGACACTTTACGTTCCAGTTTACAGTTACACTCTAGAGAATAAAGACATGAAATACCAAGCCCCGTGAGTGGCATAATTCATTTACATGCTGCCAGGCTGGGGAGGATGCTACATGATGGTGAAGGGATTGAGTTAATACATATAATTAGCACAGTGTATCTAATGACAGCCCGTTTGATTATACTCGTAATAAGGCCCGTTTCCATCTAACTCAGCTTGATATGATAGAAAGGGCCGAAAGCAGGACTGCGGCCATCTTGGATTGTGACTCTCTCTCTATATGATCACGTGGTTCCCTGAGCCCACCATTTGCCCAATTTAGCATGCACCAGTTGAGAAGACAGGCTGAATTATATTTACGACCGAGAAGCAAGGTCACATCTGCTAAAGGGAGTATCAAGCGAATTCCTTCAGACCTGGGACGAGAAGGGAGTCACCCCGCCGACCTTCTCTCTGCAAAGATAGTAACCCTTTTGTATAGCCGAAACTAGATATGGGATGAGCTCATTAGGAGCGCCTGGACTGGCTGGTACTTTTCCGCTTGTAAGGCTTTGTATGTTGAACTGATAATGTATAAAAGTGTGATTCTGTCAAGGAGTCTTCAGTCTTCCTCGGCGCACCTCATGGGTGAGGATCGATGAGGCTCCTCTATATAGAGTTCTGTTTGTGGCCAATAAACGCTTGAACCTTCTACGTTGCCAACTGCTCATTATTTGACTTGCATTGCGGGCCACTGGTAAGTGTGGCCCTTGGCTCACGATATAGATTACTTCAATGGAGCCCACGGAAGGTGGGTGGTTGGAACGCAGACCCACTTGAGTAAGCAGAACACAAAGAGAGGAGCCAAGCGAAACCGTTCATTTAAATTAAGGGGAAGATGTTGAGTCTGAAATACTCTATGTCTGTTGTCTACCCGGCAAAAACATGTGTTGATATCGCCGTGTATTCCTCAATAAGAGTTGGAGAAAAACTTTCACTGAATGAGTTGGGCACATGCCATGGAACTGGGTCACATGCACACACATATGTATATATATATATATTTATTTATTGGGGCTTATTAATATTTTACTTCACATTTACAAAGCACAAGAGGATAGTACACACACAATTTAAAAAAAGAATGCATTATCAATTCATCCAGTAAATATCCATACTGAAATCGCAAAGAAAAAAAGGGATTACATACATAATGGCTTTTCCACAAAATTCATGGCATAATGGCTGTAAAACTACAAGCGCTCAGACAAATACATCTGGAATCAAGACCAAGGGCTCTGATCAGTTCTTGTTTGGCCCTAGCCGCCCAAACAAGATAGATAACTTGCAACAAAGCATGATTCTCAGCAGTTTTTCCAAACAACAAAAGCCTATATACAAATCGTCGCGAAGGTAAAGAAGTGCTTGAGTTCCAGTGTTAAATAAGATTATCTTTAAATGCATCATATTCATCATAAAGCACTCGGACACATTTTTAGGTAGCTGTGCGTTCTATAAATGCATTGTATAGTATTGCATTAATAAAGAATTGTGGGGCAAATTATCAAGAAACGGCGTTAAAATTATCGCCGCTATAGCGGTGATAATGGCCTTGATACTATGCCCTTGGGAATTCCCATAGAAGCCCATGTTCTGGTGTGAACCTGGGCTTCTATTGGAATTCTCTGCGGCATATTATCAAGCCCATTATCGCCGCTTTAGCGGCAGTTTTCAGCCGCTAAAGCGGCGATAATTTTAACGCCGTGCTTGATAATATGCCCCTGTGTTTGCATAGCAGAGATCCCTGTCAATATTACATACTCGACCGTAAAGCAGGAAAAATAAAACTTAGATTGATTTTGGTTACAAAATAGGACTTTAATCAAATTCATCGTATTCATAAAGCCCTTAAGATGTGCATATACGTCATCAATGTCCACTAGATGTTTCTGTAAAAAAGTCCCCGTTAACATTTATTCGGCCAACTGCCCTATATAGAGCCAGTTAGCGGGAGCTAACACAATCTAAAAGGGGACCCCAGGTTTTCTTACCCTTTGGCCTGGCCTCCCTACCTTTACATTCATATAGTGCTGTTTCTAAATGAAATACTGACAACAAGCATCCTTGCCATTGCTGGAGGGAAGGGGGTTGGGAATCTAACCACGCCGAAGCAATACTCATGCGGCACACAGCCATGGCGACAAACACTAGGAACTCCCTGGCAGGGGCGTAACAAAGGCACCCGCAGCCCCAGCGATGCGGGGGGGCAAACTCCAGGGGTCCTCCTCAGGGCGGTACCCTGGCCTGAGTGTGGTTGGAGGGGCCCCCTCCATGTACTTTGCAGGGGGGCCCTCAAGTTTTTTTTATGCCACTGCTCCCTGGCTCTAACTCACCCTGGCTCCTGTACCCGTAGGCGCATAGTAAGTGGGGTCAATGCGAGATCAGTTTAAGGACATGCCCAAGAAATGTATAAATCTCAAGTCTGAGTGCATCTAAACCCGGGCATGTAATAAACATATGGACCTAGTCTACTTCGAGACCTTGACACCATGGGCATCGTATACCCGTTGTACCCCCCGCCCCATTTAGCAATCTTTGCATGGGTGTGATATGAATCAAAGACCATTTTTAGTGCTGCGCCTACACTCCGCAGAGCACGGTAAGGCGCGGCTAAGCTCCAAAGTCTAAGATCTGCGGAATCAAGTCTCTGCTGCCATTTACTCTTATGCTTCTCTAAGTCGTCCGGCAGATTGGAGCCCAAGCTTCCATTAATGTGGCTAATTGTACCTTCCTCCGTCCCCAATAGCAATTCCATCAATGGTTCTTCGGGATATCCATTCTGCCCCCAGCTTTCCTGTACAGAAAATCCAGTATTTGCAGATATTTAAAAAAAAATCTCTGATTTCAATCAACTCTGGCACCTAACTCCTCAAGTGATGCCAGATTAGGTCCTTGAAAGAAATCTCCTAATTTTGATAGCCCATGCCTTTCCCATCTCAGCATGCAGGCGTCATGAAGCATGGCTGGGCATAATGAGTTCCGCAGTAATGGAGTATAACACTTAAATCTGCCCAGGACCATCTTTTACCGCCAGGTACCTCAAATCTTAAAGGCTGCTCCCAGGGTCTCAAAGCGCCCTCCTTACTTTGGAGTATGACGAAAGAAATCCAGAGACCATTGCATCCGTTCTTTTTAACCAAAAGATTTCAAACTAAAGGGGGTCGCCCTAAAAAGAGACAGGTCCTTTGGCAAAAAGTACATTTTAATAATATTGCAGCGACCCACAATTGAGAGATGTAAATTATTCCATATTTCAAAATCCCGCTGAGGCTTCCCGAAAATAATAACAATGTTGGACTTTACAATCTGGTGTAAGCCCATGCTAATGCTAACCCCCAGATATACCGCGTGTTCGACCACATGTGCATCCTGAGTTGAAAGTTGCCTATTCACTACCAGTTGTGTTTTATTCCGATTCAGCGAAAACCCTGCAAACTCGCTGAATATAGCAGCCTCTTCCTCAACTGCTCACAATGCCCCGTCAGGATTTGCGGCTACGATCTCATCCGTGTAAGCTAGAATTTTTGTCTCCCATCCATGTTACCGCACTGGTACTATGGCTAGATTCGCTTCAAGCTTGCTAATGAAAGGGTCCATGTACAGCATGAAAAGCAAGGGGAAACAAGGACACCACTGCCTAGTTCTTCTCCCAATATGAATTAGTCCAGATTGACCCTCCCCCCGATCATCTGCAGCTGAGCCACTGGTCTAAAATATGTTGCCTGCATGGCTTTGATATATTGCATGCCTAATCCGAACGAGCCCATAACTTTCCATGAGTAATCCCAGGCAACCCTGTCAAATGTTTTTTCTGTATCCCACAGGGTTAGCGCCATGGGCTTGTCCGATATAGCAGTCACGTTGAAAAACATGATCACCCAATGAATATGGTCTGTGGTGCCCCTCCCGGGAATAAAGCCTTGCTGTTTAGTGTAGTCCAATTTATTAATAATACGGCCTAAGCGAATGGCCAGAATTTTCAAGTACATCTTAGCATCGCTATTTATTAGTTATTGGCCGGTATGATCCTGGATGATGGGGAACTTTCCATTTCTTTAAAAAAACAACGATGTTGGCAACGGACCATGATTCAGGGGCCCTTTGTCCTTTCTGCACTTGAATAAAAAGCTCCATCATATCTAGGGAACCCCATGAAAAAACGTTATAAAATACCAACGGAATCTGATCTGTCCCCATGGCCTTACCAGGGGGAAGCTCTTTGAGAGCTACCTGTATTTCATCCAGGGAAATAG
Source organism: Triturus cristatus (assembly GCF_964204655.1). NCBI lineage: Eukaryota > Metazoa > Chordata > Amphibia > Caudata > Salamandridae > Triturus > Triturus cristatus. Next base: position 772,166,820 of record NC_140595.1, on the reverse strand, counting down.
AAGCATCCTAAGAAGCCCAATCTTCCTGGTTGAGTCTATCCGAGGCCACTAAATCCAAAATGTGCTTAGTCTTCTCCTCTCCTGTTGGATGCTGAGCCTGTTATGTTTTTTCATAGTATTCACAGAAGTCTTCAGGGTCTGAGACCAGGATTCCCTGGTCTTTCCTAATTTCCACAACATAACCTGCTGCCACCTTTTGCCTCGTACGTACTGCTAGAAAATGCCCCACCTGCTCATTGTACTCATAACATTCCTGCCTTCCAGCCAAAAGAATTTCCACCATCTTTTTAGCAGTAATTTTGTTAAGTTCGGCCTTAGTTACTGCTTTCTGCTGTTGGGCAATTGGGGTGTCAGTCCCAGCAGAAATTGCCGAGACAAGCTGAGCTTTCGTTTTGCTGAGTTTTTGGTATAATACTTTGTAGGAGAGTAGGATCTGCACTTATGTTGCCCCCACTTTTTTTCTGATGTATACACTGGTTTCTGACTATATTCTGGTTGGGTCCCTGCTAATCAGGGCCCCAGTCTCACTGATCTCTCTAAACAACTTGGTGTGCATATTAGATGCACTAGTGATTGGATACTGTGGTACCTTATGAGCCCCTAGTATATGGTACCTTGGGTACCTAGGGCATTGGTACTTCACAGGCCTACCAGGGGCTGCAGCATGTATTATGCCACACCTGGGAAGCATTCACAATCTGACACCACAGGCCTGCTACTGCAGCCTGTGTGAGGTAGTGTTAGCACTCCTCACTGAGGTATAGGTTCCTATATCTCACCATACACACACATATAAACCTATCAGTCACCCCTCTTGCAGGCCCTAACAATCCTGAGGGCAGGGTGCTTGGTTTACTATGTGAGGGGGTGCTTCTGCATGAGCAGGACCCCTCTGCAACTGGCAGAGTCTATTCTCTGCTGCTGTTTGTGGATGCGGTTAAACCATATACTCTTAAGTGCATTATAACCTCGCGGTAAATGCTAACTTTGGAATGACTGCATCAAAACATGTCGTGTTTGGAATCATACCCCCACACCAGTAACTGGTGTGGGAGAATGATCCCACCCTTCTAAACGGGATGACATGTACCCACTGTACTAAACGGTAGAAATCTCATAGAGCCCTGGCATCACAAAATGGATGCCACCAGCACAGACACTGGGCTGCCCTCCTGCTGCTGACCGAAACTCACAGTGGAGGAAGCCCAACAAAAGGTATCCTGTCACAGGGAGGTGTCACCACCTCCCAGACAGGATTTAGTGTATTGGAGCTGGGTGGGTGCACTCTTAGAGTGCTTTGAAGTCCTGCACTGGGGGAGCAGTAGGCTCCTCTGTGCATATGCCAGCTCAAACCGGTTCAGGGGCTACCTGCCCCTGCTCTGGCGCGAAACTGCACAAAGGGAAGTGGGTGACTGACCCTCCTAGAGGAGTGGTCATAGAGCTAGTCCCTCCCCTATCTTCACTATAAGATACCAAGCATTGCCAATGCAATTCAGATTACCCTGGACGACGCTCTACAAAGAAGAATCCTGGCCCTTCGACGTTCCACTATCTCTGGAAGACTGAAGAATCTCCCTTGGAGTCAAGGAGTGACTCCCCTGCTTGGCAGGCACCAGTAACTTTACTCAATGGTTGCAAACTTCACCGCTCCCGCCCGAGTCCGAAGTCCCTGCGTCCCCTGAAGCAGATTTCCTGACCTCTCGGCGGCCATTTTGAGTCCCCAGCAAAGCTGTGGCATCTGGACCCCACGAGTGATGAGGAACAGCAATATCAGGGAACCGTGCACTGATTTCGAGTGCAAACCCTAAACAACGTTCTACGAACTTGTGCTTTGGACCATCTGTAGTCCAAGTCACTAGCAGGTCTGGTACCGAGAATCAGCGGCCTACCCCGTCCCGAGTGACTGTGGGCTCCTGTGGAACTTTTCCTGAAAAGGCGTCTTTGCGGTTACTTGCCCGTTGGCAAGTGACTCACCCGAAGAGTTTCTCATCAACTTCAAGGGCTCCCCTGGTTGCTCCGGGCCTGCTCTCACTTACCCTTGCTGGGTAAGTCCATGAGACCTTGCTGGTCTGCATCACCGTCAATCTTCAGTCCACACAAGACTTGCAGTTGCTAAGGCTTGTTGGCGCCAATCCGGTTGCCGACACCGTCATCAGCTGCAGATGTTGTGGGTCACTCCGAATCCAGCTGCTGATCATTGTTGATCCCTCCTGGACCTCGTGAGTGAAGAGACAAATCACCATCGACGACCTAAAACGACGCAACATCAGTGGTCATCCATCCTGCTGGCCACCGGTCACTGGCAAGTGACTTTGAACACTGTCCCCTCAATTTTCAGGTCCTCTTCATCTTCAATCCATCTTCGGATTCCAGCGGACACCTCTTCAGTCGTCTCAAGCAGCAAGTCTTCATCGGTCTCCATTGAAAACAGCATCGCGACCCGACACCAAAAGACACCTATGCACCTTGCTTCCGTGGGTGAGGTAACTCGTGCACTCCGGTGCCCAAGTGTGTGTTGGCCCTCAAAATACTTACCCTGTAAGTGGCTTGCTTGTTGACTTCTTCGAAGTGCCCTAAAACTTTAAAATACAAACCGCGACTTGCTCCATTGTAACCTATAGGAAACCCGCGCCTGTGTTTAGACACTGCACGCGTCTCCCGTGGGCTTGATACTTACCTGCTAACACTGCAGTAGTGGAACTCCACCTATCCCAGGGAGACCTCCTCTGACAGAAGGTTCAAGATGCTCCAGTATGAGGAAGCTAGGCTTGCCCTCAGAACCAAGCAATTGGCCTTAGATAGGGAAGCCTTCGAGCTCCAAAGAGCTTCTAAGAAGGAGGGGTTAGATACCCCTGGTGGCAGCAACAGTGTCCCTAGAGGCAGAGATTACATTCCAGACCATAGGAACCTGTCCAAGGTTGTTCCTCCCTACCAGAGTGGGGATGATATCCACAAATGGATAACTGCTATGGAGAGGGCCTGTAAAGTTCAACAGGTCCCCCAGACACAGTGGGCAGCAATCTTGTGGCTCTCCTTTTCAGATTATTAATGACATTAATTTATTAATGACATTTATTAAGCGCATGGTTGCACAAGGAACAGTGCGTCCCCGCGCTGACAATACCACCAACAAGTCTTCAGCTAGCTCACGGAGGAGGAGCACTAGGGCCAGAGGAAACTGTACTGAATTATGTCTTGGGGAAAAGATGGGTTTTCAACCTTTGTCTGAGCCTAGTTTCAGACGGTTCCATCCTCAATTCGATGGGTAGGTCATTCCAGCCTTTACTGGCAAGGTGTCTGAAGGAACGTCCTCCCATCCTTGCTCTGTGAATCCGAGGAGCTACTAATAGCATGCTGCCCATCGACCTAAGATGGCGTGAGGGACGATAGATGGGAAGCAGAGCCTGGAGATATGCAGGTGCTTTTAAATGAGCTATGCGATGGGTAATGCACAACGTTTTGAATTTAATTCGCTCCTTTATAGGAAGCCAATGCAGGGAACGCAAAGCATGTTTCCCAGAGGCCCTCCTAGGGAGGTTCAGGACAAGCCTTGCAGCTGCATTCTGGACGCGTTGCAACTGCATTAGACCTTTTTTACTGAGTCCACATAGGAGGGAATTCCCATAGTCTAAATGTGAGGTGACCAAGGCATGTACCATTGTTTTCCTGGTGTTAGGAGGCAGTAGGTCCAGGATTTTCCTCAGTACCTTCAGAATGCCATAGCATTTACCGGCAACATTTCCCACATGATTAGTGTAGGCTAGATTAGAATCAAGAAGTATGCCAAGATTTTTGACTGTGTCCACCGGGACAGGGACAGAGCCCAGTTCTATGGGCCACCAGGCAGATGTCCAGATGGAAGGACAGGGACCAACAATAAGAACTTCCGTCTTATTACCATTGAGGCGGAGATAATTCTGCTTCATCCACCCATCAAGTGCCACCAAGCAGGCCGAGAATTTCTCAGCATCCACAACTGGATCACGAGACAGGTTGATCATCAGTTGTGTATCGTCTGCGTAAGAGACTATGGCAACACCAAATGACTCCACTAGTTTGGCAAGGGGTTCCATGTACAGATTGAATAACGTGGGGCTCAAAATCGAGCCTTGTGGAACCCCTTGTCTAAGACATCTTATACTGGATTTGCATGGTGGACAATGCACTTGAAATCTCCTGTTTTTAAGGAAGGAAACCAACCACTTGTAGGCAGGGCCGGTTATTCCCTTCTCACTCAGGCGGTCCAGTAATACGGAGTGTGTTACGGTGTCAAACGCCGCACTTAAGTCCAATAGGACCAGTGCGGCCGTGTGACCCTCATCCGCCTGACACCGCAACAGTTCCGTAGAAAGAAGGAGGGCGGTCTCCGTCGAATGTTTGGCTCTGAATCCCGACTGAGACAAGTGGAGGAGCTTATTTTCCTCCACAAAGCTCACCAGCTGCCGGTTAACCAATTTCTCTACAACCTTCGCACAGTAGGGGAGGAGGGAGATTGGTCTAAGGTTGTCTAGTTGTGTTATGCTAATATGAGCTTTCTTTTTTATCGGGACAACTTGGGCCAATTTCCAGACGTCCGGAACTAGACATTCTTGGAAGGAAAGAGAGGCCATGTTACCTATGTGTTCCGCTACCTGGGGAAGATGACAGCGAAGAATCCTCGCTGGGACCGCATCTAAGAGAGAGCCAGAGTGAATGTCCGATAAGATGTTAATTAGCTCCTCTGTTTGGGGGACCGCAAACTTCCTAAGTTTGTTCATAACCTGATTTTCACAGTTAGGGTTAGGCAGATATGTGGGTTCTGTGTTAATCTGAAAAGATGCATAGATCTTTTCTACCTTCCCTATAAAGAAGTCTGCAATCTCATTGCATGACTCTGTCGAGGGGCGGACTTCCCCTGAACTTGCTAGCGGGGCGGAGAGTTCCTTCAAAATCATAAATAGCTCTTTAGATGTGTTCTCTGAGCAGTCAATCCTCTTATTGTAGTAGTCTCTTTTAGATTGCCTAATCTGTTTATAATAAGACTTTAATTCACTCTTGTAGACTTCACGTAGTGAGGGGGCGTATTCCACTCTCCATCTATGCTCCAGAGTCTTACATTTGGTTTTGGCGGCTCGCAGCTCAGCGGTAAACCACGGAGCGGATTTCGTGCTCCGAGCCATGGCTTTCTGAGTCCAGGGGGCAACTTTATTCAGTGCATTCTCAACCCATTCATCATACATCCTGCACGCCTCAACCAAGTTCTCGCTGAGCTGTGGGGATTCCTGACCTAGGGCTTGACTGAAGACATCGTGACTAAATTTCCTCCAGTCCCTGCGCCTAATAGCGGGGGGTTTCTGTAAAGGCCCCCTGTTGGGCAATCTTCTAAGTTTAAAAGGGATCAAATAATGGTCTGACCATAAGATCTTAATCGGGGCAGATACACTTATATCTTCCCAATTTACAAAGATTGGATCCAGCAAATGCCCTGCTTGGTGGGTGGCTCTGTTATCGGCCAACGTAAACATAAGAGCTCTCAGTGACTTAATCAGGGATACAGATAAAGGTAGAGACAAGCTCCTCACTGTTAGAGAAGAAGATGCTAATGATTATGAAGCCCTGAAGAGTGCTTTGATAGATGGGTTTGGCTTAACCACTGAACAGTACAGGTTGAAGTTCAGAGACACCCAGAAAGCACAGACTCAGGATTGGACTGACTTTGTTGATTGTGCAACCAAGGCTCTAGAAGGTTGGCTGGTTGATAGTAGAGTAACTGACTTTAAGGGATTGCATAATCTTATAATGAGATAACAGATCCTTAATAATTGCCAGAACCAGTTGTTGCATCAGTACCTGGTGGACTCTGATCTGACCTCTCCCCAAGAATTGGGAAAGAAGGCAGACAAATGGGTCAGAACCAGGGTGAGGCAGAAAAACCAGAACCAAGGTGGTGACACTAAGAAGCAAGATCCTAAAGGCTCAGATAAAGGTGGGGATAAATCTAAAGATCAGAAGTCTTCACAAGGGCCCCAAAAATCTGCATCTGGTGGGGAGTCACAGTCTGCAAAGGGAAAAGGCCAAAAGAAGTCCTGGTGCAAATTCTGTAAACAGAAAGGGCACTGGACTTCTGACTGTACAAAGTCCAAAGACCAAACCGCCACCAATCCAGCCCCTAAGGCAACAGTTCCCCCTAGTGCAGTCATTGGTGGAGGTAATACTCAGAATAAGGGTGTAGTAGTGTTGACCCTGGGTTCTGATGTGGACTCTGGCCTAGTCAGAGTACCAACACAGGCACTGCTAGTTTGTGAGGGAGACCTTGAAATGTCCTTCCTAGTGAGCCCCAGTAATCTGGGCAAGTACAAACAGCAGCCTATCATAAATGGCAAACAGGCTTTGGCATTTAGGGACACAGGTGCTAGTGTCACCATGGTGGCAGCGGACCTAGTGGACCCTACACAGATCATCCTGGGTGAAATGTACCAGGTAACCAATGCAAGCAACACCAGGACCAACCATAGCCTGGCAGTTGTGAATTTCTCCTGGGGAGGGGTAACTGGCCTCAAAAATGTAGTAGTCAGTGCAGACCTCCCTGTCGAATGTTTGTTGGGCAATGATCTGGAGACTTCAGCCTGGTCTGAAGTAGAATTATGGACTCATGATGAGATGTTGGGCATACCTGCAGAGGTATTTGCTGTGACCAGGTCACAAGCCAAAATGCATAAAGCTGAACCAGCTCTGGATCCTGAAACTATGGACCAGATACTACCCAAGAGGAGGAGCAGTAGGGTTAAGGCTGGGCCTTCTCCTCTGTCTCAGATTCCCCTCCTGAGGGAGGAGAAGCAGAGCCTGAAGAAGGAACTGCCCCAGAGGAACTTGAACCTGGTCAGGTTGAGTTCTTGGGGGCAGGGGGACCTTCCAGGGAAGATCTGAGCAAAGAGCAACAGTGCTGCCCCACTCTTGAACCCCTCAGATAGCTGGCTGCTGCTGAGGCTGCTGGGAGTGCTAGTGGGTCCCATAAGGTTTATTGGGATGAGGGGCTCCTATATTCTGAGGCTAGGGATCCTACCCCTGGAGCCACCAGGAGGTTGGTAATTCCTCAGACGTTTAGGGGGTTCCTCTTGACCCTAGCACATGATATCCCATTGGCAGGACACTTGGGCCAAAACAAGACCTGGGACAGGCTTGTACCACATTTTCATTGGCCACACATGTCTGAAGACACCAAGGAGTTTTGTCGCTCCTGTGTCACTTGTCAAGCCAGTGGCAAGACAGGTGGCACAACAAAGGCCCCCCTGATGCCACTACCTGTGGTGGGGGTTCCCTTTGAAAGGGTAGGGATTGACATTGTTGGTCCCCTTGACCCACCAACTGCATCTGGGCACAGATTTATACTGGTGGTAGTGGATCATGCCACCAGGTATCCAGAAGCTATCCCCCTAAGGACTACCACTGCTCCTGTGGTAGCAAGAGCCCTCATTGGAGTTTTCTCCAGAGTGGGTCTCCCTAAGGAGGTCATCTCTGACAGAGGTTCTAACTTTATGTCAGGATATCTAACTGCAATGTGGAAGGAGTGTGGTGTAAACTACAAATTCACTACTCCCTATCACCCACAATGCAATGGGTTAGTTGAGAGATTCAACAAAACCCTAAAGGGAATGATTAAAGGACTCCCAGAAAAGCATAGGCGAAAATGGGACCTTTTACTTCCCTGCCTTCTGTTTGCATACAGGGAGGTTCCACAGAAGGGGGTTGGCTACAGCCCTTTTGAACTTCTGTTTGGGCACCCTGTTAGAGGACCATTATGTCTGGTGAAGGAGGGTTGGGAGTTACCTCTCAAACCTCCCAAACAGGATGTGATGGACTATGTACTTGGTCTCCGCTCCAGGATGGCAGAGTATATGAAGAAGGCCACTAAAAACCTTGAGGCAAGCCAAGAACTACAAAAAGCTTGGCATGACCAAAAGGCTGTCCTGACTGTTTACCAGCCAGGCCAGAAAGTGTGGGTGTTAGAGCCTGTGGCCCCAGCCGCTCTCCAGGACAAATGGAGTGGCCCCCATACAATTGTTGAGAAAAAGGGAGAGGTCACCTACTTGGTAGATCTTGGCACTCCCAGGAGCCCCCTTAGGGTGCTCCATGTCAACAGACCTAAGGCATATGTGGACAGGGCTGACATGAGCTTGCTCATGGCAACTGATGAGGACCAGAAGGAGGAGAGTGACCCTCTCCCTGACCTGCTCTCACAGAACCCTGATGATGGATCAGTTGATGGTGTTGCTTTGGCAAGCAGCCTCACTGAACATCAACAAACTGAATGTAGATAAGTGCTACACCAGTTTAGACATATGTTTAGCCTGACCCCAAGTCAGACTTCCTGGTGCACCCATGAGGTGGACACTGGAGACAGTCTGCCTGTCAAGAGTAAAATCTACAGGCAACCTGACCATGTCAGGGATTGTATCAGGACTGAAGTCCAGAAATGTTGGAGCTAGGTGTTATTGAGCCCTCAGATAGCCCTTGGGCTAGCCCAGTAGTCCTTGTCCCAAAACCTCACACCCAGGGTGGTAAGAAAGAGATGAGGTTTTGTGTTGACTACAGGGGCCTCAATGCAGTCACCAGGACTGATGCCTACCCAATACCAAGGGCAGATGAACTAATAGACACTTTGGCCTCAGCCAAGTATCTCAGTACATTTGACCTTACAGCAGGCTATTGGCAAATCAAGTTACCTGATGATGCCAAGGCTAAAACAGCATTTTCAACCCCTGGTGGGCACTATCACTTTGTGGTAATGCCCTTTGGTTTGAAGAATGCACCTGCCACATTTCAGAGGTTGGTGAATAAAGTTCTGACTGGTATGGAAACCTATTGCTCAGCTTATCTTGAAGATATTGCTGTCTTTAGTTCCACCTGGCAGGATCACCTGGTCCACCTCAGGAATGTACTGGAGGCCCTGCAGAAAGCAGGCCTCACTATCAAGGCCACTAAGTGCCAGATAGGGCAGAGTCAGGTTGTGTACCTGGGCCACCTTGTAGGTGAAGGCCAGGTTCAACCATTGCAGAGCAAGATCCAGACCATAATGGAATGGGTAGCTCCAACCATCCAGACACAGGTGAGAGCCTTCTTGGGCCTGCCTGGGTATTACAGGAGGTTTGTTAAGGGATATGGATCTATAGTGACCTCCTTAAATGATCTGACCTCCAAGAAAATGCCAAAAAAGGTTCAGTGGACAGCTAGCTGTCAAAAGGCATTTGATGACCTCAAGCAGGCAATGTGCACTGCCCCCATCTTACAGAGTCCAGATTACAAAAAGAAGTTCATTGTTCAAACAGATGCTTCAGAGCTGGGTGTGGGAGCTGTACTGTCTCAACTTAATGATGAAGGTCAAGACCAGCCAGTAGCTTTCATAAGCAGAAGGCTGACCCCTAGAGAGAAACGTTGGTCAGCTATTGAGAGGGAGGGCTTTGCTGTGGTGTGGGCCCTGAAGAAGCTGAGGCCCTACTTGTTTGGGACTCACTTCATAGTTCAGACTGACCATAAGCCCCTCCTATGGCTCAAACAGATGAAAGGTGAAAATCCTAAACTGCTCAGGTGGTCCATTTCCCTACAGGGGATGGACTATACAGTGGAACATAGACCTGGGACCCAACATGCCAATGCAGATGGACTCTCAAGGTATTTCCACTTAGAACATGAAGACTCAACAGGTCAAGGTTAGTTTAATGTCGCTGCGTTTGGGGGGGGGGGGGTTGTGTAGGAGAGTAGGATCTGCACTTATGTTGCCCCCACTTTTTTTCTGATGTATACACTGGTTTCTGGCTGTAGTCTGGCTGGGTCCCTGCTAATCAGGGCCCCAGTCTCACGGATCTCTCTAAACAACTTGGTGTGCATATTAGATGCACTAGTGATTGGATACTGTGGTACCTTATGAGCCCCTAGTATATGGTACCTTGGGTACCTAGGGCATTGGTACTTCACAGGCCTACCAGGGGCTGCAGCATGTATTATGCCACACCTGGGAAGCATTCACAATCTGACACCACAGGCCTGCTACTGCAGCCTGTGTGAGGTAGTGTTAGCACTCCTCACTGAGGTATAGGTTCCTATATCTCACCATACACACACATATAAACCTATCAGTCACCCCTCTTGCAGGCCCTAACAATCCTGAGGGCAGGGTGCTTGGTTTACTATGTGAGGGGGTGCTTCTGCATGAGCAGGACCCTTCTGCAGCTGGCAGAGTCTATTCTCTGCTGCTGTTTGTGGATGCGGTTAAACCATATACTCTTAAGTGCATTATAACCTCGCGGTAAATGCTAACTTTGGAATGACTGTATCAAAACATGTCGTGTTTGGAATCATACCCCCACACCAGTAACTGGTGTGGGAGTATGATCCCACCCTTCTAAACGGGATGACATGTACCCACTGTACTAAACGGTAGAAATCTCATAGAGCCCTGGCATCACAAAATGGATGCCACCAGCACAGACACTGGGCTGCCCTCCTGCTGCTGACCGAAACTCACAGTGGAGGAAGCCCAACAAAAGGTATCCTGTCACAGGGAGGTGTCACCACCTCCCAGACAGGATTTAGTGTGTTGGAGCTGGGTGGGTGCACTCTTAGAGTGCTTTGAAGTCCTGCACTGGGGGAGCAGTAGGCTCCTCTGTGCATATGCCAGCTCAAACCGGTTCAGGGGCTACCTGCCCCTGCTCTGGCGCGAAACTGCACAAAGGGAAGTGGGTGTAACCACCCACTACCCTGACCCTCCTAGAGGAGTGGTCATAGAGCTAGTCCCTCCCCTATCTTCACTATAAGATACCAAGCATTGCCAATGCAATTCAGATTACCCTGGACGACGCTCTACAAAGAAGAATCCTGGCCCTTCGACGTTCCACTATCTCTGGAAGACTGAAGAATCTCCCTTGGAGTCAAGGAGTGACTCCCCTGCTTGGCAGGCACAAGTAACTTTACTCAATGGTTGCAAACTTCACCGCTCCCGCCCGAGTCCGAAGTCCCTGCGTCCCCTGAAGCAGATTTCCTGACCTCTCGACGGCCATTTTGAGTCCCCAGCAAAGCTGTGGCATCTGGACCCCACGAGTGATGAGGAACAGCAATACCAGGGAACCGTGCACTGATTTCGAGTGCAAACCCTAAACAACGTTCTACGAACTTGTGCTTTGGACCATCTGTAGTCCAAGTCCCTAGCAGGTGTGGTACCGAAAATCAGCAGCCTACCCCATCCCGAGTGACTGTGGGCTCCTGTGGAACTTTTCCTGCAAAGGCATCTTTGCGGTTACTTGCCGTTGGCAAGTGACTCACCCGAAGACTTTCTCATCAACTTCAAGGGCTCCCCTGGTTGCTCCGGGCCTGCCCTCACTTACCCTTGCTGGGTAAGTCCATCAGACCTTGCTGGTTTGCATCACCGTCAATCTTCAGTCCACACAAGACTTGCAGTTGCTAAGGCTTGTTGGTGCCAATCCGGTTGCCGACACCGTCATCAGCTGCAGACGTCGTGGGTCACTCCGAATCCAGCTGCTGCTCATTGTCGATCCCTCCTGGTCCTCGTGAGCGAAGAGACAAATCACCATCGACGACCTGAAACGACGCAACATCAGTGGTCATCCATCCTGCTGGCCACCGGTCACTGGCAAGTGACTTTGAACACTGTCCCCTCAATTTTCAGGTCCTCTTCATCTTCAATCCATCTTCGGATTCCAGCGGACACCTCTTCAGTCGTCTCAAGCAGCAAGTCTTCATTGGTCTCCATTGAAAACAGCATCGCGACCCGACACCAAAAGACACCTATGCACCCGGCTTCCGTGGGTGAGGTAACTCGTGCACTCCGGTGCCCAAGTGTGTGTTGGCCCTCGAAATACTTACCCTGTAAGTGGCTTGCTTGTTGACTTCTTCGAAGTGCCCTAAAACTTTAAAATACAAACCGCGACTTGCTCCATTGTAACCTATAGGAAACCCGCGCCTGTGTTTAGACACTGCACGCGTCTCCCATGGGCTTGATACTTACCTGCTAACACTGCAGTAGTGAAGCCCCAGCGATTCCCAAGGCCCTAGGCTTTGTCATTTTCCAAGTCGAGTTTGTTAAACCATTTTCTTAGTATATGGTCTGGTACGCCCCTAGGGCTACAGCCATATTTGTGCTTAATTTATTGAGAACTGTTGACATTTGAATGTGTATCTGGGTTCTAATCTCATAAAGAGATTAGTAGAGTGTATCTAGAAATAAATACATATATATTTGATATATATATCTGTGTGGTGTCCTTTTCATTTGGTAATTCAAGAGATTATAAGGTAAAACAAGCTGCTTTACATTCCTCAGAGACTTAGCCTGAAGGCTGCTCTCCACAGCTACCACTAGGATAGCTTTCTTTAAAAGGTTGTCTTAAACCTATCTACCATAAGAGTCGAATTGGACTGGTGCAAGGTGGCCACTATAACTAGTGACCAGCATATGCCAGGCCAACTTCTCACATACTTTAAGAAGCAATTGAGTGTGCTTCTGATGTTTCAAACTAAACCTAAGGGTTTCTCCCCTTACCCAGCTTTAAAGTCGTCCCATACTACCCTCTGTTTAAGCTTAAAAACTCAGGAATCCATATGCAATCAGCTAGGAGACTAACTCTGGGCAGTCCTTGTTTGCCCTTCTAAGGCAAGTTCAATTACCAAAGGGTTATGATCAGACATAACACAAGGAAATAATTCTATTTGGCACCCTTTTATTAAGTCTGGTGTCAAAAGAAAATGATAAACCTGGCAAAGGAGCCATGGGGGGCAGATTAAGAGGTAGAACAAGGATCTAGCACCTTTAGCTTAATGCAGGCATCCACCAGGCCTTGCTTTCTCTCCAGGCTCCGCAGGGCCTAAAGAAAACACTCTTGGTTTACAACCTGAGTAAATGCTGGTTATATCACAAAAACTGCCCCTGTATGCATTAATATTAGGATCGTCACATACAATACAAGGAGCAGGCCACAAAGCAAGTTCAACCGGCGGAAAAATCTAAGATATCCGGATCATTCAAGAGTGGGCCATACACTTAGTATAAAGTGAAAGAGACGTTTTTATAACATCACTCTGTAATTGCTCATCTATCCTATTTGTCTGTGAAGCTACGGCTAAAAGCACGACTTACTTCATGGCAATAAGTAACTTAAACATATAATTGGTCATGATCAACCAACCTGCTGGAGACCTCGCTCATTATACCCAGTATATTCAGTTCTCAGTTCTAGAGAAACTTCCTTGGTGCTGTGGTGCACATTTGTTCAAATACTCCTTGGATTTCACATGTAAACGTGCAGGTTTTGCCCTTACAGATGGTTTTCAAGCGGGAAGGGGCTAGTAGAAATGCTTCCACCCCAGCATCTTGAAATGGCTTACTGAGCTGTCTTAATCGCCATCTGTGCTCCACCGTGACATGGCAGACGTCTAGGCGCACAAAGAATGATTGACCACTGTAAGACCGCTGGAAATCTGGACGGGTTTTCTCAAATATAGCTTGTCTTAATAAGAAGTTCCCAAAGTAGACCAGGGCTGCTCTGGGCCGACTTTCCTTTTCTCTGGCCGGGTGCCCCTGCCTCTTGAGCATTAGTGGGAATTTATGAAATCTTTGTACCTCTGACTCCCAATTACATGAGGACAGCTCAGTAAAGGCAACTTTGAGAAGATCCAGCATGTAAGTCTGAATGTCATTGCCTTCAGCCTCTTCTTTTATCCCGAGAAACCTCAAGTTATTCCGTCTTTGACAGTTTTCAAAATCAACTATATTTCACATAATATCAGATATCTGTGCCTCCTGATATCCCTCATGGCCCTTGAGGACCCCTACATAGGTTTAAACTACAGTAATTCTTTCTTCGACTACCTTGAGCTTTTCCCCAAACTCAACGCACGTTTTTGACACATCCTTTAATGCGCCTTGCAGTTGCATGGTTGCCAGCCAGGGCCTTCGACTATTGTTGTGAGTTTACGCTTGATGTTCCTTTATCAGGACATAGATACGCTTTAGTGTGGTTTCTCCAACTTTATCATCGGTAACTGAGTGTCTCAATTCTTTGGATGGCGACAATACCTCTTTTTCACTATCTTGGTGCAGTTGCTGCGTAGCCAAATAATCCCACTTCAAAGCCACAGCTGCCTGACTCTCCTTCTCCATCATTACTGCAGATGTGCCTGATGTTTCCTTTGATTTCCTTTGGCAGTTTTACCGCTTTACTGTAGACCCAGGCACGTTGGGAAAAACTGCTTTTGCTGGCCCCAGAAAAAGAGGAGCTGGCTTTGTTCTCACTAGAGCTGGGACTAAGACAGGTGGACTCTGATCCCTCTGTGAGTGAGTAAAACGTATCCCTCCCCTCAAGAGTTGTCCAGGCTTTTATTTAATCCTGTGCTGTCTTCCCTGTAATCACCCTCACCAGAGTCCTTAGTTTTAGTACCAATTGATCCACCCTCTTGGAACATACCTGAGCTTTCCGTAACCCAGGCATCCTTGAGATTGGGGTTTAGGTTAGGCCCAATGCTGGTTTCCTACTCCTGTAGTTGACTTCCTTTAAGTTGGTGGCTCGAGGGGCCCAAGCTGTTTACAGCTGGATTTGGCTCTCTCATGTCAAAGAGACTGCCCCAAGCAACTCGGTTGCGCTCTCTTTATCAGTCAGAGGTGCCTTTGACTCCACTTCTAGAATATTATACTCTGCAGCATGTCTGAAGGTCATAAGAGCCTACAGAAAACAAATGAGTCGATGCCAATGCATCCCCCAGCAGGGCTAGATCAACTTCGGTAGCTCCTGCATTATTCTTAGAGAAGGTCTCCCCCCCGTTCCTGTAGATACAATGCCTGGTAGTTTTGCTGCAGCCAGGGGAGCCGACTTCGTAAAGAAAAAGCTTGCACGAAAGAACTCGGAATTGGCTTTCCTACATGCGGTTCTACTCCTGACTCAATCCCCTTTTGCACTGATATATATGCGGTGCGCAATCCCGGGGCCGACACCTCTAACCGACCACATAGCTGCCAAGGTTTAAAATTGCTGTATGTGACATTTTCATAATTTCAGTGTAATTATGAGTGAGATTTCAACGACTATGAGTGACACTTTCTTGCGAGCAAAATGAAGTCACAATCCAAGGTGAGCAAGACCAGGCGAAGTTTAGCTTTTATCCAATTAGGAAATCTGGTAGCCTGTCATTGGCGGCTCTGGCGTTCTTTGATGCCATGACTGTAGCTGTAGTGCGACCAGCAGTCAGTCCGACCCTGACGGAGTTTCGCTTACGGGTCCCGGCTGCTCTCTTCAGGTGGAATACTTCAGAGGCTACGATCAGCAGTTCTCAGACCTCTACTACAGGTGAATCCGGTGAATAATCCTGGTGCTGGTGGTTTGTGCAGAACATCCCCGCATGCCGCTCTGTTGCCATAAGCCCCACCTCTCTGCTCCAACATGCAAACTGCAAGTAGCCGGGAGAGAGCCCACCAGCAGTGACGCTACACGATCGCCATCTTGCTTCCCCTTCAAACACAGGCCTCAATTCCCAATGCGAAAGTTCAAAGGGTTGAGTATTGGTTGCAGTGATCTGTGAGTAACCTGCCGGGCACAGGCTTCAATGCCAGTAATATAGTTCAGTGGAAAATGCAGTATTTTTGTTTATAGAAGGTATTTCATGCAACATGGAGAACATCTGTTGATCAGTTAGCGCATCACAAAACTAAGGTGCTGTAAACCGAACACTTTTCCACCCGGGAGAATCCATATGAAACCAGATCACAATATCCAGATTGTGCTGAAAACTGGAGGATAGAAACATGTTGTTAGGACATTTTTTTAAATGGTAAGTAGGACACAGGAGTCTGTGTGAAATGAATATACTACCTGCTCAACTGTTCCACTGTGAAGTTATAGAGAGAGATGCCTTCCAAACTGTGGCAGGATGAATTTTTATGAAGAAACAGGGAAGGATACAGGTGCTCTTCTTATTCGTCACAAATAGTTCTGCAAGTCAGAAGTATGAACAGATAATGAAAGTGTTGATGCTGCCTGTTTTGGGTCAGCTTTGCGACTTCGCTACCCTCTCAAAGACACATAAGAGCTGCACAAGAGTGGACCTCTGGTGTTCATTCTGCTCTCCCCTTCCCATCATATCAACAATATTTTGACATTGTCCAGCATCCGACTAAAAATAATCTAATTGAAAACTACTTCATGAAGGATAGAAAGTGTGACAAATAGTTTGATTTGGAAACAGACATCTCTGCATCAAAACCTTTAAGAGCCATCAGGTCTCACTGCATGGTAGTCTGCCCCTTTGTTAACTCTTGTCTGGTGGAATATGGGAAGGGGGAGGAGAGGTTCATCTGAACAAAATCCTCCAAGGTTGAAGGAGACATATACGCCTGTGACATGATGGCATCTGAACCCCAACAGTACTACATCCAACTGGGGCTCTCTGGACCTGGGCACCAACATCAGAATGCATTTATTAGGGGGTGACACACCGCCTCTAAAGCTACACACCTGTGTAGGACTTCATTTTCACTGGCCAAGCAAACAGAGAGCAGAAAATTCAGGATAGTGGTCAAGCTCTGAGGGGTATATAAGAATAGTTCCAGTGGCATAGGAAATCCTTGGGGGGGACTGCAAAAGATGGGGAGGGGGCCCCTGGCAATACCTTTACACTTGAGCTGACAAGCTGAGGGGGGCCCTCTTTCTGCATAGAAGACTGGTCTCCCCCCTGCACCGTGTCCGTTACAACCCTGGATAGCCGTTTGCAGAGAAGGAGGTAGGGTGGATTTGACGTTTCTTCGCACAGACACACAACGATGACGTGATTCCGTTTCCTCAACCAAAAAAGACTGTGAAGAAACCCAAGCCATAATGAAGGAAATAATGCTTACAAGGACAAAGTCTTCATGGGATGTCAGGTAGGTTACACATCAGGCACAGCTTCAGGAATTTTCATCTGGATGGGCCAAGAGTACGTTCGGGTGGGCCAATGCGGGCCCATTTTTGCCAATTCTGGAGGCAGCCTACAAGACTTAGATTTACATCATGTCTTCTTCCTAACAGGCACGTGCACTGGCGTAACAAAACTTAGGGGGCCTCCCTGCAAGGCACGTGGATGGGCCCCCTCTGGCCTCAATCAGGAGCTCTGCAGCCAGAGTGCTTTGCTGAGGGGGCCCTCTGGAGCTTAGGGACCCCCGCACTGCAAGGGCCTGTGTTATGCCCCTGGGCACGCGGTGCACATAGAGAGTCATTTGAGAGTAAGAGTGGATGTCTATACTCATCAACCCCAACCCGTATAATTTCCAGCAGGCCAGGCGTCAACACAAGCACCAGGATTCCAAGCAGATTGTAATAACAGTTCAAGCTTAAGGAGATCCCTGTTACCACAACTAAGCCTTGACATTTCGCTCTAGGAAAAGTTGCCCAACATCTATTTATTTGCATACTGTGAACTTTGTAACTGTTTATTTTCATTATTTGATGAAGAGGAGCACTCCTGTTTGATTTTCTAAATTTCAATGACTCTTTAATCTATCTAAAAATAAACGGCGTGCTGCAATGGTTGACCTGCTGTCTACACAGGTCGTGAATCTAATCAAAATTGAATCAAGTATTTCAACATGACCTTTGCGCACTGTATCCAGTAGCTTTTGCTATAGAGTTATTTTGAATCAAAATCTCACATTTCAACAAAAATCAACTCAATTTTTACAAACTTTCATGGAATAACACTTTACACCAAACAATAGCCTTGCGTGGTAGTCCCTTCACTCATGTGTTTTTTTTAATACAACATATGCAAAACACAAAATCTCAGAATTTTTCTCTTGAAGCAAACAATACATAATGTCCATCATATCCGTTTTTAAAGTTGCAATTCAACTTTACTCGCCCAATGCATTTCGGGCCCCTTTGGCCAACTTAAAAGAATTATCAACAGACGTTGGGAGATGATCGAACACGAGAGTGATTTTAAAGAGCTATTTGTGAACAAACCTATCGTTGCTTATAAAAGATCTATGAACATGAAGGAATTACTCAAGTTTCGTCAAATATCACCTGTACAAGAATTCAAAGGAATGCGTAAATGCCAAAATTGTGTACATTGTAATAATGTAATCTGTGGAAACATTGTACAACATCCTCACACTGGTGAAACTATCAAAGTTAGGCATAACTCAGACTGTAACACGACCAATGTGATTTATGTCATCAAATGTCCATGTGGATCATTGTACATAGGGAAGACTGAACGGAAGATCAAAACTAGAATATCAGAACATAAAAGCACATTTCGCAATAAAAATATGAAAAGCAGTTTATCAGCCCATTGGATAAAATTTCGCCACAATATCTCCCAATTGAAATTTCAGGTAATTGAAAAGGTCGAACACACACCAGGTAAAGATCTCGCCAAAACTTTACTCCAAAGAGAGATCTTTTGGATAAGGAAATTGGAAACTCAGGATCTTAAAGGAATTAACGACAAAGTAGATTTAGGGTGCTTTTTGTAAAGCACCTGTTGTCTTTGGCAAAGAGGCACGCATTCAAAGAATTTATTGGAAATAGAACGTAAGATATAAATGGTCATTTGTTTTACATTGTATATGGCACCAAGTTTAAATAGTATGAATACAGATGTTCATATTTCATTGTTTATCTGTCAATGAAGTACCATGTGTTTTCTTTTTCTCTTTTCTCTACTTTTTCTTTATTATCTGTTCATCGTTTTGTATATTTTTTGAGGGTTTTTTAGGGCGCTAAAACTAAGAAGTTCAGGATAAAAGCAAAATGTTAGAACAGCAATTTGTTGGTTTTATGCAGAAAGTAATCTGGGATGTTCACAAATTAGGTTGATTTTGTTCGTAATTACTTAGGTTTAATGTATAGAAGCCGATCTGGTGTAAACTCCATGTTTGAATGGGGTAGATTTTTCATTTGAGAAGACATATTGTGAATCCACGCTGTTTAATCGGATTAGTCCTTTTTCGCTTTCACGCACGTTAAGATTCTGGCGTGAGGTGGAAGTATTGTTGCAAGAGCTAAAAATGGCCGGAATGAAGTGTTCTCCTGGCGCGTCTTTTGCAGCGAGCAGTTTGCGTGAAAGGTGTTAGACAAGTTAAAGCTTTGATGGATTCATATTAAGGTAAATCTTGGACATAAAGCAGTGAGTAACTCAACGATATAGGTTTATCGAAGAGAAGGCTAAGACACATTTATTTTTCAGGTGGTTCAATCGAGGCAACAAGGCTGTATTAGTCAATCAGAGGCTAGAACGAAACTCGGTGAGAAGTGTTTTGGTGCTTATGGATGGTTTTTTTGCATTAATTTTACTTTTGGCATTATTTGGGCACTTTTTAAAGCGCTGAGTGTCAGCATGGTTTTGAGTTGGCATATTTCAATATTAGTTTGATTCACACAAGTGGTGTCTTGGGTTCTTTTCTATTATCATTAACTGGTTTTTTTCATCTTTTTAAAAAAAAAACAATCATGATGGTTAAAAACAAATGTACGTGTTGGTATAAATTCAGTGATGCGTTTTTAAGTTCAAAATGAGTTATGTTAAGCTGATAGTATGTTTCCTTGTGCACTACATGAAATGGATGATTAAAAGTGTATTGTTTGTGTGATTTGCAGATGTCCATCCCCTGAAGAAGGGCCAAAGGGGCCCGAAATGCATTGGGCGAGTAAAGTTCAATTGCAACTTTAAAAAACGGATATGATGGACATTATGTATTGTTTGCTTCAAGAGAAAAATTCAATGAGATTTTGTGTTTTGCATATGTTGTATTAAAAAAAACACATGAGTGAAGGGACTACCACGCAAGGCTATTGTTTGGTGTAAAGTCTTATTCCATGAAAGTTTGTAAAAATTGAGTTGATTTTTGTTGAAATGTGAGATTTTGATTCAAAATAACTTTATAGCAAAAGCTACTGGATACAGTGCGCAAAGGTCAAGTTGAAATACTTGATTTAATACTGTTTATTTTCATGCCATTCTTTTGTGGTGTACTTTCATTGATAAAAAAAATTTGAAACCAGAAACACGTTTGGAAAAAAAGAAAGTAGTATTGTTGACAACTAAGAGCAGTCTTTATGCCTGACAAGTGTTAAACCAGAGTGGGATGTATGCATATAGGAATCCTGCCGAGCTGAGGTGTCTGGAAGGTTTGTGAAAGCAGCTGGTATTGTTGAGGTATGCTAGGCCAAAGTTCCTTGAAAGTTTGGGTGCGGAGATCGAAATGTGCTCGTTTGTGTATGAAGCCAGTGCAGCTCCTTGAGGTGAGGTGAGTTGTGTGAGTGTCGAAGGAGGTTGATAGTGATTCTGGCTGCCGAGTTCTGGATGTTCTGCAGCCTCCTAGTGAGATGCGTGCTGATCCTTGCATATTGGGTATTCTTGTAGTCTAGTCTGCTGGTGGCAAGAGAGTGGGTGATGATTTTCCGGCTGTTGACTGGCAACCATTTGAAAATCTTCCTCAGCATCTTCAATATTTGGACGCATAATGCATTGATTGAATTGAC
Organism: Triturus cristatus; assembly: GCF_964204655.1. NCBI lineage: Eukaryota > Metazoa > Chordata > Amphibia > Caudata > Salamandridae > Triturus > Triturus cristatus. The sequence continues at coordinate 772,146,316 of NC_140595.1, read as the reverse complement.
TTGGGCAGTGATGCTGAGTTTGCAGTCGATAACGATCCAAAGGTTCTTGGTGTGGGCTATTTAGTTCTGAGGTAAGTCTAGATAATTAGTATTAATGCCAACGTGTGTATATCATGCCACGTTGTAAAACCTGTGGTAGTCCTTTATTGAACTGAATTCTGATCAGTCCCAATGCAAGTAGATGTAGTTAAACACAGAGTATCACTATAACCAGGGTCACTGAATTTATGCAGTAAGGGAGGATCAAATTATGTGGCAGAGTTGACTAAATTATGCATCAAAAAAGGCAATGCAACGACATTTTGTGATAGTATTACTTCAGTATTTTATCATTTTCTTCTTACACTTTTTAAAACTGTCTGGCCCTAGGTTGCACCTCATTAGTACAACTTTAACATGCAAGTATAGCAATAAGCAACTGGAAGGTGACCAGTCAACCTTTGCAAAGGGTCTTCAACTGAGCTGCAACATTTGTTGCAGCATTTTCTTGTAACTTTTGATCACTTTGAACTAGAATTATTTTTTTTAATCGGCAGATTGTGCAGCAGATGATAGATTATGTGGCAAATGCGGCAAATCCATGACATTGCAGAAAACACCACAACCATAAAATTGCATAATTCCAGTAGTCCTGACTATAACCTGGGAATATAGAATGTACTGTAACAAGATATCTGAATATGAAATTCTTACATTTTTAACTCTGTCATACTGGTGGGAATAAATTCAGCCCATTACAATATCTTACTTGAGAAATCACGGTTATTTACTTTACAACAGCATCGGGCAGAAAACAGACAGACACACTTAAAAGCTGATTCACAAAGGAAAATGTACTCTTTTGTGTACGTTTACAATTTTTTTGGTATTCGTAAATTTCAAGTTTAACTTTACTAATAGTGATTTTACGAATGCAGAGACTCTGCACATAAAAAGATAGACCTATCCTAACTTTTTATGTGCAGAGCTCTCCAACCCCGACTGCGGCATCTCTCAAGTCGTAAAATGACTGCTAGAAAAAATTAACTCGTAGTTCGTGAATATAAAAAAAAATTGTAACTAAAAAGTGTATTTTTACATTTGTGAATCAGGGCCCTACTCTATTAGTCATTGACATTCTGCATTAACTCTTAGGAAATGAGGGGACATTTAAGTTTCCCTCGCCCTCGAGGCTGCTCATCCAATGAGGCACGCACTGCCACTATCTGCATAGTATAATGCATGACGCATCCGACAGTATACTACTGTGCACATCTTACACAAACTAAAATACATAAACACTCTCAGAACCCCCACACAGACCATAATTGAGGTGCAGAAGGCTGTTCACACGCATGGGACCTGGTATCACTGCACCTGCTGCATCATTGGCAGGTAAACCTCTGTCCCCACTCTCCCAAATTAAGATGAGGGACCCTCTGAAAGCTCGAGCCAGACTTGTGCCTGATGCCTGGCTCTGGCTCAGAGCGAGGTCCTGTTGAATCTTCGAGCCCATCACGAGCCGAGCTTTCATGTACCTTCTGCGTGCCACCCTCAATTTACCCAAGTTGCCACCCTCAGTTTACCCAGGGTGTGGCGTTATGGCCAGAGCTTCCAACTTTGGAACTTAACCAGCCAGGGTTGAGTCTCTGTGTCGGCTCAACATCCTGTGAATCTGGGCAAATCTCTGGTGCCTAAAAGGAATGAATGAGACCTTGTGTAATGTAACTGGTGTCCATGTGAAGCGGTTCAATACCTCCAGGTCGAGTTTGCACTATAGAAAAACTGCACAAAGAGGTAAAAACAAACCATTAACATAGAAAGGAGAGACAAATAGATAGACATTTAGTGGCCGGTTTGTACAAATTGAAACCATAAAACCTGGATAAATTGCAGATTCCCTACATAAATTGTGTAACCTATATTTATGTCACCAAAACTACTTTTTCTTCATATTTGTGCATGAAGCATGTTCAAATACTTGAATAAGAGAACCACCTAAACAAAACCTATTGTGTTTTATTTAACAGCAAACCTCTTTGGGGCTCGGCTCGTGCATGGGCTCTAAGAGCCAAGCCAGACCGTTTGTCTGAGAGCCAATCCAGACCCTTAGCTCAGCTCTCCCTATTAATATGTTGGCTCGCCCACCTCTACCCCTAACACACATTGCCCAACTGCAGTTTGCCACGAGAGAGCAGCTAGGATTCCCACCTGGATATTTTTTTTACCAACATGACCAATATTTTAATGTCGCAGCCTGTACAAAAACAGGGAACATTGATTAAAGCAGGCGTTTTCTTCCCTTATCAGTAAATACTTCAAAAACAAAGGGCCGTATTTGTGACCCTGTTTGCGTTGTTCTTGCACCATGCAATGTGGTTCAAGGGAGACGCAAACCGTAAGTCAGATTTTTTGAGCCACGCAAAGCCCCTTTGCATGTCTTTGAGTGGCTCAAAAAATCTGGAGCAGCGCACTGCAGTGCAAATCGCTGTGTTGCTTTACTCTGCCATGGGGAGGCGCTCCATGAGCGTTCCGTGAGTGTTCCCATGCAACTCCCTTGTTTTTTTACGGATTCCCAGATTTAGAAGGTCTTGTAAACCTGGAAATGCACCAAAAAGATACGCTCTCCAGGAGAGTCATAATGAGGAGAAATATCTTTATTTCTTCTCGTTACTTCCTTTTCTATGTGTGCTGCATTCTGCGGCACACTAAGAAGAAGGAAAAAGCCTCTCAGGATGGTTTTTGTGCATGAAGGTGTCCCTTCCTTCACAAAACCAATCCTGCCAACAACATTGGCCCCATGCACCATGGTGCAATGGTGCCTGCGTTGGCGCTAGGGTGCCAAAACGGCACCACCGCAAGGGAAAAGGACATAAATGTGTCATATTGGATCATTACGGTGCAGTCCTGCCCTTTCCCTGTGACACAGGGCAGCGCAGCGAGGTGACGTCCTGCACTGCCCTGCTCCACACACTTCATAAATATGGCCCTAATTATACAAACAATGCGTGTTAAAATGTGTTCTAGAGGTTTCTGAACAACCCCTAACTGATAATTAAAGTACAGACAGTGAAACAACATTGCAGTGTTCCAACATTGACATGGAGGAAACACTTAACAGGTGCCTTCTCCATGGCCCCTTCTACCATGACCGGGTGGGCCAAAGGTCATGTTTGGGTGGGCTTGGCCCACCCGGCCCCCCTGCTATAATCCGGCCTGTGACACATTATGCCTTCTTGATGCGAACAGAACCAGGCTGGCTGTTCTGATACTCTGGATATTCCCACTGGGCTGCAAGCTAGGGATTGTTTATAGTTGGATGGGCCACAGAATCCAAACATGCAAGCGCCCATTGCTCTATTTTAGTCATGGGCCGTGGGGGACTGGTTTCAACATTTTTGTGGGGGTGGACAAGAAGGTGATCAAGATGGACATCCCCTCTGTAGCTGTAGGTGCTGGGCCTATCTTTAAGCCTTCAACTGTTGTCGAAGGTGTAGTATCTTCATGCTGTTTTATAATGTTACCTGGTTCCTAGCTGCTCCGCCAGTGTGAGTGTTCTGTGTGGAATGCTGGTGTGAGGGCCGTGAGTGGAATGCTTGGGTGACTGGTGTGAGTGGTGACATTTGGGGGATGGGCTGAGCAGCTGGCAGGCTGCTCCTGGTGGGGCTGCTGTATTGGATCTACTCTACATCGTGATCTACTTCAATAAACCTACTTAATCCACATCTTAACAGCGTGGACCGCCAAACTGCAGAAGGCACCAAGGGTCGTATTATACAAAGTGACCTGAGGGTACAATGGGTGGTTGTGCCTGCTTTGCTTGCCCCCGGGGCAATTTGGTATTGAAGAGGAGGACACAGATGCTTGTGCAGCCCGTCTGTAGTACAGGTAGTGCTGGCACACATCTAGCACCAGCGCTATCATCAGAGGGCTTTCCCTCATTTGCATGAGGGTGTGGCCCATGCAAATAAGGGAATCTCTTTGCCTCTGCGCCGAATAATAGACGAGGGCGCAAAGGCAAAGAAGCTTTCAGGAGGCCCGCTGACAGTATGCCTTCTGATGCAGCCCTCTGGAGGGAGTGAAGGAGGTGCTCTGGACACCCTAGACATCCCCTTACAGAGGGGTGCAGTCACTCACGTCCCCCACCTGGAAGGGGATCTTTAATTCCCTTAAAGGTGCAGCCAGGTTGCGGCCTGCACAGTGAAACAAATCGCAGCTGCTTCATAGCCGCTCTATATTTCACTTGAATGCGCTGCGCCGCTTTGTATAATATGGCCCCAGGTAGACCATGAGTCTGTAGGGGTATCTGGAAGAATTACAGACGGGGAGCGCGATTGAGCCGGGAGCTAGAGGAGATCACCCACGTAAGGAGACAGGGAAGCTCCCCGGACACCAGTTTATGCAAGATGATGGCTCTGTCTCACCTAGCACCAGCTGTGTTAGGCACCAGTCACCACTCCTGATTGGTGGTTGGTCGGGAGTCCCCTGACGGAACAGAGATGCCAGCTTAACTGAGGCCGGTGGCATCAATGCTGCCTTAACCAGTCTGGATGAGGTGACACAGTGAGGAAGAGGTCCCAAGCAAGGCGGCTATTGGTGGATGGCCAGAGGACAGGCCTGGCTGATTTATGAGAGTGACAGCTATGGTAGGGAAAAGCAGAAGAGGTCCAAGCAGGATTCCTTCGGCCCAAATTCCCGAAGTCTGGGGAAGTCAGATAGTTACCAATGGGGGCAGTACAGTGTTTGGCCTAGCCAAAGGCTAACAAACCAAAATGGAAGCTTCTGACTCCATTTTGAAAACAACCGTGAGAGTGGAAAAGCCCACTGCTGTGGAAGCCAAACTGGAGGCAATGGATTCCAGGGTGGAAGAAGTGGAAATGGCAGTGCAGAAGCTGGACTCCACAAATAAATACAAATATTCAAGTATCAGGTTGAGACTACATCATATTAACAGTATTTAGAGGTCTGGTATTTAAGAAGGAGATAGACACACACATTAAGGAATACTCCCAAACTAAATAAGAGAATGAAGTATCTCCTCTGGGGGACTGGGGAACCTTCAGAGCAGTCCTAAGGGAAATATTGTAGGTCCCTGCCAACTACAAGCCCTGGAGACAATTGGAAGCCGTAGCTTACCTACAACCTTAAAGCAGCACCACCCTCACCCACATCATCAACACCTCCATCCCATCAGCCACTTTCCACGAAGACGGGAAGCACGTCATGGTCAATGCTTCAATAAACCGTCGGCTGACCCGAACAAACTCAGCAACTTCCATCAGATCGCTCTCCCCTAGCCAGACAAAGAGATAGAGAAGGCCATCAATAGGCAACTCACAACCCATCTCGTACTACATCACCTGCTGGAAAATACCCAATCATAATTTAGAAAAAAGCACAGCACCAAGACCGCCCTTATCGCAGCCACTGATGACATTCGGACCATCCTAGACCGATGAAAGTCAGCGACCTTCATCTTGCTCAGCCTCTCTGCGGCATTCGACGCAGTCTCACTCAACATCCTCATCAGAAGACGCCACAAGATCGCCATCCAAGTACCTGCACTCAAATGAATCTGCTCCTTCCTCACGGGAAGAACCCAAAACGTTAGACTGCCACCCTTCACATCAGAGTTCAAGAACCTAATGTCCCCCAGGGATTGACCTTCAACCCTACCCGTTTCAATGTCGACATAACACCTCTCACCGACACCATCTCCTACACCAAAGATACACAGCTCATCCTCTCCCTGATGGACAACACTAGCAACACCAAAATCAATTTCACCAACTGCATGACCAAGGTAGCAGAATGGATGAGAACGAACTGCCTGAAACTTAACCCCAACAAGACAGAAGTGCTGGTTTTGTAAACAAGACCTCCCCATGGGATGCCACCTGGTGACCAACCAAGCTAGGACCAACACCAACATCAACTGTCCATTCCAGAAACTTGGGTTTCACCCTGGACAACAAGCTCAACATGACAGCACCAGTCAGCTCAGTAAGCACTGCTTGCTTCCATACCCTACCCATACTCTGGAAGATCTTCAAATGGCTGCCACAGAATATCTGATGAATCATCCCATAAGCACTCATCACCAGCAGACTCAACCATGGCAGTGCACTCCATGCCAGAACCTCCAAGTCACTCATACACAGACTCCAGACCATCAAGAACGCCACTTTAACACTCATCCTCATCCTCAACCACCCACATCTCACCTCACCTCAGAGAGCTCCATTGGCTCCCCATCCACAAACACAGCCAGTTCAAACTCCTCACGCACACATATAAAGCCCTGCACAACACAGGATCAGCATACCTGAACAGCCATACATCCACCAGCCAGCCAGACAAATACGCTCAACCATACCCTCACTCACAAACCTCCCCCACATTCACAAAAACACACCAGGAGGGCATGCGTTCTCATACATTGCACCCAAAACTTGAAACAAACTCCCTCAATACATCAGCGTCTCCTCCTCACTTCTTGAGTTTCACAAGAAACTCAACACTTGGATATTCGTACAATCTTGCTGACCTCTTGCCATTCGCTACTGCTCAAACGCCTAGATACCCTCACGGTTGATCAATGAGCTCTACAAATTAACATAATATAATAACATAAAATGAAGGGATACAGGGTGGAACTGGCTATGCTACATTGTAAAAAGCACACTTATGAAGGGGGGAGCAAGTTGAGAACTAGATGCAAGAGAATTGAGAGAGGGCTTACCTTATGGAGATACAGCTGGACTCAGGCATGCTGTAGATGGGAGGGAGAGAAAAGATAGATGGATTTAGGAAGCACTACATTCCCCTATATAAGGCACAGACCCAGTCTGCGGAGGCCTAGAGGGATTATATTGCACTAGCGATTTGCCTCGGATTGACGAGTTACAGCTGGAAACCCTCGAAACACTAAAAGAGGGCTCGACATTGGCTCTCTTAACATAAACAAGGCCCATGACCTGATGGGTATGCTGGAAACCTGTACAGATGCTTCACCACCCAGGTGACCCCCAAATGAATGGCATTATACTGTCCCATTGTAGAAGAAGCTGAAGTCACTCCAAGAAGAGTATAGCAGAGATTACAGTCATCCTCAAATAGGGGAAAAGCCACTGTCCTGCTCCTTGTAATGTTGTGGGATGTGACGAGCACTAGGACCAGCCGAGCGCGTGTAATGTGGGAAGGGCACAGGGAGGAGGAAGGGGAGGAGTTAGAAAGGACAGTAAGGAGCAGGAGAAGTACGAGGGCAGAAGTATATCAATAAAGCGCCCACCAAAATACCTTTGTGTCTGTGTCATCTGTTCCGGCCTACCGACACTACAGCTGGCGATGAATGTGGTCGTAGACCCTGGCTGTGAGTGACTGGTGCCAGGGTGTCCCTCTGAGCGCTCTGCTGCCCTGGAGCTGCTGCGTTGTCCTACGATCCAGGAGCCCACCCCTGTCCGTGTCTGCCGCTCCTGCCCTGCAGGCCTGGTGAGTGCTTCGCTGCCCCGGAGCTCTCGTGCAATATCGCGACCCGGGACCTCACCCCGGTCGCATGTGCCTCCTGCGGTGCTATTGATAGACGCGACCCGGGTGCCCACCCCAGTCGCATGTGCCTCCTGCAGTGCCATTGATAGATGCGACCCGGGAGCCCACCCCGGTCGCGCAGGAGTTGGGCTGGACAGTTCCCGTGTTACCGCCCTGTGCCTGCGTATGCTTCCTGAGGCTGTGCGGGATATGTGCGGTGGACCAGGCAGCCAGTCGTCTGCATGTCAGTAAGTCCCCCGACGTCTGCCTGTTCCAGCGTTGCCTGCACGAGATTTCCACCGGCGGCCATCTTGAGGTCAGCATCTCGACCAATTCACTGCGAGGCGGGTACAGTGGCCATATTGAAGTCAGGCCAGTGCCGAAAATCAGTATAAATCACCACTGAAGTCATATTTGCATATTTTTACCTGCAAACAAAGACTGATTTACAATAGTGGAGTGGGCTACACAGTTTTGCTGCAGACATCTGAAGAACATTCATGTCAATAGTGTCAGATCCACGTTTCTTAATTGTTGGGACCAATGTACTCTTAAGTCCCTCGCTGCTGATTCCACATGGTCCTCCAAATACTGACATTATAAAGTTCACTGCATCCACTCCATGTAACAAGGAGCTACGCAGTTTCCAGCGGTCAGACATTTCTGTGCTCAGCCGTTACCTACCTGCGCATTGCCCGTCCATACACCATGTCTGGGTCTCCATCGCCGAGACAGCGTCATGCCTCCGCTTTCCCTCCTCCCATTTCTGCATCCGCCGGAACCTCTAATTCTCATCGCTGGGGGTGGCATGTGCCTTCGCTGACAAGAATGGCTTGAAGATTTTGAGGACTTCATGAAAGATTCACATGTGACTGATGAAGGTCAGCAGCTCATTGCACTAGGCAGCTTAATTGGGAAAGAGGTTGGTCAGATTATAAAGGAACTTCCGACTGAGAGTGCGTCGTCTTACGCAGATGTGTGTGATGCTCTAAACAGGAAATTTCTTCACAAGAAGAACATCTATTATGAAAGGTACACATTCAATCTGGCATCTCAAGAAAAGGATGAGTCCATGAGTACATTCATCACGCGCCTCAGACGTTTGGCTCGCTACTGTGAGTTTGATTCTTTCACGACGGAAGACGCTCTTCGTCTGCAAATCATAGAAGGATGCCAGTCTGAGTCATTACAAAGACGCCTCTTAAAGAAAAGTTACTCTCTTGACGAGATTGAAGAAATGACGCGAGTCCACGATCAGGCGGAAGAACATGCAAAGCGAATGGAAGCTGGAAGAGGCAAAAAACGAGAACAGGCATTCCGGCTTCAATCTCGTACCACTGACAGCCACTCCCCTGCAAAGCAACGATCCTCGAGATCTAAAACTCAGTCTCACCGCACAAATCATCCTCGCAGTCCCAGTCGTACTGACAAACGACTGGAGTGCCAACTTAAATGTTATCACTGTGGATATGATTTCCCTCACACGGATACTTGCCCTGCGCTAGACCAAAGATGTAGGAAGTGTGGCAGGGACAATCATTTTGAGAATGTCTGCAAAGCACCTCGCAAAGACACTCACAGAGGTAATTACAGACAATCCAGACAATCCAACACTCGCTATCATGCCAAGGCGGTGTGGGACCGCAGAGATCCGTCTACTGGCTCCTCAAGAGCCAGCCTTCATTCTCATGGCACATACAAATCACGACGATCACAATCTCGAGAGTCGAGATCACCATCACCAGTATCTCAAGACAGTGATGAACATGTATGCATGGTCGCAGATCCTGATAGGCTGGAGAAATACCAGCGACTCCATCTACAAATGGATACACACATGGCCAAATTTGTACTGGACAGTGGGGCATCCCTCAACTACATTTCAGTTGCAAAATACCATAAAATGGATCCACAACTGCACCTGCACAAAGCTGCTGTGCGAGTATACCCATGGATGTCAAAAGAACCCTTACCGTGCCTAGGACACTTCCAGACTAATCTTACATACAAGGATACGACCATTCCAACTCGCATTCATGTCATTGATGGTCCTGAAGCAGATTGTCTTCTTAGCCTGCCCACGGCGGAACGCCTTCAATTAGTAGAAATATTGTACCGAGTTGATGATGAACCTGACATTGTTCACAAATTTCCAAAGCTATTCACCGGGCTCAGAAAACTGGCTCATTGTCAAGTTCGCTTGCACATAAATGAACGTGTGACACCCGTAGCGCAACATCACAGGAAAATTCCATTTCATCTTCAGCAGTCCGTAGAGGAGGAACTGCAGGATCTTCTCCAGGCTAATATCATTGAGAGAACATCAGGACCCACTCCCTGAGTCTCTCCAGTGGTTGTAGTACCGAAAAAGGGCTCCCCTGGCAAAGTGCGTCTCTGTGTTGATATGAGAGCACCCAATACAGCCATCAAAAATGACATGATTGCGACACTCAATGGGGCACAAATATTCTCCAAATTAGACCTCAACAAGGGCTATCATCAGCTTGAACTTCATGAAAAATCCAGATATATCACCACATTCTCCACTCACCAAGGACTGTTCAGATACAAAAGGCTCAGTTTTGGGGTCTCGTCTGCTGCGGAGATCTTTCAAGAGGCAATTAGAAGAGTAATCCATCACATTCCCAACACTCTCAATTACAGTGATGACATTCTCGTGTATGGAGCAACAATACAAGAACATGACAAAGCACTGGACCGGGTGTGTCACGCTCTTTTGGACGCCAACCTACATTAAATAAAGACAAATGCGAATTCCACAAATCCACATTGAAGCTCTTTGGACACATTTTCTCAGGCGCGGGCATGAGACCTGATCCTGAAAAGATCTCAGCATTGATACTCCCAGACCTCGAGATGCTGGTGATGTGCGCTCATTTGTAGGCATGGCAAGCTACTATGTTATATCAAGGACTACGCCACTATCAGTTACCCTCTGAGAAAGCTGACCAAAACAAGGTCACCCATTCCAGTGCATCACGAGATGTGATCAAGCCTTCCACTCGATTAAAGCTTCTGTTGAGTCTGCCAATAACCTTGCTTATTTCAACCATAGGCGAAAAACTGAAATCACGGTGGATGCGAGTCCCATGGGACTTGGAGCTATACTAGCTCAATATGACAGAGGGGGTGATCAATGGTACTTCGTAGCATATGCCAGCCAAAGCCTAACTGACACAGAGAGAGCGTACTCTCAACCCGAGAAGGAAAGCTTGGCAGTAGTCTGGGCCTGTGAACATTTTCACATCTTCATCTATGGCAAACACTATACGCTTATCACGGACCACCAGGCCCTGTTAACCATTTTTGGAAATCCCCGAGCTAAATTGCCACCCAGGATAGAGTGTTGGGGCATCCGTCTTCAAGAGTATACTTATACCATTGTACATAAACCTTGAAAAGCTGCAAACCCTGCTGACTACATGTCAAGAAATCCTAAGTCAACGTCCAAATCAAATCCGTCAGTAGTGGAGGAATACATTCACTTTGTAGTGGCTCAAGCCAAACCACCCGCAGTCCCTCTAGAGGCCATCCTTGAAGCCACCAACGAGGATGCCACCTTACGAAATATCAAACATCGTATTCAGACAAATAGCTGGACACATCTGGAAGAGCCCGGACAGAGAAAACAAATTGACAGTCATGAACTGTCCTCTTTTAGACATGTGAAGGATGAACTGTCCATTACCTCAGATGGTCTTTTACTATGAGACAAGCGAATCATCATTCCGAAAGAGCTTCACCAAGGAGTTATCAACTTAGCGCATGAAGGGCGCTGCGTGAGCGGGTCTGGTTTCCTACACTTGATCAAATGGTTGAATTCACACTAAAAGACTGCCCGCAATGTCAGCTAGTAAGTCGAGAGGAATCATTTGCGCCCTTACAAATGTCAGAACTGCCGGACGGTGTCTGGCAACATGTCGCAGTGGACTTCTTTGGCCCGATGCAATCTGGCAAGCACATCTTAGTCATAATGGATGAGTACGGTTCCCGATTGCACACCTCATTTCGTCAACCAAAGCTGCCGTCACCATACCTGTGTTGGATGAGGTCTTCGCAGCATGGGGCATACCGAAGGTGGTGAAAACAGATAATGGCCCACCATTCAATGGACAAGACTTTGCTGCATTTGCCAGTCATTTAAATTTTAGGCACAGGAAGATCACTCCCCTGTGGCCACAGGCCAATGGGATGGTAGAAAGATTTATGGCCACTCTAAAAAAATCCATCCAGCGAGTAGAACTTTCAAAGTGTGATATTCAAGTGGCTTTAAATGAGGTATTACGAGCATATCGAACCACACCACATACTACCACAGACAGATGTCCCGCAACCTTAATGTTGGGTCGCACAGTGCGCACAAGAATACCAGCCTGGGAAGACATAGCTAGTGGTACTCATCTGAGTATCTGATCACGAAGAATTAGTCACAAGAGACAGACTGAAAAAAGAGAAGATGAAAGAATATGCGGACAGTCGGAGGAAAGCAGCACAGCCATCCATTCAGGAAGGAGATTGGGTGCTGTGACGGCAAGAACAAACAAGAAAAGCTGACTGTTGATATCATGCTCACCCACTGCTAGTGACCAAACAAAAAGGAACTATGGTTACAGCTAAATCAGGGGATAAAAGGATCACAAGGAATGTGTCGCACTTTCAGAAATGCACGCCCACTGTCAGAGAAAAGTTGGAGTGCCTGATAGTGCATTGAAAGAGAATGCACCGGAGATAGGAAGTGAGCATCGGCCTTCCACGTCTTCTGGTGAAGGGGAGATGGCGACTCAAGAGGTAGCTCCCCAACCCCAGCGAATTCATCGAAGACCTGTTTGTCTCATTGAAGAACTGTAACTATGGTGTTTTCTTTCTTTTGTTGTTTAGTTTAATATGGACAGACACATCACGGGTGTTTTCAAATTGTGTAAGAAGGGGGGAGATGTAATGTTGTGGGATGTGACAAGCACTAATACTGGCCCAGCACGTGTAATGTGGGAAAGGCACAGGGAAAAGGAAGGGGAGGAGTTAGAAAGGACAGTAAGGAGCAGGAGAAGTATGAGGACAGAAGTATATCAATAAAGCTCCCACCAAAATACCTTTGTGTCGGTGTCATCTGTTCCGGCCTACCAATACTACACTCCTCATCCAGGCCCATTGCTTTGTTGAACATAGGTGTGAAGAACTATATGAAAATCCTCGTGACCAGACTTCAAAGTTTGTTTCCACACTTTGATTCACCTGGAATAATCAGGTTTCATCAGGGACAGACAGGCCCAGGGCAATGTGAGGCAAGTCGTACACCTGGTCAAAAAGGTGAAGCGAAAGAAGGTACCAGTTTCCTTGTGTTGCTAGATGCGGAGAGAGCCTTTGACCGGATGGTAGATGGTGTTGCTGGGGGTGGGCAGAGGTACCAAATTCCTTAAGATGGTAATGGCCAACTATTCATGCTGTACAGGTATAACAGAGTTCAGTGGCGGCTGGCATGCCCCGAGGGTGGTAGGGCTGGTGGGACACAACAAAAATAGATTTAAAGCACTTTCCTGTGAGCACAACGTCCTCCTCAATGGTCTTCTCTCCGCGAGGCAGGCAGCAGGCAGGCTCCAAACTCCCAAGCCAATCCTGGTGCTGCTCTCATCGGCATGGGAGCAGCGCCAGGATTGGTGGGAGCGGCCTCTATCAGCGCTCAGAGGAGCACTGGCGGCTTTTGTTTTCTCTAACCTGTTTGAAGTGCACATGTGTGGCTGGGTATCGCAAAAACGGCCGGCCAAAAAGACATGCACATTTTGAACTGAAAGTGCCCTGCTCTCTCTGCTGCTGCCAGTCAGCAGCAGCCACATCCATGTCCGGACGCTCTGTTCGGGACGGGTGACGACAAATAAAATGGTCATGAATTAACTTCATTAAATTTTATTTTCATCTCTGGTGCCATTTCAGTGGGGCGACGCTCCTCCGCTCGAATGGAGGAGCCACTCATGAATTAACAGTTCCATTGATAAACGTCAGGTGCAGTGCGGCTGACAGTGGGCATCAGACATGGACGCCCCATGTCCCCACTCCTGTATGCCATGAATATTGAGTCGCTTGCCTCTCACATTCAACACACCCAGCCCCTAACAGGCATACATACCCTTAGGCTCAGAGGAACACAAATTGATTCTCTTCACTGATGAGGCCTTGTTTACTATGAGAGACTCAGATAAGTATCTTTTACCTCTGCTAGGCGAACTGCAGGAATTACAAAACATGACGGGATACAAGATTAAAATGGAAACATCAGAGATCCTTCACCCTCTCCACGGAGTTCCCTGAGTCTTTGAGTATAAGTAAAGCCAATAGGTTTAGAAGCCAAGCCATGTTGGCTTTGTCAATGCTTGTTTATATTTTCAATTGCTCATGGACAGTTTGAGAGGTCCTGTTAAATGTGTGTATAATTACATTACGGAGTCCATATATATGTGCTTTGTGCTTCAGCATATCACGAGCATTCAATCAGAGAGCGACTGGAGAATGGCAAAATGGGTCATTAAATAACAGAAAGGGTCATTAAATCACAGAAAGGATGCAGGAGGTTGTAAGGACCCCATGAAATATGTGCCATTAAAATTCAGGCAGGCTGGAGGAAGGACTGGGTACCCACATATTACAACTGCCATTAAATAACAGAGAATCCAAGAATGGGCCGAGTGCTGCTGTCCAATCGGTGCTGGTAAATGACAGATGAGCAGGTAGGGGGTATCCAGTGCCCTTCCAAAATATGTGCCATTAAATTCACAGTGTGATGTAGCAAGACTAAGTGCTACGGTGAAAAAGTGCCATTAAGTCACAGAGAGGCCAGAGAAGGATGGACGCTCCATGGTAATGTTTGCGAATATTTTCCACAGGTGGTGGAGCAGGGATGGGTGCTCTGCGCACTATTAAATTGCGGAATCCAGAGGATTTCTGCATGCTCCGTGACATGCAAAGGCCAAGAAAGGAATGGGCATTACTCGATGTATAAAATGTGCCGCTAAAACACATAAATTCACAAAAAGGCCTGGGCGCTCCTGTCTGATATGTGCCATTAAATTACGGAGGGGCAGAAGGGATGGCGGCTACTTTGCAATATGTTCCTTTAAATTACATACATGAGGGAGGGGATAGGCCAAAGAAAAGATGAGCCACTCCGAAAGATGATTCCCTTAAATTACAGATATATGATGACAGAAAACAAGAAGATTTCACAAAACATTTCTCGCTATTACTTCCGGAGCTTAACACCTTGCAGGGTGTTCAAAAATTATTTTTAGCTGACATTTCTCACCTGGGTGCCTCAGAAAGGCGGATTCGTCTCACAAGGCAGAAATACATTTAGCTGGAAAGGATCAAATATTCATTGCTCCTGGGATCCAGGCGGCGCGGGTCTCGCTGACGCAGGCGTGCAGCGGCAGCCGGGAACCAGTCGGGAAGAACAGATTTCAGTAGTGGCAGCCAGCCTTTCGGCAGAGGTAAACAAGACAGGGTAGGACATTGCAAAGTTTCCAGAAAGTGTTCGAAGAAGACCAGACTGATGCCTGGCAGAGCTCAACCTAGGATAAGCGACCTTTGAGCACCCTCAAGTAAACAAAAGTATGTTATATTGTGGGGAAAGATCGTCCATTCGTTATTAACATAATGAATGCCTAAATTGTCCACCCTCAAGGCTGCGGTGGGTCTCGAGTCGAGGCGACCAAACTCCTCTCTTGAGAGATTCATCCGAGAACTGGATGCCTTTGTGCGCCTTCAAGCCTACCTCAGGTTTCAAGAAGACCAGAGAGCTGCCTCGGAGAGGTCAAACCGGAAATGACGTTGTTTTCCCCCTCAAGGTTACTTTGGAGCTCAAGAAGACCAGCTTTTTGCCTCGTTGAGCTCAGCCAGAAAGTGCCCCTTTGTCCACCCTCAAAGCTGCTCTATGTCTCAAAACATCAGACTGGTCCCTCACCAAATTCAGCGGGACCTGGACACCTTGATCGCGCCTCAAACCCAAGACCAGACTGGTCCCTCACAGAGGTCCAGTGGGAAGTGTGTATTTTTGTTCACTCTCATGGCTGCTTCAGCCCTACAGATAACCAGGTAGCAAAACCAGGGAAGTGCCCCAGGAGTTCAGGGCATTTGAGCCACCGACATTTCTCTATTAAAGAAGGGGGCACGGATGTTTGAATGGCCCCTTTTACAATATCAATTGTGCAAGTCCACATTTTGCACCCAAGCGATGCAAAGCTGCGCCCCCTCATTTACACGAGAGTGTGGCCCCATGCAAATGAGGGACCGCTTATGCCGCTGTGTATTATTTAGCAATACAACTGCTAGTACTGCACCAAGTCTTGAAGCTCAATTTCTTTTATGAGGACACATCTTGAAATAAAACAAAAAGTGTCAAAGACCTTTGTTCTTCTTGAATTAATCAATGAATTTAATTATTTTAGATTTTTAACCTTCCATTTACCAGAACAATTCAAAGGGTAAACAAACAAGTAATGACAAAGGATTTTTTGAAAATGATCGTAAATGAGCAAAAAAAACGAGAATAACAGGAACCACGAGCATTTATCTCGCCGCGAATTGAGTTTCAAGACATCAGTGGCGACTTTCCTGACAAATGAGTGCCGCTTCAACTATGCATAATCAGACTTAATTTGTGTTTCTTCCTCCACACTAAGAACGAGATTCTAAAAGTTACATCCCTCTTCCAAAACGACTGACTTTAACAGCATTTCACTTGAGGTCCTGATGAGAGCCCCAGCTAAGGAGGGGTCTTGAAACGCGTAGACCTTGTGAAGAGACCACAAGAATTTTGGAATCTTTGATACAAAAGAAATAGTTACAGAGATTAATTTTTCCCAATTTCTTTCTCTGTGGTCCAAATAGAAAGATTATAAAACACGTTTTCTAATTTAAACTTTCAGATTTAGTATGTATGTGAATGTATGAGTATGAACAAATCCATGAGAATTAATGGTATGTGAGATCAGTATGTATGATGTGAATCAATGAATGGTGTGTAGAAATTTTCAAAAAATCCTTTGTCATTACTTGTTTGTTTACCCTTTGAATTGTTCTGGTAAATGGAAGGTTAAAAATCTAAAACAATTAAATTCATTGATTAATTCAAGAAGAACAAAGGTCTTTGACACTTTTTGTTTTATTTCAAGATGTGTCCTCATAAAAAAAATTGAGCTTCAAGACTTGGTGCAGTACTAGCAGTTGTATTGTTATATATCATTAGAGGCTCAGCTTTACTGCCTCCAGCCTACCTCCAGTGTTGATTTTGGCTGTGTATTATTGACACAAGCCCAGAGGCAAACAGGGTTTGGGAGGTGTTGTACCTCTGAGTCACCTTAGTAGTAATGCACAGTTAGTGCAGCCCCCCCAAAGGCTTATTTAGGAAGGGGCCACAGGGGACTAACGCACTCCCTAGTTACCCTTAGTTGGGGGTGCAGTCCCTCACTGCACCGGCCTCCAGGAGTGTCCATGCTCCTTCTTTAGAAGCAGTGAAGGACAGAGCAGCAGTTTGAACCTATCTGGTCATCGTTTACCCTAGTTTGTAAATAGGGTACAAGGCCTGGGGCTGGCTTGGGTCTGACATGGGCTGCCCAATGAGGATGTGCCCCGGTGAAGATCGGAACCGTGCACTTGTTTACAGACAGGGGCGCCAGATGGCTTCATCACAGACCAGGACAGACTGTTGTATGACAAACATTAGACAGAAAGCGTCCAGCCCTGTAAACCCACAAATCAGCTTTATAGTGAGTGAAACCAGATTATTGCATCCCACAGCTCAACCAGGGAGTGGGAACCACCCTGAGCCGCCTTCAAGGCTACTTTAGGACCTTAGAAGACCAGATTGTTACCTCACTGGGCTAGAGATGGAGGCACCTCTGACCACCCTTAAGGCGGCACCTCTGTCCACCCTCAAGGCGGCACCACTGTCCACCCTCAAGGCGGAACCTCTGTCCACCCTCAAGGTGGCACCTCTGTGCACCCTCAAGGTGCCTCTGTCCACCCTCAAGGTGCCTCTGCCCACCCTCAAAGTGCCTCTCCCACTCTTGAGGTGCCTCTGTCCACCCTCAAGGTGCCTCTGTCCACCCTCAAGGTGCCTCTGCCCACCCTCAAGGTGCCTCTCCCACCCTCAAGGTGCCTCTGTCCACCCTCAAGGTGCATCTGCCCACCCTCAAGGTGCATCTGTCCACCCTCAAGGTGCCTCTGTCCACCCTCAAAGTGCCTCTCCCACCCTCAAGGTGCCTCTGTCCACCCTCAAGGTGCCTCTACCCACCCTTAAGGTGGCACCCCTGTCCACCCTCAAGGTGGCACCTCTGTGCACCCTCAAGGTGCCTCTGTCCACCCTCAAGGTGCCTCCCTCACCCACAAGGTGCCTCTGTCCACCCTCAAGGTGCCTCTGTCCACCCTCAAGGTGCCTCTGCCCACCCTCAAGGTGCCTCTGTCCACCCTCAAGGTGCCTCTGTGCACCCTCAAGGTGCCTCTGCCCACCCTCAATGTGCCTCTGTCCACCCTCAAGGTGCCTCTGCCCACCCTCAGGGTGCCTCTGTCCACCCTCAAGGTGCCTCAGCCCACCCTCAAGGTGCCTCTGCCCACCCTCAAGGCACCTCTGTGCACCCTCAAGGTGCCTCTGCCCACCCTCAATGTGCCTCTGTCCACCCTCAAGGTGCCTCTGCCCACACTCAGGGTGCATCTGTCCACCCTCAAGGTGCCTCAGCCCACCCTCATGGTGCCTCTGCCCACCCTCAAGGTGCCTCTGTCCACCCTCAAGGTGCCTCTTCCCACCCTCAAGGTGCCTCTGTCCACCCTCAAGGTACCTCTGCCTACCCTCAGGGTGGCCTCAGGCCTTGAGAAGATCAGAGTGATTATTTTCAAGGCTCAGCCAGGAGATAAACTTTTTTTGATTTCTTAGTGGGAATTGAAGAAGAAAAGACACAGGGAGCCCCCAATGGCTTCCAGTTCCAGAGTGCAGGCATTCAATTAGCAACAGTAATTGTTTTTAGGTCTGGCCTAACTGACACCTTTAGTAACTTCACTGCGAGTGAAGGCGTTTTTCTAGATCACATATGCACAGCCACCTAAAAAGAAATGCACTTTACTGCCTAGGCAGGTGGATCAATGCTTTACTTTGCCAATGTTTATTTCTTTTCCTTCTTTACCATTTTTCATTTTTTTAGTGGTCTTTGTGTGTTTAAACTATATCCTCAGGTTACTAATGGAAAGCCAATAGTGCCTTTTCCTGTGATGTGCATTAAACAAAAAAGGCTTTTTACACCTGTAATGCACCCACCTTCTAGGAATCACCCCTGTTCTGTCAAAATTGTATGCAATATTTATTTGTATATGTTTTATTGTAAGCATATGGCCACCATGATTAGGTGGCAGCATGTTTCCATTCATTGTTTTCTTTTTACTCCTGTGGTATAAGCTTGAAATAAAAAAAAGAATAACCATTACACACCTTTGCCGCCACAAGTACTATTGGCTTTGCACTGCTTGTTCAAAATATTTTATTAATATTGAATTACATTTTACTGAAAGTTACCACAAACAAAAAATAGCACCCAAAAATATGAACACAGATAAAGGTTCTTTTTGCATTTGTCACCCCGAGTGGGAAGGGTATGCCCAGACGTGGGTCCCGTGCTCTCCATGCCACTGGAATCAAGCTATCCTGGCTGATGAGGGGTGAAACCCCGAAACCGGTCCATGGATGCTTGTTTCCAGTGTAGGGAGGACCTGGCCTGGCAGATCGGGCTGGACTGTTTCCTTTGGGCACAGGGTCAAGACTGATTTGCATATGGCTGGGTTCAAAGGTGAATGGCATGGTGAGCAAAAAAACGATGAATTTAGGCCCAGATCTCTGTACTGGGTTGAATGTATGACATTGTTCCTGCATTCTGTCCATCAATTGTTTTTTTTGCATAGATAAAGGGGGACATTGGTGAAAAAAATATTCATATAAAAAATGCACTCATTTAAAAGATAAAATGAGCATTGACCAAGCCAATAAGTCTGTCTTGTATTTTGATTTACACTAAAACATCAAACAAAAGCTTGATATAGAAAAAAAAATACAAATAAAAAATGAGTGCTTTCTGCATTCAGTGCATCTATGAGATAAATAATTTAATGCGCAATGATTCAGTGTACTTTTGAGATGTACAATAGTGCCTCGTGGATTAAAGTGCAAGCACCCCATAGGAGGTAGAGTGATAGGCCAAGCAGCCAATAGTAATGTAATTCTATTTATATAGCGCTTACTACCCCTGACGAGGCATCGAAGCGCTTTTCAGTGACTAGCACGCTACTCCGGAACCCAAAGAGGATTAGTGGTGGGTTAGTATAGGGAAATAAGAGTTAATTTTGAGCAGCGGACATGAGAGTCTGTTAGTTGGATTGAATAGGATAAAAAAATATGTCGGGAAGAGAGCGGACAAATAACAGTAGATACAACAAATAACTAAGGAATCAGGTAAAAGCAGCACAAAATGACACAAAATCAAAGCAATACAGTGGTAAGAGCCCACTCTGTCTGTTTTACAGAATTGGAAACAAAAGGTCATACAGACAACTGTTCTGCATGCAAGACCTAAACTCAACGGGGAATTATCATTTTCTAAGTCCAGGCAGCTATACTGATGATGGTGAGAGAGAGAGACCTACATTTCAAGGCGCTTTCAAAGCGCCTGTGGTGAGGGTGAAAAGCCGCTCAGTGCTGTCGGTCAGAAACAAAGGCTGCGGCTCTTTGTGCAAGTGTGAGCAGGTGCTTTGGGGTGAAGCCATGTTTGGCGAACCTCTTAATAAGAAGGGGCGTGCCTGGGATGTGGGGGAGTTTGAACCCAGCTCTTCCTAGTGTTTCATTACACACAGCACCGGGTCTTCTAGCTCTGGGGCAGGTCACTCCCCGTAAAGCGCAGCAATGCGCCAGCAGCAGACTTCATTGCCTCTGGAAGGACTGGTGTCTGCACACGTCATTACCTTCTGGCTGATGAAAAACCCTTTAAGCAAAGACAAAATATTACACAATCACTTACCACCGCACAGCCATTACTACAGCATGTGGATTAGTTAAATACCATCGCAGTCTAACAAAAACAACACGGAAGCAACTCCTGACACATGTTTCGCTGTCATTAATGTACTTTAGAGAATGATGGCTCATGCGCAGTTTGGTGTAATGCGGTGTTTAAACAAGAGCCAGATGTGTGGGCCCCATATTTGCTGGGGATTTTTAATGCAGTCTTGAGGGGCATGGAGGTGCCCTGTACTTGGCTGGGCGCAGAGATTGTCCCTATATATAAGAAGGGATCGCCTCTGCTCCCAGCCAACTACAGGCCCATCAGCCTCATTGATGTTTCACAGAAACTATTTGGGAGGCTGATATTAGACCGTCTTCAAACTTGGATGGAAGAATCCTCCCTCCTGAGCCCCTTCCAGGCGGGATTCAGGAGGAGAGTTTCAACAACGGACCAGATCTTCCGTTTGAACCTCTTGTTCTGGAAAACTGCAATAATCGAGGGCGGAAGCTTATACATGGTCTTTGTAGACTTGCGTGCCGCCTTCGATCTGGTACCAAGAGCCAGATTATGGTCAGTGTTGGTGGACTTGGGTATCCCTGCAGACATTTTGAATATCCTGATAAGGTTACATCAAAATAACTTTGCGCGGGTTAGGTGTGGCAGGAATGGGACCCTTTCAGAAAGATTCCCCGTTGACAGGGGAGTGAGGCAGGGCTGTGTGCTTGCACCTACCCTCTTCTGCCTCTTTGTCAACGGGGTAACCGCCCACTTGGTTAAAATGGGGGACATTGACGCTCCAAAGCTTGGCGGCAGTAGGGTGCCTGCCATTATGTTTGCGGACGACACCCTGCTGCTGTCAAAATCCCCAAAGGGAATACAACGCGTTCTGGACGGCTTCTCGTTATTCTGTGCAGAGCGGGGGTTGGAGATCAATGCCCTGAAAACAAAATACATGATTCTTAACCCCCCGCCATCAACACGTCCCAACCCAACTATAGGCACACTGAGACTAGAGAGGGTTTTTACATTTGAGTATCTAGGGGTGACTATCAACCAAAATATGACCTGGGATACACATCGGACAAAGGCCAATATTAAACTGGTACAGCTAACGGGTGGTATTTGCAGGTTACCAAACAGGTCGACCTACAAACCCATTGGCCCAGCCCTCCAAATTTACAGCATGCATGCCAGGGGTGCAGTTACCTGTGGGGGGGAAATGTGGGGACATTTACCGGCCCAAAACCTCAACACCACTGAAAACAAATTCATCAGACAGCTGGTGGCTTTACCTCCAACTACCCCACTTCTCCCTTTGAGACTAGACCTCGGTCTTAGATCAATTGAAGAAGAACTGGGTTTAAAGCCACTAAATTTCTGGCGACAAATTTGGAGCACACCGGAGCTCTTGAGCTACAGGATGGAGTTACAGGACAGCTTACTCTTACCAAAGATAACAAACATCCCCTGGCTAAAATATATCAAACGAATGTGCGAGAGCTTAGGAAGGCCGGAATTATGGTTAGATCCTGTAAATTCTTGCAGAAATGTACCACGTAAAGTTTTATCAAAAGAATATTATGATTTTAAACTAACCTCCCTATTAGGAAGCACAAAGTTGGGTTCCTTAACCAATTCTTTTCTCCAATTTAAAGATTCATATCACCTGGAACTTGTGCTGGACCGAATCAGCCCTGTTATGACTAGAAAACTATTCTTACAGTGGAGATATGGCACTCTCCCCCTCAGGTCATTCACCAGTACGTGGTTCCAGCCCCCGTCTACCGAGCAATGCCCTGTATGTTTAGATCGCCTGGAAAGCGAAATGCATGTGATATTCTTCTGTACTGCTTATAGCAAATCTAGAAAATATTGGCTTGTTCCCCTGCTTAAAAACCTAGGGTTCAGACAGTGTTACACAGCCTATAGAGTACTAAAGACCGGTGTATCACCTTCAACTGTGTTTGCGGTAGCCAAATTTTTAACAGCGATGTGGCACACTCGTACCCGTTACATGAACTAGGTCGCAGTTTTGCCTTAAAGTTTTACAATTTATCGTACTGATGATTTTTAACTGAATTGTACTTTTACTTGATTTTAATAGACAAACTGCCAATGTAATGCATCGCAATTCATGTTCCACTGCTTTTAATAATCTTACTGTTATGCATATCTTTTATGATCTTATTGATCGAAATAAAGATTTGAATGGATGGTAGTGCGGTGTTACCGGAAACAAGATGCGAATAGACAAAGGATTTCCTGACGAGGTTATGTGAATGAGTCAAGGAAATGTTAGTTCACAGACTTGCGCAATCCGTGAAGAGGACAACATATAAAATACAGACATGCATCGCAGTTCTTGTGTAAATCACTAATCGTCAACAAGTAACCAATTGTGCTGACGGTCAAGAATGCTGCAGCTTTTCTGAAATACATTTTAGGTTGAGTGCGCACTCTTTTGGGTGCCTCTTTAGCTATTTTTACTTGAAAGTACATCTCCGTGGTGCTGCTTGCACCTGGTTTGTGCTGTAAAAAACACAAACTTAATAACCGGGGGCGCCGTCCTGTTCCGGATTTCTGAGCAGTTACAGCAAAAGCTTCTGCACGTTTCTGGCAGGAAATGAGAAAGTGGGGAGAATTCTGGGCAGAGCCACAAATGGATTGAACAGAAAGAACGTGCACCTTACATCAGCCCATTAATGTGCCTGATTCATGTCACAGGCTGCCTCGCGTCTGCTGGAGCAGTTCACTTCATGTGCACAGTTCCCCACTTACAGGCACGTGTTTTCCATCCCCGAAGCGAATGTCTCCATTCTCGGGGAGAAAGCGTGATTTAATGGCTTAAATTGCAGGTTCTGGAACCACAAGATTTAGATTGAATGCTCCTCAATGTAACTGACCAAAACGTGTGATCTTGGGCAATTTACTATATCATTCTGTGCCTCAATTCTCATGTATGCCGAAAATTGGGAGCATTTTGAGGAACAGGAGCTCCTTGAGTACAATAGAAGAAAAAAACAAGAGTCTGTACTTGAAAATACACCTTGCCCGCTATGGTGTTCTGCAACAGTTGTGTGATCCGAAAGTCGCATTTATTGATCACTACAAACCCATAAACTAACTTACCAGCAGAGAATATTTCTGCAGCAGGCCATTTTCCTGGAAGTGGAATCCAAGATCTGCAGGTTGCATGTCGATCTCCGCAGCAGGCACATTAACAAGTCGAGCTGCATTGCCAGGACTGGAACCTGAGACAAGCATTCTGTAGACAGATCGCCGCTGCAGGCACATTACCCTGTCGATCTCTCTTGCTAGGGTTGAAACATGGACCCACACGTTGCACACGCCTGGGAGGAGTTATTGCAGCCTGTAACTTTTGTGCGCTGCACATGGATCTCTGAGGTAGGCACATTAACCCATTCAGCTGTCTTTCCAGGCTTGAAACGTGCGCTCTGTAGTCCGATTCCACAGAGAGAGCTCTGACTGCAGCAGGTGCACTGAACCACTGAGCTTTGTTACTGAGACTGGATCCTGGCTGTGACCAACAGTTTGAACGGAGAACTTTGAGCGGGGGAGCCAGGTACGAGTCTCGGCGTCGGCTCTTCATCCTGTGATTCTGGGAATATCACTTAATATGATCCCTGCGCCTCCCAAAAAACGAATGCGTCCTTGTGTAATGTAAACAGGTGCGCGTGTGAAGCGCTCCAATGCCTTCGGGTCGAGTTCGCGCTATATACATCTGCAACAACAAAAAACAGGCCCATAGGGCAACGAACCTCTCTTTCACACACGTCCCTCTCTGCAGCTGGTGTACTCAGCCATACCGCACTTCCTCTGTTTTCTTCGAAGCCCTCTCCTCCCCCCGAACATTTTTAAAAGAATCATGACGCATTCCAAATCCTTTGCTGGTCTTTCCATTTTCCTCTAATTCTACTCTGGCAGGAGCGAGCATGGAGATTCATCCCCAGCATAATCGCCGCGCCAAAAATAAGATTTTTTTAAATATTCCTTTGACAGGGATTTCATCTGCGCCCTGGGATTTATGGCTTCTCAGCCGCGCTCTAGTGGGGCTGTAATGCGCGAGAGTAGCGGGCCGGATATCGCAGTAATAATTGGGGTTATGGCCGCCGGGCCTGGCAGCGCGCGCGAGCCCGGCGCATTAATTGTAGACTCGGCGCATAACTCACTCCGAGGGAGGAGGCCAGGCCTGGAGCTCTAAGTGCTGGACTGTGGAGTCGGGCGACCTGAGCTCTAATCCCGGCTTTCCCACTTGACCAAGTTGTGTGACGTGTATTTCAAAGATGGCCGCCAGGCCTGGAAGCCATGTTTATGCTCAAAGAGATTCCAGCATCTGACAGCGTGTTAAAGGGATGAGCCTGCTTCCTGGAACAAGCTGGCTGTGAAACCGCCTCCTGTGGAGATGCAACTGCACCTGAAAACACTTAAACGGTTCAAGGAAAGAGGGCTTTACGCTGAAGTACAAAACCTAAACTAGTCAGTGGCGTAAAGCAAAATGGTGGCCCGCCGTGCAGAATGTGACGCACGGCCCATGTGTTTGATAGATATTCAGTGGCCTTGGGGTGAATGGGGGCCCCTGTAAGGTTGGGAGCCCCTGCACCACAGGGGCTGTAGATGCCTGCATTATGCCTCTGGTCAGGCGCGCAACTCAAAGGGCTTCAGCCGTCCCCCCCCCCCCGTTGTGTGTGGCAGCCTGGGATGAGACAGCTTCCCGGGCACACACATAGCCACACCCGAGCACTTCACAGGTCTTTAAAAGACCATTAGCATGTTAATGAGGCCTTGCTGTTGTTTCACCCCTTCTAAGAGTCCCTGCAGCTCCACTCTGCCTATTGTTTAGATTCAGCCCCCCCCCCCGAATTTTTTTTTTAGCTGCCCCCAAAAATGTTGCTCTAGTTGCACCTCTGCCTCTGGTCAATGGTGCTCTTCCACACATCACATTTTCTGCCTTGCAGAATTAGGTCTAATGGGTGTCTAATATTGGCCCTTAATACAAGGGGCACCACAAAGTAAATTGTCAGTCGATGCTTAAATATCAGGTGTTGATGATAGTCCTCTGAAAGTCTTGTAGGGTTGGCCCCTGTGACCAAAAAGTAACTCAGAGTTCCATGCAGCCGACAGGTAACTTACAGAGCTAATGTAAATGGTGTAGTGTTGTGAGACTATGTGCACTAGGACCCTTGCGATTCTGGGCGGTAACAGAGGAATCGTGTAACATGCTGGGAGGTGTTAAGGTGTGGTTATCAACGGTTATGATGTATTGAGTGTGCAGTGTGTGCTGGCATGCTGAGGAATAAAGACATCTATTACAGAGCTCCATGTGTGGCGTGTTCATTTGCAGGCTGCTGGGCTGGGGAGGATGCTACAGCTGGTGACGAGTAGGGGATACGTGCCCTGAAAGTGTGAGTTTCACAAGACCAAACTTCAATTCTTTGGGAATATATTCTCTGATGGGGGAAGGACTCATGATCCCGATAAAGTGCAAGCACGGTCAGCTACATGTCCCCCCCCTCCCCCTCCCCCCAAGACGTAACCACGCTGCGATCATTCTTAGGCGGGGGCAGTTATTGCTCAAGGTGCATTAAAAATATTGCTACTGTGAGTGCACCATTGAAAGACGTGACAGAATGAGATGTCCCTTTCCAGTGGTCTGTCGAATGTGATCAATCTTCAAAAGAATAAAACATGCGATTGAGAATGCAACTGAGATGGCCTATTTTGCCCCAAGTTAGATACTGAGATCACAGTAGATGCAATTCCGGTAGGGCTGGGGACAATCCTTGCTCAAAGCAAACAGTAGGAGATGAAGGAACGGAGTGCTGAAACTTTTCAGACACTCACCCCCAGTCACAGATCTGGGTTTAATCCATTGTTATTTTGCTCGCCACGCCATTCCAGTTTGGGCACAGCCATATGCAAATCAGTTTTCATCCAGTTCATCATGGGAACAGTCCAGCATGAACTGCCAAACCAGGTCTTCCCTGGACCGTAAGCAAGCGTCCTGGGACTGGTTTCGGGGTAACAGCCTTCATCAGCCAGGCTTACTTGAATCCAGTGGCAAAGTGAGCACGGGACCCACGTCTGGGCATACCCTGCCAACTTAGGGCGAAAAAAGCTAACACAAGGAGATGATGGACAGAGCAACAGTTCGGGCTGGACTGTTCCTATGAGGAACAGGGTCAAGATTGATTTGCATATGGCTAGCACTGAACTGGGGTGGCAAAGTGAGCTAAACAATGATATATTCATCCCAGTTCTGTGACTGGGGGTGAGCGTCTGAAAAGTTTCAGCACTCCGTCCATCATCTCTTTGTGTTTACTTTGTTCGCCCTAAGTTGGCAGAGTATGTCCAGACGTGGGTCCCTTGCTCACTTTGCCACCGAATTCAAGGTAGCCTGGCTGATGAGAGCTGTTACCACAAAACAGGTCCCAGGATACTTGTTCTGGTCCAGGGAAGACCTGGCTTGGCAGTAAGGACTGGACAGTTCCCACAAGAAACAGGGTCAAGACTGATTTGCATATGGCTAGGTCTGAACTGGGGTGGTGAAGAGAGCTAAAGAACGATGATGGATTCAACCCAGATCTGTGACTGGGGGTGAGTGTCTGAAAAGTTTCAACCCAGAACTGTGACTGGGGGTGAGAGTCTGAAAAGTTTAAGCGCTCCGTCCATCATCTCTTTGTGTTTGCTTTGTTCGCCCTAAGTTGGCAGGATATATCCAGACCAGTAGCGGTCCGTGGAGGGAGTTCGGTGGGGCAGTGAGGCGGGGCGGGGGAGGGGCAGGGTGGGGAAATGTAAACACCGGAATCCGGATGAACGGACGTCAGTACACTTTTAAATAAATAAAACGAATTCCTTTGCGCGTGCTGCATCGCAAAATGCGATGCAGTGCGCGCAACGAAATTCGTTTTATTTATTGAAATGTGTACTTACCTCCGTTCATCCATATTCCGGTGTTTACATTTCCCCACTCTGCCCCTCCCCCGCCCCGCCTCACTGCCCACCGAACTCCCTCCACGGACCGCTACTGATCCAGACGTGGGCCCCTTGCTCACTTTGCCACTGGATTCAAGGGTAGTCTGGCTGATGAGGGGTGTTACTCCAAAACCGGTCCCGGGATACTTGTTTCTGGTCCAGGGAAGACCTGGCTTGGCAGCTCGGGCTGGACTGTTCCCATGATGAATAGGGTCAAGACTGATTTGCATATGGCTCGGTCTGAACTGGGGTGGCGAAGCGAGGTAAAGAACAATGATGGATTCGGCCCAGATCTGTGACTGGGGTGAGTGTCTGAAAAGTTTCAGTGCACCGTCCATCATCGCCTTGTGTTTGCGACAATCCTTGATCAACATAATGGTCATCCGAATGCTCAGAAACACATTGTGCCTAAGCCATTCGAGCCTGTCTGACACAGAGCGTGCCTATTCTCAGCCGGTGAAGGAGAGACTGGCTGTAGTGTGGGCCTGAGAACCTTTTCATGTGTTTCTATACAGAAAACGTTTCACTATCAGTATTGTTACAGACCACCAAGTGCTGCTCACTATTTTTGGAAACCTAAAAGCCAAGATGCCCCCTTGCATTGAGGGGAGGGCGTTGCGCCTGCAAGAGTACGACTATGCAATTGTACACAAGCCGGGTTAAGATCAGAACCCTGCTGCTTACTTTTCACGAGTACCGCTACATCACCACAGTTCAACATCTAAAATGGCTGAGGAGTAAATTAACTTCACTGTGAGGTCAAGCACGCTAGCAGCCCTATCCATTGAACAGATTATTGCTGCTACTAATGCCGATAAGAACATGCGTATCCTCAAAGATATCATTTCAACTCAGTCGTGGAGGAAGAATGCTCAGCCTTTTGCTGACGATGTTGAATTTCAAAAATCAAAAATGTACAGGATGAACTGTCCGTTATCAGGGAAGGTGTTGTATTGCGAGGCTCGAAAATCGTCACACCTGAAAACCTAAGACAGCAAGTCATTGAACTAGCTCATGAAGGATATTGTGGTGTTGTAGCCACCAAAAGAGCCCTAAGAGACTGAGTATGGTTCCTGTGCCTAGGTGAGCGAGTGGAGCGGGAACTTAAAGAGTTCCATCTTTGCTACTGTCTTTCCCGTAAAGTGACGCAGCATCCATTGAAAATGTCTGACCTTCCGGCACAGGCTTGGGAAGAGTTGCAGCTGATTTCTTTGGGCCATTTGGAAACATACATCATCTCATGGTTCTCATTAATGAGCATTCACACTCTCCTTTAGTAGAGGAGTTATCAGCAACCCATGACAAGGTCATCGAGCGGCTGGATGACATCTTTGCAGTGTGGAGTATGCCCGCCATTCTCAAATCTGGCAATAGTCGCCGCTCAAAAGCAAAGAATTCAAGGAGTTTCTGGTAAGACTGAATGACAAGCATCAAAAGAGTACACCTCGGCGGTCCCAAGCCAATGGTGTTGTGGAACGATTCATGGGCACCCTCAAACGAGTGATTCGGCGAGCATCAATGGAGGGGTATGAGTTAAACCAGGCCCTGTGTCAAGCCCTCCATGCTTATCGTTCAGCTCCTCACTCCACAACCGACGAGAGTCCCGCCACCTTGCTATTTAGGAGACCTATGGGAATCCACCTGCCACAGTGGACAGTAAACCGTTCCTTAAATGCTGACAAGGTTCTTGTCACAGACACTTCTTGAAAGTGCCAGATGAAAACATATGCCAATCGTCATCGAGCAGCTCAGGAAACAGTCTTCAACGAAGGTGACTGGGTCCTGGTCAAGCAGAAACAAAAGCAGAAAACAGGCACTCCATTTGCTGTGGATCCTCTGAGGGTTGTGACTTGCAAAGAACACACGGCGATGGTGCATCATCCCGGAAAGTCCATCACACAGGACTCTTCACACTTTAAGCGCCTACCTGGACATTCGTCAGCTCCTGCAATCATGAATGAGGCGAGCCTGCCTGACAGTACAGATCAAGTGTCAGAGCCTGTGCCATCAGTGCACAACCAGAGTGTATCTCAACCATCTCAAACCACTCGATCTGGCAGATTAGTGCAAGCTCCTCGACGCCTTATTGAAGAAATATGATGTGACTATTGTTTGTTCTTTTATTTAACAAAGGGGGAAATGTAATGTGGTGAGACTATGTGCGCTAGGACCCTTGTGGTTTTGGCCGGACACAAAAGAAGAATTACATAGCTTGCTGGGAGGTATTAAGTTGTGGTTATGAAGGGTTATGACGTAATGAGTGTGCAGTGTGTGCTGGTATGCTGAGAAATAAAGGCGTCTATTACAGAGCTATGTTGTGTATTCATTTGCATGTGCCCGGGCTGGGGATGATACTTCAAATGGTAAGGTAGGGAAGTGCATATTCAAACACAGTTATAGAGTTGGGACAGTGGAGTAGCAAGGGAGAGTAAGGGGCGGTCTACTCCGGGCGGCACTGTTTTTCAGGGCGGCACGAGTCATGTCTGTTGAATACCACCATCCCCTCACCCCGAGAACGAGTTGTCCGTCGGCCACGCCCCCCCGGACAAGTAGGCTATCGGCCGACAGCCTTCCTCCCCCCGCTCTTACCTTTACCCGGGCGGCAACCTTAGGGGCTGCCGTGAGTGGCATTACAGGTAGCTACGCCACTGAGTTGGGAGCCCTTCTGAGGTTGATGGATAGTGCTGTGTGCTGTCACTCAAGGTTAAGGGTAAATATGTCGTCTGCTGGAGCAGTTGGGCTCTGCTTTAAGTCTGTCTTTAAACTAGAATGATTATACAGACGTTGTTGCATCATAGTAGTTGACACAGCAAATATTGTGACATCAAATAGGAGTAAAACAGACATTGTGACTTCAGAGTAGACTGACACAGCAAACATTATGACATTAGAGGAGGGAAACAAACATTGTGACTTCAGAGTAGACTGACACAACAAACATTGTGACATCAGAGGAGGAAAACAGACATTGTGACTTCAGAGCAGACTGACACAACAAACATTGAAAAAAAAACATTTTTAGAACCTACCCTCTTTTATTTCTCCACTATTCCTTTTCAATCCAAATAACAGACTAACATGTCCACTATTCACATTAATTTCATATTTCCCTATACTAATTCCCACTTATCCTGTTTGGGTTCCGTAGTAGTGTACTACTCACCAAAAAGTGCTTCAGCACCTCATCAGGGATAGCAAGCGCTATATAAATGCAAACCTTTTCTCTCTTCTATCCCTCAACTATCCGTCTCAATTCAAATTATAGACTAACATATCCACCGCTCAAATTACTTCATATTTCACTATACTAATTCACCACCAATCCTTTATGGATTCCGGAGTAGCGTGCTACTCGCCAAAAAAGGGCTTCAACACCTCATCAGGGGTAGCAAGCACTATATAAATGCAAACCTTTTCCCTCTTCAATCCCTCCACTATCCTTCTCAATCTAAATAACTGACTAACATATCCACCACTCAAATTACTTTCATACCTCACAACACTAAGTCACCACTAATCCTTTATGGGTTCCGGAGTAGCGTGCTACTCGCAAAAAAGCGCTTGAACACCTCATCAGGGGTAGCAAGCACTATATAAATGCAAACCTTTTCCCTCTTCAATCCCTCCACTATCCTTCTCAATCTAAATAACTGACTAACATATCCACCACTCAAATTACTTTCATACTTCACAACACTAATTCACCACTAATCCTTTATGGGTTCCGGAGTAGCGTGGGTTTCGGAGTAGCGTGCTGGTCACCGAAAAAGCACTTTGGCGCCTCCTCAGGGGTAGTAATCGCTATATAAATGCAAGTACAATACAATACAAACAGACATCGTGACTTCTGAGCAGTGAAAATGCAGGCAATGTGACACAAGTACAGAGAAAACATACAGGCCGTGTGATACAACAGCTGGAGGGACTGCCGATGTGACATTAGAACATAAGTAATGTGACACCAAAGCAGTAAGTAAATGCAGGTAAGTTGGCATCAAAGTTTAGAGTAAATACAAATGATGCAACTTCAGAAAAGAGAGTGAATATAGGCAGTGTAACAGCACATAGAACGCCTTGTAATATCAGAGCACAGAGTAAAAACAAACGATGTGAAGTCAGCGCAGAGGGTAAAAACAGGTAATGTGACCTCAGAGCAGACCGTAATTGCAGGCCAGGTGATACTGCAGCAAAGGGAAATACAGACAGTGTGACATTAGCACACATGTATTGTGACATCAGAGCGGAGAGCAACGAAATGCAATGTGACATCAGAGTCGAGGGTAAAAACAGACAGTGTGGCACGAGAGCAGAAAATAATTACAGGCAACGACGTGACATCAGAGCATAGAATAGACTCAGACAATGTGACAGCAGAGGACATGCAGGTCGATGACGTGATACTAGAAAAGTGGGTAAAAAGGCACTGTGACATCAGAAGAGAGAATAAATACAAGCATTGTGATATCAGAATAGAGAACATTGAAACCCTGTGCAAGAGAGAGAAAAACATATGTGTTTAGAGCGATACTATAGACAATGAGATAACAGGGCTCAGAGAAAATAGAAAATGGCATGGAAGCCGAGAAGACAGACACTGGGACTTCAGGGCAGTGGACACATAAGCGTCGTAGCACCAATAGTCATAAACGAATATATGCAGGGTGACTTCCGAGCTGTGAAAGTACTGTCCAATCACAATGTGGCATTGGTTGAGGTGCTTAAAACGAGTATTCAGATATTGTTTACAAGTGATACTATGTGGCCAGTCCCAGTACAGCTTTGGCCCAAGCACTGAAGGCAACACAAACTAGTTTAGCAGTGACATCTAGTGGTCAGATGGAGTATAGCATTGCGTGGATGCCGAAGAAAGAACAAGAAGATGGACTCCGTCAGCACCTCCACGCAGTGGACCGTCACAGCAGCACGGGATGTCGGCGGCACTGAAGGACCTGGACAGCAGACACCCAGAGGTCAGATACCGTCTGTTATTGACCGAGACCTGATGAGATGATAGACAGTGGTATAGCAGCGACTGGTCAGCCGCAATATGGAAATAAGTGAGCAGACAGACGTTGGTGCAGCTGTGACTCACAGCAGGGCCCTGTGCAGAGTCCTGCGCGGAGCAAACACTATTAACACCAGTCACCCCTAGTGATGAGACACCCGGGCTTTTGTAAAGACGCTGATGGGGAGGGGTACACCGGTGTCTAGTGGCCAGGAGCAGTGTGGCACTGGTTATAGTCCTGCATTAGCAGACACTGTTATAAGTGACACCTACTGGCCAATCACAGCATGACACTGGTTAGCGTCCTCCAGGAGCAGACACTGTTATGACACCCAGCGGTCAGGCACAGTAAGGCGTCTGCTGAGGCTCTAAGGGAGGATAGAGACACTAGTGACTCTAGTGGTCACAGTATGGCATACTTTCTGGCCCCAGGAGAGCAGGCACGCGCTGGCACAGCAGCGACAGCCAGTGGCACACTGCAGAATGGCACCGGTTGAGGTCCTGGCGGTAGTGACACCTAGTGGCGGGAGAGCTGCTGTGTGCTGAAGCCCTCAATGGTGCCTGTAGACAAGGGCGCCGCAGGGACGTGCAGTAAGTGCCCCCCTCCCTCTGCCCACCCAGGCTCCGTTTCCCATTTCTGCAGCTCCTCCGTGCCACCTGCAGACGCGCCGAGGGGCTAATGTCGTCAATCACCGCGGAGGCACGCCGCGGACCTGCTGCCCTCCCGCCAGATGAGTGCCCGGTGGGGAATGATTGCAGATCGGCGAGCATAGCGGGGCCCGCGCACCCCCCGCCAGGGCGCCGCGGCCCCCAGGCGCGTGCCGGGCAGATGTGCCCCCTTGTTAGGCAGCCAGGGCCAATGCGCGCCGAGGCCGAATGCACAGACCAGCGGCAGCAGCCCGACACCTCCTCCCAGGCCACCCGGCACTGAGCGGTCACACCAAGGAACAAAGGGGCCCGATTTCCATTCCGTGTACGGACCCCAAATATCATCAGGGTGCGGGGAGGGAATTATAGGATAATAGGGAGATTGGTAGGTAACTTCTGAAAGAGAGGCTGTAGGCCTGGAAGGGAGCCCGGTTTAAAGCAGTGCTGACACCGTGACGTCAGAGGGGATGGATATACAGACATCGCAGCAGAGGACGCACTGAAAAAAATACAGACACTGTGACATCCCATGACAACAGAGCAAATATATAGACAAAGTGATCCAGAGGAGTGACTTGCATTGTTAATAAAGTGTGGCCTCGCAGCAGAATGAAGATATATACATCACGTGATGTCGGAGTAGATAAACAAGATATAGATTTCTGCATGCAATCAGTGAAAATACAGACGTTGAGACAACACAATAGAGTGTATATACAGACATTGTGACATCACAACAACAAAATTACAGACGTGATTTTACGACAAAGTGAGCATAATGAGACTGTGACATCACAATAGTGAACACAGAGATATTGTGAGATCCCAATAGCGTGGCATACACACTTTGTGATTTTCACAACAGTGGATCTACAGCAATTCTTAACCTCTGGTCTTCGGACATAACCATTAGCCTGGTGTTCCATGGCATGTTTTGCTCCAACTGCACTGCAGCAGGAGTGTACCCCATTCTGTTGATACCTACTATGTTCTCTCTTATATGCAGGGCTTTAAGTGGGCCGGGTCTCACCGGTGCTGAGCTCTGGCAGTTTTTTAAGGGGGCCTTGAAACGGGTCCCTATCGGGCTCTGTTGTGTGCCCTGGCACAGGCGGGCAATTTTTTTCCGGACTGCAGTGACAGCAGGCACATCGATGTGCGCATGCTCACACTGCTCAATTCTCACTAGTGGAGAAGTTACAGCATGACATCATGCCAGGTGAGCGTTGCAGGGAAAGGAAATCCTTGCTTCTTACATCTCCCATGTGTCTGCTTTTTAAAACACAAGACTCGGGGCGCTGTTGCGAGTGAGGGGGCCCTATTGAATGGCACACACTGCAAATTGCCGCTCCTCTTTTTGAAACTCAGGCGCAGCTCCATTGTCGTGGTGTCACCAGGGCTTTAAGTGGAAGCTTTTTCAATATTATATACAAGCCATAGTTGCTGCTTATTTATCTTATGCAACTAACAACCATTGACAAAGCCAGTAGTCCTGACTTCTTGTAGGTATGATGTTACTTGTTGTATCATATATCTGGATGCAAAGACAGAAGCAGCAAAATACAAGTCGCGTGGCACACTGTGCTAAGCACACATTTTTAGCTTAGGTGATTTTAAGCCATGCCCTTAATTGCACTGGCCACGCCCAAGTCACCCCAAAAGCAGCCCTTTTCCATCCTAAAGGCAGGGTGCTCGGTTGTAAGTGTGAGGGTGCCCCTGCATGAGCAGGACACCCCTACAGCCTCCAGAGTCTATTCTCCCAGGCTGTAAGTGCATCAGCCATTACGATACATAGAGTGGCCATGTGTCATCACACAATGACCATCTCTAAACTGGCTGTAACGAATCCTGTCATGTTTGGTATCCAACATGTTGGAATCATACCCCCACACCGTATTCGGTGTGGGAGGTATGATTCCATGCACTGTAAAGCTCCTCCGGGAGGCCCTCAGTGCTCCCAGTACCAGTCTTCCGGACCCGAACAGTACAACATGGATGCTGCCGGCCAGGGACACGATTCTGCCCTCCTGCTGCTGAGCCAAGTTCGAGCAGAAGAAGGCAGGACAATGGGTATCCTGTCACAGGGAGGTGTTACTGTCACTAAGTTTGAGGCCAATATCCCTCGTCGGAGCAGCAGGAACTGAACCCCTATGCACTGAATTGATTTGCTGTTGCAAAGGCTTGTTGGCTTCCTTCCACCAAGATCTTCGGGCTCCAAGTAGTCCCAACCTCAAGTATTTCCAGTGACCAAGATCTTCGTCCTCACCACATCCTCTGAACCGTGGGCCTGCATCCTAGGTGAGCTGCTCGAGATCCTCTTACGACTCCAGCGCCGCCGGCCTGTGGGTTCTCTTGAGGGTCTTCTTTAATTTCAGTGGGCTCCCCTGCATGCTTGGGGCATGCTCTGACTTCACTGCTTGTTGTGAGACACCTGGACCTTGCTGGTCCTGACACTGCACCTTTTTCGCTTTCCACGTTGTTTGCAGTTGCCAAGGCTTGTTGGTGAGCCCGACAAACACCGACCCCTCAACTCTCGATATCCGATGTGGTACAGCTCGGTTACAGCTACTGGTCTTCCACAGCATCGCCTGGTCCTCACAGCCTCAGCTCCAAGGTCACCGTCATCTCTCCTGCAGCATCCGACATCGATGGGCATTCGTCCTTCGTGCCTCCTGGTCACTCCCCAGTGACCCAGACTCGGTCCCCTCTGCTTGCAGGTATTTCTCATCTTGAATCCACCTTTGGGTTCCACCGGACACTTTCACCTTCTCCAGCAGTGGCATCTTCCTGAAGTCCTCTATTGGGTTCGACGGCGGTTTCCGATGCCACTTCACACCTGGTGTAGGTATCCTGGTTCCTAGGGTATCCTCGGGAGGGGTGGCTCTCCAACCTTCTGTCTTCTACAGGGTTTCTTCAGGGTCCACTGGGAAGGGTCCTTCTTCTTTAAAATTGCAACCACGACTTACCCATTGACCTGTATTGAGCACGCTGTCGTGTTCCCACTCTGCACACAGCCTCCGTGGGGGTCCTGGTTACTTACCTTGGGTGGTTCCTTGGGTCCCCGGCACTTCTACGTCTTCTGGGTATAGCCTTGACTCGAGTCGTGGTTCACATACCACGATTTTATTATATGGTTTGGTCTCCCCCTGGCGACCACTGTGTATTTTGTGCTACTTACCTGTTTCTATTGAAAAGTATTGTGTACATGTTGAATATCTCCGGTCAGGAGATATCTTTGTGTGTTAGTGAGTGTTCTGTATTAAATACATATTTTTATAACTACACTGTGTGGTTCTTTTTCACTTAATCTATATCAATAAGATTATGTTCTGGTAAAACAAGCTGCTTTACACCCCTTCGGGACTAAGCTTGAAGGCTGCTCTCCACAGTTATCACTTAGAGAGCTTTCTATGGTTGTCTAAGACGACTAAAATCACCATAAGGGTTGTCTGGATTGGTGCAGGGTGCCCACTTACATTAGTGTACACCATATACTGAGGTTCTGTAGCGATCCGAACCCGTGAATTCGGTATCATAGTACTGACACGATTTTGGTACCAATGAACCGCAAATGATCCATTGTATACGTGACAGTGTTTTCGCTGCGCAACTAGCACAAATTCACTGGAAACTAGGGCATTCTCTCTAAAAGTCACGGCATCCATTTTAGTTACGGCATCCATCTCGTTTCTTGCCCTCACATAGTCAATGAACGGACGATGACCTCGGCAGAGTCACCTTGTTAAGGACACGTAAGCTCGAGCCCGAGAAAGGCTGACGCTGCATGACTAGGCAGAATCAAGCTGCCTCCCTTGCCTGAGGCCAGTCCTGCTATACTGGTTCTCGTGTCCGTTGTCCTGACTGAAAGGCCGAAGACGATTGCCCTGCCCGTTTATGATCCATAAACACCTCTTATCCTACATTTCAATCCTTTGCACCTGGCACTGCTCCTTTCCTTCTGGGCTTTTACAATGGGGAGGTTACGATTTTTATGATGGGGAGGATCGGGCGAAGAATGAAAAACTGTTGAGAGGACCTGATTGAATACCGAAAACCCACAACTAATCATTGTTTGATATTTATTTATTTGTTTGGGATACCGGGTTGGGCATGAGAAATATTCGTGTAATGTTGCCCCGAGACATTTTTCTTGTATTTAAGAAACGACCCACTTAATGCAATTTGAACAGTCTCGTAGATTCTGCCTCTGTGTGGTTCCTATGATTTCTGTGTCCCTGCAGTAAATAAACCTTGGTCTTTGACGCCGCCATCGAGAAGCCCGTGTCTCTGTTATTTGTGCACCGAGACAGGAGGAACTCAGGGGTCTTCGGGTGTTGTTTCCCTGACACCTCTGGACTCTTAAAAGTCCAGAACCTCAAATTGGCGCCCAACGTGGGGCGACGTCATCCGGTACCGGTCCAAAGCCTGAAAAGTTCGAGAAGTTTTGTGTGAAGATTCCGAAGGGAGGTACCCCGCTTCATCGATCCCTGCATGTCGTAAAAGTGGCCCAACGATCTCTTTCACGAGGGTTCCCGTTCCCAGACGGCTACAGAGGACCGCTGCCTTGACTGTCGCCCTGTCTTGGACCCGAGGTGCAGACCTTAGTACGGCGAGACGTAGACGGGTTCTCCTTGGTGACGTCTTCCATATTTCAGTTAAGTATTAAGTGGGTTGTGCTCAGTCTGGTTATTTGGATACGTTTGTTTTGGATTTGTAGATTATCATTGGTTGCTCTTGTTAGGATAATCTTTGTATTTGGTATTGGTTCATTTTTTGGTAGGCCTAAGTTCTCTGCGCATTTTGGTTGGAATTTGTCTTTGTAGTCATGACTAAGGGTAAAAATTGTTTCTTGTCCTTATTACGTTGCAACGGGGATTCCCGGTTGGAGGATTCGTGTTCGGTTCCTCCGATTGGAACTCCTACATATGAGCTCTATTGTAAACATGGTGTGGGTCCTATTACGTATAATGAAGTATGGGTCCGTTATACCAAGAAAGATGGTGTCCTTAGTTGGCCACCGCATGGTAGTTTCGAAACGGAAATTCTAGATAATTTAGAAATGAAGTTGTTCAAGAAGAAAGCCCGGCCGGCAATGTTTGATTCTTTTCGCGTTTGGCGCAAAGAAGCCAAACAGAGAGAAATTAGGAAAACGAAGAAAGAACAGAAAGAGAAAGGGTTGACCTTAATGGAGTCTGTTAGGCAGCTGCATGTCAACGAGACCGAAAAAGCAATGGAGATAGAGAATAGAAAACATAATTTGGCGATTGATAAATGCTACCCTGTCTTGCCATCTTGTCCTGCTAAGCCGATAGAGGACCCTGAAAAGGATCCTCTGTTGTCTTATCTGTTGAGTTCACCTCCACCGTATGCACAGGGTATTACAGCACCACAGTTACTACCTGTTGTACAGCCAGCTGCTGGTCAGCATGGAATAGGTGCTCCACTTCCTTTTAATCCAGCTCCTGTCTTTCCCGTGATCAATGATCCTACGGCACCCCCTCTCCCTGGGTCGCCTGTTCCGCCTTTGCCTATCGTTTCGCAAACTGCTTTACCTGCTACTTCCACCCTTACTATTTCATCTGCTCCAGCTACCTTGTCCCCGAACCCTGTGAACATTCTGACTCCGCTTTCCGTTCGTCGGAAGATAACCGACTCTGTAACTAATATCTTAACTCCTCTCTACAGGTCTTTAATTGGGACCCCCGTTTCTGACTCTATACAGAGACGTAGCCAGCTTCCTGGTCCCGAGGAACGAGACACGTTAGATTCGACAGCTCTTAGGTGGATGTTGAAAGCTGCAAAATATGATGCACGAAGAGTGTTAGACACATTTATGCAATGGAATGAACCAACTCAACGTTATGTTTTTGACGTGATGTGTTCTCTTGTGCGTGAAGAATGGGAAGATGATGACCTAGATACAGTCCCCTCTGATTTAACAAATATTCAGCAGAAATTCGCCGCAGGAATGGTGATAGGTTCAGAAGTAGGGAGAGCGATAGAATTGATTTTAGCTTATCGGGATGAGTCCCCTTTTAGGGCAACAAGAGACCCTGATGGTACACCGATAACTAGGAAAAGACGAGGTCAGTATCCAATGAGGGAAGTTCCGCCCATATGGCGCGAAGCAGTCGCTGCTGATGGGGCTAATAATATTGTAGCTGCTCCAGCACAATTCCAGAGAGTGTGGATACACATCCCTTGGAAGCGAGCTGAAGTACTAGCAGTAAAACAAGCATTACCAGATCCTCGTAAGAATCCTGCTGGTTATTACAAAGAATTAACGCAGACAGTCCAAGCATGCATCATGAATTTGGCAGACATTGAAATGCTATTTGGTAATGTAGTACCACAGCCTATATGGGCCAAGATTCGGCAAGAGAACCACCCAGTCGCCTTAGGAGGTGATTGGCCAGCTATCGTAGCGGCAGACGCACAGCAGGTTGGCGGAGCTAAACCCGAACCTCTGATTGCTGACTTACCTGGCAGAATAATTAATCTGATGAAGACGCTGATGCCAGCGTTGCGAGTAAATTGGGATAAACTATCAGCATGTAAGCAAAAGAAGGACGAAAGCGTCTCTGACTTCTTCACTAGATTTGAAGAGACTTTCGTAGACCACAGTGGGCAAGATATGAGTACCGAGGGAGGTCAGAGGTTGTTTGTTGACAAGTTCGTGTTTAATTTATTACCTGAGCTTAGTAACAAGTTAAAGGATTCAGAAAGTGCATGGGCGGTGTCGACGACAGCACAGATACTTGCAACTGCACAGTATTACGAGAATAGAGAGAAAGAAGAGAAGGAAAAATCAGAAAAGAAAACAAAAGATTTAAAAACCAAAGTCCTTTTGCAACAGGCATATCCGCCTCGTTCGAATCAGTCAGATTCACAGCAGCGACCCCAGTTTCAACAGCAGCCACAATTCCAGCAAGGGACGACACAAAGATTTAATTATAATTTTCCCCGGCAACAGTTAGCATGGAATCAGTGTGCCTATTGTAAAAAAGAGGGTCATTATAAGAATGAGTGTCCAGTACTACATCCACAAACTAGTGGTATCCCAGCTCAGAGAGGTAATGTTGGGTTTATGCAAGCTCCTAGAGGTAGAGGGCGTGGTATGATGACACCACAGGCTGATCGCCAATCGAATTATTTCGACCAGCGAAATATACAACCTACGCAACCAGGTAGATCTCCACAGTATCATGTTGAAGATTACTACGATCATAATGAGGAGATTCAGAGAAGCGAGCAATAGGACAGCCGCAGGCAGAGAGAGGGAGTAGTATCAGTTCCAGTTGATCAGAGCGGACCTTATGTCGCAGTAGCTACCTCAGGCGTGGTCGAACCGTTTCTGTTGGATACTGGTGCGGCAAAAAGTTCAATCATGCATGCGAAACTCCCTGGCGCACCTTTGTCCGGCTTAACGAACACTTCAGTAGGTTTCTCAGGCGCCCCTGTTCACAATCCTGTGTCCAATCCTTTATCTATCTCTGTTGGGCCATGCGAGCTAGAAGCACCCCTTATCCTAACTACTGGTTGTAATGAGAATCTGCTTGGTTTAGACCTGTTGAAACGCCTGCATGCGACACTGTACTGTTCTCCTTCGGGAGTGCAGCTCACATTAGGCAAAAGAGTCATCTCTCCGATGTACATGTCGATGGACAAGCTCCCACCGGAGCTACGTTCTCTCCCTGATACTCTTTGGGCGACTGGTCCCAACGATGTAGGCCTCTTGGAAATTCCCCCTTACGTGGTAAGTCTAAAAGCGAATATTAAATTTCCACGAATCCCACAGTATCGGATTTCAAATGAAGGTGATCAAGCACTTTTGCTGATTGTAAAAGACTTGATACAGAAAGATGTGATTGAGGAAACTAGAGGAAACGTCTGCAATAGTCCTGTCCTGCCGATTTTGAAACGCACTGACCCTTCCAAACCTCCAATCTATAGATTTGTGATTGACCTCAGAGAGGTTAACAAAATTGTGATTCCACAGTTTCCAGTGGTACCAGATATCACTGCATTACTGACGTTGATTCCTGCATCGGCATCATGGTTTACGGTGATCGACTTGAAAAATGCATTTTTCAGCATTCCCATAGCAGAAGAAAGTAGAGACATTTTTGGTTTCTCCTTAGGAGGACGCAGTTTCAGATTCAAACGCGCTCCACAAGGTTATTGCGAAAGCCCTTCAATTTATAGCCAAGCATTAAAAAGTCAATTAGATGCTCTTGTACTTCCTCATGGTGTTGCTCTGATCCAATACGTAGACGATCTTTTGCTAGCCGCTGACGACAAGGAAACTTGCAAAGCAGCTACTATTTCTTTATTACGTCATTTGTCCGACTTACATCACAAGGTGTCACCTTCTAAACTGCAATATTGTTGCCAAGAAGTGACCTACTTAGGTCATCTTTTGTCAAAGGAGGGAAGAAGGTTGACCCCAGAGAGAATCAAAGCAATCTCGCAGATGACTGTACCAAGCACACAGAGAGAAGTGCGTGCGTTTTTGGGTATTACGTCATACTGTAGGCAATGGATCCCAAATTTTTCTCTCATGGCGAAACCATTGGTAGCCCTGACTGGAAAAGGCGTTCCAAGCCCTTTGCCATGGTCTGATGAATGTCAACAGAGCTTCTCTGACTTACGTGATGCGCTGTGTTCAGCTCCTGTGTTGGGTACTCCTGACTACAATAAGCCGTTTACACTATATGTCCATGAAAGAGAAGGTTGTGCATTGAGCGTATTAACGCAACAATTTGGCGACAAACAGCGGCCTTGTGCATATTTTTCATCCACGTTAGATCCGGTAGCCAGAGCATTGCCAAGTTGTTTGAGAGCCACAGCAGCAGCCGCAGTGTCTATTCGACAGTCTGCCGGATTAGTCATGAACAACATGCTAGTAGTCATGGTTCCACATGCTGTGGATACACTCATGAATCGAACGAAAACTCAACACCTCACCAGTGCTAGATTATCAGGCTACGAGCTGACACTTTTGGCAAGTCACATTCAGATCAAGCGATGCAACATATTGAATCCAGCAACGCTGTTGCCGACTGCTCAGGAGTCGAGTGATTCAGAGCCCCATGACTGTTGTTTTAGAACTGAGGAAGAGACAAAAGGTAGGATTGATTTAAAGGATACTCCGTTATCAGACCCAGACGGCACGTTATATGTCGATGGGTCCTGCTTTAAACTCCAGAATGGTGACGTGACGGCCGTGTATGCAGTTATGACTTTGAGTACGATTGTTGAGGCTGCAAAAGTGAGTCAGAATTCTGCCCAAGCAGCAGAATTAATTGCATTGACAAGAGCATGTGTTTTAGCTGAGGGAAAGAGAGTGAATGTGTTTACTGACAGCCAGTACGCCTTCGGCGTCGCTCACAATTTTGGACGTCTCTGGAAAGAAAGAGGTTTTCTCACGTCCCATGGAACTAAGATCCAACATGGACAGTTAGTCAGCGATCTATTAGAATCCCTGACCCTACCGAATGAAGTTGCGATTGTGAAGTGCAGTGCACATCGAAAAATCATGGATGATGTTGGCCGAGGGAATGCATTTGCTGATGAGGTCGCCAAAGAGACGGCCAAGAACATGACGAGCCGAATGTACGTTGCAACGTCTGCAAGATGGATTGCTGAATCAGGAATGTGTGAGAATACGATTGACAGTGTGAAAGCAATCCAGAATGAGGCAACTGAAAATGAGAAGAATGAATGGAAGGAGAAAACGGGTAAAATGGATCCAAGTGGATGTTGGATTGATCTGTCTGAGCAGCAACGTTGGATGTTACCTGACGCGTATGTACTTGCGGTAGTCACGATGGCACATGGAGCGGCGCACATCAGTTCGAAAGGGATCTGTAAAATGTTAGCTCCAGTATGGAAGAATGATGGAATTACTAAGTGTGCGGAGAGAGTGGTGAAAAATTGCATGGTATGCCTGATGCATAATCCTGGCAAGGGAACCCCAACCCCAACTGGTCATTTTGCCCCCCCCTTCTTGTCCCTTTAAAGTGATTCAGTTGGATTATATCCACATGGACAGGTGTAACAATCTTAAGTATGTCCTAGTGGTAGTATGTGCCTTTTCAAGATGGATTGAGGCATACCCATTAAAGGATAACACTGCCATGTCCACTGCCAAAATCCTCCTCAAAGAGTACTTCCCTAGGTATG
Organism: Triturus cristatus; assembly: GCF_964204655.1. Lineage (NCBI taxonomy): Eukaryota > Metazoa > Chordata > Amphibia > Caudata > Salamandridae > Triturus > Triturus cristatus. The sequence continues at coordinate 772,102,933 of NC_140595.1, read as the reverse complement.
GTATGCCACGGACTGTTTGGTCAGACAACGGAAGTGAGTTTGTAGGGAAAGTTATGAAGAGTGTGTGTGCAGGTCTAGGAATTGTACAAAAATTCCACAGTGCGAATCATCCACAGTCAGCAGGTTTGGTGGAAGGGTACAATGGCACCCTGAAACTGAAACTTGCGAAAATTCAAGCTTCCACTGGTCGCTCTTGGCCAGACGCATTGCCTCTAGCTTTACTGTCCACCAGAGCGACTGTACACTCTCGAGTAGGGCTTAGCCCATATGAGATTGTGTTCGGCCGCCCTGCTAATGTTTGGGGAGTCCCTAGGCCAAAGGAATTCAAACAAATAGAATACCCAATGTTGATTGATTACCTTCATGATCTGACTGCTAAACTGAGCCTTATTCATCAACAGGTATTCGAATCCTTGCCTAAACTGCCGGAGAGTCCAGGTCATACGTTGAAATCCGGCGACCAGGTTGTAGTGCGGAATTTTGAACGCACCCGAAACCTTCAGCCAAGATTCGTGGGCCCGTTCCAGGTCCTCCTCGTAACCAGAACTGCAGTACGGCTAGCTGGAAGGAAGAATTGGGTGCACGCCAGCCACACAAAGCGTGTCCCTCTTCCACTCCCCTATGACAACTGGGTTAGACGAGGAATTGGTGTGTCCGAGACAGAACCTGTTCCTAGGCACATCCCTTTCAGTGATGCAGAGTACCTAACGGACCATCCACGAACCGAAACGCAGAACTTTGACACCTCAGCAGAAACCGCTCCTTTGAATCCTGAACCAAGTATTGCACAAAGTGAACACTTGTCACCTGTGGAGTCGAACATTTCTGCACCTGTAGACCAGCTATTTCAAGACCAAACAAGACCCGGAAAGTACAGATATAATCTACGTTCTCATGTTATGAACTAATGACATTGCATTATTGCCCTTCTGTTTAAAGACTATAAAACTGTTTTGATCATATTGCATTCCAGTCAATCAGGAAGTTTGCTAGAATTTTTATTTTTTTTATTTCACCTTGCCATCTGGGTTACCGTAGGGTCGTAACGTGTGCCTTGTTTTAATTTACAGGGAATCAGACATTAGGTCGGTTTCTTCTGTTTATCTTGGGAACCCCCAGGATAGACAGAGGTAAGTTTCTAACAGGTACAAACCATCCGTTGCGAACGGTTGTAGAAGATGGAGCTTCCTGAATTACGATGGGTTAAAGTCATAAATGTGCACAAGACAAAATTATATGACATATTGTACAGTAAATGTTTCCTAATGCAATGTGCTCTGACACTTCTGATTGTTTTTATAACTCTAGTAGGCGGAATTATTTTTGGTATTCAATTGATCTTTGCACCTGTTACGTCCACAGTATCTCCCCATATTTCTGTTTCCCCAACTATTGGTACTATTCACTCTTTCCACCCTTTTCCTGCTCACGAGCAAGCTCGACGCTCTGAGTTTATAAATAACACTTTCATTCAGCTCTTGCACCAACATCAACTAGTGGTTAACACAACAAACTGCTGGGTATGTGGCTTGATACCACATACCATGGACAAGGGCATCCTTTATTTGGTTCTGCCTTTCAGTTATAATGGATCATTCTGGGCATTTCAGACCATGTTCGCCTATGCTCTAGAGACCTACCCTCCACGGCCTCCGCGTTCCACCCGGTATAATTCTGCTAATAGAGCCTTGGTAAAAGGAATCACTGACATGGTGAGAGATGTCAATAATACCCCGTACATTCCCAAGGATGAGTTGCGAGTTTACATGGGGTGGAACATTACAGAATATGGCATTACTCTGGGCGAGAACAAACGTAAGAGCTCAACTCCGATCTGGGTCGTACCCCACCAAGGTCAGGTCTGTTTGCAAGGGAATGGGAGGAATCCGAAAGCTCGACTGGGGAAGAGTGACTGTATTGAAACATACGTGTTCCCGTCACAATCTTCCCCTGCATTCTTAGCCGCTAAGGGTACCTATTTTGTTTGTCAAGACAGAGCATATACATGGCTGCCCGCTGACTTCTCAGGCTCATGTTATATCGCTCAACTGTTACCTCCGACATACACTGCTGCACCGGACTATCACAAAACGAGAGTTGTGAGAGGTGAGACTTTTTCAAAGGTTTCCTCCCGTTCTGGGGGCCTATGGTCAACAGTAGAAACCTGCGTCAACTAACACGAGTAGTTGAATCCACCATTATCGAAACTACAGGTGCCCTTAGTAACCTGACAGCTGAGCTTCAAGCGGATCGCCTCATGACGTTACAGAACCGTATGGTTCTTGACGTGTTACTTGCAGATCGAGGTGGGGTATGCAAAATGATCCAATCAAGTTGCTGCGTTTTTATCCCAGATAATGCGCCAACAGTATACAAGGCCATCTCTAAGCTACACAAAATCTCCGACTTCATTCATGTAGAAGAAGGTGACTGGTCACTAATGGGATGGTTCTGGAATCTGTTATCTGCATGGGGGTGGAAGGTTCTAATGGTCATTGGTGTTACGTTAGTATTTTTATTCTCGTGCTGTCTCATTATTCAGTGTGGCCCTGCCTTATGTAGCGTTTGTGTTTCATCATGCGTAAGAAGACCACCTGTTTTCAGAGATACGCCACGGGATAGAGTAATGCTACAACAACATATCAGTGACCTGATGAACATAGAACTGGACTCTGACATAGAGTGAGTTATTGCCTATGTAAGGGCAAAAGGACGGTCTGAGGTTCTGTAGCGATCCGAACCCGTGAATTCGGTATCATAGTACTGACACGATTTTGGTACCAATGAACCGCAAATGATCCATTGTATACGTGACAGTGTTTTCGCTGCGCAACTAGCACGAATTCACTGGAAACTAGGGCATTCTCTCTAAAAGTCACGGCATCCATTTTAGTTACGGCATCCATCTCGTTTCTTGCCCTCACATAGTCAATGAACGGACGATGACCTCGGCAGAGTCACCTTGTTAAGGACACGTAAGCTCGAGCCCGAGAAAGGCTGACGCTGCATGACTAGGCAGAATCAAGCTGCCTCCCTTGCCTGAGGCCAGTCCTGCTATACTGGTTCTCGTGTCCGTTGTCCTGACTGAAAGGCCGAAGACGATTGCCCTGCCCGTTTATGATCCATAAACACCTCTTATCCTACATTTCAATCCTTTGCACCTGGCACTGCTCCTTTCCTTCTGGGCTTTTACAATGGGGAGGTTACGATTTTTATGATGGGGAGGATCGGGCGAAGAATGAAAAACTGTCGAGAGGACCTGATTGAATACCGAAAACCCACAACTAATCATTGTTTGATATTTATTTATTTGTTTGGGATACCGGGTTGGGCATGAGAAATATTCGTGTAATGTTGCCCCGAGACATTTTTCTTGTATTTAAGAAACGACCCACTTAATGCAATTTGAACAGTCTCGTAGATTCTGCCTCTGTGTGGTTCCTATGATTTCTGTGTCCCTGCAGTAAATAAACCTTGGTCTTTGACGCCGCCATCGAGAAGCCCGTGTCTCTGTTATTTGTGCACCGAGACAGGAGGAACTCAGGGGTCTTCGGGTGTTGTTTCCCTGACACCTCTGGACTCTTAAAAGTCCAGAACCTCAATACCAAGCCAGCTTCTCACAGTATTCAACACATATCCATAAGTCACTTACCTCCACCAGACCCTGGGGATTGCTGGTCCCAGAGGAGGCTCAGTGACTGGTTCAGTGAGAGTGTCCAAAGATCTTCATAGTGACTGAAGGCAAGACCTCCAACACAGCACAATGAAGGGAGACTGAAAGGGGGCCTTAGAGAACAACAAAGGGCAGCTAGGGAGCAGCCGAGTGGAAACCAATGTCAGGCAATGATCAATTAAGCAATAGATGACTATAACCGAAGTTTAATACTTGGGCTCTCACCCAGGGGCGAGGGGTATCTGAGTTAATACCGCAGTTGGAATCCGCAATATTACCCTGGCATGGGGTTTTCCAGGCTGGAATCCTGTTTTTTTGTAAGTTTTCCAAAGTTGTCTAGTGTGGTCACTGCCAGGCTTTTTCTGGTAGCAGCGTTCATGGCTTTCATTGATATTATTTGGTGTTACTGCGCATCACTGATGCAGTAATGCCACATAACTGTATGTAGGCAAACACATTGAATGTGCGGTGATCCATGTACCACATATAAAACACAGATTCTATAAGACTCTTAAGTATTTGGAGTATTTAGGACTTAGGTGGCCAGCCCACATTGGTTTTCTTCACTTCTGTTGTTTGTTTGATGTCAGCAGGGAAACTCTGCTGAAATGTAGGAGGAAAGACCATTTAAATAAATAACTGAATCATTTGTCCTATCCTGCAACAAACATATATAAGTTTAAGTATATTTAAGTAAACATATTTGTTTTTGCGCTTTTCCTCAATCTAGTAAGCGCTATCTAAGGAATACTTACGCCATCTGGGGAGAAATTACCTCCTTCTCAACGACTGAAAAGACCAATTATTAGGTAAAATGTGGCAAGGGACGTCTACAGGGTGCCAAGAGCTGCATTCCAATCTCTATCCAAAATGTGGGCCTCAGCCTGACCTCTTGCTATCTTGTTAGGGTTCTTCCTTGGCTGTCTAAGACTGGGGGGCTGCCTCCCGCCTTCTTGGGGAGGCAGAGGACAACTTTAAGAAGGCAAGGTGCTTAATGACCCAATTCAAGGGGAGGTCCAGATACAGGGGCCTGTGCTGGTGCCACCCCAGAATATTACCTCATTGGGGGGAAGTAATGTGGGTGGAGTTCACAGCGCAGCTGGTAAGACGACTGTATCTGGTTGGGGGGGCGGAGTTCACTATCTTTCACACTGTTATAGGTCAGACGTTGCCTGAGGTAGGACAGCAGTTATCGTGTTACCATAATAAAACTGTTTGTGACCTGCTGATACCAGCAGGCCACCATCCCTGTGAGTGCTAGCCATTGCCAATGGGTCGCAAATTGCGACCTACCTCATTAATATTCATGAGGTAGGTCATTTGCGACCCACTGGGAATCCAGAATGTGTTCAACACACTTTTGTATATTCCGATTTGCGATTTCCTAATTACGAATCGAAAGGATTCGCAATTAGGGAATCGCAGAAAGGTTTCCTGGTACATCAGGCCCTTTGTTTTGAAGGCGTGAACTGGTCTGGTGGAGCCCTGGCAGCCATCTTGCCTTTCTCTAAAACCGACCAGGTGGGAGTTGGGGATCGTATCCTGCTTAACAAGGCTCCTGGTTCCTTCTGCTGTCTCGTTCAAGCCCTAGAAGAATACATGGCGGTTCTCCCCCGCGGACAGACGCGAGCATTGTTCCTCCATACCGATGACACCCCACTTTCCAAATTCCAGTTTTCCAGACTTCTACATTTGGCCTTAGGGGCGGCAGGGATTGGTCCATCCAGCTTTAGCTCCTGTTCCTTTCACACAGGAGCGGCCATGACAGCTGCCGGGTCGGGCTGGATGGTGCAGAGGATTGGAAAGTGGACGTCAAACTGCTACTAGAGCTATGTCCGTCTTCACATGATCTAGTTGTCGACCCAAGCTTTTCCCTGCTCCCTCAGCTTTGTATATCGTAGTGGCGCGCTGTGACATCACGTGTCAGTAGTGAGTAGCTCTCCGAAAGGGGCTCTGTCTGCTGCTTGCTGTGCCATTGCCATACCTGTTAAACGTCCCTGGCCTATCTTCTCGGCGCTATCTCCCCTGCCACTGCCGCCGCATCTGCAAACCCGCGCGGCCGCAGTGAGGACTACACCTCCCAGTGTCCTTCGCGGCAGGAAGCCGCTCACGCCTCTTCCGTGCCCGGAGGCGCATTAAACCGGAGGAGAGCCCCGGTGGAGCGGGGGCTCTGACTGCTGCTTGCTGTGCCATTGCCATACCTGTTAAACGTCCCTGGCCTATCTTCTCGGCGCTATCTCCCCTGCCACTGCCGCCGCATCTGCAAACCCGCGCAGCCGCAGTGGGGACTACACCTCCCAGTGTCCTTCGCGGCAGGAAGCCGCTCACGCCTCTTCCGCGCCCGGAGGCGCATTAAACCGGAGGAGAGCCCCGGTGGAGCGGGGGCTCTGTCTGCTGCTTGCTGTGCCATTGCCATACCTGTTAAACGTCCCTGGCCTATCTTCTCAGCGCTATCTCCCCTGCCACTGCCGCCGCATCTGCAAACCCGCGCGGCCGCAGTGAGGACTACACCTCCCAGTGTCCTTCACGGCAGGAAGCCGCTCACGCCTCTTCCGTGCCCGGAGGCGCATTAAACCGGAGGAGAGCCCCCGCGTCGCGGGACCGCGCGCGGGCGGCGCCGGGCTAAGCCCGGGCATAGGGCGGGCCGTCTGTGGCCGTCAGAGGCCGAAGGTGGCTGGGCTGGGCCACCCCCCTAAGATTAATCCATTAAAGGTATTGTAATACTTGCAATTGATATTCTGGTCGGGAGGATGGTGAAAAGGAAAATAAAAGGTGCCAACGTCAGTGGAGGGGGCGTAGCCACATTGGACTCCTATCTGGTGAAAGTATCCAGTATGCTCAATGACGAAATTGAAAGAACTGAAAGAAGACTCTCTCTGGATATTGGGTCATCCACCACCGTGCTGGTTCTTGAAGAACCAGAGAGAATAGAGCCCCAGATGGAGCCCACAGTGCCTGATTTTCCAAGGGATCTAATAGAAAATGATACGAACATTCCCGATCAGTCCCCTGGAACCTCCATAACAGACTTGATAGATGACACTTCTCTTAGCATCACTCCCGCCCAAAAGAAAAGACGTTGTACCAGGGCTGGAGGGGTGGGGCCACCAAGTAAGGCTGCTCCTCCTAAGGGGTTAGGGTCACAAAAGTCTAGGCGTAAAATAGCCAAACTCAATACCCCTAGCCTTTCTTCGGAGGATCAAATGGATTCTCTCTGGGCTGTATTTAAAGGGGAATTAGATCTTATCCTGGTTCCGATTATAGCTAGGATATCCTCCCTAGAGGGAAAAATGATTGGTATAGAAAGGACCTGTGGGGTAAATGACTTACCCAATACCCCTTTAACTCATTGTGAACTACCGCCCCTGGAGCCATTGATCCAGCTTCCTATCTCAAGTACCTCAGTTACACTTCATCCCCAACCTCTGAGTCAGATTGTCACCCTAACTGAGGATGTTGACTCTAATTTAAAGGAAAAACTTTAGGCTCCAAGGGTGTTTTGAATACTAGGGCCCCAGTAAAATCGGGTAAGGGGGTTACATTTCCTAATCCTATTACTAGTTCGGATACTCGGTGTGTTCATCACCCGCCCCCTTCAGATAGAGAAGCATTCCAGCTGATTCCCGAGGCCACGCCCCTAGTACTTGTTTTAGCAAATGTTCCCTGTCTAAACCAAGGTAAAGAAGAACTTGCAAGTAATTTAATCGACAAAGTCTTCTATTGGTTATCCAATAATATGCGGATCTCCGACAGGGGGAAACAACAACTAGCCAAGGATATTATAATGGCCAGAAGGGTACCTTGGCTGGGTACGAGTAAGAAGAAATTTGGGGGTGACTGTATAGTTGTAAACTTTTCTAATCCCCAAACACTGCTGATAGTTCTAGCGAATCTATTCCCCCCTCAATCTAGGAGCTCGGCCATAATTCCATTAACTCTAGAATTTTTTTATGATCATTTATGGTGTAAGCAGCGTAGTTCTAGGCCTTGCCTAACGCCTATCCATACTTGCCCAATAGTGAAAGGGGGTTTACCATCTCCTTTTGCTGGAATTAACTTGAGGAATCGCTTTGGGGCATTGACAGACATGGAGGCCTGTGATTCACTGTCGAGTCCAGGCCATAATGTTTTTAGTAGCTCACATAGGGAGATTCAATTGAACAATCATTTTCCACCTAATGAGGGTGACCACTCTGGTCTAACCTTACTTACATGTACCTCGGTGGAATCCAAAAAGATTATAGGGCCCTCCCATAATAACCATTTAAAAACACTAGGGAGTTTGGATCCAAGGAGCGTAGAAAGCTCTTTTGTAACTCATGGCACAATTCTAAACCCTCACCTTTTAGCTGAACTAGAGGTAGACCATTGTATAGAGGGACAAGATGTGATTTTGGGAGGGCCAAAAAAATAATTTGACTAAATTGAACATCCCCCAATCCGGAAAGGATGGATTATCCCTTATCTCATGGAATCTTGCTGGAATTGGCAACAAGATTTCATCCTTGGAATGGTGTTCATTTATCTACCAGTATGACATCATCCTTTTTCAGAAATCCTGGTCGATAGATGCGGTTTTTCAAGTAGGCTACATTAACTTTTTTGTCCCTGCTGTTAAAAGCCTAAAAGGTCGACCTGCTGGAGGCCTGGTGATATGGATTCGCCTGGCCCTCAGTTTTAAGGCACAGAAGTTCAGAGTCATGACAAATGACATTCTGGCAGTTAGACTTGAATGGCCTGATGGCAACAAATTGGCCATCTTCAATGTCTATGCCAGAGGCCAACCAGGAGGGCGTGCTTCAGAGGTTGTTACAGCTCTTGACACTCAACTAGAGGAACTCCCTGTACAGTTTGTCCCAATAGTGGGGGGTGATTTCAACACTACCTATGAACCACTCGGTCAAGAAGATCAGGATATTTCTGCCGAAGAAGACAATAGATGGGGTATCCCTAAGATTGATCTCCCGGCCATCAAAAGATGGTCAGCTGCAGCAATTCAGTTAAAATCAATGTGACTCGGAAGAGGACTTCGAGCAGCTAATGGGAGAACCCCTTCTGATCAACATGGTGCACGTACCTTTGATAATGGACGGAACAGCAGTCGGATTCACTACCTACTCGTGGACATTAGACTCTGGCATAGATTGGTTGATATGGCCGTTAAACCACGGTTAGAAAGTGACCACAACCCTCTTTGTTCATCTTTTAATGTCCCAACTGGGGATAAAGCAGAGCCAAAAGTTGGAGTAACTTCCACTCTGGATATTGTAGCTACTAATAATTTGCGCCATGTTAAATGGGATAAAATAGCAGTGAACCCAGTCCAGATGGCTGCACTTAAGAATGAAGTCACAAAGGCACTGATGGAAATAAATACCCAAATTGATAGACAGGATTTTCCACGTATAATGCTAGAGGTCCATGAAAACTTATTCTCTAGACTCAAGATATTTTTCCAGAAGGCCTGCCCCAGGGGAAACAGAAACACTAAAGTGATCACAGCTAAATGGTACAATAAATCTTGTAGGGATGCAAGGTCAATATTGAGCAAAGAGGTAAAGGCTAAGAACCCTATGAGAGTACGTGAGGCAAGGGGTTTCTATAGATCAGTCCAAAAGGCGGCAAAAAGACAGTGGGATGAGGACAGGTGGCAGGATCTGAAATCGGCATGTGCTTTTAAAGATTCCAAACAATTTTGGAATATCATAAAATGGGATAGGGATGGACAAGGGGACTCCCCACAAAATAATGTACCCCAGCAATCAAGGTTGGAATTTTTCAAACCACAATATGCTTGTAATCAGCTGTTACCAGTTAGTAACCCCCCACCTATTATTCTTTTTCAATATAATTTGTTTACAGTTGATGATGTAGACAGGGCATTAGATTGTGTTACCAGAGGTAGAGCCCCAGGTATGGATGGCATTCCAGCTGACATCTTCTTGAGTGACAGGCCCACATGGTGCCAGTATTTTGCACTCTTAGCAAATTCAGTGGCTAGGGGAGCCCCCATTCCATCTTCATGGAAGGGAGCTGAGATTATCCCTGTTTTTAAAAAGGGGGACAAATCATTACCAAATAACTATAGGCCTATCAGCCTCATAGATTCAGCCCAAAAACTGGTTGGTCGTTTGATCCAGAGTAAAATTCAAACATGGATTGATGATCAAGATATTTTATCCCCTTTTCAGGCTGGATTTCGTCCATGCACTAGTTCGATCGACCAAGTTTTCTTCTTCATTTTGTTATATTGGAGAAATGTGCTGATTTCTAAGGGGACACTTTATGCAGTGTTTGTTGACTTAAAAACGGCCTTTGATTTAGTCCCACGTTGTAAACTTTGGTCCGTTCTTGCCAACCAGGGGATGCCGTTAGATCTCTTGACCTTGCTTGTCCGCCTGCATGAGAACAACTATGCGAGAATCAGATGGGGGGCCCAGGGCGAGGTCACAGAGCCATTCCCCGTTGAGCGTGGTGTTCGCCAGGGGTGTGTGCTGGCGCCCACCCTGTTTTCCCTATATATATAAAACGGAATAGTGAAACATCTTAGTAGCTCCCCCACTGATGCCCCTATATTGGCTGGAGCCCGCGTGCCTGTTCTCATGTTCGCGGATGATACCTTAATTGTCTCGCGAACTCCGAGCGGCCTACAGAAAGCCATTAATGCATTTGGGGAGTTCTGCTACCAGCGCGGCCTTGAGATCAACATCTCAAAGACAAAGTTTATGTCATTGAATCAGGCCAATTCTTTCAAGGGTAAAATCTTGCTCAACGGTACACCTCTTGAGCAGGTTGATTCCTTTGTTTATCTTGGACTTATGCTACAAACGAATATGGGATGGAATCGACATTTGGACATGGCCTTGTTAAAATTCTATCAGCTTGCAGGTGCCCTATCCCTTAAACATAGGTCCTCCTTAACTAGGCCAATTACTCCTGCCCTTGGGGTGTATAATATGAAAGTTGTTAATACAGCTCTCTATGGCTCTGAACTTTGGGGCTTCATCAATCTGAATAGTTTGGCAAGAGCAGAGAATACTTTTCTGCGTAAATTGGTACGTGTGCCCCAAAGTACTCCAACTGCTCCGCTCTTGATGGACTTGGGCAGAAAGAATATATCTGACCTAGCCAGATTGCGCCCATTGCTGTACTGGAGACAAATCTGGACGACTCCAGAATTAATGCATTATGCCCGGGGTCTGAAGGATGTGATCCAGGCTGATCAATTCCATAAAATCCAGTGGTTAAAGGAAATCAGGTCTCTTTTGCTAAAGTTAGACCTGAATATTTTATGGAATAAGCCGGACGTATCAACTTTCCCAACAAAAAAAGATATAAAATAAAAATACTGGGAAATGGTCCAGACAGAATTTTATAGAACTAATTCGACAACGAATCTAACTGGTAAGTTTCTGGATCATAAATCACGCCCAAAATGTGAATCATACTGGGACATTATTGAGAGGCCGCAAGATCGGAAACTATACTTTCAATTTAGAGTAGGCACCCTTCCAGTTAAGGCATTCACAAGTAATTGGTCCCTTCCAAGGATGTCAGATGTCATAACTGTTTAGATATGCCTGAATCTGTAGCTCATGTGCTTTTTGTATGTCCTCTCTATGCTGCCCCCCGCCGTAGGTGGCTTAGACCCATTTGTCTCAGGTTGGCAACTCGAAATTACAAAGAAGCATTAAGGATACTGAGTTGCGATTGTTCACCTTATATAGCGGTGGCAGTGGCAAAGTTTTTAGGTTGGTCCTGGATAATACGTAGTCGAACGCTCACCAAACCTGCTGCTAGCTAGTATTTTCCATGAGCTAAGACACTTTTTATACCCAGTATCTCTTTTAGCTGATATTATTGTTTTAATAATTAATTGGATTTAATGTTTTTTTTAAAGTTTGTATATAGTATATGATATTAATTGTGTTGTATTTTATGTATTATTGTGCTTTTAAGACATACTGTCGAATAAAGCTTTGAATTGGATTGGCTCTCCGAGACCTGTTTTCCCCCCTCAGCCGTCTGGGACTTGTAGTCCTGTATTTATAATAGGAAAGTGAACCCTGAGGGTAGCAGCATGCAAATAATTACACCAGGGTTGACTTGGCAACATATCGAATCTGGAAGGAGCGTCTTCCATAGATAGGGCAGTAAGTTCTCTAATAAAGTTAGACCCTGGTTTCAGCCTCCGCTCCGACAGCACCAGTAAGTACCCCAGCAGACACAAGGCTGTACTAACTCACACCAACCAACCACGCCAGCTGCGCACACCAGTGGATAAATGGCAGAAACCAGGCACCTCCACCGAACACGCCTCCACCAGACACTCACAACCGCCACGAGCAATGGCTGTAGTCACCTGGGCAGTAAAACAATATAGTAAACAGCCGAGCCTCTCAAACCCTGAAATTCTGCCCGCGGAGCACTCCTTTGCACCTGACATTCAACAGAGCGCCTTGGTCAGGCGGAAGGGGGATACAACAGAAGTCCAGTCTGGTTACTACTGCCCAGCTTTGAGAATGCAGTTTCTGCCAGTTGAATCTCTGTGGCTGCAGCGCCACCTACAGGCTCCGGGTGTCCTGACACTGACCTTCTGTCCTTCAACTTGCGACCTGGCTGCGGGTTATGGGGCTGAACGTGAGTTTTCGTAGCTAGAAGATGCTTTTTTGCAGAAACCTGCAGATGTTATATTACTTCTGTACTAAGGCAAACTCCATTAAAAAGCGCACGTGCGACAGACGCCAGGAGCAGGCAGCTTGAACCCTTAGTAGGAGAGGAGGCTTGTTTGACCATAGCAGTCTGTCTCTTATTTAATTAGAAAGGGTGAAGAAAAGAGTCTATGATGTAACCTCAACCTTTAAAACAGAGACAAGTACCCTGCGCCCCTCCCACTGGCTCGGGTCGTAGGAATGGCAGGGCCCGGAGGGGGCGCAGTTCAGGGCACTGAATGCCCTGCTCGTGACTTTTAAAGAGGTACATCGGCCCTAAGTATTGGAGCACTTTACACGAGCACCAGTCACATTACACAAGGACACATTTATTGTTTTGCAGGCACAAAAAGATGGTGGACGGAATGCAGAACATTGTCAAATATTCACCCCCAGTACAGAGATCTGGGCCTAAATCCATCGTTTTTTTGCTCTCCACACCATTCCAGTTTGAACCCAGCCATATGCAAATCAGTCTTGACCCTGTGCCTCATGGGAAACGTCCAGCCCAAACTGCCAGGCTAGGTCCTCCCCGGACCGGAAACAAGCATCCTGGGACCAGTTTTGGGGTTTCACCCCTCATCAGGCAGGCTAGCTTAACTCCAGTGGTGCAGTGAGCATGGGACACATGTCTGGGCATACCCTGCCAACTCAGGGTGACAAAGGCAAAAGGAACAAATGATGGATGCAATGCTGAACAATGCAAACATTCACCTTCATTCAAAAAGATCTGGGTTGAATCCATCATTGTTCTTTAGATCACTTTGCCACCCCAGTTTGGACCCAGCCACATGCAAACCAGTCTTGACCCTGCAGCCAATGGGAACAGTCCAGCCTGAACTGCTAAGCCAGGTCTTCCCTGGACCGGAAACAAGCACCCTGGGACCAGTTTGGGGCATCACCCCTAATCAGCCAGGCTAGCTTGAATCCATTGGCACAGTGAGCACGGGACCCACGTCTGGGCATGACCTTCCCACTTGGGGTGCCTGTAGCAACACAAAAAGAAAGCTCATTGAGAATCTCAGCAAGTCCCATCTCATCCCGTCTCAGGAGCTCCTGTTCGTAGGAGCACTTTTCAATATGAAGTTGGGAAAGGTGTTTCTTCCATGGCTGCAGCGACAACATCTCAGGTCTCATCTTGGGACTCTCCTGGCAGCTCAGCCAGCTACAGCAAAGGACTGGATGAAAGTTCAGGGGTCATGTGCACCTCCCTATTTATGGTTCCTTGGGCTCGCAGACATCTCTTCCATCTAGCTTACCGTCTGCTAGCACACAGGAACCCGAGGTCCCAGGATTACAAGGCCTTGGTTCCTGTGTCTGCCTGCAGCTTCAGTGGTGGGTGCAGCTGGAAAACCTAGCAAAAGGGGTGCCCTTGGACCTACCATTGCAATGTTCCTTGACACCCGATGGAAGCTCTTGGGGTTGTTCAAGGCTGAAAGCTGGATGATTTCGAATTGGGAGGAACTGGCATCAGTGGTCAAAGCTTTTCTGCACTTTGCCCCTTCTTCTCAAGGGAAAGTGTGTTCAGATCAGGATGGACAATCAAGTGGCCCAAGCCTATCTAAATCATTTGGGGGGGACTAGTTCTCCTCTTCTTGTACTCCTGGTGGATCACATAGGGGCCAGGGCAGAGGACAGTCTGTTGGCTCTGACAGCAATTTATCTGCCGGGGAGGGAAAGTGGGTGTGCGGACAAGCTGAGTCGCCAGCTCCCTTCCTCGGTGTCCATGTCCTTGAAACCCCTGATTTTTCAGGAGATTTTGGAGAGGTTCGAGAGTCCATGGCTGGACCTTTTTGCTTCTCCACAGGATGCCCTTCTTCAGAAATTTTGCTCCCTTCTTCCTTGTCAGGATGCCTGGCGGATGGATGCAATGAATTTCCACTGGCCTCAGCATCTTCTTTTTGCTTTTCCCTTCTCATCAGGGTTTTGGCAAAGGTCAGGAGGGAGAGGGTGATGATACTATTGGTAGTTCCATTTTGGAGTCGGCAGCCATGGTTCCCCGTTTTGTACAGTCTGGCCACTGCTCCCCCTTGGAGGTTTCCAGTATCCCCTTCTCCACTCTTTCTTCGAGCGGGTTTCTCCCAGTCTCTTGTGAGAGTGGTTCAATTCTAGAGTTCTTGTGGGATGTGTTCCAGTTGGGGCTCTTTGTTTTGACTCTGTATAGTCAGTGGGCTTCTATCAAGGCTATCGGAGGCTCCGCTCTCCTCCCATTTGAATCCTCGGCCTCTAACCTTCTTCGTGGTTTCTACCTCAAAAGACCAGTGGTATTTTCCCCTGTTCCTCCTTGGGATCTGCCACTTGCCCTTAATGCATTGCAGAGGTCCCCATTTCAGCCACTTTCTAGGTTGGCATCTGGGGGAGATTTAGGCATTGCTTTCTCACCCTCCCTATTTGAGGTTTTGTCCTGATAAGGCGGCCCTTTGCCCCGACCTGGCGTTCCTTCCCAAGGTCCCATCTCCTTTCCATTTGGCTCAGGACATTGCGCTCCCTGCCTTTTTTCCTTCCTCGTCCTCAGATGTTCTACTTCATTTTCTAGACCTTACAATGGCTCTTGGTATTTATCTCGAGAGAACTGCCTCTGTTCATCAGATGGATTTTCTTTTTGTCACTTTTGGGGTGGCAAGGAGGGGCCATCGCTCTATGACAGCAACTCTTTCTGGCTGGGTCAGGTCTGCTATTTCCTTTGCCTATCTCCGCCCAGGGGTTTCCCTTCCTCCTGTTGTTCAGGGGCACTCAACCAGGGGAGTTGCTTCCTCATGGGCATCTTTTAAGGGTGCCTCGTTGTGGGACATTTGTGCAGCGGCTACATGCTCTTCCCCTCATACCTTTATCTCACATTATAAATTGAGTATGGGGTAGGTTATTTCTGGGGATTTTGGTTCAGCTGTTCTTACTGCAGTTCACTGATTTTAATTTGACCGAAATACAGTTTTCTTGGAATTTTTGTGAGTTTTCATCCAGTGCTTTGGTATACGCTCCAAGGTCAGGACTGTGACGAGGAAGACGTAGGAGGAATGTAATGACTCAGATACTTACCGGTAATCTTCATTACTCCGAGATATAGTCTTCCTCGTCACAGTCCTCAATCCCTCCCTCCCTCCCTTGGGAATTGGAGGACGAACAAAGGAGAGAACGGTGCGACCCGTGCGTGTCTGTGGGCCAGTGGATGGGTCTCATTTGGGTTTCTTAAGTGATATTGTTCCTTTTTTGGTCCTAACAATTTGTTGGGTTTACCCCACCCTTATAGGTCACATGACAGGTACTTCCTGTCAGATCATGATTGCGGGTGAGAGTTTTTTACTATGGGTGAATGCTGTGCTTTGAACACAGAGTGCTCCAAAGTCAGGACTGTGACGAGGAAGATTATGACTCGGAGTAATGAAGATTACCAGTTAGTAACCGATAATTATAAACTGGAACTAGCTGGGGTGACGATTAAAATATGTTGTCAACAGTGAGCATACAGCTCACTGAGCCATCCTGCAGAATGGTGACGCAGGTAAAAGTTAGTTTCTACAAGTTGTTCTTCCCCCTCGCTCCTCCATTTCTTACTCTATGAATCTTTATTTCTTACTTCTAATCCAAAAAGCAAACATGCGTAGGAGCCACGTTTATTAAAGCCCCGTCTTCCATCCCACTTTGAGTCCACGTGTCTTTACTTCTCTGGTTTGATTACATCATTCTTACAGCTGGGGTGTACAACCACCACCCCAAGTGGGGCTTCACCCTTCAAATTCTTGTCAGATATTTGTATTATTCCAAACAGGTAACAAATATTGTTACACCTTAAATCACGTCACAATCAGGGTGTACGTCAAGACCTTTAAACCTTTTCACCCAATGGGTATGTACATCGCATATCTCTAGACTGGAACTACACAGGACCTTCTTCAGGGCTTTAAGTGGGCCGGGTCTCACCAGGTCTGAGCACCAGCAGTTTTTTAAGGGGGCCTCGAAACGGGTCTCTATCTGGCTCTGTTTTGTGCCCTGGCACAGGCGGTCTGTTTTTTTCCGGACTGCAGTGACAGCAGGCACATCGATATGCGGGTGCTCACACTGCTCACTTCTCACTCGTGGCTAAGTTATGGCATGAAGTCATGCCAGGTGAGCGTCGTAGGGGAAGGGAAATGCTTTAAAGAGAGTTCTTTTCTCTCTGGATTTCCCTGCCATAGTTGCTGCTTATTTATCTAATGCAACTAACGACCATTGACATAGGGGAGAGGGGTTGGCCTAAAGGCTAGGGCGGTCAACCTCGGATCTGGGGAACTGGGTTTGAGTCTCGGCAATGATGCTGAACATCCTGTGATTCTGGGCAAATCACGTAATCTCCCAGTGCTTAACAAAAAAATGAATGTGTCCTCGTGTAATGCAACTGGTGCAATGTAAAGCGCTCTGATACCCGATTCGGGTCAAGTTCGCGTTATATAAAACTCTGTAAAATAAAATAAAGCCAATAGTCCTGACTTATTGTAGGTATGATGTTACTTCTTGTATCATATATCTAGATGCAATGACAGAAACAGCAAGTCAGGTGGCACACTATGCTAAGCACATCTTGTGGTTTAAGCCACGCCCTTAATTACGTTGGCCACGCCCATTTGAGAGACCCTCCAGTTATTTCATCCCACTAAAAGCCCTCACCTTCTTGCAATGTTCACTGATCTGCAGAGGAGACGTGCAGAGATGCCCCTGGCATTTAACTCAACTTCGACTCAAGTCTGACCTTTCTAGACCGTGACTTGTTCATACTGTCCTGGTGATCCTGCATTGGACAGAGACAACATTGTATGAGCAGGTGACGTCAAAAAGTCTTCATTCCTCCGACTTCCCAGGGGTCAGCACTTCTGTCAACAGGAATGAGACCCTTTCCATGGTACTTACCAGTAAACTTCTATTTACAACTGGTCACCTAGGCTCCTGGGCCCAGGCACTTGTATGTGGGATGTTTGTGTGAGGCGGCAGGGGTGCTGTAGGGCCCAGGCACTTGTATGTGGGATGTTTGTGTGACGCGGCAGGGGTGCTGTAGGGCCCAGGCACTTGTATGTGGGGATGTTTGTGTGACGTGGCAGGAGTGCTGTAGGGCCCAGGCACTTGTATGTGGGGATGTTTGTGTGACGTGGCAGGCATGCTGTAGGACCCAGACACGTATATGTGGAATGTTTATGTGACACGCAAGGGGGCTGTAGGGCCCAATCACTAGTATGCGGGGATGTTTGTGTGACGTGGCAGGGGTGCTGTAGGGCCCAGGCACTTGTATGTGGGGATGTTTATGTGACGCGGCAGGGGTGCTGTAGGGCCCAGGCACTTGTATGTGGGGATGTTTGTGTAACGCGGCAGGGGTGCTGTGGGGCCTAGATACTTATATGTGGGATGTTTGTGTCACACGGCAAGGGTGCTGTAGGGCTCAGGCACTTGTATGTGGGGATGTTTGTGTGACGCGGCAGGGGTACTGTAGGGCCCAGGCACTGGTATGTGGGATGTTTGTGTGATGCGCAGGGGGGCTGTCGGGCCCAATCACTAGTATGTGGGGATGTTTGTGTGACGCAGCAGGGGTGCTGTAGGGCCCAGGCACCTGTATGTGGGGATGTTTGTGTGACGCGGCAGGGGTGCTGTGGGGCCTAGATACTTATATGCGGGATGTTTGTGTCACAAGGCAAGGGTGCTGTAGGGCTCAGGCACTTGTATGTGGGGATGTTTGTGTGACACGGCAGGGGTGCTGTAGGGCCCAGGCACTTGTATGTGGGGATGTTTGTGTGACGCAGCAGGGGTGCTGTAGGGCCCAGATACTTATATGTGGGATGTTTGTGTGGCACGGCAAGGGTGCTGTAGGGCTCAGGCACTTGTATGTGGGGATGTTTGTGTGAGGCGGCAGGGGTGCTGTAGGGCCCAGGCACTTGTATGTGGGGATGTTTGTGTGAGGCGGCAGGGGTGCTGTAGGGCCCAGGCACTTGTATGTGGGGATGTTTGTTTGACGCGGCAGGGGTGCTGTAGGGCCCAGATACTTATGTGTGGGATGTTTGTGTGGCACGGCAAGGGTGCTGTAGGGCTCAGGCACTTGTATGTGGGGATGTTTGTGTGAGGCGGCAGGGGTGCTGTAGGGCCAGGCACTTTGAATATGGGGATGTTTGTGTGACGTGGAAGAGGCGCTATAGGGCGAGGAGCATGCAGAATAAAAGGGGGTTCTGTTGAGGGCAGCTGAGGGACTGGCTCAATGAATTGGGAGGGGGCCCTTACCTACCTTGTATTAGGGCAGTGCTCGGGGACAGCAGGGGCAGCTGCCGCTGCAGTACTGGGCTCTCAGTACAAATAAAAACTGGCCTTGGCATGACTAGAAGCACAAGTATTGCAAACCTTTATTCCCTCATAGTTATGCATTAGTAATACCATTTCTATATGTTCTGTTAAGCAAGAGAAAGGAATACTGTGTGGGTGCCGGTTCCCTGCCGTGTAATTTAGAATGCTGTACTGGAGTTTTATGGGCCAGACAGAGTCACACTTTCTGGTCTGTGTCTGAATTTTGAGTGCATTGTGTAGTTTTACCCTACTCAGTATTTGCCATTGTTTCCTCCTGTCACATATACACCTAGCCTGCTCTCTCTGAATCCCTCTCTCCTTCCTAAGCCTGGTCTCCTGCCCAGCCACGCTTCTACTAACTGGGGTGGCATGGTGAGCAAAAGAATGATGTATTTAACCCAAGGTGAAACCCCGAAACCGGTCCTAGGATGCTTGTTTCCGGCCCAGGGAGGACCTGGCTTGGCAGTTCGGACTGGACTGTTCCCATGAGGCACAGGGTCAAGACTGATTTGCATATAGCCAGGTCTAAACTGGGGTGGCATGGTGAGCAAAAGAATGATGGATTTAACCCAGATCGCTTGACTGGGGGTGAATGTTTTGATTTGTTCTGCATTCCGTCCATCAATTGTGTGTCTTAGGCTTCTACTAGGCCTGCATTCGCCGCCCACCCAGAGCCTCCAAAATAAGCCTCCTGCCCTATCTCAACCCATATACCACCCACTACCCATCTCATTAGCCCCAACGCTCCACCTGTGCTTTAGAGCTGAGTACACAATGTCCCTTGTTGAGAAATGTCATAATCACACCTGCCTAACTCTATTGAGTTAGACACATCCCTTGCTGATCCAACAGTTGACCAACAATGTCTAAACTAGCAATGGCTCAAGTTTCCTGACCCAAACTAGCCAATGACTGAAGGGGGCTGACCCATATCCCCTTAGATTGTGCATAGAATTCCACATTTGCCATGTATGGTGCAAGTGCCCTACACATCAAATATGATCATATATCTTTCGATAACACATTTTCAGAAGCACAGCATCCATTCCTTTGTGGAGAAGTGTGGCTCAATGGTTAGAGCGGCAGACCCCGATGCAGAGGTCTGGCCCGAGACCAGGGTTCAATTCCCGCTTCGGCGGGTCTTGGGCTTAATTTCCTCGGACCTGATATTTCTCGCCTCGGTGCCTCTTCTAATCATGGGTCCCACTCTGCAACTCTGGGCAATAGCTTGTTTAATCTCCACAACGGCCCCAACAGCGCAGGGGATGCCTGGCTGCACCTTGGGGGTGCCCAGGAGTGGACACTTCACAGGGAAAGCCAGGATGGGTTCCTCTGCGGTATAAGTACAGCGCCGGAACACCTCCGTTGGTAGGTAGCTGCACGCTTTACAAATGCCAGATTATAGATTATTATTATTTGTGGACCTCTAAGAGGAAACTATTGTAGTTTGACTATTCAGCAACAAGAGGCTGAATCCTGCATATACTTTTGCTTTGGTGAAACAGGGCATCGACCACTGCCGATCGAAGGGTGAATCCAAACTTCAGTTTGCAAACTCATAAGCCATTGGACGTTACATGAAGGAGGTGAACCAAAAAGAAATTCTGAATACATTCCACCTCTAGATAGAGGCCACCTCTGCATAGGCCTGAATGAGGCAGGAAAAGATAGCCTGCACTGGGCATGCCCCCGAAATATTGACTCCAAAATACCAATGGGATACAATTTCGAAGAAAAATATTAAAAAAATTATTGACGGCTAGGCAGATCTAGATTTTCTACACCTAACTCCACATATATGTATCCAAACAGTGCATATATCTTCAAGGTATGTACATGTTGAGTTAGGAACTGTAAAACGACTTCCCTACATGTCCTTACCTTTCGATATTTTGTCCCTCGATATTCTTGTAATGCAATATTCTGGGGGTTGATATTCAGTAGTGCAATCTCTGTGATAAGGAGTTGCCGCTGATGATATGCTCTCCGTGAAAGATAGCCTCTATTTGCAACCAATTCCTGTATCCGTAGCCCACCTGGAAATACGTTTCTTAAAAAACCCCATCAAGATTACATCACTGCCCTGGGCGGGGGCGGCTCTTCCTCTTAGGCAGGAGAGCGTCGCCCCACTGCTTTTCAGCAGTGCAAAAAAGGAAAAATAAAATGATTATAACACAATGTTATTTTCATTTTATTTTTTCCTGCTGAAGCCAGTTTCGGGGGGGGGGGCAGGGCTTGACTGTCGTCACCGCCAGCAGGGGACAGAGTGGTGAGTGCACTTAAGTGGGCAGGACTGTTTGGCCTGCAGTCTTGGGCCTGCCAAACCGTCATGCGCACTTAGCATGTTCTCCACCCGGCTGTATTGCACAGCCTGGGTGGAGAACATGCACAGGCTCCCACTAACTGGAGTTCAGACCAATCATGATGCTGTTGTCATGCTGGTGACAGCAGAGTCATGATTGGCTAGGCTATTCTGGGAACCTGTGTGCTTCCGGTTCAAAGAAGGAGAGGACGGGCGAGAGAACGGAGGAGAGGCGGCGGGAGTCTGACAGGTAAGTGATCTTTTTTTTTTACTCTCCCCCCCACGCCACCACTACTTCCCGGGATCAGCCGCCCCTGACGCTGGGTTTCCAAAGTAAGATTGCCCACATGAAGCAGCGTCTGTGGGTCTATCCACCACTTTGAGACCCCCGGACCATACTACGGTGACGAGCGCCTCCTCTTACAAGCCTCCACCTTAGCTCCTGAGCATCAGAACTCCCAGACTGGACCCAAGCATCAACTTGTGCCCTTCTTCACAACAACCCTTTTATGTGCAGGAATATTTCTGCAGTCCGCCTGGACATCACTCTACTCCAACCCCCACCGTGGGCTGACGTCACCGCCAATGGCATGCCGGGTGTTTCCGCCATCATCCTGCGGCAGTGCACACACTGCATAACGGCACCACTTGCTGCCAGGACCAGAGAGCACTTGTCCTTCACTCCCACTGAGCCTCAAATGAATGAGCAGTTATTCCATCACTGAACACCACCACCCCTACTGACTGCCAATTTATCTCCCACTGTCCACCGCTGCCAACTGACCCACCGCTGCTGCGGCTTTGATCCGTCAACTTTCCTAATCAGAAAATTCTCTCGTTGAATCCTGCAGGTGCTGTGAGATGGAAAGCTTTGAGTTCTGGTGATTCTGAAGGAAACTGAGAAAGAGGACAGATCAGTCTAGTCTGGAGATGTACTTCTGCAGGCAGGTGCCTGGGAGGGGCAGTGCCATGCCAGAGATTGAGTTTGTGGGAGAATAGGGACTGAAGGGAGTGAGCAGTAAGGGCCATGCTGCATATCCTACTAGCTCTCCTTGAGTATACATACATATATTTTGTCATAACTGGGCTCTCGAACTTCCCTAAGTGAAGTAAAGGGTGTCTGAGTGTAGGAAGAGATGTCTTCCTTCCTTGTCAACCCCATTGCACTGATCCCCTCTCCCCCCTCCCTACAGGAACCATTGTAATTCCAAGTGTCCGTGTCCAAGGTTCGATAGGGACAGAAAATAGGCCCGGGCACCAAAATAAAAGTGGCCCCCATTAGTGAAGGAGATAGCTACAAAAGTGGCCTTGTTCGCAAATCTGGAAAGCCTTGGACTTATAAAGACAGGCTCTATAGGTGTTTTGCAAGGTATGGAAGGCTGCATGGATATGAACTTGCTGCAGGCAATGTTTGTTAAAATATCAGGAACATCACCAGTGAGAATCGCCCCAGCATGCAATTAAACAAACCTGCAAGCAGCCCAAAAACCGGTCCATACACTCCCCCATCAGACTAGCCTTTCTGGCACTGCCATTTTGCCCTACAGGCCAGTCTGGCCCTGTCCATGTCTCTTTTGAAAGCACATAGCCCTCAATAGAGGAGGAAGGAGTCTTTATGTTCACGCTCCCTGGACTAGGCCAGCTCTAGAGGGCAGCCTGTGGCAAAGATCCCCAACAGAGACAGGCTGCCTGTGCAAAACTACACAACAGAGACAGGCTACATGTGCAAAACTCCACAGCAGAGACAGGCTACATGTGCAATACTCCACAGCAGAGACAGGCTGCCTGTGCAAAACTACACCACAGAGACAGGCTACATGTGCAAAACTCCACAGCAGATACAGGCTACATGTGCAAAACTCCACAGCAGAGACAGGCTGCCTGTGCAAAACTACACAACAGAGACAGGCTAGATGTGCAAAATTCCACAGCAGAGACCGGCTGCCTGTGCAAAACTACACAACAGAGACAGGTTGCCTGTACAAAGCTCCACAACAGAGGCAGGCTGCCTGTACAAAGCTCCACAACAGAGACAGCTGCCTGTACAAAGCTCCACAACAGAGACAGGCTGCCTGTGCAAATCTCCAGAGACAGGCTGCCAGTGCAAAGCTCCACAACAGAGACAGGCTGCATGTGCAAAGCTCCCCAACAGAGACAGGCTGCCTGTGCAAAGCTCCACAACAGAGACAGGCTGCATGTGCAAAGCTCCCCAACAGAGACAGGCTGCCTGTGCAAAGCTCCACAACAGAGACAGGCTGCCTGTGCAAAGCTCCACAA
Source organism: Triturus cristatus (assembly GCF_964204655.1). Lineage (NCBI taxonomy): Eukaryota > Metazoa > Chordata > Amphibia > Caudata > Salamandridae > Triturus > Triturus cristatus. The sequence goes on along the minus strand of NC_140595.1, from coordinate 772,079,676 downwards.
CAGAGGCAGGCTGCCTGTGCAAAACTACACAACAGAGACTGCCTGTACAAAGCTCCACAACAGAGGCAGGCTGCCTGTGCAAAGCTCCACAACAGAGACAGGCTGCCTGTGCAAAGCTCCACAACAGAGGCAGGCTGCCTGTGCAAAACTACACAACAGAGATAGGCTGCCTGTAAAAGTTCCACAACAGAGGCAGGCTGCCTGTACAAAGCTCCACAACAGAGACAGGCTGCCTGTGCAAAGCTCCACAACAGAGACAGGCTGCCTGTGCAAAGCTCCTCAGCAGAGACAGGCTGCCTGTGCAAAACTACACAACAGAGACAGGCTGCCTGTGCAAAGCTCCACAGCAGAGACAGGCTGCCTGTGCAAAACTACACAACAGAGACAGGCTGCCTGTACAAAGCTTCAGAACAGAGGCAGGCTGCCTGTACAAAGCTCTACAACAGAGACAGGCTGCCTGTACAAAACTACACAACAGAGACGGGCTGCCTGTGGCAAAGATCCCCAACAGAGACAGGCTGCCTGTGCAAAACTACACAACAGAGACAGGCTGCCTGTGGCAAAGATCCCCAACAGAGACAGGCTGCCTGTGCAAACCTACACAACAGAGACAGGCTCCATGTGCAAAGCGCCACAACAGAGACAGGCTGCCTGTGCAAAGCTCCACAGCTCCACAACAAAGACAGTCTGCCTTTGCAAAACTACACAACAGAGACAGGCTGCCTGTGGCAAAGCTCCACAACAGAGACAGGCTGCCTGTGCAAAGCTCCAAAACAGAGACAGGCTGCCTGTGCAAAGCTCCACAACAGGGACAGGCTGCCTGTGCAAAGCTCCACAGCTCCACAACAGAGGCAGACTGCCTGTGCAAAGCTCCACAACAGAGACAGCTGCATGTGGAAAGTTCCACAACAGAGACAGACTGCCTGTGCAAAACTACACAACAGAGACAGGCTGTCTGTGCAAAACTACACAACAAAGACAGACTGCATGTGCAAAGCTCCACAACAGAGACAGGCTGCCTGTGCAAAGCTCCACAGCTCCACAACAGAGACAGGCTGCCTGTGCAACACTACACAACAGAGACAGGCTGCCTGTGCAAAACTACACAACAGAGACAGGCTGCATGTGCAAAGCTCCACAACAGAGACAGGCTGATTGTGCAAAGCTCCACAGCTCCACAAGAGAGACAGGCTGCCTGTGCAAAACTACACAACAGAGACAGGCTGCCTGTGGCAAAGCTCCACAACAGAGACAGGCTGTCTGTGCAAAGCTCCACAACAGAGACAGGCTGCCTGTGCAAAGCTCTACAACAGAGACAGGCTGCCTGTGCAAAGCTCCACAACAGAGACAGGCTGCCTGTGCAAAGCTCCACAGCTCCACAACAGAGGCAGACTGCCTGTGCAAAGCTCCACAACAGAGACAGGCTGCCTGTGCAAAGCTCCACAGCTCCACAACAGAGGCAGACTGCCTGTGCGAAGCTCCACAACAGAGACAGCTGCATGTGCAAAGTTCCGCAACAGAGACAGACTGCCTGTGCAAAACTACACAACAGAGACAGGCTGTCTGTGCAAAACTACACAACAGAGACAGGCTGCCTGTGGCAAAGCTCCACAACAGAGGCAGACTGCCTGTGCAAAGCTCCACAACAGAGACAGGCTGCCTGTGCAAAGCTCCACAGCTCCACAACAGAGGCAGACTGCCTGTGCAAAGCTCCACAACAGAGACAGCTGCATGTGCAAAGTTCCACAACAGAGACAGCTGCATGTGCAAAGTTCCACAACAGAGACAGACTGCCTGTGCAAAACTACACAACAGTGACAGGCTGCCTGTGCAAAACTACACAACAGAGACAGGCTGCCTGTTCACATAACATTTACAAATCTGTTCATAACCGCAGCCGAGAGGGAGAGGCGAGCGCACAGCAAAGGCTCTTGGCTAGAGGGTGGTTTGGCTGCACCTGTAAAAAAAAAGGACATTGTGGGATGTCTCCTATCCCCAACGAAATCACCTTTGGGAGCTGGCTGCCATGGTGCTGCACATCCAAAGAAAGATGCACTTTTGACTAATTTGTTCCTTCCAAACCTTCATGAACTACTGTCCATATGAGCGGTCGGTTGGCCTTGGACCCTCTGCCACTGCTTCTCATTTGGCTTATTGCGTGTTCACAGTGTGACTTGAAGGAGCTCTTTGCACCTGTTCAGAAGCAGGAAACGTTGTCTGTCTCCCCTGACGGAGTAAGGGATATACGCCAGGACTGAGGAAAAGACTTTGCTGCATCCTGAAGAAAGAAGGCGATAGATGTCTGATGTGTAGAGAACCTTCCTTATTTAGCCCATAGTCTATGAGTCTGCTGCCATCAGGAGTCTGGTGTGTCAGTATCCGCAGAGACGGAATGTCTAGCGAGAAAGAGTGACACTATCTGAGCAGATCATGATATTAGTTTTGATTGTCCAAAGCATTTTTGCATCCTGTATTCGTTTGACCCGGAAGTGCCTATTTAGTGGAGCTTGTCTTTGGGGAATCAGCGTTTACAACGCTGCCATTACATCGCGGTGCTTTTACAACGCGGTTGTGACAACGACCGCGTTGTTAGTATGTGATACCTTTACATCGCAAGTCATTAGATCGACTTGCTTTAGGGGGCGCTCTAAACTAAGGAATAGTATAATCTTTATTCCAACACCTTCCCTACTGTTGCACACGCTGGAGTCGGAATAGTAAATTATACTATTCATTGTTTACCCTGGACATCACTGCAGACAGCAGGTGACTCTCCAAAGGAGGACGCATATCATGGGCCTGGGCTTTTTGGTGGTCCCTCCTGGAGGGGCAGCAATGGAGATGTTGATGAGTCTCAGAAGTTGCTCACCCCTTCTGGATATTCTGGTGAGAGTCATCTGGGTATAGGGGGTCTTCTGGCTTCCCTCTAGACGGGCTGACTCCAAGGACGAGAAGAGCAGAGGCACAATTGAGGTGGTACTCAGGGATCATGAACTTGGGATTACTTGCTAAAAAAAGGCGGCAATTTTGAAACAAGATCTACAACACGAGGGCAGGTGGGGCCGGCTGTTTCCATCAAGGACGAAGGACCTGAAGATGATGAGGTGGCCCTGGTTGTCACCTCATCAGTTTGGCGTCCTGCCCATTTCAAGTGGTGACAGACAATGAAACGTGTGTCTTTGTCCAGACAGAGGTGCTGTGATATTTCCTGTGGACTGTCTTCACTTTCCACAGTTGCAGAATCGGTAATGAGTTATTGATGGTAGCCCTGCTCATAGTCTGCTTGAGACCTCCTACAGGTCACTGGACCAAGAGGAGAGGAGAAAGGGACCATCTCTCCCCTTTGTGTTTATCTCTCTTGCTCTGGGTCACAGTCTGATGAAGAAAAGTCAGTGCAGATCCTGAACAAGGGCCAATGTGACCCACCTGCAAACACCGGCTCAAATTATGTACTGGTTGTACCACCCTCATCCTTGAACTGTAGGCTTTCACTGTAAGACCTCACTGACCCCTGAAAGTCAAATCATAACAAGCATTGGCATAGCCAATAGGTCTCGCCTTTGGGACCTTATAAGTGTTTAGCCATGCAACAGTTGGTCCCAAAAGCGAGACCTATTGGGTATGCCAAGCGGCCATGCGGCCCCGAAAGTGAAAGTGATTACGATCACGATCACGATCAAACATGCGAAAGTGAAAGTAATCGCGGTAAAGCGCGGCGCGCGCGCCCGCGCACATGCACTGTATCGCTAGGCTGGCCTGGTAGCACTTTTTGGAGCCCTCTCAATAAGTCTCGCCAGATGAGCGCATGCGCTGGGTCAGGCGAGACCTAAAAAGGAGGTCATTCAGTGATGTGGCAGTTGCATCCGGCTTCTGGGGCTCCAGGGACAGTGGCAATACCTGCGAGTGCCACAGGGCTCAGAAAACTGTCCTGACACAAGATCAGTAATGTATGAAGCTTTTGCATCAGCACCAGCTGCTTTCTCAAAACTCGCCTGGTGAACGTTTACACACCCCATAACACGTGCCGCGAAGGTTCACGGACGCCTTCTGTGTCCACTGTACTTTGATTTGGGATTGTCATGTCTATTGCTGTAGTAAGGGCGCCCTTTGCAGCCTTGGATTTACAGCGACCAATGTACATATTTGGTTTCAGCAGGTTTTAACCAGGATCTTCCTCTCGTGGAGCCTGGAATGGAAGCAGTGCGAACAGCCTAATTACAAGCATAGGTGCTATTTATTGCACCTGTAAATAACGAGTCCATGGGGTTTGTTATTTCTCGGGTGAGGTAAATACCACCTATCCCAAGTTTCTGGGGAACACCATGCGGATTTTGGTGTTTAATGCACCAAAATCCATGTTATGGTAATTACTGCATGGTTGTCCCATGTTAACTTTCGGCAGGTTTGACCTGCCAAAATGTAACGAAGGTTGAGGTACTTAACGCATCCGATGATTATCGGATGCGTTAAATAACACTCAACTTATAATTCCGACGTGCGTAAACAGGGATTTACAAACGGGCCGGAAAAAAATGACGGACTCATAATCAGGCCCTAAGCGTAAGGAGCTGCTTACGCCCGAGAGAATCTAAAATTGTGCGCTAGAATTTCCTTCAACTAGACTGAAATTAAATACATTTGTTGTACCCTGGAATTTGTGGGGGTACCTTGTCCTTCTGCTGCCTGCCAGTAGACAAGTGGGTTCAAGGCTGGTTTTTTGCATGGGCAAGCTGGGCGCAGGCCCAGGGCACCAATTGTCTTAAGGTCACACGGAACGATCTGCATTAGAGTCCTGCAGACTGCAGCGTCCCTCTAACTTAACTTTAACGTTTCAGACTAAACTGCTTTTAATCCTTTTTAGGTTTTACCTGCACAGCGCCTGTGTTGTGCTTGTGAAATCTCTTGTATTTAATATATTTTAAAAGGGGGCTCTTATCAGTTCCCATTGCCGAATATACTGTGTTAATTCTCTTTTGTGTGGAACTTCTTTTTTTCTTAACTTCCCCTGGTTGCACGCACTTACAATACTTCTACTAATGCTGTTCACACTGTTTGAGTCCCGTTCACTGTCAAGATAAGATCTCTTCCCACGAAAAAGGCAGACAGCTTCTGACAGTATGCTGGAATGCTTGCTTTTTATTACTTAGCTGTGTAAAGCAAATGCTGTAGCCATAGAACGTTTGCAGCATTTCCTGTTCATGCCTCAGTACCTTTGATGCACTTTGTATGCATTATCAGATTGATTTTTTCAACTTAATCTATTTGGTCAATATGATCAAATTCTAAATGTTGTAATAAATATTACAGGTTAAAAATGATGTTAATATACAAGAGCTATGCTATATTTTACCACTAAACAGGCAGCCACAAGTGCAGTTACCTTGCAGCTAACTGGGTCATGATATGAATGGTGCAGCAGGTGCGGTAGCACCAGGCCAGAAAGTTGTCAGAACTCCTCTAAATGCATAATATTGCTATATTTGACTACTAAACCGGCATTCACAATTGCAGTTAAATAGGACTTGATTTGAAAGGTGCAGCAGGTGCTGTGGTACCGGGGCCAAAAGCTCAAGGGACCCCACTAAACCCAGATTATTACTAACATTTAAAACTAAACAGGCAGTCACAAGTGCAGTTACCTTGCAGACAACTAGGTCATGATAACAATGGTGCAGCAGGTGCAGTGACACCGGGACCAAAACCGCTAGGCACCCAACTATACACCTCCTAAAACTGCTATATTTTACTACTAAACAGGCAGTCATAAGTGCAGTTACCTTGCAGACAACAGGGTCATTATTTGAATGGTTCAGCAGTTGCAGTGACACCGGGTCCAAAAGTTGTAGGAACTCCTCTAAACACCTAATATTGCTATTTTTTACAACTATACAGGCAGTCACATGTGCAGTTACCTTGCAGACAAGGTCATGATTTCAATGGTGCAGCAGGTGCAGTGACACCGGGACCAAACCTCTAGGCACCCAACTATACACCTCCTAAAATTGCTATATTTTACTACTAAACAGGCAGTCATAAGTGCAGTTACCTTGCAGACAACAGGGTGATTATTTGAATGGTGCAGCAGGTGCAGTGACACCGGGTCCAACAGTTGTAGGAACTCCTCTAAATACCTAATATTGCTATTTTTTACAACTATACAGGCAGACACAATTGCAGTTACCTTGCAGTTAAAAGGGGCTTGATTTGAATCGTGCAGCAAGTCCAGTGGCATAAGGGCCAAAAGCTCAAAAGCTCTAGGGACCCCACTAAACGCTGAATATTGCAAATTTTACTACTAAACAGGTAGTCACAATTACAGTTATCTAGCAGGCTCTAGGGCCATGATTTCAATGATGCAGCAGGTGCAGTGGCACTGGGGCCAAAAGTTGTCAGAACTCCTCTAAGCACCAAATATTCCTATATTTAACTATTAAATAAGCAGTCACAAGTGTAGTTACCTTGCAGGCACTAGTGTCATGATTTAAATGGGTCAGCTGGGCAGTGACACCGGGGCCCAAAGATCTAGGAACCCCTCTAAACATCACATTTTGCAACATTTTACTATTAAACAGGCAGTCACAAGTACAATAACCTTACAGGCAATAGGGTCATGATTTGAATTGTGCAGCAGGGGCAGTGGCACCGGGGCCAACATTTGTCATAACTTCTCTAAACACCAAATATTGCTATATTTTACTACTAAACAGGCAGTCACAAGTGGAGTTATCTTGCAGGCACTAGAGGCATGATTTGAATGGTGCAGCAGGTGCAGTGGCACCGGGCCCAAAAGTTGTCAAAACTCCTCTAATCACATGTTATTGCTTTTACATCAAGTAATTCTACTATTTCCCTCTTTCATTTCTCGAAATTTAGACTTATTGTATTTACCGGCTGCAAGGGGTGCACCAAATTTCTTTCAGCCCAGGGCACTATCCGAGCAAGGGCAGGCACTGTGTGGGTTCCTGTGTGCCCTGCTGTTGTGTGTGCTGTATCTGCTTTGTAAGTGTGTCTTTGCACAGCTGCTACCTGCACTCTCCTGATTTGTTTAAATTAAATGTGCTCCCCCCCCCCTCCCCCCCCCCCCCCCCGTTTGTTACCTGGGTGGGGAGCAGAGAGAGGGAGAGAGAGAAAGAGAGAGAGAGATGAAGAGTGAGGGAGAGGGAGAGAGAGGGAGAGGGAGAGAGAGGGGGCGAGAGAGAGGCGGCGAGAGAGAGGGAGAGAGAGGGGGCGAGAGAGAGGGAGAGAGAGGGGGCGAGAGGGAGAGAGGGAGAGGGGACGAGAGAGAGAGAGAGAGAGAGAGAGAGGGAGAGGGCGAGGGAGAGGGAGAGACTATTTTCTACCCTGTATGTGTTCGTTGTGTTGAGGAAGCTTGAACTGCTGCTGCACATGTTGTCCCAGTGTTGTGAATTAGTAAAGCTTGATGAACACTTTGCTCTTTGCAAACGACAGTGCAGGTGTCCAGGTGTTCATGTTTGCACACAGCTTCTGCCCCTCTTCTGTCTGCCAGTGTTTCCAGATGGCTCCCGGTCACCGGGGACCACACGCTGCAATCTTGGATTTGTTTAACAACCGAATCCATTCCAGGAGCTGACATATTGTTTAACTTTAATTGAACCAACTGGACTGGCGAGCACGAGACAATGAGGTGTCAAGGAAACCCCAGTAGGGGCGCAAGTGGGCCCCGATGACACGGAGTCATCTGTACCCTTACTCCACACACCCATCCCTTGCATTGACTGGACCCCAAACGCCTCCCACACACTCATCCCTTGCATTGACTGGACCCCAAACGCCTCCCACACACTTATCCCTTGTGTTAATTAGACCCCGCCTTCCTCCCACACACTTATCCCTTGTGTTGATTGGACCCCGCCTGCCTCCCACACACTTATCCCTTGTGTTGATTGGACCCCGCCTGCCTCCCACACACTCATCCCTTGTGTTGATTGGACCCCGCCCACCTCCCAATGGGGTGGTCTCTGCAGGTCCATCGGGTCTGGTAAACCTGCTGCAGGGGCCAGGGTGGAGTGGGGATTATAGCAGCGCTGCCAGATGACTCCAAGCCACCAGGCACCCATGCTCCAGTCCAGAGCGTCATGGAACAACCCAGTGCACTCTGGGAGTTGTATGCTCGGTGCGCTTCCATTGAACAGACTGTCTAACACCTGCAAACAATGATCAGTGGAAGGAAAGCGTGGGACTGGAATAGGATGTCCCTGATGACCTAGGAGTCACATGGCAACCGTAGTTTGTTGTTTATGGAAACACCTTGGAAGTATCCAGGAAAGGGCCCGCGAGTTAGAATAGCCCCATAAAAGCCTGGAGCTGTTCTTTCCCCCAGAAGGAATGCTGCTCTGCAAATCTTTAAGTACATGAAATTACACCAGGAAAGTTAGGGTAAAGTGGAAAACCAGGACTGGCTCAGAGGGTCGGCTTCTCTTCCCGAACCAGGAGTGCCTTTACTCCCTTAACATAAAGTAAAACTGCTGCCTTAAGGCACCACCACTAGGTGGAGTCAAATTACAAGAAAGGCCAGAAGATGACATTATAAACATCTCCGATAATAGGGAAACAATCGAATAGTAAAATGTGAATTTGCCAGAATGCACCATTATTGCAAATTGCATTCTCAGAACCAGATTTTTCTTCTACTTTCTTGAGAGTAGCAAAGTCTTTAATTTCTTCTAGGCTATTCCGTGAATGTTGTGAGTGCACGAGGGAGTTAAGCGGGCTCTCCTGTCGTCGGAGTAGGTGAGGCTCGAGGGGCGGTCTTCATTTTAATATCAGGCAGGGGCTGAGTGTTGGGCTCTCCTTTCATGAGAGGCCAACCTTCACTGGTGGGCCCTTATTTTCATTGGGGCCATATGGTTTATGGACGGCACTCCTTTCATCAGAGGCAGGCAGGCACTTAGAACGAGATTGCGGTCACTTCAGCGGCAGTCTGGATTTCACGTGTTGACAAGCTAGGCCTGCCTGGATAAGGGTGTAGGGCCTCCACGAAGCAACACCGGCTCACCACATGATGCCTGCTGTGGCATCAACAGATCAAAGTCACCATGCCCACTCCTCTACAGGGTGCGTCTTGGGCATTAATGCCCACAACACTGATCCTTTTTAATGGGACAGTACTGGCACTGCTGTACCAGCACTTGAAAGCCAGGCTGCTATCCTCCTAATGGGATAATAGATGCATTTCTCAGCAGGGATGCCTTACTTTTAATAAAGATGACCCAGTACCTGCCATGTGACTACGGCTGCGCTGTGTCCTATTCACGCCCCGTTGGTCTCGCGAACTTCAGTCTCAGGCGAGGCGTCGATTCTTCAAACCTCTATGGAAAAAGACCCGACCAAACAGGCCTCTGGGTCTTCTCCTGATTGGGTATGCCCAGAACCCATGTTCTGGGGCTGCACCAATCCGGTTCAGTCAGTGCAGGCTTGTTCGGTCAATACTCGCTTTCAGAACAATTAGGTTCAGTCAACGCTTTGTTGTAGCATTATCCAGTTCTATACAGTGCAGTATCTGGTTCAGCCGACAGTTGTTATTGTTTTCAGGTTGGTTCCATCAATGCCTCAGTCAATCCTTTTAAACTGGGGCTTGCTTGCAGAGTCGCTGAAAGTTGAAAGTCCCAGCAAATAAAATCAATTATTTCTTGCAGCCAACTCAAATCATATCAAAACCACTTATAAAACCCTGTGAATCTGAGGATAGCCTAGCTTTAGCTATCCACTGAGAGTACAATCCATTTAAGTCGAGAGATGATACAGGTACCATCCAGGTCTGTCGTCAACTGCTTTTGAGATAATGTAGGAAGTCAATTAATGCTTTCACACCAATCCGGTTTAGTCGGTGCTTGCTTGCTGTGTAATCCGGTTACATTTACAGTTGTCAGTGTTTGGTAGCAGTTCTATCCAAAACCAAAGGGGATGATGGACATTGCAAGCACCCACCCCCAGTCAACTGATCTGGGTTTAATCCATCATCATTCTTTAGCTCACTCCACCACCCCAGTTCAGACATCGCCATATGCAAATCTGTCTGTGCCTCATGGGAACAGTCCAGCCCCTTTGGTTTTGCTTTGTTCACCCTAAGTTGGCAGGGTATGCCCAGACGTGGGTCCCTTGCTCACTTTGCCACTGGATTCAAGCTAGCCTGGCTGATGACGGCTGATGAGCCAGAAACTGGTCCCAGGATGCTTGTTTCCGGTCCAGGGAAGACATGGCTTGGCAGTTTGGGCTGGACTGTTCCCATGAGGCACAGGGTCAGACTGATTTGCATATGGCCATGTCTGAACTGGGGTGGCAGAGTGGGCTAAAGAATGATGATGGATTAAATCCAGATCAGTTGATTGGGGGTGAGTGCTTGCAATGTTCTCAACACTTCGTCCATCATCCCCTTTGGTTTTTCTTTGTTCGCCCTAAGTTGGCAGGGTATGCTCAGACATGGGTCCCTTGCTCACTTTGCCATTGGATTCAAGCTAGCCTGGCTGATGATGGCTGATTAGCCAGAAACCGGTCCCAGGATGCTTGTTTCCGGTCCAGGGAAGACATGGCTTGGCAGTTCGGGCTGGACTGTTCCCAGGAGGCACAGGGTCAGACTGATATGCATATGGCCATGTCTGAACTGGGGTGGCAGAGTGAGCTAAAGAATGATGATGGATTAAATCCAGATCAGTTGACTGGGGGTGAGTGCTTGCAATGTTCAACACTCTGCCCATCATTCCCTTTCGTTTTGAGCAGTTCTAACCAGCCAAGTCTACAGTTGCTTGTTGTCCCAGCCAGTCAAGTTTACAGTTCTTTCGAGTCCGATTTAGTTAATTGTATAGTTGCTTGCAGTCAAGTTTATTTAGTTGAAGCTTGCTTGCAGTCCAATGCAGTTAAGTCAATAGTTGCCTGCAGGACAATCTAGTTAAGTCGATTGCTGTTTACGGTACAACCAGGTTTAGTCAACGCTTTCCTTCAGTCCAAGCCAGTTATGCCGATAGATGCTTACAATACAACCTGGCTCAGTCAACACCTGCTTGCCGTCCAATCCAGATCATTTCACAGATACGTAACAGTCCAATCTAGTTAACTTCACAGACACTTGCAATCCAATTAGTTAACTTCACAGATGCTTACTGTCCAATCCAGTTAACTTCACAAATGCTTGCAGTACAATCCAGTTAACTTAACAGATGCTTGCAGTACAATCCAGTTAACTTCACAGATGCTTGCAGTGCAATCCAGTTAAATTCAGAGATGCTTGCAGTGCAATCCAGTTAAATTCACAGATGCTTGCAGTGCAATCCAGTTAAATTCACAGATGCTTGCAATCCAATTAGTTAACTTCACAGATGCTTACTGTCCAATCCAGTTAACTTCACAAATGCTTGCAGTACAATCCAGTTAACTTCAAAGATGCTTGCAGTACAATCCAGTTAACTTAACAGATGCTTGCAGTACAATCCAGTTAACTTCACAGATGCTTGCAGTACAATCCAGTTAACTTCACAGATGCTTGCAGTACAATCCAGTTAACTTCACAGATGCTTGCAGTGCAATCCAGTTAAATTCACAGATGCTTGCAATCCAATTAGTTAACTTCACAGATGCTTACTGTCCAATCCAGTTAACTTCACAAATGCTTGCAGTACAATCCAGTTAACTTCAAAGATGCTTGCAGTACAATCCAGTTAACTTAACAGATGCTTGCAGTACAATCCAGTTAACTTCACAGATGCTTGCAGTACAATCCAGTTAACTTCACAGATGCTTGCAGTACAATCCAGTTAACTTTAGAGATGCTTACACTACAGTCCAGTCAACTTCACAAACACTTGCAGTTCAATCCAGTTAACTTCACATATGCTTGCAGTACAATCCAGTTAAATTCACAGAAGTTTGCAGTACAATCCAGTTAACTTCACAGATGCTTGCAGTGCAATCCAGTTAAATTCACAGATGCTTGCAGTACAATCCAGTTAACTTCACAGAAGCTTGCAGTACAATCCAGTTAACTTCAAAAATGCTTGCTGTCCAAACCAGTTAACTTCACAGACGCTTCCAGTTCAATCCAGTTAACTTCACAAATGCTTGCAGTACAATCCAGTTAACTTCACAGACACTTGCTGTACAATCCAGTCAACTTCACAGACACTTGCAGTACAATCCAGTTAACTTCACAGATGCTTGCTGTCCAAACCAGTTAACTTCACAGACGCTTCCAGTTCAATCCAGTTAACTTCACAGATGCTTGCAGTGCAATCCAGTTAACTTCACAGATGCTTGCAGTATAATCCAGTTAGCTTCACATATGCTTACTGTCCAGTCCAGTTAACTTCAAAAATGCTTTCTGTCCAATCCAGTTAACTTCACAGACGCTTGCAGTACACTCCAGTTAACTTCATTGATGCTTGCAGTACAATCCAGTTAACTTCACTGACACTTGCAGTACAATCCAGTTAACTTCACAGATGCTTGCTGTCCAAACCAGTTAACTTCACAGACGCTTCCAGTTCAATCCAGTTAACTTCACAGATGCTTGCAGTATGATCCAGTTAGCTTCACAGATGCTTACTGTCCAGTCCTGTTAACTTCACAGATGCTTGCAGTACAATCCAGTTAACTCCACAGATGCTGACAGTCCAATCGAGTTCCGTCAACACTTGCTTGAGCCCAATCCATGAGTTTCCTGGAAATCCCCTGCATGTTCCCTACCCTCCTGGGACAGAGGGGAGCTCTCAGCAGTGTCCTTGGTAGCTAATGACATTTTATTGTGCTCGTTATTTTTCATTAAATACAATACCCAGAATAAACATGGACTAATTGTATGCTAAAAATATTACATTACAGTTCATTTATCATACAATTATCAACCTATTAGCAACAGATAGAACTATATCACTTATGTAAAAAAAAATAGTTTCACAATTTTTAACATCCTGTCTGTTCAGAGAATTTGGCAAGCCCTATTAGGTCTGCACACTACCCAAAATGAATTTTAAGAATTCCCTCCTTAATCACCGACATTGTCAAACATAACTGTATCTTTGAAATCCAATCCAAATTATTTTTATAGTGTACATTCACTTAGTGATTCTTGTCCCTACATAGCATAACTGTAGCTCCTAGATGCCTTTACCATTACAGATGTAAGCACTGCTTTGCTAAGTTAAGAGTGAATGTTTTTGTTAAGTAGATATTTGTCTAGCTGTTCCTTTCTAGTCTAGACAGCTCACTATTAAATTCACCCTTTATATTATTTTTTTTCACAAATAGGACAACCCTTTGCTGCAGCTGCTCTTACATCTTGCAGACAATTCCTCCTCTTCAGACATGCACAGCTCCACCAGTAATAATTAAGTGTAGGAGCCCACCTCTGACATTACTAGCTGCTGGGGTTGCCGATGACCATGGCTGCCTAGTCTTGATTCCACTTCATGACAGTTTCTCCGCCACACTTTACTTATTGTTTTTTCAACTCATTTTTGCAGGTTTGTTTATAACTCTTCTTTCTCCATGTCTCACTGTTTTCCTATTGCTCTTTTCTTTCTTTCCCTTTTCTGCCTTTCTCTCTCGCTCTGGGTCAAAGCCTGATGCAAACACCGGCACCAATTAAGCTCTGTTCCATTCACCTTTGTAAAATTATGAACAGTGACTGGTTTACGTCCCCAGGTCTTTGGCTGGCATGCTCTTAATGCGGGGTATTAAACTGTCCTTGCTAAAGATTGTGAAAGCGCAAGAAACCCTTACAGGTGCTTTTTTCTTACTAGCGATTAATTGTTGTTGCCCTTCTTCTGTTTCAGTTACACACAACGGGTACACCTCATTTGTTCTAGAGGTTCTTCATTCATAGACCAAACGTTTGTTAATTTTACTCCCAAATGACAAAGGTTCCACCCCACTAAACTCATGATTCATCTGCCTCATAGAGAAGTGGGAAAAGCACTAGGTGGCAAGCAAGCGGTGGAGTCTGAACTCACTCCACCATCAGAAACCTTAGCCCAACAGCCCATCCACCACAGGAAGTCAGTCACTGCATGGAACCAGGCCCTTATTAGGTCTCGCCTAGCGTTGCAGCGCGCATGCGTTGCTCGCTCTGCGAGGCTTCTTGTGATCGGGATATTTTGGAAGTGGAGTTTAAGCTCCGCCCATTATTCTGATTGGCTTGCGTCACCGTTTACGCTAAACGCTGGCTTCCCATTGCAAATGAGGCTTTTTGGTTACCGCCCTGTCTCCTTCTCCGATGGCCCAATGGGCTCGATCGCTTACTTGTGGCGTTAGACGGTCTTCTTAAATTACTGGGTAAGCACTTTTTTTTATTATTTACAATTTGAAAGCTTGTTTACCATTGCGTTAGCCTGAGCTGTAGGCAGTAGTTCTTTTTTTTTTTTTGTGACTTGCGATGGACTTTATTGCTGTTTCATTTCCCTTTGTAAATTACGATCTATTTTAATGCTGTCTGAATTTGTTACGTTTTCTTATTATTTTGTAATTTAACTTGTGATGGAGTGTATTGCAGTTTGATTCTCCTTGTAGCTTACGATCGAGTTTAGTGACGTCTGTTTTTCACACGTTTTTTTTCCTATGTTTTGTCGTTGTTGCTTGCTCAATACATTGTGGTGGCCTCAGCTATAATGGTATTGTTTTGTTTTCTTTTTGTTTTGTAACTTGTGAAAGTATTGTTTGCCTTTGTAACTTTCGATCGTGTTTATGCTATTTGATTTCCCCACGTAAAAGTACTATTTCAAACAATGCTAGTCCCCTATTACACTAACACCACCAAAGCACAGGCACACATTATCATTGTAAATAATAATGCCTTTCATTTATGTTTAAAATGCTGCAAACACTGCATAAACATGACTTGCAGGTTTTTTTAAACACATAAATAAAAGGCAGTATCATTTACAATGCCAACAGATCAAAGTCTCGCAAACGCGAGACCTATTGCACTGAAAGTGCTGATTATTTATGGCATTCCTTCCGCTGTACATTTTCCTGTTCGGGACCGCTAGGAAGGGCCAGCCATTCCTGAACAGGTAACCACAGAAATGACTTCTCAGAGTTTGTTTCTGAAAAACAAAATAGTTTGCAGAGAAAATGCAACAAACATGGGACCCTTGTGGCAAATGCTTCAGCCTTCAGAGCAGGGCCTGGCCCTTTATTGAGGAAGGTTACATGTTGTGTACGTGGGTTGCAGTCCCCCCGGGGTAAACACCTACGGATCCCTAGTGAGAACATTAGTCCCTCCGCAGCTTCCGAGCAATGGTTCTAAGTCATACACCACTCCCCGGGGACACACAGATTCACTTCTCAGATACTTGTCGTGACCTGGACACACAAGATGTCCTGGACGGGAGGGTCAGGATGTCATCTGAACTGCATGCTGGTATTTCTCTTTCTAGACTCCCAAACATACCCCTTCTCCTACTCCCTGTGGCAATCATAACTCAGGGCATGCCCAATGTGAGAAGGTGGCCTGGTATATGATGTTCACTAGTTAAAGTGACCACCTTGTACCATGCCAAGCAACCCTTATGGTGTGGTTGTAAGTCAACCTTTTCGGACTAGCTGCCCTAGTGGTAGCGTAGGCTAAGCAGTCTTTGAGGCTAAACTCGTGAAACGTGTTAAGCAGGCTGTTTTACCAAATGTAACCCCCTTTTATACCAATGAAAGGACACCACACAGATATATATTTAAAATATATATGTATTTATTTCTCAAAGTAACCCCTAGACTCTTTATGAGCACAGGAGCACAAATTGTTAAACAAGAATACGTTAGAATACACAGAAGTTGCACTTTATATGGATAGGCCCTGGTGGCCGCTCAAACCATATACTAAAATAGTGGTATAAGTACCACGAACAGAAAAGGGAAAAGGCCTAGGGCCTCTAGAATCGCTGGGCCTACAAGGAGCTAACTTTAGTTAGTGACCAGGAGGTCCACGGGTTGCGTGTGCAGAGCAAATAGTCACACGCGAGCTCCCATAGGTTTTCAATGGGTGCGTAAAAGTTACAAAGTTACGGCAAAAAGGATCTTCCGGATGGACTATGAACTCAAGATTGGAAACACAGACACTAGAGATGTTACTCTACACTTGGGCACCGGAGTGCCAGCTTTACCTCACCCACAGGAAGCGGGTGCATAGGTCTCGAAGTGCGTCGGGTTTCTTCTATCTGTTCAATGGAGCCTGAAGACAAAGATGCTGCAGGCGGTCGGTCCGGAAGGGATGCGGTGGATCCAAGGGTGGATCGGAGTTGTAGAAGACCTGTAAGCAGAGGGGACAGTGTTCACAGTCACTAGCCAGTGACCAGCGTGGCACCAGGTGGGTACCAGGCGATGTCGGGTGCAAACAGGAAGGAAGGTGTAGCTTGTCTCGGCAGCCATGTGGTCCCTGAAGGTTGACGACGTCCAGGAGTCGGTTCACGAGCTGTCCCACGCAGGCTCTCGCTGTCGGCAGTGTCGGCGACTTGATCGAAGCAAACAAGCCTTGGCAAAAGCAATTGTTGTGGAAAACGAAATAAGCTGATGGTTCTGACCAGCAAGGTCATCGGGACTGCTCCTTTGGAGGGGAGCAAGGGCCAGTCTGGAGCAACCAGACCAGTGGTGTATTTCTTGAAGTTCGTTGCCATGATGGCCACTAGCCAACGTGCCAGCAACCGGTTAGGCGCGTCGAGTGGCAAAATGCAGAAGGGCCCCACGCAGATTGTGGAGATGCTGGAGGGCTCACTTTTGGTGCAGATGCTGCTCGGGTGTTAGGCTTCTCAGATCCCAAAGCACAACTTGGAGGGAGCCTCGGTTGTCGCGCTTGCAGCTTGTCGTGGTCGTTTCAAGATGGCTGGCTCCACGTGTCTCGGTGCCTCCTCGGGTTCCTTCTTTGCAGGGACTGTGGATCGGGCGGTGAGAGGTCTGGAGGTCCAGGTCTTGTCAGTCTCTGGGCTCGGGCTCCGGCGGGAGGCGGCGGCAAAGCAGACATTGATTCGCTGGATGGTGCTTGCGTTAGCAAGGTGGTCACTCCCTGACCACAGGGGAGATTGGCTTCAGTCCTCTGTGCGGTAGAGCGTCGAAGTTCCCGTCTTCTTCTTAGTTTCAAGTTGATTCCAGGATGTCTAAAGTCTTAGGACACAGCTCCTACCTTTATTCGGATTCTAGGGGCCGGACTACCTGCTAGGTCCCTCCCTATGGGTGGGACCAGGAAGGGGGGTGGTTACACCCCCAATCCTTTGTCCAGCTCGCCCCAGGTCCAGGGCTGGTGTGCCCCAGGACCGGTTTGAACTGGCATATGCACCGAGGCTCCTTGTGATCCTCAGGCATGTCTCATTCTATTCAAGCCCTACCTGACCAATACACAAAATCCTGTCTGGGGTGGTGCATGCACCTCCCCTGGCAGGAAACCCTTTGTCCACACCTCCCAAG
Organism: Triturus cristatus; assembly: GCF_964204655.1. NCBI lineage: Eukaryota > Metazoa > Chordata > Amphibia > Caudata > Salamandridae > Triturus > Triturus cristatus. The sequence continues at coordinate 772,062,276 of NC_140595.1, read as the reverse complement.
CTGGAAGGACTCCCAGCAGCAGGAGGGCAGACTTGTGTCTGTGGTGGCAGCATCCATTTTGTGGAGCTGAGGCTATGTCTGATTTTACCCGGGTTTCAGGTACTGTACATGTCGTGTCCCTCTAGAAGGGTGGAATGCTAACCCCGTCGCCAGCATTGGCGAGGGGTTAGTATTCCAATTCGTATGACACCGTACTCGACATGTTTTGATAAAGCCAAACCAAAGTTAGCATTTAACCGCGAGGTTCATAATGCACTTAAGAGTATATGGTATGACGATATCTGGAAACAGTAGAAGGAAGTTGTTCCGACCACTGCAGACAGGCTCAGCTCATGCCAGAGCACCATCTCACATGGAACCAAGCACTCTGCCTTCAGGATTGCTAAGGCCTGCCATAGGAGTGACTTATAGGTTAACATGTGTCCCATTTAAGGTTAGGTATAGGTATACTACACCTAAGTAAGAGGTGGTTACACCAACTTACCCCAGATGAGTGATCAGCCAGTTGTGTCAAATTTGTTAGGCCAAGCCTGGGGTGGCATAATACATGCTTCAGCCCCTGGCAGGCCTTAGATACACCAATGCCCTGGGTACCTAGTGTACACTGGTACAGGGGCTCACAGGGTGATCCAACCAATTGGGTATGTACCTAGGGTACATGGAGTCCATTTTAAAGAGAGAACAGCTAGGCTGAGATCCTGAATGGCAGGATCTCAGGCCAATTAAGTCGAAAAACCAGCTAGACACTAGGCAAAAATTTGGGGGTAACCATAGTCAGATATTCACCTTCCTACACCCACCATCTAAAGGACACTAGAAGCCTGCCATGTCAGACAGGTGGTGGTTTACTATGGAAAAATGCTCCCTCCAGTACCGTCCCATGGTATGCAACATAGGGCGTAGATCACCTCTTAAGCTTATCCAGAGTGCAGAGACGCCAGTGCATGAAACTTCACCAGAAATGGGAACGGCACCAACCCAAACAAAAAAATCAGTGACTGATGCAGTGACCCTATATGAATGACTCAGTGAATGATCTTCTCCCTCAGTTGTTAGTGGTATGCCGCCTGCTAGAGCCTGGACCATTCTGTCCTAGGTGTGGTGAAGGGGATCAGACCACCCACCAGAAGCACAGCCTGAACTTTCTGCCTACCCGTCATACTCTTGTCTATTCGTTGGGTGACAGCTCTGCCCAGGCAGGCCCTCCCCAAGGGTGCACCCTGTGGTGTGCAGGGCACAGTTCTCTCTGTAGGTGATTACACATCAGAACCTTCACTCCAACTGATTCTGTCTCCAAAAACTCCCGGCTGAGGCAGATTTCTAATGCACTGCTCCACTGTCCCGGTCATTCACTCTCTCACATCAGACACACTGGCAGCCAGGCCCTGCCCACGCAGATCATCGGCACACCATGATGTTGGTAGCACATATGCAAGCATTCTTCCCATCGCCTTTTGTGTGATTGATGTAATACCCTAAGCGGCCATGGTTGGGCAAGACATGGGTCCCTTGCTCACTGGCCCATGGGATCCAAGCTCTACCTCACTGACGAGGCCTAACAAGGCAGAAAATGCTCTGGGGAAGCTTGTGTTCCCTTCTGGAGGGGGCTTTCCTTGGCAGTTTGGAATGGACTGTTTCCACGGTTAGCAGGGTCAGTGCTCATTTGTATAGCGGGCCTTTGTCCAGAGTGGCAAAGTGGGAAAAAAAAGAGGGGTTAGAATGCTGCGCCGAGCGATTGCCAGTGGTTATACTATTTGGAAGCATTCCTCCGATCACTTTTTTGTGTGATTGCTAGGACATATGTAACAGCTTTCACAAGCTTGTGCATGGCACTGCCATCTAAGGCAAACAACCAAAGCTTGCACCCCGGGCTCCTTCTCCCTTCAAATCATTGCATACATTCCAAACAACTGGTCTATACACACCTAGTCTGAAGTGAGAGGCCCTAACACTGCTACTTCCCCGTGGCCTGTGAATTGCCGTCTGTATTCTATGTTTATCTTCCAACTCCATTGCAATACATTTTTAGTGTTCTGTTTTTGTGAATATAACTGTGAGAGTACTTATGAGGTCAGCAGGTCTCACACAGAGGACTGACAGTGCTTGTTGGCTGGTCAGGGCAGGGCAGAGGAGCCTGTGTGCAGCGGCAAAACCAGCCTCTGAGCTACAGCCTCTAAGAAGCACGAGTCAGCAATAGCAACTAAGGAAGAGGGGAATATAACACTAGGAAGTCGGGAACCATTATTCCTGCAGACACTCACTCACTCTTACACGTAGGCGAACCAGTTCTGGCATTTGCCGTGCCAGGTGAATAACATCACCAGGAGCTTGGCATTTCCGCTGAGTTGTTCAAAATAGTAGCCTGGAGAACCAAATCAGTTGGGGGGCAATCTCTACTTCACATTCACGCCTGTGGCCAATCGGAATTCTGACTGACAAAATGAGATTCCAAAAGCCAGAATTAGGAATCTGCTTGGTCAGTCAGAATTCCAAATGCATGAACATATTTGAATTTATGTATGGATCTAAAACACTCTAGGAGCAGCTCCAGTGACCAGAAGGGTACAAACTGATAATGGACCATGAAACGAGAACATGACAGTCGCCATCCTAGGATGAAACGTTTTGAAAAGGTCACGCCACCCATCTTCTTCCTTCTAGGATGAGCTTCCACTCTATAGCATATTCACAGTAGATTCTTCTTCAAGATGGCTGCCCAGGAATGAGTTGCATCATCTCCTCAATGGTTGCTATGCTTGGCAATGACGCGGTCAGTCTGGACACCCACGTCAGCCTGTCCTGGAGGTAGTCCAAGGCGTTGGAGGCGGAGTAGGTAGTCTGAGTGCAGGCTTGAGTCAGTTAGGTCAATGAAGCGCTTGTAGTTCAGCTGAACTTCCTGTCCAGAAAGGAAACAGAAAAGGGATTATGGTAAAAAGCAGACGGGGAAGGTTCTCAGCTGCATCATTACTACCAGCCTACCCATGAGAGACGGGAGGGTCACTGGCCCCGATTTCAGCACTTCTGGCGAGTCCCCCCTGCAATGATGATGCAATAAGGCCCGGGTTTCCTTTTCCAAACAGCAGCACTTTAGGTCTTGTCCCTAAGTTAGCGGCACCGCTGAATGCTGAGCGAGCTGTCATGTTGATGCAGCCCGCTCAGCTTTAATATTTGTTCTGCAGAAAGACACCCCACAACGTAGGGGTTTCCTTCTGCAGAACTAAAAAATAATAACTGAAGAGGAAGTTTTCCCCCTGCGAGTCAGGGAGATGTTATCATTTTCCTGCCCTACATCCCCTTGCATTGTGATGGAGCAGGCATCAATTGCAAACCGGGGACCCTGTGATGGACGGGCTGCAGGGTGAGAGGTTTCTGACAGCAGAGCCAACCGAGGCTACACCTACAGATACGTAGCGGTCCCCCCACCTCTGCATGTGGTGGAAGAACCTCAAATTTAGCAGATCTGGAGTTTCACCAATTTATGAATGAGCATCAGTTCTGCCAAACTCTAAACAACCTCTAAAGAGTTTACAATAACAAATTAAACTGGCTCCATGTATGCAGCTACCATTGTGAGCAAGACTATATTGCTATTAAAGGTGGTTGAATTACATTATAAAGCGCTTGGACAGATGGGGTGGCTCTCAACCTTGACAGGAGATAACCCTCTGTGGGTCTCTTCGCGACTGGGTGAAGTGCAGCCCCTATTCGGGTTCGAGCATTGGGGTCTCATAGGGATCAGTGAACTAGGAGATGTATGGGTGGGTGCAGACAAAAAGAAGTTTCAGGCACCCAAGGAAGAATACACAATGCCAGAAGGAGAGGTTTTTCATTACCTTCGACTCAGGCACGCGCTCTATAAAGATACGCAGACGGCAACACAAGTAGAGGATACTAACCCATTAGAAGATAGGTGCTCGTTGAACCCTGGAGGCATAAGGCAATTTCTCTTATATACAGGAAAATCATGAACAATCTGCCTGATGCGTTGGAGGCCCCGAAGGGATTCCTCAGGAAGCTATCGGATGAGGTGTGGAACAAAGCACTCCAGGAACCCAGGGAGGTGGCGTTCAGAGCGGGGTTTCGCCTAATTCACTTATATATCCTACAGAGTGTATTACACTAGGGTACTGATGATGAAGATTGGAAGAGCAGACACTGATGATTGTCTCGGGGGATGTGGTCAGATGGACGCGTTTATTCATATCCTGTGGGGATGCCCTGTAATGCAACTGCACTGGCTGGGGGTAATGCAGGCTCTAGCAGGACTTGCGCTGCTCCAAAGTAAGAAACTTTATATCCTGGGTATATGGGTGGGACCAAGCAGGCACCAGAAAATAAGCATTTTTTGTGTAATCTAGTTATGATTGTAGCCCGTCACAATATTGTGCAACTATGGGGGGTCATCTGTACCACCACAGGTGGAGTAATGGAGTAAAGATATGGATTGGTGCATGGGGACTGAGTGGTATGTCTATGAGGGGAGAGACTGCCCTTATAAATTTGAGGATGTTTGGGAACCATGGTGCATATATAGGGGCCTTCTGTGTGCTTAGTTACTCATGTATATGCCCTGAGGTGTCTGGCTAAAGATATGAAAAAATTATTGTGATGGGTGTTTGCACATATAAAATGCTAATATTTGAATAAGTAATACCTGCCTACTGGGTTATGTTCCAAGCCATGTACTTTCTAATGTTGTCTTTATTTCAAATAAAAAAAGGATTTTTTTTTTAAAAAGCATTGCTTTTTCCGTTAGAAGCTGCTAACTAACTTTGCACTGGAACACATATCACCTAACTGCTTTTGTGTTCACTCAAACCGCTCTGAAAACCAATAAATATATTAAATTTGATGGGACAGATGGTGACGAACCTGGACTATCCCAGAAAATACAGGCCATCTGGTCACCCTACTACACAGACACACCAGTTCACTACATCGTCCCTTTCCTAACACACAAGACAACACAATCACCTCTCTCACTGTGAGCTATTATTCTCTATTGGTTATCAACTCATACCCCGGGGCATCACATTTAAGCGGCTGGGGAGCATCAAATTATGTGGAAGGGGAGCACCAAAATATGCACCAAGAAAAGGCACATTATGCGGCATAAATACAGCACACTTTCTGAAAGTATTACTTCGTTATTTTGTCATTTTAACAAATGAAAATACTGTTTGGGCAACTTATTCACCACATTAGTACCAGTTTAACAACCTAACAGAGAAATAAGTAACTGAAAGATGACCAGTTAACCTTTTCTAAGGGCTTTCCACTGCGTGTGATCACGTAGCAGCATTTTTAGTAACTTTTGACCAATTTGAGCAAGAAACACCTTTTGTTTAGTAAAATGCGCAGATTATGCAGCAGATGATGGCTCATGAGGCAAGTCCATAATTATGCGACAAAATCAGCGGATGCAGAATCACATAGTTCCAGTGGCCCTGCTCATACCTCCTGTTATCTACATTCAGGGTCCAGACTCTAAGACAAAGACACAAACTGGATATAAGCATTAGGTCAAGTCTGCCAATCTAAATCCCCTCAAACGCAAGATTTGTCTCCTCAACTCAAAACTATTCCACATAGACTATTCACTGTCTCACCCAAGGCCTTTGTTTACTGCTCTTGTAAAATCACCATCCCCGCCCAACTCATGCATGAACATAATGCATGACCACGGCTGGACAGACGGTACTTGGGACACGAATGGAGATGATGCCGGCACGGATGGAAGGCAATAATTCTTAGAAATTCAGAAGAATATTGGCGTCACTGGAATATCGATGTATAAGAATTTACATCACTATATTGCTTCGGTGATCTTCATGAGCTTTTCCCAACAAGGATAGAAATAATTAACAGACGCCACGAGAACATCAATATAGATGACTGTACATCACTAGATTGTTTCAGTGTTCTTCATGACCTAATTTCAACCCTGATGAAGTCCATTTTTGGGACGAAACGCGTTGGCTGGGCTTGATGCATGTGATTGAAAATGAAAATAAAGATTAATGGAAGAAAAGAGATTTTAAGCCTCCCCGCACTATAATTTTGTGTGAATTGCATGGATTTGAAAAGAGATTGTTTATAATTTATAAATGTATTATATCTGAATATATGCTCCTTTTCATTATTTGAAGAGAAGTTCTTTCTGGCATATTGTGACTTCTATAGCAGTGGAGTCACGAAAAGTTGAGCATTTCGAATTGAATATTTTTGGGAACTATTATACTGATGCAGCCAATTAAGCTTCACTGCTGTTCTTCTAAATTTAAGCATGAACATAACTAGTGCACACGTTCACACAGCAAGCGTGTATACCCCGTCCAAATAGGATCCATCCCTATCTCTCACATGAAGACATTTCCAGCCTGCTTGCAAACTTTTGCTGTCAACCCCCTTTCTTCCTCCACAGCCCCCACCTGCCCATCCTCCATGGCCAACCTCACTCAGAACATTATACCGACCATCTTGTCGCAAAGAACCAAATGTCAGATCTGCTTTCCAAAAACTGTAGCTAAAAGGAACATTATTCAGATTCCAGTCGAACTCCTCAACACTCTCTACACCATAACCACAGAGTTATCCCTCAGCCGCTTGCAACTGTAGATCAACAGTGAAGCACAAGCTGGACATTGCTGACACAATTACCCACTACAATGTTGACCTCGTTCTCACTGCGATCTGCTGCAAGACACTTCCCACAATATCATGTACTTTCTGCCCCCTCTGAATTACTCCAGCACTAGATGTGATCATGAAGGGAGGTTCTGAAGGAGGTGTAGCAGTTATCTTCAGGAACTCCCTGCAGTTCAAAGAGAGTCCTAATATGTCTTTTCTCTCATTTCAATGCTCGACTCTTTAACTCCACTCACAGGAAAACGTCCCTATTAGACTAAATGCTATTTATCACCCTCCAGGCGATAATGCTACATTTATTGAGGAATGCTGGGAACTTATGATAAGCCAATCGATTTGCAGTGATGATGTTATCTTTCCTGGAGATGTTAATCATCACTGGGGCAACACAATTGATGCAACAGTCAATCTTCTCTTCTTGTTATAGAAACAGTCACCATAAACCACTAATCTCACTTACCTCAAAACTGCAAGATTACTCTGCGAGAGAAACATCTTCGATGCAAAGGTGCCACACTCTCGATCGCTCATCAATTCAGCCAATGCCCATCACAAGTACCTTATCAAACTGGTCAGGGAGGCAAACAAATCTGCAACTTCCTTCAGATTTGATGATCCATTGGTGAAATCTCAAGAATTTACAATTTTTCAAAACCAAAGGGAACATTGCATGCCAATATAAGAACACATGTCAAACGTATGAACTAGTGAGAGAGGAGGGGTTACTAGCAGCTGTCATGAAGACCAAACCCTCTGCAGATCCAGAGTATCTATAGTTCTTTTGTCCAGAGTCCACCCTTCCCTTTCTTGCTAAAACCATCGCAAGCTGTGTTGCACGGCAGCTGACCCAGCATCTTCAATTCAATTACCTCTTAAATTAGTAACAGGATTCAATCAAGTCTACAGCACAGAAACAGCTCTGTTCCAGGTCGTTTACAATACATTCCACTTCCTGGGTTTGGGCACTCCTGCCTCCTAGTCCTTCTTGACCTATCTGCGTCTTTCGATACAGTTCATCACTGACGCCTCAGAATACCGTCAAAAATCAGACGGGAATCAATGCAGCGATCCTCAGATGGTTCAAGTCATACCTAACAGAGAGATCACAGAAGTTAAAAATTGCCACCAACATTTTAAATCTGATTGCCTTGACACGAGGGATCCTCCCAGGTTTCCATCCTAGCTCCTACCCTCTTCAACGTATCCACGAGACTTCTTGGAGACTCACGAAAGAAATCAGGGATTCTCGGTCAGCAAGATGCTGATGATACTGAACTGTAGCTCAAGGTCGCCTAGTCAACACTCTACACGCTATTCAGGAATGGATGACTGCCCATCACTTAGAATGTAATCCATCTGAGAATTAATTTCTCCTCAACTCATTGGGCCGATCATCACTGCCAATACACTCCTGATTGGAGTCAATCAGCATCCTGAACTGCAAACCTACCAGCATCGACCGCGCCAAATCTCCATGAGTCTCCCTTGATAAAAGGTCACAAGTAAACACCATGGTGAGAAATGCACATTTTAACTATGCCTGCTATTGGACATTTATCGCTTTCTTCCGGAATAAGATCTCAAAAGGCTTATGTAATCAATCATGCTATCAAGACTCGACTACTATAATTCCCTACCGACTGGTCTTCCCAAAACATATATCACTCCATTAAAAAGCAGTTTTGCATGTCACAGCATCCTTCATCTCAGGAGCCAAAAGGAATGGCCATATCTCTCCAAACTGCCGATGCCCCTTTGGCTTCGCACTGAAGCCAGAGATAAACACAAACATCCTGCATCATCCACAAGGCCCTTCACCCCTCCACTCGGGGATACCTGGCTGCGAAGCTTAAGAAATCTGGTGGGAGCAGACGGTGACAAAATCCTGAAGCTCTGCTCCTTCCGGACCAACCTTTGAAAGGGAAAGATGTCGGACTCTGTCATTTTCTGGGTGTGTTACCAGAATCTAGAGCTCTCTACCTCCAAGCTTATACACTACCGCCGAACTTAGAATCTTCAAATCCGAACTGAGAGGCCTTCCGCGTGAAAGACACTTCAATTATTCTTTCTTCCTCAATTTTATATTATACTTCCTTTTGCCTCATACCTGTTCAAATCCAGTTACTCCATGCTTATAACTTCTACAACCGATAATTCTCATGTAATGTTCTGGTTCTAGTGTCATACCAGTTTACATGTTGCTACGCAATATTTGTAACATACGTAACATATAACTCTCACTGTACAACCTCTTTCTATTGTAAAGCGCTCTTAACACCTTTTGAGTAAAGTTGGCACTATATAGGAGTGCATAATGACCTCACTACTATTATCTTTGGGAGTGGGGGGATATGGAGAAGCTAAGATCAACACTCACCTGGAATATATGATTCTGTTTGGGGGTGGGGGGGGGTTGTGAGTGAATGAGGTACAGAAGGGCAACACAACTTGAGTAGAGAAGCATCTTAAGTGGGTATATTAGTGAGTAAAATATGATTCTTCCCTGGAACTCAACACCCCCATCTTGGAGGGAATAAACACGGGCACTCATCTGGAATAAAGGAACCCACTTAGGGCTGGCATAGAGGAAGTGAAGGGCCACTCTCACCTGGAACTGATATTCATACGCCTTCTTCTCCTGGTGGAGCCTGGATATCTCATTGCGGAGACCCGCTATCCTGAAATTATAGTGAGAAGAGACTGTTACAGCAAAGGGCACAAATAATTGGGAGTTAAAGAATAAATGTGCCCTTAACACAACTCTGTAAAGTACACATAAATTTATGTTTCTCAACTTTTAATCATGTGTTTTCTCTTAGCTTTTAATTGTAACTATTGAAGCCAGACCTAACTGGGACGATATTTGCCCCTCTCAAATGTATATTATCCAAACACTAGAAGACCTTTATCCTACAGTCATACATTGTCTTTCTATACTAATTCATTGTTACTCTATACTGATACATGCTCACTTTCTGTAACTTTACATTGATGGCTTGTGTTTATGCAAAAACAAAGGCAAAAGAGGATCTGGCCTTTCATCCTTGCTCATCAAAGAATTAGCAGGAGGGAAGGTTTTTATTGCGCAAGACATGCGTAAATCTCAATTATATCCGCATTTCACAGAGTTTCCCACTTTTCTTATAACTATGTACTGTTGCAAGCTTACAACATTTCACTGGAGTGATAATTGGTGCTGAAAATGTATGTGTCGTTTTGTCGTACATTTACTGTAAAGCCATGTTCGTAGCAACTTAGAAACCGGAATGGATTTCGGTGAACTTTTTTTCTTGCAAAAAGATAAAAGCAGTGCAAAAGTCTCAATTTCCACATGAAATCCTTCTTTTGTAGAACTCTGTGTATAACCTTCATGTAGTACTTGTGTACTTGATACGATGACACTTTAAGACACTCTATGGCACTCCCCTCTATGACACTTTACTCCACTCTACAACACTCTATGACACTTTACTCTACTCTCTGCCCCTCCACTCTTCGCCACTCTACACACCTCCACTCTATGCCCTTCTAACTCTATGCACTCCACTCTATTCTATACCACTCTATGACACTCTACTCCACTAAACGATGCTCTATGCAACTCCCTCTGGGCCAGTGGATGCAACTTTACTCCACAATACTCCACTCCACACCACTCCACCGTACGACACTCTAAGCTACTCCACTCTGACACTCTACTCCTCTCTACTCTACGCCACTCTACAATACTATTCCACTCTATGCCACTCTACTCTCTGCCACTCCACTCTCCGCAACTCTACACACCTCCACTCTCTGCCCTTCTAACTCTATGCACTCCACTCTATGTCACTCGCTGCCCCTCCACTCTACGACACTCTACTCTACTCTGTGCCATTCCACTCTACTCTATACCACTCTATGACACTCTACTGCACTAAACAATGCTCTATGCATTTCCCTCTGGGCCAGTGGATGCAACTTTACTCCACAATACTCCACTCCACACCACTCCACCATACGACACTCTAAGCTACTCCACTCTGACACTCTACTCCTCTCTACTCTACGCCACTCTACAATACTATTCCACCCTATGCCACTCTACTCTATGCCACTCCACTCTACTTCACAGCACTCCACTCTACAATTGTCCACTCTAGGACACTCTATTCTTTTCTATGCCATTCCACTCTACAACACTCTACTCCACTTTATGCCACTCCACGACAATCTACTCACTCTACTTTACGACATTCTACGCAATTCGCTTTATGCTGCTCCATACCACTTTACTCCACTCTACAACAATCTTCTCCACTCTATGTCACTCCACTCTACACCACTCCACGACACTCTACTCTAATCTACACTCTTCCACTCTACGCCCCTCCACTCTAAGACACTCTATGACACTATACTCCCTCCACGACACTCCATGCCACTTTACTCCACTCTACGTCAATACACTCTATGACAATCTACTCCACTCTACACAACTCCACTTTACGACACTCTATTCCAATCTACACTTCTCCACTCTATGCCCCTCCATTTTATGACACTCTGTGACACTCTACTCCCTCCACAACACTCCATGACACTCTCCTCCAATCTATGCTGCTGAACTCTACAATACTCCACCACTCTCTATGCCACTCCACTCTAGGACACTCTACTTCATTCCATGCCACTCTATGCCGCTGAGATCTATAAATACATTAATAATTGTGTAAATTAATCTATAAAAGCATAAGAAGATCCAAAACATTCAGATGGATCGTAAAAACAAAGAAACATTTTATAACCCAGAGTTTCTACGGCGGAATAAGAGAATGGCCTTTGGCCTGTTAGAAGCCCGAACTTGCTTACTCGCTGTCTAATGCCAGGATTTCTAGCTTATGGTGATGAAGAAGCTTGGATCGTTCTTCTGCCGCCTGTGTCCTGCACTCGTCCCGAGCTGCCATTACCGCGACCTCAAGCTCCTTCTGGAACTCCTCCTGGGAACAAAGCAAAAGGAAGTGACGTCAAGGAAATACTGCAGGACAATTATATCACTAACACAAGTGGGATTGTCTCTTTCAGTGCTTGGATAGTATGTGTCCTCATTACACAACTCAATTTGACTCATTTTGACAACGGCAGAATGAATGGTTGAACTGATCCGTGGCTGTATATAAGAGATTGAGATCTTCAGTGGTCGCTCAACCCACTGAGCTATCTTAGTGGTAGAGGGGGGATCTCAGTATGCCAATTATTTCCACTGTTGCATTCAGATGTAGTCTTACACTATGCACTGAACAATGTTTTGTGTTCAAATATACTATTCGTACAAACATTGAATATCTTGAATAAATATACAAGGATGTTTTTAGGGTAGGACTGGTGCCAGAATAATGAGTTTTAAGACTTGTGCTTCAAAACTATTGTAGCAAATATGTTGATGCCCAAAATATAAACCAGGTAATTACATATCGGTTAGTATAGGTTTACTATAATTAACTCCACATATATGTACCATGATGATATATGTATGAAGAGGTGGAGCTAAGACTAGTGTCTCCTAGGAAGTGTGGGGCTAAACTCTCATCCACCAACAGGAAGTTGGAAAAGGGAGACAATCAAGCAATCCACCTATTGTGAACCTGCGACTAGGAAGGAGGCATGTTTAGGACTCCCACAATCTGATTTTAAGGCTCACTTTTCAGTTTATCAGCAGTCAAGCTGGGAACCAAGTGAGTTCTGATGTTTCCCCGGTCTTTTTTTCAAAACTCAAGAACTGATCTCCCCTAACGTGTGTGGAGTTCTATAGCCTGAGGTGAGGAGAGCCTTTATTGACCCACCAGAGGCTTTAGCTTACCGCAAATCTGGAATATGGACTATAATTGAAGATAAACCAACCCTTTTGAGAAAAGAGGTTGCATTAGTGAAGAATACGGGATTCTTCTTTCTTTTATTTTAAATAATGTATTCTACTTTCTTTTGTTTCACTGGAGAAAGACTAAGGCATATATATATATATATATACATATATATATATATATGTCCAGTAGAAGGCTAGGAGCCGAAACGCGTGGACCGTCCTCTACCGTTTTGTAATTGCACTATGGTTGAATAAAATTGCACATACCTAAAACCTTCTGAAAGTGGTGATGTGATCCTTAACTGAATCCAACTGGAACGGAGGAATTCAGAGTATATATATATATATATATATGAGCACGGTTTGAATGCCTAGCTCCAACTACCGCTGCTCCTGAACGAAGGGCGCGTCGTCCGTACGGATCAACCAGGCAGGATCCGTTAACATCTCCAGTAATCCAAATCACCACAGTGAAAAGATGACGACGCCATGTCTTGCTGAGATATCAAATATTTAATCGTCAGCTGCTGGACGCGTTTCGCCTGTCCTGCAGGCTTGTTCACCAACAGTATACAATAAAGTTCACCACCATTTTGAACACAGAAGAGCCATGTCACATGACTAAAACTACCAACGTAGTGTGTTAGAAGACAGACTGGTAGTTTATACATTTATAGATAAATAAATGCACTGAAAGACCGCCTAGAATACTGCAAATACAATGAAATTACAATTTAATCAAATTATAATTCAGTAGTTATTTACCACTGCTTTAAGAGTTAGCTCCTTTTATTCAAAAAAATAAAAATGAAAAAGCAGCTGGTATCTTTTCCAATGCGCAAGTGATCAAAGTTATGGACTTTGTTCTGCATATCGGATGAAGATTGTCAATGACTCTCAGTGTATAGCCCCAGTGGGCTTAGCAATAGAGGCGGACAGCTAACAATCAGTCTGTATATTTCATTCAATGTGACACCTCTAGTGAGTTCCACCCTATGTGAAAAAAATATATGTATGTAATACTCATACCATGCCAAAGCATTCGGATATGAAAATGAAAAATGGTTAAAAACAAACAGAAAGGGAAGAAGCTAGCGCACTTTAAAACATTTAGAAATGTGTATGGAGATACTCCTCAATGTTCAAACCAGCTGGTGCTTTACAATTTAGTTTGATTATATATGAGGATTCAATTTTCTTCAGCTTTTTCTCCCGATTGCCGCCTCTCATATTGAACCTCACTGCATCAATTACATAATAGGACAGCCCAGTTATATTTTTCTGATGGTGTTGCTCAAAGTGACGCGCTACTGGATAGGACTTGTCGCCATTTTTAATGGCTCTTAAATGTTGTAACACACGCTTGTGCACAGGTAAGATCGTGCTGCCCACATATCTCAATCCACAAGGGCATTGTAGCACATAGACAGCATGATCCGTTTTGCATGTATAATGCCCTCTGATCTTAAACTCTTTATCAGCCAAACCAGTTGTATACTTCGCAGTGTTAATACCATGCACACAAGCTTTACACTTTTTACATTTTACAAACCCTTCCTTTTTCACTAACCACATTGTTGCTGCCATTTTGGTAGGGGGAGTTTTCAATACATTACTGACCAACATTTGTTTGAAACTTGTTGCTCGTCTAAATGTAAGCTGCGGTCTTTTTTGAACAATTTTGCTTAATATTGGGTCACTTCGCACTAAATGCCAATGTTTAGACAAAATGCTTCTCACTTTTTTGTGTTGGACATTATAAGTAGTTATCATTCTGCACTCATTATTATTAGAACTTTCCTTTTTCTTCTTGGTGTTGCTTTTGTTGAAAAGAATGTCTTCCCTTGACCTCTTTTTTGCTTTCAACATTGCTGCTTTAATGCATTGCTCAGAATACCCTCTTGCTTTAAGCCGACACAAAAAAGTGAGAAGCATTTTGTATTTTTATATTCTTATGTGCAATCTAGCGTGAATACACAGCATTTTCCATTTGATCCAGATGCAATAAAAGGATGCGTATTGCCCTCTTCTATCTCTCCCCTGACATGTTATAGTAACCTCTACCCTTGGAACATTATATTTGAACATCAGAGACTGTATGTCTACTCTAAAGTATCTGCCCAACGTGTCTGCCTATTTCATATGGGGTAAAATGTGTCTGTTTTAGGGCTAAGAAGTTATGTTCTTTAATTGTGTACTTCACAATGATTTTTTTGTTCTGTAACAAACTGCAGTATGGACAAACTTTATTTTGTAAGAATTGTAAATTATGATTTTCCCCTTTTAGTATCACATGAAGTTTCTTAATTGGTGGTGGGAAAGGGTACAGCTGTCCCTTTAAAATGTGCACTGAACTCTATGACCTAGAAGAAGGCTATGGCCGAAACGCATAGGTCTAATCTGTGGGTTGGTCTAATCTGTGGGTTAACATGCACCTTGAACTTTGCACTTTGCTGGTTTTTGGCTAAAAATGTATGGAAGCAGTTGAAGCCTAATAAATCGCTTCTGTAAGGATTCCTGTGTGTCGTCCTGTTTCTCCTGGTTACGGAGTGATGAAAGAAGGGCTGGTTTCAGAAGCCTTCCCCAATATATAAACTAAAATGCATTGCGTCGCCCCACCAGGCAGATTCATCACCACAGGGTAACTATTTCTGCACGGGGAGAGAGGAGGCAGTATTTACTGTCTGAAAAGGGGATCACAAAAGGTTCAAGTCATAGATCCATAATCACGGTGATTGGGGCAGGGTGAGGTCCATTAGCCATTATTATTGGGACTCCACTAGGTGTTTGGAATGCCCCATTTACTTAATGGGCTTCCACGCAGGACTACACCTACCAGCATGCAACTGCCGGGAGTGTGAGCGCGAGGACTGTACAAACCGCATCTCTCCCACTGAATTCATTCACAGGTATTCCATCAAATCGCCGACGCGTTTCGAAGTTCACTACTTTGTCTTCCAGGGCTGATGGAAAAAACAAATGCGCAGTCAGGTACTTCCTGTTCCTAAAATGTTCCATGATTGCACGCCTCTGATTGGCTGCCTAATTAGTCCTGTGCAAAGGATTCTGGAATAGGTAGTCCTGACAATAAAAAGACCCTGTATGGGTGCGCTAATTATTCTGCTGGATGACCGCTGTACAAACCCACAGAGGGGTCTTAGAAGAAGAGCCAGTTCTAAATCCAAGCGCTGTGTTCCCAAGTTGATGGCTCGGTATATACCTGCCACATAGCCCCCTACAATCATGGGGTTGGTGCTTCTCGGCAGCCGGGTAGCCGCCTAAAAATACCTGCTCCACATGTCCTGTGACGTGTGCAAAGCACTCTGGACACAGTGTAGGTATCAAACCTTTAATAGTACAAACCGCATCTCTCCCACTGAATTCATTCAGGTATTAAGCAAATAAATATATATATATATATATATATGTATGTGTATATATATATATTATTGGTAAAATATATTATAAATGTGTGATGGAAATGTTGGAGAAAATACAGTTCCCTTGAACAAACTATCTGGTAGCAAGTTGTTACCTTACTGGAAGACCTAAACAAAATAATGGCGACATAAAGGAGTGTTGTGAAAAAGGTGATGACAAAAGGTAAAAATGTTTAGGAAAAGACGTGATTCAATCAGGGGCGTAGCTTACTTGGTAAGATTCAGGGGGTGGGAACATCAAATTTCCCAACTATAAAAGTAATGGGCTGCAGGGTGATGGGTTGAGTTGACCAAGGTTCAGGATGGACTGTTTCCATGGGGCACAGGGTCAGTACTGATTTGCATCAGGGGGGCTCTGGGTTGGAATGCTGTCCCGAGTGATTGCCACTGGTCCGACTACTTTCAAGCATTCATCCCATCACTTTTTGGGCGTTTTAATTGCCAGTAGATTGGCTGGAAGCCTCGGCAACCTTACAGTCCAATAAATCAAACATAGGAAGTGCTTGTACAGCACATATCCTGAGCTCAAGTATTTAAAAGTGCCCCCGTATGTGATAATAAAGAAAGGGGAGGCTCTGTGAAATAGAATGTTTGCCTAGGATCACACAATTTGGACATGCAAGGAAGCTGGTATTGTTCCCAGGTTATCTTGTTTCATATTTTGAAATTCAGCCACCAGGGGTTGTATTCTTGAAAGTGCCCCGAGGAGAAAACGGGCACGTGCTCCCGCTTTGTGTGTCCCCGGTGCACTTTGGTTTTACAGAATGGGCCGCAGATGCTTGTGCGACCCCTTCTGTAATACAGATAGCGCTGGCACAGAACGCTATCTCATTTCCATGGGGGCATGGCCTTATGTAAATGATGGAATTTCTTTATCTCTGAGCCCACACTGTTTTATGGATGCGGGCACAAAGCAAAGAAACTGTCAGGAGGTGCACTGACAGTGCATCACAAAAAGGTGGCGCACTGTCAGTGCGCCCCCTGATGGCAGCCCTCTGGAGAGGGTCAAGGGGGTTCTGTGGACCCCCCCAGGCTTCCTCTTGCAGGAGAGTTAAGTCACTCACTGCATCCGCTTGCAAGGGGATCTCTCTCCTCTCTTTAAAGTGCAGGCTGGAGCCGCCTGCACAGTGAAACACGGAGTGGATTTGAGGCAGCTGCTCTGTATATCACTTGAATGTGCTGCCCTTAGGACAGCGCACGATAGTGCACCCTATATGTAATAGGGTCTCTATTGGGTATCTCTCTTCATCCAAGGTCACTGTATTGTCTTTCATTGTTGGCTAAAGAAGAGAAAACTGGCAAAGAGATCACAGACCTGACTCAAGGCCCCCAAACTGGTGCAGTGCGAAATGTTATTCTTTATAATTTAACTAATCATATGTTAATCCATGTGCTAATGTGTGGCAATATACTCATTGCTAAATATAATGTTGATTTAGATATGTGCTTTCACATTTTCCTTTTTGTTGCAGGAACAAGATAACCTTTGTTCGTATGAAGAGTAGCTCAGTGTTTGCTTTGAGAAATGTTAGGATAAGATTAATTGGAAGTTTGTTGTGATTTACACCACATGTGGGGATGAGAGCGATCCTCCTGTACCAGGCAGACTGGACCGATGATACATCCAAGGTTGCGCAGCCATACGCGCCTTTGTTCGATGATGAGAGTGAGGTGAGTTTACCTGCTCCAAGAAGATGGCGTATCCTCATTTGTCTCATCTCTGGGGAGTTGGTGGGGAAAGCTCCGGAAGAATGCAATGTATTTAAACTGCGTGGTAATAGTTTGGGAGATCCTGTCCTGACTTTGCCGAGGGAAGACCTTTCCCTACCTCTGCTGATTTCTCATATGGTTAGCCCTTCACTTAGACTCCTGAACTTTTCTGTCCTTTCGCCTTGAACCTTTAGCCTGCTTCACTTCATACCGACATCTTCTGCTTAGGATTTCCCCTTGTCATCTTTAAATGCTTTATTTAATTTAGGGAATCTTGTAACTTTGACTAATTTGTTAATAAACCTTCATTGTTTTGGAAACTGTCCTCACTGTCGTTCTTGTGGAACCAAATAGGTTTCTCTGTAATTTGAAATTGGTGTACAGATGTTAGCTCCCAGAATACACTTTCAGTCAATATCCGAAAGTCCATACGACCAGTGGCGCATTCTGACTACACCAGAGTCCGACACATTGAAAATTGTGCAGCACCAATCCAGAATGCATTTATTTGGGGGGTGTCACCCCTATAAAGCTATGCCCCTGGATTCAATATTAGCTTCCTTTCAAGTCAAACAAAAAACTTAACACACAACTCTTGTAACTGAGAAGATTTGGGCAAACTGTCCATTTGAAGGATCCAACCAGTCTAGAGCAAAACATATTTCTCTGTGCCCAGTCCCGCATGTCTAACAATCACCATCCGGAATTCCAAAATGTTCCTTTGCATGGTAATGCCGGCTTGGGTTTTGAGGCCCACGGTGACATCATTCATCAGATGGCCCCTTTAAAAGAGTTATAGGACTATTCAGTGCGGTGGATATGATATAGGACCTAGCATTAATAGGACATAATGCAAAAGTGGCGGATGAAAAGACTTGAATCAATCTCAACCTCTGATAATCACTCTAGCTGCATTCCATTCTATCGTTTTTAGCATGTCTACGAGATGCAGACAGGGTCAAAAAATACACGAATCATTGTTGGTCTGTCCCAAAAAGCTCAGTAGAACCACATCTAGTAGTTCAAGAACGCTCCGCAAATGGGCAGAAGTAACCCAGGCATCTTTGCCCTTATTGAACCCCTTTGATGAACTGCAGTTTGTGGTCCTGTGGCACCTCAAGTTGGCACCCATGTCTTGGCAAGGTCATGCCACTTAAGATGCCTCGCTTAGCCCAGTAGGTTTCTGTTGGACCTGTCAGCCCTAGGGTAGTCTCCCCATCTTTTTTTGATCGTGCCTCATTTTTTTCCACCCTCATTTTTATGTTGGACCTAGGTCTCCGGGCGCCTTTTCATTGCCAATCAGTGTTAAGGTGCAGGTGCTCCCTTCTCCCAAGATGGCTGCCACAGGCCCCTGCTACTGCGGAGTGGTCTTTACTAGTAGCACCCTAGCTGCCAGGAGCTGGCTGGAACCCCACAACAACGTTGCGACACCAGCCCGCCTTTTTTGTCCCAGAGGCCAGAGGTTGCCTTCAGCGAGTCGGGGCCCGCGGAGAAGCCCGGGGCCCCGTTGCTGCCGTAGCCACCGCTGCCGGGGTCGTAGGAGGCTGTGGACCGTCCCCCATCACCGAGCGCATCACCTGTGGGGCCCGAAGCGGCGAAGAACGCCTGCCGCAGTGAAGACTCCGAGGACGCCGAGATCAAGGTAACCCCCGGGGGCTGGGAGGTAGCGTGGCCCTGCGGAGGCCTGGGACACACCCCCCTGCTCCCTGGGAGGCTTGGGAAGGACCCGGTGCGCCCCCTGTCGACCGGGAGCGGCACCGAACTCGGAGACTCGGGATCCCCTCCGCGGGATTCCCTCCTTGCATCGGAGACCCGGATTCCCCTCCGAGGGATTGCCCCCCTTCCTTGAGACTGCCGCGTATCAAGAGACCGTCTACTTGAGGCCTGTCAAGTACGGGTAGCGCTGAAGGTTCCCGAACTGCTAACAAGTGTTTAATGCTTGCTTATCACGAGTAGCACTGTGTTCTTAGGGTCTGCCCAGAAATGTTTAATGCTTGATTATTACGAGTAGTGCTATGTTCTTAGATCCTGCTCAACAGTGTTTAATGCTTAATTATTACGAGTAGTGCTATGTTCTTAGATCCTGCTCAACAGTGTTTAATGCTTGATTATTACGAGTAGTGCTATGTTCTTAGATCCTGCCCAACAGTGTTTAATGCTTGATTATTAGGAGTAGTGCTATTTTCTTAGATCCTGCTCAAAAGTGTCTAATGCTTGCTTATTACGAGTAGCGCTATGTTCCCAGTCCTGCTCCAACGCGCTTAACGCCTGATTAGTTCGAGTAGCGCTGCGACCTCCAGTTGAAGCGCTAGTGTTATCACGAGTAGCGGTAAGCCCGCGGAGTGTGCCCTGAGTCGCTACTAGTTCCCATGTGTGGCGCTACGGTTCCCAGTCATATTTCATCGCGCTGATCATTACCAGACGCCGCGCGAGGTGCCACGGCAGAGCGAAACGCTAGAGGTGGGAGGGGCGCAGCACCAAGACTAACCGCTGTGTTTACCGCTCCCCTCAGGTTTGCCAGGTAACACTAGTGAAACTATGAAGAAGGGCTCACGAAGCTGATGCTAGAGTATACAGGTGTGGCCTATGGTCTTTTAGTGAATCGCTGGGGAATAGAATGCTGATGTATTCAGGTACTGCCTAGGGCACCATCATGAAATGCTGGAGAATCAACTGCTAATGTATTCAAGTAATGCCATTGCCATCTAATGAACTGCTTTTACATCTGACTGCGTAGGTAAACTTGAGTCATTTGCATAAATCCTACTGTGTGGCGTCCCTTATTGTGTGCATCTCCTGCCTCCGAGGATGTGTGTGTTGTATGGTCGCTTTACACATGAGCCTTTGGGTGCCCAGCCGCTCGAGCCACGTTACCCCCTTAGGGCTTGGTGACCCCAGGTCTTACAGTTTCAGATAAAATTGTTTGAATTAGTCAGAAACTCTGAAGAGCCATCTATCTATTCATTAATTTTAGCTTGAGTTGACCATTTCAGAGCAGCCTAAAAGTATTTAGATATTATGTGATTAACAAAAACATTTCTGCTTTTTATTGGGCAAAATTCATATGTCCCAGTGTGTTACAGTTACCGATGTTATCCGTATGGCAAGCATTTCTTCAGTCTGGCCCAGTGCAGTTCTTAATGCATATTTTGCTATCTTTGTAAGCAGTTGAACAGTCTTATAGCATGAAGCGATGGATGGAAATGCTTGAATCAATAACACGACTCATAAATACGCTGGATACATTCTAGTTCAGTGTTTTAGGTCATCTGTGCCAGTCTGGTCTGGGGACAAACATTTGCACATCAATCTTAGCCCACCCCAAAAGGGACAGTCAAACCCAAACTGCTGGTCCTGGGTCTCCCTGAATATGACCATAGGCAACCCCAAGCATCGACGCCATCTGTGAAATGCATCAGGCTTGGTACCCACTTCTCGGCATATCCTTTCCACTTAGGGTGGCAACTGTGGACGGGAACGCCCTAGAAATAGAAACTGAGGCCAGGAAATGACAAAGGAGAACTTATTCCCAGCAGTAGTTGGCTCCAGTACAATGAGCCCACAAACAGACAGCGCTGCCCCCCAGGCTTTCGTCCCTCACCGAGTGGTTTTGACAATCTTTTTTGTTGTGCGCATCCATCAATTTGGAGCTTTGTGGTTGAAGCACCTGCAACAATTTCCCAGTAAGGCAATCTAGAAAATGCCATCAAGTTATAGAATCCATCTCGATCTAGTGGAACTGTTTCTTTAGAATTAGAGCGAGTTTTGTTCCAAACTCAACAGGTCGTGTATTCCTAAAGCGGGTTAGTCTATCCCTAGGCCTTGAATTCTAAATTCAAGTGACCTAGTGATGTCCCTTTATTGAAGGTACTTGAGGGTTGGTTCAATATGCCAGCATTTCTATCTAGTAAGGTATGTAGTTTGACCATCTGCATCATGAGCATTGATGACTTACCCAACTTTCCTCTCAGCAAGTGTGTTCTGGTGTAAGTCTACCTGTGGAAGGCTCGTATTCCGGCCCTATGGCAGGTTATGCTCTCTCCTTGAGCATCTTACTTGGAGAACGACAGACATACTCACTGGGGCCATAAAGTAGAATGAAGCCCCATGTTGCAAAGTTCAGCCAACTTGAGACAAGGTTGCATAAATGCAGATGTTTCTTGGGCTCGGTTGCCAGCTTTCTGGAATGACTCAAAATCGATTATAGTCAGTCAGAGGCCAGTTTAGGCAAAAGTTAAATACGGCTACCTGGAATTCGGCGGGTGTGATACCATATGGAAAAATGAAATTTCTTAGAGTCTAGGAATTTAGACATCAGCTTCTATAGGACCGCGAAAATTTACTAGTTTGAAGTAATAAATATATTTTGTCCTTACTTAATGTGGCTAGGTGGTCTCACTGGGAAAACTCAAAACTCAGTCCCAATATTGAATGTCTATATCCCACTAGGTTCTACACATAACTCACTTTCAGCCGGCGAGGCCAAACTGATGAAAACAAATTGTAAGGAATAGGGAACAATATTACATGGGGCCCTAGAGAACCTTAAGCACAGCAAAAGGAAAACTCTGCAGACAGTTGTACAAGCTTCTTTGTTTACTACACTTGCCGCCATCAACTATTGTTGATTTACTCCCTCGGGAAGGAAATCCGCCACATTACGGTCAAGTGAAAGAAAAAAGGGAGGACCGAATGTGATCCTTTCTGTCAGAGGCTGTTAGGGACAGAAGCACAAACCTTTTCTGGAATAGAGCAGCTCGGGTAACTGGTCTGAAACCTCCAAGGACATTTGCCTTGATATCTGGAAAGGTAGGAGAGAATTATCCATTCTGTGCACCAAATACACAGAGTCCTGCATTGAGGGAAACCTGGGGTACTGATGAGATTTACCGAGCCGAACAGAACTTCCACCCTGGCCCAGAATTTGGAGCCCTAAATGAAGCAAATGAGCTATTCCTGTGCACAAAGAACACATGGGCTGCCAGTCTGAGTTCTAAAGAAAGATACAACCAGTGGCGGCTGGTATGTACAGAGGGTGGTGAAGCAGGGAGGGGCATAAAAAAAGAAAGAAAGTAGACTTACCTTCCACGTGCAGCACGACGGCCTCCTTTCTTGGGTGTTTTCTGGATGCCAGATGCAGGAAACTGCACTACCCAATCCTGGTGCTGCTATCACAGCATGAGAGCAGCGCCAGGATTGGATAGAGCAGGCTCTCCCAGCGCTTGTAGGAGCACTGGAGGTCTGCGCTTTCTCTAACCCAGCTGTCAAAGACCGCTGCGTTAGAGAACTTTAAAATGTGCATGTTGGCTGGCCGTCACAAGACGGCCAGCCAAAGGAACATGCGCATTTTAAAGCGCACTGCACAGCTCCTTGCTGGTGCCACTCGGCAGCACTGGCCTCGTCCGCCACTTAGTTTGGGACGGGTTGCTGAAAAATAAAATGGGAATAAATAACCTTTATTACCAATTTATTTTTCTTCTCTGGAGTTTGTTTGGCGACGCTCCTCCACTCAAAAGGAAGAGCCGTCCCTGGATACAACCAACGGGGAAAGATGCTCACCCCCTTTCCAGGAATGTTTTCTGCTAAGGCATCCCTCACTCGTGGAAGAGGAGCCGCCTTCTCACATTTCCCAACGCAGCACTAGGATAGCCCTCAAAGTTATAGGTGAAATGCCCTGCTAGACCATGAGGGGACGCTGTTCTCCGAGGGTCTCTTTAGGCATTTCTCATCTTGGGTTGTTGAACGGGAAATATTCCATATATAACAAGCCGGATTCCATCCAGAATCCTATGATCTTGATAATATCACAGCTCTTCGGGTCATCCCGGACAAGTATAATAAAGGTCGGCCAGTTTATGCGGCTTTTCTGGATTGTTTTTGGCCTTTACAAAACTGATGAGCTAACCTCAGGATAATCATGTGTTGCTCGACTCACTGATCGCCTTGAACACTGATAACTAGTGTCAGTACATGGCCTCTTGAGAGCTTACGGAGGCCTCTGTCAAAGAATAGCTACTCCAAAGAGTGCTAAGCAGGGGTGTATGATAGCAACCCTGTTAATCTCCTTGTACGACCTCCCATCAATCTTCACCAGGATGAGAAAGCTTCCTCCGCTTAGGTAGATGCTTGATACAACCTATACTTCATCCAGATAAAATACTAGACATCATTTTTATAGACTTGATGCCCGGCAGCTTCCAAAGTCCAGTCAATTCCTTACAACCCCAGTCTTGTGATCTGTTTCTCAAAATAAACATCAGAAAAAGTGGCTAATGGTCTTTAGGAAGCACTAAAGACTGTGAACTTCTCTTGGGGGAGCGGGTCTATCGGACTTAGGAGAGCCAATAGCTACTTACGTCTGGATACTGGAGTTTCTCATAACTTGACCAGTGATCACCGTAGAGAACAGCACATAGGGTGAGCAGTGATGTGTCCGCGGTGGGACTGCACAGCCTTTACAGGACAATGGGAAAAATACACGTCATGTACGCTAGTGTACGAAACCAGGGTTCCATCGACTTTTCCATATGGGGTGCAGTATATTCCTAAGGGCAGGTATGCACCTTTGAAAAGAAGCAATGGGGAACAAGCATTAGAAAGCCAAGATGTCTGGCTTGTATTTTTTATCCCTGACCAAATCTTTAAAAACGTTTGCTGCAGTGTAAAGATTATTTTCCGTGTACTGAGCATTTTTAGTATAGTTTATCGTGAGAATTTTGTGAGTTCTAATACCTCCTTATAGCATTCTACTGCAAGCTCTCTATAGGAGGCGGAATAATATATTAAACAGCCAATAAAAAGAGGTGAAAGAGACGTACGCCTCTTGATGGGGCTAAAGCCCACTCAGTATATTTTAAAGCATCAGTAACAATAGGTAATGCAGGCAGATGCGCTGTTAAGCTAGACCTAAAAATATTAAATTCCCAACTCAGACTTACAAAGAGCCCCTCAATTCCAACCTTACACGTTGAGCTAAGGATTGCGGGAATTTAATACACAGAGTAAGGTGAAAAATGCACTACGGCTACCACTCTGTGAGCTCGCAACCCCTAAAAGGTAATGTTAGGAGAAAGATGGGAACTCATTTGGAGTCACCACTTACTTTTCACAAAGATTTAAGAGAGTTTCCTTGGAACCTTGTTCTCACATTCTCTGATCTATCCTCACAGAACAATGCATTACAAATGAAACAAAGTATCTAGAAGGCGGCGTCACTGCTGACATGTAACACTGTTCAACAATGGCCGGCTCTGTCCCATTTGTGAGCACACACAGCAACAGCATTACAAGAAAAGCTCAGCACAGTCTCCAATAGCTGATTGACCACCCTAAGATCACACAGTGACAGCTGGACGAGGGGGCGGCTTTATCAAGATAGTTTGTGCCCCCTGTGTAATGATGGGGCTCATGAGACAGAGGATAAAATGTTTTAAAAGGATGTTGATTGATAAGAAAGTAACCACAGCTAAATAATCCTTGAATTTTCTCCAGCTAACTCTGACAGACTGCTGTAGAGCGTTTTAATGTTTTATGGACTTTTTTTTTTTTAAACATGTTAATCCATTTGTAAAATGTTTTATGGGTCTTTCTTAAAATACATGGGCAATGAATTTGAATCTGCTGCATTGATTTTATTGTTCTTTACTTTCATGGGAGGCCAGTCCCAAACTAATAAAAATTGTACTCTTTTGTGTTGGGTGAGAATTCCTGACTCTATCACAACCACTGAAAGTTACACTGGGTACAATTTGTTTGCAGTTTTTTTAGAACACTTGGTAACCCTCAAAATGGGCAGGGCATCCCAATTACAACAAATAACCCAGATCTTATTGGACAGCACATTTACAATGCCTTGCTACAATAATTTACTTCTTCATTGTCCAGTGTTAACCACTCATCTCATACAACGCCCCCTATAAGACCCAAGCAAGACCTCACCGCTGCTGCAGCCAGGGCCCTCTCGACGTCCCGGCGGCGTTCCTGCTCCACCTCCCGGCGGACTTGTAGGCGGAGCTCTGCACAGGCCGCCCTCACTGCATTCTGTTTCTCCAGCTCGAAGCCCCTCTGCTGTGCCTGTAGGGCCTCCGAGCGCTCCCGCTCCAGCCTCCTCCGGAACTGTTCCAGCCGCTCCGCCTCGAGGTGGTCCCGATTCCTTGCCACCTCCTCCAGCAGCTTGGTGAAGGACTGGAGGGGAAGAAAAGGAGGGAAGCGAAGCTGAGCTGTGCCATCAGATAGGGGAGCTTTTGAGAAAATTGCTGAATACAGTTCAACTAAAACCGAGCATGAGTCTGACGGGGCTGCAGCAAGCATGCGGAGAGCAGAACAAGACACAACTTTAAGGTTTGCACAAATATAAAAAGAATGCAAGCCTCTCAGGGCAGGTGTTTCCTCTCACACTTCCAGACCCCATTCATGGGCCACATGGAAGGAGGCGGCTACTGAGCCACAACGATTGCGGTTTGGGTCATTTTCCTCTGGTGTCCTGGGGTTCATCTTACTATGCATGGCTCTGTGAACAGGACAAAACAGGACTTTTCCAAATTTGATGCCCAGGGTGAATGTAAATGTCAAGGTACTCATAGAGCGCACTGTCACCAGACAGCCACCTTGCGGTGTCGCCTTTGTGGTTTCCTGGCGCTGATACTCATACCGCTGTGGAACCCCTCCTGGCTTTCCCTGTGAAGTGCCCACTCCTGGGCACCCCCAGGGTGAAGCCAGGCATCCTTAGCGCTGTTGGGGCCGGCGTGGAGGCTAAGCAAGCTATTGCCCAGAGTTGCAGTGTGGGGCCCATGATTAGAATAGGCACCGAGGCGAGAATAGACAGGTCCGAGGAAATTGAGCCCGAGCCCCGCCGAGGCGGGAATTGAACCCTAGTCCCTGGCCAGAACTCTGCTTCAGGGTCTGCCGCTCTAACCATTGAGCCACACTCCTCCTGGCGAGGATGAGGATTCAAAGGCCTCTTGGGATGGTAGTGAGGGGCCAGAAACTCAGAAGTCAAACAGTCAAACAACAGACATATTAACTTACTGTCTAGCCAAGTGTTTGGATAAATAAAAAGAGAAGTACTTTAATATCACAGCAGAACCAAATACTACACACATCTATCAGGATTCAGCTCCAGAGTTCGAGACTTCCTACACCAACCAGTGTGGTCACTGTTGGCTCATTGAAAGATTCATTGTGATCTGTAAACCGCATGTCAATTCAGTTTGTATCCTGCAAAGGTATTCACACTGGCAAGCGTTACTTCTGACTCTCAGAGGGACACGGCTCAGAGTGTCTGTCAGCAGACACAGAGTTGTGGCATCAGCCCTGCCTTTCAGATCTCACCACTGAAAACAAGCAGCCCGGCTGGGCTTGGCGGCGGTCGCACGTCTTCAGCAGTTGCTGCCCGTAGACTGCTGAGGGTTCCGTGGCTACAAACGGAACCGACATGCGGGTACTCTTTCGCTCTGCTGTGATATTAAAGTGCTTCTCTTTTTATTAAGACAAACACTTGGCTAGACAGTAAGTTAATATGTCTGTTGTTTGACTGTTTGAGTTCTGAGTCTCTGCCCCCTCACTACCATCCCAAGAGCCTTTGACTCCTCGTCCTCGCCACCTGAGCATCATATTCGGAAAAGATGCGTTTTGTCCTGCTCACAGAGCCATAGTTTCAGTTGCTCCACACACAGGGAACATAGCTCAGCTACTGTAAGCGGACGATCTAGATTCCCCTCAGAAGCAGTGGCTTGCCCCTGAGCAATACAGCTTCCTATAGGAGGGAACTCGCTCCCTAAATACAGTTTTCTTCAGAATTGAAGACAGTATTGGTCCCTCTAGGGGGTACGTATCCTTTACGTATCCTTCTTCTCAGGCTCAGTTTCCTCCAGACGTGAACACAATGTTGGTTTCTATAGGGAAAGGCTTTCCCTCTTCCAGGCCAGGTAAAAAATAGCCAGTCAGTGGCAACTTCAGACCAGAAATGCATCAAAAGCTCATGAGGACTGAAATAATACAATATTTAAAGAAATAGGCAGGATGAAGTAACCTATCACCCTCACCCACATGCTCTTGGGTGTGTTTTGATGCCAGCTAGATGTCATCTTTTTACTTTCTGTTTTTATCGCATTCTTTTTCCGCTCCCGTATCAAGTCCACTCAGCCCTTTTCTTGCATATTCCTTTCGACCAGTTTTCCACTGTTTAGGATTTTTTTTTATCTGGAGCCAGGAGTCTGTTTTTAACTATCCACAGTGGATTTAATATTTAAATAAATGGAGGCGGGTCGCAGAACAAAAATCAAATGAATGTTCTTCACCAAAAGTGAGGCATTTCAAAGTGGGGTAAGGGACAGAATTGCAGCTGTAAAATGGCACAGGTATCCAAGCATACTTTGAATTAACAGTGACGTGCAGAGCCAGGCAGTGGGGCCCCTGTTCCTGCTAAAGATTAGAAGGCTGCCATAATAGTACTGTTGCATCACATGCAATGGATGAAAGGCGATGCTTCCGCATCCATATTAAACATTCATGCTGAATGTCCTTTGTGAGATTTTCAGATATTAGCGGAACTTGGGTTGTATGTCAAAATATAGTCAGCAAAAGTATTGTTTGACCTAAATATTGTGTCCTAAATATCGTTTACATTTTCTATAAGTAACTCTAAAGTTGCAATATTTTTGTAAACAATATTTAGGGCACATTAGTGCTGTCAGACAATATATTGCTTATAATATCCTGGCACCATACTAGGTTGTATGTCAGAAAATCCTTACCATAATATCTCAAACTGAACACTCAAAAAACGGAATTCCTCCTAATCGCCCCACTCGATCAGATACACGCTATGAATAATTGGATGAAGCAACTAACTATTCAATTGCACACCACAAACTATTGAGTCCGCACGATCGCTGGGAATAACTCTCCACAGTAATCTTAACATACAGAAGCATATCTGTGCCACCACTAAAGGAGTAAACTTTCAAATGAGCATACTAAGGAAACTAAACGCTTTCAATCATTCACCCACATGTTTGTTAAGCACAACTACTCACCCGTAAGGGTCTCAAGGCGCTGGGGAGGAGGGGAGGTGCAGGTTCCAGTTCATCAAGGAGGGGGTCTATCGAGGAGCCAAGTTTTGAGGTTTCTCGTGAAGATGGGGAGTGATGTTGTCTGTCTGAGGTGGAGCGGAAGGGCGTTCCAGGCTCTGGCCGCGCGGAAGGAGAAGGAGCGGCCTCCTAATCTGGTCTTTCTGGCGCAGGGGACCATGGCTTAGGGGAGCTGGGCTGATTGTAGGGTCCTTTGAGGTGCGTGGAATTTGAGTCGGCTGTTCAGGTATGCTGGTCCGGTGTTTTGGAGGGCTTTGTGTGCATGGGTGAGAATCTTGAAGGTGATTCTAGCCTCAATGTGGAGCCAGTGGAGTGTGCGCAGGTGCTGGGAGACATGGCAGTGTCTTGGCAGGTTGAGGACCAGTCTTGCGGCGGTGTTCTGGATGTTTTTAAGCTTGCGGGTGAGGTTTTTGTTTATTCCGGCGTAGAGTACTTTGCCGAAGTTGAGTCTGCTGGTGACGAGGGCGTGAGTGATGGTCTTTCTGTGCTCGAGGGGGATCCATTTGAAGGTCTTACGTAGGAGGTGGAGGGTGTGGAAGCAGGAGGATGCGACGGAGTTGATCTGGCGGTCCAGTTTGAGCTCGGAGTCCAGGATGATTCCAAGGTTGCATGCACGTTCTGTGGGGGTGGGTGGGCTTCCGAGGGAGCGGGCCACCAGGTGTCGTTCCAGTCATCGGGGTTTGGGCCAATGATGAGTACTTCTGTTTTGTCAGTGCTGAGTTGTAGGCATCTGATTTTCATCAATTTGGCAACAGCTTCCATGTCTTCTTAAAAGTTGTGTTTGGCTGCGTTGGGTTCGTTGGATAGGGAGAGGATGAGTTGGGTGTCGTCTGAGTATGAAACAGTGTTTAGTCCGTGGGTTCTCACGATGGGGGCGAGCAGAGCCATGTAGACGTTGAAGAGCTTGGGGCTGAGGGAGGACCCCTGGGGGACTCAGCAGGTGGTTGGTGTAGGGTCCGAGAGGGAGGGAGGGAGTCTTTCCTCCATCAAAATTACTTCAAGTCTGCTGTGCAAGCACTTGTGACTCCCAGACTGGAGTATGGAAGCACTACCCTCGCACCCCTGCCCAGATCCACAACAGCCCCATTAAGGGCCTCAGTTAACTCTGCTGCAAGACTCATCCTCGCGATCAAAGAGGTACAACCACATCTCCGTGACTTGAAAGCTCTTAACTGGCTCCCTTATGAAGCAAGAATTCAACAAAAAATTGCATGTATGACTCACATAGCTCTACACTTCAACACCCCTAGTTATCTATCCAGTAAGCTTGAACTGTCGGGAGGCTCAAGATCCTCTTGAAGAAATAATACCCCCTGCTAAAGCCACAGCGTTTCATCAGGAAGAAAACCTAGAACAGAGCTTTCACTGGCATCGCCCCCAGAATCTGGAACTCTCTACCCCCCGAAATAAGATTGATCCCTTCCACTACCTCCTTTAAGAAAAAAGTCAAACTTTTATTTATGAACAAATTTCTTGAATAGATCATCAGAATTCTGTTTTACGAGCTTACTGTTCTCTTATCCTGTATGTATATTCGCTATGCTTATTGATTTGTATGTCTTTGCCTCATTCACTTGTAAAGCGCACTGATACCTGCAAGGGTCACGTTTGCGCTATATAAAACTTTAAAATAAATAAATAATGTCGTCTGGCACAGTTAAACAATATTTTAGTTTCGATACTCAGTTCCGATACCTCTCATATTCTGGTATCCTACCTCCCAACCATCTGTCACGTAATATGTCAAATTTTGTAACCGGCAAAGCTCAAATGAACTTGTGGGAAGTTATTGATTGAAGCAAATGTTCATGCATTGAGTGGAAGAAGTGGAGGCACTGCTGGGATCCAACCTTGAATGTAACCCTGCATCCCCTCCGGTGGTAGAAGCATCTAGATATACCTTGATAAATGTTGTGCCTCCTAAAGTGAACCACCAAGGACTCTACAAGGACCTCTTGACCTTCTTCCTCCCCTCCTGAAGGGCCTTGGCTTCTCATCTGTGGCAGACTTTAAGATGGTTGGAGTCCTGCTGACCCGCTTAAGACGGCAGCATAGAAACCCAATTTCCCTTTGTGGTTATTTCTCGTGGGGCACGCTGCTCCAGGGTCTTCCACATGGAGCTACGTTCTAGGCTCAAAGAGTCGCTGGAGTTGGATCAAATGGATATTCCTCTCTAAGATCTGCTATTGAAGGACTCTCTGATGGGCCCCTTTGGCCAGGCTTTGCAAGGAACTACTGAATTTGTGTCATTCTGACCCCTATGAGAAAGGAAATCCCAACCCAGCTGCCCGTAGTCAACATTGGCAGCT
The DNA here is from genome assembly GCF_964204655.1 of Triturus cristatus. NCBI lineage: Eukaryota > Metazoa > Chordata > Amphibia > Caudata > Salamandridae > Triturus > Triturus cristatus. The sequence continues at coordinate 772,031,237 of NC_140595.1, read as the reverse complement.
GAGCATCTTGCTCTCATCTGTGCGTGATAGAGCGGATCACTTCGGCTCAACATTCTACTAGACTTGAGATGCCTCAATGAACTCCACTGCGAGACCTCTGCATGACCTACTATGCCAGGGTTTGAGAGGATATGTGAGCTTACAGCTCTTAGGAGACTGGACACGGAGACATTTCGATTCAAAGCCAATCTGACTCTCTATGGATTGTAGAGTCTACGTATGATGGCCTCCACTAAATGTCTGCAGCCGAGCATCTTGGCCCAGCACTTTCGATGTCCAAGCTCAAAGAGGCCGCCTCGACGTTACTCACCTCCTCCTGCTCCTTCAGAGCTCTCTGCTTGTCCTCCTCAGCCAAGGTTCGGTAGACAGACAACTGTTCCTCCAGCCTGTCGGTGGAGTCATCATCACTCTCACCCGCCGTGATCTCCGCGGCCATGTCGCCGGCTGGCGTGGCTGTCTCCTGCTTCCGGCGTCGCCTCTTCTTGCTGGCGAGGAGCTCATCTCCCAGAGCTGATCATGTGAGACACAACAAACAGATGAACATGGCATGGAATGCAATAACCCCTGGCAGGGTTCAGCCACCCTTCCCACCACCGTGTACCTAAACGGTTGATAGGGTCCAATTGGCTAATTATTTCAGTAGCATTGTTCAACTTCTAGGAGCTATTCAGCGGAGGTACTACCAAAAATAAGTTTTTCGTCTTCAGTAATATATTTTATTGTTTTCCCCATTAGCTCTAAATAAACAAATACTCGTTTCAGATTTTAAAAAAACAACATTTGGTTCACAAATGTGTACTTCACGTATTGAAATACATTTGTTGCCAGGCAATAATCTGTTTTCGTGTTTCAATGTTTCAGTAAAACAAGTTGTTCTGCTGAAAAACAAGAGGGAGAAAAAAACGTGGGAGCGTACATCTGTAAGAGGTTTTATGGCTTTTATGAAGTGTTTTAATCAGATTCTGAACATTAGCTATAAAAAAAAACTATTTAACCACAAACACTTGAAGATCTTCATTTTAATGCTCTGCTCCTGTCTTCAGATGTATTTTGCGCCTTCCCTACTTCATGGCTTCTTCTAATATGGGAGATATTAAAAACCTCCTGACGCTGGAGTGTGGGGATGCTGTGATGGGGGGGACAATGCTTAAAATGAGCCGGTGGTTTCCGGTGCTCCTCACCAGCACTTTAATTATCAACACAGGCGCTTGTGACAGTCTGCCACAAGGTGGCGGTGTCTGGGTAATTTAGAGGTAACCCCAAAAACAGTTAATTATTAATTTAAAAAACATTAAAAATTACTATTCTCTGCAGCCCAAGACATTCTTAGAGCTCTGGGGGCCTGAAATAGACGGAATTGTCACACTTGTAGGAAGGAGTGTGATGGGTAGTAGTTGAGTTGTTACTGTCATGGGCAGCATGGGCAATGTGTGCTTCAAACTAGCCTCCTGACGAGAGCCCTGGCACTTTTTTTTTTTAATAAATTAAGCCCTGCGGGGGAGTAATATAGTACTAACTAGAGAGTAAACTCACCCAGTATGTCAAAGTGCGTGAGCTTCTGGGTGCAGAGCAGGGTCTTGTTGACAAGTCGCTCTAGCACCTCGATGGACTCGCCCCGCTCTCCCGCACGGTGGCCCCCATGCCTTGTTGGGGAGCCTTCCCGGCTGCGCACAGGTGAGCCCAGGCTGGGTCCCGTGACGAGCCCAGGATGGGTCTTGCTGATGCCGGGTGGGCCCTGAACGGATCTGGCAGACCCAGAAGCAGCCCGGCGGGTCCGTGATTGGCTAAGCGGTTCCACAGTGGACCCAGGGGGGTATCCAGCACGTGCCTCATGGACTGAGGATGAGATGAATGGATCCAGGATGAACAGCGCAGGTCCAGGTGGGACCCCCGGGTCCTGGGCGGAGCTGTACGTTCCAGGAGGGGGGCAGCAGATCCAGGTGGGAAATGGCGGATCCCATACACCTTGGCTGGTTGCAGTAATGGCGCAGTGGATCCGGGGTAGGCAGGCCTGACGGACCCCTGAGTAGGCCTGTTGGTTCCCGGACTGGTCTGGACGGTGGCCGCGGCTCTGTTACGCAGACAGGCAGGCGCGGCCAGGGGCCGGGCGTCGTGTGCGCAGAGTTGCCAGGCAATGGCCGGGTTTGTGTTTACCACAGACTCTAACACAGACCAGTGCCTGCGCTATCCGGCCTCTTTTTCCGGTACCAACACACAGAGCAGAACTTTTACGTGATTGTAGGCGCCAAAAGACATGGGGGCAGATTTATGAGCCCCTTGCGCCACTTTTGCGTCACTTTTCCCATGTTAAAAGTGACGCAAAAGTGGCGCAAGGGGCTCATAAATCTGGCCCATAGAGACGGAATATGCGCCAAAAACAAACCCCTAGGGAAGAACCCCCCGGGCTCCTGCTTGAGGACGTCTGCTTAGCGCACATGCTGCGAAATGAATCGCCACTAGGCGCTTGGTCGAGTGTGTCTGTGTATCTGTGTGCGCGTTTGCAATTCCCTTGACCTCACGATTTTGTAAACATCTGCCTGCGTGTCTTCACGTTTGTGTTTTGTGCACAAACGAATGTGTTTGCCACGGGCCAGAGTTCACCCACAAAAGCACTCAGCAGCGCACCAACCAAAGATACTGCCTCGAGTTGTTCTCTGGGCGCTGCAGTTGTCTGTCTCGTTGCCGGCGGTCTGGGGGGCTGGCTGTGGCAGCGCACGCACCTTCGCACCATCGTGCAAGGACGTGTGCCACTGTGCCTGCGCCCTGCGGCCTACCATGGCTATTGTACTGGTAGAGAACCCTTCCAGTACAAAATGCTATTCAGCGTTAGAAATGTTAGGAGACATTTAAACATGTCTCCGACGTTGTGTCTGTCTCAAGTCAAAACTTTGCTCCACTTTGCGTCACTTCGTGACCTTGAGGCAGTGCAAAGTCTTGATAGATATACCCCGACGTGTGACCTCGACGTTGAAGAAGCTTGCTTGTGTATGTGGGCTTGCAGGTGTTTGCAGTCACATATGTAGTTCACGTGATTGCTTCCACGTGCATACAACTCTAAGGAGGTAGATAATCCCAGCTGTAACACGGCTCTGTGAAGAGGCTGGAGGGCGAGATGTCAGCACTGACGCAACTTCACACCTATCACCCTTACCCCTTACCTGTGAACCTCCTCACACCGGTGCTGGTGGTGGGAAGCAGCCACTGGCGCGCTGAGCTAAGAGAAGCATAAAAGTTAATGGACATATCCGCAAGTGCAGCGGAGAACCCTCATGTTCGAATGTCGCGAGTATAAAATCCGCAGAGAAACCTCCGGCAACGAATGTTGCGTCATGAGTGCAATGTGCCTAGATTGCGCGGTTCCAGAAACTTGCGGAAAATCTACCAGGAAATTAACGCCACTTTCTCTGACGTCCTCTGCACGAATAAGTGTCGTAAAATTCACTGAATAACAGTTCAGGTTGATTAGAAAATAAATATTCACTTGAGAACCCCTGTCGTTTTCTGGGAATATTGAAACATACTTTTTTTCAAAGTTTATAGCACCTCCTTTGAACCATAACTTAATTCAGGATAAATTGTTTTCTTTAAGCATAGTGTGAACTACTGACAGCGTCGCCTAACTCAATGTTATTAGTTTTTATCAACTTCAGAAGGATGACAAGTTGAATCAACTATGTGAAGATTTGACGGGTCCGGGACGGTGAAGAGGAGAGGGAGGGAAGACACGGAATTGGATTGTGAGACTGTAATGTCCATGGTGACTAAGGAAAGTTATATCCACTAAGGAAAGATATATTGACTAATGAAAGTTATAGCGACTAAGGAAAGGTATATTTACTAAGTAAAGGTATAGCGACTAAGGAAAGGTATATCGACTAACGAAAGGTATAGCGACTAAGGAAAGGTATATCGACTAAGGAAAGGTATAGCGACTAAGGAAAGGTATAGCGACAAAGGAAAGGTATATCAACTGAGGAAAGGTATATCGACTAAGGAAATATATATCGACTAAGTAAAGGTATAGCGACTATGGGAAGGTATATTGACTAAGTAAAGGTAGAGTGACTAAGGAAAGGTATAGCGACTAAGGAAAGGTATAGCGACAAAGGAAAGGTATATCAACTGAGCAAAGGTATATTGACTAAGGAAAGATATATCGACTAAGGAAAGGTGTAGCGACTATGGGAAGGTATATTGACTAAGTAAAGGTATAGTGTCTAAGGAAAGGTATACCGACTAAGGAAAGATATATCGACTAAGGAAAGGTAAATCAACTGGTGGAAAGATATAATCGACTAAGGAAAGGTATAGCGACTAAGGAAAGGTATATTAACTAAGGAAAGGTATAACAACTAGGGAAAGGTATATTGACTAAGGAAAGGTATAAAGATTACGTAAAGGTATACCAACTAAGGATTTGACACGTCCGAGACGGTGAAGAGGAGAGGGAGGGGGGACACGGAATTGGATAGTGGGACTGTAATGTCCATGGCGACTAAGGAAAGGTATATCTACTAAGGAAAGGTATATCAACTAAGGAAAGGTATATCGACTTAGCAAAGGTATATCAACTAAGTAAAGACATATTGACTAAGGAAAGGTATAGTGACTAAGGAAAGGTATATTGACTAAGTAAAGGTATAGCGACTAAGGAAAGGTATATTGACTGAGGACATTTATATTGACTAAGTAAAGGTATAGCAACTAAGGAAAGGTAAATCGGTTAAGTAAAGGTATAGCGACTAAGGAAAGGTATATCGAATGGGGGAAATGCATATCGTCTCAGTTAAGGTAAAGCGACTAAGGAAAGGTATATCGACGAACGAAAGGTATAGTGACTAGGGAAAGGTATAGTGACTAAGGATAGGTATAGCGACTGGGGAAAGGTATTTTGACTAAGGAAAGGTATATCGACTAAGGAAAGGTAAATTGTCTAAGTAAAGGTATAGCGATTACGTAAAGGTATAGCGACTGAGGAAAGGTATATTGACTAAGTAAAGATATATCGACTAAGGAAAGGTATAGCGACTAAGGAAAGGTATATTGACTAAGTAAAGGTATAGCGACTAAGGAAAGGTATATTGACTGAGGAAAGTTATATTGACTAAGTGAAGGTATAGCAACTAAGGAAAGGTATATCTGCTGTATAGCAACTAAGGAAAGGTATATCAACTAAGGAAAGGCATATCATCGAAGTAAAGGTATAGCGACTTAGGAAAGGTTTATCATCTAAGGGAAGTTATAGCGACTAAGCAAAGGTATAGCAACTAAGGAAAGGTATTTTGACTAAGGAAAGGTATATCGACTAAGGAAAAGTATATCGACTAAGGAAAGATCGACTAAGGAAAGATATATCGACTAAGGAAAGGTATAGCAATCAGGTAAAGGTATACCAACTAAGGATTTGACATGTCCGAGACGGTGAAGAGGAGAGGGAGGGGGGACACGGAATTGGATAGTGGGACGGTAATGTCCATGGCGACTAAGGAAAGGTATATCTACTAAGGAAAGGTATATCAACTAAGGAAAGGTATATCGACAAAGGAAAGGTATATTGACTAAGTAAAGGTATTGTGACTAAGGAAAGGTATACCGACTGAGGAAAGATATATCGACTAAGGAAAGGTATATCGACTGATGGAAAGATATATCGACTAAGGAAAGGTATAGCGACTAAGAAAAGGTATATCGACTAAGGAAAGGTATATCGACTAAGGAAAAATATATCGACTAAGGAAAGGTATAGCGACTAAGGAAAGGTATATTGAGTAAATAAAGGTATAGCGACTAAGGAAAGGTATACCGACTTAGGACAGATATATCGACTAAGGAAAGGTATATCGACTGGTGGAAAGATATATCGACTAAGGAAAGGTATAGCGTCTAAGGAAAGGTATAGCGACTAAGGAAAGCTAGAACAACTAAGGAAAGGTATATTGACTAAGTAAAGGTATAGCGACTGAGGAAGGGTATATCGGCTAAGTAAAGGTATACCGACTAAGGAAAGGTATATCGACTAAGGAAAGGCATATTGTCTAAGTGCAGGTATAGTGACTAAGGAAAGGTATATCGACTGGTGGAAAGATATGTCAACTAAGGAAAGGTATAGCCACTAAGGAAAGCTATAGTGACTAAGGAATAACAACTATGTAAAGGTATATTGACTAAGTTAAAGCATATCATCTAAGTAAAGGTATAGCGACTAAGGAAAGGTATATCGACTAAGGAAAGGTATAGCGACTAGGGAAAGGTATAGCGACTAGGGAAAGGTATAGCGACTAAGGAAAGGTATAGCGACTAGGGAAAGGTATAGCGACTAAGGAAAGGTGTATCAACTAGGGAAAGATATTTCAACTAAGGAAAGGTATGGTGATTAAGTAAAGGTATAGCGACTAAGGAAAGGTATATCGTCTAAGTAAAGGTATAGCGACAAAGGAAAGGTATAGCGACTTAGGAAAGGTATATAGACTAGGGTAAAGATATATTGATTTAGGAAAGGTATAGCGACTAAGGAGAGCTTTGTTGACTAAGTAAAGGCATAGCGACTAAGGAAATTATATTGACTGAGGAAAGTTATATTGACTAAGTAAACGTATAGCAACTAAGGAAAGGTATATCGGCTAATTATAGGTATAGCAACTAAGGAAAGGCATATCGACTAAGGAAAGGCATATCATCTAAGTAAAGGAATAGCGACTAAGCAAAGGTATAGCGACTAAAGAGAGGTATAGCGACTAAGCAAAGGTATAGTGACTAAGAAAAGGTATTTTGAATAAGGCAAGGTATAGCAAATAAGGAAAGGTATATTGACTAAGAAAAGATATATCGACTAAGGAAAGGTATAGCGACTAAGGCAAGGTATATCAACTAAGGAAAGGTATATTGACTAAGGAAAGATATATCGACTAAGAAAAGGTATAGCAACTAAGGAAAGGTATTTTGACTAACGAAAGGGAAAGGTATATCAACTAAGGAAGGATATATCGACTAAGGAAAGGTATAGCGACTAAGGCAAGGTATTTCGACTAAAGAAAGGTATATCGATTAAGGAAAGATATATCGACTGAGGAATGCTATAGCGACTAAGGAAAGGTATATTGACTAGGTAAAGTATAGCTACTAAGGAAAGATATACAGACTAAAGAAATATATATCGACTAAGGAAAGGTATATTGACTGGTGGAAAGATATATCAACTAAGTAAAGGTATATTGACTAAGGAAAGGTATAAAAACTAGGGAAAGTTATATTGGCTAAGTAAAGGTATAGCGACTAAGGAAAGGTATATCGGCTAATTATAGGTATAGCAACTAAGGAAAGGCATATCGACTAAGGAAAGGCATATCGTCTAAGTAAAGGAATAGCGACTAAGCAAAGGTATAGCGACTAAAGAGAGGTATAGCGACTAAGCAAATGTATAGTGACTAAGGAAAGGTATTTTGAATAAGGCAAGGTATAGCAAATAAGGAAAGGTATATCAACTAAGAAAAGATATATCGAATAAGGAAAGGTATAGCGACTAAGGCAAGGTATATCAACTAAGGAAAGGTATATCGACTGAGGAAAGATATATCGACTAAGAAAAGGTATAGCAACTAAGGAAAGGTATTTTGACTAACGAAAGGGAAAGGTATATCGACTAAGGAAAGATATATCGACTAAGGAAAGGTATAGCGACTAAGGCAAGGTATTTAGACTAAAGAAAGGTATTTCGATTAAGGAAAGATATATCGACTGAGGAAAGCTATAGCGACTAAGGAAAGGTATATTGACTAGGTAAAGTATAGCTACTAAGGAAAGATATACAGACTAAGGAAATATATATCGACTAAGGAAAGGTATATTGACTGGTGGAAAGATATATCAACTAAGTAAAGGTATATTGACTAAGGAAAGGTATAAAAACTAGGGAAAGTTATATTGGCTAAGTAAAGGTATAGCGACTAAGGAAAGGTATATCGGCTAATTATAGGTATAGCAACTAAGGAAAGGCATATCGACTAAGGAAAGGCATATCGTCTAAGTAAAGGAATAGCGACTAAGCAAAGGTATAGCGACTAAAGAGAGGTATAGCGACTAAGCAAAGGTATAGTGACTAAGGAAAGGTATTTTGAATAAGGCAAGGTATAGCAAATAAGGAAAGGTATATCAACTAAGAAAAGATATATCGACTAAGGAAAGGTATAGCGACTAAGGCAAGGTATATCAACTAAGGAAAGGTATATCGACTAAGGAAAGATATATCGACTAAGAAAAGGTATAGCAACTAAGGAAAGGTATTTTGACTAACGAAAGGGAAAGGTATATCGACTAAGGAAAGATATATCGACTAAGGAAAGGTATAGCGACTAAGGCAAGGTATTTAGACTAAAGAAAGGTATTTCGATTAAGGAAAGATATATCGACTGAGGAAAGCTATAGCGACTAAGGAAAGGTATATTGACTAGGTAAAGTATAGCTACTAAGGAAAGATATACAGACTAAGGAAATATATATCGACTAAGGAAAGGTATATTGACTGGTGGAAAGATATATCAACTAAGTAAAGGTATATTGACTAAGGAAAGGTATAAAAACTAGGGAAAGTTATATTGGCTAAGTAAAGGTATAGCGACTAAGGAAAGGTATATCGGCTAGTAAAGGTATAGCAAATAAGGAAAGGTATATCAACTAAGGTAAGGCATATCGTCAAAGTAAAGGTATAGCGACTAAGGAAAGGTATATCGACTAAGGAAAGGTATAGCAACTAGGGAAAGGTATAGCGACTAAGGAAAGGTCACATCCAATACAATTAAAGTTGGTCCTGTCTCAACTTGCAGGATGGTTCTCACTGAGGCAGCCAAGGCGGGAGCTGGCCAAGCCCTGCTCCCAGCCTTAAAGGGGCCTTGCAGTGGAAAGAAACACGTAGGGCCCGATTCTGATCTTGCTTAGAAGGGCTCCTGACGGTATCCATCAGGAGCAAATCCGAGTCGCGATTGCAATTTCCGACCGACTTGTCCTGGCGCACGAGCGAGCGAGTACAATGTGAATATCACCTTGTGCTCAGAGCGTCTCGTACCCGTCAGCGAAGCCCTCCGGACGACTACAACATGGCCGACTCGTGCAGCGCAATTGGTCCGATTTCCGAGCGACCAAGTACGATGCACGCGTCGAGCAGCCGGATCGACTCGGAGCCTCTGACTCGAAAAAGCTTCAGGAAGGGGACTTTGGGGGGCCGTAGCGGGCCGCCCTTCACCCACAGCCCTAAGACTCAGTCACAGGGGGGACCCAAGTGTCCCCCTACACATGCATGTATAGGGCAGGGGGCACCGGCGCGTCCCCACGACAGGGGGGCTCCCTTCTCCGCGACATACTTTTTTTCTCAATGGAATCCTATGTACGCAACGTACAACACGCTCCTATTGACTTCAATGGGGCTCCGAGTGACCCGAGTCCGTCAGCGCGTACTTGCATGGTACTCTGGTGTTCAGTGCCCAGGAGCATGAGTCGTTCGGAAAGCTCTATGGGACCTAGTCGGCCGTAGGGCTTTCCGAGCAAGATCCGAATCGGGCCCTTGGACTTTTTACCCATACCCGCAACCCGCCCCCAACTCCAAGAGGGTGCCAGATTGCAACAAGTAGCTTCCAGAAAATCTTTGCTGTTAGGGAAAGGGCACACCCGAAAATGAAAAATTTATTTTTAGCTGAAGCTCTGAAAATGCTTCAACAGCCGGTGCCACCGTTTTTATGCAGCACACTCAGAGTAGGCATCTGGGTGCGCATAACCGCCAGCAGGCAGGTTGTGGGTTTCTCTGTTGTGGAGAGCCATGAAAAGTTGGTATTTGCAGCCTTCCCCAGTAGTTTGTTTAGAGGCTCATTTTACGGTGCACAGACAGAATATCGGATTTAAAATGTCCACAAACCCAAATATGGAGTTTTAGATATCGTGATACAGAAATATCGACAGGAAGAATATCGTGGTCAAGAATATCAACTTGCAGGTAAGAAATATTGTTTTTGTAAATATTGAAGTTCTTAATATCATTAGCAAAAATATAGCTGTTTAAAATATCGATGTTTTAATTAGTGTTATGTATCTTAGTTTGTATTTTAAAAGTATGTGATCTATTTTTTTGTATTAGAATTTGTTTTGTTTTGTAATATATGTGTTAAATTTTTAGTAGTTAATAATTTTCTCTTAATTAAATTTTGGGTTTTTAAGTTCTGTAGCGGGTTGTGGGTTTATATGGGAATAGGGTGGGAAGTAGTTTAAATATAATTAATTAATGATTCTTTTTTATATGTTAGTATTTATTTAATTTAGATTTTATAGTGTTAATTGTGGGAATCAATGTATTAATAATTATTTTATAATTGGTTGTTAATTATTTTTAATTACTTTTCAATTATGTTAATTGTATCATTTTTTTAAGAATGGGCTGTAGGTTTGTAGGGGAATAGGGTGGGAAGTAAGTTAATTATAATAAATGTATTAATATTTTGTATGTATTATTATTTATTTAATTTATATTTGATAGTGTTAATTGTGGGAGTTATTTTATTATTAAATATTTAGTAATTGGTTGTTAATTATTATTAATTAATTAATTTGTAATTAATTATGTTAATTGTGAAATTTTTGTAGGGGTCAGTGGTGGGGTTTATAGAAGAATAGGGTGGGAAGTAACTTATTTAAAATTAATTGATAATTGTTAATTAATGTTAATTAATTTCAAATAAAATATGGCAATTGTGTAATTAATGTTTGAATAAGTGGTGGGGTTTATATTGGTAAAGAGTGGGAAGTAAATTATTTTAAATTAATTAATACGTTGTTGTTAATTGATATTAATTTATTGATGTAAAATTAGTTATGGAAATTGTGTAATGATTACCAACACTATCCAACACTTTCCTTACTGTTGCACTCGCAAGAGTGGGAATAGTAAGTTTTACCACTCCGCTATCCAACACTTTCCCTACTGTTGAAGCCACTGGAGTGCCAATAGTAATTTTTACCCCTCCGCTATCCAACACTTTCCTTATTGTTGCACTCACTGGAGTGGGATTAGTAATTTATACCCCTCCGCTATCCAACATTTTCCTTACTATTGTACTTACTTGAGTGGGAATATTAAGTTTTACCCCTCCGCTCTCCAACACTTTCCATACTGTTGCACTTGCAAGAGTGGGAATAGTAAGTTTTACCACTCCGCTATCCAACACTTTTCCTACTGTTGAAGCCACTGGAGTGGGAATAGTAATTTGTACCCCTCCGCTATCCAACACTTTCCCTACTGTTGTACTCACTGGAGTGGGATTAATAATTTTTACCCCTCCGATATCCAACATTTTCCTTACTATTTTACTTACTGGAGTGGGAATATTAAGTTTTACCCCTCCGCTATCCAACACTTTCCTTAATGTTGCACTCGCTAGAGTGGGAATAGTAAGTTTTACCCCTCCGCTATCCCACACAATTTTATCTACTGTTGAAGCCACTGGAGTGGGAATAGTAATTTTTACCCCTCCGCTAACCAACCTTTTCCCCACAGTTGCACTCATTGGAGTGAGAATTATAAGTTTTACCCTTCCGCTGTCCAGCACTTTCCCTACTCTTGCACTCACTGGAGTGGGAATAGTTAATTTTACTCTTCTGCTATCTAACTTTTTCTTTACTATTGTACTTACTGGAGTGGGATTATTAAGTTTTACCCCTCCGCTATCCAACACTCTCACTACTGTTGCACTCACTGGAGTCGGAATAGTAAGTTTTACCCTTCCGCTATCCAACACGTTCCCTACTGTTGCACTCGCTGGAGTGGGAATAGTAAATTTTACCCCTCCGCTATCCAACATTTTCTTTACTATTGTCCTTACTGGAGTGGGAATATTAAGTTTTACCCCTCCACTATCCAACACTTTCCCTACTGTTGCACCCACTGGAGGCGGAATAGTAATTTGTACCCCTCCGCTATCCAACACTTTCCCTATTGTTGCACTCACTGGAGTGGGAATAGTAATTTTTACCTCTCCGCTATCCAACACTTTCCCTACTGTTGCACTCAGTGGAGTGCGAAATTTAAATATTTTAATATTTTAATTCATAATATAATGTCTTTTATTAGATTTTAACTTATGTGTATGTAAATATGTATGTGTGTTATAGATTCATACAATTATGACATAAATTAAAATTAATAGTTTATTAATTGTATTGTTTTAAAGGAAATAGATATTTATATTACATTTGTTATTTGTATGTTTAAATATGTTTTAAATTAAATGTATTTTATTATATTTGTTAAAATGTATATTAAATCTAAATAATTTTTTTAAAGTTTCATTTTTTTTTTAAATCGATATTTTGTACATCTATATTTTTTACATCGATATTTTTGCTTCGATGTTTTTGTACTTGCAATTTTAAATATAGTATGTCGATATTTTGACCAATATTTTTGCATCGATATTAGTGTATGGGGATATGTTGGGCATCAATATTCTCTTAGTGAACCTCATTTTACACAGGGGTGGACTGAGAAGACCTCAGCAGTCCAGTGGCATGGCTCGAGAGACCCTCCAGGCAGCGGGTGGCTCCTCGGCTAAATGTAAATGTAAATGTTGTAGACTTGTAAAGCGCACAGCTGCCCCAGCAACGGGGCGTCCCGGCGCTGTAGACCGCTGGGGAACCCATCCTGGCTATCCCTGTGAGATGGTCCCTTTCTGGGTATCTCCAAGGTGAAACCAGGCATCCTCGGCGTCTGTGGGGGGCCGTTGTAGAGATGAGGCAAGCTTAATGCCCAGAGTTGCCGAGTGTGTTCCTGGTTAGAGTAGGTACCGAGGCGAGAATTATCGAGTCCGTTTTGACCCTGGTCCACGATCCTGCCGCGTCTGGAATTGAACCCTGGTCCCTGGCCGATTCTCTGCTTACGGGTCTGCCACCTCTAACTAGTGAGCCACACCTCTCCAAGGAGGAAGAGCGTTGCCCCACTGAGTGCAAAAGGAAGAATAAAATGATAATAACACAACGTTAAACCGTTATGTTATTATTATTTTATTTTCAGTATGATCTAGGTTAGGACGAGGCTATGTAATGAGCAGGGGGAGGAGTGGCTGGTGCACTAAAGAGCCTACGACTGTTCGGCCGGCCATCTTGGGCCGGCCAAACAGACATGCTCTGTTAGCATTCCTCCACCTGGCTGTATTGCCAGCCGGGTTGAGAACATGCACAGGCTCCCACTCCCTGTGTGAGCGCTGAACCAGGCCAATCAGACCAATCATGACACTGCTGTCATGCTGGTAATAGCAGCGTTGTGATTGGCTTAGAGGAGTCTAAGAACATTTGTGCTGCTCGGAGCCAGGAACAGAGGGAGGACGGAGGTGAGGTAGCGGGCAAACTCAGCTAAGTGAGCTTTTATTATTTATTTTTGTTTAACCCCCGTCTGCTTCACCACTACTTTTCTCTAGTGGCCACCACTGCCTCCAGGACACACACTACAAGGAATGCCTGTGAGGGTCTCACACAGAGTGAGACCGAAGGACTTTCAGACAGAGGGTGACAGGCGCACTCCCAGAGGGTCAGAGAGTGCGAGACTTCAGTAATGCCAGAAACCGCAGGTGCCCTGCACAATTAGAATAAAGAACTTGTAAGCAAGGGTGCAGCTATCATTAGTGCAGTAGGCGCAGTGACACTGGGGTCCGGTGGGGGAGGCACCACTGCACCCTAAAGGTGTCTTTATTCTAATACCAACTCCCAGAGTAAGAGGGGGCAATTTTCCTTTCTTTCACTGGGGGCCGTGGCGCACCGGTTACACCATGGAAGTCACTTCATGTATTTGTGATTTCTTTTGAGTGCTTGACTTTCCATTTATGATGCTCAATCCTTGGTCCCAGATCTATTTCACAAAGGTTCTGCCCTGCAACAGTGCAAGTTGCTACTCTCGCCGCCAGCAGGTCTGCCCATTTCTCTTTGCTGTAACAAAAGGACAGATCTGCCGCCTTTGTCTCTCGCCTTGTCCCAGCAGAGACCCAATCAGGCTTCACTGTGGAAGGGAGGGATGTGGATCTCCCAGACCTCTGCTCTAACATGGAAGGATCTTGTGCAGCTCCTGTAGGCGTCAGCCTTCCCCCATGATGGTCCCCATGCTGCACTGAGCACGCGCTCCTTGGGAAGATGAGATCAATGACACTACAGCAAACTGCAGGAAAAAAGTAACTTCCAATCAGAGTCCTATAAACTGCCCCTCACCACCTCCCACCAAGAACGTGCAGCTCCATCAGAACTAGGGAGGATTTTAGAAAGTTGCTGGCAGAGATACACCTTCAGAGCAAAAGGAAAAATGTAGATAGTTCCCCCCACTCCCAGGTTTGATGTAATACTGGACGAATTGAGGGTGCAGAAAATTCTACGTCACCGTCCCACAAGGATTAAAGATTGTGTATTGCCTTAGATAACAGAAGCAGTGTGAGGACGCTGGGATTCAGTTCATGGTCTACTTGGCCAAGTCTGACCTATGTGCACATCCCCTTGCGGACAATCCTACATTCTTTAAGTTAGGGCAACTACCTCTATGTATGAAAAGTCAGGATCAAGCTTTAAGGGCAGGGTTAAGCAAAAGGCCATTTAGCAGCCAAGTGGGGTATCCAAGTAGAGGGTGGGCAGGAAGGCCACCCCAGGCGGACCACACAGAGAAGTGGCGTGGTCACATGGTTGTATTGGCAGCAATGGAAGTAGGAGTCCTAGATCCCATTTTTAGGACAGAGTTAAATTCTGATCTCTGTGAAACCTACTCTTTGCACAGGCATCAGCATTCTAAGTTCTGGTGAAATCACTGCACCCCCACAATCCTCCCCAGGCCAATTTCAACACGACAAGTCTGATGATGATATGTAAAGCACAAATATTACCCTACAGAGGGTATCCTGGCGCTCAAAGACTGAAAGGACGAAGGGTCTATAGCTCAAACGTGCAATAGTCATGTTTTCAAACCTTTAGGGAATTTTAAAAGGTTGTTCTCCCTTCTTAGGTGAGAGGGGAAGGCACGCTCCCTGCTGGAACTTACTGGGGGGGAAATGCGAGGTGAATACAGAGAAATTTGGAATTTGATGCAGGAAGCTTCAATCTCCAAAATTATACATTTTGTTCTGCATTTGTTTGAACTAAGACTATAAGATGTTTACTGCACCTGGTAAATCCCTCCCCCCTAAGTGTCAGTATTTGCCAGGTTTGGTAAATACCTCACCCCTATCCAGAACTTTGGATTCTGGGCCTTGGAGTTTTAACCCTTGTATCCACTTTTTACCCACACCTTGTGATCTTGCACATGTCTCACTGTGCCTAGTTTATTTGGCATAATGGAAGTGAGAAACAACTGGTTAGCCATGGTACGGAGAGCTGCATGCACCAGAGGACATTACCATTACTAGCAAAACAGCGCTATATCTACTACGATATGGCACTTTTTCTGTCCCTCAACGGGGTGCACCTTTGGCGGCCTTGCGGCAATGCAAACCCCCTGTAGCTTTTCCCTCTTCGTATGTTTTCCCTGCAGTGCATCACACATGCAAAGCTGTAAAAGTTTAGACACTTCTAAAACGTGCTGCACTGATACGCCTGCCTTGAGATGGCAGCATTTTTGGTGCAAATTCTTGTCTACAAACGTCAGATAGGGATTGGAGTCCGTTGAGTGGTTGCATCGATACGCCCACGTATGACCCAGATGAAGCCCTTTTGATGCATATAATGCTGGTTTGCATTGCTTTAGGCAACTTTCTAACTCACATCATGATTTGTGTTGGAAAGTAAATCCCAACACAACAGTTTGCATGTGGTTTGTACCACTTGTATGATGCAAACCCAGCACAAAGTGTTAGTAAATTTCCTTGCACATTATCAAAGCATCATTGCTGCTGCCAAGAGTCTAGGGGGCAGATTTACAAGCCCCTTGCGCCTCATTTACGCTGCCGTTGCGTCACTTTTGTGACGCAGCGGCGGCGCAAATCCTGCAACATGGTGTGGGGTACTTACAACGGGACGCATCTGGGAGATGCGTCACATTGTAAAGCCCTGCGCCACATGTTGGCGTTCCTGCGCAGCGGGGGGCGTTCCGGCACAGGAACGCCTCCTAAAAGTGGGTGAGTGAAATCTACAAGATTTCACTCAGTCACTTTTAGACCCATGCTGCGTCAAAACCCTGCGCCTGCCTGAAGCAGGCGTAAGGATTGATGCAGCATTAACAAGATAGGGCCCCCCAACCCTTGCTGGAGCTGCGCCGCGCTTGCGACGCAACTCCAGCAATGTGCCACTTTTACGGCATAGATGCGTCACGCATCTGTGCCGTTTTTTGCCCCATGGTGCGCCGCATTGTAAATGCAGCGCATCCATGGTGGCGGAGCTGTGGCGCACAATAACTGGCGCATCCCTGCTGATATGCAGGGATGCGCCAGTTATTGCAAATATGCCCCTAGATGCTTAGAGCTGCCACTGCTTTCTGGGTCCTATTTTTTTTTAAAGTTTGTTTTTTGCATCTCTGTTTCTGAAATCATTCAGAATGTGCTTACAATAAGCTTTGGCGGTGCCTCTCTTTTGGCCACCTTTGGAAGACCTGGAGTGGGCTGAGGGGAGCCTTGGTGCAATTTCCAGCCAGACATTTCTTGCAGATTTGGTGTTTGTGGATAGAGATTTTAGATTTTGTTTTGTTTGAATTTTTCTCCTGGTGTGGGATAGAAATTTTTGGCTCTAAAATTTCCTTATTTAGGGCTGGTGTTAGCCAAGACACTTTGATTTTAGTAAAATTATGTATATAATATATTTACTTATAGGGGCTTTCGGCTGGCCCTCTTCATTTATCAGTCTGTTGTTGTGTCATTCACATTTCCTTCCGTCCACTGCAGCATACTGCATGGGGCAATGGGGCAGCTCACTTCAGTCTTTGGTAACTTCACTGTGAGTTGCGGCATCCTATTATTTTACAAGGAGCACATTCACACACAGAGTAATTTGATTCAGTGCGAGGGACTGAATCAAATCTGATTTGATACAAAAATATTTTTGCTTTTAGCCAGTGTTTCTTTAGATTGATGAGGACCTAGCAGCTTTCCTAACAATAAAGGTTTGCAAAAACTTTGACAAAACAAAAAAACAAGCATTGACAATGCCAAAGGGTGACAGCCAACGCCAAATGAATTGGCTTTGCCAATGCCTGCTTTGGTCATTCAGTCTCAATGTTTCTGGTGCTCAGGGGCTCAAGGGAGCAGGGCTGAGTGCGGTGTGGCAATGTGTTTTGACAGAGCAAAGAAGTAGACCCAAAAATGGTCTTTTAAGTGTGCTGTGGGCATGGTTGTACATTTACATTTTTACGAAAATGTATTCTCCATGGACACAAATTGTCACAACAGGTGTTTAAGGGTTGAATTGGAAAGTTTAAACTTGTATGGGTTTGATTTTATGTTGGAGACTAGGCGGCACATTTGCTAATAATTCCTGCAACGCAGCACAGCAAGAGAACTTGTTGTGCTGCGTTGCGTGAAAGGGAGAGAGCAGTAATGCTCTATATTTACAAAGATATGCAGCATTTATGTTCTCTCTTAAGCTGTCTAACTGTGTGCTGCATAGCGCCAATGTATGTACCCTTGAACCATTGTGCTAGGGGGATGCGTTACGGACAGGATTGTTTTTGTGCAGGAAGAGAAACCTTCTTGCACAAACACATTCCTTAGAGGAATATTCCTCTATCTATTAGGGTCATTTGTATGGCGGGCGGACAATGCTTGCGGCGGTCCCGCACCTACAATTAGGATGCGCCCGCCACACTGGCAGGCGCATCCCGCATTTGTAACATTGCGGCGGGCGAGCAAGTTGTGCCTTTCAATGCACAACGTCACAGGCACCGCGCGGTGCCTGCCACATTGTACATTGAAATGCAGGGGGGTACCATAGGTACCCCCCATGTGCACCCCCAACCCCCCAGAATCCCTGGGGGCCCGGTACGGCCCCCCAATGTCGAAGACCGCATTTCCCCGCATGCAAACTAATATGGATGGTGGTGTCTACCAGACACCGCCACCATATTAACAGCTTTTCTGCCCGGTAGGCAATCGGGCGGATTGCCTACAGGCGGAAAACTGGCGGACGGTCTTTCCGTCCGCTGGGGTTCCCCCCGCCATAATAATATGGCAGGGGGAATTGGCACGCGGGCGGGCACAAATGTCGGGCGGATCACCACCGCCATGCGGGCGGTGGCGATCCCCCCGACATGCTAATGGGCCCCCAAGTGCGCAGAAATATACAGCACACATAGAAAGAGGAAATAACAAGGAGAAATGAAGATATTTCTCCTCTTCACGCCTCTGTCGGGTAGGTGCACCATTTTGGTGCAAACCTAGGTTTACAAGTCCTTGCAAATCTGGGTTTGCTTCAAAATACATGAGTGGATGCAAGGGAACGCCCATGCTCCACCCATGTAATGCCCACCCTACGCAAAGTAACACAAGGCAGCGATATGCACTCCGTTGCGTTGCTTTGTATTTACTAAACCATGCAAAGTGGATTCATGACTGCCAAAATGATTTTGCTTTGGGTCTGCTCCATAAAGGTGACACAACCCAGACGCAAAATCATAGTAAATCTGGGCCTAACAGTTTTAGGCTATTTTCAGGTTTTTTTTTCTGATTAAAAACTTACAACTCATCAAAATTGACATCTTCACTCTACAGACCACACCCCTCAACAAAACCGAGCCAGACTTCCATATGTGGTGGAAACTTGTGAAAGCCATACCGTGGATTATCGAAAGGCCCAGAATGCCACACTAGTGGTGGAGTATGTGCCGTTTAAATGATCATTAAAAATACAAGTTTTTAAGTCTGGTCTAGAATCAGCTTTAGATAAATAAATAATATATACCTAAATGCATGCAGGGCGGGGCTCAGGGGTAGCCCTCTTCATCCATTCGTCTGTTCATCTGTCATTCTCATTTTGCTTCCACCCAGAACAGCATACAATATGGGGCAATGGGTCAGCCCACTTCTGCCATTGGCTCTCTGACACTGTGAGTGATAGAATTTTTCCTGATCACATATTCACATCCACCTAAAAAGGAGTGTACTTCAGTGGCAGGGCTGGTGGACCAGTACTTAACCATGGTAATGCTTTTTCCTTTCCGCTACATGTCCTTTTTAGGTCTCGCCTACGCAGTGCGCATGCACTGCATAGGAGACCTTTAGCCGTAGTGCAGCTCTTTTTCAAAGCACATACTCGTGCTTGTGGCGGCATACAGCTTGCGGGAGTGTGCAGCAGCGCGCCACAAGCATGAGTATGTGCTTTGAAAAAGAGCTGAATGCGCGCACGCACACACGCGCGCGATCACTTTTACTTTCCAATGCTTGCTTCTACTTTCGCGGCCGCGTTGGCCGCGCGCACGCGCACGCACACACGCGTGATCACTTTTACTTTCCAATGCTTGGGTACCACTACCAGCATCCCGAGTCGCCCTCCAGCTTCATGGTCACGTGACCTCTGTGCTGTCTGACACTTCTTTAATTGTGCTGCAGATGGCATTGAAAATCTTTCGGGGAATGTGGGCCGATTTGCCACTGTGAGACCGGCCTCGTGGCGTGGGCCCTCCCGACCAGCAAGCTACCCTGCAACCACGCCGAACCTCGATGTTACAGCCTCCCGGCCCCCGTGGGCCAACATTCCGAGGGCCGGCCAGATCCCCAACACGCATGCCCGGCCAAAGGAGAGCGAAACCCCCCCAAGCCAGACCGAGAGGCGCCGATCCTGTCACACCTCTGGTCTCTTCCCCGAGGGAGGTTTCGATCGACCACCAGGCTCCCGGTGAGCAGGCGCCTCGCCCGCTGGGTGTCTGGAGTCCCTCCCGGACCCACCTGAAACAGATCAAAGGGCCGAGCGACAGGAAACCCCGACACACCGCCCCCAGGCACCAGACCCTTCTCCGCGAGGACTCCGGAGTTCAAAGAGGAGGGGGAGTATAACAAGGGGTGCTGAAGGGACGGGAGGCAGAGAAGACCTGGACTGACGAGAGCCTGCTGACCTGGTCGCGGCTCGATCGCTCCCCGAACTGAAGAACTCTGAACCATCTGAGCCCTGCTGACGCTGTTGCGGCTCCCCAAACTCTGAACCATCTGAGCCCTGCTGACGCTGTCGCGGCTCCCCGAACTCTGAACCATCTGAGCCCTGCTGACGTTGTCGCGGCTCCCCGAACTCTGAACCATCTGAGCCCTGCTGACGCTGTCGCGGCTCCCCGAACTCTGAACCATCTGAGCCCTGCTGACGCTGTCACGGCTCCTCGAACTACGAACCTCCGCTGCCTGCTGAGTGACTCGCGGCCCGCTCCTCCAAGAGAATCGGCAGAGATTGCCAAGAGAAACAACATCCCCTCAGCTCGAGGATTGAGAGCTGTGCGCCGGATACTCCGCAGAGACACTGATTCAAAGACTGTCCCGCTACCCCTTACCCTGCATCACGAGATCGCTACCGCTTGTGGCACTAATTCTGCTCCTGCCTCCGGATCATAAAGATCCCTGACAAACTATGATAAATCCTTTATCTTGCAAAGAATTACTGTGTGGTGTCCCTCTATCTGAAGAGAGTAGTGCAGCGTGTGCGATCCTAGGTACGAGACCCTTCCAGGAAGGGCCTCCCCGCTCTTGCTCGGCCTAACTCTGGGAAAGGTGGGCCTCCGGGTGGTCAGGAACGTATTCCGCAGCCTCCCCGGGGAACGCTTTCCAACATTTGGTGGCAGGCGACGGGATCCGAGCCAACACCTAGAGATCGTGCAGTAGACGGCTAATGCACTACCCAGAAGAAATGGAAGGAGAAACTTCCCTAGGTGCCGCAGGCACCAACCCGAACACGACATTCCGAGAGGACCAGTTGGAATCTTATACGCACCGAGAACTGAAACAATTTTGCAAAGACCTTGGAATCGCTACCACCGGACTAAGCACGAAAGAGGACTTCCAGGAAGCATTAAAAACCTGGGTCGAGGAGGGAACTCCCCGGACACAAACAGAAGGAGAGCCTCCTAACGAACCCCGAAGCAGCCCGGGGAGGAACGGCGCCCCCGAGGGGGGCCTATCCCCAGAGGAAATAGCGGACCGAGAAAGAGGTCGCAACCACGAACTCGAACTAGCAAAATTAAAAATCGAAGGAGAGCTAAAGCTGGCCGAAAAGAAGCTGGCGGTAGAACAGTTACGCCTGCAAGGAGAACTTGAGGAAAAGAAACGACAAAGAGAACACGAAGAAAGAAAACTCCAACTAGAGCACGAACGTAGCCTGAAGGAGATCGAGCTCAAGGCTAAGAATGCGGAGGCCAGACCCCCGGAAACCCGACCCCTCTCCGCCAACGTGAAAACAAAGGTCCACATCCCCAAAGAGGTGGTGAAAGAATACTATAAGAATGACGACATCCAGCAATGGTTCAAAGCCTACGAAGTCGCCATGACCTCCCACAGAGTCCCGCAGAAAGACTGGGGGGCTGGGCTGTGGGGCCGGTTCCTGAGCGAGGGAAGAGATACCCTGCTGGACCTGCCCTCCACGGTGATGAACTCCTACAGTCACATGAAAGAGGCCCTAGTAGCCAGATATGGGCTCACGCCTGAAATGTACCGGCAACGGTTTAGAGACTGCAAGAAGATACCCGGTACCACCTGGGTGGAGTACGTGAACTTTTACAGCCGGGCCTTGGACGGGTGGATCAAGGGCAGCAAGGTCTCCACCTTTGAGGAGCTGTTCGACCTAATCGCATGGGAACACTTGTCCGCTAATTGCTTTGTAGAGCTGCGCCAGCACCTCCTGGACAGCAAACTCACAGACCCTCGAAAACTGGCCGTCGAGGCTGACCGGTGGGTAAACACACGGGCCTCCCGGGGTCCCGTGGGAGACTACGGCCGCCACAGTCAGGGACCCCCCCGCCAGAGGGGCGGAGGGAATCAAGGCCGGCCAAGGGAACTTCCGGGGGGATCCCCACTCAGCCCCCTCAGAGGACAACCTCCACCCTTTCCAGCTCCACCTCCAGCCAGCACCGGGCCACCGGGAAGGCCGGGGCCTCGCGTGAGGATCACCTGTTTCCGCTGCCAGCAGACCGGACACTATGCCAGCGACCCTCAATGTCCCATGTACCAGCGAACCACCACAACAACCCCACCGGCTCGACAAATGGCCTCCGTAGCCCTGGGGGAAGAGATGGAAGACTCCGAAGAATGGGAACCAGCCGCCATGGCCTTGGTCTCCCTGGGGGACCGGGAGATGGTCCCCGGAACGTCCCTGCCCGCTAACACGAAGAAGTACCGACAGCAGGTGACGGTCAACGGTCACCGCGTCGAGGGCCTCCGGGACACGGTGGCGAGTGTCACGGCGGTTCATTGTCACCTGGTCTCCGAAGATCAGATCCTGCCCGGCGCCTTTTGTCCCGTCATATCCTCAGACAATTCCGAGAGCCTCTGCCGGATGTCCCTAGTTCCCTTCGAATGGGGGGGAGTCACCGGCAAGTTAAAAGTGGCGGTACGAACCTCCCAGCCCGTGGACTGCCTCCTGGGCAACGACCTTGAGAACTCCCCGTGGGGACAAGTGGAACGAAGAGCCCATCTCGAGATGATGGGCCTCCCCGAATGGGTATGCGCCACCACGCGCTCGATGACTCTCAGAGTGTCTTCCTCCGAGGGGGGGGAGACCATGCCGCGGAGCACCGCCACCATCCCCGAGGTCCCGGATGCGCCACCCGAGGCCAACGACCCCCTTCCGGACGAAGCGACCGCTCCCGACGTGGGGTCCGTGCCTTCCGACCCCGAACCCCTGACCGAGCTCGGGGACCTGCCAGAAATGGCCCAGTGGCACTGCGAAGGAGGCCCCTCCCGAGAAGAATTCTGCCAAAAGCAATCCACCTGCCCTTCCCTCATTGGACCCCGACAACAGGCCGAGGCCCAAGCAGCAGGCGACCGGACTGGCAACCACTGGGTATACTGGGAAAACGGCCTCCTGTACAGTGAACAGAAGTCGGCCGAGTTGGGATCGGCCCGAGTATTAGTGGTACCCCTGCGCTTCCGAAGTCTCCTCCTGGGCCTGGCCCATGATGTACCCCTGGCCGGACACTTAGGCCAAGATAAGACCTACCAGCGACTCGTCACCCACTTCTATTGGCCCAAGATGCGAGCAAATGTGGAGGCCCACTGCAAGTCCTGCCCCACGTGCCAGGCCAGCGGGAAGAGTGGGGGGAAGTGCAAGGCTCCGCTACAACCCTTCCCAGTCGTCAGTACCCCTTTTGAGCGGGTAGGAATCGACATCGTGGGACCACTGGACCCCAAGACCGCCCAGGGCCACCGGTTCATCCTCGTCCTGGTGGATCATGCCACCCGTTACCCCGAAGCCATCCCTCTCCGCACCGTGACGGCCCCCGTGGTAGGCCAGGCCTTGATGGGGATCTTCTCCCGCGTGGGGTTCCCCCGTGAAGTCGTGAGTGATCGGGGTACGAACTTTATCTCCCGATACATGAGGTCCCTCTGGCAGCAGTGCGGAGTATCGTATAAGTTCACCACCCCCAAGCGAACGGCCTAGTCGAGCGCTTTAACAAGACACTGAAAGGAATGATCATGGGCCTCGAGGAACCCCTACGCCGGAGGTGGGACGTCCTCCTCCCATGCCTCCTGTTCGCCTACCGGGAGGTTCCACAAAAATCCCTGGGGTTCAGCCCCTTCGAACTGCTATATGGACACCCCGTCCGGGGACCCCTGAGCCTGGTCAAGGAGGGTTGGGAAACGACTCCCCGGGGGACCCCTCCGGATGTGTTCCGATACATCTTGGCGCTCCGCAACCAGACCCGGAAATTCCGAGACCTTGCAGAGGTGAACCTCGAGGCTAGCCAGGAAGAGATGAAGCGCTGGTATGACCAGAATGCTACGCTGGTCGAGTTTCAGCCGGGCCAACAAGTCTGGGTCATGGCCCCGGTGAAACCCTGCGCCCTCCAAGATAAGTGGACTGGACCCTTCAAGGTGATCGAGCGGAAGAGCCAAGTCACCTATCTCATCGATGTGCAGTCCCCGCGGAACCCCCTCCGGGTTCTCCACGTGAACCGCCTCAAACCCCACTTTGTGAGGACGGAATTGAGTTTACTCCTGGCCACCGACGATGGGGCCGAAGAAGACACCGAGCCCCTTCCTGACCCCCTGGGGACAGAAGAGACCGATGGTTCCGTGGAGGGGGTGAGACTATCAACTACCCTCACGGCCCAACAGTCCGACGACTGCCGCCAGCTACTAAGGCAGTTCGCGGACCTCTTCTCCCTAACCCCTGGGGTCACCAACTGGTGTGTCCACGACGTGAACACCGGCGACAGCCCGCCAGTGAGGCACCGGGCCTACCGGGTCCCTGATCGGGTCCGAACCTGCATCCAGACCGAGGTAGCGAAGATGCTGGCCCTCGGGGTGATTGAACCCTCCGACAGCCCCTGGGCCAGCCCGGTAGTCCTGGTCCCGAAAGCGGCTACCCCGGGTGTCGCCCCCGAGCTGAGGTTTTGCGTGGACTACCGAGGACTCAATGCGGTCACCCGAGCGGACGATCACCCTATCCCCCGTGCCGACGAGCTCATTTACCGCCTCGGGGCCGCTCGCTACCTCAGCACCTTCGACCTAACTAGTGGATACTGGCAGATCGCCCTCACCGAGGGGGCCAAGGAGCGCTCCGCCTTCTCCACCCCGGATGGGCACTACCGCTTTAGGGTGATGCCGTTTGGAATGAAGAATGCCCCGGCCACCTTCCAGCGGCTGGTGAACAGGGTCCTGTCCGGACTAGAGGGGTTCAGCGCAGCATACCTCGACGATATAGCGGTATTCAGCTCCCAATGGACCGAGCACCTCCAGCACCTTCGACAAGTCCTGCTGGCTCTGCGCCGGGCCGGCCTCACCATCAAAGCCAGCAAATGTCAAATTGGGCACGGCTCCGTAACCTATCTGGGGCACCAGGTGGGAAGCGGGCAGGTCGCCCCCCTCCAGCCGAAGATCGACGCCATCTTGTCCTGGGAACCCCCCACGACCCAAACAGAAGTCCGGGCCTTCCTAGGCCTCACCGGTTACTACCGGAGGTTTATTAAGAACTATGGCAGCATCGCAGGCCCCCTTACAGAACTAACCTCCAAAAAACACCCCAAGAAAGTACAATGGACTCCCTCCTGCCAGAAGGCGTTCGACACCCTAAAAACCGCCATGTGTGCGGCTCCGGTGCTCAAAGCACCCGACTACGCCCAGGAGTTTGTGGTCCAGACGGACGCCTCGGAACACGGCATCGGGGCAGTCCTCTCCCAGTTCGACGACAAAGGCATAGATCGTCCCATAGCCTTCATCAGCCGAAGGTTGCTGCCCCGAGAACAGCGGTGGAGCACAATTGAGAGAGAGACCTTCGCAGTAGTCTGGGCCCTCAAAAAGCTGCGGCCCTACCTGTTCGGAACACACTTCCGAGTACAAACGGATCACCGACCCTTGCGGTGGTTGATGCAGATGCGAGGGGAAAACCCCAAGCTGCTACGCTGGTCCATCTCCCTCCAGGGGATGGATTTCACGGTGGAACATCGCCCTGGGACGGACCACGCCAACGCGGACGGCCTGTCCCGATTCTTCCGCTTCAGCGAGGAGAACCCCCAAGTGGATGGGTAGTTCTCCCCGCCTTTCAGCTGGGGGGGGCACGTGTGAGACCGGCCTCGTGGCGTGGGCCCTCCCAACCAGCAAGCTACCCTGCAACCACGCCGAACCTCGATGTTACAGCCTCCCGGCCCCCGTGGGCCAACATCCCGAGGGCCGGCCAGATCCCCAACACGCATGCCCGGCCAAAGGAGAGCGAAACCCCCCCAAGCCAGACCAAGAGGCGCCGATCCTGTCACACCTCTGGTCTCTTCCCCGAGGAAGGTTTCGATCGACCACCAGGCTCCCGGTGAGCAGGCGCCTCGCCCGCTGGGTGTCTGGAGTCCCTCCCGGACCCACCTGAAACAGATCAAAGGGCCGAGCGACAGGAAACCCCGACACACCGCCCCCAGGCACCAGACCCCTCTCCGCGAGGACTCCGGAGTTCAAAGAGGAGGGGGAGCATAACAAGGGGTGCTGAAGGGACGGGAGGCAGAGAAGACCTGGACTGACGAGAGCCTGCTGACCTGGTCGCGGCTCGATCGCTCCCCGAACTGAAGAACTCTGAACCATCTGAGCCCTGCTGATGCTGTCGCGGCTCCCCGAACTCTGAACCATCTGAGCCCTGCTGACGCTGTCGCGGCTCCCCGAACTCTGAACCATCTGAGCCCTGCTGACGTTGTCGCGGCTCCCCGAACTCTGAACCATCTGAGCCCTGCTGACGCTGTCGCGGCTCCCCGAACTCTGAACCATCTGAGCCCTGCTGACGCTGTCGCGGCTCCTCGAACTACAAACCTCCGGTGCCTGCTGAGTGACTCGCGGCCCGCTCCTCCAAGAGAATCGGCAGAGATTGCCAAGAGAAACAACATCCCCTCAGCTCGAGGATTGAGAGCTGTGCACCGGATACTCCGCAGAGACACTGATTCAAAGACTGTCCTGCTACCCCTTACCCCGCATCATGAGATCGCTGCCGCTTGTGGCACTAATTCTGCTCCTGCCTCCGGATCATAAAGATCCCTGACAACCTATGATAAATCCTTTATCGTGCAAAGAATTACTGTGTGGTGTCCCTCTAGCTGAAGAGAGTAGTGCAGCGTGTGCGATCCTAGGTACGAGACCCTTCCAGGAAGGGCCTCCCCGCTCTTGCTCGGCCTAACTCTGGGAAAGGTGGGCCTCCGGGTGGTCAGGAACGTATTCCGCAGCCTCCCCGGGGAACGCTTTCCAACAGCCACCTTCATACTGATGGGAGGAAGGGTTGGAGGAAGAACACAGGGGCATATCTACAAGGCGGTGATAAAAAATTATCGCCGCTTTTGTGGCCATTTTTGGCCAAAAAGCGGCGATAATTTTATCGCTATATCAGCAAGGTCACGCTATCGCGTGAATCCTTGCCTTAGCGCCTGTTTACTGAACGCCCAGCTATGCATCTCTAATGAGATGCAAAGTGGGCGTTCCTTCCCGAAATAACTGGAGAAATGTCGCTAACCGACATTTCTCCAACTATCAAGGGAATCGCTAACAAGCATAGCTATAAGAAAAGTAGCGCTAACCATGGTTATCGCTACTTTCCTTACACCTGCTTTAGTTCTGACTTATTGGATTACATGGCTAAGACCGCCCTGCCCTATCAGCAAGGTATTGCTGGTCACAGTGCGATTATCGCTGGATTTCCAGCGATAATCACACTGTTTTCCAGCTAACGCTTGCATTTCTATCGCTTTGGAGATAAGCGTTGCTGACAGCACGCTATCTCTGCGATAGAAAGCAGCGATAGCCGGCGATAATTATCCTAGCGCTAAGTGCGCTTAACGATAATTATCGCCGGCCCTTGCTGATATGCCCCACAGAGCGCTAGTTGGGGAAGTAGAAGTCTTTCGGAGGATGTGTTATCATTCGTTGTGAGGCAGATTCACCTTTGGAAATCCCACTGACATACTTTCTGCTAGACTTCGAACATTTTAGTGGACATGGCCTTAATACCATCAGAGGGAATTCTGCTTTTCAATTGCGTGACTTGAAACACTTTCAAGCACGTTGTTCCTGAAATGCTGTTTCACCAGCTCCTCTCAGATGCCTGGAGCAGTTTTTTTGTAAGCCAATGTGCTGTCAGCGCTAATGCATGCCCTCCTCCCGTGGCACAGTCCGGGTATGCTATTTACATTTTTATTTTCTGAATGTCTGTATCCCAACACCCTGCTCCTAGGGTCTCTCACACACACACTCTCTCTCACACACACACACTCTCTCACACTCACTCACACTCTCTTTCTCACACACACACTCTTTCTCACACACATTCTAAATCTGTCTCTCGTCCACAGGTTCAGAGCCCCATCCCTGTGAGTGCACAACCCCACTAGCCCTTGCCGCGTTGTCAATTCCGCTGCACATGCAGTGACTGCACAGGTTGCCGCATCCCGACTGACTTCTTGAGTCTATGCACCCGCCGGTACCTCGCAGCCAACTGGCTCTTGTGTCTGGTTGTCAGTGCCGGGGGTACAGATTTTCTTTGATCAACCGCTTCTAAAACTCCCAAATCACTTGTCACTTTGCTACACTTGCTGCGGCACTTAGAGTGCACACACCCCGCGATGCTGTTGTGCCCAACCTGTGCCAGGTGGAGCCTTTGACTGCATATGAAGCTCTGACCTCCGCCGGAGAACCTCTTGTGGTGTGTGTCTGTGTTTCACGGAGGATTAAAATGTAGATTATATGGCAGATGATGGATTATGCGGCAAATATTTAATAATGGGAAAATCGCTGTGGCTGCACAATCGCATAATTCCAGTGGCCCGATCTATACCCCAGTAGCTCAATTACCGTCAATGGTGCCCCTTCGATCTCTCCATCATTCTTGCAACTTTTTTTGCATATTATTTTTATTCATCCAGCCTTGTTTTATTTTTTCGTCTTGCCAAATGCATTTCTTAAATAGAGTCTTGAAGAGATGTGGTAAATGCTGTGGAAATGTCTAAATACTCCTCTTCAAATATTTGGGAACTTGAATGTTCAAAAAATGTGCTCAAATAATAACGTGGAGAACAACAACGGGGCAACATGTTTCATCAGTACACAAGGGAATGCTGAATTTTAATGTATGGAAAAAATATATGTCCCCATTTCCAGTGGTAATTACTTTCAAGACAAATGCCATCGCGATTTACTTTCCTTCATCTGGCCATTATCTGAGTTGACAGCTCCATCCTATCAGCAGGACGAAACGCCGGCACAGAAGGCGCAGAGATCCGAATTCTACATTGAAACGCCTCCACTCACTGACATGCAGTTTTCGTGATAAAACTGAATAGTGTACAAAGAATAATGTTTGGAAATAGAGTTTCTACACATATGTTTGATTTGCACTCCACCAAGTAAAGTTTTCGGATTTGTTTTGCTTCTGTTTAACTCTTTGCATCACACTCCTTAATTACAAAACAAATGTGCTTTCATAATTCCTGATATATTTTGTATTATTTGTAATATTTATATACAGGCTATTTACTTACGTGCTATTTGTTAGAGAAAAAAACTGGCATCTTCAGACAGCTCACTTGACAAAAACTGTAGTAAGAAAAAGGAAAATAAACTCAATTTTCAAAGCAGTAATTAGTAAACAAGCATTGGCATAGCCAATAGGTCTCGCCTTTGGGACCTTATAAGTGTTTAGCCATGCAACACTATGGTGCCGATTCCGATCCTGGAAAAACCGGAGCGTTTTCTCCGTCCGACTCGTACCCGGGAAAAAAACCCTACAAACTTGCAAGTACGATTCGTACGGAAACACCATTTCCGTACGAGTCGGACAAAACACCGACCGACACTAAAATACATACGAATGTGATCCGGGACACCGCGGACGTGACGTCCGGACGGAGTTAGGCATGTTTTTATGTACCAGCAAGTACGATTCGTACCGACAGCAGTCCGGACGGCAATATTTTTACGGCACCCAAAAAGTGCCGGAAAAGGTAAGTACGCCGCGATGCAAGCGGTATAGGGGGCCCGGTACACGCCGCCCCCCCCAGCCCCCGTATGTACGCGCCGTCCCCCCCAACCCCCCGTGTATGTACGAGACGTACCCCCACCCGTGAATGTACACCCGTGTATGTACACCCTTGTATGTACACCAGTGTATGTACGAGACGTACCCCCACCCGTGAATGTACACCCGTGTATGTACACCCGTGTATGTACGAGACGTACCCCCACCCGTGAATGTACACCCGTGTATGTACACCCGTGTATGTACGAGATGTACCCCCACCCGTGAATGTACACCCGTGTATGTACACCCGTGTATGTACGAGACGTACCCCCACCCGTGAATGTACACCCGTGTATGGACACCCGTGTATGTATGAGACGTACCCCCACCCGTGAATGTACACCCATGTATGTACACCCGTGTATGTACGAGACGTACCCCCACCCGTGTATGTACGGTGCGGACCCCCAGCGCTACGCCTCGTACATACACGGGTGTACATTCATGGGTGTACATTCACGGGTGGGGGTACGTCTCGTACATACACGGGTGTACATACACGGGTGAACATTCACGGGTGTACATACACAGGTGGGGGGACGGCGCATACATACAGGGGCTGGGGGGGACGGCGCGTATGCGGGCACATGTCACCATGGTTGCTATAGAAGTTTGCTCCGTACGGTGTTTTTTCCATACGGTTGTACAATCGGACGCACGGGACGGATCGTACTTGCGCGCTCGGACTTCAGTTTTACGATTCGTATGGAAAATCGTCTGGGGACGTGTCGGACACTTTTCCCGACCCGAGGACGTGTCGGGGAATTTTCCCAATGCGATTCGTATGTATTTTTTCCCATACGAATCGTACTTGCCAGTTTGTACGGTACTTGTACGATTCGTACGGAAAAAAATCCGGATACGATTCGTACGGGGAAAATTTCTCCAGGATCGGAATCGGCACCTAGATGTTGTTGCACCAAGGATATTGTGCTTTATAACTAAATACTTATAAGGTCCCAAAAGCGAGACCTATTGGCTATGCCAATGCTTGTTTGTGTTTTTAGTCACCCATGCGTGTTTAAATTATGTCTTCAGATTACAGTAATTTAAAGCCAATAATGCCTTTTCTTTACATTAATCAGAAACATTTATCCCTCTGATATACCTTAAAACTAAAAGGGGTTCTATACATATTCTAGGTACTCCTGCCTGCTGGAAAGCACCCATACTATTCAATTAAAATTAGATGTGTTGGTTAATTTGTTTTTAAATTACAATTTCTATTGTAAGCACCTGGCATCTACATTCAGAAGTGGCATATTTTAATTTTTATCCTTCTCTTTTTGGTTGTTTCATGAGCTTGCAATAAAAAATACAATAAAAAAATAACCTCTGTACCAGCTTGCCGAAGCCAGATCTATTGGGTTTGCAAATGCTTGCTGTTATGTTGATTTGATTGTGATGCATTACATCACATAAACCTTTCCCCTAAAAATGTTTAGGGTTCTGTTTCTTTGAGCTGGTATGATCACAGCTCCCTAATCGTATACAAGTCGGGTGCCAACCCTCTTTTTACATGCATTTCAAGAAAGCAAACATTATGGGAAACACTTCCAGGTTAAAGGTCCTGACGTGGGGAAAGATCAGAAAGGAAGCTGGAAACCAGGAGCCCATGGTGTTATAAACGAGTTAGAGGACCCTGGCAATTGTTTGCCGGCGGATGCCATCTATTCTGGTTTGTCAGGGAATCTGCTATCTATAATTTACCAATGACTGTATACATGCCAACTCTTGTGATGCAGGCTTGAGACTGTCAGTGCTTAATTTGTAAAAAAAAATGAGTGCTGGTGCCATAGCTCTGCTCAGAAGCCTGCGACAGGTGCATTTAAATGTTGGCATGGCGAAAACCAAGGCTGAAGTCTTGAATCCACCTCATGCCTCTTTTATCTCTTACCAGACACTCACTGCCCCTTTATCTCACTCTTGCAGGTTCCTACTTTCTCCCTTTATGATGTGTTTTCCGTCTTTCCCTTCCTCCGTTTTTCTGCTTTGTTTGTTCTTCTCTCTCATTGTGTAGAAAAATGAGTGCCGGTCCCCAAAAATGAGTGCCTGGGGACCCCACCGGCAACCATTGGATCAAATTAGGTCTTTGAGACTTTTTTGTTAATCTATTTTGTGCTTAAAAATCCTTCCCCTCAATGCAAGTCAATAGGGAAATGAAATCAACCCCCTCATTGTTTTTAAATCTTCCACTTTTCTGTTATCAAATGTTGTTAAGGAATATAGCTCTTTACAACGAATGTGTTGTTTATGCATTCCATTACAATGCGGTCGTTACAACGACCGCTTTGTTTCAATGTGAACCATTACATCGGAAGTCGTTTCAATGACTTGCTGTAGGGGGCGCGCTGGACTTAGGAATATTATTTTTTACTATTCCTACTCGAGTTTGTGCAACAGCAGGGAAGGTGTTGGATTGTAAATCCAACACCAGCGCGCCCCCTACAGCAAGCTCTACCTCCCATCTACCTACCCTGACATACAGACATTTATTTATGGCTGAAATACTCAACTAGCTACACATTGCTAAACCATTGCCCAGACAAACATTGTAATTAGAGATTTTAACCTGTGAGTAGACAGTTCAGTCAGTTAGCCAACTCCTGTACTGAGCAAGAACATGAACGTCTCATGCTTCACACAAGTGGTGACAGATCCCATGCACATTGCAGGTCATACTAAGCGTCTTGTGGTCACCCACAACATTGAAAACACATAAATATACATGCAACCGCAAATGTGTCTTTAATCTCCAACCTCCTCACCAATCAGTGTATCTGCTGCAACCTCACACCTACAGCACACAACAAGGTGATGGGTGGAATGCCTGAATTGATCTCAGCCACTGGCAACCGCTCGGGATGCATTCCAGTCCATCATTTTTCACCCACAGTGACATTTTAGAGAGACACCCACCCAATGCAAAGCAGTACTGACCCTGCTCTTATGGAACAGTCCATCCAGAACTGCCAGGTGAGGTCCCGTCCAGAAGGAAACACATGCAACCATAGACTGGTTTCGGCCTATTTCGGCCTCTTCAGTAGACTTCAGCTTGAGTAATATGGCATAGCAAGCACAAGAGCCATGTCTTGGCACACCCATCATACTTAGTCACACTTGCTGGACACACAATTTCAATGCCAATAGCTCTTGTTGGCAAGACCTATTGGCTTTGCCAATGCTTGTTTGACAAGGAAGTGTCACTTACTCTTGAAAAAGTAGGAACAGTGCAAGACTGTTCAATGTCCGATGCAGAATGACATTTTGCTGCTTGTCTATTCCACATTGTCCAGGCCTTTTCTTGCTATTTGGTGCCACCTAGTGGTGAATTGTTGAGATTGCTGCGTTACCTTGTATTATGGATTCATAATCCTGGGTCACATCTAAGCCAGGAGTAAACTATGAATTGCTCCTGGTATCAGGTGGACTAGTGCACTGTTAATTCCATAAGATTGGCTGACTGTGAAACAGAGAATGCTTTTAAAATGTGCTGCTGGGAATACAATTTCATACATAACTTGTCCCTCAGGTGTCTGCAGGATGCACACTCATTGTACACTTCTACTTAAACCTAAAGGGTTCTAGTGAAAACCTCCTACATGTAACATCATTGATTAAGGTACATTGGGGGTCAGGTACACTAGACCAAAAAAAAAAAAAAAATACAAGAAGTGTAACAAAGAGCTTGGTGGCTTTTTAGTTGTTCGGGTCTCAGCTACTGCCTGTTGGCCAGACCTACTGTTTCCAATATACACTGAGTGGGCTTTGGGTCAGCCCCTTCCTCATGAGTGGATGGGTTGGTTATCTCTCTCAGTTGTCACCTCTTGATTCGATGGCTTTCCTTCCTATTCTTGTCCCACTCAGGAGCACATCAATCTCACAGAGATTTGATTAGTTGACTTGTATCCTTCCACTGCTGACATTGCTTGTATTCAGGGCACTACATTTTCCTTTCCCTTTAAACACTCAGTAGGAATTGTAAGAAACTGGATTACTATTTGGGTGGGTGACTGCCCACATCAAGGAATAATCATAACCTTTGTCCGGGTGAACCCTTAAAATCACTACATTAACCTGCCTTTAACACCCTGGCAACTATGGCATAGAGCAGGCAGGCTTACCATACAGGCAATGTGTAAAGTATTTATGCAGTACAAAAACAGTAATAAAGTAAAATGCAAAAAAAAAAATTCCAACCCAGATTAGAAAAATAGAGTAAAATGTAATAAACAAAATGAAACCATAGTCACTGGACTAACAGGCCCTCCTGGACCTCACATCCATCTTCCGCTAGGTCTTCTTGTGGTCCAGCAAGGTCTTCTTCCAGGGTCAATTTCTTCTAGGGTGCTAAAGTTGCTACCGCTGCCTTCTTTTCCTCAGTAGCCATAACCAATGTTTCTCCTTTAAGGCTATGAAAGCCAGCTGCAATCTCAACGCCCTCTCCGTTTGTCCAGTCTGATATGGACAAATCATGTGAGGACGCACTGATCCCTGCTTTGGAAAAGGAAGAGTATACCGCTCTTTGGGATACACACTCCTCTGGCACTGGAGCCTCCTCAATGTCATCTTCATTTTCCTCTTCCATTTTATACTCATTCTACTATTAGTTTCGCTGTAGCTGATGGACTTTCTCCTAGGCTCTTAGGGAAATGTGATAACCCTCCCTCTTGGTCTGCTTGTTCAGCTTCTGTCCTATGCACTTGCTCCTCAGCTCTGCCATGCTAAGTCTCTGCAAGTTAGTCAGATCCACCTTCATGTTCCGAAAAAAGTAAGGTGCAAACATTGAGGGTAAGACTGAATTTAGAAATACAAAAAAAATGACCCATTTAGGACCAAAAGTCAATTAGAAATAAAAAAAAGTCAATTTAAAAAGAGATTTTAATATCAACTTGAATCCCTGTGTGGTATTGCAAAACACAAGTCCTGGATTCCAACGCTGGACACCAATGTTATATGTGGGATTAATATTTGGGTTAGGTGATTACCTACCTCAAAGAATAATCACAAACCATGTCAAGGTGAACCCTTAAATGTACTAAATTAACGTGAGCTAAAGTCCCTGGTAGGTTTGGCACAGAGCAGACAGGCTTAACTTGGGCCAATGTGTAAGATATTTTGCATTACCAAAACAGTAATAAAGTTGAAATGCAATGCAAAAAAATACCGAATTGAATTAGAAAAATAGAGTAAATTTAATAAACAAAATGAAACCAAAATGTCAAAAATCCAACAATGGGAACCAGTGATGTGATTTTCATTTGAAGTTTTAAGTAGAAAAGCACCAAGAAGCATAAAGTGCCAATGATTGTCAATGATCATGGTAGACTGGAATCTAGACGTAATTTGACACTGATCGTGATGGAGCATGGGTCGGATACAACAACCAGTTCCGGCCTAGTCGAAGATTCTGCCATCTGACTTTAGTCCTTTAAGCCCCAATCCACCACAGGAGTACACTTCTAAAGCTCCCAGGACCTCAGGGGAGGCACTTAGATGCTCAGAGGGACCGCTGGATTCATGTGAACACCATGCTGTTCCAGTCAGCCAAAGAATTTAGGCTATTATCTACTGAATTATAGAAAGCACAAAGGGTAAGTATGCAAAAGTTATGTTTCCATAATATTTATTAAAAATCCAATGTCACCATTGAATTGGACTTTTAACAAATATTAAAAAATAGGTGTTTAATTATTTTTCTAGCTTGCTCATTTCCGATATAAGGTATTGGGATTGTAACCTGTACCCTGTGCTTTTTACACAGGACAGCTAGGCCTGTTACAACAAAAAATAGCTTTTGACTGAATCTTGAAAAATATCTGGCAATAGGGGATTGTCTTGAAGGGGAGTGTAGAAGCAGAATCACCCAATCCCAAGCTTTTTCCGAATACTAGTCCATACCTGAGCCGCATATAATAAGGTCTTGAATCTTACGTTTTTAAAGTAGCTGAATTCAAGCTGTTGAAATAAAAACTCACGGGCAGCTACCCAAGGGAGTAGTTCGAAGCATGATGGTACAGTACTGCCCTCCGCCCCTCTCTGACCTGTATCAAACAGCAATGGAGTGATTTGTTGAAGGACAGAAACCCAGTAGTATAGCCTAAGATTTAGTACTGCCCAGCCCCCCGTTCTCTTGATAAACAAAGAAATGTCAGTGCACTTCGTGGTCTGCCATAGGCCCAGAGGAACTTTCCCATCATGCTATCAAGTACCTTAAACCAGTTATTATTTACCTCCAACGGGATGGCTCAGACAAAATATAAAATCTTAGGGAGAAATAGCATTTTTAATAGATTGCTCCTACCAATCAGAGTTAATCAGAGGTTCTTCCACCTGTGTAGATCAGTTTTAGTTTTGTCTATTAATGGTCGCAAGTTCCCCTCAACGATTTTATCCATGTCTGCCGGAATCTTAACCCCCAGATACACAGCATCTGGCAATACCCATGTATCCTCATAGCAAACATTATCATTAATAAGAATCTAGGTTTTATCTCGGTTCAATTTATAACCCGAGATTCGACCAAATCGACGAGCGTCGGTCTCAATTCGACCAACCGCCAGAGCAGGATCTGAAGTGACGATTGCAAGGTCATCGGCATACGCCAATATTTTGGTCTCCCAGCCCGAGGTGGAAATTGGGCGAATTAGGGGGTTGACCTCAATTCGGGTAATCAACGGATCTATATAAAGGGCAAAAAGCAGGGGAGAGCAGGGGCAACCTTGCCTTGTTCCCCGCTGAATTTTAACTAGCTCTGACTCTCCACCCATTAGTGCAATCCTAGCCTTGGGATTAGTATATAGCTTTTTAATCCACCCGATAAACTCGTGCCCCAATCCCTTCTTCTCCAAGATTGACCATAGATAGGGCCAAGAGACCCTATCAAAGGCCTTCTTGGCGTCCAGTAACAGCAAATGCCATGGGGTCCCGATGAGTTTTAGCTATATCAAATAAGGTGATTACCCGCTGAATATGATCTGTTGTTCCAAACCCCGGAATAAAACCGTGTTGAGCTGGTGACACAATTTTCCTTATGATCCCAGATAAACTTGAGGCCAGAATTTTTGCGAAGATCTTTGAATCACAGTTGATTAACGTGATTGGACAGTATGATCCTAACTCCTGCACTAGTTTACCCTTTTTTGGAAAGACCACAATCCATGCAGAGGCCCAAGATTTGGTGGGGGAGAAACTCCTTGAATATCCAAAAACACCTCCAGCAGAAATTTGCTGAGGGTAGTAGCAAATACTTTATAAAAATTCCCCAGGTATTAAATCCACCCCCGCCGCCTTACCCGATGAGAGCCCTGCAATTGTAAGCGCCATCTCTTCAGCAGAGATTGGCTGATCCAAACTACTTCCATCTCCCTCACCCAAACCTTCCCTGATAGAAGACTCTAGATAGGACTCTATCTCCTCTAGATCCGAAATCTCCTCCTTATAGAGTTGTTGGTAGTATCTCTGAAAAGCCGACCGTATCCCACCTACATCCGAGATGAGCCCACAATCCGGATCATTAATCTGTTTAATCTCACCAAAAACCACTTGTTGTCTTGCACGTAAAGCTAAGGTGCGCCCCACTTTATCATTAAGCTCATAAGTTTTGTTTTTACAGACGGTATATTTATTGGCCACCTTCTTAGCAGCTATATCCCCAATTGCAGATTTAGCGAGAATAACCCGGAGCTGGGCTTCCTCAATATCCCGTTTAGCCAAGACTGCCCCCACCAGCCCAGTCTCTGCACAAGAGAGAGCCTGGTATAGATCCTGCAGTTTCTGCTTCTCCTTCTTTTGCGTGCCCCAGCTAAACCTCATCGGTTCGCCTCTAATCCCTGCTTTCAGCACATCCCATACAGTACTCAGGGGGCAGTCCCCACATTCTCCATGATTAATAGCGGAATGCATTTCCTCATCTGGTACAGATAGTCTTCATCTAAGAGTAATGCTCGCTCGAAGGACCATGTCCTATTAATCTGAGGGGTTGCTTGAATATCTACCTCCAGTACCAACGGGTTATGGTCAGACATTACACGAGGATATTTAAAAATACGTGACGCCTGAAGCCATCCACTTGAAATAAAAAAAGTATCGAGACGGGCGTGAACTTTATGTGGACCAGAACAATACGTGAAGCCGGGGTCCGAGGTGAGCTTTTCCGCCAATACGTCATATAGCTCATGGGTTGAACTAGGTGTTTTAGTGACCGATAGACCTTAGGCTTGCGTCCCTGATAGGCCCCGGTATCTACCCTTAAGGAGTCTCCCCTAATATTAATATTAAAGTCCCCACAGATAACCAACGGGAACGCCCACCCAGCTAGCTCGGTGCAGATCCCATCTAGTAAAGTGGAGTCATCAATAACAGGACCATAAATAGAGCGGAGAGTAAAAGAGCCTTGTGTGTGCATAATTTCTGCAACCGCCCATCTCCCAAGACTATCCGCTCTAGTTTTATTATAGCGAATCTTGCCTTGCACCCCAGAATTGCTACCCCCCTTGTACGGGAACCTTGCAGGGTCCTGGTAATGTTTTAGAAGTCTGAAAATTCTAATAACTGTTTCTGAGACCCTTCCAAATGCGTTTCTTGTAAACAAAGGATATCTGCTTTCAAAAACTGTACCTCTATGTTCACCTTTTGCCTCTTTTGGAAGTTATTTAAT
The DNA here is from genome assembly GCF_964204655.1 of Triturus cristatus. NCBI lineage: Eukaryota > Metazoa > Chordata > Amphibia > Caudata > Salamandridae > Triturus > Triturus cristatus. The sequence continues at coordinate 771,992,923 of NC_140595.1, read as the reverse complement.
CCACAAATATTAATTGAGGCTATTCTTACATTAGTCATTTAGTATGCTGCACACCCTGCCAAAAGCCCTACTGCCCGCTCGACCAACCCCTGCCTCATGGCTTGGATGCCACACCCACCCCCTTTCGACTAGCCCTTCCCGCTCCCATCCCTTATCACAAGCAAAAGGGTCAATTCTGACCCTCATGATGGTTCCCACCCACCAAGCCGCTGCTGCCCCTGTCCCGACCCTCAACCTAGCAAACCACCCCCAAAAAGAAACCCACAAACCCTCAGAGGGAGACCTGCCACAGGAACCCACATCCAGACTAGAACACCTGAAAACAAGTAAGCCACCCCCGTTAGAGAGGTAAAGCTAAAGAAGACGCCAGAGCCAGCCATGTCTATCATTCAGCCCATTCCAGTCTCGATAGAAATCTCCTATAAATAGTTTTGTGCTTTGATCTCAGAAACAAAAGTCCTCGTCTTTCCCTTGAATATAATCTTGAGGCGGGCTGGGCTCAATAGATATACTTCACAACCAAGTCGTTTAAATGGTGGAAAGAGCTGACGGAACTGCCACTTCCGTTCCACTGTTGCATGGCAGAAATCCGGACGAGTAAAGAAGGTATGGCCCTCAAAGGTTCTCTTTGCCTCAGGTCTTGCCTTGTCAAAAATGGCTTGGCGCAGAAGGAAATTACCAAAATATACCAGAACCGCTCTTGGTTTCTCTTCCTGCTGGGCTTGGTTTTTCTTTTTGAGCATCAGAGGAAAGCGATGAACTCTTTGGATCTCAGATTCCCAGTCCCAGTCGGCAAGATCGGGGAAGGCTCCCTTAAGTAGTTTCACCATGAAAGATCTAAAGTCGTTCCCCTCCACCATCTCTGCTATACCGAGGAACCGCAGGTTGTTCCTACGCTGGCGGTTTTCAAAGTCTTCCAACTTCCACCTTACATCCGTGAGCTGTGTCTCCTGTACAATTTGCCGTTGCTCAACCTCCGCTGCCACCGTGGCGGCAGCCTCTACTCACTCCTCGACCAAAGTAATCCGCTCTGTCACCTCTGAGCAAATTTTGGATACCTTTCGTACAGCACCTTGAATCTTTTTAGTGGCCAGGTGAGCTCTTTTATGTTCCACTCTTGCCTCAGACTTCATCTGCTTCAGAGTGGCATAGATTACTTCCATTGAGGGGTGACAGACAGATCTGGTGTGGGGGCTCCCTGGGAGGTGCCTGATTTTTCTCCCTCGTTCTCACTGTACACCTGGCGAGTTGTTGAGTAGTCCCACCTCAGTTGCCGAGTGACATCGACTTCTGAGCCTGATTCCCTCTCAATTCTTCAAGCTCTCTCACGGCTTCTTTTAGAGAGGGAGAGTTGTTTCTGAGTTACGGGCTTTGCTTTCCCATCCTTTGAGCTGTCCTCCGATGATCCTTGGGCAGATTCATCATCTGTCAGCACCTCGCTTAAGCCAGACAGATCTGATTCATCTGTTAAAGAAAATAATTTCTCTGCTGGGGATCCCCCTCTCTGATTTGTGTCCGTTTTTTCTTGAGTTGCCTGATGAACCTGTGGGGGGTCTAGCTCGTTACAACAACCTTCCAGTCTCCCAGTTCCACTAGCCACTGCATTATCCCCTGTGTCCAGCGGTGAAGTCTGCTCATGAACTAAGGCTATTGCCACAGCCTTATCTTGATCACTCAGGGGTTGCCCACATAATTTGCCCGTAAATATTTCAGTAATAGAGGGCTGTCTGACCGTGGGAAGATCCAAGCGTACACAAGCCATTTGTCTGGTTGTCTGCACAGAATTCAAGGTTTCCTTCTCCGTCTGTGTTTTGCCATTCCCCGTTCCTGCCAATCCCTTGGGGCTGTGCGCTAGTCTCTTTTTAAGAGGAGCAGGGCGTGCCGGGAGCGTACCCGGCAGCTCCGCCCGCTCCTTTGTTTGTTTGGCTCCCTTCCGTGGCATCCCAGGGTCTTGCATCTCCGGACTCCCCAGAGATCCGTAGCCGTCTTGGAACCCGCCATACATGCCCGCTCTCCTCCGGATGGCAAGCCGTAACAATCAAGAGAGGAGGAAGAGGCGGCGCTGGAGAAGCAAACCGGCACGACCCAACAACCAGGTAGGCCCAACCATCAATCTGTGGGTCGGGGACAGGGATCAGGTAGCAACTAACGCGGTGTCTAGGCAGCCATCTTGCTCCAGCTAAACCGCTAGCCGTTGGCGATGGGGGAAGAATAGCGGCCCCTAAATCCTTGTAGATTTTTTCAATGAAGAGGGTTTTGTCATATTTGAGGACTTGAAAAGGAAATTTTTTCTAGGAAATAATGAATTTTTTTAATTTTTACAAATTAGGGACTTTGTTGGGAAGAAAAAGGGGGAGGTGAAGGGTTTAATAAAGTAGCACTGGTGGAGATGTTGAGGGGAGGAAAACATCGGATTGGGGAGATTTATAAACTGTTAAATGGCAGGCTAGGTGGTGACATTGAGAAACATGTGGCCCGGTGGCAGGCAAATAGCCATGTTACGGAGAGAGACAGTCTTCTCTCGTTAGAGCTTGCTCGATCGATGCTGCTCTCCACTAACCTACAAGTGCAACACTATAAGAATGGTTTAATTTATATATAACTCCGGCAAAGAACAGCAAATGGGGGCGGGTTAGCGGTGTTAATTGTCCCCGCAGTCAAATGTTTGGGGTTGATCTAGCTCATATGCTGGCAGATTGCCCAGGGTTAGTGAGCCTAAGACGGGAGTTAAATGATTTTTTTAAGGTCAAATTGAAATAATTGAAGCTTTCGGTCATGTGACACTTAATTATTTTTGGAGTTCATGAACAGGAAATATCCCCGATGGCTCATCCTATGTTTCTTTTTATTGCGATGGCGGTGTTTAGACTGTGCCTAACGACAGCTTTGCTGCTTCCTTTAATCATTGGCTGGGTCGTTTAATGTCGGTGTATCACATTGAAAGGGCTGTGTATGCTCAGAAGGGCTCTCGGGCTGGTAAAAAGGGGTTGCTAATCTGGGCTCCTTTGAGGGAATGGCTGGAGTCCCATGAAGATGGCCAATAGACACTCGATCTATGGTGCTGCATTTCCTTTCCCTTTCTTACTTTTCTTTACTTTTTTTTTGTTTAAATTGCTGCACAGCTCAACCGCTGTAGGTATGAATCTGTGTAATGGTTTGGATAGTGGGTGGGGGGTCTTAGGAAAATTAAATTGTAAAAAGTTAATAAAGATGGTTAAAAGAAAAATAGCTTTTGGGTGTTAGTCACTGTAAGGACATATTAACATTAGATTTGTACATGTTCTACTAAAAATAGCATGCACCCAGCCTTGTGGAATGCAAGACCTACATAGGGGTGACTTATTAATATTTAAAAGGCAGAGTTTGACTTGTCAAAAGGGTTTATTTTGACAGGTCGAAAGGCAGTGTTTAGAGTGCACCAGTCAGGCTTCAATGGCAGGCCTGATGCCGTGGTTAACACTGTCACTGTCGTGAATGGCACAAGAGGTGCTGCAGTTCACTAGTGAATTTTAACTTAAAGGCCCTGGGTACGTTTTATACCAAGTCAAGTCAAGAAAGCTTTATTCGACGATTGTCATAAAAGCATATATATACCATACATTTACAAGATAAAACATTTTAAGATATTTTAAAATGGTTTAAAACAATAAATAAATAGAGATATTTACAGACTGATTGAGCAATTCACGGGAAGGAAAATTAATCAAGACAACATTTTGTTTTGCTCCTAATCACCCATGCCCTGCCAAGAAACTTTGCAACAGATATGTAAACAAATGAAGTTTCAGCAGATCGTAAAATACGAACTGCCACCTTGGTATTCCTGGTACCCAAGGTCCGGCACATTGGTTTAAGCCAGGTCTGTCGGGGGATTATATAGGAAGGGCATTGAAACAAAAAGTGATTAACAGATTCAATAGATGCAATACAACCAGGACAATTGAGTACATTTTCTGTGGACCATCTAGATGTAAACTCTCTTACTGGGAGACTACCAACTCTGAACTGAAAATAAAGCTTCCTGTCCAAAGGACTGGTTATATCATCCCAAAAGGGTGCCAAGGAAATGGTGTCCTTGAAGTCCAAGAAGATGCCAGATAATGAAAGCGGTGCTGTTGATCTGAAAACTCTGGATGCTACCATTTCCCAGTACAAAGCTTTCAGGACTTGTTTGGTGGGGAAGCAAGCATTTTGAGGATCCTCCCACAGGTTTTTTAGACCCAGGTCCCGAAGCGACTCATAGATCCTACGGAGCCACTTGACCTTTCGGCAAATGTCCAGTTTGATAATGTCCATGAGGCCAAGAGCAAAAAGCCTAAGTTCGGGGGTGACCCATAAACGCCTCCAGTATAGAATAGGGCGGAAAGAGGCAATTAATGCTATCGGTCTCATACCAAGGTCATAGAATAGGGGGCAAAGGGGAGTACTCTGAGGTAGACTAGTTAAATTTCGAAAGAAATTATTTTCAGAGGAAGATAGCTTATGTACATTTTCAAATCCCCACAATTCAACTCCATAAAGTGCAGCTCCAACCACTTTGGCATCATACACCCGAAGAGCAGGATCAATAGGTTTGGTCAGAGATTTGACATGTTCCTTGCTTAAAGCACCAGAGAGTTGGGAGTGCTTAAGAGATGCCAGGTTAACCTGCTTTTTCCAGCTCAAGTCATGCTGAATACAAATGCCCAGATAAGTAAAATCTTGGACCTGGTCCAGTAACAAACTATTCATAAATATCTTACATTTAAAAGATTTTGGTTGATTAAAAGACATGAATTTAGATTTTAAAACATTAATTTCGAGCCCACGGGCTAAACAGAACTCCTCGAACAAACCTAAGGACCTCTGCAGGCCACTCGGGGTTTTGGAAATTATAAGGCAATCGTCGGCAAACATTAAAATAGGAATTTTCGCACCTGCCAGAGAAGGGGCATCCACTTTCGCATCTATTAATAATTTTGCTATGTCATTGATATACAGAGAAAATAAGGTTGGCGCGAGGACGCAGCCCTGCCTGACCCCCTTTTGGATGGGGAACTGCCTGGTCACTTGTCCAACACCACCCCATCTAATCTGCGCAAAATTGTCTAAATGGAGTCTAGCAATTAGAGAAACTAGAACAGCTGGCATCCCCAGGTTGTCCAGGACAGCCCATAGGGTTTTCCGAGGGACTAAGTCAAAGGCTGCCCTAAGATCAATAAAAGCTGCATATAGGCTGCCTCCCCCCAAGTAAACCACCTTCCAATAGAGCATAGCAAAATGCAGCACCTGATCGATGGTGCTTATTCTTGCTCTAAAGCCGGCTTGTAGATGGGAAAGGATTGCATTGTCTAGGGCCCAATCCAACACTTTATTCAGGATCAACCTGCCTAAGATCTTTTGTGTGGTATCAATCAGGCTGATAGGACGGTAGTTAGCAGGGAGAGACTTGTCCCCCTTCTTGAACACTGGAATAATTTCTGCTCCCTTCCAGGACGTCGGAATCGGAGCGCCTCTAGCAATCAAATTGGCTAAGATTAAAATGTAGTTACCCCATGACTCACTATTACAAAAGAAAATATCAGCAGGAACTCCATCCATCCCAGGAGCCCTCCCAGGAACCAATGACTTGAGGGCAATAACAACATCACCCAAAGTAAAGGCATCTTCATTGTAGAAAGTATATTGATAATTTGAAGATGGGCATGTGTTTTCGTCAATGGCATATAAGGATTCAAAATGCTTAACCCAATCATCTTGTGAAACCCAGTTTTGTGGTTTGTCAGGGTTCCCCCCAGCTCCCCATTTAAAAACTGACCAGAAACGTCTCATGTCTTTATGGGCACCTGCTTCCCTGAGTTCCTGCCATCTTTGGAAGTCCCATGCTCTCTTGGCTTTAAAGATTGCTTGCTTATATGCATACCTAGCGGGACGAACTAAGGAGATATCACCAGATTTCAGTGCGGTGCCCAGATTAGCACGAGCTTCTCTACAATCGGTAGAATACCAACGTAGTGGGGAGTCGTCAATGGGTTTAGTTTTTTTAATGGGTCTTACAAAGATATCTTTAAGTTCTGAGAAGAAGATTTCATGGATCGAAGTTCCCATATTACAATGAGATGCCAAGGGGCACTGGTTAAGTACGGCCCCCATATCCTGAATGGCAAGCACTAATCTATTAAAAATATGAGTAAGGCATTCTTGGCTTTGAGCAACCTTTGCCCACTTTACATGACGCATATCATTAGAGATAACCACGTCTTGATGGAGCTGAAAAGAAAAATTACTATGGGCAATGGGAGTCACCCAAAACGAGGTAGTCAGAGAGAGAGGGTTGTGATCACTCTCCAATCTGGCTATAACTTCCATGCCCTTCAGGGATTCCCATAGATCTAAAGATAGTAGGATGTAATCTATCCTGCTTGTACGGGAACCACTCTTAAAGGTGATTGATCCGGATTTATCCTGTTCAGTCCTTCCATTAGTTGCACGAAGCCCCTTGCTTAAGCAAAGGGCGTTGATCTGGATTGCCAGTTCAGACCAACGAGTGACAGGTTCAAGGTCTAAACATGGGACACCCCATAAGCCATCCTCAGCCTCCGAGATACTCCAATCAATACCAGAAAGGGGTTCAAAGGTTACATTAAAATCACCACCTACGATTACATGTGAGTGCTGGGAGTGGAGAAGCAAGAGTTCCTCCAAACGTGCTATAATAACAGATTTCTTACCCCCAGTACTTCTAGCATAGACATTGTAGATATCCAGCGATTTACCGTTTCTAAACTTAAGCTTGAGTAGCTGGATATCTGGGTGAGAGGTGGGGAGCTCCTTAACAATAATACCTAGGTCCTGTCTAATCCAGGTGGTGAGACCACCTGAGGGACGCCCCTTTTTGCCCTTTACGGCCAAGACGTTAAAATTCAAAAAACCCGCTACAAACTGAGCCTCCAGTAGCCAGGTCTCTTGGAATAAGCAAATGTCATAAGAATTAATAAATCGTACCCAATTAGGATCATTCAACTTAGATTTCAATCCTGCGATATTCCAGGACAGGAGTGTGCCATGCTCAGAGAGGGTTACACTATCTTCTTGAATGGATTCCGGGATACCATTCAGTAGAGTGATCTCTATCGGGTTTACAAAGAAACATTGCTTATCCATACTACCCAAGTTACCAATGATAGGGACTTTGTTAATCTCTGGGATACTGTTCAGTGAAGTAATCCTTACAGGATCTATGGAAGCATATTGTTTATCCCTACTAGCCGGGGTACTGATATTAAGGACTTTGTTAGGCAAAAAAGAAGAAACAGGGGAAACCACTAGCCTAACTTCTTTACAAAGTCAATCATTTAATTCTAGGCCGGACTCTCCCAAGGGCTGAGGCCAAACACCACCTGAGTAAGAAGTTTGAATAGGGGAGGACTTGATTTGAATTGTAGAATAGTCAGGAGGACAACTTCTGAACTCCAGATTGATGAGGTTATCTGCTATAGTGGGATCATAAAAAGTGACCTCTATAAGGTCCATCCTATTACCATTCTGAGAAATCCTTCTGGCTCCCTCTATGTCAGCTCTGATTACAGAGCAACAACCCCTTACATGCCTGAGCCAGTGTATGACCTTGTTAACCAGAGATTCACTGGTTTCAAGTTGGGACCCAGAGGACAATCTTGGAACATTTACCATAAGGACCTTTCGTGGGTGAAAAGTACGACTGTGTGGCCCATATCTTTGAGTTTGGCAGTAAGGATTACCTCTAGGAGTGATTCCAGTTCTCTCATTAATAAGGGAAGGTCTTCCAGCACATGGTAATACCTGAGGCATACCAGGAGAGGCTCTGGTAGGATGTCTAACAGAAGGTGGGGTGCAAGCAGCGGCAAAGTTAGCCCTTGATGGAGCTAGGAGACGAGACTGAATATTCACGGGGTGAGAAACAAGGGGCAGAATCTTAGCATTAACATTAGATGTTACTGGCGGCCCATCAGGCACCTCTACGGGGGCCTTTACCAAACCCCTCTCCGAATTAACAGAGTTTAGCTTAGAATGAGTATCAGCAACCAACTTAGATTCACCCAACTTCATGACAGTGGTTGATAGTGTATCAATCTTGAATTGCATAGTCTCAATTAGGGAGTGCAGGTTTTTCACTAGAACCAACAGAGATTTTATATCATGTTTGCAGGATTCAGTCCCTATGAATCCCTCGGGCAGGATAATGGTAGAGCTATCTTGAGGTAGAAGAGGACCTATATTTGTATCCAGACGTGCAGGAGAAAGCAGAGCTGGACAACTAGCATCAGTATCAACTTCGCTCAGAATGGAAAACCTATTGCTACATGCAATACCCGGGGGACCGTTGAAGTCAGAAAGGGATTTGTCAGAGTGAACTTGGCTCGCATCCGTTAATACTGTGGGGGTGATAGGGACCAACGCTTTGCCCCTTACCCCACTTGTTTGTTCCTCCCCACCCTTTTTCGGGAGGAACATATCCGGGACTGTAACAATACCTTTAGTAGACACATTTCTACCACCAATAGCCGGCAAAGGGGTGGCATTAAGTAGTTCCCCGCATTCATCGACTATTACCTCAATGCGGTCCATTACACAGTTACTGGCTGCATGTTGGCGAGCTTTCTTTGCTCTAGACTTCCTTATCTTAGTATTCACAGGCAGGGAACGTGAAGAGTCAGATTCTCCCTCAGGGGTTTTCCTTTTACCCATGGCAGTTCACTAGTGAATTTTAACTTAAAGGCCCTGGGTACGTTTTATACCATATACTAGGGACTTACAGGTAAGTTAAATATACCACTCAGAAATATGCCAATTCAACATTTTTAAAAAGGAAGCACAGGCGCTTTGCTACTGGTTAGCAAGGGTAGAGTGCACAGAGTTCGAAAACCAGCAAAAATGTCAGCTCCAGCACATGACAAAAAATATGGTTTGACCACACAGAAAAGGTGGATTTTCCACAGTAATTCTTGCATTTTCTTGCTCTCTCTCTTGTTTGCTGCTTCCCCCTTCACTTGGCCCCACCATTCACCCTCCATGTTGCTTCCCCTCCTCCCAATCTTTCCCTCAATGTTTTTTTCAGATACCTCCCCCCCCAACTCATTTGTTGCCCAGCATTGCATTTTTTGTCTTGAGAAACCTGAAAGGTTTGCTTTATGTAACCTTTATGCATACCCCGAACTGATTGGCAGCATGCCAGCAATATTGTTCATAGACAAACATTCTTGTCATGAATTAATATGGAAATTAACACATATATCCTTTGCTGTTCCTCACATTCTCACATTGGGTGTGGCTACTAAAATTGGTTGATGTCCTCACCCTAAACTTGGCATGCATGTTACATCAGCACATCCTCTTCTAGGAATTTGCAACCTTTTCCACTGGAAAATGTCATTGGGTTCTTAATTTATTTGCTTTGCGAGTGGCGCTGAAGAAAGTTTTTCAGAATTACTTTAAGTCTCCGTAATTTCTGAGAAGCACCTAGTATGTTAAAAGTGAGTGTCTTTCGATTGATGAAATATGGTTAAACTACTGATTCCCCTGGTGAATTGACAGTTTTTATTTTAGTTGGCAGAATGTTATAAAACAAAGAAATCCAGAAGCATTGATAAAATGAGGCCATTTCAACTTTCCTTTACATCCTGCCTATGGTACAAAGCAAGTTCTATGCTTCCTTTTCAGCAGGATTCATGGGTCACTCGGTATGAGGACCTCTATAGGCAGTTATGGGAATTGCAGCCATGTAATCTCAGGTAGATAAGAAAACAAAATCATTCAATAATCACGCTCTTTTATTTCTATCCCTACCCCTCTGTTGGTCAGTATTCCATTATTTTTAATCTGCCATCGATATCCCTAAAATGCATTTTGGAAACCAGAAAAGGTGCAAGTGAAGTCACAGCCGGTGCTCCTGTTGTAGCGAGGAATATGTAATGGTTATTTTCCACTAGATGGATTAGAACCCTCTCTAGTTTTAGGGATAAAGAAGAAAGCGATTTATCTTATCGTCATTACGCGATTTGACCAAGACAAAATGCAAGATACTTTTCAGCTTATATGTCTCAAGTACAACTTCATATGGATTGAAAACCCAGCATATATGGGGTGTCGGATTTTAATGTCTGCGTTGAGGGCTAGTGAAGGTTTTACCTATAATGAGCATAATTCAGGGGCGGGTGGATGCAGCAACTAGAAATCTATTGGTGCTTTTACATGTATAGGCTTTTGCAGGACTTATATTACGATAGAAATGTCTCATTTGTAGCTGGGCCCAAAGCTCTACTGTGCTAATGTTAATGTACATGTTTAGGTCCATCCTCCACAGCAGTGGTTTTCAAACTTCTTAAAGCGACACCTCTCCCGTGTAAAAAAAATTAAAAAAAATTGGGCTCCCTCCTCAATTTTTCACAATCATTCTGTTAAATAGGCAATGTTTAAATATGCATTCATTCATGGTAACTTTATTTCGGTCAAAAGACCATAAAAGTGCAATAAGATATGTACAAGTACAAAAATAAAACCATAAATACAGACAAAGTTTAAAAAAAGTTATTAGGGGGAGGAGCCTAGCGCGCAACCAAGATGGCCGCGTAGGTGCGAGGCTCCCGAGGACCTCCGCGACCTCCAGCATAAATCCTGACAGAATCCTGTCCCAGATGAGGGGACTGTATTTGTGAGCCCGAGCAGAGGTGACGCCCGTTTTCCGTTTTTAAATCGGACCTCGGACACCGGCAGGAGCATCGATTGAGGTTTGCGGCCTTCTCCACGCCGACCCCCCGTACTGGAGTTGTGGGGCGATCCGGACACAAAGTGAACAACAGCGGCGGGCAAGGCTGGGTGGCTCGCGTACCCCGCACTTTCACTTTCGCTTTTGCGCCCTCCTTGCTGCCAGGCGAGGTTGGGTTGCGGGGCGGTGTGCGGTGCTGTGGCCTCGTTGGGCTGCCCTGCCGGCCCGCCGGCTGCGATCCGTCCTGAGGAGCGGTGGTCGCCCCCCCCCGGAGCCCTTGAACGGGATTGTCTGCCCCCTTTCTGAGGAGATTGGCTCGATTTGGGGATTGCGACCATGGCCACAAAACAAGATGGCGACCGGGCCAAGGTGAAGTCGACCCGTCGTGGCACGGCCCAACAATCCAATAACATGGACCGCTACACCCTCCAGAAGGGATCTCCAGAGGTGCTGCGTAGGTCCCCCACGGGCCCGACTGATGCTCCTGTTCCGCCCACGGACCTGACCCTCCGGGACGTCATGGGCGCCATCGCCGAGATGAAGGCCTCGGTGGACCAGCGCTTTGACACTCTGGCGCAGAAGATCGACTCGGTCCTCGTGGACGTGGGCCTCGTGAGAGCCGATCTGTCTAAAACAAACGACCGGGTCGATTCTTTGGCCCACTCTACCTCGGGCCTCACAACTGACGTGGCGGCCCTCCAACAGGAGGTGCGCAGGCTTGGCCAGGCGAGCGCCCTGATGAATCGTCGACTGGAGGATTCCGAGGGTCGGGCCCGGAGAAACAACGTCCGCATTATCGGGGTGCCGGAGGGACGAGAGGCGGAGGCAGCGGATCTGTTCATGGAGGACCTGGTCCTCACCCACCTACAGCCTCGGGGGCTGAGCAAATTCTTTGCAGTGGAACGGGCTCATAGGGTCCCCGGGGGTAGGCCTAAGATCGGCGCCCCTCCGAGGCCTCTCATCGCCCGGATCTTCAATTTTAGGGACAGAGACGCTATCCTGCAGACTTCTAGGCTCCAAGGGCCAGTCAGACTTGACAACATGGATATTAACTTCTATCCTGACTTTACCCCGGCGGTCCAAAAGCAGAGACTGAGCTTTCTGGGTGTCAAACGTCGCCTACGAGACCTGAATCTCAAATATTCGATGCTTTTTCCAGCTAAGCTGAGGGTGGAGGTAGATGGCCGCACGCACTTTTTTGATCGTCCCGAGGCGGCCGGGGACTGGCTGGACACTTTGCCCGGAGATCGGGGCCGGGGGGGCGGGGGGGGAGCGGTTGGTGGGGAGGGCCCGCCGGATCAGGACTAAGGGACTAATGGTAGGCCTTGCTCCGGGCTGTGTTATTGTCACCATTGACTGTTAGGGTAAGTTCCCCTCCTGTGGAGGTCGTGCGGGGTCTCTTGGGGGATCTCCCTCCTCCTCTGGGGGACTAGTTAGTTTTCTTTCTATGGGGCGACAGGCACACTGCACTTTGGGGGGGCTGTTTGGGCTCATGCAGGGGTGCAGGGTGGGGGGAGTTCTGTTGGGATGGGTGGGTTGGGGTGGGGTGTGGTTCGTTTCTACCGCAAGGCAAACCCTTTATTGTACTGGTGTTTTTGAGTTGCTCTCGGGGGGACAAATGATGGCTTCTGTATGTGATGGGGGGTAGGGACCTGACTTTGTTGTCCTGGAACGTTAACGGGCTGGGGGATAGGATTAAGCGGGGTGTGGTCCTGCAGTATCTGAAACGGATTTCGCCTGATGTGGTCTTTCTGCAGGAGACACACCTTATTGGTAACTCCTTTTGTGCCATGAATCGACGTGGTTATCGTTTGGTGGCCCACTCGGGCTTTACGTCAGGCTCACGAGGGGTGGGCATTATGGTCAAGACCTCGCTCCCGCTAGAAATAGACGAGGTGCGCCATGATGAGAGGGGACGCTACACTGTTTTGGTGGGGAGAATGGAGGGCAAAGTAGTCGTCTTTGTCTCAGTGTACGTCCCACCGGGGTTACAGTCCACCACCTTTGCAGACCTGGGGCGCCTCCTTCTTGACCTTCCGGGGGGGCTTCTGGTGGTTGGGGGGGACTTCAACGCGGTGGTTTCTGGGACTATGGATCGTTATCCCCCTAGGGACCTCCCCCGGGCACAGGCGTGGCTGTCGGGCCTTTTGGACACACTGGGATTGGTGGACTGCTGGCGTTTAAAGCATCCCACTCAGCTGCAGTACACCTTCCATTCGGGTGCCCATGGTAGCCTTTCGCGGCTTGATCATATCCTTGTCCCTGCGGCCTATGCCGGGAGGGTGGGGGAGGTGCGCCATTTGGCGAGGGGCATTTCAGATCACTCCCCGCTCCTGTTGCACTTTGGTGTCTTCCCGAGGGGGGAGGGCAGGGTAGCTCCAATCAACGCTTGGTACCTGCGCGACCCCACCATTCGCGCTGACTTGATTAAATCCTTGCAACGGTATTTCGAGGAGAATGTGGGGTCAGTCCTGTCGGCTATCTCCCTGTGGGAGGCTTTCAAGACAGTGCTGAGAGGGGAGGCCCTCTCCTTTATTTCCCATGCCCGGAGGCGCGCACAGGAGGAGGTGACCCGGGTGGAGGCCGAAATTACTGAATTGGAGGGTGATTTGGGGAGTGGGGTGACTGACGCTGCGCTCCACGTTCTGCACCTTAAGCAGGCGGCCTATAGGGCCCTCGTCACGGAGGCGGCCAGGGGCCTCAGCAGAGAGCAACAGGGGCGATTGTATGATGTGGGTGATAAGGCGGGCAAGTTGATTGCGTGGTTGGATAAGAAGGAGAGAGGGAGTCGTGTGGTCCCGCTGATTGAGAGGACGGATGGCGTGCGTGTCATTGAGCCGGAAGGCATTGTTTCTTGCTTCGCGGATTATTTCCGCGAGGTATATTCCCCGGTTTCTCCCTGCTCGGAAGAGGATTCCCATGCCCTGCTGCGTGACATCGCGCTCCCCTCCCTTTCTGTGGAGGACAGGGAGTTGCTGGATGCCGCCCCCACCTCGGACGAAATCGCCCTCGCCATCCGCTCGGTCGCTTCTGGCAAGGCCATGGGCCCGAACGGCATTCCTATCGAGTTATACAAGCTGCGACCGGATGTACTGGCACCCCACCTCCGCGCAATGTTCCTTGCGGCCCACTCGCAGGGCTCCCTCCCGCCGGACCAGCGTCTGGCTACCATCGTGGTCATCCACAAGGAGGGGAGACCTCGAGATCGGGTCACATCCTATCGGCCTATCTCGCTCTTGAATGCGGAACCTAAAATCCTCGCCAAGGTGCTCGCCAACCGGCTGGTCGGCGTGGTGGGCGACCTGGTCCACCAAGACCAGTCCGGGTTTATCCCCCATCGCAATACGGCTCTTAATCTGCGACGCCTGCACAGCGTGCTAGCGCGTGTTCCGTTCGTGCGAGAGCCGGCCATCTTGGCGTCTTTGGACGCCACTATGGCGTTCGACACACTCGAGTGGCCGTACATCTGGGCGATGCTGGCGAAATTTGGCTTTGGGCCGGGTTTCATCAGCTGGGTCAAAGTGTTGTACTCGGACCCACTTGCGCAGGTGGTGGTGAATGGTCGAGTCTCGGCCCCATTCGTGCTGGGACGGGGCACGCGACAGGGTTGCCCCCTGTCGCCGCTCCTGTTCGCATTGGCCTTGGAACCCCTGGCAGAGTGGCTGCGGTGGCACCCTTCTATCCGAGGTCTCCGTTGGACCCCTGAGTATGAGGACCGCGTGTCTCTCTATGCAGACGACGTCCTTTTGTACTTAGCCTCCCCGCGCAAATCACTGATTGTCCTGGTCGATGTTCTGCACTCTTTTGGCCGCAATTCAGGCCTTGTCATCAACTGGGCCAAATCCTGTGTCTATGTGCTTTCCGGGGAGGCTCCTGTCCTCCCGCGGGGCTGTCCGATCCAGATTGCCTCGGAGGGATTTCGGTACTTGGGTGTCTACATTACGCTGGACCCGGTGGCCCGCTACGAGCGAAATTTGCTTCCCCCCCTCCAGCGCTTGAAGGAGGATGTCGCGCGCTGGAGGCGCTTGCCACTTTCGCCGCTCGGCCGGGCGGCGTTGTTCAAGATGATGTCACTGCCGCGCTTCCTGTACGCTCTCCAGAACACTATGGACTTGGTCCCAGCGCGCTACTTCCGTGAAGTGGAAGGTTTACAGCGCCGCCTGTTCTGGGATGGGAGGCCGCGTATAGCCTTGGCAAAGTTGACGCTCCCGTGGTACGACGGAGGGATTGCCCTCCCGGATATTAAACGGTATTACTGGGCCTCCCAGTTAGCTGCAATTAATCAGGGCCTCTATGGGCCCGCCCTAAACCCGGCATTTGAAATGGACAAGATGCTCCTGCCCGGTGGCGACTACAATCGAGCGCTCTACGCTAGTGTGCCCGATTCCCGCTTGACGGGACCCACGCGTGTCATGGTGCGAGTATGGCACGCGGCTAATGCAGCTATGGGCTGGAAGGACCGTTTGACCCGGGCGTCACCGCTGTATGCGTCCGAGAGGTTGGGCTCTCTGTGGACCTCGAAGGGCTTTGAGCAGTGGGACACTATAGGCATCAGTACAGTGGGGGATCTCTGGACGAGGGGAGGATTTAAAACATTCGAGACGTTGCAGGCGGAGTTTCAGCTGCGGGGCAGTGAATACTTTCGGTACCTGCAGGTCCGTCACGCGCTGGGCTCCGTCTTCCCAGACGTGGCCTCCATCCCGGAGTCCTCCCCCCTGGAGGATCGAGTGCTAGATGGCCATGTTCCGGACAGCACGATCTCCCTCATTTACAAGAAATTGATAAATGATCGCTCGGGCTTACTGACTGGCCTCCGCGAGGCCTGGGTTGCCGATGGGCTGGAGTTGGACGACGAGGATTGGATTTCCGCGGTGGCCTCTCCGAAGGAGGTGGCCATCCCGGCTCGCCTTCGTTTCGTCCAGCTTAAGATACTCCACCGGGTGTACATGACGGGGCCAAGGCTTCTGCGTATGGGCTATGCCGAGGACGGATTGTGTAAGCGTGGGTGTGGTGCTTCAGCGACCTTTTTGCACATTTTGTGGGAATGCCCGAGGGTGGAGCGATTCTGGCGTGGTGTGCATGAGGTCCTGCGAGCGGTGACGCATGTCGCGCTGTTGCCTGAAGCGAGGAGATGTTTGCTGAATGTGTGGGAACCGACCGATTACTCGGTTCCGCAGACGCGATGGGTGACTCTGGGCTATATGGTGGCTAAACGGGACGTTGCGCGGCTGTGGGGATCCCAGAGGTCCCCGGTGGTATCGGCCTGGAAAGAACACATGGATTGGTGCATGTTCCGAGAAAAGGTGGTGTATGTGGCGCGGGGTAAGCCTGGGGCATGGGTGAAGATATGGGGCCCCTGGAACGCCTACCGCGGGGATATCTGCGAGCCGCCGTTGTTGCCTCCCGCTTCACCAGCTCCGTCCCCCTAGTTTACTCCCTCCCTCAGTTCCGAGCACGGTATTCTCCCAGTCCCGGACCTGTTTCCCTTCCCCTCTCGGGGGTTTTCAGTGGATGGTTTGGGGTCCCCCATTTGAGGAGCACGTGCTGCCACTTTCGATCGTGGGTTGCCTTGCGGGTGTGTGTTTATTTATGTTGTTGTGTTGTATAAAATGAAACCGTATTGTGGGCTCAGAGCCATATGGCCCGCGTTGTGGATACCTCCTGCCTTAGTGTCTATGTAAAGCTAAGTGCCTCATTGTATGTATGTCATTTGTTATCATCACTTTAGCGGCCGGCCGGAAGGTTGTAGGCCCATTCCTGTATATATTTGAGATTGCAATAAACGGTTTCAAAAAAAAAAAAAAAAAAAAAGTTATTAAACAATAAGTTATCATGGATAATAGTAGAAAAAAAAGATAAAAGCACAAAAGGCCATTACTTTATGTAAATAAAACCCAGCCTTCTCCGCCACATACCATATAAAAAGCGGGAAACTACAAAGACAATGCAAGCATCAGTGTCATAAGTTAAAACTCTGCAGGCTTGTGCACATTGTCTAAGACCCAAATTTTTGCACAGAGGAATAAGCCAACATTTTCGAATCGCACTGAATGCTGGACAAAAGAACAGGATATGCACAATATCTTCATTGCACGTTTTACAAGCAGGACAATTACCCTCCATCGATTTTTCCCATCTAGATGTCAGCGCCCCAATTGGAAGAGAACCATGTCTCAGCTGAGTATATAGTTTTCTTGCCAATGGAGGCTGTACTCCTCAATTTTTTACAATTATTCTGTTAAATAGGCAATGTTTAAATATGCATTGCAGTTAAGTTTTGTGACCCTTTTTACACTTACTTCCAGCCAGGATATACATAACAAAATATGTTATTGAAGGTCCATTACAAGGTGGCCTGCTGTCGCTCATCTTTTATCACTTAAAACAAAGCATGATGCTCCTCTTGACCAGAGCCTGGCGCCCTCCCTGGGGATCCCTTAAGCCCCCCCCTCCCGGGGGCCCGCCCCCCAGTTTGAAGACGTATGCTCCATAGAGTGATCTTCTATGAAAAATAGGTGGAAGGACTTAAACGGCTCTTTAAAGCCCCACCACTCCCAGCCAGGAGACGAGCCAGAAGACAGGACGGCTGCTGATGGTCCCGTACAATGAACACAGAGTAGCTCCCTGCCGCTCTCTTTTCTTTCACTAAACACGGCACTGTTTTCAGCATGGGTTTGACTCTATTCCCCTGCCCCCCCCCAATCAATTAAGGCACATCAGTGGGCCTATCACACAAATTCAAGATATCTTAAATACGTTTTGCTGGAAAAAGCCTAGGGCCAAATTACGGGTCTGGCGGTCCAAAGACCGCCAGACCTGGGGTGGCACAGCAGCCACCGTTGCACCAGCAGTCCCACCGCCCTATTAACACTTGAGTGGTCAGACGGTCATTGGACTGCCGGCTGCGCCAGGGAGTCTCTGTTTCCTGGCAGTGGCACTGCGGTCAGGGGCTATGTAATATGCAAGTTGTGCCGCTGTGGCACCACCATGCATATTACAAGTTTCAGGACAGCCAGCGGTTTGATGGAGGTCTTTCCTCCATGTAAAGGCTGTATTGCTGAAACAAAAAGGGGGCCCTACAGGGCCCCCTGTACCTCCTCAGCCTTGAGATGCATGCATAGGGGCACAACAGGTGCCCTCCTGTGTTCATGCACCCAGGTGCCTGCTCAGCATGGACTTTCAATCCCATGCCGTGCAGAAACCCCATGTGGCGTTTCCATTGTGGTACATCTTTCAAATGCACCACCGCCTTTGAAAGATGCACTGCAGTGGGATCGCCCTGCCGCCTGCCCTCCAGACCACAAAATTGGTCATAATCTGGAAGGTAAGCAGCAGTGACCTACGGCAAAGCGGTGGCATTACGGGTGGCACCGCCACAGCACCGCTCCTCCAAAAGTGGTAATTTGGCCCCTACAGACCCCTTGAAGGCGCTACTCAAATCTAGTTTAGTGTGACTTTTGAGAGGCCTGGTCACATGCCTTCTATGTTTGGGACTAAACATCCTGCTGGCCCTGCCACTATTTCCTGCATTCCCAGCCAGCTACAGAAGACAGTCCATGTATTACAAAAGTGTAGGCAGTGTATGAATGCATTTACATGGATTTCTAAATCGCACACCTCACAAGGTGCCATGTGCTCACAACATGATATCTTTGCCTTCTTATAGTTGAACAGCACATCTCCAGTGCAACAACTGCCCTTTTCCAAGCTTACGCCCCCTTTGAGGCCAGAAACCCCTTGGTGTCTTTCCATGCACCTGATCGTGCCAAGTCTAACTTGTCTGAGTCACTTTAGCTGCTCCTGTTGCTGAGGTTGCTGGTATATTCCAGCTGACGTGAAGTCTTGGGTTGTGTAACTGGTTATTGTGCTAATCATTGGAGCATGCTCTGCTCTCACATGAAGAAGGTCCTCAGACTCCAATCAACATTTTCAAGATTGTCTCTATGGACATTTTCTTGACATTGGTACGGCTTTTGGTTGATTGATCTTCAAGATTGTGATGAGATGTTCTCGGAGTCTGGTGTGTCTTCAGGTGGTTTCCTGTGAGTTGACTGTGGCGCAACTGGTAATATTGCGGTTTCAACAGATTCTTGTTGAGTCTTTCGGTGGCTTTCTAGCTCTCACCTATCAGCTGTCTGCAGAAACTTTTCGACTTGATTGTGCGTCTTGGAGCTAAGGACTATCACTCAGATCTCACAGACTCACCTTCTCCCCCGTCCCAGTTTAACTACTGATGTTGACATTGGTGATGAGTTTCTTGTTTTGTTTCTCCAGGTAATTTGGATGCCATCTTCATTCCTCCATTGTGAGATGGACTGGTACCTCTTGTTTCTCTCCACTTTATGTTGTTTTTCTCTGGTGCATTTGTGTTCAGATTTTGAAGTTGTGGTTGCACTGGCAGATCTAGCACAGCTTGTGTCATCCCTCGACCTCTCCTCCTGGGTCCACTATTGTCTGTGCTGCTTTCATGGAATGTATCACCACTGAACGTCCCCTCAGGGATGCCTGTGAGGCTAAACTCCCCGGCGCTCCCACCACAACAGCTGCTCTGGTGTCCGAGTCTGAGTCCGGCTCCCAATGTAGAGAACTAGGAGGGTCCGGATCATTGTCCTCGGACTTCTGACATACGGAAAGTAAGTAGGGTGACCAACCATCCTTAAATTTCACGGACTGTCCGTTATTTCCTTGTCTAGTCCATTGTTCATTATAATTCTTTTTACGGACGCCTTTTGTCCGTAATTCTGGGGTTTGCAGGAATCTGCGATGACCCCTTTGAGCAGCCTCAGGGGTTTCACAGCAGTCACTGTTGGGGGCCAGCTCACATTTCTTTCAAGTGAAGAGGCTTCCACAGTTCCCCCCAGTCATGACAATTAGCCCCATTGTCATCCTGTCTGTGTCGATTCTCTCATACAGAATGACAATGGGCCATGCTGCAGTTACAGCATGTGGTGTCGGTGCCTGCATCAGCCTAGGGCACCACAGCAGGAATACCGTACCTTTGGGAGACACACAGACCATAAACTTTAAAAAGGAGTGCATACAAAATAACTAGCCTGTATTTCAAATTAATAAAAAAAATAATTTGAAAAAGTACACTTTTAACCAACTTTGCAGTTTAGGGGAAAGGAACTATTTTGGGGCAAATATGAACAGTGGCTGGGACTTTGTGCCGCTCACTCTGAAGCGATACCAAAGGGGGGATGAACGGAGCGTTTGAGCAAATCAAACACTCACCCCCAGTCAACTGATCAGGGTTTAATCCATCATCATTCTTTAGCTCACTCCACCAACCCAGTTCAGACAGGCCATATGCAAATCAGTCTGGCCCTGTGCCTCATGGGAACAGTCCAGCCCGAACTGCCCAGCCATGTCTTCCCTGGACCGGAAACAAGCATCCTGGGACCGGTTTCGGGTTCATAACCCTCATCAGCCAGGCTAGCTTGAATCCAGTGGCAAAGTTAGCAAGGGACCCACGTCTGGGCATACCCTGCCAACTTAGGGCTCACACTGAAGGGCGCAGTGGTAAAGTGAACTATATAGCCCCTTGCTGTATGCCCTGGTGGGCTGAAGCAAAGTGTACATTTAACAATTTAACAGGCCAATGAATGAATAATTAATGCTGGCTCACCAAGGCTTGTTTATGCATTTATGTTAGGTATGCTCTTTTTGTTGGCAAAAATAGTATGTTGGCATTTTGCTTCAATTTCAAAAGAAATGTTCTGCATGTTAAAGACAGTGCCTCCTTCTGACTTACAATAATGCCTCAACACGTTTACAGTTTCTAGTCTGTAGCACACTTCTGTGCATCAAAGAGAATCTTCAGTTTACAGCTCACAGAAATGAAACAGCCCAATCAGTATGCTATTTCCCATATACTGGTAAAATAAGGAGGGCTGATCTATGGCAAGCCACAAGCCAGGGCATGATATAGTAACGTCAACTCCTATCTAACAGTTCTGGTCCACCATAATACCATAACACTCAGCAGTGTGCAGCTAATTATAGCTCATGCAGGCTGGTCAATAACTCCTGTTTCCTGCTTAATGCTCCTACCCTCACACAAGACCTGTCTGCTTGGGGTCATATCCATCACTCAGTACTGTACCAGCCCCTAAATTTCCTAAACCAGTCCTCACCAGCAGAACAGACATGGGATACGTGAAGCGATCTGATACATAAAGCTGGCCACTCGGAGGACTGCACTCTAGTCCAGCACTGCAGGTCCCAATTAGCTCCATTCTATGTGTGATGCTTTACATCTCACAGTGGCACTTAGATATGAGATGCTAGTAACAAAGTCCATCCGAGCAGATCTTCCCGACCCCTTCTCTTACCAAACATTCCTGCTCCGGACCATGAACTATAATCAAAATATCAGACTAGATAACGAGTGCAGTAACCATATAAATAGATTATGATCATAGGAAATACCCCAAAAAGACCTGCACAGTTACTCAAAGTTGCGCGCATACCGAAAAATGTGAAGTGCATGAACTTCTCACCCTAATATAAACCTTTTTTTGACTTGTTCTTATGCTGTTTGCCTATTTACTTACTTATATACTGTCACGTGACTTCCTCTGATGTGCCTGTAAAATGTAGCTTTTGTCCCAAATTTTTGTCCTGAATTTTGACCTTCTGTCCTGTATTTTTCTCTTGAATTTTGACCTTCTGTCCTGAATTTTTGCCTGAATTTTGACCCTTTGTCCTGAATTTTTACACTCACCGTGCTGAATTTGCACCCATGCCAGGTGGTCACCCGAGGAGTAAGCTGCCGAAACAATCTGCCTGCACCTTGACTGACACCACACAGACGCTCAGTTAAGTGGCCGGTGCATCAGGGACTGATGACCACGGCCATATTGGCAGTGAATCCTGAGCCTTTGGTAAAGCAGTGCCTAGCTGACCAGTAGTCTGGAGACTTTCACTTCTCACCCGGTGTTTCCAGCTGATGGACTCCCATAGCAAGGAGACTACTGCCTCTCGGCTCCCAGGTCCACCACCCATGCTCCACCAGGCCCAGCAGTCCGGCAGTCTGGAGACCACTGCACCCGACACGGTGACCTCAATTCGGGTCAAAGGATGAGTCGTGCCCAGTGAACTGGCAGTCCGGAGACTGCTGCTGCTGTCAACAGACCACATCCCGGGTCTAATGGTGAGTCTGCTGACCCCTCCTGACTTAGGCATCCCCACAGATAACCTCTCCTACTCAGCCCCCCAACCTCAACCACTATTCAATGCAGTGGTGCAAGCAACGCTCAGGGAACTCCTGGGCACCAACTGCTACCCCACATGCAGCCGGGAACCCCTGCTGCTGCCAACGTAGGTATCCTGGTGCAAGAGGGGACCACGATATCACTCCCACGTTGAGCTTGCCTGAGCTCTATGGCGCCTCGTGTGACTTGATGCCCCCCAGCTACGACACCTTCCCATGTTTCAGGATAGTGCCGATATAGGCAACCCTCCCCACGCATGATGAACATCGCATGCACTGCAATAAATAATCACACAAAATCAGGTTTGTTGGAAAAACAGTTTGCTGCAGGTTTATTTCATGCAAGAAGTATGCCAACGTGGTGGGTGGGACAGAGTGGGAGGCCAGTGGGCAGGGGCAGGTATAAATGCGTCCCCCCAACCCCTGGGGCTGGACTCAGGGGGACTCTTTTTTCGGCGAGTAGCAGGCTACGCCGGAACCCATAAAGGATTAGTGGTGAATTAGTATAGTGAAATATGAATGTAATTTGAGTGGAGGATAGATTAGTCAGTTATTTGGATTCAGAAGGATACTGGAGGGATAGAAGAGGGGAAAAGGTTTGCATTTATATAGCGCATGTTACGACTGATGGTGTGTTGGAGCACTTTCTTGGCGAGTAGCACGCTATTCAGGAACCCATAAGGATTAGTGGTGAATTAGTATATTTGGATTGAGAAGGATAGCGGAGGGATAGAAGAGGGAAAAAGGTTTGCCTTTGTATTGCCTTTGTATAGCACTTGTTACCCCCGATGGGGTGTTGAAGCACTTTTTTGGCAAGTAGCACGCTACTCCGGAACCCATTAAAGGATTAGTGGTGAATTAGGAGTGAAATATGAAAGTAATTTGAGTGGTGGATATGTTAGTCAGTTATTTGGATTGAGAAGGGTAGCAGAGGGATAGAAGAGGGATAAAGATTTGCATATATATAGCGCTTGTTACCCCTGATGGAGTGTTGAAGCGCTTTTTCGGCGAATAGCATGCTACTCCGGAACCCATAAAAGATTAGTGGTGAATTAGTATAGATAAATACATGAAAGTAATTTGAGTGGTGGATATTAGTCATTTATTTGCATTGAGAAGGATAGCTGAGGGATAGAAGAGGGAAAAATGGTTTGCATTTATATAGTGCTTGCTACCCCTGGTGAGGTGTTGAAGCGCTTTTTTCATCGAGTAGCACGCTACTCTGGAACCCATAAAGGATTAGTGGTGAATTTTATAGTGAATTATAAAATATGAGAAGTGGACATGTTAGTCTGTTATTTTGATTGAAAGGGGTAGTGGAGGGATAGAAGAGTGAAGGATTTAGACTTTTTGGGGGGGAGGTCATAGCAGTAGTGGGATGAGTAAAAAGAGATGTGGCGGGGAAGAGTCAGAGGGAAGAGTTTAGAAAGGCTTGTTTTGGGGGATCAGTACAATAAAAGAGGTTTCAGATGGTGCAAGGAGGGGTAGGGTAGGAGAGAGTCTAGAAAGGGTTATTTTGGGGACCATAGTAGTGGTATGGGGTTTGAGATGAATGAGAGAGTGGCTGTAAAAGATATATTGAGAGAGGTATAGGGTGAGCAAACGGGTAGTGCATTGGATATGCTGAATTAAATGAAAGTAATAAATATATAGATCCATAAGTGCATGGAAAGTTTATAGATGCATAAAGGAAGTACGTATATGTAGATTAAAGATATTGATAGAGGTATAGGGTGAGAAATAGGGTAGTGCATTCAATATGCCTTTTTTTGGGAGGAAAGTAATAAAAATATAGATCCAAGTACATGAGTCACTCACCTCCCACCCTCCTAGTGGACAAACCAATGACCACTCACGCCCTTGTAGGCAAACCACTAACCACTGACCTCTCGCCCTCCCAACAATGTCCTGGTAGAGCAGCACAGAGCATTCAGACACACTCTTTGCAACATGTGCTGAGCATTTCACAGTATCGACATTGACAATAAGTAAATGACACAACTCTTTGGTGTTCCAGACTCCAATTTATAAAAATAGGCTATATACATGATTTTTTTCCGATAGTAATTTGGTTACCAACACAAGCTTTGTATCTTGAAAAACGTTCGGTAACTACTGGTTGCTAAGAAGTTGGAATCTGGTTGGGCTACTTCTTGCATTACTGAGGCCTGCTTGCCCTCCCACACCCTTTACTGTTCCCACAGTGGCCTGCACAACCTGAGGGTCCCGTTTATTCACTCTGACCTATCTAGCAGTGTCACAAACCCCAATAAAGTAGGGCGCCAATGTCAGCCGAAAGGGCATAGGGCATAGAACCCCAAATGGGGTCCAGTACCTTCTATTGCGAGTCGTGTATGGGTCGTTCAGAACAGGAAGGCCATCCTCAATGGAAGAGGATGCCTCACACACATAATAGTGTCATGCTTCATCATCGTCATCCTCTCCCCAGCCCGGTGAGATGGTACTACCAAGGCGGACTCAACCTCCGCGAAGACTTGGCAGTAGTAACGAGTTCTTAAAACTACTGGACAATAACGGGATCCAGATGAATTTTTTAAAAAACTCGGTTTCCTCAGTTATCACTTTAATTTGTGAGGACCCGAGGAATATTAAAACCAACCTAATGACAGGTATCACAGAGTACAATGACTCATGCCTCCCCTATATTTGACAACACGTTTCTGCCCTCAAAAACTTAGCCTAAAAGGGCGGGGGGAATATATGATGTTACAACGCATGCAATTACAACGCATGCTTTTACAACGCAGTCTTTACATCGCAGCTACCATTACATTGCATGATTTTACAACGCATGTCATTACAACGCATTTTTAAAAAATACCATTACAGCGCATTCCATTACAACGCATACCATTACAATGCATACCATTACAACACATAATAATTTTAGGGCAACAGTAGGGTAAGTGTTGGATAGTGAAAGACTCAGCCCTCTTCTGGAAGATAATTAATCACCCATATTTTAAAGATAACAATGCAGTAAGGATTGATACCGTAGTACCACCAGAAGATTGGGTGTTACATTTTAAGAGCATTTTTAACCCAGAAGATATAAATAGTATAGATTGGAAGAAAGAAAAATGTATAAAGGTAAATCAAGTTAAAACATCACCAATCACCCCAGAGGAAATAAAACTTGCACTCCAAAAAAGTGTAAGTGGGAAAGCTGCAGGCTCAGACGGGGTGCCGATAGATGTTTTTAAGTATGATTTGGATTTTTGGACACCAATATTAGTGACAGTTTTTAATGGTGCTTTGGGAGGAGTATTACCAGTCACATGGGCCGAAAGCATTATTGTACCCATTTTTTAAAAAGGGGACAGGGAAAAGGCAAACTACTACCGCCCAATATCCCTTCTTGATTCCTCTTCCAAGATTATGGGACGAATTATGCTGGAAAGGCTTGAAGCCTGGGCCAGCGAAAAAAACATATTAATAGAGGTACAGTATGGTTTCAGAAGGGGTATTGGGATGGTGGAGCAATGTTTAAATCCAGAGTTGTTAATTGGGAAGTATACATTAGCTAAGGAGGGTACGCTTCATTTATGTTTCGTAGACCTCACCAGTGCCTTCGATTTAGTTAATCATCAAAAACTATGGCAAACTTTAAGAGGGCTTTGTGCTCCCATAGAAATAATTCTATTTTTATCGCAAATTCACGCTTATTTAATTTCAAGGGTACGGTATGGAAAATTAGGGGAATGCACGCCTGATTTTGCGGTAAAGCGAGGTATCAGACAGGAATGCGTATTGGCTCCCCTTTTATTCTCTTTGTACATAAATAATGTGGATTCGTTTTTACAAAAATTGGTCGTAGATGCCCCAAAAGTTGGAATACGCACCACCCCTGTTTTTTTCAACGCAGATGATGCTGTCCTAATGTCCAGCAGTGCAAACGGCCTGCAATGCCTACTGGACAATTTTGCCCAATATATGACTGATATAGATCTACAGCTGAATTTTAAAAAAACATTTGTAATGTCATGTGGAGGCAAGAGACAAAAGTGTAGACAGCATCATGTGGGTGGGGTTTTTATAAACAGAGTACGGACATTCTCATATTTGGGGTTGCTATTTTGCAACAACGGCACATGGAATTCACACATTGAATTATGCAAAATGATTTTTTTTTAAACGCCTGAGGGAATTTTTAGATTTGCGGCAAAACTAGGGAACAAACCGTTACGAGAAATTTTAATCTTGTATAGGAGTGAGTGTGTCCCAGCAGTTAACTATGGAGCCGCAACATGGGGGAGAGCAAATATGACAATCCTACAAACTAATGAAAATAAGTTCTTAGAAAGATTATTGGCAGTTCCTAGTGCAACTGCAAATATTATTGTACATAAAGAACTGTTCGCCCCATATTTAAGCGATACCATCACTATAGATGCCCGTTGGCATGGTTTATGGACAAAGGAAGAAACACCATTTTCTAAGGACTTAATTACAGATTGCCTAGCTTAAGACCATGGTATGAGTTGTTCTATCTTCACCCAATCTGTCTCTTTAGGAGGGATTTTCGATTTCAGAAAAGTAATTACTTGGTGATACTTCTTCATCACCTCTTCTGATGGTGCTCCTGTTTTCGAGTCTCTAGCATACTCCTCAGTTGGCCAATCAACTGTGAACTTACACTCTGTCCATAAGTCAGCAGGTACCACAATATCAAACAGACCATCCAGATCCTTCAACAGAAACTTCAAAACTTTCACAAATCTTTCAACCTGTTTGTACCATTTAACGGGTTTCTCTTTTAACCTAGGGAAATTGTTTGTAAATGACAAAATATCCTGTCTGCTCCACGTAATATGAACATATCCACCACCAGGAACCTCTCTCATGGGACACAATCTCTCTGCCTTTTCTGATTCTTTTAGTAAGAATGCCGATGATGCTTCCTTTGCTTGTGCTTCCTCTTCCTTCCTTATCCACCTAGTCCTCCACTTGTCAATGTCTCCCCACTTCTGCAAAATGTTCATTAACTCTTTTATCTGTAGTCTTTTACCAGACACATTCATATTCTCCAAATCCTTGTCAGTAAACTCCACTCGATATGGTTTCTGTAATAATTTTGATCTCCCTATATCCATTCCAATCTCTGAAGCAACCTCTGTCAATCTCTCATGAAACAATCTTGCATTTCTGGTTAGGCTCCTACATATAAACAACAACTCCTCATCATTGTAAAGGTTCAACCTTTCTATTCCCACATTTCCAGCTATCATCTCTTCCAACTCCACTTTCAATCTGTAAATATCTAAGATCTTTGGTGTTTTTGAGCTTCGTTTTTCTATTCCCTGTGCCCATCTTTCCAAATCTTCTGGAGTGACCGCTGATGAACTCCTAGTTGCTAAAGGTACCATAGACCCTCTTTCTTTCAAATTTCCGGAGTGATTCTTTTTGGAGTTTCAATTATAGGTTCCCTTATGGGAAGGTCCATTAATGAAATGACTGATTTGCACTGGCCTGATCATCAGATATTACTACCTCTTTTCTGGGATTACTCAAGGGAATTGTTACAGCTTGAGGTTTTGGGCTACTCGTTTTCTCTCCATATAATGGGATAACAGGACCTATAATCACTGGTACTGTCAAAGCTTCAGTATTTAAATTCAATTGACTTATTTTCTGTACTACTTCCTCCCTAGTTCTATTCAAGGCTTCTCTTTCTTTATCTTGAAGCTCCATATTAACTGATGTATCATGTACAATTTGAGGAATTAAGGGTGTTCCCATTACCGGTGCACTTGGGGTAACTCTACTGCAGTGGTTCCCAAACTTTTTCCACCTGCGGCTCCCTTGACCTACTGGTCGTTGACCGCGGCTCCCCAATATGTTACTTTTTTTGGCGGATGGGGGAATGTAAGCCCGGCCTCTGGAGTACTTCCATTTTATTCCCTGAAAATAATTGGCATGAAGCTGATGAAGGTATTATAATCATAGATGTAACAAAATAAAAGTATAACAGTTGTTTAATAAAAATTTTGGTTAAGTCAGAAAGAGTACTCTCCAGCACTGTGGTTTGCATGTAGAATATATATATTTTTTAATTGTTTTTAAAAATTTCGCACTAGCGTTGGGTGCTCTCCTACAAATCATTTTAGTTGTTAAGGAGCCACTTTTGATATATACGAATGCTGCTCCACTAATCCTATTAGCCATTCGTCCACAATAGTAAAGTTTTGGTGTTCTACATATATTTATCATTTCGCTCATATAACTTCTTGTGTTGATGTCAAGTATGTTAATTAGTTCTCACTTTCAATGTGTCTTACAATTTGAAAACTCTGCACATTTTGCAATACCAAATCAAAAGTTGCAGACTGGATCTATAAACCCGCCCAAGGGTTAAACTAGACAGAGTGACAAGGAGCGGTGGGTTTCTTTAGTGAAAGAACGAAGGCTACAATTATGCAGTTTACATAAGCAGCAGCTCTTGAGATTGCGAATATACACAGGAAATGCACAAGACTGCTGTTAAAGTAAAACCTAAACTACAGACTTTAGAGGTTGGGGAGAAATATGATTGATTTCTAAGTTTTTTGGAGAACAATCAAAAAGCATACACTTTTACCAACTTCCGGGTTTCAAGAATGGAGGTGTAGATTGCTGGAGAATGACAAGTGGAAGTACAGAGGCATCTGTACAATGCTTAAGTCCCAATCTTTGTATGAGTTGGTGATGGTAAAACAAATCATACAAGCAACATTAAAAAATATAATGAAGCAAGACAGCTATCCCATAACAGCGCTATCAGCTACTGTTGGCTTTAGTAGTTTTAAACTCACCTGTGAGCCTGTGGTGGCTGCAAGCTTGAAGGCAGTCTTTTCGACCAGGTCAGCAGCAGGTAGAGGCTGATCAGGAATTACATCAGAACCCAAGCAAGACAGCTTACAAGCTAAAACTAGAGACTTAACAGGGTCTGCACCCTGATTAGCCTCACCTTAAGTACAGCTTGAGAGGCAGGTACCACTGCCACACCCTCCTTGAATCTCCACTGGAGTGCCTTTTACCAAATCTATTTCATTCTATGTATGAGCCAGGTAGTTGGGAATTGTGTTACTGAGCGATCTTCATACAGAAGAAAAAGTGGGACTGGTAAGAAGACCCATTAGATATGACCTGGGCTGCTCGTTGCAGGTCACACTTTCTTTAAATAAAAGTTTGGGTTACTATATGAAGGAATAATTAGAAATTTGCGTGTCCTTAAAGTGCAGAAATGTCAGGAACTCTGACAAAGCAAAGGGCAAATATTTCTAGTTGCTGCAATTTTTGAAGATTTCCAGGAAGCACTTGGAGGCCAAGTTTCAAGTGAACTCCTGCTGAGGATATTGTCAAGCTTGAATCACTTTTAACCACAGACCAGGATGCAATCCAGCCTTGTAAATTAATTCTCAAATGCACACGTAGCTTTCTTTTAGCTAATGATCTCATGAGTCATTCATGATGAGGAGACGACTAAGAATAAGATATTTCCTCATCAATTTCATACGTTCGTAACTTCAATAAACTCACCTAATTGCTCAGTTACTTGTTATATGATTTAAACTGCCTTCCCTTTGTGCAAATGTTTATATTTCCTCATCGCTCATAGTTTGTGTAAACTGGGTCAATATATGACATAAAAGAGCACTTAATGTGCTATTTTACATGTCACACTGCAATCTAGTGGTACAAGAGGGAGTTTCATCTACCTTTAACAAAACATATTTTAGATAGCGAGCTTACAAAATGCAAGTAATTGCACAACCTGGGATATTGACGTATTGTGTCGCGGCGCCCCTGGCTATTTTTGGGGGCGCACCAGGGCGCCGCGGCGCACAGATTGGGAACCACCGCTCTACTGCGTCCTTCCTGATACGGTGGAGGACTTTTAGTTAGAATTTCCACTAACAATTCGTCATCTGATTCACCATATCCATTCATGTGTTTTGTTTTCTCCTTACACTTGCTTCTGTTACTCAGCCATTAACACTGGGTATAAACCTTCTGATACCATAGCTCTTCTCCATTGCTTCATCTGACCTTCGCGTGACTCATGCAAATATCTGGGAAAAAATCCTCTATACCTCTTACCGCCTCTGCATTTCTCTCGTTCACATGACTCAGTCTCCCATTCTTCCAGAGCCTCATACTGAGTTAACCTAGGTCTTGGTTCCAAATCATTCATTCTAGTTCTCAAATTCGGAAGAATTCTCCCATTAAACGTACCATGTTCTGGTAAAGCAAGAACTCCATCACCTTTTGTATATTCCATCCAATTCTCCAACCATACACAAGTATGATATCCTCTTTCCATCAGCATAAAGGAAGCAGGTGTTTTTGGTGGCGGAATAGGAATTCCCTTTCTAGTCAACACAGGCTTATCTTTCTTAAAGAAATTCTTAATTTTCTTTATTAACAACATTTTTCTCTTTTCTCCATACATTCTAGATGAACGATATATGAAAGAATATTCCGCAAACCCTTGAACTCTGCTATCGGTGCGACTCACACCAGCAGTCAAATCAGAATCCAACATACAATTTCTTCTTAACCAATGCTAACAAAGCTTCTATCTAATAACCAATTAAAGCTCAGGCTTGCGCTGTTTGTTTAAGCAATACTAGCGCTGCCTTTTGTGACGTCAGTATTGCTCCTCACTACTGACCCCTCCTTTGCAATCTGCTTCTGTCTCACGCCCACTGTTTCAACCAATCCTAGCACGGCTCTCTGTGACGTCAGCACAACTCCAGCGACTGACCCTTGCTTTATACGGTAATACGAAAACGTATTTCTTTTCCTTTTCTTAAAATAAAATCTGTTAGTAACAGCATAAAAACATTCACTACTCTGCCTCTTCCACTAAACAAAGGATAGACTTTAGACTTATTCTGGAGTCTCAGAATTGCTCCTCTTCTGCTGCGAGAAAAACCCCTGTTTACTATTCATTCAAGCTCGGGAGAACCTGTTACTCCTTTAGTGTTACCCCTACGGGGAAATAAGCCCAAAGTTTCACCAGCGAACCCTCTGCTACCACTCACACTCTGCTTTTATACAAAGTAGTCCCTAGTTTACCACTGCCCGCCCTACGTAGCTTCTCAGTATTATTCCAACAGACGAGTAACCTCACCCCAGTGTGGCTTCTGTCACCACCCGCTATTTATTTTCCCGGGATTTCCAGACAACATAAAACAAGACGCTAACTCTTTTGTTAGACAAAAATCAATAATCAATATTTATCACCAAACTAGTCAATAATAACAATAACTCTCCTACCAGAAAAACTGATCCAGTGGCGTACCAATAACAGATACTCCACTACCATATACTCACCTGGGCCCATATACACAAACAATTGAGTAAACCGCTGGAGTCAAAGTTTATATATATTTTCTATAATTTCCACAATAATCAGGATTAGATATTTGGTACCTCTGTTCATCTCAAACTAACCCTTCAACTGATCAAATAGTTCTTTCCTCTGGTCGATGGACCATTAGTTGAACTAGTTGATGGTGATAATGTACATAACTCTAACTTTTCTATATTTAAAGTAAAATAATCACAGACTCAGGAAAGTTTAAAATCTTTATCTAAATTAAATGCATGTGAACCACTTCAAAAATACAGTACAGTCACCATCATTCATAGGAGAGAAATTTCAATTGATTAAACATCAAACACGTACTTCGGACTCATACAATGATCAATGCTCAGTAAGGGAGAGGACAGAGAGAAAAGAACATCTGCAAATAACGTGAAATTATAGTTACCAAGAATGGTGTGAAGACCAACCCCCTGGCCAAAGAGCTGGTAATGGTCCTCGGGAAAGGTCAGGAGACAAAGACTTCAGAACAGGATTCAGGACAGGATAGTTGGCCTCTCTAGAATACCGACGCTTGCGCCGCACCACTTTCTGACACTCTCTTCCTTCTCGAGATTCTTCCGCGATCTTCTTATCTAACCCAATAAAATTAGGATTGAAGGTTCTGCATTTGATTCTTCATCAGCATCTCACAGCATCTCTCCCAGCATCAGCATCCCCCGTTCCAAGCTCACAGCATCTGGACTAACCAACTAACTAAAGCTATCTCCATTATACCTTTCGTTCTTCATATTCCACCCACTAAAGTTTTAATATCGTAAAAATAGGAGATCTAATTGGTCAGGCAAGGGAGAAAGATTATCACACCATGCTTACATGTCATCTAAATCAGTTTGACCATTGTTCACAAACCCATCACCTAATTTTTATTCAAAATTTTAGTTCACACATGCATTCACGTTTTATTTGCAACATTTTTATTAACAGCCTGAATGTGAGTCCACATCGTTGAACTTTTCACCATCCGTTCCCAGGGATAATACTTTGCGACCTTGGCTCCCGTTCAACATCCAAGTCATCATTCCGGGTAAATTTTCAGTCGATATGCGCAGTCGTCACGTGACTCAGCTTCATTCAGTTATACATGAGAGGCCCAAATGCGTACTAGTGATAAAGTCAGAAAGACAAATATTAGTTTCACAAACAAAATGGTTTCGCTGTATACCACCCATCTCTACTCCATTCCCCTTTATTTATTAATACGTTCCCTGCATTAGCATTAGTAAAATAGCTCGTTTTTGTTTCAGCTAAGCAGATGCCATGCACGCGAGTCTTCAAGACTCCATTTTAGTGTCTTCTGCTCATGCGCAGGAATTTTCCTCCAAGCAATAGTTTGTCATGCTGCGTAGATACAGTTGACGCATGCGCAGTAAAGATTTCCCGTTTAAAGCGGTTTTAGTCCTTAGTTCATGTTATCCACGTTAGTAAACACACAAGCAAGCTTCACTAACCTGCGTATTCATGTTGTGCGCATTAGTTTTACACAAAATAATTTTAATAACATGTTAGTGAGTTAAAGGAGCGAATTGCTTTCGAGCAAGTCTCTTTTCTACGAGTCCTTGCTCCATCAGAAGCGCTGGTTCCGAAATCGTGCAATCCTGCATACCGTGACTACATGGCTATAAAATCAGACTAAACAGATACACTTTTAATAGAAGTCCAGGGAACGAATTTTAAATTACAAGCTGGAATGAAAATGATTAAATTACAAGCTGGAATGAAAATGAACAATTACTTATTTTTATTAAATTCCTTTATTCATTTTAGTATTATATTACTTTTACAAAAATGTATTGGTGTGCTTTGATGCAATGGTTTACGTAACTATGCAAAATAAATCAACGTAGCTAGTGCAGCAGGTGCAGTGGCACCGGGACCTTGGGGTGTGATAGTACCACAGCACCCAAATAATAGCTGTTGTTTACTACTGAACCCAGGGACGAAGAGCCCAATTTCTTTGCTTGTCTTAAGGCCGACGGCGCCTTTGCTACACCTCTGACGTTCACCCAGATCTCACATTCAACATGCTCTTTAGAGGCTCCAATTAACATTATCCTGCCTCGTGCTCGGGTTCCCGCCCCCCTGGTTCTCTAAAAGCGTGACTAGGGGTCCCACAAATTTATGAAAAAAGGAGTTTGCCCAAGATTACAACCTACGCCGCAGGCAGTGAGTGAAGGAATTGGGCTCAAGTTCGGGCCAGCTTTTCCTAAATACTGCAGTCTCCCCCCCACCCCACCCCCCCCCCCCCCCCCCTTGATTTTAAGATGCGCTCTTGTTTTATGGAGGAGAAATAACATCCAGAGGGCGGGGCTAGTGGCCCCACATTTTAACTCATATTTAATCATCTTAACTGGAATTCTTCTGCGACTCCCTCTCCGCCCATAGATCCTGCCTTATTGGAATGCTTGCAGCGCTCTCCCTGGTTACTGCCTGTAATGTACCTATTTATATTGCTGTGCTCTTATAGTGCCTCGAAGTGGACGAAATGTGTCCTCTTGGCGCTCAATAATAATTATACCCAAAAAAGCGATACGTACAATCGTACGTCTGTTTGTTGAAAATGACTCTATTTTCTGAATGCCACCATTGCGTTTGTCATTTTGCGCTTCACGGGACCTTAAAGCACCACGAAGCAGCCAGGCAGCATTTAGGCGCTGTGTAAATACTTCAGTGAGTAATTGGCCGCCACTTGGTGCCCCCTGGGGAACCTCTCAGATTCCCCAGGGAGAGTAGAGTGCAAGCATGCCTGGACGGGGAGGGGGGGGGATAGAGGGGGTGGAGGGGGCAGGGCAGGGGGAGAGAGGTGGACCGCAGAGGGTAGGTGGGTGGGCACAAAAACACAAGCCGGCCTGAAATCCTCCCAGAGCTGTCCCTGGTTCTAGGGAAGAGAGGAGCTTTATTTGGGAAAGAAAACATCTGCCATTTGGAGGAAAACCAGAGAGCTTGTTTGCTGATAGCTCGCGGGAAGGCGAAGCGGACGGCGGCAGCAGAGGGACAGAAAACTCCCTGTGGCTCGGAGCCTCCGGTCTAGCGGGTCCGCGCGCCCAGGGGTGCACGAGGAGTGACATCTCCAGGTCCCCTTCGCAGAAGCTAAGACCTCTTGAAAAGAGGGACGAGATCCGCAGCACTAAGAGATCCAAGCAAGCAAGGCTCCTCTCACACAGGTGTGACATCTCCAAGCCCCTTCACGCCAGGAGTGATATCGCTAGTACTAACAGATCGAAGTGCCAAGACCACCTTGATAGCAGGAGCGACATCTTCTGGGCTAACAGATCCAAGCGTTCAGGCCAGCTTTGCTTCGGGAGGGGGAACACCTTCCAAAATTGAACTTCAAGCACCCAAGGCTCTCTTCGCCCAGGGAACATCTTCTATACTTTTGACACAAGCATCCGACATCTTTGCGACAATCTCCACACCAGGAGTATCCAAGCACACATGGTCTTCTTGACTCAAGAAGCAACATCTGGTCACCCAAGGCTCCCCTCACCTCAAGAGCGACATTCACTAGACTTTAGATCCAAGCATCCAACAGCTGCTTGACAACAGGTGTGACATCCTCAGACAGGCGTGATCCAACCACCCACCGTCTTCTGAACACCAAGATCTGCATCCCCTGGGCCTTATAGATCTGACGACCAATACGCACCTCACATCTGGCGTGAGGTCTTCCAGACCTGGGAGGTCTGACCAACTAACGCCATCGTCACATCTACTGAACCTGGAAGACCGGCGTGCGCAACCTCCCATTTACCATCCAAACACCCAGCACTGTCCTGCCATCAGAAGTGACAGCCTGTGAGCTGGGCACGCAACGTGCCATCTGCGTCCCGACCACCTACAGCCACCACCCGGCCCCACACCAGGGTGTCTGACAATTGTGGGTGGGAATGTCTAACACGATGGAGCACGAGAGCGGGGCTGATACCGGCTCAGCACACCGCGAGTCTGTGCTGCTTGAGGACGGAGCCATGGCCCTCTCTCCGGTGCCACCGCCGTACTGCGCCGAGCCCGTAGTGCTCGAGCTGCGGGAGTCTCTGGACTGCTGGGCCTGCGCGGTGCTCATCACGGCCCAGAACCTGCTCATTGGTGCCATCAATGTCGTCCTGGTGGGACTGGTCTTCGGGGTCATCCTGATGCCGGCGGCGGCCATGTTGTTCTTCGGCTTCCTGTGCCACAGCAAGGTATGTACTTCCGGTATTGCTGACCCCTCTCCCCTATACAGGCCAACACACCTGATTCAGGTGGACGTGGGAGACTTCTGAAAATGGCTTTTTTTTAGCTGCCTTCCGCCTAAAATCACCTCTGCTACAATGTACATGAATGGAAATAATGCATTGCCCCGATTTTATTTGCAAAACACCCCATTTTCCTGTTGTAAAATGTTGGCATGTATGCTTCCCTCCCGCCAAAAGTGGGGTCAAACTAGGCCTCTAGCACGTGGCAGGCGCTCGAGAGAGCAGCCCGGCCATTCATGAATCAAGATTTGGCTGGGTCAGACGGTAGTCAGGAGGACAGGTGCTGACTGTGCACATCGATGCAAACACACACACACACACACACAGCCTTGGCTTACCCAGACGTAGTACTGTGGTCTCTTGTGGTGTCAGTGGATTGCGTCAGGCTGCACCTTCACAGCTTCAGATTACAGTACCACCCTGACACACCACCATACTACTAATGTATATTCTGCATGGGTGCCCTTTCAATTTCAAATACCTCTGCAAACAGTGGCATGCATGCATACCATTAGCTGCAAGTTCATGCCAACATCACCAGAACATGTGAAATACTCTCACACAGGTCTACAACCACACAGTCTGCTACAAACACACACAGGTGTACAACCACACACAGGTCTGCTACAACCACATACAGGTCTACAACCACACACAGGTCTCTACAACCACACACAGGTCTACAGCCACACACAGGTCTACAGCCACACACAGTTCTGCTACAACCACGCACAAGTCTCTACAACCACACACAGGTCTACAACCACACACAGTTCTGCTACAACCACACACAAGTCTATACAACCACACACAGGTCTACAACCACACAGAGTTCTACAACCACACACAGTTCTGCTACAACCACACACAAGTCTCTACAACCACACACAGGTCTCTACAACCACACACAGGTCTGCTACAACCACACACAGGTCTACAACCACACACAGTTCTGTTCCAACCACACACGTCTGTACAACCAGACACAGGTCTACAACCACATACAGTTCTACAATCACACACAGGTCTACAACCACATACAGGTCTACAACCACACACAGTTCTGCTGCAACCACTCACAAGTCTCTACAACCACACACAGGTCTGCTACAACCACACACAGGTCTGCTACAACCACACACAGGTCTACAACCACACACAGTTCTGCTACAACCACACATGTCTCTACAACCACACACAGGTCTACAACCACATACAGGTCTACAACCACACACGTCTCTACAACCACATACAGGCCTACAACCACACACAGGTCTACAATCACACACAGGTCTACAACCACATACAGGTCTACAACCACACACAGGTCTACAACCACATACAGGTCTACAACCACACACGTCTGCAACAACCACACACATGTCTGCTACAACCACACGAAGGTCTGCTACAACCACACACACGGATCAGCTACAACCACACTCAGGTCTGCTACAACCACACATAGGTCTACAATCACACACATGTCTGCAACAACCACACACATGTCTGCTACAACCACACATAGGTCTACAACACACAACGGTCTCCTACAACCACACACAGGTCTGCTACAACCACACACAGGTCTGATACGACCACACACAGGTCTCTACAACCACACACAGGTCTCTACAACCACACACATCTCTACAACCACACAAAGGTCTCTACAACCGCAAACCGGTCTGCTACAACCACACACAGGCTTACACCCACACACAGGTCTACAACCACACACAGGTGTGCTACAACCACACATAGGTCTACTACAACCACACACAGGTCTGCTACAACCACACACAGGTCTGCTACAACCACACACAGTTCTGCTACACCCACACACAGGCCTACAACCACACACAGGTCTACAACCACACACAGGTGTGCTACAACCGCACACAGGTCTGCTACAACCACACACAGTTCTGCTACACCCACACACAGGCCTACAACCACACACAGGTCTACAACCACACACAGGTGTGCTACAACCGCACACAGGTCTGCTACAACCACACACAGTTCTGCTACAACCACATACAGGTCTGCTTCGACCACACATAGGTCTACAACACACTACGGTCTACTACAACCACACACAGGTCGCTACAACCACACACAGGTCTACAACACACAACGGTCTACTACAACCACACACAGGTCTGCAGCTGCTACAACCACACACAGGTCTGCTACGACCACACACCACTCAACCAAACGTACAGGGCAGCCTGCACCCAGAGAGTGCTCCGATGTCACACTAGAATCAGTTCCGTGCCTTCCGAATATCGGGTAAAACATACCTCCTGCACACATCCATTTTTTTTTCTTTTTGCAGAT
This sequence comes from Triturus cristatus, assembly GCF_964204655.1. Taxonomy (NCBI): domain Eukaryota; kingdom Metazoa; phylum Chordata; class Amphibia; order Caudata; family Salamandridae; genus Triturus; species Triturus cristatus. The sequence continues at coordinate 771,955,016 of NC_140595.1, read as the reverse complement.
TTATATAGCGCGAACTCGACCCGAAGGTATTGGAGCGCTTTACATGAGCACCAGTTACGTTACAGAAGAACACATTTTTTTAAATGATTGTTGTGAGCAATACTCATTGTTACATAAACACCAGTAGTTGTGTATTAATCTATAGCTGAGTGTGACTAAAACTTGCGCTGGCGCGGATACGTGTGTAGCCGTAGATTCTGGTCAATGAACCAATACGCAGCTGTACTTCACATCAGTGCTTATCTCAGCATCAATGGTTGCGATGAAAGTAACAATTTCCACGCATAATACTTTTGCACTCACAGGTTTTTTTGTATAAATCGGTGCTTGCACAGACATAGATAGACACTTGTGAATAAATGAATGCGTGTGTGCAGAGTACATCCTTATTTCTGTATGCACTGGTACTCGTGCACCAACACTCTGCATAGACATAACATGCATGCATAGCTACTTCTGTTCAGATCGATGCGTGTGAGTGCATCGGTACTTCGGCAGTGCAGACCAGTACTAGAGTAAGCACTGACGTGTGTGTATGCATTCATACTTGCAGACACATCAACATCTTGCGTGCAGAGAATCAATACTCACCTATGTACTACCTGAGCTGAAATCAATACTTCTAAGGAATCCGTTCCGGTGCTACGTTCAGTGCTTGGCCACAGATCAATGTCTGCTTCAATTACTGTCCAACGCCTGCCATGCGGCGCGTGCAGTGGGAATATCGAAGGGCGGGTATTCATTGTCATGAAGTATCGACTTGGTAGTGAGAAGTGCCGGTACTCTCCCATTAAAGGTATTAGAGCCTTACTGAGAAGTGCAGGCACTCTCCCTTTAAAAGTATTACACACCCGCTGAGAAGTGCCACTACTCAACCGTTAAAAGTATTACAGCCTTATTGGGAAGTGCAGGCAGTCTCCTTGTAAAAGTATTACACCCTCGCTGAGAATTGCCACTACTCACCCGTTAAAAGTATTACACCCTCGCTGAGAATTGCCACTACTCACCCGTTAAAAGTATTACATCCTCGCTGAGAATTGCCTCTACTCACCCGTTAAAAGTATTACACTCTTACTGAGAACTGCCACTACTATCCCTTTCAAATTAAATACGTGCAGGAGCTCAGTACCTCTCTAATTAAAGCACTGCTGCTATGTAAGCCAGAGGGTATGTTCGCTACTGAGAAGTGCCACTACTCTCCTGTTAAAAGTATTACAACCTTACTGAGAAGTGCTGTGCTACGCAAACAAACGAAGGACGGAATGCTGAATAAATCATACATTCAGTCCCAGGTGAGAGATCTTGGTTAAATCAATCGTTCTTTTGCTCACCACGCCACCCCAGTTCAGACATGGCCATATGCAAATCAGTCTTGACTCTGTGCCTCATGGGAACAGTCCAGCCCAAACTGCCAAGCCATGTCTTCACTGGACCGGAATCAAGCATCCTGGGACCGGTTTCTGGCTATCAGCCGTCATCAGCCAGGATAGCTTGACTCCAGTGGCGTAGTGAGCACGGGTCCCACGTCTGGGAATACCCATCCCACTTAGGGCGAAAAGCGTTACAACAAACAAATGATGGACGGAATGCTGACAATGCAGACATTCTCCCCCAGTCAAGAGATCTGGGTTAAATCCATCGTTCTTTTGCCCACTACACCACCCCAGTTCAGACATGGCCATATGCAAATCAGTCTTGACCCTGTGTCTCATGGGAACAGTCCAGCCCGAACTGCCAAGCCAGGTCTTCCCTGGACTGGAAACAAGCATCCTGGGGCTGGCTTCTGGGTATTACCCTTCATCAGCCAGGCTAGCATGAATCCACGTCTGGGCATACCCATCCCACTTAGGGTGAAAAGTGTAACTGCAACAAATAATGGATGGCATGCTGAATAAATCATACATTCACCACCGGCACTCTCCCATAAACGTATTACACCCCCGCTGAGAAGTGCCACTACTTTCCCGTTAAAAGTATTACAGCCTTACTGAGAAGTGCTGGCACTCTCCCATTAAAAGTATTACACACCCGCTGAGAAGTGCCACTACTCAACCGTTAAAAGTATTACAGCCTTATTGGGAAGTGCAGGCAGTCTCCTTGTAAAAGTATTACACCCTCGCTGAGAATTGCCACTACTCACCCGTTAAAAGTATTACACCCTCGCTGAGAATTGCCACTACTCACCCGTTAAAAGTATTACATCCTCGCTGAGAATTGCCTCTACTCACCCGTTAAAAGTATTACACTCTTACTGAGAACTGCCACTACTATCCCTTTCAAATTAAATACGTGCAGGAGCTCAGTACCTCTCTAATTAAAGCACTGCTGCTATGTAAGCCAGAGGGTATGTTCGCTACTGAGAAGTGCCACTACTCTCCTGTTAAAAGTATTACAACCTTACTGAGAAGTGCTGTGCTACGCGAAGGACGGAATGCTGAATAAATCATACATTCAGTCCCAGGTGAGAGATCTTGGTTAAATCAATCGTTCTTTTGCTCACCACGCCACCCCAGTTCAGACATGGCCATATGCAAATCAGTCTTGACTCTGTGCCTCATGGGAACAGTCCAGCCCAAACTGCCAAGCCATGTCTTCACTGGACCGGAATCAAGCATCCTGGGACCGGTTTCTGGCTATCAGCCGTCATCAGCCAGGATAGCTTGACTCCAGTGGCGTAGTGAGCACGGGTCCCACGTCTGGGAATACCCATCCCACTTAGGGCGAAAAGCGTTACAACAAACAAATGATGGACGGAATGCTGACAATGCAGACATTCTCCCCCAGTCAAGAGATCTGGGTTAAATCCATCGTTCTTTTGCCCACTACACCACCCCAGTTCAGACATGGCCATATGCAAATCAGTCTTGACCCTGTGTCTCATGGGAACAGTCCAGCCCGAACTGCCAAGCCAGGTCTTCCCTGGACTGGAAACAAGCATCCTGGGGCTGGCTTCTGGGTATTACCCTTCATCAGCCAGGCTAGCATGAATCCACGTCTGGGCATACCCATCCCACTTAGGGTGAAAAGTGTAACTGCAACAAATAATGGATGGCATGCTGAATAAATCATACATTCACCACCGGCACTCTCCCATAAACGTATTACACCCCCGCTGAGAAGTGCCACTACTTTCCCGTTAAAAGTATTACAGCCTTACTGAGAAGTGCTGGCACTCTCCCATTAAAAGTATTACACCCCCGCTGAATAGTGCCACTACTTTCCCGTTAAAAGTATTACAGCCATAGTGAGAAGTGCTGGCACTCTCCCATTAAATGTATTACACCCCTGCGGAGAAGTGCCACTGCTCTTCTGTTAAAATTATTACTGCCCTGCTGAGAAGTGCGGATACTCTCCCTTTCAAAGTATTACATCCCCGCTGAAAAGTGCCACTACTCTCCCATTAAAAATATTACAGCCTTACTGAGAAGTGCTGGCACTCTCCCATTAAAAGTATTACACTCCCGCTGAGAAGTGCCACTACTCTTCCGTTAAAATTATTACTGCCCTGCTGAGAAGTGCGGATACTCTCCCTTTCAAAGTATTACATCCCCGCTGAAAGGTGCCATTACTCTCCTATTAAAAATATTACAGCCTTACTGAGAAGTGCTGCAACTCTCCAATTAAACGTATTACACCCCCACTTAGAAGTGCTGCTACTTTCCCATTAAACGTATTACACCCCCGCTGAGAAGTGCTAGTACTCTCCCATTAAACGTATTCAACCCCCGCTAATAAGTGCTAGTACTCTCCCATTAAACGAATTACACCCCCGCTGAGAAGTGCTGGTACTCTCCCTTTCAATGAAAGACTTGCCGGTACTCAGTACCTGACAGCCCCTGCCCATTTAAAGCACCGCTGCTGTGCATGCTTTGGCAAGAGCGATGGGGACTTTACATAGCTTAAAATAATCGTGAATGTGTTTACAACCTGCATTCCTTGTCTCCAAACTTTAGAAAGAAAAGTAAAGTTAGCGCCTCACTTCCATTCGTGCCTTACTCACTTGGCAGCCTTGTTGGTGGCCCTGTTCCCTGGGACCCGTGAACAGTCTGCACGAGCTCTGTGGGCGGGGCCAGGGCCACCAGTAGTGGCAGCATTGTCTGCCTACCTCTACTCTGACTCACAGTGGTACCTATCAGCCGGGGCATCCGTGGTCTCTACATGTACCTCTGGGTGTAGTATTATGTCATCACACGCTGCTATTTTGGCAAATGATGGCACGGACCTTATGTCCAAGGTCACACAATTTGTTCAAAAAGGGTGGCCAAGAAAAACAATCAAGGCTTCTTGTTTTCACAGCTGCCAATTCAGCCAGAATCCCAGAAGGACATACCATTGCACTGCCCACTTCTCAGCCTCTTTACCATACGGATGAGATGCATTACCCAGACTTTTCATTTATTAATATTTTGTCGGAGCTCGGATCGGAGAAGGCATAGGGTGCACGAGGGGCTGCAGAAGAAGACACGCGTGTAGTAAGGTTGGGGTGTCGAATCCCACCTCTGCTAGGCAGTGGTGTAGTCAGTGTGTCATGGGCCACTGCTCAAGGAAGGAAGTCCCCCCCCCCCCGCCCCCCGGCTGCTGTCTGAACTGTGAAAGTCAGCGAAAATCAGGGTTCGGTGGTGATCTCAGGCCTCTGGGCCCCGGTGCCACTGCACCTGCTGCACCAGTGGAAGCTACGCCTCTGCTTCCAGGCTGACCGTGCCACCCCTGACAAGGCCCCTCCTCTTCCTGTCCACAGCAGGGGCCAGAGAAGGGCCGTCTCCACCCCCCTTTCCCCATCTCGGCCATTATCACTTCTAACCCGACTGAAGTGAATATCTAGGCTTCTCCGATTGCACCGAAGAGACGTCTCCACCAGGGACTTGCAACAAATGTCTGCGGCTGATGGGGCCGCACATTCCTGAGAAGGGGGAGGGCGCTGATGCCATGTTATGTGTTGCTGCTGTTTGCTCGAGTGTCATTTATCTCAGCTCCCCCAGCACACACTGTGAGCACAGCAGCTTGGGCACCATATGGCTAGGGGTGCTGGACAGTGACATGCGCCCTGCCTGTGCAGCCGCCACCTTCTTTGTAACTTTGTAAGAGTGGGAGCCCAGGAGACCTGTCATCACTCCGTACTGGCTTCTAAGGGTCTGCTGGGGCGAGCTAGAGACTAAGCCTGGGGTCCGAGGGTGCTTCAGCATCTGGGGCTATGGGTGCCTCTGCTGGGGCGAGCTAGAGACTAAGCCTGGGGTCTGAGGGTGCCTCTGCTAGGGCGAGCTGGAGACTGAGCCTGGGGTCTAAGGGTGCTTCTGCTGGGGCGAGCTAGAGACGAAGCCTGGGGTCCGATGGTGCCTCTGCTGGGGCGAGCTAGAGACTACATCTGGGGTCTGAGGGTGCTTCAGCATCTGGGGTCTAAGGGTGCCTCTGCTGGGGCGAGCTAGAGACCAAGTCTGGGGTCTGAGGGTGCTTCAGCATCTGGGGTCTAAGAATGCCTCTGCTGGGCGAGCTAGAGACTAAGTCTGGGGTCTGCGGGTGCCTCTGCTGGGGCGAGCTAGAGACTAAGTCTGGGGTCTAAGGGGGCCTCTGCTGGGGCGAGCTGGAGACTAAGTCTGGGGTCTAAGGGGGCCTCTGCTGGGGCGAGCTAGAGACTAAGCCTGGGGGCTGAGGGTGCTTCTGCTGGGCGAGCTAGAGACTAAGTCTGGGGCCTGAGGGTGCCTCTGCTGGGGCGAGCTAGAGACTAAGCCTGGGGTCCGAGGGTGCCTCTGCTGGGGCGAGCTAGAGACTAAGTCTGGGGTCTAAGGGGGCCTCTGCTGGGGCGAGCTAGAGACTAAGCCTGGGGGCTGAGGGTGCTTCTGCTGGGGCGAGCTAGAGACTAAGTCTGGGGTCTAAGGGGGCCTCTGCTGGGGCGAGCTAGAGACTAAGTCTGAGGTCTGAGGGTGCTTCTGCTGGAGCGAGCTAGAGACTAAGTCTGAGGTCTGAGGGTGCTTCTGCTGGGACGAGCTAGAGACTAAGTTTGGGGTCCAAGGGTGCCTCTGCTGGGACGAGCTAGAGACTAAGTTTGGGGTCTAAGGGTGCCTCTGCTGGGGCGAGCTAGAGACTAAGTCTGAGGTCTGAGGGTGCTTCTGCTGGGGCGATCTAGAGACTAAGCCTGGGGTCTGAGGGTACTTCTGCTGGGGCGAGCTAGAGACTAAGCCTGTGGTCCAAGGGTGCTTCTGCTGGGGCGATCTAGAGACTAAACCTGGGGTCTGAGGCTGCTTCTGCGTCTGGGGGCTGAGGGTGCCTCTGCTGGGGCAAGCAAGAGACTAAGCCTGGGGGCTGAGGGTGCCTCTGCTGGGGCGAGCTAGAGACTAAGCCTGGGGGCTGAGGGTGTTTCTGCTGGGGTGAGCTAGAGACTAAGCCTGGGGTCCGAGGGTGCTTCTGCTGGGGTGAGCTAGAGACGAAGTCTGGGGTTTGAGGGTGCTTCAGCATCTGGGGTCTAAGGATGCCTCTGCTGGGGCGAGCTAGAGACTAAGTCTGGGGTTTGAGGGTGCTTCAGCATCTGGGGTCTAAGGGTGCCTCTGCTGGGGCGAGCTAGAGACTAAGCCTGGGGTCCAAGGGTGCTTCAGCATCTGGGGTCTAAGGGTGCCTCTGCTGGGGCGAGCTAGAGACTAAGCTTGGGGTCCGAGGGTGCTTCAGTATCTGGAGTCTAAGGGTGCCTCTGCTGGGGCGAGCTAGAGACTAAGTCTGGGGTCCGCGGGTGTTTCAGCATCTGGGGTCTAAGGGTGTCTCTGCTGGGGCGAGCTAGAGGCTAAGTCTGGGGTTTGAGGGTCCTTCAGCATCTGGGGTCCGATGGTGCCTCTGCTGGGGCGAGCTAGAGACTACATCTGGGGTCCAAGGGTGCTTCAGCATCTGGGGTCTAAGGATGCCTCTGCTGGGGCGAGCTAGAGACCAAGTCTGGGGTCTGAGGGTGCTTTAGCATCTTGGGTCTAAAGGTGCCTCTGCTGGGGCGAGCTAGAGACTAAGTCTGGGGTCTGCGGGAGCCTCTGCTGGGGCGAGCTAGAGACTAAGTCTGGGGTTTAAGGGGGCCTCTGCTGGGGCGAGCTAGAGACTAAGCCTGGGGTCTAAGGGTGCTTCAGCATCTGGGGTCTAAGGGTGCCTCTGCTGGAGCGAGCTAGAGACTAAGCCTGGGGTCTGAGGGTGCCTCTGTTGGGGCGAGCTAGAGACTAAGCCTGGGGGCTGAGGATGCTTCTGCTGGGCGAGCTAGAGACTAAGTGTGGGGCCTGAGGGTGCCTCTGCTGGGGCGAGCTAGAGACTAAGCCTGGGGTCCGAGGGTGCCTCTGCTGGGGCAAGCTAGAGACTAAGTCTGGGGTCTAAGGGGGCCAATGCTGGGGCGAGCTAGAGACTAAGTCTGAGGTCTGAGGGTGCTTCTGCTGGCGCGAGCCAGAGAGTAAGTCTGAGGTCTGAGGGTGCTTCTGCTGGGGCGAGCTAGAGACTAAGTTTGGGGTCTAAGGGTGCCTCTGCTGGGACGAGCTAGAGACTAAGTTTGGGGTCGAAGGGTGCCTCTGCTGGGGCGAGCTAGAGACTAAGTTTGGGGTCTAAGGGTGCCTCTGCTGGGACGAGCTAGAGACGAAGTCTGAGGTCTGAGGGTGCTTCTGCTGGGGCGATCTAGAGACTAAACCTGGGGTCTGAGGCTGCTTCTGCGTCTGGGGGCTGAGGGTGCCTCTGCTGGGGCAAGCAAGAGACTAAGCCTGGGATCTGAGGGTGCTTCTGCTGGGGCGAGCTAGAGACTAAGCCTGGGGTCTGAGGCTGCTTCTGCGTCTGGGGGCTGAGGGTGCCTCTGCTGGGGCAAGTGAGAGACTAAGCCTGGGAGCTGAGGGTGCCTCTGCTGGGGTGAGCTAGAGACTAAGCCTGGGGTCCGAGGGTGCTTCTGCTGGGGTGAGCTAGAGACTAAGTCTGGGGTTTGAGGGTGCTTCAGCATCTGGGGTCTAAGGATGCCTCTGCTGGGGCGAGCTAGAGACTAAGTCTGGGGTTTGAGGGTGCTTCAACATCTGGGGTCTAAGGGTGCCTCTGCTGGGGCGAGCTAGAGACTAAGTCTGGGGTCTGAGGGTGCTTCAGCATCTGGAGGTCTAAGGGTGCCTCTGCTGGGGCGAGCTAGAGACTAAGTCTGGGGTCTGAGGGTGCTTCAGCATCTGGGGTCTAAGGGTGCCTCTGCTGGGGCGAGCTAGTGACTAAGCCTGGGGTCCAAGGGTGCTTCAGCATCTGGGGTCTAAGGGTGCCTCTGCTGGGGCGAGCTAGAGGCTAAGTCTGGGGTTTGAGGGAGCTTCAGCATCTGGGGTCTAAGGGTGCCTCTGCTGGGGCGAGCTAGAGACTAAGTCTGGGGTCCGCGGGTGCTTCAGCATCTGGGGTCTAAGGGTGCCTCTGCTGGGGTGAGCTAGAGGCTAAGTCTGGGGTTTGAGGGTGCTTCAGTATCTGGGGTCTAAGGGTGCCTCTGCTGGGGCGAGCTAGAGACTAAGTCTGGGGTCTGCGGGTGCTTCAGCATCTGGGGTCTAAGGGTGCCTCTGCTGGGGTGAGCTAGAGACTAAGTCTGGGGTCCGAGGGTGCTTCAGCATCTGGGGTCTAAGGGTGCCTCTGCTGGGGCGAGCTAGAGACTAAGCCTGGGGTCCGAGGGTGCCTCTGCTGGGGCGAGCTAGAGACTAACTCTGGGGTCTAAGGAGACCTCTGCTGGGGTGAGCTAGAGACTAAGCCTGGGGTCCGAGGGTGCTTCTGCTGGGGCGAGCTAGAGACTAAGTCTGGGGTTTGAGGGCGCTTCAGCATCTAGGGTCTAAGGGTGCCTCTGCTGGGGCGAGCTAGAGACTAAGTCTGAGGTCTGAGGGTGCTTCAGCATCTGGGGTCTAAGGGTGCCTCTGCTGGGGTGAGCTAGAGACTAAGTCTGGAGTCTGAGGGTGCTTCAGCATCTGGGGTCTAAATGTGCCTCTGCTGGGGTGAGCTAGAGACTAAGTCTGGGGTATGAGGGTGCTTCAGCATCTGGGGTCTAAGAGTGCCTCTGCTGGGGCGAGCTAGAGACTAAGCCTGGGTTCCGAGGGTGCCTCTGCTGGTGCGAACTAGAGACTAAGTTTGGGTTCTAAGGGTGCTTCTGCTGGGGCGAGCTGGAGACTAAGCCTGGGATCCGAGGGTGCCTCTGCTGGGGCGAGCTAGAGACTGAGCCTGGGGTCTGAGAGTGCCTCTGCTAGAGCGAGCTAGAGACTGAGCCTGGGGTCCTAGGGTGCTTTTGCTGGTGCTAGCTAGAGACTGAGCCTGGGTTCCAAGGGTGCTTCTGCCAGAGCGAGCTAGAGACTAAGCCTGGGGTCTGAGGGTGCCTCTGCTGGGGCGAGCTAAAGACTAAGTTTGGGGTTTAAGGCTGCTTCTGATGGGGCGAGCTAGAGGGTAAGTCTGGGGTCTGAGGGTGCCTCTGTTAGGGTGAGCTAGAGACTAAGCCTGGGGTCTGAGGGTGCCTCTGCTGGGGCGAGCTAGAGACTAAGCCTGGGGGCTGAGGGTGCTTCTGCATCTGGGGTCTGAGGGTGACTCTGCTGGGGCAAACTAGAGACTGAGCCTGGGGTCTGAGGGTGCTTCAGCATCTGGGGTCTAAGGATGCCTCTGCTGGGGCGAGCGAGCTAGAGACTAAGTCTGGGTTCTGAGGGTGCTTCAGCATCTGGGGTCTAAGGGTGCCTCTGCTGGGGCGAGCTAAAGACTAAGTCTGGGGTCTGCGGGTGCTTCAGCATCTGGGTTCTAAGGGTGCCTCTGCTGGGGCGAGCTAGAGACTAAGTCTGGGGTCTGAGGGTGCGTCAGCATCTGGGGTCTAAAGGTGCCTCTGCTGGGACGAGGTAGAGACTAAGTCTGGGGTATGAGGGTGCTTCAGCATCAGGGGTCTAAGAGTGCCTCTGCTGGGGCGAGCTAGAGACTAAGCCTGGGCTCCGAGGGTGTCTCTGCTGGGGCGAGCTAGAGAATAAGCCTGGGGGCTGAGGGTGCCTCTGCTGGGGCGAGCTAGAGACTAAGTCTGGGGTCTGAGTGTGCCTCTGCTGGGGCGAGCTAGAGACAAAGCCTGGGGTCTGAGGGTGCCTCTGCTGGGCCGAGCTAGAGACTAAGCCTGGGTTCTGAGGATGCCTCTGGATGCCACTGTTGGAGAGAGCTAGAGGCTAAGCCTGGGGTTCGAGGGTGCCTCTGCTGGGGCGAACTAGAGACTAAGTTTGGGGTCTAAGGGTGCTTCTGCTGGGGCGAGCTGGAGACTAAGCCTGGGGTCCGAGGGTGCCTCTGCTGGGGCGAGCTGGAGACTAAGCCTGGGGTCCGAGGGTGCCTCTGCTGGGGCGAGCTAGAGACTAAGCCTGGGGTCTGAGAGTGCCTCTGCTAGGGCGAGCTAGAGACTGAGCCTGGGGTCCTAGGGTGCTTTTGCTGGAGCGAGCTAGAGACTAAGCCTGGGGTCTGAGGGTGCTTCTGCTGGAACGAGCTAGAGACTAAGCCTGGGGTCTGCGGGTGCCTCTGCTGGGGCGAGCTAAAGACTACGTTTGGGGTTTAAGGGTGCTTCTGATGGGGCGAGCTAGAGGGTAAGTCTGGGGTCTGAGGGTGCCTCTGTTGGGGTGAGCTAGAGACTAACCCTGGGGTCTGAGGATGCTTCTGCTGGGGCGAGCTAGAGACTAAGCCTGGGGTCTGAGGGTGCTTCTGCGTCTGGGGTCTGAGGGTGACTCTGCTGGGACAAACTAGAGACTGAGCCTGGGGTCTGAGGGTGCCTCTGATAGGGCGTGCTAGAGACTGAGCCTGGGGTCTAAGGGTGCTTCTGCTGGGCCGAGCTAGAGACTAAGTTTGGGGTCAAAGGGTGCCTCTGCTGGGGCGAGCTAGAGACTAAGCCTGGGGTCTGAGGGTGCCTCTGCTGGGGCGAGCTAGAGACTAAGCCTGGGGTCCAAGGGTGCCTCTGCTGGGGCGAGCTAGAGACTAAGTTTGGGGTCTAAGGGTGCTTCTGCTGGGGTGAGTTAGAGACTAAGTTGGCAGATCTGTATTTTTGGCACAGCGATGGCACTGGTCAGACTGCCCCGAGGACAGAGAAAGTCACCTGCAGGGTCAGACCTTTCAGTGTCAGAGCAGGTTGATACAATGCAGCCGCCGCTAGCTAGACATGGTCATCTAGTAAGATAAAACTAGAGACACGTTATTAGGTCTGGTTTGAATATTACTATTTCTTTAAAATATACATATGGAGTGCTTTTGTCTCCAGTCATAGGAGTTAAACTGTAACACTTCGTGTTACTGGCTCTTTGATGTATCATTCCACCTTCCTGGTAGTGGCCCCATTGGAATGCACGAGGGGCTATTTTTTTTAACTAAAAAGTGCACTCGGTCATCATGCTGTTTGTCACATTCAATTCTTTATCTCCTGTATGAACTCTACAATTCTCCCCAACGAAAACACGCCAATATAAGGCTGCCTTTAAGAGATAAAAAGCATTTGTGCATGCAATGCAAGTGAGCAGCATTTGTGAATGCAATGCAGGTGAGCAGCATTTATGCATGCAATGCAAGCAAGAAGCATTTGTGCATGAGATGCAAGCGAACAGCATTTGTCAATGCAATGCAAGCGAGCAGCATTTGTGAATGCAATGCAGGTGAGCAGCATTTGTGCATTAAATGAAAACAAGCAGCATTTGTGCATTTAATGCAGACGAGCAGCCTTTGTGCTTGTAATGTAGGCGAGCAGCTTGTGTGCATATAATGCAAGCCAACAGCATTTGTGCATGTAATGCAGGCGAGCAGCATTTGTGCATGCAATGCAGACGAGCAGCATTTATGCATGTAATGCAAGCGAGCAGCATTTGTGAATGCAATGCAAGTGAGCAGCATTAGACCATGAAATGCAAATTAGCAGCATTTGTGCCTTTAATACAAACGAGCAGCATTTGTGCATGTAATGCAGGTGAACAGCATTTGTGCATATAATGCAGGCAAGCAGCATTTTTGCGTGCAATGCAGGCGAGCAGCATTTGTGCATGCAATGCAAGTGAGCAGCATTGGACCATGTAATGCAAACTAGCAGCATTGTGCCTTTAATGCAAATGAGCAGCATTTGTGCATTTAATGCAGAACAAGCAGCATTTGTGCATGTTGTGCCGGCGAGCACCTTTTGTGTATGCAATGCAGGCGAACAGCCTTTGTGCATGCAATGCAGACGAGCAGCATTTATTCATGTAATGCAAGCGAGCAGCATTTGTGAATGCAATGCAAGTGAGTAGCATTAGACCATGTAATGCAAACTAGCAGCATTTGTGCCTTTAATGCAAACGAGCAGGATTTGTGCATGTAATGCAGGGGATCAGCATTTTTGCATGCAATGGAGGTGAGCAGCATTTGTGCATGCACTGCAGGCGATCACCATTTGTGCATGTAATGCAGGCGAGCAGCATTTTTGCATGCAATGCAGGTGAGCAGCATTTGTGCATGCACTGCAGGCGAGCACCATTTGTGCATGCACTGCAGGCGAGCACCATTTGTGCATGCACTGCAGGCGAGCACCATTTGTGCATGTAATGCAAGCAAGTAGCCTTTTTGCATGTTAATGGCATTTATAGAGCACACACTGCTCCCCAGAACGGTGTCCTGATGCTGATTGTGAGTGTGGGAATGCTGAGGCCATCACCTAGTAGAATATGCACGTTCTGAGCAACTTCCTAAAACTGAGTTGTTTTGGAGTTGTATCTCAGGTGAAGAGGAAGTGGATTCCAGTGTGTCTTTGCGGGGACTCTAAAAGAGTGAGCCCGACGCTTGTAGAGTGGGATATTTAACATGGTAGTGAAGGCTGAATCTACTGTTTGTTCGGCTGGTATCTGGAGATTTTGCTTCAGGGTTACTCCAGCCCTATCTGATAAAACACCCAATGGGTGATGCAAAGAGCCTCAAGGAAGACTCCAGTCTTGACCGAGAGGCAGTGTGTGTGAGCTCTGGACAGGGCCCTTCTGGGTAAGCCTAGAATACCCCCCACAGTCCAATTCTAAATAACCTGTAACGCGTGGCAATTCCTTAGGCAAACCAAGGTATCAGCCCTTAGAGCTGTCACATTCTGACATAAATGTGGCCATATAGACCACTTCGCCAGAGTCCAGTGCCAGTAGGGAGGACATTTTGTTGAGCACTTCTTAAAAGAAAAACTAGGAACCATAACCTTTTAGACCGGTGGATGTAGCAGGAGGGAATTATCCAGGCAGACCCCAAGGCTCTTAACACAGGTTTCTGGAGCTGGGTGTGGGCCCAGCTTCTCAGACCACCAGCCATCAGACCAGACTTCCCTTGAGCATTCCAAGGCGAGGACTTCCGCCTTGCAGTATTTCATTTTAGGGCGTTGTTGCTCAGCCAAGAAGCTACTTCAGGAGGGCAGACCTTAAACTTGTTCTTGGCAAGGGCACACGGACCATCCTTTCAGATGACCAGCTGAGGGGCACCCACGCAGGCCATGGAGGTGGGCCTGTGCTTAGACAGGGCCACGTGCATCAATCCTGGGTACCAGTGCTGGGGGCCACTGCTACAGATGCACAACTGTCTTCTCCAGCATCAGGCCTTCCAAGCAAGGAAGACGGGCCGATGAGCACTGAGGCAGATAGCTGATGCCAGAGCTGCCTGACTTGGCTCTTTGGTTAGTAGGTTTTAGAGTCAGTGTTAACCCAGTGGTGTTCACAGAACCTGGGGCCTGGCCGGTTTCAAATGTATGGTACAACTCATGCATTCCTATTTATTTGTGGATTCTTATATAACGCTTCTCAACCCCGTGTAAGGTGCCCGCGTGCTTTACAATATTGGAGTGAGTACAAAAATGAGGTAAACTGTTTTATGATATAGATACAGCAACTGAGTACATCATATCCAGCCAAGTACAGGTACTATATCATATATTACTCAAAAGCCATACATGCAGAACAGAGCTACATTTAAATGCGCTTTTCACGGACTGGGCCGGGTCAAATCAAGTTTTAGGGTAGTTTCCATGTTTTAGTGGGAGTTGTAAATCAATATGGGTATTCTGCGGATCCATTTATTTTGAGTTTGTGGTGTTTTGTAAAGAGTTGATACTTTGCATTGTTGAAGGTTCAAAGCACCTGGTCACAAATAAATGCACTTTGGTGGTTATTAGTTTCGAAATGGATGCAGCTGCGGAATGGTGAAGGTTGTGAGAGGTGAAAAATGCACTCCCCAAGACATGGGGTGTGTCCCTCGGGCACAGATATGGTCCTCTCAAGGAGGTTTCAATTGTTATTCAAATGAGTAAAGTTCAGCTTTCATCGAGTTGAAAAAAGCTTTATTCGTCTTTTTTGGCGTTCAATTCAAACACGTCACAATGAACATTGATTTAGGTCACATATTCCCAATGCATTTCGGCTTGAGCCTTCATCAGGGGTGATCTACAAATGGTAAAGAGGATGGGTAAATATAGGGTACAAAAGTAACGTTGCATTTATCTAAACTCAATTACAGCAGAAGCAGATCAGCACGCGGCAGCCTTCTACCGCTCGCAACCAATTCTTGGGTACCCCTTGGGGAATCATATTCACTAACAGCACTAGATACCTTATTTGAGATTGAGCAATACACTCCGCTTGAGACTAAGCCATACACATACAAGGATTCGCTCTTCGTATACGATCTCTTTATCGTTCTGACTAACCCGCCTTTTTTTACCTTCACCTTCCTGTTTGTTCTTTTAACCAATAACATGCAATGTAATTAAATGCTACGTTACTTTTGTACCCTATATTTACCCATCCTCTTTACCATTTGTAGATCACCCCTGATGAAGGCTCAAGCCGAAATGCATTGGGAATATGTGACCTAAATCAATGTTCATTGTGACGTGTTTGAATTGAACGCCAAAAAAGACGAATAAAGCTTTTTTCAACTCGATGAAAGCTGAACTTTACTCATTTGAATAACAATTGAAACCTCCTTGAGAGGACCATATCTGTGCCCGAGGGACACACCCCATGTCTTGGGGAGTGCATTTTTCACGTATCTACTCACTCTTTTTCGGAAAGCGAGACCTTGGAGCACGAAACAACTCATCAACACCAAATCACCATTACGCAGTGCGTGTGCTATATACCCAGTTTTGGAAGGTTGTGAGAGGGTCACTTTTGTTCAGGTGAAGGCACGAGGGTAGGTAGGGCTTCAGTAACAGTTTCAGGGTAGTGACAGCCTTGTCCAGGACAGGGTGGATCTTCTCTCTGTCCTCCTCTGATACCTGTGCGCTCCATAACTAGACCTGGGGTCCTCTTATGCCACAAGGTTTGCTCCAAGTCAGGTGTGATTTTACTTTGCTGTGCTCTGTGCCACATTATGTGTCACTGCCAGTGCTTAATTTGCAAAAAGTATAAGTGCCAGAGCTCTCGTCAGGAGGTCACTGCCAGGGGGGGATTGGGAGTAGAAATCGGCCCGGGTACGCTAAAAAAAAGTGACCCACATTTGCATATTGCCTTTCCGCAAACCACTGCTTTGGCGAAATTTTCTAAGAAAAGGGGGGTTGGGCGGTAAAAAAAAGCACGGATTAGTTTACACTGGTGAAACACACCCGAAAACAAGTGAGGCCACTTTTGCTCAGGACCCCTGCCCCCGCTCATATGCATATATGAATGGGCCGGCCCAGCAAGAGAAAGGCAGTGACGCCTCTGCCGTTGATAAAGAGGTATTGGACGCCCATCTACCTCCAGCAAGGCCACTCAGGCACCCACTGGGCCGTTGGCGGCATCAAACAATGTAGAAATCACCCAAATCGGCCCCCTAGGCTGCCCAAAAATGCAGCCCACAGCAGGAATTCGGATACCGGCCCCAGCAAGCCTGGCTGAAGACGGCTGAAATGCCAGAAACCGGTCCTAGGAAGCTTGTTTCCGGTCCAAGGAAGGCATGGCTTGGCAGTTCGGGCTGGACTGTTCCCATGAGGCACAGGGTCAGACTGATTTGCATATGGCCATGTCTCAACTGGGGTGGCAGAGTGGGCTAAAGAACGGTGATGGATCAAACCCAGATCTGTTGACTGAATGTGAGTGTTTGATTGGTTCTGATGCTCCGTCCATCACCACCCCTTTTGTACCGCTTTGTTCGCCATAAGTTGGCAGGGTATGCTCAGACGTGAGTCCCTTGCTCACTTTGCCACTGGATTCAAACAAGCCTGGCTGAAGACGGCTGAAATGCCAGCTGAAATGCCAGAAACCGGTCCTAGGAAGCTTGTTTCCGGTCCAGGGTAGGCATGGCTTGGCAGTTCGGGCTGGACTGTTCCCATGAGGCACAGGGTCAGACTGATTTGCATATGGCCATGTCTGAACTGGGGTGCCAGAGTGGGCTAAAGAACGGTGATGGATCAAACCCAGATCTGTTGACTGGGTGTGAGTGTTTGATTGGTTCTGATGCTCCGTCCATCACCACCCCCTTTTGTACCGCTTTGTTCACCATAAGTTGGCAGGGTATGCTCAGACGTGAGTCCCTTGCTCACTTTGCCACTGGATTCAAGCAAGCCTGGCTGAAGACGGCTGAAATGCCAGAAACCGGTCCTAGGAAGCTTGTTTCTGGTCCAGCGAAGGCATGGCTTGGCAGTTCGGGCTGGACTGTTCCCATGAGGCACAGGGTCAGACTGATTTGCATATGGCCATGTTTGAACTGGGGTGGCAGAGTGGGCTAAAGAACGGTGATGGATCAAACCCAGATCTGTTGATTGGGTGTGAGTGTTTGATTGGTTCTGATGCTCCGTCCATCACCACCCTTTTTGTACCGCTTTGTTCGCCATAAGTTGGCAGGGTATGCTCAGACGTGAGTCCCTTGCTCACTTTGCCACTGGATTCAAGCAAGCCTGGCTGAAGACGGCTGAAATGCCAGAAACCGGTCCTAGGAAGCTTTTTTCCGGTCCAGGGAAGGCATGGCTTGGCAGTTCGGGCTGGACTGTTCCCATGAGGCACAGGGTCAGACTGATTTGCATATGGCCATGTCTGAACTGGGGTGGCAGAGTGGGCTAAAGAACGGTGATGGATCAAACCCAGATCTGTTGACTGGGTGTGAGTGTTTGATTGGGTCTGATGCTCTGTCGATCACCACCCCTTTTGTACCGCTTTGTTCGCCATAAATTGGCAGGGTATGCTCAGACGTGAATCCCTTGCTCACTTTGCCACTGGATTCAAGCAAGCCTGGCTGAAGACGGCTGAAATGCCAGAAACCGGTCCTAGGAAGCTTGTTTCCGGTCCAGTGAAGGCATGGCTTGGCAGTTCGGGCTGGACTGTTCCCATGAGGCACAGGGTCAGACTGATTTGCATATGGCCATGTCTGAACTGGGGTGGCAGAGTGGGCTAAAGAACGGTGATGGATCAAACCCAGATCTGTTGACTGGGTGTGCTCCGTCCATCACCACCCCTTTTGTACCGCGTTACCAGTCCGGTGCTGGTCACTGCACCTTGTACCACACATTGCCCCGCTGGCGCCGCCAGTAATAGTAACAATAGAAACACACTCCTACAAGTGTGACAATTTGGACTATTTCATGCCCCCAAGTTACTAAATTAGCCAGACAGCGCCACCTTGTGGCAGACTGCCACAAGCACTGGTGTTGTCAATTAAGTGCCGGTGCTGAGCACCGGAAACCACCAGCTCAAATTAAGCACTCATGAGTGTGTTTTGGGCAACACTTAGACTGCCGAGCGGGTTGTATCTGGCCTGGCAGCGTCCCTCTGCTCAAAGTGAGCAAACCCATTTGACAGCTTGTATGAACACCTCTGCTTCTGAAGAGTAGGGGGTTGTGATGGGGAGGGTTTGAGAGCGTCCCAGAGATGCGGCCCTTTACAGTAGTTTCTGAAAACATAAACTGCACAATCATCCTTTGCAAAATCTAAGACTCCAAACCACTGACTCTCAGAATCTCCACCTTGCATCAATATCTCCCTGCATAAATTTCAATTTACAACAAATTCCACTCTGAACCACTGACCCCCAAATATACTTAGGCTGCAGTTATAAAAGAAAATTAGTACATTTCAAATGTAGACTGGCGTTAGAACAGGGAATGAATCCAGTTGTAAAAGATGTGGGACGTGAGTTTGGCTTGAGTTAGAAATTAAATGCAAGTTGAGACGATTGTTGGAAGATAGGCTTGTCAGGTCTGTATTTTGCCTTCCATGTTTTCACATGGAACCCCTCGCTCAGATCTGCGCGTGACTTCAGTGTGACCGGTGAGTGCTGTGTGAGTAGGGTGACCAGAGGCACATAGTATTAAGGGAGTCCTGCAGGCACCCTGGATGTGGCATAAGATCTCTCTTTGGGACTGGCAGCCAGCGAGATATCCTTGAACGCTCAGTCGACTATAGAAAAAAAACAAGAGTAGGTCAGGGGTGTAACGCTGGCCCCTGAAGCGCAGGGGGTCCCAACCCTTCAGGGGCCCCACTCTGCCCTATGCCAATGAATATATGAGAGCTATGGAAGACTCAGGGGCCCCCTCTTTACATTCTGCAAGGGCCCCCATCATTTTCACCAAGCACTCATCATAAGCTGACTTGACTACAGAAACAAACTGTACATCAGAACTTCCAAGCAACTCCTGAACAGACTCCAGACCATCCAGAATGCGGCCAAAAGACTCATACTCAATGTCCCTCACCACAGTCACATCTCACCTCAGCCCGGGAGCTACGCTGGCTCCCCATTCACAAACGCAGCCAATCCAAGCTCATCATACACACCTACAGGGCTCTGCATAGCACGTGGCCCGCTTACTTCAACAGCCGCATACACTTTCACAATCCACCTAGAAACCTACGCTGAGCCTCGCGCTCACTCGCGCACCCTGCCCGTATTCACAAATGCGGAAGCGGAGGTCGCTCGTTTTCTTGCATAGCACCAGTACATTTTTGACATGGTCTGCAAAAGGCATTTGCTGACATGCAGCTAAAAGCTGTCTAGTAGTTGAGACCGAAATACAATAATTCTAGTATGCAAGGGCAATGACTACAAACAACAACTCTAACGTGGAGCATTGGTTGCAGGCGGAATAACCGTTGTATAGCAATGATTGGAGGCACAGTAACTCTGCAGCACATACTGTAGGTACCGTAACTCTGCAGCACTTACCGAGGGTACAGTAACTCTGCAGCACTTGCTGTGGGTACAGTAACTCTGCAACACTTACTGCAGGCACGGTAACTCTTCAGCACTTACAGCGGGTACAGTAGCTCTGCAGCACTTACTGCGGGTACAATAATTCTGCAGCACTTACTGTGGGTACAGTAACTCTGCAGCACTTACTGTGGATACAGTAACTCTGCAGCAGTTACTGCAGGTAGAGTAACTCTGCAGCACTTACTGCGGGTACAGTAACTCTGCAGCACTTACTGCGGGTACAGAAACTCTGCAGTACTTACTGTGGGTACAGTAACTCTGCAACACTTACTGCGGGTACAATAATTCTGCAGCACTTACTGTAGGCACAGTAACTCTGCAGCACTTACTGCAGGTACAGTAACTGCAGCTCTTACTGCGGGTAAAGTAACTCTGCAGCACTTACTGCGGGTACAGTAACTCTGCAGCACTTACTGCGGGTACAGTAACTCTGCAGTACTTACTGTGGGTACAGTAACTCTGCAACACTTACTGCGGGTACAATAATTCTGCAGCACTTAATGCAGGCACAGTAACTCTGCAGCACTTACTGCAGGTACAGTAACTGCAGCACTTACTGCGGGTAGAGTAACTCTGCAGCACTTACTGCGGGTTGAGTAACTCTGCAACACTTACTGTGAGTATAGTAACTCTGCAGCACTTACTGCGGGTAGAGTAACTCCACAGCACTTACTGTTGGTACAATAAGTGCAGCACCTACTGGGGGTAGAGTAACTCTGCAGCACTTACTGCGGGTACAGTAACTCTGCAGCACTTACTGTGGGTAGAGTAACTCCGCAGCACTTACTGCGGGTAGAGTAACTCTGCAGCACTTACTGCGGGTAGAGTAACTCTGCAGCACTTACTGTGGGTAGAGTAACTCTGCAGCACTTACTGCAGGTACAGTAACTCTGCAGCAATTTCTGTGGGTACAGTAACTGCAGTACTCACTGAAGGTACAATAACTGCAGCACATGCTGTGGGTAGAGTAACTCTGCAGCACTTAAATGCAGGTACATTAACACAGCAGTACTTACTGCAGGTACAATAATTCTGCAGCACTTACTGTGGGTAGAGTAACTGTGCAGAACTCACTGTGGGTAAAGTAACTTTGCAGCACATACTGCAGGTACAGTGACTCTGCAGCACTTACTGCAGGTACAGTAACTCTGCAGCACTTATTGTGGGTACAGGAATTTTGAAGCACTTACTGCGGGTAGAGTAACTGCTGTAGAACAATGTGTTATGTTTTATAACTCTGATGTGGGGCACTGGTTGCAGGCACAGTAACTCTGATGTGGGGCACTGATTTCAGGTGAAGTAACTCTGCTGTGATGCACTGATTTCAGTTACAGTAACCATACTGTGTGCACTGATTGCAGGTACAGTATTCTGATGTGGGTCACTGATTACAGGTACAGGCACCCTACTGCGTGCACTGATTGCATGTACAGTGACTCTGCTGTAATGGACTGATTACAGGTATAGTAACCCTACTGCGTGCATTGGTTGTGGGTACAGTAACTGCACCAAGATGCCCTGACACCCTGATGATACATCTTCGTGATCCACTGGGTTGCCTAAACTATCTTTGCTTGCTTTGACTGCGTAAACTGACAAATTGTCAACCTACGCCATCCAGACACTGCCAGGCGCCTTCTGAGCGAGACCATTGGGGTGAAGGGGCAGCACGTTTCTCTAGGGCTGATGGATGGCACTGCTAATGCCTGGATGCAACCCCTTTATCAACTGGGACTTTCCTGGAGGCTATGTGCGCAAAGCAGGGTGCCACATCCCACCTCTTTTGCTGGTCCATACCCTGAATTATACCAGCAAATATCTACTCGCAAAGCAGACCTTAGACAGAGCTGACTACCATTAGAATCTCAAAAGGCAGCCCGCTCTTAGGAAAAATACACAAATCCAGACCCTACCATGGTAACAGATTCACCTCCAGAACCTAACACTGATGAGGGGATGGAGACATTACTACTAGCGATTAGGCCTGGGCGAAGCACTACGCTACGCTCGCGTAGTTTGCGAAGTTCGCGCTACTTCGCACTACGCGAACTGCACGTAGCACAGTGCGAACACGCGTAGCGTAGTGTTGCGTAGTGCTGCGGTCATTTTTTGCTTGCTCGCGGTCCTCAACGTCAAGTTGGCGACCGCGAGCAAGCAAAATGACATCCCGGCGAGACTTTTTCCTTGTTCGCGATCAGCAACTGCAAGTTGGCAATCGCGAGCATGGAAAATAAACCTCCCAACGCGAGGAGGTCAGGTTTCTCATTGCGAGTGGTCGCGTATGCTCGCGACCGCTCGCGATGAGAAACTACCAGTTCGCGTTGAGAAAGCTGAAGCTCGAGTAAAAATCTACTCGAGCAGCAGAAAACTACAGCTCGCACTGTGCAAGATGCCATTTTCAATGATTGCACAGTGCCGGTTGCTTGTCCGCACTGTGCAATCATTGAAAACAACATCTTGCACAGTGCGAACATGTTACTACGCAGTTCGCGAAGTGCTACGCGTAGCTCGCGTAGTGCGAACTTCACTTTGCGTAGCTTCGCGAAGTGCTACTTCGCGAACTACGCCCATCCTTACTAGCGATGCAAGGGAGTTTGTACAAGATCGATGGGAAGATTGATGCTCTTACGCTCTGCTTGGACTCTATAAAGGAAAACTGGGGGGGGGGGGCACAGTCAACTGCTAACGGCAGCTGAGCACTGGATTTCTGACACCAAAGACACCCTACAGTAACAGAGGACTGTAAGTACATGGTGATTGAACTGAAAGCGGTTACAAAGAAAAGTGAGGATCTGGAGACGAGGTTGCGGAGGTGCAACATCCGCATTCTGGTTCTCTTGGAGATGATGGCACTGAGGAAACTGGAAGAGTATTTAGAACATTTACTTGTGACTATCTTTGCCCGAGATAAATTATCCACCCAATTTGTGGTGGAAAGAACCCACTGCACCCTGGGACCGCAAGCGGTCCCGGTAGCGCCACCATGCGCAATCTTGACTAAGTTGCCTAACTACAAAGACCAAGACACCATACTTGCTTTAGCCAGAAAACAAACTGGAATCACACACGAAGGTAACTAACTATCCTTCTACCTGGATTACACCCAGGCGGTGCAGGACGCTCATTGGAAATTTGTGCCTGTGAAGAAGAAGCTGCAGAAACTGAATATTAAGTATGCGATGTTACACCCCACGTCTACAAATTCACTACAATGGCAAACCTCATGCCTCCGCGGATCACTGAGCTGCGATCCAATTCCTGAAAATGCAAGAGAAACAGAGACATAATCATCAACACACTAGTTGACCTGCCTCGAATCGAGGCCTCAGTGATATTGAATAATACACTTACTGTTGACCATGACATGCTTGTATTCTGTTGCATGGTGGACAGGGGAATCTGCCAGAGCAGACTGGTTGCACTTCAGGGCATGCTAACGTGCTTATCACGGCTTCATCCCCCTGAGTGGGCACTACATAGCCCAATGGGAAGGCCACATCACACCCGAATCTGTGCTTTTTCCTGCTATGCCTCTATAACTACAAAAAAGGACATTCACCCACTTGCCTTTTGCTTTTTCCATATAATAGTTAATATAGTTCATACGGTTTTCTACTAGCCACCCCAGGAGCAAGTTGCCTGAAATATGGGAATGTTTCTGAGAGGAATGGGGATGGTTGTGTTGGGTGAGAGGGGGGAATGTTGCTGACCAGATAGGATGCAGCGTTTGGAGAGATACCCACTTCTATAAGTGACTGCTATGTGTACGCTACAACCCTACATAGAACTCAGCCTAATGCATATCGCTACCACCATAGAGACCGACTGTAGACCCCCTCTACTGACATGTATGACGTGGAATGTACGAGGCTTAAACAATCCTAGAAAAATACGCCAAGTACTAGCTTTTGTATCTAGTCATTCGATTGAAATCCTCCTATTACAGCAAACCCATCGCTTGCCCCACAGAAGTCAACATGGGGCTAAACAATGGAGCTTCCATAGAATTTTTGCTTCTTATTCAAACTAATCCAGAGGGGTTGCCACACTTATTAAGCGTAATCACTGTTTCCGACCCCTTCATGTGGCGTCTGACCTAGAGGGGCGATAACTGATAGTTCAGGGGATACTACAGCAAACACAACTCACTAACATCAAAACATATGGTTCCAACAATGACGACCCCAGCTTTTATCGTACAGTGGAGGCGTGTTGACTCCACCTTCGACCGAGCTCAATACTATTATAGGGAGGGTACTTTCACATGACACTACATAACACTCTGTATAGCTGGAATATTAGACCTTGACAACATGGTGGGGCTTGATATAAGGTAGACTCACAAATTAGTTGACATCTGGAGAATACGTTCTGGTACTAAGCGAGAATACATGTTTTGCTCAGTGGTCCACAGTTTGGCCTGTGGGCTAGACTTCTGGTTGGGGACCAAGGATGTCCTGGGGTGGACACATGACATCACGCATATGCCCCATACACTTTCAGACCATTCCCCTATAGTAATTACACTACACATGTCGGAGGCGGACAGGGTGCGACAACTGTGTCACCTACAATGACCATGCTCTTTGACATTATTTTTAGGGAGGAAATTAAACAGGCGTTAGTGACGTCATTTGACATGAATTAGAACTCAGTGCAGGGAAGCAGACAGTGTGGGAGGCATTTAAAGCTACAATAAGAGGAGAGTGCATATTGAAGGTGAACGGCATTCTCAAATTGATTAGAGGCACTCTTACTCAACTAGAAGATAAACTGAAACAACTAGAGATCCGATACAGCGCGGATCCCAATCCTAACACGCTTAAACAGAAACAAATAAAACTACGCGAGTTCCATGAGAAGGCAGATAGAGAGTTAAAATACTTGGGGAAATACTCCGCTGCGCAGCAGTACGGGGAAGACAAGTGACCTGGGAATACATTGGCTAAACTACTGAAACCCAAATGGGTTGTAGATCTTATAGACCTAATAACGAGTCCCAGAGGCAAGGAGAAAACCCGATCGTTAGATATTCATGCAGATTTCATGTCACACTATCATACGCTTGACATCACTGCACACCAGGCAGATGATGAGGAGGTTACAGGATATTTAGATCAGGTCAAACTACCATGGGAGGAGCGGCAGAGCGGGAATTGCTGCGCTCCCTATTACCATAGAGGATATTCTCTGCGCTATGAAGGGCTTCACTAATGGTAAGGCGGCGGGTCGTGGTGGATTGCTGGGTGAGTTCAATTAAGAGTATGGCAAACGTCTGGCCCATACCTCCTTGACATGTATAATGAAGCCCTTCAGAAGGGTGAACTCCCGCCTACAGTGCGAGAGGCGATGGTTATTACACTCCGGAAGTCCGAAAGCCTGCGCAGTAATGTGGCTCATATAGACCGTTATCCTTAATAAACACTTATAAAAAATTTTGGCAAAAATCTTAGCAGCCCGACTAGTACCACTATTACATGGCCTCTTCTTGCCGCAACAATCAGGGTCTTACTGCGGCGATTTACTGCTGACAAATCTACACATATTTTTCGCTGTTCTCTATCAAATTGACAAGAGGTTGACGGCTGCAACAGTATTTCTTGATACCACCAACGTGTTTGATTCCATAGAATGCAAACGCAATAGGATGATGGGCTTAGCGCTGAAACTTTCCAGACACTCACCCAAGTCACTATTCGATCTGGGTTAAATCCATCATCGTTCTTTAGTTCACTTCACCACCGCAGTTCAGACCCAGCCATATGCAAATCAGTCTTGATCCTGTTACTCATGGGAACAGTCCAGCCCGAACTGCCAGGATGTGCTGTACCACATTTAGGAATACACTACTACATAGCTGAAGCGCAGTTTGCCACACATTGGCTCCATAGCTACAAACAAGTGCCACACCGAAACTTCGAACTGGGCATACAAAACCCCACAAGCTTAACACTGCTATCATGCAACCTCCGAGGAGACCGGGGCCTGATATTCTGGTGGTGCACTGCACGACATGGGTATGGGGCTCCCTGGCTTTGACATTGTATACTCATAAAACCCCTGCACATTACACTGGCCCATAACTCCAAGCAGCCAATTACTAATGAACCATAGATGTTACAACACCTGCAAGATGAACAAATACTGACACTGGGAGATTTATAAGTGGGCACAGGGGGAGAGTCCTCACTCTTGGGCAATATCTATCAAAAAGCCGCTCTACACCACTTGCAACATTTGTCTATGTCAGGCTCCATGTGGCGGTAAGAAAGGCATTTCCTACTGGCCCTCGGGAACCCGCAGATGGGAGGTGGTTGAGCCTTGCAGCAACCAGCGCATTGACTACAAAAGCAATCACCGCAATGTACACTACAACCCTGAGAGACAGGCCCAAGGTGGGGCATCGATCCAGGGCCAACTGGCCGACAGCTCTGGGTACGCAATTGACGGACGCACAATGGTAACACTGTTGTCGGAGCACATATGTGTTTTCCATGAACGGTAGACATAGACTACCACATTACACCTTTCTCCACCAGGTCTACTACACTCCGGCCAGACTGTATAAATATGGGGGGAGGGACAGCGGCGCATGTGAAAGATGTCACAACGCTGCGGCTGAAGTTTAGCATCTGGCGATGGGACTGCACGGGGGTCAGTGAATACTGAAGCCGACTGATCCAAACCTTAAAGCACATGGTGGGCCTGACTCTGCAGCCTGAGGCCCTGACAGCATTACTGGACTATGTCAAACTAGTACCTAAGCACAGTTGGACATTTGTTGGATTGGTCCTGCTCTTGGGAGTAGCTGTGGTGGCTAAGTCTACAGTGCACTATTACCTGTGGGGTCACTCCCTAGGGACATATGGGACCCGCTGAGGACCCATCTCGCTGGGAGGAAAAGAAATGACAATGATGAAAGAAGAGACCTATAATAACACCGGAAAGTGGGGTCGGGTCACAAGAGGGCTAAAGCTAGAATATTGGTGGCTAGTTTGTAAATCAGGACGGAACAGGTGGTATACACACTGATAGAGGTGACTATTTGCAGTAGCGGCCGGTGACTCGATGGAGTGGTAGGACGGTGGGAAAGGGTGGGACGAAAGGATGACTAGACAAAAAAAATACCACAAAAAGAAAACACTGCAGGCACCGGCTCCCATAGTTTATTTCAGCCAATCCTGATGCTGCTTTCAGCAGCATGAAAGCACCGTCAGGATTGGCCTGAGCACCCTCAATGTGCACTCCCAGTTAGACTTGGAACCTGTGCCTACTCTCTCCAACCCGGCAACGCAGCTCGGGTTAGATAGAGCTTCAGAGTGCATGACGGTTTGGCCGTCCTGAGACAGCTGGCCAAACCGTCATGCGCACTTATAGCAGTGCAAAACATTCCCCCTAGTGCCTGTCATCTCCCTGGCCCCACCATCAAGCCTCGGCTCCGAGAGCCGTCACTGACTATTTGCCAACTGTTAACCACTTTATTTTTATTTTAAAGCATACATAGTACACAATGCTATATTTTGTTTCGACACATTGCTTCTAGTGCCTCTTATAGCGGTCGATATTTGGTATTGCACTAATATTACTAAATAAAGATTTTTAATATGGCCACAGATTTACACAGCAGCAACCTGAACTCCTCCTGTCCTGTGGCTTTGTATCCAACTGCTGCAAACCTTCCCTGGTATCTAAACTCTGCAGTACTAAGTACTTTACTGCTGGCATGGCAAGTCTGATAAGTATGGTTGAACTATATGCTTGCAGAAAATTGTAGCCCCGTTGGCTGGGGAGTCTCTTCCTCACCCACCAACTCGAGATTGGCATACGAGTGGCACTCCTGGCTTCCAGCCTCACAAGACTGCTGGCCTCGGAAGCAACAGAAGAAAGACTGCATCTGCTGAATCTGTGGACCTCAGAACCGAAGGCTGCACCACGAAGAACTGCGCCTGCAGAACCAAGACAGGACTTCAAAAAAGAAAATGGCGGCTCCTGCTTCTAAAACCGTGGAGAGACACCAAGTGCTGGACCTGCTCCCAATTGTGCCAAGGACCAATGAGTGGACTACAAGGGTGAGGAGACTACAAGGGCTAGTTGGCTTGCCTCCTGTAAAGCTTCAGGGACACAAATGTTAAAGAAGCCCTGCACAGCGGAGAGCTGGCCAGTTGCCACTGTACTTGCCCTGGAATTCGCTGGTGTAGCCCCTGAGATTGAGTCCTAGCCCCCAAGAAGTGCCTCCCAGGCCCCTGACTCTTAGCTGGTGATAGAGTGTACTCTTTCTCCCACCCCCACCTCCAGAAATGCAACTTGTGAGACTAAAGCAAAAGTAAATAGTTTTTGGACACCAAGTCTGAGGCTCAAAATTACGGTTACTTTCCGGCTTGTAGGTAGTTCCAAACGCCGCATGAACCTTCGGCTCGTCACTGGACCACTGGACTTCCCCTGTCTGTCAACATCAAACCCATGCCAGACCCTTGTTACAGAGAACTCCACCAACCTGACTGTCAACGAGAAAAATGGTAAAATCCCAACGAGGACCAACTCAGTGCCTGCATCCAAGCCCAAGTGCCATCACGTTTGACCTGAAACTTTGACTTTGCCCCGATCCTCACGTTCAAGGCTCAAAGACTACTGCTCAGAGTGAAAAGCAGAGATTTACCAAAGTTATTAAATAAGCTTTTTTTTTAATTTCAAAGTATTTTATTAATCTTATGAACAAGTACATTAGCATTTCTGTTACGAGGTTAGCCAAACTTAGTTTGTGTTGCAGTAATCACAGGTACTTTGAGATATATTTTTAGCTAATCCCCTCTACATTGACTTGCTGGGAGATTAGGCAAAGGATGATAGAAAGAGAGAAACAGGAAAGGGGTGAAAAGAGGATACGGGAGGTTCTATAGCAGTGAGCCTAATTTGGCTTTATAGCCATGTGACAAAGCCAACACCCCACTAGTTAGTCTGTGGCACGATTACCAGTCCTGTGAGGCCCCTCGAAGCCTTTTCGGCCCATGGTGGTAACCTTCTAGCTCGCTCGCCCCCCGCCCCCGTGGGGGAGGGGAGGAGGGAATCGGAGTGGCCTCACGGGGGTTCGTAGGAGTCTAGATACGTGTCGCGTGACATCCACATCCCCCTGGTTGCTGGCCTCCAGGGTGAGTTTTGTAGGGCAATGTTATCCACGCCTCTGAGGTACATCACCCCGTTGACCCAGCCTTTGTATGAGGTCTTAGTTGTGTCCTTCCACTTGGACAGGACCATTTTTACTGCCGCAGTCAGAAGGCGGTCTTGTAGGTCTTTGTCATGCACTGATCTTAGTCCTGTGGTCATGAATGTGGTGGCGAGGGAGGAAAATTCAGGTGTTAGTGTGCACCCCAGTGCTTTATTTATGAAATCAAAGATTTTCTCCGAGAACGTTTTGAGTGATGGGCAGTAATAGATAAGATGTGCTAGATTCCCCTTTACCTTGCTACAGTTCCAGCATAGATCATCTTCCCTGAGGCCTAGTGAGAATAATCAGGCAGGGTCCAGAAAACCTTGTGGAGTAGCCAGAATTTTGTTTGTGATAGTACCGGGGAGATTTTATTACATGAGGGAGAGGTCCAAAACATAGTCAGTTCTTGCTCATTAAGTGAGATATTGCCTTGTTTTACCCAATAGTTAGATGTCTTATCGTTAAGTTTGGTGGAGTTTGGGCGTAAAAGTTTGTAGAGGTGTAATACCCGATGACCTTGTCTGTTGATTTTCGCCATATATTAAATAAGCTTTTTGGCGTGAATCTTAGAGGTTTATGAAAAACTTGCAAAAATCTTAACTCCACTTCCCTTCATCTGAGTTTTGTTGTTTTGGTGTCTATTTCTAGATAAAAAATATATATATCATTTTATGGAGTGTTTTTTGTGTTATCTCTCTTACATATTAACTCTTTTGGAACCCGTAAATGCTTTATATTTGTTTCCTGTGATTTAAGTCTGATTGCTTTGTGCCAAATATGCCCAGGATTGAAATCAGGTTTGCTTTAAAAACTGGACCTGATACAGAATCATGACATTATTCATCGGTGAGGTCTCACAACCGCCCCAAATAAGGATCCACTTTTCTCACAGCGTTTTTTTTATAGCGTAGACCAGACCCAAAAGGGTAAGAAAGCCCTTTACATTGGAAATAGTTACAAACATAAGCACTTGGGTTTTGTTGCATCACAGTTCTTGAACGCGGGTTTCAGGTTACATTCAAAGTCAGTATAGGTTCTGGTTCCACAACCATCTTTAGCACACAATTGAAGGATGTGGGCATACAGACATGTTTGCATATTAGCCCTTTTGCTAGTCAGGAACTGCCCGTCACCATACAACCGTGTTTCAGTATGTCAATCATGACATCACCTGGGCCATTTTGCTTTTTAGGTCTCACCAAGAACCTACGATGAGCTTACAGCTCACCCATTGCTTACCATTGGTTGGCTTTATTGTCACACTTATTTCATTGCTTCTTATTCAGTGGCTTTTCCTTGTTCCATTTTGTCCATCTTGTGTTTGTCCTTTTCCTGGAGCATTGTCTGTTTGTCATCCTTTTGTTTGTCTGACTTGTATCAGTTGGTTCCCCCATTCTACACCCCGTCACCCTGTGCTCTGTGTTTATCTCTCTCCCTCGTGTGCTTCCCATGTTCCTTGCATTCTATACTGCTCACTCCATTGAGTGCTGTCACCCTGAAAAACACCCCCACGCTTCATGTTGCTCTCTCCTTCATGTGCTTCTCCGCCATGTGTTTCTCTCTTCCTCTGAAAACCACCCAGCCCTGTTCTCTTTGCTGCTCTCTCCCTCATGCACTTTGCCTGCTCTGTGTTGCTCTCTTCCTCTTGTGCTTTCCCTTTGCAAACGCCTGTGTGCCTATTGCTCTGTCTGTCATGTGCTTTCCCCCTGAAAACCACCAGCCCTGTGCTCTTTGCTGCTCTCTCCCTCATGCACTTTGCCTGCTCTGTGTTGCTCTCTTCTTCAAATGCTTCCCCTGCAAACCCACCCATGCTCAGTACTGCTCTCTCCCACGTGTACCTCTCCCTCCTGCATAATCCCCTTCCGCGTGCCTTGTGCTCTTTCCCTCGTGTGCTCTCCTTCTGGAAAACACCCAGCCATGTCCTCTGTGTTGCTGTCTCCCTCACATGCCTACTCACCTGCAAACTCCCTCTGTATCCGTGTTGCTTTGTCCCTCATGTGCTGCTCCATCCTGAGCACACCCCCATGCCCCTGCGCTTCACGTTGCTCTCGCCCTCTTGTGCTTTTGTTTTTCCCCCATGCTCCGTGTTGCTCTCTTCCTTGTGTGCTCCCCCATGCAATACCCTCCTGCCCTTAAACAGCATCAGTAACAACAATAGGTTCAAAAGGTAAGACCTACATATAGGCTTTGCCAATGCTTGCTTTTTTGTTTCTAAAACTGTGTCTTTAGAGTCCCTCGTGCTTAATGGCTTTTGTTTTTTTTACTTGTCATTGGGCGTTGACTGTTTTCTTGTGATTGTCTTTTCTCTTGCACCACACACCTCCCACCCACACTGCGAGCTGCAGTCTAACACACACAGGAGCAGTCAGCACCTGCCTGCCTTCAAGCAATAATGAGCTTTTACTAACCTGTGCTTCACAGATGTATGTACTTCAGGAACAGGCGAGAGTGATTACACATAATCTACTCCCACACAATCACCCCTCTAGAATTACAAGTGGTACGAGCTGAATCTCCCGCTCTGCTGACTGCAAACACGCCTGGAATCGTATTTTGTTTGCGTTTGTTTACGAGTGTAAACCAACCCTTCAACATCAGAAATTTCCAAAGAGGAAAAACAAACAAGCATTTGCAATGCAATAGGTCTTGCATTAGGAAAGTTTGAGCTATTGGTATTGTAAATGCCAAATTTTGTATTTGTGTTGGTTTTGAAAATAGCTAAATTAATAGCTTTGTCATTTACAATTCCAATAGTTTTAACTTTCGCAAATGTGACATTTGTAAGGCAATATGTGTTGTATTTACGTGACTTAGATGTATTGAAATTACAAATAACAATGGCTTTTAATTTTTTAAAATAATTAATACTTAAATAAAAGTTATTGTAATTTATAATGGCAATAGCTTAAACTTTTGTAAATAACTTTTGTGAAGATTATGTTTAGTGTATTTTATTGTGACGAAAATCCAAGAACAGAAGTGAAATATTAACATCTTTTTGTGACATTTGTAATAAAGCTTGAAACATTGAGAGAACATATTTGAACCAGTTGTTGTTGAATGGTTGCACAGATTGATGTTGTGGTGGCGACGAGTGATGCTGTGGCGGCGACGAGTGATGCTGTGGTGGCGACGAGTGATGCTGTGGCATTCAGTGATGCTGTGGTAGCGCATAGTGATGTTGTTGTGCCCCTGAGTGATGCTGTGGTGGTGCTGAGTGATGCTGTGGTGATGCGATAGATAGATTGAGTGCAATAGATAGAGGGAGGGCGATAGATAGATAGAGGGAGGGCGATAGATAGATAGATAGAGGGAGGGCGATAGATAGATAGAGGGAGGGCGATAGAGAGAGGGCGATAGATAGATAGAGGGAGGGCGATAGAGTGAGGGCGAAAGATAGAGGAAGGGCGATTGATAGATAGAGAGAGGGACGGCGATAGATAGATAGAGGGAGGGCGATAGAGTGAGGGAGGGCGATAGAGTGAGGGAGGGCGATAGATAGATAGATAGATAGATAGTGAGGGCGATGGAGGGCGATAGATAGCTAGAGGGCGATAGATAGAGTGAGGGCGATAGATAGATCGATATCTATATAGATAGATAGATAGAGTGAGGGACGGCGATGGATAGATAGAGGGAGGGCGATAGAGTGAGGGAGGGCGATAGAGTGAGGGAGGGCGATAGATAGATAGTGAGGGCGATGGAGGGCGATAGATAGCTAGAGGGCGATAGATAGAGTGAGGGCGATAGATAGATCGATATCTATATAGATAGATAGATAGAGTGAGGTTGATATCTAGATAGAGTGAGTGTGATAGAGTGATGGCGATAGATAGAGTGAGTGCGATAGATAGAGTGAGTCCGATAGCTAGATAGAGTGATAGATAGAGAGTGAGGGCGATAGATAGATAGATCGCGTGAGTGCGATAGATAGATAGTGTGAGGGTGATAGATAGATAGATTTTGTGTGATAGATAACTATTTAGAGTGATGGTGATAGATAGATAGCTAGAGGGCGATCGATAGAGTGCTATAGATAGATAGCTAGAGGGCGATAGATAGAGCGTTGGCGATAAATAGAGTGTGGGCGATAAGATAGATAGTTAGATAGATAGATAGTTATGGCAATAGATAGATAGATGGAGTGAGGGCGGTAGATAGAGTGAGGGCGATAGAAAGATAGATAGCAGTGTGGTGGCTAATGTGTGTAGGGCAGTGTGTGAGGTGGCATTTTCTGGGGTCTAATGTGTGTAGGGTCAGTGTGAGTGGTGTATGTGGAGGGGTAAGTGTGAGTGGTCTTTGTGGAGGGGTAAGTGTGAGTGGTATGTGTGAGGGGGCAGTGTTTGGTCTGTGTGAGAGGGGGCAGTGTTTGGTCTGTGTGAGAGGGGGCAGTGTGTGTGGTCTGTGTGAGAGGGGGCAGTTGGTTGTTTATTGACTTGTCAGTAAACTGTATTTCTATTTTCTGTAAAGGCTGTATTAGATTGTGTATTTTTTTTCAATACTGACACTGGCTCACGTAAATGACTGCAGTGCCTTTGAAGTAAACTCTATTCTTATATATTTGAGGGTGAGGGGGTGCAGAGTTTGAGGGGGCTAATGTTTGCTAGGGCAGTGTGTGAGTTGGCATTTTGTGGGGTCTAATATGTGTAGTGCAGTGTGTAAGGGTGGGAGCTGTGTGTGTGTGCGTGGTGTGAGTGTGCAGTCTGTGTTTTGAAAGTATTTTTCATTCACGTTTCATGTGAGGTTTGTGACTTGTAAGTAAAGTGTATTTGTATCGTAAACTCTTTTTTCTTTTGAGAAAAAAACGCACAGTGTGACACTGGGTCACGTAAATCACTGCAGTGACTTAGAAGTAAACTAACTGTATTCGTATTTATTTAAAGTACTGTCTTTTTAATTGTACGCAAAAAAAACGCACGGGCTCATGTAAATCACTCCAGTGCCTTCAGGGCTGTGAATACTCACGCAAAAAGTAAAAACAAAAGGGGAGATGAAAGGAAGGGTGGGAGGGACTTTGTCGACAGAGCATATGGGGGTGAGGGAGTGTGCAGGACGGTGAGCTGAATGTGTGTGCCAGAGAAGGAGAGTGCGGCGCGTACGCGCCACAGCATTTCCAGGCCGCAACCTCCACGTGAATTTTGTTGATTTGTTAAATAAAATTACACAAAATTAACCACCAAATGCATAGCACCGACAAACATTGTCCGAAAACAAAAAAATGCTTAAAATGCGTTTTGAAAACGTTTTGTTCCTGTAACGTTTGTGACTTTTTTAAAAAAGTGAAAATGCACCTACTGACATCGTACAAAATAGGGGGCAGAGTGTGTGGGGGGGGTGCAGAGTGTGGGGGGGGTGCAGAGTGTGAGGGGGCAGTGTGTGTGGTCTGTGTGAGAGTGGGGCAGTGTGTGTGGTCTGTGTGAGAGGGTGGCGTGTGAGAGGGTGGCAGTGTGTGTGGTTTGTGTGAGAGGGGGGCAGTGTGTGTGGTGTGTGTGAGAGGGGGGCAGTGTGTGTGGTCTGTGTGAGAGGGGGCAGTGTGTGTAGTGTTTGTGAGAGGGAGCAGTGTGTGGGCTGTGTGCGAGGGGGGCAGTGTGTGGTGTGTGTGTGCGAGGGGACTAATATGTGTAGTGCAGTGTGTAAGGGTGGGAGCTGTGTGTGTGTGCGTGGTGTGAGTGTGCAGTCTGTGTGTTTTGAAAGTATTTTTCATTCACGTTTCATGTGAGGTTTGTGACTTGTAAGTAATGTGTATTTGTATTGTAAACTCTTTTTTCTTTTGAGAAAAAAACGCACAGTGTGACACTGGGTCACGTAAATCACTGCAGTGACTTAGAAGTAAACTGTATTCGTATTTATTTAAAGTACTGTCTTTTTAATTGTACGCAAAAAAAAATGCATAGGCTCATGTAAATCACTCCAGTGCCTTCAGGGCTGTGAATACTCATGCAAAAAGTACAAGCAAAAGGGGAGATAAAAGGAAGGGTGGGAGGGACTTTGTCGACAGAGCATATGGGGGTGAGGGGGTGTGCAGGACGGTGAGCTGAATGTGTGTGCCAGTAGAAGGAGAGTGCGGCGCGTGCGCGCCACAGCATTTCCAGGCCGCAACCTCCACGTGACTTTTGTTGATTTGTTAAATAAAATGACACAAAATTAAGCACCAAATGCATAGCACCGACAAACATTGTCCGAAAACAAAAAAAAATGCTTAAAATGCGTTTTGAAAACGTTTTGTTCCTGTAACGTTTGTGACTTTTTAAAACAAGTACCGTTTCTCCAAGACAGTTTAGTTACACGATGGTAAATGAGCCGGTTTATGTTTCTAGTGTCACTGTGCCTGTGGTGAGTGGACATGTTGGCGAGGGTTCCCCTCACTCCCGCACGTCAGCTGTGGGTGTCCTGGCACGAAGGATCACGTAGCTCGGTGATCGCCTGCCTTACAAGATGTCTCGTGCCAGACTTCATGAAATGTCTTAACGTAGGACGGCCATGTATCCTCCTCTACAAAGCATCATTTGATATCCCGACTTTAATTACGCGCCTCTACTGACGGGCCCCGCCGTTGCCACAGCAACGGCAAGCCGCTAATTAAGTTGTAGCCTTATTCCTCCCTGAGACTTTAAATGCAGGACTTTAACAAATAGCGCTGGGGAAGGCGCGCACCTTGCCACGGCGCCATTGTCCTGCAGCTTATTTTTAATTACAATGAATCCTGAGATACGCGATCCCAGAAATACTTTGTGGGAATAGCGGTGAATGCGCTCGTCATGCGAATGGCGCCTAGAGTCGGCTGCGGGGTGAGGAGGGGGTGCTACGGCTTCAGCAGTCACTGTGAGCTGTCTGGAGCAGAGATGGGGCCACGGGGAGCGAGGGGTGCATATGACGGAGGGACAAGGGAGAGACAGGCGAACAGGACAGATTATGGGGTAGCAAAAAACAAGGGGGCGAGAGAAGGGGCGCCAGAAGAGAGCGGTGCTCAGCCTGGGTACAAACAGAAAGCGAAGGGGACCAGGGATAGGAAGGGACAGGCAGGCGCCAATGGGGGCGGGGGAGCGGCAGTAACAAAACGGGGCACAACACTCAGAATAGAGGCGTTCTCGAGGGTGGATAAAAGTAGCAGAAAGAAATAGGAACAAGCATTGGACGCGCGAGACGCGATGGTGGGGGGGTGGGGGAGAGAAGCGCGAGTTCTGGTGTTTGTTAGTGCAAGGTGGGGGGAGAGGGGGGTGTAATTGGGTTGGGTTTTTGGCGTGTATTTTAAGTATTAGTGCACTCGTGTGGGTATGCCTGCGATATTTCTTAGAATATGGATCTGCCTGAGGGAAAGGCAAGAAAGAGGGTGGTGGTGCGTGTGGGGGCAGGAGGTCGAGGGCAGTTGTGGATTAGCAGCTAAGGGTCCCTTCTTAATCTGACGGGCTGCAGGAGCCCAGCCTGCAAGAATCGCAATAAAAAACAAGCAGGAAGTGGGATAAGGGAGGGGGTAGGGGAGAGAGGCAATGCAGGCTGGCAAATGGTGAGCACTTTTCCCGGGCGGCCGTGCGGCCGCGAAAGTGAAAGAAAACGAATGCTTTCAGGCTGTCAAATGGTGCGCGCGCCCGGAGCACATGCACTGTAGTTGGCGGCCTGAAATGCACTCGTTTCCACTTCCAAAAGTCGCTTACTATAAGTCTCGCCAGAGCAGCGCTAAAGCGCTGTCTCAGGCGAGACCTAAAAAAACGCACTTTTAAAATGGAATAGACATTTAAAAGAAAGCTTATAAGAGGATTACCCAGTTAGAACTAATTGTGTTCTACCCAGTGCACTCGTGTCATTACGGTGTGTGTGACACTCCAGCATTACACCACGTGCAGAACTTGTGCTCAGAATTCAGACGATTCTGAAATGATTTGAAGGCCACGTACATAAGTGACCCAGAAGACATAGGCTCATCTTGAAAAGGATTTAGACATCGCTTTCATGATTGCGACGTTCTTTTAATTGTAAGGGAGCATTTGTAATTCGAAAACTTTTGACTTTTGAGTAGTAAAGTCTGGGTTTGCCCTAGCGATGCCTCACTTTGGACCTGTGGGCCCTTCCCAGACAGGGCAAGAGTCGCTGGGACACTGGCCCCTCCACCTGCCCAGGATGGGAGGGAGCCCTGGTAACAGAGCATGGGCCTAGCTGTCATTCGTGCAGCTGGTGCAGTGGCACCTGGGCCTGGAGTGTGGGGGACACAGTGCATTTCAAATATGTGCGTCTTTGCTAGCAACTCGGGGGCAGGGGGCTCGTTTAACCTGCTGGCATTAGGGCCCACTGCACCTCTGCTACACCACAGCTGTCTGGACATGTATTTAGTACTAGAGGGGTTACGTTTGAAAGTAAAATGTGCATATATTGAGGTCGAATCCAAAATAGGACAACGGTGTCACAATATGTCTTAAGCCCCGAGCAGACATCACACAGCAAAGGAACATTCTAGAACGCGGATTAGAGCTGCAGGCCTGGGCATAGAGACCTGTTCTTCACTGGGTGGCCCCTTTAAACGAGGGTGGCCAGAGGCTGTGAATGAAGGGCATGTTGGCAGTGCCCACTTCCCTTCTAAGAGAGGCTCCCTTGCAAAGGCCCAATGGCATAAGCCGAGGGTTGTGCCAGGGACTGTGCTGCCCAATCACTTCAGCCCTCCCCGTTCTACTTCTCTGACTGGTAAACTGCACTTCCGGCAGCCCCGAGACCAGCGGAAGGCGAAAGGCGGCAGGGCACGAGGAACAACCAGGAGAGAAGAAAAGAGAAGGGGACGGCAGAGCCGAAAGGATAAAAGGAAAGGGAGGAGGAGGGGGCGAAACCGACATCGAGCCATGTGCAAGGAAAGGGAAGGGAAGACAATGTTATAGGAAGAGAAATGCGGAAACAGAAGAGGAAGAGAGGACAGAGTGAGGGGAGACCAGAAAAGTAGAGGTGAGAAGGTTGATGTTAAGAACGACTACTCTTTTATTACGCCTCTGGTTGCACCACTTTACTATGATGTGTAATACTTATTACGCTGCACTGCACCTACCATCAAGCATTCACCTCCTGCGAGGACTACCCCCACACGCCACATTAACAGAGTACTGGAAATGTATCTATCGAATGGAATAGAGCCCAGAGATATTGGGCTCTAATACTCAAACAAGGTGCTTACTGTTAATTCCTGGATAATTGGCTATTTAGGTACTATTACCATTGCAGTCAAACCCTCTGGTTCGTTTCCCCTTCTGCTCCACCCACCCTCTCACTATTCTTAAGAGGCTTTGTAAGTTACTAGAGAATAAATGCTGCTGTAATTATCCGCCTGAAGCTAAAGCTGTCTATCCCTCTGCCCTCAAAGGTGTGTAAGTAGAGATCCAGAAGTCACCTGCTCAACACTGTTCTAGAGGATTGTGATGAGCTCAAAATCCTAGTAGAAATCTTTTCAAGCCCTTGAGGAGTTTTCCAAACCTGCAAGGCAGCTGAGCTATCCGCCCGCGGCAGGGTTTGCGTCATAACCTTACCTCCTACTTTATAGGACAAGCATTGGCATAGCCAATAGGTCTCGCGTTTGGGACCTTATAAGTATTTAGTTATGAAGCATAATATCCTTGGTGCAACAACATCATCTGTTGCATGGCTAAACACTTATAAGGTCCCAAAGGCGAGACCTATTGGCTATGCCAATGCTTGTCTACCTATGCCTTTGTGAAATACTTCATCTACATATCTCGCACGTAATTTCCTTCCTTGCCGTCACTGTCTATCCACTGTCCATATATTAACAAATGTATACCTCTTCACATACTTTACCATAAATTGGCAATCACAGTTGCCACACATGTTACCCCTGCTCTGTGCATTCTGCAGAGAGGCCAATGACTGGATGAGCATGTAGTCTTTTAGCCCACTTAAATGCACTATGAGAAACTTGCACTGTCTCCAGCCTCAACTCCAGAGCTCTTGATCACGCAACGTCATGGACACACGTTATCAAACTGAACTCACCCAGACAACTAGATGTGACTGCGGTCATAGTATGCAATAAACAAGAGTCATTTGTTGCATGAAAAGAAACTACAGAAATGAAGCAGCTGGAAAAAGCAAATACTGTTAGGGAATGCAAGAAGAAGTAAAATGTGAAACTAATCCGGGATTGCATCTTTTTTATTGATTACCGCAAAGATTTTTATTGGCATTGTTAAGAAATCGATCAGTGTTTGTTTGTAAAGTTAAGGCATGCATAAAGTGCCAGTTAACCAGATTGTAAGTACTGCCTGCTTTGGGCACTAGCAAGACGCGCCCCACTTAAAGCGCTGTCTGGAAGATCACCACAGCCTTATGGATGCTGCAAAGGCACTCCTGGTGGGTGGAGTTTGGAATGCTCTACGGCGTAAGTGGAATGTTGAGCAACAAAGGACTGTTTTGTAGCTGTGTTTCCTGTCAGACACATTGGATGATCCTGTTCTGCTTGGGTTTTCGGATCAGATAGAACCCGCTCATCAGAGCCTCACTAACCCAGCCAGAACGTTACCCCCTCCCTAGGGCCTATTTACAATAGTGCAACCACATATATCTACCACCTAAGGACAGGGAATTCCTACTATACATACCAAGACCTCTTATAATCGGCGGCCTCGTGATCCCATACGGATCCAGACCTCTCTACCCAGACGGCAGTCTCAGCACAATCGGCGGCCTCGCGATCCCATACGAATCCAGACCTCTCTGCCCATACGACAGTATCACAAGTGGCGGCCTCGCGATCCCATACGAATCCAGACCTCTCTACCCAGACGGCAGTCTCAGCACAATCGGCGGCCTCGCGATCCCATACGAATCCAGACCTCTCTGCCCATACGACAGTATCACAAGTGGCGGCCTCGCGATCCCATACGAACCCAGACCTCTCTACCCCGACGGCAGTCTCATACAACAGTTCATCCTATGATCATCATAACATACAAAAAGGGAATCAGTCTCACTATTCATCAGATCACACAAGGACTGCCAGTTCGAGCATAGCCTGTTCTCTGGTTCGAGGGGCTCCTCTTTCCCTTATTCAGTTACCACTTACCTGATCAGGGTTAACATCTGTTCATGTAGCCGCAGCTGACTAGAAGAATAGGCTACCCTCTCATACAAGAACACGCAGCACATGTTGGTTCACTACAAACTGGGTACTTTATTACTCATTACATACGCAATCACATAACA
This sequence comes from Triturus cristatus, assembly GCF_964204655.1. Lineage (NCBI taxonomy): Eukaryota > Metazoa > Chordata > Amphibia > Caudata > Salamandridae > Triturus > Triturus cristatus. The sequence continues at coordinate 771,915,502 of NC_140595.1, read as the reverse complement.
TTACAATATAACACATAACCTGCAAAGAAAAGTGAAAGATTAAGTTGTACACTCTAATAAGAAAGGGTCGACATCACCTTAGTAGTGTGTAGCCTGCACTTAGTGGTCATCTAGGTTCCCTTCTCGTCTGTGCCTCGGCTCGCCTGGAAGTCACACCTCCGCAGTCACGGATATATGTCTGCACCACTATGCGCTGTTCTCTTCACCCTTCTCCGAATCACTGGGACCTCTTCCTCATCGGCTACTCTCTCCTCTCTGGCTATTCTGCTAGGAGAGTATCTGTCTCTCGGTTCTTCTCCGCCTTCAAGATGGCGTCTGTCTTCCCTGGAATAAGTAGTAGCTTTACTGCTAACGGCTAGATGCCGCCTACGGACTGAACATGTAACTGCCTCAGACTTTCACTAATATAGAGGTGCGTTTCCTCATGGAAAATTCCGGCCCGTAACCTGCCGCCCACCAAATTCTTGTACCTCCCCGTACCAAGGACACGTTCCCAGCCGGCCGGCCTGATGTAGTGTCTTCGGCATGAAGAAAAATACAATCCTTCGATAAGGGCCGGCCTGAACCGGTTCTCTCCATGCGAATAACACCTCATAACTAAAACATTACATTTGACCTAGAAGCATCCCAAGCTGCCGGAGCAGAAAGAAAGATGGAGTCTCTCCCGTTTGAGGCCTACCAGGCCTGAATTCAGCACGGCTCCATGAAATACCCTCACTACAGGACAGGTTATCCCTAATACTAACGAATCTATCCCCTAGGCTATGTGTGCAAGCCCTGATCTATGGGGAAGAGCACAGGATCATGTCGAAGTGCCTAGTAAATAGGCTCCGTTCACTACTCTAACCCTTAGACTTGAATGGTAAGAGACTGAAGTCACATTTAATCATTTTTCCTCACAAGAAGGCCGGGAAAATCGAGCAGAACAGATCCTTACCGCCGGAACACAGCGGCAGGGGGCAGGGGTCTCAGGACAGTACATCAAACACAGCACATGGTTGTTACTGTTCGCCAGTGCTGACATGAGGCCTTCAGAGGCTGTGACCAAAGGCTTCTGTCCCAGGGCTATGATGAATCCTCTGAAGAGTCTATGCACCCAATTAAAAGCATCCTATACCGGAACAAAATCAAGCGTGCGCAAGCCTTGCAGGTACATAGCAAACAACCGCAACACAAACATGCCATTCAAAATGACCTTGAGTTATACATATTTTGTTAAACAATTAAATGTAGGTTCTAGACCGTGGATCCAGAGTGCTGGAGAGCTCCGAAACAGAACGGCAATATTTCTTAAAGAGGTCAGACTCAAAATATACAAATACGTTGTATTATTATCAATTTATTGCATTAAAATTTGTCCATGGTGGTTAAAGCAGGAATTATGTATATGAAGGGTATTGTTGGGTGAAAGTAGCGCCTTCGGCACTTTAGACACACTTGGGGGGTGGGGGGTGGAATAACGCACAAACGGAAATATGTTTTCCTGTTTGCCTACGTACCCCAGCGCAGCTCCGATTAGTCACTTTTTTCACGAGTTTGGTATGTCATACAAGCAAGGCCGGCGCTGATCAGTCATTTCAGATTTTTGTTATGTACCTTCTGGGGCTTGTACTGCAACACGGTGTGTCCCCTGGTTCCTTTTATCCAAGTATTATACGCCTGCTAAGTCCGCAGCCGCCCCGTAAAACACAAAGATGTGGCGGCGCACAGCTCTGATGTGACGAGCACTGCTGAATAAACCTCTAACTGAACTGCTACAAAGCAAGAGGTCAGCAAGCTGGCGATGAGCTAAGAAACCTGAGCAGTAAAAACAGAGCAGTGGCGACCCGGAAAACAGCAATCGCGTGTGTGTGTGCGCATGCAGCCGACGCAGCCGCGAAAGTAAAAGCGATCGTGCGTGTGTGCGTGCGCATTCAGCTCTTTTTCAAAGCACATACTCGTGCTTGTGGCACGTCGCTGCGCACTCCCGCAAGGCGTATGCCGCCACAAGCACGAGTATGTGCTTTGAAAAAGAGCCTCACGACGGCTAAAGGTCTCCTATGCAGTGCATGCGCACTGCGTAGGCGAGACCTAAAAAAGAGAAGGAAGTTGAAAAGGATTTACCAAAGTGCTGACACCGGAGTTCCGTGATGCAATGCTTCATAAAAGACAAGATGTCATCACCAGCTCCAATGTTGCTGCCAACATAGCACGAAATGACGCTAATGTCCGGGTGCCTCTGCTTGAATGACTTTGTCCAGTTTGCCACCAGAGTTGATTTGCCGCAGCCGCGCTCTCCGCTTAACAGCAAGATGTCTGGGTTTGATACCACAGACTGTGACCTAAAATAGAACAGTTGAGCGTTTTATCTTGGGCACAAAAAGTTAAGTTATCGCTGCGCATTAATACCGTATCTGTATCACTGATGTTAAATGGTGCGTGCTGCCAAAACCTCTGAAAGCTGGCACTATCACAGACCGGATGGGCAGCAAGAAACAGGACGTGAAATGCCGAGTCACAACTCATTAACAATAATCACCACCCTCTTTTCCAGGCCTAGTACACGATTACAAAGAATGAGGCCGAGACCGAGAGGCCGGCACAGAAGCCGATGTGACCCTGGTTCTGCTCACACTTGAATGCTTGGTTGAGGTTCCACGCATGGAGAGTTAACGGCAGTACTGAACATCACACAGAGGGAACAAACTCAGAGAAGCTGAGAGCGTGGATACCAGCCAGGGTGCACATGCAACAACGTAAGGAAATTGTCAAAGGGAGGTGAACTGGACAAGGGTTCAAGTCTGCTGCCAAAGTTCAACACAATGTTCAGGACTATGTTATTTAAGGTTACTGACGCCTCTGGCTACTGAACAGGGCAGGATACCTTTGCCATAATTCACCACCTACATTTGACTCATTCTGCGGAACGTACAGTATTTCAGTGGTTACCTTGGTAGAGACGTGCAGAACATGCTCTTCTTGTCTGAGGAAGACATTTCTCGCTGAATGTTGTTCGTAAAGTTAAAGCGACCGAGCTGCAAATAAAACAAGCCCGGGAGTTGTGTGCGCGCGCGCTAAAAGAAAATGAAAAAAAAGAGAGTGGTGCCAGATGGCGCCTGATCGCGTGCTGTAAGGGTGCCGCGAAAGAAAGTGAGGCGGAGCGAGGCGCGCGCGCTTTGGAGAGCGAGAGGAAAGCCAGATGACGCCTCTGCTCATGCATGTGCGCGTAACTGCACGCAGTATGCCACCCAAAAAGTTGTGGTAGCATTTTCTGAAGCCCGATTACTAAAAGTCTCGCCAGAGTAGCGCATGCGCTCGCTCAGGCGAGACCTAAAAAACTGCTATAATCAAAAATCCTGGTCATCCAGACCACCATTGCGAGTTCATTCCTCAGGGACCCTACCCTACCCACCTCTCAGGCCAGATGCTCCTACAATTCACTATACTCTCTTTGGAGTCTGTGCCAAAATTTGCCCTCTTAGTTAAGTCAGCAATACCCCTTGAGCCTGTCCTGCAGTCTAAATGCACCTTGCGGCAAACATTAGTTATTAACCAATCTTTCTCAGCAGCCATAGTACCTTCTGCTTGGAAGCAAACTACCATGAAACCCTCAGCTGATTTCTGTACTCTAACCCAGGCCTTTAAGTGGGATGAAAACAGTGCGCAGTCTCTGATAAGGGCGTGGTCTATGACATAAAGGGCGTGACTTAAACACATAACTAGATTTCTGTGGTTCCCATTCCATCCGCATTTTGAATACTCACTGAAATTTCTGTTATTGCATCCAGATGTATAACACAACTGACATACACCTAAAAACAGCCATGACTATTGGCTTTGTCAATGGTTATTAACTGTTTAAGAATAATGAGTACCCATCGTGATTTTGTTGTAAATAACTAACTTTGAAAATGTTGTACTTTTTAAATTGTGAGACTGTGAACTAAACACCACTGAGGCCTGTGGAAGGGGCAGTGGTCTTCAGAGTGTCTCAAACTCTCCCGTTATGTTCACTCTTTGACACGCACACCCTTTTTTTGAGGTCGAGCCTAGCGCAGCACTCATGGGCTGTCTATGGGTAGCCTTCTTGTGATCACTCTAAAACTTATTCATGTGGGTCTGACTCCACCCACATGTTGGATTGGCCTTTGCATGTGGCTTTCAATAATGAAAGCACGCAAATGGCAAAAGGCGGGTACATGTCCCACCTCCTTTCCAAATGTTCACTCCGACGGCGTTTTGATGTTGGGAGCAAACAGCGGCGCACAGGCTGGCAGCTGCATTCCTCGTTCTGTTTCTGACGTGTTTTACAATTGTCGGCGTCTTTGATGTTTCTCTCCTCGCAAGTTCCCTCTTCCTCCCTCCAGCTACAAGGCTATCTATCAATATCAGCTGATTTCCTTTGTACAGATTTTAATTGATGTTTAGTGGAGTGTATAGACTTTTTTGTTGCCATTGAAAAGGCGCTCTAGCCACCTAGCTCCAGTGGCATTTGACTTCTCACTATCGATGATGCTGCGCTCGGGATGGCCGCCAGTCTGGGGTGAGCATCTGGACTCTCTGGGAATTCTCTTTCCAGGTTCCCATCGAACCCCTTTGCTGCAGGGACCTGTGTTTTCCACAGGAATTCGTTAAGGCTAAGTCAGAGAAACAGAGGATGAAGGAAAACCTGGGTTGAATTAAATACTTTAAACAGTCGCCGAGATGGAAAACAAGAAGTGAGTGTCATACTTTTCATACCGAGACTCCTTCGAGGCTCCCTGTACAGTTTCATATGAAGTGTCGGTTAACTCTCGATAAGGCCCAGTCTGGAAAGGTGCAGCCATCTGGCTGTCTAGTGCGACCATTGTCACGTTTGGGATGCACTTACTCTACTGCGAGGTTCCAGGACTGTTCCATTCAGACTTTTGACGTTCTCCTGAAAAGTGCCTTTCGTCAGGGGCGTCACTAGGGTTGGTGTCACCCAGTGCGGGTAACTCATGGTGTCACCCCTCTCACGACTTACCCCATGGACCTCCTCTGTGACAGAGCCAAGGTCACCTCGTCCGGCACCCCTTCCCGGTGGTCATCCTGGCTCCTGCAAACCACCCCCTTCATCCACGTCCTTGGTCAGGGTGTCCCTTCTGGATTTGCCGGCCTCTGGTCGCGCTGGTTGCTCTCCCACCGCTTTCTCCTCCGTAGCGTCCGCTACCGTGTCCTCCGTGTTGTCCTCCTCTGCACTATTGCTTACAGCCGAGTTCCACTCCGCAGTTCCGCGCCATCGGAATTTAAAGTCCCTCCTCCCCCTTGCACCGGAAGTATTACACCGGCAACAGAGGAAGAGACCAGGAAGCAGGACTCCTTGGTGCCCCAGGGGCTCCCGCCACAAGCCCCCAAGGCCTTTTTCTGGCTTACAGTACTCCCCTACCAGGCCAAGAGTCCACCGGAGCGTGAGAGAGGAGGTCCACATTGGAGCGACCCAGAAGGTGATATTGAAAGGACTGGAGGCAGAGGCGAGGCTGCAAAGTTTGGCCAGCAGCAAACACAGCGTAACGAGGTTGGTGTCACCCCCGTGTGCTGGTGTCACCCGGTGCAGTCCGCACCCCCCGCACCCCCCTAGTGACGCCACTGCCTTTCGTGCCTTCAAGTGGAGGTTCCATGTGCTTGATGGCGTTCGCTTTATAAGTCCTTTCTGCAAATTTTGACCTTGAACATGAAGTCACACCTGTGAAACAGTTCGTTTTTGTTTACAAGATTTTAGAGAGCAATTAATCTTTCCTCTGGAAACATTTGCAATTAGGCAAGGCATGCACACCTGTGTCCCCCCCCCCCCACTAAGAAAACTACTAACAATATAAGTGAGTGATGGGAAATATTGTTGCGATTAACTGGTTTTTTAGGTCTCGGCTCGAAGGCTGCACATGCGCAGTCTCGATCCCAGATTTAATGACGTGGAGAAGAGGGGCTTGAACCCGCCCCTCTTCTCCCCTGTTCTCCATTGGCTGGCCTCTTGAATGCTGGCCAGCCATTGGAGAAGAGGTCCATCATTCCGATTAGGCCCCGTCCTTTTCGGATTCGGGGGCGTGTTTTTTTCAAGAAGTCTAATTATCTCCTCCAGCCAATGGCAAGAGGAGAGTAAAGGAAAACACGCCCCCGAATTCGAAACCGCCACTGCGTTTCTCCAAGGCATTTCTGCTTGACCTTCACGAAAGGCAGTGGTTTGCTTGTTCAGGGAATGAGCCTGTGGATGCAGACCGCAAGGAGACAGACTTACGTGGTCGGTTTTTCATGGCAGATTCCAGCCTCCTACGGAGCCTGCACTTCTTGGCCGGGGAATCATGGCTCTGAGGGTGGTGCTGAGAGTCTCCCGGTCCCCCGGAGCTCCGCCTAAGGCGCTGCTGCTGCACTGGTTCGGTCGGGGCGTAGAAGCCGTTCTGCAACTACTGTCCATTAAAGCAGGAGGAGGTTGGCACCAAACTTCGGCCCGGGGGCTCCTCTGCACCGTCCCCCATTGCAGCAGCAACTGTCACAGGTGGGGTGCGAGTGACGGGGCTTCCGGCAGACATCTTAGAAAGGAAATTTTCCGATGCATTTTAACGGAATTATTTATTTGAAAGAAGGGCATTTGCCGCTATTGATGTTACTGCATGATGCGTGTCTACGTTCAGAAGCGTAAATTGGACATACATTTCCTACTTTGTTTGTCGAGGTAGGCTTACTATATATTACAAAATTTGCAAGTGGAATGTATTTTTGTATTAAGATGTTCCACAGACGGACTTTATTTTCGAATTTGATTCCCGTGATTTTGCTTACATTTAGTTACAATACAGGCAGGGAGGGATCCAAAGAACCATAGTTCACTCGTTCGCTTGTAGATGTATTCACCACGTCTTTCGTTTGTTTCCATGTCCATGCCTTCCTTTAGTTGTTCAAATGACGGGCAGAAGATGACATAAGATCTCGGTTCGTATTCAATTGTCATACATGCCAACATTTCAGAAAAGCAAAGTGGGAGATTTAAAAAAAAAAAAAATCGGGAGAAGGGGCCTTCAATCGGGTTTCTGTCATGTATGGACTTTGGAAGTGTGCTGCTGCAGGATCGGACATTTGAAAGCAAATTCACGTGTTTTTTTATCACCTTTCAGAAGCATGGAGCGCAATGGCAGGCAGAGAAAGAGGGGGATGCAAGAGTTTGCACTGGCCTGGCAGGTTGTGGTCAGAGCATACACCCCCCCTCCTCCCCCGTCAGCCCGGGCGGAAACAGCTTCGGGCACACACACAGCCGCCGCCCACCCCCCTCCCAGTACTTCACAGAACATTTGCTTGTTAATGAGGCTTTGTTGGTTTTTCACCTCTTCTAGACCTCCTGCATCGCAATTCTGACTATTGCTGGAAGAATTAGCACGTTACACAATACCGAGCCCTGTCTGCTGAAACCCCGAGGAATCGGGTTTTTGCTTGCAGGAATCGGGAGGCGGGAGACAAGCCTTGAAATCGGTAGTCTCCCGCCTGAATCGGGAGTGTTGGCATGTCTGAATTGTTTAAGGGGCAAGGATGATGCAGCGCACATTCCCAAATCATATTGGTGAGGGTGTGGTGTATTTTAGAGCAATACCGATTGGATTCTTAACGATAGTCCTTGTAGTGCAGCTGTGCAGGTGCAATCTCCACGCATACCATAAAATAATTTTTCCAGTACAAATATTTTTATTCCCACGGTTGTACTACTACTGTAATTCAGAGCAGTGCAGACACATTTATACCATTCCATATTACAGAAAGGCTTTGGTTTAAGGGTACAAATGTGAAAATAGATTGTAGAAGCGTTGCTGAACATAGATAACACTTTTATTTGCTGATAAATCAATTTACGTTTGTCATTAGGATTTGAACATACAAACCATTTTCCTTGAACACCCTTTATCAAATAAGCATTGGCAAAACCACCAGGTCTCGACTGCCAGAGAGCTATTGGCTGTTTCAACGTCTTTGTGAGAGAGCTATTGGCTTTTTCAGTGTCTTTAAGCCATGTTGTCACAGTGTCGTCTGTTATTATGGTAAACATTGGGAGCGGCAGATGAGCGTTCTTATATTTGGGGGTATGTTCCGGGCGGGGCGGTGGAGAGGTACATTGGATTGGATCCGGGGCTTTAAGTGGGCCGGGTCCAGTCGGTGCTAACAGCAGGTGCTTAGACGGGTCGCTATCGGGCTGTCCGTTTGTGCCCATATCCTCAGGTTGAAAAAAATAAATATTAACTCTGCAGCAGTACGACCCTAAGCTGCCTTAGATGTAACCTCTTATAGTTCTTTTACAGTCTCATTTTTTCAGAACGGACGCATTTTCAATATGCTCTACAACGTAGCCATGGTTGTTGCTTATTTATCTTATCTATGTATCAAACAACCATTTGCAAAACCAATAGTCATGGCTTGTTACTTGTATTGTATATTTGGGTGCGATAACAGAAGCATCAAAATACCAGTCGGGCTGCACACTGTGCTAAGCACAGATTTTCAGTTTACTTATTTCTAAGCCACGTCCTTAATTACATCGGCCATGCCCCTGTGAGAGACCCGCCCCCCTTTGTGTTTTTCACCCCACTTAAAGCCCTGAACTGGTTCAAACATAGTAGAACCACGCATATCACGCAACTGACCCCCGCCCCTCTCAGCCGATGTCATCCTCAATTGACTTTTTTGCATCCTCCACATAAGCTACTTGCTTCCCTTACACTTAGCTGGGTACCTTTAGTTAGTTACACATTTTCCTTCCTCTGTGTGGGTGGCTCTGTGTGTGTGGGTGGCTTTGTGTGTGGCTCTGTGTGTGGGTGCAAATGCAATAGGTCTCGCATTTGAGAGAGATTAAGCTATTGACATTGTAAATAACAATGCCGTTTCTTTAAATGTTTTAAAAACAAAAACATAAACAAAAATAATGTCATGAGCAATGCCAATAGCTCTAACTTTAACAATGCCGAGACCATTGCATTGTAAATGCTTGTTTTATATGCATGTCTGCCTTTGGGAAACGGTAGAAGGAAATGTGAGGAAGGATGGCCTATTTGTATATTTATGAAAAGTGGTAAATTCATTTTGATCATCGAACCAACCCAAGTTTGTACTCAGCAAACAAGCTTAGTTAGGGCCTAGAGTGCTGACGGACTGACTCTCTCACTGACTGACTGACTGACTCTCTCTCTCACTGACTACCTGACTGACTCTCTCACTGACTGACTCTCTCAATCTCTCTCTCACTGACTAACTGACTCTCTCACTCTCTCACTGACTGACTGACTCTCTCACTGACTGACTTACTCTCTCATTGACTGACTGACTGACTCTCTCACTGACTGACTGACACTCTCTCTCTGACTGACTGACTGACTAACACTCTCTCTCTCTCTCTCACTGACTGACTCATTCTCTCACTGACTGACTGACTCTCTCACTGACTGACTGACTCTCACTGACTAACTGACTGACTCTCTCACTCTCTCTCACTGACTGACTGACTGACTCTCTCACTGACTGACTCTCTCACTGACTGACTGACTCTCACTCTCTCACTGACTCTCACTGACTGACTAACTGACTGACTCTCACTCTCTCTCTCTCACTGACTGACTGGCTCTCTCACTGACTGACTCACTACTCTCTCTCACTGACTGACTGGCTGACTGACTGGCTGGCTGACTGACTCTCACTGACTGACTGACTCTCTCACTCTCTCTCTCTCACTGACTGACTGATTCTCTCACTCTCTCTCTCACTGACTGACTCTCTCACTCTCTCTCTCTCTCACTGACTGACTGATTCTCTCACTCTCTCTCTCACTGACTGACTCTCTCACTGACTGACTGACTCTCTGACTGACTGACTGACTCTCTCACTCTCTCTCTCACTGACTGACTAACTAACTGACTCTCTCAGTGACTGACTGGCTGACTAACTGACTGACTCTCTCACTGACTGTTATACAGAAACTATTTCCCAACCTACACCCTCCTGTTATTCCCCCCCCCCCCGATAACAAAAATAACCATAACAAGCAACCATTGGGACAGGCAGATAGAAGTTGCCAGATTTGAAAGGACAAAAAACAAGCATTTGCAATGCAATAGGTCTCGCATTTACACGAGTTTGACCTATTGGCATTGTAAATTACAATGGCTTTTATTTATGTTTCAAAAACCAAAACATAAATAAAAGGCAGTGTCATTTACAATAAAAAATAGCTCAAACTCTCGCAAATGCGAGACCTATTGCACTGCGTCTGCTATCACACCCCAATCCTGGCCTGCCGCAACTGCTGTCAGCGACGAAGAGTTTGCGCACCACCCCACAAGAATTGTGACGTGTGAACCTCTATCTGCTTCCCTTTCCCGGAGGAGATATAGACAGTCTTGACTTCAATGCATTTTTCACACACACACACACACAGCAATGACAATTTATGAATGTAATCAACTCAAACACGCTGGGGCAGAGAGAGACGCACACATACGCCATCACACTGCACACGTGATGATGCACAGGGGCCCATCAGACAGCGTGACATGCACCCGACACCAGGCACACACACCCTGCGCTGTACCCTGCCCTACACTCAAGATTCACGGGTCTTTACTCCTTCACCAGACCAGACGGGCCATAATCTGCCAGTCTTCAATAATTTGAGGAGACGGGCCATTCAGCTGCCGAGGATCAAAGCAGCTTTCTGTGTGTGCCTCGCCTGCGCCCCCTCTTCTCGCTCCCGCTCATTCCCTTCACCTTCCGTGGATACCCGCAACCCTTTCCAAACACACCCTATCAGCTGACCCAGCTCCCACTGAGTATGTAAATTATACATAACTCCCAGATGGCCCTGCCTTAGGAGTAGCACCCACCCGTTCTGAGTTTTCAGCCAAAGCCATTTCGAGCGCTGGGTCATTCAAGCCTATATGTGTAATCAGTAAAGTAAAAGCTACAAACACCACAATGCATGCTAAAAGCGGTTAGCATAAAAAAAAACAGGAGTGACTGAACGTGTCACACACGACATGGGGGTCTTTTGACATCTACACCCATGGTGAGAAAGAGTCTGCTACTAAGTGACCCAGGTTCGAATTAGCACCACCTTCATTAAACTGTGAAGTACTGCGCATACCTCTTTATCCGTCTGCCGAGCAGGTTTCTTATTTGCAAAATCGACTTTGCAAAATCGACAGTGCTTAAAGCGCCACTGCAACCAACTGTTAAGCCTCGGACCATTACAAACTGCATTGTGGGAGATGTAGTATTAGTTTATTTTCATTTAACCAATAGGAGTAAAACACCACATAAAGATACTTTTTATCAGGACATAAGCTCGGTAGTTTAGTGAGACTGAGTGCTAAACACATATTTTACAACCAGTGGTGCGCGCGCACCACAGAGGAGCGGGGGGAGGGAGCGCGGCAGCGACAGCGATGCGAACGCGCGCTGCTGCGCGTGCTAGACACGGTCGGGAATGGGCGTTGCAAAGGCGGGACATGCGCCCGCCTTTGCCCAATCGCTTGCCTTTTTAAAAAAAAAAAATCACGTGAAAGCCAATGCCTGCCGGCGAAAGCCTGATCACATGCACGAGCGTGTGGTCAGCTTTCAAAACCCCGTACAAAAGGGCTCTCGCTGCACGAGCCTTAATAACTCAAGACATTATTTATTGTTAATATTTTTTAGGTCTCGGCTAGCGTGGCTGCGCACTTGCGCAGCTCGCTCAGCGAGATTGAATGATTTTGAGGAGTTATAGTAAAGGGCTTTAAGCCCCGCCCCTCTTTTCCATTGGCTGGCGTCACCGCTTATGCTAAACGGTGGCCAGCCATTGGAAAAGAGCTTTCCATGTTGCCTCCCTTTGGCTTTTTCAGACGGCCCACTTGGACGGGCTCGCCTCCTTTCCTCCCGTCGCAAACGTTTTCTTATCTTTATGGGGCCATGTGTTTAAACACATGGCCCCATAAAGACAAGAGATCGAGGCTTGTTTTGTTCTCCCTCTGTTCTCTTTTCCCAGATCCTTCACCCCACTCTCTCTGCTGTCCCTCCCCCCTCCCTTCCAATCAATCATGGGGCTCTCTCAGGAAGATCCAATCGAATGCAGGTGGCTGCTAAGCAGTTTTGTCATGTGGCTTTTGTGCCCGATGTCACACTTCAAATATAATTTACATAAAGAAGACCGCCCAATACATTCAGCAACTACATCACATGCTTTTTGTAGAACAGGTCATATTTCAAGAACACTTTTCAAGCAGATAACTATCGAGTACATATAACTTGCATTTCGCGAGACTTTCATACGTGAGACAATAATTCTCACGCAGACAACCTTCAAAGTATAATACACCAATTATGCAAAATATCCTTGACAAGTTCGCATTTTATGCGTTGAAATAAGACAGTATTTCTGAAAAGACTCTTTGCATAGATGAAAGCAACATCTTATGCGCAGTTTTGGAGGGCTGCGAGAAAATGGACGAACTTGTAAATTATGAACTAGCCCTGTCCGTGTAGTTGTAGTACATATCCTGGCCATGGCGCCAAGACCCCATGGGTAGGGCTCAGCATGGGCCTCTATCGGTGCTGCCTTCAACATATGCCACCAGTCCCGGCATCCCTTCTCTGAACCCTGCACTCTGCGCACAGCACGGGTGACTGTCTTCGGTTTGGGGGGGCTCTCCCGGGGCCGCGAGCTGCATTGTGATGTCATTAAGTACTGTGAAATTTCACTGACCCCATGAAAGTTGCAGCAGTTCCATCAGCTGGGAAAATTAGGTAAGGACGCTCTGGCCCAGAGTCCCTCGTTGTCCCCGCCTGAGCCCAATGGCTCAGAGCTTGATTTATCGGGGTCTGGCACCAGAGCCCGCAGAACCCCTCACGGAATGGTGAGAAATATCTGAGAACAGAGCATTCAAGGGTCCGGGGCTTTGCTGTGGAATTGCTTTCAGTGGGTGGCTTGCCCGGTGTTCGGGTGAGAGGGGGCCGCGCTATCAGTAGAAAACAGATCTATCTGTCTGTCTGTCTGGCACTGTCTGTCTGACACTGTCTGTCTGTCTGTCTGTCTATCTGACTGACTGACTGACTGACTCTGTCTGTCTGTCTGTCTGACACTGTCTGTCTGTCTGACTGACTCTGTCTGTCTGTCTTTCTGACTCTGTCTGTCTGACTGACTCTGTCTGTCTGGCTGACACTGTCTGTCTGACTGACTATGGCTGTCTGTCTGACTCTGTCTGTCTGACTCTGTCTGCGCAGACCCTTTATTGTTATAACCGTTTGCTTTACTCGCATTTAAAGCATGAACTGTTGCTACAATGATCGCGAGGTGCACAGTTTAACGACACTCAATGTGCCAAGCTGGGAAGGATGAAAGTGGGAGGGCCCCCGTCAGCAGTCCACTTTGTCACCTCAGGTTTCCCGCCCATCTCTCTCTGCAATGGCGCATGGTAATGCGGAGGGGCAGTGCTTCAGATGGAAACATTACACGTTTAGTCCGGTGGTCACCATCCCGGCCGCACACCTGCCTTCAAGTGTGGTGGATTACTTAAACATGGGAGGTAGAGGAGCTGCGAGTAAGTGGCTAACAAGAAGTATCTACATAGAACAACATGGGGACATGGCTGACACGGAGGCATGGCATGCCTGACATGAGGACATGGCATGGCTGACACGAGGGCATGGCATGCCTGACATGAGGACATGGCATGGCTGACACGAGGGCATGGCATGGCTGACACGAAGGCATGGCATGCCTGACATGAGGACATGGCATGGCTGACACGAGGGCATGGCATGCCTGACATGAGGACATGGCATGGCTGACACGAGGGCATGGCATGGCTGACACGAAGGCATGGCATGCCTGACATGAGGACATGGCATGGCTGACACGAGGGCATGGCTGACACCATGGCATGGGTGACACGAGGGCATGGCTGACACGAGGGCATGGCATGGCTGACACGAAGGCATGGCATGCCTGACATGAGGACATGGCATGGCTGACACGAGGGCATGGCATGCCTGACATGAGGACATGGCATGGCTGACACGAGGGCATGGCTGACACGAGGGCATGGGTGACACGAGGGCATGGCTGACACGAGGGCATGGCATGGCTGACACGAAGGCATGGCATGCCTGACATGAGGACATGGCATGGCTGACACGAGGGCATGGCTGACACGAGGGCATGGCATGCCTGACATGAGGACATGGCATGGCTGACACGAGGGCATGGCATGGCTGACACGAGGGCATGGCATGCCTGACATGAGGACATGGCATGGCTGACACGAGGGCATGGCATGGCTGACACGAGGGCATGGCTGACACCATGGCATGGGTGACACGAGGGCATGGCTGACACGAGGGCATGACATGGCTGACATGAGGGCATGACATGGCTGACACAAGGGCATGGCATGGCTGACACAGGGACATGGTCACACGAGGACATGGAAGACACGAGGGACATGAATGACACGAGGGTCATGAATGACACAAGGGCATGGCTGACATGAGGGCATGGCTGACACGAGGGCATGGCTGAGTGACCAGGGACGATCACAAATGGGGTGATGAAGGGCCAGTCAATATTTCCTTCTTGTTTGGACACGTTTCTAGAGTCATCTTAACATATAGCTCACTAGACAGCCTCTTATCAATGGTAATAGTCCCAAGTCTGCATCCCAAACACCATTCTGAAAAAAACGTTCTCAATATTGGGCATCTCAGCAAATATTTGTTGAATGCTATTTCAGGTCATATAACATATTGGTTAAGACGTATTTACACAAGTAATCTGTCTAAATTATTTATTTCTGTTTGATGAACTGCAGTTGGAACGCTGCGCGAAGCAAGCCACACAAACGTAAGCTTGAAAATGTAATTGAAAAAGAAAAAAAACAACATTCACCACCCCCCTGGATATGTCATACAATTTTATGTTGTAAACCTGTATCTCGAAATCGTTTACTTTCGACATATATATCAGACTTGTATTTCCTATGGAGGTTTAAAAATATATGTTTAAACTACAAATGCATATTTATTCAAACTCCACTCTCTTAAACTGCACGAGGATTCACAGGCCCAAGCTTTAGATGTACACAGGCAGGCGTGAAACGTACGTTCCTATTTAGAATCAGGGCTTTAAGTGAGCTGGGTCCTGCCGGTGCTCAGCACTGGTAGTTCCAATAAGCAGGTGCTGAGACGGGTCCCTATCGGGCTCTCCATGTTTGTCCTTGGCCGCAGGGTGAGAAAAAACACAAATCTTAACTCTGCAGCAGTACCATATTTCACTGCCTTTGATGGAACTTCCAAAATAGAATCGTGAAAGTTCTTTCAGTCTCATTATTTCAGAACTGAAGCATTTTCGACATTATATGCAACAAAGACGTTTCTACATACCTGGACAAAATGCTGGAAGTAATCGGAGCTTCTCCGTTGTAACTCATTTCTATGTGGCGTGCCTGCCCCAAGAGGATGTTTGTGGAATGCGCCGAATGTGATAAGACACTAACAGAAACCCAGGGCTCCGACTACTTCCTTCAACACAATCGTTCGCCAGGCAGCCGCTGTTTATTTTCCATCGCGCTTTCACTTTAAGTGAAAGCGCGATGGAAAATAAACACGCGGCTGCCTTTGCCAAAGCCGAATGTGGGGATACCGCAAAGGCAGCCGCATGTTTATTTTCCCATCGCGCTTTCACTTTAAGTGAAAGCGCGATGGGAAAATAAACACGCGGTGGATTACCTCTTTTCTCGGGAGCAGAATGTATCTCTTTTCTTGGGAGCAGAATGGATGGTGAGCAAACAAGCGCGATGCCGCATAGGCAGACGCCAGTTTATTTTCCCATTGCGCTTTCACTTTAAGCGAAAGAGCGATGGGAAAATAAACATGCGGCTGCCTTTGCCAAAGCCAAATCTGGGCAAAAAGTGCGTCCCACCTAATGAGGGAGAGAGTGTCACGCCGCCGGTAAAAGATCAAATCCCGGTGGGCGTGGCCAAAAGGAGACAAGGCGGCAACAAAGAAGCCTTGTTTACAATCAGAAGCCAGCGTTTTGCATTTAGGATGACGCTGGCCAATTAAAAAGATGGGCGGGGCTTCAACTCCGCGTCCGAGAGCTTCAGAATCTGTATTGATTCCAAGAAGCACGCGAATGCCGAGAGCAGCGCATGCGCTGCTTTCGACAGTCGAGACCTAAAAACGATTCCGCAAACTTTACGGCCATCTAACTTTTTCATTCAGACTTGTTTTGCATGGTACATTTTTTCCCTAAGTATATTTTATAGGTTTAATTGAAAAAACAAAACGATAAGCTGATCCTTTAAAAATTGCAACATTTTAGCATTTACTAGGCAGGCATTGCCGCTGTGCTACCTTCTGCACGGAGAAGTGGAGGTGAGCTTTTCTTGAAATCTTTCATTTTGATCATTCCATATTAACGTCACCTGATGCCACAGCCATGTGGGGTTTGCTGCTGGAAATAACAGGTGACGCTAAACTCATCTCGCAGGTTCTCATTTGATCGTAACACGTGGATCCGGCCTTTAATTCTGAGATTCTCCTGCAGGCTGCATGAGTTTGTTCCGCAGGTGCACTGACCTGCTGAGCTTTCTTGCAGCAGTGTGGCGACGAGGCGCTCGTGGTAAACGACGGGCCATGCTGTGAACCTGGTGGTCACAGTACCACAGGAGTATACATTGGCCCTTAGTTTGGAAGTTTGGGGTTGTTAGCGATCCTAAAAGAGACTTTCTTTTAGAGCTCACACTCCAGCCCTGACTAGAGAGGCGTGAAGCCACAGTCCGTCGGGTGGATATAACTGTGTCTAAATTCTGGATTCTGTCAAATACTGAGTGAAAGATAAGCACCAAGGAATGCAGGATGCAGGATTGCCCTCTCCGTGCCCTCATTCCTCCGCCCCCTCCTCAGGGAGGGCAACACGGAGGAGTGATGGTGAATGCACCTTTAACATCAATGTGAGGGAGAGACGCGGGAGGGGGGTGGGGCTGGAGCACCACTGGGTGGGCGAGGTTCATCTGGAGTTTTTATTTATTCTGAGTTTTTCTTTAGCGCTGGAAACCATGGGCCCGGGGCCTCCGGGCGCTTTGAAGGAGGAATGAAGTCCCAGTGCTGAAGCTGGGTGCAGTACTAGTGAAGTGACCCGCAGCGATGGACGGTACCGGAGAAAGTTCAGCAACACATCCGGTCCCGAGGAAGTGTTCAGCCCCGAGGGAGGCCGAGTCCAAGGGCCCGGCTCAGGCGGGTCCCTGGGGTCTGAGCGGCGGGAGATAGGATGCACCTGACAGGGGCTTTGAAGAACAAACCTGTGCCATATACACTTACAGAACAAGGCCCTGTATCTAAAGCCGAATTACTAGCTCTGATTGGTGCGAGAATGTACACCGCTCATCCCTGAACATGACTGAAAAGTAGTACCAGGTTCTCGCTAGTATCAGCTATCGCTACTCTGCCCTTACAGCTCACATCCACGCAATACATATTTCTCCCCTAAAGAATGCCCTACAGCACATCTCACTCCGCGATAGAGTGCCCTACAGCACATCTCACTCTACGCGAGGCTGTTCTACAGCACATCTCAATCCACTGGAGACTGCCCTACTACACATCTCACTCACCTGAAGACGGCCCTACTACACATCTCACTCTACTGAGGATTGCTCTACAGCACATCTCACTCTACTGGAGACTGCCCTACAGCACATCTCACTCACCTGAAGACTGAAACTACTACGCAGCTCACTCCTCTAAAGACTGCTCTACAACACATCTCCTCACCTGAAGACTGCCCTACTGCACATCTCACTCACCTGAAGACTGCCCTACAGCACATCTCACTCCACTGAAGAGTGCCCTACTGCACATCTCACTCTACTGGAGGCTGCCCGACTGCACATCTCACTCACCTGAAAATGGCCCTACTACACATCTCATTCTACTGAAGACTGCCCTACAGCACATCTCACTCACCTGCAGACTGCCCTACAGCACATCTCACTTGCCTGAAGACTAAAACTACTACGCATCTCACTCTACTGGAGACTGCCCTACTGCACATCTCACTCTGTGAAGAATGCATTACAACACATCTCACTCCACTGAAGAGTGCCCTACTGCACATCTCACTCTACTGGAGGCTGCCCGACTGCACATCTCACTCACCTGAAAATGGCCCTACTACACATCTCATTCTACTGAAGACTGCCCTACAGCACATCTCACTCACCTGCAGACTGCCCTACAGCACATCTCACTTGCCTGAAGACTAAAACTACTACGCATCTCACTCTACTGGAGACTGCCCTCCTGCACATCTCACTCTGTGAAGAATGCATTACAACACATGTCACTCCACTGAAGAGTGCCCTACTTCACATCTCACTCTACTGGAGGCTGCCCGACTGCACATCTCCTCACCTGAAGACTGCCCTACTTCACATCTCACTCTGTGAAGAATGCATTACACCACATCTCATTTCATGAAGACTGCTCTACAGCACATTTCCTCGCCTGAAGACTGCCCTACTACGCATCTCACTCCTCTGAAGATTGCCTACAGCACATGTCACTCCACTAAAGATTGTTCATCTGCACATCTCACTCACCTGAAGACTGCTCTACTACACATCTCACTCTGTGAACACTCCCCTTCAACATGTCTCACTCACCTGAAGACTACCTTTCAAGACATCTCACCCACCTGAAGACTGCCTTTCAACACATCTCACCCACCTGAAGACTGCTTTTCAACACATCTCACTCCACTGAAGACTGCCTTTCAACACATCTCACTCCACTGAAGACTGCCTTTCAACACATCTCACCCACCTGAAGACTGCCTTTCAACACATCTCACTCACCTGAAGACTGTCTTTCAACACATCTCACTCCACTGAAGACTGCTTTTCAACACATCTCACCTACCTGAAGACTGCCTTTCAACACATCTCACCCACCTGAAGACTGCCTTTCAACACATCTCACCCACCTGAAGACTGCCTTTCAACACATCTCACTCCACTGAAGACTGCCTTTCAACACATCTCACTCACCTGAAGACTGCTTTTCAACACATCTCACTCCACTGAAGACTGCCTTTCAACACATCTCGCTCACCTGAAGACTGCCTTTCAAAACATCTCACTCACCTGAAGACTGCCTTTCAACACATCTCACTCACCTGCAGACTGCCCTGCATGTATTTCATTCCCCTGAAGACTGCTTTACAGCACATCTCAGGGGCGGACTGGGACAGACATTAGACCCGGCACAGCCCCATAAGTGAAATCAATAGCTAAATGTGTACAAATTGGGGCAGTGATGAACTTGTAAATACGCACTGTAGAATTGTTTTGCGAGGTATGGAAGACCTGGATCTGAGCTTGCTGCAGACAATGTTTGTTTTAATATCGGGGAAATCAACAGAAAAAAACGACCCAGCAGATCACAAAAGAGGGCCACAGACAGCCAAAGTCTCAGGCGCTGATGTTAGACCAGCCCCTCCGGCACTGCCTGAATGCCCTATTGGGGCAGCCCCGCCCTGCACTTCTCACTCCCCTCATGACCGTTCGACAGTACCTCTCACTCCCTCCTACTGCCCAGCATGCAGTTGTTTCTTATGGTCTGGCTTGACAGCACATCTGGGGCCACACAATTGTCTGAGCATCACCAGAGTGGGGCTTTGGCTCCGCCCACATGATGGGAGTCAGGAGTACATTTTGATTGCCCGGAAGTTGTTTACTTCCACACAAAAAAGGGCGTGCCCTCCAGCAGCTGTGATCCTTTTGTTTATTTATCCAGCTGTGTCGGCCTGGCCTTTCAGGGGCTCACACTTGACACTGGAATGCTATTAAAGTGTCTTAGATAACTAGATCATGTATGCACAGCCCAGATGGGAGGAGGGCAGTCATTAATCTGCATGGGATTTTAGGTCCGGCTTGACACTGCAGCTGTCACCTGACCTTACCTTTTAACCTACACAAGTATTATTCTACCAGTCCTCGCTCCTACACAAATACATATCTATTCGCATGTTATTTACTTGTAAAGCTTCTCATTGACATATAACACTTCTTTAAAGCCAGACTTATTGGCATTGCCAGTGCTTATCTTGTGTTAGCAAGCATTTGATCCAGGTGCGTCACACGCATGTTCTTCTCGCTTGATTGGCTCCGGTTCGAAGCGAGGTTCTTTTACAAGATAACCAGCCTGGTGAACACAATTCTCCAGTTCTCTTCCCTTCATTATGTCTTTCACAAACCTTACATCTTTTGGGGCCTTCACATTGTCGCAGCTCCGGAACCGCCTGGAAGCCCGTTGAAAAAACAAAGCACTATGTCTCATTAATATTCTAACTGCACTCCCAAAAAGTTCTGCTTAATACCCTTCTCCTAAGTGCAAGCATTATTCCATGCTGTTTTCAGATCTGAGCTTCACCTCCGGTTCAACAGGTTTCCGCAGGTCCCTTCCCACCAAATCATATTTCTCCTCTTTCTGGTTCTTTGCGGTGCCTTCAGCCTCCCTAGTCCACCATTCGCTATCCATGGCGTCGCTTCCAATAAAAACTGCTATCGAGAAGATGTTTATAGCACTCTGAATATAGAGTAGATATTGTCTATGGCCGGCCCAAGGGGGAACATCTGTGGAGGAGTAAACTTTTCTTATTGGCATTGCTCAGCAACATCTGCAGCTCCTTCAAGCCTCTCAGTGGGTGGGCCTTGCTTCAGAAAATGTGGACAGGTTATTCTGGGGTGCCCCCTGATCAGGAACCATCACCCAGGATCAAGAGGCTTCGAGCCTCATCCTGAGGTGACGTCTTCACCCCAACATCAGCTACAAGGGACGTGCCTGGATCACTTCATCCTGATCAATTTTCCATTTTTAATCCCAGCCATTCAAAGGAAGCTACATAAAGTTAGAATGTCGATTTGTATATAACGCCTACTAAAGGTGGGTGCGCCACTGAAAGCTCGAGCCCGGCTCTGGCTCGGCTTGAGGTCCTATTGGGACCTCGAGCCAATAACGGGCCGAGCTTCCGTGTGGCATCTGTCATCCATTCTCCCTCTCTACACAGGGTGGTGTTACGGCCAGAGCTGCCGACCTTGGAGCTGGGGAACCAGGTTCGTGTCTCGACGCTGACGCAACCTCCTGTGATTCTGGGCAAATCACTAAGGGGCACATGCATCAAGCCCGCATTTTGGGATTCCCAAATAGAGAATTTTACCGATTCGCTATTTGGGGAATCGCATTGCAAAAAAAAGTGCGATTCCTTAACATTACCTAATAGTGATTCGGCAAATAGTGAATCGCTATTAGGTAATGTGACTCCATTCATTCCTATGGGCCTACAGGCCAAAATGGTAATTGCAAATAGCGAATGGAAATCCAAGGGTGCCCGGGGGTCTAAGGCCCCCCTGAAGCACCCCACAAAAAAGGTAAGTGTGCACATGTAAAGTACACACATGCCCCATGTGTGCGCTACATTGCACTTTTGAAAAATTCAGTTTTGTACATTTTTCAAAGCATGCGCAAATTACCATGAAGTTGAAATTGATGGTAATTAGCATTTCCTAAATGCACAGTTCGCATTTTGGAAACGCTACATGCATCGGCATTAGGGAATAGCAAATTGCGATTCCCTAAATGCATTTACAATTTAGGTAATCGCAAAAACATGCGATTACCTAAATTGGAAATGCCAAAACCTACATGCATGGGAAAAGGCCTTTTTCCATTCGCAAACGGGCCGAATCGGCCCATTTGCGAACAGGAAAAGGCTTGATGCATGCACCCTTAATCTCCCCATGCCTAAAAAATGAATGTGACCATGTGTAATGTAACTGGTGTTATTTAAAGCGCTTCTATACCTTCCGGTTCCGCTCACACTATAAACAAATTGCAGAAAAATGTACATATCCTTAACATAAGAAAAGACAAATAGAGTCCCCTTTAGTGGCTGATTTGTATAAAGTGAAAACAGAAAACCTGGATAAATCACCGCTTCCCCACTTAAATTTGGTGACCTTAAGCAAATATCTTATTTCACCAAAACTCATTTTATTTCATAATCGCACACAAAAGCCCTTTTAAATATGTGAGCTCCGAATACCAGCTGTACAAAAACCTATTCTGTTTTGCTGAACAGGCTATACATTTGCTGTATAATAGTCTGGGCACATAAAGTGTTTATATGGCAACTGGTTTACCGCTTAGTTCACTAATGGTCCATGTTTTTAAACGATCACTTTTAAAAAGTACTTCTCGGTGCTACAATGCGGAGGATTAATATCAATGCTTCCATGTGCTAAAGAAATACACTTTTCTTGATTTTGAAGAGACTATAAAATTGTACATGATGTTTGTTGTATGATTTACATAGCATCTCTCCCTCTCTCTCTCACACACACACACACTCACACAACTGTGGTCAAGTGGACTGGCTTACGGATTTAAGTTGCCTTTCCACTAGGCCCATGTCCTCCTCTGATGAAAGGACCGGAACAATATTTTGCTGTTTTAATACGTGTGACGTGCTGAGGTTCACATTTTTAAAATACATAGGCCGAATTCTCCTTTTGATGGATGATTCCCCTGTGTGCACTGCGACCCCCCCACCCCCCACACCCACACACACCCCATCCTCTGCTCAGTGAGTGCCAGAGCCCCTGGTATCTCTCACTTATCACCCAAGGAGAGAGGCCACATTCCACAGAAGGAATCTGGTCTGTGTCTGCGCCCACCCTCCACCGTCTCCCTGGTGCACCAGCCCCTCCCCCAGGGCACGTGCATTTCATCCCTTCGCAAGCTCCCTGGTGGACCGTCTCCCTGGTGCACAACCCCTCCCCCAGGGCACGTGCATTTCATCCCTTCGCAGGCTCCCTGGTGGACCGTCTCCCTGGTGCACCAGCCCCTCCCCCAGGGCACGTGCATTTCATCCCTTCGCAGGCTCCCTGGTGGACCGTCTCCCTGGTGCACCAGCCCCCCCCCCCAGGGCACGTGCATTTCATCCCTTCGCAGGCTCCCTGGTGGACCCTCGCGCCGTGACGGAAAGAGAGCTGGGACTAGGAGCCTGTGGTTCCGGCAGTGCTTTAATGGAAAAATAGAAGTGCCGGTACCTTCTTGCTTCTGAGAAGTGCTGGTACTCTCCAATTAAAAGTATTACGTTTTTCTTCAGAAGTGCAGGTACTCTCCCTCTCAAAATAAAAAAGTGCCGGTTTTCAGTTCCGTACAGTACCGGCCCATTTAAAGCACTGGGTTCCAGCTATGGGCAGGCTGGCAGAATCCAGGGCATGCTCTGTGCCCGCCCCAGGGGCTCACCCTGTACTTGTCAAGAGTCTGTGTATCCTGCCTTTTGATTTGCTTTCATGTTACCTTATATTATGACCAGGGCCACTGGAAATATGTGATTCTGCGTTTGCAGAATTTTCCACTTAATTCGGAATTTACCCTCTGCTGCATGATTTGCGGATTTTAAGAAAAACAAGAATTTTGTTTCTAGAAAGGGAGCAAAAATAACTGAAACCAGAGCTCACACGCGCTGCAGCGCAGTGGAAGGCCCTTCATTGACTGGCCACCTTTCAGTTGCTTAGTTCTGTATTTAGGGATTAAACTGCTATTAATGATTCAAAACCTTTTGCCAAGACAGTGTTAGAATGTAAAAATGACAAAACAATGAAATATTGCTGTCATACACTAAGCTGCATTATGTAGCACAATTTGCCTTTTCCTGCTGCATAATTTAGTCAACCCTGCCGCATAATTTAGTCCTGTGCTATTGCCTAATTGGAGTAGCCCGGTTATGGTCGGGGTAACTACAGTCCATCCATCTGCAATTGGGATGAGGTCCCATAGGTGGGTAGGTAGGGGCAAACACAAGGAGAGGATGGACGGAGCGCTGAAGCTTTTCAGACACTCACCCACCCCCAGTCACAGATGTGGGTTTAATCATCCATGAATTTATCATCGTTCTTTAGCTCACCACCCCAGTTCAGACACAGCTACATGCAAATCAGTCTGACCCTGTGCCTGAACCGTCCAGCCTGAACTGCCAAGCCTGGTCTTCCCTGGGCCGGAAACCAGCATCCTGGGACTGGTTTCGAGGTAATACCCTTCATCAGCCAGGCTAGCTTGAATCCAGTGCAAAGTGAGCAAGGGACCCACGTCTGGGCATACCCTGCCAACTTGGGGCGAACAAAGCAAACACAAGGAGAGATTGGATGGAGCGCTGAACTTTTTCAGACACTCACCCCCAGTCGCAGATCTGGGTTGAATCCATCATCATTCTTTAGCTCTCTTCACCACCCCAGTTCAGACATGGCCATTTGCAAATCAGTCTTCTCCCTGTTCCTCACTAGAACAGTCCAGCCCGAACTGCCAAGCCTGGGTATGTAGGGGCACCATAAATCCAGTTGAAATTGGCACCTCTGTATGTTCAGCCGGCTTTGTGCCCTCTTTTCCCCCATGTTATTACTGAGCCAGTTAAAGGTCACTGAAAATATGTGAATCTGCAGCTGCAGCATTTCCGCATAATTATACGGTTTGCCGCATTTGACACATAAATCAGCCATCTGCTGCATAATCTGCAGATTTTAACAAAAGACATTTTTCTAGCTTAAATGGATTAAAATTACTAAAAAACATGAGGTGACGTGTTTCCGCGCAGTGTAAGATCCTTCTCAATTGCTGATTGGCCATCTTTCGGTTGCTTATTGCTTGATTTGGTTGTTGAAATTGTCCTAGTGAGGTGGAATCTCTGCTCAGACAGATGTACTATGTGTAAAGTACTAATACATCAGGTTGCATAATGTGCCTTGTCTTGACGCATAAATGAGTCTACCCTGCCGCATTCTTTGGTCCTTACCTGCTGCATAATTACAGTGACCCTGGTCAAGGGGCACATTGCAAGAATTCAACCTCCTACCCACAAGGCACCGTGTTTATTTGCATTAGAGGTGGTCAGGCCGCCAGGGTCAGAGGCAGGGGGGTGAGGCCTGGGTCAGGAGCCAAGGAAAGAATGGTCACGTAATTGGTGCAACGAGGGCTCTTACAATTAAGATAACACTTTTAAATTCAAAATGGTTTCTTTTTGTAACAATGCTATTTTCAACTTGGTATCTTAGAATATGTAGAAGATATGGGGGTTAAATACAAGTGGACATTGTGGCCACACCCCTCTTTTCAAGGCTGGGAGGATAGAGGCCAGCACCTGGAGTTATGCGGGAAGCAAGCCTCGGGAGCTGCCAGCAGCTGGGTACCCTCCTCTTGCAGTAGATCGGTCCTGTGTTGCACATTTGTCGGGGTCGATCCAGCATTTATTGGCCCGGAATGAGCCGGCTGATGTTCACGAGCCCACGCCCCTCCTCTGAGTCAGAGCTGTCATTCGGAGAGGATCTCTGCCCAGCTCTTCCAAGTCTCAAACGCAACTCAAACATTGACAACACCCTAGAATGGAGCCCTTCCATGGACGCCTGGAACCCGGAAGTACTCATTCATAGCACCTGACGGCTTCAGGCCTAACCATTGGCTTAAGTGAAACATGACAGTCGAGGACCAACCATATGCAAATCAGTCTTCATTTCCCTCCAAAAAAGGGCAGCTCAGATCGAACTGATTGGCCAGGGCCAAAGGAACCCAAGTAACACGCAGGAGTGGTTAAGGTTTTTGGGCCTCATTGGCTCGAGGCAGCAGAACCCCCTCCAGCAGAGACGCCCCCGCGTCCTAGTGTGGACGCCCAAGCTAGAGACAAGTGATGGGTGGACATGCTTGTCTGACTCGGAAGCACTGCTCGTGGCTCCGGGAAGCATTCCATTCCATCGCCTCTGAGCCTCCGAGTGGCACAAAAAGAGAACCCGCTGCATTTCACCCTCTTGGGCCTCACTGTTGGGGTGCAGCTACAGTCAGCAATGAAGAGCGAGACCAGGACCCCTGTGCCGCATGCCTGTGCCGCATACCTGTGCCGCCAAGGGTGACTCACCCGAATTAAAAAATATTAACCAATGGAAATGCTTGGCTCAATCTTCACAACAAGGAGTTACTCCAGGCCCCATTCCATGTTTTTTCTTGCCCAGAACCGAGGATATGTAAACTGGTCCTGGCCGCCCTATAAGAGGCTGTCTAGCTCGCAGGGCTCGGATACACCCTTTGGAAGAGCAGCGCAAGCAAGTCAGACTTCAGCAGGCAGAAGAGACGGATGCGACCACGTGGTTCAATGCAGCCTCACCTCAGAGGCCACATTCATCTCCTTACACTGGAAGCTGCGCCGGGGGTTGCAGCGATGTGTGATTCTGCGCGACACTCACCCGCGGATCCTGCCCCGTGCTCCAGCGAGCGCCGTTGTGCAATAGTGAGCACACACGGGGGCAGATTTACAAGCCCCTTGCGCCACTTCTGCCTCACTTTTAACATGGGAAAAGTGACGCAAAAGTGGCGCAAGGGGCTTGTAAATCTGCCCCATAGCCTCTAAGGGAACCTTGTTCAACGAAGCACAAGACTAGTGTAAGTCACACCTAGACCAGGAAGAGGCTCAAGACCCGGCTTTTCGACTGAACCCAGCAACAATAGCGCCTGGATACCCTTGTCGTGAATAGCGGCGCGCTACAAATACATATTGATCGATTCATTGAGATGTTGGCCAGGCCTGCCCTCAGGTATGCAGTACACTAACTGTGAAGTTCCGGGCAAGGCTGTGTATGGCACTCTCACTCTCGGGTGGGCAACCAATGGGTTTGAGGGGTTGTATGACTTCCCCCCTCTCTTTCCCTCTTTATGCTTTTGATGTATGCGCCTCACGACTCCCCCACCGGGAGTATGTCTCGCACCTGGACGCACGGTCTCACTCGTGCCCGCCTCGGCAGTCTCATTGGACATCTAAACCTTCCCGATAAAGGGTGAGTTTATCGTCTTTCACACCGCGCTCCCGGGCAGCCTTGGACCGCGCAGCCCAGGGCCCCGTTTTTGGAAAACAGAGAACTGCCCTTTCTGGTATCACGTTTATAATTTAACAAATGAGCGTTCACCTCCCTGGTCGATATAAGAGAGCTTTGCTGCCGGAAAGGGTCAGCAGGGAACCCACGGACCATGCATCAGCCGTTCACGCCTCTCTGATGTCTCTGCCTGACAAGCTGCACATGGCATGCCCCGCTGGTCTGGGCGAGGAATGCGGGGCTTAGCTCTGCTAAGACCACCACAGGCCTTTGTGCTTGTGGGCATCCGAGGGGCAGGTCAAAGGTGAGGTGAAACTGAGCTGCCCTCACCCCGCAGAGGAGATCACAAGTGCCGGAATGCCAAGGATCACATGGCTGGGAAAGGCTGCGCCCCCAACACCCCGCTCTCCCAGGGGGAGATAATTAAGGCAGAACTGTCCTGTAGGTCTTAGAAGCACCCCCACCCCGCCATACACCCCCACCACAACTGGCCCCATGTCACGTGAGTCGTCTTCAACTGATCCCCTTGCTTTTTTAGCCAATTGCATTTGGGCGTCTTGGATTGTAAGTATGAGCCTTGAAGCCCAACATGGCACGTGATGTTGCCAGAATGGTAACAAAAGACCGACTAAAGGTAAGCCTGGTGACCATGCGGCCCTTTCGGAGCTCAGCACTCCTGAAAGAGGCCAACATTTGCCTGGGCAACGGCTGTTTACTTCTAGAGTTGCCAAGGATTGAATGGGCGCAATTGTGGCCTAGTCGGAGAGACGCTGACCTTGGAACCTTTAACAAAAAAAAGAATGTGATTCTGTACTAATCAGTTTATCTCTTTGTGTTTCAAAATATAAAGGCGTGCAATGTAAATATGTAAACAAGCACTGATAAAGCCAATCGGTCTCGGCATTGAAAGGCATTAGCCAGCTCTTTGGCTTTGCCAATGTTTTTTTTAAATACAGTTTAGCACATTTGTCTTAAGTATTGTCCACATCCAGACAGACCATGTTGGTAAACAGACCATGTACGTAAAAGTTAGTTGTGTTAGAATATATAAGATTAATAACAAACATCTGGAAACGAATTATGGACCAGGCGTAGCATATAATGGCCAGGAATATTTTATTAATTGAAAAGGTTTAGGGTAGATGAATCAACTTTCAAACGCATTTAACCGAATCTTGGCAGACTGTACATTTGATGTTTGAATGGCTTTGAGAGATATGTAAACATCAGCTTTAACACACTCCCAAAACAGAATCACAGCTCATGGTGTTTGTCTCATGTTTCATTCGTTTTCCTAAAACAATGGAAGTTTAGGGTGTGAGTGGCCAAAGTGTCTCCCATGAGAATACTTTTTGTTCCCTTTCTGTGCCCCTGAAACGCTCATAATCAGCCAATGCTTAATAACCAAAAGAAACAAGCCTTGGCAAAGCGAACAGGTCTCGCCTATTCGAGAGAGATTGGCATTGCCAAAATGTTTTAGCCATGTTGTACACCAGGTTGGCTGTGTTCAGCATCTTAATAAATCCATACTGATGCCAGTAGTGAATTTATGAAAACATGCACCCATAGAGCACCTTAGAGGTGCCTCGTGGAAACCTACCAGCCTCTTAGTGTGCTGGCTGACTGGTATCATCCAGCCTGCCACCGCAGACATGTTTCTGATCTAGTGAATCTGCATACCAAAGCCAGGGATTCCGAAGCCCCTGTCACCTTTGATATGCGACCCCAGCTTCCCCCAGGCCTGGGAGATGCCACCTCCTGCCATGAGGCCCATTTGGCACCAGGACAAGTGGGAAATTAGCTATGCTAGGAGGTGTGGTAACTACCAGGCCAGTCACACCCCTAAGGTGGGCTGCTTGATGTGCCCCACGAAAGAAGGGTTCCACCATTCTGATTTTGGTGGAACTGGAAATTATGGGACGGGGTTATTCCCACTCACCACAGGAAGTGGTCATATAGGGGGTGGTGTGACCCTAAGGGTAAGTAGCCCATCGGATGCTACTCTTCACTTCCCTTAACACCCCTAAATTGAGTAGGTGACCCCTTGACACCAGGAACTTAAATTTGACTGACTCCAAAAGAAGAAGAACTAAGAAGAGCCAGAGAAGCAAGGACTGTGGACTGGAACGAGATTTAGCACCAAACCCTGCCTGTTGTCCTGGCGATTGCGAGAAGATGACTCGCCCTGCAGCTGTGCACCCTCCAAAACCCTCAGAGAGCTGCCAGCACTTCGTAAATCAAGCCAGCATCTCCCTTGGAATAGAGGAGCTACTCCTCTGCAACCTGCAGGCACTGATCGTAAGCTCTGGTACACCGGACTGCTGATCACTGGTTTCACCAATACAGCAGCCACCCAGGAGAAGGTGTTCCATGCTCCCAGAGGTCCGCCCTGTTCTAGACCCTTCAGGAGTCCTCCGGCACCAATACCCAGGGTAACAGACCCCTTGCAGCAACCAAGACTTGTTGGTGGTCCAATCCGGACACCAACCCTACAGTGACTGACCAGTCAAAGAGGGATGTCAGCACCACAGAAGTCAGCACCGAGAGTGGCACGGCTATCCTGTTGTGTCCCCATCTCTAGGTCATCACCTGAAGCAAGTGCCTCCGATTGCTGCGACCCGCCGGACAAAAAAACATTCCACCCGAACCCCACAGCCCGAGTTTAGCATGAACAACAGTATCTCTAGCACCTAGAGACTCCCAAAACCTGCGCTCACCTGTGAGTTTCATCGGGCTGGTCTCCCAGTCCCCCCTTCATCCTCTTTCTACAAGCTCTCCAAAACGAATGTATGTTGTTATCCTGCAGTCTTTTTCCCCGCAGGGAATCACAACGCGGTCGTTACAACGACCGCGTTGTGACTCCGCATACCATTACTCCGCAAGTCGGAACAACCACTTGCGGAGGGGGGGCGCTGGATGTTGGAATAGTATAATTTACTATTCCAACTCCAGTCTAAGCAGACAATAAGGAAGGTGTTGGATTTTGAATCCAACACCTCTCCCCCCCCCTCCGCAAGTCATTGTTCCGACTTGCGGAGTAATGGTATGCGGAATCACAACGCGGTCGTTGTAACGACCGCGTTGTGATTCCCAGCGGGGAAAAAGATTCGTGGTAAACGTTGTTTACCCTCCAAAATATAGTGCCTCAGACCGCCTTGACCCGCCAAACCAAAGACCACTGCACTCGAGCCTCACAGCCCAGGTATAGTTTGACCGATGGTTTATCCCGGCTCCAGAGACCCTAAAGAACCGACACCCCCTGTGGGTTCTCCCAGACAGGTCCTCCCTTGCAGCTTCTTTATGCAGGTACCATTCCCTATTGACTTCAAAGGGGCTCCAGACACCAAAAAAGCATCTCTGCACCCGGACGCCCCGGAGCTTACTGAGTTGACCTGTTGGTGCTGTCTTGGACCTTGACCCCCTAATTACCTTAAGTCCAGAACGACAGTCCTGTAGGTCGTTGACAAGTAACCGTTTGCAGTATATGTTTTTCTCCATAGGATAACATTACCACATTCTGCCAATCCAAGTATTTTCTTGTATATTTAAAAAAGTGATAACTCCAAATGCACTTACCCAATACCGATGAGACTGGTGTCTAAATTCATATAACAATCTGTGTTATTTTTATAAATTGGTTTCGAGTTTCTTCTTGTGTCTGTGTCTCATTTAGTGACTCTGTGTGCTCAACAAATGCATTAACATTACCTTCCGATAAGCCTAAACCTCTCGCCCAACTACCACAAAAGAGAGCATTTGCGATTATTATTTTAAGCCCTGTAAACCAATAAGGGTTGTCTGGACTTTCTACATAGTACACCTCGTTTAGGTATACTTCATAAAAAAACAGCTTCCTACAACTCCCTAGTGATAATGAGGAAGGGGAATGTGAACAGTCCATCTGTGAATGCATTGAGAAGTTCCTGCTCTGATAAGCGGACTCTGAAACACAGACTTGGTCAAACCATGGGAGGAAGGGTGGGTGGGATTGTAGGCTGGTTGGTCCCTTATGAACTGGAGGGGAAGGAAGGTTTAATAGCATAAACAATAACATAGTACATTTAACAGCTATCTCCGAGTATAAAAAATACAAACTAAAAATGAATAATTATTTATATATGATTAAGAAAACATTTGCTCTTCTGTTTCATTACATTGCTAATTTGATGTAGGTCCCGCATATATTGTAGAGTTGAATCATTTACAGAACCCTTTTCTCCTTCTCCCGTTTTTCCTGATGTACTTCTTTTTCATGGTTCTTAGGTTTTTAGGTCTTGCCTACGCAGCGTGCATGCGCTACTTAGGAAAGAGACCTTTAGTCATCGGCACAGCTTTCCCTGCAAAAACGTTCACGCGTTGCATTGCTTCCAATGGCAACGCGTGCACGTCTGGAGATTCACTTGCGGGAGCGAGCAGCTGGCGCCTTTTATTTTTACTCCTAGCTTCCCGGTGGTCATGACATACGAGCACAGGTTTCCTCCACACAAGCTTAATAGGCTGCTCTGTACATTTAAATGAAAGCAAGTGCTCATGTTTTTGACACTATAACCTATCAACCACAATTCTTTACACGCCTGATCCTCTGGCCTGTTTATGCCACTCCTCTTTTCGGCCTATCTTATGTTGTTAATCTGATTAGGTCTACTTTTAAATTTGCACAAATGGTAAAAGAAGGCAAATTATTTCCTACACTGGACTAGAGAGGCTTAAACTCAATATAGATCTGCGGGCGGGGGGTCCCACTACACGCTATGGAAGGATGCATTTTGTATACTTGTTGTCACACACGCTCGTACAACCAGACGCTTATAACACCCAAATCTGGTACAACAGGTGCAGTGGAGGCACATACTCTGCCACCCCTAAACCGAGATGTGCCTTATTTCCACAACTAATGAACCCTTTTTGGGCAAGGATGGCAGTGACGACTAATAGGTCCAGTCGACACACACTGGTGGTCTGCGGTGACTTTAGTCACCTGAAACCTCGTCCACTGTTTGCAATCTGGCTGTGGGGGGCACAGAACCGTATTCAGGTGACACACTGACAGCGGAGTTATAATCTTCAATTGCGAGATAAAAGTTATCCTGATGAGGCTCATGAACCGAGTGCCACACTACTAGCCATTAAAGATGGTGGCACTGCTTCGTAGCCAACAAAGAACATTCCTAAAAACCTACCCCATCACTAGTCATCCAAACCCAGGAGCACTTAAAGAGTTCCAGCAGGCAGCACCCGAAGTTAACACTGGAGGTGGCGAGGGCACCAGCGTCATCTTTCATTCACACAGTAAACACAGATTTGTGGCATACATTTATACAACACAAAACCAACTAAAGCAAGATTGGCATGCGCTGACTAACTGCTGACTCCCCTCACAGGTCGACAGGTGAAGGTTGAATCTACCTTCACCAGCGGGCGGCACGGGCCGTCTTTGGACAGAGTGTAGGGCTGCGGGTGCACGTAGAGGTGTTTTATCCAGCCCTTGAGAAGGTATGTTCTGCTCTCTACAGAATGAGAGAGGCTGCTGGCAACAACATATTGATCATGGAAAGCCAGAAGCACTTAAGCCGAGGATGGCCTGGCCGCTAGCGTGCTACCTCAGGACTATGAGATCACCAGGTCCCAGGGGGCATGGAGGGGTCCGCCACAAATGAAGAATACAGACGCTGCTCTATCCCGAGACGTCACCAGCAATTGAGAGAAATGATGAAATATACATCAATGCTGAAGAAAGGAACAAACACAGCAGTAGCCCCAGCGCGCCTGAGAATAGCTCCATTCAGCGCCTTGAAACCAACGCGGACACATCCAACGCCCGGACGCCTCCGTGGCATCACCCTGCAGGATGGCGCTTTGAAACCTGGGGTCAAACAGGGTCGGCCGTGCCGGTGGAGAATAGGTCGCAGAGATACGGGAAATAAGGGTCCTCGCCCTGCTCCCACATGCTGCGGGAAGACAGCAAACATCAGAATACAAAAGGAACCCTTGCCGGCCCGGAGAGACGTCCCTGCACTTCTGACAGGGTCGGACTGCCTTTAGAGATTTACAGTCAACAATACAGCACTTAACATTACTAATTCAGCTGGA
Organism: Triturus cristatus; assembly: GCF_964204655.1. NCBI lineage: Eukaryota > Metazoa > Chordata > Amphibia > Caudata > Salamandridae > Triturus > Triturus cristatus. Next base: position 771,882,500 of record NC_140595.1, on the reverse strand, counting down.
CAAGTCGTGCCACGCGCCGCTTTCAGAAGAAATCACCACTTTTCTTTAGGCCAGCATCATCTGCCAGGGCAGGGCATGGCATGGCTGCCCCAAGCACATGTCACTGCATGAAGGGACACAAGGCTTGAAGATGCACAGCACGAGAAGGCGTGGGTACAAATGACACGGAGGATTTTACACGAGAGGGGCTGAGTGAAGATGAGAAAGCAACCCGATGACACTGAAACCAGCATGGATCGGTACAGCGGGTACACTTCGACCACACACACCGGAGATGCAGCCTAAGAGGCCATGTACTCGTTGAGTGAAGAGGATCTAGGACCACTGAGAACAAGGCCGAGCTCACTACTCATACCACACAAGGGCCCAAAAACACAGCTATCACTGCCCAAAGGCAAAGCTTCTTAAACAAAGTAGCGAAAGTCTCGGCAACTTAGTGTCGAACTCTGTCACAAGGCGGGCCACCAGCCCATCCGTGGGAGCCCTGGCCAGAGTAGAGGCGATTAACAGCTAATGCTTTCCTGGCTGGAGGGATGGCTGCTTCAGTGCAGTAGATAGGACCTGGAGTCAAGCCTGGAAGTTGTTTGTCTAACCTCAAAATCTGAGCACATACAAAGGCGGGAGGAGGGAGAGGGAGAGGGCAACGACCCTGGTGAAAGCCAAGCATGTAAGTTAACCGGTAGCCCTGGGTAGAACTTTAATTACGCTGGCAACATTCTGCATTAGGTGATTTTGTCTAACTCTACCCAATTATGCACCTAGTGTACAAGGGTGCAAATACCAAAGAGAGAATTGTTTGCCCCCCTCAAGAAAAATTCTCTGCTCGATTTGTTTCTGAGATTTTGCAAGAAAATTATACACAATTCTTATACACCCATGTTCAGATGCATGTTAAGAAAGTGTGCAAAGTGTTTAATAAATCACACTCCATATAAAGCAAAAGTCTTACATAAACAAGCATTGGCATAGCCAATAGGTCTCGCCTTTGGGACCTTACAAGTGTTTAGTTATCCAGCACAATATCCTTGGTGCAACAACATCAACTGTTGCATGGCTAAAAGCTAAACACTTATAAGGTCTCAAAGGCAAGACCTATTGGCTATGCCAATGCTTGTTCAATCTTTTTTTGACTGGCCTTTGACTTTCATGTTATAGGCATGTAGTGTATTGCATTTTCATCATATGTGCTAATTACATGCTATCTAATTTCTAACCTCAGTTGGATGCCCATTATAGTTATGTGTGTGGCATATTGTATTATATTCCTGATAAAATAAAAGTAATTTACAAAATTAATAAGTAAACCAGAGCACATTGGTGCAGGTTAAAAAATAAGCAATGCGATGCAAAATGTCAAGAAAGATGGATGTCAAAAACTCTTAAATTCTGCTTTGAAGAGTCTGAGCCCATCTGTGATGGAGGAAAGCGTGCAGCTCAGGGTGGAACTGCAGAGCTTCAGTTCGGATATTCTATATTTCATTGATGTGGTTCAGTATCACAATGGCATCAAGCAGCTGTAAAAAGTGTTTTAATTGAATGTATGATGTTACAATGCATACATTTACAATGCATGCATTTATAATGCAGTTTTTACATCGCAATATCCTTTACAATGCATTCTTTTACATCGCATGCCATTACATTGCATTTTCAGAAACTACCTTTACAACGCATTCCATTACATCGCATCATACCTTTACAACGCATACCATTACAATGCATACCATTACATCGCATTTAAGGTAAGTGTTGGATAGCATAGGGGTAATAATTACTATTCTAACTCCAGTGAGTGCAACAGTAGGGTGTTGGATAGTGTAAGGGTACTATGATGTAATGCCTGCGTTGTAGTGATATGCATTGTAATGACATGCGTTGTAGTGATATGCATTGTAATGACATGCGTTGTAGTGACATGTGATGTAATGGCTGCATTGTAATGACATGCGATGTAAAGGATGTTGCGATGTAATGACTGCGTTGTAAAGGTTGTTTCCCGTTTTAATTTACCAAATGTGTTGCAGGATTATTGATGCTCGCCTGTTGGCTCAACAAAGTGTTGTTTGCAGCTGGTTCGGTATTGCAGGACAGCTCTTTGGTGAAAAATACTCCAAAAGATTCTAGATTTGTAAATGTCAAAGTTGCTAGCAATGGAACCTGGAAATAAGGGATCCAAATCCAGGCTGTTTTCACATGACTAAAATAATTCTGTGTCTGTGGCCATAGAGGCCTGGATGATGTGTCCATATGAGATCTTGTTCTCGTTTTATCATTCCAGTAGACCCTGTGTATTTTCTCGAGCAAAGATCCGCGTCACAAGTCTCCTGACCAGGGATCCTCGTGATTCGGTATGATCGTCACCAATCTAGAGTCCAGCGCTCTTTTAGGTGACAGGAGACACACCCAAAATGCTACTCCTTTTAGCATGGGCAGCTGCAGCCCCCATGACCAGGCCATGACACTACTTGGAGCTGGTGGTAGAGGACTCTAGTAGAGGGATACAGGTTTAGTTACATGCACCACATTGCGTTGGCTCCTCCCGGTTCTCCCTGGTAAAGCTGCGCAGTCTGTCGTGACTTGAATTGGATTGCCTCTGGTTCTACTTGGGGGTCATGAGAGTGCAGTGTTACCTGAGATCTGGTGTACCCCTAGCCCAGCCCCCATCTGTTGCATTTAGCCCCTCAACATGTAGAGTACTCCATAGGGTCTAGTGGTCAATGCTGCTGTACCAACGTCCCCGTGCATTTTTCTGTGCACTGCTTCCCTGAATGTCCCCTCCCTGCAAAATGTTTGTAAAGCCAAATGTATCTGTCTGGCTTGACATCAGATTCTGGTGAGTGGAGCAGAAAGAACCTTTGGTGTTCACTGAATCTGGAACAAACCATTTCCAGCAGGCCAGACCATGACCCTAGAAAAGCAACCTCAAAACCATGGCTTTCGTCAAATGTGAGCGAGTCGACTGCTGGCCTTAAACAAAGAGATGGGCTTCTGGCCCTTCCCCTCATCCTGTGTCCTGCTCTGGTAGGAAGAAGATCGCATACCCTGATTGGCCAGCAAGCAGCCTGGCAGGCAACAGGAAACTGACAGTGACAGTTCCCTTACATGGGCAGCCAGGGAGCTGGGCCCACTGAAAGGAAATGCATTGTGACATGGCTTGCTCCCCCAAAATGTTGGGACAAATTTGAATCTGAGGGGAGAGTGGGTTGCAAGGCTAGTGCCATGGTCCAGGTTGTAAGAGGACCTCTGTGGATTATCCCGTATTCAAGGAACTCCGCACACCTGCGTAGAGTATTGGGATTACTGGAGGTGGAACTCCTGGCTTGATCCCGTTGAGGGATAAGGGCTATAGATACCCCAAGACTGAGAAGGCTTCATTCTTACTGTATCTGAGGGAGATGAGGAGCGATGCTGCCCTGGGAGGAGGGAGCCTAACTTTATTTATCCAGTGCTGGCCTTTGCCGTCGGAACGATCCACCCAGCCGAGATCTCAAGCCTGTGGGCACTGCCCAGTTTGATTCAAGATTTTCAACTGTGAGTAACCCAATGCCAACATGGGCGACGCATGCTTTAACATAGTCATTGTCCAAGCGACATCTGTATCGAGTGTGCTGTCATGTATTTTGCAGCCCTTGCACTGCAGTGTGCAACTTTTCAGCTACACTGATGTCCATTTCAGAACTGGGTGCCTACACTCCTGCATTGCTACGCACTCTGTCTACATCTATTTCGATGTCCCTGTCTTGTCTTTTTATTGTTACAGTTTTATATAGCGAGAACCCGTCTCGAAGGTATGGGAGCCCTTTGCATGAGCACCAGTTACATTACACAAGGACACATTCGTAATTATTGCAGGCACAAGGAGATTAACTCATTTGTTCAGAATCATAGGATGTTGAAGAAAAGCTGAGACTCAAACCTGGTTCCCCATCTCCAAAGTTGGCAGCTCTGTGCACTGTCTACTGCCGCAGTGAGGTCATGTGAAGCCCAGGCCACGCATGCTTCATACTACTGCAGCGAGATAAATGTGGCGACCAGGTCATGCATGCTGCATACTGCTACAGCAATGTCCTTGTGCAGTCCAGGTCATGCATGCTGCATACTGCTACAGTGATGTCCAGGTGAAGCCCAGGCCATGCATGCTGCATACTACTACATCGAGGTCCAGGTGAAGGCCAGGCCATGCGTGCTGCATACTGCTACAGTGATGTCCACGTGAAGCCCATGCCATGCATGCTGCTTACTGCTACAGCGAGGTCCATGTGAAGCCCATGCCATGCATGCTGCATACTGCTACAGCAATGTCCATGTGCAGTCCAGGTCATGCATGCTGCATACTGCTACAGCGAGGTCAATGTGGCAATCAGGTCATGCATGCTGCATACTGCTACAGCGAGGTGCATGCGGCGGACAGGCCATGCATGCTGCATACTGCTACAGCAAGGTCCAGGTGAAGCCCAGGCCATGAATGCTGCATACTGCTACAGCGATGTCCTTGTGCAGCTCAGGCCATGCATGCTGCATGCTGCTACAGCGAGGTCCATGTGAAGCGCAGGCCATGCATGTTGCAAACTGCTACAGCGAGGTCCATGTGAAGCGCAGGTTATGCATGCTGCATACTGCTGCAGCAAGGTCCAGGTGAAGCCCAGGTCATGCATGCTGCATACTGCTACAGTGAGGTCCATGTGGCGGCCAGGCCATGCATGCTGCTTACTGCTACAGCGAGGTCCATGTGAAGCGCAGGTCATGCATGCTGCATACTGCTACAGTGATGTCCAGGTGAAGCCCAGGCCATGCATGCTGTATACTGCTACATCGATGTCCAGGTGAAGCGCAGCCCATGCATGCTGCATACTGCTACAGCGAGGTCCATGTGAAGCGCAGGTTATGCATGCTGCATACTGCTGCAGCAAGGTCCAGGTGAAGCCCAGGTCATGCATGCTACATACTGCTGCAGCGAGGTCCATGTGAAGCCCAGGCCATGCATGCTGCATACTGCTACAGCGAGGTCCATGTGGCAGCCAGGTCATGCATGCTGCATACTGCTACAGTGATGTCCAGGTGAAGCCCAGGCCATGCATGCTGCATACTGCTACAGTGATGTCCAGGTGAAGCCCAGGCCATGCATGCTGCATACTGCTACATCGAGGTCCAGGTGAAGGCCAGGCCATGCGTGCTGCATACTGCTACAGTGATGTCCACGTGAAGCCCATGCCATGCATGCTGCTTACTGCTACAGCGAGGTCCATGTGAAGCACAGGTCATGTATGCTGCATACTGCTACAGCGAGGTCCATGTGGCAGCCAGGTCATGCATGCTGCATACTGCTTCAGCGAGGGCCAAGTGAAGCCCAGGCCATGCATGCTGCATACTGCTGCAGCGAGGGCCAGTTAAGCCCAGGCTATGCATGCTGCATAATGGTACAGCGACGTCCATGTGGCGGCCAGGCCATGTATACTGCATACTGCTACAGCGAGGTCCATGTGAAGCGCAGGCCATGCATGCTGCATACTGCTACAGCGAGGTCCATGTGCAGCCCAGGCCATGCATGCTGCATACTGCTACAGCGAGGTCCATGTAAAGCCAAGGCCATGCATGCTGCATACTGCTACAGCGAGGTCCATGTGAAGCCCAGGCCATGCATGCTACATACTTCTACAGCGAGGTCCATGTAAAGCCAAGGCCATGCATGCTGCATACTGCTACAGTGAGCTCCATGTGGCGACCAGGCCATGCATGCTGCATACTGCTACAACGAGGTCCGTGTGGCGACCAGGCCAGGCATGCTACATACTGCTACAGTGAGGGCTATGTGAAGCCCAGGCCATGCATGCTGCATACTGCTACAGCGAGGTCCATGTAGCGACCAGGCCATGCATGCTGTATACTGCTACAGCGAGGTCCATGTGGCGACCAGGCCATGCATGCAGCAACTGCTACAGCGAGGTCCATGTGAAGCCCAGGCCATGTATGCTGCATACTGCTAAAGACGAGGACCGGGTGAAGCCCAGACCATGCAACCCGCATACTGCTACAGCGAGGTCCATGTGGCGTACAGGCCATGCATGCTGCATACTGCTACAGCGATGTCCATTTGAAGCCCTCCCCATGCATGCTGCACACTGCTACAGCGAGGTCCATGTGAAGCCCAGGGCATGCATGCTGCATACTGCTGCAGGGAGGTCAATGTGAAGCCCAGGTCATACATGGTGTATACTGCTACAGCGAGGTCCATGTGGCAGCCAGGTCATGCATGCTGCAACTGCTACAGCGAGGTCCATGTGCAGCCCAGGCCATTCATGCTGCATACTGCTACAGCGAGGTCCATGTGGCTGCCAGGCAATGAATGTTGCAACTGCTACAGCGAGGTCCATGTGAAGCCCAGGCCATGCATGCTGCATACTGCCACAGCGAGGTCCATGTGCAGCCCAGGCCATGAATGCTGCACACTGCTACAGCGAGGTCCATGTGAAGCCCAGGTCATTCATGCTGCATACTGCTACAGCGAGGTCCACGTGAAGGCCAGGCCATGCATGCTGCAAACTGCTACAGCGAGTTCCATGTGCAGCCCAGGCCATGCATGCTGCATACTGCTACAGCGAGGTCCACGTGAAGCCCAGGCCATGCATGCTGCATACTGCTGCACGGAGGTTCGTGTGGCGGCCAGGCCATGCATACTGCAACTGCACCAGAGATGTCCATTTGAAGCCCTCGCCATGCATGCTGCACACTGCTTCAGCGAGGTCCATGTGAAGCCCAGGCCATGCATGCTGCACACTGCTACAGCAAGGTCCATGTGAAGCCCAAACCATGCATGCTGCTTACTGCTACAGCGAGGTAAATGTGGCGACCAGGTCATGCATGCTGCATACTGCTACAGCGAAGTCAATGTGGCAATCGGGTCATGCATGCTGCAAACTGCTACAGCGAGGTCCATGTGGCGGCCAGGCCATGCATGCTGCATACTGCCACAGCGAGGTCCATGTGAAGCCCAGGCCATGCATGCTGCAACTGCTACAGCGAGGTCCATGTGCAGCTCAGGCCATGCATGCTGCAACTGCTACAGCGAGGTCCATTTGAAGCCCTCCCCATGCATGCTGCATACTGCTACAGCAAGGTCCATGTGAAGTGTAGATCAAGCACGCCGTATACTGCTGCAGCAAGGTCTACGTGAAGCCCAGGCCATGCGGGCTGCATATTGCTGCAACAAGTTCCATGTGATGCCCAGGCCATGCATGCTGCATTCTGATACAGCGAGGTCCACGTAAAGCCCAGGCCATGTGGGCTGCATACTGCTACAGCGAGGTTAAGCGCCTTGATACCCTTGTGTCATTGTTCGCGCTCTATAATTCGCCATTTCATTTCCTTTCATTTCATTTCAAGGTGAAGCCCAGGCCATGCATGCTGCATAATGTTGCAGCAAGGTCCATGTGGCAGCCAGGACATGCATGCAGCATACTGCTACAGCGAGGTCCACGTGAAGCCCAGGCCATGTGTGCTGCATACTGCTACAATGAGGTGCATGTGAGGAGTAGGCCAAGCATGCCGTCTACTGCTACAGCGAGGTCTACGTGAAGCCCGGGCCAAGAAGTCTGCATACTACTGCAGCAAGGTCCATGTGATGCCCAGGTCATTTATTCTGTATAATGCTAAAGACGAGGTCCAGGTGAAGTACAGGCCATGCATGCTGCATGCTGCATGCTGCATACTGCTACAGTGAGGTCCAGGTGAAGCCCAGGCCATGCGTGCTGCATATTGCTACAGCGATGTCTATGTGAAGCCCAGGCCATGCATGCTGCATACTGCTACTGCGAGGTCCATGTGGTGGCCAGGCCATGCATACTGCTACATCGATGTCCATGTGCAGCTCAGGCCATGCATGCCGCATACTGCTACAGCGAGGTCCAGGGGAAGCCCAGGCCATGCATGCTGCATACTGCTACAGCGAGGTCAATGTGGCGACCTGGCCGTGCATGCTGCATAATGCTACTGCGAGGTCCATGTGAAGCCCAGGCCATGCATGCTGCATACTGCTACTGCGAGGTCCATGTGGTGGCCAGGCCATGCATACTGCTACATCGATGTCCATGTGCAGCTCAGGCCATGCATGCCACATACTGCTACAGCGAGGTCCAGGGGAAGCCCAGGCCATGCATGCTGCATACTGCTACAGCGAGGTCAATGTGGCGACCTGGCCGTGCATGCTGCATAATGCTACTGCGAGGTCCATGTGGTGGCCAGGCCATGCATACTGCTACATCGATGTCCATGTGCAGCTCAGGCCATGCATGCTGCATACTGCTACAGCGAGGTCCATGTGAAGCGCAGGCTATGCATGCTGCATACTGCTACAGCGAGGTCCATGTGAAGCCCAGGCCATGCATGCTGTACACTGCTGCAGCGAGGTTCAGGTGAAGCCCAGGGTATGCATGATGCAAACTGCTGCAGCGAGGGCTAAGTGAAGCCCAGGCTATGCATACTGCTGCAGCAAGGTCCATGTGCAGCCCAGGCCATGCATGCTGCATACTGCTACAGTGAGGTCCATGTGGCGGCCAGGCCATGCATGCTGCATGCTGCATAATGCTACAGCGAGGTCCATGTGGCGGCCATGCCATGCATGCTGCATAGTGCTACAGTGAGGTCCATGTGGTGGCCAGGCCATGCATGCTGCATGCTGCATAATGCTACAGTGAGGTCCATGTGGCGGCCAGGCCATGCATGCTGCATAGTGCTACAGCGAGGTCCATGTGAAGCGCAGGCCATGGGAAACAGCCATTACAATGCAGCCATAACCAAGCAAGACTATTACCACACATCCTTTACAACGAACATGCCTTTATAGGGAGTGGTGAAGTATTTATTTATTTATTTGTCTTGTTAAGTGCCCGAATCGCCCCCGAAGGGGCATCTCCGCGCTACGGATCCAGAGATTGGTGGTGGCCACAGAGACTGATCAGCGGAACATCTAAATGTAGGTATTTTCAGAAATGTCAATCAAATCAGTGACACAGATTGTTAGGTCCATGGCCAGCAAGTTTGCAATGGCACTTGAGAGGGGCTTTAAACATAAGAAGCCTTTCTACAGGCAACCAATGCAGCTTGCAGTAGTGTTCGATACAGCGGAGCGTGTGGGACGTCCAAGAATGACTCTGGAATGCATGTTTTCAGAGGCTGAGGTTTGTTAAGCAGATGCTGTTGCGGCTCGATATACAGAGAGGTGCCACGATGAAGATATGATGCTGTACGCCGTCATTCTGCGACATTTAAGATGAAGGCGAGGAGGAACTTCTAAAGATTGTGAAGAGCAGGAAGCAGGTGGACCTCGCATGGTTAATCTGTGGCACCAGGAACAATTCACCATCCATGAAAAAAGAGGATTATGACCTGTGGTCAGTTACAGAAGGAAGAAGGCCACCACTCCTGAGTCCAGGTGGTGGCAGGAGCCCCAAAGAGCATTACTACAGCCTGACCCTCATTGGGTGTAAGGGAGGCGTCTCGCATCCAATCAGCCGCCACAGTCAGACAAGGGTGGACATGGGAAACAGCATCCTCGTCGTCAGACTCTAGAATGAGCCGGATCTCGGTGTCGTCTGCAAATCAATATAGTGTATGTTCAAACTAATATATTGGGAGGTCAAGGGGGGCATCTACAAATTAACCGTGATGGGATTCAATGCAGGCAAGGCGACCATCTGAGGTCTTCCTGTGGCAGAGGGGCTTCTGACCGGCACCATCTCAGCTTTGTGACTTTCAGCCGCTTCTAGAGTGTCAGCAAAAACACTAGGCATTCTGGCCCTTGTAGTTTCATGCTTCCTGTCCTAAGTATTGGCCTACAAATTCTACCATGCTTTGTGGTTGAATATCCGGGGCATGCTAAATGTCACCCTCATAAAATAAGGCCGTTTGACAAATATGGGCCTTTCTTAAATAAAAAAATATGTAATGTTCTCTATAAAGCACTCCCCCGTTCATAGCAGGTAGTTCGGCGATATGTAAAATACTTAAATAAATAAAACATGCATGTTGTTTCTTACCCTTTAAGTGACCTGCGTCAACCGCAGGCCCAATGCATTTGTTTATTTCGGATGTTCTGTCCAGCCGTGAAGCTGCTTCTGGGCGCTGCAGAATGCCAATCAGTTAAATGTAATATGATCAAGTAATTTATCTTCAAAGTGCTCGGGTACCATTTGCACTATTTAAAGAAGTAAACAAAGTCAAACAAATGAAGTCCCCTGATAACAGTGGCCTGGTAACAGACGGAGGGGGGGCGGGGGCGGGGGTCAGTTGCGGGCCCTTAACGCATACAGTAGAAGACTTCCTTGATTAAAACAATATTTCCGCTGTTTCTGAAGTTAAGGGGACAGACACTCAAGATCTGACGGTGGGGTCTAGAACATGCCAGGGTTCTTGAAAGTCTGTTTAATTCCTAGAGCACAGTGTCCTTTGTTCAGGGTGTAGCAGCAGGGAGGGCCAGTCCAAGGCAAGACAATAATATGTGGTTGTTAAAGATGGCAACCATTCTGTGGCTTAAAATCAATAAAAATATGTTTATCAAAAAGAAAGATGCCAACCATAGGCGGGCATCAAATTATTTCTTGGGACATCAAATAGTGCATCACTTTCATGCCAGAGAGGCAGCAACATGTCTGTTTGACTAAGGCGATGGTACCTGATTTTCAAAACAAAAAACTAGGATAGGTCTTAGATATAAAAGTAGGACTACACATTGAAAGTGATTATGAAAAAAAGGCCTACAATGACATCACCTACTGACTAGAAACCTGGCATGACATAAGAAGACGAGAATGGCTGGCGTGTTTCAGATGCTGTGCATTTTGTTTCATTTTGAGGAAATTTCGATTCTTTCAGATTGCCCCATTTTTTTGCTAAGCATTGTGGTACTTGTAGTACTGTATGCCGATTTATAAATTAAGGATTCATTGTAGTAGAACCTAAATTAAACAGCATTTGCAATGCAATAGGTCGCACATTTGCGAGAGCTTAGGCTATTGGCTTTGAAAATGACAATGCCTTTTATTTATCTGATTTGCCAATTAACACATAAATAAAAGGCACTCTCATGTACAATGCCAACAGCTCAAACTCTTGTAAATGCGAGACCTATTCAAAGAAGCGGCTGCCATTGTCCCGGACTGCTTGGAAAGTGAAAGCAGGCATGGTGCGCTGAATGTAAGGAAAGTATGTCCTGTCTGCAGTTCAAGAAACTCATTCAAGAAAATAGTGCTTACAGACTGAAAAAGACATACCGCATAACAACTGAAGTAAAGGGGCCAGTTGCCATGGGTGGGTACAAATGAAGAAAAGGCGGGACTAAGGCGGGACTAACAAGCCTATTAACGAATCAGAAGCCAGCATTTACGAAGGGCAATGATACAAGCCAATGAAAGACCTCTCCGAGCAGTGCATGCGCTGCCCAGGCTCGACCTAAAAATGAAAACTGAAGGAGCTACACACCCCGGCGTAGAGCAGCTTGACAGCTCTGCTGGCCCAAGGTAAATATAATATTCTTTGAGATTTTAATTGCGTCGGCATTCCTAGAGAGAGCTCATGCAGTTGGCACCATGTGACAGAACACTGATGGAGACCATGGGCGTAACACAGGCCCCTGCAGCCTCCTCGGTGGGGGGGGGCCCAAGCTCCAAGCGGCCCCCTCGGCACTGCACACTGGCGGGAGAGCTTCTGATTGATCCCGGAGGGGGCCCCTCTACGTACCGTGCAGGGAGGTCCCTCGCTTTTTGTTACGCCAGTGATGGAGGCCGGCCTCTCCACATTTTAACATGCCCCGGCCCCTCAAAGGCAATATTGCTCCAAATGCATGTGTTGCAGAAGCAGCTGGAATGTGGGGCGGAAGGCCAGTTTTTATCACTAAAGGTGGAGGGATGCCCGTGCGCGCGCCTGGGAGGGAGACACTTATCTGTAATGCGGATTATTCCCATTCCATTCCCACAGAATTACAAACAGGTCCCAGGGATCCGTGCTCCAGACTCGGTGCAGCTGTGATGACCATGAAACCTCTGCTAGGAGCCGTCACACTGAACGCTGATCAACATATACTTATCTAGGAAAGTGTTTTTTTTAAACTATTTGGCATAGAAATTGAAAGCTGTACATTAAACAGGTGGCAAAAATAATGTTTCAGATGTTGTAAAAACAACCTGCAGGCCTTGGACTGGGATTTGGAGCCGTGTCTACGTCGGCAGGGGGGAGGACCGGCTATCAAGTGTCACGAGCAGAGATGACACAAAGCGGCCATTTGTCAAATTTTTGCGGGTAAATAAAACGTACAAAAAATGTGTGGAATCAGATCAGACCAATGCTAAAATTGTATGAAAAGCACACCAAACTCTACTCACTGAATTTATGTTCAACATTTCCGGTTGTTTTAAAAAACAAGTTAATTGAAACATGCCGGGTACCCTCCGCACACACCTGCCTTCGGCGAGTCCTGGCATCGAGGTCCTTCTCTCCCTCACAGATGTCCCCATTTCAAACATCTCATCTGAGTCTGTCCCCTCACACGCCTTCCTCGGGCCGCCTTGACATTATATAACCTAACAGTGCCCATGTGACCGCTGCATTCCGCGAGGAGACATTTCCCAGTAAGGCGCAATATGAGAACTGGGGCTGTATTACATATTGGCATTGTTTGCACCCCATTATGGTGACTGCGTCGCCCTGGGGGTAGCCGCAAACTCGCGCTGCCCCGGGGGCTGCGCATTCATGTGAAAACGTGGAGCAGCCGCTCCGTGTCTTCACAGTGCAGGCTGCAATCCGCCTGCACTTTTAGAGGGAATTTGATACCCCCTTGCTGGCGGGTGCAATCAGTAACTGCACTCGCCTGCAAAGGGATGTCTGGGGGTCCATGGGACCCCCTTTATCCCCTGCAGAGGGCTACTCATTTACAGTGCGCCACCTTTTGAAATGGCGTACTGTCAGTGCACCTCCTGAGGGCTTCTTTGACTCTGCGCCCGCGTCTGTAATATGGCGCGGGCGCAGATTTAAAGGAATTGCCCCATTTTCATAGGGCACGCCCCTATGCAAATGAGGGAACACCCTCTGTTGATAGTGCTGGTGCTTTAAGTGCGCCAGCGCTATCGGTATTATAGAAGGGGACGCACAAGCGTCTGCGCCCCCTTCTATAACACCAAAGTGCCCCAGGGGCACGCAAAGCGGGTGCAAACGCCCTTTGCACCCCCGGGGCACCTTATGTAATACGGTCACTGGAGTCCTTGATCCAGAAAGCAGGAATGGCAACAGAGAGTTTCTACCAAGATTAGGACGGTGAGGCTGGTCAGAGGTTTAGGGAGGAGAAGGTGAGATAACCAAGGTTCGGGATGGACTGTTTCCATGAGGGATAGGGTCAGTACTGGTTTGCATGAAGTGGGCCTCTGGCTAGAGCGGCACCGAGGCCGAGAAACGATGGGTTAGAATGTATGTTACCCCAGTGATTGCCCCTGGTTACACTATGTGCAAGCATGCGCCCCATCACCCGGGTGTGTTTGATTGGTCAGAGAGTTTAAAAGTTTTGACGTTGGTTGTACTGAAGAGGACACATTCCATACTCTGAGCTAAGAGGCGTGTGTGTGTGTGTGCGCGTACATGCGCGTGTGCGCGCGTGTATGAGTGTGTGTACTTCCGGTGACAGCCCTGTGTCTGGTGACTGACCCAGACATACCCAGGGATGGTCCAACCTTCGTTCTCTGCAGATTTGTTCGTTCCCATCCACATTGTGCAAATGTTCTGCATAACTTCCACATCTCTTCCTCTGCCGGGATTTCCCGGCGCAGAAACTGTTTGAAGAAACATCAGAAGGGGAGGGGGTGCAGCTTGAGCCGAGGGGCAGAGGGGCGGCTGCTAACACTGACTTCCAATGCTGCGGGCACTGACTGAGCTACTCGTGCCTTGTAATACCGGATGAGATGGGCAGCAGGCACTGCAGAGTGAGTGAGTGCGTGACGTCACTGCCCAGTGATGCCAAAACCAGGGCTTTCCTATCCAATCCGGGAGGCTTGGTCAGGGCGCCTGGTCCCCCTCCCTGGAGCCCCAGTATTCCAGGCACCAGGCCTGGCAAGAGGCAGTTCTTCGCAAGTATAGGGTCATTGAAAACACAGAGCGACACCATAGAAGTGCAGTGGGTTACGCAGGAATTGAAATCCAGGGGACAGTCCGCTGGAAGGTAGAATGGGAACTGCAAGTATTTCTTGGCCAAATGCTCCACAGGGAGCTCAGAATCAATAGTTCTCAGAGTTCCAGGAAAAATGACACTTTGCCGTTCAAGTCCCCCCTCTCCTCCGACAACACAGCCTTTTTGAGGCCACTTGTTGCTATCTGGCGCCCCTGTGTGGCCACTGGAAGTAGCTTACTAAGGCAGCTGCCTATAGTGACCTTGATGCAGCACCATCCAAGACCCCAGTACTGATACAGAATGAATATGAGCAGCCCTTCCATCCTGCTATCCAGTGGCCTGTGAGAGTTCAGTGCTGGACACCCCACTGACCTCAGTGGGCAGTGCCCATGAGTTATGGACCCTGCAAGCGGTGTACTCCAGTCCTACAGAGCATACCTCAGTTGGACGAGCCGCCTCCAGCTAGGAAACCTTCGACTTACTAGGTTTAGAATCTATTGCCAATCCCTGAAAACACTGAAGAGTGAGGTTACATTTATCAGGTAAATAAATGTGGAAAAGCAATAGTTGCAACTTGATCTTTTCAATATAACATCAGGAATCTTCTAATCAAAACAGATGATTGTACCCACCGAATAAAGGAGGCTGCGCTGGGGGGGCGTTAAGGGGCCTAGTCACAAAGGAATGTTGGAGTACATGAAAACGTACTCCTGTAGTATCCTTTTACATATTCTTGTATGAATCCACCCAGGTATGTCCCATTCCATACTAGTAAAAGTGCAAACTAGGCACAGGCCTTTGCAGATGTATTCATTGCATATGAATCTTCCTTGAAAATAATATTGTTCATTCCCATTTTAGATGCACTGGGGCTAATTCAAAAAGGCATGTACAAATATTTAAAACGAGTACTACGGGAGTTTGCTTGTACGCCCACCAAGATGCCTGTAGGTCTGTAGTGGAATTCAGTCTAAGGGGTTCAGTATAAACTGGGTACTGTTTGTTGCATGTGTACAAGAGTAAGTTTTAAGCAAGAAAATCGAAATCATAATTACATGGGTTCTCTACTCATATCAACGCATCAGTGAAGGAGTGGGAGTAAGGGGTGATGGGGAACAAAAATAAATACAACTTTATCTTCTGTTAAGCCTTTGATTATGGAGAATGCAGGGAGACATTTGAATCACAAACCCAGCAATGCTATTTCTTTTTTCAATCCAAAGCTGCCATCTAGTGTCCATTTGAGGGATTGTTCTCAGCTTTTCAACAGATATCCATGCTTCAATATTGTTTTTAAATCAGATTTCCATCTTGAAAAATTGTAGTCTGTGGCTACTAGAAGGATCCCACGCTTTCAGGAAAAATAGTCCCTGATGAACCGAGTGTGTACATGCACACAAAAAAACAGCTACCAGAAACAAAGAGCAAACAAGACTACTAAGGCTTCCAGGCGGAGAAGGAGCAAAACACCAACACAGTATTTTAAGTGGGGTGAAAAAAGTTTGGGAGGGGGCGCTTGACGGGGGCGTGGTCTATGTGATTAAGGGTGTGGCTTAAATATGTAAAGTACATTTCTGTGATTTCCATAGTGTGCCACCTGACTGGCATTTTGGCGCCTCTATGGCCTTTCGCTTATTGCATGCAGATATATAACACTGCAGCTGACACACATCAAAAGCCAGCCAGGACTATTAGCTTTGTTAATGAATGAATGAATGACTGAATGAATGAATGAATGAATGAATGAATGAATGACTGACTGACTGACTGAATGAATGAATGAATGAATGAATGAATGAATGGTGGGATTTGTAAAGTGCACAGTTACTTCTAGAGTGTCCCGGCGCTAGACATAAAGCAGAAGGGAGGAGAAATCAGCACAATGTTTGAACTGGTGGGTTTTCAATTGTTTGCGGAAGTTCTTTTGTCCGGAATGCATCTAAGGGCCAAAGGGAGTTGGTTCCAGTGTTTGGCTGCCAGTACTGAGCAAGCCGAGCTGCACCATTTCTTTCGGCTAGTAAATGGAATAAACAACAGATGGGCTGACTGGATCTTTTACGGCAGAAAGGGGCAGTTTGTCCCGTAAGCATTTAGGACCTGCCCTGTGGAAGGATGCGTGTGCCACCATCAGTCCTTTGATAATGACTCTCTTCTTCACTGGGAGCCAGTGCAGCTGTCTTCGATACTGAGCTATCGAAGCATATTTAGAAAGGTTAAGCTGGAGGCGGACGGACATGTTTTGAATCTTTTGTAATTTCTGGATGAGATAGTCTGGGATTCCTAAGTATAAGACGTTAGCGTAGTCAAGTCTAGGTAGGATCAAAACCTGCACTGCAGTTTTCTGGGCTTCCGAAGGCAGGAGTTTAATGATTTTTTTTTAGCATCCTGAGAACCCAGCATGATGTTTTAACCACAGCTGAGATCTGTGGTTGAGGTCTGAGGGACAGGTTTGTGTCAATAAGAACACTTAAGTTTCTTGCTGCTTCAGGTGGGGGAGGTGTTTAGCAGTTGGCAGGCCAAGCCCCAGACCAATCAGTCTTGCAAAAACGAAAATTCCCCCAATTTTTTTTAACGGACAACTATGGCGAGCAAAATATTACTTTGGCAGCAGATGGTCATTTAATGGGCAGTAAACTATGCTACGATTAATCGTTTGATGTTTCGTTCCATCAGGATCTGAAACACAAATTGCATCCCCTGCTTTCAACAAATATTTCAGGTATAAATACCTTCTGTCATCATTGAGAACTGTTTTATGCTATGGATTGGGAAGATCGGTGCAACCCATGGACTGGGCAGATCATTGCAGCCCACGGACTGGAAATATCAGCGGAACCCACGGACTGGACAGATCTGTGTAACCCTTGCACTGGGCAGATCAGAGGAACCCACGGACTGGGCAGATCAGGGGAACTCACGGACTGGGCAGATCAGTGCAACCCATGGATTGGGCAGATCAGTGAAACCCACGGACTGGGCAGATCAGTGCATGAAATTAATGGTCAAAATTAGATGTATCGATGATGTGTACATCCATTTACAAAAACACAGAAGTTGCACAAAAAGCCAGTGACAACCCAAATCTCATTAAACAATCCTCCTGGTGGTGCTTTAAACCGAGGCCCAACTCAACACATGGAAAGAGCTTTGACACACATCACACAGGAGTAATCAGACCCACAACTGCCAGGCAACAACATAAGCATGCAACCTGCAACCAGGTTATGGAGGGGCCCTTAACAGGATGATTTTACAGAAAGCCTTAATCCTTCACCTACTCCCAGATTGATAGTCGCCACCCCTCTGTTTCCTCCCAGCAGACTCTGCACCCTCATGGAGTCAAGAGAGAGTGCGAGCGCTCTTATGAAAAACTAGTATAAAATCCTTAAAAAGTCCTCTTACTCTGTGTATCTTATGAACTGGACACTCAGAATGTCAAATATTTATACACATTGTAGCTTAGAGAGAGGGAAAATGAAAAAATACAGAAATAGATTCACAAAAAGACAATCCATTCTCACACATAGGGATAATTGAAAAGCAACTCCTACACTTTCTTCCCCAATAATCATCCTTTTAAACCCCCTTTAATTATTCTAAGTGTGATATTCCAGTCGTGTTGCTTAATATTTTGGAGTGATTAATAATGCAACATGTGATGGTTTGTAGGATGTCATCACTAACACCAGGGTGCCGCGTACGAGCCCTGGAGTGATTTCACTTTTGAGTTCCAAGTTCTTGTAGTTTTAATTTTTCAACGATGGTTTGTAATTGAATGATGCACATAATGGCAGTTCTCGATCCGCACTCTGTCTCATCCTTCCATCTCCTTTATTCCTCCACAGTTCCTGAAATCCACTGGATCCTACTGCACAGACTTCCTGAACGACGCCAGCTCCACCGCCCTGCTGGTGGTGGGCTTCACCCTGGTGATCCCACTGCTGGTGCTGTCCCTGGCTGCCTACTGCCGCCTGGCGCGCCACCTCCAGCTTGGCTTCTGTTTCCTGCCCTACAGCAAGGCCGTGTACAAGAACCTGCCCGCCTCGCAGTACTACAGCCTGGACTGCTGCGGCGGCTACAGCGGCACTGTCGCCGACAAGGTCTGGGTCTGAGCTTGCCGACAGGAAGAGAGAGAACAGGAGCCACGCCCATCACACTTACTCAGGACTCATGTACTCACACTGAGGCATGACTGCAGAAAAGGACTGCAAGACCCATCTACTGGACTCATATCTAGGACCACCACAAAGTGGCGGACTCTTCCGGTGTCCCTAGGTTTGCTTCTTCCAAACAGGATGAAGGGACAGGGCATTGCAGGCGATGAAAAATAACTACAAGGGGGCAGGAAATGAATAAAAACTATCAGGTTCAATGAAGCTACATGTTCCATCTCTATCTTTGCGCCACTTATGTTTGAGGTTATAACAACGAGTCGCAAAGGCAGCAGAAAAATGCAGGTGGAGAGATGGTGGTGTTGAGAGAAAGTTCAATGGCGTAGGAAGTAATATTTTCTCCTCATAGTGTACTGAGTGAAGGCCAACAATCTGCTAATAACCGGTTTGTAAATGCATGTAGAATTTGGGGGGATATAGGATTAGACGCAGATTGTGGGTATACGACGATCAATATGCACAATAAAAAAGATGAATATAAAAGTATCAGGTCAGACTCTTTTACCATTCTGCACCCCTACTTTATAGACGTTAGAACCCAAAGGTTTCCCTGAGTCAGGGCATAGTGATGATGTTTTTTTAAAATTACTTCTTCGATAACTTAAGCAAAACTCTCTGAGCTCCTTTATTTCCCAATGAATTAAACTATGACAAGGAGTAGAAACTCTTCTGTGGCTTTCAATAATGAAACATTAGGAACCACTTCCGCACTTGCCAGTCTTAGACCCGCTGCACATTCACTGTATTCATCACCTAAGCCTATCCGATCTAAGGCGATGCAGCATCAATTAGAATCTACGTTATACATCACCTAAGCCTATACGATCCAGGGCGCTACGTCATTAAGTAGGATCTACGTTATACACCCCCTAAGCCTATCAGATCTAGGGCGCTGCGGCATCAGGTAAGATCTACATTATACATCACCTAAGCCTAACCGGTCTAGGGCACCACAGCATCAGTTAGGATCTATGTTCAACATAACCTAAACCTATCCGATCCAGGGTGCTGTGGCATCAGTTAGAATCTACGTTATACATCACCTAAGCCTATCCGATCTGGGGCACTTCGGTCTCAGTTAGGATCTACGTTATACATCACCTAAGTCTATCCGATCTAGGACACTTCGGCATCAGTTAGAATCTAAGATATACATCACCTATACATCACCTAAGCCTATCTGATCTAGGGTGCCGCTGCATCAGTTAGGATCTACGTTATACATCACCTAAGCCTATCCGATCTGGGGCACTTCGGTATCAGTTAGGATCTACATTATACATCACCTAAGTCTATCCGATCTAGGACACTTCGGCATCAGTTAGAATCTAAGATATACATCACCTATACATCACCTAAGCCTATCTGATCTAGGGTGCCGCTGCATCAGTTAGGATCTACGTTATCTGTAGAGTCCTGTAGACTGATTTAGAAATTTGCAGGAGGAACTCACCAGTCGGATGGATCAAGGTTGTGCACCGCACTAGTCCTGGAAATCCACAGCATTTAGAGTTCTCATCTATGATAATGGAGGTTTCTCAAGTAAATTAGCTGACTTTACTCTCAGAGGATCAATTTTGGGGGCAGAGGGACTCTCGTGTAGGAAGTCCTCCAACAATGATTGTAATGGTTGGTAGAATTTTCTGCTACCTAATGTGGGCTCTGAAAATTAAGTCAAGTGGGGGTACATAATCACTGCTTCCGTATTCCGCCTAACATGTGAGCGGTGCGGGTCCCTACATGTTAGAGACATCGTACTTAACCACTTTGTGAAAGTTCTGCATCCTTTGTATGGCAGACTTCTATGGCACTATCTCCACCTAACACTGTGGTTGACTTATCACTGCTTGTGTCACATGACTGATGGTTTAACAGGTCTCGAGAGGTAGTCACAGGACATGTGAAGTCACAAACACCATCTGGCCTCCAGCACACTGATCATGTACTCAGAAATATTTAATTTCATTTAAGTGAAGGTGACACAAGATGTTTATTCTCATTACCAGGGACATGCTCTAATACTCTCACCCATGACTGGTAATCTTAACCTGTTACAATCAATCAATCAATCAATCAGGGAATTGAAAGCGCGCTGAGGGTCTCAAGGTGCGCCGGGGGGGGGAGGGTCTTGAGAGTCGTCCTGAAGGTGTTCAGGGAGGGGACGCATCTGATGTCAGCCGGGAGCTCGTTCCAGGTCTTGGTTGCGATGTAAGAGAAGGATCTTCTGTCTGCTTGGGCTCTGTGGATGCGCAGGGGTTTCGGTGAGTACAAAGTTGGCTGATCGGAGGTTTCTTTGGGGTACATGGAGGGTGATTCTGTCATTGAGGTATATGGGTCCGGTGTTGTGTAGGGATTTGTAGGCGTGGGTGAGGATTTTGAAAGTGACTCTCTTCTCCATGGGGAGAGACAAAGATTCACTACAAACAAAAAATGCCTGGCGCCCTGTAAAAGATGCCACCCTGAACACAACATAGAATAATGCTCCAAAAAAAGAATGATCTAGCAAACTGAAGTCCTCTGCACCCCAGTATACCCAAGGACATAGCTACAAATAAACAGACAACCATTGGCAAAATCAATAGGCCTGAGAAATCCGCATTTTTTTTCATACACATGCAATAGACATTAGAAGTGTAAAGGTAATAAAAAGTAAAGAAGAAGACAGTTAAATGTGACATCAGATGTTTGAAATAAAAACAAGCATAAGTGTATACATTGCAAAAATAAATCAATGATATGAAAGCAGAGATTGGTCTGTCAGGCCTGGCACTGGGATGAACTACTTTCTAGTCGGATGTGTACATGTGTAAGAGAAGAATGCCGCTACTCACGGTGAAGGGGGCTGATGGAAGGAGTGGGCTGTCCCACTGTCCTATGCAGTAGGTTGTGGTAGAAGCAACATCTGAATGACCCTGGAACAGAACTATGGATAAAGGGAGCTGACTGAAAGCCTTTCTAGCTATTTATATCTGGGCATGCATTTCTATTAAGATTTTTAAATAAAATAAGGATTGCGTGACAGCTAATGCTGTCTCTAGGTCAGTCCTGAGAAGAAATGAAGGAAAAGACCTTGCCACACAACTAAATACTCCAGGCTCCTTTTCTTATACATTTTTAGAACCTATTAGATATCAACCGTGGCAGAAACGACTGAACGCAAACAAAGTCATCTTCAGAGTAGTCACAAATTCATCTCTCCTCTCTCCAACACACCCATGACCCATTGACAAACGCAGCACAAACAACTATCTCTTCTCAGAGGAAAGTTACAAGATCAGACTTCACATTCAGCATCAAATGCCACCACCCTGCCTCATATCACATGCTCCTACGCAGACCATGTTCAAATTACTCTCAATCTAAGACCTCAGCACCATCCTTACAGAACTTAAAGACAACATCATCTGCTCGAGCACCATGAACTGCTCAGGAGGATCACGCACACGCGTCTTAAAATGAAGACTCTTCTCACGAAGCATTTTTCCCCCCTCTAGTCAAAATAGACAGACCCTTCCACTCCGAAATAGTAACACTGGATCATAATGAACCTGCCCGCAATAAATGTATCACACACCTGCCATTCTTTGGAAAAAAGAAGGAGCGCCCATCCAGCTGCATGACCAAACCACAAGGAAAATCGTGACCTACATGAGCTCTAGGCCTACCCAAGGTCATGCTCAGCACTGAAACAGCAACCATCCCAGTTATGGATGATATGCGCCTGAGACGCGCAAATTATGCGACTGCCTCCACTGAGGCCAGGGGTCGCAACAGAAGTGCCAGGAGTTGCAGGGAGCAAGCTGGAGGTCACAGGTGCGACCCCTGACTACTTCCAAATGACGTTCATGCACCATGTCTCTTGAACCTGCTCAACCCCTTGTCATCCTTCATTACCTCAAGCATCAAACCACAACATACACCCTGGAAGCCTGCAGAAGATCTTGGGAGCAAATACCACTGTGGATCACCACTTATATCTCTCATGGATATTAACTCATCCGTATGGGCACCTCAGGTTCTCAGCAGTTACCTACGGAGATTCACCTGCAGCTTTATAATCCAAGTCGCATCAAGAGCCACACGCATCATAATGATGCAACGCTCTCTCTGAAGATCTCCTTCCTCATCAATATCACTCAAATTAAGACCTCACACACAACTGGCTGTCACTGAGATACCTAGAACTGACCCTGCCCACTACTGTGGCCCCTTCACCCTAAATAACAGAAGATGTATTCCAATCTCGAAAGAGCCACCCGACCTTAAGCTGCACAGATTCACGCTGTAGTGCCCCATAAATGCCAGATTGGTCGGATTCACTCTGTACAACTGCTTTCCATAAAAACACATATTGCAGAAAAACCCGAGAGAGCATCGAACCAGCTTTAAGTACTGCAGACAGTGTGGCACTCCCTCCACCTAACCAGCATCTCTGTATGCACATTAGCCACTCTGGAGGAGATTCTGCATGCCTCAACTCCTTAAAACACTGAAAAGATGTGATCAGATCTTAGCCACCCACATGGGTCTCCACTGGCTGCTCGTCCAAGCCTGGATCATCTTCAAAGCCATCTGTATCACTTAAAAAGTAACTACAGGCAAGCACCAGCATATCTAACCAATAAATGACCAACTGACAACATAGCTGAGGAAGACTTCTTCCTCTGTGTACCAAGGATCAAGAATAAAATCCCTCTACACATCAGAGTGGGACCTTCACTCCTTCAGGACTTCAAGAGGTACGTTACTGAGTGGGAAGGGTATGCCCAGACGTGGGTCCCGTGCTCTCCATGCCACTGGAATCAAGCTATCCTAGCTGTAGAGGGGTGAAACCCCGAAACCGGTCCTAGGATGCTTGTTTCCGGTCCAGGGAGGACCTGGCCTGGCAGTTCGGGCTGGACTGTTCCCATGAGGCACAGGGTCAAAACTGATTTGCATATGGCCAGGGCTAAACTGGGGTGGCATGGTGTGCAAAAGAATGATGGATTTAACCCAGATCTCTTGACTGGGGGTGAATGTTTTGATTTGTTCTGCATTCCGTCCATCAATTGTGTGTCTTTTGCCAGGATGTTTACAATGTCCGTCGGGGTCAGTGCCTAGTACTACACAAACATGCTGTGCAAAGTTTCCATAAGAGGAATGACTTGCAAGCAACGCATCCATTGATGTGTACATCAACTCTATGTGCGTAATTACAGGACTTGAAAGAATGCTGTGGTGAAGCCAAGAAATAAATAATTTATATAACAAACAAATACATTAAACATACGTGGCTCAGTGCAGAGCTCACAGTGGATGCCGTACAGTCACAAGCGTTGTTAGGCGGCCGCGTGCTCTCTGTCCGTGCCCCACGGGTGGTGCAAGCTTCCTGCCTGTGACGCTGGTGTCATCGCTGTGCCGTACTTTTTAATTGTTTTGTGCCATGGCTCAGTGCGGAGCTCACAGTGGATGCCGTACAGTCACAAGCGTTGAGTTAGGCGGCCACGCACTACATAAGAAAAGACACGCGACCGCCATTGATAGAGCTAAAGCTTGACATTTAAAAAAAAACACTGTGTTGGGCGAGCCCACAATGAACTAAAAGAGGCTACTCTATAGCTAGAGAGCTGGTGCTTATATAAAGTACTGCATTTTGGCAGCACGCGCGATAATAAAGTTGCGTGGCCACCATATGCACTTTATAAAAAAAGCTGTCGCCATTGCCAAAGCAGAATGAAAAAAACATAGGGGCATAATAGCAAGACTGGCGATAAAATTATCGCCGTTTTAGCTGCAGGAAACTGCTGCTAAAACGGTGATAATGGGCTTGCTAATATGCGTTATAGAATTCCAATAGCAGCCCAGGTTAGATGTGCAGGACATCTAACCTATCTAACCTATCTATTGTCGATAATTTTATTTTTTTAATTTAATTTAATTTTATTGTTTTGCTAATATGCTCCATAGTGCTTACTGGCTAATAAAGGAGACCGTGTAACGCTGCAAGTAAATGATCGAGTCCGGATGGGCAGTCGCAGAAGGAGACAGGGCGGTAACAAAGAAGCCTAATTTACAATCAAGAGCCAGCATTTAGCATGAATGAGGACGCCAGCCAATGAAAATCATGGGCGGGGCTTTAACTCCACTTCTGAAATCTTATCAATTACTACACGCCTCGCAGAGCGAGTAGCGCATGCGCGCTACAACGCTAGGTGAGGCCTAAAAAGGACACAAACGAGATGAGCTACGGAAGCCAAACACCCCTTATTTTCTGGATCCTCCAACCCAAATTACCTAGCCTGCATCGCCGAACTTCCCCCAACAAGTACACGATCTCCCCCCAGGAAATGGTGAGACCGGATACTGCTTTTGATAAAAGCCACCAAACATGAAGATTGTCTGATGACTTTGGAGGGAGTACTAGGTTTGGAGACAACTTTTTGTAAAAGTCTCAGTCATGACCTGAGGCACCTCCTGAGTACTGTCACCCACAAGACATAGTAAGCAAAAGAAAACACACGTAGCAAAGTATTCTGTCTGCAACAAACGTCTGTAGAGCTAAACAAATTACCTGTAGATTTTTTATCTGAAGCCTTTGCTCCCCAACCAGATCCAGCTAGATGGCTCCTATTGAAGTAGGACCAGTTCGGACCTGCCTACGGCTGATCCCTGGAGTGGCAAGG
Source organism: Triturus cristatus (assembly GCF_964204655.1). Taxonomy (NCBI): domain Eukaryota; kingdom Metazoa; phylum Chordata; class Amphibia; order Caudata; family Salamandridae; genus Triturus; species Triturus cristatus. Next base: position 771,857,523 of record NC_140595.1, on the reverse strand, counting down.
CAGCCAAAAAAATAAATGATAGACTTGAATAGGACCAAGTAAAATATCAGTGGATGAGATTAATTCAAGCATTCCCTAAGTTGTTCCCCATCATATTTAGTTTCAACTATTGAAGTGAAAGCGATCCTCCGCAGAGGAGCAAGCTGTGATTCCTCAGGAGAAGAACCATAACTATTGAAGTGAAAGCGATCCTCCACAGAGGAACAAGCTGTGATTCCTCAGGGGAAGAACTATAACTATTGAAGTGAAAGCGATCCTCCGCAGAGGAACAAGTAGTGATTCCTCAGGGGAAGAACTATAACTATTGAAGTGAAAGCGAACCTCCGCAGAGGAACAAGCTGTGATTCCTCGGGAGAAGAACAATAACTATTGAAGTGAAAGCGATCCTCCGCAGAGGAACAAGCTGCTATTCCTCAGGAGAAGAACCATAACTATTGAAGTGAAGGCGATCCTCCGCAGAGGAACAAGCTGTGATTCCTCAGGGGCAGAACTATAACTATTGAAGTGAAAGTGATCCTCCGCAGAGGAACAAGCTGTGATTCCTCAGGGGAAGAACCATAACTATTGAAGTGAAAGCGAACCTCCGCAGAGGAACAAGCTGTGATTCCTCAGGGGAAGAACCAGAACTACTGAAGTGAAAATGATCCTACAGAGCGGAACAAGCTGTGATTCCTCAGGGATAGAACCATAACTATTGAAGTGAAAGCGATCCTCTGCAGAGGAACAAGCTGTGATTCCTCAGGTGAAGAACCATAACTATTGAAGTGAAAGCAATCCTTTGCAAAGGAACAAGCTCCTGACAGCCAAGTGAATGTACTCTTTCAGTTCCTATTTAGACGCTTCATTAACCCATTTATGTGGGGTGGTGTATTCAGGGTGGTATACCTAAAAAAACCAACCTATCCTTTCACCACCTTTTACCCTCAATAAGAACTGCATTTTTCTTAATGGCTTTCATCAAGCTAAATGGGTAAAACTTTCAGTAAAATGTTTGTATCATACCCAGTTGAACTACTCACACCTTCTCTCAAAATGCTAACTAGATCTGCTGTAAACAAAGTCCTTTTCAATAGCCTTTTGGTTTGTTGTGACTGCTTATCCTGTCTTATGGATTACCCGTCTTGACGTTGCCAGCAAAAATGGCAATGCTTGTCGAACCCCAGACCCTGGACTACTCTGTGGGAGAAACCATGACCACCAGATCTGCACATCCAGTGCCATTAGGCACTCCAACAGGCACTTCAACCCAAAGATATACTGTGCCACATAAAAAAACTCTGCACCTCATCTCAAAATGTCCTCATGTTCTCTCACTTCCTGGAATGATCTTCTCCTGACCCCTCCTTTGCACCCTATGAACATTCGTCATCCTCTTTACACCCATTAATGACCATTATGCAGCGCTATGCCCAGCTGCCTCCTAAACATGTGCAAGAAATCCGAGGGTGACCATGCACTCTCCTCTCCCACTTATCCCAAAGTGAATCATGCCACAGGAAGCGCTTTCCACAATATGCAAGTTCTCTGGCTCACCTTCCAAAAAATCTACATACTACCATTGCCCTTGTCCTGTCTCACATAGACAATGCAAAGAGCATCTAATAAGGGGCTCCTCTCTCTCTACTCTAAAGACTTCAAACAATGCAAACTACGGCCGCAAGACACCTCCTATGTGTAAGCTTCGGTGGCCACATCCCACCAACCCCCAATCACTTCACTGCCTGTCCGTGGTGAGAATGTCTCCTACCAGGCACTCTACTTTGCCTCCAATGCCATCACCAAGAAAACCCAAAAGGTGTCAGTGTGCTATATCAATTTCGAGATCAAATCTATAGCAAGGATCCAATTTTCATTCAAGAAACATTTCAAAGAAACCTTAATTCAAATAAAATTTAAAAGAAGCTTGCACAACAGAACCCTTCACTCTAGAATTTCACACCTGTTGTTCATCCCATTATAGAAGAAGGACCTCATTGGTAGAACCTCCTTATCCATATTGGCATCAGAATTATGTAAGATTTCAGTTAAGAGAATCAATGGATTTTAGCCATTCTTTAATCTGGGGGGGGGAGGGGGGTGGGGGGGGTCTGTTCATTATTGGATATGAGGAGGATTTCTGTCTTATCTTGGTTGAGTAAAGGTGGTTGTGTGATAGCCAGTGCTGGACTTCTCTGAGAATGTAATTTAGTCTATGTATGTCACCTACTGAGGATCTTTCCAGGTAGAGCTGGGTATTGTCCGCATAGAGGTGCAAGGGGGTGTTGGCTTTTTTGGATACGACAGTGAGGGGTTCCATGTAGATGTTGAACAGTGAGGGGGAGAGAACTGACCCTTGTGGGACTCCCCGGGTTATAGGAAATATGTCAGAAGTAGTATTGTTTATTTTTATTTGTTGAAAGCGGTTTTGTAGGAAGGATGTGAATCATTGTAGAACCACACCGTCCACTCCGATTCTTTCTCTGAGAGAGTTTATGAGAAGTTTTAGGTCAACTGTGTCAAAGGCTGCAGATAGGTCAAGGAGTATGAGTAGGCAGCATCGGTCTACAATACATCAAGTGATTTGTATACATCCTCTATGACATTCAGGATCGCTGTCTCCATGATGCCCCCTTTTCTGAAGGCCGATTCTTGAGTGTCCAGTAGGATGTTACTGTCAATGTGTTGGTTGAGTTGGAGGAGAACACATCTTTCAAGGATTTTGACTAAGAAGGGGAGGCTGGAAACAGGCCTGAAGTTATTGAGGTTATTCAAGTCCGTACCCATTTTTTTTAGTGATGGAGTGACTTGGCAAATTTTAAGACAGTCTGGCATAACTCCAGTTCTCAAGGAGCTATTTACAATGTTGGTTCAAAGAGGGCATAGGGCATGGTTCAGCTTTTTTGCCAGGTAGGGAAGGATTAGGGTCAGCTAAGCGGGAGGAGGACTTGGAGATATTAATCTTTTCAGCGATGTCTGCTTCCGAGAGGGGGCTGAACGTCTTCCAGCTCCTGGGCAACATTGGGGGCTCTTGGAGTTGGTTGCCTTTGGTTATGTCCAGTAGAGAGACTGATGTTTGTGAGTCCAGGCAGGAGATCCATGCTTATGAGTCCAGGGGGTGCGTGGGGGAGTTGTTGCCTTCATTACTGGAGGGCGGTCTTTCGTTCGATGACGGGGTATGGTGATAAATGGAGAGCTCAATCTTGGTGATTTTATCATTAAAGAAATTGGCAAAATTGTCAAAGAGTTCTTTGGAGGCCTGCACAGCTTTTGTGGGTGGCTAGGAGGTTTATTATTTAATGATATTGAAGAGCTCTTTGGGACGGTTTTTAGCATTGTCTAATGCGCTGCGGAAGAAGGTGGCTTTTTCATTCCTAATGTGTTTTTTATATTTCCTTTGTTCTGTTTTAAACTGGTCAAGGTAGGTTACGGATGGGTTAGTCCGCCAAAGTCTTTCAGCAGCTCTGAGTTGTCTTCTTTCAGAATTTAGGTCTATATTAAACCAGAGTCTCGATGGGGTGTTTGTGACCTTTTCTGTTTCAGAGGGGCTACTTGGTTTAGGATGGCTTTCATCGTTGCGTTGTAGTGTATTGTATGTCTGGTTGTGGAGAGGTTATTGGCAGTGGGGTGGAAGTAGTGTCATCACCCTTTCTTCAAGGTCAGCTAGGAGAATCAGTCTAATTCGTCTCGCCCAATTAAGGGATTTCTATGTACGGGGGTAGGTGAGGAATTGTTTGGTTACTGTGAAATAGAATGATGTGGTGGTCCGAACAGTCAACAGGAAGGTTGTGGTCAATAGTAACTGTATCTTTATGAGCTATAATGACGTCAAGGATTGAGCCTTTGTTGCGAGTTTGTTTTTTGCAGTACTGGATAAGATTATTATTGAGTAAAAGTTTGTTTAAGGATTGGATTAGAGTTTTGTTCTCATTGTTCCAACGAAGGTTGAGGTCACCTAAGATTATCTAATTGGAGTCCCAGAGTATGCAGTGAGTAATCACGTCAGATAGGTGTGTTGCCTGGAGGGTGGTAGAGGAGGTGACAGTACAGAGTTTTGTTGTCCTTCATCGTTAGGGTGGAGGTTAGATATTCAAATGTGTTGTAATTGAAGGGGTCAGTTTCAGGAATTGATAATACTGTTCTTGTGGATGATTGCAATGCCACCACCACAATGGTTTTGTTCTGTCTTTCTTGATGATTGAAAACCTGGGGGGCACTAGCATGTCAATGATTGGGTAGGAGGATTCATTCTCCTACCCAATCATTGGGTGATGAACGTGATATCAATGTCATGGTCCAGGATCGTTTCTGCCAATTCTGTTGCGTGTTTGGTTGCAGATCTGCAGTTTATAAGAATGCAGTGGGTCATTCCCTTGTTGTTGAGCTTCTATGGGGAGGTGCCATGGGTATATTGATGTGGTTAGCTGGTGGCCTCGTCATTCTTGGTGGGACGTGGTCTCTCCCAAATCCAGTGATAACCTGGATATTGGAAATGGGGTTGTCACTGGTTGATTGAGTCATAAGAATTGGCAAGATCCATCGCCTCCCTCAGAGACATAGTGGCACTTGTTCTTTTTGTTCTATGAAATTGTTTCTTAAAAGGTGTTGAGTTCCAGCTGTGGGGCTGTGTCTTGGGAAGGTTAGGGTGGGTATTGTAGGTGCTGGTGAGTGGTAGGTATGAGCATTGGGGAGGCTCTGGATGTGTGTTTAGGTTCATTAAGATTTTGTTTATACCTTGTATTACTATCTCTAATTGGCTTTCCATCAAGGAAAGTCTCTGATTAATATTCAGTGAGGAGGCGGTAAGGGTATTCAGTTTCAAGCTGCCCAGTATGAGGCAGTCCAGAAAAGGAGAGTGTCTGTCAGTAAGAGTGTGACTCATGGTGTCATTGGTTACTATATTGTTCATGATGGGTATTGTGGACAAATGGTGTGGGCACTCGTCTTGTTTCAGACATCAGATTGGTGAGTGCTGATGGTAGGTTATGAGTCGGGTGCATTTGTTAGTAGGTCACCCTCACGAACGGCCTGTGGGAAAGAGGATTGTGGGATAGGAAGGGTGGAGGGAGGGTCAACGGGGGTTGGGGAGTCAAATTAGTGACGTTCCTCAGAACTGGTCTGGTTAACACGGCTTTAGTGTGCAAGTGAGGGGTAGTACTATGGTACAGTAGGATAGATGTATCGTGGCCACGTAGGGGGAGGCAGAGAAAGTGGTGGAGGAGGGGGTAAAGTTAAAGTTGTTGGAGTGAGTCGTGAGATTATTTTGTGTGGTCACTAGTGGGGGAGGTTGGTTAGGAGAGGGTGGGTTGTGCGAGTAAGTAAAGTGCGAATGAGTAATGGCGTTCCGTAGAATAGGGAATAGGGATTCAAATGAATCTAGGTTGGCGTTGTTGGCTTGAATCAAGACTATTCCGTTTCTGTAGATGGTAGCAGAGGTGTTGCCTTTGAATGTAGGAGAGTTAGAGATTGTCAGTTTGCAGATATGTGGTGTGCTGGTTGGTTTGGATATATGAAAGTAGTTCCTTAGTATATTGTTCCATTTCGCAGGTCGTTGGGTGTGGATAATAAGATCCGTTTTCTGATTGCCTTTGGAGGTATTGGAATATATATCAGCGAAGAGTGTTTCAGGGTGTTGTTTAACAAGCCTTTGTTTGAAGCCTTAACTGAGATATTTGGGGGGATGGTGATGGAGAAAGAGTTTGGACCATGAGGTTTCATGCACTTGGGCATTAACGGGCAGAGGGATGTTGATGGGGCAGACAACATCTTACCCTCAAGGGAGTGCCCTAATGTAGTTTAAGAGTGAAACCAGGAGGAGTCCAACCCAGGGATACACCCTAGATATTGGTGTAGGAGAGACAGAACAAGGCAGTGCTAGCGGTCATGTGCAGATTCATGAGCTACTAGGTCAACGTGTACCAATGAAAAAACGAAGCCAACAGTCACTGCAAGAGGAAACACATGCCCTCCCCCAGTCCTTGCCCCCTCTTTTAATACCGGGTCAAGGGAGGTTTCATGGGAATGCACATGACCGCCCTCCTGAAGCGTGATGAAGGTAAAGCGAGATAAAGTAGGTAGAGGTAAACAGCACAAACCGCGATTCCCGCATCGACAATCTTGGTGACCGGGTTAGTGCTGGGGTGAGAGGCATTAAAGGAATGTTGAGGCAGGGGTTGAGACTGTAGCCACAATCGCACAATACCACACCTTCCCTTACCCGGACACACCCTGGGATAAACGATCCCTAGCACCTGTGGACCACGCTGAGAGATTATCCAGTGATAATCCTGGAGGTAAGCAAGACAGTGAGCTGGGACAGAGTCTTTGCAACACCTGCAGACGCTTCCACTGAAAAAAAACAATGGCAATCCACATTCCTCACTCACGAGGAGCAGTGACTAGATTTCTGTGGGGTCTTAATTACAAATACCCAAATGACTGGCCTCCTGTATTGCAGCATCTGACATGTCAGAGCTATGGCCGGACTGTGTCAGGATGAAGCCAGGCCGCTCATCTGCAGAACTATGAAAAGGTGCCGGCGTCCAAAGCACAACAGGTCTCTTAACAGCTCAGTAATTCAGCAATTGGTTTGGAAGCACAGAAATATGCCGGACTCTCCCCTCAGAGCTCAGTCGAGGGCACGTTCCCCGTCGCAGGGTCCCGAAGGTCCATACATACATTGCCTCACCTCCCACAGATCTACGAAAGAGTAGAGGTTCAGTGGCGCCCAAAACAGCGCACAGATTCTTGAAGCTCCTGCCCGGCTTAGTTTTTCTAAAGCAAAATTGCCCTGATCCTGTCAAGAGCCAGCAGTACCCTCCTCTTGTCTGGGTCCCCCCTCCTACGTCAGAAGCGGAGAATACAGTACCTTACTAGTGGGGATCCCCTTCAAAGCACATGGCACCGGAGAACTGGGTTTTTGCTGACCCAGTCTGTCTCCTTCTAACTAGACACTTGCCTAGTACTGACAATAGAAAACATGTCCTTACATTCATGTTGCAAAGCTGGTCACGCAACCCCAAATTCCAGTAGCACCAGGACAACTTGTCTTGACAACAGAGAACATGTCCTTACATGTATGCGCATGTTGCAAAGCTGGTCACGCAACCCTAAATTCTAGTAGCACCAGCAGAACTTATCTTGACAACAGAGTACATGTCCTTACATGTATGCGCATGTTGGAAAGCTGGTCACGCAACCCCAAATTCCAGTAGCACCAGGACAACTTGTCCTGACAACAGAGTACATGTCCTTACATGTACGTGCATGTTGCAAAGCTGGTCACGCAACCCCAAATTCCAGTAGCACCAGGACAACTTGTCTTGACAACAGAGAACATGTCCTTACATGTATGCGCATGTTGCAAAGCTGGTCACGCATCCCTAAATTCCAGTAGCACCAGCACAACTTATCTTGACAACAGAGTACATGTCCTTACATGTATGCGCATGTTGCAAAGCTGGTCACGCAACCCCAAATTCCAGTAGCACCAGGACAACTTGTCTTGACAACAGAGTACATGTCCTTACATGTATGCGCATGTTGCAAAGCTGGTCACGCAACCCCAAATTCCAGGAGCACCAGGACAGCTTGCCTTGACAACAGAGAACATGTCCTTACATGTATGTGCATGTTGCAAAGCTGGTCACGCATCCCCAAATTCCAGTAGCACCAGGACAACTTGAAGGATAATTGTGTGGCCCTCAAATATTTTTTATTCATTCATTCACTCATTCAAGGTGCATATACTTTGACTAGTTTGTAACATACCAAGTTGCCATCTCCCCAGAAGTTGCCCATAGACTGGGCATATCATTTCATGCACTTATGACTGAATCAATTTCTGTGCATTTAACACAAAAAGGCAGTCTTCACAGGAGTATCGAAACTTTTTGCTGAAAATCTAGAAACACTGGAGTTTTTCCCCACTAGGGGCATATTAGTACATAATGGCCCAGTTTCAGCGTGTGGGCAAGTCATTGAATTCATAGCTGATCTATGCAGGTGCAGTAAAAAAAAAAAAAGAATTAAAACACTAATAAGCATTTTTTAGCAAACCTGAAGAGATTAAAACATATTGTCAAGAAGCGGCATCTTTGGGTGAACACTCCCCTCCCCCCACCCCGATGCAAACAAGATGCTCTCACTTCTGTACGTAAAAACTGCAAACGAGCCTCCCACGCTGCCAAATTTTTAATATTTTCCTGGAACCACTAGCGAACGTTCTATCATCCATGAACATTCTGTTTCATATGTATGCGGCTGACACGCAACTTTATCTGAAAATCAACTCCTGTGAAGACTTCATCTCACTCAACTACTCCTTGACAATCATCCAAAACTGGCTAACTGAAAACCATCTCCTACTGAACACCACCAAAACAGAATTCCTTCTCATCTTCCCTCCCAAGCACACCCTCAAGATTGACCTCTGGATGAAACACCTCTCGACCTTTAACTGCTCCCCGGTTATCATCGACTCAGCTAAATCTCTTGGAATCACTCTAGACTCACACTTGAACATGAAGAAAAATATTAGTAAGATGTGCAAGGGTGCGAAGCACCAAATAAGGACTCTTAGAAACCTAAAACCATTCCTCCCTCAAGAGGATTTTAAGCAGGTGGTACAAGCACTTGTCCTACCGAGGCTAGACTATGGGAGTGTGATGCTCTGTAGCCTCCCCAAATATATCTTGGCCCCACTCGGGGCTTAATTGAATGCTGCGGCAATACTGATCACTAACACAAAAAGAAATGAACACATTTCCCCAGCCTCAACACTAGAGGGGAGGAGTCTGCACAGCATATAAATCTACAAGAAATACATGCATCAAGCTATATCATGATGATGCCAAACCAATGAAAGCCAGCTTGTGCACCCACCCCAATCTATGTCCCAGGTTGCTTCTCAAGTATGTTCTTCTGGCTCTGGAACTCATACTTTTCAATTTTCTAAACTCACCCAGTTCTTGAGAACACAGGGCAGAAAGGGGCTCCCAGGCAGCATCCGTGGTGGTACGGGTTGTTTGCCCCTGGTGGCTTGTGGTCCAGCCTACAACGGCTCTGCAAACTGAGCCAAGCACAGCCCTTTACACATTTGACTTTCAAAGTAGCACAGATGAGCAGTCAAAGGCTTCTCAGAGAGATAGTGCAGGGGCAAGTTACTCGTATAGGCATTGAGGAGACACAGGTGGACATCACTATCAATTACCCCAAGGCACAGTTTGGTTAGGTTAGTGTCCTTGCAGCAGGGCTCACTTTGCGCGAGTCAGGCACAGTCTTTCAGTTAATGCAAACTCAGGCCTGCGTTTCCAGCACAACAGTGTTGTGGATCAGTCACGCCAGTTAGTGTCGGCAGCGGCTCCGCACCCTTAGATTTCAGCATGGGCAAAGTGGTGACCGCAGGGGCACTCCTCTCTGTGCCACTGGTGGTGAACAGCGTGCCAGGCCTGCTCGTAGGGCAAACACCTTTGGTAGTTGTGGTCTCTGGGCTGACACAGGTGGGCACTTGTGTTCTGAAGTTGTAGCCCGGAGGCCAATGCGGCGGCTCGTCACAGGTGAGCACCTCAGGCAGCAGCGCCAGACCGCCAGGGGTCTGCTGCACGAATGCCCGACAGCATGATGGCATTCTGCTGGATAACCTTTTCACGCAGCTCACCACAGCAACTGCCCTGGGAGATACATCATGATTCTGGTCGACACCGACTTCGCTCCCTGAAGGTAGTCAACTACTTCTGTGTGTTCCACACACCAGTAATTTACTGGGATTCTCCGCCCAAAAGTCTCTTCTCACACAGGACTGGGCACTCTCCTTACTTCTCTGAGCAGAGAGGCCATCTTCTAGGCTCCATATAGACCCTCAGCTTCTGCAGAAAGCTGCAGACATCAGGTGACATCCCCTCATCTCTGGGAAACTAGCGGCAGGCAGACAGCAACCCTGAACACGCAGCAGTCATTCAAGTATCCTGCAAAACACTCAATGATCAAGAACTGAAAAACTGGAACAAAGTGGGGTGGTTTGGACCTCACTTTTATACTATTTTTCCAGACAGGGAATTTGGATTTGGAAAACAGCCCGGTGTGGGATTATTTCAGCTACTCTGCTACTGATGCTTCGCCTAATAGTTTCAGAGATTATGGAGTCCACTGGAAGCTCAGTGGAGTCCTACCAGATCTCAGTCAATCAGTTGCTTTATTTAATGTCTGTCCAACTGGTTCATGAATTGCTACTCAAACACAAGGAGATGGTGGACAGTGTGCTGAAACTTTTCAGACACTCACCCGCAGTCACAGATCTGGGTTGAATCCATCATCATTCTTCAGCTCACTTCCCCAGCCCAGTTGGGACCAAGACATATGCAAATCAGTCTTGACCCTGTGCCTCATGGGAACAGTCCAGCCGAACTGCCAGGCCAGGTCCTCCCTGGAGCGGAAACAAGCATCCTGGGACGGGTTTCAGGGTAAAACCCCTCATCAGCCAGGCTAGCTTGAATCCAGTGGCAAAGTGAGCAAGGAACCCACGTCTGGGCATACCCTGCTAACTTAGGGCGAACCAAGCAAACACAAGGAGATGATGGACGGAGCGCTGAAACGTTTCAGACACTCACCCCCAGCATATGGCTGGGTCTGAACTGGGGTGGCGAAAGTGAGCTAAAGAACAATGATGGATTCAACTCAGATCTGTGACTGGGGGTTGAGTGTCTGAAAAGTTTCAGCGCTCTGTCCATCATCCCCTTGAAATTTAGACCACACGCGGGGTCGAGTCACAATCTCAAGGTTTTTTGTTTAATTGACCTGCAGCAATCTCGACATCACAATATCAGCCACCACTATATGGTCCACGTAAGAATACAGTCAAAAGTAGATTTACTATTCTTAACTCCATATCTAAATAACTAGACAATACCAATATTGTCAAGATAGGTAGATGTGCAGTCAAAAACAGTAAATCAACACTGGTCTCTACGTGCTTACCCGGTTAACCCCTTCAGCGCTCATGACGGAACCACTCCGTCATGAGCCACGGGTGCCGTGTGCTCATGACGGAGTGGTTCCGTCATGCTGCGGCCGTTGGCCGCCGCTCCGCCCACGCTGCGCTGATTCCCCGCCTGTGCGGGCGATTAGCGCAGTGGGCGGAGTCATGACGGAACCACTCCGTCATGAGCACAGCTCAACCGTGGCTCATGACGGAGTGGCTCCGTCATGAGCACAGCGCCACCGCGCTGCCCCCAAACCCCCCCCCCAGCGCTGCGGCGGAATTCCCGCCGCAGCCAAGGGGTTAATATAGTGGACATTTATATTCCGGACTTGAGATTGTTGCAGTTCGATATGACAACCTTCTACTGTCAAAATGACTTATTGAATATGACATATTTATATAGATTCTATAAAACAAAGATTTTTTCTATCAAATAATGTTGTCTTTGGTCCTTCTCTCTACGTTATAACTCCTTCTACGGTGCAACTTGTTGAATGACAGTTTGGATTGAATCCTTCTCATTCCATTTCACCTTTATGTTGGCATAACAGTAAGATACGCCGGGACCAATTGTTGCTTTAACTGAATTTATTCCCAGGTACGCAAACGCCTTCTGGGAAATCCCCATTAGTGTGTAATGATTTTCTTTCAGGACAGGTCATATTTCAATAGACAGATTTATAAAGCAAAACATATAAATTACAACAGCACTGAAAAAAGGGAGACAAACAGGATGTTCTTTGAATACTTACAGCGGTCTGTATTTATAGATTAATATATATCATGGGAGTGTAAGCCAAATAAGTGTGTGCACATACGTGCTTGTGATCATGCTTGTGATCCAACCTAGTGACACCTGAAAAGAATGTGAAGACCGTGAAATAGAAGACGCATAAAAATATAAACAGAAGATGGTTACAAAACAGTATATTTTACAGTATGCAAAAAATGATTTCAATCTTTTTATGCAACCACCAAAGTACCAAGTTGCGTATGTGGCCAGATGCACTAGTGCATAGCAGGCGCGGACGTCCTTTAGTGCTGATGCAGTCTTGCAAACAACAGAGCAAGATCCTCTCCACTGGAAACAAAAAATGACTACCGAAAAAGACTACCAATGATCCATCGATGTTTGCGTGTGGACAGACTGGCCACAGAGATTAAAGTACACAGTCTTCGTAGGGTAACCTTGCACGCAGTACTTATCATCTACCCCTATGCAGAAAAATGTGTATTCTCAGCGACGCCCCACCTTTTAACTAACTTAATTGCAATGGGAACTCAATGCAAGGATAGGGTAAAGAATGCAGTGGGCTGGTGGTCGGAGAGCAGAACAGCATTCAGCCCAGTGCACATTCCATGAACCCTAGAAAATGTTGAATTAGCTACATTCCTGACTGGCATATTTAACTTACCTATAAGTCCCTAGTTATGCTACAAAGTGTAATCAGGGCCTGTAAGTTAAGTGCCATTAGCAGACTGAAGAACATGACGAAGGGCAAGATGGCCGCTGACCGGCTGTAGCGAGAAGTCGCAGATCTCTTGCCCCCCTTTCTACGTTCTGATGGTGATGTAAAGAATGCTGTTGGTCCCTATCCGGATAAATCATCATTTATCTGCTCGGGCACAGGAATTCGATCTATGGCAGTGGTTTCCTCATTCATTTGCTCCGCTGGTGATTTTTGTGCAGTATATCAGGGCTGCTACAGCGGTGGAGAGCTAAGTGTAGTATGGCGCCAAGGGGTCCCAAACAACTGAAGGAACAGAATAACCAGAAAGACCAGAAGGATGCAGGCGGAATTAAAGAAACGCTGAAGGACGCAACGGCCCTGGTCTCGTCTCAGCGTGGCACAGGACAGCCTCGCAGGGTGATCACTAAAAAGCTGGATGAATCGCAGGGCAACGGCTGCAGCGGGATGGTCATGACTGGCGGCAATAAAGACTCTGCCAGCGCAATTCAGAAAGCCGCTGCGGCTAAAACTGGAAGGGATGCGGGCAAATCCAAGGAAACCACACTGCGGCAGCCAATCTTGATTGAGTCTTTTACTGAGAGGTCGGCGAAGACCACGGAAGCTGGAGCTGGAGTCGCTGTGCTCGAGGACGCTGAAAGTTTGGTAACTGGGCAACGCGAGGATACAATGTTGCACTCACTCCCTCGGGCTGTCCACAGTCAAAGGGAGCCGAGTACTAAGCTCACAGAGCTAACAGGCAGTGCTCAGGACACACAGACTATTGAGGTAGGAAGTGCCGCTGTTGGTGCTACGAACATGAACATGAACGAGGTGGTGAATGATGTCGGGAGTGCTGAGCTCGAGATTGCTGGGGGAGCAGCGGGAGGGGGGGGGGAGAAGGCCCCAATGAGTGGTAATTTGAGTAGCCGAGCACTGACCCCCTCAGTAACCTCTCCAGCAGCCGTAGATGTGGCAATCTCAAGGAAGTCACATGGGCTAACTCAAGATAAGGGAATTACTGGCTCACCTGATGGGGATTGTTTCTTCTCCCTCAATAATGACTCGGATTCCTTTCTTTCGAGTGAAGGAAGCCTATCTAGTGACTCAGACTCAGTGGTGAGCTCATCTGTGCAGAAGGCGCCTGCGGCCCATAGGGGTTCTCAGCATAAGAGGAGGTCTAAATCAAAATCCAAACTGCCAGTTAGTCCATCAAACACTGGGGCCGCCAGGAAACTTCTTTGGGATTACTCACCCACATCACAGTTATATCAAGATGGTGGCGGCACAAACACGCAGGCGGGGCACAATAATTTAGGCAGCCCACCTCAGGCTCCTTCAATGGATCCCCTCTACACTACCCTAAGCATATGCAGGTAGAGGCTAGGACAGAGAGTCGGAGAGCAAAGCAGGCAACAAAGAAGATACAGGGCTCTCTGAGAAAGATGAACAAACTGTACGAAGACATGGCAGATAGGGTCGCCCATGTGGAAGAAAGAACAGGAAGATTGGAAGATGATGTTAGTAGGTGGCAGACATTTAAGGAGGCACAAGAGAAGGCGGTCGGGGACGTTCAAAGGAAGTTGGAGGATTTTGAGAACCGCCAGAGGCGGAACAACATAAGGCTGCTGGGGGTCGCTGAGGGGGTTGAAGGTCAAGACGTCAGGTTGTTTGTCATCAATTTGCTGAAGGGAGCCTTTCCCGAGATACCTTCTTGGAACTGGGAGAATGAGGTGCAAAGAGCTCACCGGTTTCCTCTGACCCAAAGGAAAGTCGATGGGGCGTCTCAAGCTGAAAGACCTAGGGCAATCCTTGTCTATATTGGTAATTACCTTATTATGCAAGAAATTATGGATAAGGCAAAGCCGGAGTCTAGGCGCACATTTGACGGTGTTACATTCTTTGCCCGTCTGGACTTTTGCCACGTTACTGTGGAAAGAAGGTGGAGGCTAAGACAGTTGATTGCTCCCTTTCAGGGTCTTGGGTGTGAGGCCTATTTATTGTATCCAGCACAGCTTAAAGTTATAGCGAAAGGGCAAGTCAGAATGTTTTTTTCCGAAGTTAAGGCCCAACAATTTTTGGTAGAGCTGAAGGGGCAGAAGGGGAGATAAGGGAGGGGCCTTGGCTGGGATTATGCATAGTTAGGGGGGATTTTTTTTTTTTATATTTGAGATCTAGGAAGGGGGGGGGCGATTTGCCACAGTCTAAGCTGTCACACATAGGTCATGAGTGACCTATTTGCCTGTGTGGGGGGGGATGGGGGAGGGGTCCTAGACTTGGGGGGGGTTCGGAGAGGATTGGAGGTTCATATGGTATAGCACAGCATGGCATCTGAGATGGTTGGGTGGACACACGAGGTGTGGCAAGAATGGGGAAAGAAGGAGTTCAGGACGGGGGAAGAGGAATTTGCGTATTGATTCACTGGTCAATTGGATGGGACAGGTATTTGATGTATTTTAATGAGTGTGCAGATTGCTTTGGTTAATGTGTGTGGGCTGAATGATCATCTGAAAAGCAACGGTCACGGCCATTTTGAGATCCATGTGACTGGATTTCGTTTGCCTACATGAGACGCATGTAGAGGGGTCAAGGGGCTATTTACTGGAGCAACTGGTTTTTTTTTTACTTACTTATACGAAACAGGGGGCTAAGACTAGAGGGGTTGCCATCCGGTCTAAAAGAAATGATGTTCTAGTCAAAAGAAAGAAGGAAGATCAATGGGGTAGATGGGTCCTCCTGGAATGCATAATAAACAATCAAGTGGTTACTATAGGATCGGTATATGGATCTACTGAGGATGATCCGGATATATTTGAGTTTTTAGACTTAGAGCTAGCTTCATGGCCTGAGCCGGTTTTCCTATGCGGAGATTTTAATATAAATGGTCTAGGGGGGATAGGTACAGAAGTGGGACATTGCTATGTCGGTGGCAAAAAAAACCATGTCAAGCAATAGTTAATCTGGCTCTGCACAACTCCTTAACAGATGTGTGAGCACGTTTGAAGCCCTTTGATTCTGGTAGTACCTACTATTCTGCCCCACATAAGGTCTGTGTCAGATTGGATTCTTTTTTTATATCAAATTCCTTGTTGTCAAGAAGTCAGATTGTGAAATTGCCTCGGATTATTTCTGACCATAATCCGCTGGTGTTAACATTAAAATTTACAAGAGCAGTTAGGCGGGAGCGGATATGTACTTTTGAAAGAGGATTACTTAAAGATGAAAGCTATCTTAAACATATGAAGGATTGGATAGTTACCTACTGGGAGATTAATAGAGGTAGCTCTTCTTCAGGGGTAACTTGGGATGCTTTTAAGGCGGGCGTCCGCGGGGAGACGCTGAGTTTTAGCTCATATAAACAAAAGCAGGAGGAGTTAAGAGCAAAAAAGCTGGCTAAAACAGTTACTGACGCAGAGGTGGAACTGAATTTAGCAATTCTCTCCAGGGTCCCCCTGGATCAGGCGCTCCTTAAAGTTGTATGTGCAAAGGCGGAAGCAGTGGAGAGCATTGCTAGTAAGGCGACTGCTACTTTTTTAATACAAAAAGGAGCAATGTCATGAACTGAGTGAGCGTGTTGGGCATACTCTGGCGTTCCGCACAAGGCAGAAAGCGGCCTCTAGAGAAGTTAAGGAGATTTCGGATGGTAAGGGGGGTACAGTTATTGACCCTGATGGGATCCGAGAGGTTTTTAGACAGTTTTACGCTGGGTTATATAGCGAGGATCAGCCAAGGGACCTTACAGCTATCCAAGGGTATCTTAGGGATATTTCTGCTCCTCTACTTTCTGAAGGGGATAGGGAGGCACTTGATGCACCTTTGACTCCCGAAGAGATTTTCGCAGCATTAAATAGTCTCCCATCGGGTAAAGCCGCGGGAGCCAATCAGGTCCCCATTGAATTTTATAAAGTTTTGCAGGAGGTAATCCATCTTGATTTAGTAGACACAGTACTACAGGCTCAATTAGCCTTTATTCGCGGTATGTATTGACCCACTGATTCGTAAATTGGAAGCAAACGATAAAATTCCTTCGATAAAGGCCCAAGGTCAAGATTTTAAAACTCTGGCATACGCAGATGACGTGGCTATAGTGACCCCTTTACCCGCTAGCGCTATAGTCGAGGTGGAATCAGAAGCCCTGGTATTTGGTCAGGTTTCAGGCTACGCGTTAAATGGCCCTAAGACCCAGATAATTAAGAATAATGGGGCAGTCTGTAAAGACGTACGAGTTGTTGATTCTGCTGTATATTTAGGGATTAGTATCTCGGCAGATCTGGATAAGACTGCTGATAGGAATATTAAACCCATAATAATTAAAGCCAAAAAAGTCCTGGACGGAATGCACAACCTCCACCTTTTCTTAGTAGGGCGCTCCAATGTAGTCAAAATGATTATTTTGCCCAAGTTCCTCTATCTATCTAGGGCAATACCACTGATATTTGAGGCTAAATGGTTTTTGGCGCTGGAGCATTTATTTGGGCACACAGGAAAACCAGGAGGGCCCTCCTTTTTATGACTCTTCCTAGGGCTAGGGGAGGTTGGGCGGTTCCTGATTTTAAGATGTATTATTGGGCAGCAGCCCTTCAGTATATGTCTGGGCTGCTAGGAGGGGACGCGTCAGATCCACAGGTTAAATTAGGCTCTATTGACATATATGCTATACTCATCGGTGAGGAGGCAGAGAACTGCTTCCTTAAATATACTGATCCCAGCTATTTTAAAAGAACCAGATTCAAGACATTGATGGCAGCCTATAAAATCTGGGCGTCATTTTGTAAAAAATATGGACTTGGTAGGTTTAATGCATATACTCAGTTGGTCAGGAATGTATCCCTCCCGGGGGAAATATTTGCAGATTCTGTTATGGCCGAATGAGGACGACGGGGAATTCGGACACCTGATGGGGTCTAATGGAGTTCTTCAGTTCTCTGATATACAGGACGTTTACGGTATAGATAGAAAGAATTTCTTCAAAAACAACAGTTGATGGACAGAATGCAGAACAATGTCATACATTCACCCCAGTACAGAGATCTGGGCCTAAATCCATTGTTTTTTTGCTCCCCATGCCGTTCCAGTTTGAACCCAGCCATATGCAAATCAGTCTTGACCCTGTGCCTCATGGGAACAGTCCAGCCTGAACTGCCAAGCCAGGTCCTCCCTGGACTGGAAACAAGCATCCTAGGACCGGTTTCGGGGTTTCACCCCTCTTCAGCCAGGATAGCTCGATTTCATTGGCATGGAGAGCACGTGACCCACGTCTGGGCATACCCTTTCCACTCAGGTGACAAATACAAAAACAACAGTTGATGGACAGAATGCAGAACAATGTCATACATTCACCCCAGTACAGAGATCTGGGCCTAAATCCATCGTTTTTTTGCTCACCATGCCGTTCCCAGGATCCTTGTTTCCGGGCCAGGGAGGACCTGGCTTGGCAGTACGGACTGGACTGGGAAGTGGGAAGGGTATGCCCAGACGTGGGTCCCGTGCTCACTACACCACTGGATTCAAGATAGCCTGGCTGAAGAAGGGTAATGCCCTGAAACCGGTCCCAGGATGCTTGTTTCCGGTCCAGGGAGGACCTGGCTTGGCAGTTCGGGCTGGACTGTTCCCACAAGGAAAAGGGTCAAGACTGATTTGCATATGGCTGGGTCCAAACTGGGGTGGTGTGGTGAGCAAAAGAATGATGGATTAAACCCAGATCTTTGTGACTGGGGGTGAATGTTTGCATTGTCCAGCATTCCGTCCATCAATTGTTTCTTTTACAAAGAATTTCTTTAAATATCTACAAGTCCGGAGCTTTTTTGCCAATAAACAGGGAGGCACCGCCGGGCTTGGTAAAAATAAGACATTGGACGTTATTGAGGGTGGTGCAGACTGTACTATTCGAAGGTTCTACTCGGAGCTTTCTGCTATGAAGGGCGATGACTTGGGAAAATATGGGAATAAGTGGACAGATAAGCTTGGGGTAGATCAAGACTGCTTCCAAGATTCTTTAGAGTTGGGACAGACCATTCTATGTTCTGCAGGGCTACAGGCCCAGCAATATAAAATGATTTACTCTCTGTATCATACACCTGCAAGGATAGCTCAGTGGGGGGGGAACCGCAGGCATTACGTGTCCCCGGTGTGATAGCTCAGAGGCAGAAATAATTTACATTTTCGCATCCTGCCCTCAGCTAGTTACTACATAGAGCTATTGAATCCTTTCTGGATGGAACTTTAGGAATTAGGATTTCTCTCACACCAACTTGTATTATACTTGGGGTAAGCGGTGATGATGAGAAATGCCCTTCCCATTACTTTTTATTTATGGCCATGTCGGTTTTACGAATGTGTATTGCAACAGCACGGTTAGATAAAGCATCTCCAACCTTTCAACAATGGCTTGCTAGGCTGCTTTCTGTGTATAATCTTAAGAAGGGGATTTATGCGAGGAAGGGCAAAAAGCGGAAAATACTTGGGGAAACGTATTTGAAAACCTATTTCGAGTTGGAAGGAGAAATTGTAATGTTTAAAGTTATTTCCTTCTTATTATACTATCGTAGTAGTAATTTCAATGATTAATATGTACATCTCAGATGTGTGTTTGTTCTATGTATAAATAATTTGGATTGTTGCTGTGCAAAAAAAAAAAAAGATGAAAACCCAGCAGACTGAAGAACATATTGTGCCACCACTAAAGTAATAATGTAAAACATGACTGCAGGCCTGCCACCAGTACACCGACAGCAAATTCGACTTGTCAAAATAACCCATTTTGACAGACCTAAACCCTACTGTTAAATATTAATAAGCCACACCTAAGTTAGTATTAAGTGTCTATAAGGCAGGGTGTGTGATATTCAAGAGTAGTATAAACTTAATACAAGTTATGGAAAACTTGCCCTCCGAGCACCATAACCCGATAGCTATTGCCAAATGCACATTTCATATGATTCTCTTACAAACTCATCCGAATAAACCATGATGTTATTTATCAGTCTTTGAATATGCTAAAATATTTTGATGTCTTTAGGTTTTGATAATGTGTTTCCCTGTACACTTAAACACATATACTGTTCATATTGTTTGCAGAATTTTTCACCCTGAAGAAGGGCCACAGGGGCCCGAAATGCATTGGGCGTCATCAAAATGAAAACTTCATGAACTGATTACTATGATTTTGACTACAATCAAGTTATCTTCTGTGACTTCAACAGAATAAATGATTGATTTGTATTGTAAACTTTGATATTAGTTTTATTCAGTCTTGTTTTTGCTTTTACATACATGGTTTAATCAGATGAATTTGTAAGAGAATCATATGAAATGTGCATTTGGCAATAGCTATCAGGTTATGGTGCTCAGAGGGCAGGTTTTCCATAACTTTTATTAAGTTTATATTGTTCTAGGCACGTTTAGACAGCGTGCCGGACTCAGACGCACACCTAATATTTAGTTTACCTTAAACATTCAATATTTTCCTATTATGTAGGGAGTGCCCTTCTTAATTCATAATAGTATTAGTATTCAAGAGTAGAACATGTAAAAGGTTAAAGTAACACATGCCCTTTGATTAATTAAAAAGGCATAAAAAGCTATTTTCGCTATAGCAGGGTCAGCTGTACAACATGAAAGCATTGGGAGATAATGTTAAATTAAATAATGCTATCTCCACCTAGGAACCAGATAAAAGTTTACTTCTTGGACTTTTGAAATGATTGATTACAGATGGAATTCATTGGTAAATTCAGATTTGTACGAACTTTTTTACAAAAAGTGCTTTTGAAAACTTACCTTAGCCTGCCTATAGCTTCTAGAGGCCTGTTTTGCATGAGTGTCTGTCACTCAGGAGCTGAATGGCTCCTTGATTATGAATGAAGTAGCTCCCAAAGCGGAGACAAAAGGCTTGGGTGTGGAGAGGTGTCCTGCTCCCTTGACAGGATGGCCTTCTAGGTAGTGCCCGGTAACATAATTATTTTCACAGTGGCCTGCCCTGTCACAGGCAGACGTAGCTCACACATAGGTCTGTCCCCTCTAACACCCTTCTAGCCAGCCAGGTACCAATCTCAGTGGGAAAGGAGTTTCTCACTGTCAGTGTTTAGCTACCACAGGGGAGGGTTTGCTCATTTCCCAGGCCACACAACTACGGTGGTCATAAGTGCTCTGCACAGGGGGAAAAGGCTCTGCCATCTTAATTTTAGGACTGTAGGATTGTTTGCAGTAAGGCATACAGGACCTGCTGCAAAAGTGGGTAGAGCTACCCCTGAGAAATGTTTCCCTATTGGTCTCAGAGGGGAAGATTGACCCCCCACCACCACAGGCTAGTGCCAGGCATAAATGTGGCACCCCAGGGTACCTTTTTCAGAACATTACTGGACCTGTGGGATACTGAAGAAGGACATCACCTGTTGTTGTGACTAGGGCTGGGCGGAATTTGCGGAAATCCTCTTCGCGGAATTTTGAAAAAAAAATTGTTGAAAACGAGCGCACAACCTGAGGGACCGTGTGCCCGGGACTGGGGTCCCTCGTGCTTGGGCAGGCTCCCCTATCTCCCCGGCCTGGCTGCGTTGAGAAGCAGGGACCGGCCCCGGGCCTCCTGATGTTTGGTCAGGGCCTGGGATCCCACGTCCTGCGGCCTGCCAAGTGTCCATCTGCCCGGGACAAGGGACCCTGGTGCAGAGCCCCGGAGCCCTGCAAGGGCAGGCAGGAGCCCTACCGCTATGGCTCGGTGTGGGCAGCTGGGAGTTCTTTCGGTCCCGGCCATCTGGTCGCACCTTTCCCTCGGCCATCTGGTCGCGCGCAATGCTTTCCAATAGGGCGACCAGATGGCCGGGCCAGCCTGGAAGTCCCGATGAGGGTCCATCCGCCTCGCGGATCCCAGCCAGGGCTCCAGGAGGCCGGGCGCATCCGCGCCTAGGGTCCCCTCCGTCACTCGGAGCGCGAGGGTTACACGAAAGGTGGGTAGCCTTCCTCCGGATTAGTAGGGGCAGGGTATGCCGGGACACCCCTCCTGGGGATTGCGGTTCTCAGGCGGGGACCAGATGGGCCAAGCCCGGACGTCACTTCCCCGGGGCGTCGGGTGCTTCCTCCTCCAGCCCGCGGCGAGGCAAAGTGCCCAGGACGGGCTCCATGGGTCCCCCGGGCGTCCACCGAGGCCTGCAGCCCCAAAGCCCTGCAGCCCTGGAGCCCTTCAGCCCGGAGCCCTGCAGGCCCGGAGCCCTGCAGGCCCGGAGCCCTGCAGGCGGCCCGGAGCCCTGCAGCCCCGGAGCCCTGCAGGCCCGGGGCCCTGCAGCCCCGGAGCCCTGCAGCCACCGAGGCCTGCAGCCCCAAAGCCCTGCAGCCCTGGAGCCCTTCAGCCCGGAGCCCTGGAGCCCTGCAGGCCCGGAGCCCTGCAAGCCCGGAGCCCTGCAGGCCCGGAGCCCTGCAGGCCCAGAGCCCTGCAGCCCCGGAGCCCTGCAGGCCCAGAGCCCTGCAGCCCTGGAGCCCTGCAGCCCCGGAGCCCTGCAGCCCCGGAGCCCTGCAGCCACGGAGCCCTGCGTGGGCAGGCGGGAACCCTAGCGCGAAGGCTCGGGGTTGGACAGATGGGAGTCCTGTCAGTCCCGTCCATCTGGTTGCACCTCTCCCCTCGGCCATCTGGTCGCGCGCAATGCTTTCCAATAGGGCGACCAGATGGCCGGGCCAGCCTGGAAGTCCCGATGTGGGTCCATCCGCCTCCCGGATCCCAGCCAGGGCTCCAGGAGGCCGGGCGCATCCGCGCCTAGGGTCCCCTCCGTCACTCGGAGCGCGAGGGTTACAAGAAAGGTGGGTAGCCTTCCTCCGGATTAGTAGGGGCAGGGTATGCCGGGACACCCCTCCTGGGGTTTGTGGTTCTCAGGCGGGGACCAGATGGGCCAAGCCCAGACGTCACTTCCCCGGGGCGTCGGGTGCTTCCTCTTCCAGCCCGCGGCGAGGCAAAGTGCCCAGGACGGGCTCCATGGGTCCCCCGGGCGTCCACCGAGGCCTGCAGCCCCAAAGCCCTGCAGCCCTGGAGCCCTTCAGCCCGGAGCCCTGCAGGCCCGGAGCCCTGCAGGCCCGGAGCCCTGCAGGCGGCCCGGAGCCCTGCAGCCCCGGAGCCCTGCAGGCCCGGGGCCCTGCAGCCCCGGAGCCCTGCAGCCACCGAGGCCTGCAGCCCCAAAGCCCTGCAGCCCTGGAGCCCTTCAGCCCGGAGCCCTGGAGCCCTGCAGGCCCGGAGCCCTGCAAGCCCGGAGCCCTGCAGGCCCGGAGCCCTGCAGGCCCAGAGCCCTGCAGCCCCGGAGCCCTGCAGGCCCAGAGCCCTGCGGCCCTGGAGCCCTGCAGCCCCGGAGCCCTGCAGCCCCGGAGCCCTGCAGCCACGGAGCCCTGCGTGGGCAGGCGGGAACCCTAGCGCGAAGGCTCGGGGTTGGACAGATGGGAGTCCTGTCAGTCCCGTCCATCTGGTTGCACCTCTCCCCTCGGCCATCTGGTCGCGCGCAATGCTTTCCAATAGGGCGACCAGATGGCCGGGCCAGCCTGGAAGTCCCGATGAGGGTCCATCCGCCTCGCGGATCCCAGCCAGGGCTCCAGGAGGCCGGGCGCATCCGCGCCTAGGGTCCCCTCCGTCACTCGGAGCGCGAGGGTTACAAGAAAGGTGGGTAGCCTTCCTCCGGATTAGTAGGGGCAGGGTATGCCGGGACACCCCTCCTGGGGTTTGTGGTTCTCAGGCGGGGACCAGATGGGCCAAGCCCAGACGTCACTTCCCCGGGGCGTCGGGTGCTTCCTCTTCCAGCCCGCGGCGAGGCAAAGTGCCCAGGACGGGCTCCATGGGTCCCCCGGGCGTCCACCGAGGCCTGCAGCCCCAAAGCCCTGCAGCCCTGGAGCCCTTCAGCCCGGAGCCCTGGAGCCCTGCAGGCCCGGAGCGCTGCAGGCCCGGAGCCCTGCAGGCCCGGAGCCCTGCAGGCGGCCCGGAGCCCTGCAGCCCCGGAGCCCTGCAGGCCCGGAGCCCTGCAGCCCCGGAGCCCTGCAGCCACCGAGGCCTGCAGCCCCAAAGCCCTGCAGCCCTGGAGCCCTTCAGCCCTGAGCCCTGGAGCCCTGCAGGCCCGGAGCCCTGCAGGCCCGGAGCCCTGCAGCCCCGGAGCCCTGCAGGCCCGGAGCCCTGCAGGCCCGGAGCCCTGCAGGCCCGGAGCCCTGCAGCCCCAGAGCCCTGCAGGCCCTGGAGCCCTGCAGCCCTGAAGCCCTGCAGCCACGGAGCCCTGCAGCCACGGAGCCCTGCGTGGGCAGGCGGGAACCCTAGCGCGAAGGCTCGGGGTTGAACAGATGGGAGTCCTGTCAGTCCCGTCCATCTGGTTGCACCTCTCCCCTCGGCCATCTGGTCGCGCGCAATGCTTTCCAATAGGGCGACCAGATGGCCGGGCCAGCCTGGAAGTCTCGATGAGGGTCCATCCGCCTCGCGGATCCCAGCCAGGGCTCCAGGAGGCCGGGCGCATCCGCGCCTAGGGTCCCCTCCGTCACTCGGAGCGCGAGGGTTACAAGAAAGGTGGGTAGCCTTCCTCCGGATTAGTATGGGCAGGGTATGCCGGGACACCCCTCCTGGGGTTTGTGGTTCTCAGGCGGGGACCAGATGGGCCAAGCCCGGACGTCACTTCCCCGGGGCGTCGGGTGCTTCCTCCTCCAGCCCGCGGCGAGGCAAAGTGCCCAGGACGGGCTCCATGGGTCCCCCGGGCGTCCACCGAGGCCTGCAGCCCCAAAGCCCTGCAGCCCTGGAGCCCTTCAGCCCGGAGCCCTGGAGCCCTGCAGGCCCGGAGCCCTGCAGGCCCGGAGCGCTGCAGGCCCGGAGCCCTGCAGGCCCGGAGCCCTGCAGGCCCGGAGCCCTGCCGGCCCGGAGCCCTGCAGGCGGCCCGGAGCCCTGCAGCCCCGGAGCCCTGCAGGCCCAGAGCCCTGCAGCCCCGGAGCCCTGCAGCCACCGAGGCCTGCAGCCCCAAAGCCCTGCAGCCCTGAGCCCTGGAGCCCTGCAGGCCCGGAGCCCTGCAGGCCCGGAGCCCTGCAGCCCCGGAGCCCTGCAGGCCCGGAGCCCTGCAGGCCCGGAGCCCTGCAGGCCCGGAGCCCTGCAGGCCCGGAGCCCTGCAGGCCCGGAGCCCTGCAGCCCCGGAGCCCTGCAGGCCCAGAGCCCTGCAGCCCTGGAGCCCTGCAGCCACGGAGCCCTGCAGCCACGGAGCCCTGCGTGGGCAGGCGGGAACCCTAGCGCAAAGGCTCGGGGTTGGACAGATGGGAGTCCTGTCAGTCCCGTCCATCTGGTTGCACCTCTCCCCTCGGCCATCTGGTCGCGCGCAATGCTTTCCAATAGGGCGACCAGATGGCCGAACCAGCCTGGAAGTCCCGATGAGGGTCCATCCGCCTCGCGGATCCCAGCCAGGGCTCCAGGAGGCCGGGCGCATCCGCGCCTAGGGTCCCCTCCGTCACTCGGAGCGCGAGGGTTACAAGAAAGGTGGGTAGCCTTCCTCCGGATTAGTATGGGCAGGGTATGCCGGAAGACCCCTCCGGGGCTGGCGGTTCTTTGCCGGGGACCAGATGGGCTACGCCCGGGCAACATCCTCCCAGACTTCTCTCCTCCGGCCTGCGGCGTGGCAAAGTGCCTAGGGTCGGGCTCCACGGGTCCCGGGCAGTCCTACCCCCGGGGCTCCTGGGCCCGAGAGCTCCGTCGGTGTTCCCCGTGCCTGAGTCCCAGCCGCTGTCCCCCAGCCCCCGGGAAGCAGAGAGCCCACCGAGCCCATGTTTAAGGCGGGAGCCCTACCGCTATGTAGCCTTCCTCCGGATTACTAGGGACAGGGTACTCTGGGACCCCTCTCGGTCCTCAGCTGGCAGCAGGACGGGCCCGGATGCTGCCCCGGTCCTGTCCCGGGGACTGCCGCGTGGCAGGGTGCCCTGGACAAGGGGTCCGGATGGTCCGGGGAGGCTTCCCCTGCGCCTGCGGGCCTGGGAGCCCCGGCTGGCTCCAGGGGCCCAGCCGGGCCCCGGGCCCATACCCCGGCCTGCGGCACTGCCAAATGCCTGGGACGGGGTTCCGTTGTGTCCGGGGAGCCTCCCCAGGCATGTCTGGGTTCATTGGCCCCTGGGGGCCCCGGGGAGGGCGGCCTCCCCGCCCCGGGCTCCGTCCCGGGTCCTGCCACGTGGCAGGGTGCCCGGGGCGGGCTCCGGAGGGCCCGGGGAGGCTTCCCCTGCGCCTGCGGGCCTGGGAGCCCCGGCTGGGTCCAGGGGCCCGGCCGGGCCCCGGGTCGGGGTCTACGGCCCTGGGCCCCGTCCCCCGGCCTGCGGCACTGCCAAAGGCCTGGGACGGGGTTCCGTTGTGTCCGGGGAGCCTCCCCAGGCCTGTCTGGGTTCATTGGCCCCTGGGGGCCCCGGGGAGGGCGGCCTCCCCACCCCGGGCTCCGTCTGGGGTCCTGCCACGCGGCAGGGTGCCCGGGGCGGGCTCCGGAGGGCCCGGGGAGGCTTCCCCTGCGCCTGCAGGCCCGGGAGCCCCAGCTGGGTCCAGGGGCCCGGCCGGGCCCCGGGTCGGGGTCTCAGGCCCTGGGCCCCGTCCCCCGGCCTGCGGCACTGCCAAAGGCCTGGGACGGGGTTCCGTTGTGTCCGGGGAGCCTCCCCAGGCCTGTCTGGGTTCATTGGCCCCTGGGGGCCCCGGGGAGGGCGGCCTCCCCGCCCCGGGCTCCGTCCCGGGTCCTGCCGCGCGGCAGGGTGCCCGGGACGGGGTCCGGAGGGCCCGGGGAGGCTTCCCCTGCGCCTGCGGTCCCGGGAGCCCCGGCTGGGTCCAGGGTCCCGGCCGGGCCCCGGGTCGGGGTCTCCGGCCCTGGGCCCCGCCCCCCAGCCTGCGGCACTGCCAAAGGCCTGGGACGGGGTTCCGTTGTGTCCGGGGAGCCTCCCCAGGCCCGTCTGGGCTCATTGGCCCCTGGGGGCCCCGGGGAGGGCGGCCTCCCCGCCCCGGGCTCCGTCCCGGGTCCTGCCGCGCGGCAGGGTGCCCGGGACGGGGTCCGGAGGGCCCGGGGAGGCTTCCCCTGCACCTGCTGTCCCGGGAGCCCCGGCTGGGTCCAGAGGCCCGGCCGGGCCCCGGGTCGGGGTCTCCGGCCCCGTCCCCCGGCCTGCGGCACTGCCTAAGGCCCGGGACGGGGTTCCGTTGTGTTTGGGGAGCCTCCCCAGGCCTGTCTGGGCTCATTGGCCCCTGGGGGCCCCGGGGAGGGCGGCCTCCTCGCCCCGGGCTCCGTCCCAGGTCCTGCCGCGCGGCAGGGTGCCCGGGACGGGGTCCGGAGGGCCCGGGGAGGCTTCCCCTGCGCCTGCGGTCCCGGGATTCCCGGCTGGGTCCAGGGGCCCGGCCGGGCCCCGGGTCGGGGTCTCCGGCCCCGGACCCCGTCCCCCGGCCTGCGGCACTGCCAAAGGCCCGGGACGGGGTTCCGTTCTGTCCGGGGAGCCTCCCCAGGCCTGTCTGGGTTCATTGGCCCCTGGGGGCCCGGGGGAGGGTGGCCTCCCCGCCCCGGGCTCCGTCCGGGGTCCTGCCGCGTGGCAGGGTGCCCGGGACGGGGTCCGGAGAGGCTTCCCCTGCGCCTGCGGTCCCGGGGGCCCCGGCTGGGTCCAGGGGCCCGGCTGGGCCCCGGGTCGGGGTCTCCGGCCCCGGACCCCGTCCCCCGGCCTGCGGCACTGCCAAAGGCCCGGGACGGGGTTCCGTTGTGTCCGGGGAGCCTCCCCAGGCCTGTCTGGGTTCATTGGCCCCTGGGGAGGGTGGCCTCCCCGCCCCGGGCTCCGTCCGGGGTCCTGCCGCGTGGCAGGGTGCCCGGGGCGGGGTCCAGAGGTCCCGGGGAGGCTTCCCCTGCGCCTGCGGGCCTAGGAGCTCCGGCTGGTTCCAGGGGCCCGGCCGGGCCCCGGGTCGGGGTCTCCGGCCCCGGGCCCCGTCCCCCGGCCTGCGGCACTGCCAAAGGCCCGGGGCGGGGTTCCGTTGTGTCCGGGGAGCCTCCCCAGGCTCGTCTGGGTTCATCGGCCCCTGGGGGCCCCTAGGGCGGCCTCCCCGCCCCTGGCTCCGTCCGGGGCTTCCCCTTCCCCCTCGGCCATCTGGTCGCACCTGTCCCCTCGGCCATCTGGTCGCGCACGTCCCTTCAGACAGAGGGGACCCTAGGCGCGAATGTACCCGACCTCCTGGAGCCCTCGCTGGGATCCGGGAGGCAAATGGACCCCCTTCGAGACTTCCAGGCAAGCTCGGCCATCTGGTCGCCCCATAGGAAAGCATTGTACGCGACCAGATGGCCGAGCTTGCCTGGAAGTCTCGATGAGGGTCCATTTGCCTCCCGGATCCCAGCGAGGGCTCCAGGAGG